>NC_138759.1:96944502-99556306 GCF_965113315.1 Podarcis vaucheri | reverse complement strand
CAACAACATTCAGTAACAACACAATATAATATAATATAATATAATATAATATAATATAATATAATATAATATAATATAATATAATATAATATAATATAATATAATATAATATAATATAACATAATATAATATAACATAATATAATATAATGCCACAAAATAATATAGTAAAGACTCAAAAATATTTGGGTGATGGAAAACGTAACTACCTTCTACTTGTTCCTCTTTTGCATCCTTGTCACTGGAGTCTTGCACAAGATAATGATGTGTCACTGAGAATCGGAAATCAGCAAAAGCAATCTCATCGGATTTCTCCTCCCATGTTTCAGTGGTATATACACCCTGAATATCAAATAGGGCAGAAACATTAGTTATGTATGGGCAAAATTATTTGCAATATAACGTTACTACACATCTCTGAATGCAATTCCACTATTACAAATAGAAAGTGTTTTAAATAAGTTTCATATAAAGGAATTCTGCAAGGTTTTACTCATATATAAATCCCTGAATAACTTGAGACCAGGATACCTAGCAGACCACCTTTTATAGGCCAAATTAACTTTTATGATAATCAAAGGAGCCTCTGCTAGAAACACTGCAACCAGCAGAAGGTCATCCAGAAACCTCTTTCAGAAACAAGCCTTTTCTGTTGTAGCACCAATCCTCTAGTCTGGATGCTTCAAATGTATCCTATAAACTGAGCTTTTTACACAGGATATTTAGATGTTTGCAAGTATTATCCCACTTAGCTGCTGACTTGGTGGTTTAAGTAGGAGGTTTATATTTATTGCATCCTGATCTTTATTTGTACTTTATTGAATTTTGATTTTATAAGTTTGTAAATTGCTGGAGGAATTCTGCCAAAATTGTTAAGTTTCTAAATAAAGATGTCATAGAATGGGACTAATGGTTTATATTTTCACCAAACAGTTCAAAAGGCAATCTTACCTTTTCCAAAACTTTGCCTGAAGAAATGCCAATAAGTTTCCAGTCATTCAAAACTTCCTCAACTCTGGAAATAAATCTAACAAGGAAAGTTATGATATAGAACTAACATCATGCAATGCTTATATCATAACTCATAGCCATAAAAATGAATATTAAAACATAAGGGCCTTAAAACTTTTCATGGCTGTTTATTAGCACAATTTAACAGCGGTAGCTTTAGGCTACAATCTTATATCTACTTACCTGCAAGTAAGTACAGTACAATGAATTTAATAGGACTTACTTCCGAGTAGACATTATAGGATTGTGCTGTAAAACAACATATTCAGGAGAACATCTCTCTCTCTCTCTCCCTCTCACACATATATACATACAGACACAAATCAATTTTAGTAGAGCATCACCAGCACATTCACTAGCATATTTTATATCTATATATATCTAAATATATATTATTATTATTATTATTATTATTATTATTATTATTTAGTATACAGCAGTTCCCAAGGTAGATCACTTTAGAGCTGGAAGAGCCTTTGGAGATATTCTAGCCCAACCCCTAACAAAATGCAGGAGCTACTCTACAATACATTGATAATGAAAACACTTTTTGAACAAATAGAGGAAGGTGCTCCCCAAGAGGCCGTTTAGGGTTTTAAAAAATTCAAGGCCAGCATCTTGAATTGAACAAGGAAACAGACTCGCTGCCAATGAAAAAAGTCCATTACACATTCATGGCTTTTGTTAAGCGAGGTCAAAGCTCCACTTTCATCTGATGAAAAGGAGAAATGGAGCCAAGTGTCATCAGAAACATTAATGGAACCACTCTCCAAACCTCAAGCCAACTGCACCCAGCATAGAAACCAATACTGAAATCTGGAGAACCTCAGAGGATAATTCCCATGAAGAGAAACAACAGTCTCCTTACACTACCTGCCTGGAATCCTAAAGCACAAACCTCAGCTTCCAACACAGAATCTTGAAGAATATCAGGGCCAACAGTATCAAAAGCTGCTGGGAGTTCAACAATAAAAGAAGGCGCTCTTACATATCTTTCCCTAATGCAGATAATACATCAGGATGAGCATGGCTGTTCCCAAGCTAACAGAAACCTAGGTGCTTAGAATCCAAATCCAACTAGATGCTTAGAATTAATCAAGCTCCACATATCAAGGAGAAAACTCTCTCACACACAGGTAATTAAGCCGCTGGAAGATTAGTGCTATTCGATCTGCTGCATCTATTTGTGTGTTATGTTTAGGGCTGTGGGCAGGATTACCTTCACCCCTAAATGCCCTGTGCGCACATTGGAGGCTGCTCCAATGATGTGCCCAGCCTCACTTCTTTTAAAGTTGGGGCTTTGGCCAGACAGTTGTCACAAGCACCCTCTTCCTTTCCTTTCTGGCCCGCATCCCCAATACATGGGTTGTCAATGCACCCTCCCCCACCTCCATCTCAGAATATTTTACTAGAAATGGAGATAGTTTCCATTTTATTTTACTTTCTTATATAGGTTTGCCTACATCAAGACTTTTTGGTTTAATAAGTCTCTGAGCTAAGACTGCCTGGAATCTACCTGAAGCACAATCACACCCAGCACAACCCACAGCTTCCAACGCAAATGATCTTGATCAGATGGTCAGGGCCAACAGGATCAAAAGCTGCTAAGAGATCAACCACCATGCCATCAACCCCTTTATATTTTGGGTTTTTCGTGGGTGGTTTTTAAGTTACCGTATACAGTTACCCATTCACCCAGCATGAACTATTTTCTGGCGTAGCTCACTTGCCTTAGAAACAAGTAGCAGACAGGAAGGCAGGTTAAAAAAATAAAACCACATTGCCAGGCAAACTTGTTTTTCAGTCCATCTGTGGAACAGATTTGACAACATTCCTGGGGGGGGGGGACAGGCTGCAGAAGAGCCCTTTCTGGCAACATGGAATATTATTATGGGGGGGCTAGGGGGTTACCGACCCAGCAACCACCTTTCAGGTGCATTCTCCCTCTCCCCAATTCTTAAGATGTCCCCCACCCCAAAACAAGAGGGGGGCTCCCTCCAGGTGTCGTCATTGGAAGTCTCCCCCTGCCTCTTCCTCTCCGTAAATTCGCCCAGAGCAGCTGGACCTTGCAGCCAGCTTGTCGCCAGATCATCCGAGAGCCAAGAAGCGAAGACAGACACATACACACACACCCTTCTCCTCTACTGTCAAACACACAACCCCAACGCAGCTCCGCAAAGGGCAAAGTAGGAAACGGGACGGAAAGAGACAACTCGAGAAAGAAGGGAGGCAGTTCATTAAAAAAAGGGGGGGGCCGGCAGCGAAGAGCGATACCTACCTCTCCCACTCGGAGGCGGTGGTGAAATCGGTGATTTCGAACACTTCGGACTCCGGCTGCGGGGGGGAAAGAAGACGAGTGAGGCGCTGAAGGGCGGGTGTGGACGGGGAGGGGTGAAGAGAGGCGACCCGCGGAGCGTCACCCCACCGTCTTTGCTTAGAGGCGGCGGGAGGGGCTGGGGAGGGCGCTCCGAAGGCGGACTCACCTCACTGTCGGCCGCCATCTTGAGCCAGCCACCGGCCCGCAGGACGGCGCAGTTTCCTGAAAGGGATGACGGGAGCGAGGAAGAGGCACAATAACAACACACGCACGCGCACAGAGGGGGAGAAGGGATGAACGTAGGGGAAGAGGCGAGGCGAGGCTCCCGGGTGGGCGGAGCTTGCGCGGTGTGACTTGTCAGGACGGCCAGCAGCGAGTGGGGTATCCCGAGCGGGGTCTCTTGTCAAAAGATAAATGAAAAAGGGAGAGGGGTATCTTGCCTAAGGAAAGATGTCCCGTCCTCCCCCCTCGCTGTGGTTCGCCACACCGACTTCAAAGCCGAAGCGCCCTGTTGCTGTTGTGATTCTGGGTCTCCTGAATTTCTCCTGACATGTTAAGATTTTTACACTGAAGGTTTCGTTCTGGCTTGGTTTGTTCTGGCTTTGGTATAGAGAACCATTTTGTCATGGATTATTGTTATTACCATCATTATCATTGGTTCCTTACCTTTCCCGCCCCGACCTGGCCACAGTGATCCATGCAGCGGTCACCTCCAGGCTTGACTACTGTAATTCGCTCTACACGGGGCTGCCCTTGAAGCTGTCCCAGAAACTCCAGCAGGTGCAGAATGCTGCAGCGAGGCTCCTCATTGTGTCTCTGCCATGGGAGCATATTCACCCAGTGCTTTTCCAGTTGCACTGGCTCCCTGTGGAGTACAGGGTCAGATTTAAGGTGCTGGTTTTGACCTTTAAAGCCCTTCACGGCCTAGGACCCTCGTACCTACGGGACCGCCTCTCCTGGTATGCCCCACGGAGAGCCTCAAGATCCATAAATAGCAACACCCTAGTGGTACCGGACCCTAAGGAAGTAAGATTAGCCTCAACCAGAGCCAGGGCCTTTTCAGCACTGGCCCCAACTTGGTGGAACGCTCTGTCTCATGAGACCAGGGCCCTGCAGGATCTGATTTCTTTCCGCAGGGCCTGTAAGACAGAGTTGTTCTGCCTGGCCTTTGGCTTGGAGCCAATTTGATTCCCTCCCCCTCTTTCTTTTTTCTTTTTCCTTTCTCCTCCTGTGATGAGGTTGCATTTTAATATTTTAATGTTTCAATATTTTAATGTTGTATTTTAATCTTGTTTTTAAGTTGTATTCATTCAACTTGTTTTTATTGTTTTCATTATTGCTTGTTAGCCACCCTGAGCCTGGCCTTGGCTGGGGAGGGCAGGGTATAAATAATAATAATAATTATTATTATTATTATTATTATTATTATTATTATTATCATGCAGAAATTATTAAGTGCAGCCTAAACCCTGGTTAATTAAAAAATAATAATCATGGGAGAGATTTGGTCATAAAGCCAGGTTTACCTTACATCCATCCCCATCTAACAGATTGCCCGGAACCTGGGTGGTCCTTTGCTGCCGCATTTCAGCATTTGATTGTCATTTGTAAAATGAGAAGAACGGAGAGTAAGATGAGCGTGGTGCACCTCTGAAGTGCTGCAAAAAAAATTGTAGTTTACTTTGGCTCCAATCCAGAGAGTGTTTGCGCTGGTGGAGCAAATCAGTTGGAGATGTGGGTTTCTTACATTTGTTTTCCCAGCCAGCTGAGTCTGCTTGGCTGGCAATTCACCATACAAAATGCCCCAAGGAGAGTTGCCTTGGCGACAGCCTGTAAACTAAACAGTCTGAATGTAGCTCTGTACATGGGATGGGGGTAGGGAGACTGAAGCAGAAATCATTCAGTGGGGTCTGCAGTCAAGGCCAGAACACTGGGAGTCCTATACACCTGGGGAACTATAAGCGAACATGCTTGGAGTGTCATTGTTGGGAGAAGCAAAGTGCAGGTAAGCCAGAACCACAGTGTTACTTCATTTTTTATTTTGTTTCCTCTTTTTCGCATATGAAGTTCAGTGGGTTACAGATGATATGAGCACATTTTACTGCAGTGGTATTAGCTAATTGAATTTTGCACTTTTTGTGTTAATGACACAATTGGGAGTCCAATTTGTATATGTTGGACTAGATTCATATTATGCATCAGTTGGTGGCAGGGATTTATAAATGAGTGGAAGACCAGCATACTTTAACATAATTCTTTCTTCCTCATATTGCGCTCCACCACCAGATGAATGGGCTCTGTCCCTTTAACCTTCACTCTGGATATATGGACTTCATTCTTCATCACAAAGCTCCTCTCTTCCCTCAGTTCATGGGGCTCATGGATGCAAGTCCATGTGGTTGTGCCAGGTGTGAATCTTGAGTGAGTCCTTGCTCTTGGCAAGTTAAAGACTACTGACTTAGAAGATGGATGGAAAAAGTATTTGAAAGCACAAGTTATAGCACTGGATTTGCTCCCTCGACTTTTGCAGACAATGTAAGCAACATTAGTTTATAGTTCATTATTTTATATTTTAAGGAAACAAACATATGCATGCATTAAAGACAGCATTAGAAAAATATTTTAACATTCTATTTTTATAAAGTTTAATTAAAACATCCCACTCATGCAAAGAGGCCATAGATAATTAAAAATTAAAGTCCTGGTGAACAAGCAGTGTTTCTGCATGGCGCCTAAGATATGTAAGTTTGGCACCAGGCAAGCTTCCCTGGAGAGAACCTTCCACAAATGGGGAGACACCACTAGCCCATTCTCATGCTACCACCCTCTGGACCTCCCATGGAGGGGGCACATGAAGAAGGGCATCAGATGATGATCACAGGGTCAAGGTTGGTTCATATGGGGGGGCAGTCTCTGAGGTATTGGGGTCCTGAGCCACATAAAGCTTTATAGGTCAAAACCAGCACTTTGAATTGCTCCCAGAAATGAATTAGTAGCCAGCATAGTCAGGCCAGGTTAGGTGTGGTGAGCTCAGACTATTTTGCCCTGGTGAGCAGCCTGGCTGCTGAGTTCTGCACCAGCTTAAGTTGCCAAGCTATTATCAAAGGTATGTAGAAAATAATCCAATAATCTAACCTAAAGGTTACAAGAACATGGACAACAGAAGTTAGGCTATCCCTGTCCTGATAGGAGCATAGCTGAGCCACCAGCTGAAGCTGATGGTAGGCACTCTGTGCCACCAAGGGCCTCAAGCAACACCAATGGATCCAAGAAGTACCTCTAAGCTACATACCTGCTCTTTCAGAGGAGGTGTGACCCCATCAACTTTACACAGTTTCCACTTCATAAAAGTGGAAGTGGTTTACCATAGGACTAAAAGAAAATGACATTCAATAAAACCTCCCAAAACTAGATCAAAAAGATAAAAACAAATCTATATAACTATATAAAATTGAACAGTGTACAAAACAATATTAAGAGTCAAAGTCCAGTAAAGTGTGGGTAAACATACAAGCTTTTAAGGAGTGGGTGAAAGTTATTACTGCCTTTGCCCAAGGAAGTGCATTCCAGAGGGTGAGCTTAGAGCTTAGAAGACCAACTTCAATATGGTCACCAAGGGACAATCTGCTGGTCATGTAATAACCAGCAGGATATCCTCAGAAAATCTTAAAGATCAGTTTAATTCAGTAGATCACATTTATGACATTTTCTGATTCAGCTGTTACAGAGAAATAGATATAGGTGTCATCAGCATACACTCCTAATGAGTGCCCCCAGCATATTGTTACCACCTGTAATCTGCAACCTCCTTTCATGTAATCATACAATTAAATGACACTGTAGGGTTAGTGGCTTTGCTCTGGAAAAAGGACGATGCACTGCTCTGGGTAACCATAGTAATTAGAAAGCTCTTTGTGTAGTCGATCACCATATGTAGGGGAAACAGATGTCATCTGCAGACAGAATGCGGATGATCCCCCAGCCACAGTTAATACAAGTAAGAGAGCCAGATGACTTCAAATACTTTTGTAAGTAAGCATACATTTTATTCTATTTTTCTCTTCATTTAGCCAATTATTTTAATCATTTGATTGGAAAAAAGTTCCAAAGTCGGTGTTTTCTTTTTTTAATTAGCAACATTGTGACAGTTATCTCAAGAGAAGGGAATAGGCTAATTTCCTATACTTAATAATTTCCTGTCTCACTTCCTCTCATAAAAGTGACTGAGCATAGTATGATGGCAGAGACATGCTTTTGCATCTCTGAAGGGCTAGATTCAAGGAAAGTTTATGGCTTATCAAGAACCTCTGTCTGTTAGGATGAATCAGCAGCAGGCAAGATAGATCAATAACTTGTCTATGGTATAACCACCCAAGTATTAAACTGCAGATTAAGTTGTACTGTTAAAGCACAAAGATAATGCTGCAGGAGGCAGCAACCCTATATGCCAGATGGCTGGCAAAGAAGACAAAAGTCAGGTCAATTCACAATACAAAGTATTGGCTAATTATGTTCTAGCAAAATTATAATATATAAAACAAACAATAAGACAAATACAGTTAATTTCCAGTCTTAGCAGAATATCAAAAAAGAACATAGGAAGAAATAAAACAAAGAAAGGTAGTACAAAACTCTTGCCACAAGCCTGCTCAGTCCCTTGGAACCCAATCCATATCACTTTGCTTTCACATATTATCACTAAAGGGTAAAACAAAGGCAGAAAAATTGTTGAGAGAGAGAAAGAGTTTAGAATGAAGTCACCCTCTGTTCTCTCTCACTCTCACTCCCTCTCACTCCCCCTTCCCCACTGTCTATATACATGAGTGACTCCATTCTGTATACATGAGTGACTCTATTCTAAACTATATGTCTGATGCAAGGCTTAAGAAGTAAAACTGAGTATTAGCACTACTCTATTGTTGTTGTTGTTGTTATTTAATACCCCACCCATCTGGCTTGTTTCTCCAGCCATGCTTATTGAGTGGTATCCATGCTTGAACTCATTTAAGAACTTCCTAAACAATACTGATTCATTAATAGGTGGTTTTTCTAAACTTCCAGCTCAACCTATCACCACCAGTGGCATTTCATCCTATAAGAATGGTGCAGCTTCCTCCTTTAGAAGACAAAGCCAAGAAAAATGCTGGTTGTAATAATCTGCCCAATATTTTGAACCACTATTCCGTTCCTACGAAGCATACTGACCCTCAGTCTGAGGACCAGAATCACAAAATTATAACAGATGGCTTCACCGTCTTTGGAGATCCACACTCAGTCACCCTGGATAACTGTCATATGACCTTTCGATATTCCAAAGCCCAAGAATCTGAACCGCAGTTTGAGTGCAGCAGATATGGAGCAGATATAGGAAATGAAGTATCCAGTGGTGAAATGCATCAGGTTTTGGCAACCTTTGAGAGTTTAAGTATTACAAGCAAAGACTGTAGTTTTGACCATCCTGATGGTTACTTGAGCCAAAGCAAAGTAGTACATACAGCAGAAAAATATGAATGTTCTCCTTTGGGACATCAAGATAGTTCCAAAGCTAAGAACTGGGGGAAATATTTTGCAAAGAGGAGTGGCAGCCCTAAGCTACAGTCAAATAAAGCAGAATCATCAGAGGTGAAACCAGATCCGAACGAACGTACAAAAAATACTATGAATATTGAACCAGGAAATACTGATATGCATTCAAGTCTTCAAAGCGAGGTTACAGAACATCATGCTTCAATGATTACTATTCCTAATACTTTGATGGTTCTTGAACAATCTGAAAGCAGTATTTGTACAGCAATCAACCTGGGAATGATGGGAAACGTCACTGTGTCTGAAGCTGCTGAAAGCAATATTACGAAAGTAACTCCCATCAGCCATATTACAATATCTAACCATGAACCAGATCAGATCTCCCATGTTTCTAGAAACTCTGCTCAAAGAAAGAGCATGCCAACTAACTTAAGCCACAGCTTCAACATATTTGCTCATAAAGGGAGTGAAAATTGTAAAGTAAACAGCAACAGAACCACCTTGGCGCTAAAGGCTAGTGTGTGTACCAAGATGCCTCAAGATTTTATTCTTTGGGGCAAGAGTTCTATCCAACACCATGCTAACAAGGTAAAGAATCCCACTTCTCATTCTCAAGGACTAGGATTGTCTCATGCAAAGACTGGGGTTTCCTCAAACCTTCAGAAGAAACACCTTCAGCAGGAGAAATGCCACTTCGGTCAAAGCAGTCAGAAACCACCAAAACAGATGCTTCCCAGCAATTCCAAACATTTCCCTAGCTCAGGAGAAACCATCACTCCTTTTCCTGTAAGAGAAGCACAGTCTTCCGTAGACTTCGTAGACCTGAAGTACAGTGACATGTTCAAGGAAATAAATTCAAGTGACAAAGGTCCGGGCATTTATGAAATGTTTGGAACTCCAGCATATTCCAGGGAGCCTCGTGGCTGTGAAAACAGTTCCTGCAGGAATGTGCACTCTGCTCCAGCTGGGAGGCGCACTGCGATGAAACATAAATATAACCATCTCAGTGCAAAGAAGAGTGGCAGAATTAGAAATGCCCAGAAGAAAACATGTCCCAAATCACACAAGAATTCCCTTGGCATTAAACAGAAGGAGAAGGATTTGGGGCAAAGAGGGGTATCTGGGTTAGAGGGTTGCTGTCAGAAGCAGAAGGAAAGTGTGATTGACCCTAAAACAGAAGGGCAAATAAGGAGTGCAGCACCATTTCATGAAGATGATGATCAGCAGCTTCCAGTTCCTACTGAGTTTACTCTACCAGCTCAACAAAATGAAGTCATTCCTAATTCAAATTTGTCAACTATTGAAGAAGTCTCATTGGATCACACTTCAGAGGCTGGCGATGCTTTCATTAGTAAAGCATTTGCTATCAATGTTCAGGAATTACTTTGGCCGAAGGTTAAAGTTCATGCAGAATATGCTCCTTTCTTAAACTATGCAAAAGATACAAATGAACATATCATCATAGCACAGAACAAAAGTTTAATGCAGACGAAAATTGGATCAACTGCTTGCCTTGAGGATCTGGATACAAATCAGGTTTTGTTCTGTGATGATAATCAAAGGAACCCCCCTGCACTATGTTTTTCAAACAAAGTAAACTCACCTCCTCCACGAAGCCCACGAGTTGAAAAAGTTGGTTTATCAACCGAATGGACTTGCCTTCCTGCAAACTCTGTTTCCCAGGAATATCCAAACACCCTGAACTGCAGTGAAGAAATAACTGAAGACTCGTTTTGTTGTTCTGTATCTGAGCTGCTCTCTCTCGATAGAGCAGATGGCAACCGTTCGAGAATAGCTACAAAAAATGCAGATACTGTGGTACAAAATGGAAACACTGAGAGTAAAGGAAACAGCACAGCAAGTGTTAGAAATTGTAAGGTAATTATTGAAGTTTTTATAAGTATCTTTAATAGCAATAGAACAGTGAAAGCCAGTCAAATATTTAAAATATGTTGTGCCTTGAGATCTAGGACACAATTTCTTACCATTCAGAAATCCTTCAGGCAATCTTGGGCAACTCTTTATTTTCAGCCTCAGCTTTCCATTTTTAAATAGCAATCAGAACAAACTAATTGTACTGCTGGATCAAACCAATGCCCATCTAGTCTAGTCCAGATGTCTCTTACTTTGACAAGCACACCAAGAAGGTAATGGTTTTCCTCTGCTCTCTCCAGCATGTGGTACTCAGAGGTACACCATCCCTGTAAGTGAAGGTCCGTTTAAGTATTCTGTGCTAACAGCACTCAGTAGATCCAACCACCAAGTTACCGTAAATAGCAGCAATCTTTTATCTCAAGACTGCTGTGATAAGAGTTTTTGTCTCTCTCTCTCTCAGGAAAGAAATAAGGTCTATTCAACATACTATATAAATGACCCTGATCTCAAGCCTCTCTTTGCATTATATCTCATTCAACGTGTTCTGGTTTGCTCTTCTGTCCTCTTTTTATAGGATTTTTCTCCAGATTTCCTGGAATCCAGTAGAGAAAATAGATTTCTAAATGTGGTTACATTTTCAGAAAACAATGTAGCTAGTGAAGGACCTATCCTGTGGACCAAAGGTGAAATCCTTGGAAAAGGAGCCTATGGCACAGTAAGTTACATGGGGAGTATATATAACACCCCTGTTATCTCAAAGTGTATTCACTGTATCTCCCAAAGGACATTTTAGCATCAATAAACCTTGATCAATTCTAATTACAATTCCAGTCCTTCTAAACAAGCACACACACCCCAATATGGTGTCCTTCAAATGTTTTGCCCTACAGCTCCCATCAGCCCAGCAATATACTGGCTTTTAAGCAGAAAGTAAAGAATGTACAATTGTGGGTCTTGAGAATCCACCACAATTGCATCCCTGATTAAAGCTGCTTTACTTTCTCTAAAGGAAATCAATTGGGCTTTGTGTCATGGGACTAGATAGGACAAAAACTTATCTGAGCAGACTTCCAGATGCAGTTGTGCATTTCGGGAAGCCATCCAGAGGTTCATCTCTGGGTGAACCACAAAATTGGTGAGAACTGTGAAGGAGTCTGCCAAGGCAGGTGGGAGGAGACACTGTGGGCAGTATCCAGTGTCCTCATTCTGTTAGTGCAATAATTTACATTTGGAGAATGGAACTACTCCCTCTCTTCCACCAGACAGTACACACCCCATACTCTCCACAAATCTGCTTGGAGGATGGTAAGGGAAACCCGATAACAAATTTAGCAGGTGCGCAGGGAAGAAAAGGGTGTTCAGTTATGCAATGTCAACTCCTATAAAGCAAACATGGGAGTTAAGCAGGCCTGAGTGTGGTCAGAGCTTAGATGGAAAGACCACCTATGAAGCCTGTGTATGCCTCACTCAATTTTATGATGGAAGAAAGGTTGGCCTTGGGTTATTTACTGCCAATGTCTTCATAGCTTTCAGATGAGGGCACTCACTAAAAGCCCTGCATGACAAACACCAGTGAGGTGGCCTTTAAATATTGTGGGTTGGATTTGAAAGTGCCTCTTTTGCTCATGGAAGAACTATTATATGCTCACACAGAATATTTTTTTGTGATCAGAAGGGCTTAAGTATGAACTGGGCATGTCTCTTCTTTAGCAGAAGAGTATACCAGAAGCCGATTCTCTCAGACTTTGGAATATTATTTTTTTTTTGGTGGGACAACCAATTTTAATTAATATGTTGTTGATGTTTTTACTATTATTGTAATATTTTATGTGGTACACCACCTTGTCATATTTTCTATGGAAATAAACGAATACCAGATATAACTGCAGACATAATTTAAGCAGGATGAGTTATACTGTATTTAAATCAGATGTATGAGAACAGCATGTGTGAGTACATATTAATCTGTGTGCGCACAGGAATGTATCTGTAGTTCCACTACCAAAATAGGCATTTTTAATTTTTAGGTTTATTGTGGACTTACAAGCCAAGGACATTTAATAGCTGTGAAACAAGTAGCACTGAGTACCTGTGACCAAATTGGGACTGAGAAGGAATATCAGAAACTGCAATACGAAGTTGAGATTTTGAAAAATTTAACACACATCAACATTGTAGGGTACCTGGGAACAAGTTTAGAAGACAACATAGTGAGTATCTTCATGGAATTTGTTCCAGGTGGCTCCATTTCCAGTATTATTCATCGATTTGGGCCATTGCCTGAAATAGTATTTTGTAAATATACGAAACAGATTCTGCAAGGGGTTGCATACTTGCATGAAAACTGTGTGGTCCACAGAGATATTAAAGGCAACAACGTCATGCTGATGCCCAATGGTGTTATCAAGCTCATAGACTTTGGATGTGCAAAGCGCTTAGCCTATGTAAGTCTGACTGATGCCCACAGCGAACCACTGAAATCAGTGCATGGCACTCCTTATTGGATGGCACCAGAAGTGATAAAAGAATCTGGCTATGGGAGAAAATCAGACATCTGGAGCATTGGCTGCACTGTATTTGAGATGGCCACAGGAAAGCCACCACTGGCTTCCATGGATAGAATAGCAGCCATGTTTTATATTGGTGCTCACAGGGGAATCATGCCTTCCTTACCCAACCATTGCTCGACAAAAGCAGCAGATTTTGTTCATCTGTGTTTCACCAGGTAAGTAGTTATTAATATTAAAAGAGATGTTAAATATCTGTAAATATTAAAGAGATATCCTTTTAATCATTATCTTTTCCTTAAGTAAAATGTGTAGTTCAAGGAGTTCCTTAAAAAGGTAAGGGAAATTGCACCAGGTCTATGGTGTGACACATAGATGGCAAAGAAAAGGTCCAAGGTCCCGTCTTTGGTACCCGCAGATAAGGGTTGGGAAAGAGTTCTGCTTGAAATAAGGAAAGGCTGAATATCTCCCTTCCACATGTCTGGGACCATTTGTCCCCTGTAAAAGTGGATAGGAGTATGATCTGCAACTTTTTTGTAGCAGTGTCTGAAACTTATAAACTGTCAGACTGGGGTGATGGTACCATTATTTAAGAGAAGAGGCAAATACTTTTCTAGCTTCCCCCTTTCTTTTAATAAAAACTGAAGCCTTTTGTCCAAGGCAAAGGCCATAAAACCATTTGAGAACTGTCAGGAATCAAACCCTTAAATGTCAAAATGACCAGAAAGAAGCCTCAATCATTAAAAAAGAATATAAAAGCTCCAGCACAACTTTTTGATGCTCACCTAGTCCCATGAGATAGACAAGTTTTTCAAAAGTGGATTTATTACTATACAAGTAGCTGACAGAAGCATATCAATTACTCACAATAAATTAATCTATTTTTCCCCATTGTTTTCCAAACAGGGACCAGTATGAGCGACCTACTGCTCTAGAGTTGCTACAGCATCCCTTCATGATTTAAAAACCTCATGAACTTTGCAAAGGCTTCAGCAGATGACAGATTTCCCCCTTACTTATTGAAGAGGTTAAATGAAATTTAACATTTAAACTTTCAGTTTGAGAATGGCTAGGTATGAAAGCTGTGAAAGTTAGAGTTGTAAATTCTTGTTTTTCATTTTCAAATATAGACATGATGCAATTTCAGGACGGCAAACTTTGTATCAAAATGTTATGGCTGTAGAACACTTAATCTCATTTTAAAATTAAAATCAGTCATTTTGACATCTTTTGGCTTCCCTACCCCTGCAATTCATCTCCCCCCCCCCACTCAAAGCCTGGGAGCCATGCAACACAATATGAGGTGTGGACTGCTCAGTAGAAGAGATAGACTGACTTAATTGCATAAAAGGAGGCTCATCTTAACAGGCAGTGGTTAATCAGCCAGTCATTCAACCACCATGAATGGAAGGCAAAATAGTAATTCCTTCCCCCCCCCCCTCTACTTCCACGCTAAATCTGCTGCAGAAGGTGGGGGGAACTTTGCAGCATTTGAAATGGTGTGGGGAGCTGCAGAGAGCATTGGTGAAAGTTGCCTCCAGTCAACCCTTATTTTTGTGGATGGAATATTCTGGATTCAACCCAAAATAATAATAATACTGGTACATGAATGCTCAACTTAATAAAATAATGATGCAATTCACTTTTCTGATCAAAGTAGAAAAGAATAAAAGTAATGAGAGATTTTGAAGTGCTTCTCACAACAGAAATGTAAGTCATTGTCTTTTATTATTTTTTTCCACAAAAAAGAAAAGAATTTCATTTCAATTTGATGAAATAAGCCTAGGCTTGGATAACCAAGTGACAATAATCACTGATATTTCCTACCTCTAGATAGGCCATTTAGAGCCATTTTAAATTGTAAATATGCATCCTAGAATAAAAACATACCTGTTTCCAGGCAATGTAGGTACCGTATGTGCTTTTATCCGTAATACAAGGTAACCTTGGGTTCAGCAGTCTCTCAGCCTAACTTGAAACGTTGAGAGGATATAACAATATAACCTTTTACTATATTACACCTTGGGTTAACCTAATAATCTTACCTGTAATGTAGGCAGATGGACATATGCCCACCTTCTCCTGATTACATATGGTTAATTCAGTACTTCAAACCAATATTGCATTATGGAAATAGGGGTGGGGATTTCACTTCGACCTTTCTTTTCCCTTGAGAAAGCCTATGAAAACATTTTTCTTGAACTTTCATCCTCAAGCCCAACTATACATACATGGCTACCTTCCCTTGAACTTTTCATCCTCAAGCCCAACTATACATACATGGCTACCTTCCCTTTGGAAAGTTAAGGAAGAGGTAGGTGTTCAAGAGCAAGGAATTAGTCCAAGAGACTAAATTTCTTTCTGAGATTTGACCAGAGGAGAAAGCAGCAAGTTGTCTGAAGAGGGGGAGAAAGCACCTAAATCAGGCTTCCTCAACCTCAGCCCTCCAGATGTTTTTGGCCTACAACTCCTATCATCCTTAGCAGGACCAGCGGTCAGGGATGATGGGGATTGTAGTCTTAAAACATCTGGAAGGCCGAGGTTGAGGAAGCCTTATCTAAAATATACCCATCCCACATTGGTACTTTTCAGTTAGTTGCCCATACTTAAACAGAAGCCACTGAAGGGCAACTCCCGGGGGCTCAAGTTTTTCTATGTATGGGTATTTGGGGAACAGAATGTAAAGATACCACAAATGATATTGATGTAGTATTAGAATATAATAATTTTATAATTTATATCCCGCCCATCTGGTTAAAATCCTCAGTCTTCACACTCATCCTAAAGTTCGTAAATGGTCTACAGTATCGCCATAGTTTTAATAGTTTATAGATCTATATAAAATTAAACCACTGAGGGTAGAGGTGAATCTGTTAAGACCTAAGGCAGAGGTATAAAAGTGCAATTTACGTAAATGCCAGAATTCAAAATGCAGCATTGACTAATCCCTGCAGTCAATGGCTATCATGACAGTCCACTCAACAAATGACAGTAAACTCAATAGTGCATAGCACCACTAATGGGAAAAATGACGAGGTCCACAAAAACTGGGGCAGCAATTCCACGTATATTTATCCCAGAATAAGCGCCATGAATTTAATAGGACTTGCTTCTGAGTAGACATTTATAGATAGGATTGTATCAAGAGTTCTCTTAATGCAACCATATGGGAGTGTGCTCATTTCATGGATTTAATGGAAATACTCAGATTGTCCCATTTCTCATGGGCACCTTTTTATTTTGTGGAGAGTTCCCAACTATTTATCCCATTAATCAGTTTCCTTTGTTTTGCAAAAATAGCCCAAACCACATTTTGTCAATAAATTTGTTCACCCTATAGGTGCATTCTATAATACATTCAATGTATGCTACCAAATATTATTACACTTTCAACTTTTACTCTGCCACAATGGTCATCTCCCAGTTATCTTTTCTCCCTTGTCATGCTGGAGGGCCATTGTGGCATGGAGAAACTCCCATGATTTTATTTATTTTGCATCAGCTGAGTTTATCGATTTCATAAGTGTGCATTTTTTGAATGAGGGGGCATATTGAAACTTGTTTATTAAAATGTGAGATTTTCAAGTTGAGCTAGAATTTGTGTGGCATGACCTACTAAGAGTGCTTTAGGATACATGTTGATCTAAATGTGACAGATAAAGCAGTTTATTTGCAAAAGTGCTGTATCACCTACTGCTGCCCCAAAAAGATATGTCGCAATATCTTAAGCCTTACATATATGATCTGTAAACTAATTTCAATTACTTAAGAAAAATTGCAAACATCTAAGAAACCAAACCATGATATTTTATTATT
Source organism: Podarcis vaucheri (assembly GCF_965113315.1). Lineage (NCBI taxonomy): Eukaryota > Metazoa > Chordata > Lepidosauria > Squamata > Lacertidae > Podarcis > Podarcis vaucheri. The sequence continues at coordinate 99,539,255 of NC_138759.1, read as the reverse complement.
TAAGTCTTAAATTAACTAGAGTTAATTCTACATATCTTACCAGCCCCTTGTATTGTTTGCATTTTAAGCGAATTTGAGTTCTTTGGTACTTCTGCCATTTATATTTTACAGACCTTTGCGGCAATTTGACTAGGCTCAAATCTTTTCAGCAGTTTTATCAAAACAGATCTAGAAGACGTGTGCCCCTCCAGATGTTAAGAGTACACCTCCAATCATTATTAGCCATGCTGGCTGAGGTGAGACTAACTATATCTGGAAGGTCATGTTTCTTATCCAAGAATATGGCTATGAAAGGAAACACTCATTCAATCTTCAAACAGCAACATTTGCATTTATAGTAGGAGGACTGACCAATCCTATGGTCATTTGTAGAATACACAGGGTTGATTATAAATACCTGAACAGAACCTCATTCAACTTATGGATTTCTGCAAAGGTAAGACAAGAGCTGTATGTTTATTAGGATATTTATCTGTCTTGTAACATGCATCCATTACATCCTCATGTAGTAATGGGTAAAAAGCATTCCAAGGCAAAGCTACAGGCTTGTAAGCAAATACTATGAGGCTTTGTAAATAAATTTTATTTAAAGTAAACATTTACTGTTTGTCTTCTTCCTACTGGGAATCACAATTTAAGACATTTTAATCTTGCTTACACCGTATGGCGAAAATTCTTCAGGATTTAATAGCATGGATGAGGTAGCGAATAAAGTCTAAAAAGGCTAAAAAATATGCAACAATGCAGGATCAAGTTTCACAATACAGGGTTTTAAGAAATATTCTTTCAATGTAAAAAGTTACAAGGGTGAAGAAGTTAACAGTTTTGGATGAGGCAGACTGTGAAGGGCTAAGGACTAGATTAAAATCTGAAGATACATTATTCATAGTGTCCATGTTCAAGAAGTGCTTAAAAAAGACACCCATAATTCAAATAAACGTCTTCAAGTATGTAGTACAAAGTTTTGCATTACTGGCGACTGAATATTACATAGTAATTGATGCACAAGTAGTTACATTATACTGTAACTACAAATTGGATACACGCTCAACAATTATCTAAAACATTTAGCTTAGTGTAGCTAACGGGGTTTAAACTTCAGATTTACTGCTGAAGTGTTTATAACCAATTAGAGCATAAACTGTGCAAGAACAGATGTTTCCAAATAGTGAATACCTCTCAGACACGAGGATAACTTAACAAAATCTTTACATTAAATACCCAGTAAGTAACACTTGCTACTGTACTGAATTTATGCTGAGGTAAATTCCATGCACTTAGGGTTAGCTGGTAAAATGGGACATCGGCTTTTAACAAAAACCCATCAACATTCACTACGGTCATCAATTGTTTAAAAAAGGCAGGTGAATGAAAACAGTAATATGACACTTACAGCCATAAAAATGTATACTAGTGGTTTAATTGGCGAGTGATTATTCAGAGCTGAAAAAACCTCAAGTTTTGTTATTACAATCACAAGTACAATTCACGTAGCATACGTGACAGTTCTTTTATTGTCTGAGATAAGGGAAAAGTTGGGATACCAATAATTGTATTTATTGCAAAGATAGTATTCCACCTGTAAAAGAAATATGGCATTTCACTCACATAACACACTTTTTCTTTTTAATTCAAAACGTGGCTGTCTGTATGAAATGCTAATGGAAAACAGTGATCCCTGTTCACTAATAACTTAAGTTTTTTAAAAAACTTACTAATTTCACTATACGTTTACGTATTTCAGTTCTTAAATCACGTTAATCTATATAACCATTATTAACAGCTCTGTGTCTCTATTACTGCATCAAGCCAAACATTTAAATGCACTTTCACATCAAAAAGATTATATAAACTTTATTTTTGCTTCCCCTTCTGAAAGCTACTGACATTTCAGCAGTCAACTTGGGTTTGTTTTTCTAATTTAAAAAAAAAACAACTACAAATGGAGGCCTGAGCAGTTTTCACATTGCCTCACTGGAGATACTGTGTTGTGGCTGACCATCCATCCACACTTGGTACATGATCCCCAATGAGTGAAGTGCTCTCAGGAAGTGGCTCCCAATAAGGCCTACAGTTTAACAGGAAGTGCCACTTTTATTTATATTTCTGATTGACTTTGATACAAGGGGGGAACGTTATGTATATTTGTCATACTTACAAGCAGCTCCAATCCTGAGTATTTATGGTTTATCTAAACATACAAAAATGTATGTACATTTCTCTCCACTTTTGTTGTAAACATTTGTCAGTATACTTTACATATCCCTTCTTTGAAACATGCAAATCATACATACAGTATAAATACACATTTAAAAAAAATACACTCATTCATAAACTAAGCAACAAAAACTGTGGCTGGCATATTCAGTTATAAATAATCAATGTGCGAGGCATTCCATACAGCTAAGAGCAGCCATTCAAACCTACTGTTCTCATCTGTGTTTGTGGAAAATACTGTGATTTTTGCACCTTCCAAGTCATTTACAGTATTTATAACACTATCGTATGTGGAGATAGGCTCATTTACTATACCTCTTCTTCTCAGAGTGAAGGATAAAGCAGCACTTACATATATTATATATATTTATATATATATATATATCTATATAAAGTAGGGCAGCAACTGCTGGGGTTGCGCGTATGAAGGTTTCCATTCTAATATTCTTAAATAAAAAAAGGAGAAAGGGACCAAAGCAACTGGTTACATATTCATTCCTTGGGCACTTAACAGTGAATCCAGCATGTCGAATGTGTCTTTGTAGTCCATATGCTGGCTGTTTGTACTGTACTCGTGACTGGCATCAGGACCGTTCTCCACAGGGTTCTTGTCCAGTTTCACGAGGGTGCTGAGATGTCCGTAGCCCACCTGGTATGCGACAGGGGGAGGAGGGGGTAAGGGAAGGTTAAAAACAGAGTTGAGAGAGGATACATACTGCTTAACAGAGGAAGAACTAGATGAACTACCTGAACTTTTGGAACTTTTGCTCATTTTGGAGTGATGGTTGTGAGAAGCATCATTGATGTACAGCCTCTTTCTTGAAGAGCCGGAACTAGAGGAATTGGCATCACTGCTCAAGCCAACAGGACTCCTCAGAACAGCTGGCGTTAATCCATCACTACTATGTTTAGTGCCACCACTACTACTGCCACCAGTATGGGAATGGGAATGCTTATGACTGCTACCATGATGGCGGTTTATGGAATGTTCCTTGTGCTTTTCCTTGTTAACATGGGGACTAGGGTGTTTGCTTTTCCCACTGCCCTCATCTGATGAGCTATGCCTTTCTGAGGAAGAGACTTTGATTTTCATTTTCAGATCTTCTTTGCTCAAGTTCTTTTCTGTGGGTGGAATGGGTATCCGCAATTTGAGTGACCCGCCCTTTTCTTTTTTGTCAGGCATGTGTTTTTCAGGCTTCTCTGCATTTGTAATGGGAATTTTCATTTTAATAGGGGAAGTTACAGAACTGCTACTTGTTGCTTGGGATTGAGTGTGCTTTTTGTATTGCTGTTCGGGGCCCATATAGTGTTCTCTTACATCCAGTTCGAGGGTTTCTAGCTTGCGTTTCTCTCTGTATTTATCCAACGACATTTTATGAGGCATTATTACAGGTGCAGATGTCACCTGCCCATGGTATTTGTTTCCCGGTTTGTGCACAGTAGAATGCTCAGAGAGTTTGTCAGCTCTGTGATGTAATCCTGAATGCAACTGCAATGAAGTGCCTGGTTGAAAGTTTATGTTGAACTGTCCACCAGGCAGTGAAGTATCTGGTTTCTGAGAATACATCTGTTCTGTCCTTGTTTGATCTTGGTGCTGAGGCCATTCTTGATGTGCTGACAGACTGTAAGAAGTACCTGGCATTCCTGTGGCCAGTATTGCCAGATTTTCTTGACTATCTTGAACAGAGATACTTCCTGAGTTCAGAGGAACTGGGGCAGGAAATGTGGATGTAGATGATTTTTGGAAAGTTGCGTTTGCGGATACACCAGCGACAGCATCTACTAAAATGGAATTCTGAACCAAAGATGAACCAAGAAGAGAGTTATCGGATCCCTGACCATCTCCTTTAGGTTTCCTTGCAGCCTGATTAGCCTACACAAGGATAAAAATGTAAAATTAGGACATAATCTGAAGTGTAACATCTACAAATACATCTGGCAATCAATAGAAGTCACTCAGTTCCAGAACTGAAGAACATGATGCTACTGCAATGAATTATTTTACTCTGAACCTTGACAAAGAACATTGAGCTCAAAAGCTCAGTGTTTTTGAACATCAGTTGGCTAAATAAAAAAAATACTCACTTGGATTAAAATTTCCCTTATGCAAACTTCTGCTGGGGGAGATGATAAACATAAATTTACTCTGCACATCCTAAACACCTGTTCCATAGGGTTAGAAGACCCTCTAGAACAGTGTGAAGATACAACAAAAGGGAAATTGGCAAATATCACTTCCCCTCTCCTTTCCTCAAGTGAAAACCTCATCTCGACTGAAGATGCTACCATTTGTGGTAGGGTAACTCTGGGTCTAGTTTACTACATGTCATTTTCACAACTGTTTTATAGTTGTTATAATGAAGATTTTATCGGTTAAATTACTGGAACATCAAAATTCACCTAGCAAGTGATAGGTCGGATGCTGGCTTTCAACCAAGCTGAAAGCAGATTAGCAGATGCTTACATATAGTATAGATGAGGCAGTTTCTTTACCACAATAATCTCTTACCCTCCAATTTCGAATCCTCTTTAATCTATTGGGAGTTTTCTCCAGTATCTGAAGAAACTCATGTGTCAGCTCTGTGAATGAAAACAAAATTAAGTGAAACATCTAAATAACTAGCTCAATTCCTATTAGCAACTTTCAGCACTTTTTGATGACTAGACTTAACAAAATTTATATAGAATACCACTTCATTGTAACCCCACCCAAAGTGGCTATCTATTCAATCAAAAGAACTTTACGTATGCCTGAAGCTAGTTTTCTAAGTCACTGCTTAAGATACTTTTTTTGGGGGGGAGGGGGGGATTTAAAAAGTAATGGGAGGAATACAATATATTTTGATGCCACTCCTCAGTATAAACCTCCAGCGTGATCCACCCTGTTAAATACCGTACTTTTCGCACCATAACACTCAGTCCCCCCCCCTAAAAGGTAAAGGGAAATGTGTGCGCGCGTTATGGAGCGAATGCAGGCAGGAGGAGCTGCTCTTGCTGGCTGTTCGGCAGCCTCTCTTCCTCCGCTTGGCTCGCTGAGAAGCCGGCAACAGCTGAGTGTCAGGAGACAGCCTCTCTTCCTCCTGTCTGCCTGCTCTATGGCTTTTTGGCGAGGTGGGAGAAGGGATGCAGCTTGGAAGCCGGCAAGAGCTGCACGCAGCGTGTAAAAGCCAAGGTGGGGAAAGGGAGCCAGTCTCTCTTTCTCCTGTCTGCCTGCTCTATGGCTCTCCCTTACACAAATGTAAGCGGCTCTTACTCTGCTTTCTTTACAATGAGCTGGAAGGAGGGACAAAGAGGGCATCCCCTTCCGTCCCTCCCCCAGCACCTCACCGGTAAATATCAAACAAAGCGGCTTACAAGGCTCGTGTCCCTGAGCTCCTCTTCTTTTTGCTCCGGTTCGAGGCAAGGCAGCTGCACAAATGTGAGTTCCCCCTCTCTCTTCCTTCCCTCCCTCCCTCCCTCTTCCAATGTCAATAAAATATTGGGGGGTCAGGTACAGGTAAGCCCCATCTCACAGACTGCAATGGATCTCAAGACAAAGTGCATGCACACAGGTACCTTATATGAATGGCAATGCCCATCAGCATGGGGGGAGGATGACTCCCTCAAATATTTAATGGGTGGGTGAAGGCACCTAGGCCTATAGGAGTTGGCTGCTTTGCCTAGGATAAGTGTGAGCTCCCCACCCCTTCCTTCATCACTGTATTGGAGATACCATACATTACTGACAGTTCATTCATTCACGTGGTTACAAAGCATGGATCCACATGGATCCTCAGGATTTTTGCACTGGGTCACCCCAAATTCACCATCAGATCACATAGCATGTCCATGGCTACAGCTTGCACCAAAAAAATCACGCACCCACTATTGCCTGGGGCCACAGTGGTGCAAAAACGTGGTTACAAAGCACGGATCCACATGGATCCTCAGGATTTTTGAATTGGGCTACCCCAAACTCACCGTCAGATCACATGTCTGTGGCCACAGCATGAACCACAAAAATCATACATCCACTGTTTCATTTAGAATTATTTTTTTCTTGTTTTCCTCCTCTAAAAACTATGTGCGTGTTATGGTTGGGAGCGTGTTGTAGAGCGAAAATTACGGTACACACCCACACCCAAAACAGTAAATGTAGCATTATTTTTAAAAGTCAGCATTTTTTAAAAAGTGTTAACATTCGGCATGGATGAAGCTATAATAAAATAAACTTGCATTACATACTGAAATGGTAAACACCTAGCCTGCAGGTAACTGCCGGATAAGTGTCTTTTTAGCCATCATGGTAAAGGTTAACAGGAATGTCACAAACAAAATAACTAGAAATACAAATTTAAATAAAAGAATAAAGGAAAACAGATTTTGCTTACCGTCAAGTAATTCTAAAGTAACAGAAGGATCTACATATTCCCACCAATGCTTTCCATCAGTTGATACCGGAATCTCCCAGTTGGACCACTTGCAAGCCAAATGTATACAGACACATGCTATCACAGTTGGTTTGTATTGAAGACAAAATGTAGTAAGGTGCAGACTGTAGTTGGAAATGTTTCACAATGGAAGAACAAACGTCAAACATGGAAAAGAACAAAAAACAAGAAGAGAACACTTATCACCACAGTATTCAAGGTATATATTATTATGCTGTAATTTTTTTTTTAATGTACAACTTTGGGACTTTATATTAAAAAACAAAACATACAGGTATTCATACACAAGAATTTAGGTCTGTTTCTGCTGATAAAATAGAAGAACTACTACAGTATTCTGTTCTTCCAGCAGTACAGGAACTTAATACACAAGGAAATCAAAATATTAGCATTCATAAATATCAATATTTCTGCAAAAATATACTCCTTCAAATTTTATGGCATCGTAATGTATGTTTCATTTTGAAAGTTAGTGAAGTAATGTGTAAAGCAACATGTAGGGGGGAAATGAAATCCCTTCCAGTACAGCCTGCAACATAGTTTGCATTAGTCAAGTCAACAGAGTCACGATCAAGTAAAAAATTCTAGCTGGAAGCAACACAACTGTGGCAATTCCATGTCTAACATTGATTTGAAATTTGAGCTAATGGAAAGATATTCATTCTAACAAGTGTGTCCGCCCTAGCAAGTACTTATTAAACAAATATTTGATTATGTGCATATTTACACTATGTCCTAGATCCAGAGATTTAAGCAGAAAAACAATTCCATTTAATCAAGGCAGCCCCACCCAATTCCTCTCATTTCCTTGTCTACTGCAACCTTCAGTGGCCTATCCCAAGCTGTTTCACTGTGGTCCACTGTGGTCCACTGTGCCTTAGGATTGGCTTGAGGTGGTGGGGGTAGGGTGGTCCCTGGAAAGCCCTGCTGCATGAGCAGAGTTCCACTTTTATTTTCTCTGGATCCAACACAATGAGCTTAAAATCACATGCTCCTTTCTTCTCTCCACACCATAATCAGTTCATAATTAATCATTCAAACTGCAAGCCAGAATAACATAGGCATTTAGTTCCTATTTCATCTCCTCAAACCCTCTTAACAATATCACTTTAAGGGGAGATCATTATTTCCTGTATCCTTGCCACACAATAGATCTCTTCCCAGGTCTTCAGATTTTTGCTTACATATTTTCAAAATTCATCATTTCCCCCATCTAAACCCTCATTTATATACTCCATTATCCTGTTTACTTTACTGTAGGTTTCTGCTCACTCTTTTTATTTCATTCAATCAAACCAATGTCTGAGTTATATCCCTAATGTCTCTCTAATGTCCTAATGTTCTGTCCATTTAAGTTTAACTCTTAGATATTATTTATAAAGTCATCTTCTTTCACCATTCCATTTCATATCCGCTTCACATAAGTTAAACCTGTTATCCTCTCTTTTGCCTTTGGCTTTCATGCTCTCTCCAAGGCTGGAACTGTGCATCAGAATACAAATTAACCTATCTCCTTTTTGCAAAGTCTACTTTTTTCTATAAAATTAATGACTAGGCTGGTTAACATACTGATAAAACTCCTATCACACAGCCAGGAGAAATAATAAATCAGGATATAGTGTCACTTCCCCCAATTCGTGACTGGTCTTTATCTATGAACCATGAACTGTGAATTAAAATCTAATGATTAATAACAATATAAGACAACTTCAAACCAGTGGTCATGACTCAAGCTTATTTTAAATCAGTTAACAAGACAGGAATTGGGGAAATAACAACTAAACACTGTTTACTCCTCCTCCCAACCTCCCAGTGAAGACCAAGGCTTTGCTTAGGCCAGCAGGTATTTTTTTAAACCCACAACCTTTCCATGCGAATGTCATCTGGGCACTTTCCTGAACACTTGCAATTTATTTACATCTCTCTTCCACCTATCCATTTTACTGAAAACTGAAAACCCACTGGCTAGAGGTCATTTCTGACCAATTAATAGTAGGGCTTTTTCCCCACATAAATATGTTAAAGAACTAGCCAGCTTCTGCACTGCTAAATGTCTTATAGGCTAGTTCTAATGTAGCTGTAACAAAAGCTTTTTTTTTTTTTTACTACAGCTGTTGTTTGATTTCTTTTTAGAAAAAACAATGCTATTTTATTTTCATTAAGAAAAAAATGCCATTAACTACAAGGGTAAACTAGAAACAGCTTTGTACTTACCAAGATGCTCGGATTTCTAGGTTAAGTTTATCTCTCTGTAATCTTTAGCTGCTATTCAGGCTACCATTTTTAGACTTATGCACTCACAATCGAGAAAAAGTCACCAGAAAGCACCACTACACTTCACATCGTGCATTTAACCCCTTTGTGCCATTAGGCCCTTGTACAATACACCGCACTGCAAACAGGAAGGTACCACCACAGTAGATGGCCCAGTCGCCTGTTGCAACAAGGGTTCGACACAGGTAGGGGACCCTGCAGTAAAGGAAGCTATAGTGTGCTACAACAGTGCAACAAAGAGGTTCAGGATAACAACCTGTTGGTAGCCATGAAATAGGATGTCTGTGCCAAATCCTTGCTTGCTGTAAGAAAAAAAAGAAACAATGAAATTAGACATCAGTATAGTTAATTCCCCAAATTAAAATGCTTTCTATGTGTGAAGATAATACAAGCGGCCCACTTGCAAATGAACACAATGCAGGCCATTGCCAAGGCAAAGTTTTTGTTTACTCAGCTACCCTTCAAACTAACTCTGCTACTAGGTTTTTTGAGCATGAATTTATTTATTTAATCAAAGTAACACAATAAGCTAGCCAGTACTTCAAAACTCCGGGATAGGGCAACTAATATGTTTTGAGGTAATTCAGCGGTAGATCATAGTCTTCATAGCCTGAGCCTTACAACTCAACTACTAATAGGTTTGCTCTAAGTAAATCATAGATGACCTCCATCTTGCCAATAAAAATGAAGCTGGAGGTCAGCAAAAAGCATCTGATTCTCTATAGTTTTCAGTGGTCACCAACAGTTTTTCATCCTGCCACCACCATTACTCTAGCATAAAGGAGGCGGCCCTCAGTGTCAGCCAACCTAGAAACTCAGCGTAACATTATGTTGATGATGTACAGATTTTTCCATCTTTGCTTTAACACTGCTGATTCTTTAAGGAAGACAGCTCACAACAGCACCTGTCCACTAGACAGGTGGGCATGGTTTGGGGGAAAACGGCTTACAGGCCAAACTGGATGCTCTGGCAGACCAAGACTGGCCCACAGGCTGGAGGCTCCCCACTTATACTGTAGGATCTCATTACAGTGGTACCTCGGTTTAAGAACAATTTGGTTTACAAACTCCGCAAAACCGAAAATAGTGTCTTGGTTTGAGAACTCTACCTCAGTCTAAGAAGGGAATCCAAACACTGGAAGGGCACTGGCGGTAGGAGTCCTCATTAGGGAAAGCGCACCTCGGTTTAAGAACGGTTCTGGTTTAAGAACGGACTTCCAGAATGGATTAAGTTCGTAAACCGAGGTACCACTGTAGTTCTTTTAATTTGTCAAATATTGATGTCACAACACTAAAAGAAGATTTCTGATCATGTATTCTCCAATCCTGCCCCTTTGAAAGGTGGTGGCAGTGTTGGGATAAAGAACTGCTTCTTCAAAATTCACAAGGTAAAGAGACTAAACTGCGCTTTCTCAAACAACTGTCTTCTTCACCTGCACTTTTTCAGATGATGAACTTTTTAAAATAATGTATGTGAAAGTAGGGAAGCAGATAAAGACCTTCTTATAGGCTATCAATGTTTGTAAGATGGTGACCAGCAAATTCGAATAAACTGGTGGATCAGAAAGACTGAGGAAACAGATGCAAAAGCTATTATATATAATGCTGTCTTGCTAAATTATTCTAATTTAATGTAATAGTCACCAAAAAAAAACAACCACCTTTTAAGGTATTACCATAGCATCTCAATTCTGGTCATTTGTTTTCAGGCAAGTCTAACTTAAAAAAGAAAAAGAAAAATCAGGAGTGGGCAGCCTGGGAGCCCTTGGCTTAATTTCATGGAGCTAGAAAGGAGGACAAAACGTGGGGAGTGGGAGGTGTGTCAGAAAGAAAAATGAGTGCCTCCTCCCACTTCTGGTACTAGGTCCATACACTTTTTACTCCAACACTACCTACCATAGACTACTCAGAAGGAATATAGCCCCAGACAGAAAAAGGTTGCCCACAACTGTTTAAAATTGAGGGAACTTTGGCTCAGTTCTCACTATGACTGTGACACATCATTTAATCCATATGCGGTCCAGAAATTAGGCAGGTCTACCTCATTAAAAAGAAAGAATAAAAATAAATATATTACAATTGAATAAGATGGGAGGCCTAGGAGAAAAGTATTTGCAGATCTAGAAAGGGAAAAGAGAGTCAGAACAGTTAATGCTGTGAAAACTGACCAATGCTTCAAAAGCAAGTACTATGTATTGCAAGTACTTAATAATTTCCATCTATGGCCTGTTATCTGGCTTGCTTTGCAAAAAGAAAAACACTTTATCCCCAATTCCATTGATTGTATATGGATGTCTACCTTATTCTCTGATTATCTTACAGCAAAATCACCCATATCAGAAATATCTACAAAATATGTACCTGGAGGGCCAATTTTTACTTTAAAAACACACCACACAACTTATAATCTACATATCCTTTATAGATCCAGGTAAAAACAAAACCTACTAGTGATTTACTCACAGCAGAAGTAATATTCCAGAAACAGTTTTAGTAAGTCACACCAGTTCCTACAGAGATGTAGGGAAAGAATCAGTTAAATTGTTACTGACCTCTCACTAACTGCGTACATTTCACAACATCTGTGTGTGGATGCTCAATGGTAATCTCAAAACCTGAAAAATTAAATGTGTTATTTCACAAACTTACATTATATATGTCCATAAATTTAAAAGTACCTGGGGTCATGTTTCTTTCAAGTGCGTAAATTAATAATCTCATAATGGACTACTAAAGTAAGTTTAGGGTACTTGCACTGAATGATTTTTTAAAAAAAAAATGCAAGCCGTTATACTGCTTAGTTACTATGTGTACATTTATTGCAGTAAGTGTGGTTATACTAGATTAACTCTGAAAGGACAGGCTATAAACATGGTGCAAAGACAAGAATAAAATGGCTTCTATGATCAGATTTCTCCTAATATGTATGTTGTGTGTCTATCAATCAAATATGTAAGTATTCTATTACTGGAACTACACTATAATGTGAAGATGTTACTGGCTATACAGTTGCTTTAAGAATACCATATATACATTTAACATACTTACCTAAAGTTTGAAGCATTATTGTTTCAAGTATAACCAGCTCTTGGGCTTGCTGAAGGTATGCCTAATAATAAAGAAAAATGCTGAAGCATCAATACAGCAACTTTAACAAGTTAATAACACCAAAGTATATACCAAATAAACTGATTGGCTATCAACACTTATTTTGGGGTACACATCACAATCACCAAGACAGCAAGAAATTATTTTATCTCATGCTTTTGTTTCTTTCATGATGTCTTAAAACACACAGTTCTGATTAGCCTCATCACAATAGTTGTCTCTAATATGCATAGCAATATTGGGGATGTTCAGACATTTATTTCCCTTTCTTACCTCTAAGCATAGTGAGATCAGACATGGCTCCTGGGTTCAAACCCTCTTCTCAACATTTTTATGTTCCCCTCAACTGTATGAAAAGGCAATGCTTGAACAGAGTATGTTGTTTGTATATGTCCCTAACCTGCAAAGTGCTTAAATAAATGCACAACACCCAGTTTAAGTTTTGAAAGGAGCTCAATACAGGAAGGAAGGAGGCACATTGAGCATTGAGACTCCTGCTCTCATTGCATGCAGAGGTGAGAGACAGAACATAATGTCTGAATAGCTCAATATTTTATGAGAACAGATGGTCATCTGAGGGAAGTAGAAAAAATGTGTAATATGGCAAAATCTGCCAATAAAGCAAAAAACAAGCATTTCCCCCCAGTTGGAATAAACTTTTTTTTTCAATTAAAAAAGTTATTTTGATTTCAACTATTAGGACAGGCTGCTGCTAAAGTTCCATAATAATAATTTAATATTAAGTAGAAATGTATTATCTGTGAATTCAAATATGCAATGGGAAAGGAACAACGCAGCTTACAATTCTGCCAAGACTAAAGCAAAAAGCTGGCAGTCTTTTAAAGTGTCAGTTATGCTTTATGAAGACTGATGTGTACGTACATCACTCTTTGTGTCCAGCTCTTGATGATGAAGGCAAGCATGTGCTACTTTGATAACATGTTCGAGTTTTCGTGGCTGTTCTTCCACTTTTGCAGCCAAAAATAATGCAGTAGGAGATATAATCTGTCAGACAAAAAATGCTTCAGTCAGAACAATGTTGCAACACATCTCCCATAAGATTAGTTACCTCTAACAAATGGGTAAATCTTAAAACAAGAGTGATAAAGCCTTGTGGAAGTTCTGCCATCTAGAAATATTAGAATGTAGCACTTTTCCTGAAATAGCCTTTATAGAATCAATGAAAGCACAAGACTTACTGAAAGTGTTTAATATCCTATGCAGCAAAGATTGCCAATATGTATTTATCTTCCTTTCTACTGTTTCAATGCAACAGGTGAGAGGGTGCAACTGCTTCAAGTCTTGCAGCCAATTGTTATTTGAACCAAAGTTTGAGGTGTGACTATTTTTGTCACTTAGACATGGTGTTAATTGCTCAACCCATTCTCTAATTATGTTAGTCCTCCCCTCAAAGGTATGCTATGATTTAAACCAAGGCAACCAATACAACTGTGGATGATCTAGATATCAAAAAGATAGGGAGAATGACCCTGCCAATTCTCATGTACTCCCTAGTACGGGAGAGCTTTCAATCATTCTAGTTCACTGTTGTGGGCAAGGAGATAGTACCAAGGTAGGGTGTGATTCAGCTCCTACTGAACAAGGAGGCTCCAAATGATGGTACACAAAACTCCTGGACTGCCTCAGGTGAGTTATCCTGTGGAGTTCCACAGGGTGCTATCTTTTAATGTCTATAATAAATCATTAGATGAGTTCACCATGGGTTTGGGGGCATGGGGTCATCAGTTTGCTAATGACACTCAGCTCTGTTTTCCCATTCTGTTTGCATCAGGCATGCCAATGATGTTCTTGCCTGGTTGCTTAGGCTCAGTGAGGGCCTGGATGGGTGTGAGCAACCCAGATAAGTATCACATATTGACAATGGGCAGTTTTATTGATCAGGGCTTAGGAACAATTCCAAAATTTAAGGAAGTCACACTCAAGAATTCGTCTTCACCCAACACTGCTTTTGAATGTCCACATGGAGCTGTGGCTAGGAATGTAGCACATCAGTTTTGGCTGATATGCCAGCTCTACACATTGAAACTAAGCATCTGTCACTGTCACTGTCACACAGAACATGGCAACTTATCTCAACTACTATAATGCCCTTTGAAGTGTGGCTGCCACTGGGCACTGTACAGAAACCTCAGATGACCTAGGGTGCAGCAGCACAAAATGGTCAGTCGCTGGGAGTTGGTGATATTATTTACTCATGAATTCCAGTGTTGGTTTGTGTCCAGGCCTACATTTGCCAACTTAGTGCCAGCTAGGTGTGTTGAACATCAATCCCCACCCCCAGCAAAGTTGATGGGAATTGTTGTCCAAACACATCTTAAGGGCACCAGGTTGGTCGAGAATATGGAAAGTACAGTTCTTGACATTTGAACCTGAGGCAAGACTGCTTTTGAAAGCACATTCTCAAAAATACTGCCCCCTCCCTGCAAGGAGTCAAAATTAGCAGAAGAGATGTTGCCCTTGGTGCTGCCATCATATGAAGTGAACATATGTAACCTCAAACAAGCATATTTTTGGTGATGGTATCTGAACTGTACAATTCCCTCCCTTAAAGTGTCCCACCAGATGCTTTCCAGAATTTGTGAATGTATGATATATCAAGCCTTTACAAAGTTTTAATTCTGTTTCCCTTTCCCCCAAGTAGTGCTCCAAGCAACTGATTTGTCCATACTTGGATCCTAAAGTTATTTAGCTTTGCAGCAATTAGCATTCTGCCACCAATATTTACAGCATATTAAAGCATGCCAGCCTGCTAAAGTTCCAAAATTTAACCACAAGTAGTATCATGTCCAAACACTTTTAAAGAATATCTAACACTAATGAATCCTTATGGGATACACTGTTTACATTACAGCTATTTATCAGAATAATCATAGAATCTATTCAGTAGCAGTGAAAAATAGGAAAAAAACAGTATTAGAATCACACGCTCCTACTGCGTTTGTACTATTTCAACCAAACAGTCTATGTTGCTTAAAGCAAAATTTAAGTCCTCTTAATATGGCTAACACACACTATCAGCAAGAGAGAAGGATGCTACCTATAACCATCAAGCTCCATCTGCAACATCTAGCCTGTGTGAGCATCTGTCTCCAAACCATGACCATTTCTGGCTATTACAGAAGACAGAAGTACTTTGTCTAGGTGTCCTGAAGTTTCTAAGCTACATAAGCTGCCAACAATCTGACTAAACAAAACCTATGATTGCTGGAATAACAAAGCAAGAATAATACTAGAAACTAGACTCTTGGTCAGAGCACCATATTCAGCACCTTGGCTGCAAGCAAAGGGGGAGCTTGCTTGTAGAAATGAAAAACCACATTTACAACCAGGGTTTTCTTTCTACCCTGGCAATATCAATAGCTTGTCTATGCAAGTACAGTCATACCTTGGCTCCTGAACGCCTTGGTACTCGTACATATTGGCTCCCAAACGCCAAAAACCCGGAAGTGTTCCGGTTTTCAAACCTTTTTCGGAAGCCGAATGTCCAACATGGCTTCCACTTGAATGCAGGAAGCTCCTGCAGCCAATCGGAAGCCGCACCTTGGTTTTCAAGCCATTTCAGGAGTTGAACGGATTTCCGGAACGGATTAAGCTCAAGAACCAAGGTATGACTGTATGGCCACAATAACTACAACAAAACTGCAGCTATGCACACAACTGCTTCATGTGTATGCACTACTTTGGATCCATGTTCAACACTACAGCATTTTTATTTCTTATATCCCAGTTTCAAAAATACTGCATTTTATCACTCATTACAAAAATGTAAGCATTCATTAGCCACTCCAAATGATACAAAATTAGATAAGGGGCACTTACTTACAATAAACTCCCACTGTGTTTATGCTAATTACATTTGTAAAGAAATTTCATTACTGAACTTTTTAGAAATAACTTTAAGGCTCTTGTTAGTTTCTGGAGGACATGAGAGACTGCAGCTTACAAGGCACATTGGCACAGGTCTATCAGGTTCCAATTTCATTATGAACCACAAACTCCACTCCAGTTTATAAGCAGCTGGTGTTGTATCCAACATTCTGCAAGCAGAACTCTGTATAGCCAGACTTCCCCTTCCTCTCCTCCCCCAACACCCACAAAAATCTTCTATGGAGAGTCTTCTCAAACTTCTGGAGATTTTCGGGGGGAAACGTTTCACCTCACAAGTGGACATGTCTTGTATTAAAGGGACAGGAATACTGGACACTGCCCATGGCTTCCAAGTACTGCTATTATGCATCCTTCACTGGCATTAATGCCCCCCCAAATGAACTGATTGGAGCATGAATTATCCAAACTCTCTTAACTCACAGAGCTGTGAAAGAATCTCCCTAACAATGGCCATCCTCTCATTGGAGAGTCTAAGCAAGACACATACTCACCTAAATCAAAATCAGCACAGCATTTTTAGTTCATGAAGAGATACTAATAGTAAACAAGATTTTATAAATGAGATTCTCTTACCATAGCTGACTACTTACAAGCAGAAATAACAGACTGAGACTAACTAATGTCAAATAATTTTTTAAATAAATGCTACATATCCCACAAATAGCACTGTTCTTATAAAGGCTTAGATGTACTTACATTTCTATTAAATTTTGTGAAGGAATGATGCATATAAAACCTGTGCATGTAAACAATTGCGGTATTAATTGTAAGTTGAGATCTAAAAAGAGAGTTAAGGAAGTTTTAAGTACCCAAATTAGAACTCTCTCTCCAAGTGCTTAAATTGAACCATAAGACACAATATGTAAAAGACAAGACTAATTTATTTTCATTTCATTCAGATATAACTTTAAAATATCTGTTAAATTAACAAGGGAACACACGTTATAACCCAAACTTCAATAGGCTGTATCTAGTCCAGGGCTCACAGATAAATAATTGTGCCCCCATCCCCCAAAGGGTAAAACCACTCGCAAGAAAGGCTGGAATGTAGGGCAAGAAGCTTCATTGGGAGTGGTGAATTCAGAAAATCAGGAATGGTGTGTTTGAAATCACACTGCATTGGCTGTAACTTACTCATATTTTTAAGTTAATGCTATTTTTTTTTTACTTGTACACAGCCATTCTGAGTGGTTGGTACACTGTCATTGTTGATATTTTTCAAAGATGTATACTAAAGCTTTCAAGATTTTCAGATTATTCCACATTTTAGTCTACATTATGTTTGTTGGGAAAAGCCACACAAAGTTTGTTGTTTTAGAAATGATTAACTTTCTGCAAGTATTCCTAGTGTAGGAAACTGTAAATAAGTCATCACTGTAAATCTAGAAAAGCTGTTGCAAATCAAGGCATCCAGTCACATATTCACAAGTTTAGACAATGTTTATTTGTCAAACAAGAACACACAGTGGGTTCACAAAGTTATCTACACAGGACTTACAGGGAATTTGTGATGGGTGATTAAACTTTACTGTAATAAGTTGGTTGCAGTCTGTGAAAGTGGGTTTCAGGATAAAGTTAGCCTACTAGTTAATATACCCAATGGGAGGAAATGTTTGTTCAACCTATTATAGTAGATTATCCTTGCTAAAAATAATTAAAACATCTGTGATTATGTCTAAATTCTGCAGAGAAAGAAAGTTTTTAGAATAAGCCTGTCATCATTCCTGATTTCAGACAACTGAAGGCGTTGTATAGAACACCCAATACATTCTACAGTGCCTAACTTTTCTTTTGAGATAATGGACTATTTGCAGCACTTTGACCATTTTTTTTTTATTTCAGAACAAGAATGGGGGGGGAGCATTTGCTAGGCTGCGGAAAGGCTGCCCTGTGTGATCTCCTCAATCCACATGCTAGGAGAAGCATCAAATCTCCTCCACTTGAATGTGTGTAGGGAGGGGCAGGCTTCTGTTCCTTTTCATACCTATCTCAATTATTCTCAATTTACCAAAAACAACAACAACCAACCCACATAGCTTAAACTAAAAACTTGCTATCTAAACCTGAGATTAAGAAGACGAAACCCTATCACGTATGCACAAAGCCATTACTGAACAGTTTCGCTGAAACAAGACGGCTGCACTTCAAAAGGCCCCCTTTTGAGATGCTAGCCCCTAGTTTCTCTGCTCCAAAGGGCGACAAATACAAAAAAAAGCCTCATTTTCAGCCCCGCACAGAACTCACAAGCCACACAAACACACACGAGGCAGTACAGGTCACCCCGTGCCAGCAGAATCTGGGGCCTGCAAGGCCATCGCGCCGAGCCGTTAACGCAGCCGCCGAACAAAACCCTCCCTCCCTCCGCGACTCCCGAGGGATCCTGTGGCGCCTCCCTCCCACCCACCCCC
This sequence comes from Podarcis vaucheri, assembly GCF_965113315.1. NCBI lineage: Eukaryota > Metazoa > Chordata > Lepidosauria > Squamata > Lacertidae > Podarcis > Podarcis vaucheri. The sequence goes on along the minus strand of NC_138759.1, from coordinate 99,520,909 downwards.
TCAGCCGGAGAAGAAGGGAAAGGCGAGCCAGGAGGAGGAGGAGGAGCCAAAGCAGGCGAGGCCTCCTCGGCTCCCCAAAGGGGCCGCCTGCCTGGAGGAAAAATTCGGCCTGGGGAGCAGTCGGAGAGGGTCTTTCCCGTCCCTTTAGGCCCGCGACCACCCCTCCCCGTCCCTCTGCCCGCCGCCTTCGCCCCAGAAGGATACACGTTGAGGCGCTGGCCCATGTCCTGGATGAGGTTGGCTGCCTGCTGCCGGTACGAGAGCTCCTTGTCGGCCTCGACGCCGCAGCGGCGAGACGGCGTATTCTCCAGCTGCTCCCGGCTGAAGAACCAGCGAGGGGTCCCCGGGCCGCCTCCGCCAGCCCCGCGCGACGCTGAACTCGCGCCAGGTCCGGAACCCGCCACAGCCGCCGCCATGACACAACCACTTCCTCCTCCTCCTCCCGCAGCGGCAACCGGCACGCCCGACTCCGCCTCCTCCTCCGTCGCGGCCTCTCTCGCGACAACTCAGAATCCCGCGAGGAAGAGTCACGGGGCTTCCGCTCCTCTCCGGCTTTATGTATGCATACATATATAAACAACAACACCCCGAAACCATAGAGTTGTCCATAGACTGTGAATGAGCCGCAGAGTCGGCGAGCGCGCGCGTTACTCTTTGGCTGTTCGATCTCTATGATATGGTGCAGCTCGTCTTCAGATTTTTACCTCAGCTTTAGAGGAATCGAATAGCAGCAATACGTGCAGTATTGAGTCCTGCCGGCTGCTGCCTGGAGGCTTATCTTCTCGGTTCCTTTACTCCTCCTTACCCGCCTCCCCCCCAAGACAAAATGTAAGGGAGGAGAAGGAGGATTTCAGCGCCGCTGTGAAATTTAAGGCGGTCTGAGCGCTCCATGATTTGCTCAATTCAGTGCAGACATTTGCTGTCTTCTATTCACTTGAATGCAGACACGTGGCCCTTTCACTACTCTGGCTGTAGCCCTATGCAGACATGGGGGTAAGCCTGACTGAGCGCAGTGGGATTTACTTACAAGGAAGCATGAATGGGCTTGTATGAATGGGACTGTAAGTAATGGTGCTGAAGCAGGGCACCGTTCCTTCCTTCCTTGAGATATCCTCCTTCTGCCCACCCAGTTGCTAAGCAGCAATTTGAGTAGGCAACTGTCATCTGGGCCTCAATGAAAGGAAAGCAGGAGCTTGGAGGAAGGGTTTTATTCGTGAGGATAAGAGAGGGAAAATGAACACAACAGCTCTGCAAGAGATGTGCTTGTTAACCTAGTCTTTTCTATCCTGAGAGGAGCAGACAAGAGGTGTCCAAAACATAAGTCTAGCAGCAATGTAGTCTCTGACTGAAAGTTCTGGAGGAAGGAAAGGGTCCCTGGGGCCCAAAACCAATGTTACAACGAATCAGCACCCTCATGAAATCACACATTATGCTGGCAGATTTCCTTATCACTCATGCCTGTCCCCCTTTCCTTCCTCCATAACCTTTAATCAGAGACTACATTTCTGCTAGCTAGGCTTGTGTTTGGGACATAATGCCTCTGGTTCAATTCTCTTTCCCTCACACCATCCCCCACTGACATTCATTAAATTTCTTTTAGGCTCTCTGACAGAGAAGGAATCTGATGTACCATGAACATTTGCACGCTCATCAAACCAACAAAAAATTTGATTTAGTAAAAGATATCATCTGCCCTGTTTTGCATTTCTCAGAACTAAAGTGAAAGTAGCCATCCTCCTACTCTGCAAAAGAATGTCAAAGGGAGCCTCCAGCACAAAATTGCTGAACGTGAACTTATCAAAGCAAATTAGATTCTTTGTGTTTTAGCCATGACTCAAGATAGTGGCCTCCTGTCGCACCAAAGGTGTTAATTAACTTAGCAATGCCAGGATGATTGTATTCTCAGGGTGATTGTGTTGTCAGGATGATTGTATTATTCGCTGCTGTGAATGGTTGCTTTATATTAGGCTTTACATAGAATTGTTCTGATTGTTCTTTTTACATTTAATTGCATATGATTGCCCCATTCAAAAGGTGGTCACCTTCATGTTAATAGGATCACCTACAGAACAGTATGTAAAATAAGTGCTTAAGAGCAAAGGGGTTCATGGAACAAGTTAGAAGGCATTTAATGAATGCACTGCTATGAAACAATAGAACTACATGCAAATATACTGATAGGTTTCAAATAAAGAATTTCCCCCTCTTCCATGTGTGAAAAAGAGCCATAGATACTCTATTTTATCTGCTGCATATGAATAGAACAAATGTAGCCTTTCTTCATATAGTTGAAGGAGAATGTTTAACAGTTCTTCAAATGTGGTCCTTTCTATACTATATCTTTGCTGAGGAGCTTAGCTGAATGCATTTCTCCACTTCAGCTCCCAAGTGAGGCCAAGTAGGGAGACTTCTGTTACTATAAATACATCTAGCACCTTGTACTTTCATGAGCATTCCTACATGAACTGTGCTCTTAAGCACAGCTCAAGAGCCACAATTGTTGTACTGCAGTTCCATGTGAGGAGATGTTTCCTGAAATTCACATCTGGCCATTTTGAATGCTGCTATAGAAAGTCCCCAAAACATCAAAAACTATAACAAACAATTGATTCTGTAGATAACAAGGGAATCTGCCAGATCTACACAGTTGGAAGGCTGAGAATGCATACAGCTTGCATGAAGGTGCATGAAGCTTCCAGATGTAAACCATAAATATTATACATACTTTTATTTGAATTTTCATGGGGGTGCATACACATAAGGATGTAGATACATAATTATACATAAAGACCCAACACTGCAACAAATGTTTATAGTTCTGAGGTTATTCAAACTGCTTTCTGTCAAGATTCAAGAATTCAAGAGCATTGCCAAACTTGAGCTTGTCCTGCAAGAAAAAGTAAGGAGGCTTTTGAGAGTCTTAACAAATGTTTTGGATACAAATACAGTAATGGCTTGAAAAGAAATTAATATATCTGCACCAGGATTCTTTCCAAACAAATGTCCAGTGGCTTCTTGTATAAAAATGAATTTGAATTATGAAATATAATAAGCAGCCAGGGACAGTAGTAGCCAACCATTATTGGTGGTTGTCTCTTCTCAGGAATCTCTCAGCATATGCAGAGGACTCAAGAAAGGGATCAGCTCCTCATTTTTCACAGGGCTTTGCAAACTCCCACAAGCAGTGAAAGGGATTTCGCCCTTCATGCCAGAAGACTTAGAAATCTGTTAATCCTGCTGGGCACAAGGTAAGCAACTCTTTCCCTCTTGAACTACAAACCCCGCTCTGATTTGGACTACAATTCCCATCAGTCCCAGCCAGTGAAGTTGTGATGGCTGGGACTGATGGAAATATTTTTTTAAAAATGTAATAATACCTTTAGTTCATCATCAAACTCCTCCATGGATTCAATAAGTTTTCCAGGTTCATGTTCTCCCAGTGGAAATGGATAATCTGTTCCCAGCATCACTTTGTCCTGAAAACAGAAATAAGCAGGTGGATAGCATTATTAGCAGCTAATTCAGGGAAGGAAAACCTGTAGTTCTCCAGGCATTATTAGACTTCAGCTTCCACTACCTGTGACCACTGATCATGCTAGATGGGGCTGACAGGAGTTGGAATCCAACAATGACTTGGGGGCCAAAAGTTATTTGTCCTTGATTTAATAGGTGCACATTTTCCAACTTAAGAGTGTCCTATGGGGAGCATTATTTTTTCCCCTATATATAAGTGAGGCACATTTTGATTATTATATCTTAAAACTCTTTGGTTTTTCTGTGTGTGCAAATTGCTGGCCAGTAAAAGACGCTAGGAAGTTGAGAATTGTACAAGATTGTACTATTTACCTCAGAGGGTAAGTGTTTTTGTTGTAGGAGAAACAGTGCAATGAGGTGCACTCCCGAGTAAGTGGATATAGTATATGTGATTGCTTTAACATATGCTGTTACTGAATGGATGATTAATGAGGAAGAAAGCAAGATTTGGTATTTAAAGAAGGCAACCCCTTTCCTTCCTTCTCCATAGAAAGGCTGTTCTTCCTGTGCAAATTGCTTCCATTGTTATGGGTAGAGAAAGCTGGAGGTTCTGAGGTACTGTAGCTTCTGTGATCATTTTGGATCATTCATAAATTATGTCCTGGGTTAAAGTAGAGGGAGGGAAAAGTAAAGTTATGACAAAAGAGGAAGGTGTATGGAGTGATCCATCACGCCATAGCCATTTGTTTCCTTCTTACTGAGAAATGAATACAAACTGACACTTAAATAAAACAAACCCTGCTTATTTTAGAGATCACAGTTACTCAGTGTTCAGTTGTCTCTGTGGTGCTCCAGGTACCGCCACTGAGCCTAACCTGCCTCACAGGGTTAAGAAAATGAGATTTCCTTATTTATTTTGAGTTCCTTGGAGAAAGGAAGACAGACATATGTTATAAACACATCTTAGGAAAAAAACAATCAAACAACACAGTCACTGATATCAGAACAAATGCCCAAAGCGTTGATTCTGGAGGAAATTCTGGAGGCTGTGTACAAAAATATTTTCCCCTCTGCCAAATGTCTCCAGCAGGTGTCACCATGGGGTTTCTGAAAGAAACACTTCAATCTTAACACAGTTATGTCAAAGCACAGGCCCACTGCAATCTGCCTTGTGTCTTTTGGAAGCTATTGTAAAGCATGAAGGAAGAGATGGATGCCATAGATGACAAAGGAAATATTGGGCGCAAAGGTTCTGGAAATCTGTGATTGGCCAAGATCTCTTACATGTGTCTACTTTATACAGCCTTGTGACTCCTCAACCATGTACAGTATAAAGTAAAAAAGTCTGTTATGTAAAGTATATGTAAAGTACATGCCCTTAGGGACTTTAGATGCTCTTTCTTTTATGATTCTAAGCTTGTAACTGTGTTTTATGGTAACATATATCATAATGTATACCTTAATGCTCAGAATAACAAATCCACCAGCTGAGTCTGCTGATGTTCTAGAAATAGGTATCAGAGCAAACAGGGTGCTGGAAAATATTGTTACTTTCAAAAGTCATTGCCTTACATGGTTGCTAAAAGAGTTCAGTGAAGGTCAATAGAGAAACAAATTACACCCTGTTGGGTCAAAGGAAGAGAATGTGTAACTTAGGTCTCCACAGTCTGTTGCACAGCCACTTTTCTCGTAGTCTGATATCATATCCAGCATGGGGCCAAAATGCATGGGGGTAAGCAGTGCCTTTTTGGGGGGTGAGGGTAACAAATGAGGTGCCAGTCCCCATACCTGGATAAATGTGACATGGGTGTCTGCACAAACTGGCTGGAGGGAATTCATTTCCCCTTAGCTGCGCACTATTTTTGATGTAAAACATTACCTTCACTTGGCCCTGCTTTATACATAATGGTGCTGCCCTGCCATATCTTACCAGGCCCTCTGCTTGAGCTGATAGGTCAATATGGCCTTCCTGAATACCACCCTACGGTTGCATAGGTACCTATTTATCTACTTGCACTGGGATGCTTTCAAACTGCTGGGTTGGCAGGAGGGTTGCAGATACAGGCATGGGTGGAAGAGATGGCGGAGCCAAAGGAAATGGGTAGTGATATATGAGTTTTGTGCCTCCCCTGAGACAGGAGCAAGGGAGGAAGGACAGAATGTACCAGAAGCTGAGGGAGAAATGGTGCTTGAAGGGAGGGAGCTTTCAGAATCTCCTCGGTCCCCTCCCCTGCTGTCTCCCAGGACCAGGAGGGGCGTGAGGAGACAGGCACAGTGACAACTCCTGTGTTGAAGGAGTCACAGGTTGTTTGCCCTTGTGCTGTTGGAGGAGGGTACTGAAGTTTGGGGTTAAGGGCTGGCCACCCACGACTCCATCCAGTCTGGAGCATAAGCTCAGGGAGGGGCTCCAGCTGCTTAGCCACCAGAAGTGTGTATATGCATATTTGGTGCACCTGTGGAGCTACTAGAAGTTCATGCTTTGTCAGTAAAGAATTAAACTCCCAGCCATTCGTCCTCCTTGGGCTGGGTATGCTCAGGACAGCTGATGATGTCTTTCTTTGCAGTGGCCTGCATAAGTTTTGATTGTGTGCTCAGATACTGAATGTTGAAGGTATCTTCAACATTCATTCCAGTTAGCTGTATAAATTCATCACTGAGAGATAGAAGTAAATGTGGAAAATTTTACAAGACAGTCCATGGTGTCTGGAGATTTTCTGAACGTTGCACTGATTCCACTGGGGAAAAGACTCACAAAGCTCTTGAATATTAAAATAACCTTCAAAATTAAAAGAATTCAGATACAATTTATTGGAGTGTGATTAGCGGTGCCTCAGCATCTCCTACCTGACTGTATAAAAGTCAGACAGTGTCAAATCTCCAAAAAGCCTAGCGCTTAAGCAATACTTAGCCACAGTTAAAGAGCTAGCTTAATCCATGTTGTATCAGCTTTTGTTAATATCATTGTTGATGTGTTTTATTTTTAGCATTGTTTGCTGGTAAAATACTCAGCAAGTAAAAAAGGAGGAACTGGATCAATCAAATGCATTTATTAAGTATCAACAACTAGGTTTTTATTGCTGAATAAGGACAGAACAGGTCCAAAGGCCAGGATCTAGATCAAGTGGACTGCTGGCATGTTCAAGTATCACTTCTCATCTTTGTGATCTCTGAATTAGGGAGGAGAATAGGAAGGGCAACCTTGAAAAGCACCAGCAAAATGCCACCATTTTCTCTCTAGCATGTCCTAATGCTGAATCTTCCTTCTAATCCACCTTCCAACCTGGAAAGCGGAGTAGTTAAAAGACTGGGGCATGTTAGAGAGAGGGTGAATGTACTTCCTTCATTATTTGTGTGTCTCAATTTGACCCTTCTCAGATATTTATTACTGTCCCTGAAGGAAGATGGGCAATACGTAATAATTTCAAGTATACCAAGAAGATGAGTTTTTATTCTCTTCCCGGGTAACCCCTGTCTCGCCAGTCTTTTTGCTGCTTATTCTTCTCCTATTTCCTGGGCAAAGGAAGGGTCAATCTAAGGGTGTGCCAAAGGGTAGAGGCATGCCTTGGCTTCTGTCTCTTCCTTTCCATTTACCACCCAGGAGAAAGGAAGGCAAGAGAGAAGGAATGTTTAGCACCTAGGAAAGGTGGCCCCATCCCTTTGCTTCCATGTCATGGCAAGTATTTGTCTTCTCATCTGATGTATGATGGAGAAAGAGAGGCTTTAATTCTTTGCCTCCCCCCCCCGTCATTTGCATTAGGAAGGAAATTCCCATTTGCACCAATAGGAGTGCGAAAGAGTCAGGAGAGAGAGCTTACTTGCAGTCTTTGGCTAAATATCATCTTACTCACCTTTCCTATTACATCTGTTAGCATCTTCAGTGCACATTCATCATGAACAAGTGAATCTGTGTAGAATGAACCAAGGTATTTCTTTGGATCAATGTTATTATCTACTGCACACAAGTCAGGCCGCACATTGAATCCATGGGAAATGCGCCCCACTGTATAAGGGAAAGAGCCACCTAAAAAGAAATATGTGTTGTAAATTACTTTGCCTGAATGAATATATCTAGGAGTACCATTAAACACTGTGAAATGATATAGACATTGCTGATATATTCAAGTTGGGGATTGAATCTGGGACTTTCTGCATATGGAATGCACATGCAGTGATCCCTGCCTCCCCATCCACATTCCTAACAGCTATTTCCTGATATTGACCTTGAAAGATCTAATCTGGCTCTGTACCTGGAGTGCTGCCCTTGCCTCTACCATGCCTTAGCCATCCCCAGCTGAATGAACCTAAGTGTGTAATGCCCAATAGCTTAAATGGGCTGACTGAGTAGGGCTAGTGTTGAATTACCACCCCATGACTAGTGTGTGTTGGGGCAAAGAGTTGTATACTGATGATTTCTGTGTGTCCTCCAGCCTTCCTGCTCTCAGATACTTACCTCCATGGGCAAAGCAAACTCTTAGTTTGGGAAACAATTCAAATACCCCTCCCATAATCATGGAGCAAATAGCGGTGGTTGTTTCCGAGGGCATTCCTAATAGCAAGAAAGAGTTATTAATTATTTCTACAGTACTCCTATGCATAATAGTTTTGTAAAAAAAAGTTATCACAATTACTCCAACTTGACTTTACCAGGTCCCTGATTCATATTTTACCAGTAACACCTAAGAAAAGATGACATATTCTATAACATGATCACACAAAGAGTTTCCTTGCTCCCTTTCCACTTTATTAGCAGCTACTTGCCAGGAAAATGAGTGTGATGGTGTCATGTCACATAGATGTTCCTGAGAGATGTGAATCAGAAACACAGATTAGGGGCCACAAGACACCCCTACATTGTTATTGTTGTTTCTTTTAATTTATATACAGCTTACATGCCTTATCAAGTGATTGATAAGTATTACATCCATTATAAAATTGTCACACGTACTGTAGTTAAATACACAATAAAAAGCCTGCTAAAAGCACAACAATTAAAAAAGTTAAAAGGGCAATTAAAACAATTAGATCAGAAAGTTACAGTTCAGGGGAATACTTGTCTAAGTATGTTAGTCACGCTCAAAGTAGATCTATTGAAACTGATGGGCGTGACTAATTTAAGTTCAAAGGAGGAATTCAACACCATGCTCTTCTTATTGTTCAATCAGCATTTGGCTTGCCAGATGGAGCAATCCCCCTCTTCTCTCCTCTCCTCTTCTCTCCTCACCTGCTGTTCTAAGGGTTCTCCAACACACACCCCAAGCCAATTTCAGGGGACATTGGGGAGGAAAAGGGAAGAACCCAATTGTGCAAGTGGAAGTCCTTACAAAGGGCTTATGCTGATGGGCCTCATTAGTTGAATCCCACCCAGTGAGTCTATTCTGGCTAAAACTTAGTTGGAAACAACATGACAGCTGTAATTTGATAGGGTCTCCTATCACATTGATAATGAACCCACATTGCACCAGAGCAAGTCACTTCCAAGAATGTGCAGTGTGACAGATGCGGAACCTTCCCATATGAAAGTCTACTCCAGTATTTCCTTTCTGTTCTTCAGATATTGGATTCCCAACTCTCATGAGACCCACTCAGCATAGAGATGATGGGAGTTGTAGTTCAAAATATCTGGAGGGCACGAGGTTGGGGAAGGCTTGCCTGCTCCATATGGGTGTGAGTCGTTCTAATGATGGTGGTGACCATGTAGAGTTTCTACTATACAGAGGAATGGTGCTTTGTTGCCCCTTGAGATAATTAGATAATACATTGTTGTATGAATGCATATGATGAGTTTACACAACATATGTATGCATTTTTCTGTTTTTATACTGTAAACCACTCTGTGATCCTCAGGTGAAGGGTGGTATATAAATTCAATTTTTTAAAAAATCTATATGGGAAACAGAAATCTGCATGCTTCATTGACTTCCTCCCCTCCCCTTGCCTATTCATCTCTCTCAACTTGGGTTGATGTTGTAATACTGTGCAATGCTGATATTTCACCGCTAGGTACTTAAAATAAAAACAAATTAATAGGTGCAGCTATGGTGCACTGCTCAGTGCCAGTAATAATCAAGCAAGTTAAAAGGTAGCAACATTTTCCTGACAAGGTTTTGTTACAAGTACAGCACTTAGCCTGTTTACATACACATTGCCATATCCTCAAGAGTAACAATACAAATCTTTTTTCATTTATAAAAAGTGGAAATAATTCCCAACTAGCTTGAGAGAAGAAGTTTTATCAGCACCTTTAGGGAACCTTGGTACCTGGGGTTATAGTCCTCTGCTTCCATCTTCAGTGGTTACAACCAATGATCTTTCCTTCCCTGAATCTTCCCTAATGGCCGGAGTGCTGTGCCATATATATATATGTCTCTCTTCCAATTAATGGGAATAAGGTTGCCCATAAGAAAGAGTGAATGGACAATATGCTTTTTAAAAATTTAAAAAGCAATCGAGCAGGCAGGCCAGGCCACAGGTGGCTCAGCAACTGCTCTCTCAACTCTCACTCATTCCCCTTTCTACCTCCCTTCATTTTCTGCCTGTGATCTTCTTTTTCCAGCAGATCACTGGCCCTGGAAGTTGGAATCAAGCCCTGTATTGACTACCTTCACCCACAGGAAGTACAGATTATCATATCAGTGACTGGCTGGTTGCAAATACTCCCCACGGAAGAAAGAAAGAAAGATGACAATTCAGTTTAAAAATAGCTGATCTTCTCATCGCTACTTTTATTATTGAAACGAAATTTCATTTTCATTTGAGGGAGAATGAACAATGTACTATAAACAAAGAGCTATGGGAGAAGCAGATATGCTTCTGCTTCTGTAAAGACATTCAGAACATTAGGAGTATCCTAAGATGTGCCAGGAGACATTTGGCTCCATGTGGGCTTAAATAGAAAAAAATGTTGAAGACCCATGTGGAGTAAAAGGGGGGGGGGAGTTTGAGATCACAGTCTTATTGAGATTGAATCTTGAGATCTGACAAAGCTAACAATTTTCTATCATGTGTAAATTAAAAGAAGCTTATTCCTATCTGCAATGTCTTTTGTGACTTCTGATGGGAAAAAAGGAAAGCAAAAGTGATTTATGCACCTTCATTTCATGCTTCCAAGTAGCATCCAAGGTGGTAACATACTTATTCAAGGATAATGCACAATCTATGCTTCAGTTATCTCATAATGGTGGGTGTGGGGGTGTAAATTGCCACAATTTGCCACCACCTAGAGGCATATGTGGAAATTTATACATCCCCATTTCAGTACTTCTCAAGGTGATTAGTTAAAGCCATTTTAAGAGGACTGCCTATTAGGGAACTTAGAACAATCAACGGCATCCTGATTAAAGCCCCTTGATGCAAACTTCATGGATGTGAATGGATTTAAGGAACTGTAAGAAAAGTTGTGCAAATCTTCCTTGTACATTTTCAGCTGTGTCTCCTGGCATTATTTCATTTATAGCCCACTTTTCCCCATCTCCATTTTATCCCTATAAAAACCCCCTGTGAGATAGGTTGGGCTGGGAGATGGCGAATAGCCAAATGTCACGCAGGGAGTTTCAGGTTGAGTAAGAATTTGAACTTGGGTCTGACACCCTGACTACTATGCCAAATTGGCTCATTGCTGTTACTCACAAACAAAATGAATGAATGTCTTTTAAGAATTGTAAGTGCTACTGACCTACGAGCCAGGGAAGCCAGTATTTAGACATCCTTCCATCTGTCTGCATGTCCCAGGGATGCACAAAGAGGCAGCAGTTTAATTGTTCAGCAGCCTTAAAATTAGAGGCAGTAGGGAAGAGTTTATTAAAAAGTTGACCAAAAATATGACATTTCAAGTAATACAATTGCCAATGTTTAAACGTAAGAGTCTGGTATTTTTATAACACAAGAGTAAAACATCTAAGAGCAATAATCATAGAATCTTATAATTGTAGAAATGGAAGGGATCCTATGGTCATCAGGTCAAACCCTTTGCAATGCAGGAATCTCAACTAAAGAATTCAGTCTCAGCTGCTCACATGAAATTCCTCACTCATGCTTTCGTGGACTGAGGACAGAAAGCACAGCCATGTTTCAGCCCAACCTCCCTCACCGGGTTATTGTGAAGATATGAAATGGTGCTGGGGTGGGGTAGAAAGAGATATACTGTTTCCTGAGCTCCTTGGAGGAAGGTTGTGATAAAAATATAACAAATAATTGCTAGTCTTAGGAGGATCTATAAGTCAGTTAATGGGCTTCTCCAATGAGCTGGAATCTCCATCAGCCAGTGCCTGGGTCCACTTGCAGCATTTAGATGTACATACATGTACTATCCCCCTTTTCCTTTTCTTATTAATTTCCATCTTGTCTTCATTTATATTGTGACCCTTTAGGTAGGTACAGGCCCTTTTTAAAATTCTGTGTGAAGTGTGGTAATGTTCTGGGGTGCAGGAGAGGATATATTGACTAATTATATCCTTATCCAACTTGTGCTAACAAGTTCCCAATATATCAGCAGAGTTTATAGACATTCCCCTTTAAGTTTGCAACGGTAACGTGTGCACAGGTTCGCTAGAACCTCTATAATAATTACTCTGGTAATTTCCCCTTTTGTTCCCTCTTAAAATACAAGACACGACACAGTCTTTATAAAAGTATAAAAGAGTTTACTCACGTTCTGTTCACAATATGATCCCAGAAGGCAGACAGCTTAAAAAGGTTACATACATTCAGAATCTATCTTGTAGCAAGATAGTCCTTATCTCCTCTCTTGGCTGGGAGCCAAGAGAGCATCTTTAGATGTTTCCTCATCGAAGGAAAATGGCAGAGAGAGTGGCTGCCTGCCCTGTGCTTTTGTCATTACCTGCACAGGTGAGGCCACACCCACCTCTGGTCACATGCGGAGGAAGTCCGTCCCCAGGAAGTTTACCTGCTTGCTGGACAGACATCCCTCCCCATGTTCTAACATGTACACTCTAGGAATGTTGTTATTGACTGCTCCTGTGTTTACATCCCACATGAAGCACTTCAATTATTTTAAGTGCAAAATGAATGATTCATTGTTATTATTAGTAGCATTAAGAATTTTATATGGGAGTAACCCTTGTTCATGATTCAGAATCATGGCATGGACTTCCATACCTGTCTCCTGATTAAGTTGGTATGTAAGGGTACACAGCATTTACATGTACAGGAACTACCAAGTTCATAGCATCTACATATACAGGTCCACCAGCATCTGCACTGGGTCCCTGTTGTCTTCCAGGTTCAATTCACAGCACTGTGCTGGTTATCATTTTTAGAACTCCAATCACTCTAAGCTTCAACAAACGTGAGACACTGCTACTATCTTCATTTAAGAGCCCATTCCTAAATGCTTCCCTTCTTCCTCGGTGAAAGATAAGATGATATCTGTCGTTTACAGCTCATCTAGACTTCCACATCTCCTTTAGGGAAGTTTTAAATGTTTGATGTTTTATTCTGTTTTTAATCTGTTGGTAGCTGCCCAGGGTGGCTGGGGAAACCCAGCCGGATGGATGGGGTATAAATAATAAATTTTACTGCTACTACTACTACTACTACTAATAATAATAATAATAATAATAATTAATAATAATATAAACAAGGGAATGTCTACTCACAGCATAGACTGGAAAGAGTTCTGGGGCATTCAGGTTCCAATTGTTGATATGAGATCCTATCTGCACACCAGGAAATCCAAGCTCTTTCACACAACGATGCAATTCCTTCACAGCCAAGTCTGGAGCTTGCATGGGGAGGGTGCCAAGGCCAATAAACCTCTTTGGGAACTTCTTCACAGTAGTGGCTAAGTCATTATTTAAAAATTGGCACAGGTCTAGAGTATCCTTTGGTTTGGCCTGGTAAGAATCATTAAAGGAAGAAAGAATTAACATGTGGTTTTCAAATCGGGAGAGAAACAAAAGTTGGTTGTGTAAATAACCTTTAGGTGGAGTCTCAAAGAACAGTGCATATGCAGAACTCTAGAATTTAATAGTAGATAGGTAGCCGTGTTGGTCTGCCATAGGCAAAATAAAAAAATTCCTTCCAGTAGCACCTTAAAGACCAACTAAGTTAGTTCTTGGTATGAGCTTTCGTGTGCATGCACACTTCTTCAGATACACTGAAACAGAAGTTGCCAGATCCTTCTATATAGTGAGAAGGTGGGGAGGGGTGTTACTCAGAAGGGTGGTGGGAATGGGAGATAGGCAGATAACTGAGAGAGCCCGTTGACGACTCTTAACGACTGTAATAGGTCTTACAGGAAAAGGCAAGGGGTGAGAAGGTGAGAAATGGTTTAGTCATGTATAGTGAGATAAGAATCCAATGTCTTTGTTCAGCCCAGGTCTTTCCATGGTTTTAAGTTTGGTAATGAGTTGTAATTCAGCAGCTTCTCTTTCCAGTCTATTTCTGAAATTCCTTTGTAGTAAAACAGCTACTTTGAGATCTTGTATAGAATGTCCTGGGAGATTGAAGTGTTCTCCTACTGGTTTCTCTGTTTTGTGATTCTTGATGTCAGATTTATGTCCGTTTATTCTTTGGCGTAAGGTTTGGCCTGTTTGTCCAATATAGAGAGCTGAAGGACAATATAGAGAGCCAGACTGATACCCAGAGAGAACTTGCTGCAAGACAGACCCAAAAAAGAAAATAACAGAACACCTCTAGTCATCACATACAGCTCCCAAGTTAAAACAGTACAATGCATCATCAGAGATCTACAACCTCTCCTGGACAATGACAGTTCTCTTTCTCAAGCTCTGGGAGGAAGACCTTTCATTGCCTACAGACAGCCACCCAATCTTAAACAACTCCTAACCCACAATAATACTACAACCAGACTTAACACAGACACTGGCACCAGAGCCTGCAATAAACCCAGATGCCAACTTTGCTGCCACATACACCCGGACAACACCATTACTGGCCCCAACAACATCACACATACCATCTCGGGACTATTTAACTGCTCATCGTCTAACATTGTGTATGCCATCAAATGCCAACAGTGTCCTTCAGCTCTCTATATTGGACAAACAGGCCAAACCTTACGCCAAAGAATAAACGGACATAAATCTGAGTAACACCCCTCCCCACCTTCTCACTATATAGAAGGATCTGGCAACTTCTGTTTCAGTGTATCTGAAGAAGTGTGCATGCACATGAAAGCTCATACCAAGAACTAACTTAGTTGGTCTTTAAGGTGCTACTGGAAGGAATTTTTTTATCTAGAATTTAAGTCCCTTTGCTTCACAGAACAACTAAATAGGATAGCTTAGCTAGGAACCTATGGTCTCTTAGCAGGACAATTAAGAAGAAAAAAGGAGCACAAACACTAGAGATGGTCTACTTTTCCTTTGCTGAGGCACCAATCCATGAAAACAACCTAATGCACCATACACACAAAGTACAACCTGGAAAACACACAGATACTACAAAATTCTTTGCAACTGCTACTGTTGTGTAACACACAGCAATCATCCAGAAAATGAGATCCTTCCCTACAGACAGGAATTCAACTCCTTATACACACAGATACTGCTAATTAGTTAAAGTCCTGCTGGGGTAGCAATATATATATTTGATGGACCCCACCCCTTTTCAGTGCAGGAGGTCATGGGTTGAAACTCTGGATGTGATTTTCCACTAGATGTAGCGCCAAATACAAAAGCTCTTTAGCCACCACCATAACTGGAGCAGATGCCTGCGTTGTTAGTGTTGCTCTTTGATGCCTCTGATGCACAAGTAGAACAAAAATGGAACCTGAATGGCAAATGCTAAATTCCATTCTATCACCTAGAAGCTTCATCCAGACTAGTTCTGGTTTCTGAGCCCTCACTGGACACATTGCCCATCTGGCTCTAAGAATTTATTCACAATCATGTAGGTTGGGAGAAGCCAATTTTAAAATTAAAGTTAAGCTTTAGTATTAGAGTAAAGCAACTAATTTTGTTATAACGAGCAATATTCAGATATATTATTAATAATTAGCTTCCATCCATTATCAATATATCTGAGAAATAAGACAAATATATTCAGCTTTATACACAATTATTTATAATCCATCAGACCTCATCTGTACAATGACATCTGTTGACATTCTTTAGTCTCCTGAGCCTTCTGTCATTGCAAAGTATCTGATTAATCAGAAGGATTTATGCCTTCCTTTTTGCATGTGGAGTTCATGGTTGCTTGATTTTTATGATACAAAAATGCTGTAGTTCTTTTCCTTGACTTGACTTACCCAGTAACTAAACATGACAGGAACTGTAGAAAGGGCCTGGACAGTGACTCCTATAGAACAAAATTAGTAAAAGTTGTTTTATAAATGCCATTAAATATTTTTTTAAAAAATAAGCAAACTATTCCAGAGTAGTTTGTTTATGAGCAATGAGGACTACTGGGGGGGGGAACAGTTTTGGGATTGTTTTCTTCACCACATAGCAATCAACTACTTTAGAAATAAACTTGAACTTGTTTTCCTGGAGGGAGGCAATTAATGAATATTTTTGAAAAATAACCCACTACAAGTGAATGGGTCTTCAAGAGGAACACTTGAACTGTTACTTTGGTGCTTCCAGGTTTGAATGTAGATGGAAATTTATCGGTGCATTTCTGTAGTAATATATTTTGCAGTCTGCTTTAGCTCTTCTTACTCAACAAAAATGCAATATATATTCTGAAAATCAATTGTTAATGCTTTGCAAAAGCATCTTTTAAGAGCTACTGTTGCCATACTGGACGTCTGCATAGTACACATCCATACTGATAGTACCTGATTGGTTCATCTGCTTAATCCGAACCTCTGGATCCCAACAATTCTCTTGGATAACTCTGAAAAGTTTCCCATCTTTCATCATTTTGGCTTCCCTCTGTAAAAAATGGGGAACAGTTATTAAGGTAAATGTTATTATATTTCCTTTTAAATGAATATTTTCATGTATTTCCTGTCTGTTATTTATTAATCTAGTACCCAACGCCTTTTGCTGACCTGATCTTTTTAACATAACAGCAGTTTACTGTGACACATAGGTAATGCTAGAAAACTGGGGCCATATGGCAGGAATCCATGCTGTATTTAATTTCCATGATTGTGATGGATAATAAGGGTGAGCTAAATGCAGGGTAGCCAATTTGACACCCTACAGATGTTGCTGGACTACAGCTCCCATCACTTGAAGTTGAGGCTGATAGAAGTTTTTTATTTATTAATTTTATATCCTGCTCTCCTTCCCAAAGGAGCCTAGACTCTTCATTTGTTAAAAAAACCACACACTATTAAAACACATTTTAAAATGGTTTATAATGTAAAAAATCTTTAAGAAAAGATATAGCAAAGCCACGTGTTTGTAAATTGTAGTTCATAACATATGGACGATACTACTTCGGCTATTCTTGGACTAAATATATTTATTTTAAAAAACTTAATAGCTCTTAATCAACAAAAACATCTAAGAGGTTTACATAAAAAATATAAAATACTCCATTAAAAATAAATATAAAATCAAATGTTAAAAGCAAGTTGACACATTTTTTTATCAAAATGTAAATAAAAACAGCAGTTTCAAACCAAATATCTGTATTATAATTACACATTATGTATTACACATTACAAATTCACGTCCGGTTAGGCTTCCTTAAACAAAGAAGTTTTAGCGGGTGTTGAAAGCAATACAGTACAGCAATTCTGCCTGCCTAAAAAGTAATCTGCACCTTCAACTTTGTGTTTTGACCCAGTGGGTTTCTTGCAAGTTCTTAATAAAGCCATGAGACCAAGGACATTTTAAACCTTGAATATGTTACTAGCCTCATACATCATTCATAACAACTGATAAATATTTTAAAACCTCAATTCTACCCCCACCCCCCAAATTTCATTGTGACTATATTTTGGCAGGCTCCTGGAATGACTTGGCAGCTGTGTCACAATTCAAGAAAATTGCTCCAAATATCACAAGCTATAATTACAGTGCCGCCATCTGATTCCTCTGGCAAATATAGTTCAAGAATTTATTTTCCAAAGTGCCAGGAGGGAAGAACTTAAGCATATATTCCTACAGAGTATGGATATATGAGTCCTCTGTTGACTTTTACATAACAGGCACCAAACGGTTTAGAGAAGATGGAAATGACCTGGTGGAATCAAGCATCTTGTTGTATAAAAATAGATGATGGGGATTCATTTTGTTATGATCAGTGGGAATATTTTTTTGGTATGCACAGTAAGTTGTGCGGTTCTTTGGCTGGCAGATTGTTATATGGAATCATTGCAGTACTGAAGCAATACTAAAAAGACTATAATTTCTCTAGGGGTTCTCCTTTAAACCCTCATAAATAAATGCCGACTGTAGCAAGAGAAATAATAGCCTTTCCAATGGCCTGAAGGGTTATGCTATGAGATGGAATCTCCAATGAGCAATGTCCTAATTAAAAACAGTGGCTCCCCCACTCCATCTGCATTAGTGATGTGCAGACTATAGCAAGCCCAATGCAGAACGAAAACAAATCTGCTTAGTTCAATTAGATGGACGGAGGTAGCTCTTTCCTCATTAAAAGGTGTGGGCTTAAATCACATAGTCATTCTATCATCAGCATGAACACACATGACCCAGATATATTTAATACAAGCATTTATTTGCTGGATCTGTAGTTAAAATTAATTTGGAGCTGATTCTCAGAGGCTTTGCAGTTAATTATTCGACACACATGGATCCAGAGAAAATTAGTTTTCCATTGCAAGCTACGACTGCCACTCTGAGTTCTTCATAAAGTTAATCTAAGGCTTCCTTTCTTGATGCTAAATCTTTGTTTTATAACATAAACAGTGGGTTATATTACAGTGTTTCCCAACATCTATTGATATTGACTTTCATAAATTCTAGCAAAAAACAAGAAAATACCATTTTAGTCAGATGATGATGATGATGAAACTGAACCTCAATATATGCCTGTTGGGGTTTTTTTGCATAAAATGTTTTGAGGAAATAATATATGATATAGTAAAGCTGAAGCAAAGTGTGTTTTTCTTTTTTCATTTTAATGTTGTGTGATGGGAGATGGTATTTGCTACCTAAGGGAAAACAAGCTTCCCTTGATGTGGTAAGCCTGAGCTCTCGCCACATAGCAGTGCATTCCAATGAAATAATTACTGAATGAAAAATGATGTGGTCAAGGCACCCTATGGTGGCTTTACCAAGCCAAAAAAATAAATAAAGTTAGTAACTCAAATTACCTTTAACCAAAAAAAGTAACTCTGTAATATATCAAATGGAAAACCTAAAATGTAAACCTTCCCAAGGATTGAGAGTCTTGGAAGCCCTGCTCTAAGCTGCCTCACCTTCTGAAGGGACGGGAGCCAGTTGCCTGAGAAATAGGGCAAGTTGGTGCCTTCTCTTCCATGTACAGAAGTCAAGCAGACCGGTGGCTGATCACTTCAGCACTGGTGAGCGGACAGCATCCTCCACTGTACCAAAGCAGTATGCTTGTTTAGGGTGCACAAAACCAGTTGTGAGAGCTCTTTGCCCTCATATCCCTGAAGTGAAGACTCATGATGAGACATGTGTTTGGTGTAAAATAATGACTGCAAAAATATCTGCAGCAAAGTGTCCTCCACCATAAACACTAACAGGCATAGAAATTGCACAGGAATGGGGGGGACGGGACGGATAACAACAACTCCACATGCCTTTATCTTACAGGGTTGGAGGGCGAGTTGCTGTCAAAGCCATCTGAGGGTGGTGCTTCCCCTATAAAGGCAGCCACCACCCTCACCCCATTGGCCACTGCAGTGGTGTGACTCCTTGCACCACTACCTTCATGCAAGGAGTGAGCCCCAAAGCCTTTCTCTGACTATGGGGTGGGTGGGGCAAATGTAGCCTCCATGGTGGAGCAGCCATCTTCTAACACTGTACCTTCACTCTCCAGCATCTACCTCATGAATGCTGAATATTATGATTAACAGACAAGGTATATTTAATTAGCAGTATGTTCTTTATCCAGTACATTCTTTTAACACTTGATTGTTATGGAGATCACTAAATTGCTGTCACTGCATCTTAGGTATAAATGATAAAAAATAACATTTTTTAAAGCTGCTGTTTCAGGTGTTTAACCTTACAAAATTATTATGAGACAACTGTATCTGATTTCCAGAGAGGCAGAAATATAGGCCAGCTTTTAGGTCATGTACAATAATTTTTCATTCTACTGAGGTGATGGCAAATTTGAGATGTGATCCTTGAGCTTGTTAAAAGTTGCTTTTCAGAGGGAATGAGCTTTAGGCAGTGGTTGTTATGGAGACATGAAGAAAATGATTCAGACAAAGATTCAGAGGGCAAAAGTCAAGAAAGCAAAATTCTTAAAAGGTTTCCAGAGTTTGGGATATTGTATTTGTTCAGATCTATACAATGGTTCTTATTTTTTCCGCAGTTACTTTTGGGGCAAACTGAAAAGGGCATAATTTCACTTTTTCTCTATATAATAACTCTAAATAACCATGGGTTATTTAAAAACCATGTGAGTTTTTAACTGCTCCTTAGTCCTTTGCTTTTTAGCTAAGAGCTGTGGGATTTCCCCTCTCTGTACATATTATTTAATCAGAATTTTCTCTCCGCAGGCTTCAGTTTACAGGCAGTGTAGGAATGGCCTTGAAGTAATTACCTACTCCTGGGAAGCAGAAATAAGCTAATGAGCTTGCTTGAGGCCAGATTCATTTCATTTAAAATGGGTTGGACTGAGTTCAGGACCTGGACCTCCATTAAATATTTTGTGAATGGAATAAATTGAGGTATAGGAAAGGGTTTGCATGTACAGAAAGGTGTCATTGCTCATGTCATGACTTCCATTAAAATAAGGCACGGTAACGGGTGGCGCTGTGGGCTAAAGCCTCAGCGCCTAGGGCTTGCCGATCGAAAGGTCGGCGGTTCGAATCCCCGCGGCGGGGTGCGCTCCCGCTGCTCGGTCCCAGCGCCTGCCCACCTAGCAGTTCGAAAGCACCCCCGGGGGCAAGTAGATAAATAGGTACCGCTTACCAGCGGGAAGGTAAACGGCGTTCCGTGTGCGGCTCTGGCTCGCCAGAGCAGCGTTGTCACGCTGGCCACGTGACCCGGAAGTGTCCCCGGACAGCGCTGGCCCCCGGCCAATAGATGTGAGATGGGCGCACAAACCCCAGAGTCTGTCAAGACTGGCCCGCTCGGGCAGGGGTACCTTTACCTTTACCTTAACATGTCATGAATGAGAGTTAGTTGGTCAAAGTGCCTTCCCTTCAGGTATATGTACATTTTCTGTCTTTCAGGCACATTAAGTAGACAAACATGTTCTTGCAATTTTCACCATTCAGTTTGCTAAGTGCCACGTGGCTCGTGTCCATAACACCACCTGGTTTTGTAAATGTGTACGGTATTTGTACATATTTCTCAATATAAACAGTTTGAAAGATAACATGTGTTCGTGAACTGGTGGTCACTGACCATGACCGAGGCATTGATGTCATAGTAGATGGCTTGATGAAGATGTTGACCCAGTGTGCAACAGCTGTGAAAAAGGCAAATTCCATGCTTGGAAACCACCGATATCCCATTATACAAATCTATGTTGTAATCACATTTGGAATACTGTGCCCTGTTCTGACTGCCTTACCTCAAAAATAATAGTATAGAGTTGGAAGATTCAGGACAGATAAAATAAAGTACCTCTTCATAGTTAAACTATGGAACTTGCTTCCACCGGAGGCAGTGATGGCCACCAATTTGGATGACCTTAAAAGAGGATTAGATAAATTCATGGAGGATTAGGCTATTAATGGCTACTTACTGAAAAGTGCTTTTGTGTTCAGGTCCTACTTGAAGGTTTCACACAGGCATCTGGGTGGCCACTGTGGGGTGCAGGGCTAGATGGGTCATTGCCTGATTCAACAGGCTCTTCTTATGTGTGTGAGAGTGAGCTTTCAAATTTATATTTGAAAAAGGACAGCCAAAAGAAGGTACACCTCCATACAGGACCTAATTAATTCATAGGATTCATTGTCACAATATGTGGTGATAGATATTTGTTTAGATTTAAAGGGTGGGTAGTCAATATAATGGAGGATCAGTATATTAGTTAAGTTCTGAATCAGTATCATTTTTCAATACCTCAACTGGAAGGGGCATCAGCAGTAGAAGGCTGTTGCCATCATGTGTTGCTTGTGGGCTTCCCGGAAGCATATGGCTAGCCACTGTGAAAAATCTGAAGCTGAATTTGATGAATCTTTGGACTAATTCAGTAGGGATGGCGGCTAACAGATTGAGGTTGAATCCTGACAAGACAGAAGTACTGTTTTTGGGGGACAGGAGACAGGCAGGTGTGGAGGATTCCCTGGTCCTGAATGGGGTAACTGTGCCCCTGAAGGACCAGGTGCGCAGCCTGGGAGTCATTTTGGACTCACAGCTGTCCATGGAGGCACAGGTCAAATCTGTGTCCAGGGCAGCTGTTTACCAGCTCCATCTGGTACGTAGGCTGAGACCCTATCTGCCTGTGGACTGTCTCACCAGAGTGGTGCATGCTCTGGTTATCTCCCGCTTGGACTACTGCAATGCGCTCTACGTGGAGCTACCTTTGAAGGTGACTCGGAAACTACAACTAATCCAGAATGCGGCAGCTAGACGGGTGACTGGGGGCGGCCGCCGAGACCATATAATACCGGTCTTGAAAGACCTACATTGGCTCCCAGTATGTTTCCGAGCACAATTCAAAGTGTTGGTGCTGACCTTTAAAGCCCTAAACGGCCTCGGTCCAGTATACCTGAAGGAGCGTCTCCACCCCCATCATTCTGCCCGGACGCTGAGGTCCAGCGCCGAGGGCCTTCTGGCGGTTCCCTCATTGCGAGAAGCAAAGCTACAGGGAACCAGGCAGAGGGCCTTCTCGGTAGTGGCACCCGCCCTGTGGAACGCCCTTCCAGCAGATGTCAAAGCGATAAACAACTACCTAACATTCAGAAGACATCTTAAGGCAGCCCTGTTCAGGGAAGTTTTTAACGTGTGATATTTTACTGTATTTCTGTTTTCTATGGAAGCCGCCCAGAGTGGCTGGGGAGGCCCAGCCAGATGGGCGGGGTATAAATAAATTATTATTATTATTATTATTATTATTATTATTATTATTATTATTATGGTTATTCATATAGATTTTTCCATAATTTTAATATATATTCCTACATAAGTTTTTATTCATGGGTCACATAGGTCAGAAACACAGCTTACCTCACAGTGTTCCTCCAGCTGAATCCATCCACCATAGCCATATCTCTAGGAGGAGAAGTATACATATGGTTAAATCCATAGCCATGGAAACAGGAGTTAAGGATATCGTGTGAAGAACTATTCTGACTAGAGCCAAATTGTGACCATAGGGATGTAGGGCTATTTTGGGAGTTTCCAAAAATTTCTCTTAGCTATGGAGCCCAGTTTCGAATATATAGCTACTTAACAAATGTTAAGTCAATAATAGAGTGGTTGCACATTTAAAACTGTTGTGTTCAGGCTCTGTTTATGTAGTCCAGGAGGCAGGCAGCCCCTATTAGAAATAGAGTGCTGAACTAGCTGAACATTAGACTACTTGGGACTAAAGTCCACTTCTATTGGATTCAGTAGTACTTCCTTTTGACGACACATGGTTAGGACTGTGTTCTAATGGAACCTACTGCAATTAACTTGTTAAGGTTCTAGCACAATGAGTGCAGTAATGACCAGCACAAGAGCTGCAATGTTTTGCTCCAATGCTGGGGTCAAAAGCACCAACAACCACTGACCCTGTTTTATTGGTATAGAAGGTGACACAAGAGGACAGAGGGCCTTTTCATTTCTGGATAAAAGCAGCCCATGGTGGCATAAAAGACAGGAAATCTGCACTTTTCCTCCCAGGACCTCAAGGTGGCATACATAGTTCTCCCCATCCTCATTTTATCTTCACAACAATCCTGTGAAGTAGGTTGGACAAAAGGACAGTGACTAGCCCAAGGTTATACAGAGTGCTTCATGGCTGAGTGGAGATTTGAACCCTGGTCTCTCAGTACTAGTAGCCCAACATTCTAACTGCTATGCCACCCTGGATTTCTTTCTTATTGGGGCAGTTCCATTTTTAAAGCACACAGAATGTTAGCTGTCCTGTAGTTGAATGGTGCAGGACAGTACTGTACAGCTGCTTGTCCTATGATGTCCATAGTGGTGCCATATCTGCAGTGGAGATGAGATGGGACTGGGTTACCACCAGGATGAATTTTGTTAGGATTTAAGAAAATATCTACTTCCCATTCCACCAAAATTGACTTTTACAGCACAATGCAGGATACTTGGAATTGTGTTCCACTGAGTTCAGTGGGGCTTATTTCCGAGTATGTGTGCATTTAATGCTAGGCCTTTATTATGAAACCAGGAGTAAAATCTTGGGTTTGTGGTAATTTTTTTTTTTTTTTTTAGATCTGCTGAGCTGTAATTAGTTAATCATTAGTGTAGGCATATATTGATTCTCCCTTTCAGCCTCTGTGCTTCAGAAGCAGGGGTGAAGGTCACCTTCTTTTATTAATATTTAAAGAGCAGAGAAAAGCTTCAAATACACAAGTGAAATGTCCATTGATTCTCCCAGAGAGGCTTAAAACTCTTCTAATATCCGGGGGTTGGGGATTGCAGATGAAAGAAAGGCAGCTTTCTTTTATTTCAAAGATTCTTGGGTTTGAAATGTCTCATTATGAGAGACTGAAAAGGTACTCTGAAATAGCCAATAACTAATTCACATAGAGGCAACTTTAATGTATCTGCATGAATAACCTGGCACAAAACCTGCAATTTTTGTTTTCCATTGATGTCAAACTGTACTTTGCATGGACTATCCCCTGCAACACCCCTCTGCAGAATCAAGTTCTTTTTGTAAGTGATGTGTTCATGCACTGATTAGCACCAGTTTAAGATAAGGTTGGTATGTTAGTAAAAAGAGTTACCCAACTCTTAGTTCATAGTGTGCCCAATCAAAGTATTGTTTTAATGTGAACTTCTGAGTTTTGCTAAAATAACTAAAGACCAGATATAGACCCCAGAAACAGTCAAATGATAGTTTGAAATAAATAGTTTGACTGATAGATTGGAAGAAGAACAGGGGGAGTACATCTCTATTATTCTTCCTTGATCGCTCAGCTGCTTTTAATGCCATTGACCATAGTATCCTTCTGAGTCAACTTAGTGGGCTGGACATTTTATAGGGGACCACAACTATATACATCTAAGACATTCAGAAGTATGTCTTGTTGAGTTCAGTGAGGTTTACTCCCTCTCAGGTAAATGTCATTTCCTGTAGCATTGTGTATGTTACTGGGTTGTTTAATAACCCAATGCAAGTAGCACAAGTTCGCAAACTTTTGTTTTTTTCTAATGATGAGTGGTATCCAGTCTAAGTCATACTGTGATTAGACCAATTGACATTAATGGGCTTAGCTATTTAACTTCAGTGATATCAATGGGTTTACTCCAAGTAGGACTAATACTAGATATCACCCAATATAATGATATTTGATTTATTCTGATAAATTAACTAGCTCTATGCATTTAAATACATTGGCTGCAATGCTAGATATATTTGCTAGGGAGTAAGTCCCACTGAGCCTATGAGTCCCATGCTGGCCACATGACCCGGATGCTGTACGCCGGCTCCCTTGGCCAATAAAGCGAGATGAGCGCCGCAACCCCAGAGTTGGCCACGACTGGACCTAATGGTCAGGGGTCCCTTTACAAGTCCCACTGAATGGTAGCACTTCTGAATAAAAATGCTTAGGATTGCACCGTATACCAATAACTCAATGATGCCTTCAGTGGATGAAGAAAGATGCCAATAAGGGGTATGTTCACATTACAGCTTACTCTGCATCCAGAGCGTTCCCACTGCTAGTTTTACAAGCTGCATACACATAACTTCGGCCACAGTACCGATCGTGTAGTTTATTGAGAAACTCTTCTTTGATGCATCCCCCCCCCCTCAAACCAGCTTCAATCTGACTAGAAAACATAAGCTGCATTCTGTTCATACTCAAGCAGGGTCTGTGTTTGTGATACAGCCATCATGTAGGTGCAGATGGCAACTTAGTTAATTAGAATTCTGGGTTGTTGTTTTTCCAGGGTTGGGGAAACCAAAAAGGCCATGCGTGTGAAGACATCCCCATCCCCTCTCCAAAAGTGCAACACTGCAAATGTGGCTTGAAACAAATGGGGGGGGGGAGAGAGAGAGTAGACAACCTCACTGAACACTATCCAAACCCACTGTGTTTTGATTCACAGCAATGCAGCTGAAAACTTTATATTTTTATTAAAAGCTGAAAAAGAAAAGGGACATTTTCCTGTCAGAATTTTTTTAAAAAACAACACACATAGAACTCTGTCTGCTTTATCCAGCAACTATCAGAACATCTTTGTTTAATGGATTCAAATTAATGGAATAGTCAAAATGCCCTCTGGCAAACGCTAGGGGGCCAGGAGCATTTGGAGCTTAAGATCAGTCATCTTCTTCTTTAAGAGTTCAACCTAAAAAATATACCCAGAAGGGAGTTCTCAAAGCCCAGAAGTATGAGAGATAAAGCTCAGCTGAAAACATTCATAGCAATCGGAAGCAATACTTGTACCTAGAGCTTTTGTACCAAATATCCAGTCTAGCTATTACCTGTTTTAGATCAGGCCACTCCTTAGGCAGAATGTGACTATGAATGTCAATTTTCATTTCTGTAGGTTCACCTGAAGATTAGTTTCAACAAAGGCTTGCCCCCGATAAACTTAATTGTCCTTTTGTACTGCCTGCCCTTGGAGTAGTAGTTTTTCATTAACTTAAATTGGTGTTCAAGTCCTCCCACTAACCTATCAGGCTACAGTAACCAATCAGATAGCCAGTATTTCAGGAGAGCTGAGCAGTGCAAAACTATACAACATGAATAGAGTGTACAAGCTGGATAGTGTTCAGAAAGAGTTGTGCAACAGTGAAATGACTCCTCCAGGTGCCTTTTATATTGTGCATTCATGCTGAGTTGTGCCTGTGGGGATATTAAGAATGTTATACGTGATCCAGTTTTCATACTATTTGTGCCTGCAAAAAGTCTGGGGTGGACATACTGCCTTGTTTCCAATCAGTGCATGCCCTATAACTTCATTCTTTAATCCTGTAACTTTTTAATACCACAAATATACCAGAGTGGGGGGGGTTGGGTCCCACTTTTGTTGCTGTCTAGTGCAAGACTACCCCTTCATACAGCAATAACACAGCAACATCAAGAAAGCCTCACAGAACAACTAATAAAGTGGATTGATGTGTGAACGATCCAGTATAAACCCACCACTAAAGCACTGTATCAATGACTTTTTACAGAATGCACCTGCCAAAAAACAAACAAGAAATGTGCCATTTCCAGACTGTTGTTATTTTTAGGTGGGATTCAGTCACACACTGGCTAATTCAGGTTGCACAATGAAAAGTGATTTAGAGCAACAAACTCACTTTCCCAAGACATCAGAGTTTTTACAATGAGGAAAGTATGGGGAACTGCAGTAGAAAGAGTGATAGCATGCCGTCTTGCCTCCCCATGAACAAATCAGACTGAATGCTCATTAAATAGCCAACAGCATCTAATCTCCCTTCAAACATATCAGAATGAATGCTCAAAATGGAGGGAAAGTGGCATATACATGTAATAAACAAACAAAGCAGTCCTATCATAGTGCTCCCAATCTGCAGCCCCCCCCCATATAAATTCTGTAAGTGGGACCTGTGATAAAATAAGAGTGTTTTCAGAGACTCCATTCTATTACCCCTGTGCCCGCAGTTTTCCATTCCCACCAACAACTGTCAGCATGCTCAGTCTTCATTGCACTACTTTTTTGTGGGGTAGTGGGGAGATATTCCTCCTGTGGATTTACTCCTGAAAGGTTTCTTTGCATGTTGGGTTTTCTCCAAGTCTGCCTGTAGTGTGTGGATGATGCCATTTTGGCTACATAAAAACTGGCACTCAGAGAATTGAGATACGTACCTCTTAATGTATAAAATCTATTAGGGTAGTTTGAGAGGGCTTTGCTTGCTTATCTGTTAACAGATTTGTTTCCTAAAGATGAGTTCCTTTGTCTATGCCTATGGATAAAAACACCTCCAAAGCTCTGCTTTTAATTTTGCAAAATGAATTAAGCATTTCTGCCATTCTATCAACAGCCAGCAGTGAGAAATTTTCACATAATGAACAATTACGGTAGGTTTAGTTCTACCAGTCTCCACATGGTGAGTGACTGTATTACTGGAAAATCTCCTTCTCCTGCAACATTTTTGTCCAATGAACCCTGTCAGGCAGTATATAATATGAGTTAGTCTAATAAGGTATATTTGCTAGTAATGAATATTTTCACAGAATCACAGAATCGTAGAGCTGAAAGGGACCCTGAGGGTCATCTAGTCCAACCCCCTTCAATGCAGGAATCTCAACTAAAGCATCCATGACATCCAAACTCTGCTTAAAAACCTCCACCCCAGCGGGCAAGCAGCTAGCTGCAGGTGGTAAGGAATTTCGAATGAAACTGCAGTAGAAAGAAATAAGTTAAATTGCCCCTGCACAAGTCATAGTCTCAAGCTGAATCATCCTCCCTGGATGCTATTTAGGAAATAAAAATCAAGTGCACAAGGTCCAATCACATGCTTAACTTAAGATCTAGTTTGCCCTTTCAATTAGCTTCAAGGATAGCAAATCCCTTTCTTTCTTTCTTTCTTTCTTTCTTTCTTTCTTTCTTTCTTAGAATGAACAAAGAATGGATATAAAAACTATTGGAACTCTCCAACAATCTTCGTTCAAGGCAAGCTTATTGTGGAGATAGACTAAGTGATTAAGAGAGCTACAAAATAATCTGGTGGAGAAGAGGCAATGCAAATGTTGTTGCTA
The DNA here is from genome assembly GCF_965113315.1 of Podarcis vaucheri. Lineage (NCBI taxonomy): Eukaryota > Metazoa > Chordata > Lepidosauria > Squamata > Lacertidae > Podarcis > Podarcis vaucheri. The sequence continues at coordinate 99,492,522 of NC_138759.1, read as the reverse complement.
TGGAGAAAAAGCCAAGGAACGTGACTAGGCAGCAGAGCATGCTTGATTCTGCATGGCAGGAAAAGGTGTTTCCATGCCACCTGAGGGCAGTTTAGGGCAAAGTAACAAATCTGGATTTGTGCAATTTATGGGGGGGAAATATCATCCAGCCAATTGATTATTGATTTGTTTATGCAGCTGGCATGATTGATGTGGTGGCACCAATAAGGACCCTAAACACATGCCTGTTCTGTAATGTTGCCCTTCATAGAACAGACGCTGATTTCACTGAAACAAGATTTTACCCAGTCATTGGTTGTGAGCTTTCCAGACTCTCTCTTTATGTATGTGTGTATAATGTGAGAATCCGTAAGAATAATGGTCTAGTCCAGGGGTCTGCAACCCGCGGCTCCGGAGCCGCATGTGGCTCTTTTACACCTTTGCCGTGGCTCCAGAGCGGATACTAGCGAGGGGAGGAGGCGCATCGTGTGCCCCGACACTCCCCACTGTGGCGGGCACTGTTCTGGCTGTGATGTCACATGGGGGCAGTGCATGCGTTAGTCACACACCGTCCCGACGTCACCTTCCTGCCCGCCCGCCCGCCACATTGTAAGGGGCATGTACGCTGGTCACTGCATTGAAAGGGGGCATGTACGCTGGTCACTGTTTTGAAGGGGAGTGAAGAACACACACAAAAAGGTAACTTGTTAGTTTTATGTTTATTTCTATGAGGAGGAGTAATTCTGAGGGGTCAAACAAAGAAATAATAAAAAAGTGACAAAAAGGTTATTTTTATAATGACGAGTTTTGCGGCTCCCAGTTTTTTTTTCTTCGGAAACGGGTCCAAGTGGCTCTTTTTGTCTTAAAGGTTGCAGACCCCTGGTCTAGTCCTTTGAGCTGCTGCTGTGTGGTGTGCATGTGTATATAATTCCAGCTTTACAGCAGAGATTACATCATGTGTGTGCTTGTTTTGTTATTGCTATCTCATATCTACAGTTGAAAACCTTGAATCAGGATACAGCGAAGAAGCGCATAACTTTAAAAATATAAAGCCCGCTACATTTTACTTTCTGTCAAGTTTAAGGTCATGACAGAAGGTATTTAATCTTTGCAGTTAATGGATGATGCCATCTAGTGGCAAAGCCCCTAAGCAAACATTCGAGGCTGCCTTTATGTTTGATTAAATCAAGGCACCTCTAGGTGGCAGTTCCTCCAGTAACCTGAGTGGTAGCAACACAGTAAGTACATCAAATAAGTGCTTTCTTGTAGAAATAGCTAGAAACTGAATGGCTGGTTAGGTACTACTGTTACTCTGGTATTTGTTTGGACTAGTAGCACCACTGTTTTTTGATAACAGCACCCATCTGGTGTGCTAATTTGTGAACATGTGGCTTGCTGAAGCACTAGAGAAATCAGTCTACTGGAAATGCAACCAATACTCCTAAGAACATATGTCTAAGAACATAAGAACAGCTCTGCTAGATCAGGTCAAAGGCCTATCTAGCTTAGCATTGTGTTTTCATATTGGCAAACCAGGTGCCTATAAGAAGCCCATAAGGATGACCCTGAGTGTGACACCACCAATCAGCAGTCTCATCAGATGCTCTCATATTTTGTGTAGAAACAATATACCATTGTTAATTTCTCTCTCTCATAGTTTCCACTTCATATTTAAAAAGGATGTTGGCATTTCAGAAATATTTTGACCTTCAGTACCAACCAACAAACTTGAATCTCAGGAAATTTATGTTTACAAATTAATGATGCGTAGAAGACAAAATCATGTATTCAGGTTATATTTTTTTCTGACTCACCTATAGTAGCCATCAGGGCAGAGACAGAGATTAAGTGGTATTGTTAAGGGACGTTTTTAATGTTTAATATTTTATTGTGTTTTTAATATTCTGTTGGGAGCTGCTCGGGGAACCCAGCCAGATGGGTGGGGTACACATAATAAATTGTTGTTGTTGTTGTTGTTGTTGTTGTTCTAGTTATATCTGCACACAGTCATGTTCAGTTGTATAGACTGAAATCCTATGCAGTGAAGTTGGGACCACTGAACAGAGGGGCTGTCACTTCCATGTAAATATTACATAGATTAAACTGTATCATTTGTTCCTTCTTCCATCTAGGTTAATTTAAGTGCCAATAATTCGGTTTGCCTGATGCTGTAGGTTAAGATATGAATCAAATTCACTCACTTAAGCTTTGTGCAGCAATGTAGCAGTGAAACAGTGAGAAGCCTTGAGCAGGATGCAGCACACAAAAAGGTACACATCTGCTGTGTATTCAGCAGTAACCATTTTCTAAATTCTGAGTTTAGCTCAGCCTGTCTAGCTTGGGTGGGGCATTGTCTTGTGGCAGCTTGTTTAGATTTCTAAAAGCTTGTTAATTTTTTAACTTTTAAAAACATTCTCACAGGTACATATACCACGTGCTGTTTTCACATTTAATTAAATTAAAATTAAGGGCAAGTTAATCCATTGCAAATTAGGCTTTGTGGGTGAGTGTTGCCAGCATAAGTCACACACTCAGTGTTTATGGCACTTCTGCTGTTATCCTTTTCAAATTTTAACAAGTGTGGTGCCAAGAGGAAGAGAGGAGGGAACAAGCAGCCTGACAAAACAAGAAATGGAAACTAAGAGATGCAGAATCTAAAGTAATAGGTTGAATGAATTGGAAGCTACATTTTTAAGGACAGGTGATGCACGCAGAAGAGACACTAGTTTTGTTTTTAAAGCCTAGGTCAAGAACAGGGGTAGGCATCCCAAGGATGTGGCCCAATCGCCTTCTCAATCCAGCCCGCAGATGGTCCGGGAATCAGCGTATTTTTACATGAGTAGAATGTGTCCCTTTTTAAAAAATGCAGCTCTGGGTTATTTGTGGAGCCTGCCTGGTGTTTTTACATGAGTAGAATGTGTGCTTTTATTTAAAATGCATCTCTGAGTTATTTGTGGGGCATAGGAATCCATTCATTCCCCCCCCCCAAAAAAATAGTCCTGCCCACCACATGGTCTGAGGGACGGTGGACCAGCTCACAGCTGAATAAGGTTGCTGACCTCTGGTCAAGAAGGTCATGATGAACAGCTAAAAGAGAAGTCTTAAAAAGCAGCAGACAGTGTAAAATGAAAATATAGCTAAGTAACAAATATAGCTAAGTAACAACTAAGATGCACCTGTTGTGCATTGGACTGCTTCCTAGATGTCAGGCTCATCTAGCTCAGTGTCTGACTGGCAGCAATCCTGCAGGACATTAGAGAAGTGCCTCTCTTTCCCCGATGCTGAGATTTGAACCTGGTAATTTTTGCATTCAGGTCATTCCCTCTATTCATGAGTGACACCCTTCCCCCACTTATTACACAAACAGCTGTAGGAGAATTAACATACTGGCGATGTCTATATATATTTCATATTGGCGATGTCTGGATATTTCAAAGTGTTGAAATTATCCTAACTCTCCTACCTTTGTTATGTAATTTAATGGATGCTGGACTTCACCAATGACTTCTGAATCGGCAGCTCTGAACTAGCACAGGAGACATCCTTGGTATATGAGAAGTCTTTCTTTGAACCTCAAATGCATCCCCCCCCCCCGATTATTCAAACCAATTGCATTATTTAACTGATTTATATACCAACTTTTTAAATTAAAAAAGTACAAAGCCAACCACAGGAATATAAAATATTATAAAAATAATTTTAAAAAGCATGTCCTCATAGCTCCATTTCAATTTTAAACTTATATAATAGGGTATCAGAAATTTGGGGGTATTAGTGGCTTGACGTTTCATGGAAACAGACAAACTGAAAGACAGATAGGCAGAGGTGACAGGCAGGAAGTATTAGTATATGGTCCAGAGGAACTGGGATTTTTTTTTAGGACATTGACATTTTCAGCAACATGAGAGCTGTAAAATACCATTCTGAAATTATAAGAAGTTTGCTATTTAATGTTATATGACTTTGCTCTATGTTGCACATTGCAAATGTACATTCATATGTAACTTTCAAGATTTGTCCATTTTGCTTTCTGAAAGCGTTCCATTGTTGGAAAGAGTCATGTGTGCAACTTATGATTAGGCCTCATAAGCAGGCATAACAATTTGGAATTTCAAGGAAGGTTGCTGCTGTTGTTTTGTAAAAAAATACTTGTTATAAAACCACCACCACCAAGACCCTTGTGAGCTTAACCCAAAAACTTCCATCATAATAAGTTTGGATCGAGTAGTGGGTTTGTTGGGTAAGGAGTGGGACATGTATCTTGCAGCTGATAGGACCGGAAATGTTTTTAAAGGATCCATTCCTGACAGTGAAAAAGTAAAGGGAAGTGGCCCGTACCAAGCAGACTGCCTGTGAATCCACTGGTGGCAAAGCTCCACATAAACAGCTGGCTGCCAAAGCTGCTAGGAAAAGCACTCCCTCTACTAGTGGAGTCAAGAAACCTAATCGCTACAGGCCTGGTACTGTGGCACTGCGAGAGATTTGTCATTACCAAAAGTCCACGGAACTTTTGATTCACAAGCTTCCATTCCAGAGGCTGGTAAGGAATGAGTGAGGCAGGGACCTCTGAGAACCACACACTAGCACCCTGCTAGTTTGTGTTAACCACAGCTGAACATTAGCTATGGCTTAACATGAATTGTAAACACAGCCATTGAATTCAAAGCTTCATCTCTAAAAAAAAAAAATTAAAGGGTTTTTCTGTGACAGCCCATTTTTCTGAGGTTCATAATGTTATGTCAAACTTTCTCAGTTATGCCACACTTGATGTTTAATTTCCACTTGATGTTTAATACCAACCCAGTTTCTCAAACAACGCCCAGAGCTCAAGTTTGGATTTTTATTTTATTTTTTACATTTCACAGTGACCACTAAAATAAATTAAGTTGATTGCATGTGAGGTCCCTCGAGCAAAGTACTCAATTGGCCTTTGTAGTATCTGTTCATAACTGGAGATGTTTGTTCTTTAAAAGCTCTGTTGCAGTGAAAGGAGATATTGTTTCTGCATCAGGTGCTTGCACATTTCACTCTCCTTGTGTTAGATTCAGGGCTGTCTTAAGCATATGCGGCACTGGGGTGCAAAGATCCAGCTGGCGCCCCCCTCCCAGGTTGCCCAGTCCCAGGTGTGCAGGAGGGGGTAGCTGGCCAGCCGCCTCAGCGTCTTGCTGGCTCAGTCGCCCCCAAACTCCCGGTGCAGAGCTGCCTGAGCAGAAGAGCCCGCCACGGCGCTCCAACTGATGGACGGGCTCTTCCCCAGACTCAACTCTCGGGCCCCGGACTCTTGGCCTAGCGCCCCCAAGAGCCCAGCGCCCAGGTGCCCTGCACCCCTATGGGTAAGACGGCCCTGGTTAGATTGCAAAAAATCCTATTTCAGATGACATGGACTGCGAAACAGGAAGTGTTATTTGACTCAATATAGACCCAGTGAAGTGAATGGATTTAAATGGCTAACTGAAATCCAATGATTTTAATGGGTCCACTTGAAGTATGGCTACAATAACCTAACCTCACTTAACTGGGAGCACAGTACAGTACTTGCATTTCCTGTTACTCTAACGAAGTTTGATAACATCTTGGCTGTCTCTTAGTGCAGACCCCAGTCATCGAGCTTGAGCTTCTACAGCTGCCATGAACCACCACTGGCAGGATTGGCAGCAACAGCAGCAGGTTTGTTCTATGCTTATGACAATATGTTTTCTCTTGTTAATTGCCGTATGCTGATTTAAATGTGCACTTTATATTTGACTTATTTTAGTAATGTTTTGTTTGGAAATGTTTAAGATAATTTTTCTGTTATCTTTACTGTGTTAAATGTGCATTCTGTAGTCAACCTCCTTTGTAATGCTTTGTTTTGAAACCTTTAGGGGAATATTTTACTTTCTTTAGTAATGTTTTATCCTGGATTGTTTTATTTGATGTTCTAATGTGTTGTAAACTTTCAGATTTATTCTTAAAAATATGAAGCAGAAATAATAACGAGAATAATAGTATCTAAAATCACTACGATGAAGATTTAAAACATTTTTAAAAATAAACGTAAGCTGATAGGATGACAAACACCATATTCATTGCTTATGGCAAAAACAGAAAGTACTACACTAACATGTTGCAGATTTAGCACCCTCAAATCAGGGCTGTTTCTGCTTCAGTGTCCTAAGAAATAAAGTAAATGACTAGCAATAAACTTGTTTGACCACTTAGCATCAAAATACACTAAAGTGGTAAGTGTGCTCTTAGGGAACTGAGCAATGTGGAAAGACAAACAAACCATTTTCAGGCACCTGTGATGCAACATTTGGTTTCTCTGTATTATAATGACCTGTATAAAAATTGTCAACAGAAAACTACCTGACGCATATTCTAAAACACACCTGGGGATTTTTTTTCTGGTTTGCTTGCATAACAGCCTCTAGCCCCCCCCCTTCTCTTTTAATGTGCTTCTTCAAAACTCTTCCTAGGGAACAAATGAAACTCCACTGATCATAAGACTGAATCTAAATATCCAGTAAAGATAACAGATTTTTGGATAGCCCATTCCTGGAAGCTGGTAAATTCTGATGAATTTAAGAATGCACTGAGTATAGGCACAGCACAGAGTGCAATCCTATACATGTCTACTAAGAAGTAAGTCCAATTGGGTTCAGTGGGGCTTACTCCTAGGCAGTGGCAGGTTCCCATTGGGGCTGGTGGGGTGGACGGCAACCTCCATCAGCCCCAGTCAAGTGTGGCCAATGCTCAGGAATTATGGGAGTTGTAGTCCAGCAGCTTCTGGAAAGCCACAGGCTCCCTGAACCTGCTTTAGTGTCTTCCTCCTATATGAAGGGAAATACTGCAACACTAACAGCAATACATGTAATAAAGAACACAGTCACCATATATTTACACTTGCATCCTGTCACAAGGAATATTTGTCCCACTGGTCAACACCCCCCCGCACCAAATAAACATTTAATATGCATAGGTCTTTGAAAATTTAAAACAAACCAGCTCCTAGCTCAACCTTAATGTTTTTTCCCCTCGATTCCATTTCCCTATTTAATAAACTTATATTTGAAAGCTCAGCTGAATGTATCTCAAGGATTAGTATTTAGGATTAAGAGATATTATATATATTTAAGCCATTGTTGTAATAGTCACTAACAAACGGTCCCAAATGACTGCTGTAAAAGCATTGCCGAAGTTCTGCCATTAATGAAAATTGCTGACTTTAGAAAACCATCCACAGCCTCATTCAGACAAGCTCAACAGGATGGATTTGAACTACGTTTATTTTTAAACCCACTTTTCTTTATTCTTCACATCTAATAACTGCTAACAATCAAATCACAAATATTTAGTTGATGTATCAATAAAATAATTGACGAGTACTTGGGACCTGATCCTGACTAGCTTCAGTTGAAGGTAAACAGAAGTCCACTTCAAACTATTTATTTTAAATATGAGTACTAGGAAGTGTGTGTGGATGAGATTAGCCTCCATAAGAGAGGATCTTTGAGGTTTGATTAGTCTGCACTTAGGCAGAAAACAGTACACAGATCATAGAATTGCAAAGTTGGAAGAGACTATGAGGGTCATCTAGTCTAACTCCATGCAATACAGAAATCTTTTTGCCTAGTATGAGGCTCCTGAGATCAAGTGCTACCAATTGAGCAATCTAACCACATATTCAAGCCAGGGAAATATCTGGAAAAGGCATAAACTGGACATTTCTTAGTTTTCCCCTACCAAATGGAAGACAAAACTGACTAGAAGGGTGAGGCCTGTTGCAGCTTCAAAGGCGGATATTGCTAGGAGTAGAATTGGTATAACAGCAATAGTTGGAGTGTTGGTATTGAGGTAAATATGGCTATTATTAGGTATAGGGCTAATATTATACCCTCAGTACAGATTAGGATGGACATAAAGTGGATTCAATGGAAGGATAACCCTAAAAGGCTCAGCAGAAATGATGTATTTAATAAAAAGAGGACTGTTGACATGTCAGGGGTTCTGATGTGGTCAGAGTTTACTAAGTCAAAATTAGTGGTCATTGGTTAGACTAACCCCTTATTCAGCTCAATCAAAGCCGCCTGTGTTTATTCATAAATATGACCCGTAGTTAAGGCTGACTTCAGAGACAATGGACAAGAACCTTTCTCGTGTTGCTGGATAGGAGGACAGAGACTAGGGCAGTATAAATAAATTATAATTATTATAATTTTGTTACAGCAATAGGAAATAGATTGAGAGACACATGCCTTAGCCTTTTTTTGCCAGATACAGACCCTTTAAAAGCCATTTCTGTATTCACCTAATATCCAAAACAAATATTTTATACCAGGAATTTTAAGGTGTTAAAGGGTTCATTACTAAGTTAAAGTGCATAAATCTGTGAAATAATTCCAATTACCCTTTCCAACAATCCACATAGAATAATAATAATAAAAAATCTGAGGGGAAAACCATGCATTTCAAATGTTGAAAACATTTTATTAATCCTGGTATGTATCAAGTACCATCTAAAAATGCTAAAGAAAGAGACAGTCTCTGGAATAGTGTTTCAGCTTGTTTTGGAGTAATTACAATCTGGTGTGGGCGTGTTTGGGGCTCAGTTTTACAAACGGAAGACCAGATAGAGGATGTAGCCAGGAGCATTTGACCAGCTATGCTCATTTCTGAGGAGGCTAGAACTTTGCATGAAAAAACATGCCTTAGGTACAACTAGGTTGGATTAATTAAACACACAGTACATGGGGCTTTATTTGAAAAGTCTTGAGAAGCTTCAAATGGTCCCGTATGCAATTGCAAGGACGCTGGTGAGTGCATACCTCTGAGATCACATTGAAGAAGAAGAAGAAGAAGAAGAAGAAGAAGAAGAAGAGTTTGGATTTGATATCCCGCCTTTCACTCCCCTTCAGGAGTCTCAAAGCGTCCCGTATGCAATTGCAAGGACGCTGGTGAGTGCATACCTCTGAGATTACATTGTACTGATTACCAACTTCTTTCCTGGCACAATTCAAAGCATTGGCAATTCCATCCAATTTTCAGCAGGCAGGGTGATTGCTTCCTTCCATATCACCCTGCCTGCTGAAAATTGGATGGAAAGGGTCTACTCTGGGCTCCACTTGGGTAGAAGCATGTTTAAGTGGGATGAAACAGTCTTCTCAGTGGTTGCACCTTGATTATGGAATATTTTGTCCCATGAAGTTTGGTTGGCTCCCTTTCTTGCTGTTACTAAAAGCCCTTTTATTTTAGCAGACTTTGGTTGTCAGATTATCTATTTATGTTTGGTTTTGCCATAAAGTTCTCAGACTTGAGGTTTTAGCAACTATGGTAATTGTTTGATAACATTCTACCATAGTGGCTAAAACCAAACAATTACCGGTACTATTTAAGGTTACACGACTTGCTGATCAGAAGGTCGGCGGTTTGAATCCCCGCGACGGGGTGAGCTCCTGTTGCTCGGTCCCTGCTCCTGCCAACCTAGCAGTTCGAAAGCACGTCAAAGTGCAAATAGATAAATAGGTACCGCTCCGACGGGAAGGTAAACTGCGTTTCCGTGCGCTGCTCTGGTTCGCCAGAAGAGGCTTAGTCATGCTGGCCACATGACCCGGAAGCTGTACGCCAGCTCCCTCGGCCAATAAAGCAAGATGAGCGCCGCAACCCCAGAGTAGGTCACGACTGGGCCTAATGGTCAGGGGTCCCTTTACCTTTACCTTATATTAATAAACAACAGCTAAGTGATGAAAAATTGGTAAGAAGTGACTGTAATATTGCATTCCCCTCCCCCAATAGGGAGGAAACCTATTTTATTTCAAATGAGTCAGGTTTTAGGACTCGTAACTTTCTTCAAAAATGTATAACTGACTTTTTCCTGTTTTAATGCGAGCCAAAGGTCTGGAGACCCTGCTGGTCTTGCCCAACCCACCATCCTATCCTTCTACTTGTCCATCAGCAGCCTTGCCTGCTTCAGTCCCTTCCAATAGTCACTTATTTTGTGGGCTTACTCACTAGTCCCTATATGTAGCCCCCCCTTTTCCTATTCCTTTGTGATGCATTTTCCTGAGTGGATAAGGCTAACCCATCACACAGGCTATAGAAAAATGTTTAGCCACCCACAAATCTAGACAGTTGGGACCATTCTGTGGCTGAGAACTTTTTTAACAGGTATTTTTCTGAACATCACATTAACTCACCTTAGGAAGTCCTTAACAGCGTGTGGACATTTTTGCTTATGCAATGGAGCAGCAGGAATCACAGCTGTTTCTCACCCCTTCCACATGTCTAACCTCCATAGCAGCTGGGGTCAGAAGGTGTGCTTCATATCCTACAATTCAGGTATAATCTTGTGGTCTTTTTCAGGGACGCGGACTTATAAAAAATATTGGGGGGGCCCGGGAAAGCTCGTGAAATGTAAATAAGCTCATGAATATGCAAATAAGCTCATGAATATGCAAATAAAGTGGCGCCGCCCCCTCGTGAGCGAATAGGGGAGAGCGTGCTGCTGCCTATTAATCAGCTCCGGAACAGCTGATATGCGGGAAACCTGGGGCTAGAGGCAGAAGCCCCCGCCCCCGGGGATTCCCCTGTTCTCGCGGGGGACGGCCGGGGCTCTCCAGCTAGGGCGCGCGGCTGGCTGGCTGGCTGGGGAGGGAGCAGGTGGGGAGGAGGCGGGGGACGGCGGCAAGGGCGCCCGAGATTATTGGGGGGGCTGAGCCCCCCCAAAAAAATTTTTGAGGGGGCTCAAGCCCCCTCAAGCCCCATGGAGTCGGCGCCTATGGTCTTTTTCATGTGCCACACACCCATTATGTATATGAATTTAGAAGGGGGAACACTTGGTGCTACCCTTACCATTCCTCCCCTCTAAGTGTACTGTGAATGTTTGCAAATAGGGATGGTGTCTCAACAAAATCAGACTGTATACCACTATGAGGCCTCAAACCCACCTATATAGACATCCATTTTCTAGGATTGGTTTTTGCCGTATTGCCAAAGCTGTACAGCTACATATCAAAATTTCTAAGGATTACCAATCTATGAAGCAAGAGGTGTTGGGAATGGGATGGCTCAAGATTTGCGGTCCTTTCAGATTTTCAGGATTACTGGGAAGAACTGTATTCAGTGGGGCTTACACCACAATCCTAACCATGCTTTCGATAGGGTTAGGATTGCAGCCTTACTCCTTCGTAAGTCTGCAACACTTGGTAGTAAGTCCCACTGAGCTCAACCAAAGCTAATTTCGAGTAAACATACTATAGATTGTGGTGCATCTCTTTAAACAAGCAAGGTCGGGCTGAGATAGTTTTTTGTTTTTATTTAAACCGCAATCGCTGCTACAATCCTCACACGCCCGGAAAGCCCTCCTCCTCCTCCTTTAATTTATAGCATTTTTAAAAGGGTGGCTGCGGGTTGAGCGCGCTGCTTCCCCCAGCCGCGACCGAGACCTCTTTCGGTAATAGGGCAGCGCACAAGTTGAATTAAACATAAACTTCCCATGATGCGGGTGGGAGCTCAGACTCGTGCTAACACGAGGTGTAGTGTCTCCTGCTAACTGCAGCCTAGCATTGGCTTCGGCTAACGGGAGGTTTTAGGCAAGGCTTGTTGGGACTCCGAGTCTGGAGAGACGCCGCCAGCTCTTGAGCCCCTCCGACGCCGGAGCTCGGGGAGGGGAGTTTGGGCGCGCTCTCGTCCGCCTCGAGGACGGTGGGAGGAGCCGAGCGACCGGGGAGGCCGCCGGCGGGTCCCACCTGCAGTTGATGTGCGAGGAGGAGCGGCCAGGGCGAGGCGAGGCGACGGCCCCTTTCGCTCGCTGCATGCCTGGCTCGTGAGAAGGAAGCCTCGGCGTCTCTTTCCCCGCGCGAGCGCGCCTTTTCCCCGGCTTGGCGTCCCCTGCCGCCTCGCCCTCCTCTTCCTTTGCTCTGCTTTCTCTGCCGCCTTGCCCAACTATGGAGACGTCCGGAGACGAACTGGGCGGCGGCAGCAACAGCTTCCCCGAGCCCACCATCGTGCAGCCCCCCGGGACCACTCCCCCGCCAGCCTACCCGGCCCGGGACCCGCAGCCAGCGGAGACGCTGCGCGTCGGGGAGGACGTGCAGTTCAGCGAAGAGCTGGAGGATAGAGGTGAGTCTTTGGGGCCAGTGACGTCTCCCCACAACATGCTTCTCCTCCCCCCCCCCCTGCAGAAACCAGGCTCCTGTCACGCGCCCATTTCTCTTCCTTTCCCGCGCGCGCCCTGCACCTGGCCGGCTCCCGAAAGATTCCTTAAGTTGGCGTCGAACAGGACCGACCCACCGCGAAGCCACCGCTCCCAGGCGACTCTCTAGGAAAGCCTTCTTTCAATCACCTCACCCCTATGGCCGGCTCCTTTCTACGCGCCTAGCACTTCTCTCTCTCTCTCGCCATCCCGGGTCCGGCCAAGTCTCTGCAGCCCACCCGCTCGTCTCTATATCTCCCTCACGGACGTCCTAGCACTTTCTAATTTACCTCGCTGACCAATAAATCGCTACTCTTAACCCCACTAAATTCTGCCACGTCGCTCTTGTAACCAGCTATATCATGCCAAGACCCCACACTTCATCCCTTCTTATGCCTTTACCGCCCTTTCCTTCCTATAGACCCATTTTTGCCGTGCATCCTCCATTGCTGAATCCTGCCTCCTGTATTTCACCTTCCTCAGCCACTCCAGCTTCTCATACATCATCTATGGACCTCCCGTGGTCTCTCTCCTCCACCGCTAGCTGTTCTTTCCTCACAACTCATCTGCTTGTCGTCCATTGCCTTATCACCTGCAGCAGCCATCTGAATGACCATTCTCAGTCCTCCTTGACCCTTCTTAATATTTGGACTGAAATCTTAACTCTGCTTGCCTGGGAGTAAGTCCCATCGAATTCATTAGGACTTACTTCAGAGTAGACAAGGTTAAGCTTGTGCTGTTGGTTTGTCTTTCATATTTAATTCTTTCTCTCTCTACACAAACACACACACACTTAACACAATCTATTTTGCCAACCTTGCAGTTAAATTCTTTGCTCACTCATTCTTTTTTATTTTAGAAAAGAAATGGAGCACTGACAGCCTTAAACAAAGAAACACCAGCCTTTTCTTTAGTGTTGAACCACCCAGTCTTCAAAATGCAATTTAAAATGCATTCACTACAATGCAGACAGGCGTCCCCATTGACTGCAAAGAAAGCATGTTATTTTACCCATTCCACACCCCTTCTTAGAAAGAAGGGGCATTCAGTCTATTGTCTCCCTAACAGGCACCTGCCAAGCACGTGCCTATTCAATAGATTTGTGTGTTTTTCTTTCTCTGCACTCTTCCCATGGCATTCTGTTTCATCTAAAGCCAAACAGCTCCGTGCCTGACTTGGAGCCTGCTCTTTGCTCTTCGTTCTCTGCAACTGTCCACAGTCTTTTCAGTTTCAGAGTTAAAAAGGGATGATCCTATTCCCAGGCAGCATTCTGTTGGGTATGATGGGTCACTGTGCATCCATTTTTATTTTTATTTAATTAGGAGCCGCTTTTCTAAACGAAATAGTGATATTTGAAGGCCTTTTGCAGTGGCTTAGTCACTTTATAAGGATTGGGCAGTATATGCCAAGTTGGTCTATTCAAGAGTTTGGGCTCAAGAATAGAGGGATATTGATTCACCTAGAAATGATCTTCCCACTAAACATCTTCTATAGATGTAAGACGATGATGGTGAGAAGGAACAAAGGACCTAGTAAAAGATAATGGATGTATGGGGGAAATAAGACAAAGAACTCAGAAGCTCATTCCTTGTCCCTCCCTTTCCATTGATAACAAACTCACAGGTCTGAGCTATTATTCTTTCCAAGGAAATGTTAGGAATAGTTTTTATTTTTTGCTTTATTCAATCAAAATGTCAATGAATTTATTCTTTTCTTTTTGAAATGCTAGGTCTGTAGGGTGTTTAGGTGCATTTTGATGGATCATGGACAAAGTATGAAGGTTTTAGCTTCAGCCTTTAAGGAAGCTTAGTCTTTTTCAGTGTCTAGTATAAAACAAAGTTGTGAGAGTCCCCTCTCTACTTTAGTTAGGATTCAGAGAATCTTTGTGTGTGACTACTGTATTTGGAATAAGAAAATGCATTAAAATTATTTTAGTTAATCTGAAATAAAAAAAGTCTGTGTAATAACAATTAAAGCAGCATATGTAAAAAACCAACTTCATAAATGTATTGTCAGCAGGAGAGTTTCTTTGTATCAATTACAAATTATTTTTACAGACAAATGGGGAAAAATATCAATTTAATAAAACACATCACATCTTTCATTACATGTACTAAAATATCAAATGCAGTAATCTTCAAATGTGAACATGACTTTATAATTATAATATAGGTTTTCTAGTCTTGTCTGTGTAAAAATTAACCCAGGTATGTGCCACAGGAAGATTTGAAGTCACATTCTGGATGGGATTTGCACTCATGATATAAGTTGCAAAGGTCTAGCATTACCTGTGAAACTATTTTCATTTTATGTGTTTGGCTGATAGATGCTTGTGTGCAATCCCCAAAGATTTTTCACACATACAAGCACAATATGTTTTAAGGGGAACAATTTACCTGGTGACACATTCCTTTTTCCCCTGGAGGTAGCAAATTGTAAAACATTTGTCCAATTCTAATAGTATGTAAGATTCAAATATTTTAATGTAAAATGCATAAATTTTAATTCGAGTGGTGTTTAAACAATTTAGACTTGTACCATCTTTCAGAATCCAAGTAGCAACCAAGAACTGGTTTTAACTATTTTAACTATAATGTTATTAATTTTGCACCACAAATATGTGTTCTATTTTGGCGGGGCATAGATCCTCCTATTGCTCTTTTGGTATGGACCCCACTAATTCATTGGGGTTTTGTTAAGTCTGATCCTGTTGGCTCATTTGTTGTCAAGAGTTAGCAAAATCCAGCTGGAAATATTTATTCTATTCTTTCCAGAGATCACAGAGTGAACAAGACGAAGGGGGAGGGGAGCTTAATACATGAACACACCTGTTTTGTTTTATTTTGACTAAATTTTGCTAGAGCAAATAAAGTCATTAGAACTGAAATACACAAAAAACCCAACAAGCTTGGGGAGATGGCTGCACAACAATGGCGTATGTTAACCTCTACTGCACCTGCTCTGATTTTCAGAAATGCATCATATCAGCACCTTTATTTTGCTCTTCTATCAAGCTGCTGCTCGGTTTGTGCATCTGTTTCACTGGCACCTTAAGCAATCTCTCCCCATGCTCTTTAAGGTTTGATCAGGAATTGAGTGTGTGAATGCAAAAATCTAAAGATGTCTGGTTATTTTATGATTGGCTCCAGGTTGCTCCAGGCAGCAATTTGTACTCTTTTTTTTTTAACCTCCTGTGAAATACAAAGACAAACCTGAACCCATGCACCTGCTTTAGCATTATTTATGGTATATAAATAAGGTGAACAGGATTTCTCCTAAACGGGAAAAATACACAAGGAATTCCTGGTTTGGTTCTGAATGGACCTAATTTCTTTTTTTCCTTTAAAAGGGGAATAAAACACAGCCCACACTGATTTCCTCTTCTGATTCCCTTACCAGGTTTACTAGAAAGCAGCACAAGACTAAAACCGCATGAAGCTCAAAGCTACAGAAAGAAGGCACTGTGGGTTTCATGGGCTTCCATTATTGTCACACTGGCTCTGGCAGTTGCTGCCTTCAGTGAGTATTGAACATATTTCAAATCTTTCAGCCTTTGTCTTGGATACCCGAATGCTTAAAAAGCCATACACGATGCTGCTGTGTGCTTTTATATAGCTCTGCTACTGAAGTGACTTAGAGAAGGCTTGCCCCGTGCTTATAAATTAATAAAACAGCTGTGTGTATTCTTTTTTCCTTTTCCTTTTCCTTTTTTGCTGAAGAGGACATAATTGTTGAAGGTCAGATGAAGGAGCAGATTTTTGTTTCCTGTTAGTCCTCTCAGATATGGAAATGTATTCTTTTTTCTCAATAATATAAAAAATACAGAGAATTTAATTTAAATTGAATTAAGTTTAAACAAGCCTGTATCTTTATTGGATGCCATTTAAAAAAAAATACAGAGCAAAGGCAGAAAAATTACACACAAAACATGTAATATTTATTTTCCTGTGGCTAATAATACATAATTAATGTTTGGAGTACAATCTCCACCATTCTGATAAGATTATATGCTCCTTGGGGTACATTTAATGATGCCCATGTGGATCTGGCTTTTCTACTTTAGGCTCTTTAAGTAAATATTCTAGAAAGCATCTATCTAAAGCAAATATTACTTCAAAAATCACATGAAATTAAAGGCTGCTTGCTTCATTTAAATTGAAAGACGCTAGCTCAGCATAGTTTAAATGTTACACGCTTAGTAGCAGGTTGTGCTAACCTATGAATTATGCAAAATGTACTTTATTTAACTCTGTAGAGACATTTTGTGACACAAAGTACAAGATTTTGCAGTAGCTTAACAGAAAAGTTAGTTGGCTTTTGTTTGGTTTAATATTGTTCGTCTTAAAAATAGAATTCCAGTTCTCAGAGGCGCACAGGACTTGCTTGTGGATTCTCAGAATATCATCTCTTGGTGTAAGAGAAGCAAAACTGGATGCCGTTGCAGCACATGTTCTTGTGCTAATCTGCAGTGATGGGCTACGGCTGAAAGCTAGTGTCAGCTCCCAAGGGGAGCTATTAGAATCTGGCCAAATGGGCTCTGCAATACTCAGCATATATTACTAGGAGTAATTTGTATGGCAAACACACACACGCACCATGCGTCAATATTTAAAAAGAAAGAAAAAAAGAAAATGTGAAAGCAGGTTTTCCTCTAGTACAAAAGAAATAAAGCATAGACAAGAGAATTGTCCTGTTTCATTGGTGTGATTTTACTGCCTTGGAATCAGAACAGCAACAATTATATTGTCCTCAATCAATGTTAACAATACCTTGGCATACAATTAGGGTACAAGGAAGTATTTAGGGAGACAAAATGGGTTGTGGATTTTAAGAATTTTTCTATGAGTTTGAAAGGGGAGGGCACATACTGGAGGTTTTTGATGGAACTTTGATTCTGTAAATATGCCAACTATAGCGAGTGGTGCAGTTGGATGAAATATTATGCTGTTGAAAAAGAGTGCCTTGTACACTTTGCTTTGTCCTCTTTAAACCAGTGGGGCTTAATTCAGAGTATACAATGCTGGATTGCATGGATTAGTCAAGTTAAAGCAATTTCCTAAGTATCAGGTTATTGCTATTAAACCTGTTAGGACATAGGAACCTACATTAAAGATGGAGGGGCACATTGGCTGGTATTCAACTATGTTTTAGAGTAGACCCAGTGAAATTTATGGGCTTAACTTAGTCATGTTCATTCATTCAATTGGTCTCCTCTGAATAAAAACTGCCTGAATACCACCCATTGTATCAAGCACTGAAGTAGCATGTGGGAGACCAGTTTTTTAATTGATGTCATATCCTTGCATCTACAGCCACCTCCCTTAATATTTAAAAAACATCCTAGTAATAATAGTAATTGCCTAGAAAAAAAAATTAAGTGCCCTTTAGAGACACCTGTGTTTTTTAATACTGGAACCCAAGATATCAACTTGCAAGTAGCATGAACACAACATAGCATCTAGCATTTCTATTTTTTCATGTCTACTCAGAAGTGAACTCCAATGGGACTTGGTCAAAAGAAAATTCACATAGGATTGCAACCTGAGTATCATATAGGTTTTAAACCCATAGGCATTTTAGTATAGTAAAATAGATTTATTAGGTACGTAGCATTTATACTACAAGAAAGGAACATGTTCAGTGCTGATTTAATTGGTATAGAATCAAAGGCCCAAGCTAGATAATACGTAAGTTGGACATCTGTGACAGGAAAGCCTGCTTGCTTTTATTTCTTTTTGGAGTAGTTGCAAGGGTTTCCAAATTTGATCAGGGTTGTTGCAGTGGGGCTGTGGCAGTGGGCACTGGTACCATGTTTGTGATCTAACTTATCTCCAAAGCTGCTGTATGCACCATTAAAGAGAATATACAGACACATGTTTCCCCCACTAATAAGGCATGTAGGTCTTTGGTGGGATCCACGATAGCTAAGGAGACAAAATTGAGGGGTGTGTGCTGCTCACTCCTTTCAAGTGTTCCAGTCTTGATCAGATTACCGTACATCCCCCCCGATTATTCTTATTAAAATGATAATAGCAACAAGCTGGGGATTCAATCACACATTGTCTAATCTTTTGACCCTCAGATCTATATTCTGTATGTTAAATACTTGTTTTACTTATCTGATTGCAGCAGTATGCTATGTAATAGTATCAAGTGAACAGAATATTCAAATTTTATACGTTTGCTAAATGCTGTGTTGTCTAGATTGCTTTCTAATCAATATAAGCATTTCTCTAAGAATGCTTGATTGATTTTCAGTTTGTCTTAATGTAACTTTCAACGAAGTTCCCATACCTTAGGTTTACAAAAGATTCAATACAGACACAATACATATCTTCAATGTAAACAAGTATATGTCAGCTGATATGTAATTAGCTAATAAAAAAATGTGTTACAGTGTAATTCAATATATCAAGTATAGCCTGGATAAAGTTGGAGTGATTTAATTTTATGCATGATTCAGTTGTTTGATGGTTCATTACTATAACGCTGCATTTTCTCCATATTTCATATTTCCTTTCATTTGTCAGCTGTTCCCATGTTTGGCCAATCTTTCAAGCTGAGATGCTTGCCAGACAGCTTGGTGATTGCTTCCTGTGTTATATGATTGACTTCTGCTTGTCATTTGGGATAGCTAGATTGACTCTGAGAATCATTTCCAAACACCTGCTATTTATGGCACTCTGTTTCCTAGCTTCTTCCTGTTCTGCTTATTCACAATGGCAAAGTGTTAGCATTGAAGTCCAGTGATTTCTACCCCCTTCTCTTGAGAATGCAGACCAGCTAGCCAACACTTTCGGTAGCTGTCAGACTGTTACTGCTTTCTTTCTGTGTTCCTGCATTTTCATTTTTTCTAAGATATATTCTGAGACCTCAGTTTATTTTTACATGCTATTATTCAGGGCTCATCCAGATTTGCCCTTGTCCTGCTGCTTTCCTCAGAAGAAACCCAATCTTTACCGCTGAATCGGAACAAGTGTCAATCGAGTTTTCTCTGGGTTGATGTTTGTGCCAATTTATCACTAAAGAGCAGGTTTTCTGGGGGAAAGCACTGGGGCAAGTGGAAAAATGCTTGGATACATGCTTTCTAGGCATGGGACAAGCACAAGTCTGGAAGAGCCCTTAGTCTTCATAATTTCCCTTCTGCTCTTAAGCAAACTTTTGCTTTAACACAAGAGTAGGGTGCATGAGATATTCAGATATATTGATGAAGTGATTAAAAAAAGACTCTGGAATGATTTTTTTCTCATTATAGTTTAATGAGAAAGCAGAAAAAGACAGTCTTAAATGTATCTGTAGTAGATTCTCCAATCTTTATTTCAGGTCTGGCTAGAACCATTTCCCTATTTAGCATTGCCAGGTTGCAACGAAGAAAAATTCATTAGATATTCTGGACAAACCAAGGATAATGAGGAATGATTGGAGCCAAGTAGAATCCAAAAAGCAGGATTATTTCCTTGTTCAACTTGAAAACCTGTTGGTTAATCTAGTTAAGGGCATGTCAACTATGGAGGCGGAGATGTCTGGTGACAGTGCAAATGTCAAGAATCAGAGTTAGGTGATATATTCTCAGCTGCCCGAATAGTTACTAGATGACTAATTTAATGTAGAAACTCCTTTAGAAACAGCTGTAGTGCACCAAGATAGACTAACAAGCACTGTTCCCCATTGTTGCTATGAAGATTTGTCCCCTCCATGGGGTTTCCTTTGCTGTTGTCAGCAGAAATAATACTGTTGTAGATTTATCGGTTTACAGATTATGGCAGCTGCATGCATTGAATGAGTGCATGCATTGAATGAGTGCCTATCATTCATGATCAGAAGAGAGTATACAGTTTGGGGTGCATTGAGAACATGTTTTGTGTGTTTCTTTTTGGTACATTTGGTACATTTCTTTTTGGTCCTCAAATTAGTCAATAGTGATTTCTAAGACAATAGCATTCCTTAAACCATCTTAAATTTCTGACACCCTGAATGTGCTTCTGGAGCTCAACATTCAAGAGGTTTGTTAACAGAATGCAAGAATCTGGAGGTTCACATGTAACATAGATATTGTCCTAAAAATATACAACCAGGGAAAGCTAATGCTTGTTTACACTTTCTTGATTCTCCCTCCTCCATGTTAAACATATTGCAATATTTACACCTGAGCCAGGGTAGTGCTCAGAACTATGAAACAGGTGGTTATTGCAGGCGGTGGGTCTGAGGCACTGAGAGTGCTCTCCTTGCCTGAGGGAGCACTAATGTTGAAGGCTAAAGAGCAGCAAGTTCCAGTGCAAACATGTAATTCCATCCTTATTGAATTTCTGAGGAAAATTGGGTTGGAATGATTGGGGGAGGATGTCTGGCTGCAATATGCATTTCACTTTGTGAAGTCCTGGAGAAGAAGGTAGAAGAGATGTGACCTTTGACTTTTGAGGCTTTCTGTTTTATGTCATCAGCAAGTTCAGCCTTTCTGAAGTTCTGGTAGCTGGTGATAGTTCATGTTTATGCTAATTCAAAATGAGGATTATAGTTAAGGATATATGTCATGGCTATTCAATTTTTGCAGTGGATTTCAAATTAAGGACAAAAATATGTGAATTATGCCAAATACTTGCAGAAATTACAGAACATTCACTTTTTAAGATCTTATTATTTTAAAAATATGAAATATATTTAAATGGAATAGGTTTTTCATTAATAACTAGCAGCATTGTACCTGGAATTGCCCGGGGATTCCAATAAATGAAAACACTGCAGTTTGAAAAGTTTATTCTGTCATCTTGATTCAAATTGGTGTCCACCTGTATCAAAGCATAGATGAAGACCTGCACCTTGATCTCGGGAACTATCATGCAGAATCTGGTCATAATATCTTAAGAGGTGTCCAAATGCATAGTGAACAAAGAAACAACTTTCCAAAATGGAACAAAGAAACAATTTTCCAAAATGGCCTGGCCTGCTCAAATATTTTTTGGGGGAACCAAAGTGTTGGATCCTATGATACCTGTGCTGATTAGATTTTCTAGCATGATACTCCAATTCACACATAGATATTCTAACTACAATGTAGTTCTGGTGTTAAGCAAAAGATCTCAAAACGATTTCAAAGTCAACTAATACTTGCATGGAAATAACCATATATCATTGATCATTCACTTTTCATCAGAAAAACTTGGCTGGTGAATCTTAGTTCGAATGAATTCTACTTACCTGTTCTTATCTTTCTGCACATGTAGAGAACAGTTTAATAAACATCATATTTTGGTTTACCATAAACCAGAGTGTAGCTTTTAGTGGGTTTAGTGTAGCTAATGGTGTATGTATGCAATTTGTATTTAAGTTCAAATATGACTCACACTGTAATTTACGCGCTTCTCAGTACCAGGTTAAAGTAGCAGCCAGCTGAGTATGGAGAGAGGAGCTTTCTACGTGTAGCTCCAGGTGTTTCATTAAAGACCAGATGGAGCAGTCTTATAATTTCATAAAAAATGACAGTAATACCCAAAAACTAATCTCAGTGGGATTGACACCTGTGCATCATAATCAGCGATTTTAAGAATATTTATAGGAGTATGAATTTTGCACACTTAGATATATGTCGGTCGCAATAAATACTTCTTTTCCATTGGAAAAGCAGAATACCACAACCATCAATTACCCTAAACATGATCTACAATTTAGCTTCCAAATGTTTCCCCCATGCAGTGTTTGAGTTGCAGCCTGGTAGAATCTTTCCCTAATTACTGGGTACTAGTTACGTAGAGTGACCTATCAATAAGGCTGAGCCCAGTAACGAGCCTCATTGAACCATATGGCTGAGACAGCAGATTGGGTGAGATGACAGATTAGGTCTCTGCTATCTCCCTGCATATCCAATCACCAACCAATTACAACTCAATGGCTGTTCAACAGACCTGCTTCTCCTTTCTCCTCACTCACTCACCCACCTACTCCTGCTGCTGCTCTCCCTCCCTCTGCTGTTTACCCACCTACTGCAAGAGCACTGTTGCAACCAGCAATGGAGGTGGCAAATTAGTGTAAAATGCCCTTCTTTTAAACTGTATTTTGCCATTGTTGTGGCAAAGTGGTAGCAGCTCTGAGTGATTTTGCCCACAATTCATTGTACTGAGGACCATGCCAGCAGTACTGATGGCATTGCTTGTTCCCAGATTTACCCCTTCCTCAGCTCTCTGTATTACCTTACCCTTCATTGCTGTTCCTGAACTCTTGAATATATTTTTGGAAAATGTAAAAAGGCTGCAAGAGATGATGGAGTTGGGCATGTGTGTCACAGCAGAGTACAGGAATAAATAGTCTAGTAAGACTGCTGGTTGAAAGAAGAAAGATGTTTAAGATTTATTATTCCTAGTAATAATCGAAGCCATTCTGAGGACAAGGTTACATGTTGCGACCATGGAGTCCTTAACAAAAGGAAAGTCTCTAACACTAATTGAAGGAGGAGGGCGAAAAAAGAATGAAAACCTTCACCCCACCCCCACCCCTGTTTCAGATGCAGCTTTACTTCCAACAGGAGAGAGGTGGAGTTGGTTAAAAACCATGTACCCTCTTTTGCTAGCTGAGATGTCTGTTGGATTAATAACCATTTTGCTATTAGAAGGGCACAGCTGGATTCCACCTCATGGTTTTGTGAATCGTGGTATTTGAAATGCTTCAAAATGTAATGTTATTAATGAGGGTAAAGATCTCTTCAGAGCTAAATACAACATTATTTTAGAGCAATATTGTTTTACTAGGCCTTAAAAGACCAGTTCCCGGTTCTTTGGAACAATCGACAAAAACTCTCATTGACTGAGTAGCAGGATATTTGTTACCTTAGCAAAAACTCCACCCAATATCAGCAAGGTATTATGAGCTGAATGTTTTAAGTTGACCTCAAACTCTTTATCAGATCGCAAGGAGTGGCTGAGAGGTGGTGTGGAAGAAAGGCTCACTGTATGATTGAGGATGTTAATCCTTTGAGTTAAATCAGCCCTTACTAATTAATGCTTGCTTCCTGACACGACAGACCTTACTGTTATGTGATTTACTGTGGCAGCCAACATTTATCAGACTATCATTTCCAGCTGTGTGGAACTAATAATACCCAAAGGAGCCTGTTCTATGGGTTTGATGTGTGGGGTGTTAGGTATGCAACACAAACTTATCATTTTAATTAACAAGTCTTGATATTTCAAAACGTAATAGAGCACGACTAATGAATGTATTTTTAGTGAAAAAAGACTAAAAAAAATTCAATAGTGCAGTTTTATGGTAGGATAACAATCTGCTATGAAATATAGAAAACAACTCTATAGTGTACTGTTACGCACAGAATGAATAAATGGCATAAGCAGGTTGATTACACGGTAGGAGGCCTAATATCTAATGTGAAATGAGATGTTGTATATATTCTGGGCACGGTAGTTTAACAGTTATTGGGAAATATAATTCAGGGTGAGGAGGCCAAAATTCTTTGAACTAATGTGCTTTGAGTGTGCTTCAAAGGTATACAGCCTTTATAGAGCTCTTCTCTTATTTTCTCATCTGTTCCATGGTCACTTATCCTTTAGATAATCCTTTAGAACTGCTGAGATGCATTTGATCCCACTAGCATTAAAAATGGATGGCCTTCTCTGGGCATCCTTATAATTGGAATTGAGGTAGCTTCTAGGTGCAGAGCCTTCTCAGTGATGGTGCACCAGTTGTGAAATGCTCTCCCCAGAGAGGCTCATCTAACCCTGATTTTGCTGTCCTCCTGGATTTCCTTTTTGTTTTCCTAAGCTTTTTCGTTATATAAACTACCAAAGGAAGTAGTAAAGGACCGTATAAATGTTCATCTGCCAGTCCTTCAGCTTTGATATAGGCAGTAATATCAGCCTGTCTTTAAAAAGTGGTTTTGAGGATTATTGAGTGTGTGGAACTCATTGAGCAGTGAAAGGAGATATATAAATTATAATTGTTATAATAAACCACTTCCAGAGCACTTAGTAACAGAAAGTAGTTGTAGCGGACATACCTTGGTTCAGTGATGTAGGAATGGCAGTTAAAAATTCCCTGGCTTCTTTTAAAAATGCACACCAAAACTTATTGTACTTTGTTTTCCTAGGAAAACAAGTTGTACCAGCTATGTATCAACACAACTACATCATTCAGATCTTTTGTCCTCTTGGTAAAATATTTTATGCAAGTATAAATAATTATGTAGCACAAGGTGCATAAACACCTGACCTTTCCTTGCACAGTAATT
This sequence comes from Podarcis vaucheri, assembly GCF_965113315.1. Taxonomy (NCBI): domain Eukaryota; kingdom Metazoa; phylum Chordata; class Lepidosauria; order Squamata; family Lacertidae; genus Podarcis; species Podarcis vaucheri. The sequence continues at coordinate 99,468,139 of NC_138759.1, read as the reverse complement.
AATCTGTTTAACTGTCATCCAAGTGGTACCTTTTGCAGGAAATATAATTTAGGGTATGATATTGCCATCTGTGCTTTATGAACAGGTTGTCATGGGCATAGTGAATCCTACGCCAGAAGCTTAGTTTTTGACCTGTATGGTTTGATGCTGAGGAAGATGTACAACCATAGCTGTGTAATCTACAAGTTTTACTCCAGCTGGAAACAATAATAATTTGTCTATGCCTTGATACAAGTATATGATAATCAGCATAGCTAGATTTAGGCAAAATCTGGAATACTTTATAGTAATTTAAATCTGTGCCTGTAGGAGGCATGTGTCAGTAACTGGAAATAAGATGTTAGTCTTTTTCAAACACTGCCACTAGCTGTATTGTGGATCTTTTTAGAAAGGTATGTTTTAAAAAGGAAGATAAAACATTAAAATGTGGATTGGATTAAAATTCATCAGTATATTTCAACACTAATTGTTTTTAGGCAGCATCTCAAGACTGTTACAGTCTACAGAATTCTGGGCTCCAACACACCCAGCTTTTTCACTTATCCTCCCCTCCACTTTTTCTTGTTGTTGTTGCTTAACATCCATCTTGAAAAGAGATCTGGAGAACTCAAAAGGCTTGCTCACTTTTTCCGGGTATTAAGGTATTGCTGTATAGTACTGTGATTTCCCTCCAGAATGCAGGAATGGAGGGGTAGCTGTAACATTAGGCAGGGTTAAATGACTGCTCCTACTATTCTGTGGAGCAGTGTGGACATTATCACATTGCTGGTTTTGCAGCTGAAACTTAGTTCCAGTCCAGATGGAAGTGGGAGAATGCCATCTCCTCCTGTAGCAAAATGATTCATGCCAGCCCTGGTGGAAGGAAGGAGGGAAGGAAGGATTTTCATTTGTTGAATTGAATGTCAGATTATTTTTGTTCATATCAGGGGTTTTTTCCTGCATATGCAACTTCTCTTGGGAGTAAAAAACACAAAATGCTTTTGTATGTTCAACCGCGCCACATATTTGTATAATGCTGCTGTGTATTATTTTGGTCATAATATATTAAACAAAAATACAATCTGAAAAAGGGTATGGAAACTAGAATTGTCAAGAGTTTGGTTAAAATCCTGTATCCACTTATTTGGGTATAAGCCCAACTATAACCTAATTGGAAACTCTTTATGAGTGCACGTAGGATTGCAGTTTTAAATAAATGTTTAAAAGTTTTAAAGCTTCACAGGGCAGTCCTATGTATGTATACTCAGAAGTAAGTCTCACTGAGTTTGAGGGGACTTAATCTCAGGCAACTGTAAGTGTATATAGGATTGCAGCTTAAATACAGAAAACTTACTACTGTATTGGGGAGAGCGGACAAGCAATTTCTTCATTTGTACTAAAACTTGGGGACATCCAGTGAAGTCAAATTAGTGTTGATCACAAACTTACATAGCATATACCACTTAAGAGTTAATAATTACCGTATGAAATTACAAGATATGATGATAATTATTAGCTTTGAAGAAATGAAAGGGGAGAAAGGATTTGGTATATTAATGGAGGAAAATTCTATTAAAAGCTGTGAGTCATGATTATTGAATAGAAACTCAGAGTGTTTCTTTATCCATCTCTTTTATTGGTAAGTGTTGGGTAGGAGAACTACAAATCCTCTCACCTGCTGCCCTCTATTCAATGGTTTCCCAGGAAATGTCTCTTGACTGCTCCTCTAGCTTTGCAGATTTATGCACACTCAGGCACACACACATTCAATCCTCTTGAGCATTTGATTACTGAGGTGTTTTTTTTAAAGGGCTACTAGTTTCTGAATTTAAGGCCTCTGATGGTTGTACAGTTCAGCCTTTAATTAGGCCTGTAGCCAGGTTTGCATTCTTTTTGGGCCAAAAAGTGATAAAGGAGTGGCTTATTCTGTGCCCGTAGGACTAGATTACAGGAACTTGAGCAATAATTCAGGTAACTATTTAATCTTAATACCAGTCATCTGTTAACTCCTTTTGAAAATAAACTAGATCATAGCTTTTATATTTTTAATGTGCACTTGTGAAAGGGTTGGTATGAACTTCACAGATTAGCAGTTGATCATTCTCACTGGGAAACTGACAAGGTCACACTGAAGTTATATTTATACCTGTGAAAACAACAAATGACGTTAACACAGCATAACATTGCATAAATGTATAGATTTTCATGGGTAGCATTTGATTGCTGCTGGAGCTGCAAGTTGCTTTGGATGATATTGATGCAGCAGCAAGAGTTTATGCATAACACTTACATTCCCATGAGAAGGTAAACTGTTTTATATGATAATTAAACAGCAGTTCTGCAAAAAACCATTGTATGAGAAAAAGGAGCTGCCACAGTAGCATTTGAAGTTTTCTATATCATTTTATGTTTATAGTATATTTTCAGTCTTGTGCTGTCAGATTTTTCTCCAACCTAAGAAAATCACATTGCTTTGTAGCAATTGAACTTTGTAGCAATGCAAAACAAATTTACCTATTTCCAGCTCTAAATTGAGCTAATAGATTGGAAATACTAAGTAATGAATTTGTTCAACAATGGTTTCTGAACAAAGAATTTTCCTCTGAGATCAAAATGATAGATTTTTGTGTGTGTGCTAGTATAAAAGTGTGGAAGCCTTAGATCAGGCATAGGCAAACTCAGCCCTCCAGATGTTTTGAGACTACAATTCCCATCATCCCTGACCACTGGTCCTGTTAGCTAGGGATGATGGGAGTTGTAGTCCCAAAACACCTGGAGGGCCGAGTTTGCCTATGCCTGACTTAGATATTGTCACAGAGTCAGCTGGTCAGTAAATCACAGTTCAGAGCTAGAGTTATTAGAAAAACACAATCTTTACAGACTTAGCTGGGTTTCATGCTCAGTGAGCACAGCAGCTCATGCCGTGTAGGTCCTACTCCATGAAATCAGTTGCTGAAAGTAAAGGTGTCTGCCTCCCCACAGCCATCTATGTGTCCTCCTCTCCAGGGCTTCTTCTGAACAATTGGAGAGAGCGCTGCATGCAGCCTATCTTTGCTTTGCCCATTTCATCCCTCTACTTGTTTGGGGAGCAGGGAGGGGAGACACCCAGGAGTCTTCAATACCTTACTAATCTCTACCTCTTGACCTCCCTTCTCCCACATGTCTGCTTCAGCTTCTGCCTCTGATGCTTGACTTCTCTGCCGCATACTCTCCCAACTCATTGAGCCTTAATGCCCCTTCAGCTTCTGACAGCTTCTTTCCCCAGACTTCTCCCTGTAACCATTCACCGTTGTCTCACTACCACTCTCTGGACTCTGAGCATTCTTCCCTTGATGGTTCCCCAGCTGGTTTCTCCCACCACTCCTCTGTGTCCAACCAGTCCATGACAGATTTGCCCTTAGCAGGTGGCAACCTACACATCTTTCATTTACCACTGTGTAAGACTGTAGGATTATATAATCTGTAGAGCACATGTCAACCTATATTAGATTCTTGTAGCCATTTCTTTTGTTAAGAGCTAACCTTGTGGCTTTTTTTACATCAAGACAAGACAGGACTGATCAAATTTCATAATTTTTGAATAGCTCAAGAATATATCATGTGTCGTTAATGCAATATCATTCACTAGAAAAGCTAGCTGTGAAACATAATCCATCATACAAATGCTTTTGGGTAATGCATAACTCAAATCTTATTTGGAACATGATATTATATAAAGTAGACATTGTGTTACTCATTTAGCATTCATTGGCAAGCATGTGACCAAGGTCTCTCCCCCCCCTTTTTTTTTTTACATTCCAAAACCTTTCCCTCCAAGCCCTTTGCTTTTGGCTAAAGTGCTGGTCTTAGACAAAATGGGAGTGAAAATGATGCATGTAGTAGTTCCTGAAGATAATTGGTACACTTCCTTCATGGGGGGAAATGAATACGGATATCCTATTTTCTGTATCCTATGATACCTACCCATTTTCTTCAGATCCTTTATTTCTCCAGTCATTTGTTTGTGTATTCCAGGTTGTTTTTCTGTCACTGTCTTTGCAACATAGGTGTCATTTTTAGGAATCCACACCAACACACATTAGGAGAGCAATGGTTTCACAATGTAGAATAATCTATAAAACAAAACTGGCATTTCATCTGTCACATGAGGCACAGGTCTTTCTTTCTTTCTTTCTTTCTTTCTTTCTTTCTTTCTTTCCATCCTTTTTAAAAAAGGCCTTAATGTTCAGATGCCCTGTATGTGGGCTTAAAGTATATATAAAAAAGTAGCAGACAGACATGGATTTTTCAGTGGGATAGTTCACATTTGCTGCAACCCCCATGCTAATTCTTCAGGACCCTGGTGGGGGCTTCCACCAGACATGGATCAAATTGCCTTTTGAATACTGGTGTCTACAAGCAGGCTTTTCATCTGCAGCCACTATGATTGTGCAATTGCAGCAGCCTGAAAAAGACACTAAGAAATTTGCTAGCGAATCTCTAAACTGGTCCAATTCTATACTAAAATATACTCCTTAGCTCACTGCCTGGGCCTAGGGAGAAGATGCAGAAATAATCACACATTACGCAGTTCTAATCTCTTCTGAAAACGTGAATCTGGAAAAAGTAAATAATTTCTGGAGAAACATATCAGAAGGCAAAGTAGTACAACTCATTATCATCACTGTAACAAATTTACCCTGGCTGAAATCTTACTATAATGATATTTATAATGCAAGATGCTGGGATTTTAAATGGTTTTTGATCTCCCACCCTCAAATCTGACCCTGATTTTCTGAAGAGCATCTTGTGTGAAGAGACTTGCACAAAACCACCAGTGACATGACAGAATCTTGACCCAGACTAACTGCCCAAATTCTCATAATTTGCTTAACTCATGTATATATGCAAGTCATTTTTCTTGCATTGACTATTAGCATAATCATAACTGATACGAGTAATCTATTTTAGGAAATGTTAGTATTTACCAATAAACTGTTAGACAGCAGGGTTTTCCCCCTAGACCAAAAGACTTGAATTATTCATAGATCATGCCTGCCAATCATATACTGGCCTCTTGGGAAATCAATACTGTGCCCTATGTTAGGTTATGATCTTTGTTCTGCCAACATCTTGCTGCTAGATTAGGAATTCATACATGTGCAAAAAATACCGTAATAATAATAAAGTATAGAAAAAACTGTGATGTTTTCTTCACCACTTCATGCAGTTCGAAGGACATAACAACCTTAAATCAACCATCCTCATAAGAATAAAAAGAAATAGCCCTCCCTATAGGAGCGCTATACATTTCCTATTCTCTTCCATAGTTTATATTGTAAATACCACCACCACTACTACTAATAATAATAATAATTTTATTATTTATACCCTGCCCATCTGGCTGGGTTTCCGTAACCACTCTGGGCAGCTTACAGCCAGGTACATGATGCTTTTCCCTTCCATTAAAAAAATACTGAGATACATTGTTTTCATTTATTTATTTTTATTTATATACTACCCTTTATCAAAAGATCCCAGGTTGGTGTACAAAATTAAGAACGTATTTTACAGATCACAATAATAAAAACATAATAAAAACCCTAAGAATAGACAGCATAAGGATAAAATAATCACAATAGCAGTCCTCACCCCATGGCCTTAACAGGCCATAGATTATTTAATGTGCAGAGGTCTGGGTGAAGAGGAATGGTTTTGCCTGGCACATAAAGACATGTAATAGGCTCGCCTAGCGTCATCATCTAGGGAGAGCATTCCACAGGGAGAACCACCACAGAAAAGGCACGCTTTTGTGTTGCTGCCCTCCAAACCTCTCAAGCGATATAAATAAATATGACAGGACAGGTATAATTTTGTTCATTTTGTACTGAATGGTCAGAATTGGCTTTTGTTTTCAAAATCAGAAGTAAAGCAGGTTAATCAGCTTGCTAGTTTATCATAATTCAAGGCACTTTATTATGAAGGTATTGTTAAGGTATTGTTTACAAAGATTTATACTGGTGTTAAAAGTTCAGCTCAGACTTAATTTTTCTTTAATTTGTTTTTAAAGATTCCGTCATAAGTTAGGATTCTCAAACTGATAGGAAAGGGCTAGTTATAGGTTCCCTATCACAGCCTAATTGTCTGTAATACTGGAGTCTAATTCATCTAATTGTCAGGAAGAGAAATGATTAGCACTTTCCCCCCATTTTGTAATTAGTACTTGGTGCTTCTGAATCCCATATCAGATTAAATTCCTGCTCATATAATGAGTTTAACATGGTTTCATGGGCTGATAGATAATTATTCAGTGACAGCAATCGCTGGATAGTTAAGACCAGGCATGGACTTTCTGTTGGTTCCTGAGGATTCCAAGCTTTCTAGGTCACATCCTAAAGAGAAATGGTAGGAGTCACCAAAAAGATGGTTGACTTCTCTATGCTTCCTTGTAGTGTGTAACAGCATTATAACGTTGTGATCATTTCCCCCTCAAAGCCCTTGTAATGGAAAATATCAATTTCTTTCCCCCTCAAAAGTGCATTTTTGCAGGAACCAATCTATGGTTTTGATATGGTTTTGGTGTCAGTACAGCAATGTTTTTGTTACTTGTAGGTTGAACTTACTGATATGCAGCTAGTATTAAGGTGCTGGATTGGATAAGATACATTGAGGGGGATTTCTAGACAGGAAAATACAACAGGAATAGTGGGCAATGCAAATTAAATAAAAATGGTTACAAAAAACAGTGGAATGACAAGAAGAACAAAGATATCACAGCAGGTAGACTATTCATTTGCTGTATGCAATTTTATTTAATTCAGTAGCATTCATTATCTGGCATGCATTACCAGGCAATGAATAAATAAATAAATAAATAAATAAACAAACAAACAAATAAACTTGCAAATGTAATCTGTGCATTTTCTCTCTCTTTGGATTTCCTTTAGCTGACCTGCTTGTTAGTTTATATCATATGCTCTAGATATCCTGTTTAATGGAAAGAGATTTAAGAACATCCTTTTAGCAAGACAAGGCACACACCTTGTCACAACAGTCTTTCTCTAATACATGAGATTGATGTTATATAGTCTTCTTCCCTAAGTGTGTCGTATTGTGGTTAAACCCAGAATTAGCACTTTGTAGCTGTTGCAGCTCTGACAAATATGCCCTGCTCTAGATTAATTTGCTATACTAGAGGAGAAAGTAGGCTAGTGGATGGTCTACCTGCAGCTGGTGTGGTGAAGTGCTGGCCCCCAGCCCTGATCTAGCCTCCCAAGTTACAAATTTGCTGTTTACATAAATTGCAGTAGATGGCTCAGGAAAAGCTGGTGATCAAAGTCCCCGCCACTGCCCCACTGCTTGTTTTCTCTTTTTTCATTTATAATATTTAATTGGTTTTGTTAAAGTACAAACTTAACCAAAAGGAAACAGAAAACAAAGAATCAAATGTGTTAATCACAAAGCGTCACAGCCTGGAAGGACGAAAGATACAATGTAGTTCCAAAGCAACAATGAAGATATGTAAAAACAAAAGTACTTTCCCACTTTGAGTTTTACCATTACTGAGCATGAAGTTCTATAATGTCTCAGATGATTCAGACGTTTGCATATACCAGTGACACTGAGCAACCATGTATCTCAATATTCTTAAAATAAATAAAATCATGATGAGTTTTCTTTTTTTGCTGTGCGTAAGAACATAAGACAAGCCTGCAGTGTCAGGCCAAATGCCCATCTAGTCCAGGATCCTGTTTTCACAGTGGCCAACCAGATGCTTGTGAGAATCCTGTAAGCTGGACATGAGAACAAAAGTACTCTGCCCACTTGCAGTTTGCAGCAACTGGTATTCGGTGGCATACTGCCTCTGACAGTGGAGGCAGAACAAGGTCATCATGGCTAGTAGGCATTAATAGCCTTATTATCCATGAATCTGTCTTAGTTCTCTTTTGAAGCCATGCAAGTTGATGGCAATAGCTGTCTCTTGGGCAAGCAAGTTCCATAGTTGTAAATATGCAGTTTTCATAGTTTTAAATACACAGCGTGGTGAAGTATTTTCTTTTCTCTGTTCCAAATCTTCCAACATTCACCTTCATCGAATATCCTGGAGATCTAGTGTTGTGTGAGAGGGAGACATTTAGAAGCTCTGGTGTCTATGGCGTGCTCTCTGTCCATTTTGAAATGGCAGGCAATGGTGGTGGTGACATTTAGCCCTGATATCGCTGCTCCTACAAAGCCAGCCAAAATTTCTTCCTCCTCCTCTCTGACCTGCAGCTCCCAAGGCACCCACATGCTGCTTGAAGAACTAATTATTTTCCAGTCCAGTACCACAGTGGAGAGCAAAGTTGCCACATTCTACTCAGTCCAGTGCCATGAGGAGGAAGAAGATTGTCTCCTCTTCTATTCATAGATAGCTCTCTGAAGAGCAGGGAACAATTTTATTATACCTGAGCACTATAATAGGGAGGAAAACTCCTCCTCTACAGGGGAACCAAAGTGGTGATTTCAAGTTGGCCAACACTCACCTTACATGTCCACCCAGTGAGAATGGGTGGAGGTGACCAAGACAGGAGCAGCTTCCTGTACTATACAAGCATGCAGGCAAGCAAGATCTACAGCAGCTCTGGCACACAAGGCAGAGGCTACAAACAGACTTCCCTTGAAATTCAGAGCAGGAACAATAATCCCAACGGAGCCCTCATGAACAGAAACAGTGCTTATGTATTTCATATGTCACAAGCATCTAACAAGGGTTAGATCTGTTCATGCATGTGTGGAATGGCCACACACCCCTTGGCATGAGATTTCCAGAGGATTACAATGTGGCATTGCGCTCCTTGAGCCAGTTTGCATGATGCCCTAATGCTGCTTTCCTTTCTGATGGGCAGCATTGGGCTGTTGGCCATGCTGGTGGAAGTTGTAGTCCCAAACACTGGAGCGTACCAGGTTGGGGAAGCCAGCCAGTAGAAGAGTAGAAATGTTGGCTGAGGAACTAGAGGATGTTTGTGTAGCAATAGTCCACTTGCTTATTTCCATAGCAATTTTCCCATAGTAATTATGGCATGTAGGTAGAGCTGGATAGCGTTAGGCGGAGCAATGGATGCAATATTTATGCTGCTCATCATTTTGAAGCATGACCAGAAGCCATGCTGCTGCAAATCTGGACAATGGATAAATGCGATGCTTAGGCACATACTTAATCCACCTGGAATATAGTGTTGACTGAACCACATTGGCTGAAGATCTCTGGAGCCAGACTGTGCTGTATATAGCATACTTGCCTTGGGGGAATCTGACAGTTTTCACTTAAGAATGCTACAGCAGAAACCAGAAGGAAGTCAGAAGAAATTGTAATTGTAAAAGACAAGAAGGAGCTAGATGTGAACATAATCTAACTAACATTTTCCTCCTGGAAGCTATTCTTGCATTTCTTTATAGCTGCTAATATCTGTTAGTATACGCTATCTTTTATTATGTAGTCTACTGCAGGAAAGATGAATTTACAAATGTGGCACTTATAAACCTTTAATATAGTTAAGCAATCTCCCCAGACAACAATGACTTTGTCAGTTTATTCTTGATGGATTATTTTAATAGAGCAAATATTGCTTGAATAAAATTGTATTCCCTAATTCCATACACATGACTCCATTTTATTCATACTTCCTTGTCGAACATCAAACTGCTACTAGATTTTTTTGGTGCTTATATCCCTTCTGTTTATCTATACCAGTGTCAGTCTCGTCCCCCTCCTTTTTTCTTCCCTACTCTTCTGTGAGTACAGGAATATCAGGCAGGTTGTTCTAGTAAATAGGTAGGGAATCTCTGGTCGGTGGCAGCAGGGGCCTGCAGCCCTCCACACTTCTGTATCTGGCCCTCAGCTCTCTCCCGAAGTGTTCTTGCTGGAATGTGTCCTTGGATCCTGACAATACCTCTTGCTTGTACTGATGGAAGACAGACGGGTGTGTAGAAACGACTGTACAAAGGTGAAGCCCACTTAGCCTCTGGTCCCATCCAACACTGGCATATGGCTCCTGAAAGATTACTCTTAAGGAAATGTGACTCTTGGGTTGAAAAAGGTTCCCCAACCATGTACATGGATAGGGAACCTGTTGCCTTTTAGATATTGTTGGGGTCCAGCTCTCATCAGCCCCAGCCAGCATGAACAATGATCAGACATGATGGGGAGTTGTAGCTGGATATAATCTGGAGGGCTGCAGGGTCTTCTTCCATGCTTTAGCATATAGCTAGTTATTTGGACAAAACTTTATTTTATGGTGCTTCCCTCATATCAAGGTTCAGAAATATCACAATACGTTAAATTTATTTCTGTTAATATAAATTCATCTGGGAAACGATAAACTACTGAATGTGTAGAGGATGCTTCACGCAATACATTGTTTAGATATAGACTAAACCTCTGCATAAGCATGAATGTGAAGCATGCACCTGAACCGTAGATTTCAGCAATGGGCTCAAGTGTTTAATTTTTATTGCCATTTTTGTTTTTTGTTTTTGACAAAAATGGTCTCTTGAAGCGATTCACATCTATTGGTACAATGTAGCGCTATGATAGGTACGGTACATAAATGAAAATGAGGAAAAGACTGTAGTGTTAGGCTTGCAGAATGAAAGACTGACAAGGGAAAGGAAGTAAAGATATAAGGGAGATCAGCTTGACAAGCCAGAAAAAGTAGTATTGTGAATGCATTTTTATATTCAGTTGGGGCTTGGTTGATGCTTGCTGGAGATTTTGCTTGGGTAGAAACAGTGAAACTAAACAGTGGTCCTTTAGGTTGTTGGGAGAGTGTCTTGTTTCTGTAGTCCAGGACATCTGACAGTAATAGAGTTCTTTGTGGCAGAAAGCAAGTTTCTCCTTTGGCCAATGACTGGGGCTCTGCTGGTTTTTCTGTTGCTGCAACAGTACTGTTCTTGGGAAGGAGAATGCACCACCCCGTTAGATCTTGCTCCTTTGATGCATAGCAGTAGCAAGAATGCCTTCCTCAATTTTTTCACTTTGCCTGCTATAGAAGCTAATCTACACTGAAAATTAAACTAGATTGGATGAACTTTGGTTAATTTTATTTTTATGCTGTAAGTGATATTTTATGGTGCAACACCTAGCAAACACTAGTGATCTTCTGTAATTTCAGTGATGGTTTCATCGATCAGGTCTTGTATGTGATAATATAATATTGGAGTAATGACTTAGAAGGCTGAGAGTCCTTGAAGTAAGTTGAGAGCTACTTCATTATAGAATAGAATAGAAAAGCCAATGGGGGGGGGGGACCCAGATCAGATGTGGGGGCAGGGACCCAGTTTTTTCTCTTGTATGTCAGAGTCATATTTGTATCAAGTTATTGCAACCATAAACAAGGACCCTGGGTCACTGCAACTTTGTGTTGCTGCATATTCTATCATTTAGAACATAGCATTTCTTAGTTACTCATTAGTATAGTAGTAAGTATCTCCTTCTGTCATGTGGGAGACTGAGTGGTACAGCAATAAAATGGCTAGCACATTTGCACAGCTAAGCAGGGTCTGGTATGTCTTCAAATTGGATGGGGAACCATGTGTTGAGATTCCTGCATCCAAGGGGGTTGGACTAGATGGCCCTTGGGGTGCCTTCCAACTCTACGATTCTGATCCATAGTGGCTAATAAGGTCTAGCAAAGAGAGAATGGTCAGGTGTATTGACTACCACTTTGTTTCAGGGTTCAATTCAAAGTGCTTGTGGTTTAAAAGGTCCAAATGCATAGTTCTACTGCATTTGAACACACCAGCATTGGAGCTATTAAACCTATGAAAAACGAAATATAGTGCTGAAATATCAACACCTGTTCTGTAACAACTAAGATGTGTGCCAGCTGCCAGTGCTTAATTTGGAATGTATTGCAGAAAAGAAGAGACTTGAGAGCAATATTGGGGTTCATAGTTTTTATGACATCATTACCTCTGTTTCTTATTTTTCAGGCATGAGTGCCAGTGCTTGTGCAGCTAAAAGGCACACTTGTGCACAAGAGGGAGGTTCCAAGGTTTATAGAAAAGGGGAAAGGATCCACAAAACATGTAAAAACCCAGATTTGTACTGTGTGCATGTGTGTTCAATATCAATTTATATTCACTTGCATTTACCACCTTTACTTTCTACATGTTACTGAATTATGTTTTTGATTAATTAGAAATAAATATTAAAAGGTCAAAGATTAAATTTTAATTTGTCCTTTAAAAAACAAATGGGAACTGGAGCTTGTTTTCATGAACATATACAGTGCAGAGTGCCTTGTGTTTGTGTGGGGGGCTTAAACAGTGATTCAGTCACCATGATTGATGTGCCATGTGGGCAGATACACGTTCTCTCCCTAGCTAACAGGACCAGTCATCAGGGATGATGGGAGTTGCAGTCCCAAAACATCTGGAGGGCCAAGTTTGCCTATGCCTGGTTTAGATCTAAGCATGTTGGCTTCCCAGTAAATGTCTGGTTGTGTTCCATTTCATTTGGGGGATCTAGATAGTATTCCCAGAAAGATTCTTTTGGTAGGGAAGGTAGCTGCTTTTTCCTAAAGCTGAAATGGTGATTCCTTGCTGCTGGAAAAAATGCCAAACATTTTTCTGGCTTGTGTGTCAGCTGCAAATTGAACTGTGTGGAAACTGTTATATGAGAGATGCATGCACTTATTAGTGTCTGTCATATCACTAGCGTCATAGCCTCCCCGTCAAAATACCTTCATCCTTCCTTACTTTCTACTTGCCTTTTGTTTGTTGGATGCTGAATGCTTCTCTGATATTTTCAGATGAGGAAATGCTTATGCAACCCTTTATAAAACAAATTACCCACCCTGTGAGTTTTTCCTTTTTCTTGACTTCTGTTTTTGAGCCATTTCATGAGCCCCTTTTCTCCCCAGTTCACCTTGTTTATTTTATTTTATTTTGAATTTGGTTCTCTCTCTTCACTCTCCACAATATTGCAAACGCATTTCCTATGGTTTATTAAAGGGAAAACATTGGAAATAGTTCATTTACAATATTTATTTCTTCACTATGCAGTCCCAGGTCTGCACTCACAAAAATAAGACTATATGATTAAGAGCAATACAATTCTATAACACACAAATCTGTACCCAATTAAGCATTTAGAGTTTGAGATTCTGTTACTGCTGTTGAATTCTCCCCTCTCCCCTTGTCAAAAAAAACCCCATGCTCACATTCCTCTATTTTAGCAGTAAAAAAAATAAGGTTTTAATTGGCTACTGGAGCTATAGAAACTTGTGAACTAACACTGAGCGCATTTGACCTGCTTTAAGTTTCACAGTATTCTCTTTTTTGTTGCAAACACTTGACCTTTGCAGGCTACAAAATGTAGCAAGCTCACAATGCCTTGTAGCCAAGTAGAATCCTTTAAGATAAAGAAAAGAAAGAGTGACTACAGTTAATAGCGTATTAATAGTCAAGATCTATATACCTGGAAGCCAGTTTGACATATAATTGAACACGAAGTCTCTCTTTTGACAAAGCTTTGCAACATCACCTTTCACCTCTCATTGCCTCCTATGTTGCTGTCTTCAGGCAGCAGCCAGTAGAAATCATTTGGAGTCTGTGGTGCTTACGTCACAGAGGGACTTTGGACCATTGTCTCATTGTCTCATCAGGCTGAGCAGGTTCAAAGCCTTTCATTCCTCAGAAATGGAAGCAGCAAATCTGGCACACTGGGAATACCAAAGAAGGTGTACAGTATTTGATTAATAAAGTACTCCAATAGAATGTCTTTTCCAGAGCTGCCAGCATAATGGTTTTTAAAGCAAAATACTTCCATCTAGCCTTAGATTCAAAGCAGGTGAAAAGTATAGGATGCTCTGAATTTTCACTACAGTATCAAGCATTCTAAATAACCAAATATTCCCATGCATTGTTGCAAATCAACATCACAACAGGTTTGGGTGCAGGATTGTGGTGGAATATTAACTAGTCAAGTGTGCAGCTGCTGGCATTTAAATACAAGCAATGTTGCTTGAGCAGCCCTGAGTTCAGTTGTATTATGTCTCCATCAGATGTGATGAACAAATAAAGCAGAAAAGATCACAGGGAATTTAGAAAGTGATGCCAGCTCCGAAGATCAATGAAACATGCTAAAACTCGACCTCCTTATTAGCTCTTAATCATTAGATAAGATTTGTTCATTCATCACAGCAATGCACACACTATCCTGTGTATTTACTCTCCTGTCCAAAGCAACAACCCAAGCAGGTTTAGATGAGAAGGAAGGATTAGCAACAAGCAGAATTTGGGTAGGATGGTGGGGGCGGGAGATGGTTAAAAAAAAAAGCCTGCCACAGTAACAGAATGGCTAATCCCTGAACCGTCTGTTCTGAGAGATGCCCTGTATTAAAATATTCAGTAAATTTCTTGGAATTATGAATGGGAGAAACTGCTTTTTCAGTTTTGTTTGTCCTTCCACCCGCCACAACTGTGAACGGGTTTATCAATTTTTTTTATTTTTTTTTAAAAGCTTGTTAAAATTATGAATTAAAGCCTGGATCCTGGAAATTGGGAGAGGAAAGTCTCTCTCCTAATTGCATATGAGTCTCGAATAGTGCTGCTCATTACTCAGCTTGTAACCAGGCCCTGTAGGCGAGTGGTTCCCATGTCTAAGAAATTGGCCAATTGATTGTCCCTGAGGGAGCAGGTATCACACTTTGGAAATCCTTCTGGATCCAACTTTGTCACTGGAGGCCCGTGAGGTCTCAGTGGCTAGGAATGCCTTTTATCTGCTTCTGATGGAACAATATCTATGGCCGTTCTTGGACCGTGAAAGCTTGACCACAGTAGACCAGGCTTTAGAGTCTTTAAAAACTGGATCACTGCAGTGCAGTCTGTATGCAGTGCACTTTGTCTGAAAACTACAGTTAGAGCAGAATACTGCAGCATGATCAGTGGGAATGAGATTCTGTCAGCATAGAACACCCATGGCCCTTGGCCAAATTCAAGGTGCTACGATTAGTAACACCCGTAACAGCTTGGGACCAGTTTACCTTGCTCATCCACTCAACAGCTTCAACCTGTGTAACTGGCACTTTTGCAAATGCCGTATAATGTTGAGTTTCCTGCATTGCAGGGGTTGGACTAGATTACCATTGGGGTCCCTTCCAATTCTATTATTCTTTTGCAAGTAATTGATCCTTCAGTGTGGCAGCACCTGTTGTCTGGAGCTCCCTGCATATTAATATTAAGCAGGCGCCTTTACTATACATTTTTAAAGGCTTGCAAAAACAAGAAATTGTTTAGGCAAGTCTACCCCGATGTGCTATTTTGACGTTTGTACATTGATCAATTTTATTTTGTCAACTTAGTTTTTTTAAGGTTGGTTAAAGTTTGATTTGTATTTTAATGACCATTTTATATTGTTTTTATGCAAACCAATTGTAAACTTTGCCTATTAAGAAGTTAATAAATGTTGTCAAATAAAAATAAATCCAGCGGGAGTGAAGAGATCATTTCAAAGCCACCTTAAATTTTCCAAGTCTTCTATAGTCTTTTTAAATCTCTTACACCCTCGGCTGGTTCCATCATTTGTGATGTTGAGGTAGTCTGTCCTAGGCAAATCAGGTTGGTTGAAATATATATTATAGAGTAAAACATATTGCTGTAAGCTTACAGAAACTGCCTGATAACAGCTTGTATAAATGTGCTTTAAGAACACAAACAATTCTGGTAATATTCTCCTTGCTTAATAACAGAGTGAAGGGTGAGTGTGTGCTGACTTGAGTATGCAGTCTTGAATACGTTTTTAATGGCAGTAACTGGCTATTGACTGAAGTCAATTTATATGAATATTTACATGAAGTCCACAATAAATCATGCAATTACAAACACATTTGATATGCATAATTTCTCAAGTTGTATTTAGAACTGTAGTAAACATCCATTAAGCTGCCAACTGTGCAATTTTCCTTTATGCAAAAGTTTGCAAACAATTTGAAAAGCCAACCATATAGTTGGCATTAACAACTGCTGTTCTTTCAGCAAGGATGGAAAAGGTGGAGCAATGCACTGTGGGGGTAGTTATTACCCTTTTAAAAAAATAACACACACAAAAACAAAGGACTATAATGTGACCTGTTTGAAGCAAGGCATGGTGCCTTGTTGGTTGTTTACAGAAATGTAAGAATTAGCCTGCCTTCTCTGCCAACATAAGCATACCCAAGCTATATGTGTTGTGATTCTTCAGAGTGAGTGTAGAAATTGATTAAAAAGTCAGATTCCTGGGAAACTTGATATTATTATTTCCTTCTTTATTTATTTATTTCATTTAAGAAAGAAAAAGGGAAAAGGGGTTACGCTAATTTGAAAATGCTGACCTGGGTTTTATGTACTTGAAGAAAGACGGAAACACAGTGGTTGTGGGTATTGGCTCTTGTGCCATGTGTGGCTCCTGCCTTCTTAATTTCTTGGTAGAAGCAGAATAAATTATGCAAAGTATCACAAATATGCATATGCAGTTTGCAGAACTCAGCATTTCTATATGTTGAATGTTGGTGTTCAGCAGTAGCACACGTTGTTGTCGTTTAGTTGTGCTTGACTCTTCGTGACCTCATGGATCAGAGCACGCCAGGCACTTCTGTCTTCCACTGCCTCCCGCACTTTGGTCAAACTCATGGAGCACATGCAGGTCTGCCTAAAATGGAGCAGGAAATAGGATGAGAGATATCAAGGTACATTCGCTGTTCTAGAAGTAGGAATAATTCAACACTTTGAGCGCATATTGGGCATTGTGCGGCTCCTGAAGCTTCCAGTCTTAGATCTTTGCCCATATTAACAGGCATTCCTGGAAGACACTGATTTTATCTAGACCAGGCACCCCCAACCTGTGGCCCTCCAGATGTTTTGGCCTACAACTCCCATGATCCCTAGCTAACATGACCAGTGGTCAGGGATGATGGGAATTGTAATCCAAAACATCTGGAGGGCCGAAGGTTGGGAATGCCAGATCTGAGACCTTTTTGAGTCTGGGTTTGTGGACTGAACGGTCCTTCGCTCTGGTGGATGACCTTTATTTAAAGAGAGAGGGTATGTGTGACCCTGCTTCCTCTTGTTTCATCTCTCTGTGGCTTTTGACACCATCATCATGGTACCCAGACTGACTCCATGGGATGGGCATTAGGGCTATACTCCAGCAGAGTCATTTTGCAAACTAGTGTTGAGGGATGCTATTCAGCTCTCTGACAATTATGTCATGGGGTGCCACAAGTAACTATATTGCCACCAAAGCTGTTTAGCATTGAGAGTGGTCATTAGGGGATTTGGAGTGAGATGCTACCAGTATCTCTTTCTCCACTGCATGTGAGTCGGGTACATTTAGACTGGAGAGGTCAGTTATGCATTCTGAATGTGGTCGCACTTGTCTATAGAAGTAGGTGCATAGACTGGAAATGCACCAGGATTCATCTTTTTCTCTAGAGGCCCAGGTGTTCTCAGTGTCTAGGGATGCCTTTCACCAGCTCTGGCTTATAGCTACAACCATTCCTGGACACAGATAACTTGGCCACGGTAATCCAGGCACTGGTGGTCTCAGTGATTGATTGCTGTAGCAGTGGCTCCGAGTGTTCTTTTCCTGACTGAACATCTCCTGCCCTGAAGTCATCATTAGCCCCTCTGGGGAAAATGCTGGTACCTGTTTTCTCCACTGTTTCCCAGCAGGGCTAATCACAGCTTCAGGTGCAGAGGAGATTTAGACCAGAAAAATAGTGCAGGGGGAAAAGGTTAAACTCCATCTCACTAGCATGCTCTTCTGATCAAAATTGGAGCCCCTGTCGCCACAGAATGCAAAAATAAATATTGTCAAGAATATTGCATTTCTGTATCATATCACAGCTCTTTGGGCTTAAGATCCATTGTAAACAATGAAAGTCTTGTAGTGTCATGCCAACATATTGTCAGTCTATTTAATTGGGCTTTGCAGCTTGTCATATCTGAAGCAGAGTTTATTTCTAACTAATTAAAACCCAGGTTATTTCATATGAATAGAATGATACAAAAGAGGAGTAATTATAATAACCAAGGTATCCTGACTCAGTCAGTCATCATGTTTTATTTATTCTAGAAGTGATTAAAATATTTAGAGAACAAATGTTTAGCATGAAGCAAATAGCTGTATGTGAGAGAGAAATATTTTATATTTGTTGCATCCTTTCATTACTCCTTTACCTGCTCAGCAAATGATTGTGGCTAAAATAAACATAGAAAGCTGATACTAGAACTTATTTTACTGTAGATTTCAATATAAATCCAGCATTCATCTTTGCTGTTTCTGCATGTATTTAGACTAAATTAACGATGCACCCACAGTTCATATAGCAACTCTACATCTGCTCACCAAGCACAAAATGACCTGAAGGTTGTTAACTCCTCAGAGAAAGAGATATTGGGCTGAATAAGACAACATGTTTGTTGTAGCTTTTAATGCATTGCTATACCAACTAAATTGTTCACCAGTAATTCAATTAACATTTCACATGTTCAGGACTGTTTAGAAAGGAGTAGAGGGGAGAAAGAAGATGATGGCCAAGCTAGAGGATACATAAAATATCTCTGCCTTAACATACATGACTTTTAACAGAAAAAGGACTTGATCCTGCTGCCTGTCTTGTGGTAAGGGGGTATTTAGCCCCCTTTGCCCCACTCTGATGCTGATCTGGATAAGACCTTTGGAACCTGCAATTTGCTCAGGAAAGCATCCCCTTTTCAAATCAAACTGAAGCTGGTTTGGGAAAAACTCAGGAAAACACAATATTTATCAAGCTGCAGGATAGATGTGGATTATGGCTAATGTTGTGTGTGCATGGCTTCACAAAATACAGTGGTGCCCCGCAAGACAAATGCCTCGCATGACGAAAAACTCGCTAGACGAAAGGGTTTTTCGGTTTTGCGTTGCTTCGCTAGACGAATTTCCCTATAGGCTTGCTTCGCAAGACGAAAACGTCTTGCGCTTTTTTAAAAAAGCTGCTTGAAGAGGCGCAGTTGCGACGGACCGTGCTTCGCAAGAAGAAAAACATCGCAAGACGAAAAGACTTGCGGAATGAATTCTTTTCGTCTTGCGAGGCACCACTGTAAAGATGGGAGTACACTGGATGCAAATTTAAATGGGGTGTATGTACACAGCCTAAGTTAGAGCTGTTCATTTCAGTAGGTTTACTCTGAGTAAAACATAGTTGAATACCACCAGAGATGTATACATACAGATGTGCACTTCAGACTGATTTTAGGAACATGTCTAACTACCAGCACATGCCCATCATGACTTTTTGTTTGATCTTTTTCTTTGAATGGTGACCTCCCCCTGCTCTGTATTGCCATATTGCAAAGTGCTTTAAAATTTCTCCAAATTTCAAAACAGGATGCATGTTTAATGGGAGGCAGGTTGTTTCTTAAAACCATGCGTAGCCCTGATGGCATGATAGAATTTAATTATGCAGATTTCTGTATTGTGATATGAGCTGTGGGTACTATTTCAATGTTTGGCTTTAACATTTCAGTTTGAAAAATTGTAAAACATTCTGTTGTGATAACTTATTTGAAAAAGAAAAACCAATAAAATATCCCATCAAAACATATGAATTTAGAATTACTCAGTTATATAAGACTACTACAAGTTCAATCTATCATTTCCTTTATGCATTCATAAATACTAATATCCAAATCTTAGGGCTTTGGCTAGCCCTAATTTGAATATTCAACTAAAATTTAGCTGCACATAATCCATAAAGTGTGCTAATGAATGAATGAATTATTAATGCTAATTGGTTTTCCCAGTGTGGTAAAAGCTTTTGGTGTGTTTTTTAAATTAAAAAACACACACACCCAAACCCAATCTGGCAGATCTTACTCCCACCTCAGTTTAATTTAATACTGCATGGTATGGATTACAGGCTAAGAAGCTCATTAATCCAATTGAACCAAATAAATGAAGGCTGATTTATGATTGCCTGCCTACTTTAAACATAGTGATTAGATGGCTAAATAGCATTTTGTGGTCAGGCATGTAAACTGCAGTCGTCAGGCATGGTTAGCCGATGTTACCTGCACCAGATTACATGAACATGATTAATTGTTGGCATCTGTTTGTTTTGGGAGACAATGGAAGAGTGTGCCTACATGGGTGAAGTCAAACCTTTGGAGAGTTACAGCACCTGCTGTGGCTGTAGAGACCAATATGGGAAAGACACGTTTTGCAGCTGGGACAGATGAAGAAGTCTGGTTTTGCTGCTACAGGTGCACCATGGCACTTCTTGTCTCTGCACTCCTCCCAGAGGTAATTTCTCCTTTAGTCACTGCTATGGATACATGACTTGAGTGACAGTCTCCATTATAGGACTGTGAAATCCAACTATCCCAGGAATAGGGTTTTATCAGTTCCAGCCCTGAGGAAGCATCTGTAAATATGTGCCAGTGGACCTGATCCTTCACTTTTAGAGAAGTGTAAGGCCTTTTATTTAAATTAGTTTAGGGGTTGAATAGTAATTAACTGTGCCTGTTTGATCTGTTGCAGTACATATTTGTTATGACACATCATGGCTTTTCTTACTTTTGTTAAAATTTGTACGCCACCTCTGTCATTAAGAGGAAGTGTGATGAAAATCAATGAATAAATAAAATCTGTTCTAAGGAGAGTGAAACCCTGTGAAACAGCCCAGAATAGAGGGATTTGATTAATCTGGTCAGAAGGGCACATGCTGCTGATCACAGGATATAAACGACACTATATTAAGAGACAGTGTAATTAAGATACTTTGCATAGAAATTTGGAAGTATGCCTGGCTCTGTGCCTTGCCAGATATGTATGTGTTCTATTGACAAAGCTTTTCTGTGGTAATGAGACCTACTGTGCTAGAGAGATGGACATGAAACATTTACTTATTCACAGCTTCACAATGCAGTGAGGATTGACATGCAGCTGAAAGGTCAAGGAGATTCTCTGAAATTAACTTTCTTCTAGGTTAGCGTACTGCTGCTATTGTTTATTTGCCTGTGCCAGTGTTGCTGTCCTTGGTACCAAAGTGCATATTTCATGCATTTAGCTGTATATTTAGCTTGTACTTCATTCCTGCAAGATACAACCTTGTTGTAAGCATGATATTGGTTATTTCATTGTGCAACATAGCATCATAGGATTGTAGAGTTGGAAGGAACCCCAGGGTCATCTAGTCCAACTCCCTCCAATTCAGGAATCTTCTACCCAACATTAGACTCAAATCTACGATCCTGAGAGTCTCATTCTCTGTTGACTGAGCTATTCCAGCTGCCTAACAGTTTAAATACAAAATGCTGCATTGTACTGAATCATCACTTCCTTTGTAATACGACCAACCATTGGACTGCAGCAAAATTGTTGGACCCTGCAGGTTTGTCAATCTCTAACTTGTGTATCCGGTCGATTTCCCAGAATTCTCTTGGGGAATTATTTGACTGATGGTGATTCTCTCTGCCAGAATAGGAAGCTGGCCTTCACTATTGACTTTTAAATCAAGCACCTTGGTTTACTGCAGAGCAGGATGAAACTTGCAAGAAAAATTGTGCTGAATTAGATAGGACATGTTAGAAAGCCCATTTTTAGGCAGTGAGGTGGTAGAATCAAGGATACAAACAAAAACATATTTGTTAAGGGGAAAGTATGATTAAAATGCTTTGTATAGAAATGTAGATGTCTGTCACACTCTATGATGTATGCTAGCTGTGTGTGTTTTCTGAAAAAGCCAGGTTCTTTTTGACTACCATTGAATCAATGGTGTCCCACCCATAGAATAGTTATGGGTCAAGAATGGCTTGCTACAGTTTAGGCTATCCAACTCTGAGACGCAGTTCATTTGTTGTGTTGTGGTTTTTTTAAATTACTTTGATAAAATTGCACCCAGGCCTACTTGGCAGATAAAAAGGGGCTTCTTTGTAAGATGTCAATGGTACCAGGTTGTTTGTACTTGCTTTGAATCAATTGCACCTCAAGAACATTGGCCCATGCTTGCGTCTAAGAGAAGTGTCATGTGATGCTTGCTACTGACTGATAAAGGCAAGTTGGGATAGGCTGGGGAAGTATTTGCATGAGCTTGTCAGACCTGTGTCTTTTTATGAGGGAAACTTGCTGTTTTCTCATAAGAACAGCAACTAACTTCTTGTTTAAAATGTGTCATCCCGGCACTCCCAAATTGACCCATATTATCCTTCTCTTTCCTGTGCATGTCTTCTGTCTAAGGTACATTTGGCTGGGATGTGGTCTCTGCCCTCAGACATCCATCTGGTTTCCTCATTGCTATAATTTTATCTCTTCAATGCTTCTTTTAAATTCTGGAAGGCATTCCATTTGCTTGACATATTGTATGTCCAGCGTTATTGATGATCTGGCACCTTGACTTAGTTCTGTGTTTCAAAGTTTTGTTCTTTTAAAAATGGGGGGGGGGATTTTTCTGTTTTGTTTCGTAGCTGACTTGGACTTTTCCAAGAAGAGAAGCAGGATAGAAATCCATTTGCTATTTTTTTTATGCTGATTTTTATTTATTTTAAATTACTGGCTAGAGACTCTAATTTGAAAACATAGACTTTCATAAATGGTGGTTTTTGTTTGAAGGAATGTGCTGAGGCTAAAATACAGGAAAGTATAAAGGGACTAGATTGCACTCAATTAAACTAATGGGGAAGCAGGAGAGACCTGTCTGGTGCTGAAACTACTGTAATATGGTCAGTGCATCTCGGTTTCATAGCATTTCTGTATTCTGAGCCTTCGCCATTTACATCTTCATGAGGGAAATGGCAATGGCAAATTTAATCTGGCCATACGCTGGGCACAAGTTTTAGAACTGAATTCTCAGTTTTGTACCACCTTCTTGTTGTAGACGTTGTGCCAGAGACAATGTGATGTGGCCTGACTGAAAGAATCAGGTGTTTGTTGTTGGTGTTCGTTTTGTGTTGTGATGTTTTTTGTTACCATCTGTCAACTCACTTTTAGGGTTTGCTTATTTCAGTAGGCTCCATTATGAAGGCTGCTCAAGAGCCATTGTGCATAAATTATTGTACTTGAAAGTCACTTTCTGCAGAGCCTTATTTTCTCTAGTACTGGGTTAGAGAATCTGCACACAATGTGTTTGAACCACGTGAAAAGAAGTTTTTATGTTACAACCAGTGTGTGGGGCACTCTCATGTGGAAGCAACATTTAGTGGTTCTCACCTAGGAAATAGTACACTAGAAATCTTTATTTCTATTTTCTTCTGAAAAGGGGGAGGGAAGAGGTTCTGAAATAACTGAGACTGTTTAACGATGCAATATCTGCATTCCATTCTTCATAGGTAAACAAGATAACAGACTGCTGCAATTACAAAAAATGAGATTTTTAAGGCTGTCAAAATATATCCAAGCACATATCCCATATGGAGCAGGGAACACACACAGTCCTGGGTTTAAATTTATATAATACCACAGAACATGAAAAAGAAATGCTTGTAAATAGTATTGAATGATAATGGAGCCATGAGAAAAATCAATTCATTTCTTTAAAGTGCACTGCTTGCATCACAAATCTGAAGTAGACCTTTTAAATATTTATAAAAAACTGTGTTGGCTATAAAAAGTATGTCAATCTAGCTTTGAAAAAAACAACAGCAGCAGTTTTTATATAAACAATTAAGCAACTACTCTGTTACATATTTTTAAACCTATTTTCTTTCCCCATGACCTCAATATTGCAATGCTGATCCCTCTGATAAATGGCTGGATGAATACATTTTTAGGCATGTCTTGGGAATGGAGCAACTTGTCTGTTTTGTAGATTGATAGGTAGTATAAATAAATTATCCTTAACCTCTGACAACTGCAGGTGAAAACAGACTTTGATTTTGAAGTGGGTTTTAGTAGACACACTCTATATTCCAAAGCATTTCGTGTTTAGCTTGCAGAAGGTATGGTCTTACTGTGACTTACTATGTCTCACTGGACATTTGGATCACCTGTTTAGGTTTTTCCACAAGCTGTGACTAGACATTACAGCAGCTGAGGAATTCTGGTTTTCAGCAGCAGTGGTGAATCTCCTCCTTTAACTTGTGGCCTGGTTTGCACAGGATGTTAAACCATAGTTCCTTCCCTGCCCCTAACTGTGCCACATAGAACAAGACACAAGTCAAAATCTTATCGTTTGTTTCCTCCAGACAAACTGCGAGTTGTAAGCCAAGGTTTATGCTTGTGGTTTGTTTGGAGGAAACAAACCACAAACCAGGTTCACATATCATGACAAGCCAGACGGTGGCTTGTTTTGGGGTTGTTTCCTCTCCTCCATGGTCGTGTTGGGAGTTGGGAAGAGCAAATCTCTTGAATGCGTTAAACTATAGCTTATTTTCAACCAAGGTCTTAATGTTGCATCAGAATGTAGCCAGTTTCTAGTAATACAAAACATGTGATAGGACATTGCTACCCTACTAGAGTGTTGACAGATGAACTCTAGTCAGCTGCAGGATAACTTTAAAAAAACATTGAACCAAATCTGGCTCATCCTTTTAAATACATTCTGTACAGCTTCCTTAATTAAAGAAAGTGATGGAGTTGTTTCTCTATTCTGCCTCTATTTTTAGTTTCTGGTTGTTTCATTATTCTGTTTATGAAGAGACAGTTCTTTTTGAAAAAGCTGTATTGAGTCTAGGGGTGGGGGAGTGTAGCCCAATTGTAACATCAGATCAGATCTCCCTGATTCAAATTGTAATTCCCCCTGCACAGTCATTTGCCCTTTTAAAAACACAGGGAAATCCTATCACAGAAATCCTGATACCACAAAGCTGTACTATTGATATGAAAATTAGTCTCCATTTCACCACCTTATATGTAATAGGGTAGGCGCATGATGAAATGGCATGATCGTCACAGTCATGTGTTTTGCCTTTTGGCAATTCCTGCTGCTGTTCCTGCAGTTCTTTAGGCAATTCCTTGTGATATCATGAGATGTGTGATAAAATCTGTAAAGTGCTCATCCAGCAATATTTTTAAAAGGACAAAACCTACTCTACTGAACTAAAAGGTAGCAAACAGGCCAGAGATCTTATTATAGTATGATCCCAATTAAATCAACCCAAAGGCTGGATAAACTAAAATGCCTTAGCCTGGCATCTTAAAGCCAGCAGTGATAGTACCAGGTGTGCTTCCCTAGGGAGAGCATTCCACACGTCGTGTTTCTCACAATGTGACCTTCTGCACATCCCTTGGAGGGGGCACTCTGAGAAGGGTCTCTAATGAATGCAGGATCCAGGTAGGTTTATATGGACAAAGATTTCCCCCTGAAGTGTTGGGGTCCTGAGCTGCATAAAGCTCTATAGGCCCAAACCAGCAGTTTAATCTGAACCCAGAAACTAAATGATTATCCTTCTTAGCAGCTTCATACTGCATACACAGTTAATACAAACTCTTTCTTTCTAAAGTTTCTGTTGCAAAGCATCCAAAAGAGGGCATTCCCTGGACTATATGCAGTGGCTACTGCCTTATACTATCTGGCTTGAGCTATTCATGAGAAACTGTCTACCTGCGGAAAATGCAGAAGTCATCATGTGCAGTTGTCCCTTGAACAAACCGGAGTTACTGTTTCCTTATTCTATTTTAAAATGAGTCGTTGTTGGGAGAACCAGTGCCTTTACCATATTTGTCATCCATTGCTGTGGTCACTTCTTGTACCACACACAGGCAAAATGCTCTGTTTCTGAACAGTGGTGGTGCTGTGTTCCTCTATTTGAACTAACCCTCCAATGTTGTGGACTTTTCCATCCCTTGCATATGTGATCTGAAAGGGTGGTCCTTCTGCTGTACTGTAGAGTGCTTTTAAAATCGCTGTGCTGATTTTTCTGGACTGGCTTTTGTGCTGTTTCCGCAGAGACACGAGGAGTGAATTTGCCCTTTTCAAAATGCCTATTTCTCGTGTTTTTATGGGAGTAGAGCAAAACTGTCTTCCCTCCCTAAAACTGGGTTTTTGATAAATTTGGATTGCCTCGCCATCTCCATGGCTTTGTGAAAGGTTAAGTCCTCCATTAGCGCCACTATTCAATAAACCTCTTTGCCTAGAATCCCAAGCACTACTCTTTCTCCCTAGTGCTCCTTTTTATCAGTAAACTGAATGTTCAGCTTGTTTGTATGAGACTCTTTACAAATGGTTCAGGTTTCTTCAGGTTTCTGAGATCTTTGAAAAAAGCAGTCCTTCTCATAAACCACATTTTCTTCTTTGAGTTGAAATGGACATAAAACTTGTCCAAAATAGCTTTGGCTGCTTTGGTGCCTGTTGTTAGAGGTTTGTAGATAGACTAAAGATGTTGCACAGTCTGATGTTCTGAAGTGGTGTAATGCTTATGCTGTGTTTTGGCATAGTCCCTATTATGGTCAAGAATGGGTGGGATGCAAGCATGATAAATATTCCATTAACCTCAATTATCCCTACTTTGCTCAGGAATGTTGTAATTAGAACTTGTTCTTGTTGCAATGTTGAAAATTAAATGTTCCCTTTGGGTCAGTCCCACTGTGGAAATGCCAGTGATAAAGTTGATATTAACAATTCTTCTGAGTTTTTTTTTAAAAATTATTATTTCCTAGACAACTTCTTCCTGATAGTAGTACTTGTAAAATTGCATGGTAAAGTGATCAACCGCATGCAACAAAGTGGAGGTGTGATTGCTAGAATGTAGGTGGAAGAAAACTTGGAACAAAGCCAACACAATTTGGAAATGATCAAAGTCTACTTGATACAATCAGTGGTGCTGTGAGGGTACAACAGGAAGCTCCCTAAATGCAGCAGAGGTGTGTTATATTTTGAAGTAAGTTAATACTGTCACCTAAAGAGGCCTCTCCCTGTAAGACCCTTAAATAATGAGTCTGAAATCTCTCTAACTGCACCACTATGTGTAGTGATGGCATCAAAATGTACATGCTGTATTTTCCCACATCATTGTCTGTGCAGTGTCAGTAAGTTGAGCTATTTTGGATAATATCTGGCTTTAATAGCTATTGAGCCATTATTTGTTAATGCTGATTATTCCATAGTTCACAATGACATGCTTGTAAAACAGTCATTGGATAAATTATTTCAGACCAGTGTACTATTCCTTGAATACAGTTTCTGTATCTAAGGTGTCCTGAACCTCTTGGCTATTGGTTAGAGAAGTCAGTACCTGTAGCTTGAAAATATGGATCAAGTCCTTTGAGCTGAATGGCCAGCCAGTGATCTTGACCTTTAGACTTTTGCTCTTCATAGATAAATCTAACCAGACTGCTGTCAACTGTCCCCCTTCCCCTTTAAAAAACTAAGTAGTTTTTGGGGGAACGTGTGCCCCCGTTGTTCAGTTTCAAATCTTTCCTTTCTCAAGTGGGCTGTTAGAATGAGGTGGTAGCTAACCAGATCTAGGGTCTCTTTGATAAGGCTGGCTTATCTGGGTCCACTTTAATCTAATTTCAGATCTGATTTTGAGAGGGAAACCAGAAGAAATGGTAGTGTTGGCTTGATTTTGTAGACTTCTCAGTGGCATTTCCAGATAACTTATTTGGGTTGCACCTTTGCTCTGAATAAGCTCTGTTGTGAAGTTGCTTACTTCTTGAAAAGAAAGAATTGGGTGGTGTTACCTGCATGTTTAGTTGGCTTCTGTTTCAGCCTCAAATGTTAAAAATGATTTTCACGTGCCTCTCCTAAGTGACAGATTGTTCCTCCTTTGATTTACAGAAGCTTGGTGGAGTCTCTACCATTGCTAATGAATATATTGTGATATTTTATTTGTTTACTTCTCTTCAAACTGCAACTTTTCCTCACTTCAGTGAACAAAAAGATCAAAAGAGTATTTTTTTACTTTTTCTTTTAGCTGTCTCCGTAATGAGGTACAGTGCTTCATCATTTGGATTTGCTGTAAGTAGTCTCTTAATTGAAATGTACATTGCACAACTCCCTGGTCCTGAATGGGGTAACTGTGCCCCTGAAGGACCAGGTGCGCAACCTGGAAGTCACTTTGGACTCACACCTGTTCATGGAGGCGCGGGTTAATTCTGGGTCCAGGGTGGCTGTCTACCAGCTCCATTTGGTACACAGGCTGAGACCCTACCTACCCGCGGATTGTCTAGCCAGAGTGGTGCATGCTCTAGTTATCTCCCGCTTGGACTACTACAATGTGCTCTACGTGGGGCTACCTTTGAAGGCGATCTGGAAACTGCAATTAATCCAGAATGCGGTAGCTAGACTGGTGACTGGGAGTGGCCGCCGGGACCATATAACACCGGTCCTGAGAGATCTGCGTTGCCTCCCAATATGTTTCCAAGCACAATTCAAAGTGTTCTTCTGACCTTTAAAGCCCTAAGCATCTCCACCCCCATCGTTCAGCCCGGACACTGAGATCCAGCACTAAGGCCCTTCTGGCAGTTCCCTCATTGTGAGAAGTGAGGTTACAGGGAACCAGACAGAGGGCCTTCTTGGTAGTGGCGCCTGTTCTGTGGAACGCCCTCCCATCAGATGTCAAGGAAATAAGCAGCTATCCTATTTTTAAAAGACATCTGAAGGCTGTCCTGTTTAGGGAAGTTTTTAATATTTAATGCTGTATTGTTTTAACACTCGATTGGGAGTGTTCTCCACAAGTAGGACCATGGGCAAAGCAGCCCCCTCCTCTTCTTTCCAGTAACTGATGTTCAGAGACAAGCTGCCTCTCATTCTGGATGCAAACGCTTCCACCATGTTTGGTATCCATATGCACCCTACCCATAAACTATCCTCTTGTGGATGCTCAAATTGTAGCCAAATTAATAAGAAGTCTACATTCACATTCCTGGTCCTCTCTACATAAATATCATCATGCTTGTCAAGCAGGATGTAGAAAGATCAGTATGCATTTAACAACTTGTTTTGTGGTAGGGGTATCTTGTAGTAAACTGGTAGGGAAGAACTGAATAAGTTCCTTTCACTTTCTTGACTGACACAATAAAGGCTGCATGCACACTACCCATTTAAAGCACAAA
Source organism: Podarcis vaucheri (assembly GCF_965113315.1). NCBI lineage: Eukaryota > Metazoa > Chordata > Lepidosauria > Squamata > Lacertidae > Podarcis > Podarcis vaucheri. Next base: position 99,439,191 of record NC_138759.1, on the reverse strand, counting down.
CCCTCCTCCCAAGAATCCTGGTAACTGTAGTTTAAGAGTTCTGGGAATTGTTTCTCTGGGAGTGAAAACCACGTTTCCCAGGATTCTTGGGGCAGGGGAATGTTCTTTAAGAGGGCTTTAAACGTGTGATGTGCATGCAGCTGAAAGTCTGTCATGTCTTTTGTTTGCGGCACAAAGGATGAGCTTGCCCTAATCTGTGCTTCTCCCTGCTTTTATTCAAATGATTTATACTAAGTTAGTCTACAGGCTTGTGGCACAGTTAGCAGTGTATTGATTTAAGCATGGCTTGCCTTAATGGCTTCTGTATCTTTTCCAGTTTGATGCCACTTTGGATGTGTTGTCGTCGGTGATAGTTCTGTGGCGCTACAGCAATGCAGCTGCAGTACATTCAGCGCACAGAGAATACATGTGAGTACTTGTGGTTATTTTTAGCACTTATCAAAGTGTGAGATGATAAAGGGCGGCGGGGGGGGGGAATCTGCTTTCTCTGGGCAGTTTTCCCCTTTATGTTCTCCTAGCAACATAATAGCCATACTGATATGAGCCTTCCTGCTCTTATACAGCTGACTACAAAGTCTTATTTATTTAAACCTTTTTATCCTGCCTTTCACAACGAGTTTCTAGGTGGTGTGCAACAAAATTTAAAGTAGGTACACAACGCATTGAAATGATAACCCCGGGCAGGATTAATAACCCTCTGGAATTAAGTAACAACCTAGGAGCAGAAATACGTTTTCAGTAAGCTCAAGCTCAAGGGTTGTGTGCCATTCCATAGAGAGGTTGTAGATGTTAAACAGCATGGGGGATACGATTGAATTCTGTGGATCCATGGAAGTTTTTGTTTTGTTTTGTTTTTTAAAGGGGTGGTCTTACCACTGTCTCCTTGAGCAGGCAGGGAACATCCCCTTTCACCAGGAGTTGTTAATCACCTCCCTGGCCCAGAAGCTTGTTTTTATAAGCAGTGAGGTTCAAGTGTGCAAGTGGTTACCTAGACTGAATCAGACACCTTCCAGATGTCCTCAAGCCTTATTAACTAAAACACAACATGCCTAGACAGTGCTCTGGACATCTTTTGATGCTGTAACGGTAGAGACAAGGTCCTGGCAGAGGCAAGCAATTTTATCCTCAAAATGCTTTGCAAGTTTCAGCAAGCTACTATCAGTTCCACCATCTCATTTGGGCCAGACTGTAAAAGGCCCCAAACTACCTGGGAAAGCTCTGAGGGGCAGCACAATGCGGTTGCAATGGAGGCAGAAAAATAGGTCTCCCTTGCTGCCTTTACTGCCCACTTAGGCTTGATAATGAGCACTCGCCATTCATCTGTGTTCAAGTCATTTCCTGGTGTGTTTCATTGCCCAAAGCTCTGGTGTATAGCAAGGCGTCAAGTGGGCTCCAAAAAGTGGCAGAGCAAGCTCAGGAACTACCAGGTCAATGTCTTGTGCTATTTGCATATTTCACAAATCTGCCAGAGCTTCAACAGGAGTGCCAGTCATATCGGCTCTAACTCCCTGCCAGCCACCTGGAAGCCAATTGAATCCATCATAATCTAAGGGCAGATCATCCTAATAGGTCCCTCATCTTCAGAGAGGAAAAGGTGCTGAAAGCTTAAAACTCAGCAGGAAGTGATTCAGCTATGACAAGGGACTGGTGTCGATATCTCCCACTTTCCAATAACCCTCTTCCTGCCCAAGAAAGAAAAAGGGGGCCAGAGTCTTTCCTGCCACATGTTGGCACAGCCCCATGACTTACGTTTTCATTGCTGCAGTGCTGTGAGAGTCTAATGACAACTTAAGCACCAAATATTTTTCTATGTATAAGACTCAGTTTTTTAACCAAAAAAATAGGTTTAAAATTGGGGTTCGTCTTATACACGGGTATTGCTGCGGGGTATTTTCTTAATTTGGAGTCCCCAAGAATAGGGGGCGTCTTATACATGAGGGCGTTTTATACATGGAAAAATACGGTATTTTTTTTAAAAAAAGAGTGCACAACTAATTAATACTGTTAAATCAGTCTGTAACTAAGAGCCTTGTGACACATTGAAGATTAACACACCTATTATAGCATAAACCTTTTGGATCACAATCCACTTCATTAGATGTGCAGTGGGCTTGAGTCCATGAAAACTTATACCATAACAAATTTATTACTCTTTAAGGAGCCGCAAGGCTCTTTGATATTTGTTATTTTTGTTATGATGGACTAACATGCTATGCCCTTGGAAATGAATTTTTACTGCTATTGGAAAACTCATCAAAATCCCTGTCACGTATTAAATTAACTTACAGTACTCTGATAAAACACAAAGAAGCATTCAGGATACCGAAAAACAGATGATTATACAATATGTATAAGCGTGATGACCAGCTGTTCACTGCCTTTTGCTTAATGTAGTTTACTCTAACCAAGGACATGGTAATAGAATTTTTAAAGCATGAGAACTGCACATGGGGTGAAGATATTTTCTTGTCTACTTGATCATTGGCATTAACCAACAATTTTCAGTTTGCTTTGTAAGAAAGAAAGACAAATGCCGCATGGATATTAAATCACCAGTTATATTTCACAATAGTTGGTGTTTCCAAATGAAAGGTGGGCTACTTGCGCTATAGAACAGATGGAAACTCCACACCTTCATGGAGGCTTACTGGTTGTTAAGTCAAAGAGATATACAAAGTGTGCAAAGATTTTGTAAAGGGTGTTAAAATGTATTAACTCCCTAGGTTACAACCTAATGGACATGAGTAAGACATCGGTGTGGCGATCACACAAGGTCCCTGGACGTTTGATGGTCTATTGATCCCTGTGCCACCACTATGATCACTTCCCCACTGCTTCTAACCCGTTTCTCTCGGGTACGCACTGAGTCCAGACAGTTGTTAACATTAAATCAAATAAGCAAGTTTATTTTATAAGCCTTAACAAGTTTATGGTTTCAGATAATTTTTCTTGTCAGTTTCTTAATCTTAGTTTCTATACCTGCCTATACCTTTCCTAATAACTGCTAACTGATTATCCTAACTGTCTATCTGACTCCTATCAGTTTCTCTCACTCTCTCACAACACAACTCGACCAACCCACAGACTTATCCTCCCTCTTCCTTCTCCAACTCGCAACTGACTTCCACACAACTCCAACTCTAACTCCTCCCCTTGGGTTCCCACTGGCCAATCACTTCACACTCATTGAACCCTTTCCTTATGACCCACCTAGGAGGCAAACGCCACAATCGGGTCCAGTCTTTTGCTGCAGTAAGTGGCGATGGGCGCAGTGTTATACAAGTGGTCCACAAGGTGTCTCTTTCATGGGTGAGGAAGATGGTCACTCTTCCTCCTTCACCTCTATGTACTTTTCAAGAGCGGAAAAAAGACAATAGCCCTAACCACCTCATGACCAGGGTGCAGTGTGGCAGGGCCAGGGCTGAAGCTTCATGGGCACCAGGGGAAGACCTCAGGGGCATTATTGATCCCACAGGCACCTTGTAGCACACACTTACTGGTGAGCAAGTCACTTTGGACTCAGTGGGACTTCTGAGTAGCTACACATAGGATTGTGTTGGTAAAATGATTGTTGAGCTAGAAATGTGCAGCTGTTCCCTCAACTCTGAGGAATAGTTTTACCTTCCCTTTTAACAAATAAACTCCTGATTAACTTTTTATAACCACAGAAATTGCACCTGGACCTGGCTTTCCTGATTTTGATGGTGGCCTGGAGTACTTTTGCTCAGCTGAATAATCTTCTTACAGTCTTTAAATTTGTTTCACCCATAGCTTGAAGTTTAGATTCCTGAGGTACACACAATAAAGATGTTGAACATTTTGCAGTGAACATAAATCAGAGATACAATGCAGTCAAAAGGTTCAGCAATCTAAAATCCTATTGACCTCAATGGAAATGTGAAGCACATGCTTAATTGTTGCGTGAGAATTTTGACATACTATGTTAGCTATCGCTTTGTAATACGAATAAAAGGTTTTGTTGATTTTTTAAAAAAATGTTATGTTAGAAGAAAACGAGGTCTGTTTTTCTGGCAGCTTTGACAGCCAAGCTGTAAGATAAGCACAAGCTAACAAAGTCGACTAGCTAGTTATTTGACTGATATTGACAATCTTGTTTTATTTAGCAAAATGTCATCACAGTTCAGTGAATATCCTAATTAACTATGCGGAGAGCTGCTAAAATTGGTTTCAACTCCATGTGAAAGATATCTTGCTACGCAGAGTGCACTAAAGGAGGGAGGCAGCATAATATCTATGTACTGGCAAGTTTAAGTGAAAACATTTGTACAGATTGTATTTGCATGCTTCACTAATTTTTACTTAATGCTTAATTCTGTTGCCACACCTCTGCTGCTCTCAGCAGATTGAACTGAGAGTAGTAATTACCAAGGGCTTTATTATATACCCATTTAGACATATTGTTACTACATTCCGTTTGCTGGAAAGTCAGCGGGATTATAATTAGACAGGGAGATATCCCACACTGGATATTTTACAGAAGCTAAATTATATAAACTACATTTTGCTCTTTGGTTAGAGAGAGAGATGTACTGTAAAATAGCAGTTGCGTCAAAACATTGCTGAATATTCTTACATGGAACAGTGGAGTGGTGAACAATTTTCAGAGGGATGACTCAAAACAGAAAAGCCTTTGAGATTGCAAAGCCTGAGGGCTAGCCTCACAAAGAGATGCAGACAACTTCACACACTGTTACAGATTCATTCTTATCCAGTAGGTGGTCATCATGACATCACAGCTCTGCTTGTAGGATGAAGGAATCATCTGAAAGAGAAGGGGATGCTACCATCACATGGGCATAAACATACATTTAGGGTTCTATTCACTCAAAACAGAACAAAAAGCAGCATCCTATAGATGCCTAATCCAGAGATGGGAAACTGTGGTCCTCCAGATGTTGCTGGACTGGTAATTCCTATCATTCCGGACTATAAGCAATACTGGTTGGGGCTGATGGGAGTTTGATCCAACGTAATATGGAGAGCCATGGGTTCCCTACCCCAGCCCTAGTTTTGATGGCTCACCTAGACATTTGCCTATTTGGATAATTGCTTTGAAGTTACTAGTTTGGTTTTTGACATTGGGCCACTTCAGATTTATAGAATAGACAAAACATTGTTTATCTACTACAGTGGCCATAGTAATGTGTTGGTGGGAGCTGCATGCTTAAAGAGGCAAGACAAATGCCACCCAGAAATTGTGGCTAGCTGAAATTCCTGGTGCTTCTTACTGATGTATTTTCAGACATGTGGTTTGCTTCCACGCATTTGTTAAATTGTAGTGGAGATGCATCACTTATCTTACCAGCAATTAACTGTTTTCTCTTTCATGAATTTCTCCCATCCATCCCCTACATTTGGTAATTTTAAAGCACTTTTATTGATTCAAGTGGAGTCAGTCAGTGAAAAATGACTTTCATGAGCATATTGCCATTATATATTATTTACAGTCCACTGTATCTTAATTTTGAGCAATAAGGAGGACATACTCATGGCCTCATTTTGGATTTTTAGGAACTTCTTCCGCAATTTCATATCGCTCTTTGAATAGTGCTCAGCACAAACCATTAAGTAGCGGTAGGTTGCCTTTCCCCCAAAAGTTGTTAAGCATTGAGGTTGCCCTTTTTTGTGTATCAAGGAAGGGAACCTTTCACCCCAATCTATTTAAACCTGCTGCTACTGCTCCCTATCACTTCCCACATGTAGTTTCTAAGTGTTTGTATCTCAAAGGTCAGGCAGCTCTATTCCTAGGTCTCATGAATTGGAAGCTGCTGCAAAACACATACTATGTATTGTGTCCAGTAAACCAAGCTCTGTCATGTGTGCAGCATGTCAGCATGTCATGTGTGCAGTCTTCAGGAGACACATGAAATTCATTGTATTGATAAAATGTGTGCAGAAAAAGAATGCCAGTGGGTTGCGGCTTAACTTTAGTACCCTCTTAGACTGCATATATGCTAGCCAATTAGTGGCACAAAAAATGTATCCCCCCCCCCAAATCACAACCATCCATGCTTGTCCTCAACATGCTGCTTCCATCCAAAAGGGATGGTGTGGTTATCCTGATTAGGTTATCCATTCCTTTTCCTCCCTGCACATGCTGCAAGTGAATGAAGAAGGAAGTGGTGATTGCAGTCTTGGTATATGCCCACCCACAACATCATTGAGCAGGTGTGGATATACACGCACCATTTCTGTTACATCAGTTTTCAACTGTTTCCCAATGGATACATTGTTAGGAAATCTGGAATCAACCTACAATGAGCTGTTATTTTTGGAATAAAACTGATTTTCAAGAAGTGCATTTTAGGGATAAAATATATGCAATAGATCTAGATTATGGGTTGACTAGACAGAAAGCACACACCGAAGTAGTCAGTCTTCATTGATTTTAAAATAGTTGTGTGTATGTAGGCTTAGATGACTTCTGTTCAGATTCCCAGAGAACAGTTAGTGCAGTTAAGTAAAAAAATTAGACTGTTCTTACTGGAGAAGGCAATGTATATAGCAGTTTGGGGGCTCTCTTGCTCATTCTACTCAATAGGGTCCTAAACTTCTGTGCCCTGATGGCACCAATGAGCAATGATACCATGCATAAGGGTCATAATGACATCACTTTTCACTTAAGAATGCTGCTCTGGAATGTGAAGTCAAATGCATTTGACAGATGGTTGTGCTTCAAAGGCTCCTATGAAGTTTTTATTCTCATGTGTTGTATTTTGGCACTTTTGGATTTAAAATGCTTTAAAGAGCCCTAGTGTTGTGATAATGCACAGGAATCTGGCCACTGGTTGGGGGTGGGCACTATGGTCCAGCAGCTCCTGATAGGATGGCTTAGGGTGCCCTTCCCCACCTCTCCCTACTAAGGCCTACAGCTCAATGATTCTTCCACCACTGGGAAGTTGTGACGATTGATATGAAGTAGGTGAAAACCCACAGGATACATCCAATCTGTCTGTGGGCAATGTTCCCTCCTGACCCTGAAAACAATGACCAACAGCTGTCCATAGCAATGCTGATAACTGAAGCCAACCTGTTTAAGATGAAACAACACAACCAGAAGTAAAGTAAGCAATATTGGGTGGGTAAGTCCAGATGAAGACTGCAGTGGAGAGACGTCCCCTTTTAGGTCTCCGAATCAGATTGGACTGGATGAAGTCTTTTTACTCTGGTCTGCTCCTAAGCTCCACTCCTCAAGAGCCCTCTCTGGATGCAGATTAACTCCCATCTGCACTCCTAGCTTCTTGCATGGCTGCAAAGCACTTCCCTGTTGTCTTTGAAGTCTGAAGTGCTGGTTGCTCCCCCACCCCATGCTGGGCCATCAAGGCTGCCTCCCCAGAAAGTCGTGGAATAGGGAATTATACATGGTGTATTGAGCAGTAATAGAAGGGATCCTTGAAAAATGAGTTATTTTCCACTGCCTTCACCTGATTTTCCAGCATCTCCCTTACATCATAGGTCACATTGTTTAGGTTACCAGACCCTAGAGAGGCTGTGTGTGTAGGTGAAGAGGGGCTGGGAAAGGCAACTTGCACCCCAGATGTATCTCACAGGCTTTTCTCTAGGTATAGCTCTTTATAATTTCGGTAAAAAATGTTGTTTTCTCATTCTTATGTATCTCTTTGGGTGACTTTCTAGTTTTATCAGGTTTTTGTTTGCTAGCACTGGAACAGTATAGTGTACAATAAAACATTCTAGCTGCAGTGCAGAGAGAAATCAGCACACTTAGAAGTGCCTCAGCCATTAAGATATTCTGCTATAGGTATAAAGACAGGCACACTCATGAATTTTGCATGACCTCAGAATTTCGCAGCAAGTATATTAAAAAAGATGCTGCCCTAGCTAAATATGATGAATGAGTGATAAATCATTCAAAAGATAATAGTGCTCCTCTCCTTTTTTGTTTGCATTTTACCCTATCCAAGGTGTCAGTATTCTGCTAAATATAAACTGATAGCTGATGTCTGTGGCAGCTGCCACAGAATTATTGTTATTTTAATAATCCTGAAACATAAATTTCCATTTTAGCCATAGTTTCCTATACATTTTATCCCATTTGATGTGGACAGAAGCTTCCGATTTTTGATGTAATAAGCTATTCAGATTTTGATTCCTTGTATGTTTCCTCTCTGCTGGGTAGAAAAAGAGGCACCAAATTTAGGTTAGAGAGTAAAACCCTTATTTTAAAACTCCGCTTTTTGTGTGAAAATGGTAAGCCACATACGTGAAATATCATTTTCTCAAGGTCTACTGCAATGTCTGCCTTGGGGAAGCTACATTTCCACAGGCTGTTTGTGGCCTGGCATACTGCATAGTAGTATATCAGGTATGGGAGGGGAAGATGGAGAGGCCTTTCCTTCTGTGTCTGCTGCTATTGGCAGAACAGCGTTGCTACTTGCAGAAATTCTTCCCTTCCCTCTTTGCTGCCACCGCTGGAGAACTGCCACCCAAGGACATGGGGCAGAGAAGAAAGTGGATCAAAGAATCAGTGGATGGGTGTCGGTAGAAAGGAAAGGGTTTGGGGAGCTCTCAGTGGCGTGGACAGATAATTTCTGAATTAAGACTGGCTCAGGAATTATCGGAGCCAATTAGATTTTTAAAATATTTTTTTGCACCTGTTCCTGTTTGCATCAGTGAGACTTGGCTTAGAGAAACAAATGGAAACAAGCTAGTTTGGGCTGGGAGTTGATGCAGAAGCAGAGGCTGGGCCAAGTGCTAAGGATACATTTTGGTATAGACACACTCTTGAGTGCATCAGCTTTGCCAAGGGTCCCACAGTCCCGTGACTGGCTGTGCAATCTCTGCTACAGGTAGAGGACCTTACCTTATGCAGGTTTATTTTGGATATCTGCCTTCACAAAGTGTTGAATATTTATCCTAATATCAGGGAAGGTTTGTCCTCATTTCTCCAGTGACAGAATTCTGTAGTCTTGCTGTAACATCAGTGAAAAAATCCTGTCTGATTTTGCAGTGATCTATGCAGCCAATCTCCCTTCCTGCTCTTACAGTTGTTCCTGGGAGAGCAACACAGAGCTTTAGCATCTTGGAATCGCCAGCAAATGTGCTCTAGCATAAGGCCCCATGTCTTCATTTCTGAATATGGTATGCCACAAAATGTTGTGACGATGTCACAACTTGAGCTTGCATTTCTTAAGCTTGGCAGAACCCTGCTGACTCCTTTGCAGCCTCTTTAATGAGTTTGATGTAAATTTTGCATGTTCTGCCAAACCTCCAGATTGGCTAATGTCTACAGGGTAAAAAATAGTAGCGCACTGCTGTGCTAATTATAACAGGCTCAGACTGCGCTCCCAATAGGTGACAAGACACTGAATGCCAGATGAGAATCGTTGCTTCTTTATTTCTTATAATAAAGAAAACAGATGCTGGTTACAAAAGGAATTATCATACAGCATCATTTATCAGAATAGTCTGGGAGATATTCAAAACACCGTGGTTACCAGGAGTTCTGTTTACATAGGATTTGTTTGAGATAGAGAACTCCCTAAAAATGACTTCCATTAGCAGTGCAGCACAGTTTCTGCTTTAAATTGCAGTTTAGAAACCTCTGCATAGGTTTCTATCTTATTTACACAGTATCGTTTAAACTTCTAAACACTGGGGGAAATACAACAGGAAAATTGCTAAACGCTTCCTAGAAAGTTTGTACACATTTACCTTGTCAAACTGCCCCTCCCCCGCCTCCCATGAGGCCTGAGGGTATTCAGACTCTGGTAGCTTACTAGTTGATAGGGCATGCATCATACGACCTATGTCTAATTCAGACCTTGGAGTTCCTAACAGTGATTCTCTTTTCCGTTCTTGTGATTAAAAGAACCTGATATTTAACCCTTGCTGTTGCATGGGGCCAGGCTGATCTTCCCCCTTGCAGTGATGATTTTTCTGCAAGATTGCTATGATGTTTTCTCCCTTTGCAGTGATAATTTTTCATGGGACGCAGGAGGAGCAGTTTCCCAGTGGCTTTTGGTTTCCTGTCCAATGGCAAAGGGCAGAGTGTGCTTCTCTTCATTCAATATAGCAACCTCTAGGACTTCAGAAGACATTCATTCTCTGAACATTATGTTCATTGCAGAATCCTGTGTGCCATCAATCAATAGGCCCCAAAGCCCCAAATGAGTTACAAATATTTCTTCCTTTCTTCTTTTTTACAGCGCCTGTGTCATCTTGGGTGTGATATTTCTCCTGTCTTCGCTATGTATAGTGATCAAAGCCATCCACGACCTTGCAATTAAATTGCTTCCAGAAGTGGTAAGACCTTTTTTTTACCTTTTTAAAATGAAAAACTTAAAATCTAGTCTTAGAATAATATGGTATTGGAGGCACATGCCTGTGTCCACTTATAGCTTGGTCCCTGTATAATTCAGCAGAACTGCATGAAAATCTTCTATCTTTAATGTACATATTTGACCATTAACTAATATTTATCTTTTATTAACTAACTAATATCTTATCTTTTTTGAGCTCCAAATATGGTTTTTCTTTGCAATAATAACTAAAATGTATTCACTTCTAGAAATAAGAAATTCCACTGTATTTCATCCTTTAGACCAGTGTTTCCCAAACTTGGGTCTCCAGCTGTTTTGGACTACAACACCCATCATCCATAGCTAGCAAGACCAGTGGTCAGGAATGATGGGAATTGTAGTCCAAAAGCAGCTGGAGACCCAAGTTTGGGAAACAGTGCTTTAGACAATGGACCTAGGAATGATTAGAACAGAAAAGAGGAAGCCGTGGCCCTTCAGATATTGCTGAATTACATCTCTCTTAAACTTTGGCAATTGGTCATGTTGGCCAGGTCTGAAGGAAGTTGTAGAGTCCAACAACATCTATAGAGATATAGGTTTAATCCAAAGATCTAGGGAAGCTTTAAGAAGAAAGTGCAATGGGTTGGATTCAAATTTACTTCCATTTCCTAAATTGTAAATTTATGTTCCATATCTTGCTGCAGCCAAGAAACCATATGTCAACTTGAGGCTACAGGCACGTTGTTGCTTTGCAAGATTGGTGAAAGATACAGGCTGTGAAAGTGAACATTGAACAATATTCACAAACACTCATGGACGTGCTGCATGTCTGGAAGTTGTCAAAATTATGCAAATCTCATGCTGGAAAAGCACAGCATATTGGTGCTGTATCCAACTTAGTATATGTGTGAAAGGAGTAATACAGTACTGTAAATAGAAACCATAAAGTGTGATGATTTTAAAGTAATATGGCAATCATCCTGCTGCCTTCTTTCCCTCATACCCTTTTCTGGCCTGCAATGGAGATCAAAACCATCTTCTGTAAAATAACCAGACATTTGTTCTGTATAAAAGAGGACAGATGGACATGATAGCACAGGCTACTATATGGATAATACATGAAGATGCACATATATTACCGGGTTACTAATATGTTTGGATGTTTTCCACATGCAGCTGGATTTTGTGCATAATTTGGATTAAAGAGCCACCTCTTATTGTGAATTGGGTTACTGGAAAAATAATAATTCACGCCTACATCCCTAAAGGCTTGAAGCAGTTTAAAGTGAAAGTTTAGAGTCTTCAAAATAGTATTTTGTGCTAGAGTTCAGATTGCATTTACATAAGTGTGGAATTTTACCCAACAATGTCTGAGAATGAAGCCCATGTAGTGCATTGTAACCCATTTAAATTGACACAAAGGAGCATATTTTCCAGAGACTTTTAGAAATGTTAATTTATTTGAAAATGTCAGATTTCATGAATTAAGCTTCTTTTCAGAATAGGCTTTCCTAGCTTGGTGTAAAATTTAAGCAGCATGACTCTGATTTTGAGTCATGTGGTTGTGGAACAACACTTTTCCACTAGAAAATGTTGCCATTCCTTAAATGTTAAGAAAGACAACATTTAACTCTTGGTTTGGAGAAATATAATTTACATCGCAGATTAAAACATTTTCTGTCAAAGAACAGGACAAGTATAAGTTTTCTTTATGCTGGGCTTCTAGTCTGCAGTTGTTTCTGGGCCGTTTTAGGGCTTAATGTTTCTCTTCCCTCTTTCTTTAAGGACTTCAGAGCAGAGTGTTTCAGTCTTACAGCAACCTAGTGGGGTAGTTTCAGACTTAAAGATGGAAACTTGGTCAAGGCTACTTGACCATAGTGTTGCAGGGATTCAGATCAGGGTGTTCCATGTCCAGACTCAATATGCTGTAAAGGTAAAGGTAAATGTACCCCTGCCCGTACGGGCCAGTCTTGACAGACTCTAGGGTTGTGCGCTCATCTCACTCTAGAGGCCGGGGGCCAGCACTGTCCACAGACACTTCCGGGTCACGTGGCCAGCGTGACGAAGCTGCTCTGGCGAGCCAGCACCAGCGCAGCACACGGAAATGCCGTTTACCTTCCTGCTATAAAGCGCTACCTATTTATCTACTTGCACTTAAGGGTGCTTTCGAACTACTAGGTGGGCAGAAGCTGGGACCAAACAGCGGGAGCTCACCCCACCACGGGGATTCGAACCGCCTACCATGTGATTGGCAAGTCCTACGCGCTGAGGTTTTACCCACAGCGCCACCCACGTCCCTACCTATATGCTGTAGGTATGGATTATATTGACTAATCACTCAATATAATGTGTAGTTCAGAATCAATTTTGGAAGCTGCTGCTATAAGGTACTTTCACAATGCTCACATGAATTTTCTATTTATCAAGGGGCACCCTTTTTCACCATTAGTAAGGGTGAGGTAGCTGCCTCAGGTGGCATAATTAAGAATGCCAACAAATGCTTCTGTCTCTGGGTGTATGCAGGATGCACAAATATGCTAGAAGGCAGTGTTTGTGTTAGCTTCTGTGCATGGAATGGTGGAGGCACCCTTCTGTCTTTCACCTCAAGTTTTTCAGATCACCGCAGCTTAGAAAGTCCTTTTGTGAAGTTGTGGTGCATCTTTTCGGTTCCTAGCCAAAGAGGCCTGAGTTGCAAGGAAGGCCTGGGAAGTAGCAGACTGCATAAATGTTTCATTCTAGGCTTCCTGGGGCCATTTTGCCATTATTTCAGTTTCAGAGTCAGGTCTTGTACCGGCAACCTGCATCTGTGCATGCCACAGATGCTCTCATGATGCAAAGGTAACATTTTAAGTTTTCCTTACGCCTTCATTTACTTACAGATCACTGGCTGGAAGCCTTCTATGTACTTGAATGAGGTTTCTTTCCCCACAGTCCAGGATGGGTTGTTGATGACCTGTAGATAGCATTCTGAGATAACCTTGTTGCTGTCTTCTTTGATTGATTTGACTCTGCTTGCTGCAACTCTTGTCATCTCATCTTATATTCCTGTGGCCTGCTACTGCCCTCTGTTGCAAATTGCATCATCCAAAAAATCATTTCGGCTTTGCAGTTGTGTTGGTAGTGGCATCACTCTGATAACTGGAAAAATGCTGGCCTTGGGCTCTTTACTATAGTGAGCAAGTAAAAGCTAGTCAAGCCCCTGACAAGTGCGCTTGGGGCTAATTCTAAATGATCTCTGTACTTTCTAAGAGAAGGTAACCCGCTAAGAATTGGTCTAAAATAATGCTGTAACCTTACTGAATATCCTGCTTTCTGAAATATATTGTCGTTTTTGTTTTTTTTAAGTTCCTTGCACTAGAGCACTTTGCATACATTCGGAGATTATTAAGCTTGGTATAGTGGCATGAAAAACAGCCCATACTTTGAAAATAAGTTACTTTCAAGAGTGCTGTTAGTTTTGACATATTTTTCAGTTAAGCTATTAATTTATTTCAGAGGAACTAACAATCTTTTTGAGTTTTTCTCTTCTTGTTGTAAGACTGTAAATTCAGCAATTCATTATAATTTATTATAATTCCATATCCCCCAAAATAGATTATCTCTTTTGTTATGTACCACAAAATGCATATGATTTCTTGTTTGATAAAGCAACTCAAAGGGCCAGGGAGAGTACAACCATTTGCTTGGTGTGCTAAATCAATAGCTACTTGCAATTCAGGGAGTGTGTTTATTTCCCCAGGCAGCAGTATCATCCATGCAGTGGCAGTGCAGTTTACATTCATTAGTATGATCCAGGATGTTGTTTGCTAGGATGGGAATAAGGTTACTTTATTTGCCACAACAAAGGAAAGCTGAAGTTCCAGTATAAAAATGTATCTTAAGAAGCTATTATTTGTAACACTAGCTGTGCTTTTAGATGAGTAGTGAAAATACGTCTGGTCTAAGAGATGCAATGTATTGGTTGAAAACTAGGACTACAGCAGTGCAGCTCACCCACTGATCCTGTTCATTACTAGATCTGCGACTATGCTGGCGCACACAGTCAGATCTTAGATGTATATTTGCTAAAAGGTTAATTTTGGGGAACTGGTAGTACTCCTCTTGAGAGTGCACTGTTGTGTGCACACAATATTGCACTGACTTCGATCACTCCATGAATTGAGTTTCTCAAAGTATGGTTCCTTCACAGAACAGTACTAACTATGCTACAGCTATTATATATATATATAGAGAGAGAGAGAGAATAAGGGTTTAAAGGTGATAGCATGCCAAATTGAAATGACGTAGGAACAGCAAAAGCAGCTCTGTAGCGTGAAATAATTGATGTTATTGGGTTGTGTGGTTAATACATTTTTATGCTTTAAATTGCCCTGTGGTGTTTTGGTGCAGGTCAGTATATACACTTGAGACCTAGTGGCTGAACAAAGATGCTGGACTTGTTTTTCACAGTTCCATCATCTGCCACACTTTGGGTAGCAATATCAAAGAGCTTGGGCAGCAGGGACTGTGGTCCCCAGGTCCAGCCTTTGCTTTTCCAGTGTTGGTCTTTAAGATGCTACCAGACATTTTTTGTTTTTAACGTTGCCTCTCTGGGACCTAAAACAACAACAACACAGTTTAGGTAAAAATCAGTTAGGGAGTATATCACGTGTGTGTGTTTGCACAAAGAGAATTTGGGTGCATCTGCATGATAGCATCTCTTAGTCCCATACAGGAAGTTCCACCACCCAGTTGCAAATATACAGCGGATGTGGTATGAGACACAATTTCATACTAATATTATTTATTGGTTTATACCTATGGTTGTTTTTAAACATTTCCCCAGTTTCTGACAGCTATTCTATTTTTTGCATTATTAGGATCAAATCCAAGTGCCTTCTTTCCTTGTCTAAATTACAGCACATTCTGGTTTTCATACTTTCATTTATGGGAAGTAGATATTCTCTGTGAGCAGTACTGTATCTGCATTGCAGTTAGTACGGTTGTACATTAACCAAATGAAGGTTCCATCGCACAGAATTACCTTTTCCTAAATAGTGATGTTTTAGTGCAGTAAGAAAGAAACACTCTTGAAAGAACATCCTCAGGCATGAGCAATCCTGAAGTTGTGTGTTGCCTGTTTATGAAACTAGCACTCTCATTGATGATGGACATTAAGTGATTTGGAAACACCTGAAGTCACTGCCACTCAACAATGTATTCTTGAGTTAGCGGGCATCCACACTATACTTGTAAGCATAAAACTGGATTCAAGGATATAACCTTATCAAGGAATGGTAGTGGGCCACAAATACCTTCCTTGTTTGCTCTTTGTAATGTGCAGTTTCCATGGTGATGCCCTGCGGTGCTTTTATTGAGATGGATTTGCTAGTATAGTGAAATATATGATAAGATTTCAGCTTGCCTTGCAGTTCAATCATTGCATAACCATAAAGAAAAAGGTCAGAAAAGTCTGCCCTGTTCTTTCCCCCACTTCTTCCCTATCAGGGGCACAATCAAGCACTTAAAAGACTCAAAGCACAGACCTGTGATAGAAATTTGCATATGCTAATAGGTATGTATGCAGAGATGCAAATTAAGGTTTGTGAACAAGTAAACAAGCTCAGCAGATGAGGTCTTTCTGGCCCAGCAGTCTTGTAAGCAAAATGAGAGAGAGAGAAGTTCAAAAACATTGCAATTATTGAGGGAGAAGGCTTGATTCTATTCATTCAGGTCTGTTGTGTATACACTTTGCTTTGTTCACAGATTTGCTGTGGGTGTACTTAGTATAGGATTTATAAATGGCTTTGTAACTGGAATGGCTATGGCAGTGTAACATCAAAGCATAGTGTAAAACGTAGTTAAATACATAATTATTTGTAGCTGCATTATGTCACAAGCAAAGATGTTTAGGATAGAATGGGATATACTTATGCAGATATAAACGATGGCACAACTGGACAAAAATGAGTTTCATTTCAAACAAAAGAAGGCTGCAGATTATGGAAGTGTTTAGGGTTTTTTTTTTAAAAAAATTAATCTTCTCTTTCTAATTCAGTGCTGTTGCTCCAATTAAAATCTAGTGAGGTAGCGAACAATGAATCTCGATGGATTTGATTCCTTATTTAATGATTTTCAGAAGCAATGGCAAGAAGGTAATCTGAGGTGACAAAGAGGAAAGGTCCTGGGGGACATGGCAGCAGATGGTCAGGGTTATTTTATTAATTTAGTACCATATTAAAGTGTCTCTTCTGATCAGTTTTCTGGAAGATGAATTAATTTGGAAAGGTAATCGTTCACACCAAGTGGGATGCTGTTGAGTTTCCTGATGTGTTACCAGTGGTGGCTGATACCAGGTCACTGCCCATCTCCTTGCCATTTCAGTTTTCATCTTCATAACAAGCACTCCCACTTGTCTCTTGCCATGTCTCTTATCCTTGACCCTGTGGTGCACAGCACAACTCACTAGACCCTCAGGTGCACAAGCCTACTCCTAATTCAGCTCATTCATTCTGCCTCCCAAAGGTAATCTAGGCTGTAATAGTTGCGTATTTGTCAGTGGTACTTGGTACTGGTGGTAGTGGGAATCCTGTGGCAGGTGGTGGAGTGGGAGAGCACTGGGAGCTGTATTGGTCCGTAAAGAAGCATAGAATAGTCATACAGATATTGTGGTGAGTAGCTCCACTCAGTGGATGCATTGAAATACTGCAGGAATTCCTTGAACAGATCTCGCTGGTCTCAAGTACTGTACTTGAAAACTGGATTCCTTTGCTCTCCTACACTTGCTTTTCCTCCTCTGTTCCTTCATTTCAGCTCTTTACTTGTATAAAATAAAACTGGAGGTTGTAAAGAGTGTTTCAGTTATAATGCAGTGGTACCTCGGGTTACATACGCTTCAGGTTACAAACTCCGCTAACCCAGAAATATTACCTCGGGTTAAGAACTTTGCTTCAGGATGAGAACAGAAATTGTGCAGCAGCCGTGTAGCGGCAGCAGGAGGCTCCATTAGCTAAAGT
Source organism: Podarcis vaucheri (assembly GCF_965113315.1). Lineage (NCBI taxonomy): Eukaryota > Metazoa > Chordata > Lepidosauria > Squamata > Lacertidae > Podarcis > Podarcis vaucheri. Next base: position 99,421,916 of record NC_138759.1, on the reverse strand, counting down.
GGTGCTTCAGGTTAAGAACAGTTTCAGGTTAAGAACCGACCTCCAGTGTGGTGTAGTGGTTAAGAGCGGTAGTCACGTAATCTGGGAAACCGGGTTCGCGTCTCCGTTCCTCCACATGCAGCTGCTGGGTGACCTTGGGCCAGTCACACTTCTTTGAAGTCTCTCAGCCCCACTCACCTCACAGAGTGTTTGTTGTGGGGGAGGAAGGGAAAGGAGAATGTTAGCCGCTTTGAGACTCCTGAAGGGGAGTGAAAGGCGGGATATCAAATCCAAACTCTTCTTCTTCTTCTCCAGAACGAATTAAGTTCTTAACCCAAGGTACCACTGTATTTGCATGGAGCATGCAACTTTGAAATAAAATAAAATCCTAGAATGAGAATACTATTTTATTAGATCTTAGTTGGTATAATAACCTATTTCTAGTTCAAAAATAGACAGTGCATGTGGCATTTGCAATGAAATGTTGCGCTGTATCCCTACCCCTTAAGGAGAGTTTTCCTGTTCCAGGCTGGCTTGAAATGACCAGGCCAGGCAGGAGAGGCATTTCTGGAAGGGTGAAAGGGAAATGGACCCTTTTATTCTTCCCCATCCCTGTTCTATAAAGAGACGGAGGGATCAGGTTTAGGATTGCATAGCAACCCTGAATATGAGCACTGATAGAGCAGGGCATCTGGGAAAGAGAATGGGTCTCATTTTTCCTCCCCTTCTCATTATTCCTATATAATGCTAGAGGAAAGTGCGGGGAGGGAGACACAGTTGCCCCCATGTGCATAACCAGGTGGGTGCAGCTGCTCCCCCAATCAGGTAAGTAAATAAAAATACTTAGCTAACTGTCCAGTTTTGTTGCAGATAACTTTGTTCTGTCCCCCAAACATAAAGCCTACCCCCCAAATAAATCCTGGCTACTCCCATGGCTGCCCCCTTCCCTTGTTTTCTGCTATATCAGTGGCAGCTAGCCAGCCCAGAACCTGTATGTTTACTCTCATAGTACACATCCTTGCAACTTAATTCCCCCTTCCAGGATACTTGCCAGACAAGCTGCTAGGGCAGGGCCATCTTAAGCATATCCGGCGCCCCACCCCCATTTCCCAGAGTTGTCGACCTTTTCCCAAGTCTCTGCGGGGATCGCTCTCCTCCCGCAGGGGTTTGGGAAGAAAGCTGCACACCCACCAGCCATATAGTTGGTGGGGCGCAGCTTCCGTCCTAAGCCTCTGTGGGGATCGCTCTCCTCCCGCGGGGGCTTGGGAGGCAAGCTGCATGCCCGCCAGCCCACCAAATGGGAAAGACGGCTCTGTGCTAGGGGCTAGTTCCTCCTTTTCTTCTGAGCCATTGTGGGTTTTGATCCATCCTGGGAGGTTTTGGTGTGCTCCAGCAGATGTGCTGCTGAATCTTGCACCTTTTTCATGCTCCTGAAGTATGTTTGAATGGGGAAGTTGTTGATCTTTCTTGCACAGAGAGGGTAAGAGCATCACTCTCAAATATCCGAGATATGCGTATGAATTGCTCGTGTGCCCACACTCACAGCTGTTCAGATATATCTAGCCAAAGCCACCTCCAGAAGCGTTTTGCTCGGGCCCAGATCTATACATTTATTTGACAGCTTTGTATTACATGGCAAAAGTGACACATAATATATTTTTCATTTTTCTTTTCCAGGATAACTTTCTATATAGTGTTTCTATTTTAAGTGGAATCCTTTGTACTACCTTGGCAGTGATCAAATTTATGTTGGGGAATGTGCTCACAAGCAGAGCATTGTTAACTGATGGTAAGTAGCAAGTATCACAGTTTTGGCTACTTTTATATAAGATGAAAGATGAGTGAGATGAACATAAGGTAAAATACAAAAAGAGCTACAGTTATGAGCTACCAGTTAACGTGCAGCTGACAGATTTGTTGAGTTTCTTACTATTAAATTAAACATTTGATTCGGACTGCATAATCACCAAATGCTGTAAGGACAGACCGCCCCCCTCTGCACCGAGATTAATAGGAACCGTAGTTTACCCTACACAGAGCTAGAATTCCCAGCACTTTTAACAAATGATTCTTTTTTTGAGGGGGGTGCTTGCTTTAAATGCATTGTATGTATGCAGCCTTAGCTTCCCTGATTTGCAGAGATTTTTATTTCTGGCATTTCTGGCATCTATAATCTATAGAAAAATGAAGACATTCCAAGTGACAAAACGATCGATGGATGGAAGTAGCTCTTTAAATAAAGCATGGAGACCAGTAAACCCCAAGGACTTAATAATAGTAATAATATTTGCAAGCAAGTCAGGAGAGCTTGAATGCATTAATAGTAGTCAGATGGAGTGTGTGTGTTGCAGGAAATGAGAGGGCCACAAAACATGGCCAAATCATAGGCTTCTTCTGATACTGGATGGTTTCGTCCATGCAGGCTGCTGTGTAGTGCATAAAAAGATGTCAAACAGCAGCAAGAATACTGTAATTATTTATCGGGGACAACCCCTATTTGTCTTGCTCCAAATTCCACAGGAGTCAAGACAGCAGACATGAGAAATTCAAGTAGGGAGCACAGACTAAGGCTACCTAGTGCAGTCATCCTATTTCCCACAGTGGTCCATCATGTGGGACAAATGAGTGCAATAGGATTTTCCTGCTGTGTGGTATTCTGAGGCATGGTGCCTCTCTGTGATCCTGAAAACAAAAGCTGGAAACAGATGCTTTGATACCACCAATTTCATTTTAATGCAATTAAATATGGTTCAGATCTGTTGAAAAGTAACATATAAGCATTATTTATTTGTTTTTCAAATCTGTGTTACCTAAGCTCTGGTATTTATTGGAAAGGGTCTAGCCATGTGTACTGAGCTTTTATAGTCTCTAGGAATGATCACTGCATTGCGCTTTGTGCGAGAGAGTGCCAAAAAGATCATTTGGAAGCTGCAGAATGCCACTGCTTTCCTACTGGTACATTTTGGGAGGTGAGACCATATTCACTCAGTACTGCAGCAGTTGTACTGGCTGCTGGTTAGCTTCCTAGTGTTGGTTCTTATGTTTTGAAGCTTTTAATTGCCTGGGGCCTATGTACCTTAAAGACCATTTCTCTTTCTAAGTATAAGCCCCTCTCCTCACAGTGAAACATTGGTTGTAAGAAACAGGAGACTCATTGTTACAGCATTGGAAGAGGCTCCTTTAGGAGGGTCAGGGTTACTCTTTCCACTCCCTGGGATGGATGAAAATACTGCCCTGTGATGTTCTGTAGGGTGTAGCGTCATGGGTAAAATTTCCCTAGATGATTTGACTGTTGAAGAAGGATCACAACTGTTGGAAGAGCAAGTGGTGCTTGTGGTAGCAGAAAAAGCTGACTGCTTGCACATCATCACAGCTGTCAGAGCCATCAGCTGTGAGCAAACAATTGTGGCAATTCTTTTTTTAAAAAAAGAAAATCCATGACTGCTGATGAGAGTGCTGAGATGCTTTTAAGTTTGAACTACTGGAACTTGGAGGCTAAAGCACTGGAGTGAGTGTGCTATGGTAATTAACTCAACACAAATGCCCCCTCTTTAGCCCAAAAAACAATTGTCTAATTTCCCCACCACTCCTAGAAGTCTATAATCAAGGCCAGCTGCTGCATTTCAGTGATTTTTGCATGTCTGTGTCTCTCTGTCTCTGTGGTCCCCCAGGAATGGCCTGGCTTTTCCCCTTTCCTTTCAGGAAGAGCAGCAGCAAAAGCAGAGCATGGAGGCAGCAAAAGTTTACCTGCTCTGGAGTTGTGCCACTGTTGGGGGTCCCAAAAACAAATGTGGCTTCCTGGGAATTTATCCTCCTACCCAGAAGTTCAGTGTTAAGTCCAGCTGCTTAATCAATGAAAGCAATTTGGGGGGTGAAGGTGTGCTTGGTGTTACTGCTTCTGAATGAATTATACAATGATTTCCCCCCCAAAAAAGTCAGTCTTTTTGTTTAAAAGTAAGGCCATGTCTCCTTTTCTGCATGGCCACAGGGGATTCACTCTGGGTCAGTGCAGCCATAGACTCCAAATTTAGCCACCTCTGTATTTAAAGGACCCATTGAAGATGGGCCATTTTCAGTTGTATACAGTAGTACCTCAGGTTCAGACGCTTCAGGTTACAGACTCCACTAACCCAGAAATATTACCTCAGGTTAAGAACTTTGCTTCAGGATGAGAACAGAAATCGTGTGGTGACAGCACAAGGACCCATTAGCTAAAGTGGTACCTCAGGTTAAGAACAGTTTCAGGTTAAGAATGAACCTTCAGAACGAATTAAGTTCTTAACCCAAAGTACCACTGTATAACAGTTAAGCCAAATATTAATGAGTTTTTGCCTGTCTGTGCAGACCCTTTCTCCAGTCGTGATTTAAACCAGGAGTCTCTAACCATGGTTGGAAGTTGTGTTTAAATACCCTGGCTTGTTAAGAGCTGGTGACCATAGTTTCACCAGATGTCAGTTTCATCAAAACTGGAAATTCGAGACTTCTGGGTTTAATTGCAGCTCACAGAAAGCGGTTGCGTGTGTTGATAAAAAAGGCTCATTCATATCTCTGCTTATTAAACCAAGATAAGACCATCTGAATTGGCTCAGTGGTAAAACTGATGGAATGTTTTGTCCCACTTCTCTACCTGTTTAATAGGACACGATTACCAGTGTTTTCAACTAGTCCTGCATTTTGCAAATAGCTGAGGAACTTCTCTTCCATTAATTACGTCGTCGTGATAATTGTGTTGCTGCTGATTTTATTGTTAGCTAAATTAGAGACTGAACTCTGTAATTAGCCTGGTGTCTGTGCATTCAAGCTATTTTAGTCAGGCAGCTACGCACAGATTTCTCTCTTTGTATTTTTGGCTTTTGGTGGAATATAATCTTTGGGAGGGTGAGATTCCCACCCACAAGCAAGCAATACAGCAAGGGGGTGGAAGCAGCAGTTGCACAAAGTGAATTAGTATGTCTCTTTTGCCTGTTTGCACTTTTCTGATTCCTGTTAATTTGCTTCCTGCCGTGACAGCCTGTGGAACTGTAAGTTTCTTTTAGACAGCACAGAGTGGGGGTGCAGAATTCAGCATTTTCTATCTAACAGGGATTTCTTTTTTTAAGTCTGCAGATGTCTCGTGTATTTAGTCTTAGTTAATTGTTTAAAAACATGCTAAGTGAGGAAGCATATATTATGCTTGCCAATGTTCTCAAGTTAGCAGAGACAATATGGTATCTGGGAAGGCTCAAGATGGAACCTGATCAGCAGGCAGAGGCTTGTGGATAATAGATAACTGAACTATCTATTTACCCTGGTAAATTGCTGCTGACCAGGGCCAGCCCATCCATGAGCTAAGGTGAGGTAACTGCCTCAGGCAGCGTGAACCACCAGGAGAGCAGATTCCACCACCACTTGTTTCTGTTGTAAATCTTCCCTCACCCCTTCTTCCCTGGTGAGGGGGGCAGCAGCGGAGGAAACTGCTTGGGCGCCTGGGAGCTCTGGAGTCTGCCTGCCTCCTCCCACTCAGCTGCCCTCCGCCTTAGGTGCCCAAATGTTTTGAACAGACCTTGTTACTGACACATAAGGTGAACCCAGGAATAGTATTATGTACACTACCATTTCTCCAACTGGTGAAATCTTCTAGGGGCAGTGCTCATCCAGGTCTGGCTGCCTTTGGAAAATAAATCATTGTGATTTAATAGGGGTTTTTTGTAATATTCAAGTTATTTACAGATACACAAGCTGAGCATAGGTGGAGACAGAACATAACATTATTGAAATCACTGCTCCTACATCAGACCTCCAAAAGCTCATTCCGCCTTCCTGATTTGAACTGCAGTTTTCTTTGTTTCTGTCTATATCTTTCTATGGGCAAATGCATAGGCGCCGACTCCATGGGGCTTGAGGGGGCTTGAGCCCCCTCAAAAATTTTTTTTGGGGGGCTCAGCCCCCCCAATAATCTCGGGCGCCGCCGCCGTCCCCTGCCTCCTCCCCACCTGCTCCCTCGCCAGCCAGCCAGCCAGCCGCGCGCCCTAGCCGGAGAGCGAGATTAGGGAATCCCCGGGGGCGGGGGCTCCTGCCTCTAGCCCCAGGTTTCCCGCCTATCAGCTGTTCTGGAGCTGATTAATAGGCAGCAGCACGCTCTCCCCTATTCGCTCACGAGGGGGCGGCGCCACTTTATTTGCATATTCATGAGCTTATTTGCATATTCATGAGCTTATTTACATTTCACGAGCTTTCCCGGGCCCCCCCAATATTTTTTATAAGTCCGCGTCCCTGGGCAAATGTGTGCATGTACACACTTGCTTAAGGTTGTCCTTAGTTTGGAGATATGCTTCTTAACTCTATTTCCTTGGGGATTCTGGACTATTTACCTGTAACTTTCCTAACAAAGGATGAGGCTGGCAGCTTGACTATAAAGGAACTTTAAGCAGTCACTCTGGCCTCATTAATCATTTTCTCTCCAAATGCAAATTTCATTAGAATCTGAAAGTAATCAAATTACAAAGCTGGGGGGCTATGATGGAGGGTAGGCAAGTCCCATTCTCCAAGCTTTCTTCTGTTTGTGATGATTCCCACAGTCTAAACTATATTCTTTGTAAAGCAGTATACCAATTCCGTTAAGTAAAATAAATATTAATTTGCTGTGCAGTATAATTAGTAGCCCCTTCGAAACATGGATAGAACAGCAACAGCACAACAGGCAAGGCAGTATTTTATGTTTCACCAGCACTAGTCAGGACTGCAATTTCTCAAAGACTTCTCGCTGCACAGGAGAGACATCTCATGGCCAGCCAGATAGGTACCTAGCATCCCTAGGTGTTAGTATGGTAAACAAGGGAAGGCTGATTGCCATTAGGCTGAGCTGAAGTAGGGTGCTTTTGCTGTTTTTATTGCCCTTTTAAGTATTTTTCATTCCAGTGATTTCCCCCCAAGGGGATCTTCGGTGCCCACCCCCAGCAATAGATTGGCTGCTCATGAAATAAGGCACCCCCCGTCCCAGCACACATTTAGGCACCTTAATGCATATGATTAGGTGGTTAGGGCAAAGTGCAGCAGTGGCTCGGGGCATGCCCAGAACAGAAAAAGCAATAAATGGCAGGGTAGGAGTAACTTGAGTGTACAACCAAAAAGCTCTCCAGAGTCATTCCAGCAACCTCCATCTTCTCCTGCGAGAGGCAAGCAGTGGAACAGCAATGAATAGCCATGACTGGGGGGGGGGGAGAACAAACAGGAATGTGTGAAAACTAACATGTTGAATACACACATAGCAGTCTGATCTGAAATGCCTATTGGCCGGCATTTGGAAGCACCCAAAGACAGCATTCTGCTTGGACCAGCACCCTAAGAGGCAACAGAGATGGGAGGAATCTAATTATGAATAGGGTGTGAAGATGGCAGATGCTGAATAGACATGCATAGAGTGAAACTGCATTACAGAGAGAAGTTAGAATGCCTGGTTCGCATTGCTGTAAAATGGTGTGGGTACCTGAGTGAGAACTACCAGTAGGAAGAAATGGAGTAGTTTGAAGTGCAAGTATTAACTATTCAAAGGTGGGATGTGTGGTGGAACTTCCAAGGCAAAAACTATCCTTAGCACTTGGATGCAGAGGATTACTTGAGCGGCTGCTTATGAATTCCTAAAGGCTCAGACACTCTGGCTCTTTTACCATATACAGTGGTGCCCCGCAAGACGAATGCCTCGCAAGACGGAAAAGCCGCTAGACGAAAGGGTTTTCCGTTTTTGAGCTGCTTCACAAGACCATTTTCCCTATGGGCTTGCTTTGCAAGACGAAAACGTCTTGCAAGTGTTCCGATTTTTTCCCGCTCCCCCCCCTTTTACTAAGCCGCTAAGCCGCTAATAGCCTTTTAGCCTCTAATCCGCTAATCCTTTAATAGCTGCTAAGCCTTTAATAGCCCCTAAGCCTTTAATAGCGCTAAGCCGCTAATAGGGTTGCTTCACAAGACGAAAAAACCGCTAGACGAAGAGACTCAAGGAACGGATTATTTTCGTCTTGCGAGGCACCACTGTATAGAGAGACCTCTAGGGAAAAGGCAATGAAGGGTGGTTGAGAGTTAGCCAAGCTGTCGTAGGTTTCCTTAAAACCTACAGAACAAGCTCTGTGATGAAGGCAGATGCATGTTCTCTGCACTTATCCTAGATTCCTAACTATTATAATGTAAACATAAGCAAAGTCTGATAAAAAAAACCTTGCAGTATCAAAGTGAGACACATGATCAGAGTGACATCTTGTGGCCAGTACCCAGAAAAGCTTAAATTTCTTAGTGGGTTTATTTTATGTGAGTTGACAATGGTACCCATGTAACTCATTAAACTGATGAGCAAACTCTTTGGTTCTTGGACAAGTCTAAATTTATACTTTTTATTTCAGGTTTCAACTCTCTGGTAGGAGGAATAATGGGATTCTCCATACTTATAAGTGCGGAGGTTTTTAAACACAATGCTGCTGTTTGGTACCTGGATGGAAGTATAGGTGTTCTAATTGGACTGACAATATTTGCCTATGGAGCGAAGTAAGTGAAGTTGTTCCTTTTTTCACCTTATTCTTTGTGTTTGCATGCTTACCAGATACTGTGATGATCTGTTCTTTGTATATGATGCTTGAGGCATGGGGTAGCAACCTCAACACCATTTCCTGAGATGTTGCACTTACTTTGCTGTGGTGTATCGTCAATATTTACCATTGCCCTTACTACCTTATTGCTACAAAGTTTCATTGCTTAAATATCAATGTATTGGGTGACTTACAATTGCATGCCTTGCTTAGAACACCTTTTAGAATCCACCTTATCAAAATCTACTTTGCAGTGGTTGAGCTCTGGATAGAATACAAAGATATATTCTCAAAAATCTTCCAGCACCATTGTCCATGATTTTCTGCTTACAACTTGTGACTTTTGTCCTTCATCAACATGTGCTTTCATTTCCAGACTACTTGTGGACATGGTTCCTCGTGTACGGCAAACACGTCATTATGAAATGTTTGAATAAAGACAGAGCACCATGGACTTTTGCAAAATGTGATAACGTACTACATCCTGGCAAACGGTGCCAATTATATTTACAAGATTGCACTTTGTTTCTCATGGTATATTTTCTTTTTACATTATCTTTCCAAGAAAAGGTCAATCTGTACAATTAGGCAAATATGTACACCGCTTAGATCTTGGCAAAAGTAGCAACAAGCAGCCGTTTTCTTTTGTGTGTGCTATTTAAAATCCTGCAAATGGTAACTGAGATGAGCAAAGTGCACAGTTCTAATCAAGCCGCCATGTTTTGTCTTCTGGAATATTAAGAGTTCTTCAACACAACAGATGCCTGTATAAAGGAGCCAAACCCGAGAGGGCGCAGCCACAGTAGTCTTTTACCATGGCACCTTAAGGACTAACAGGTTTATTGTGGCATGAGCTTCTATAGACAAGAGACTACTACTGCATCTAATATAGACAAGAGATGGCCTTTAGTTACGTTGCCACCAGCGTTTCAGAATGTGCCAGAAAGTGAGACATTCCCAATGTCTTCTGCACAGAACTCAGTGGTATTGTACTTAGCTTATGGGGGCCAACAGACACTACTTGATGCATGGAATTAATCCCCACCCCACCAGCCTCAAATCAACTCCCTTTCCCAAACTGCTCCATTTTTAAATTCAAAGAATCTAATGTGAATTTCATACTATTTTCTAAAATTCTCTGCACTGCATAAATATGAAGCAACACATTATGAAATATATTAAGTTGCACAGACAAAATAAGCACAAGGTGTTAATGTACAGGCAAAAGCCAAAAAAGCAAGAGGGGGTAGTTTTTGATTATATGTCTATGGCTGTATTATGCACTTATGTAGCGGTATATATGGGTAAATACATGGGTGTCCTGTTGTCTGGTATAAGTGATGGTTTCAAGGTGGTAGTAAGATAGCCTTTCTACTGTTAGTTAGGCTATTCTGTAGGTGTTCCATGTTCCCACCCACCATCTTATGTAATTTAATATCTGGATTACAAGTTATGACTCCCATCATGTAAATCAATAAAGCTGTTACCTATTTTATACAGTACCTGTAATTAACCTTTAAAAAAGCTCTCTAGATAATACATTAACAATACAATCTATGTAATTATTTAAAGTTAAGTCCTGCTGTCTTCAGTGGTGCTTACTAACTTGTAAGTGTGTTCAAGATTGCTTCCTCAATAGAACAAGTCGTCTTGTAGAAAAGCCCTCTGAAATGTTGCTGCCATTTTTTCAGCTATGAAGCCCTTTCTACATGAGTTTAACATTTGGTGAGTATGCAGAAATTATCAAAACATAAATTCGTACCTCTTACTGTTTTGATACTGCATTTTGCAAAGGTCGAAATGAGACGTTTACCCAGGCAGCTGCTTCCACAGAAATACGTATGTGGAATAAAAGCTTACATATACAGTAGTCACATACTGAGTAGCCAACACAGCAGCTCCTCTACCCTTCTTTTATATGTTTTTTCTTACACCTGCTATATAGTAAATCTGCGCAGAACTCAAAATTTGAGACTGATGGTAGTAGGTGTAGGCATTAAACATTTTTATTAAAAAAAATGCTTATCTCCAATTAAAAAACACTGAAGTGCAGTTGCCTGAAACTGCTTGTTGAAGGGTGTCTGACAGTGTTAACAATGAAGTTCATTCTCTATGTGACACCTTACCACCTCAGAAATGAGGATTCTCGTAATAAATCAGGTCTATAATCTCCTCCAGAGAAACCCTGTTAAACACATTTGGCATCTAGTCCTCTACAGCAACATATGGGGTCAGTTGGTAGAAATGATGCAAATATTTTCTCCCACTCTAGGAGGGATCTGTTACAAAAAAGAGTCGTGGATTCCAAGCAATGAATTGGCCAGCTAGCTTTCTCTGCATAGAGGACTTTTCCTCCAGGAATTCCTTCTGCTCACAGAATAAAAGCTTAGGATCCCAGCTGTGTGTGTGTGTGTGTGTGCTCGGCATGGTTAAGTAAAGATCCCTTGGTGTACACAGCACGGATTGCCAATATGGTACCAGTGGGCATACATGTGCCAATAGAGGTATTCCCAAAAGGCCACAGCATCTCCTCTCCCAGCCTTGAAAGAAGCATTGATTGTATAGCAAACGGAATAGTCACACCATGCATTTAGTTAGTGCCCATAAGCAAATGTATCAACAGGCCCCAAGAGCTTGGTACAAAATGTACCAAGAGCTGGCAGCCCCCATGGTGTATAGATTAATTGGTATTGCCACTGATATTCATACTTGGGCACATATTTACGGCTTCTACTGTTTTTCTGACGCCTTTGTTTCAGGCCTACAGAGCTTGTGCTGTGAAACCATCAACCAGGCCTCACACCCATATGTGTAAGGCTGATTTCATGACTTTTATAGCAGGGGAATATCAGTTGCATTGGCAAGATAGTCTATTATACAATGTAACTATCCCCCCTTTAAAAAAAAAAAAAACAAAAGCAGAAAAATGAAAGCAGAAAGGTTCAATTCTTGAAAGAGGGAAAAGTGTGCTTTTGGCTTCCTCTGTATTAATAACTATAAGAAAACTCTGATCTTAATTTTATTTTCAAGCAGTGTGGTTGGATGGAAGAAAGGGTGAAAACAACGCAGTCACACAAGAAAAAGTTTATTGAAAAATAAAATTTTCCCTAGTTTGCCCTACAACAGTTGGTGGGGGTGGGGTGGGGGGTGGGGGAAGGAAGCATTGTCAGCCATGAGAATACAGACATATTTACACCTTGGTTTTAAGTTTCCCATGTTGTTAATCTTCTAATTTTACAGTTACTTGCTGTGAAGCAACCTGCTTAAACAAAATATAACGGAACACAATTTAAGAAATAAAACCCCCGCACAAAATTTCAAGCATGTATTGTTTTAAAAAACATAATCAGTGCTCGTGAAACAGATTAAAATCCTTATTAAACCTTAACCTACTACTCCGCTGCACAGTACTCAGAACTGGGAAGCTAACACTTTACTTCTCATTACAAACAATATTTTGACTTTCAATGTTATATTTATAGAGATAGTCAGTGACTTGCTATTCTCTGTTGCACACTTCTGGAAAAAAAAACACTACTTACTTTTTTTAAGGGTTTCTCTTACTAGCCAAATGTTAATGTTGTGATCTTGACCCCTGGCTGTGGACTGCTTAGCTTATTTTAGTGAAACAGGAGAATGGTGAATATATGTACTACTCACTGCTTTCTGTTCTAAAAAATAGGACAAGTCCAAGTTGGGAGGTAAGCTTTGTTTTGTCAGACAAAAACAATGCCATTTGCTTAGAACCCAGGTTTCAGTAAACTATGCAAGCCTTCTGCATGGTTTGCCAGTACCTCTTAGTGGGGCGGGTGTTACCGATGCATTATGTAGGTGAAAGAATTTACATACATACACCTGGCAAACAGTCCTTGGAACTGGTAGGTTTCTTTCCTTTGAAAAGTCATAATGTAAACTATTTGCCCTGTGGCATTGGGTTCAAGGAAAAGTTTAATTAGAACTAGCAATGTCCCATAAACACCTACTGCTATATATAGCATATGGCCAATTCTAATATAAGAAGTCACTTTCATAATTGTCGTAGTAGGGGGGGTCACTTGATACAAACACACTCCAAATGGTAGATTATTAAGCAAAGCTGGTACCTTCATGTACACATCAATACAAAGGAAATTAATTCGTTTATATAAATATAAAATGACAGGGCATAGTTAAGTAGCATCATTCAGTGTCCTGAATATATAGTACTCAGTAAGATATAATACTAAGGTACATCCATCTTGTATATGCTATTTCTATAGCATAACACACATATATACACACACTTTTAACATTTGCTATATTGACTGATCTTCCTACCTGCTCTGTTATATAGTCAATTTATGCACAATATGTTCAGTCTTTACTATGGGAATTTTACATCCAGAAGAGATTTAGAAAATTTTAGAATAAGAAGCAGCAAAGCATGAGCAAAGCATTAGACTCTGTAGAAGAAGCTTAAGGTACTGGAAATCAAATCCAGGAGACTGGGGTAAATAGAAAGAAGCACAGATAAGAGAGAGAGATCAATACTGGCCATTAGAACCCAATTGTTTACAGCAGATGGAATGTGGAAGTTGCTGCAGGTGTGAGTCTTATGTCTGTTCTCCTGTTGCATTCGTTTTCCATATGCAGCTTGTTCAGCCACTGTGAGAACAGGATGCTGGACCAGATGGGCTATTGGCCTGATCCAGTAGGCTCTTATTTTATATGCTAGTCATGTATGCTGTGTGGTCTGATTCCTCATTTACATTCACTCCACAATAGCTGCTACCTATCCTAGTAAAACAAAGGACAACAGAGAATGCTCAATTGAAACTAGACAGTAATTTTAGTTGCTTTAAATTGATTCCGACTGCTTAACTGTGGTTGTTAAAATATCTGCACTTAAGCATAGTGAGAGTAGTTTGGGCACTGTATGCATACCTGTTTTCTTTGTATCAGTACACTCCTGGTTTGGGAAGTGGTGTGCACATGATGTTTAGCTGCAATTCATATCTGCCCTGTTGTTTCATATAAAATGCTGCATTCTGATGTGCTTTTCCCTAAACCAGTGAGAAAAAGAAAGCCCTAGCTGCACTGTAAGCCATGAGCAGGATTTTTTTTTGTCCCAGCCGGAACTCAGTTCTGGCACCTCTCAGGTGGGTGCTATTGCCATAAGAGAACAAGGGAGGTGTTCAGGGTGAGTTCCAGCATCTTTTTCTATAAGAATAGCACTAGCCATCAGCAAAGCTTCTTAAATAGCTACTCTCTTGCTTTCCAGGTGCTGCTAGACTCCCAAATCCTATCAGCACTGACTGGCGACATCAGTGGTCAGGTATAATGGGACTGCAGTAAAAGCTGGAGGACCACCAGGTCCACAACACTGCCTTAAGGCAATTTCTACTTCAAGCACCTGAGTGACTATTTACTAAGTTTTCTGCAGAACAAGCCTAATTACTCTTGCAACATTATAAGCAGGAGATTGTAATTTCAGTTATTTTGAATTAGTCTAGTTTCATGTGGAAGGAAGGTTAACGTGATACAAATTGGCCTGGGTTGGAAGGATGCACCTGTTCCTGAATTTCCTTGCAAGGTTGTTCTGGTGGAAGAGAATGCAGAAAAGACCTCGAAAACCTCTCTTTCTGTGTACCTATGCTATTTTAATGTGATGGCACCGATAATTTAAGTTGGAATGGTACTTTATTAACTCTAAAGTTATTGATTAAAAAAAATTAAGCAAAAAGACCGTCTCTAAAAATGGTGTATAGGGTTCCTTTAGCAAAGCAGAAACCACACCAATCATTTAAAACTGCTGAGAACCAATCAAAGTAAAATAATTGCTATAGCATCTTTGTATGGTTTCATATTAGGTGTATGGTAGGGTAATTGGGTTCAAAGAGCACCTAATCATGCTGTTAACAGCAAAACACCCAGCTTTTTTTTTTTAAAAAAAGGAAAAAGCCATTTGATAGATTAAGATGGATTGTTGGAAGATGCCTCCCTTGAATAAGACTTTTTTTTTTAAAAGGTTCTTATTGTGGATGAAAGATAAGATTTTTATCAAAGGGTGCAAGGGACCAGCTATTACTAAGTACATTAATGGGCTATGGACAACTCTGCATGTTGATACTTAATTTTTTTAAAAAAACAAACAAACTTGCATGACAATTGCAATTGCTTGTTGCATTTGACAACAGCCATCTAGAGCACCGCATATAATCAAAGCTAGAGGACGTACTGCATAACCAGCTTAAAACACCTATAAATTGCCTTCTCAACAATAACTCTCTTCACTTGTTGCACTAAATAAACAGGAGTTACCTAGAATATGAATGGCCTCTACTTTGCCCAAAAGGCTGGAAGCAATGATCTAGTATTGTATGAAACCTATTGAGATTTATAATCTTCAGGCATAACCCATCACAATTACTAGTACTAACATCCATTGTGAATGCACAGTGATTTTGTAGCAGTCACGACACTCTTTTCAATTCAGAACCTGTATGAAGGCTATTCTTTCTTTAGAAAGCTCACTGTCAAAAATACAAAAACAAAGGCACTAATTACGGGGAGGCCACTGTATTATGTAGTTAATTCAATTGTGTGCCTCAGAACTTTTACAACAAAAGTTATTGGGGGAAACGTAGTGAACTGTCCCTGAATTGCTCCCAAGTCCTTTTTTTAAAACTAAGCAGCCTGTCAGACAACCAGTGGGCATCGTACCATCCAGGTATAAAATGCTGAATGATTAATTACAATGCTAAATACATTTTTATCCCCAGTTACAAATGGAAATTTCCATAGACTTTTCAGAGAAATTGATTTAGGGGCTACTTACACACTCTAAAAATTCTCCATATTGGACAGCTATATAACCAGAGCCACACTGACAAAATAACATGCGAGTGTTCAGTCATGTTGGTAGGCAAGGTTCTTCTCTGTGGCAATTTGTAAAAAGAAGGAAGCCCAGTGCTACTCAGATTACAAATGTCACCACTTTTAAATTTATCCTGTAGTATATATCTGACTCTATTTTTAAGGAAGTGCATAGGTAGACCCATACCACACCAGTCTTTGTGCACTTGCTTGCTTGAGGAGGTTAGGCTGCTCCTTGTGACTTGGTGTTAGGCTTCTGATAATCCTTATTCTACAAGAGTGGTGCAAACGTTAGAAGCACATAGCATGCCATGGTAGCTGTGTGAGCTTGAGCTAGGGGACATGAACACTCTGATGCTACAGGGATGAGCAATTACACCTCCTTTGACGAAAAAGAGGAGGGGACTTGTCTCCCTAAACAGCTTCTTGAGTGCTCATGTGGTCAACCTTACATACTACTAAATGTGAAGAACTTAACAGGAGCACCTTCATACTTGCGAAAGTTTGTGCTAAGAACTTCTACAAGAAAATAACCTATTCAAAAGATCATGCCAGTGAAGTACTAGTAATTTATAGAAGAACATACTGAACTGCATTCTTTTGAGAGAGAGAAAAATCATGTACATACCAATTTACATTTCTAGTTCTTTGATATTGGACTTCAGCAATTTCCTGTCACTTGGAACATGAAAAGTAAACTACCAAACCATTTAAGACCAGGCAGATGGGCATTAGCTAACTATATTCTCTCCTCCCTCCTTTACTAAGATTTAGCATGGATAATGCATCATATATAAGCGCATTGTGTTTAGACACAAACATTCAAGTACAAATATCAATAGGTAGCATTCTCTTTGAGTTGTTGCAGCTTGTAGTACGTACTTTTGCTTTGTCTTTTCTCCAATATTAAAAAATACTCTTTATAAATCATACCAATATTTACAGAAAGTATATAAATCCTCAAATTAGTGTTCCATTATAATTGCTCAGGCAATGTTCACATCCCAAACACACAATTAATTTAAAATAAAAAATAAAATAAAAGGCACACATATTAGCAGAATGTGCTTCAACACTGCCATGCAGAAACCAACCCCCCCAACCACAACTGCTTCTATGAACCACAAGAGAGACAAATGATCAAAACTAGGTGAAATGTACTGAAAAGCATACCTATTTATAGATGTGCAAATCAACTTGCATATATGAAATAAATGAGGTTTTTATTGGCATTTTAAACAGTGTATTCAATCTTTACCTTTCAAAGGTAAGCTTTAATGTTAAAGTTCTTTAAAAATAAATTATGTAAATGCTTCTCTCAGGTTTTGGTGACCTCTCAGAACAAGATTTCTTTTAAAAAAAATTACCAAGTTACAAACTTGTAAAATAAGGGAGAATTTTTTTATATATGAAGACATGATGCTTCTATCATGATGTGTTCTTTCATTTTATTTTAGACTTCAGGGAGCTCCATGAATTGTAGCCCACTACACCCAAAGCCAAAACCTGCCAAAATGATTTGCAATTCTATTTATCCCCTTAGATCTCCTAATAATCCTGAAGTGAAATACCACATTTCTGCATTTGAACTTTTAAAAAATGGTCCAGGTTTCAGTCAAGAAAGGCATTCCCCTCAAATATACCTATAAATTTGTCTGGCTTTAATGAAAAACCACCTTAATCATCACCTGCCATCTGCTCTTTATGCTGGCAGAGGATTATGAAGGCATTTGTTTTCAATGCGTCCTTCATTAATGGTATCCATAGAGATAGGTTTGAAGAAAAACCTTCTAGATAGCCTGGATCATGGTACAAGTTTAATTTGCTTCCACATTTCGATGCTAAAAAAGTGTGAGGCCCACTGACCCTGTACTAACTACAACATGGTTAGATGAAACTCTTCTTTTGTACCATCTACCAAGTCTTCATAGTAAACACCATAATAAGGCTAATACACAAATTCATTTCTCTTCCACAATTACTGTTATTTTAAAAAACGCAGCTATGAAATAACTGGATGAGCCTATCAAAGGTCTGATCCTATTCTCAGTGATATCATAAAACACTTGAAGAAATAATGGGAGACCATTTCATATGCAGAGTAAACCCAATGACTTGAAGTTAGTCATAACTTAAGTCCATTCATTTCAGTGGCCTGCTCTGAATACGGCTTACTCAGATACCACCCTACAATAATGTTATCAATTATACCTTCTCAGTACACCGCCACTCATTATAACCACATAGCATTTGGGGGGGGGGCCAACATACAGTATGTCTAAACTAGCAATTTACAGATATACCCCCTGCTGAAAGACTATGTTATTCATTGCACCAACAAACTAACAAAACTCAAATCCTTCTCTTGGGGTTCGTTTGATGCTATGTATGAAAACAAAAACACATTAAAAATGTTGCAATAGAGGACAAAATCTATGTTATTGTTGAAAGAAAAATATCTAAGCAAATGATCAGATTTGTAAAATTGTATATTGATGTTTAATTTATATCTTTCTCTGGAGAAGAAATATTAGATTGGAACTGGCCCTGTTACTAAAGCCAAACTAATCTGAATGTGCTAAGATGCATTTACAGCACATATATTCTCAAACATTTTTGCTGCAGCAGCAATTGGTAGTGCTTTGTTTATTGCCAGGTCTAGTTTGATGATGGTCTGTCCTCATAAAGAACACATTAGAATAAAAAAGTCAATCACCAACAAGGGTATCAAAGTTGAAGAGTGATCATTTTTAAAAGGAAGGAAGGAGGGATGGGCTCCCATGTACTTACAAGTGCGGGGCAGAAACTGCTTGGTAACTTAACACACAAGGCTAGATTCCAAGTGTTAACTATTACAGAAATCCAAGACATCACACAAAAGCCAGTCACAAGTTACTGGAATTTGGGCCAGCCACTGCTAATTTTTAATCCTATGCACATACAATTAAAAGTTTTTAGTCTTGTCAAACATTTCTGGAGCTATGACCTGCTGATATGAAATAGTTCTTAAAAAAAGAAAGAAAGAAAGACTCTATCTCAATGATTTGAGAGAGGTGTTTTCCCTTATGGTCTTTGGTATGTCAAAAGATACTTGAGTGCTTCCCACAATAAACAGTGAATGCCAAATAATGAATTAAGTTACATTACAAAAGAACAGAAAGGAGTGAATTATCCCACCAGTAGATATAGTAAGTAATATTTAGGGTAGAGGGGAAAGAAGCAAATAACTGAAGTATCGTACTCTGATATAATATTGAAAATGGTCCAAGTTTTTTCTTGCCAACCTGTGGTAGCTTTTAGCTTCAAAGTGAGGAAGCATCCATTTTCTATCCAATGTCTTTCTATCCAATGCCTTCCACAAACAGTGCTTTTAAAGATGTCAGCTGTGCTGCAAAAGCAACCCCTTTTTCCTTTAAAAAAAAAAAAGAGGAAAAGCTGATCTACAAACAAATCTGAGTTCAATTCTCTGGATTAATTTCAAATTGTAACACTACCAACCTGCTGCAGCACACCTACTTTTAATTAAGGACTTCAGGAAGAGGTCTCACTTGCTTATAGTCATTGTTTTGTTCATGTCTGTCCGTCCATCCTATAAAAGCTTGTTAAATCTCCCCAAGCTGTCAAAAACAGACCAGCACGATTTGACTGCCTCACTTCTATTTTCAACTTTCAGTCACTGTTTCTCCACCTTATACTGAGGAAAATATTGCTCCAATGGCACTATTTTATTTTCAGTGATCTAACAGTATGTCTAGTCACCACCCTACAACAAAACTTCGTGGGACTGGGAAAGAGGGCTACACTCATAATTCTAGACAAGACCATACATTTTAAATATTACGCTTATGTGGCTTAGAAGCCCTGATGAATGGCACAATCATAATCCATTATCAAACCAAAAGTATCTGCGACTCAGGAAGCCACCAGTTAATGGTGCTACTTGCTTAGCTATGTGAAGATCACTACACGGCTGTGAATTTGCAGAATGTGTCAGATGAAATAAAAACCAATAGATATTCTGTCGCTGTGTTCCGTTGTAGTTCCATGTTCGCCAGCCATTCAGGATTCAGAAGACTCCTATGAACAATGTACCCAGGATTGTGTTAGTCTTTCCTGTACTGACCAATCTCTTCCAGGTCTGTTTCTTTGTACTGGAAATAATATTCAGAAAAGTTGTTGATCATGAGGAGTTGTTGGTAAAAGAAACCCACACTCTTAATTTACCCTTACAAAATGCTGAACTTTGTTTTTTACCTCCTTAAGTAAATTAAGGAGATTTCTGTGTCACTGGAATTGCTTGCTTAGGAAAAAAAATATAAATCATTTGAGATTTTTTAAAATCACTTTTCTGTTCCATCGTGGTACAGATTTTTCTCTTCAGCAATTGTTCTGCCTGCAGTACCAAAGTGCAAGAAATGGCAGCAGCTCTCACTAAGCCACTGGCTCTTTTGTCCCTTCATCAAGTCAAGTGAGCTGCTGCTATAGACAGTCTTTACAAAGTGCAACTTGTCCTTTAAGGTAGTCTCTGCAAGGGCAGATTCTTTTGTGGCTTGGATGAGATCCTGCACAGCTGAACAACAAGAGATCACCCTGGAAAACACAGTGTTTTCTCTTTTCATCAAAAGATGGAACCACAATATCATTTGCAGACTCAGCTGTATGACATTCAATGTTGTATCTGGAAAAGAAAAGGAAAAGTAAGACAACCTATATCACTTGCAATAATTCAGCAAGCAGCAGCAGCAGCACTTCCAACTCATGGTTCCAAAGGTAGGTAATGCAGAGATTCAGTTCATACATAAAACTGACATCTCAGCAATCGGGTCCGTAAGCTGCCCAACTCACAACGTCAAAAATCACACCGATAATTTCAAAAGGGTGTTACAAGAAGGCAGAGCCTCACTTAGAAGAGATTGACACCATCCCAGAATGCTTGGTTACACAAACACCGATGAGCAGAAATGCTATAATCCAGAGTTCTCTTTGACATGAAGTTGCATATTCACAGTTAAAGCGGATAACTAGAATGTATGAGATCTGTACTATGCAGTTCTACTATAGGTCTATTCATTCGTTATATCCCCCCTTCCCTTACATAAAATGAAAAGTAGGGATGAGCCCACTGGCCCCCACCACTTCCCCAATCCATCATGTACAGCACACTGCCTGTTCTAGTCAAGTAGGCTCTCTGCACAGTTGGAAACCCTGGAAGTGCTAAATCATGTGGCAAGTCTGCTTCAGTACAGCATGTTTCCAACAAGCAGTGAACTGCAGGAACAGTGATGGAGTGTGCAGAAATCACTCCTTGTTTGCACTTCTCCTCATGCAATGGTAATCGTGGTGATGGCGAGAATGAGTGATTGGGAATTATGTTGCCTGGGCACTGTGGCACACTCTGCTCTGGAAAATAGTGACTGTCTTATATAGGACATTCCCCAAGCCTAAGGGCCAGTTTACACTTTTCAAATTCATCCAGCAAACCCACCTGTATATGCAGAAGTGTAGAGTAAAGCTAGAAGCTGGCAACTATTTTAATGATGATGATTGAACAAAAAACAGTGGCAGATGCACAGTCACAAACATGATTCTAGCAATGCTGCTATTACAACAGACACACACACACGTACAATGGAAATCTTCCATACTAATGCCACAGTTAACTCACTTCATACAATAACCGTCCCATTTGACAAGTTTACTGGGGGCATATACCCCAACAAACCATGATTTAGCAGACAGTTCTCAGCAATCATAGATGTAAGCTAACATACATGTGTGATATTGTCACACGTGAGAGCATACAGGGAGTTATGGGGTTTCTTTTCCGCCAATACCTGCATACACCAGTCTAGGGGAAAGTATTTGAAAGTAGATCTAAACATCAATTGTAACTTGTAGGTCAACATAGGCAGAAGCCAGGGAATTGGTTGCAATACAAAGGAATGCTATGGTAAATTCTGTGTGGTTAGCAACATGCACGGCATCATTTGGTTCAGTTTTCTCTGTCTATTAAATGGTGCTATGCAGGTGTATAGATGCATGAACACAAATGCATTATATTCAAAAGCCTCTGAAGTTTATTTCGTGCTGAGATTGAAACTGTGTTCCAGAGCAACATTCAAAATGTGCTGATAATGTTTACTTGCAACTTTCTTTTCTTGTCCTTGGAGCTGCAGTACTTACTTCAAGAGGTCTTTGTCCTTGTTCAGGTGCTGGAAAAAGGATGGCTCACAGATGAGCTGATTTTCTTGACAAACCTGCTTACATGATTTCCCAGACCCAGCAATTTTAACCTGAAGGGCACTTAATGGGGGCCACATCACTTGCCCGTGGCAGAAATCCTGAAAAAAAGTACATTTTATAATGACATGGCAAAAAGTGATTTCACTCAATACGCTGCTGTTATTCAAAGCTTCAATCTCCAGACGGTTCAGTCAAGACTGTAAGGTAACCAGCATGGATCTCAGGGCTGCCTAAATCTCTGCCAAGTGTATAATCTTGTTTCAAGCTCCTGTCTGAAACTTGAAAGTCACCACCACTCAGGGTAAACAATACACAGCTAGAAGAAGAAAAAGAGTTTGTATTTGATATCCCGCTTAATCACTACCCTAAGGACTCTCAAAGCGGCTAACAATCTCCTTTCTCTTCCTCCCCCACAACAAACACTCTGTGAGGTGATTGAGGCTGAGAGACTTCAGAAAAGTGTGACTAGCCCAAGGTCACCCAACTGCATATGGAGGAGGGGGGAATTGAACCCGGTTCACCAGATTACGAGTCCACTGCTCTTAACCACTACACCACACTGGCTAGATGGACCAATGTTCAGTTTTAATAGAAGGCAGCTTTTAATGTATGTTTTCTGTCTAAAAATGTGGGACCCCCAAGGCAATAAACAACCAACTAATAAAATAAAAATATTAAAAGAACACTGAAAATGGCTCAGCAACAACAAAAAAGCATCACCAAGCAATCTATTAGAGCTGTGGATTGACCACAAGATTTGTTTTAGACGCTGATAGAGTGCTTCATAGAGTGCCCTCTAGCAGTTAGTTTGCTGGTTAAGTGAAATTGGTTGCACAACTATGAGCTCTAGTCTATTCCACTTCTATTCAACAGAGAACAAGCACTGGTAATATAGTGGCTTACACAGGATCTCTGTGCTCACAAAGCAAGTATTTGTGGATATGGAGAGCATACCTGTTTCTCTATGAAAACATTCATTCTCTGGAGCATCCCCTCACATGTGAATTCAAAGGGCAGGTAAGGCTCAATCTGTTAAAATAAAATGTGCGGTTTAGTTCCTTGTTGTTGTTTTAAAAAATATTATCCAAGGCACCACTGTAACATATGTTTGTGCAGGTGCTCAGGTATTAGTTATGAAGTTGTTTAGTAAGGCATCTGCCATTCTAAATATTGCTGCTACCATGAAATTAAACTATAAAAACACTCAGCAACTTTCACACCTGTAGTATTTCCTAGCCCAGTTTCCCCTACCATTAAAGCTCTCAGCTACCAGAGAAATAATTTTGTGCTTTTTCGATCTGTAATCCCCCCAACCCGAGGCTTCTCATTTGCGCAGGATACATAGTAAAATAGCATCTGCTTTAACAAAGTACAATCTATACATATATTCAAATATGACATTCCAGCTATATTGGATGGGCAGGGGTGGGGAGTTATAAGCTGAGTGCCCCCCTCCCGGTTTCAAGCTCTTAACAGGATTTAAATCTTCTATCTTTTGAAATAATATTCATATTTTGCATATTGCATGGTATTTACAATATATAGGTTTTGCATATTAATGGATCTCATATAATGATCCATGTGAGTTTGCAACAAGCTGTAATTCATCGTAGCCAGAAAACATAGAAAGTTTTATTTTTGTTGGGTTATTTAAGGCTTTTAGTTTCATATTGAGCTCTTTCTGATAAACCTCACACTATCATATGTTTCTGTTCCATATTTATGCATTGATTTACAAATGCAGTGGGGTTTTTAAAACAACAACAACAACAACACACAAAACTGTTAACCTTTTGATTCAAAATTGCTTTCACTGCCTTCTCAACTTCAGAGAGGTCATTGATGTTTACAGTCCAAACATGAGGCTTCCCAATGTAAACTTCAGCATAGGGGTGTTGAGATGTCAACTGAAAGAAAAACAATCATATGTCATCTTTCCGGGAATCATATTCATTTCAGTAGGCAAATTTCAATAAGATGCAAAATGTGTAGATAACATAACACTCCAGCCATTTAGGGGGCTCTTTATTCCTTTGTTTTCAAAGCTTTGCTCACCTCATCATATTCACCAAAAAGGAATTATCTATCAAGATTTCTATAGAACCTAATCATTGAAATGTGGGGCAAGTAATTATATAAGAGTCAGGGACAGTGCAATGCAGCTTGAAAAAGGGAAGCAGACAGTTTAGTGTATCTTGCAATAAAGTATCCTAACACTTTGATACTAAATTCTGACCTCTCTAGTATCTCTTGCCAAACTAATTAGTATTTATATGAGAATTGTATGCTCAGTCATTTCCATTTGTGTCAAAGCTGGAAGACTCGATAAGATTACTTAATTTGTGAGTTGCCATCTGCAATGACACACTTTTTGTAGCTTGTTTAACGTTTTGAAAAACTTAATACAGCTTAAAAAAACAAATTCAGAGCACATGCTATATAAGCCATCTCTTTTTTCATATTTTACCTTCATGGTGTTCCAAAACATTCTGCACCCACTCTTTCCATAACCCCCTTTTACCTTGCTTCAAAATATTATAGGCAGCTGTTTACTTCTTAAGGAACTGTTCCCACCTGAATTGGCTTTCTCCTGCAGCCACTTCCTTGCCTGATATTATGCATTTGGCAGAGATGCATATGAGGTCATGTAAAGCACTGACATGCACATGTCCCAGCCCCTTGGTAGCCCATGAGTCTGTAGTCCATGAGTCACCTCCTGTACTTCTAGATAGCCTCATTCTTCTAAAAACCTTCAGAATTAATGCTACAGAGTTATAGTGCTGGGCATTATGCCCAAAATACTCCACTGTTTGATGACTCTTAATGTTAGCTAAAGGCTGGCAAGCAAGACCTTGCTTCCTGCCCAGTGAAGGCTAAAAGGCAGCTAACACGTGTAGATAAATGAGGAGCCTTCAATCCTAATCTCCCTTGCTTTACTTTCTGAATGCCATATTTACAAAGCCAATTCTTGTCGTCGAGACATATTTTGAGGACAAATCCTTATCAGCTTATATTTACTGCCTGTACAGAGTGAAAGCACCTTGTAAAGCAAATGTTTCTTTTACAAGAAAGAGGCCATTGCCACTCAAACAGTTTGTGAAAAGAATTGATTCCTCCCCCCCCCCCATGCTATGTTTATCCCTTTTATTAAGTTAATGGCCCTCTCTGACTGCCATTTCTAGGAACTAAAACAGGCAAACAAATATTCTTTATATTGATTTAAATACAAATATCATAGAATTTTATTTATACTCTTTTAATAGGCTATGTGCTGTCAGCATACACGATTCAGGTGGTGATGACTGTAAAACATTATAAATATTGAGGAACAAGCTGTTATTTCCAAGTAACAAGAAGTATGCTCAGGAGTGAACATGTGAACTCCATTATCTATGGGAAGGGAGAAGGGTGTACATACAAGCCCTGGCATAATATCCGCATCCACCTCACCCCCTATCTATCTCTGTGTTTGAATTTGAGTAGAGTCCTGATCAGGAACCTTGAAATGTGTGACTGCAAGTAAAAGTTCACTGTAGACCTCCATCACCCAACACAGAGAAGGTTGGGAGGGGGGTGCAAGGACCTTGCCCCTAAAGTCTAGCAAAATAATTCAAGTGGTTTGTTTTTTGTTTTTCCCCCTTGCTGGAAATTGGACAGAGTTTAACTTCCTTGCATTTTGTGTACATAAAGCTAAATAAATGTGCAAACCACCTCACACAAAAAAACAACACCTGTGGCCTGCTTAGAATTACATTCTTAAGATTTTCATACATTGATTTTTGTTTTTAGCAATGGGGATTTTCTGTGTAAACTGAACCAATTGAAAAAATTGAGCACTAATACTATTCTAGATACAAATGTCTAAAAGTAATTGCAGGATATAGGCTCAGAAGGAAACAATCCCAGACCAAGAGTTTGCTATGTTAATAGCAATGAAATCCCATACTTTGGTGATGTTTGAAAATTTAAAAAAGGATGTGCTACAAAAGCTACTGTTGACATGTCCAACCAGCAGTACACACAATAGAAAATTGTGAATATAGATGTTGCTTGCTTACCTCTCGGAGTGTTGGCTTGCCTTTGAAGAAATCTGTGTTTTTGCTGCTTTTTGGTGGATTAAATTTTGGATTCAGAAATGCACATCCATTTGCAATGGCCTCTAGAGGGGCAGGTCCCTCATATGGAAAACCAAGACCAACAAAGAGCTGTAAAATATAAACACTCATAACATTAGTTTTTACTTCATTTTCTATGCTACATTTAATGTTAGACATTATTCCCTTTCCTGATTAGTTTTAAACTGTAAAATTACGTTAGCTTACTTGTATTCTTTTATGCAATGTTGCATGGATCGATTCTTTTGTATTTATTATTGACACAAGTACAGATGGTTTGAGGAGGCTGCCTGTGACATAACAGGAGGGTCAGCCTGGACATCTAACTCACAAAGTAAGGTAGCTTCCTGCCCTATATCTGATGACTGCAAAAGGTGCTTGCTTTTGCAACATGCCACTCTCCTGAAAGAGCCATGAAAATATACTGCAAACCTGATAACCTTTCTATAACGGGAGAAAGTGAAAATGATGAAACCCTTTTCCTAAAATAAATCCTTCTCTAAATTAAAAACAAGTTTTATAAAGCACTCTATTTCCAATATTTTTGTAGTGGGCAAGGGAGGGAAAGGAAGAAGGGAACATCATATTTTTAGATTTCTTTACAGCCAAAAGTGCAGTGAAAAAAAGGTGGAGCAAGGCACACTGTCTTTCCATTATTGGGAGAATGTATTTTCACCCACTTTCTTAGTAACACATATCCCCAAGTCCTAAGCTTTGACCAAAGTCCACTTCATCCGCAACCACAATTCACAGACCTCAAGACATTCTAGGCCCATCACAGAGTAACAGAACCAGCATGAGATCCTGGCATAAGGAGGAAATATGTCTTTGGGGAATTAGCAAATACTTTGCTTGAACTTGTGGCACACAATGATTACTACACAAATGGCTTAAAATGTCTTGCATAGAGTAGCTGAGCAGGGTGGCATTCTTGAATAAGCATTTTCTTCAAACAGCACTAGACTTCCAAAGACCAACGGCAGGTGGCAGCAAAGTTTGCAGGAATGCGTACTTAGTCTACAACAGCGAGTCCAGCTCAAACTACTTGGAAAGCTGTGTGGAAAGGCTGTTTAGCATAAGAGATGAAAGAAGGGAGTGTGAGTGGCCTGCAAAAAGTCACCTGAAAGAAAGTTGCGTAGAAGTACCTGGTCTTATAGACCATTTTGTCTAACCCCAGCCTGATGCAGGAAACCGAGAGCTACATGGCTACTCCTCAGACATCTATATGAGTGCTATCCTGCCCCCTTGGTCTTCTCTCCTTTGGCTAAACCAGGGTTCCCCAAACCTGGGTCTCCAGCTGTTTTTGGACAACCACTCCCATCATCCCTAGCTAGCAGTGATCAGAGATGATGCGAATTGTAGTCCAAAAATAGCTAGAGACCCATGTTTGGGAAACTCTGGACTAAACATTCTCCATTCTTTTAACCCAAAGAAGGCTAACCTGTAGCCCTCCAGGTATTGTTGAACTCCCATGACCATCAGCCCTAGCCAGCATGGCCAGTCATCAGAGATGATGGCAGCTGCAGTCCAAAAACACCTGAAGAGGCGCAGACTCCAATCCCTGACTTGACCTTACCTCATAAAACTTGTTTTTTTATACTGCTCACCATAATCATTGTTCTCGTCTAACCCACTCCACTCTGTTTGTATCTTTATTAAAGTGTAGCACTCATAAATGGGACACTGTACTCCATTGGGGTCTGATTAGTGAATAAAATGGAACTTAATTACTTTACTTTCCATGTCCTGGAAACTATGACTCTATTGATGCAGTCTAAAGCCAAATTTTTCTTCTTTGCCGCTGCTTCATGTTGCTGACTCATTTCAGCATGTGGCTGGCTACAATCCTGAGGTCCTGTTTGCAAGAACTACTGCCAAGTCCAGATCATCTGTCCTATACCTGTGCATTTGATTTCTCTCACACTGAAGAATTTTGCCTTAGTCTTTACCGAACTTCGTTTGGTCAGCTTCAGCCCAGTTTCCCATCCTGTCAAGGTCAACTTGAATTTTATTTTAATCTTCTGAGAGGTTCCCTCTCCTAGTTTTGTGTTATTTGCAAATGTGATGACTCATTCCACCCTTTTATATTTATAAAAAGTTGAAGCCACAGCCCTGCAGCACCTCACTTAAAACCTCGTTCCAGTCTGATGAGGAACCACTAATGAGTACAATTTCACACCAGCTTTGAATCCACCTGACAGCAATGTCATTTAGCCTGCATTTAAACAGTTTGCTGACCAAGGTACAATGGGGGGGGGGGACTTTGTCAAAGTCTCTGCTGAAATATAGACATACCATGAGCATCCCACAACCCACCAAACCTGTAACTCAACAAAGATGATAAATTTATTCTGGCAGGATTATTAATTACAAATTTATACATGTTTCTACTAATACTGCATTATCATCAAGATGCTTTCAATCTGACTCCTTTATTATATATTTAAGTATGTTCCCTGGTAATGAAACTGGACTGACTGTTATGTAGTTTCCTTGATTCACCTTTCCCTAAGCTTTTGAAAATTGGGCAGTCCTGCCTCTTCTCACTTGTTCTCCAGGATTTCTCAAATATTATAGACAAATGTTATCAGAGTACACCAGTGAGTTCCTTTAGTACATGGGTAGGCAAACTAAGACCTGGGGGCCAGATCCGGCCCAATCGGCTTCTCAATCCTGCCGGCAGATGTCCGGGAATCAGCATGTTTTTACATGAGTAGAATGTGTCCTTTTATTTAAAATGCATCTCTGGGTTATTTGTGGGGCATAGGAATTCGTTCATTCCCCACCCCCCCTTTTCAAAATATAGTCCGGCGCCGCACAAGGTCTGAGGGACAGTGGACCAGTTCCCTGCTGAAAGAGTTTGCTGATCCCTGCTTTAGCACTTTAGGGTGCAATTTGTCTGGCCCTCAATACTTGAACTCGGCATCTTTGTTTCTATTGACTAATTCCTTATCTATCTGAACTGCAATTCTGACCTTCATTAATTATGCAAGGTTGCACACTTCCTTTTTGGAGAGATGAAGGCAAGACCAAAGTTATGCAGTGCTGCCTTCTCTGTGTCACCCTTTAGCATTTCACCATTCTTACGGAGAAGTCCATTGTACGTACCTGAAAAACCCTTTCTGTTGCTCTCTGCATCTCTAGCCAGCTTCAGCTCATTCTGAGTTTTAGCTTTCCTGACACTGTCCCTACAAGTCTGGATTCCTTGTCTGCACTTGTCCTTGGTTACCTGGTCTTCCCTTTATAAATGACCTTTTTACTTTTAGCTCCTCACTATACTTTCACATTGCCTTTTGTATACTACTCTCTCAATCTCTCTCTTTTAGCTGTGCCTCCCTTCTTCAGGAACTCTTGACCACCTGAGGAATTTCCCTATCTAGTATTTCTCTGAGCTTATTAAAATCAGGGTTTCTCCCCTGAAATTCAACTCATTCACTTTTGATGAATTTAAGAATTATTTGGCCACTTTCTCCCAAAGTTTCTGCTACTTAAATGTCCTGACTTTCTCTTTCCTGCTGGTTAAGACCAATCTATCTTACTCCTTCCTCCTTTCTTCTGAAAAAAGGAAGTCCTCACCTAGCATGGCCACATGAATGGCTCTTTCCAGCCATTGCACTTTCAGCAAATTGTCACATCTTAAAGTCTCCAGATGACTCAGGAACCCCATATGACAGGGGGGAAAGGTAATCATTTGAAGGCACCTTTGTCGGAACATGAGCTTCCATGCACAAATCTTGATCTGGACATCCTGCAACGATCCTTGCCATTGGAGAGGGGCAAGTTTTAATCCCCAAAAGCTCCTGGCAAAGGCTGCTGCTGAGAATTATTAACTTGTAAGTCTTAAGTGGGCAGGATTCAGGCTCTTTTGAGATGAACAATACTGGATATTAAAGCAACAAATTTTTAGTATAGATTATGAATATACCTCTTCAATATACCTCTTCAAAAGAAAAATAGGGCAAAGTGCCATCTGGCTTCAGAATGTTATAACCCCTATTACAGAGTGCCTTTTGTGGAGAGGCTGACAGTGAAATACAGGAAAAGTAAACCTCCTGCATTATGAGTTCCCACTCTTTTTTTAAAAAGCAGATTTAATGTGCTCAACATTTACAGAGAACAACCTGATCTATTTCTGCATTCCCATGCAGCAAACAAAAAAGGTAGACAAGTCTGATAAGCAATTAAATTATATCTTTTAATTAGCAGCAGCAGAAACATGGCCGAACCATTAATTAAAGTACTTTAAAATGTCACCAACAATTCAGCAGTGGCTGAGTTTTAATTAGTTACAGAAAATGATACTGGATGGGTAGATAAGCATTCTTCACTTTTTACCTTGACGCTGTTGGAACATCTTTTCTGTTCTATATGCTGTCAACTTATTTAACAAAAGCTCCTTAGGGGAGAGTGTGTAGCTCACATGTCTTGACAGCACAGGGGCTTCTGTTACCACTTAATAATAAATACAGCACCAACTGTCCTCCACTCATATTAAATAGCTGCTACCATCTGTGAAGTGTAACTTGGAAGTAACGGCACTACAAGCTTCACCAATTGGATCAAAATTATAAGCAGCACATACCACCATTTCAATAAGAAAGGAAATTATTTTACTGAGTGATGTTTTGCTTCACTTTAAATGAAAATCTTCTTTCAAAAAGATCCCATGCAAGCAAATCCTTTTGGCCTTTTTGAAAGAATGTTCTCAGTATTTTTGTGGAAATGTTCTTTGCTTTTTTTGGCAGGAACACGGATGTATTTGGTGTTTAATACTTTTGAAATATTAAGATTTTTGTTGAATTTTTGTCACTTGTACTGTCTGCATTTGAATTATTTCGTATTCACATTTATTTGTTCTTTGTGAGCTGCCTTGGGAACCCTTTCAGGCTGATAGGTAAATAAAAAATAGCATACCAGAAACACAACATAATAGAATAAACAGCTATTTGTGTGAGAGGGATTTTGCCTCAAGTTTACTGAGCCAAATTATGAAGTGAGTTTATGTGGGAGGAGTGTTTCTGAAATCATCAAACTTGGTTCTCATGCATGCAAAACTTCTAGAGGGTGGAGGGGCGGACATTTAACAGTGAAAGCTTTTCATTTTTCTAAACAAACTTAACACACATATGAAGCACCATCCCAATAAGAAATTGAAACCAGTGGAATCTTTGGAACACTGGACATTGGCAAATGTTTAGAGCTGTTATGGTACAATGAGCATAATGTGTCAAGCGCTTCATGGGGGGGGGGAGTAAATGCATTTGAATGCACATGTATTTTAATCTTTTGGGGTTTTGCTTCTTCTTCTTTTTTGCATACCAGCCAACTTACCTTTGTCCCTCT
This sequence comes from Podarcis vaucheri, assembly GCF_965113315.1. NCBI lineage: Eukaryota > Metazoa > Chordata > Lepidosauria > Squamata > Lacertidae > Podarcis > Podarcis vaucheri. The sequence continues at coordinate 99,390,829 of NC_138759.1, read as the reverse complement.
CAGCAGGAACTGCAAATCCCGGCCACTGAGGATGCCATGGTTTTTAACATAGCTGGGCATGTAGACAGTACTTGTCCCGTGGACAGTTCCATGAACTTCTGTATAGGTATGAATGACATCCAAATAAGCTTTCTTATCCTAGTAAGGAAACATAAGCCAACCAAAACTGAGTCTTCACGTAATGCAGAGGACTATCTATCTCATTACCCACCACCACTACACAATACAATATCTCCTGCTGCTCCAAGACTCCCCTGATCCTACGGAGCAGAACTTCAAGGGGCAAAGGGGCTGTAGCCGTGGTCAGATCAGCAAAAAATGCTGCAGTACCCCATCAGTACTCCCACCATTGGAACTAGTTAAAATCTAAGCTCTTATTTCACCAAGAAGACTGGTTATGCTAAGTTTTGGGCCCCACACATCTGAGCCACACAAAATAATTACTGATCCTCTCCCAATTTTAACTCCGCCTGTGCAAGTGGTTTGAAGAAAAAAGAATCCCTCTCATCATCCCCAGTTCACAAAAGCTTAATGGTGGAGCCACGCTGCTCATTACATACATGGTGGCATTTAAAAATTCTTCTCTAGAGTGAGCCACAAAGTCTCTTGGTTTCCCCCCGTATCCTAGGACTTGAAGCAATGTGGAAAACTAGGTGCTTTGTTTCGAAGAAATTTATTTCATAAAAAAAACCCTTGACCTGCTTTCCTTTTCTCTAGAACTCATTCAAAGATGGATTGTGAAGTGCTCAGTATAGAATAACCCTTGAAACCTATTGCATGAATGAGACTTCTCAACTGTGTAAATCAGCAACCTCAAAGTCTGGTTTCTAGTTGAGAAGTAAATGTACCCTTTGTCTCCACTGGGAACAGAAAGCACAAGTTTGTGTTTTGCATCCCTCAGTTCCATCACATGCAACAGCAACGCACTATTCCCTGTCTGTTGGTTAAAAGCCATGCACAGATGCTCATTCAAAGGTTACAGGAGACTAGGAAGAATCTTCCTGCCTTGAGCCCTGTAAAATCCAAGCATCTTCACATATATTTGAATTATCAGTTTAAGAACACAAAACACACTAGCTATTACATCTTCTAACGAAGAGTAAATATATTGTAAGAAGTTTTATTTAATTAAAATTTATTTCAAGATTTCAATACCACACTTCATTCTTTTGGGGTTTTCATGATGGTGTATGATCAGTGATCTTAACAGGGCAATAGGACAATAAATAAAAATCCAGAAAGTGCCCCACCTAGAAAGAAACCCATTAAAATTATTTGCTTCCAAAATGGTCCCTCCCGCATGGCAACACTGGTGCCCTGCCAGGCAAGCTTCTTTGCGGGGGGAGGGGGTGTTTTGTAGTTGACGGTCCACCACTCAAAAATCCCTCTCTATTGCTGTTGAAGATCACACATCCAGTCAAGGAGGAGATGATGATTTGGTCTTCCCTTTGGTCTTAAAAAATTGTCCTCCTTTTTGGACTACAACTCCAATCAGTTTTTGATCCCAAGATTTCAGCAGTCTTCAGACCCCTTCCTTGAACATGTTTCCACTTAGCTTTCCTTGGAGCTCAGATCTCTTTCCCTTGCTCACTTCCCCACTATAGTACACACAGCCAGTTCCTGGGCTTATCTGTAAATTCCAAACCCTGTCTTCAAACCCAAGCCAGAAAAAAAGAATTAAACAGCTTGGCTTAATTTTTCTGATTTCATTAAACTCAATCAGGTTTGAGTTTCTGGTTTTTTTTAATGCAAATTCTTCCTTAAAGAGAAGTATACCTAATTAACTTGTTTTGTATGGTTGTTACCGTATTTTTCGCTCTATAACACGCAGATTTTTTCTCCTAAAAAGGAAGGGGAAATGTCTGTGCGTGTTATGCAGCGAATGTGTGGTCCCTGGAGCCGAAAAATAAGGCAAAAATCAAACCGTGCTTCAGGGAGAAGGGAAGCCTGAAGAGAGGAAGTGGCAGGTTTCCTGCATTCTGCCTCAGGGTCTTACTGCCCGCCCTCTCTGTTTCCTTGCTGTGTTTGCTGAAACGGAACAAAGAGCAGGGGAAGCCCCTCCCCTCCAGGCAAGTAGAGGGGGAAGCAGAGCGTCCGTCCTTCTATCCTCTCCCTGCTCCGGAGGAACAATGTTTGTGAAGGGAAGAGAGATTACAGGTTCGGCTTAAAATTCTGATTTGACTTCCTGATTTTTGTTTTTGGAGACACACAGCATTCAAATATGCTTTCTTCCATTTAAAGAGAGAGAGAGAGCACACGCTGGCTGGCTTGTGTGGGTGGGTGGGGGGAAACTTTTGCCTTCCTTTCCTCACGTTATAGCCCTCTCCTGCATTCTTAGCCTTCTGTGTTTTTCCTTCCCTCCCCACTTAAAATGTGGTTACAAAGCATGGATCCACATGGATCCTCAGGATCTTTGCATTGGGTCAGCCAAAATTCACCATCAGAGCACATAGCATGTCCATGACTACAGCCTGTCCCCCCCAAAAAAAATCACGCACCCACTGTTGCCTGGGGCTGCAATGGTGCAAAAACGTGGTTAAAAAGTATGGGTCCACATGGATCCTCAGGATCTTTGCATTGGGTCAGCCAAAATTCACCATCAGAGCACATAGCATGTCCATGGCTACAGCCTGCCCCCCCCCAAAAAAAATCACGCACCCACTGTTGCCTGGGGCTGCAATGGTGCAAAAACGTGGTTACAAAGCATGGATCCACAGGGATTCTCAGGATTTTTGCATTGGGTCACCCCAAATTCACCATCAGATCACATGTCTGTGGCCACAGCATGAAGCACAAAAATGATACGTCCACTGTTTCATTCAGAATATTTTTTCCCTTGTTTTCCTCCTCTAAAAACGATGTGCGTGTTATGGTCAGGTGCGTGTTATAGAGCGAAAAATACGGTAGTTTTTAAAAATTGTATGGTGTTCTTGATGTAACCGATGTTTAGACCTTATGGTGAAGAGCGGGTAGGAAATTTTAATAATGGTGCTGATGACGACAATAACAATTCTAGCATCTACAAACTCTCACACATTATTTAAATGACTGTGGTTTTTGAAACAGAGCTTGAATCAAGATCAGTATGGGGCTGCTCAGACAGATGCTAAGGTGAGATTAAAGCTCTTGGTTGTTCCTTTGATCAAGCAAGATGCATTCCCAGGTGATGGGTACTATGAGAACACCTTCAACACACACACACCACTCACACTACTCCTTTAAATCTCTGTGCTTTGAAGGAAAAACATGGAGGGGGGCATTTGGGATCAACCAACAGGCAGTAGGAGCATGCCTTGCTCGATACTTTCAACACATCCCTCCCACATTTCTCCTTCAAAACTCTGCAGAGACTTAAAGGAGAAACTCAAGGGTGTGAGAGAGGGAGAGAGAGAAAGAGAGAGAGAAAGCCCTTTGTAAACATCCCCATTGGTAGATGTTTACAAAAGGGCTATTTGAAAGCCCCACAGTATGCTTTGAAGTCCAATCAACGGTGGAGTGTGTGTGTGTCTTCAAAAGGAAGAATCTCTCAACATCACTATGATAGCAGCTATCAGCTTCAGTCCATGGTGGGATATGTGAGAGAGAGATAAATATCTAGCGCGAAAAGACTGCCCACCCCTGCTCCATAGGAATGTTCATATTCTAATCCAAAGTGTTTTAGAGCACGATGTGGTTACTGTGAATATAATAGTAAATCATGTCATATTTTCTTTTGTACAGTATTATAAATTTTAATTTCTTAATCCATTTAGAATTTACAATACAAGGATCAGCTCACACACCAAGTGAATTATCTGAGATTTAGTTCTTTTTCAGTGTTCAAAGGGCAGGAGGAAGGGATGGTGGGAACAGAAGAAACGTTTTAAGGAAAGGTTGCTTAGAAACAGAATGGACTTGTTAAATCTTTTGACACAGATTAGGATAGGCAGGGCTAGTACTTGTTTGCAACTGGAATAGAGAGACAAGATACATAAAATGGGTCAAACTAAGGCCACATATTTATTAACTTAACTTCTGCGCTGCAAATGAAACAGTGCAATCAGCTAATTTCCATTGACGGCCTCGGTCCTGTATACCTGAAGAAGCATCTCCACCCCCATCGTTCAGCCCAGACACTGAGATCCAGCGCCGCGGGCCTTCTGGCAGTTCCCTCACTGCGAGGTTACAGGGAACCAGGCAGAGGGCCTTCTCGGTAGTGGCGCCTGCCCTGTGGAACACCCTCCCATCAGATGTCAAGGAAATAAGCAACTATCCTACTTTTAAAAGACACCGGAAGGCAGACCTGTTTATTTAATATTTAATGCTGTATTGTGTTTTTAATATTCGATTGGGAGCCACCCAGAGTGGCTGGGGAAACCCAGCCAGATGGGTGGGGTATAAATAATAAATTATTATTGTTATGACTGCCTTGGATGCACCAAGTCCTGTCCTCAGCAAGGGTAATGACCAGGCATAGCTCCATTGCCTAGGCCTTACCTTTGAGTGAACAGGGATGCCTTCCTGACCCTGTCTCATGCCAGGGCCTTACAACTCAAGGCACATGAGGTGTCCAGGCTAAGGGCCCCACAACTCAGAACATCGGGCCTCCAAAATGCCCAATGAGGCCAAAGGGGGCGTGGCACAAACCCCACAGCCATGCCCCCGATAGAGATGTTTATGTGACCTCTACATCCATGTCCATGCATCTTATATCTTCCTGGCCAGGTGCAAATGACACTCCAGGGGTGCGGTGCTACACAGCCAGAGCGAACTTCATTTGCCAAGGCTTTTTAGAGAAAAGCTAGGCTCCCAACACGAAACTCTACCGCAGAGCCGCAAAAGAGTGGTTCTTATTCCTCGGGCAGAACCAGCAGCTGCTTTCTTCTTGACAGCTACGATAAACTTGCCATTTACAGAAGGCACTTCTGTTGATCATCGAATACACAACTGTTATTACTTTATGCCAATTATTTTCCACCTACAACCCTCCTCCGTATGCAAGACCTTTCACATCAGGGAATGGGATGACAAAGCCTGATGCGTTTCTCTCTCTTAAAGCAACATTAAACTGGAAAATATAATCATGTGTGTACAATTTTCAATGGGAAAGGCGCAAATTTCCACAAGCTTTCTTTATGGTAATCAGCTGCAGAAACATAGGAAGGAAAGAAAGAATACATGTGTTATGTTTTAAATGGAGATAGTAAGGAGGAGGAGGTAAAGCTGCCTGAGCCATCAACTTGGCAACCTACAATTAGCAAAAATGTGCATTATTTAAAAATTATGCAGGTCACCTCCACAGAATAGTAATCTTGTTAATCAATGATCTGCTAAAAGCCACAGGAACAAAGTGCAATCCAGCTATACTCTGTGCGTGGGGGGAGCCCAAGCATTACCTCACTGCTCGATTGCCAGGCAGTCTAGTTCTATAGCTCTATGCTCTGACTTCTCATAGAATACAATGGAAAACGAGAACAGGGGTAGCCAACATGCCACTCTCCAGATGTTGTTGGACTACAACTCCCAGAATTCCTGACCACTGCCCATGCTGGCTGGGGCTGATGTCCACAACATCTGGAGAGAATCATGCTGGTGACACCTGTACTGGAAGCATTTTTTTTTTAAAAAAAACTATTGCTACACAGCTGGATACATGGTTGGAGACCACAACACATGCTTTTTAAAAGATAAGTGCAGGATTTCTAAAAGATATATAAATGTGTGCATGTATCTAAGGTCTGTTTTCCCAGTGAGTTGATAAATCTCACGATTTAATGGAATTTTTCTCCGTACAAAAGACAAAACAAAACCCTCCATGTAGAAAGAGAGACCTAAAGGAGCCAGTCTAGCTTTCTCTGGCACAGCTTCCGATGTATTATGATGCCTTTTAGTGGAGCAGCATTCAATCATGTCAGTTTCACTTGCAGGATTAAACACTACAACCCAGACACAGCAACCCAACATTTTATTAGCAATCTGCTTTAGGTGGAATTGACCGGTAATTCTAGCCTAGGGATACCTATCATAGTGCCCTGCAGATGTTGATAGACTAAAACTCCCACCATCCTTGGCTGGGGCTGATAGGAACAGGTGTCCAACTCGGTTGGGATAGCATCATGTTGGCTACCCCTCCTCTAGTCTTTAGTTCTGTATTCCATAACGGCCCTGCAGATGTGACTACAGATAGAAAAATCAAAAGTCTTGCTATTGTTACAAGATTAAATGAGACAAACTTCAGGAAAGATTTGAAGCAGCTGAACATGATTGGGGACAACTTTGTTATTTTTAAAATGTCACATTTAATGCAGCAAGATGTGTGGAACTAGAAATTAGTTGTAACTCTCAATAGCAGATACTTTTTCAAAATCTCACGAGGGAATATGGTAGAATCTTAAATCTATCTATGTTTTCTCTTTTCAATCCTGCTTAATGCCGAAGCATACAAAAAGAGTTTCTGAGTGCCAGTTATATAAATTCAATTTGGCAGAAGGATCTGTTATTCCTTCTTGGATTTCATTCTCAATAATACAGCTTCTGTAAAACAAATTACATTCCCAGAAACACATGTGTAAACTGCTATTTCCTCAAACAGGTGCCAACTGAGTGGAATCTTGTGAAATATTTTGTCTCTACTGCACAAGGAAAAGTCTTTCCATCCATATCCCTATTCCACCCCATCTAACTAAATAGATTCCATCTATTAGGTAGACTGCATGCAGATCTTATGCATTTGCTACACAATCCTTACAATCCTAATATATTTTGTTCTGAAACACCCGCGTCATCTAGCCATGGCTTTGAACAACCCTAGGATTATCCCACAATTAGGGTGAGTGGCTTTTCTGTGAATGGCATCACAGCTAAATTTCATAAACAATCAAGGACAAACTAGAGGTGATGATTGTGCTGCAATTTTAATTATCCCCAAATTCTTAGTCATTAAAAAATAATAATCAAATATAGATATAGCTTTTGAACATAGCATTCTTAGTTCTGGTGTTCAAGCACTTTATCACTGTTTATCTTAAGGTATATAAAGACATGAACCTGGTGTAGCAAAGATAATTAAGGAATGAATATAGCACAATGTAGTGAGCTTCAAGAGAAGCACTATAGAAAGACAGCATGACAAATACTCGGCCTTATTTTATAGATAAAAATGTGACTATACAAATGCAGTCATTACTCTGAAATCTGGGCTGGCACAGATGTAAATCTGGGTTTACCTTAATTACAGTTGAAAATTCTTCCAATGAACTATTTAATCATTATTTGCAGATTTAAGAGATTGACTCTTATTTGCAAACATATGTTAAGCAAGGAACAAGCACTGCGTACAGCAGGACAAACTTTGGAGAGTATGATTCAAATTCAATAGGTTGAAAAGATCATCTTTATTCCCTGCATCTCAAATTTATCTGCCTATGCTTCTGAAGGTGTAGGCAAAGCAGCACCATCCATGCAGACTTGAGGTAACCGGGATGTTTGCAGATGCCGGGGGGGGGACCAAAACCCAACTGCCTTTAGGAATGGAAATGGGAGACACCCATATGGAGAAATAAAGGGTTTTAATGTAGTGTAAAGCTATCTACTTCACCCCCTAAAAGCATCCCTAAATGGAGAACCCTTGTGACAAAACAAGCCACTGAGTGCAGAGCACTCTCAGTGGGGACAGAATATTATCTGATGGATACTAACTGAGGAAAACCAGACCAGTGGAAGGAGCAATGGAATGGATTGGCTGGAACTCTGAGTAAAACCACAGCACACTGTAACATTTTGTGGCCGGTTGCCACTTGTTACATGGCTATTAACAATTTGCACAACTTTTTTCTAGGACTACTCCATGGCACATAGTACCAGCACCTCCACCCCACCTCAGTTAAAAGTGCAGCACTTACTGCAATAACTTCATGGTGAGTACCAACACCCTTTCCCCCTATATATAAAAAGCAGTGACTATTTGGTATAAATCAGCAGCTCCGTTCCCCCAAATTTGGAGAGGTAGGATGCCTGATGAGCTTGTGTGTGTGTGTATCATTAGTAAACTGGAGAAGATGAGTGTATGGGAGCCTGCAATCCCAAATGTTTGAGGAAGAAGCTCTATTCTACTGAATACAAACAAATACCATTTCTTCTCTACTGTCCACCAATGCCACACACTGTTCACATTCTGCAGCAAGTTCTATCCACCTATTATCCATTTTGCCTGCATGTTACAACTGTTCATTTAACAGCTGGGAACCTGGAGAGGTGTAATGATCAGGAGGTTGCTGTCACTGCCCTTACCCTTACAAGCATGCATCCTCCAGATGGTCTTTAATTAGGCTAGGAAGATGGGTAACACAGAACAAGCGGCACTAGAATATTTTCATCCCCCAGGAAAAGCAAAGATCTAAGGATTGAAGAAGGATTCCGTATTCATTTCAGATCTGTCTATAGTGGGTAGACCAGGGAAGTGAGAGGGCAAACACTATACTGGTTAAGATAATATATTACCTTTTCCATAGTGAATGTTAATATGCAAGGAGACATTAACTGACATTTCTCGAAATAGCTATTTTACAGATGGGGCATTTAACAACGGATACGAATATGCTGGATATGGCAGGCAAATTGACAGGGCGGAAAGGAAGGAACCAAGGAAGAAAGGGAGGGAGCTGGGGAAAAATAAACTAAAAGAAAAATCTGAAAATAAATCTGATACATCTTTTTGAGTACAAGACCCAAGTCTATCTGACAGGCTGTTCTTCTGATATACTACTAATCACATTGGGAAATACACTGATGAATTATACTCATTTTTTTATTGAGGCTTTTAAAAGTCTCCTAGTACTGATAATAGAACAGAATGCATAATCACAAAAGCTGAAAATGAATCAACAGTTTCCAATGCTGCTAAAATGTGTACTCTAGCACAAGGAGCACACTCTAAAAACCTTGAGTGTTCATAAATGAGGATGAAAAAGTTAATGATTTTTCTTCAAAGTCACAATGAAAGCAGCACAACTACCACTTAAACAATAAAAAAATAGTTTTTCTGCTCAAGAACCATGGGCAAATATAGGACAATCAAAACCTCAAGATGCTGCTAAACAAATGAAATGAACAGACAGCTGCCACACAGAGAAAGAGTCTTGATAGGCCTTCAGGCTTTGTAACGGGCAGACAAAATAGGCTGGCAAAGGGGCCACTAGGCATTCGTTCATTCTCTCTGTGTCTCTTTTCTTCTGCCATGGCGCCTTCTTGAAGTGGGCTTAACCTAGCAGATTTATCCCTATGGGAAGTATAATGAGAAATGCTTTCACTGAGGAAGTTTGTACACTGTGGCTTTAAATCACTGGGAAATCCCAGGAAATTACTACAGTATGGATGAAGAAACTACATGTCCAAGGTCTGTACTATGAATTATGAAGAGCTCTCACGGTTTTCTGCTGCTAGCCAGAACTAAGATGCCCCACAAAACTCAAAATATTTGTCAAACCCTTGAAAATTGAAATGACACCTGTACTACTAAATTTGTACTCTTAAATCCTCAGTCTGGCATGTTTCTGTAAAGAACTGAGCAACAGCTTAAGATAATCGCGTACACTAGTTTTTCCTTAAGGAACAATATTTTAATTACACAAAGAAATTATTAGAGCTGCTTTAGCACTAGATAATGTACATGTGCACATACACACCATGTACGACATCATGTTAAAAGCTTCTATTTGCATCTGTACACCACTGCATACATGCATGTATGACAGCTTGAATTGGCAGTGGCTTCCTAAATATTCTAAATGCAACACTGTAAAGCAGCCTTCCCCCAACAACTTCTAGCATCACCGATGGGAGTTATAGTTCAAGACGGCACCCTGCGAGAGGGCACCAGGTTCAGGGAAACTGGTATACACCATATATCCACCCATTTATTTTTGGGATTTATTCAACAATTTCCCAGGATGCCTAGGCATTCTAATCTAAGAAGCAGCTTTTAGTCATAGGTTAATGGCATAAAAGGGAGATGTACCTGGTTGACTGAGTGTCCTCTAATAGTTTAAAACAGGGTAGCATCCACTCTATGACATCTGTGGCTGAGTGTGCATGATAAAATCCTGGTCAAATAAGCCAGCATATATACAGTTGATATGCCTCTCCCTTCACTTGAATGGTGAAACAAACCAGATAATTTCTCCTTTGGTCTGAATAAGGGAGTATGGCTAATGGCTTCCAAACAAGCCGGACTCAGAAGCTAGTATTAAAGTACCTTCTCTGTGATTTACAGACACTGCTTGGTATAGATGATAGCTCTTTTGGAAGGTAAGAGAACAGAGATGGCTTCTTGCATAAACAACTCTTTTTACTTTTGTGTGCGCACAAAATTGAACTTTTAAACAACGCAAATCCAGTTAATTCTTTTCCTCAACCCAAACTCTTGATGTTGTGACTAGCTGAAATCCCGCTTTCAATAACTAAAGTACATATCTGTGTTGCAAGCTATTGATTCTTTATTCTAGAATGCTAGGTGTAAAACCTGGTATTTGTAGCACCAAAGAGAGATTTACCCAGCCTCCAAGATCCATCTGCAAACATGCTACAATATCTAGCCTAACCTTTCTGTACTAAAAACAAAAAAACCAAAAAAAACCCTCATCTCCTGCTTTATGTAACATCTCATCGGGACAACTCAAAAGCTTGCAACAAATTTGCAATGTTTTGATAGGTCCAATAAAGTTGCTGGCCAACCGGATTTTGAAACTTCTTGCTTACATGCTAACACAGCTGCCTTTGGCTGTTAACATGCCATTATAATTCAGTTTGTTACAACTGCATTTCAACTAGCCATTTACCCAATAAAATGACAACATATAAACACAAAAGGTTAAGATTACCTCATCTGGCTCTCAGCAGCTACCTCTTATGAAGAGCTAGAAATTACAGAACTTTAATTGCACAGAGTAGTACTTGCTGCATTTGCTTCACTGAATACTTGTGTTGTATTATGGACGATGGCCGTGCCCTCTGGGCAATAATGAGACAACACAAAGCCTTTCTACTGAGAATGGAGGGTAATTTGGAGAACGCCCCAAGGCAGCCTTCCCCAAGCTAGTGCCCTGCAGATGTTTTGGACTACAACTCCCATAATCACTGACCAGTGGTCATGCTAGCTGGGGCTGATAGGAGCTAGAGAAGAAGAGGAGGAGGAGGAGGAGGAGGAGGAGGAGGAGGAGGAGGAGGAGGAGGAGGAGGAGTTTGGATTTGATATCCCGCTTTATCACTACCCAAAGGAGTCTCAAAGCAGCTAACATTCTCCTTTCCCTTCCTCCCCCACAACAAACACTCTGTGAGGTGAGTGAGGCTGAGAGACTTCAGAGAAGTGTGACTGGCCCAAGGTCACCCAGCAGCTGCATGTGGAGGAGGTGAGAGACATGAACCCGGTTCCCCAGATTACGAGACTACCGCTCTTAACCACTACACCACACTGCCTCTAGAGTCCTAAACATCTAGAGGGCAATAGGCTGGGGAAGGATACTCCAAGGTGTTTGTTCTTCTAGCAGACCAGAGGTGACCAAGGATTTTTTTTTGCCCTTGTTCTCTGGAGCTGTATGCTTAATTCTCAAGGGAAAAGAACAAAAGAAAATGTCTTTTGTAAGCACACAGCTCTCTCTCTCTCTCTGCACTTCTATCTGGATGAGGAGAATGCCTTGAAGTCAGTGCTAAGAAATTTGACTCAGTCAAGACCTTGCCGTGCATGTGAAAATAAGTGAATTATTTAATATTATGATTACAGGGAAACAGCAAGTCAGCAAGTAAAAAAGAAAAAAAACTTTAGGCAAAAGAAAAGATAACTCATAGGTTATCATTTTTGGAAGTGCCAATGGCCTAGTCTACCATTGGCACTTTATCATAAACAATACTTTTTAAATAATACATAATTCAATGGATCTTTAAACATGTAAAAGCAATTCCTTTGAGCATTTTGGAAAGACAAATAATAACTGAAACTAGAGAAATCAACTCTTCTGTTTTTCTTTCAGTACCTACAAGTTCAACAACACATGAATCCACAAGCAAGTTTGGCCAGAGGCTGCTACCCAGAGACCAATTACTTATAACAAATGAGAGAGTTGGAGTAAGTCTCCATTGGCTGTTCTGTAGCTTCACAATGTGTAGCTGTAAAAATCAGGGCCTCTATCTTCCACTATGGTCAGGATTGTGAATACTTTGATTACAAAGAAACTTGAGAGTGTTGCAAACAGGGATTTTTGTTGGAGGCATTTGTAAGCTGACAATTAGCTGGAGATCCTTTGGTAAAAAGAATGTGACACTCACACTAGAAATCTCACAAATGGGAACACAGAAGCAGTGCATGTAATAGTGTGTTAAAGACAGTGGGCAGGATTCACCTAACTAGCCTCATCAGCAGAAGCCCTGTTCAAGGACTTCCACATGTACAATTTGGCTCCTGCACTCCCTGATTTTTTGGGGGGGGGCAGTAAAACCACCTGAACAACTTGAGGAGTTACAACTGACAAGTTGTAATGCTTGCACAGATAGAATGATTGGAAGAGCATGATGTTCAATTCCACCCAGTAAGTACAGCTAGGAGAGTTTTTGTTTCCAATATTCAGATATAATATGGAAAGTAGTTTGACTGAGAAGCCAACCAGGAGCTCTAAGTTTCTTTTCAATGCATGAGAATTAAGGAGAGGGGAGAAGAGAAGAGTCAAATGTTTGTACTTGCTCATGCACATTATGATAAACCAGTTAATGGCTTGGTACAGATTAATGGCATGTCTCTTTTGCCTTCCAAATCTTTCAGCTATAAACATGGTGCAATAAACCTGGCTGAACATATAATGACATAAAATTGTGCACAAGACTATAGTCTAAAGAAGCTGCATCTTTTGTTAAAAACCTCTTTGAACAGATAATATCTGCCGGCATTGTTTTCTAAAAAGTACCTGTCAAACACTAATTAAAATATAGCTCAGTTTAAGCTTGCAACTTTGTGTTCTGCTCAGTCATTGAAAATGAACTTCCAATAAAAGATTTGTTCAGCATAGCAACTCACCTTCCAGAAGTTATCAACTTTGCCATAGACAAGCGACTGGTCCTGCCTTTTAATTACGTTGAAGTGCTTGATGTCACTGGAATTCAGATATTGTTCCACAACAAAACCAAGGAAACTATTGTCTGGAGTGTGAGCTGTAAACCAATCAACCAAACAAACAAAAAGTCAGCACTGCGTCATTATGCATCACTGCAACACTGTCATAAGTCTTATCTTCTATTATGTATTTTCCTAAGGATATTGTCATGCTGCAATTCACATGGCTGTTGACAGGTAGCACTGTGAGGTAAAGGGATCCCTGACCATTAGGTCCAGTCGTGACCGACTCTGGGGTTGCGGCGCTCATCTCGCTTTACTGGCCAAGGGAGCTGGCGTACAGCTTCCGGGTCATGTGGCCGGCATGACTAAGCTGCTTCTGGCGAACCAGAGCAGCGCACGGAAACGCCTGCTAGGTGGGCAGGAGCTGGGACCGGGCGAGGATTCAAACTGCCGACCTTCTGATCAGCAAGTCCTAGGTTCTGTGGCTTAACCCACAGCGCCACTGTGAGGTACAGCATGGTAAAAAAACCACAAAACTGGTCTCAGAACTGCTGGGCCAAGGCAGCAGCATAAGGGGCTGAGGAGGAGGGAGATAGAAAGGCAGGAGGTGGCACAGGCCAGAGGATGGGTGACCCAGGTAAGTGAGCAAGATGTCTGGCAAGGTGTAAGGAGAAAAGGGAAGAGGAGGGAGGGGAGAGAGTGTCTTTGATGATGCGTAAGGGGATGGGGTGGCTTTGGTGAGGGGGTTGATAAGGGCAGGTGGGATGGTCCAGCAAAGAGAGCAGGGATGCAGCCCCTAGCATTTAATAAGTGCTTAGAATATATGTTTACCCTTTCATTATATTCAAAGACTTGTAATATTAAAAGTGAAGGATACCAAAATAACTACAGACCTATAAAAACAGTTTAATACGTGGACATATCTTCTTTTTTATGTAATATCTCAACTTGGATGACTCCGAGGGCTAACTCCTATTCTGAAAAGCAAAAATTGCTTTTGTAAACAACTTGAACTTACGAAACATTGTGTAGAATTGTTGTGGGTTAAGGTTCCATTTTCCCCATGGAGTTTTGTGGCCTTTAGATTGGGCATAATGAGCATGGTTAAACTCTGGTTCAGTCCCAAATGAATCTAGCACTCGTAACATGCACCTGTGCAAAGATAAAGGAAGGCAGCAACAGTGTTAGTAATTGGTGACCATGCCTTCTAAAGCTGATACAGAAATTTCTGGCATAACCGAGAATAAAAGCAATACCATGATATGCATCAACAAATCAGCATGGTTACTATTCATATTTATTCATGCCAAAGAAAATATGGTAAACATCTGCCTCTGATAGCAACACCACGGGCCAATTTACATAATAAACCTAGCAATCTTGGGAATTAGAAAGGGCCCATTCTCCCTAAATACCAAGTATTATTATTCTTATTTGCACGTGTCCACTGAAAAATGGCCTAGAAGTACTTCTCAACAATGGCCTAGGAGTACTTTGTTGAGAAGTTTTGATAGAAAAGGTATTTGAAAGGCAGTTTCAGAGTTGGAATGGGATCAAGAGGTGGGGTGGGGGGAAGAGAAGAGCTGCAATAAATTAAACACAAAGAAGAATTTTCTAACAATAAGAGCTGTTGGAGAGTGGATCAGACTCCCTTGGGAAGTGGACTGTCCTTCCTTGGAGGTTTTTAAGCAGAGGTTGGATGACCACCTGTCATGGATGCTTTAGCTGAGTTTCCTGTATTGCAGGGGGTTGGACTAGATGACCCTCGATGTCCCTTTCAATGCTACAATTCTGTGATTCTATTTTATGCATCCATGATACTTCCACATTCTAAGTCCCCTAAGTCTGCACTGGGTAGCTGAAATTCAAAGCTTTATGTCAACCGCTTTCAGTGAAAACATTTTACAGCAGCAGAATTATTTTTTGATTACATCAAGTGCTTGTCGGGAACCAAACGTATTATTTAGTAGAATAAATCATACAGCAGAAGGAAGCTGTTGGGTTATACTGTGGAAAGGAGAGTGGGATTTGAATAAAAGCATTTGGTTTTAAGCCAAATGCAGGACGTGGGATGATTCTTGGAAGATAAGGATTAGCAAAATGAGTAGGCTGAATTAACTATCTGAAATACAGTGACAGGTTACATAATATTTATTATTCTCCCCATTGCATTAACACTGATAACAAAGAAATGAATCACCAAGTCAAGTTTTAATGCACTGTTATGCATATGGTGCACTCTTAAAAATAATGTTTGAAGGAAAGTAAACCAAAGTTAAGAAAATGTATATAATGTGATTCCTAAAGTAGCTTTACTGTTAAGTTTTCTTCTTCTCTACTTTTAATAGAATTATAGGACTGAAAGGGATGCCAGGGGCCATATAGTCCAACCCCTGCAATGCAGGAATCTCAACACGTAGTCCCCTATCCAATTTGAAACCATACCAGACTCTACTTAGCTTTGCAAATATGCTAGCAGTTTTAATGCTATACCGCTTGGAGGTGTTTTGCTGACTTCCACTTTATAGAGTACCAAAGAATAACTGGAAAACAGAAAGCTTTAAGAAAACCAAAGGATAACTAATTCAACTTCCTGAACTGAAAAGGCAAGAAATTGTTGGAACCCATCGTCAACAAATGCCTCCAGAGCCCATAGCTTTCCATAGCACTTTATTCCATTACTCAGTTCATGCTGCAAAATGAATAGTTAACTGAGTTACCTCAAATGCTAAAAACAGCCTTTTTTCAATTTGAACCATTTGGTAAAGAAAAGCAGCAAAGAAAAGTTGAAATATTCATGTTATTTCATATATTTAATGAACTAGGAAGAAGGAAAACAATGAGGTTTTAGTTTGTCAGGCACATTTTCCCCTCCCATCTTCTTCCTAACAGAATCTGCTCAGTTTCTAAAATTTGGAATCCAGTGGCAATGTAAATCTACATGAATGAAAAATGAGTGAATATATGTTGCCCATTCATATTTTCAATTATGTTTTTCAGGCTCTGTTCTGCTACAACTGCAAACCGTGGCTTGGTGCTATGTGATAAAGCTTGCACACACATGCACACTCTCCTTGCTCATCTGAAAAAAATATTTCCTGTAAGCCTATTACATATGAGTCATCCAAATATGGATTATGCTTTCACTCCAAACTAGAATGGCAAACCACAGGTTGAAGCTGATTTGAAAACATGATTTGGAGAGCAAGTATAAACTGTAGTTCAGTTCACCACTCTGGATAGAAAAACAAGCCCTGGATTGTTTGTAAGAGGAAGTAATTGGGTGTCAGTGGGGAGAAGGGCGGGTATGAATACAAGGTTTGTTCACAGTGCACCAGAATAAAGTCTGGAGATACACCTGAGTGACCCTGACCACAAAAAACTAAAGCAACTAAAAAGCAAGAAGAATGCAAAATAATACAATTTATTTTGGTTAAGTTTACTTTCAAATATTGAAAAACAAAACAGATAACAAAACAGAGATTAATAAATCTAATCAGCAAAAAGTAGTGACTCCAATTGCCAGATGCATTTCAAACGTCTTCTTCAGTGGCATATAAACGACAGTTAGTGGATTAGCTATTCCACAGTAGAATCAGATTCAGGTTTGCATAAATCAGGAATCTTAGTCTTAAGGAAAAAAAAGACTACATTTCTGCTCTGTGCAAGATTTATCCTCCTGATATCCAGGAATTTTCCAGTTCCACTTCACTAAAGCAGGGGGTAGACTCCCAACGCTCTGGCCTTGAGGGACATAAGGGATGAAGAAGCTACTGTCATACAATTTCTTACAGAGCTCCTATGAAAAAGAAGCGACTCATACACAGGAGTTTTTTCCCCGACGTCCACACAAGATGTGAGGACTGCCTGGGTAAGGCGTCATGGCCTTATGTGAATGCTCTATAGGAAATATGGCTAGTTTAAAAATTCAGATTCCACATCAGGGACAAGGAGGAAAAAGTTGTAAAAATGCACTAGATATGTGGAACCACAATTCCTTCTGATAAACTGCTTTAGAAAGGAATACTTACTGATAGTGAACCCAGGATGGTCCAAGGGTTTTCTTGAACTGAGTCAGTCCAACAATGTCAATGTAAATTAGTTCCACTACTTTATCCCCTTGA
This sequence comes from Podarcis vaucheri, assembly GCF_965113315.1. Taxonomy (NCBI): domain Eukaryota; kingdom Metazoa; phylum Chordata; class Lepidosauria; order Squamata; family Lacertidae; genus Podarcis; species Podarcis vaucheri. The sequence goes on along the minus strand of NC_138759.1, from coordinate 99,373,627 downwards.
GTTGGGCAGCCAGATCTGTTACCAACAACCTTCTTCATAATCCTAATAGTAAGAAAAAAGAAAAACTTCATTTCCACCAAATTCCTGCATTCATACATAAGAATGAAATAAATTTAGTCTTAACAGTGAGCTTTTATTTTTCCATTCCCAGAGACAGAATGACTAACGAACCAGTGTGTGTGTGTGTATACGCATGTATTGCCTCAACAGGATTTTTGAAGAGCAGTGTCTGAGCAGGAGTCACTGCAACTCCAAAAGCCTGTCCAAGGCAGTATTCTAACCCTCAAATGATCAGTGCTGATCTAACATCTTGCTGGTCTGGTTCACAGAACACCATATGTCAAACTATGGTTTACCAGGACTGTGAGAACATGTGGATTCCTGGAGATGAGTCACTTTACTCATCCCATCTTAAGCCATGGTTTGACTTAGTGCGTCATCAAAACCTGGCCTTGTGGTTAGGCTCTTTCCTTGCTAACTGTGAGCTACAGCCAAGGCTTGTTCTCAGCACTTGGGTTTGGAAAACAAGCTAAGCCAAATCGTTGGTTAGCTCAGCAGAGGAGTTAAAAAAAGACCAGGAAGAAAGCATAATGGTTGCAACCAACTCTCCTTGTACCTGCACATCCACACAGTCCCAGAAAACCGTAGTATGGCTTACTGTAGTGTGCAGGCAAAGACTAATGTGAAAAATATGGTTTGTGCAACAGGGCTTTCGTGTCCTCTACTCTTCACTGCTGCCTTCTCCAGGAGCCCCACTAGAATGAAGTGGAATATTGTGTCAGGGAATGGAAGCAGGATATGGAATAGGTTGGAGCTGGAGGGCATCTTCCCTATAAGGAATTCCACACCCTTCATTGAGTGCCCCTTCCCATTTCCTGCCTAGCAATCCAATACTGATAGGTAACCTTCACAACAGACCTTGGGTTCTGTTTTCCCTCTGTGAGCTACATGTCTCAGAGAAGCCAATTCTCCTTGTATTGTATACTTGTGAAACACTGCAAGAGGAATAAATCCCCGAGCTTACCACGGTGTGGGTGTGCACATGGATGTGCACATGCGCAATAGCTCTTCTTTCCCATTTGGTAGTAGGTGAGCTACAATGTGCTTCCAATTTCTTATTGGGGTTTTATGTATCAGGAAAGTGAGGGGCCTGGTGGGCTCTCTACCAAGACCAAAGCTTGCCTCAAAAAATTTGGTCTTTCCAGATGCAACTAACTTGCCAGATCCTCAGTCTCCAGAGAAATTATGCTAGTCTCATTTTGAAATCGCATTAGTCTCACATTTCAGCAAACAGCACTACTGACAGAGGTATTGATACATGGAAATGTCCACAACAGGGTTAACACTTGATAACTTCCTTAGCATAAACATGTGCTCCCTGCACTGGCAGAAATACAGTGAAAGCAGGCCAGATAAAAACAGATAGGGATACCCTATTACCGTATTTTTCGCCCCATAGGACGAACTTTTTCCCCTCCAAAAACGAAGGGGAAGTGTGTGTGCGTCCTATGGGGCGAATGCAGGCTTCGCGCACCTCTCCTCAAGCCGCGGGAGCCCAGCGCAGGGCTCCCGCGGCTTGCGGAGAGTTGCCTGCATGCCGAAGGCTGGGTGCACTGAACTCAGCGCGCCCAGACTTCGCGCACCTCTCCACAAGGCGCGAGAGCCCTGCGCTGGGCTCCCGCGGCTTGCGGAGAGTTGCCTGCATGCCGAAGGCTGGGTGCACTGAACTCAGCATGCCCAGACTTCGCGCACCTCTCCGCAAGGCGCGAGAGCCCTGCGCTGGGCTCCCATGGCTTACAGAGAGTTGCCTGCATAACGAAGGCTGGGTGCACTGAAATCAGCGCGCCCAGACTTCGCACACCTCTCCGCAAGCCGCAGGAGCCCGGCGCTGGGCTCCCGCGGCTTGCGGAGAGTTGCCTGTTCTGGGGGCTGGGGTCGGGGGAAGCTCGGGCTTCCCCCGCCCCAGCCCCACGCCTGGGGGGGAAATATATTTTTTCCCCTTTATTTCCCCCCCAAAAAACTAGGTGCACCTTATGGGACGGTGCGTCCTATAGGGCGAAAAATACGGAACTTTAAACTCACATAATTCTTTGCACAAATGGGCCTATTCATGTACCAAAGGAGTGTAACCAAACAGTATGACTAATCCTTTAAGCCCATATTGTAAACATTTTAATTCATGGCTGCTTATGTATATTATACAAATACAAGCGTGCACACTTCCGGGACTAGCTGCCATACATTAACTCTGTGGCTTAATTTACAAGGAAGCATAATAGAGAAGTCTTTCAAGCTTATTGAGTTGAGATATGGTACAGCAGAACAGTTCTTTGGGGCCCTGAAATCAAAGCTCATCAGTTTCTGACATACAAATACAGTCAGCCCACAACTATGCAGGGGTTACGTTCCTGGGATCACGCCTAAAACCACGTATAGTCAAAACATGTTAGATGTCATGGTGGGTGGGGTTTGCCTTTGTTCCCAGAAGCCTGCCCCCTTTCTGCCTGCTTTTATCTTTTATTATTTGTTTGCATTTTTTGCCAAGAGCGTAAGGCTGAATGCAAACAAATTACAGTGGTGCCCCGCAAGACGAATGCCTCGCAAGAGGCTAGACGAAAGAGTTTTCCGTTTTGGAGGTGCTTCGCAAAACGAATTTCCTATCGGCTTGCTTCGCAAGATGACAATGTCTTGCGAGTTCCTGCTGGTTTTTTTCCCTCCCCCCCTTTTTCTAAGCCGCTAAGCCGCTTATCAGCTGATCCGATCAGCAGATAAGCCGCTAAAAGCCGCTAATAGCGCTAATCCGCTAATCCGTCAATGGGCTTGCTTCGCAAGACGAAAAAACCGCTAGACGAAGAGAATCACAGAACGGATTCTTTTCGTCTTGCGAGGCACCACTGTAAGTGAGCATACGTTGTGGGCTTACTGTACCACCACCTGTGCTATTAAACATCACCCCCAGCACAATACAGTGTAACCACGGGCTTAATTCTCAATGTGTTTCCAGTGAAATAATTTGGAAATTATGGTTCGTGTGCAGAAGAACAGGATCTTCAGAAAATAGCTCAAAATCCAAAACCTGTCTGAAAAAACGATGGCTTTCACACAAATTAACCACAACCAATCTAATTTGCTGATAAACAGTTTCATGTTGGAAATAAAGGTTATTTAAGAAAAAAAGGAAACAAATTAGAAGACATTTCTCTTGCTGCAGATGTCTAGCACACCTGTAATGGCAGAGAATAGAACTGCTTAGTTCTGAATTTTCCAGCATTCATTTATGAAGCCTAAGGAGGAAGCAGTGACAATGAAAACATATTATGCTTTTCATGGTGCACATATTTAGCTTATGAAAATAATCTACTTATCATCTGTTTAGTGAATTATCACTTTCATTTTCCTCTTCACAAAATTATAGGCTGTAGAATAAAGGCTTCAAGAGAGTTTGCAGTTAAAGGAAGGGGGTTTTTTGGTACTCAAGTTTCAAAGTGGAAAATAATCTCCTTACTCCTTGAGCTCTGCCAATGAAGCTGAAATCCTAATGTCATGGCCCAGTAAATAGAGAGATGTAATTAAATCACTCCACTGGACTAATTCACCAAGTGGGCCACCACTAAAGGCATTTTCTGCAATCTTGAATCCAGATTCTTTTGTGAGGAGTCCCAGATGAACAAGGACCTGAAAAAGAAAGCTGAAATGTAAGTATTCAGTACTGGATATATATTGAACAGAGGGTTTAACTATAACATCATTTTACATCAATAGCCCCAATTGCTACAACATAGAATATTAAATAGTTGTACTTAATTATTTCAATCACTTATAAAACACCTAGTATTTTCTAAGCATGTGGAGCTGTTCATTTACAGCATCTACAAAATGTTAAAAACACACACAAGATACTCCTCAGCCACAGACTCACATGCTAACAGGCACAATGCAAAAGGAAAAGAAACTAAGAGAATAAGTCATGCATTCAAAGGCATCAATTATTGAAATTACTTCAGACCTACTCATGTGGGCAGAAGTGTGCAGAGAGAGAAGCAAGACCTCACTTCTGTGTGAGAAGCATGTGCAAGCTTCCTGTTTGTGAGCTGGGGATCTGCACAGCTGGGACCTGTGGCGTAGCATGGGCGGGGCAATGAGGGAAGTTGCCCTGGGCGCAAAATTGTTAGGGGTGCAAAATTTCATAAGATAAAAAGAAAAGAAAATAATAATAATAATAATAATAATAATAATAATAATAATAATAGCACGCCCTCTGCCTCACACAGAACTGGTGATGGCCAGTTGCTCAGATTCCCTTTGCACAGGCTTTTGAAAGATACCCGCTCCTGACCAAAACCCCATCCTGCTTGATGCTCACAGGCATCACAGCTGCAAGGATACTTGCCTTGCCCCAGGCAACCCACGCTACGCCACTGGTTGGCACACACACACACACACACACCACAATTAGGTTCTCAGACTACATGGAGCTCCTGCAAATGTGCTCATACAGTGGTATTTTCCCCTTACAGAACAAGTAAGATGGTGGGACTCAAAGTGAGCCACTCCCCACTCCCTAAACATGTATGCCCTGTGCAAGAGTGAAACATGAACAGGGCTACTGTCTCAGCAGTATCATTTATTTAGCCAGCAAAATTCAAATACCACTAAATCGCAGTCTCTTAAGAGATTCACATAAAACATACAAAATACCAATTCAATATAGCAATAAAATAAACTTTGAAAACAGTAAACACAATACAATTATCAAAATACAGATAAAAGCAACAGTTCTGAGAACAAATGCATATGATCAAGTTACATTTCTAGGGATGCCTGTTGGTGGAAAAAATGTTTTTAGAAGGCACCAAAAAAACCCAGTACAATGAAGGTGCCTGCCTAATATTAATAGGAAGTTAATTCTCTAATCTAACGATGATTAGAGAATCATCTAATGTGGACTGTGGTGGGCTTCCCTGCCTGTAAGTACGTATACACATACAACCCAAAGCCCTTAGTCCCTTAGCTGTTTGCAGAACCCAGTATGCAGTCAATAACAAAAAGCAATACACTACATTTAAGGCTTTTTATTGGTCATTCATTTGATGTTACATCTTAAATGTGATTCTGCTGAGTCTGGCAGGTTGTTGCAGGTTTCAGTTTCTCTTCAAATTCTGTATTCACGGTTAGGATATATCGTTTAGTTTCCAATTATATAATCCCTGAAGGTTAGTCCATGTTCTGCACAATCTAATGTTTTGTTTTTTTAAAATGTGTATCCAGAATAAATACTCTCTGGTTTAACTGCTGGTACAGGACCCCTTCTGATCTGATGGTGCCAATTATATTAGTACCAGTTACTTCTAATGTGATTTAACCCCAATTATTCTCATTACAATAACAAGAGGTTATCTGTGAGGTACCCTGTGAGAAAATTAAATCATTTCCTTATGGCCAAAAGGAGACTGCCAAAAATGCTTTCACATTATCACTGACTCAGACCACAGAAAGGCATAACACAAATAGTTTTGGGGGACATTTTTATATCCGAAACAAAACTGGAGTGAAACTTGGGGTTGTAAGATGTCCCGAAAAAGAGCCATGTGGGCTGGTGCCAGAAGAATGAATGAATGCTTTTCCTGGATCAGTTTTTGTTTGAAAAAACCATGGGACTTTTTTAAAATGCCAGGATATTAACAGTGGCTGGAGCAATAAAGTACACCAATGGCAACTATCACCATCTCACCATAAACCTGTACCAACCTGGTCTGAGCCTCACATAGGGCAAAATATTTCTGCATTGCAGGGAGCTGGATACCTCATGGTCTCATCCAACTCTATGAGTCTGTGATGACTAGGAAAATCATACCCCAAATTATTGAATTTGCAAGGCCAAAAAAGCACCCCACATATAAAATACAATTAGTTTTCTTAGGATATTTTGTGTCCCAGGTGCTTTTTGTGCTCCTTTTTAATCCTAGAAGGACTACATTGCAGATAAATTCTGCAATGAAAAAGTGCACCCGGGGTATAATTCTAACTCTAGACATCTGGATTAAAATAAAGGTATTCCATACACAATGCTAATATTTCAAAGTCTCCAACTATTTTCTCTGTGATGAAAATAGGGATGTCCTATTTAATCATCATCATCATCATGCTCCACCCATCTGACTGGGTTGCCGCATCCACTCTGGCAGCTTACAACATATATAAAAATATAACAAAACAAACTTTTAAAAAATTCCCTATACAGGGCTGCCTTCTAAAGGTTGCATAGTTACTTATCTCCTTGGCTCAGGGGTCGCATAACTCCATACCCTCCAACATTTATCCAATGAAAATAGGGACATCCTAAGGAAAAGCGGGACATTTCAGGATCAAATCAGAAACCAGGACGGCTTCTGTAAATCCTGGACTGTCCCTGGAAAACAGGGATACTTGGAGGGTCTGACATTTGAAATCAGCTTATATTGGGCCCTTAACACCATGGAGAGATTTCAAGTCAATACCTGTCCATCCAGAATCAAGGTTATTCAGATACTACTTTACCTTTATCCTCAAAATGCTCCTTTCCTTGGATTCATGTTTTTAATTGGATTAAAATCCCACTGGCAGAGAATTGTAACTGGTTTTTAGTTAGCATACACTACCTCGTTAAGTGTCACCAATTGGAAGCATTTTGCATTGCTAGCTTAGTTACCTCTCTCTTTTTCTCTGACCTACAAAGAGGGTAAACTGACATATGGCAAGTATATTGAACCGACTCCTACTCGACACTTAGAGCTAATGGGCAGTTTTCTAGATGAAGCAATGTAAATGGTATTTCTGCCTTGGAGCAGAACTCACTTTTTTTCGTTTTCTCCTCTCCAGGTTTTGTTTTTCAGCAAGTGATTTAATTGCTTCTATCCATGTGTCTGCCATCCTTCTTATTCGTAGCATCATCCACCGGAACTCTTCATGCCTGGACATCATTTTGTATAGCAATTCAAAATTTGTTCTGATTTCGGCCTTCAATTAAACAGAAAAGTTTTAAAAGTGATATTGCAAAAATCATTATTTTTTTCCCTAATAGGAAATCTCTCTAAAGTGTGTGCATGTGTGAGGCACAGTGTCATTCCACTTCATTTATTTAAAAAATGCATACAGATATTCCAAAATTCAAACTCACAAAGTTGGGAAATGGAAAGTAAGCTCTCAGATATTATCTGTGTAATAATTGAGCTCATCATGTGTGTTCTCCCCTCCCCCCATATTACTTTGGTCATTTCATACATTACACCAAATATGTCTGCTGACTGAATAGACCTACCTGCAATATAAAAAGTATGCTTCCAAATATTTGCTGTAGTATCTAAAAATCGTGTATTAACTTCTAAGTATGTCCAACAAATGCATGTTTCCAAAAGAATGGCAAGAAAAAGCAAGTGTGTGAGATTAGGACCAGAATTACTAGGCATTCAGACAGTTTAGGGTTTACTTTATAGCCCAAGATTTGTTTTTGTTTTTTTCTCCCTACACAGAAAGCTGAACTTAAGGTAACTCCAAGGCCCACTTTGTTAACCATTTTGAAAGCTTTGAGACATACTCCTTACCATCGTCTTTTGATCAGTTTCTTCATTAGGATTTTTTGCTCTCCAGGGTAAACGGGGACACCAGTTTTCAACCTGCAGATATAGGGATCTTTTGTTAGGCACAGCTTCAGATGCATCAAGCAAGATGTTCATTCAACTATATCCTTGATGTGATCCCATTCTCATTTGCTGGTAGCCATAACAAAACAGCACAAGGTCAGCAGGCGACAAACCAAAAAAGAGGCACTTCTTTGAAGATATCGTAGCAACAGCAATAGCATTTTCAAAAGACGACGAAAACAGATTGGCTATTAAAAGTCCTATCTTTGGCCTCTTCAATAAACTGGCTCTCTTTCATTAACTGATCAAATCTTCAACATATCATATACGTATTGTATGAAATAACCCTGAAGAAGTTGCTATGAGAAAATTGGAGTGCTCAGCACAACAGGACAGCTGGCACATGTAGAAAAATGTGTTTAAATCATTATGCAAGAATAAAGCACAATACGAGTCAATAATAAATAAAAAACTGTGACATTAAGACTTTATTTATTTAGTAGAAGGAACACTGATATCCACAGAAGGCAACACTTCCCTTACATTGTCTCTTGAGACGGACGGATGCCAACAACAATGAATATATGAGAACACAGGATGCCATGAATCCATTCTCCTATCGTAATGGATTTCCTGGTGGTACTAATCCCAATGCACATTGGCATCCAAAAACACGTGGGATGCATAACAGCAAATACTTTTCTACAGTCCAAAAATGAGTGTTCCAGTGATAAGGAACCTATAACACTTAAAAATGATTCACTACAAAAAAAAGGCCAAAACCTTTGCCACTCACCAAAATCTTCGGTGCTAGCAGAGGAGTTGATAACTTGCCAGTCAAAAGAGTTTGAGTCCATGTGCCAAATTGCCCCTAACTCTACCATGGTTTGTTCATTACTTTCATTAATGTTTTGTTATTGTTGTTAAAATAGAAATGGAAAGTGCAAGGAGGTCTGATTAGGATTCCACCGTGTCCATGGTCAACACTTTCCTCCTGCACCATTGTGCTGAAAAAAACACACCCCTCCCCAAACTGCTGTTAGTCCTAGGACAGGACTAACACTCTATGATTTAAAGTAGGCTATAGCTCAGAATTTAATCCATAAAGAGATAGCCTTATATAATCTGCTTTTTGTTAGAACTATTCTATACGGGTGTGTGTGTGTGTGTGTGTGTGTGTGGAATAAATAGATGAATAAAGAAATGCTTCTGACCATGTCAGAATCTCTATTGCCTAATTCTGATAGAAAGAACAGCCAGAGGGATGGTAGGATTTAACTGTCATCAGCAATCAGAATTTAACCAATGGCACACTATTACCAAGCAAGCTTCTTCACAGGCAACTTTATAATTTTGTCTTGCAGCAGAGGTACTTCACTGTTTCTGTGAAGCAGCACCATGCTACATACTGAGGAATAACTGCACATTTTAAGCAGAATCTCCTCGTCAGAAGTCATTGGAGAAAAATAGCTCCCACCTATGGTGAATTACTAAGCTATCCACTCCCCAAAAACCCAATTCTCTTTTTTAGTACTGTTCTCATTCCTTACTGAAACTACTGCATTCCTTATTGCAGAATATGCATGTTTAGAACTCTAGTTGAAAATTATGATGATTGATTTAAAGATCAAATTGTGTTGAGAAAGAATCTTCCATCAATCTCTGAGAGGATGCCTGAAGAAATAATGCTCCATGATTTTGGAGCATCAGATAGAAAGGTAGACCAGGGAAGAGTCTGCTGCAAAAAGAAGACTGCCTATTGACAAATTACTTTATGAGACACCAGTTCCAGGTTATCTTTAGCAAGCAACACAATTCATATATCCACATCATAGTAGTGGTTATTAGAATTTTATTTCATGCTTGAATTCACAAATATTTAAGCTTTTGGAATTTGCTGTTTAGCTTAATCATAACATTAATCACAGGATTAAGTATGCTGAATTTAAGCTCAAGGTTAATACCATGACCAAACAATATTAGTTTTATGTGCTGTCAAAAAGAAACCTCTTAGGAAACCCCCAAAGACTTTTATGTATGCTGTTCACTAAACATAAAACAGATTGATGAGTAACATGGATCATTTGTTCTTCGGGGAAGCACAATGAATTCTATACAATTATGTACTGTAACAAATGCCACATGAAGTACTTCATAAAATCCCTAAATTCTGGAGTGTTTGAAGATCTAGGATTCACTATTTTTTCATAAATACAGAAGCATCCTAATATGTCAAGAGAAGGACATGATAAACACAAATCATTATACAGTGGTACCTTGGGTTACATACGCTTCAGGTTACAGACTCCATTAACCCAGAAATAGTATCTCGGGTTAAGAACTTTGCTTCAGGATGAGAACAGAAATTGTGCTCCGGCAGCACGGCGGCAGCAGGAGGCCCCATTAACTAAAGTGGTGCTTCAGGTTAAGAACAGTTTCAGGTTAAGAACAGACCTCCAGAACGAATTAAGTACTTAACCCGAGGTACCACTGTATATCACTAGGCCTTGACATTTTTTTCTCCATCAATAGTTACAAGATGGCTGAGAGCACTGGTGGTGAATTGGGTGTTATAAACAACATTTTGCCCCATTGTCTGCATAGCTCTAACCTGTTGTATATAATGGCCTTGCACAAAATGGAAGTATATAGGGTGTTCCCCTAGCCAACATGTTAGGTCATATAATACTACTGTAGGTATCACAGAACACTTATATGCACCTCTCCCAGATTTCAGTTCTTACAATCACCCTAAAATGGGGTAATGGACTCTGGTAAAGAAAAACCTTTCCAACAATACACAACATAGAAAATAAGTCTAAAAAGTGTGACTGATGAGGTTAAAACACTTGCTTCACAAACTTATATATTTATAGCCTTATCATAACATCTTGCTTTTTAGAAAAATGAGATGAGCAAATGCAAAATTACTCTCCGATCTGAACTGGTTGAGAATATGCTACTCCTACACTCTAAAAGAACATATTCAAAATAATTTTCCACTGCAATTCTGTCTTTCTATTATCCCTGCAGTAGTATCTGTGTGTGATATATTTATAGATGTTGAACAGTGAAGCTTCATGCAATAGTTGATTACCAGCTTTCACCACCAAATAAATGGAACCCAGTACTCTTAATAAGTAGTATCACAAGGCAATGGCAGCCCAATGGGACCATGTGTCACAGGTCATGAAAGTAATGCACTGGCTGCCAGGGAGCTACTGGGCCTAATTCAATGTGTTAGTCCTAGCATATGCAACCCTAAATGGCTTAGGATCCAAGTACCTAAAAGAGTTCTTTCCTCAGTATCAAAGACCCTGTACCCTATGATCTGCAGGTCAGTCCTTGCTGTTGATGCCACCAATAGGGGCTGCTTCGTTGGCAATGACATGTAAAAGGGCCTTTTCATTGGTGGTTCCCCATTTGTGGAATGCCCTCCTCTAGTGAGGTGCATCATAGTGAGGAGGAATTTGAAAACGTTCCTAAATAATGGCCGAAGAATACTGTACACCTGGCGACCCTGAGATCACCGGATGAAATCGTGTTTTTAATTGTGAATCTTTTTACAGTGTTGTAACTGTTCTAGAATGCTTTTATTTTCTTTTAATTGTGAGAGTGCGTGCTGCCCAGTGTAAGCTGGTAGCCAACAAATGACAGCAAGAGCCACTGTTGAGGTCCACTGGGACTGCATTGTTCCATCTCTTTCTTCAAACCATTTTAACTCACCCAGAACCTATTACAGTGGTACCTCTGGTTAGGTACTTAATTCGTTCCGGAGGTCCGTTCTTAACCTGAAACTGTCCTTAACCTGAAGCACCACTTTAGCTAATGGGGCCTCACACTGCCGCCGCGCTACCGCCGCCCGATTTCTGTTCTCATCCTGAAGCAAAGTTCTTAACCTGAGGTAATATTTCTGGGTTAGCGGAGTCTGTAACCTAAAGTTACAGTGTATGTAACCTGAAGCATATGTAACCCAAGGTACCACTGTAGTAAGATAGACTGTCAATCTAATAAGCAACAGTTTAGAAGTTAAGTCACAAGCTGATCAAGAGCCACCAATACTGGATGTTCTGATCTTCTAAAAATCTGTTTTCACCCAAGTTATGGCACTCTTTTGCTGGCATTCTCTTGTGAACTGTATTTGTTCCATCATCTATATTGAGCTTAATTAGCATGTCTATAAAAAGATACCGGTAATACTCACTGACACATGCCAGGAAACACTATGATACCTCCTGAGGTGAAGGAGATATTAACAAGCTAACTTGCTCTAAGAATATGTTTTGGCCTTTCATTACCTCTTGAAAGCTGAGAGAATAAATATGCCATTTTGAGGGGGGGGGGGAGAGGAGAAGTACTATGACACACAGTATGCACATAGCATTTTAATAATTTAAAAGAAGAATTCTACGTTCGTCATTAGCTACATCAGCAGGAAATGCTGATGATTCAAAGACAGTTAAATTCTATTAAGGAAAGACCTTCCTTAAAAGGGAACAAATCTTTAAAGTGCTACAAAATTTAAGAGTTTACCCAGGATAACTCATAGTCAGCCTGTACTTTGAATATGCAGGGAGTTATACCGGAGAGAAATAAAGGGGGGGGGGAGACATTTTCCATCTCACAAGTGTTATAAAGTACAAACGGTAACATACTGCTGGAAAAATGAAACCTATTGGTCATAATTATGCAGACTATGATAAAAACAATGTAGTGTGCATATCAAAGGGCAAGACTAATTACTTTTTTGCCCACCGATCTAAATCGCAGTTAAAGGTTACTAAAAAACTCTGTACCGAGCCACTTTGCCTCTCCCCACTATCATGGGGCCTATGGGGTTAAATTGTGGTTAGTGTTAATTATTATTTATAGTGCTAAATGATTACTGCTTGAAATGTTATTTTAAAATCCAATCAGTCATTGGGATTTTTAAACAGCTCTACATATCAGTCGCAATACAAATTTACTGACCTCACTGAGGTAAATAAAGAAGGAGCATGTGGATCCATCCACACCGTAACTTGCGTAACAAGGATCAGATCGCCACATATCTTTCATCCACTGGAAGATAAAAAACACACACATACAGTCAACAGATATGGGGTTTATAAGCCTAACTACAATACCAACCATACATATATAATATGGGTAAACTGGTAGAAAGCAGCATCTGAGATCAGCAAAGTCAGCTGTGGCCATTAATTATTACATCATGTTAATATTTCATGCATGAACATGTAGAATAACCTCAATGTTAGTCACGGCATCAATATATGGTTTACTACTGTGCACACAATGTAAGTGGACCAAGATCTGTTCTGCACACCATTCTATATATGGGGCTTTTCAGGCTAGGAAGCTGCCTTATATCAAATCAGACCATTGGTCCACTCAACAAATAAATGCAACAGGAAATTAGTCTTACTTTTATTTTGCCCTCACAGTGGGGGAAGCCATCCATGGGAGGCAATTCACACTGTTCCTGGGCTCCATTAATGAGATCTGAGAGAGAGAGAGAGAGAGAGAGAGAGAGAAACACAATATGATTCAATAATTGTAGCACACCTCATAACATATTCATACTTCATCTCAACTGGCTGTGCAGATGGATCACCACTCAAATCCCAACTGAATTCTAAAAATAAGCACTGCCTTTTCTCCCCCGGCCCGCAAAAAGGGAGAATTAGAAGCAGGCCATACAACCATGTAGGAATAAAACTGAATGCGCAGCAATTGTGCTCAAACAGAACAGGTTGTTAAGAATTAAAAATGGAAATAATTCCTCATCATTTATAATTAAGCACAGCCAAATTCCTAAGCAGAAATGCAATTAACCTATTTGTTAAACTGAAGTACAGCAATCATTCAATGTGCAGTTGAGAGTCAAATGTTTGACAAACCTCAGAACACAGATGCAAGCTTAATTCATTTTAAGGCTGCATTCCCTATTATCACTGCATGGAGCACATGCATTTACAGTGGCACACATTATTATGGGTATGGAAATAGAGAAACGGGATGTTGGTCAGAACCTTGGGATCTGAACACCAGAGATTTCTTTCTCCTTGTTATCTGGCTCTACCCAGTCCTCATGTGATTCCAAAAGTCATGTGTGAGAAGTTTGTGTATACACATGGGACTTTGTGCAGAGGACAAAGGCTAGTGGCTTTTGATGATCTTCCCATCCCATGTTGGGACAGCCCCATGACTATCAGCCTGACCACATATTGCATACCTTGACCTCATGTTCTTGATTAAACATAAGTTTGATGATTTGGTAGTAGGAAGCTCTTTTTCATTTCAGTGTCATGGTCAGTCAGCCCATTTCCTTGTGAGGTTTAGGTTCATAGATGTTTCTAACATTTGCAGGTGTGGTGTGCCTATTAAAATGCCCTGCCCCTGGTGGCTGATGGACATGTTTGGCTCTCATGAGTAAACCAAGGATGAGGAACCTGCAGCCCCCCCCCAGATGTTGTGGACTACATCTCCCATCATCCATGACCACTGGTCATGCTGTTTTAGGCTGATGGAAGCTGGAGTCCAACATTTATCTGGCGGGCCACAGGTTCTTCATTCCTACAATAGTCCATCTGTGCAAAGCAGAAATAACTCAGGCAGTTGATTCAATCACTACCCAACCACACTCTCCTCTACTACTGCAAAGAACTCAGCCTGCTCCCCCACCCCAAATTATTAATCCAGGATGTTATCTAATGTTGTTCACTAATACAAGGAATAAATCAGTGGAATGCCTCCTAGTGGTGCAGCAATAAAACTGCTAGCACATTTGCAAAGGTAAGCAGGGTCCAGTATGGTTTCAAATTGGATGGGGAACTGCAGGTTGCAGGAAGTTGGACTACATAACCCTCAGAGTCTCTTCCAACTCTAGATTTCTAGGGTTCCATGGAGTAACTCCTGCAGTTCCACACTCTAAATCTGCACCGACGAAAGGAGCAGATATAAACCAAATCCCTCGCTATACTGCAGTCTTTTCAGAGGCCCTGAAGTTTTATTTTCATCTGAACATCTAGGCATGGTGCTGGTTAGCTGGGTGACAGTGTAACTCAAGTACACTCTCTCCAGCCCTGCATTTTATATGTTAAGTGTTCATTTGTAGTGTTTTAGATTTGGTACTAAATATAGGTGGTGGAAAACTTGATTCAATTATGACCTCCAGAATGGCACATTAGTGTGCCTGCTTTGTTTCGGCAATGGCAGCATAGCAGCAATAGTTTTATGCACCCATTGTCTCCTTGGGGGGTCTTTCAGAAGAGTTGTGCTATATAAAATGTGAAGGGACTCTTTAGCTTGTGAATATCACCTCAAGGCACAAGTATAACCATTTCCAACCAACACATCTCTTAGCATATTAAAATGGTTCAAGCTTTAGTTAAAATGTAATTGTAGACAAACTATAGCACAGTGTAGGCAGCAAAAGAAGAGTACACAAAATTAATACCAAACCAAGGAGATAGAATGCTACTGTTAAGTACTTGCATACATAGCTTTTATGCTATGACAAAGCTCAGTTCATAACAGGAATGCTTAAATAAAACATAACACACACAGAGCACCAGATGTATCAAAGCAACATGTCAAGGCTTGTTTGCAAATAATATTGACTCAGCTGGAAGTTATCATGAAGGTGGTGTATCAAGGACAATAAATGGGGTTTTGCTTGAAGGGCACTGACCTCTCTGCCTCAAAGTCCTTGGAACTACAGGAGGGAGAACTGAAAAGGCAAGTCTTGGTAACAACAATGATTGCTGTCAATTCAATCAGATCCCCAACAATTAAGAAACATAATTGAAGCCAATATCTGATGAGTTTGAGCTGGACAGCTGACATTTTGACTATGGCTTTAGCAAGCATAAAAAGCCTATGTAGGGTCACTAATTTAGCTGAGTCCTATACTTGTCCTTCAGTACACAATCTGCAAGCTAATTCAAAGAGAAGTTTGCAAGAGATTCATTATAGATTTTTCTGTCATGGGCTTGAATAGAAAAAGGCCTTTCTATTTATAATTTCTAGAAGGACTCCCCACCCTGCAACAAGGGAGAAAGAAATAATTCACACACACACACACACACACACACCCCTAGAGATCTGGCTGAAAAGAGTAGCTTGAAGATTGCAGGAGAAGATGCAAAATTTCAAGGCGGTAATATTCACTTTCACTATCCTTTGCAATAGGAACCATTCTTACTTCTCACTTTCTGCTGCAGGTAGCGTATGGGGCTGTCTGCCAGGCACTGGTTCTGGTTCAGTGGTCTGGAGGATCAGAAACCAGATGCAGGCTCAGGCATTCTACCTCATATTTCCTCCTCCTCAGCTTCCTATGCAGCATTAAATTTACCGTATTTTTTGCTCTATAAGACTCACTTTTCCCCTCCTAAAAAGTAAGGGGAAATGTGTGTGCGTCTTATGTAGCGAATGCAGGCTGCGCAGCTATCCCAGAAGCCAGAACAGCAAGAGGGATCGCTGCTTTCGCTGCGTAGCAATCCCTCTTGTTGTTCTGGCTTCTGAGATTCAGAATATTTTTTCTTCTTGTTTTCCTCCTCTAAAAACTAGGTGCGTCTTATGGTCTGGTGCTTCTTATAGAGCGAAAAATACGGTAACTTGCTATGAAACCAAAGTCAGCAACTGTGGTGAGCTCTGGCCCTTAAAATGCAATAATAATCATGATAATGATAACAACAACAACAACAATGATTTTCAAAGCAAGCCATGTAGGCATTTTGAAACCACAAGGTGGGAGAAACAGGTGTTTTTGGGAAATGCAGGGAGAAGTGAAATGTATGCAAACATGGGGGTATTCAGACAATCCTTATATGATCTTGCTTCTATGCGTTGATAAAATCAGGGTAGCTTTTTGAGCTCAGACACTTTCTCACATGCATAAAAAGTTAGCACCTAAACTAGGAAATCTTACATTTATTTAAACACATTGAAACCCCTGATTCAGGCGTTGCCTTCTCTGTGAAATAAGGAATGAAGAAGAAGCACATAAGCCAAAGACACACTTCCAGTGATGCAGCATGAAGAGATAAGACCAGGAGGAGTTATTCAAAACAACATACTAAACTTCAGTTGTTTAGGAACATGAAGTGTATTGCAACTTCCTGAACAAAACAATACTGTCTTGTATATGCATGAAGCAGGAAAAATATAAATCCTTCTCTTTATAGTCAAAGATAATTGACTAATTACAAATGCAACTAGTATTTGAGATGGAGTTGCAGGTGCTTCAACCTATGGTACCCAAGAATACATCAATTTACTAGCTAACAAATAAGGTGGGTGGTGTTGGTGGGAAACCATCAACATACCAGAGAAGAAAAAGGAATGCTAACTACAAATAGAAATAGCACAGAGGTCTCAAAATAAAGAAAATATCCGGTTCCTCCAGAAATTGCTGAGTAATATCCAATCCTATAATGCAATGAACAGAATTACACTCAACATTCTGAGAAAAATCATTGCATAAGAGCGCACACACACACACACACACACACACACACACACACACCCCACAATTGGACCATCTGGGTGGAGACATACATTACAAAGGGAAAAGATGTTTTAAGCCTGCACCTCACAATTCTGAACCAATCCAAAGTATTAGAAGAGTGTTTTCCTGCATTAGTAGTCTTTGTTTGATATACTCACCAAAAAAGGTAAAAATAAATAGGGTTAGGTGGAATAATGATGTCACATTGTTTATCATTACTTTGTGGAAGCAAAGCATGAAGCACCTGCCAGCTCCAAGATACGTTGGAAGGGTATTCATCCACATGGGCATATCAAAACTTGCAATTCTATCCTCCCGTCTTGACAAGCTTTTCATGATTGCTGCCTAATAAGGTACACATTCCCACCCACAAAGGGCACATCAAGGCTGTGATACAATACCATAGCCAAATATTTTAAGGTATTTTAAGGCACAAGCTACACCATGTTAGGTCCATGGAACAACTCCAGAAAGGAAACAAATAGGTATCCTTTTATATGTTAAAGAAAAATGTAGTCAACATGTTTCAGCAATTCAGTGTGCAGGGTAGGTTCTCTCTAAAACCAGTTACCAGTAGGCAATACAATACAAGGAATGAGGAGCAACAGGGTGTAGTTTCATCACAATCTGCTTCTTTCGGTTCAATGACAGTAAGTCATTAAAAACAAAAACAAAAAGACTAGGGGTTGCATTTAACAAAGTCCTACTCAGAGTAAACCCATCAAAGTTAACAGACCTAAATGAGTCATAGCCATTAAAATGCAATGGCTCTTCTCCGAGTAGGACCAGCATCCTAATACTATCCCAGAAATGTAATCATTTATTGGATTGGTTACCAGGTCTATACTCACAACGGTTCTTTAAAACCCTGACTGCTTCCATTTACTTCAGGGGTAGGGAACCTTTTTGACTCCACAGGTAAGATCCTTATCAGAATCAGCCTTGAAAACCAAAATTGACAGATATCATTACTATGGTGATGGTGATGATCCCACCCTTCACCCTAAGAACCTAGGATGAATTATAAGAATGTACAATCAGGATACCTGGTTCTTGGTCAGATTTTGAAATATATTCTTTTACTGTATACAGTATGTGTGAATCTGCTTTGATTCTAATTTCCTTAAAATAAATCCAATATTTTTTTTACGTGTGATGCTGCAGCAGCTTGGATTTAGCTGTCAGCTGCTGTCCTTGCTCAGCTTTTCCATTTCTGCCCTGCACTACTAAGATTTTGAAACTCGTTATTGCAGAGAGGGTGGCGTCCAAGTTGGCCCCAATACATTAGCTTGCGGCAAGCAGTAGCTGTTGGCGTGCTTGAATACAATTGCCTCATCCACTGTGGGGAAAACATGGGACGTTAATGAACAAAGTTTGTCTGGAACCTGGGTGCCACCACAGCATCTAAAGCAACCAACGTGATGCCCTCCACATGTTGTTGGACTCCAACTGCCATCAGCCCAAACCAACATGGCCAGTGATCAGGAATTATGGGAGTTGTAGTCCAACAACATCTGGAGGGCACCATGTTGGCTGCCCCTCCTCTGAGAACCTGCTTTCAATGTTGTCTGAAGGCAACCACCTTGCTCAAGCTAAGCAGGACTGGATCCAGTGAGCTCACTGGTGGGAGCCCATCTTGGGATCCTTCTGCATTGCATTTATCATGGCTGTTCTATAAATATAATAAATCAATAAAAATCCTAGTTTTGTGTTACCAGGAGAGACTGCACTTATGATTAGACTTTTCCATTTGCTTTCACTCATTTATTGCAGACATGCCCATTTCCTTTTGAAAATTAATATTATGTGTCAACTCTTCAGAGTTCCTACAAAACTCTTATTGTTTTGTCTCCTCCCAAACCCAAAACTATTTCTGTCTTGAGAACAAGTGCCCAAAGATGAAATTCACATATAAGCTGAGGCAGCATTAATAGTTACTTTATAACCTCTTTTCTTATTTATACACTCATTTTTTTCCCTTCAACTCACAAAAAGGGGCTTAGGCAGAAGCGATATGAATTATGAAAACCTTTTCTTTTTGAATGAGATGGTAAAATGCTTCACAGTTCCATGCCAACAGAAGCATTAATGGCTTTTTGGGAAGAAATAAAAGTAAATTCCTTCTGTTCTCAAAAAATACCTGCTGAGCTAGCAGCCTTCCATTAACACTTGACTGAAATAATGCAACTTTTAAAATGTTCAAGTAACTGTCAAGTAGTTAATCCCCAATACTGACTGCAGACCACCTACAGCACATTTCAGTTTTTCTAATACATATTTATCACAAGAGCTTTAATAGTTACAGACAGGCTGTCATCACCATGACCCAATCAGGCAATTTTCCGTGTTCTTTGAAATCAGTTGCCCTCCAAAGTTATTGGATGCAAGCCTCCCAAATGAAATGGATATGAATAAGAAAATTAACAACAATATAGGTGAGCAAAATAGTATAAGCAAACAACATAGCAGTAAATAACACCTTCTTACTTAGATCAACAGTTAGTAGGTATTCGGGTAATAGGCAATGCAGAATTAACCTTATTGTAAGGATTTTCTGGGGGATCAATAGTAAAGGGCTATGTATTAACAGAGTTCCTATGCTTCAAAGACCTCATGTGATGAACTTCAAAACAGAGCTGAAATGCCACCATTTCTTGAGGGACCACTAGGGGTGCATCAGATGATGGCTGACAATAACATCTCTCCGACCCACATGAGGTAAATTGGATGCTGTGATGGGAGTAAATAGCCTCCCTACACCCCCCCGGATTATGGTGGGGGACTGCCCTTGCCTGCTGTGCCCTATACCACCCCCAAATTTGTGGGGATGGGGGCACTAGGCACAATGCCCTCCTGTGGGATTTTGGCACTCCTGGACGCCGTCTCTGATACGCGCCACTAGCTGAAAGAACTTCAAAAGAAATAATTTGGATGAAGCTAATGCACATATTTCAAGGAAGAAGGGGGAGTAAAGACTGCTAACAGAAGAGATCTCTGATAAAACAGGACGAGTCGGAGGAACAAGTATAGATCATGAGAAGATACACCAAGACTTGGTATGGCAAAGGGACTGATGGGGGAGGGGGGGGAAACCTTCCTTTCTTTCCTTTATGTGATTAAACAAGAATCCCACCCACCCACAAGTCAGAAATGTCGTTTTAAGGACTTAAGCTGTGGATTTAAGGCTGTGTGGAGATAAACTTTTGAACCAGAGCATGTTTTAAGAAGAGCGTGGAATGTATAAGGGCTTTGGAATGACGCAGTTAAAAATACCGTCACCATATTGGGAAGTTCTGTCGGAGGACTTAAGTCTGAGAGGAGAAATATAGAAATAGAGCTGTTTTTATATTGTGGATGAAACTCCTCAGTGGGACTTAAGAACGACAGTTCTGTAATTAATGATGGAAAGAGCGCTGTTATCTATGAAGGCGATGATATATCGAAACCATCTCGATTTGAGGACTGGAAGAACGAAAAAATTCACACAGGATTATTATTGGTGTTTATTGGCTTAAGGAGACTATCAGAAGAGATCATAAAGAAAAAAGAGAAAATATATGAACAAGATGTGATGTGGAAACAGCAAGATAAGTCTGGATAGAATTATGAACTTTGTTTGGACTGATTTGGACATTAACGCAGTAGCAAGAAGATGATCAGAATCCCCCTTCGGATCTTGAAATATGGGTTCCCTCAACAAAATATAAAATTCGGCTTTGTAATTCGGAATTTATGTGATGTGATTTGATGTGATTGGCCGGTTAATAAAAATGATTTAAAAAAGAAAAGAAAGAAATGCCACCATTTCTTAAATGGTTGGTTATTGACATGCACTTCTTTAATGAAAAAGATTTTGGTGTACTCTGTGCACTAAAAGAAAGAAAGATGTGATCAGCAAATATATTACTGCAACATTCTAATCATATGCTCATGGCAGACCTTTGAAGAGTCAGGAAGCAGTGCAGCTTCACAGCAACTCAATCATGCAAGGTCACACCTTTATCTTTTGTGAAAGAGATCTGCCCTCCTGTTCTCTCAGTACAAACTCCATGCTTCGAGTGATCATACAGTCACAGAATTGTAGGGTCATCTAGTCCAACCCCCTGCAATACAGGAATCTCAACTAGAACATCCATGACAGATGGCCTCCTAACCTCTGCTTAAAACCTCCAAGGAAGGAGAGTCCACCACATTCCAAGGTAGTCCATTCCACTGTCAAACAGCCCTTACTGTCGGAAAGTTCTTCCTGAAGGTATCAGAATCTCTTTTCTTGTGACTTGAAGTTATTGGTTCAGATCCTAGCCTCTGGAGAAGGAGAAAACAAGCTTGCTCCATCTTCCATGTGACAGCCCTTTAGATATCTGAAAATGGCTACCATATCTCCTCTTTACCAGGCTAAATATATTGAATTCCCTCGACTGTTCATCATGAGGCTTGGTTTCCAGACCTTTTATCATCTTGTTTACCCTCCTCCTGTGCACATGTTCCAGCTTGTCAATATCCTTCTTAAATTGTGCTGCCCAGATCTAGACACAGTACTCCAGGTGTGGTCTGACCAAGGCAGAATAGGTTGAGAATATCATTTCACTTGATCAGGACACTAGACTTCTGATGATGCAGCCTAGAATAGCATTAGCTTTTTTGCTGCTGCATCACAGAATGTTAAGTTGGTATGATGTTACTGTGTTTGACTAGTATATGCAACACATCTGATCAAATCTCACTATAAGCATAAACCCCCCAGTTCCCAGTCTTCCACAAGCCATTATACTTTGGTTCTGATTTCATAAAATGGGATGATTTAGCTGTTTCAAATGAGTTTCATTTTTGAAGAAGCACTGCAAAGCTAATGCTTCTTCAAAGTTCTATGAAGCGTGAAATACATAACATGAATAGAAATTCATAGTGTCATACGCCGGTGGGACAACAGACAGACATAGCAAGCTAAAGAGCTTAGAGGAAACTACAGCATGTTGTTGAAAAAGGCAGCTCATGTGACACATCATGCAAAAAGAAGAACATTGCTTTTTAAGGGGAAAGAGTCAAGACCTATGTTTTAAACTTGGCTCTATAAAAGTGTCTCTTAGTATACATAAGACCTAATGCATTACAAGGTCAAGGTGCCAAAAAAAGAAACAAGAAATAAAATTTTGGCTCCAAATAATGTAGCATTATTTGTACAGCTGTATCTCGGTTTTTGAACAGCTTAGTTCTCGAACGTTTTGGCTCCCAAACGCCGCAGACCTGGAAGTGACTGTTCTGGTCTGCGAACTATTTTTGGAAGTTGAATGTCTTATGGGGCTTCAGCAGGTTCCAATTGGCTGCAGGAGCTTGCTGCAGCCAATCAGAAGCCACACTTTGGTTTCTGAATGTTTTGGAAGTTGAACGGACTTCCGGAACGGATTCTGTTTGACTTCCAAGGTACAACTGTATATCTTAAAAATGAAATATCCATATGGTGCAATATCCACTGGTGTCTGCCAACTTGAACAATTGAAGTCTGCTTGCACAATGGGAGTTTGGGTTTCTCTCCTTCTCTCGTTCAGTTGCTTCCCTTGGGAAACTCTAAGATTTGAGTGTCTTATAAGCCTGCTACTTATTGTTCAACAAATTATGCATCTTCTAGATAGCACTCTTCTTTAAAACTTCAAATACTTTTAGTAACTTTTTTATCCCACCGTGTGTGGTAATCATAGACACAACTACAAAAATAAAAAGGTACTCTAAGAATCACATAGCAGATCTTTTATAAAGAAGCGAAAACACCCTTATCACATTTCCCGTGTTCTCTGAAGCTTAAACATTCCTCCAAGGGGGTAAAAAAACCACTCACAATTGCTCAAATTGATCTGTATCACATCTGTTATGTGCAATCTTTTAAAAATAAATTCCCTTTACTGACATATTATTTATATTATTGCCCTGCACCAGAAAGTGGTAAAATAATGGCATCAAATTAAATCTGAATTCTACACTAGATATAAAAGACAGATACATAATTGTGTGCCTCATGCTTGCCAAGAGAAAAAAAATGTTTAAGGATGTTTTTTTTTTATAAAAAAGGTGGATTCTCTGATCTGGTTTTATTATCAATACAGAATACAAAAGCTATATCATTGCATACCTTTTCAAGTTACTTAAACAAAGGGATTACATAACATCACAATAAACTGTTATGTTGCAGGGGGGCTGCTTTATTTTACATGGTTGATCACTGATCAACTGGCTTCCTTGCATTAACCTTCCTTAGCAAAGCATGTTTGCAGATTAGATAACATTTAAGTCACAGGCACCAGCATTAGTTAAAACTCATTGATCTCACTAAACCAGTTCACTTAATGCTGGTTATGCAAGAATCATAGCTTTAACTAATGCATGCCCATGAAACCTAACTTCTCAGTAGTCGTGCCCGCCCTGTGGATCACCCTCCCATCAGGTATCAAGGAAATAAACATCTATCGGACTTTTACAAGACATCTGAAGGCAGCCCTTTAATGTTTGAAGTTTTTGTGTTTTTTGTGTTTTAATATTTTGTAGGAAGCTGTCCAGAGTGGCTGGAGCAGCCCAGTCAGATGGGCAGCATATAAATAAGAAAACAAACAACTAACTATAATGTATGGGAAGACCCTGAGCCCATGAATGAAGATAAATGCTAAACATTATTCATTAGAGGGTTCAAGCCTGTTTACTCAGACTAGGAGTTCCATTCAGACCAGTAGGACTTAATCACTAGTATGACTGCAGTCTAGGTCTTATACAAAAGTACATTAGGATCAGACAAGAGGTGCACTTTTCTTCAGTTAAGATTTGACACCAAAGACTGAAGTCCATTGCCGTTTGAAAAAAAACAGAAGGATCAATTCATACCATCTTGGATATTTGATACTGTAAAACAGAATTTAGAAAAAGGCACAGCAACTTTCACACCCACCTGCAACATTGAGTTTTTCAGCTGCTCCTGAACTGGGAGTAGCAGTGGAGGTACTATTTGTGGAGTTTGCACCTGTGCCATTGATTACAAGGTTCTCCACTTTAGACTCAAGCTTCCCAATGCGTTGCAGGATGTTGTCTAGTAGGACGGCAAGAGTTTTCTTCAGATCTAAGTTAAGAAAAACAAAGTCAGTTAATCTTACACAGAACAACATATACCAGGAAATATACCCATTTGGTAAAAGTAACAGGTTTGCAACAAAGCCTTCCAACCCTCTAATTTCTTACCTAAATATTTCCACAGATCCTCCTTAACCACCTAAGTGTGTTTCTAAGGCTAAAAGCATTCTACAGTCATACGCCGTCAATATGGTTTACTATAATAATGAACATTTACAGACAACAGTTATGTTTTCTCTAACTATAGTGATATGCGCCCTCTTAACCCCCCCAAAAGTGTATTTCAATACAAAGTAAAAGGCTACCTTTCGTGGGGAGGGGATACACTTTTTATAACTTGTCAATTTCATCTGTATACCATCTCAACTTATCCATATGTACAGTTTCTAACAGTTTAAATAGCCATTGTTCTTAATAGATGGGGTAGCTAAATGTCACTGAGCATGTACTGAGCAGCAATAATATCTGCCATACTTGAAAAGGTTAACAATCAAACTTTCATTCTCTTTGTTTAACACATCTTGTATATGATGTATGAATAACATCAAATAACTCCTGTTGTTACTTGGTTGATTATTTGAGAACCTTGCACCCAACAACTTCAGACCTTTGGACAACTCCATGTTGGAAGTCAGCATCCATTCTACCACATATTTTGCAGCTTTGTACACTAGAGTAGCAGTGCAGTTATGAGCACTAGCAGTTCTAGTTCAGACTGACATGAGTACTTCTAGTGGCCTTATTAACTCAACCCACTATTCCTGTACTTCAGTTTCCCTCACTGATCTAGAAATATGTAAGCAACTACCCTATCTTATACACCTCTTAAAGATAACTTATATTAGAGGAGATTGCAGGGACTTTGCTCCACCCTGCTCTTTTTTATTCCCATGCCACATGTCATCTGAACTCAGACTTGTGGTTAAGCTCTTTCTTCAACACAAGCTGTAGCCAAGAGCAAACTTTTGTGCAGTCCCAGTAAGCCATGGTTTGGCTTGCTACATCGTGAAAACCAGAGCATAGCGTGAAATACTTGGAGAAGAAAAAGCAGCATTATATTACAAAATCTTACAATATTTTTCCAACTGCAAATTAATTTCCAAATTTACCACTAGAAAGTGATTTCGGCTGGAAATTTGACCTGTGGTAATAAAAAAACTGCATTATCGGGGAAATTTTCTGCTTTTCTTTCTCCTGGAATCGGAAGCACTCTTATGTCCTATCTCAGACTTTTAAAAACCTTCAACAGACACTACTTGACAACTCCCCATCCTTTGAAACCATAAAAATTTGAAATTATTTCCTTGTGGGGAGGGAATTAAAGCAAGTTTTCTGAAGCAGTCCACATATGTGATGACTGAACAATGCAGATGCAGAAGATCTGCAATGGTTATAGCTAACAAGCCAAATGAAGTGAACATTTGGTCCAGGCAAGTTTCTAATCTAGGCAGGTTGCTATTTTTACAAACACCCTCAGGAAATGTACATGGTTCCCTTACGAGTTAGGATCAAGGAATAAAGGCATTGCTTTCAGAACAGCCTTTAGCACCCCATATGCCTTAGTGGATCTTCTTTTAGTGTTAATTTTTTAAAAGGCTCCTAGTGAGGAGGAAAGCAGCACATCATTACCATGCTCTAAATTTGTTCCATTCAAGTGCCAGCCTAGCACAGATTCTGCTTGGTTTGCAATACACAGTAAAATCACAATGCAAGCTACCATAGCCTGGAGGCTGCCACAGACAAACATGAGTTACAGAACAAGGGATACTTGTTACTTCAGCTACAAAGCGATGCAACAGTCAGCTGCCTAGGGGATGGTGGCCTCAACCTTTCAAGCAAATGCATTCACAGAACCACCAGCATCTTATCGGAAAATGAGACAAAGGTATACAAAAGCAGCATGGCACCCTGGCATCTCTGGCACCAGTTCTAAAGACGGGCTTTCATTCCTAACAGAGGAAGGGGAAGAAGATACCCGAAGCAGTAAATGAATGGCTGTAAGCTCTGACTTGTGTGCATCACAACTCCCCTCTCCTTTGGCAAGATTAACAGACAAACCAAGTTAGATCCCGCAATGATAAGATAGTGCTGGGGGAAAAGGACCATTGTAAGTGAAAACAAGGTGAACAACTAATTGGCATCTAGCTTTCCAAAGCGGCAGGTGCCTTCTGGCAAAACAAACAAAAAGGTCAGAAAATGAAAACCAATGTACAGGGAACACACACAGTCACACTGCATTTAAAGGGGCGCTGCACAGATTCATTGCACAAAATTCTCATTGAAGTATAAGGTCACAATTAAAACCTATGTACCGTATGTTCCCAACCTGTAAGAGGGAAGAATATTCCTCAATGCACTTTACACATATGAAGAGAATGGCTTGATCTGATAAACAACCAAGACAGCCTCTGCCAGACTGGTGTCACCCACATGTTTTGGGCTACAACCCCCATCAGGTGCAGCCAGCTCAGCTGTGCTGGCTCAGACTGACTGCAGTTGGAGGCCAAAATATCTGGAGGGCACTAGGTTAGCAAAGACAGATCTGATTCATCACTTTCAATATATCTTGGGATATACGCTTTCTTGGTGCATGGTTAAAGGATCACTTATATAGCTGGTGTTTAATTACGTAATATTGTGCTAAAGCTACATATATTTTAGTATTTTCTTTGAATATATCTTAGTATTTGATGAGAACAGCAAGCCAGGGTTGGGACACCTTTTATTGTCTGTGCTACCCACAATGTGGAAACTTCTTAAAAACTTACCACACTGCCTGAATTGCAATGAATAATAGATGCTACAAACACTGTGAACTAGCGATGGTATTTTTCAGCTCATAATGTTCACCTCAAATATTATGCTCTTGTTGTAGGCCTGAGAGATCTTTTGAGTCAGATTAAATCTTAAGCAGAGCCCTTCAGCCCTCTTATCCTGCCTCCTTTCCCCTCCTTCCCATATCTCCACTTACTTACTTCTATGAGAGTGAGAGAACAGAGAAAGGTTTCTGTACCCTTTTCCTGTCTAATGCTCAGTATGATGCTATGGCTGCATGCCAGACAAAAGAAGCACATGGAAATGTTGTTTCCCAGCACTGCTTGTGTTTGGCTTGCAGCCATAACATTGTACCAGGAAGGGAGGGGGGGATATTTCTTCTCCATCATTCATTCCCCTAACACTGCTCCCCAAGGAAAGTAGAGAGTTTGGTGGTAGGAAGAGGGAGGCAGGTGCTGAGCATATGGGGAAAAGAAACTGGGTTTTGAGCCCAGTTATCAAGTCTGGCAAGGATGGCTTCTTCCCATCACTACCAGTCTTCTGCTTAGAGAAATTCCACATACTGCATGTAGTTCCATGCTTATTTTTTTCTAGACTCTTATTCACATTATGCAAAACCTTAACGTTAGTTTCTTAACCTTTCCACAAATGCACACACACCCCTTCAACATTCTCCCCATAAGTACACCTTGTTTCCATCAAAAGGCAGAAAAACAGGTAAAAAGGTTAAGAAACCCCTGTACTCAATGTTGGTTTTATGCTTCAAAATAGAAGATTCAAAGTGTACAATGCATAAAGACAAAGAAAAAGTCTGATGTAATCACGTAACAACACACATTGTACAGTCCTTCCCTGAGATTGTTGCCTTATAGAAATCAACCACTGACTTTTTTTTTTAAAATGAAAAAAGGGATTGCACAGAGAAGAAAAACCTTGCTTCAGAGCTTAGGATCCACCTCTTACATGACAGTAACAGCATAAATACTATATTCCCATGGCTCTAATGAATTTCACGCAACATTAGAACATTGGAGGGGGATCGTGGAGGATGATATCTTATATTTTTTTCTGGATAAAGTTATGGGGCACCTTAAAAGACAAGGAAGGTTTACTGTAACTTTCTCAGGGCTGTGTAACTAACCTAAAATATGCCAGCAGTGGTTTACATGTGGAATTAAGTCGTGTAAAGTGAGTCCACTTTCAAAAGGAATGCATCTCTGATGTTATATGGCAGTTCAGTAAATTTTGCTTGGTTCCCATGCAATTAACTACTTATGCTGACAGACCTTCCCTTGTTTACTAATGGCTGTATTTTTTCCAGTGAAAAGGTTTGCATGTGATTTATGGAAAACAGGGACACTATTTGGATTATCAGAGCCAATGTCACTTAAAATTAGAGATGCGGGACATCAACACAGTGATATAAACAAGATTATGACCAGTGTAGCAACTATGTACAGAAAAAGCCTTTAGAGAGCTCCTGCATGTAGTTTGTGAATAAAAAGTTTCTATGTGCATGTGTGCATTTGTGCACGTGTGCCTGCTCACACAAATACAGCACTGTTTTATCCAATTAGGCTTTTTCAGGGTAGAATTGGTAGGTATTGCTCTTGGGAATTTTACAAATGGGTTTAACATAGTCTTACAGCTTTTACTTTGCATTTTATTTTACTTCTTTTTGTACACCACAATATTTTTGAAATTTATTTATTGCGTTTATATTCCACCCCTTCCTGCCAAAGGAACTCAGGGTGGCAAACACATCAATATCATTAAAATATTCCAGAAAAAGATAAAAACAATCACATGCTCTCAACCAATTATTTCAATGTTGCCTGGAACAGTATCTTTCAACCATCAAATGCCTGGGTAAACAGGAATTGGGGGGGGGGAGAGACCTCCTGGTAGTCAATAATGAAAAGTGGTGAGTGGTGGAAAGTTTCTAAATTCAATAAATAAATAAATGAAACAAATAAAACACAACACATACAAGTTAAGCCATGCTTCCCATTTCTGGTACAACTTCTTTTTATCTGTGGGCAGCATCTATGCCAAGATTTTGGGTGGCTTTTGGTCTGAGCCACTTAATGAATTAAGTTTTTATTCTTCCCAAAACACAGAGGAACACATGCTCCTGCTTCATTAGCTGGATTTGCCTTGCAGCAGAATCATAAAACAGTGGAACCCAAAAGGGCAGTCAGATCATCCCAGGAGAAGGTGCCAAGTGAGTGAAGCTAAAGTCATGCTTCCGCTATAGTCAAAACCATCTCATTCTGAACCAGACAGATTGATCAAATTCTGTCTTACCATATGAAATGCATATGCAAGGAAAAGGACTCTGCATCTGACCAATCAAAATATTTGGTCACTGCAGTTCATAAAACATTGGTTTTGTTTCTTTTTAACAGATCAGTAAGGGCTATCGTTGTTTTTCTTCCCCCTATATCTAATATACTTTGAGCAACCCCTTGTTCCTATCAATTGAAGTGACATGCAAATGTTTAAATAATGGTGCTAGTTACAAAGAGGTAACCAAAGTACATAAACTATTATAATCAATTGCATTTATAGTAATTACCGTATTTTTCGCTCTATAACACGCACCCGACCATAACACGCACATAGTTTTTAGAGGAGGAAAACAAGAAAAAAAATATTCTAAACGAAACAGTGGATGTATGATTTTTGTGGTTCATGCTGTGGCCACAGACATGTGATCTGACGGTGAGTTTGGGGTAGCCCAATGCAAAAATCCTGAGGATCCATGTGGATCCATGCTTTGTAACCACGTTTTTGCACCACTGCGGCCCCAGGCAACAGTGGGTGTATGATTTTTTTGGTGCAAGCTGTAGCCATGGACATGCTATGTGATCTGATGGTGAATTTGGGGTGACCCAGTGCAAAAATCCTGAGGATCCATGTGGATCCGTGCTTTGTAACCAGGCTCTCTGTCCCTCTCTTCTCCCCACTCAGTGGCTCTTCTCCCGCTTTGCTGTTTCAAAGCGAGCAAAGCGAGCCACGGAGGAGAGAAGGAAGGGGACCCCCCCCCCGCCATCCGTAGGCATTCGCTCCATAACACACACATACATTTCCCCGTAATTTCTAGGAGGAAAAAAGTGAGTGTTATGGAGCAAAAAATACGGTAATTATGAATTGCCAGGTTGGTTGGTAGTAGCACAAAGTTGAGACGTAGCCTCAGCCTTTACTCAGTCTTATAAGCACAGAAGCAAATAAGCATCCCTTGCAAATAGAGAAGCTTGTTCATTTACACACAGTTAGAACAGGTCTTCAAACATTTACTTTGCTTTGCCCACCAGCTTTGGCTGTCATCATAAATGAATGCATAATTGTTCACCTTAACACTGACCTCATTTACACATGATGCTAAACTATGATTTGACATTATGTGCAGAAGTCTTAGTAAAATATTTGGCTCAAGCACTTCCACCTCATTTCTCCCATGCAGTTGGGAGGAGAAATAAAACATGATTCAGTGTTACTTCCTCCGGTTCCTGAATTGTTCTTATGTACTGTGAAGGAAATGGATTCTGTTGCAGACTGTACTGTTATATAAAACTACAAATCTTGCATGTCGGTTGATTTGGGGGTTATGGAACATTCCTAAGCCTAACCTGTCTGAGGTTCAAACTGGAAGGTGGAAAACTAACTGAAGATGAGGTGGATGGCATGTAGCCCAGTGATGGCCAAACTTGGCCCTCCAGCTGTTTTGGGACTACAATTCCCATCATCCCTGACCACTGGTCCTATTAGCTAGGGATGATGGGAGTTGTAGTCCCAAAACAGCTGGAGGGCCAAGTTTGGCCATCACTTATGTAGCCTCTGATTTGGAGTTGGTATTTGACTGTCATAATTTCCATGAAATTGTGGATTGGGAGTCACAAGGTGACACAAGATAGAATAAAGTGAACAAAAAGGAAAAGGAAAATGAGAGAGACACAAAAATGAAATACCAACAGGTGGGGGGGGGGAGTAGGAGGTGGTGAGAGAAAAAGAAAGGACAGACATAGTTAATAACAGAAAAAAGGAGAACGGAAAAGGTAAGGGTGGGGCCAAGAGTGAAGTACAGTTTGAGGAGTACCACAAGGCAATTCACAAGATACAGCGAAAGTATTACAACTTGACAATATTAACTACATCCACATTTTGCTCAACACAGCAATGTTAAGGTCTATTGAAACATTTTCACCAACCTTTAATCACACACACACAATGGCATCTGGTTGGCCACTGTGAGAATGAAATGATGGACTAGATCAGCGGTTCTCAACCTGTGGGTCCCCAGATGTTGTTGGACTACAACTCCCATCATCCCTGAGCTCTGGCCTTGCTAGCTAGGGATGATGAGAGTTGTAGTTCAACAACATCTGGGGAACCACAAGTTGAGAAAGGCTGAACTAGATGATCATTTGGCCAGACCCTGAAGGGCTCTTCTTATGCGGTTATCATTGCTCTAGTTCTGGTCTCATAGGTATCCCAATCAACACTGACTTTTGGATTTTGGCATACATAGGGAGACCCTCAGCGGCAGATCCTGAGCCCCAGACATTCAGGCTTTAACCATGTATGGAGGACATCACAATGACTATCCCAGGTCAAAAGGGTGCCCTGCAGCAAGATATGGCTGACAAACTGAAAAATCTCTCTTCCCCTCCCGAGTACAATGCCCTTCAAGCTGCTGGCCTGCCATTTTATCAGATATTTGCTATTCATCCAAATCTTCTGTAAGAGAAAAAGGTCTTGGAACTGAAACTTTTTGAGAAGCTGCTGCTCCCTGGCAAAAATGAAGGCTAGTATTTGGTTTTCAGCCAATGGAAAAGGCTGAGCTCATTGTGGTCATTGCCAGCTATTAATATGCAACTTCTTAGCTTTGAAAAACTTTTCCTGTGAAATATAAAATAAAAAAAATTAGAACGTCTGAAACACCACATTTCGACCACAAAGTGGGTGATGTTTCTTTGCCTAAACCACCTAAAGTGACATTTAAAGAAGTTGGGGAGTTCTTGCTGCGTAGTTATAAAAGCCTGATTCCTTATAGCCACTATTGTTGACACTTTGAGTCACTAAAATAAGGAACGGATTGGCAGAGCGGGGCGACGGGTGGGAGGATATGAAATGCATACTTAGCAATTAGGGCTTATTTGCCATAGCAAAAAATAACTGTTCCAAAACAGTGGGAAATTGTAGGGTTAATCTTGCTCTAGGAAAAAATCTTACTATGCAACAATAGCAGTCCCTCCCCATTTTTTGAGATCTAGAACAAGAGGTACCTTCAACATAAAGAATAGGAAACTGCCATTGGACTATCTAGTCCAGCCTTCTACAATGACTGACAATGACTCTCCAGGGTTTCTCCAGCCCTACCTGGGGATTGTCAGGAGGTCCTACACATGAGTAGGAGTCCAGCAGAGACACATGCCCGACTGGCATGTTCTCTCCCTTCTGGTCAGGCGTTTGGGAGATTCAAAAGCTTTCTCCAGCCCGAACATCACAGCGACTGATACCAAGAGGCATCAGCACACTTCAGGATCAACAGAGTATAAGCAGTCAGCGTTCAGACTCAGTAGCCCAGCAATTTGGCTAAACTATGTTTATTTATATATGTACACTTGGAGCATCATAACTCAGCTCCTTCCTCTTCAGCATCAGACAGCAAAGAAAAAGAACAAAGGACAAAAATCCTACATCACAGAAACACAGTAATAAAAAAGATGTCTCCGTCACTTCCCACAATGTGGAATGAAAACATACACCGTCATGTGATAAAACCAATCCCATGACTGCAACACGGGGAATGAATCCTAACAGGGATGTCAGAGATTAAACCTGAGACTTTCTGCATGAAAGTAGATGCTCCACCACTGAGCTACAAGCCCTAATGCACTTGGTTTAGTACTATGGTTACCACACCTCTCCACTGATTTTGATACACTATTTTGACCTGCAAACCACTGGGCAAACATATTCCAGCAGGAACATGGATATTAGTGAGGCAATTAGGTAAGTAGTTATACTGAAGTATATGAAGACACGAAGGGCTTTAAAAAAAGAATAATTATTTAACTAAAACTTTTTTTATTGATTTCCCCGTCTAAAAACTAGGTGCGCCCTATGGTCCGGTGCGCCCTATGGTGCAAAAAATACGGTATTTCATTTCAGTAAAAGCAGGTGTGCCACTGAGTGTATAACCAACTGAGAGCTGCGGTTAGTTTTATCTCTCTTGTGTGTGTATCAGTGATACATGCAAATGTGCGCCTAATTTTGCCTGATGCATTATAATTTTAGCAGAAAATCTTAGGTGTATACTTGAAGCCATAAAGGGTGAATCAGACCATTGGGGGGGAAGCAAATTTAATTTATTATATTAAAAGCATTCTCTTAACAATAAAAATGTAAGGACGGCCCTTTTGGATAAGAACTAAAATTCACGAATACAGGCATTCTATTCTTAGGTAAAGGTAAAGGTACCCCTGCCCGAACGGGCCAGTCTTGACAGACTGTGGGGTTTGTGCGCCCATCTCACATTTATTGGCCGGGGGCCAGCGCTGTCCGGGGACACTTCCGGGTCACGTGGCCAGCGTGACATCGCTGCTCTGGCGAGCCAGAGCCGCACACGGAACGCCGTTTACCTTCCCGCTGGTAAGCGGTACCTATTTATCTACTTGCACCCGGAGGTGCTTTCGAACTGCTAGGTGGGCAGGCGCTGGGACCGAACAGCGGGAGCGCACCCCGCCGCGGGGATTCGAACCGCCGACCTTTCGATCGGCAAGCCCTAGGCGTTGAGGCTTTAGCCCACAGCGCCACCCGCATATTCTATTCTTACAGTGACTAAACAGATGGTTAGGTAAAGGTAAAGGGACCTCTGACCATTAGGTCCAGTTGTGATTGACTCTGGGGTTGGGGCGCTCATCTCGCTTTATTGGCCGAGGGAGCCGGCATACAGCTTCTGGGTCATGTGGCCAGCATGACTAAGCTGCTTCTGGCGAACCAGAGCAGCGCACGGAAACGCCGTTTACCTTCCTGCCAGAGCGGTACCTATTTATCTACTTGCACTTTGACGTGCTTTCGAACTGCTAGGTTGGCAGAAGCAGGGGTAACAGGACTAACCATATGGTTACATGTCTATAAAAAGCCCACAAGGTTCAACAAGTATTTGAAGACAGATAAAGAAACCTCAGTGTTTTTTTCTCTTCCTGTAGTTCTCTAAAACTGACTCCCACTTTACCTGTCTTCCTGCCATCATCTAATTACCATTCATGCCATCATATATCCTTCATAGCTAAAAGTGTCAGATAACTAGGGTGACATGGGTTCAAATCAGGCTTCCTCTACCTCGGCCCTTCAGATTTCTTTGGCCTACAACTCCCATGATCCCTAGCTAGCAGGACCAGTGGTCAGGGATGATGGGAATTGTAGTCTCAAAACATCTGGAGGGCCGAGGTTGAGGATTCAAATCCTGACTCAGTCACAAGAAGCTCACCTGGATAACCCTGGGCCAGTCTCTCTCAGCCTAAACTACCTGATATGGATGTTGTAAGGATAAAATAGGGAAGAACCTTGCATCCTTTTTTGGGGGGGGGCCTAACAATGAGAGAATGTGCTTCAATGGGTCAACTGACATTGGAGATGAACTAGAAAGGATTGAACTTTGTCTCCAGATAATTCTTGTTACAACAACAGCCCCTGAACAGTGTCTAATTGTTTTAGGAAGCCTACTCACCATACGCAGTCATCGTACCAACATATGGTCCATCTACCACATTCCTATTCTCTTCCGCCAGTGCTTTTATGTATCTTTTGCTGAGGTCCAGTATTTGTTCACGAAGCACCGAACTGCTTTCGTGCTGAGTCTTCTGTTGGATTGTAAAATGCAGCAGCATCATTCCCCAAATGAAGCCAAAGGTCACCAGAAAAAAGCCAAGTTTCTGAGAGGACAACTTCCATGGAGTAAAAAATGCCATGGCTGTTCAACCAGCTCTGGAGTCAACTGGAAAAGGTTTGAAAAGTCCACGCCAATGTCTCAGTTCATAGTCCAGGCAGGTAACAATCAAAATTCCGGTGCTACTCACTCTGGCTCCTTAGTCAACATATTGTTGCTATTCAACTCCATCCTGCTGCTGCAAGAGAAAAGGAAACATATGGTAATTTAGAGTAGCAAAAATACCCACTAAAACTCTTCAAAGTTGTTTTCATGTTTATAATTCCCCATTGCCAGCCTTGGAAAGCAGGACAATGTGCTTTCTTGGTAAATTGTTATGAATCAATATTTTATGACACAAGTGACCATAGAGTCCAAGATACATTTGGGAATAGATCAAGAAATGTGTCTTTAACAGATATGGTGCCTGGGCTGACCTTATCACCTGATGTCCTATAGTATATGTGCAAGACATTACATTTGGGACAGAAGAGCTGTTAGCATCCATCTGTCTCAAGAGACAATGGCGTACGCTTCCAGGGGGTAAAATCAAACTGCTGTGTTAGCAGCACCTCAGTGACCACCCTGGGGCAAAAGCATGGGCAGTGTGTATGGAGGTGCTGGGCTGCCCAGACAACAAGATCCCCCTCTTGGCCTTGCCGATGTGGTTTAAAGGAAAGCAGAGCAATACATTTGGCACCAGCTTGGCCGCAGAAGTTCTGGAAGGAGGCATACAAGGCGCCATCCAACAGTCTTAAGGTTGCCACGCTGGATTTGTGTAGAGTTTACACCTTAGCTTTTGTTCTCCTGAATATATCCTGCAAAGCAGCAGAAGTTTAGGACCAGAGTCTTCCTTATCTGAGATGGGCTACCTTTCCAGGTTGCCCTTCAATTCCCTCTATAGCACGTGCAGAAACTGCCTTCTTGACCACTGGATCCACTACTGGTCTCTTCCACTCAATCCTCCAGAGCCTGTCTTTGCATACAGGGGAAGTCCCTAACTCACTGAGTGTTTGAGACCCATCAGCTACCTTCACCTGGTTCAGCCAGCCTGGTTTGAAAGGTAAAGGACCCCTGGACGGTTAAGTCCAGTTGAATCTGACTATGGAGTACGACACTCATCTCCAAGTTCAGGCTGAGGGAGCAGGCGATTTGTCTGCAGAAAGCTTTTCCAGGTCATGTGGCCAAGCATGACTAAATCGCTTCTGGCACACGGAACACCATGACGGGTGCCAGAGCGCACGGAAACGCTGTTTACTGCTGGTTTAGCCAGGGTATGGCTGCTGTTTCAGGCTGACAGGTTCTAGGAGCCACAGGTGAGAGCTGAGTGCAGGGTGGGGACCAAAGGTGGGACAATCTATCCCAGAAGGAGCAGGATGTGTCCCCTACCAAAGGGGACAGAATACTCTCCCCTAACAGAAGTATTCAAGCACAATTTATGCATCCACGCACAGCCACAGTGTTGCTACATGCACATCCCCACACCATCCTTAGCCAACGGGTCAATGGTCAGTGATGACAGAAGTCGTGGCTGAACAGTATGTGGAGACCTAAGGCTGGGGAAGAATTGTGTAGATAATTTGGAAAAGAAAGTTGTTTCCAGTTTCATCCTGTGATATAATGGAAATATAGTTTAAGCTTATCTTTTCAAAGAACACACACAGCCTAAAATCAATGAGTGACTTCCACGAATAATTAGTTCACATTTTGTTAATCATTTGCTTATATAAGATTATTAGGATGGTTTACTGTCAGTCCTCTTGGCGGAGACGGCGGCATCCAGCTGATGACTTCAGATGTCACCAAAGTGCAACAAATTGATAGTTGTTATTGTATTTTTACTGCAAGGAGAGGGAGAGGTGCTTGCGGGATTTCCTGCCTCAGCTGCCAAAGCAACTTGCACCTTGAGTCCCAAGGTGCAAGGGCAGGGGTGGGGAGAAAACCATTTGCTGCTTCACCTCAGACTGCAAGATTAAGCGATCTAGAAATGCTCTCAAATACAGAAAATAAAGAAGAGATCTTGGGTCAATCCTGTTCCCCCACCTATACAAAATAAAAACAGCTGTTCTCCCACATCTCTGCATGGACAGCCCTCATATAGTCACACTCCATTCTTCTCAGGCTGCTCTTGCAATGTTACATGCTTGAAGTCCTTCCCTTCTTAATGTCAGATGGTAATCCTCCTTTATACGGTGATATCTGCCACCTCCCACTTTCTAACAAAAACCTCTACTGTAAATGATTAAAAATATACTCTGCAGAGAGATGAGAGGCAGATGGACTGAAGGAGGCTAAGCTCCGATTGCTAGGGTCTATACCTTTCATGCACACACACACACACACACTTCCTCCCTCCTAAACAGACATGTATGAGAACTGACAAGGGTAGACGTTAAGATAATGCAACATGAAATCACTTTTAACCTTGAGCAAGCAATGTAGTTCTATTTTCAGGGCGGGGGGCGGGGAGAAGTCTCCTTTGTGCTTGGAGTGCTGCTGAACAGGCCTGTGGCAACCACCCATGATTCTAACAGATACAGGAGTCCTTGGTTGCACTGAGCATCTTGAAACCTCTCCAACTTTCTGTCAAGCATGCCATTTTACATAGCTTAGTCCCACAGAAATGAATCCATCAGCAGACACTTTTCTCATGGTGTGATCAACCATTTTTTCTTTTTCTTTTTTTGCTTGTCCCTGAATCATCATTTGCGTGAAGACAAATGGAGGCTTTAAAACAACAGGCGCTCCAGAGCCTCTCACTATTTAATATCCTGTTTACAAAGTCTGAACAGAATCTTCCCAAACTTATGGTCAGCCTTTAATTGGCCAGTAATAATAACAATAACAGAATAATAGGCAGGAATGCCCTTTGAACTGCCCCCGAAAAACATCTGCCCCAAATGTTCTCCCTTTGTCTTCTAGATTTGAAGAGTTGGCAGAAGCTGGCTTGAGGGCAAGTGATTCCTATTTCCAGGATGTCATCTCAGTGGGGATTGTAGTCTCATGATTTTCCGTGTGAAATTCAAGTAGGGTTACAATGCCTTGTTCTGGATCTGCAAAAACTAATTTGGTCTAGTAGGTCCCATCTGTGATATGGAAATCATAAGGCTTTTTGTGAGGTGTTTTATAATATTGCTCCAACACTCACCAACTACTACTACTACTACTACTACTACTACTACTCTGCTGAAAGTTGCAAACATGGAGTCTTCCCATCATCCGGCAATGCAGGAAAGCAAAGAATGAAGATGGGAATGGCCTGCAACTTCTGCTGTGACGCAATGTCATGGATTAGAGGGAATGTGTTGCTGGCAACACACTTTTCAGCCTGCCTGCCACTTCTTCCCACTAACTCCACCTCACCAAGGGAAAAGGCTGCAGAAGTGATGCACTTATCTGTGGACCAAGAAATAGGTAAGTCAGACTTGCTGGCTTCTGGAAAAGATGTTTGGCTACCAAGCCGAAATTTATGGCTCCCTGGATAACAATTGTTTTCAAGTGTGCCAGGAAACCCTGAGATTTGCAGTAGCTATCAGGGGTTTACCCATGGGGACAAACTTTTCCAAGGTATACTTTTCCTTCAACATACTGAACACTTCCAGAACTCTTCGTAGGATAAAGTAGCTCTTCAGCATACATGTTGATGTGGAAAGCGGTCCTACAACTACTGACAGTTCTGTGAATTTTGTTCATGATATAAACAATACTCCACTAAGGTTCTAAACAAATACCCCAAATTGCATTTAAAGTAATAATTATAATCAGCTTGACAGCATAACATGGCATATGTCTGAGACACAGCTGGGTATCTGTATAGTTACCAAACTGATATAGCTCCTGGGGAAAAGTTAAATTTGTTGGGCTATGATGTGTGTAGACAAAAGCCTCACAATAACTCCCAGAGACAGTTATGTGATAGTCACAGTGGAGCTACTTGAACCCCCTTTTTCCCTGCTGCTCTTGATTTGCTTAACCACCTGCCCAAATGAATTTGGAGCCAATGTTTTCTTCAGAGCATGGTAATATGGCAATTAAAACTCATCATGAGCCTCGCAAACCGATCAACTCTTGTGAGAGCTTAAAATAAAGAACTGAGGAAGAAAGGTAAATAAATTCTGTTTTTATCGCCCTAAGGAACATAGGAAGCTGCCTTATACAAAGTCAGACTATAAGTCCATCTAACATATTATTGTCTACACTGATTGGTAGTGGGTTGTGAGGATAAAATAGAGAGGGGGAGATCCATGTACGCCAAGTTGTGATCCTTGAAGGAAAGTTGGAATATAAATGTAATAACATAAAAATAAAATAAATGAAGTTTTATAAGAAAGGGGAGGGGGGTTCTTCATGAATTCTGATAAACACAAACAAGATGAGGAAATTCTCGCTAGACCAGAGTGGACTGTCCTGGAACAGAGATGCTGGGGCAGTGCCCCTAGGGAGAAGGAAGACTGCCCAGTTCAGGAAGTGAACCCCTGGTGGAATGTAACACAAAAAAGCAGGAGACATGCTGTGTATTTGGAGCTACAAAATCAACTCCATCCCCTGATCTTGGACATCAATTCTCAGTCAGAGGAGCAAGTACAGTGCAAGGTTGAACTAGATGGGGTCCCTTCCAACTTTACAATTCTATGAAACACATGTAGCCGTGGGTAGATATTTTCAGTGACAAAGCTTGGGGGAGGGGGTAGATTCATCTCAGAAGTGCACCTTTTCTTGTTATGAAAACTCCAGGAAAAAAAGGATTTAACATGCCATGGGACTCATTTGTGAAAAAAATTCTTCCCTTCATTTTATAACATTTATTAGACAGAAAATTAAAACAAACATTTTACTGGTCAAGTTCCACACTTTCCCAACATTTTATGGTTTTGCCAGAAAACAGCAACGGAAGCCAACTACCTAAACTAACATGACAGTCTTGAAATTTTTCAAAGGAAAACAACCACAACAGAACCCTGCCAAAAGTGACATCAATTTTAAAAGGGGGCAGGAGAGGAAATCAGCCTACACAAACCCTATTTACATAATTTCAATCATATCTGTGTTTATAAATTTATAATGCTACTGTTGCACTAACCTGGTTGGACTGGATCTCAGAGTTGGAAAGCAGGAATTAATGCTTGAGCTACCAAGCATAGCCATAATTTGTGGACCTCTGATTAAGTCTTGGGTTGTAAGGGATTCAATACCAGCATGGTAATATAGAACAAGGAAAATTGTATGGCCCTGAGCATCCAGTTCTTGTTAAGCCATTTTATTTCCACACAATACATATCTGTGGAACAGGGATTTTAAAAAAACCAAACACAAAAAACCCACCCACCACTGCTACATATACTATTTACTAAGGATGAAGATCAAAGACAAAGCCACAGGCATTATAGTGATACAAGATAGGACAGTGTTGTCAAAGCTGAACAATAGTGACAATAAGATTAAAGACATTGAAGACTGGTTAGAGATGCAAAAGAATAATACAAAAAGATGCAAGGGTTTGAAAACGAGTGAAGGACACATTCATGCCATTGTTAGAGATAACGCACAGCTAAATTTGTAAGAAATCTCCAACTCCAACTGAGTTGGAGTTAATGGAAAATCTGTGATTACCTTAGTTCAGTGTTTCCCAACCACTGTTCCGCGGCACACTAGTGTGCCGCGAGATGTTGCCTGGTGTGCCGCGGGAAAAATTAAAAAATTCGAAAGATTTTTTTTTTAAAGTCAAATTTTCGATTGGGGCGCCGTCACTAGATGACCCCTGGGGTTCCCTCCCTCCCTCCCGCTCTGCGCCTCCCTCCTCCTCCTCCTCCGGGGAGGCCCTTCCTGGCTCTCGGCCAAGGCTTGGCGGCTGCCACTCACTCACTCGCTCGCCCACCCGTCCCTCCATCCCTGCACCCGGCCTCTCCCCCTCCGTCCCTGGCGCGGGGGCTGCCGGGATCCGTAGTCCCCTCGCCCTTGGGCTCCGCGCCCGCGCGGGGTGCGCAAACTACGTTTCCCAGCGTGGCCTGGCGGGCCGGGCGTTTTGTTTGAAGCGCTCTTCTCCCGGCCATGGAATGAGCGCAGCGGTGGCGGCCGGGCGGGCAGGGGCTCTTCCGCGCAGACCCCGCGCAGCCTGCCTGCGCCCCCACGGAGATCGGGCGGCAGGATGGAGCCCGGGGATCCCCACGGAGGCAGAGCGGCGGAGGCGGCCCCCCAGGTAGGGCTGCGTCGGGGGGGTTATTTTTGCAATGCTGCATCCGTGCCGGAGGGGACGCATCGGACCGCGGGGAGACCCCTTGGCGGGCGTGCAAGGCAATGCATGCGTGCAGGCGTTGCATGGAGTGCAGTGCAATGCAATGGCAACGCGGCGCCCTGCATGCATGCATGCAACTTCCACCGGCGCTCCGGACTTGGCAGGTGAGGGGGGTCCCCAGTGGGCGGCAGAGAGGGCCGGGAGGGCGAAGGGGAGCCGGGGGGGAGCAGCGCTGCTTCCCGAGCCGAGCCCGGGGGGAAACTTCATCGTCGTTGCGCCGGGTGTTGGAAGCGGAGGCTGGCGGGGGCCCCTCACCTGCAAAACCTGGTCGCCTCTCATATATTTCGTGCATTGCATTCATCGCCCGCTTTCTCCTCCAAGGAGCTCCCGGGGGCGCGTGTGGTTCTCCCCGTGTTATCCTCGCAACAACAGCCCTGCGAGGTGGGTCAGGCGAGTGGCCCAAGGGAGCACCCAGGGATTGTCCTGGCCAGGTGGGGTGATTTGAACCCTGCTCTCTGCCTGGTCTTCGTCCTCATTTAGCCCCCACATGTGCATGACTGTGCATGACTGAGGTTTTCCCCCCTCGTCTTGGCTATGGTGTGAGTCTGTCCTGTTAATTAATGGGGTTCTGCCTTCGGAGAAGATGAGCCAGCCCTCAAGGAGGTGATAATGTAATTTGCTAGCAATTCATGTCCCTCCCGGCGTGACGCTGCGCGCTGACGTCACGGGGCTGTAATGGTGGTGTGCCTCGAGATTTTTTTCATGAAACAAGTGTGCCTTTGCCCAAAAAAGGTTGGGAAACACTGCCTTAGTTTCCTGCTCACTGAGCATTCAATTGAAATGGTTAAAATGACTCTTGAGTTATTACTCAGAAGTGGCTCTACATATTTAAGGAGCAACAGGTCAACAAGAGAGATGGCCCAGATGAAAACTATTCTGTTCAAAATCCCAGGAATTAAGAATATGGCATCTGCATGTCAAATACTGTGACAGTTAAGAACTTTGGATACAATTAAGCCAAAGTTAAGTGTTTCTCCACAAAAGGAATATGCACCATATGCATAA
Source organism: Podarcis vaucheri (assembly GCF_965113315.1). NCBI lineage: Eukaryota > Metazoa > Chordata > Lepidosauria > Squamata > Lacertidae > Podarcis > Podarcis vaucheri. The sequence goes on along the minus strand of NC_138759.1, from coordinate 99,331,379 downwards.
GTCTCCCACTGAAACTCTTCCATTGGCAGAGGTAGGATGCTTCTGAATGCCTGCTGCTGGGAACCACAAGTGAGGAGAAAGAAGACTCCTGCACTTAGGGCTTGCATATGGACTTCCTGGACTAGATAGCTCACTGGCATCACCCAGCAGTCTCTTCTTCTTTTCTTAAATCAACAGGACTTTAAAAGATCTTATGTCCATTTTAATCAACCATCAAAAGCTGTTCCTTAATAAATCCTACACCCGGGCTAGAAAAAGCCATTCAAAGGCCAGATCTAAAAATATCTACCAATCTGCATACTATATATATAATATAAAAAAGAAAACAATTGTTTACCTTAGTGTTAGCCCTACTGCTAAAGTAACTGATCCTGTTCCATAAGATTAAAAGAAGCACTAACAGCAATTTTCTGCCAACTGAGCCTTAGCTTTGAGCTGCCCATGACGCCTCCACAAAATAAATATTTAAAAGAGAATCTTATTACACAGGTCTAAAAATAAATTGCATCTATGTTTTCTACCAACTGTAAACAATTTCATATAAAAAGGATGCTTAATTTAATTTATTTCAGAAGAGTGCACCAGAAGCAGATGACATAATATGCTCTTTTTTTTTCATCATATGCAGGCAGATTTGCAGAGCAGAGAGTACATTACATGCCACAAATTTGGTTAACAGCACTTTAAGTACTTGGGTGGCCTCATCCTGAGATATGCTCGGTAGATACAACTTCAATCTAACCCAAAATGTAAAATATTAAGATATATATTTATTATAGACTCTTTCTCTCTGCCAGACTGATCTAACTCTTCCAAAAGCTCCTAACAATCGCTATGTGGATATGAGGAAAGCAAACTCACAAGTGCAGCTGGTTGTCAGCTACACAAAATGGCAAGGTGTTTTCACCTCTGAACCTGCTTCCTGCATGTTCAACCAACTGATTTCAATCCCTCAATCAGCTCTTTCAGCTCATGGATTCACTTTACTTAATTTCTAAGCAACCTAATCACTTTAATGCGTATGTCACAGGGCGGGGCGGGTGGTCGTTCCTACCATAAAGCTACCCTCATTTTGTCAGTGCAACTTGGAGAATGGAGTGTGGCAGAACACATGCCTTGCCTGCAGAATGTCCCAAGTTCAATCCCTGGCCCAGAACTCTGGAACAGCCATTGCCATTAAGGATAGATAATACTGAGCTAGATGGAACAATGGCCTGACTGTGCAAAGCAGCTTCATTCGTTTGCCTGCTGAGTCATCGCCACATCCTTCCTTCACCATTGCCCAGCCTTGCAGAAACAAGAGATAGCTGTACTCCTACCCAGATAAATTGCTACAATGCACAGCCTCTTCCTACTCTCATAATGAAAGGCATTTCACTTGAATATGGGCCAGGTTCAGATGCAACGGGGCCCCCACATAGGCACCTTGGAGGGCTGCCACCAGGCTCATGGCTCAACAGCACTCAGGCTCACACAGATTCATAGTTTGCAATACAGCTTCCATGCAGAAGGCTTTTATGCGGCCATCATGGTTTGTACTGGGCAGCCAAAATGATGCCATCCGGGTGCTGCTGAATTCCCAACACCCATCAGCCCCAGTCGGCAATGGCCAATGGTCAGGAATGATGGGAGTTTTAGCCCGACAATATCTGAAGGACACTGTGTTGGCTACTCTGGTTTATGTGACTGCACAGTTTTCTTTCTTTTCTCCCCTTGCATCCTCTGACATGCCCTGATGAGGCACATCTTTAACTCTGACCACTTTAAAATTCTACATAATACCACAACTCTATTTTGGCTTGCTTTCTGTCCTTAGAAGGTACTCATATCACAACATATACACAGACACACACACACACACAGAGTGTGAGTAAATGAAAATTTCAGATCAGAATCTACTTCCTCTTCCCCTACTCTACCAGCTTCTATTACATGAAGTTTAAAGAATTACCTGTTTTGGCAACAGCGTACCATTTTGACAGCCTCTCTGATTTTTCTAGCTGATATCATTAACTACAAAACAGAGCTCCTCCATTTCCCCTATACTGGCACTCTCCCCAGACTGCCAGACAGTTTAGGGAATAAGCAGAAATCTTTTACTGCCTTAGGAAAAAAATTGAATCAAGTAGGAAATAAAATTGATTTTAATGACTAGCTGGATGAAAAGCTACTCTTCTCAAAACAGAACTTCCTGGGCTCACTTACTGCACAGTTTGGAATGAATTTTACACCAACCCGAGGATTCCTTAAGAGTGTAATCAGTTGCTTCTACCTGCTAATATAAATTAGTTTACATCTTAAGCATAGCTACATTAGGAGCAAGCAGTACAGACCAAAGTACAGACCCAGGGCTTACCAGTACTGTGCAAACATGGAGGCTCCTGGGGAGCAGCAAAGCTCACAACCACTTTTACTGCTCCTTCCTGGTCTTTTTTTAATATATACTCCCTGGCTTTGCTGAACTACGCCAAGGTTTGGCTTAGCATGTATTCCAAACTTGGATTCATGGTTAAGCTGTGTCTCACTAACCAGGATCTATAGCCAAGATTTATTCAGTAACCATTACTGAACTCATCAAATACAAATGCTTTGTTTCTAAAGGAAACTTAAGTGTAGCTTTTACAAATGTCACTTATGAACTGCACTTAAGAAAACACTGAAGTGTAGAACAACGTGCAGCTGGCTTCAGCATTCCTAACTGGACAGAAAAGTGCTGTGGACATTGGTGCCATTTCGAAACCAGCATGAGTGCACTGCAAACATGAGACAGAGAAAGGGAGAGGCTGAGAGAGAGTAGGCAAGCTTAGTTGTTGCTAGAGCAGAACCTGAAGAAGCGGAGTTGGACTCTTTAACATCCTTAGTGACTAGCACTATCCAACCCCACCCTGTGATTCCAGTACCTCATCATCAGCATAGCTTGGAAGTCCTCTAGCCATAGTCTTTTCCTGCTGTCCTTCTTCCAAGAGCTCTACTCATTCATTTCTGTAAACAATGCTTCATGTAAGATCTTATTTCAATTTTTACATAAACGAAATAACTTAAAGAGAGTAAAATATTTATTGGCATCTCTGGCAAGAATAATTTCTAATTCGTGCTGTTACGCCAACAATACTGTTAGTTTCACATGCCCAAGTCAGTCTGCATTAACTACTGATAACTTCAGGAAGGTATTGCAATAGAAAGTTACTGGTAATAAAGGTTTAGATTTAAGCTTCACAATCTATGGTTTCAGATGGCATCTGAATTGATCCAGAGGTAATGGCCTGGATAAAAATGATTACCTGTTGTCCTGGAGTAGCCATTTAGTTAATAATTCCAATGCAGCTAGATAATTTAGCTGCCATTCCATTGCTTAAAAGTCCTGTCCCTGACCCTGCTCTCTGCACTGACAAGTGAAAAGGTGAACTAGTTCAATAATATGTAAGTCAAGAAGTATAGCTGGGGCTGGAACTTCCAATCCCTACAATTTGTGTCAAAGGGGAGGAGGGGAGGCAACACTCAAGCCAAGCTGTTAATTACCTTGTTAAGACTGAAACTCTAGATACAGGAATAGATATTAAGGAGTCCTCTCAAAGAGGCAACATTTCCTGCACACCCTTTAATAAAATGCAGGGAGACCTGTAGCTCAACTCTATAGTTGCTCATGCCTTTTGCCCTGCAGTTTGCAAGCAAAGTCATAGTGTTTTTTTAAAGAATCAAAAATTTCCATAAGATATCAAACAATTTCATGTGCAACAATACATTGCCTCTTGATAGTTGCAAAGTCTAGACACAGGGTACTTGCTATTATTATTATTTACTTATGTAATGCTTTATACAAACACTGAAGTCCTGATGCAACTCAAGGCCGCAAAAAAAAAATTTGTAATGAATATATCTGTTTAAAAAACTAATACACTAAAAAGATCACTCATGAAGATCAATTACAACACAGATTATTTCTTCCCTGCTTCACAAAAACTAACACAATACCAGTGGCCATTTTTGCCTGGGAAAATAAGAACTTATTTCCCTGGCATCCAAAAGATGGCAATGACTGCATTAGGTGAGCCACTCTTGGGACAGCATTCTGCAAATGGACTGCTGCTGAATTGTGGCACTCACCTAACCTAAATATGTTAACCTCCACTCCAATATGGTTTGGATAATTCTCATGCACACAACCAGGTGGTCATTTTTAGGGGCTCAAGTTCCACTTTCCACACATAGTGCTTCGCAGAATAATACAGCCAAAGATGCAAGCAGGTTCCCATCAAAAGCTGTACATTCACCACACATGTTGACTAAGAATCCAGAACCAACATTAAACTGAATAAGATTGGTGTAAAAGTAGCAGCAATGCTTAGACATGAACTTGAAAAAGAGCCTTAATCTGTACAGCCAAATGACTAAGCAATTAGGTAACAGGGCCACTCTCCATGCAATTTGTTATTTTTTCCAACGGCATTTCACCACACTAGAAAGGGACTCCACCCATTTAGGAAAGTTACTTAATTATTTAATGCAAATGATTGTTTGGCAGCAAGAATTGTTTGAACAGAGTTCCATAAACTTAAGGGAAAATCATAAGGCAATGGAATAACAGGAGCAAAGACCCCTCTTTCAGGGTCAGGCAAAAGGCAGATCAAGATCGACTTTTATATCTTTTTTTCTAATACAACCAAGTATTATCTCTCTAAATTAAGCTGCTGGAAGAAAGCAAGCTTACTGTACAACCAGAAACAGATTTGTGTGCCAACAAATCAATAACTCACTTTTGTTACTAGAAACAAATTCCTGGGTTCAGATGTGCTCAGACCCACCCACTATCCCCAACCTGACTCTCGCTGGTGGATCTCAAGTTTCTATTTAAAACAAACCTGAAAGTCTACTCACTTCTGCCCTAGTTAATCAGATCAATGAGACAACTGGATCTGGAAGCTTTTATCAAGGTCAATGACTCTCACCTGACCTGTGAATTCCTGTGCATCTTCTTCTTCTTGGTCTAGATCTGGGTAGCAATTTATAGAATGAATCTTTGACTGACAGCCCAGAGGACCCAGGGTCAGGAACCTGTTGCAGTCATGTACCTAATATCTCTATATCTGCAGGAGGTTAGCCTTTTATAGCAACAACTCTAAAGCTTACAGATGGAAAGCCAGTGATTGCACAGTACAGCAGCGTGTTCTTATCTGCACACGGTAGCCAACTCAGTAATCGCCACAAAAAAATCTGTACACCATTACTTCCTCAAATAAAGAAGCTTGCATACAATGCAATTGCAGACCTCTCATTTTAACACAGAAGGACATGAAAACCAAGAGACTTCCCACAAGTCAGTATCTATGGTAAATATTAGAACACAGTGAATTTTTGCTCACATAGGAAAAACCAATTCACAGCTTGTATGTAAAGTATACTCATATACTTTGATTTACAATTTTGTAGAGTAATTCTGTCAGCAGTTTCTTGTTAAAGCAGACCATATTTCATTTATTGGGGCAGACAGGGCAATACCATCACCTCTTAGCCTAACATACATAAACATAATAAGCAAGTTCTAGTTCTCAGGAGCTGCATTTTCAGTGCACTTCTCAACTGATAATTTTCCTTGACTTTACATTCTCCTGAAACTGTTGAGATTCCAGCATTGTAAGGAGTTGGCCTAGATGCTCCCGGGGTCCCTTCCAACTCTACAATTCTATGATTCTATGAAATAGTGTTGCAACTTAAAATTTCACAACCTGATCTTCAACATGTGTAGTTGAAACTTAGTGGAAATTGTTTTAGTGGGACTTAGTAACAACGTTTAAGATTGCAGCCTTAAAATGCAACTTTGTGAACAGATTTTTTCAATTCATACTTGGTTATAATCTTCAAGGCAAGGATCTTCAGAGGCATCAGATTTTGCAATGGAAGAAGCTTGAGAGTCCATACCAGTGCCGGATTTATGTATAAGCTAAACAAGCTATAGCTTAGTTCCTGGCTCTCTTGGGGCCCCACAAAAAAATGTAAAGGGGAAAAAAATCACTGGATGTACATTTCCAAAATATAAGATAAAAAACAAATAAAATAAAACCTACATGCAGATAGAGTGTTTTGTGTTGTGTAGGCTCCTATGATGTAAGTAATGGGCCCCGCCTGCTATATAAAGGGCCCCGTTACCTTCAGTAGCTTAGGGCCTCATTAAACCTAAATCTGGCCCTGGTCCATACTCATAGACCTAAACAAAGCAAACCAAAACTACACAGAATAAAAATGATTCCTTAGTTTGAATCAACTGGAATACACTCCTGAAATTGCTGCCAGTGACTTTTTCATATTCAGTAACTGAATTAAGGGTTGGGGTGACTTCACAAAGGTTTCAACCCTGAACATTGTCTGGGAAGATAATTTTGATTTGTAAGATAGAAGGCTGAAATTAAAGCCACAATGAAACCTCAACATTTGCTAAAACACCTTGAACCATAATTTACTTTGTACTGGGCATTTTTATAGGTCTGCTGTAAAGATCAACACTTGGAAGATTGCTTTAAGTGTTTAATATCCCCCCCATCACTTTTTTTGTAATGATAATTGCAAAACTATTCATTCTCTATATGTGAACTATGGTATACATGAACCACATAACCTCAAGACAGATGGATTTAGTCTAATTTAAAATATGTATCATTATTGACTTAAAATGGAAAACTAATCAGTGGCAGTGGCTCTGCTTGAATCCTAACTAATATTTTTTAATGCACAGTTAGCAACACTGCCACCCACTATAAGTGGAACTGATCAATACTGCACTTATTTCATTTTGCTTTGGGGAGGGGGTTCTTCCAGTTTTATACCTTTATACACATCAGTGGCATTTCAAGTATTTTCTTTGCTTTGCTTTTGAAATATCAACTACTAATTATATGAATTCATAGCATATATACCCCAGTGGTTCATGCTCTTAGATGAGAAGTATTCATCTTGCATTGGAACATTGTAATTAAGGCATTAATTTCCCTTCATTGATGCTTGTTCACCTTTGTCCATTTTCTCCCAGAACTTCCTTGACACGTACAACCTATGAACAAATCCTCACAACACATGCCTCTCTCTAAGTGGAATGTTATTTTCACAGCTCCTGCTCATCTAAACAGAATGCTGATTACTTTAACAGAAGAACGGTTTAGTTTGAAAGAAGGAAAGCATATACTTGAATAACAAAGAGTTGTAGTATTAGAAGGGACCCTGTGGGTCATCTAGTCCAACCCCCTGTGATGCAGGAATCTCAACTAGATCATACATGACATGTGACCATCAAACCTCTGCTTAAAAACCTCCAAGGCAGAGAGCCCACCACCTTCCAATGGAGCCTTTCGACTATCAAACAGCTTTTACCATCATAAGGTTCTTCCTAATGTTTAGTCAAAATCTTCTTTCTTGTAACTTGAATCCATTGGCTCAGGCTCTACCCTCCAGAGCAGGAGAAAACAAGCTTGCTCCATCCTTCATGCGACGGCCCTTTAGATACTTCAAGATGGCTATCATGTCTCTTCTCAGTCTCCTCTTTTCCATGCTAAACATATTCAACTTCCTCAACTCACAAGACTTAGTTTCAAGACACATTATCATTTTGTCCTCACTTCTCTGCATATGTTCAAGCTTGTCAATATCCTTCTTAAACTGCAGAGCCCAGAAATGAACACAGGATTCCAAGTGTGGTCTGACCAAGGCAGAATAGAACAGGTCTATTACTTCCCTTGATCAAGACACTTGATCTGCAGACTATGGACTAAGTACAATAATGAAGAACCCACACAATAACATTTTCAAGTGCCTTGGGGAAATCTATTATTGGTGTATTTTTGCTGCTTAAAACAACACAGCTGTTGGCAAGCAAAACCTTCACTTTTTGTTCACATGAGCAGTGCTTTCACATAGTTCTTAAAAAGTGATCCTAGTATTTGGACCACTGTCAGGATTCTTACAGTCATGTGGCAGTAGTTTAGATCCTTTTCTTGAAGAATATAGATGCCCAACAAATAAATGCCCACCCATTGCAGGCAGTATGCCTCTGAATATCAGTTGCTTGAAACCATAGGAGGGGATAGCGCTCGTGTGCTTAGGGTCCTGTTTGTGGGTTTTCCATAGGCATCTGGTTGGCCACTGTGAGAACATGATACTGAACTAGATGGGCCATTGCCTGACCCAGCAGGCTCTTCTCATGTTCTTATGTGTTTGGGTGCATATATAGTACCCAAGAATGGATCTGCTATTCTGGTAGCTAGCGCCTGAAGACTAAAAATGCCCTGTGTAATAAAATCCACAGTAATGAATTCATTTGTGTTTTTCAAAAACATTAAGCATTACTCAGGCAAATTTGCTAAGGTTTAACACATTCTGATGAGGTCTCAAGATCTCATACTCTAATTAATCAACTTCCCTTCTGCCATTTCAGCACTTGCTTCTCTCTTTTTATCAAGTAACCATTGCTGCACCAGGACACGTGTCCTTAAAAATATATGACAAAGCTGATAAATATTCTGCAGGAGTTGCAACAGCCAGACAACTGTCCCATTTTACTGACTCATTAACATGGCACAGCTGTCGCCACACTCACTAACAATGCTAGCCTCAGGGGATCTGACAAATACAGGTCATAGTGAAGGTAAGGCGTAAAAGATTAGATGACAAATCTAAAGGGGAGAAATGTATTACTCTCTGCATACCGCAGGTTCTTTGCTGAAAGCTGCAAAGCCAACCAGTTTTCTTTCCTTGACACATTCTTTCACCAAAACACATAGCTTTGTGGGAGCTGAGAACATATTTATTTATTTTATTTGTAAGAGAATGTCTACCCAACCCTTCATCATATGGTCCCAGGGCAGATTACAATATAATAAAACAGCACAATAACACAGCAGTAGAACCAATTCAGCACAACTTATGGAAGCAGATAAAAAAATATATAGCACTCTAAACACACAAGGAGTCACAGCCTGGGCAGTAACTTACAGTAATGACAAAATCTATAGCAACTCCAAAAAGCAAACAGATGAGTTTTCACCCAGTGCTGGAAAAGTTATTTATTTATTAAATTTATATCCCTTGTTCCTCTCAAAAGAAACCTGGGTGGCAAGCAACCAAACGACAAAACAAAACAAAGCTTAAAAACAACTCCAATATAGATGCAGGCTAGGAAATATATCACCTTGTGATGCAGGCTAGGAAATATATCACCTGAAAAGACACAGGACCTTATATTCATGGGGAAATAATTCCACAAGAGTAGGTGCTACAACACTAAATGCTTGATTGCTACATTGTGTGGAACAGACCTAATGGTAAGATGGTATCTCCAGAAGGCCCTCATCCGTAGAGTGCACTGATGAATTGGGTAAATAAGTGGTGAGATGATCTTTCAGGTTTCCTGGTGGTCCCAGCATAGGGTTCTTTACACTAAAACCAGCATGCTGAACTTAACTCAGCACATAACTGGCAGCAAGTGCAATTCTTCAAACAGCAGTGTAAGCAGTTGAGCCACCATATTTTGCACCAGCTGCAGCTTCCAAACCAAATGACAAATGCACTGGCCCTGCTCATGCCTCTCTAGGAGCAGGGAATTCCCAAAGTGGGGGACGCTCTGCATCCACTGAGTGATGTAAGAGGATGAGGGGCTCACCTATAGATCTAGAAGCACAGGACAGCTGTCACAGGGAGAGGTGCAAGGTCCAAAATCATTTAGGATTTTGTAGGTCAACACCAGCACCTCATCCGTATTTCTGCTACCCACACAGTGTGACTACAGAAATAGAAGCACCAATACTGAAAAGGCCATGGACTTTCTCGTATGAGCAACAGGCAGAACTATGACCATGGAGCAATAGAAGCTTGGGAAAGAACCCTTGATTATAGAACATGCTCTACAAGCATACAGTGTTTTAATTGTGCTGAAGTTAATAGGCCTGTGTCTTGTGAGTGCCTAGAAGGGAGCCTGCTTGGGAATCCTATGCACATTGCCTCGAGTTCTATGATGAAAGAAAAGTAGACTATAAATGTAATGCATAGCACATCCTCAACTCAGTTTCCCTTTCTACCCTCTCATGGACATCATGGAGGTAAAATTGGGCAGGATCAGATAGCAGCAGAATTCAGCCAATTCAATTACACTTACTTACACACACAGCAATAATACAGGGTGAGTCTTTTAAAAGAGGCACCGTGAAACATGTGTACTCTGTATCCACGGGGCTTCTTTTAAAGGACTCGCCCTATATATTCTTCTCGCCATTTTTTTTAATCTACCCAATCCCATAAATGTAGCTAACAGTAGTACAAGAAGACATGCACTCCACCTAGACTGAGGGAACAGCAATTCTTAAACAGGTTGCTGTTGAATGTGGCACAAATAAATAAAATTTGGGCAAGGCAGGTGCTTGCAAGGTGAACCAAATCCATAAAAAGACTGTCAATGGGGAATAAGCAGAGGACAGGGAAGAATGGAAAACCTCAGTTTACAATATTACCATTATTTATCACCAGCATCAGTGGGACCAGTCCACCAATACCACCAGCATAGGAGATAGCAGAATAGTTACGAAATTGTGTAAATATTTGTTTACTGAATTTGACATAATAATTGGCAAGATTTGCATAAACAAAGAATGGGGAATGCTTGACCCTCCGGATGTTGGACTATAATTCCTTCTGTCCTTATACTGGCCTTAGCCAGCAGGGCCAATGGTTAAGTTATAGTCCAACAACATTTGGAGGGCCACAGATTCCCCATCCATAGTATAAACTCATTTGCTATGTTCTGTGTCAGCAAACTAAATTGCAGGAAAGGTGTAGGAGGATATCATGGCAGGAAGTAGTTCTAGTTCTTCAAACAAACAAAAAAAACCATTTTTAAAAACAAGTATCCCCAGCAAAGAATTTCTTATTTCAGGGAAACATGTTTATGCAACAAGATGCATCAAAGTTTTCAAGGATGATTCAAGGTTTTCCAAGAGATTCTTTTTTATTATTATTCAGTAACCCTGCAGGTGTTTACAAAGACACTATGCACTTAATCGAGCTCACATCTTGAGATAAATTATACAGCTATTGATGTGTGCCTACCATACCGAATGGCTCAACAGCACTGATTTACACTCAAGGAAAAGAGTTTTAGCAGAGAGCAATACCAATTGTGCCACCTCAATCTCTGGAACACAGAATTTCCCAGGGATCTGCTGCTGTCTATAGGTTTGAATTAACAAAGGATGCAATTTCATACACACAAAGTAAGACAGCTAATAACTCTGCAGAAGTTGAATTCAGTGAGCTTAATGAGTACATAAAAGAGAGTTTAAGCATCAAGGACAGCTCCAATAGGACAAGATTAGTGTCTCAAATGAGTTTTTAAAAGAGTGGGGAGGGGACAGATCTAAGAGCCAAAACTGAATGAAAGTGTTTATATTAATGATGAAACAACACAGAGAACACATTCTGCCATGTACACAGATTCTAAGAGAACATAACCAATGTGCTAGCAAATGCTTCATGTGCCATATTATTTAGAGGAGGGGAGAACATTTAGCAATGCAGCACCATCATGGAGAGTAGATAATCTTCTGGGGCCATTCTGATTCATAGTCCTACTCAGATAGGGTCTATGTTAGTCACTACAAGAGCAGGGCTTTTTGTGGCTGCCACAGGAGACTGAACTCTTGTCAAAGATATCTCCTTAACCTCCCCTCTGACATCATATTGTAGAGTTCTTTTTCCAATAGCCTTTGACTTCATTTTAATGTGGCTTGCTCCCAATTCTATGTATTCATTCTTCCTGCTATTTATTAGGATTGTTCATATCATAATATTTTATTCACTTGGAAAACAGATTTTAGCACAGAAAGACAGGCCACAGGAGCTTATTCTCTCCCCGCCCCCCGCTCCACCATACCATTCCCACTAGTTCAGAGGCCCATCCAATGTGAAAACTGGGTGTCATTTAAAGCATGCAAATTTGTCTGGAGGCTTCCTGGTTCAGCTTTGCTCTATAATCAGTCATTCCCACAGATCCTGCTGACCTTGGAAAAAGAGCTCTGAGACCGTGGAACTATGTATAACATTAATACATATTCAGGAGCCATCCTCTGAATATTGCATTGTTGCGTCATCGGTGCAATTTTGCAGCCCTGACTTTGCTGCCACCCCAACTCTACATTATCCAGGTACGTGGCAGTGCTGCTGCTGTAGGGAACACGATTCTATAACACTGCCCTATCACAGTGACTACTCCTGTACCTAGGCATCTAAAATAGGAGTATTCATTCTTAGCTGCTGGAGAAAACCCTTTATATGGAAAAACATGTAACAGAACACAGTAAATATAAGGACTGTCCTCTTTAACTTTGGCCAACCATACATCTATCACTTTATGTTGCCCTCAGCTACTGCAAGTTTCAGAGACAGAAAAGTAAAAAAATGAGAAGATTGACAGTTGAAGATAGAAGGAAGACTGGCAAAATGAATGTGATGCCTTGCACAGATCTACACAATAAACATAAATTATAAAACACTGCAAATAGTTTTGAATGAAACCAAGCTATAGCTCTACAGTCTATAAAAGGTCTGACGGGTTCATACTCAAACCTTCAGCTGTGAACATTTATCTTAACCTGTCTGCATAGCATGGCCTTTTCTGGCAATTCCCCCCACCAAAAATACTTTACACCTTTATCTATAAAAATGCAAAAAAAAAAAAAAAGTTAAAAGAAGTCAGACAACTTCCTAACAAAAGCCATGACATGCCTTTCTTAAAATGTATCTTTATACAAGTTTTTCCTCTTTGACATTTAACTTAAGAAATCTTCTTCTGACCATTCTATATTGAAGACAACACTAATACAGTAGTTCTACAAGTCAGTCAGCAGGCAAAGCTTTTACTACTTTTTTTTTTTTAAAAAGTGCTCTTATTACAAGTTTAGAACAGGTTCACAAATTAGAGTTTAGCATTAAGTTAGGAGCTTAAGCCCCTAGAACAATGGTTTATTTGCTTAGCATTTCTCTACAGTACTTTAAATGTATCACATCACTAACAAATACATCCCTTCTGATGTAATTCAATAAGGTCCTGGGAGTCCAAACCAGAAGAGTCAACAATTGGATTTTCACTCATTGTGAATGTGCAGCTGTCAACCTAATTATACTAATTGAAGCTTCATAACACTATAATCTAGTGCAAGAGATGGTGAATACAAGAGTTTCCAGCTGTTTAGAAATACTAGTATTTGTTTCTGTATTGCAATTGGTCGTAGTGGAATGTGCTAGCCTGCTGCTGATTTCTACAACGTAAGTAAATGCATAAGCTGAATTCCACTGTGGATATCAGGAACATATCATCAGACAAAAGGAAAATCAGTCAGGCCAGATGTAGATTAGACTTGGCTGTCTCATCACAGTTATTAACTTCTCTATGATAGATTTTGGATTTCCCCCCCTAAAGGCCTTTACAGCTTAGGACCTGTTTACTTGGAGGATCACTTTAACCAATATGTGCCCACTCAACTGGGTCAATCTGTGGAAGTGGCACTTTTACAAGTGCAACTACAAAAAAAGTGCTAAAAGCCATGCAACTATATCAACATATTAACAATGAGAACTTTAAAGTGAAGTAGAAAAAAAAACCTAAAATTGCAAAGACACTCTTGGAATTAAGGTTTGAAATGGCTTTTCTTTAATTAAACTCTTTTTTTCTAATGCAGAATATGATTATCCTACTTTTGTTTTATATTTAGTAGGTTTTTGGAGAGATGGAACATTTCTGAAATCTTCCCAGTTGCGAAAACTGCAATGAGGGCCTTTTGAGGTAGTGAGTTTACGGTTGGCATGTGTTTAAAAGCTACTACAAAGCATTTGCAATTTAAAAAAAAACACAAAAAACCCAGGTACATAAACATGTTGCATCTGTACAGAGGCCAGTCTAGTTGCATAACAGAGAAAATTATTTGAAAATATAATCAACAAGACTACCTCCCTTTCACAGAATCATAGAGTTAGAAGGAACCCCAAGGGTCATCTAGTCCAACTCCCAGCAATTCAGGAAACTCAGCTAAAGCATCCATGACAGATTGCCATTCAACCTCTGCTTAAAAACCTCCAAGGAAGGAAAATCCACAGCCTCCCGAGGGAGACTGTTCCACCGTTGAACAGCTCTTACTGTACAGTGCATTACCTTCATTCAGCTAACATCTGGTCCTTGTGCAGAGATAGTGGGAAGCTAGTTTAGACTTGGGGGGGGGGACAAAAAATACTAAAAGGAGGACCCAAGCAAGTAAAGCACGATGCAAACAAACCAGAAGCAAAATTAACAAATTGCTTTGCTACCATCCATCAGAAGCAGCCAATCCACAAAATGAACTCTAGAGACCCCGTCTCTTCAGCTCAAGTGGCAGACTATTATATAATACACTGCACTTGTAGCTTGGGAACCAGATTGCTGTGGTTCTGCTTTAACAAATAGCTTATGTTGCATAGTATATGGTGATGTCATCACTCAGCAGAATGAGGCCAGATTATGTTCCCTGGGAGGATCAAGTATGTATTATGTCAGTAAAAATTATCTGAAAGCAGGCCATAGAAACACAGCTTTAATTTATATAATTACTGCAAGCCAGATGGAGGATGCCTACTTGTTTCCTATCTAAATTCTTATGCTTGCTTCTAAAACAGTTGTGATTTCTATGTACAAATCACCTCAGTGCTAACTTAGGTTTTCACTATTGTACTGCCTTGCTTATAGTATTTAGCATGGGTGGCTTCAAATGAATATAACAGCAACAAGAAAGAAACTCAACCTTTTTCTTAACCAAGTATTACAGCCCTTTAACCAGCAACAGATCTGCTTTGGTTACACAAGAGTGACTTACACTCTATGAGTACTGACCTCATTTTAAATCTACTTGCTACTGAAGTGAGCCCTCTAAAGTATTCAGTAATTCAGCTGTAGCTGATTGAAGAAAAAAAAATCAAGGAAAATGTACAAGTGTAAAATGTATTGATTCAGACATTCAACTTGCACTTAAGCACCTTGCACTTCCCACCCTGCTCCCATTAAAGGAATGCAACAACGGTTTCTCCTCTTTAAGCGGGGGGGGGGGGACACCTACATTCTCATTTAACAATTATAGCCCAGATCTACACCCCCACCACTGGCAGAATACCGATTTCGCTCTGCAAGTAGATGATCCATTAAGGAAAACATCTCATTTCATTATCTCCCACTATTATTAACACAACAATCAGCTTCACAAAAAGGGAGCACCCAATTGTCACCACACAATTTTTTTAAAAAGGTGGAAAATTAACCTTAAGACACTATTGTAAATAACTCCACAGAAATGTTGTAGCCCACCTACAAATGCATACCAGCATAAGTAATTTGTGGAAATTTAAGAGGCTGGAAGAGAAAGCAAAAGCACTGTCCTCTCATTTACAAAAACCTTCTCAGCTGCTTAGCTAGAGGCAATTCTTACTTACGATGACCAAGGAGGCAAGTCACTATTTAACACTTGTCCCTTAGGAATCAGCAATGTTGCACTTCAGAGAAGCTCTGATAAACAACTAAGCCCCAATGAACTTGAATATTAGCATCTACAGAACGGCACGTCAGAGAATTGGAGGAAACTATGTCTGCAACTAAAATTTGCTGAACCAATCATTCTGTATCTCTCTGTGGAACAGGTTTGGTACATGATCACTAATTTCTGCTTTCAAGGTGAAGAATGGAGATAGATTGGAATGCTCCTGAATTAATGGTTTTACAATTTAAAGAGACTGTAGGGGGAGGGGCGTATTCTTTAACATTAGATAAACTGATTTAAAAAATCTAGGAAAGCATTTAAAATAGCAAAAGTTCCTGTAAATGGATTTCTACTTGTTGGAACTAGTAAAACTCACGCAGCCATTTCCTAATTTTGACACCAACTGAACTGATGAGGATGATCATAAAAAACTGGTGAGTGTCTGTTTGTGTGCATGGTTTGTGTGTGTTGCAGTTAAAGAGGTATTTATTAGATGTTATCTTATTTACTACCTTCTCTTTATATAGACAAAATAGCACCAACAAAGATGTGGGTATCAGTAGCATCAGTATAACCCTAAGGCTTCCTTGCAGAAATGTATAATGATGATAACCATAGCAATAATGCTGATTATTATAATACCAATGCTAATAATACCTAAAGGTGGAGGGCTCCAAAAGATTGTTGTTGTTGTTGTTTAGTCGTGTCCGACTCTTCGTGACCCCATGGACCAGAGCACGCCAGGCATTCCTGTCCTCCACTGCCTCCCACAGTTTGGTCAAACTCATTCTGGTAGTTTCGAGAACACTGTCCAGCCATCTCGTCCTCTGTTGTCCCCTTCTCCTTGTGCCCTCCATCTTTCCCAACATCAGGGTCTTTTCCAGGGAGTCTTCTCTTCTCATGAGGTGGCCAAAGTATTGGAGCCTCAGCTTCACGATCTGTCCTTCCAGTGAGCACCCAGGGCTGATTTCCTTCAGAATGGATAGGTTTGATCTTCTTGCAGTCCATGGGACTCTCAAGAGTCTCCTCCAGCACCATAATTCAAAAGCATCAATTCTTCTGCGATCAGCCTTCTTTATGGTCCAGCTCTCACTTCCATACATCACTACTGGGAAAACCATAGCTTTAACTATATGGACCTTTGTTGGCAAGGTGGTGTCTCTGCTTTTTAAGATGCTGTCTAAGTTTGTCATTGCTTTTCTCCCATCCAAAAGATTAAGCATGATCAATACACATGAAAACCTGATTGACTATTAAGGGGAGAGGAATAAAATAAAATATACTAGAATGTGTTGCTGGCTAGCTGAAATCCTGAACAAACTCCATACTGCAGCTATTGCAAGTTGCACCACTGAAAAATAATTGTAACCAACAATAAATAATGTAAGAGAGAGCAGGTAGACTATTAATTAATTTCTTCAGAGAGGCAGAGAGGAATAAAGGGGGGTGGGGTTGTTTAAGGAACCTTTGGGTTTTTTTCTTTCCCCAATACAGATTAAAAAACCACAAGTTTACCCTCTCTGTCCCACCCCAGCTGCACAAATCTCAAAAGATGAATTATCAGTTCAATATGTATCACCAGAAAACATGCTGGAACTAAGCAAAAATAATAATAATAAAAAATAAAATCAGTCCTTTTTTTACACCATTCACAAAAGGTAGACACACTTGATATTTTCAAACTACAATGTTAGAATAGCACTCAGAGACTTTAGTGGCACTTTTAGATAATTTTTATCCAAAAATGCCACTGAAAAAGATGGTCTAAATCAAATGAGTGGAGCTTCCCTCCTGAATAGTTTATCAAAACCTTTCCTTCTCATTTTAAAATTTAGTGCACAAAGCCAAAAAAGAAAAGAAAAAAAGTGTATTAATTAGCTATCTTCATTTTGTCTTTCCTACACCACCTTTCCCCAAATCTTTTCCAGATAAGTACGATTACTGTATTGCTTGTATTTCAGGGGGCTGTTACAATCTAATCCTGACAATATTTATATAGCTGTCATGAGAATTTGTTTAACGGCAGGATATAAATACCCAAACTAAATAAAATGAAATGAAATTTAGGAGCCAGACTGACTAATATAACACCTTAAGGAGGAATAAAATTGGCAAGTGATATATTTAGCTCTATATTGCCTCCTCCACACAGAAAAAGAATGAAAATGCTTTCAAGTGCTTTCAAGTGTGGGAAGTGGCAGTATTGTGTATACAGCCAGGCACTGGCACTCTAGCATCCCTGGTGTCTTTCTAAGAGAGCCTTTAACCTTGTGCCCCACAAGATCATGAAGTATGCAGGGTCAAATGGATGCTTAATTCTCCCAACTTTACTACTGGGACTAAATGAACACTAAGACAGCCCGGTGAATCACTAGCTGCCAACACAGATAGAGTTAAACCTGCAGTGAGATACTAAGTGTAGAAAGTAGAGGAATCCGACTAGGGTACTGTGCCAGCTCTCAATTTCTGTCCACCCAACTCCCTAGAAGGGTAACATATGCCCGGACAGTAGTTTGGATCAGAAGAAAAACAAAATGATATACAGTGTTTCAAAATGTATGTCCAGATCAGAATACAATACTGTATATCACTTAAACTATATACAGTATATAAAAAATAGGTTTACCAATCAGAACACAGAACACATAAATATGGCAGACAATTAAATAAAGAAAATCACTTATGTAACTGACAAGTCTTGCCACTGCTGGTATAATAGGCATGTAGTTAATCTCTTATGGGCTGTGGAAGAAACAATTATGGAAACAGAAATCAATATCCTCCTTGGAAATAAAGAAGCATATAATACTGATTCCAGCTGAAGGCAACTTATCCAAGGTAGGCTAGGTTTCATATTTATAGGTTTTGTATGCAAAACAGACAGTTTGGCATGACCTTCAGGATATTAGCCAGGGGTGACACAAAGGTCAAGCAACACACACTTTGACTGTCAGGAAAGAAGACAGGATGAGGGCTGGGGCAAAAATAAAGGCCATATCCGACTTAGACATGATCTAGAATTACTGTAACAATTCAGGGGTGTGGAACCTTTTAGAGTCCAGGGACACGGAAACACAGAATGCTGCCCTATATACTGAATCAGGCCAATGGTCCATCTAGTTCAGTACTGTACTGTCTACACCGTACATAAGCAACTCTCAGGATTTCAGATTAGAGTCTCTTCCAATAGGACCTGGAGACACAGGGGGTTGAATATGGGACCTTCTACATGCAAAGTATATGTTCTAACAGTGAGCTACATTGTTAAAAATGGGGTTATTATATATATTTATTGATGTTAACTCAGAAGTGGCACGCAAGCCGGGCAGCCTTGCTCACTTGGCTTCCCAGCACTGCCAGATACTAAGAGGGGAAGGAGAAGGAGCAAGGCAGCGTGAGGTAGCATGCAGAAGCTTGCAACTCTAGAGTGTCCTAACCCAGATCAACTAGCTAGAAGGGATTAAAAAGGAACAGTGTCACCTCTCTCTTTGTAGAGGAGAGCTCTGCTGGCAGAGGACCACATCCACTGCATATGCCTTACTACACTTGCAGCCAGCCCAGTAGTCTAATCCACATTGACAATGACGCTTCTGCATGCAACCAGTGCTAGGTCCCCAAATGGGCATTGTAGGGGTGGAGCAGAGGCAGCTTCAGATCTGCTAAATCTAAGCTCCCTTCATTCTTTGGAGAGGGCCGTGCATCTGTGAAACAGGAACCAGACTGAAAAATGAAGATACACACAGGGCAAGTCCAACCCCTTACACTTTGCACCACGCCTTGGGCAAGCCAGCAGAGCTTCAGAAGTGGTGTACCACCTGCCACATCACACATCCTCCCCCCAACCCCCACTTAGGATATTTCATGGCAATATTTTCATTTTCTAATCCATTCAAAATGTGCAACGCGTTTCCTGGAAGGTAAAAGGCAGAGAAGCCACAGATTGTATTATATGATACGGCGGGAACGTTTGAGGGAAATGATTGTCAGTATAACCCTGAGAACCACTTTATCTGATAAAGAGACTGTACAAGGAATTCCAGATGGATAAACACCCTTTGGAACTTACAGTAATGCTTCTTCTTGCTAGAAGGGAAAGCTTAATTTGACAACAGGGGAAAACAGCACATTTCATATTTCCAAGGAAGAGGAAGCCAATCATTCTGTTGCTTTTTACAGAACAAAATGCAAGCAGATAAAATAGGATATAAAAAATGAATTCTTTTTATTTAATTTTCCATAAACAGGTACATATACACATCTGAAACAAAACCAAGCAAAAATTAAAATAATAGAAACAGGAAAAAGAAGTTGCTAGTTTGACAGTGCAGTGGAAAATTTGAATTAAATAGGATTTAAAATCTGAATGCAAAAGGTAAATTCACATAACTTTTTAAATCAATCTTTTATAGACTAGGATCCAAAGAGCTATTTTAGGCGCACAGTAGGACTTGGCATGTCTAGCCGAATTTTTCATATAACTATTTTTCTTTTAGCAGCAGACCTTTCATGACATATTTAAACTGCTTATGAAACTCCTCAGTTTTAAAGAAGTTTGCTATGTTTGAAACACATAAACCGTTTGGAACCATTGGGATTAGAAGGCAAAGCCATTTCAAAACTGCTTCTCAATGGATTTTTTGGTGTTTTTGTTTGTTTATTTTTCTATAGTTCTTGTGACTATTTTGATTCAACAGAAAACACTTGCCAAGTAGATTGCATTTGGAGGTGAGCCCCAATTGCCTAATTATAGTGTCCTAATATACTGAGAAAATACCAGGACAGAATGTCACATCAAAATGTCAGTCACTCAGAGAGTCATAGAATCATGGAAACTGGAAGGGTCCCCGAGTCAACTAGTCCAACTCCCCGCAATGCAAGAATCCTGCCCACAGCCATCCCTGGATGGGCTTGAACCATCAACCTTCTGGTTAACAGTCAGATGCACTGACCCACTGGCACTCCTCCCAACTGCACTTCCCAGCTAATATCAGGTATAGCAAGTGGAATTGCCAAAGTCATTTTTCCCTGGATGCCCACCCCCTTTTTATTTATTTATTTTTAATTCCAAGTGTGTAAAGCTCAACGTGGACAAGTTAAATGCTCATAAGTTGTGAGTTACCTGTACTTGCCAATGACAGGTAGCAATAATACCAGGGCTGAATGCCATTAGCCGCACAAGTTCCATGTACCTGAGGCTTTATGCTTGCGCTACTTCAGTAGGTACTCCCATGGAACATGAAATAGATGGGACTTTCAAAAGTAGTTTGTGAAGTAGCACAGATTTGTGTTCAAAGAAAAAATAAATGTACAGCCCCACTGACACCCCTGAAGTACCTCTTCTGATCACAGCCCACTTGATGATGGCATTCAGATTTTTCAGGTTATACAAATCAGAATTATTTCCCTCATAGTGGCTAGCAGGCAATGTTTGCTGGTGTCTGAACAGCAACAGTTTTAAGCTTATTCTGAAGCTGTAAACACATAGTAGATGGACTGCAATTCTGAGAACTTTATAGTCATTCCTTGATTGTAAAGTAAATAACTTTTGACAGTGGCTTGGTTCACACATTATGTTAAACAATCTATGGCTTCATAACCCAGCTTAGCTTTCACTTATGGGGCATTTTGGGAGAGAGACAAACCATGAGCCAGTACTGAAACACAACAAGACAGACCATGGCTTGTTTCATGGTGGCATGACAATCACAGAAGTGGGTGATCAGCAAAGAACTCTGTTTCGTCAACATGCACCAGTATATTGCTCATTCACACAAAACCATGGTTTATTTTAACTGCGGTTTAATGCAACGTGCAAACCATGCCAGTCTTTCTTTCCAGACACAGTATAATGCTAATTTAAACACAAAGTAAAATCAATATGTATTTTAATCACAGCAATATTCATGAAGTTCACCTCCTTATAAATGGGATCACTGTCTTGTCTTACTAAAAGACTTAACTGTTTTCAGGGCTGTAGGCATCTGCTACATGTATGCCAATATCTTGGTATGCAAGAAGTACACTTGATCTCTATGAAGTAGTTTAATCAATGCTATCATTCTCCTCTAACGTCACGCTGCTTTCAACCAACTTGATGAGTAAAGCAACTATAGGAAATTAGTCGGAACAGCAAAGTTTAACTTGAAACAGACTCATACTCTACAATCATATTTCTCAGTAGCTTATTGCCACTTCCATTTAATATTCAGTAGCTACCTTAAAGGTTTAAGTTAAAGGGAGGACAAGTTCTACCAAAAAAAATTTTGTAAGGTGTAAGATGACGTGTACTATTTTTCCCCCATTCTGCAACAGAGTCTTTTAGTGTAATTAGGTCAGTCAAGAATGAAAGTGGCTGCAAAGTAGCTATGTAATGGATTAGTCTGACAAGCAAACAAGGTGTTCATCTCCATCCAAGTCCTAGCTGACACAAGCACAGATGTGTATCAACTCCTTCAGCAAAGTGCAGCTTTAAATGCGACACAGAGTTTGGACATCTCCATGGAGATGATGGCAGTGGGGAAAATAATGTAATTTTATTTGGGGCAAGACAGAACACTGGTGCATTCATTTACTGGGATACTCCTTCATGTGTTAGAGGAGCAAGTTCATCATCCTCTGCCATGTAGATTTTCTTTTTCTTTTTTTAATAATTTTTATTAAATTTTCCATTTTAACAATCCAATCAAATCACATTAAGTATTCCAAATTATACAAATGCATATCATATAGTCCAAATATTCTGCCAAATTGTAAATTTTTGTTGGGGCTTCCCATGCTTCAAGTTCAGTGGGGTTCCAATCATCTTATGTTTCTACTGCCTTGAGTTTCCAATAGTTCCTTCTTTAAATCTTCCTGTTGTTTTCCTTGTCTTTCATGGCCTCTGAGTTGTTTCCACAGGCGAGTTGAAATAAACAATAATGTGCTTCTGTGTGAAATTTGCATGACTCTCCCTTTTTTTTGCAGCTGGTAGTCCCAAAACATCTGGAGGGCCGAGTTTGCCTATGCCTGCTCTAAGGAGCATCTTATGGTGATTGACTATGCAGTTTCTGGTGGTCTTGGAGAGCCAACATTCCTTGTAAGCATCCATTTCCCCCCTCCGTCCAAAAAACAAATTGGGGAATGGATCAGACAAGGTCCAGGCCAGGAGAGCAGGGCTGCCCTGTCAACGAGTTCAGACTTGATGCCACTTGCAGTCTTCTCAGGAGTTCTTTCTCACCTATGTCAGTGGCAGTTCAATTTCAGTTCAATTCCAGCAATTGCTGGCTTTACTTTCCATTAGCCATGCAAAGGATTGAGCTCTGTGGCTTAAGATAAGCTTACAAGTGGTAGGTTGTTAGCAATAGGATACATCAGTGGACTCCGAACTCCCTTCAGTAAGAATTCTCAGAGCCCACAGGGCATGTTAACGTGATCCAGGGAAGCAATTATTTCAAACATCCTTGAAATCCAGAATGAGTAGGACTAGTCACATTATAGGCAGGCGGGTGATATAAATCAATTGGATACACGTTGTTTCATCCAAGACAATGAAACACAACAGTCCACTAGTATCCAGTAGTACGCATCCTTTCTACTGGGCATACTGGTATGCTTCAAACATTTAAAAATATTTCTTATCATAATTTATACAATAACATTGGTAACTTAGAGCAGTTTTAAGGGATGTCATATGGCTCCTTTGCTGCTTATGTTTAGAAGGGCAGTTAAAACATATCAGGCTTTTGAGCCCTTCTAGATAGTTTGACTGGTCTGCTGTTATTATTTTATACTGCTTACTGTTTTATTATTTTTAAGTGTCTTATTGTACACTATGCTCTGATCTGCTTTGGGAGGAAAAGCAAGATGCAATGGTTCAAAATAAGGTCTCGGTGTTTGTGCATAGTTTAGGGAGTTACAAGAATAAAGGTAGGTGAAGTAAATGGTATCCTACTTCACAAAACTCAGCCCTGGATGCCAAACTTTGCAGCTTCAAAATTACTGAATGCACACACAGTGGTGGAAGAAGGCTCTAGGGCACCTGGTGCGGCGCGCCGAGGGGTGGGGCGAACCGTCCACAGGGGAAGGGCACACAGTGCCCATATGGACAGCGCGCCTGGCGCCCATATGGACAGTGCGCGTGGTGTGGGGCCTCAGCTGCCCTACAGCTATGGGGGAGGCGGCTGGTGGACAGCGCAGAGCCTGCGGGCACTCAAGCCACACATGGCTCAGGTGCGCTGCAGGCCCCACGGTGAGTGCCAGCCGCCATTTTGTCACTCCCCCCCCCCGGGATACCCAGGGTGGACTGCACTCCCCGCACCCCCCTTCCTACGCCCCTGTCCACACACTGCTATGGGATAATATAGGACATAATTATAGGAGTGAAATGGTTGCTCACTCTTTGTTATGATTAGCTGATGAAGATTTCAGAAGATTATTCACTTACTCATGTCAAGCCTTTTCTGCTGCAACCAAAAAGAAATCCATGCCTTTTAGAGAGTTACACAGACAAATACAATATATTTCACAAGATGTGTTATCTAGATCAAGAACAACATTCAGCTTCCCATTCTAGATAATTGAAGCTCTCTTAAGAGTGACTTCCCCTGACTGCTGAAATTTCAAAGGCTTCATTTTCCTGGAGCAGACAGAAAATTAGTCACTAGCCTCAAACAGCAGGAAGCGTTGGAATCAGGAAGTTGGAAACATTAAGGTAACCTACCGAAACCCATTAAATAATTTATGACTGAGATGGAAATTGTAGTGATTCAACAACAGTATGGAATGATCAGTAGGGCTGACCAACATATTCACTGGACCCATACTGTTGCAGAAGAACTAAGAATGTATCACTCTCAGCTAAAACGCAAATATCTGGGAGAAGAATAGATGTATTATAATTCCCAAAGACGTGTTAACATAAAGTTCATCAACTTTTAGCTATTTGTACAATGAAATAAACATTAATAATAACAAAAGAGATGCCTACACCAGTAGCTGTAGCTATTGTTATTAATAATTATTATTATTAAGCAGCTGTAAATCCACTGGTCTAAACTTCCTGCATACAGTGGTACCTCAGGCTACATATGCTTCAGATTACAGACTCCGCTAACCCAGAAATAGTATCTCGGGTTAAGAACTTTGCTTCAGGGTGAGAACAGAAATCGTGCTCCGGCAGCACGGCGGCAGCAGGAGGCCCCATCAGCTAAAGTGGTGCTAAAGAACAGTTTCAGGTTAAGAACAGACCTCCAGAACGAATTAAGTGCTTAACCTGAAGTACCACTGTACATTAACCAATGAGGTGGTCTTAGGCAAGAGCCCACAAATTTAATAGACAGGATCTGGCAACTTCTGACCAAGAAGCTATGCTCGCACCCTTCTACCCTTCTCCTAAGAATTTAGAGGATGGCTGTGGTTTGGGGTGCACTTGTCATGGTGCACTTAGAGGTTCTCTGATTATCCAAAAAGGCAATCATGCTGCGTAATTCCCTGTCATCCTCCTAAACTGTTTCATGCTCTGTTTTCCTATGTAAATGTATCACAATTGTCACTGTAACAAGATACTCCCTCCAGTCAGGGATAAAAGCAGAGTCCCGGGGCTTGCAAAAGCTGGCTAGCTATCAAAGTCAGGCAAGATCTATGGAACTTGGCTTTAGGAAAGCCATCACTGACAGAACCCCAGCTGCACTTTCTACCACCTTTACTGATATGTTTTGCAAAATTGTTGTAAGGATTACTGAGATAATACATGCAAAATGCTTGAAGTGTACAAAGTGCAAAAAGAAAGATTAAGTTTATACAGAAGTCAAAGTGAACAAGAAATATATATAAATTCTATCTCAGCTGTCAACTTTAAGGTCCTAAAACAGTTTACAGATCAAAACATTATTCACAAGAAAACCGCAATAATTATTAATCAACAAACTAGGATTGGTGTTGGTATAGCAAAACTCACCAATAAATGTCAGGGGGGGGGGGAGTTAACATGGCACCTAAATCATCAAAGCACATCAGAACTTAACTCGGTGCAACAAAAACCAAGTGACAATCCAAAATGTTATCACTTTGATATCCTTTCACTGATGACCTACTGCCAGTAGCAAACACAGTGAGAAGCCCATTGTTACTGCTAAAGCAATAGGGCAGCCTTTACCAATGTTGCGTCCTCCAGATATTTTGAATTACAGCTCTTATCAACCCCAGACAGCTCTATGGGAGATGTGGTTGAAAGATCTGGAAGGCACCAGATTAGCAAAGGCTGTGACTGGACTTCCCCTAATAGTGCCACTAATATCACACAGTGCTAGTTGCTGACGATCTCAGTGTAGTAAAGAAATTGAGGGAAGATGTCAACCTGTCTTCATGCCCATTCTGCTGATTTATCCATGTGGACCGCAAAAAAGACCAGTGAAAATTAGCATCCTCTTTTTCTACCTTTACTTTCAGGGCTGGTCCACCCATGAAGTAAGGTGAGGTGACTGCCTCAGGAGCAGTATCCATAGGGGCAGCAGATCCAGCCTCCAGGGAATGCCTCACCCGCTGTTGCTACCACTGCCGTGGTGAAAATAAAATGTTTTAAATATAACAAATATAAATATATAATCAGGATTATAATGTGTGTTTCTACTAATAATCCTGGAACTAAGAAATGATCTTGTAATTTATTTTTCTTTTAAAAATATTTTTTTAATAAAATTTTAAGTTATTGGCATTTTGCTGTCGTTTTGGAAGTGAAAAGCTGATAAGACTCTTCTTATGCTATTACAATGGGAATAAATCAAGTCACAATTTAATTCATGAACAAAGAGAAATCTTATGATACTGTGCTTTAACAGACAATTGGTGGTATGAAATTGTGGGTTCGCTCTACAGGTGGTAGTTGTTGTTTTAAAAGTAGAAAGATCAAAGATCAAACCATCAGTATCTTCTTCCTTAGGCTTCACCAGAACTAAAGATAGACTATCTGTTCCCTTTGGGCTTGCTACCACAAAGCAAGATAGAAATATTGTTCTCCTGTCCTCTAAGACTTAAGTGATGCAACCTTTTTAGCTTGCAGAACGGGTCTTTCCTCTTGTCAAAATGAATTAAGGATCATTGATAATCTATCCTTAATGGTACAAACGTCTTCACTAATTTTCATCAATCTTTTCCCCAAATGCAAGCCAATCTGACCTCTTCCCAGTTACAGATAGGTAGCCGTGTTGGTCTGCCATAGTCAAAATAAAAAAATTCCTTCCAGTAGCACCTTAAAGACCAACTAAGTTAGTTCTTGGTATGAGCTTTCGTGTGCATGCACACTTCTTCAGATACCTCTTCCCAGCTTGCTTTCACTACTTTTTCCTCAGGCAAGCCTGTGAGAACTGGATATCCCACAAGCAAAGACCTACATTTATCTTCTACAATTATACTTTACATTCATTCTCTTTCCCACATAGTTCTTGTAAAAAAATGGCAGCTTGGGGTGGTGGGTGGGATTTCCTGTGCAAGTAAATAGAGTTCTGTATACATACACAAAATTTCCCTTTGATTCATGAGGATTAAAAATATAGTAACAGCAGCCTCAGTCCACTACCAAATTCCCAGCTAAGAAGGCAGCCCACCAGAAGCATGGGTATCATACAATTATTCTAGACTTTTCCGGTGACTATTAATAGAGTCTCCATCCAAAGAGATACAACAGTCCCTCAGGATAGTGATTGACAGCCTTCACCAAAAGCTGAGCAGCAGAGAGATGGGGTGACTAGCTGCTTCCACCCGTCATTAAAACAGGCTTTCAAAACACCATTTAACCATGGGTAGGCAAACTAAGGCCCCGGGGCCGGATCCGGCCCATCTTCTCAATCTGGCCCACGGCTGGTCTGGGAATCAGTGTGTTTTTACATGAGTAGAATGTGTGCTTTTATTTAAAATGCATCTCTGGGTTATTTGTGGGTAGTGGCGTAGCGTGGGTTGTCAGCACCCGGGGCAAGGCAAGTAATTTGTGCCCCCTAACCCGGTAGGGGCAGAGAGCTGCGAGTGCGAGCGCGCCCCCCCAGATGTTGCGCCCGGTGCGGCCGGCCCCCCCTGCACCCCCCACGCTACGCCACTGTTTGTGGGGCCTGCCTGGTGTTTTTACATGAGTAGAATGTGTGCTTTTATTTAAAATGCATCTCTGGGTTATTTGTGGGGCATAGGAATCCATTCTCTTTTTTCCTCTTCAAAATATAGTCCGGCCCCCTACAAGATCTGAGGGATAGTGGACTGGCCCCCTGCTGAAAAAGTTTGCTGACTCCTGATTTAAACTATAAAGATCCTTTTAGAGCCAAGTACCAACTCCACAATTGTTGCAGCAGTAGAATGTGCCTGAAGCAGGTTCCAGTTCATTGTGATCCATATGTAACAGTGATTGAAGTCAGCACTACCTGATCATGTTGCAAACTTCATAACAGTTTTGGCTCCATTATAAAGTTCTTGAAACTCATGAGTAAGACTCTATGAAATAGGCTAGCAGCTGGCAAGGCCCCAGTGCAACATTTTGGACATTGCATTAACAATATTAAGCTCCCATGAGGCAGCTACATCTCAAAAACTTTGTTGTAGAGCTATTAAGATTTGTGACAAGCCTCTGGCTGTTTGGAAGTTGGGCTGGCCATGTTCCAGACAAATTAACACTCATAAGAAGCCTGACTGATATCAATGTGGATTAAAATGTACTTCACTTTGGCTTGAATGTACCTATTATCATGGTGACCTTTACAAGCCATGCTGCTATCTGTACACCTGTTATGGCTTAATTTTTTGAGTCACTGAAATCCGTTTGGGACGTCTTACCCAACAGTCCTCCATTGTCCATGGAGGATCAATGTCATCTGGAGAAGGTTTTTTGAGACGCAGTTACTGAAGGAGGTGGAGAAGGATCAAGATGAGCAACTTTCATTTCATGACCTTCATTGAGTTAGCTTATCTCAGGAGCTGAGCTTTTCATTTACAGTCGTCCTGATAAGTAATATTCCCCAGAAAACTGTGCCTGGAAACCAGCTACAACTTGGCTAAGCAAAACTCCTTCAAAGGACATCAGTATATATGCTTGTCTGGCACTATGCCCACATACTGGGTCACAAGGATTATTCTAGTTGGAATGCCCATACTTGTCTTGATTGACTTCATTGGCAATCATAGGCATGGTGCAGTCATCAGAACTACTTGTCTGTCCCCAAGCACATTCCACAGTATTGATAAGCAACAGCAGCAGTGATCTAAAAAGAATGAGACATGATTGACCAGCTCTTCTGTCACTGCGTTCAAACTTACAGCTTTCAAAAACCCAGCCTTTTTATAAAAAGGCTCCTGTTGGTGTCCAAACTTTTTTCAAAGAGGGCCAGATCTGATGAAGTGAAGGGCCGTGCAGGCCAACCAAAGGGCCAACCAAAGTTGTTAACCTTTTTTCAGGATTGAAGCTGTTGAGCTTTTTTTATGATTTTACCCCAAAGTTGTTGTTGAGCTTTTTAAGGGTTGAAGTTGTTGAGGTTTTTTAGGATTTTACCCCAATAAATAAACTGCCACAGGGACCAGATTGAACCAATTTGGCCCCCGAAATGGACTTTGGACATGACTTTGGACATTGCTCTTCCATATGTGCAAAAAGTAAAACTCATTGGCCAAGTGAGCAATCAAAACAAAAATGCCACTGGCTAAAAACTACTCAGAAATAGAAAGTACAACCAGAGACTCAACAGGAAAACAGAACGCACACCTACCTAACATAGTCAAAATAAAAAAAATTCCTTCCAGTAGCACCTTAAAGACCAACTAAGTTAGTTCTTGGTATGAGCTTTCGTGTGCATGCACACTTCTTCAGATACACACTAACTAAGAACTAACTTAGTTGGTCTTTAAGGTGCTACTGGAAGGATTTTTTTTTATTTTGACTATGGCAGACCAACACGGCTACCTATCTACTACCTAACATAGTGTCTCATTTATGTTCCTAGGAAAGTCACTGAAACTCATATGAATAACTTTTTCAGTAAGAATTACAAAAACTATTTAAAAGTTTGCCTGTATCTGTTCTTAAGCAGATCTGTATCTGTAAAAGCAGCCATTTATGTAAGGCTTTGTCTGTTTCTATAAATATTCCTTTACCAGAATATCTTAAGAATTCCATCTATTTATAATGTTCTCTGAGCATCCCTATTAATAGGAAGAAGGGTGTTTTTTGTTTTAGATTATTACACCACAATGGTCTCTCAGGCTATTTTAAAGGTCATTTTATTGGCCTTCATAATGCAAAATACAGAGGTAACATAGCTCTCAAATACTTCTTGACAAGAAATGAGGCCTGCTGATGCACTGAAGCCTAACAAGAGGCTAATTACCATCACCAACAGACAATAAGAACAGAACTGAGACCTTTATTTATAACTAAGATTCACTGCACCACAAGAGTCCAGAATACAAACTTGGAGGCCATTTTAATAACAACAACAACAACAACAACAACAATAATAGTGAAGTCAAAGGATTCAAAGGATTAAAACATGTAACATTTCACAAACACACTGACTCCCCCAGAGTCACATCCCAATTATGATATGGGAGGAAGAAATCTTCTTCCGGACTGTAATGTAGAAGGCTAAAATATTAAGAGCAACCTCCATATAAAAGTTAAGGAGGCATACAGCAATCCTTCATGAACCCTCTCGCATCCAGTTAGTTCTCCATTTGTTTTTCTTGAATACAGAAAATTATGATTGCAGATGTGAGTCCATATGCAGTGGTGTTAAACACATTCACATAAATGAACTTTAAACTTATTCCTTAAAAACCACATACTTGACTTACTTTCATTGCAGCTGTATCATGAAACAACTGGAAACAAACACAGCTAAACTAAAAGACACAACTTCTGGCCACCAGCCTTCAACAGATAACAAATATTAGATTATTAAAACAGAAGTAAATGACTATGCAATTTTATCTAATTAAGCAAGCACTCACACAGACTATGGATTCAGCTACATTAGTCAAAAAAACAACAGTTTGAATGTGTTATAAACATGCAACACCAGATGGTGCCATAGAGCAAAACAAATTTCTATGTTATTTTTACATAGCTTTTTTCCCCCTTTAGTTTCAACGATTTAATTTCTGAGTTATTTATAGCAGGGTTTTTCCCTGTGTGTAGATCCACCCTATGAACACTTTAGCAGACCAACAGGTTTACAAGAAGACAATACTTTTTGTATTGTCAACTTATCTGCAATGCAAATTTTCCTCAAGTGTCAGCAATTGATTAGGTGGGACATAGTATGAAGGTACATAACTGAGTGGGAGGCTGCATGGGTAACCCATGTATCTGCCTGAATATGAACAGAATAAAGAATAATTCCAATCTATTATAGTGGAACCCCTTATTTACATCACAGGCTCCTGTTTCTATTCTAGCTTATTTTGGCTTCTACTTGTGTTACCCATAATGAACCACACCCAAAAGCCCAACACCAGAAATTGCATAAGAAAACTGCATGAAATATGAAAAGAAAAGTGAATCATCTGCACAGTTTACAAACTGCTTCTACTTGGAACCTTGTATTGCAACCAATCAAGTATTCATATGTTCTGTATAAATGCATATAACCTGAGTACGCTAATTTGCTCAGTCCATGACATCATGACCCATTCATCAACATCCCTGTAGCAGTATCATAGCTTTTAACAAACTTCATTATGCTTTTTTTTAATAAATAAAAAGGTACACAAAAGGAACAGGTTTACATTTAATTGAATAAGCATACACTCAGTTCTTTGTAAATGAAAAAAGGCAAGCACTCTGCTTAAAATATGGAGGATTGAGGCAAGGCTAATCAATCATCACAGGATTTGCATATAGCTAAATATGTCTTTTTCACAGCAAAGCTAATGGGAAGAAAAGAAGTCAGGGTCTGTTTTTAAAGTCAGTTTGTAGGCATCCCAGTTGGCATATTGATTACCTGCTTAATTTTGACAACTTCATTTTGTAGATGCATAGATCTGTACTGTTCTCAGCACACACTATTACTTATAAATTGCTTCTGCTCAGTGAAATCCTAAATGAAACACAACCAACTTCCCAGGGAACCTCACCATAAATAACCTGCTCCAGGTCTATGTCATTAGGGTTGCCATATTTCAAAAAGTAAAAACCAGGACACCCCGAAACTTTTTAGTTTTTAGGAAGACCCCAAAAATTGCCCAAAAGGCGCAATTTGTTGATTGACTTGCCTAAGAAAGTGCCACATTTCAGAAGGTGATCCTTCATTTAAACAAGCATGCATCTTCTTGCTCAAACATTACATGATACAGCGTACAGTGAAAGCACTATGCAAGTAAGGCAAGAAATATACAAACAACCCCTTTCCCAATTTCACTGCAGTATGGAAAAAAACAGTTGACTCAACAGTTCCCAGTAAAGCAAAGGACATCATTCCTGATCATATTCTGTATGCAAGCTTCTGGAAACATATGACTAGTTACTGTTGAAACAGAATGGCAGATTAAGAATGTCCAGATCATTCGAGCAAAGTTAATTTTTAGAACACTAAATAGATAAGGGTTTGATAGGGGAGTATATGATTGCATGTTTGTGTGCAGCCAAAGCTGTCTGGCCCAAAGTTGCTGCAGAAGACTCATCAAAGGCAACAGGTGCTACTTTCTTCTTTTGCCTCTCAGGCTCTGTATCCTCTCTGAAAAGGGTTTGGCAGAATGGGAAAACAGATTTAGAGTGATATATATTTGTAGGATATTTTGAATTTATTTTATTTACTTATCAATTTTATATACTTCCCCTCATCTGAGGATCAAAGGGCAGTTTACAGTATAAAAATAATGGGGGGTGGAGGAATCCACCCCAGTTTAAAAGGCCATAGATTGTTTAATTAGCCAAAGGTCATGGAGAAGAAGAATGTTTTTGCCTGATGCCTTAATAGATGTAAAGAAGGTGCAAACCTCCCTGAGGAAAGCATTCCACAAATGGGGAGCCACAGAAGAAAGTCCATTCATGAGTTGCTACTCCAGACCTCTCACGGAGGAGAGACACAAAAAGAAAAGCCTCAGGTGATGATCACAGAGTAATCACAGAGTAATGTAAAAGGAGGACAGGCTACATTGGAGAGCCAGTGTGGTGTAGTGGTTAAGAGCAGTAGTCTCGTAATCTGGGGAACCGGGTTCGCGCCTCCGCTCCTCCACATGCAGCTGCTGGGTGACCTTGGGCCAGTCACACTTCTCTGAAGTCTCTCAGCCCCACTCACCTCACAGAGTGTTTGTTGTGGGGGAGGAAGGGAAAGGAGAATGTTAGCCGCTTTGAGACTCCTTAAAAGGGAGTGAAAGGCGGGATATCAAATCCAAACTCTTCTTCTTCTTCTTCTACATTCTTTCCTACTGAGGCCCCCTGCATCACACACACCAAGAATCTGTTCTGGGGGACTAAGGGGTTCAGCATGGAAGGTGGTACAAGGTAAGGAGAAGTTGGAGAGACAGACAAAAAACCACTTCACCATTAGCAAAGCTGCAATTCAAGGGTCACAAATTGATTGCAATTCAATATTTCCAACGAAAGCTGTAAATAAAGTGTACTCAAAGATGAATACTGGAGGAAACTGTCACTTTTCTCTAGTTCCAGGTCCATATATAAGGGTTGTTTGATCATATTTTCCAACTTCACCGGTAATTTCACATAAAGTCCTCTAGCACAGTTTTCCCCAACCTTGTGCCCTCAGATGTTGTTGGACTTCCAACTCTCACCATCCCTTACTATTAGCTAAGATGGTTGAGGATGGTTGGGGTTGTAGTCCATCAACATCCTGGAATTCCAATTTTAAGAACTCTGCTCTAGGACAAATAAACTTTCAGAATACATTTATTCTAACACTGAGAGGTGTGTTCATGCTTCGCATGCCAAGAGTTCCAGGCTCAATCCGTTGCATCCCCAGGTAGGCTGTGAAATTATGCAGCCTGAATCTGTAGAGAGCTACTTCCAGTCAGTACTGAGGATACTGATTAGTATTCTGGCATGGTATAAGGCAGCTAACTCATGTTCCCTTGACCACAGGAATGTTTTCCTGCTACCTGTTCCATCCCTGCAAATCAGAAGGCTCTGGATATCCATCCTTGGGACGGAGGAGGGTCTCATCACTACTGATGAGTTGTCACACCTTTTCTCATCTGGATTTTAGTTTATTCTGAGGCATTTCAAATATCTTTTTGTTTTCAGCTGCTCCTGCTTTAAGCTGCTAGGAAAACTGTCCTTAAATGATGTCTAAATTATCTATAATTGAATTCTTTTCAATAAAACTACTTGTTACCAAAAAAACCAACCCCCAAATTACAAAGATATCCAATGTTAAGTCACACTTTTAGTAAATATCAAAGAATTTAAGTAGCTTAGTTCAATATTGCCCTTAGATCAGGCATAGGCAAACTTGGCCCTCCAGATGTTTTGGGACTACAACTCCCATGATCCCTAGCTAACAGGAACAGTGGTCAGGGATGATGGGAGTTGTAGTCCTAAAACATCTGGAGGGCTGAGTTTGCCTATGCCTGCCTTAGATTAATAAGACCAGTCATTTTATTATTTTAAAATTAAGGATGTACAAATTTGATTTCTCTAACTGGAGGAGTAGAGTCACTGAAATCAATGGATTCAGGTAATTTAGTTGGATATTACTCATAGATTAGAAGCATCATTTATAGAATGCTACCAGCTGTCTCTTTTCTTGAAAAAATTAAGAATGTACTTTCCCCCCCTCTAGCAGGAAAATATCTCTCTAAAGAGGGTTGTACAACACTGCAACATGTGACCTGGCCATTTTTCAGTCTGGCCCTGGGATTCCATTACTGAGTTTTCATCAACATGTACCATACTGCCAGTCTCATAAAGTCAGTGCCATCCTTTTAACAACATTTTGGACTCTGCCTCCTTCATCTTTTTATCTTTTCTCTAATTATCTTAACAGGAAAGTAGTACTGAAATTCAGAAAATACACTGGTGCTAAGACAGACGTACCAGGCTAGTTGCCTAGATAGCGTGACAGACAACCGAGAGCCTATGTTTGGATGATGACTAGCATACGGATTTCTTCAGAATCTCAACTTTCTGGTTGCGAAATGTGTCTCCAGCGCTTAAGTTCCTTAGGCGAACATGCCCTTAGCGACTTCGCCCAAATTGCAACAACTGTGGCAGAACACAGCTACTCTGTAATGGCTAGCAAGAAACTCTTTGGTCAAAGGAATATAATTACAAAAAGTCTAGATTGTGGTGCCGGAAATGCAACCAGAACTCAGAGTGGGGAGAAGCCATCTGACTGTAGACTGTGGTGTATCTACAGGCATTCTGTTCAAGTGCAGAACCTGGTCTCTGGCAAGTGACTTCAGCAAGTTGCTAGCCATATGTACTGCATTCAAAAATGGGGCCCAAATTGCCTTGGCGTCAATGTCAGCGATTTATGGCACATGTGACTGCCTCTGCAACCTTGTAAATCTAATCAGGCAGATACTAATCAGGTACCCTTTGTGGAGCAGAAACCAAGAAAGCTGGCCCACTCCAGTTACTAGGCACATTTGTAGGCTCCTCCCCTATAATAATTTTTTAAAATCCACAAAAATGAACTCTTCATAATTTATATAAGACAATATACTGTGAACCATACCAAAAATGATCACACAAGCATGCAAAACAGTTGTGTTAAACACCTACTACTATGCTGCTCTGATCTGTGCCAAATTTTGTAATTATGTCTAACCTTCATATTTTCATTACATTTTAAAGAAACAGGACAAAGACTCCCAATACTTGGAATATTACTTTGTTCTTCTCTTTACAAGCTTATATCTGTCCATTAGGCTCCTAAGAATCTCA
The DNA here is from genome assembly GCF_965113315.1 of Podarcis vaucheri. NCBI lineage: Eukaryota > Metazoa > Chordata > Lepidosauria > Squamata > Lacertidae > Podarcis > Podarcis vaucheri. Next base: position 99,296,003 of record NC_138759.1, on the reverse strand, counting down.
ATGAGGCTTACAACACACACACACACACACACACACACACACACGGCAAAAAAAACAAAACAAAACACACACTACCTAATAAAGCTAATGATTCAAGAAAAACAGAGCAACAGAGACTTAACTCCAGTAGTACAAATGCATAATCAGATGGATAGCTCACAGGCACAACACAGAAATTTTATGTAATGTCACCTCTGTCACAACATTTTAATTCTCTTTTTTGTATGGACACCTACTGTCTTAAAATGCTCTTGTTGCAATCTTTGATGGATGCCATAACAAAATTAATTCGTTACTTGATTTAATAGATAGTTAAGTATTGGCTCTTGTTGATGCAATTTCCAGAATTTGAAGTTTGGAAATCGTGTTCTAATTATGCATTTCTATATTACACTTGGTATTATATTTTGCAAGCCACCTTGAGCAAGGACTTTCAAGGTAGGGTAAGCACTAGGCAGGTTCATAGAGTCAAAGAACTGTAGAGTTGGAAGCAGTGTTAGAAACTGATATGAAAGCTAGGAGCTAAATGACACCTTAAACGTAGGTTACGGGCGCAACAACGGAATGTCTAGACACAAGTTTTTATAACAAGAATACAAAGCTGAAAATGAATGAACGACAGCTAAAATATTATGCTCATTTTTCAAGTGGTCTAGTCCTTCAACTGCCCCCCCCCCAATATTCTTAAGAGGGTCTCTCCTCCAGCCTTCAGAGAGTAGCTGGAAGTGCAGAGGCAGGAAAAGGTCCTCCTTTCCTTCCACTCTGCAGTTTTAATATGAAATCTTAGGTCTAGTACTGCGCCCAGTGCTCAGAAACTGCTCGCACTAATGAAATTCCCTGTCGCAAAATGCGCCTAGAACAATAGGAGTTTTGAACACTGGTTGGAAGGGCCCCGAAGGGTAACCCTAGTCCAACTCCCTGAAATGCAGGGATCTCAACTCTCCAAAACAACAGTTTTCTTGGAGACTTAGGGGAAGCCCTGTGAAAGGACTTCTTTCTGCAAAATGGGGTTTTCTCCAATCTCTCGCCCCTATGCACTCCCTGAATTTGGTTCAGGGAAGTCTGAAGAACTCCCAGTAGAACAGTACACAGGGAGAGGAGGGGGGGCTTATTATGCCTGACAAACTGAGATGCGCCTTAATGGCTGTCTTCATTATCAATCAAATATCAAGGATGATGGAAAAGGAACTTAACAGTTGGGTTTTTTTATTTTAAAAAAACCCCCTCACTTGGAAATTTACTACTGTTTTCACACAAATGATAGACATGGAGGAGTTTACCAATGACTGTTAGTCAAGCTACGGCAACAGGGCTTTCCTATGCAGAAGGGCAGCATACCAGAAACTGAAGACAAACAAGAGATAGCCGCTGCATTCATCCCACACTGATATCTAGTCAAGAACCCACTGATATCTAGTCAAGCTCTGTTAAAAGCAGGAAGTTGGGTTAGTTAGCCCTGTTCGGCTCCATCAAGGCAGTTATGATTGCATCTCACAGCAGCACCAGGAAGATTTTTGAAGAATCCATAGGCTTTCACCTTCCTTACACTAATGCCATGTATGCATTACTGTATGCTGTCTGTACTGAACAGATTTGTCTCACTTTGGAGAATCAGAATATCAGCATTCTACCACACCATTAGTACCTCAGTCAAATATATTAGGCAAGCATATCCAATATGAGACTGTTGCTACATGTAGACCTAAGGAACAAAACAGAGCATGTTAACATTTCCATAACTAAATTTAATTACGATCAACTGGAGTTTCCCCATCAACTCCAAAGGGTGTTGGGTCATATTTTCTCTCTCTCTTTCCTCAAAAGACAAAAATAAATAAATACAGCTGTGGGAATTATTATGTCACAGTGTAGACAAATCACATTTCTCATGCCATCACATCTGCCAACACAGTCCCTTGGCATCCCCACCTCTGTTCAAGAAAACAACAGAAGATGAACATGTACAAGCAGCAATAATTCATCTAACATGTAGAATTTTGGTTTTATCAGCACAGAGAGCTATGATATTTACATGCATTCAAGCTGACAGACTTTTAGGATCTAGGATGGGGGGAAATGATTCTGAGGAGACAAGACGTGCAAGAAAGATTATAGCTGTCTCAATCCTATCCATGTCAACTCACTGAGTTCAGCTAAGCTTACTCCAGGGAAAAGGATACAGGAGTGCAGCCTTAGGCACAGTCTCATTTTTATTTATTATTTTGTATCCTTCAGCAACCAGACATCTGATTCCCCCCCCCCCAGCTCTATTCTGAAGATAGCATGACTGAACACTTATGGGGATGTCCAAGAGACTGTGGGGAGATTTGAGGGGTTCAGACCACAGTACTTTTGAACTCAAGCAGTGCAGCACAATAAGACATTTATCTATAATGTGCAGAAAGCCTGATACACTAGACACACTGAATGGGTAACTAATTAATAATTTTTTCTACTTCCAATAAGGTTTGTTTTAAGATGAAAACATCTATAAATTTGTATTGTAGCATTATTATTACTTAAACCCTATTTTCTAACAGATGAATAAATTACGCTTCACTTTTATTAACTATACAAACTATATTACTGTGCCTCAATGTGCAAGGTTTAGGAAATATATTAATGGAGGATTTAAACCATTAAATAATTTTTGATGAATTTCAATAGGGAAAAATGTAAGGTTCTACACTTAGACATGAACCAGTTGCACAAATACAAGATGGGGGACACCTGAATTGCCATGTGAAAAGGATATAAGGATCCTAGAAAACCACGAGCTTAACATGCTTTAACAGTGCGAAGCAGCAGCAAAAAAAGCTAATGCTATTTTAAGCTGCATTTAGTGTCCCGATCAAGGGAAGTAATACTCTTGCTCTATTGTGCCTTGGGAGTTATTGTGTCCAGTTATGGGCATCACAATTTAAGGAGGAAATTGACAAGCTGGAATGTGTGTAGATGAGGCTGACCAAGATTATAAAGGGTCTGGAAACCAAGCCTTAGGAGGAATGGTTGAGGGAACTGGGTATGTTTAGCCTGGTAAAAAGAAGACTAGGAAGAGATGTGATAGCCATCTTCAAATATCTTAAGGACTGTCAAATGGAAGATTGAACAAGCTTGTTTTCTCCTGCTCTGGAGGGTAGGACTCAAACCAAGGGGTTCAAGGTACAAGAAAGGAGATTCCAACTAAACAAGACAATTAACTTTCTGGCAGTAAGAGCTGCTCGACAGTGAAATGGACTTCCTTGGGAGGTTGTGGACTCTCCTTCCTTGGTGGTTTTTAGGTAGAGGTTAGATGGCAATCTGTCATGTATGATCTAGTTGAGATTCAAGCATTGCAGGGGGTTGGACTAAATCACTCTTGGATTCTTTTCCAACTCTACAATTCTATAAATTTTTAATCTCTACCGCTCTCCCCACTAAAAAACATATAGGTCCTGATACAGCCTTCCACGAGCAATCAGAACACCTGTGGACCTTTGTGAGAAATTTGCATATACAAGGAATACAGAATCAGACCAATAAGCTACTGTTTAAGTTACGGCACACAATTCAAAGAGTCCTCACCATTAAAGCATAATCACAGCATGCCAAAATGAACCATCCTTTCAAAATCACAAACATTTTGGAGCACTCTACCAACTTCACATTTTGGGATGCTTATATACCTCTGATTTGCAGTGGATAAGTTTAAGCAAACTTGAGGCTAAATACAGAAGTCAGTCAATACCACAAAGTTATTTTCTACTTCAACACTAAAAGCCAGTGTTCCCACTCATTGTGTTCTGTGCAATGTTCCTCTCACAGAGCATAATAAACCTTTTGGCCATCCTTGCCTAGGAAAACACAAGTATACCTCATTATCTTTTATCGAGAGTATGCTTGCTCTCCCTGCATTGTTTACTGTCATTTCATGCTGTGCTATATTTGAATTCCACTGTGGAATGAACCCATCTCACTGCTCTTTTCCATTCTGTATAAAATTATCATTTATATTAGCAAAAAAAGTGACAGCATGCTACACTGGACTTGGGAATTTTAATGCCCAGATTTAACATTCTGGCTTTGCCATATTTAGCATGAAGTGTGCTACATTCTGAAGTAGCTTTAGGTATGGTGCCACTGTGGCATTACTACCCAGCAACAGAGGGAATAGAAATTTAATAAATAATAACAACAATATATGACCTTTTAAACTATGTGCGGGGTGAGAAGCTTATTGTTTTTGTTTGTTACTATGCTATATATTTTTGTGTTTTTATACTGTAAACCACCCTATGATTGGATGAAGGGCAGTATAAAAATTCAGTATAAAATGTCAATGTAATGTTGACATGCCAAGTTTGCTGGTGTGGCCAATTCCCACCCCCTAGCCATACATACAGACACATGTCATTTCCAATAGCACAAAGAGAGCTATTACAACCACCAGACAACAGCTGTAGGTGCCTTTCAGTGACCTCAGGTTCCCTATGGACTTCCTAGCCACATATTTGTGTGTTTGTGTGTTGGGAGACAATAGCTTTAGGGAAATTCAAACTCTGGCTGAGCAGCTGAATTTCTGAATCCACCCTGAGTCTCTTCCAGAAGCGCAAAGAAGTGCTCTTCCTGAAGAGCAAAGAAAAGCTTGAAGTGCACACAGTAGGGGACACACGCACCAGGCCCCTTTGTTCCTGCACATACCTCCAATGCAAATGCTTTGACATTAAGGCTGGGTATAAATGCAGCAGATGAATGATAGTCCCCTGCAACACACACACACCTCCCATCTCTCACTACAATCTCAGGGAAGCATCACATAATCCAGCAGCCCAAAGGGAAGGCAGGGTGGGTAAAAGAAGGCCAACAAGTGTTCCTTCTGCTGGGTGACACAGAAAAAAAAGGCACTGCAGCCATCCCTCAGGGCCATGAAGATACTTGGCGGAGTATCTTTACTGGCAAAAGCTGCATCCCTCCCTGGGAAATTGGGCCGGGAACATCACCACCAGCTTGTTGGCACTGGGAGGTGGGGGGGAGGGAAGAGAACAGGAGAAAAAAGACTTTTCTTTCATGGAAGACCAATAATAGCTGTCTACAAAGACAAAGGCTGGAAGCAAACAGCGGTGCACGTTAGGAACCAGAGCCTGAAAAAGCCAGGAAGAGAGGCAAGGGGGCTCCCTCATCCCACCGAAACACTTTCATATATCCCAGTAATAATGTTTACTATATTCCCTCAAGAAAAGATAGCAAGGTGGCAGACTCTGCTCAGGGGGACGCACAAGGCAGGGGAGCGAAACTCGAGCCTGGTGCCCACCCGCCCCAAAAACCGTCACACCAAGGGAAAAGGCCCCTTAGTAGGAGGCAGACGAAAAGGGCTGGAGCATTTGCTTTGCGTACAGAATGTCCCAGGTTCGATCCCCGGCATCCCCAAGCAGGGAGAGGCGCTGCACGTCAATGGGGACCGACCTGGCCCAATGGCCTGACTCCCGCGTAAGGCAGCTTCCCAGGTTCCAACCTGGAAAGTAGACGCAGGTGTGGCAACCTGTTCCCCATATCTCGTGGCCAGGAAGAACGGGGAGAAGCAATTACTGTTCTAATGATAGGAAAAAGCCCCCCCCCCCGTTGGTCTTACCCGCCTGACAAAAGCCGAGGAGAGAAAAGGGACCGGATAACACACCCTCGTCGTCCACACTGACAGGGAGGGAGAGGGAGATACCCGAGCAGGGAAGTGACTGTGCACCGGACGCGGCCACCACGCGGGACGCGCTGGAGAGCAGGAAGCAGAAGCCACCTAGTCCCTCATCCATTCCTCCGTCGAGAGAGGAGCGCCCTGGCAAAGCTGCTCTGCCTCCAGAAGGCAAGCGAGGGCGAAGCAGCATTTTAACCGCGCTCTCCACCCTATAGGCGCAGGCAGGCAAGCAAAGGAGCAGACCTACCCCTCTGCCCGCCTCTGCTCCGGCACACGAGGCGGAATAGTACGCTCTTTCTTCCACCGCTCTCCACCCCCCTCCGCGTAAATGCGGGCGAGGAAAGGCGAACTGCTTCCATCCTGACCACACAGAGAGAGGTGGGGGCGGCGGGAGAGAGGAGAGGAGCAGCACGTTTAACTACGGCGGAGTAAGGAGGGAGGGGAGACGGAGCCACGGCACTCCGCTCCCCCCCCGCCCCCCGTAGTCCTTCCCCGGCGCCCGGCAACGCCGTTGCACACCCCGCCGGGCCCTCGCGGCGCTGCGAGAAGCCGCGTTTCCAAGCGAGCTTCCCGGTGCTGCTCTCGGGTTACACGGGGGCAGAGCAGAGTGGAGCAGAGAGAGAGACAGAGAGAGACAAGCCCCGCAACCCCGCCGCTTACCAGCTTCGCCGGCGAGTCGCCCCGCCGCCCTCCTCGCCCATCCTACTCTCCCAAGCGCGGCCGGGGCTTGGCCCCCCCGCCGAATTGGCGGGGAGGCCGGACCTGGAGCAACGCAGTAGTGGCGTCGGAGGCGGCGGCGCTCGGCGCTCGGCTTCTTCCAAGGGCCAGGCTGGCTACTGCAGCGCCCGAACCCCGCGCGGAGCGGCCCGTGCTCGGCGGCTCCTTGTGCGCCGGCTCCTGCGGCAGGGTCAAGGAGCCCGGGCCGAGCAGGGAGCGTCTACGAGCCTCCCGCCCGGCCGGGAGCGTGTATAGCAGCCTCGCCTCGCCGGAGAGCCAGGGAGCGTTTGCAAAGTGCCCACCCTGGCGGCGAGCGCGCGGAAACGAAAACAACAAGGGGCGGGGGGGGGGGAGAGAGAGCCGTCTGCCGCGAAAGAAAGGGAGCGTCTCCAAAGTGCCACACTCGTATCCACCGGCCTGGGAGAAAGACCGCAGCAAATCAGGACACGTGAGAGAAAGAGGCTCTTGGCAGGCCTCTACTGAGGCGCATGACACCGTGTGAGCGTTTGGCTGCCGCGTTGTTGTCGTTTTAATGTGCCGAGCGGCAGCACGTCCCACATTGCTCCAGAAAGTCCTCAGCAGGAAGGGGTTAAATCCTTTATCTCTGTGTGTAAAACAACACTGCATGAGCAGGAAGCATCTGCAGCTTCCCGGGTCCCGTTGCCCAGGAAAACCTCCCCACAAAACCCTCTCCGTTTACGGTTGCAAAAGTCCCCGCCTAGCCGACGAGACGGCCGGGCATCATTGACACATAATACGGTTAGATAAACCTAAAACTTCCCGCTCTCGCTCCCCTCCTTTTTTTTAAAGCACAGACATTCATAGATTTCCCGTCTGCTGGCCACGGCCCCAAAGCGGCTAGAGGCAACCCAATGGACTGCTCTGCAGTGCAGGGTTTCGTACCTTAATAGGTACCAAGGCATAAACTTCAAATGATGCATGCACGAAGATTACGTGCACAATGCACGGCAGTGGAAAACGCATAACCACAATGACAGATAGGAGCTTTCTGAGTAAATACCCATTACAGAACGAGAAGTGGGAAGTTTGGTGAGAGCCTGATTTAGAACCAGCGACGACCCTGTATTGCAGCTCCCCACGCATTAAAGGCTCACACGCCTGACAACTGTTAACACGTGGTGGATGAGCGACCGGCTCAAATATCACATTTCCATACCACTTCAACAAGCAAATACCAACCCCTAAATGCAATGCTTTCCAATTCAGTCAGTTGACACAATCAGCTGCCAGACATCATCTACTGAATAACTGTGGTACAAATGGCCACCCCAAAACTTTTTTGAAGAATGCCTGGGGGTGTTTCGCATGGTAATGCATTGCAAGCATTGTTCACAAGTGAGGTGATACAGATATAGACCCTCCCATGTGTAGTGCAAGAGGGAATCCTGACCAATTAGAATCAGTGGTTGGAAGGGACCCTGATGATCATCTGGCCCAATCCCTTGCGATGCAGACCCCATCCTCCTGTCACTGGTGTCACTGCCGTTCACTTGGACATGGTGGCGGCAATGGTGGCTGGTTCCATTGCAAGGAGACCAGCAGCAGGTGGAGCCAGAGCTAATGGCAGGCAACACCCACCAATTCTAGTTTTGCCCCTCCCCTTCCCCTTCCCTGCTGAGCTCTGGATTGACTAAGGAAGAGGAAGGTGGCAGCTAGAGCAAGCAGGTGGAGGCTGCCTAAAATCAGACTGAGGTTGGTGGGAGGGGCAGAGACAAAGTGAATCAGGATGCGGCAGGGGCATCATGGCAGGGGCTTCATGGTGTGAAGACCCCTTCACACCATGTCTTGGTCCAGATATGGCTCAATCAGTCATGCCAAGCCAAACTACATGACAAACGTCGCACCTAGTTTGACTCTTACAGCAGAGTAACCCTTCAGATGTTGTCAGACTACAACTACCATAAATTTCTGATCATTGGTCTTGCTGGCTGTGAATCATGACAGCTGTAGCCCACCAACATCTAGAGGGCACCATGTTGCCCATTCGTGCTGCAGAAGAAAATAAGGACAATGGAGAGAAAGAGAAGCGAGATCTTAATGATGTGGAAAGAGGAGAAAACAAGCTTCTTGGCATCTCTAGCACCTTACGCATCAGTTGCCAGGTCCTATTTTTGGGATGTCAATGTCAGCTTTGTGTCAGGGTTGCACCTTGTGATATATACTTTAAAAGTTATTAACAGCCAACATTAGTCATATTCAGAGTAGACAAACTGATTTAAGTGAGTCTACTCCCAGTATGACTAATGTTGGCTATATATACTGTTCTTTAAGCCATCAATTAAAATAGTCTCCATTTTTTCAAAGTGGTCTGAAATACAGCCATCAAGAAAGCAGATCAAGCAAGGATAAGTTCAGTGTCATTTATATGGAAGAGTCCTATTAACATATATGAATCTTATCCTCTCCCGATGGAATTTATAACCTTTTCTGTTAGAGTGTTTGCCAGCTGTTAATAGTTCTTGCAGTCATATTTGTGCAGTTAGGTGCACAGGAGCCCTCTGAAATCAATGAATCTAACTCTGCATTGGGCTTGTCTGATAAAAGACAGTTTAAAACGATCAATGGCTTAGACGAAAAGGGTGGCTAGGGTATAAATGAGACATCACTCTTACTATCTGGCAGCCTGAGATTTCAAAATAATATCTTTCTGTATCGATTGCTCAACGATTAAAATGTAAGATGTGTGTTTCATCATATTTCCGTTATAGATTTGCCACATTCCTCTATGAATACTATATGGTGATACTCCAAGACATAAATTTCAATGCTAAAGATGTTATAGGCCTGTCACTAACTGTAAGACACTGTTACCCAGACCTATATATTGATACTGTAGAGAATGATCAGAGCATGTAAATTTGATCAGACCTTTACAGACAGGGGCCTGTAAGCTAAACTGCTAGTGATTTCACAGCAAAAAAAGAAAATCTTCTCAAGATTCTATCTTCGGCCTTATTTAATGGGGATCACTGAAATTAGAGGGTATGTTTAACTTAGTTCTGACGGAAGACTAGAGCAGGTGACATTTTAATTTACCATCAGAGCATGCTAATTGCTGGGCTTTTAACATATCACCACGTGTGCTTTTATTTTCTCTCGTCTTTTACTTTCATTTATCCTTTCTTATTACATTTCATCTTTATTTATCCAAGCACCATATTTTGCTCAAATTAAATGCCCATAGCACACAACCTTACATAGGTTTATACACCCCACAGCGTGCCAAATCACATTTTTATTTTTAAATACAGTACATATTTGACCAATGAGTTCACTATAAGCACATTCTATTTGGCCTTTTAAAAGAGGGGCACTGTCATATGCACTTGTCACTTCCACTACCTGGAAGGGTTTTTGGTTTTTTTTAAGGCGTGCATTTATTTATTTATTTATTTATTTGGTCTCTTTCCTTTATTTCCTTTTTTAATTTTATTAGCTTTATATAAAATCAAAATTACAAAATCAAAATCAATCAACAAAGTGTTACAATTACATACATATATCTAAAATTCTCCATAATGCTGTTAATAAAAAAAGAAAAACATAGAAGAGAAAAGAATAAGAATAAGAAAGAAGAAAGAATAAGAAAAAGAAAGAAAAATTAGAAAAAGAAAAAGAGAAGAAAGTAGGAAGAATTTCTTCCAATTTTTTTCTACATGTATTTCAATAAACAAATAATAATAAAATGTCATTGAATGACTTCCACCTCTTACACTGCATTTCCTATAGACATTTTAAACATAATTGTATGTGTTATTCCATATTTTTTTCTCTCCCAAAGAATCTCATATAAATAATCAGGTCGCTAAGTTCTCTGGGTATCTCACAAATTTACTCTAAACACAACCAAAACCTTGTATTTGATCCTTGTCTTTATAAATAATCATTTAAACATTTCCGTTGTTTCTGAATTATACTCTTTGGTTTTTGTCTTATTAAATCAGTTAACTTTGCTAATTCTAAATATTTGCATAGTTTATTCGACCATTCTTCTTGGGTTGGGATGTGGTTTCCTTTCCAATGGCTGGCTATCAGCATTCTTGCTGCTGTTGTTGAATACAGGAAAATATTTTCTCTTTTGGGATGTCTCCATTCAAGATTCCTAATAAATATGATTCTGCTCTTTTGTTGTATGATATTTTTATCATTTTTTTACTTCCTCATGTATCATATTCCAAAATGTCTTAATTTCAGGGCAGGACCACCACATATGATACAAAGTGCCAGTCGTTCTGTTGCACCTCCAACACTTATTATTACCCAATTTATTCATTTTTGCCAACCTGTCTGGAGACAAATACCATCTGTGGTGCATCTTCATAAAATTTTCTTTTGTCCAAAATTTTTCTTTGTCCAAAATGTTTCCCAATCTTTATAATCAATTTTGTAACCTAAATCTTTTCCCACTTTAACATATTTTCCTTTTAATTTCTTGATCTGTTTGTGTATTATTTAATAGCTTATATATTTTTGTGAGTTTTTTATTATTTTGTAAAACTTCTTTATCTAACCTTGATGTTTTGTTTTCAAATCCTCTACACTTTATATCTTTCTCAAATGTTGCTTTCAATTGAAAATATTCCAGTCAATTTATTCCTGTCTTTTTTAATTCTTCATACTCTTTTAATTTAGGATTTTCATTCACTTCTTCCACCAACTCTTTATAGATTAGCCACAATTTTTTTGCATTATTTTGAAGTGTGGAGTTTGCCTCTACTGAGGAGGTCCACCACAGAGTTTTTTCTATAATTTTCTCCTTTGTTCTCTCCCATACTTCAAACAAGGCCTTTCTCACTAAATGATTCGTAAATCTTTTATGTACTTGTATTTTCCCATAAAATAAATAGCCACACCATCCATAAATTTTATCCCAACCTTCCAATTCCAAAACCTCCCTATTTTTAAGTAACACCCACTCTTTCAACCAGGTCCAACATGCATCTTCGTAGTATCTTGTTAAATCAGGAACTGCAAAGCCTCCTGGTTTTTTTGACCCCATCATTATTTCTGATTTTATTTATTTGGTCTCTTTTCTATTCCTGTTTCATGCCTTTTGGCCCAGAACAGGGAATACAGTGTGCATATTTGCTATTACTATGCTTAGCAATATATTTTTTTAAAATAAAAGAAATCTAAGATATTCCATGGCATACTGTTCTGCTGAGTGCAGACTTGCATGAATAATTATTTTAATAGAAAATAATAATACTAATAATTGAAAAATTGAACTGTAGTACAACAAAGATAAAGGAATTGCTGCAATCTAAGTTACTTGGTACTAAGTTACTTGGTACAGGAAATCGCCTTGTCCTGAGATAAGACTATCAGGCTGTCTAGCTCAGTATTGCTAATATAGATTGTTGGGCTCAGGTCTCCTGGGTTTGAGGCCAGAATCTTCCCTAGTCCTACCTTGTGATGCTGTGGCTTGAACCTCAGACCATTTTTTCATGCAAAGCCCATGCTCTGCCACTGAGCCATGGCCCCTTCCCCATTTGCTTATGAATGGCAAAATAATTTGTTGGAGTCAACATTTGGGGTATTTTTAAAGACAAATGCATAGAGCCAACCAATGGAAGATGGGTGACATCTGGTGGTCAGTGTAAATTCTCTGGGTTTTTTAAAATAAAAGTTGAATATTTCCACTGGAATGAATGGGACTTACCGGTACTTCCTGTGTAATTCATATGAAGATTGCAATATGTGTTCAAAACAAAGTTAATATGTTAGGCCAATAGCCAAACAACCTTAGATATATTTATGCATGTTGTACCATTTGCAAGACCCAGCCTGAATAATGCAAGAAAACTATCCATAGTAATAGAAGAGAACCAAATGGCAAGGTAGTACAATCTTCTTGACTGCTGTAGATGAAAGTATAACTGGTACAAAATACTACTAATTTGTTTTTCAGGGGAGACACATACATTAGATTCTGAAATGCAGTTGCAGAAGACTTAATTAAATTCACAAACATTGAAGTCTTTATCTCCAGGAAGGCTGGCACAATCTGCAGTTGTACATTGTAGCATATAGTATTCTATGATAAATATGTATAAAAAGCCCTTGACATTTAATGAGACATTTGGAATTTATAATGCTCATAGGTTATTAGTGATCAAAGCCTTGGACTTATTCCGTTAGAAAGGATGAGCAACTTTAGAAGTATTCTCCTGTGATTCATACGCTTTGTAAAACAGGCTCTTTTCATAAAGAGAAAGCAGAAATCATGCTGCAGGTTTTGTGTGTGTGTGTGTGTGTGTGTGTGAACTCTATTCAGTTTCAGGACTTAAGGTGAAATAAGGTTAGCAGAGTTCAAACCAGCATTCTCTTGAATGCTTTTTAGTCACTGTGAAATGTTTGTGGTGATTGTCAAGAATGAATGATTATAAGAAAAAAACAGATATATTTATTTCTATAGATGTATACTTCACCCTTCATCCTAATTGGAACTCAAGGTGGCTAACAATACAGGTTTCAGTAACAACAAACAAAACTTAGCAGAAAACATACAAACCAACCATACTAAAACTGGATAAAACAAAGCAGCACAGTCAGTGGAAAATTTGTTATACTCCAGAGGCCTGGTGGTGTGTGTGTGTGTGTGTGTGTGTGTGTGTGTACACACACACATAATGTCTAAAAATATCCCGTATGGGGGACTATCAAGCAGAAATCAGGAGAGAGAGCCATAATCTCACAGTTCCATTAGGTTCTAGGTCCTGCTTTTGGGAATGCCTTGTGTCAGGCACCCCCAAACTCGGCCCTCCAGATGTTTTGGGACTACAGTTCTCATCATCCCTGACTACTGGTCCTGTTAGCTAGGGATGATGGGAGTTGTAGTCCAAAAATATCTGGAGGGCTGAGTTTGGGGATGCGTGCCTTGTGTCATGGAGCACTGACCAGCTAGCAATAGCCAGTGGTGGGACAATAAGCAGGCATCTCCTGCTGATGTTAATGATCGTATGGGACAAAACAGGAGAAGGCTTTCCTTTAGGTAGTTGAGCCCCAGGTCATTCAAGGCTTGTATATGAATAGAAACTCCTTGAACCAGTCTAGCAGCTCACAAGGAGGCAGTGCAAAGTTTGGAAGATCAGAGCAATATGACCCCCCACCCCCATACTTGCTGCACCAGATACCAACTGGTCAGTGGTATTTTGCACCAGAGGCAGCACCTGGATCATATTAATGGGAAACCTGACACAGAGTGCATTCCAATAATGTAGTCAATTAATTAACGTAGTAAGGTTTTTGTTTTCTGCTTGGTAAATTGTTGAGACCTATGGCTGTGTCTTATGCTGGGATTTACAGTTCATTCTATTCAGAAGTTTAACAGTGCAATCCTACATATGTGTATTCAGACCTTATTCTCCTTGAAGTCAACAGAGCTTCCTCCCAAGAAAGTGGGTATAGGATACCAGCCATAGAAAGTATAGGATTCCTGTTGCCCCCGTACCTAGACGTAAGCCACATTTACCTCTGTGGTACTTACTTTAAACTAGGCATGTATATAATTGCACTGTTAGTCTCCAATCCTGTGCCTGCTTGCTGGAAATTTAACCCCAATGTCCTCCAGGGTACCTTTTCTTTAAAAATAAAATAGTAGACGTGTATCAGGTCAGGCTATAATCCTGTAGCCTCTTATCTGGGAGTAAACCTAAGCTGGACTTACTGTTGTGTAAACGTTGTAGTGTTGTGCAGTTTTTTAAGAGATATCTACAGAATTCAGCTGTAAGTCACAGCATAGGACACAACATTCATAGCAATAGGCCACAGGAGTTTACTAAACAGAAAAAGAAAACATTAACAATTAAATCAGGATGTAAGAACAGAACCACCATATAACAACCAAGTCCCTGTCTACTGATTTTCTGAATTCCTTTCCGTTGCACCTCAGGCCTGTGTTTAAGGAAGAGGATCCATTTATTACCTGGGCAGAGAGGAGCGTGACTTAATTTCCCTTGACCTCTTGGAGGCTTTTCATGAAGTAGAAAATGGAATTATTTTTTGATTGCTTGTGGAAGTTGGGGATTCAAGGAAGTTTTGCAGCAGTTCTGGTTGTATTTCACTAGTTCTCCCTCATGCAGTAGATTTGGTTGACTGCTGCTTAACTTTGTGGAATTTGACCTACAAAATGTGCAGGGACCCTAGTTTAGTGGCAGAGCACATGCCTTGCATTCAGAAGGGCCTGGGTTTGAACAAACAGAATCAGGTAGCAGATGATGAGAAGGACGCTGTGCCTGACACCCCGAAGAGCCACTGCCAGTCAGCATAATAATCAGTACAGGGGTAGATGGACAATATAGTTTCACCCAGTAACATTCAACTTCCTATGTTCCTTATACCACAGAGTTCTGACTAATACTACTAGGAGACATTATCCAGAGGCAGGGTGTATGTGCTGTCATCAGTTTTTGGTTTGGGTTTTGTTGTTTTACCACAAGTTTGATATTACAAAATTTAATGTATGTCACCCAATGCAAATGTTCACTAATTCCTAGCAGACGCAGTGTGTTCAAATTCTTATATTCTGGACTTCCACATTCTTTTGAGATATAAAGTCACAAAGTAGAATCCTGACATTGTAATTTTTTATATGGAGGACGTTTTCCTATGGGGACCATTACATAGCTGATCCTGCATATGTAATCTGAGGTGGTGTTGTCTAGCCTCGGGTTAAGAACTTAATTCATTCCGGAGGTCCATTCTTAACCTGAAACTGTTCTTAACCTGAGGCACCACTTTAGCTAATGGGGCCTCCCGCTGCCGCCGCGCCGCCAGAGCACGATTTCTGTTCTCATCCTGAAGCAAAGTTCTTAACCCGAGGTACTATTTCTGGGTTAGTGGAGTCTGTAACCTGAAGCGTCTTTAACCTGAATGTCTGTAACCCGAGGTATCACTGTATTGACTAAATCTGTAGCTCATGTGTTCCTAGTCAACTTTTAGCCCTGAAGTATAAAGATATTCTGCCTTACCACAGGAGAGGGCAAAGTTTTTCCTGTAGAAACAACTGCCCATTCTATAGTATTTCTATTATTTAAGAACTGCTGATTGCCTTATTAAGGGTTACAGGTGGATAAAAATTATTACAGAGTACAAAAAGATACAGTTCTCTTCTGAGAGGCTCAGCATCTAATTTCTTATTCATTGCCAATTTTATTGTAGCTCAATGGATATCTATGGCACTTTACAACCACATATAAAGATGAAAGCTACCTCTAGGAGTTCAAAGTCCTAAAGTCAGGCCATGGAAGTAATGATAAGAAAAAATATCAAAGAGTAAGGCAAGTACATAAAGACCTTGAGCACTAGAAAACCAAATTATTTCAAATCATATTTTGCCAGGAATATTTGCTGGTTTTAAAGGGTGAACTTTTGCCAGAGGCATTAATTGAAATAGCTACTCACCAGCAGAATGTCTTGACCCTGGGAGCAAAGGCTATGAGTGCTGTTAACTTTTTCAATATATTTGAAATTAAGGTTGCCAGGGATTTGTAATTCAAATGAACTGGTCACATTAATTGGACTTTGTAACAAGGAAAAGAAAAAAAGGGGAGAACTTACTGAAAGTATTTCAGAGATGGAAACCAATAATTCAAGCTTTCCCAGATGTCTAAATTTTCTTGTTCAAGTCCTGTCCATATTCAGACTTGTCCTTATTTTTGTGTGTGCTGAAAGCTTTTGTAGGCTTTGATCGCTGCCTTTCAATTTTGTTTTTAATTAAAAAATATTTATAAACTTGAAATTACTGTGTACAGTAACAAGGAACTGTGATGATGGTTAGGAATTAATGCACTGTTTCCCAATTCTTTCTTCAGTTTCATAAATGATGGCACTAGATAGATACCTGCTATTTTACCCAATCACAATTAGCCCCTTGATGTGATTATCAAAGTTCTGCCCTGGTGTAGTGAAGAGATGGACTATCCATAATTGGATTGTCAACTGAAGTTAAAAGAAACTTCAGAACGGCTTAGAGAGAGAGAGAAATACTTTAGGAGGTTTGTCTTCTTACCAAAGAACTAAAGGAGGGAGTAGGTCAATTATGTGGAGTGACCTGCCATCTCACACTCATGCTCTCTCACATGCCCTCCCTGGCCTGGAGTGTCTTTTACCAGTTTTACTAGGTTTGACAGCTATGACTGTTCCTGGACAGGGATGGCTTAGCCATGGTGACCAGTGCCCCAGTAACATTCCAACTATGTTGCTGTCCTGTGTGATATGTGAATTGCCCTTAAATATCACCAAGAAGCTTCAGTTAGTGTAAGATTTGGTGACAAGAGTAATGATGGGAATGGCTGGAGTCATTCCTATTCAACCTACTTTGAAAAATCTATGTTGGCTGTCCTCTCACTTCTGAGACCAATTTAAGCAGTGGTGCTTAACTTTAAAGCCCTAAATGACTAGGAACCAGATACCTAAAAGAGTGACTCTTCCCATACAAGCCTGTCCAATCCTAAGATCTCCTGTAGAGGCCCTGATCCCAGTATACTCTTTAGTAGAGACACACGTTGTTTCCACGAAGGAGGGGGCTTTTCCTGCAGTTGCATCCAGACTTCAGAATGTCCTCCCTAATGGGCACATTTAGCATATTGATAACAGTTGCCTGCTTTGTAGTTTCACCAAACAATAAAAATAATTGTTATTGAAGTACAATTTCAAAGGTTTATATAAGTAGGCAAGTTACTTTGCTTAATAATAACTAGGAATTTTCCTCAGTACGTCTTTAAATGACAGCTAAAAATGACAGCAGATGACATTGGTTGGAAGTTGGAAATGGCAAAATAATTATTTAAATGCAATTCCAGTGCAGAATCTCGCTTAGGACATTTGCCCACCAAGTCTCAGGATGGCTTCCCAGAAATTCTGGGGTCAAGTTACATAAGCTATGAGGATGCATTGAGAAGGTGGGATGAGTTTGGCCCATGCTTGTTGAATTCCTTGAGAATGCAGCATCTGGCATGCAGCAAGGTGGTCATTCTGATTGCTTCACCATGTGTGCAGCTTGCGATTCAACCCACAGGCATGTGCAGGGTGGGCGTTTTAGTAACTGTTTTGCTTCCGTCTTTAAAAGCCAATGGAAGCCACAGTTTCTGAAGTGGATCAACGTGATTTAAAACAAATTCAGCTCTGGGGTTAGATTATTTGAAGTTTAAACTGTACCGACTTCAGAACTTCTCATAAAATGCCTTATGTTTTTCTTCAGAAATACTGCAGTGAATTTTTTTACTGATGACAATGGCAGACTTCTGAATGGGTGACAAGCAGAACAATCCACACTCATATAATGCTGAGACCAGAGGCAGGCTGCCTCTATGTCAATGGAACAACCATTGGACTGAATGCATGCTCAGCCAGTGAGGGGAGGGGAAATGTACAACCAGAATATGCAAAATGTTGCAGGAAAACTGAAGAACTACCCAGAGCAGCCTGGAAACTCCACTAGGGCCAACCAATAAGGCATTGTTTCTGTTCCACTACTTCCCTTATGCTGCCTGCATAGGGAAGGGACTGATGAACTCACCATGACAGGGACACCTCTCCAAAACAAGTCACGGTGTATGTGGTAGGGGGCTGCAGCTGTGCTACTCTACCAGCTGCAGGGGTGCTGCCACTCTCCAGGACTGGTAGGGTGAAGGAGGGTGGTGTTGAGGATTGGGGCGCAATGGGTTGGCAGTGCTGGGTGCAGCTACTTGTCCCTGCCGCTGCCAATCTAGGGCTTCCTCAGCCCTCACTGCTACCCTGCCCCAGCCCATCTGGAGCAGGGAGTGGCAGTGCCACTGCATCCAGAAAGCAGCAGCTCCCTACCTCACACACCACAGCTGCCCAGAACACTCCATGCATTGCAATACACATACACCCCAATACCACAATTGTTAAGGTCTACTAAAATGGTCTAGGGCACCAGGAAGGAAAGGTTTTTAATTTCCTAGGGAGAGAGCCACCTGAAGATGGATCTGCCCCACATATCTCAACATACAACAATATATTTTGTAAATCGCTAGTGCAAGCTGAACCTGCTGTCATTTCAATTTTTAAAATTTTTGTTTTGTTGCTCTGGGAAAATTAGTACTTTTAAAGCAATAACCCTAAATGAAACCCATAAACTCCAAATGTATCTGTTTGTTGGTAGGAAGTCTGCAGCCTGCTGACTCATGTCAGAAAGAAACCTTTTCTTGTCCATTGACACAACTGGGCTGCAGACTGCAGCTTGACACCGTAGGCTGCACCTTTCCCCTGCAGACAGATTTATTGTGGCAAGAGGCAGACCCCAGTCATTCACCTTCACTGTTTCTCTGGCAAGGAAGTGCTGCAACATGCCACTCCCCACACTTACCAATGAGCTTTTCCTGTGTGTGAACTGCAGTCAGGCAAAGAATAACAGAGCATGAAGCAGCATGATTAAGGGAGATTAATATTGCTTGTTTCTTGGAAGAAACAGACCAGCATAGAAACAGCATGCCTCCCCCCACCCAGTTTTGATTTCATGAAAGAAATGAATCCTCACTTGATCTTAGAAATAGTTAAGGGGTTCATAATATTGGAAATAAAGTAGCACCCCTTGCTAGCTGCCCTTGTTTTCAGCAAACCATTTATTGAGGATTCTTTTTATATTCAGACTGCTAGGGCATTAGAGTTAAGAACATAAGCTATAATCCATTGTTCGTATTTGCTAGAACAATATATATCCCAGCCATAAGGCAGCTTGTGAAAATCGGTGTATCATCAAGCGTGTCTTACAAAATCAGCGTCTTAAATAATTAAAAGAATGTTTCACAAACGGTGAGTGGTCAGTGTCTGAAAGATGAGGCACCGGCTCAGGAATACCTGGCCCAAAGTCCCAATTACAATGCGAAGAGTCACTGTAGTTATTCACAGGTGAAAGAATGGTATTCTCCATTCTGGGATAGGTGAGTGGGTAAAGCATGAGACTCTTAATCTCAGAGTCATTGGTTCAAGCCCCATGTTGGACAAAATATTCCCGTATTAGTCTAGATGACCCTGGAGGCCCCTTCCAGCTCTGTAGTTCTATGATTCTATGTGATTCCATGTGATTCTATGTAAATCTCTCTATACGCAGTAATTATTATTTGGCATGTCCTAAGGGTAACTGTTGTTCATAAAAAGAGGTGCCAAGACTGAGCCTTCACTTAAAATAAACTTTGGAAATACAACATTCCCATCATGAAATCAAATCACCAAAAAGTATATTTTGAAGAGACACCTCCTGTTTGACATAGTTATCCCTGAGTTGGATAGCCAGTATATGCCAGTATATAGCCAGGTTAGACTGAGTATCAGACTAGGATTGGAAAGACCCAGGTTTAGATTCCCACTTGGCCATGAAGCTCACTGGGATACCCTCCCTAACAAGGATGTTTTGAGGATAAAATGAGGAACGATGGGTGCTGCCTTGAACTCTTGGATAAAGATATTATTTGTAATGTCTGTACAAATAAAAGGAACAGCTCCCTCTGGAAAGGGTTCATTCCTAAGACAAATGCCATCAAGTCCCTTATTTTTTGTTTGATATTCCTAGAATCACACACTTTAAGCTAAATTAAGTATCAATGTTCATTTGTTAATCAAGGTTTTGTGTAAGCTTTTTGGCTAGTATTGTCATATCCTGGGTGTTTGGGGAGAGTACTCGCTGTGTGAGGAAGTCTTACAATGCATCTGTCCAAAGACCAGGAGTTGAGAAAACTTCAGTAACTATACTTATCTGTGATCAACAATGCAACATAGTGGCTAACAATTGCTACATAAATAAAACAGATGACCCAATCAGTTCCCATTTAGCTATTGGGGGGGGGGGGACCATACCCAGGGAGGGAGGCTTCTTTTCAAGACCAGGCATGTCTCTTAAAGAGACAAGCAACACATACTACAAGTGTGTCCTCTTTTATTACACTGTAATAATTACCATGAGAGGAGTATCTTTTTTGCCAACTAAAGTTTCCATGCTGCTCTCACCAGAACACTTATTAATTGACATCACTGAATCAGCATAGCAATACTAAGGACACACAGGTAGGTACCAGTAGCTGCTGAACAGACAAGCATCATGGAAATGGCTATTTGGGAATATTACTGGGACATTATAAGGCAACCCCTTTGCTAATATTTAATCTGTATCCACCTGGTAGGGTTGTTTTTTTTTTTTGTAAACCACACATGGAATTTGTTAAAGAGTTGGGTATAAACCCTCAAATAAAGGCATACATACAGTGGTGCCTCGCAAGACAAAAGTAATCCGTTCCGCGAGTCTCTTCGTCTAGCGGTTTTTT
Source organism: Podarcis vaucheri (assembly GCF_965113315.1). Taxonomy (NCBI): domain Eukaryota; kingdom Metazoa; phylum Chordata; class Lepidosauria; order Squamata; family Lacertidae; genus Podarcis; species Podarcis vaucheri. The sequence continues at coordinate 99,275,315 of NC_138759.1, read as the reverse complement.
CGTCTTGCGAAGCAACCCTATTAGCGGCTTAGCGGATTAGCGTCTATTAAAGGCTTAGCGGCTTAAAGGCTATTAGCAGCTTAGCGGCTTAGAAAAAGGGGGGAAAGGGGGGGAAATCGCTGAGGGTGGGTCATTGAAGAAACAAAAAGCTGACAATAGCCTAGTTTGTTTATTAATGATAAGCCATTGACAAAATATAAGACCCCAGTAGTTTGGGGGTAGGTTTATCTTTGCCTTTTGCAATCTTTTACAGAAGATGCCAGGGTGACCGGGATTTGTGTTTACTGGAAGTAGAAGGGGAGTAGTTGTTTTTCTGCAAATGTTGCTGGAAAGGAGGAGGAAGTGGGCGGAACTCCATGTGGGGACTGAGGGACAGCAGCCATACTGGCTGGCTTGAGCAGCCTATTAAAGAGAGACGGGTGTGTGTGCTTAGGATGCCCCTGAATCCAATGCTGTGCTGCTGGAAAGCACAAGCCCCTCTTAGGATGTGAATGCCCCACAATCCCTCCATCTAGGTTCAGGATGTATATGTGTGTAAATAAAGCATATATCATAAAGACACCACCGCCTCTCTTGTGCCTCCTTGTCCCAAAAGGGAACACAGTTCCTGGTGTTCTTAAGGGGTAATTCTGAGGCCTAAGGGGGTTCTTTCTCACTATCTCTATCAATATAAATTTTAAGCCAAGCAGGAATTACATTTCCTTGTGTGTGTGTGTGTGTTTTGCATTATGCACATGTTTATGCCACTTGGCATGCTGACTTTTTATTTTTAGACGTAGCTTCCTATAGAACAGAGTGAACCCAAAATGAGTTCAGAAACACACCTGGATTTGCTCTACAGACCTGCATATAAATATCCAGTAAACTGATTACATTTGGAGACAATACACTTAAGAAAATATAATACCCTGTGCACTGGAGAAGCAGGTTAATATTAGCTGATTTATATAGCATACTAAATTGAAACAGCATTTCCCACAGACAAATAACAGGCATATGGAATAAGAGAAACAGTGAGGACATATTAGGGTAATTTTATACACACTAGGTCGTGTTGAATAAAATGTGCAGTAGTGGTGACTGGTGCCCATTGATACAGTAGAGTGGAAAGCAGGGACACCAACAGTAGGGGTGCATTCAGAAGGTTATAGCCATGATAGTTTTCCTGATTATTATGCTAGCACTTTTGTCCCAGTTTCAAATGCTCCTTTTAAAGTAGGCTACATTTGAGTCAGTCATGCAAGTCAGAGTTGTCTACACCCAGAAAGACCTCTCCATTCAGGCAAACAAGAGGCATTACCACAGTTCAAAGACACCTGTGGCCAGGCAAAAACACTTGAGGGGCATGGAGAAAGCCTGAAGAGCTCTATTCAGGCCCCCAGGGCTGGAGATTCCCCACCCCTAGTCCTACTGAAGTTTGGTTTATTGTTGAAGTTGTTGTTCTTGGCTATGCTCCTCTTGGCTTGTGTCCTGGGAGAATATATAACACATTGCACAACTCTATAATTGTAGATATACCCCCCTTTGCAACTAGACAATAAAAGGTTTATTTTTCTTTTTTAGGTGGCCAAAGTAACCAAGAAGTTAATGGCATTCTTTACATATAGCACTTTTTAATTGGCCAGGTGCAGAATGGGAGCTTTAAGTTTCCTTTGAGATACTGCCAAGGCAGAATATAAGAACAGATGAACCCATGATCTGTTCAGGTACGACAATTTTTAATGGTTTTTGTGTGCGTGCATAAAATCTGTCAGTGAATATATTTAGGAGTTAAGGAGTAGAAGTGTTGTTGAGTGTTTTGAAAGCAGAGGCAGATGGAAAGTGAATCTCGGAGGAACAGTTGTCATCTTTAAATTGGCAACACCACTGAGGAAACTGGAAGGATTGCAGGCTGAGGGGACAATTTTACCTGTGTTTCAGATCAGCTCTGCTCTTTCTATAGCCATGATGGCATTGTGAACACAATAGGACTGAGTTCATCCCAGGGTTGCAGGCAAAGATGACAGCATTGAAAATGAACCCAATAAAGTGAAGTTTCATTCTATTGAGAGCTGAGTGATTGCAGTTTGGGAGAAGAATTATGAGGTTTGTTTATTTTGGTGGCAGCGTAACTTCTTTTTTTATTCTCCAACAGAAAAGCTTTGTTATAATTAAGCCAAGAGGGAGGATTCTGTTTTAGTGATGCAGAACTCAACACAGAGAGTTGATTTAGATTCCCTACAAGAAGGATTTGCTGCTGCTAGATCAGTTAACACTCTGCTCGGCAACCCTTCAAAGCAGAGATCAAACATCAATTTGTAAAATTAAGAAAAGTGGCATAGAAAGAAAATGTGTAAAGTTGCATGCAGGTGGGAAACCTTTTCTCTCTGTGTGAAATCAGTGCTATTGACCTTGGGCCACCTTTTGTGTTCTGACAACTGAGAGAGAATAGGGTTTCCAGTTTGATGTGCGGACAATGATAAGTTATAATATTTATTCTTCTCCCATTAAAACTTTCATATTCTGATTCTGCACACGAAGCTGCTGTTAAAAACAAGCACCACACCATCCATACCACCCCGCTCATTTGTAAGTTTTAAGTAAGAAGGACATGAACTGGCTCTATGAGAACAGGCATTTATCATCACAATTGCAATATAAGAAATTAATCTCATTTTATACATTCATTCATTTATTCATTCCTTACTGCATAACACAGTTCTTTGAAGAACCCAACCCTCAATTTAATTATACTGGATTGAAGGACACAAGGAGGGAGGTAGTCTCATATATAAAACACCAATAGTGCTATTCTCCCATCCAAATTTCTCAATAGTTAATAACACATGGCATACAAGGCAGCAACTCCAGAGACACCAGTGTGGCAACTGGAACATATATTTACAGCTGAGCTCCTCTGGTTCAGTGGCTATTATTATATTTGTACCTGAGAGACTTGAGCTGTAATCCAGCTCAGCAGCTGAGCAGACTTGAGAAAATCACTGAGTGTGATTCAACCAAAATAAAGCACTTCTAAGTATCACTGTTAATGTGATAGAGCTAAGCATGTGCTTACATTTGACTGAATAGTGTCCTGTGAATGTAATCCACAACTAACACCTCTGGAATAATCCTGGAGACTCCCATGGGAATTTCATGATACCTGGATGACAAGTCACACCTTAGCCTATGTTCTCTATAAAACAAGGATGGAAAACAGAAAACAAGGATGGACAGACAGAGGTTGTTGGACTCCAACTCCCATCAGCTCCAGCAAGCTTGGCAAAAGATCAGGGATGATAGGCATTGCAGTCTGGCAACAGCCAGATGGTCACAAGTTTCTCACTCTTGCTATAAACCATAAAAACTAATTATTGGGGATGTGTGCTAAGCTGCATATTTAATTTGGACCCCAATTTGGTGCTTTGGAAAACAGCCTGTCTTGATCTGAAGTGCTTTGTAGTCTGCTTGATTTGTTTAAAGGTCACCTTCAATTTGCTTCATTTCTCTTCCAAATCATTATTTTTGTTTGCAGGGAAGTTATTCTATCAAAAGGGAGGAAGTTATTTTTGTTTAACTTCCTCCCTTTTGCCAGAAGTGGATGAAATTTGCAGGCATGTTATCCCCACCCAAACAGATAAATTAAAGGCAGATAGGTCCAGGGATATTTGTAGTGTGTGTTTGTGTTTGTGTGTGTGTGTTGTAAAAAGGACAGAATAATCTGAAATTTGCAACAAGTTTCCGCTTCTGAGGGCATATAGCCTACCAAATTTCAGAAGGTCCCCCATTGGTTTTCCCATAAGGGCAGCCATTCCTTCATTTCCCCACCCCCATTAACTATTAGGAAATTTTCAAATGGCCATAACTCCACTCCAATCCTTTGATAGAAGTGGGTGAAATTGGAATTTAAATATTTCCTTTTCAGAACACAGAGAAGGACATGCTTGTGAAAATAGAAGAGGTGGGGAAAGTGCCCAATCATTTCTAGTATTCTACATTTTGTGGGGCAGAGATCAAAATAGCAAGATTGAAATTACATGTCTTGGCAGCCTCAGACAGAAGAAGAGGAATCATAGAATTGTAGAGTTGTAAGGTATCACAAAGGTCATCTAGTCCAACCTCATGCAATACAGCAATATTTGGCCTAATATGGGGCTTGAACCCACAATCCTGAGATTAAGAGTCGCATGCTCTACCAGCTGAGCTACCAAGGAAGGAAGAAAAGGAGCAGGTGGGGATAAGGGCTGTAAGAATGGCACCCAAAGGTAGAGGAGTGAGGTGACCCTGGATGTCAGGCAGTGGGAAGAAGAGATGCTCTCTCCTCTGCCCTTCCTGTGGGCTGAGATTCACATCAAGGAGGTGGGAGGACTTTGACCAGCCAGAGGGAAGGGCTGAACAGGAGGCTGTCTTGTTCCTCTGCCTGCCTCTAAGCGGTAGGGAGGCTACTGTTGCAGATTTGCCTCACTTGGCAACCCACCCCTGCCTCTGTCTAATGTATTTTTCATACTTTACAGTTAAAAGAAACAAAACCATTGATACCCTGCTGCTTTGTGGTTTGGTTTGAAATTTTATAAATACAGTGGTACCTCGGGTTAAGTACTTAATTCGTTTCGGAGGTCTGTTCTTAACCTGAAAATGTTCTTAACCTGAAGCACCACTTTAGCTAATGGGGCCTCCTGCTGCTGCTGCGCTGCCGGAGCCCGATTTCTGTTCTCATCCTGAAGCAAAGTTCTTAACCTGAGGTACTATTTCTGGGTTAGCAGAGTCTGTAACCTGAAGCGTATGTAACCTGAAGTGTATGTAACTCGAGGTACCACTGTACTGTTACAGCTGTAGTTACAGCACCCAAACAAAGTTATCTCTGTCCACACACAGTGGTGCTTTAGGAGACAAGAACAGGATGAAGGTTACTGTAATCGTAGATAAATAGAATCTATATGAATAGATAATGGGATTAAAAACACAATGCTAAACTCGTTTACTTGAAAACCATTTAGTGTAGGCCTGGAAATGCAGGCATAAAAGGCAATCCTCACCAGGGGATTAATTTATTATTATTGGTGGTGGTTCTACTCTTATTTTGTAAATTAAGGGACAGCAACAGGAAGTGAGATAAAGCACAGTGTCTTGGTTCATGAGCGATAACAAGTAAGAACACATTAAATATTATTTTTTAACATTTTACTATCTCAGAAGTTACTGGAAATGTAAACACATGAATAAGACTAAACAAGACATGTAAAAACATGCTTTGGGAACCTTGATTACATTATCGGAGATTGTGTCATCCTCTTTTTCAGGGCTGCATTGGAATGGAGTCCAATAAGAAAATGGTTTATGTGAATTCATAATGTGGCATTGAGAACACTTGGTGCTCAGTTTTAAGGAACTAAAAACATCTGAATGACCTAACAATCACTACACCACTTCACTGGAGTAATAACCCCCTTTCTAGAAGTTAACAGAAGTGATAATATTTTATGTCTCAGTGTTTATTCTTGAGATCGGACATCATGTCAGCTTTGACTTTAAAGTAAAATCTCTCACCAAGCAGCATACCAATTTAACCTCAAGTAAATTAGATTTAACAACATGCTACAAAGAGGTCAATGGTGAATGAACATCCAGATGAAATATGAGCAACAACAGAAGCAATGGGGGAAAAGCTTTGCTGCAGAGTATTTTCATGGCTCTCTTGGTACCGGTATATTACTCGGAATAATTTGATCAGATTTCCTTCCTACTCTGTTTCTGTCATTGGTAGAATACACCTAGTGATTAGAACACTTGAATTTTATCTAATATTATGAGATTGGGAAGCAGCATCAAATCATGATTTACAATCACAAAATAATATATAAACTTCAGCAAGGGCATTGCCAACCTTTTTGGACAAATATAGCCAGTGGTGGATTTATAAAGGTGTGGGCAGTTCCCCCCACCGCCCCAGGTGCTGAGCCGAGGAGGAACAAGATAATGAGGAATTAAAAAGGAATAATGAATTAAAAAGGAATTACAGTGGTACCTCAGGTCACAGACACTTCAGGTTACAGACACTTCAGGTTACAGACTCTGCTAACCCAGAAATAGTACCTCGGGTTAAGAACTTTGCTTCAGGATTAGAACAGAAATTGTGTGGCGGTGGCGTGGCTGCAGCAGTGGGAGGCCTCATTAGCTAAAGTGGTGCCTCAGGTTAAGAACAGTTTCAGGTGAAGAACGGACCTCCAGAACGAATAAAGTTCTTAACCCGAGGTACCACTGTATTGTGAAAATAAGACAGGAGGGCGGGGGGGCGGGATTTGTCCTCACTCAGGGAGCTGTATTACCAAAATTTGCCGTTGCGGGTAACCTTGTGTATAGCCTTGTGGGAAGCCAATGAACTGTGATATGGAACATCTGCCTAGATGAACAGGGGTTGTCAACCTGCTGCCCGTAGTCACCAGTACTCCCTCTGACATCCATGGAAAGTTTCAGCAATATCCACTCAGAAATCCACCATATATGAGATGTGGGAGACCATCTGCACCATTTTAGTCTCTTTTTATGCTGTTTTCAATGTGGCAGTCACACACAACACAGCAGTCATTTTGTGCCAGGTGCCAATAGCACTATCTCAAAATTCCAAGTGTGCCTGCTGCCAGGGAGCTGAAAAGCACTCTACTAATACTATTTTCTGGTCTCAGCTCTGTAGGTAGGACCATAACCACTCTAACAAAGTGTTCCCACACAGCTGGTTCAGGAGTATCTCATAGTCAGTGGTAACAAAAGGTGTAGGGAACGAGAAGATGGAATAAGGTTGCATGCTGCTGATCCCACTCTAAACAAAAGGGAATCCATCAGGGCTAGCAAGCCTGATTCAGTTCCCTGACCAAGCCTGAAACAAAACTGGAATGAGTCTAGATAATCCATATCATCTACAGAAGTCTGCAGTTGCCCCACCTGGACCCTCTCCACCAACTTCAGTTAAAGGGGTGGGGTCCAACATGCAAAGCACCAAGTGCAGACCCTCTAAGCCCATCCCAAGATGAAGTCTGGACTGGTGCTATCTGGGTGAGCACATCTGAGTTAAGTTAGATGCGCTTAGTTCACCCACTGAGGTTTCACCAGTTTAGTTCTTTCTTCATTCATGATCAAATTGTGGATCACCATGGTCTTATTTTGGACTGGCCTGATGTTATGTGACAGCACTGCCAGACCGGAGGGCTCAGTGAATAAACGAATAGGTTTTTCAATACTGTGAGACTGAATGGTTAATAATTGTAGGAGATGCCACCTACCTTCCTGAGGCTGCATGGGGGAGAAGAACCGCTGGTTGTTGTTTGTGTCAAGATGGCTGGCTGCTGTTGGAGGTTCTGACCTTGATTGTGTTCTACATTAAATAAATGGTTAAGTCCTGTTACAAAGTAGCAGTATATGTTCTTCCTGGAAGCCTGGAAGCTCCTGACTTTCTACCACAGTAGCTACCACAGAGATGCTTCAAAGAAGTATTTCAAAGGACAATGCCATAAGTGTTTGCAAGAGAAAGCTATAAAGGAGGCAGAAAAACAGGAGCTTAGTTAGAATTTCTTCCTGTGCTTTAGTTCCCGTTTTCCTTCTTGCACTTTAGCTTTTTCTTGCTGTTCCAACAGTATGACATACACGTTAGAATTATATTTTGACTATGCCCCCAAATGTTTGACATTTTAAATGTTAATCTGCACCGTAATCAAGACAGGGTATTTTATTTGTCAAAATACCTACCTTAAACTTCAAAGGTTTTGCCTCTAAATACCGAAGCAATCAGTGCACACATTAAATAAAGGTCAAAAGCTAGGTTTACCATAGGCATTTATATTGCACCATAAATTCATTTCACAAACTATGATATACATTAGGTGGTTAACCCGGGGCCCTGGATCTTGCAGTCCTTGCAAAACAAATGGTAAAGAGTTTATTGAGAAAAAAGTAGTGGAAACTTCTTTGCAGGTGGCAACAGTGTTGAGATGTATGAAGAGGAAGTAAAAGTAGAACATATCTTTTCAACACAGTTTAAATGGCAGCAAAAGCAAATGCCATTTGTGTCATAAAACAATTAAATGTTGCATGACATTTTGTAGAAGGCAAGGTTCATCATGATAAATTCAGTGTAATGGAATCCACAGAACTCTACAAAGGTCATTGGGTATAGTAACTCTCTGCACTGACAGGCTTCCATAGACTTAAATAATCTATGATCAAATTCAAGTGTTTTGTTTTCAACACAACTGCTGCCCCAAACCACAGCCCCTTGAGTAGGGATCTATATGCTTCCTAGAATGGTTAGATGTTATTGCTTCAGAGACCACCAGATTTGGCTTTGGAGTTATTATACTTTGTCCAAACATCAACAGAACCATTGTGTTGTAGTGGATAGACTCGGACTGGAGAGTGTTGGAATGTGTTAGATTCAAGGTCAGCCAAGAAGATCACAGGGTGACTTTGAGCAAATCATTCCCTTTTATCCTGACCTAACCAGCTTCACAGGTTAGTTGCATGAAGTTAAAATGTAGATAGGGGATAGGGATAGGGGGAAATCTCCAGTTACTCTGCAGTATTCTTTGGCATGTATTGAAATTAGAATACTGTATATTGCTTGCTGTTACATCTTTCTATGTATCAAATGAACTGCTCAAGCTACATCACTACTAATGGATGGGTGCACTGCTCACTTCAGTGTTGATCGGCTACTATTTAATGAAGACTAACTTATGAAAAATTTATTCCAGAGTGCTCAGTTTATTGATGAAATGAGTACAAAGCCAGGTTGTAAGGAGCAGCTTTTTTAAAAATAGTTTTCTATAAGTAGTTTACTTTTCATTTAAGGTCTTAATGGAATACAGCCATTTACTTCAGCTGTTCATGGGTTGATGGGACATAAGGAACAGTGAAGACAACAGGAACAGTGTAGGTTACAAAATTTGAAGCAGAGTTGAAAGCTATGTCAAGATATTATCAAACTGCAGAATAAGATCATCATGAAGAGGAGAAACCAGAGTTCTAAAGAACATCAGAAACCATAAAAGGGGAGCGGGGATAAAAGTCACAATTTTTGTAAACCACTTTGAGTTTTTTTGGTTTTTTTACAATCAAGCAGTGTATGAATTTTATGAAATAAATTAAAAATATGTTTTGCAGCCATCAAGTTCTGTAGCATTACTTAGCTGCTTTGTTCATTAATCAGAATCTATCGACAGCTCCAACTCTCCATCACAACCAGCAAGAGAGGAAGCAAAAACTTGCAAGCAGCCATAAACTGGAAGATTGGCTTTCAAGGCTTCTAGTACAGCATGTGGAACTTTCCCTACTAACAGTGTGGTATTAGTCCTCAGAATGTCTGCATGGCATTAGAAACTGATAAAGATTTGGCTTCTTTTCAAGCTGCTGAAAAGCTTAAGATCAATATCTTATGGTTTATCTGAAGGTGATTAAAACAAATAAGCCTTATGCAGCACTTTTTATTGATCTCCTTCAGGCCCTTCAATCAACATCACCGAGAAAAACGTTTAAGAGCTTGTGAGATACATTAATATTCTGGAAAGACAGTGTTATTGTTAAAGAGTTCAGTCAGTGGCAAGATCTGCTATTTTCATGGCGGAATGGCAGGCTGCTCTTTGTTGCTCTCCTTGAATTTGATTTGAGTGGGACTGCAACTGTAAAAGTGTCGTTGGCAGTGGGGTAAACAGAATTTTGCTTTGGGAGCTAACAGACATCTAATTACTTCAGGTAGCAAATCTGCCCTTGAAACCAGTGTGTTGTGATGCGTGATTTGGAGAATGTGAAGAGAGACAATATTTTCTCTGCACAATTGTAATGGTAGAATTCAGGGTTACACAAGTACTGCTTCCCTCTTCCCCTGATGTGCAGCGATTGCGGCCCGATGCAGAGGTCACAGTGACTCTGGGGGTGGGGTGGGGGTGCTGGTTTCCTGTGGGACCAGGAAGGATGTTATTTCCTCCTCCAGTGGTCACAGGGGCTTCATGCCCTGGTTCTGACTAATCACAGGTGGACCAGGGGGAGATCACCTCAATATGGTATGTGTCAGGAAGATGATGGATGACTGATGAAGAACCCTGCATGACAGACAGGGAAGGGAAGAACTCCTAGGCTGGGAGTACAAATGGAAGTTCCCAAGTTGAGAGCTGGAAGGGTCCACCCCCTTTTTTGTGAGACATGAGTTAAGATCTACCCCTGATAGAGGGCTCTGTATATTATTTCTCTCTCTCCCCCTCCCTTTTCTTTTCCCTCTTTCTTTCTTTCTTTCTTTCTTTCTTTCTTTCTTGTTTCCCCCCTTCTTTCATTCTCTATTTTTATTTAGCTTTCTTTGGATTTTATTGTATCATATGTTCAAAGCTTTCAATAAAAAAATCAGATTAAAAAAGAAAATATATACACCAAGAGGTGATCCTTAACCTGGGATTAATCCTGCTCAGTAATCAACCAGAAGTCAGGTTGGGTGATTCTGGATATACAACCATTGCCTGCACCAAGAGTTTCTTACATTTGTAATCAATAAATTTGTAGCCTATTTTATCCCAAAGTGATTGCCCTGTGATTATTTCATCTTCCCATGTTAGCCCCCAACTGCTTGCAGCCTCACTGCGCCTGAGCCCTCAATGAAATCAACTGGAACAGATAATAGACAAGATGGATAAAATAAAATAACCGAATGGAGCGTGTCCAGAAGAGGGTGACCAAGATGGTGAGACTGTGTCTCTAGGTATGAAGGGAAAGGAGGGGAATAAGAATGGAAGCAGGTCCTTTTTATGTGCCCCTGCCCATGGATGCCCAACAGTGGGGTAACTGGATGCCCCACTACAGGAACCTTTGCTCTGATCCAGCAGCATTCTTGTTTCCTTCTGTAGCCTTGAGTGTAAGTAAATAACAACATGCATAAGGAACAATACTTTCATGTCCTTTCTCTCTGACTAAATCATTCATTGTTATGACCCTACATAGAAAACAGTAACTCACGTCATAGATGAATTCTGACTACAGCAAATTGTTTTTGTTTAGCTAGGAAGCGTCAGTCAAGCTATCAATCCCAACAAATCCACTCTTCTAGTAACGTAAGTTGAGTTTTGGCTATCAAATACAACCACCTAGGCACCTCTCTATATAATGGTGGAATGACCGTGAGCAAGCAGTGACTATTGCTTAAGCAGGAATACAGCACCATGGACCTTTCATCCTCCAGGAACAACTGATACCAAGTTCCTAAAACAAACAAACCGAGTTTCACTGTTACACTTAACACAGGCCAGTGACCATAAACCCTGAAAAGGCTGAAGAGCAATGAGTTCAGTTCTTATTTAGAGAGTTTTCTGAATGCCACCTAAATCCCACTGCTGATTTTGAAGCAAATGGGTTGGTGGAATTGTAACTAGAGACTGAGAAACATGATTAGTGAAGAAATCTATCGTTGGAGGAACATACATTATTCACTACAGTGTCACACCTTTTAGAAACTGAGAGAACTGAAGTAACAAGATAGTAAACAGCAGTGTAGAATCACCAGACATGGGTAGCAAAAGCAGAGAAATACAATCTGTGGGCAGAGATGTGCCAATTAACCATCTCCCTTGTGAATTTTTAAAAGTACCCTTGCTATACTTATTTGAAAGTTCCTCAAAAATTCCTGCAGGTGTTTTATCTGAGTAGTACCCTTCAAATCCACAAACTGAATTTTATATTAGGTAAAATTCAGAGGCCTTTCTCCTTGCAGGCTTATGTTTATACCAGTTACACGGGAACCTTTGGGACTGCAACTCCCATAATCCCTGACTACTGGCAATGCTGCCTGGGGCTGATGGGAGTTTGAGTCCAACAACATAGGGAGGACCACAGTTTTCCCACTCACCTGATATATACCTTCCTTTCTTCTCCTAATATACTTATTTATTATTTATTTCAACTGTTTCTAAGTAGTGCACATAAAGATTGCAAAAAGCATACAGTACATAAGATCAATTAACCAAAAGAAATTAACCAAAAGAACATAATTACCTCAATTTACGCCATGTCTTTCTGATACAGGACAGAAAGGGTTGTACAAAAAACTAGCAAAAGAAATGGACCTAGCCAGAAGTTGATAAGGGGTTGTTTGTTTTAACAGGCCATTTAACTAAAAAACACATTTTAAAGTCAAACTACTGTATATGTGATGCAAATGCTCTCTGTTTAAAGTTTCCAGTGGCTGTCTTTCTGAAAAGCATTGGTGGGGCAGAGCCTGATTTAGGGTCTGGGGCTATAGCACGGGTTGCATGCTGTGCTCCAGTCTGGTTCCCTGTCTTAAATTGCACACACATCTGCATAATTATTTTTTTAAAATGTATGGACAAAAGCTCTTATAACAGTGAGTTTCCATCTCTGTGGCTCGCTGTAGATTTGGAGGTGAGCAATGTGACTTAAGTCAGGGAATAGGCGTTGAGCTACACCCCTGTCACCAATGTCATGGCTCTGCTCCAAATCTACCACCAAACTAGCTTTCATGTTTCATTGTGTTGACACCAAGATGAATAGATTTTGTCTTGAGCTCCCTGACCTATTAAAAATAACAATGGGCTTTGATGCTGGAGCTGCCCCAAACTGCCCTTGGCTCCAACCCAGACCTACTCTGCTTTTCGCAGCCTTACCCAGACAGTTCTACCTGCAGGCCTCACCCAAGTACCCCAGTGAATATCTTATCTCAAGGCATAACAGGCAGAGTGTTAAGTAAAAGTCACTTTTGAGTCTGCAGCATGATTCTGAACACAGAACTGTAGAAATAGTCAAAGGCAGCCTTTACAGTTCATGGGCTTTCCTAGGAGTTTGTTTGCAGTTAATGTATATATGATGCTGTAATGCTTGTAAAGTTAGAATAGTTGGAGCACCACATAATTCAATTATCAGCATGCTTCTGCCGAAGGTACTTCTGAGAGACAGCGCCACCTTCAGTCTTAATAAACAATACAGTACTACCAAAGGAGACTGTAGCTTTATGCCCACTTTCTTTAGAGAAAGGACTTGCAGAGGACTGTACTGTACAAAAGGGGGAAATAATAAGTAATAAAAACAAAGACAATAAATAATGCATTGGGGCAAAAGGAGGGGAAAACCTCAGATGGTCTTTGTCTGTGGAAGATAGAGGTTAGTGTAGACACAGCCTTCCAGTGGTTTGGAAGAGAACAGACGCTCATTTGAAATCTGAATTCTGTCCTCCCGCCCTGCCAGGGGTGCCAATTTGAATAAAATATGGGGGGGGGCAGATAAGCCCTGCCCCACATAATCGACAACAAGACATGGTGCGCACACACTATTTGAATGGCAATGCCTATCCTATAGTCTTCTAATAGGACTCTCGCAAAAGGGAAAGCATCTGGTTGGCCACTGTGAGAACAGGATTCTGGACTAGATGGGCCATTTTCCTCTGACCTGCAGGGCTCTTCTTATGCTCTCAAGTGGCCAAACCCACTGTGCCCCTGTAGCCCCCCAATGTAAATTGATTGCTTCTTTCCTCTTCAATTTGGCTCCAAGAGTGACTTTTCTATTACTGTTGCCTCACAGTAGAATTCTTGGCTAATAAAAGCCAAAATGAGGAAGTACTAGATCTATGGTTCAGGATCATTAATAACTCAGAAGTGCCTTGGCTATGCGGTTTAATATATTGGAACAACTCACATTAATAAATTTTACTTAAAATAATTTGCTTCCTGTGGCACCCTTTTTGGCCCATGATCTCCCGAGTGCTTTGCAAGCAGAAAGCCAAAGAACAGAAAAGTATTAGGCATAAAGTGAATAATGAACCCTTCTCCCATTTTCTTTAGATGGGATGGGAAAAAAATTAACAAGCAATTTACACTGATGTAGACCCATGAACTTTAATGGGTAACATCAGTGCCAATGCCCAATCAACCCTCCTCCCAAATGATTAACATTTGCCATGCTTCACGGGCAGATATTAATACCAAGGATTTCATTTTTAGCTCCCTTTTAAACTGGAGTAAATCCTGACTATAGTGTGGTATACTACAAGGATAGTAAACCTATGGTCTTCATATGCTCCTGGACTACATCTCCCATCATTCCTGATCTTTGGCCATACAGTCTGGTGCTGATGTGAGTTGGAGTCCAACATCTGGAGGTGCACAGGTTCCTCATCCCTGAGGAACTAGCTGTAGGTATATTTGCTAATTCCATAAGAGCTATTGAAAACTTGGAGTTGTCTATTTGATCCTGAATGATCCAAATCAGGTTTGATACATAAGATAAGTCTGCACAAGACACAGATATATATCTTATGGAAACCAGCAGTAATTGACAAGGTGATAGGGATAAAGGCAGTGGCTCTCATTTGGTTAGAACTACTACTACTACCGCTACCGCTACTACTAGACTCAGGATACTGACCATTTCCATCCCAAGATCTGGTTCAGCAGCAGATGTGTTGTTCTTTTCCTTTAAACCGAAGCATGAATTGTGTGCGCATAGTTTCAAATTACAGTGATCTGCTGCAATCTTGGTAGCTGCTGAGTCAGGTATATATTGCATCCATCACGTCTCGAGGAAGCTGCTCTCTGCAGTATATCCCACAGTGTGATTGACTGGTGGATTGATTGAATGACCCCGTCTCACTGTTTCCACTTAACCTCAGCAAAAGTTTGGGTTGTGGGGAAGTAGAGACATGCATTTCACTTTTATTTTCTTTTTGATCAGCTGCATCATAGCTTCAAGCCATTTCTGTCAGACACATGGATGCTGTAGATATTATCTTAGGTAAAGAAATAAGTAGGCAAGCCTATCAAACAGGACTGTCTGCTCCCCAGTGTGTGATTGATGTATATTGTTTTCCTAAAAAAGAAAAAGAAAAGATAAGTTGGAGCTACTTTTATAGACTATTTTGTTGTCTGATGGACATAACTCCTATTTAGAAATTTTTCAAACACTGAAGAAAAAATACTAATAGCATTTTAATGTGAAAACAAATCAGATATACAAAGAGGTATTATTAACCTGAACACAGTGGTGCTTACTGGAGCATATGATGTTCCTCTTTTAAAAATGATGTGGAAATTGTAAATGTTACTGACATTGTGTGGAGATGCAATCACACTGCTAAGCTTTCAAACCTACCTATATTCATGATACCATACCCTGTGAATTGCTTTATTAATATGCATTTTTCACTTGGAGTCTGCTAAGTGTCACAGATCAGAAGTCATTTTTCTATGGGAATAGCGACAACAATCTAGCTCACACCATACCAAACTGTTTCTGAGGGCTGTGTGACACAAGATGAACTGCCTTCAGAGCGAAAGGCAGCAGAGTGAAGCAACCTACCTCATCCATGAGGATGGATTGATGAAGTTAGAAATCGGTGGTGTTCTAAGGATGCTGGAAGACTTTTGCAAGTTTGGCCCTAGTAAGGAAGGGGAGCAGTAGTGGTTAGCATGAAATTGGCCTCCATTTCAGGAAGCAAAACATCTCTGGATAGCACTGCCTCCCTTTGTATAGGGGGCATAAATCTTTGAGGAACACACCCAAATTTATTTCACAGCTCGCCCATTGCTCTACCACACTTGCTTGGGCCACATGTCTCTTTTCTAGCCTCAAAATCTACTCTTCTATGTCCCGGGAACACAAATGCTTAAGTTCAAATGACTGAGAAAAATTTAAACTGAGCTCTTGGAGGGAGTTCCCTCTTCTATGGCCCTGACTCTATTCTTCCTTGTCAGGAGCACAGGAGCAAGGCACAACATACTTAAGAAACTTTCTGATAGATAATGAAGTGCCTTCATAAAGTACTTGGGAGAGAGCAGAGGCGCCGAGTTCCACCCAACATTGGAGGGCGTATTGTTCATGTGTGGCATCACACTCATTGCAGCACATGCCACCAGGCCCAGTCAGGCCCGCCGCCACCACTGCGAGGCCTGGCGAGGCTCACCACTACCTGTGAAGCCTGCCGCCGTGAGGCCTGTGAGGCCCAGTGAGGCTTAGCCCTGGGAGGGCTTAGCTCTGTCCCAACAGACTTTATTTGGGGTGGGTGCGTGAAGACACCTCAGCCCTATGGGAGAAAGCAACAGAGATGAGGCTTATAGAAGGAAAGGTGCGTTCTTGAAAGAGTAAACACAGTAAGTAAAACTATACCTACTATTTCTCACAGGCCTGTGCAAGAAGGGGTGGGTGCAGCTGGGCTCGCTTGCACCGGGTCTCAGAGATCGAAGCTGTCTGGGGGGCCCTGCCATCTTATGTTAACTGGACTGGCTGCTTTTTTATTTGAGTTAATAACTTTGTTCTAACAAGACTCCTGTCCTGGGCCTCTGCATGGGCCTGCTCTCTCAGAGCAGTTATCATCTGAGGAAACCCAGGCTAGTACAGTGGTTCCTCAGGTTAAGTACTTAATTGTTTTGGAGGTCTGAAACTGTTCTTAACCTGAAGCACCACTTTAGCTAATGGGACCTGCTGCCGCTGCGCTGCTGGAGCACAACTTCTGTTCTCATCCTGAAGCAAAGTTCTTAACCTGAAGCACTATTTCTGGGTTAGCGGAGTCTGTAACCTGAAGCGTATGTAACCTGAGGTACCACTGTACTTGAAGGCTGACAGGTGTACAAAAGGAGAAGATGAGGTAGGTCTATCCTTCTAGACCTGGAGCGGAGAAGCTTTTTTCAGGGCTGCATTTGCTTCTGTGCAACATTCTGGGGTCTACCTGCTAGGGGTGAGTAGGACCAGAGACCAAAAAAAAAAAAAAAAAAAGTGAGTGAAACAGCAAATGCACTGTATTTACTAGAATCTAATGCTCACCTTTTTGAGGCCAAATTGTGTTGCGAAATTTAAGGCGCGCATTAGATTCAATGGCACATTTACATTTGCCAGCAAATACCTTCTGGGGGAGTTTCAAGGTTCTGAAAATTGAGGTGCACGTTAGATTCGATGGCGCATTAGACTTGAATAAATACAGTAGATTTTACCTTTGTGCACTTGGCAAGATTCTCTGCGCACTCATCTCCCCCATGTTAGGTTCAGAAGGCATTATCAGAGTTCAGAGACATATTCCAGCCAGGCAGAAACACTCAAGGATCCCAGCACGCATAGGAAAATGTGACGCAATTAGTTAAAATTAATCAAATGAAACTTTAACGCGTGGCATGATAAAAGCATGTGGTTTTATCATGACAAGCTATTTGTTGTTTACTGTTGTGACAATTGTTTTCTCAAAATTTATCTTCTGTACCATGAAAATAGATAAAAACAGTATTTTTTTTAAAAATGGATAGTGTGATTGAGGGACGGGACCTGGGCAGGTTGTATGGCCTGAAGAGACTCCCAAGGCTATGGAGGGCCATCTTCAACCTGAGGTTTTCCTACTCCTGTTCTAGTCAGAGGGAAATGCTCTACTCTACATGCATAGTAGGGACACAGGTGGTGTTGTGGGTTAAACCACAGAGCCTAGAACTTGCCGATCAGAAGGTCAGCGATTCAAATCCCCGCAACTGGGTGAGCTCCCATTGTTCGGTCCCTGCTCCTGCCAACCTAGCAGTTCGAAAGCACATAAAAGTGCAAGTAGATAAATAGGTACCATTCCGGCGGGAAGGGAAACGGCGTTTCTGTGCTCTGCTCTGATTCTGGCCACATGACCCGGAAGCTGTAGGCCAGCTCCCTCGCCCAATAAAGCGAGATGAGCGCCCCAACCCCAGAGTCGGCTACGACTGGACCTAATGGTCAGGGGTCCCTTTACCTTTTTACATGCGTATTACCAAATGAAAGGCCAGTTGAAATCTTGCACACAACCCCCTGCTGGGTTCTTAATATCCAGTGAATGGATAGCAGGAGCCCACTTCATGTATTTAGCCTGGGCACATGAGGGTTGGGAGTTGGCTCCAGTGTTGCCAGATGTGACGCCTCCACTTTTGACCTACATGTATTTAGTGCAAAAAGTCTGAAAGGAGGGGGGGGTTTGCAAGTGTGTTTGCCTGAATGTGTTTACAAGTTGCTTTTTAAGTGGGAACACTGATAGCGCTAAACATGATAAGGCTGGGGTAGAGTGAGTATTCCTGATGTTGTCAGACATTGAGGTGTGTGGCTCATGTGTGTGCCCCCATCTTTTCTCATCACATGTTAAACCTGAATGCTCCAAAAGGGCAAGAATGTTCCCTTGATTTTGCATGTGTCCAATTGACGCGTAATCGTGATGGGGGAGTTCTTTTGGACCAGAAAGAGGGCAGAATGGGGCGTTGGCTTATGTGCACTCTGCCTATGTGTGCGGGGACCAGCAAAGCAACCCTCACGAGAAATGGTCGCTGCCTGTATTTTGTTTCAGTGGGAAGTGAAAACGCATTTTGCCCTAATTAACATTGTCAGATAAAATGGAAGCCTGTAAGACAAAGATGGTAATGTAGGAACCCAAAATGAAGGTGGGCTGATGCCTTTTAGCAACAACATACTGTGGAATCCTGCTGCCATGTGGCACTTTCTACCATATGTACAAACAACTAGCTTGTCACACATGGTGATGTTCACCCAATTAGCTACTTAGAAATAATAGGTGCCTCATACATTGTTTATGAATGAAGCAAGTTTGATGACAGAGCTTCAAGTGCAGCTTATCTGCCTCAGTGGAATGGAAGTTTCCCAGTATCTGGGAGTAACCTATTGAGAACTGAAACTGTGTGTTTATGCCCTAATATACAGGATTTTACTTGGGTCTTTTAAAAGTTTCTCCATCTTGTCGGAATATGCTTCCAATGAGCCAGGTTCCAAACTAGAGTTAAAATAAAGGATTTCCTTTCAGTTTGGCTGTCAGATTTTTCAGACTGCCTGTATTTTCAGTTCTGTGTTGCTAATCCCTTGACTAGGTAATATTAAAGCTTGTCAGATGTATTTGAATGCAGATTTAAAATCCCATGGCCAAGACATCTCATAACCTCATCCTTTACATTTTTGAAGTCTGTATATATTACTCAGGCATTCTGCTAGTTCTCTTACTGGATTTGAGGGGAGGCAGGGATGGTGGTGGTCCAAGGATTTTATAAATTGCAGTCAAAAATCCCAGAATGCTGGCAGATGCTGAGTACTAGACTTTTAATGGACCAGAACCATTTTTTTTATTTTTTTTTTGCAAAACACCTCAAACCAGACAGCTGACAAAGCAACATGATGGGCTTGGAATATGGCATTTCATCAAAAATGTCAGAATATGACAAATGTTAAACTGCTAAAAGTTTGAATCACTATCCCCTATATTATGTAGTGCTTCTGGAAAACATTTGTAATGTTACCTTCCAACTTCTATGCTTATGTCAGGCTTCTAAGAAACTCTCAGTGGGCCTGCTGATTGGAATCAGCGTGTAAAGATTTGAAGTGATCAACTTGATATATTTTTGCCTCTAAGGTTCAAATATAAAAGGGAGCAAAACAGTGTCTGTCTTACTTTCCAGCCATTTCTTTAGTGTTGCCAGCTTTTTTCTTTTTAACAGCAGCTTGGATATTAGCTTGGATATGCAGATGTGTTATTAGCATTTATTTCCATGTTCTGTAAAATGTTACCTGTCAGTGGCAACAGATAGGAGCCACTGCTCAGTGCCGGATTTATGTATATGCTAGGTAGGCTGAAGCCTAGGGCCTCTAAATCTAGGGGGCCTCACCAGCCCACCCGCTCCCCAGCGGGCAGTCTCCCCTCTCCCAAAATTGCAAACCTAAGACTTCATGCAAGGGCAGGGCAACTTGGGCCCAGCAACTATGAGACTCAGGGCTAGCCAGTGGGGCCCAACTTGATTTTTTTTTGGTAGGGCCGCAGTTCACAGCCAAAGTCTGCAAAATCTTAGCGATATAAATAAAATCCATCTAGATTGCCCTGGTGCGGGGGCCCCTTAGGAGTAGACCGCAGGGCCCAATTTGGCCCAATTGCTCTAATTGCCTTAAGGTCAGCCCTGATGAGACTGTGCAGGGGTTGGACTGACAAACCCTGCACCTTCTAGGTCCCTAGTGTCACTATTCAGAGTACAGACTCAAGGACTTGTTATGGAAATAAGGGCCACTTATTGGAAATCAGTTTTGTCACCTCTTCCCCCCCCCCCCAAGCCTCAGGTTGATGAGCCCAGCCATCTTTTATTCACAGTTGAATAAGCGTGGGTGGCACTGTGGGTAAAACCTCAGCGCCTAGAACTTGCCGATCGCATGGTCAGCGGTTCGAATCCCCGCGGCGGGGTGCGCTCCCATCGTTCGGTCCCAGTGCCTGCCAACCTAGCAGTTCGAAAGCACCCCTGGGTGCAAGTAGATAAATAGGGACTGCTTACCAGCGGGAAGGTAAACGGCGTTCCGTGTGCTGCGCTGGCTCACCAGATGCAGCTTGTCATGCTGGCCACGTGACCCGGAAGTGTCTGCGGACAGCGCTGGCTCCCGGCCTATAGAGTGAGATGAGCGCACAACCCTAGAGTCTGTCAAGACTGGCCCGTACGGGCAGGGGTACCTTTACCTTTACCTTTTACAGCATGGCCATAGACCTGTGCGTTCAACCGCTGAAATATACACCAAATATGTACCAATGGAAATTTATGTTACTGCTTTATGAATGAACACTGTGTTTTATGAATGGACTCTGTATTTTGTTAATTACCTAAGACCAACACGAAGCCACCAACACGGAGCTCTAGAATCTGACAGCTAACCAATCGGGTACTACCAAACAGCGACCCCTGTTGCTGAATGCAGGTAACCAGCAGGGAATGCTTCATTTGCAAGGAATCGTACAAAACAAAGGGTCACTAATAAAGAAAAGTTCCAGGGTAGCAACAGAAAGCAAACTAAAAATGCTTTTGCATTTTTCATCAGAACTATCCAGCAATATCAAGTTATAGGAAAACTGGTGCTATTAACAGTAACCCTTCTAGTCGGTTAATTGATTTGGCAACTTCCATGCACATGATGTGTGATGCTAATTTCCCCCACAAAGAGTTAAATGATAACTCATCAGAGGCAGCGAGAGTTGCAAATGGCAACAAAATATATGTGAAAGGAAGAGGAGCAGGTTTGTTCAAGTGTGTTTATAATGAAGTGAGAGCAGTAGTTTACTTGCTCAAATTAACAAATAAGAAAGTTTTGAGAATTTACATGCTAGATTAAAATTGATTAATTCATTGAGAAGGGGATTGTAAGAAAACACTGGGGCCTAGTTTGAATAGTGGAGTGCCTGGTATCTGGTGGGCAATCTTATCCTTTATTTCCACACTGTGGCTGCAAACCAAATCACCTGTCAGGAGAGCTATGAGATTCAGGTGAGGGTCATATGCCCTGTCAATCCCAGCAGGTATATAAGAAGCCTTTGCCCTGGCCAGGCCTTGCACCCCACAATTTTCCATGTAAGAATCCAGAGTCAGTAGGCCCAGAGTCAACAACCAGATGCACAGCCTTCCCTAGCTCAAGGGTCAGGTCAGTAGTGGTACATGCTGCACTTTAATCCCTGGGTGACTGCAAGTGGGGGGCCGGCTGGGGCTGATAAACCATGCAAGCAAGCTCTCCCAAGTCTCTTCCATTCCTTCCTTCCTTCCTTCCTCCTTGGCTTGGACAGCAAGGCAAGCACATGTGCCTGGCACTGGCGTCTCCCCTTCCAGGCAGGGAAGTCTATCTTTCACACTTCACAGAGCCCTGTTGGTGCCTGCAGCATGCACTGTAAATTGCCCACAGGCAGAGAGAAGCCTTGAGGATCAAGGAAGGCAGCAGTGGGGAGGGATCCAGAACTACCTGTAGAAAGCAGGAGGCCAGGTTGGACCTCATCCAGTATAGGGGGTCAGTTCAGGGTCAGAGGAACTGTGTTTTGTCTTATTTTATTTATGCCTGGTGGTGTTTTCCTTTTCTGTGTTTAAAATCCCTTTACCTGTAGATAGTCAAGAAAATATTTGTTCTTTGTTGAAAAGCCCAGTCTGGTGCTGTGACCACAGAGTCTCCCCTGCTCTGCCCACTACCAGTGCCTTAAAGTGGGTCCTGTGAGGGGGAAAAGGCCAAAAATGTGCAGGTGCCAACCGTCTAGGGGAAACCCAAAGCCAGGGATTTTCATCTCCAAACCCCAGGAGTCAGCCAGAGGGGTCTCACTGCCCCTCAAGAAAGGCATAAGGAAGTCAGTGTGTGGTGGCAGCTACTGAAGAGTGGCAGAAGCCCAAGTTTATCCAGTTGAAGATTTATTTTTATTTTTAGATTCTAATCTAAGCATGAGTAATAGATTTGCAAGTGGTGCTAGCAACCACAAGAGAGAGACTCGAAAATGCTATGATAATGAAGTTAAGACCAATCACTGCTTTCGTGCATCAACCACTAATTGAAGCAAAAAGATATTTCTTGGAAATATTGCATACAAGAACCAGTGTTGTAGTTGCCAGCATATGAAAAATGTCTGACTTAAGCCTGCAAGGCACTTGAACCACACTTTGGAAGATAATTTCTTTGTATTTCCAGCTTGAATCTAAACACATTTCATTTAAAGTAAGTACTATCTGATTTTGATGGAACTTGCTTTTAAGAAAATTTGCTTGGAATCAAGGAAAGGGAAAAAAATTCTTCAGTATACATTTTTAAATGACTAAAAAACAGCTTGTCAGATTTTGTATAATTGAACTATTATCTCAGA
This sequence comes from Podarcis vaucheri, assembly GCF_965113315.1. NCBI lineage: Eukaryota > Metazoa > Chordata > Lepidosauria > Squamata > Lacertidae > Podarcis > Podarcis vaucheri. The sequence goes on along the minus strand of NC_138759.1, from coordinate 99,252,727 downwards.
ACCATGTAAGTCTAGAAACTGCTTCTGGTCTTTTATGCTGCAGTTATTTTGTCTAGACTGAACATTGCTACGAGGTTGTAATTATTTCATAATTATCCTCTTTTGAAGACATATTGTTCACTTTCCTAAGGCCCCAAGGCTGAAGTCCATTGATCTATAATGGGAAATTGGACTGAACAAAGGCTTCAGTGTTAGCTATGTAATTATTAATTAATTTGTATACAGGATTTTCTCATGGTTGCAATTTTCTAGTCATTTGTAGTTAAAGCTTTATGTATCAAACCCGGTCAACTAACCCCCTTTCACTGGAATAATTTACTAATAATTTACAAGTATTGATACAAGTACAGTTAAGCCCAAGAGTTACTTGTAAATCCATGAGTGTGTTCGACCTGGCATTTGTTGCTGAAGGTCAACAAAGGTTGCAGTCCTTTGCACGCTTAGTTGGGAATTAGGATTGCCATATTTTAAACAGTGAAAATCTGAACAGAAAAAGTGTCTAGCTTTTTTTGCCCAAAGTTGTTGTTCTTTCCAGATGTATGGCAACCCTATTGGATATACTTCCCACTTAACGTAGGATTTTCTTTTGGATCAACACAAACTTTGTATTTGCACATCAGTAGGAATGCAACAGGCAGCAATTACAAGTGTCTCTGCAGCCACAGCAGGCGCTGTGATTCTCCAGCAGTTTGACCTCAGCCCCAGAGGCACACTCCATTGTCTCTCAAGACAGAGGGATGCCAAGAAAAAGATGTAGGTACTTGGAATCAAGGTGTAGGTGCTAATCAGGCTGTCAATGCAAGCAGCCATCACCTGCTGAATGAATTTGGAAACAAAATATTTAACAAAATCCACTTATTCATTCTGATTGTCATGGATGGGGCATGGGGGAACCCCCCCCCGTATCCATTATTGGTTTGCTGCTGTTCTTAATTTTATTATGTATTTTGTGGGTTTTATACTGTAATTTTATGTTGTGAACTGCCCTGAGATCTATGGATGAAGGAAGGTATGCCAGCAGCAGCGTGTCTCTAGCTTCCCACCCCACTCCTCAGGTGTGACATTGCTCCACTCCTAATACATACATTACATTAGTAGCTGCCACTCCCTGTTGAGTTATTTACTTGCCTCAGAGCAACAGGATTCTGAGCACACAATACTGCATATAGTAACTGTGGACTACAGAGCAGGGTCTGTATTGATGAGTTCCAACTCACTTGGCTTCAGGGCTGGCCCAATATATTTTGCTACCTAAGGCGAGGGACCATTTGGTGCCCCCTTCCTGCTGCCAGTCAAGGTCCAGAATCTGGCCAGACTGGTAGTTGAATCTCATTTCAACACTGACAATGAGACAGGCTCGTCCACTGCACTCCCTCTAGGGTGCCCAGTGCAGGCCATAGGTATTGCACACAGCTCTCTCCATTCAACATTTTACCAGCTGCCTCCTCACCTTAGCATGTGCATCCTTTATTTTACTTGCTTGGTTTCCCCTTTGTACACAGAAGTTTGCTACAGATGTTGTGTGTGTAAGGAGCCTCTTTGTGCCTATGCCACAAAAGCCCTGTCAGGCAGATTGGCACTGTCAGCTCTGACATCCCGATCACTTGTTTGTGGGAATGAATTGCACCAAGTATCTTTCCCTCCTCTTCAGGTAATCAGCAGTAACAATCTGTTTTCATGATGATTTCTACATTACTCAGCCTGTTGCCACATATGCGTATATCTGGATGGGCATTACAGAGAACGGAATAAAAATGCTCCTGTTGAATTTCTCTTTGTCAAGTGAACAGATTCATCTCTGTGAATGCAAGCCATCATTTTGCTGCCAAAAATAATAATAAAAAGAATGAAGCCAGGCCGTCCCTTATAAAAAAAGGAACAGAAAGGAAATACTTTATGTATAAAGTTGTTCTGTGACACATGTGGAATGTCATTTGTAAAGCAGATGCTGCATGTTCTTGGTAAGAGGCATGTAAATAATGTAAGCTGGCAGTTTTCACAAAAAGCTTTTTATGGCGTTCTGCATCAGATAATAGACACTGGAGTGGGAAAGGTACTCTGTTGTTGGCATTGCATCTGCGATCAATGTTTTGAATAACTACTGTAGAAACATTACAGGCAAAGGGAAGTATAGAAGATTAGTGTGTTTACCCAGCTTAGTTTTGACTATACTTGCAAGAGCATTATTCTCAAAGGCTTTGAAATTCTGGTTTAGAATTATCTGTGTTTGCTCTTAGTATTCAAGACTCAAAAAACATTTGTGCTTATTGCTCTTTTATTCCTATAGCAGCATGTGTGCTACAGGAGCATGTGGACTACTCTTGTCCTCTGTGTTCATTCCTTTGAAACAAGCCAGGAAATATGGCAGCCCCACCTAGCAAGAAAAGCTTGCTTATGCCCGTGCTTTCTAGACTTTGGCCCTGGAAGAGTCATTGCAACACCCAACAATGTTGCAAGGTGCTTGTGTAACTTTGGGCTTCTCTCAACATAACCTACCACATAGGCTTCTTGTGACAATAAAAGCTGGAAGGAGAAACATGCTCACTTGGTTAGAACATGGTGCTGATAATGCCAAGGTTGCAGGTTCGATCCCCATAGGAGACAGCTGCATATTTCTGCATTGCAGGGGGTTGAACTAGATGGTCCTCAAGGTCCCTTCCAACTCTACAATTTTATGATTCTCACACCTCCTTGAGCATCTTGGAGGAAGGGTGGAATTAAGAAGAAGTTGTTGTGGACCAGGCCCTGTGTTGATTGAAGGATGCACATTGTACTCAACTCATTTCCCACAAATATAATAAAAGTAGGAAATACAATCTCTTCACAGTATGACTATTCCCATTCAGCAATGGTAAATCTTTCCTTGTGAGATGTGGACCAAATATGATTACAATGCCTTTGAGACAGGACTACTCCGATTCAAAGGCAGGGTATGCATGAGGCTCGATCATCAAGAGAAATGATAAACCAGATGACACAGACAGTTGTCTGTTGTTGTTTTTTTAGCTGATTGCAATTTTTTACAATACCAGAAGTGTCACAAGCTTATGTTTACATGATTGTGTCATTAAAGATATGTTGTGTTGTGAGTAGCTCATGTTATGCTGCTCTCTAGTGGCTTGCTGAGTTAATAAAAACATTGTAAAAAAAATAAATGAACAGAACTGAAGAACACCTCTCTTTTTGGTCTTTCATAAGCACTACGACAATAGTATGTTAATAAATCAGGGGGCTTTACAATCCCTGGCTTTTATTTTTAGAAATAAAGGTATCTGTATGCTACAGTATACATACCTTAAGATAGCTACCTATTATGCACATTTTTTTAGTCACTGCTATGGTGCATAGTGTGTCATTTATTAGGGCAACAACTTAATTGGTTAGATTCAAAAACTTTTAGGCTGCTGTCTTAGGATGTGGGAGGGGACTAGCCCATTGGAAGTGAGGATGAAGAAGTGCTCTTGTACTACCCTGTTTCCATCCAATTGGAAACAGTGGTGGTAGATCTGATAATAGATCTCCCTCTCCAAGGCTGGAGATCCAGTGCTCCCTATGAACCTTGGGGTGCCCTTCCAGTACCCATGAAATTGTAGGCTTAATCTAAAAAGGTGGCCTCTCTGGGCAGTGTAGTTTTAAAAATATAAACAGGGATGGGTAACCTCAAGGCCACTAGCCCAATGTGCCCCCCCATCTGTCCCTCCTGGCTTTTTCCAGGCCCCTCTCTCCCCTCATTGCCCCTTTCCACCTTCTTCTTGGGCTGCTTGGAATGTTTCCTGGAGCTGTTTGCCTTGCTTGCCTTGATGGAGGATGCACAGAGGTGTGGAGAGTGGAATGTAGCCTACTGTGCAAAGAAAGGAAACACATACTTTACTACACTCACCTTTGCCTCTGGTCTTCCCCGCAAACTTGGCCCCACTAGCCAGCTCCCAGAGGGATTCCCAGGAGAGAATGCAGCCCTTGGCCTAGGAAAGTTTTCACAACCCTGCTATAAAAAGTGCAGAGGGCATGGACCATCATAAAAGAGGTGGTTCTCAAAGAACAAAAAAGTGCTTCTAACTTCATAAAATAATTGCATTGGGATTTGTATATCATATGAGTGTTAGCTGACTTACTAATCTATCAATTTAAATTGAGAAATGCCATAGTTTGTATTCAAGCTTTGCCTTCCTGGAAAGTACTAGTGTGGCACTTGATATGTCCCCACTGTTACCTTAACTATCTGGAACCTGAGGGTTGGGTAACCCTCCGGAACAGAAAGGAACATGTTGCAGAGGGTGGCACTAGGGCACTTGGAAATTGGGTGGGTGGAAGTTCTTTTTGCAAAGGCACCATTAAATACAGCTCTTTGCTTTTACCCATATGCACATTTAACCAGTTGACTAAAACTCGCATGCTTCATCCAATTTGAATAGGTTTGCAACTGTACATTTTATATTCCTTTTGTGAGTTTGGAAGAGGGGAAAAGTTATTGTTTTGAGCCTTGTTGCTTTCAGTTAAGCTTACAATCTGGATTCTCTTGTAATAGTCTCTGTCCTGGCTTCTCAACTCCCCAACAACTCAGATTTACTCAGGCTACTTCTTCCAAGCTGTCAGAGTTGTGTACAATAAAATGAAATAAAATACAAAAGACACAGGGTTGTGTACAATGTAGTGCCAAGTTAAAGTCACTTAGTGGTATATGTGTGCTGATGGAACATTGTTGAGCAATGGGAAACACAATATATATCGTTTGCAATGGCTTCCCTAGCAAGGATCAACTGTTGTTCAACAAGAGTCAGCTGCCACACAAGGAAAAACACAAGCATATTACCAAATATTGTTGTGCAGCATATTGCACAACAAGGGCCAGCTGTTTCACAAGAACCATCTGTTGTGCAACAAGCTTCCACTACTGCAGATGTTGCTTTGGATTCCTTTGACAGAGTCTAATAACCAGATACGATGGCACTGGGACACAGTTCTCAAGCTGAGTCCATGATGTCTGAACTGGGTCTATAAGTATATATTACACAACATACTGAAAATACTCCCTGCTCCTAAACCTACAACTTAAGGATTTTCAGTGTTGCAGCATTCATATGCCTGAAAGACTTACATTGCCTAGAGAGAACCACACCACTTCTACTCAAAAGAAAATCAATCCATGCATTTATCTTCTGATTATTTTTGATCTGAAATGATGTTTATTTTAACCAATAGTGTTGGGAGTAGGTAGTAGCATCCTATATAGCACAATGGGAAACCAATTATGCTTGATATTGGCTCAATTCTCCCCATTCTCATTAGCAAGAATTTGAACTGATTCCAAGGTATGTAAGTTGTAAATAAATTGTTGAGCTGTGGTTTTCTGTATAACAATTCCACCATTACCTCTAACCATTCAATATGCAGTATTGTAGTAAACATTGTGAAGAAAGATTTTGGCTCTTTTATCTAAAACCAGATTTTAGATAAATTTTATTTTCGTGCATGGAAAAACTGTCACAAAATACGTCAAAATTGCTGTTACTGATACAATGATGGACTTACAATCCTGTTCATGTTTCATTCTTTGAAAGATTGATACATGACACAGTATTGATACTCTGTCTCACCTCCACCATATACCTTCCCCCTTCCTAAATGTAATTGATCACATCTCTCTGTGTTTTCTACATACACACTATTATAACAAACATGAGTTGCTTGGATTAACAATACTAGCTGGGATGTGCTTCCCTCTGCTGGTTCATTTATAGAATACTGTAGGTTTGAAATTAAAAAGTAGAAGCTAAGCCAAGGGGTCAGATTTATACTATAGAAAAATGCAGGTGGTGTTTATGCAGGATTTTTGTGTCACCATCATGTAGGTAGGTCCTTTAATTAATTAATTGGTATTGTGAAAATTTGGAACTTGGTTGGTTGTATTTGGTTGGTTGCAGTGTGGTTTGTTTGTATTGGGAGCGAGGTGTTGGGTCAGATTAGCCATATTTATTCGTATGCTATTGTGAGGAATAGGTCACTGTCCCTCTCCCCTCTGTCCCCAACCACACAATGTCTATGACAATAGTGTCTCAGACTGAATGTAAACAAACTGTGAAAAATACTCTATGGATTGAATATGGAGACACTATATGTACTTCTCCTTGTTTATTTGTTTGTTTTGTAACACAAGAAAATCTTCAATAAAATCTAATTTAAGGGGGGGGAATTGCAGGTGGTAACAGTCCATCCAGGACTGCCCCACTTCAGAATGCCTAATTACTTTCTCACCTCAAAATATGTCTATTATTATTATTATTATTATTATTATTATTATTATTATTATTTTATTTCACTTCCCATGAAGCATCTGAAAGCAATTAATAATATAACGGCTCCCCAGTTGCTGTTGGACTCAAGATTCCATCAGCCACCAGCAAGCCTGGTCAAAGGGATGAATAAAGCCAGATGGGAATCTCCAGAGCGAGGAGTTATGGTCACACTGGCAAGGGCTGATGGGAGTTGTAGTCCAACACATCTGGAGGGCAACAGGTTGGGGAAGGCTGGTATGTCCCAGCTGCAGTGGAACTCCACCTTTGAGCAGGAGTTCTATTTGGATGGGGAGGGCAGGAATCACCACCCATCACCTAAGTGTTGGAAACCACGTGTTTTTATTTTTTAGGAGCAGCTGTATCCCTTTATGTTCCTCTGGGACACATGAAACAACCACAACACATGTTTTTAAAAGAGCACTGTGTTTTGGCATTGCACTTTAAAATCTGTTCAAAAGCAACAACAACACCACCGGCTATGGAATTCCAAAACAAACCCCCAAACAAGCCACTTGGGATCATCAAGACCTGAGTCTAAATTGTGCTTCTTTTACTTCCACACCTTTGCTATTATGCAGAGGTAGGGGACCTGCGGCTTCCCATATCTTCTTGGACTCAAACTACTATTAGTCACACCAAGCATAGCCAAAGGCCATAGATGATGGGAATTGCAGCCCAGCAATATCTGAAGAACCCCGGGTTCCCTGCCCCAGTCCAATGAAATCTTTTAAAATTGAAATCCTCCCTTTGTGTACTCAAATGTATGTTCCAATGGTATTTACCTCTGAGCAAATGTCTATGTAGACCATGCTGTTAACAAGTTTTACTTTTTTTATTGACAGCATTGAAAATGGCTGGAATTCAGTAGCTGAAATTTATTCACTATGTGGTTGATCCTGCCAGTCCTTTTTATCTAGTAACCCACTGATTTCAGTTTCCTGACATGTGGCTTAAAGGGAGTTACTTCTCATGTCAAAGCTTCACAAATAACATTTCAACAGAGGGGGCCTCAGAGCCTCAGTGTCCTTATTGTTGGGATGTGGGAATGGAATCCAATTTCTCTGAGTTAATGTCTTGCTTGATACTGTTGTTCTCTGAGAAACCCATGGTCTATCAGTCTATTTAATTACCTGTCTACCCTTGTGTCTAACACCAGCAAGGCTTTTGCACATTAGGATATGGCAGAGGATGCAATCACTCAGTCATCTGCCAGCTCCACTAGATGACTTTCTGAAATGCATTTCCCCCCACATGGGACTACTTCACTGCTTGCTCCTCATGGAAGACTATGTTTAAGAGGAGGCAACAAACAAGCCTCTTGTTCAGGGGGAAAACCAGAAGGTTTGCCATGTGCTTCGCAGGCTGAACCCGCACATGTGGTAATTGCAGCTATCAACATACAAACTAGAAACATGAAACTGCTAGCAACAGTCAGCCACATGGTGCATTGCTTCTCGCTTCTCCTCTCTTCGGAAATAGACCCCAAATGTAAACAGGGAGTCATACATGGCAACTCACCACATGGTGACTGATGCTAGCAGTCTGTATGTAATGTAAACTTGCAGTGTGACAGGACTGAAATAGACTGTTTGTTGATATCTATTTCAAGACGAAATTGAGCTTATGGGGATTCTCTATTGAGATATGGCTTTCTGTTTCAAAGACATTGGCCTATGTAACAATGACATTATTATATATTAAAAATAAACCACAACATTGGCATGTATCTCAGAGATCATCTAGTCCAACTTCCTGGTGATGCAGGAAACTCAATGCTTCAGCATCCCTGATAGGTGGCCATCCAGTCTCTGCTGGAAAACTTGTAACTAAGGACTCTCATCCAACTCTTTCTGACGCAGCCTTTTATACTGTCAAAAAGCTCACACCACTACTACGTGCTTCAAAACGTTTATTCTAAACCCCCTTTATTGTAATGTGAACCTGTTGATGCAGGTCAAATCCTCCAAAGCAACAGAGAATAAATTTGGTCCCTCATCTATGTGACAGTCCTTATTTAAAGGTGGCAGACATACCATCTCTTATTTGTCTCGCTTCCAGGATAAACAAATCAAACACCCTCAATGTTTCATTACAGGTCTTAGTCTCACCGTCTTGGTCAATCTTCTTTGGACACTTTCCAGTTTTTCAATATGGATCTCAGAACTGGACACCATATTCCAGGTCAGGCTTGACTGAATCAGAAAAATGTGGTACTGTTATTTCTCATAACCTGGACACTACTTCTGTTGATGCAGTTGAGGATTGCTTTAGCCTTTTTATGCTGCTGTGTCACACAACTGACTCCTTTTTTATTGTGGCCTACTAAATGCCCTATCAAAGGGACGCGGGTGGCGCTGTGGGTAAAAGCCTCAGCGCCTAGGGCTTGCCGATCGAAAGGTCGGCGGTTCGAATCCCCGCGGCGGGGTGCGCTCCCGTTGTTAGGTCCCAGCGCCTGCCAACCTAGCAGTTCGAAAGCACCCCCGGGTGCAAGTAGATAAATAGGTACCGCTTACCAGCGGGAAGGTAAACGGCGTTCCGTGTGCTGCGCTGGCTCGCCAGATGCAGCTTTGTCACGCTGGCCACGTGACCCGGAAGTGTCTCCGGACAGCGCTGGCCCCCGGCCTATAGATGTGAGATGGGCGCACAAACCCCAGAGTCTGTCAAGACTGACCCGTTCGGGCAGGGGTACCTTTACCTTTAAATGCCCTATATCCTTTTCACATGTACTGCTGTCAATCCAGGCATTAGTTATCCTGTATTTGTGCATTGGAGTCTTCCTACTTACGTACAGAATTTTATACTTATCTTTGTTGAAATACATTTACTCAGATTTTGCCTATTTCTTTATCCTGCCATCTTGGATTCCATTTCGAAGGATACTTGCAAAAGAAAACGATAATACAAAATTGTTGGGCAGCTAGTTTTAGAAGTGCAAATAAGCCTGAGCAAAATACACAAGGGCTTAAGCCGGTTGGGATCCTCAGCTTCACAGACAAGTTCTTTTGGGAAAATGGAAAACAATGACAACAATGGTTCCAATTGTTAATGTTATTTTACAATCGAGTAGCTTTCTGTATACGGCACTCCAAAGGGCATATGAGATGTAATGCAATCTATTGATGTTATGGTAAATCCTGTGTACAGTGGCCTTAAGGTGGCTAAGGTGGGAGGGGTAATTGGCTGGACCTCTGCTGTCTACTTTGGCTTCTTTTGTGAAGTGAGCCAAAGCAAATACCAGCTTTGTTATAACGCAGCCTCTCTCTCCACCCCCTCACATGTCATTTCCAAGTCTAGCTCTACCACCGATACACAAGCAGCTGCTTTGCCTTTTTGTCTGGGAATTGCAGATGAAGTCTAGTTACAGCCTTTTTCCGAAGGCTGGCCATGCCTGTCATGTAAAATGTCATGGTGCCAGCTTTGAAGCTGGCTGGACAATGGCCCCAAAACAGTAATGCCAGCAAGTAATGAGTTGAGAGAATAATCGTATAATGCAGCTGGTGCTCCTCTCAGCAGAGGCCTTTTCGCTGGGCTTGCTCTTTGGTCTTTATTTGCCTTTCCACTTGATGATCTGGTTCACAGGTAGCAAGTGTGAAGAGTACCAGAAATGTTGAAATAAGGGATGTCTGCTTCACCTTCCCATCAGCCTCCAGCATTGTGAATCTAGGCTGAATCAGACTTCCATTAAAGTCAGCAAGGCATGTTGCCACATTATCTAAAGAGAAATAAAATGAATTTAAGGCAGCCATAGGATTGTTTCTGGCTTCTCTTTATCAAAAGAAATCTAGTGAACATGCCTGGAGAAAAACCCCATCATTTGGAGAACTAAAGCAACACAATGCAGTTTAAAAACAACGGCCACAAATTGACTGTAGTGCCCTGGGTAGCGACTCATGCTTCCCATTTTGGGAAGCTCATATTTTCCCCCTTCCCAGTCTAGCAGTCATTCAATGAAACCAAATCACAGAACGGGAACCCTGTTCTCTGCATTACGAGGCCAGCTGACAGGTGGAGGGATTGATTTAGCAGAGTCTTGCTGCTTCACAGCAGGACTCCAAACAGACCCTGACAGAAAGAAGAGTGCAGCCAAGGAGCCCAGAGGAATCAGGTGGCCCAGGGAGACAATGGGAACTCTTAGTCTTGGCATCCTCATTCTGAGCAACCTATCTCTGAGTGGAGCTGCTAATCTCTTGTTTTGCCCGTTTTGCTTCAAAACTGGACCACAAGCTTGTCTCAGGTGATGCCATCAGCTATAGATTATTGTTTGGCTGTTACCACTGCTCTGTTTTGTCCATCCCATGTCTCTAGCTCCACTGGGCCCTAACCCCCAGCTTGTTCTGCTCCTCTTCATATACTTGTCTGCATAATCTAAATGCACAGTTTGGCTGGTGGCAAGAGGGGGGAAATCAAGGGAGAGCACTGGATCCATTACCACAATCACCTCAATTTAGAGGAGTCTTTATTGGAATCCCCAAAAGATAGGATATTGAGTCTTGTTCAAGAGGAAAGTCTCTAACACAGCCAAAATCTAGATTAGCAGCATTTGTATTAAGAAAACTGGCTGCATAATTTCAGCACTGGTTTTCTCATCCTGTTATCCAAAATCTGTATTTAATTTTGCTTGCATGTTTACTTTTTAAAAAATGTTCAGCTCACTTTTTATTTGAAAACACAAGGCAGGTCACAGCAACAAAACCAAAGAACAATACAATCTGAATCCCGTATTAAACATATTGCATCTGATGCTGATAATAGCTATACACTAAAATATCAGCTAGTTAAATCAGTAAGAGCTGCTCTAAAAAGAAAACTGGTGAAGCCAGGCTTTTGTAGGCTTTTGTAAGCCACACTGCTAGGGTTGGATCCACTTGGGAACTCCTAATTGGAACTCCCAAGTGGATCCAACGTCTGCTGAAAGCAATGTGGCTTGCATTTGGCACCCAATTTAAATGTTACCGAATGCAAGCTGTGCTTGCAACGGAGTAATTAGGGGCTTGCTTTTGATGCCAACTTTAAATGACACACCCAATTGTTCCTTTGCAAGCACAGCTTGCATGAATCCAATTCTGTTTAAATTTTGTGCTAAATGCAAGGTGCACTACTTCAGTCAGGAGCAGATTCACCTGATGTTAGGTGACTGACAGGGATGAGAGAGAAAGTCTATGAAATTCAAAGTTTAATACAGTGGTACCTCGGGTTAAGAACTTAATTTGTTCCGGAGGTCCGTTCTTAACCTGAAACTGTTCTTAACCTGAGGTACCACTTTAGCTAATGGGGCCTTCTCCTGCTGCGACACCGCCGGAGCACTGTTCTCATCCTGAAGCAAAGTTCTTAATCCGAGGTACTATTTCTGGGTTAGCGGAGTCTGTAACCTGAAGCTGCTTTATGAGGGGGATGCTTCATTCGGTAGTGCTCCCTTGGAGCTGACCAAGGTCTTGGTCTTGTGGGCTCTCTGCTTTGTATTGGATGTTTGGACACTAGATGCTTTCCCCATGAGTCTTGACCTTCCATGGAACTGGGCACTTGGGCTGTGTCTGCAAAACACTAGCTGCTTAGTTGAATTTTGAGCATTTGACAAAGGCCTAAAGAGTAGCCTACATACATACATCCCTACATACACATGATCTTCCATGTGATTGGGACTCTCAATCCCACACAGGAGGTGTCACACATACAGTTGTCCATGCACAGGCTTCCCCTTCAACCTTTCTAAAATTCATGGAGTTCTAAAGAAAGCAGCTGTAGGGTTGCCCAGCCCTGCTCCACTGCCATGTGACCAGACAATGCCATGGGGAAAGGTGACTGAAATACCTTGACCATTTTGGCACATTTTAGTCCTCTCATTTTGACAGAGTAAAGTACAGGTGTCCTGTTTTCGGGGCTGGGCAGTGCTTATGACCACGACTACTGAACATGTACAGAGGACTCCATGGCATGATGCCTTGCCTAGTGGCCCTGACCTCATGCATGCCCAGTATACCTTTTGAATTGAGTGGCTCTGATCAGGAACCCTGAAAGTCAGGGTCCCGGGTTGCACCTACAGAAACTACACATGCAGTGTTTTAGTGTGCATTCTCTGGGTGGCAATAATGTGAGAGCAGTGGGGAAGCTTCACAAAATAGGTAATAAAGCAGAATGATGTGTGGATGGCCCTATATGAATCCTGCATTAAGGCACAGTTATTGCATCAATGACATGTTGCAGAACACCCACCCACACCACCCATCTAGAGGGTTCCTGTGTCTTCCCTGCTTTTGCGTTGTAGTTTTCAGATTTTAAGTTTTAAGGGTTTCAATTTTTAATCCAAGGATTGAGTGCATATTTTGATATTTGCAATTTTCATATACTATTTGTTTACATCCACTTCAAAAGGTGTATGTTTCGATAGCAGCACCTTTTCATACATTAATAAAATTAGTTGCACTGTGGCTATACATTACCTCCAGTACTGCTTGCGTTCCCCAGCAACTAGTATTCTGAGGTAGTCTATAGAAAGAGTGTAGCTGGGCTCATGTAATGCTTGTGGGTTTCCCACAGGCATCTGGTTGGCTAATGTGGCAACAGGACGCTGGACTAGATGGGCCACTGGCCTGATCCAGCAGAGCTCTTTTTATGTTTTTATATTCACTCTATTGTGAATGTATGGCTGTTTATTGCTGGAATAGATCAAGGAGAAATGGAGAGAGAAAGTTTTAAGTATAGGGTCTTGCTCCAGCCCTTTATTATGAGTGGTTTTTCATTTAACCCCATAATATCAGATTGCTACAGTGTATTTTAGGGTTTGCTTGTCATTGTGGGATAAACTGTAGCCAAATAGCTAAAACTACAGTTTCATGTGTTGAGTGTGTGTGTGTGTGTGTGTGTGTGTGTGCGCGTGTGTGCTTGTGCATAGAAGGGATTAATCTTGATTTCAAAGAGTGAAATTGTATACAACAATAGGGCTTAAAAGCAAGGTAATTTTCCATTAAAAAAAAAGAGAGAGAAAATTCCCTAAAAAGAAGGAAATGAGATGCTAGGTGTTACATAATAAATTGGACAAAATTCAGTTCAGTGTAATCAGATCTTTTTGTGTAACAGTGGAAATATTTACTGTGATTGGTGGCTATTTATCCAATGTTTAATTCATGAGCAGTTTAATGTTTGGATTAATCGTCTGTTGTTGGCCTTCCTTGTGAACTACCCTATGGACTTCAATATTATTATTTTTAGATTTTATTTTATCATACTTTGATTTAAACTTGTTAAAAGGATAATAATGCCAAAGAAGCAGAAACAGGGGGTGGTGAAATGTTTTTATTGCCCTCTTTGGAAAAACATCATTATCAATGTGAATAAACTTTGAAGACTGAGGATAAATTAGACCATCAGCTTCTAGGAACCAGAAAGTAGTAACAAAACTGCAGCAGCTCTTGGATGAAAGTATGCAGCTATTGAATCCAGTATGCAGCACAGCAGCCCCAGAGTAAGATAAAGCAGGTCATGGTTGTTTGTATATTACTGCACTACACTTGAGCACACCTATAAGAAGTAAGCAAACTTCCCCACTGTAAGCAGTTGGTAAGGGGAAGAGCAGTCCTAAGAAGGAGCTGGAGAGAAGAGGGCCATGCAGGGCCAGGCAGTGGGGTGTGTCTCCCCCTGCCCAGTATTTACTGTGCCAGTGCCAGGCTGGCTTGCTGTATGTGAGGGGCCTGAGGAGTGGGTCCCTTGGGGGATCCACAGGACTCTGAGTCCAGAGTGCCCCACCTCTAAATGCCCCATTCTAGAGCTTTCAGGTGGATGGAGCTGTCTCTCTCAGTGGTGCTCCTCTCTGCCAGTGGAGGCCAGTGGATAGGAGATTGTGTGCCATTGATGCCCAGGGGTTAGTATTTCTCTGGCTGTGTGTGAAGTGCAGTATTAGACGCAACAGCACCTTACAAATATCCACTTATGCTGCTATACAAACCATTAGATGTAACACTATCTTATTTTTCTGACTTAATTTTCCGACTTCCCTAGTACATGTGTACCAGACACCAATTTTCAGGATGCCTGAAAATTTCTGCATTTTGGAAGCATTTTTTTATCTACACAGGAGCCAGGGCAGTGATGGATGCCAGATATTACGATGGATGGTAATATTAGTCCTAATGATTGCATATCTCATTTGTTCAATTATATTCTAAATGTTCCACTTCAGTAAATTAAAAAATAACTTTAATAAGTGAAAACCATGATATGTTGTAGAAATGCATGGGGTGGTATTCATGAATATATGTTCTCAATTAACTCATTTTTAGTCATTTGTTAGATGGGAAATAAAGCTGCTCAGGCCATATCTGTGCATGAGGTGCTGTACTGCTGGGGCTTTGCATGTGTATTTGGGTTAGTGGGGGAGAGTACGTGCTGTGCTTGCAGACATCCCCAAAGTCTCTTCCCTTCCAGTAAAAAGAGTCACTCACCAGTAGTAGGACAGTCTGAAGATCTTGGGAAGCCACTACGTGTCAGAGCAGGCAATACTGGGCTAACTGGAGTAATGATACTGTAAGGCGATTTCATATAACTGACATATGCCTGACTGGCCAGACAGGAAATAGGGGTGCCAAACTAAAGGGTATTCTTGTGGGGGGAAAATTTTTTTAAAAGTGAGAAACGGAAGTGGCCAACCCACCAATAACCTTGTGTCGTGTGGAATTGCTTTGAGATGCTTCATAGGAAGTGATTCATAAAAGAAACAGCAGCAGTAGTAATAAAAGCCACTGAAGTTCAAGCAGGGGCTGCAAAAGAAGAGCCTTCCTTTGCAGTCCTGACTCTTCGATTCCAGCCCCAGCTGCAAAGAGGGAACTGGGAGCATGCTCTTGCTACCAATACTTTGCAGCCCAAATCCAGTTCTTCCTCTGCAGTTCAGGGCAACAGAAAAAAGGGCCAATTTCAAAAAGTGTCCGCAAAGGAAGAATTTGGAGTGTGCTCCTGATGGTTCGGCCTCTGCAGCCATTTTCCTGAATCTGATGTCATATAATGGGGTCTTGAAAATTGGGTGCAGTTTGCCAGAAATGACTTGGCAGGCCTAATTAGGTCCATGGGCCAATGCCGCCTGGTAATTATTATTTATTCCATTTATATCCCGCCTTCCTCCCAAAGGTGCCTTTGGCAGGAAACAAATAATTAAAACCATTCTAAAACCAATCACATTCTCTCAGCCCATGATGCCAGGGTTGCCTGGAGCAGCATCTTTCAGCCATCAAATGCCTGGGTTAAAGCAGGGGTGTTTTGATGGAAAGAGGAAGAAAAGTGGTGGGTAGCAAAGGAGCTGACAGGGTGGTTGGAACGCAGATTGTCTATGGTGCCAATAAATAAATACAGGGCTGAAGAAAAGGCCACAATGCACATACCTGCATGGCTCCTGATACTGATTAGATTTTTTAGTGTTCTTCTTCATAGTCTTGTTCACCAGTGACGAAGGACTTACTGGCCTCTATCTGGTTGACATGTCTGGGTGCTTGGGAGCCAGGCTGGGACTGTGTCACCTGAAGTGCTGAACTTGACATCACTCCACAGGGCAACGCGGCATATGAAGAGCCCTGCTGATTCAGAGGGCCACTCGCAGCAACATCTTCATTTGTATACTGGTGAATCAAATGCCTCTGTCCTATGGGAAGCCAACAAGGAAATCATATAATACCACGCTCAAGGAAACACCAGGTTTCCCAGTGTATCCATACAGGCAATATGTATATGAAAGTGTGTGAAATAAAGACTAAAACTGCAACGTATGGAAAGTTGCACATATTTGACGAAAGAGCAATACATTCTAAAACATTTCTAAATGGCAATGATCGCTTTAGTGTGTCATAATTATGAACTGCCACCAGATGGCAGTAGATTGCCAGTGTGAGGAAGAGGCCATGCTTAACAGAGCTGCTTCCTGCATATCTCGCCCTAGTCAGTATCACTCCGATAGCAGGACAGGAGAAGAAAGAATTATTTATAGGAAGCTCCCTAGCTGAACTATTGTGAAATCACTGCAAAAGCTGTTTCCCTTGATCCATTACATACTAGCTAGTTTCAGCCCGGGCTTCCAAATTATGGGCCCTGTTTAGGAGCTTCCACTGATGCTAATGTTGTGTTACAGTTGGTACCTTGCTGGCACTGACCTTTCTTATGCTGAACAGATAACCTAAGTGCTCATAACTTATCTTATTTTACTTAGTGATATCAACAGAGGGTGCTTTGAAAATGTAAAAATGTCACAATATAATACAAGCAGTTAAAACAGCAAACTCAAACAACAACAATATTATCATCATCATCAGACTTATGCATTATCTACAGTTCTGTGCCATACTTCCTCTCCACCAAAGACCTGGCAGAAGAGGTGCATCTTTACCTGCCTCCTAAAGGCATCTCTGTAGGGAGGACCTTTTAGAGCAGCCTTTCTCAACTTGTGGGTACCCAGATGTTGTTGAACTACAACTCCCATCACCCCTAGCTAGCAAGGCCAGAGCTCAGGGATGATGGGAGTTGTAGTTCAACAACATCTGGGAACCCACAGGTTGAGAACCGCTGCTCTAGAGTTTCAGAGCTGATGCTGAGAAGGCTCAGCTATGGGCACCCTCGCTCCATGTATCCCTCCCTGATTGGTTTGTCCACCAACCTCCTGATCTCCTTTGCTGATCATAAAGAACAGGAAGGCTGGAATTATTGTATGTCTTAATATTATCCTCAAACACAAGGCTGGCTCCGGGTCTGTGTCAGCATCCCATCCAGCCCAGACCCTCGTTGAAAGGCTTGGGATCCCACAGAGAATCCTGCCCAGAGCTGGAAGAGCTCCATCTCAAAAATGTGTTGCCTGGTCACACCAAGGGCTGAATGTTGGAAGATTCAGGACAAATAAAATAAAGTACTTCTTGACACAGCTCATAGTTAAACTGTGGAGCCTGCTCACAGAGGCCTGTTGACTTGAAAAGAGGATGGCTTGAACCTAGATGGCTTGAAAAGAGGATTGGACAAATGCATGGAGGCGAGGGCTCTCAATACTTGATGGCTATGCTCTGCCTCCACAATTCAAGGCAGCAGTGTTTCTGAATTCCAGTTGCTGGAAGTCACAGGAGGGGAGGTTGCTCTTGTGCATGAATCCTACTTAAGAGTTTTCCATAGGCATCTGGGCAGCCACTGTCAGAACAGGATGCTAGACTAGATGGGTCATTGGCCTGATCCAGCAGGCTCTTATGTTCTTAAATACGGGTACAAGCTCATAAAGTTTGAGGCATGTCCCTTTAAAAATGGGTTTTATCTGAGGATAGTTGATAGTGCAAACTGTTGATGGATATTTTATTGTATAGATTATACTCAGTTTGCTTGATAAGCATTGTTATCCACGCTGAGGCTGTATAAAGAGAGCCCAATAACATACACACATAAACCTCAAGCTGAGGAATCCTTTTAAAAAGAATGTGAGTTCATGCATTTGTATACGTTAAAAAAATAACATTTACCTTTTTATTTACAGTGTTTCTAAGATTAGCAGTATCTATTATAATAGGTAACAAGATCTGAGCCTCAGGAGGAATAAAACGGATGTCTATCAAAATAATAGAATCTGTAAAATAAATATCTTTTCTTTTTCCTTAAAAAAACACACATTTTGTAATCTAAACAGGAAGCATTTCATAATAAAACAGACCTGGCCCTATGTGCGTGAAGAAGATTTGCAAATGGATATTTGTGGTGGGGGCAAGGAGAAATAAATGGAGTAAACTGCATTTAATATTCTACAGATGCAGCTGTACTGAGTTAAACCTGCTGAATGACTTCACCACGACTTCATTACTCCCCTGTCCCAGTCATAAAAAGAGAAGCAATTCGGTGATCTCTAAAACCTGCCAAGTATTTTACTAATCCCCTATCAGATATGGGAAACTCTTAGAAGGTCACAGGGGTGGCTATTTAACACTTCCCCTTTTGGCCATCATTGTTAATAATATGCAGTCATGTATTCCTGTGTTTTGGAAAGCTATGGCCCACAGACATATATAGATAGAACGGCAGATGTGAGGGTTTTTGCTGTGGGTTTGCACAGATCTGCCAACTTGCTTTTAGTTTTCAGACTTTCCTTGGCAAGCATGCGTGTTGTGTATCCACACAATGAGCACTGAATTGTTTTGAAGAGTAAATTTATTTGTAAAGACGCGGCAGACACTTATGAGGAGCCGCAGCTAATTGTGGCCATCCCACCATGTATAAGCCCTGTGCATCCACATATTTTAGATAGGATTGTGTTCATTACATGACATGCAGTGCACATGCTGAGAGCACAATGGGATATTTATGCAGCTAAGCAGGCCTTGGCATTTGTCTGTGTCAAGTTTGAAAGTGAAAGCTGGAAGCAGATGTAGTGCTGGAAGACCTAGAACTGCTCTGAGGATTTAAGTATTAGGAAGCGGAGGTTAGATGGTTGTACAGGAGGAGTCAATTAGCTCAGTCAGCCAAGAATACCTGGCTTCCCTGTGTTCAGTTCATATCCAAGCTAACTTTACTTTTTTTAAGCATGAGACTATCACACAGGGATGCTATTTAGTTCAGACGTTACAAGAGGAAGGGCTTTATCACCAGTGAGGAGCAAAACTACATGTTACACTGTGGAGGCCCTGATGGCCCCATCTTTCTAGGTGCGGATGAAATAGAGAAAGGGCTGCAGGGGGGCTAACCTGTTGCTCTCCAGATGTTGCTGAATTCAACTTCCATTGCTCCTGGTCATTAACCACACTGACTGAGGCTGATGGACATGGTAATTCAGTAATACATCTGGAGGGCACAGGTTAGGCACACCTGTTGCAGAGTGAAGAAGAAAAGGAAGGGAAGGGAAAGTGTAAACCTTCACCTGAAACCCCCGTCAGTTGCTTGCTCACATTTGTGTTTAGGACCTATGTTTACACTACAAAATCCTGCCAAATACACAGGGGTAGAATTGAACTGGCAATGGGGCTGTTTCAGAGGAAGTGCAGGCTGCTATAGGGGGAAATTAAGCACTCCCTCCTCCTTTGCTGCTTCTTTGCTTCATAGCATTTTCTCTCCCAATAGCACTTTAAAGGGAAGAATTGGGCATTGGGGCCTCATTACACACAACTACAGTGCAACATATAATTGAGCCTTCATGCATTAGATGATGTATCTGAATAAGATCTCACTTAGCTGCCAAGCTAGGGGTGTAGTAGCTGGGACTGAAGAGCAAGGCAAGCAGTTGTGCAGACCCTAGTCTGTCTCAGAGTCTAATTCTGTTCAATGGAGGACACTTCCTGATCATTTGTGGGCTTTCATTACATTGAAAATACATTTTACTCCAAGACAAATAATGAATATATATGGCTTCGACTTCCAGAAATAGATAACAGGAATGGGAAAGGCCAGTTCTCTGAATATCTGCTCCACAATGCTTTATTATCTATGTGCAATCGCTGCATAATAGCGAACGCTGCTGCTTCACCTCTAAGTTATGTCTGTGCCCTACACCCACTCCAGGCATTTTTCTACTTCATTGAGCAAGCTGTTTGGGTGTGTTCCTTGGCTATAATTCTAAATTTCAAGTATTTTTCAATATCCTCAAGAACTCTGAGGTCTGAATTACTATTGGTGTCAATTCACATTAAGCCATGTTTGATGCTTTGACTATACAGCTCAAGATAACTGGAAAACTACAGTGACTACACTGTCTTGTTACAGTAACTTGTCATTGTAAACTAGAAGCATAGCTTAGCTCTCTTGTTGTGGTTAATGGAACTTAATATTGAGATGGTGTACAATATTCCATGAAATATAAGTGAATAAATAAACCACCTGTGGCATTTGTATTAGGGGGGTAGGTGGGGTGGGATAAATTTGGTTGCATCGTATTATTCGTCTGGTATAAATATACTTTTCTTTATCCATGTGTGAAGCACAGAAATCTAGGGCAGGGTTTGGACTTGTGTCCCTCTCTAACTTTTCTTTTTATGAGCTGAAGAGTTTTAATGAGGTTCTCCCCACCCCCTGCTGTGTGAAACTTTCCAGTAATGTTCATAATGTTACACCAATCTCTGATAGGAAGATAAGTACCATTATCCCAGTTTCACAGTGGCACAGAAGAGTGGGAGTGAGGGAGGGATGTAAAATTCCTGTAAAAATTGCTACACTGGTGCCAAACACACTGATGGCTTTTGTGGGAAATTGCAGGCGATTTGCTCTCTCTCTCTCTCTCTCCCCCCCCCGGTCTTTTTTGCAAGAATATCTTATTGTATGCTCATTCTCATTTACTGCAGAGGTCTCTAACTTCAGTAGCAAGTCACTAATGCATTAAAATGGAATAGAAATACATTTCTGGTGAAATAGACGCTGGCAAAGGAGCAGTTAGATTTCTCTCTGTGGCTGTAACAAGGATGAGGCCTGAGTCTTGGGAGTGTGTGGTGTCTAGGGTAAAGGGCCATTTTCCTCGTGTTACATTTTGATGCAGGAACTGCTGCAATACAGATACATGTAATTTCTAAAGAAAAGATGCCAGCACTGTCAGGAAATACCAGCTGGCCCCAAAGCCCTTTCCCTTAATAGCTATCATGTGGGGACAGTCCCTATAATTACTCACTGATGAAGGAACAGAACTCAGCACCAGCTCTGGGTTATACCCATAACCCATTAGGAGCCCCAGCACTGTAAACAAATGCCAGGGTTGAGCTGGGCTAAACTATCTGTCACATTTTAAGTACCATGCTGTGACTTTTCTCCGTATTAGCAAGCATTGCTCCAGTTTTTCAGAGGAGTGATACCAGAACTCCACCTTGGACTCCCACAATAGGGTTTGCAACTGAATGGGTTTTTGGTTTGTTTTTTTAGTAGCACTGGAAGGAGCTGCGCTGTAGCAAAGGGGTGGGGAAACCTCAGGTCTAGGAGCTGAATATGTCTTTCAGAGACTCTGGAGGACAAGGCAAAACCCTACAAGACACTGCATAAGTTAATGGCCAAGGCATCGAATGACAGTTTCCCAGCACCACCTTTTGAAACCAACTCTCCAGAAAGGACTGGATTCACCTTGGAAGACTGCCATCTAGTTCCATCCCAGAAGAGACTTTCCAGGAGTTCACTTCAGACATTCCTAGCCATGTCTGGAGATGTCAGGAATTGGATTTGGGATGATCTGCACTGAGCTACAGCTCTTTGTAGGCACTGAGCTATAATACTTTTCCAAAAAGGTAATGGATATAGGCCTCAGATAATGGCAAATTGCAACTATCCAATCTGCTGATTGTCTATAGAAAGGGCATAAAATTCACACCAGTGTTTCAGTTCAGATGTAATGACAAACCTTAGTTTGGTGCTGTATGAACGAGCCAATGAGCCTCAGTTATGCATAAGCTGTTTTTCGTGCTCCAGTTCCTGATTTGCTGAAAATTATAGTTTGTGATTACATTTGAACCAGCAAAGCATGGTCTACATTATAGTCTACATTGGCCTTACAAATAGGTCAGAAATATGGTCAAAAACATACAAGACTTTTTCTCACCCCAATGAAACAGATAATGGTGTGGTTGGCTGAGAAAACTGATGCCAGCACCACTGGACACACTTTGATTATGGGGAAAAGAGGAACAATGCCTATTGAGAGACATGCTTTCACTAACACCATTTCTTTCCTTTGATAAGCAGCCTCAGTCTTTGCAAAGCTGATGGACCTAGAGAAACACAGATATATTATTTAGGAAAACAGAAGCAGAGCAACACGAGGCTTTGGGCATTGCATCTACTTTGGTCCTAAGATAGCTTTAAAAGAAGAAGAAGAAAGCCATACAGCACAGACAAATAGTACAGATTACAGCTCCTGTTGGAGTCAACAAGTTCTCCATGGCATAGCTATGCTGTTCAGTGGCTTATGCATCCTCCTGTTTATAAAAAGAGATGTTAATGTTAATGTCTGCTAATTTGCATTCTTAAATCCATTTCAAACACGGATGTTATGCTTAGCAGTTTATATTTGCATAAGCATCTGGCAGTAATAATTTCCTCTGAATAACTGCACAATGCAACCATGTTTTTTAAAAGAGACACTAGATTAGAAAGCTCATAAAAAGAGTGACAAGGGACACTGACATGTATGTGTGATGTCTTATGTGTGATGTCTGAAGCACAAGAGTGTTTATTGATAAAGAGCGACATGCATACAGTGCTGGTTGCGAGGAAGCAAAATGCTCCCACCGAGTGGATGGGAGTTTCCCATGGAATTCTATTTAATCCCATTTATGATTTAATTATAAAGCAGAGTCAAGGGGAACCCATCTCTCCTCCATAGGAGTCCTTCACTTTAAAGACGTGACACTATATCACGGGGTGTGAAGAGGAAAAAAGACAGAATTTGCATGAACTGCATCTTGTGTTTTAATGGGCACAGCTTTGCCACCGTTCTAAAATGTAAGCGGCAAAGACACACTGAACACATATTGTGGCATCATTCGTTCCACTTAGGAGACAGAATAGGCAAGTCAGACAATGGACAAGATGGATGGACAATCCTCTTGCTACTTCTATTAGCGGAGGAAATTTTGGCTGAGGGATGGAATGTAACAAACTGGATGTCTTTTAAAAACATGAAAATATGGTGAAAACACACTGCACTTGACACACATCCTGCCTGAATTGGGTAAAATATATCATGTACCAAGCTATTTGGCAACTGACCAATTATGCAGGAGTCATGGATATATACAGAAATGAAACTACTTTCCATTAACTTTTCTTGCATGTTTGTGTTGGTTTTCTCTATTACTTTCTCTGTGCTGCTTACATTTTAAACTGCAAATTCACCTAATCAGACATGCATTGGACTGATGCAAGTTCATTTAGAATATTACCGTATTTTTTGCCCCATAGGACGCACCGGCCCATAGGACGCATCAAGTTTTTTGGGGGGGAAATAAAGAAAAAAAATTATTTCCCCCCCAGGCGCTTGTGGGGCAGGCAGCGGGGAGAAGCGCTCTTCTCCCTGTCTCCCACCTTCAGATCAGGTCCGGGGACAGCAGGAAGACGCGCTGCGTCTCCCTGCTGTCCCCGGAGTGGTGGGGCGGGCAGCGGGGAGAAGCGCTCTTATCCCTGCCGCCCGCCTTCAGATCAGGTCCGGGGACAGCAGGAAGACGTGCTGTGTCTCCCAGCTGTCCCCGGAGCTTGTGGGGCAGGCAGCGGGGAGAAGCACTCTTCTCCCCCCCGTCAGCCTCCAAACCACTTCGGGAGACAGCGGGATGCCGGCGTTCCGCCTCCCTCTGTCCCCCGACCTTGTGGGGCTGGCGCTGGGGCTCTCCTGAAGCCTGGAGAGCGAGAGGGGTCGGTGTGCACCGACGCCTCTCGCTCTCCAGGCTTCAGTGAAAGCCTGCATTTGCCCCATAGGACACACACACATTTCCCCTTCATTTTTGGAGGGGAAAAAGTGCGTCCTATAGGTCGAAAAATACAGTATAAAAAGATCACTGGCCATTCATCCTGGACACAGGACTGCCCTGAAACCTCTGGGTATAGGGCGGTATATAAATAATAATAATAATAATAATAATAATAATACTGTTGAATGGGGTCCCTCTCTAGAGTTAGGGTTGTTGTTCTCATTGTTTGCATTTAGATGTCAGTTCAAGGCGTTTTTATTTACTCAGACCTTTAATTTCATGTGTTTTATGAAATTTACAGACTGATATTTAGTTGTCTAATACACCCAACAGCATGAAGTGATTCTGTGCTTTAAAGGTTTAGTTATTTTATCATTTTTGGGGGGGCGGATTGTGGGGTGACTGTATGCATTTTTGTATGTTGCTAACTCTTTTGTACAGTGCCCTAGGCTGCTTTTATAGGACCAGCAATTCATAAATGAATTGACAAATGAAAGAATGGGTCAAATTCATGGATATTGTGTGGATTGTATGGATAAAATACATAGAAAAATATTGACGGCTATTTCTGTTTAACTTTGCATTTAGTAAACTCCAGGTACTGGTAAATTAAAAATAAAACCACACATTTAGGAAGAGAGTGCTGAAAAAGGAAGTGGCTTCAAATGTGTTCTTGGTTCAGCAGCAATCTTGAGATAGAAATTGGGGAAGTGGGGTAGCTATTCTTTACTGTAAGAAAAGTATCCAGTACAAACAATACACAGCTGTGATTGTGCAATTTTGGGGTGAATTATTGTTAAGTGTCTCTGCAAGTATGAACTGCTTAGCAATAGCATTCATGTATGAATTTGAAATGGAAATTGGTAGACATTAAAATTAATGTCTCTTTTTATCAACAGGAGGGATGCTTAAGTCACTAAAGCACCAGGGCTTCGTGCAATGCTCAATTTGGATGTCAGCATTGCAAGAGGCATGCTTAGGTTTAAGATTTGTGTGCCAAAGAGACCGAAGGAAAGGAGATCTTCACCCAACATAGTATGTGTTCTGGGACCCAGGTTTCACAGCAAGGCAGAGGATCTGAGTACCTTCTCTTAACATGAAGGGGGAGGAAATGGTTTTTGGAAAGAAGGAGGAGAGGAACAGGAAAAGAAGGGCATAGAAAAGATGTATGGATGTGGACTTCCGGATCTGCGGGCGGACAATGGAGGACAGAGACTGCTCGCTCTGAGCAGACTGATTGCTGTGGGGAAGTGGGAAGGGTGCTTGGGGAAAGCACCTTCTCAAAAAAGCCTGGAGGAAAAGTTCAGGTTCTGAAGGGTCCAGCAGTGTCACATGATGCTCTCTAGGCATTCCCAAAGCTCCGGAACTACCTCCCAGCAGAGATCAGGCAGTCACCCTCCCCTGTTGAGGGCACTAGGTGTATCTCAACAAGCACTTGTCATGGGCTGGTTGAGCCAGGATGGTGCAAACTGATGATCTGTCCTGGACCTTGGGAAAGGATTCTGTGGGATGGGGAAGTGTCTGCCAGAATTGGGGCAGCCTGATAATGAGGATCCTGAGGAGGGTTTGAGCGTTGGTGGGGGGTTCCCTTCAACTAGCTCTCTTTCCTCGCGCATCTCCCCAGTGAGATCTGTGGGCACAACCTCCCTCTGTATCCGCACCTCCTATCTACAGCTGCATCCTCACCTCCTTTTCCACTGTGTCTATGGTGCTGCCTACCCTGGCACCATCAGACATTGGGAGAAGCCTTGCCTCTTAACTGGAAAAAGAAGCCAATGTATGAATACTCATGATATTAGTGCTGGGAAAACATCCAGTGAAGTGCCATAGCCCCATCAAAGATGGCGGTATTTGTTTGAAAAGCCTAAACATTGTACCCAACACTGCTATCGAGCAAGTGGAGCAGACTCACACTTGTGCAACAGAACTTCCTCTTTCTCTCTTCCCCCCTGCAGCCAGTTGCACACTCTCAAATTCTGGTCCTGACACATACTTTTTCTAATTTTAGTCAGGGAAAGCAAAGCAAAACACCAACTATGTATAAAGGAAAGGAATGTTGGCATAGTTCCACACCCCACCCCCACCCCCACCCCGATATTTTAGTTCTGTGTGCACAGGACTTTATTTATTTATTTTTCTCACAAGGAAAGATTCTATTACACAATTTTTTTACCTGCGGCGCAGAAACAATTTTTATGACTCGCTGTTTGTGTGGACTAAGCCAATGTGAGTTTCTGATCGATCATTCCTCCCCAGGACATACATTATGCAATATCTGAACTCACTGCTTTACTTTAAGCACTTGCTCATCTCAACCAGTTTCTATCTGTTCCAAGGTTCCTTCAGCACCTTAAGTCAGTTTCAGGAGTGTTAAAGGAGACCTTGCAAGGCCCTACAGGAAAGCCCAGACTCTTCCTATCATCAGGAACTTACATTTCAAATAATTTTGTTGGGCCACCTCATTCAGTTAATTCTTATACAGTCTCAAAGTTTCCTTTCTCTCATATTCTTCGCCTCAGACAAATCTGAAGACCACAGTCAAACAAATTGAAGACTTGAGGCTGACATTACAATTTTTTCATAGATGGAGTGTTTTTACCTTCACCTTTGACATGTTTCTACATTTTATCATTCACATAACAAATTCTTTTATCTTAAGTGCTGATAAATAGATTAGATTTCCTAAACAAATATTTTGGCTTTTTGAGAAACAATTGTGCTGATAGAAGCTTTTAGAGTTGCTCAGAAGAAGGGCTTTTATGCCTAAAAAGCTTAACATGGCCAGCCATTTCTCTAACTCCTGTTAAATGTTCTTCAAGTCCCATTTTCCTGTGCTTTTTGTACTGCTCCCATTTTTTTCCTTGGACATATATGTTTAATAATATCTGTTATTTCAGGTAGTAACTAAATTTTAATGTATGTCTGTATGTCTATATGCCTATATGTCTGTGTGTGTGTGTGCATTTATTCTACATGTCTCATAGTCTCACTCACCTCTACCTTCAGGCTAAATAGACTATTACCGTTATCAGAACTGTTGCTATAGGAACAGTTTTACACTGCCCTTCCTTTTGCGTAGAGTTCCATACAGACATTTTATATCTCTTTAAGATCTTGGCATTGTGAAATAGAAGCAAAAGCTCTCAATTAAAAGACTTGAGAGTCAGGAGTTATAAAGCCAAGTTACTGTGCTAGATTCACAGCAGAGAGAAAACAGCCCTGGATTCTGTTTTCTTTGTCCCTTTAACATTTATTCTCAAAGTTTTCCAAAATGGTAACATAGCTGCCATATACCAGATCAAACTGCAAACCCATATAACTCAGTATTGTCTATAATGGCTAGTAGCAACTCCCCAGGGTT
Organism: Podarcis vaucheri; assembly: GCF_965113315.1. NCBI lineage: Eukaryota > Metazoa > Chordata > Lepidosauria > Squamata > Lacertidae > Podarcis > Podarcis vaucheri. The sequence goes on along the minus strand of NC_138759.1, from coordinate 99,225,707 downwards.
TGAGAGAGGAATCGTTTCCTGCCCTACCTTTTTCATGTGAGGGATTTAGGTCGCATTCACATCGTACAGTCAGAGTGCTTTGGTACCACTTTAAGCAGTCATGGTTTCCCCCAAAGAATTCTGGGAGCTGTAGTTTGTTAGGGAGCACTGAGAGTTGTGAGAAGGCTCCTATTCTCAGAACTACAGTTCCCAGAGTTCCCTGGAAAGAGGCAAACCACTCTGGGAACTGTAGTTCTGTGATGGGAATAGGGGCCTTCTCACAACTCTCAATATAATAGTGCTTTAAATGTATGGTGTGAATGTGGCCACAGCCCTTCCCAAGAGATCGCTAGGGACAGAGGTCACTGCCTTAGACTAGCTGAAACCATTTGCAGATTAGCCCAGTTTTTTCAGCTCAGTCTCAGTCCTTTAACCTGTGACCCTTCAGATTTGGGGGCTCCAATGCCCATTAGCCCCAGCCAACATGGCCAGTTATTAGGTATGATAGATGTTTTGGTTCAGCAATTTTTTCAGGGCCACACGTGAGCCTTCACCACTTTAACCAAGGATTCCAGGGTTTGAATCTCTGACATGCAAAGTATGTGCTTTACCACTGACCTCCCAAATTGCACATATGGGAAGCAAAGGAGTGCAAAACAAAAAGCAAGACCCAACTCCACTGTGTCTGCTGATATAACAGCTGATGGATTCTGAGGGGTACATATATTCTTTCCGTTAATGTAAATTTGAGATAATTAATATAATTAACTTAATTGTGTTAATTCCAGATGGCCTTTTTATAAATAAAGGACTGACTGTTGGCATTATGGATTTCATGAGCCACGGGTCTTTCGAAGACCTCACCAAAAGTTTTAGCTTCAATGGTAATTATATTACCTGCATCCATATGTTCACTTCCTCATATCACAGATGTTTGAAGGTCACTAGTCAAGTTGGGGAAAGAAACCGCAAAAGAGGGATTTGTAATCTGAGGACATCAAAGAAATAATATAAAGGCAAACTCATAGATGGGGGAATGCCCTTGTCGTATCATCACACGTCAGATTTCAGTGTGGAAGTATGTTGGAAAGAAAATGAAAGAACCAAGTAAGATTGCATTCATTTGATACTTTATCTTGTAAGTGAACATTCATTGATGTCTAAAAAGAACAGTTCATGGAAACACTTGGATGATGTTGAGATTACATATTTTCAGGGTGAACTTCTACTGCTCTAATAGTGGTTTGACTGGGGGAAAAAAGATGCAGTGAAGTCAACAGCATAGAAAATGACTGCCATCAGTTCAATGTCTCCGTAGTCTCACACAGGACAGAAATATCTTTCCATTTTATTTACTGAGCCAGGCAGATCCAGTTGTAATGAATAGTTTTAAAATGCAATAGTTGCACTATTTGTTTTTAAATGCATTGAACAATGGCTGTGTCGCTCTGTAATTTAAACTTTGAATAATGTTGCAAGATAAATATGCAGCTAATGTGTTTTTCCTCCCTTCCTTGACTGAGCTTTAATCCTGATGAAAATTTTTGCTCAGACAAGTCTGCTCAGGAAAGGTAGTAATGGTCCACTAAATATAATATTCTGTTTTGCACTGCAGCAGACATTTTATTGTCCTCATATAGAAACAAAGATAAAGTCTTGGTTTGTGGTGGACTAGGCTTGTCTGGTAGTTGCACTTTTGAAATGTTCTGTTTGCTTCCATGTTTTATTTTATACATTTATTTAATTTATGTCCTGTCTTTCCAGCCAAATGAGTGCAGGGAAGTTCTAAAACTAGTTTTAAATGTGAATTATTGAAGAAGAATTTAAAAGTTCAGTTTGTTTGTGCATGTGTATTAAGACTGGATGAGAACCATTAGAATAAAGCTCAGCCCAGATAAGGAGGTGTTACTGGCAGCTGCTTCAGCTGATCATGGAGTTAGGCTTTGGGATTAAGTCACAGAATGATCAATAACAGGAGTTCCTGAAGAGCTCTGTTTGGAGATGCTAATGGATGCAGCATTATCACTAAAAGCCCAGGCAACCCACACTGCCTTTTGGTAGCTTTGTTGTTGTTTAGTCGTTCAGTTGTGTCCGACTCTTCGTGACCCCATGGACCAGAGCATGCCTTCGAGAACACTGTCTAACCATCTCATCCTCTGTCGTCCCCTTCTCCTTGTGCCCTCCATCTTTCCCAACATCAGGGTCTTTTCCAGGGAGTCTTCTCTTCTCATGAGGGGGCCAAAGTATTGGAGCCTCAGCTTCAGGATGCTGCATTCTTGTTGGAAATAGATATCATGACCAGAGTTATCAAGCCTCTAGGCTAGACTGCTCCATATAACTGACATTTAAAGACCTCACAAACTTCAGTTGCACAAAATGCAATACAATGTATTTGTGTAAGGATTGAATAGTTTTGGAAATTAAAAAGGAACACCATTCAGGGTTTCACCCTGGCTCACTTTGATCATCTGGGCAATCGTTTTCATGACCTGAAACTTTGTGAAAATGTTCAGGATGTGTCTCCTTAGCAAGTGTGGTAAACACGTTCTTAGGAGGGAAGCTGTTAGACTCATACTAACAGCAGCACATACATTAGACAGATAATGGGATAATATAATGATGTCACATATCCAGTGGTGAGAGCGAATGGGGCTAGCCTTTGTGGCCTCATCAACCACACAGGCTTCAACATGTGAGCAGATTAATCCAGTGTTTCCCAACCGGTGTTCCGCGGCACACGAGTGTGCCGTGAGACATCGGCTGGTGTGCCGCGAGATACCTGGAGGGAGGCGGGCGAGTCGGGCGGCGAGAGGCGGGGCGGTGGCGGCGAGGAGAGGCCGCGCCTCCTGCTGCTGCCTGGCGCTCCTCCTCGCAGCCGGCAGCGCTGCCTGGGCGCCTCCGCGCGACTCTGCCTCGCTGGGTTTGGTCTCCCAGCAGAGACGGGTCACACGCGCCCCTCCCTCCCTCCCTCAGCCTGCGCGGAGGGAGAGCCAGAGAGAGGCATCGCTCCTGCGCTCCGAGGCGGATTGAGCGCAGCTGAGAGGAGCTGCCGAGGGAAAAAACTTTCACTTTTGTGCGTCCCTCCCGGCGTGACGCTGCGCGCTGACGTCACGGGGCGGGGCTTTAATGGTGGTGTGCCGCGAGATTTTTTTTCAGTAAACAGGTGTGCCGTTGCCCAAAAACGTTTGGGAAACACTGGATTAATCTAACCCTGACCCCAATGAGGGAAAACAAAACTCATTCAGAATCATTGCAATGCTTTCTTTTCTTTTCACAAAGTATTTTATCCCCCTTTGAAGCAATAACCCAAAAGCTGAGTGCATTTTGACAATGACAAAAAAATTCATGAAAATTGTCCTTTTAGTTTGAAGGAAACAGGTTGCTTATAGAATCAGATTTGTGAGGGAGAGCTCTCCTCCATACACATTTGCAGAGGTAGTCTGGGGTGAACATACTTTATTGTCACAATGGCTGTCTTCTTGCTTGGAGCTTTAAATCAGGGCTCATCAAGTGCTTTGAACAAAATGATCTCAGTGGAAAACATTGATGATGTTGTTGGGCTTCTCAAAGTGTCATTGAGTTAAAATTCCTGTGACTTAAAAGGAAACAAATGTCCATTCAGGAAACACCACAGCTCTTTCTCCAATGTATATATAATTTGGTTTAGCCTGAGAATTTTAGATGTGGGGTTGTTCTATTTATATTAAGTTTCTTGCAATCAAATCTTTACATGTTTTCTTAATATATTCTTCATATAGAAGCAAAAATTAGCAAGTTTGAGGATTAAAAATAATAATTCAGCAGTCTGGTCTTGAAGGAAAGCTTGTTTCATTTCATGTTTTTAGTATGCCTATTCATTTAAGTCTCCATCACAGCATATAAATGCCTTCGTGTGGTTCAGTGTGCTTATCATAAGGCTTATCAGAGACTCCCTTTTATTCCTCTTTCTGTGATGCATGCCAGGTCCTATCAGTCAGTGTACTACACTTAGCACAACAATACACATTTGTTCACGATGAACTTGGTCCCAAATTTCCCAGAGTTTGCAGAATGTTCACAGCTTCTGAATTCTTCTTTGTTGGGGAAAAAAAATCTCAGCCATTCAGACTGGAGGGGAAAAATGCTTTATGCTGTCAGCATAGCCTAAGGAAACATTATCCGACAATGGCGATACAACATCTAACAGCCGTGCATAGCATGATATTTCTTATAGCTATCATTTAATAGTAGCTTGAAACCCAGATCTTCACTGCTGTCATTTTGTGGACACAGGCTACCAACCAAACAGTTGGAATTCTTATATTTTATTTTAGATACTCCAGGAAAAGAATTATAGATGGCACATTCAAATCTTTTGAACATGCAAATACTCTGTGCCTTTAATATTTTTGTTACAGTCATACATTTATTTATTTTATTACATTCCTATCCGTCTCAGTTGCATGGAACTAAAGGCAACAGGCAGTGCTATTTTTCCAGAAAATGAGGTGCCGGAACCCACCATGAATGCCACCTTTGTTCTCTTATAATGGCAAAGGCACCCACCTGAAAGGTGCCGGAACTGAGTTCTGATGAATTCCAGCTGCAAAAAGCCCTGGCAACAGGTTTGAGTTTCCTGCCAGTCTTCTATTTAACTACAGACAACATCTAGTGTGGTGTAGTGGTTAAGAGCGGTAGACTTATAATCTGGGGAACCTGGTTCGCGTCTCCGCTCCTCCACATGCAGCAGCTGGGTGACCTTGGGCCAGTCACACTTCTCTGAAGTCTCTCAGCCTCACTCAACTCACAGAGTGTTTGTCGTGGTGGAGGAAGGGAAAGGAGAATGTTAGCCGCTTTGAGACTCCTTCGGGTAGTGATTAAGTGGGATATCAAATCCAAACTCTTCTTCTTCTTCTAATGCCTCATCCCAGCTAGGTCAGGGATGATTAGTTAGCCGCTCATTTATGCATGAAGTGTCTAACCTTTGGTCTTCTAAGGGAGAATGCCCTTACTGAAAACAAATATAACACAGAATATTTGCAGTACCGTCAGTTCATAAATGGATGGTAGTGGCAAAAAGAGAAGGTAGCAGGATCTGTTGACTCAGCAGGGTAACTGGCAGGGGCCTGGCAGGGCTCTGATGTGTGTGTGGTGGAAGCAAGGGGGCTGGAGAGAGGGGCAGTGATTTATGGGGTTTGGTGCCATCTGTGAGGCAGAAGTCAGGGTAGAGGGAAGAGCAAGTGTCAGAGCAGTTAGAGATGGAGGTGGGGACATAGGACCTGTCAGAAGAGGCTGCTCAGGTGAGGGGCAGGCCAGTCAAATCCTCACCTGCCTGCACTATTGTCTCCTAGAACCAGGAGGGGCTTGAAAAGGGAAGAGCATTGATTTTCATGCAGGAGAAATCTCAGATTGTGTGTGTGCACTTCATCAGATGAGGATGCATTAGCCTGGAATAACTAGATGACAGCAACAATTAGCAGGGGCAATTAGAGTAAGATCTGTTGTTTGATTATTGATGTAAACCTCCAGAATGTATTTTGTATAGTTAAGTTTTTACCTCTATCTTCCATACATTGTATTTTATTTCATTGCTATGGCTAATGGCTGATGCAAATAAATATTCTTCTGTGTGGGGCATGGTCCCACTGTGGCTTCAACTGCTTCACGGCATGAACCTGGAAAAGTTCAGGCCAGCCAAGTGGGCACTACAAGTATGTGTGTGTATCTGGTGCACCTCGGGAGCTGCTGTAAGTGTGTGCATTATCAATAAAGAATTCACTATGGGCTATTTGCATTCCTTGGCTGGGTAGGTGCAGGACAGCAACAGCTAACAGAAATTATTTGAGAACTGGTGCAGTGGATTCAAACTCAATAACCAAACTTTCCCTGTTTGTGTCCTCATTGAAGCTGAAGGTATACCTTCTATAGCCAATGCACCTTGACTGCCGCAGGAAACTTCTGATAGGTAATGAACATTTTTCATTGTGTTTCCAATCTTCTGGAGAGACAGTTAATGGGAAAATGAAACAGATAACTGGCATTGAAGGAAAAGAGGGAGAAAACACTAGATGTAGACAATAGCAACCTCTCTTAAGACAATTCTCAACTTGTCCATGGAGAAAACAATAGATAAGAGCCACAATTTCCTACACCAGCATGAGCTGTCATAATGAAACCTATAAAGGTAATAGTGGACCTTACTGACCAGACCAAAAGTCTTTGTTGAACAATATGGTCACACAGCAAATATTATCACCATTTGGTAACTGGATTGAAAGAAGGCAGCCACTATTAACATTCTAGACAGATTTTTCCAAAAAGTAAAGTCCCTTTGTCCATTAATCCTCAACTCCTTTTCCAATTTAAAAATGTTCATTCTGCTCAGCCTGTGGATGTCTATAAGAACAATTATTGCACAATTTATCATCATTCTTGTGTTATTTCCCTCGTGAAAGATAAAACCAGTGGCTGGGGCCATAAAGCACAAGTCTCTTATTGTAAGAAAGCAATATGACTTTACACAGCAAGGGAACAGTGAAATCCACCTAAGCAAAAATTATGCCACTTTTAGCCCTGCATTGAGGCATGCAAAGAAGTGTGTTGGAATTAATCCTGCAGCTCCTAAGCATATGGGCAAAGATCAAATGATCCTGTGCCCGGGACAAAACTCTGAACCATTTTATATTATGGCATTCAATTTTCCATACTTGCATAACTCTGACTCCTTTATTGCTGAAATCCAGTGTGGATTCTGCTTTCATATGATCTTCCCTTTCCATGGCTAGACAGAAATTTCCTGCCATCAAGCTGACAAAAGTATTTACCAAAAGTTTTTGCTTTCATACAGCAAAGACAGAAAACAACTCTCACTTAGAATCCTATAATTGTAGAGTTGGAAGAGACCCAAAGTGTCATATAGTCCAACCCCCCCCCCCCCATTGCAGGAATCCTTTACCAAATGTGGGGCTTGAAACCACAACCCTAAGATTAAGAGTCATTTGCTCTACCAACTGAGCCACATCAGCCTATAACGTATTAGTTCATCTCCAGTCAAAGAAAGATCTAACGCTTAGATCTGCAGTAGCTAATGTAGTGGGTGCCTCCTGCCACACCCCCACCTCTACCAGAGAAGTGGTGCAAGTATTGGTGCTGCTTTCCTGCAAGATCTTGCAAGATCTCATAAAAGTCTTGCAAGATGTCAAGGAAAGCCAAGCATCTCATGAGATTCAGGTGAGATCTTCAAGCTCTTTCAGGGAATCTTTCAGGTGCCAATGCCAGCACTGCAGTGCCACTACAGCTGGTACAGTAATGGCAGATGACACAGTGGTGGTGAGTGTCCCACAGGTGGTAGTGGTGAGGTGGTATGGCAGAGCAGGGTGGCACGTTTTGTTTGGCAAAATGGGATGTACTACCCCTGATGTCAGGATTCCAGAACTTACAGCTGTCAGCTCTGAGGGAAGGCTGGCAAGGACACACAACCCAGGTGGGGCTCCATTTTTCGTGGACAAGGTAAGTGATTCATTAGCTGCAGTAAGCTCAGGACAGGTGAGGGTCAAATGCCTTGTCAAGCCCAGAAGGTATATTAGGAAAAGCTTCCTAGCCAGGCCTGCATCACACACACACACACACACACACATACACATAGCTGCTGTTTTGTGCAAATCTGATGGACTGAAAAACTTGTATTTTAAAAAACATTAAAGATGTGTGCTTACAGGTAAACAGATACCAGTGTGGATGCCCAGAATGGCCTGTATCCTAACCATGCCTGCATCCAGGCCTGCGTCACACACACACACACACACACACACACAGACAACTGTTGTTTTGTACAAATCTGATGGATTGAAAAACTTGTATTTTAAAAAAATAAGTTGTGTGCTTACAGGTAAACAGATACCAGTGTGTATGCCCAGAATGACCTCAGCTTGCATTCTGAGTACAGGCCTATGTCCTGGCCGGCCAGGCCACTACATTGGCTACCCAAGATCTAGATTTGCTTTCCCTGACCACATTTAATGGCGGTTCTTGTTATATCTCCCTTTCAGAATTTGTTACTGGTCTTGTCACTGGGACAGATCCTCCAGACACATATGTTTGAGATCAAACTAATCAACTTGTCTTAACTATTTTTTTTTTATCCCTAGAGATCTAAGGATGTATTTAACTATATTTGAGTTGGACCAGGTTCTCTAATACTGTTTTTCGATCTATAAGCTGATGGAATGCTTCTGAAATGGACTTAGAAGATTAATGAGAGTAGAATGTTAATATATGGAGCTATATTTTAAACACCCTGAAAGGAGAAAGCTGATGTCTCTAAAATTGATTAGAGAACATCTTCTGCTGTTAGAAAGACTGTGTGACAAGTGAGTGGAGCTGTACATAAATCTCATACTTCCCCTTGCCAAGGATTTTTATACATTGGCTGATTTATACTTCAGGGTGAATGCCGGGACATTAGCAGCATAAATCATCCAAATGGAATTGCTGAAAATGTGATGGTAACTAATTTTTGGTTTTGAGCAATGGATTAATGTAGGTGCAACAATCAACTTCTGGTTCACATTTGGTAAAAAAAAAAAAGGGGGGGCTATATTATTGCCATGGTAGAGTCAAGAAGTACTAGCCATGGAGCCAGATTCCAAGAATTGCATAACTGAAACCTGTACTGGTGAAACTGCAAGAATTTGGAGCACAAATTGTAGGCTACAAACATTTTCACTAGCTTGCCAGACATATCATTTGGAATGAGAATGAACTTCTGTAAAACATCCATGTCTGTCTGTGTAGAGGTGATGCTTATATATATGCCATAGGCAACGCCATAAAGTCTCAAGTGACAATGGGCCTTGGAGGTCTGCTGTGAGAATTTTGCTAGGCATTATGCTATGGAGACGAGCACTTTTACCATAAATCTGAATGCCAATGTCAGGTGAGATGCTGGTGAGGCATCCGATGTACTGCCTACTTCAATCCAGCAGGATCAGTTTCAGTTGTTGAGACCTGAGTGTGTGCTTATGCCACTTCAAGTGCCCATCATGGCTTATTTGCACTAGTTGGGATTGGTTGGTTGTGTAGCTACAGGGAATGATGGGGTGGTGACAGCTGCTCTCAAAGAGACCACTATGCAACCACTCCTAAAGAAGCCCTGTATATACCCAGAGTTTTATCATAATTACTACCTGGTCACAGCCCCCCCCTTTTGGGGGCAAGGTTCTCTAGAGGGTGGGGGAGCCCAACCACAGTTGTTCTTAGAGGATATTGATAATCTGGACACATTTTTGACTGGGTTCCGGCCTGGTTTAAGAATGGAATTAGCTTTGGTCACTCAGATAAATGTCCTTTTATTAGGAAAAGCACAATGGGAGTACAATCCTCTTACTCTTGCTCGACCTCTCAGTGACTTTTGAAGGCATCTGCCATGGATTGGCTTATATTGACTCCATAAGATGGAAACTCGGGGCACTGAATTGTAGTGGTTTTGGTCCTACCATCCATGCCAGTTCCATGCCAGAATAGAATTGAGTGATTGTGCCTTGCCCCACTGGCAGTTATGCTTTGGGGTGCTGCAGGAAAACATTTTGTCCTCAGTGTTATTTAACACCAATATAAAGCCAATTGGGTACAGCCACTATGAGTCTTGGGACAAGGTGCCATTAATAGGCTGATGATGCTCAGCTCTATTCTTTCCTTATATCGGAGACAGGAGCTGATGTGTATTATCTGCACAAGTACCTGGGTGCACTGGTCAGCTGCATGAGGGTGAAGAAAACGAAGCTGAAGCCTGATAAATTAGAGGCACTGTGGATGGGTGATTCCTGGGTCCAGGAATTGAGAAATCTGCCTGTTCTGGGTGTGGCTGCACTCCCTCTGAAAGGACAGTGGGTAGTTGGATCCATCTCTGCCACTAGATTTCCAAGTGACCTCAGTGGCAAAGAGTGCCTACTGCCACCTTTGATGGTATGCCAACTACAAACATTCCTGGAGAACACTGATGGTCCATCATGAAGTGAGGATAGGCAGTTGCTTCAGGCAGCAGGCTGGGAGAGGTACCACTGTGCACTGCCAGCGTTGCTGGCCATCATTGCTGCCACCACTGCCCGCTGCTACCATTGCTAGCTGTTGCCCAGCCACCATAGCCAGCCACCGCCACTGTTGTCAGGCCCTCCCTTCAGAAATTCAGGAAAGCCATTATAGGAAGATACCGTACGAGGAGAGGAAATGCCCATGTAGCTCTGGACAGCAGGAAACAACGGAGCATGCCCTTTTTCTTTGCCAGTATTATATAGACATTCTAACTAGGTTTATCCAACCCATCTTATATAAGTTTCCTGGGCCTTCAGAACAACACAACTTCTCCCTATTACTACAGGATGAGAGCCCAGAAGTCACATATTTTGCACTGCCATGATAGATATTTGACGAAGAATGGTCTATGCTACAATTCAATCCTAAACTGAAGGCCCATATTGTTAGATCCACACTTCTGAAGCCTACCCCTTTATAGCTGTGTTAATCGATCTTTTAATTTTTCTTATAATTTTTTACTCACCCATTATCTATGCTTAATTAAGTATTCTATGTATATGTTTAAATCTACATTTGGTTCTTGCTCCTATTTATTTAATAATTATTCGCTTAGATTCATACTGTTATGCTATTTATTTAGATGTTTTGCTTATGCTGGTCTGTGACCGTAATAAAGTACTTGACTTGATTTGACCCCTGAGATGCTCACTTAGGGGCAAGGGGGTGACCAGCAATAATGCCTCCTTCAAGAGGCTGTTTTTTTTTGTCAAAAAGTGGGCATTGCTGGTCTCCTCCCAAGGGTGGTGCGCAGACTCCCTTCCTCTCTGTGGAGGAAGGAAAGAAGGTGTGAGCTGCTGCCTCTCCTCCTTATTGCTGTCAGGATGAAGCCTCTGCCTCACAGCCTCTCCCCCAAAATTTTGGGGCAGAGGAAGAAAAGGATGAGATGCTGAAATTGCCATGCCCCAAAGGCAGCCCAGGCAGACACCAGACACTTTGTTGAGGTGAGGAAATCTTCCTTAGCAACATTTAAGCTCGACTTTCTTCCCCGCCCTTCCTCCTCTCTGTCTACTCTCTCTCTCTCTCTCTCTCTCTCTCTCTCTCTCTCTCTCTGTGTGTGTGTGTGTGGTTTTGGTATTTTTATTTATTTATTTGCTCTAACAATAAAATGGGTGAATGTCAGGACAGAGAAGGCAACCATATGCCTCAGTGCATATGCAGCTGTGCTTGTAACTAAACTCCCAAGGACGTAGGGCTTGCCTATGGCATTGCCAAAATAAGGAGATAATACACCACAAACACCACAATCCCTCATAATAGGATAAAAGCTTAAGAAATCAATGTTTAGTCTGAAGTCAACAGCCTTTGTTTTGTTTAGGCTGCTGTCTTTCTTTTCCTGTTCTCGCTTTTTTTTATTTAGCTCACCTCCAAATGCACTGAGGCATTTGTCTGACTCTTCTGTCCTGACACATTTGAAGTGAGTTTCATTTCCCCCACCCACTTTTTCATCTCTACATCCTTCTCATCCCATTATGCCTTTCCTCTTTCCCTCTCTACTAGATCCAGCTTATACTGTGCTCTTTTACCAAAAATAAAAAAGATCCCTTCTGTCCCCACTTCCCAGCTTTAGTGTGAGAGGATTTCTGTGTAAGAGAGACCATTTCTGTGGGTGTGCAGGGTGGGAGAGAATTTCTGTGTGAGAGGATTTCTGTGTGAGAAGATTTCTGTGAGGGTCACACACACACACACACACACACACACAGACGGCCCTTAACAAACTATGATTCTTGGCGGGACGCCATTTTCTGATTTGCCTCAGGTACCAAAATGTCTTGGACTGGCCCTGCTCGATAATGATATCCTTACTACTGTGACTCAAGTGTTCATAATCTCGTGACTGCAGTACTGTAACATGCTTTATACTTGGATATCCTTGAGAGTTTGGAAGTTGCAGCTAGTGCAGAATGCAGTGGCTCAGTTTCTCAGTGGTATTCTCTACTGCACACTTATAACACTGGTGCTGAAAGACCTGCACTGGCTGCCGATTTACAAATTCAAGTTGTTGCTTTTGAGCTATAAAGCTCTGAACAGCTTAGGGCAAGGCTATCTCTGATACCGCCTTTCCCCATATAGTCCACCTAGGCCTCTGCAACCTGTGGATGGGGACTTCCTGACTGTACCATGGTCTACACAAGTTCAGTTGTGTGCATAGGAGCCAACTCCTAGGGGTCAAGGTCTCTTTGCCCCCCCCCAAAAAAAATATTTGAGGGGGCTGGGCTCCCCAAAAGTTGATGGGCATTGCCACTCAAATGGTGTGTATGTTGTGTCTTATGATCGATTATGCAGGGCAGGGCTTACCTAGCCCCCCCCTCATTTTATTCAACTTGGCACTCGTGGTTGTGTGGGGTGCAAAGAGGGCCTTGTCCACTTTAGGGATGTGTGACTTGTCGGTTTAAGTTGCTTTCAGTTTCTCGAAGTTCAGTTCAGTTTCACATGATGTCTGCATGAAAATTCACCAGCATTTTCATGCAAATTTCTCCTAGCATTCACAAATTTGTATGCAACTTTGCCTAATATTTTCCCCGATATAATGCATTTTCATGCCTATATACCTTAATATGCACACTTTACCCCCGTGTTTTTGTGCATGTTTTTGTATACATTACTTGTCTGGTGAACTGCATTGCACAATTCTGATAATTTTGAAGGATGGCTATGTTTTACTTTTAATATTGTTTCAAAAAGTGCAAATTTGGTAAGTTTGCTTTAAAATGTGAACTGAACTGAATTTTTCCTCCATCTCTACTGAGACGTAAATCCTGCTTTCAATGGGAAGTATTTACAATGCAGTTTACAGAGAATTGCAAACTTTGTTGGCTTCTAGCAACAAACACCAACTCATGCATGCTTATGAACTTGTTTAAGCCAGCTTGAGTCCTGGTTCAGTAAAAAGGCAGGACAATAATTAATAATAATAATAATAATAATAATAATAATAATAATAATAATAATACAAGTAACTGTTGGGCTGTAGGTTATTGTAGTATACTTGGAGCAATAAGCTTCTAGTAAATTCTTTCAATGTAAAGGGGTAGTCTATGGGATCTGATATATAGTTGTAACAACTGGAAAACTGAAATCATGAGAAAATCCTGTATAGAAATTAATTATCGTATTTTTTGCCCCATAGGGCGCACCAGCCCATAGGACGCACCTTGGGGTTTTTTTTGGGGGGGGAATAAAGAGGGAAAAAAATATTTCCCCCCCAGGCGCGGGGCTGGGGCAGGGGAAGCTTGAGCTTCCCCCGACCCCAGCCCCCAGAACAGGCAGCTCTCCGCAAGCCTTGGGAGACCGGCGCGACTTCCTGCCGGGCTCCCACGGCTTGCGGATATCTGCCTGAAGCCCAAACCAGGTCGGGAAACACGGGATGGCGGCGCTCCGCCTCCCCGCTGTCCCCCGAGCTTGTGGGGCTGGCGGCAGGGAGAAGCGTGCTTCTCCCCGCCGCCAGCCTCCAAACCAGGTTGGGCTCCCAAGGCTTGCGGAGAGTTTCCTGAAGACTGGAGAGCGAGAGGGGTCGGTGCGCACCAACCCCTCTCGCTCTCCAGGCTTCAATGAAAGCCTGCATTTGCCCCATAGGACACACACACATTTCCCCTTCATTTTTGGAGGGGAAAAAGTGCGTCCTATAGGGCGAAAAATACGGTAATAATTACATAGTGAATCCAGCAGCCTTTGTTCAGACCAATTTTCCATTATACATATGGTTTCATATGTCTTCAAACTATAGAGAATCCCACAACATCCAAAGGACAGCATTTTGACCAGCCCTGCCATGTAGTAACATATTACAGAACCATATTCTTTAAAAAATAATAATCTGGTCATGTTTTACAAAATATATGTGTAAGTGTGTTAATCAGCTAATGCATTTTCACATATGGGAATGTGCTAATTGACTGATCCTATCATATGAAATATGGTTCTATGAATTATATTGCACTAATCTGGAATTTCCTCTTTGAACACAAACATGCTTGTGGTGGCTGACCCTGCTCTGATCTGTTTAAAATGTTATATTGATGAAGCAAGTCCAGAAACTATTTTTCATGCTTTGAAATTATTATTTTAAACAATTGTAAAGCCATTATTTACACTGAGCTTCTGATTGCAGAATGGTTTAAATTAGCCAAGATTACTGGCTGAGTCTGTCAGTTATAAATCAAGGTGAAGAATGTTAGAATTTGCTTGGTGAAATGTCTGACTTTGCAAGTAAATGAGCAGGCTATTCTCCTGACAGATGGTTCTGCCTGTACATGGGCCACCTACCACCCTAGATATAAGTGAATCTGTGGGTGCAGATGCAGAAATGTGGCACATTTATTTACTTAAATATGCCCCCCTCCAACTTGAATCCATATACTAGTACAGTGGATGCTCAGGTTGCAAACGTGATCCGTGTGGGATACACATTCGCAACCTGCAGTGTCCGCAACCCGCAGCGGTGTGTCTGCGCATGTGCAGGTTGCTATTTGGTGCTTCTGCGCATGCGCAAAGCGCGATTTAGCACTTCTGCGCATGTGCGACCGCTGAAACCCAGAAGTAACCGGTTCTGGTTAGTTTACATAGGATTCGGGCAGCCTGCCTACAACCAGGCTTGCTACTTACACAATGCATTACAGTGAAGATCTTGCCTTCTGGATATGGCCTGCGGATGGTCCGGGAATCGCCGTGTGGATCGCCAGTGCACGTGTTCTTTCCCTCTGCCCCCCTCTCCCTCACATGGCGGCAGTGGCGGCGGCGCCTCCCTCCCTCCTCCTGGCTTCTCCCCGCCCTGCCTAGATGGGGGAAGGGGGCTGGGCTTTGTTGGTGCCAGCAGCAGCAGCAGTAGCACTTGAGCGGCCGCCATTTTAAGCAGCCCCTCTCTGGAGCCCTTTCATGTGCTGCTCATTGTCCCTCCGCCGCCACCAGCCCCTGCCGCTCACAAGACACAGGGAAGCAGCCACAGGGGCTCGTGGTGCTCTTGCATAATTCCCCCCAAAAATATAGTCCGGCCCCCCACAAGGTCTGAGGGGGCAGTGGACTGGCCCCCTGCTGAAAAACTTTGCTGACTTCTGGCCTGTGTGGTCCAGCATCCTGTTCTCACAGTGGCCAACCAGATACCTGTAGGAAAACAATCAGGACCTGAGCACAATAACACTCTCCCCTCCCTTTTGATTTCTGAACTTCACTCACCCTATCCAGAATTAAATTTAAATTACAAGTGGGATTCATGATAACCATAAGGGATTAATTTCAAGACTTCTGTCACACCATTGTTGCTCTTTTGAAGATGAGAGGCAGCAAACACAGTATTTAGTTCTTCTGCTCCTGTGTAATCTCAAATTAATTTTAACAGGGTTCACACATAAAGTAAGTGCTTGCCTTGCCTTTCTGTCAACAACATAGCCCCTCCCCCCCCGCAAACACCATTTGCAGCACATCAAACACTGTGGTCCATGTTAATTTAGTGAACAATAACTGCTTGGCTCTATGCACATAAGATGGAGGTGAATAAAATCCACATTTTGTCATCAGTTTAATTAATTCCAATATTTATGTCCCACTTTTATTAAAATTTGGGGGTGTTGGTGAGAGACTTGGCCTGTATAACCCTGGCCCCAGTTCTTGGCCCTTGGTCTCTTACCTGTATAGATTCACTAGTTTATTCAGGGCTGATTTTTTTGCCCATTAACTGATTTGGCCTTGGTTTTTGCTGCAAGGGCATCTGTTGTCCCAGACTGCTTCCTTAAGCAGATTTTATGCACTCTGTGTTGCTAATAAAAATTCAAAGTATATGCAGAGCAACAAAAACATGTCTATTAGACTCTTACTCTCTCTCAGTATAAGGAATAGATAGTGCCGCGAGTATGTATTATCAAAAGGAGAAGAGTGTGTTGTGTTAAATTAAAAATGCAACCAGCATAAAAAGTGTTTGCAAAACAATGACAGTGCTTTCTTGCCTGATTTTATTAATCACAAACAACTTATATGAATTGGAGGTAGGTAATATCTCTATAAGCTGCAGAGCATTAAAATACAAACGAGTGCTACCATATATCAAAGAATTATTGCTTTATTGAGATAGAAATTTCTATACAGTGGTACCTCAGTTTACGAACTTAATCTGTTCCGGAAGTCCGTTCTTAAACTGAATCCGTTATTAAACCGAGGTGTGCTTTCCTGAATGAGGCCTCGTGCCCTTCCACCATTTGGACTCCATTCTTAGACTGAGGTAAAGTTTGCAAACCGGGACACTACTCGTAAACCGAATAGTTCGTAAACAGAGCTGTTCTTAAACCAAGGTACCACTGTAATGACTTACACTGTTAAAGAGCAGAAGCTTGCACATTTGTTCTATCAGCACACAGAATATTGACCAGTCATGTGAACTATACAACCTTTAGCTGATTAAACAATCTATGGCTTTTTAACATGAGTTTGGGGGGGTGTATTGGTTTGTGGTTTTAAAATATATTTTTTGTTCTTATTTTGCATTTTTGTTTGTTGTCGACCACCCTGTGATATTCAGATGAAGGGTGGTATGCAAATTTTAGTTAATAACAACAACAACAACAACAATACCACAGTTTTTATTTTTAAGGCCATATTTTAAAACATGGATGATTTCTATATGTGTGGATGGTTGGGGTTGGGGATTGAGATATGTACCCACTGCCCGCACTGTATTCATTTATTGCCTGCTGCTCCACCCCAATTTTCACTGTTATTTGAGCAGTACATGGGAGTTTAGCACATTGTGCAGAAGGTGGGTATGATTAAGGGCAAAGCTGATGTTGGCAAATGGTTGTCTCATGCAGCATCACTCCTTCTCATAACCCAGTTCCTCAACATAGTCTCTCCCAAACTATCCTTCAATATCATTTCTCCTACCCTACTCTTTGATAGTTCCTTGTTCTCCCTTCCCATCCCAGCTTTGTCCGTTTAATAACAATTGTTCAATCCTTAGGGCAGGCATGATGCCACTTCTATGTTCAGACGTGCCTACCACATTAATAACAATAATAATTGCAATACTAAATGTACAGGTATAGCAAGTACGTGCTAAGATTGAAAGGAACAAAAACATCTCCTCCAAAGTTCCTCTGGCTGTGAGGCAAGGGTTGGGTGGAGAGTCAAATAAAATAATTGCTTCCATTTAGGAAAGAGGTCACCATCATGCTATGTATATTTACTCAGCAGTAAGTCCCATTGAGCACAATAGGATTGGTTCAAATGTAATTGTGTGTTGGATTGTATCACTGCCTATGGTGATAACTCTAGGCTTATCTTGGGTTTATTTTGATTCGTTCCATTGCTTGATATGAAATATGGCAGGAGACAGATGTGGCTTAATTTTCTAGCTGTGTAGCCAGCATTTGAGTTTTTCAGTAATGCCGCATCTGGTTTCAGTGATCATTTTTACAAGGAGGATTGTTCTCCCACTTACTTTTGGAATACCTGTGATTTTATATTAAAATTGTTGTGTTTGTGTTGCAATTCTTTCCAAAGAATATAGCAAAGGGCTGTTTGGAAAATGGATTCCACATTCCATGGGATTTTCTGAACTGCAGACAACATTACTTCTTGGAGTCAGGAGTTCAAAATGTCACCTCCATAAAATGTGTAGGAAATTACATTGGCCTTATATTGATATTTGTTTTGGGTAATAGAAATAATATATTTTAAAATCACCAGTTTTTCATCCAAGTTAAATATCTAGTAGTGCATTTTTCTGGACAGCATATTTGTTAGTAGACAAAGTATGCTGAAAAGATGTAACTTCTGGGGTGTGTGAGAGTTTTAAAAAAACACTATCTCTTGTAGCGGTACAGAGAATGATGGTATCAGGTAATACTGCTATCAGGGATAGTTTGGCTTTTATGATCTGGCTCCACAACCTTTGTTTGTCAAGGCAGGCTTTCAAACACATTGCAAATGTAGCTTTCCAAATCTTTTACTGCAGATCTTCCAGTGTGTCGTGAAGTCATGGAGGCAATTCTTAAATGTAAGCCACATCAAATGAATGGGAGCCATGCAAGGGGTTTTGCACAGTTTCCATTCGTTTCACTTGTGTTTGAGAACTTCACAGAATCGTGCCCATAAACTCTGTCCTCTGTCCTTTAATCTAGGGTGAAAAGCCAATAAAATTTCTTAAGGTATTTTGAGAATCCCATTAATTCTGTAAATATTTCTATATGAATGTTAAAAGCAAACATATTAAGATTCTATGTTTTGCTATGTTTTAAAGTTGAACAGCAGATGTAAAGTTCTGTATATTTCTATTTCTCTGTCTGAACTTTGTAATCTTGATTGGCTTGCAGCTAACCTCTTCCAAGGCTTGGCTAGCTTAACTTACACAAGCAAGCATTTGCAGGAATGTTAAATAGACAGTATCTGGGAAGGATTTTTCATAGACATTAAAAATTAGGATAAGATTATTATTGCTGCAGGACATCTTATCTGCTTAAGATGTAGGCCCAATATCCATGCTAATGTGGTTAGCTTTGTAATTAGCAGAAAATACCATAACAACTGACTAAGCACATTTCCATAGACACAAATTCCGTTCATTTCAATGAAGCCTAATCTGAATCAGTATGCTTAGAATTAGAGCCAAGAGACTGGATGAAAGTGAAGAAGCACAGCTGATGATGTGCCATTGCAGCTGAATTGTGATATGCTATGCAGACTGGCTATGCCCACTTAAAAAGGAAACTGCCAGGTTACCATCCATTAAAATCTGTTATGGCCAGCATAGCATATTTGTAGACATCAGTGAGATAATTTATGGTGAAAAGCAGTCTGTAAATACAGTGGTGCCTCGCAAGACGAGAAGAATCTGTTCTGTGATTCTCTTCGTCTAGTGGTTTTTTTGTCTTGCGAAGCAAGCCCATTGACGGATTAGCAGATTAGCGCTATTAGCGGCTTTTAGCGGCTTATCGGCTTATCAGATCAGCTGATAAGCGGCTTAGCAGCTTAGAAAAAGGGGAGGGGTAAAACCCGCAGGAACTCGCAAGACATTTTCGTCTTGCGAAGCAAGCCCATAGGAGATTTGTTTTGCGAAGCACCTCCAAAACGGAAAACTCTTTCGTCTAGCGAGTTTTCTGTCTTGCGAGGCATTCGTCTTGCGGGGCACCACTGTATAGAAAATAAATAGATATGGTAGTTCCTGCCAGACATTATGGGCCTACAACTCCCATAATCCCTAACCATTGGCCACACTTGCTGGGACTCATGGGAGTTGTAGTCCAACATTGGCTGCTCCTGGACTATAGCTTTCAGGGGCACGGCTAATTAGAAGGGAAAGAGCTTCCTTAGCAGTGACACCTTGGAGTTTTCCCGCCTCCCTATGTTTGTTGTTCTGTTCCATCTTTTCATCTGTTTACCGTGCACGGAATCTGATGGCATCTTTTTATTCTTTCTGGCTTTTTAAACCAAAACTGTGCTAATGCTAATGCACTGTTCTTTGCTTCTGTTGGATTCACTTTGTTTATACTCTGTGACTGTTTAAATCTGTTTTAGGTCATACATAATGTTGTGGTTGTTGTTTTTTTAAAAAAAATATTGTATTCTATTATTTTAATCTTCATTAAAGGGAACTTCAGTAGCTGGGTGGTGCAGAAATGTAGCTAATAAATAAATATAGTTAGTGATAGATGGAAGTGGCCTTGTTTTCCCATATTTGTAATGGCTCCTGTGGTTTTATTGCTGCTCCCATGTGCTGCCTTTTATTGCTTTTATTGTTATTTTATTAGTTATATTTTAATGTTTTGATATGATGTTGCAAGCTGCTTTCAGAATTCAAAGGTGGAAATATTTTCCCCAAGCATAACCCATTGGGATCTCTCACACATTAGCAACAGTGGACCCTGCTACTTTCCTGTCTTCTCCTTGCTCCTAGCAGCAGGATAGAACTATACCAAGCTCCAATGAGAGTCTTCCAGTGACAGCGCTAACATCACTGCTTGAGTGCCTAGTCCCAGCACCTACAAAAAATGACAAGCTGTTGCCTTACGCTGGTTTTAAAATGTTCATGTCAGATCCTCCGAGCTACTGCCTCAGTGCATCAGCTGAGATGCCATTAAAGGGCATACACATTTCAGGTATCATGGCCACTGAATGAAAACAAACCCCTCTGAATATAACTTGTGAGCAGCTCGTGGAATGTTATTTTGCTTATATATGTATAGTTCACTCTGGCTGAACTTGCTGATGAGGGCCTGCTAGTCGGCTAGGGAGCCATCTAGAGTGGCAAGAGACAATACATTATAGACCAGTTAACCTGGCCTTAGTAGTAGGCAAGCTCCTTGAGACATTAATAAGGGATGAGATCACAAAACATCTGGAGAAATATGAGCTGACAGAATCCTAGTCATCAAGAGATTTGCAAAGTGTAAATCTCGTTTGACAAACTCAGATAGAATGTTGTAGAAGTGGAAAGAACTAGAGACAGTGCAGTTACTGTGCAGTCCTAGCATCTCTACTAAGAAGTAAGCCCCACTAAGTTTAATGAGATTTATTCCCAGCTAAGTGTGTATACATGTCTAACCCCAACTATTTAGCTTGGGGGGGGGTGGAATTGCAATTGCAGTTGCAGTTAAGACTAGAATACTGATTGCAAAAAAAAAAAAAAATAAATTCAATTATGATTGAATAAAATCAAGTCACACTGAAAGTTATTGTTATACAGGCAACCACAGGGATTTCTCCAGGAGGTTGGGCTGGGCTGTATCTATTTCTAGCACAATAACTATTAACCCTGTCCCTGTTGCTGCATTGGCATTCTGTAGTTATTGCATCTCACCATAATCAGTTATTTGCCAGAAACATGACCCAAAATGGCCACATATTTTATTTTAACAATACAGGTGTCCAGCTAGGGTTGCCATACTTCCAGATTTTCCCAGACATTTACAGAATACTGCATTTGGCAGCAGTGTCTGGGCAGAAATTGGTTAAATGTCTGGGGAAATCTGGATGTATGGCAGCCCATGTTGGCAGTGCCATTTTTTGCTGTTTTCGCATAAAAATATCTCAAAACCAGCATTTTTTAAAAAGCGATTTTGCCCAAAAAGCTCAACAACTTTTCTGTCCAGATTTTCACTGTTTGAAATATGGCAACCCTACATAACAGCAATACTCACAATAGGGAACCTTAGGAAGTATATACTGTAACACGGTTTGCAGGATCACGTCTTTGGGTTGTGAAACTGTTTACACAATTCTATTATGTAATTAGCATGGTTTTCCTCTGCCAGTGAAGGGCATGCCAAATGACAGATGATGAATATATTTATTTGGATTTTTGTTGTTTTTTACCTGAGGAGTAGGTGTGCCTTTCAGTTCTTTCATGCTGGCTACAGAGTAAATCTTAAGATTTTAAGATTAAGCAACATTCTGAATAATTTGCATTGCTGTTGCACAAGGCACCTAAATTTATGGATGCCACACTTTTATGAGATATGTAGAGGAAATACAGTGATTGCTCCAGGCTATATCAGATGCAGCTTGCTCTCCCAAGAATATACTGTAGTTTGGTTATAGGAACTGATTTAGAGGAGTTTGTGGAATAATTTACATATCATGTAGAAATCTGCCCCGTATTGGCAATTGTTATCATTTTTTCCTCTGAAATTTCAGAGAAGTGCTGTGTTCTTCAAGTCTTCTTTTAGATTCTAAATGAACTTGCAGTTGTTCTCAGAATACTTACCTATGTCTTACCCCACATGTGCCCACTTGAACACTTCGATTAGCGGAAAAGGTGCCACCTAATGCCTGTTCCACATTTGTAAGGTGTTGATCATTTAGTATGGCAGTACCAATAGCCTAGTGCAGATGGGGCCTTAGTCTGAACAGGTAAATAGGTGATTAATTCTTCAGTAACTCCTCTCCAGCTCTACAAACCATTGAGGTGGTGGACATTGATCTGTAGCTTGGAATTGTGCACCTCTTCTCCCTGCCTCTTATTCCAGTGCATTGTTCAAGGCTGGAAGTTCACTTTTTGAACATAGTCTAGTTTTCATTGGTAATACTGCCGTTTTTCCAAGCTGACATAATTTGACAGAGGGGTCAACAAGAGGGGATTTAAGGATTTATATTTATACAAGTTTCTTTATTTAAAATGACAGCAAGAACAACCCACAATTCCTACATAGAAGCCATGAAGAGAAACAGAAAGTGTCTAAGTACAAGGGAGGCAGGCCACAACAGACCCTAAATTTTATTTAATGCTAACTGTACATCTTCGTTTAGGGCAGGTTCTTGTGACTTACAGAGGGGAAACAACCTTTCTGTTATGTGGGATATCTATGATAGATCTCCTGGTATATTTACAAACTGAAATATAGCTGGGGGAGTTTCCCATTTATGTGAAGTAGTTGGGGAGGGGTTGTTGAATTCTTCCCCTCCCTATGCAATTTTCTTGATCAAAAACCTCTCCCAGCTTCTGTTTGTCCTGCAATGATAAAACACCAAGGTCTATATTCCTCCTCCAATAGGCCAAACGTCATATTAAGGGGAATTTTTTTTAATCAGAAAAATGACTTGGAGATGATTAAACATCTCTCTCTGACACCACTCAGAGAAAATGGCAACTCCTGCAATTATATCTCAGTTAAAAGACACACAGTTACATCATGGATTGTCCATGTAAGAATAGCACTTGGATGTTTCACTGACTAGGAACATAGTACAAAAACGCAAGGTTAAAATCAGCTCAAAACAAAACAAAAGCAAAAACCCCACAGGATAATGGTGTTGCTGCATGATGAATATGTTAAAAATACATATATATACCCAGTCCAATTATTTCAGGAGCAGTTTTGAAGTGTGTGACCTTTCTTGCAATAGGCAGCTTGGGAAATGTGTTAAAATGAAAACAAATCAGGCAAATTCCTGGAGGGGAAACGGAATTTCCACTGGTAAGTTAGACCTGGAAACTTTTCTTTATCATGTTTGCTTTGGCTAAATAATCATCTCATTCATTAGTCAGTCTATATCTTTCTCATCATGGTACACTCTCTTTTATTTGCACACATCAAAATTACAGGGAATTATGAATTAGAGGATAAACAAACTCTTATGTGCACTGGATTAAGGGCATGTTTAGTGATTTAGCTCAAATATTTGAAAGGTTTGTGGATGAATTTGGTTTGTGCTCATGGGCTGATTACTGTAGCCGAAGTTGCAAGAGACTTCATTCTTATGCATCACATAGCGCAGTGGTATAGCACATGGCAAGCATGCAGGTATAGAAAGGCCAAAGTTATTTCATGAACAAAATAATCTGTTCAGCAACTCTAACTGTGGGATTCCAAAAGGCTAGGACATCTGAGGACGATGAAAAATTATGCAATGCAATGTAAATGTAAATATCACCAGTAATATATTGTGAAGTAAGGCATTGGCATAAATGCTCTTTAAAAGTATCCCTGAAAGATTTTATTAAAACTTTTTCATAGTACAATAAGATTAAAAAAAATAGATAAAAAACAAAAACAGTCAAAGAAAGAGAAGAGACACAGTCCTCTCTCTAAGGTAGCTCTTAATCCTTGTCCCGCACAGAAAGTGGTGGACCCTCCCAGCTCTCACCTGGGAGCTTTCCTTTCTTCTCCTTGTCTCTCACCCTGGGAGGTCTTCCCTTCCCTGCCAAATGCTCTTTAAAAGTATGATGGTTGCATCATTGCTTCAGAGTGTCTACTTTCAAATGAGAAATAATGTTTCATTTATGAGATTTTATAGTGCAATAAACAAAAGGTTGCCAGAATGTGTTTTGTTAACCTTCTTCTGGCTTGTATGCTAAAAACAATTTCTAAGTGTTTTAAAATGAGCTCACTCTGGAAGGAATGGTATCTAATTTACAGATTCCATAGACAGAGGTGCAGAAATTTTGTATGGTCTGACATTTCAACAACACAATAAACATGATAAATGAGACCAGATCTGAAGGACTACTGGGTGTAAACCAGCATGAATAATTGCAATCACCCACTGGAATTTGCCCCCTCTTCATACTGTTCTTAGGTACAAATAAGCAGTACTTTTGGAATTGGATTTTCTGATTTAACAAAACATGATAGAGAGGTTTTGAGTGTATTGTTGCATGCCACCCCAATCTCTGAGCGTGCGAAATTCCAGGGGTTCTAGGTGCACTTGCTTAGGGTCCATGTTTTCTTTTGGAAATGAGGCACAGCGGACACTGATGTCTTTATGATATATGGTTTATTGACACATATATACCACCTGAGCCTACAGTGGAAGAGCTCACAGCATAATCAGCTTCTTCCGTAGGTGCAGCCTTGGATTCAACATACATAAAACATCACTCCCTGCCTGCTGCTTTCTGTTTCAGTCACATAGCTCATAACTCCAACCCCGCTAACCTAAGCTCTGACTTTATCTGTTGAGAGAGAGGGGCCCCACACATTTGCCATCTCACACTGAGTTCTTTTTGATCCTCTGTGTTCTTAATGGCCCATCTGCCAGGCTATCATCTTAACACGGGAGGCTAGCCTGACTTAATTAGATTTTAATACTTGCTGATTCCAGGTGATTATAAGTGTCTAGCACACAGTTTAACACCCAAACCTTAATTAAATTCTACACCTACTGGACCCAGGAATTGAGGGATGTCAGTTCCTAGGTCTGAATCACCATGTGTCATTGCTGTAGAATGGAACTGGGAAAGTGATGTAGGCCAGTCATTAGCACTAATCCAGGATGGGTTTTCAAGTTAATTTATGGCATGCTTTAGTTTTCCACATAATTAATTAAAATATTAGTGCACATTCATGCACACACACATCTATGTAAGCCAAGCCATGTTACCCTGGAATTGCGTTTAGGACGCTGTCCATTACACATCAACCTAAATATGTGCTTTTACAAATCAGCAAAAAGCCCCATGTGATATTACTAGGGATATATTACTCAGTAACTGTTTCAAGTCACTTGTCTTAGAATCAGTGCAATTGTGAGCTGCTAAGCTTTGATTACAAAGGTATTCACTGTTATTTCAGAGTTTGCATTAGCTCTTGGCACTCATCTGAGAGCAATTCAAAGCTGTGACTTTTTGTTGTTCTGAACTATGAAGCCCTAAATGGCTTGAGCTCAGATATAAAAATGAGAGATCATTCAACTCCTCTACTGTGTTTGCATTGCAGGCAGCTGAGGGCAGATAGTGCATTCTGGCTTCAAATGTGAACAAGGAAGGAAAACAGAGAGACACTCCTGGTAGCCTCTCCCTAAGCTTTTAAACTCATTGGGCTAGAAAGTGTATCATTCTCAGAATCAAAGTATCTTCAGGGAGAGGTAAGTATTAAAGAAAGAAAAAAAAATGTAAGCAGTCCTAAATGCTGTTATCTGAGTTTTAAACTGAACTTCTAAAACGTATTTTGCCTATATTTTCCACCATATTTTGATGATGCTGACATGCCTGAGTTTATGGGATAGATTAGATATAGGCCTGTACATAAAGACCTCTACATCCTTTGTACATACCATGAATAAACTTTCACAGTATGTAGGCAGAATCAAGTGCTGTCTGCACTTTTAATAGGATCTAACTGAAATCTACTAATGCTATCACCCCTGCTACTACCATTTAGCCATTTATTTGCCAGAGGTGTGTTAGGCTCTTTACAGCAGTGGCCTCATTTCTTCATAGCAACCTGGAAGATTTAGCTTTTGGAAAGAAAGAATGCTGGAATCCCCAGAGTTTTCTAACCTACTCCAGATTTAAACATTCATTATTTATAACAGCATCCTGGAAACTACTTTGCTCAGGCAATTAATTACAATGACCCAGCTGAACGGAAGATGGTACAATGCCACATGCCGTGCCATGTAATTAGTCACTAGGCCAGCTCTGCACATTAAAATCTACAGACTGTCTTTATTGAGTACAAGAGATCACCGGTCTTATAGATAATGGCTTAGATGGGAATTTTCATTCCTTAAAAGCAGCGGATATTAAGGTATGAAATGTAGTACTCCTAATAGTTTGTTCTTGGAGATTACTACTGCTGCAATGTCCAAAGGCAACATATAGCATTTTCATTACCTCCTTGGCTGTCATCTTGAGCGGTCTTTGAAAAGCTTTACAGACTTAAGGGCAACTGAGGCAGTAAATGTTGTTCCAGAATGATCCTCCAGTTTTAAATGCCATCTAGTGACAATTCAATGAGCATAGAAACTGCAAATCCCAGAAAGCGGAGAATATTTCAGTTTTAGGCCTACCGTGTTGATAGTACCCCAAGCACAAATTTGGTACAGTCCCCTACTCCTCCAGATATGAATGTACGATACCCTAGAGAAAGAGGCTCAGTGTGTATGGAATGCCAAGATGTTTTTCAACTTTCTGTGTTGACTGCCTCCCATTACAAATCAGTGTTACAGGATAGATGGAAAGAAAATAATAAGAGCATTGAGCTGTAGTAGTTGTGTGCGCCCCCCCCCCAGCTTCCTCTAGGCCTCGTATAGATAGCCATGGCTTTCAGTGCAAACTACTGCATTTTTTTGCAGTTCTTCCTTACATAAAACAAAATAACAACGAAAGGTGGTATTATTGGAAAATAGGCCATTGTAAGTAGTTTATTAAAAAAAGGAAATAGTAATATGGCTAGGGATTTTCATGGCTCCTGTGAGCAGAGCCTCATACAGTGGTACCTCAGGTTACAAACGCTTCAGGTTACAGATGCTTCAGATTACAGACTCTGCTAAACCAGAAACAGTGCCTTGGGTTAAGAACTTTGCTTCAGGATGAGAACAGAAATCGCACGGCAGTGGCAGCGGGAGGCCCCCATTAGCTAAAGTGGTACTTCAGGTTAAGAACAGTTTCAGGTTAAGAACGGACATCCAGAACAAATTGAGTTCTTAAACCAAGGTACCACTGTATTACTTATTGAAGATATGTTGTGTTTTATTACATGGCAGGCACTGTAAGCCCGCTTTCTCCAACACGGTGCCCTTCAGGTGTTTTGGACTACAACTCCCATCAACTCCATCTAGCACTGTCATGATGGGAGTTGTAATCTAAATGATATGGAAGGCACCAAGCTGGAGAAAGGTGCTCCAGATAACAAAAGACTGATGCTGAGATTTAAACATCATTTGTTTGTTTAATTCATTTGTACGGATTTCAGAAAGAGCTCCAGGTATTGCGTATGCCTCTCTTTCTATGATAAAATATATACATTGGTAGCTCTGGATGCGGATGGGATCCGTTCCGGAGCCCCGTTTGCATCCTGAAGCGAACACAACCTGTGTCTGCGCGTGCGCGGGTCATGATTCGTCGCTTCCGCGCATGCGCGTCACGTCATTTTGAGCGTCTGCACATGCGTGAGCGGCGAAACCTGGAAGTAACACGTTCCGTTACTGCAGCCCGAAAATGCTCACCCCAAAGCTACTTCAACCCAAGGTATGACAGTACTCCTCAAGAGGTACTATCTTTGTTTGATTCAGCTCTTTTCAGAGCTGAGTAAATTAAAAACAACCACGCTAGTTATTAGAATCATAGAATCGTAGAATCATAGAGTTGGAAGAGACCACAAGGGCCATCGAGTCCAACCCCCTGCCAAGCAGGAAACACCATCAGAGCACTCCTGACATATGGTTGTCAAGCCTCTGCTTAAAGACCTCCAAAGTAGGAGACTCCACCACACTCCTTGGCAGCAAATTCCACTGTCGAACAGCTCTTACTGTCAGGAAGTTCTTCCTAATGTTTAGGTGGAATCTTCTTTCTTGTAGTTTGGATCCATTGCTCCGTGTCCGCTTCTCTGGAGCAGCAGAAAACAACCTTTCTCCCTCCTCTATGTGACATCCTTTTATATATTTGAACATGGCTATCATATTTACTGAGCTTCTCTCAGTAAAGTGTGAATCCTGAACTTCACTGAGCTTGACTTGAAGCAGAACATTGGCCAGAGTGGGTTAAGCTTTTATATATATATAAAACTATATATATAGTTTAGATGAGTTCATTGCCACATATTAAGTAGCCCAGTGCCTATAAAGGAAGTCAACACAAGTTCATTTTGCAGAGAGAGAGAGAGAGAGAGAGAGAGAGAGAGAGAGAAGGAGAAGCAAGCTTCTCACACACCTGTTCTTAGAAATGGTATATTCCTTGTTTTTGCTTGTAGACTATAATGATTGTTATCACAGTTAAAAAAAATCTTTTCCTGGATTCCCTTTGATCTTCAAAGAGCACTAGTGTTTCCAGAGGACAAAGAAAGCATAACAAGAATATTTTAAATGTGTAACCAGGCAGGTGATTTGCTTGCAAAACACACTAGGTGAAGAGTCTTATTTCAATTTCAAGGAAAATATGGAGAAGTCAGAATGGTTATATTCATTCTCCATAGAATAGGTAGTAAACCAAGCTTTACTTAAAATAGAACTGTTGACATTATATATGACTTTAGTCATGTTCATTAATATCAATGTGACTTCTCTGAGTAAAACCCAATGTTTAGTATCTTAGATTTCCTTCCATTTCTGTTCATGAGCAAAGGCACCCAAACCATAGTTAGAATCTACCCATACTCTATGAGGCAGCCTATGGGCAAGTTTGTACACTACTGCCCATGCATATGTGTGCCTGTGTGAGCTACATTTGGCAACCCCAGAAACACAGCAGGCTATAAAAACTGATGTTTCAACATGTTCAGTTTCTTGGAATAACATATAAGCACCCAGAGCAAATCATCATTATCATCACCGTTAAGACCTGGGTAGAAAAAATAATAATTTTATTTTTGCGATGGGTGAATAGAGAAATAGACATTTGGGTTTTGTGGAGCACTTAAAGAATGAATAGGTTTACAGTAGTAATATGCAGAAGAAGATATTGTCCAATCAGTTTGATTACTCATTTCCTGAAGTGCCAGCTAAGGTAATAGCCAGAGAGCTAAACAAGGCTTGATCAGAAGTGGTGTAAAATGCTGCTTTATTGTGTCTCCCCCACATGTCGCAAGGACTGAATAAGGATGATAAATCAGTTCAAGCTGCTATTGAAAGCGGACAGATGATGGAGTTAGATCTGCATTGTAGCACATATGAAGCTACTGAACAACACATATAACATGAGATGCCCAGTTTACAACAGGCAAATAGAAGGCAGAGCAGGTGTGATTTCATGGTGGGATTCTGATCCACTTTATACACTACATTTTAAATATTTATTCATTGATTTGATTTATTATACCCTACTCTTCAACAGATTTCCAGGGCAGTTTGCAAAAACTTAAGATTACAAATTGAAACAAAAGCAAAAAAGCACATTAAAACAACACAGTATAACAGCAGCCAGCAGAATTAAAAGCAAAACTTCCAAACATTGTGAAGGCAATGCAGAGAGGATTTAATACCCTGGTATTTATTTATTTTTAAAAAGTATTTGCCTGCTGTTGAACCACAACTTCCTGGGTGAGAACGTTCCATAGCCAGAGTGCAACAACCATATAAACCCTGTCCCATATAGTCTTCAGTGGTGGTAGTATTGAAATAGTGTTGAAAAAGCTATGGGTAAGCACTTGCGGAGTAAACAACTGTAAATCTTATACGTAAGTATTTGTGGAGCCAACAGACTCTTAAGGCACTTCATGTGATGGACTTTCAAGGTTTAAAAAAGCCCCAGGCAGAATTGAACCCAGAAATGAGCTGCAAGCACAACTATTTTCAGCTTCAATTTTGACCAAGCATGGAATTACATTGTTGGAAAAATATTTGGACTCAATACCCAATACCCTGTGAGTTCATCCTGGACGGCCAATAAGATCCAAACTCCAATTTTCAAGTCAAACAGGACATTTATTTAGATGTTGCAAGGCCAGTGTGACATAACCTCAACCAGCAAGTAGTTGACGGTAGCACACCGGATATGAAAACAGAACAACCATTTATACACTTACAAGCAAAGGTTTAATCAGGAGGCATAGCAATTTTCTTATCTTTCCCTCCTTCCTTTGTCCTTAACAGTTATAGTAATAGCTCCTGCATACATGTCATTCCATTCTTCTCCCATGGTTTTCTTGCACATACAACCTTCACTTTCTTGGTCTTTCTCACACACATTTTAATATTTATTCTGTAATTCAATAATTTCAATAATTATCCAACAACACCACAGTGGCATACACATATGGTTTTGAGATAAGGTTATTTAGAGCAGATGTCTTCAACCTTTTCAGACCCAAGACCCACTTTTAACTCAAACATACATTTGGAGACCCATTTCTTTGTATGGTGATAGTGCTCCTGTTACGAGCCACTTTGAATGAAGCCTTGGCCCAGTAGTGGGTCCCAACCCACCTGCTGAAGACCAGTGATTTAGAGCATCCATTGTCAACTGGTGGGTTAGGATCCGTGAGCTCTTGGGCCAACTGCAATGCAGACTGTAGGCACAGTTGGCTTTTATCCTCAGTTGGCAGACCAGGCTATGCTCATTGTCTGGGCAGTTGGCAGACCAGGCTATGCGCATTGTCTGGGCAGTTGAACTTTGTTCTGGGCAGTTTTGCAGCTGGCTGAAATTTTGTTTTGGTAGGTTGTCCTGCCCTGCAGTGCAGCCGGCTGGGGAATTTAGAATGGCTGGCCACTGGGAAGTGACTGCTCACACCTTGTGAGTGGAAAGCTGCCTATGAGGGGCCACAACCATCACCCACCCAGAGCAGGGTATGTGGCCATTGTCAGCTTTTGGGTCAGGATCCATGAAAGGATCGTGTCTGACCTAAGCTAGGCCATACCAGTTATACACAAATGTGGTAACAAAAAATTAAGAAATGAGTCCCATTATGCAAGCTTGAGGTAAAGCATGGTTGAAGACCCATGATATAGAGCACTGAGCTATGAATGGAATAGGAAAGCTCAGATATTTGGGTAGGCTTTAAGTCCTCACAAAGCAGCTGATTCTCTCATCCAGTACATTAAGCTTGCCACTCGTCCATTATTTCATGAAATATATTTAGTATTAAAATCTAATATTAATAAATAAGGAACAGTTAGCCAACCTACAGGACCCCACTCATAGGGATAATTTAGACGTTGCATAAGCCTGGTAGGGTTGGAGATGCGTCCATGGTTTGTTTGTCTAGCAGACAATTTTATGAGAAAGTGTGGCAGATAATTTTAAGAGAAAGTGTGTCAGGCATACTTTTTTGAGAAGCAAATGTCATCCTTGCTTTTGTTTTATTTTCCACAAGGGTACTCATTCCTTATAACTGGCATCACTGACAGTACTACTACTGAAGGGCAAACAAAGGAAAATGCGAAGGAAAGAAAATGTAGTTCTGAGTAGTAGGTAGTGATACTGTTGAACCCTGCAGACAAAAAAGGGGGTAAACTTTGTGTGCAAAAAAATGGGGTCAAATAATCCTATGAAAAGGTTAGTATCTAGTAAAATCAGGAGGAAGAGAATGTAGTTGTCAGGGAAAATTGGGAGCGATGTTTGTGACGAATGTGAGTCAGAAAAGGAGGCTATACCGTGGAGATGTACAGAATAATACAGCACATAAGAGCACTGGATTTCACAACAGTATTCCTAAGTGTCTTGCTTTGATCCTGAGCACAGTTAGGTACATTCCTCTGAAATCAAGTAGATGTGCCTGGGAAATGGGTACACATCACAAATACAATGGTAGGTCCAAGGTATGTAGACCACAATTGCATCTAGAACCATGCACATTTCACCTAATGATAGTGAGATGCTTGACATACTCAACTTTGAGGTTTATAAAAATCATCCTCTGCAAACATCAAGGGTACCAAGGGTAGACAGATGTTGTGTGCTTGCTCATATATGGGAAACAATTAAAGTACTTGGTACACAGTGGCAGATAGGGAGGAGCAATTTTAGTACAGTTCAGGCACTAGGATTGCGGAATCTATAACATCACAAAAGGATTACTGAATAGGCTCAAGAATGGGATATGAAGAATGGGACTGTAACTGAGCTACAAGACAAGTTAAAAACAAAACCCTCCCATTTTTTTCAATAATTATATTTCTGTTGAAATTAGACACCATGTTACAAAGGATGATACAGTCCAATGGCAGACCAATCTAATAAAGTAAACATGACAGAATAAAATGCAGGAAGAGCAAAATGATAACATTAAAAAAAGTCTGTAGAAAGAGACAGGGTTGGACACTTTAAAAGTTTGTTGAATGAAAGTATTTCCAGTTGTGTAAGATCTCCACATTTATGGCAATATGTTTTTAAGTAGTTATTAAAATTTGGAGAACTTGCACATTTGCAAACTTTGGTTAAGAACAAAGCTACTGTTCAGCAAAAGCAAACCGTTCCTCCAATTTGCTTATGTTTGCTTAGAAGTGAAGATGGGAGATGGCATGCCTACCTCTAAAAGCACAGTGTGTGTCCTACCCATCTAGAGGTACAAGTTCATTCTTGATTTTTTATGTATTCTTTTTCTTGCTCGTGGCATGGGTGGATTTGTTACAGCAAAGAAGATGACTAAACTTGGCCTGTGCCCTATGTTAAATTTACAGGTTGAACCTGCAAGTATCAGATTTATTTCTATTTGTATTTATTAACCATGCACCTTGTCTTCAAACCTGCAGGGATAGTGCCCCACAAAATAAGATTATTACCTTGACAGGCCTATAGATGGGCTGTACTTGCCCTATGAATGAGGCATATAAAATCCCCTGCCATTCTGGCTTTGATTTCAGTGGGTCTACTCTGATTATGACTTAGTTGGATGTCTCCCCAGGATAGGGATGTGGAACCTCTGGTTCCCCAGATGTTGATGAACTACAACTCCCATCATCACATGCTGTCTGCGGCTAGTAGAAGTTGGAGTCAAACTTTATCTGGAGGGCCACAGGTTTCCCATTCTTGCTTTATGTACTTCTTAAAATTGCCTGTAAATACTTGTATGAAGCATGTTGTAATTTAAAATAATTTGGTATGTCAATGCAGACTTGTCTTTATTCCCATCCATAGGTTTGAGCATCAGGTTTGTGGAAACACTGGAAATACAACATAGCATATTGGGGTTGAGAGTTAGAGTGTTGTATTTTGACATGAGAAGACAGGTTAACAATCTTTTTTCATCCTTGCTACCTGGGTGACCTTGGGCAATTTGTTGTTACTTCCATTTTAACCAAATTCATAGGGCTGTTGCAAGGATGACAAGAATACTCTGCCCACCAAAAATGGGTTCAGAAACAGTTGTTGTTATTAGAAACCTTGTTCTTTAATAATTTTATATCATTCTTATAAAAAGGTGAATAGCATTACTAATAGCATTAGAATTAAGAATGGGTC
Source organism: Podarcis vaucheri (assembly GCF_965113315.1). NCBI lineage: Eukaryota > Metazoa > Chordata > Lepidosauria > Squamata > Lacertidae > Podarcis > Podarcis vaucheri. The sequence continues at coordinate 99,192,400 of NC_138759.1, read as the reverse complement.
TAGATGTTCTTAATGATACTATATCCTAAAATGATAGATATTCAGTGGGTGGAGAGACTTATAAATCCAGATTTTTCATAGTAGTAAATGAGAAGGTAGCATATGTTTCCTCCAGTTTTTATGCTTTTTGCAGCTATCTATCTTACTTACATGTATATCCCACCTTTCTTGCATCATGGAACCCAAACTGGGATAAATATGGTCTCCAGGTACTGATCAGACCCAGACCTGCTTAGCTTCAGCAAGCTGACAGCCACATGTGCCTCCAGATCATATTCTGGCTCTCACCATACCACAAAACCCAGACTAGATCAGGCTATAACAAATCTAGATTTCTTCAATGAGACAGCATCATCATGACAATTAATTTATTTGTATCCTACCCTTCCCTTCCTTTCACAGGAGCTTAGGACAATAAACAACATCAAAATGTAACCCATACAAATGTTTAGATAAGCTCAGGTAAGAGCCACCTTTGGCCCTTTTGTTAATGCGCACATACAGTACTACAAACATTAATTAATTACAGACATTATTCTTTGGAAAGTCCCTGTTAGATTTCCCTTCCCCTTCTGTGCTCTGTATTAATGTTAACAGTTGTATAATCTCGAGCAAAAGACAGTTGTTTCATTAATTTATGCTCATGTTGTGATCATATTTACCTCTCTTTTTTGAAGGGAGAGGAGCTTTAATTACACCTCCAGTTAATTATCTCTGATACATGTTCAACCTCCAAATGCATATTGATGACATGATGCCATTTCCTAATTATCATAATTGCAGCTTCATTTGAGTGGTTAGAGGCTAAATGTGCTGATGTTTGTAGAAGTCTTTGAGCATTGGTATTAAAGCAATATGGGAACAAAGTTATGCATGCATTTAATATAATCATCTGTAGGAACAAAGGAGGGGGGAACACTATAAAAGCATTTAGCTACAAAGTACTCTTATTAATCTTCATAAGCCACCCACCATCCTTTCAAGTTACTACATCTTCCATGGCCCCTCCTACCCGCCCAGCATTATACTCAAGTCCTAGTTTAGTAATTGCAGTGAGATCATGAGCCATACGTCTGGGACACAAACCTTTTTAGAGACTCCTGTAGTGATGGTCCAATATCTTCTTAGGGACAGAATAGTAACCACCTTCTGTTTCAGTCAGTGGTATAAATAGTTTTCTATACACCAGACTTCCTCAACCTGTGTAGCTCCATGGTCTGTGCTTGCATCACTGAAGTGAAGTCTCTTGGGCCCAAGCCTGAGTAGTGTGTATGGAAGTCCTGGACTTCCCAGACGACAAGATACTTCCTTGGCCTCACTCATGTGGTCCAAAGGCACCAGCTTGCAGGAAAGAGGCATATAAGACACCATCCAACTGCCTTAGGTACTCAACTCAGGATTTGTGTAGGGTTTACTCAGGACTTTTTTCAGCTGGAACTCACCGGAACTCAGTTCTGTCTCCTCTCAGGTGGGTGCCATTGGCATTCTAAGAGAATGAGGAAGGCATTCATGGTACCTATTTTTCTAGAAAAATAGCACTGAGTTTACCCCTTAGCCTTTCCTTCTCCTGAAGATATCCCACAATGCAGCAGGTGCAGATATTCGCTCACCATGTATTCCTGAAGGCTTTCTCACAAATGAGAGACATATGACAAGGCAGCAGAGGTTTGGGATCAGAGTTTTCCTTCTTCTAGATAGCCTACCTTTCCAGGTAGTTGCTTCCCATCTGTTGAATGTAATGCATGAACACTCCTAAAACCATCTTCTTGTGGACAATATTGTTCACAGAAGTCTGGAAGCTTTTTTTCAATGTGATGTCTGATATTTATGAGGGCATTCATTGGCATCCATAGGACATGAACTATATGTGCTACTTGGTACAAAACTATAGCAAGAGTTAGCAAATTATATGCAGACAACTCCATCGTCTCCGCTCCTCCACATGCAGCTGCTGGGTGACCTTGGGCCAGTCACACTTCTGTCAAGTCTCTCAGCCCCACTCACCTCACAGAGTGTTTGTTGTGGGGGAGGAAGGGAAAGGAGAATGTGAGCCGCTTGGAGACTCCTGAAGGGGAGTGATAAAGCGGGATATCAAATCCAAACTCTTCTTCTTCTTCTTTCTCCTTCTTGATATTGATTTGTGTATTTCCATTGCCAATCTCTAGCTTGCCCTATGAACAGGAAAATATAGTGTAATCTCACTTCCATTAAAAGTCTACCTGTTTCCTGTTATTTTTACATTGTTGGCATGAATGACTGCATGAAGAATATACAGGAGTATTATGAAAGACAGGAGTGCTTTTACCTTTACATGACAAGCCCTGGTTACATCTGCTAGCAGCTTTCTGCCAAGTTTTTAAGAATGAAAATTGCTTTAAAGCTCTTACATGTGAATCATGTTCTGTCTAGTTTTGTTGGTCCTCCTTTCATGTGCTGAAAATAATTTATTATAGAAATGGTGTGTTAAGGTATGTTAAAGTAAACTTTTTTCTTTCTTTTAAGGCTGACATTATCACTCTAGGGCATCGGGCATCAAATTTTGAGTCACCTCAGGACTCAGATGCCTTTTGAGGGGGAAATAATTTGGATTAATTTAATCCCACCCTTTCTTACTTTTGCACTTCGAGTTTTTTGGTTGTCTGAAGCTGTACCTTTAACATTTTGACTTTCTTCTCCCTTGTAACATACACCTTAGGTCTCCTTTTGTGTGAATATATAAATAAATCTAATCTGATCTAATTCATGATCTAAATCTGATCCAATCACAGTGTGAGGAGACACAATGAGTTAAACATGATGTTGGCTCAGCCTTCAAATTAGAACAAACACAATAGGGCAAAAAGTGCCACCTAATGTGTGATATGTCAGCAAGAGCATGTTCCCACTGTACTCATGTAAAGGCATCATGACACAAAGGCCAGTGAAATGTAGTGATGGACTGGAGTGCAGCACAAGCCAGATGAGCCATAACTAGGGATGTAAGAAGGCAGCAATTTTTGATTCTACCTGTATTTATCACAATCAGTGCTGTTTTCATTCCATAGCAGTTCAGTTTCCACTATATACTATGAAATTTGGCTCACTATCTACTGTTTAATTGAGTTATTTACATAACTTACACAACATACATTCATCTTAATATAAGGAAACCACTATATATAATTTGTGGACATAAAAACAATGTTATGAACAAATACTGATTGTATTTGCTTTACTGATTTCCGTTCATGACCACATATAACCTGCAGCAAGTTCCACTTCCTTTTCTATTTTCATATGAACTCCCCAACATTCCTAATCACCGGAATGCTGGAAGCACCGAACCTGTCTTAAAAGGAGAGGGAGGAGAAAAGGAATTCCCTAAATATTCCAAAAGTGGAGATGTCATCTTCAGAACATCTCCTTTGCAGGCCCTGAAAACAATAACACCAGGGCAGCATTGGAATAGCATGCCTCTTTCAAAACAACAACAACAACAACAACAACAACAACAACAAGCCCTTGTCAAATAACAGCATAGGTATCCCCTAGTTGACTTCTGCCCTAGGAAAGTTTGTCAGCACCCCCAGCACGCCACTATTTCCAAATATTTCCACAAAAGTGTTTTGTAACTTGATTAATAAATGCACAGCATTTGTGTAGCAGAAAATTAGTTTTCCATTCTCTGTGGAGTTACTGCTCTGCCATAAATTAGATTCTCGTTCTCTGCAGGGTTCCTCCTTTCCCAAAGTTCCCTTACTCTGTATAACTCTTTTGCTCCCCTCTACCAGCAACACACCGGCAGCCTGGGGAATGAAAGGAAGACAGTGGAGAATTGCCATTAGAAACGGTGAAAACAGTCCTTGCTTGTTTATGTCTTTGCTCCGGAAGGATTGATTATCTTTCCTCTGATAGCTGCCATTTTATTTATATATACTGTTTGAAATTTCAGAGTAGCACTTCTGCGCTTTTACTCTCCTTGGAGCTATTAAGTGACTTAATAATAAGTGTTTAAATATTTTCTCAGTTATGAAAGCCTCTTTTTGTGGGTGGGTGGGTGTGGGTGTATAAAACAGCAGTCAGAGAACTCTGTTAGTTTACAGCTTTGCTAAGGCTTGTACCAACAACATTTAGGTTTGTCATTGTTGCATTGAGACTCTACTAACCTAGGCCATCTATATATTAATTTAAAAGGTGGAAGGCTAAAGGTCAGAAATCCTACAAGTTGTGAGTCATCATGTGGAAACTCCTTGCTGCTCCCACAGTGCTAACTTTACCCAGTGAGTCATTCTCTGCAGCCTTCTTAGAATGTCACATATGGAAATCGAGGGTTATTCCTCCGCCCCCATGTTTCAGACCTCATATCGTGATGCCATAGGATTGCAAATCTGGGTTCAAAGGTACACACCAGTGTAGCAACAAGGATCACACATTCAAGATTATAACTGAAATTATTTAAGGCCTCATCTGCACTATACATTTAAAGTAGTAGTATATCAATTTAAGTAGTCATGGCTTCCTCCAAAAAATTCTGGGAACTGTAGTCTGTTAAGGGTGCTTAACAGAACTACAGTTCCCACAAGTCACAGAACTACAATCCATCTTCTGAGGGAACTCCGCGACGTCTAGCTCTGTGAGAGAAATAGTGGTCTCCTAACAAGCCTCAGCATCCTAAACAAGCTACAGTTCCCAGGATTCTTTGTAGGCATGGTACTGCTTTTCCATGAGCCACATTGACCAATACATGGACAGTAGAGACAATGGCCTGGTTAACAAATCATACTAAGCCAAACTATGGCTTACCAGACCACATTACTGTGCAGGCAGCCAGAGTGGAGCTACCAACTGCTTTGTCCTTTTGTCCTGCTTTGTTGTTATGCTGTACTGAGCAAAGGCAAGGTTTGACTCAGTATGTTGTCTGAGCCAGGGCTCATGGTTAAGGGCTCTCTTCATGAACCATGTTTTGTTTGCCTCAGTTTTCTAGGGGAGAGCACAACTGATGTTAAATGTAAGCTTGTCACCCTTTTCAACTTGTTTTTGTAAGCATTCAGCAATTGTCTCATAACAAGTGCCACTGTTGCCCATCTCTGCCTGCTTATTATTATGGCTTTACTAGCTGCTAAGGTGCCAACCAAGGCCTTCCTTATCAACTAGCAAGAACTTCTTATAATCCAGTCAAGCCTTTCTCCTTCATTAGCAGCCAGCTGCACTTTTCTTTAAAGAAAGTTTTACAAGACTCTGAAGTTCATCTCTAATTTTTTCATCTTTCCACCTCACTATTCAGATGCATTCATGTGCTTGCAACTCTGAATGTTTATAGAATCACAAATCTATATGAAGCCATGTAATCAAATACTTGTGCCAGGGTTTAGAAATCATTATGGCTTTGGCAATAATGGCGGCAGCAGCAACCACCACCACAACAACATTGACCTCTACAGGTCAATGACAGGCTAATTCTTTGGAACTTGGAGCATAAATGAAAGTTCTAGCCATCAATGGTGTGGCAGAAAGGTGGTTTTAAATGATGGCAGATGTTTGAGAAAAACAGGAATGAAGAGGCACTGAGAGAAAAATGGTGCTTTGAAACAATAGTAGAGGTTTGAGTAAAGGGAGGATGTAAAGATGCTGAGTAAGAAAAAGTGGCCACTTTAAACAATGGCAAACGTTTGAATAAAGCAAGGATAGAGGAATACTGAGAGGGGATAGTGGTGATTAAAACTTCGGCAGATATTTGAGCAAGTAGGGAGTGACATCTGGGGGGAGTGGCAGTTTAAAACAAGGTTTGAATAAAGTGAGAAGGGAGTTTAGAAAAGCTCTATTCTATTAGCTTTTTGGTGTTGGCTTCTGTGTTGCACCCATCTCTGATATTTTACTGTGGGCAGGTGGGGGTGGGTGGGAGAAACTGCCATTTTCCTCTCAGTATATCTGCACCTCCACTTCACTCAAAATTTTATCACGTTTTCCCTTTCGGTATTTCTACCTTTTTGCTGTTCTCACACTTCTCCCTCTTCCATTCCTCAGCCTTCTCATGTGAGAGAGATAAAGGATGTGGAGCCCTGAAATATTAAATAGTACCTTCACACAATGTATTTCACAATGTATTTTATTAACAAGCAAATACCCACAACATCCATCAGATGAAGGTGGAGCAGAAGGCATGGGCAAAGAAAAACAAGGGCTGGGATTGGGAAGGTGGAAAGTGAGCTTAGAAGTTACATGGAGTGCAAAGGGGAAGCTAAAGGAGATTAATGTGCGGGAAGTGGCAGGGGGTGGCAAGTGGATTGAGTAGGGGTGCAAATCCTACTAATGCATAATTCTTTTACTTTCCTTAAAATCCTTATTTTTTTTTGCTGGAAAATATGGTTTTACTATCATTATTATATAGACTAAGTTTCAAGAGCCGCAAGCACTTCAGTCATGTCTAACTTACTCTACCAGTCACAATATCTGAGGTGGTGTGTCACTGTTTTGCCATCCTGCCTGCTGTGGTGGCACTGCTGCTTGTTGGGACTGGGATGGGTTCCAAATAATAAGCATACATTTTCCATAAATTGCCAACTTAGAAACATGAGTTAAAAATAAGAACTGACATCAGCATAGCGATAAACCCACCTGAGAACCCGTTCTGCAACTCAGTGGGATCTATATGCATTTATAAAGTTCCTGGCCACCATTAAACCACCAAATTTCCCAGGAAGTCAGCACAAAGAGAATTGCATGGTGAATGCTTAGAATTTCAAGGCTCTTAAGCATTAATTTCAAAAGAATTGCACGCAGCCAACTTGTTAAATCATGCAACTCTTTGATAAAGTAAGTGGGGGGTTCTGCCTATATAATGTGTGTTTCCTTTTCAACACAGCAACCCTTAAGTGCTTCATTTTTCTGCACCTGGCAACTGTTGTTAAAATTTCTGCATCAGGACTGTCAACATATATTTATGGAAAACAGTCTTCATTGTATTCTAGCCAGAGAATAATCTCCTTTTCTTTGGTGCCTTCATTCTTCTTGATACGCTGGTAGCAATGGTGGTGATGGCGACAAGTGAACATTTAAGCAGCTACAGTTTCACAGGCTCCTACTTACGCTACAAAACACACACAAAAGGGGAGGGGGGAAGCCAGATATTCTTAGATGCTATGACTTTGTTCAGAAAAAACCCCTGTTATGTATTGGCTTTAAACATGAATTTCTGATTTTGCTGTATTCTAAAAGCTCCATTGAGCCCAAAGTTAAGCACATCTAATTCAGACTAAATTCAGTGGCAAACATCAAGGCACATTCTTAGTTCTCCCCTGGGAATAAAGATACCATAAAGTGTTTAATTTTGGGTAGATGAGACCCCAGCTCTTATATTTACTGTGTGATTTCCCTAGAGTTCTTTTCCCAAAGTTGTCCCAAACATTTATTTGGTGTATGTTTTCTCAGCTTTTACAATGGCTATACTTCAGCAATATTTGCTAAACAGTTAAAAAAATTAGGTGTGCCCTTACTTTGAACAGGTAGGACACATCTAGAGTACATACCTGTGCATACATCTTAAGACTCACGGAATAAAATAAGACCAAATTCAATGTAGACTTTCATAAGATGACACTGAATTTATTTAGCAACAAAAACCTTCTGCCTCCCAGGCCAATGCACAGTCACTCAGAAGTCCAAATGAATTCAGTCTGACTCACTCCCAAGTAAATATGCCTAGAATTATGAATCTAGACAGCAAAGATAAAAAGAAAACAATAAAAATACAAATACTGAAGAGTAAAATTGATATAGAAACCAAATATTATACATTATACAAAAAACCCCCCAAAACTAATGTACAGGGATCAGCAAAGAATATGTGGTGTAAAAATATTTTTCAGATACAATCAGTATACAGTAACTAGTTTACAATATCACAAACAATAGCACTTACAGAGGAGATATCTAAATAAGAAATATAAAAAATATTTTCTGCATACAAGGAATGCAGATTTGGTTCTGTTCTGGAATGTTTGAAAAAGAGAAAGTAGCACTTCCAAGTTTTACAGTCTTCTTAATTGCTTTGCTGCCAGATTCTGTTTTTTTATTAATTCCTTTCAAATTAATTAAGAATTGTTTGCCAAAAATTATTGATTACACAATTTTGTCTAGATGCATGCTGTTAAGAGGGAGCCAACGATATTCTAGCAATTCCTTTTGATGAAGTAATCAGGAAGCTTCTGGGGCCTGTTTCAGCTGCTGAGGGGCGTGCTTCAAATGCAAATTACTGCCAAATGAGATTCTTTCCAAATTCCAGCCAATTAAAATATATTTAAAGGGCAGCTGCTTAAAGGCAAAAACAATCCTTCCTCACACCCCCAAAACTGTTGCAAGAAACTTTCCAGGGCAAAAGTCCTCGAGTTTGTCAAACAAGATCTTTAAAGTAATGCGTAGCTGCTATTTATTTTGTCCAAACTGGTGGAATCTGTGAACGGCGCCTATCTGCAGTCAGAAGCTGAGATGACATGTTCAGCACCACCTTAAAAGAGACAAAGCAGGGAGTGTTTGTTCGGGTGTCAGTTTTCTCCTCTTGGCTCTTTAAACCATGTGTGTTTGGCTGCTTGCCCTCTGTGGAGCTGCATACAAATATTGACAGAACACAGTGGTATTTGTTAAGCTGGATCTTGGGAAGTGAATGATTAAAACTCTGAAGGAAGATCTGAAAACTTCAGCGCTTCCCTCCTCCCTCTCCTCAAGAATCTTTAACAGTGTTTAACAGAGTGAAAGTGAAAATGCTGAGCTGGGTCAAATGAAATCCTGACCTTCTTTTCCTCTGCCTTTGCCTTGCTGTAGGTAAGGACAAACTTCTTGAAGTGTTTTCGTTCCTGCATGTTTTTTTTTAATCCCATTATGAATTAGTGGTTGTTTAATGTGTGGTAGTACTGAAAGGGGCTGGGAATGCTTTTGATTTAATTCTGTGATTTGGGGAAAAGTTATGAGACAATCTTTGTAAATAGACAGACTGTGTTAGCCAGTAACTATGCACCATCAAATGTTAATACTACTTTTCTCACAGTTCCATTACAGTAAGTGATAGGCGCATGAATCTCCTCAGACATTTTAAAGACGTACTTAGATCCAAATATCTGGGACACATGAAATTCACCTCAGAATTCCACCTAGTGGTGTTCAACTGAGAGTTCAAAGTTTGCTGCCTGGGTTGTACCTGCAAAACATTATTGTCTCCATCACATAGTTTATCACTGTCATACTGCTTTCTAGTGCCAATGAAAGGGTACTGAAAAACCTGTTTGACTTAAGGTTTTATTTTAACTTGAGAGACTCTTGAAACATTGGATTATTCCCCCCCACTGTGTATGCTACTTTGAAGAAATCACCAGATGACTGAAAAATTGTATACCAAACATTGTCCTGAAATGGGCTTTTTGTAAGAACACAGTTTATTTATTTATATCTAGAGAGAATGAAATAGACCTATGATGCAGTCAAAATTTTCATACCCATGAGGATTACGGGCTGCTTGTTGCTTCCAATTGCTGCATACTAGCACTCAAAACTGCAGAAGCCTGATGATTGCTTTCCATCTCAGTTGCTTATCACCAGTCTTTGGGGCGTCATCTTTTTTCAGTGTAAGCAAAGCATCTTTCATGCCATGGGATCATGTTGCAATAGGAGGGTTTTGGTTAAATATGCCTTGTTAATCTTTAATGTATAAGTAGCACTGAGCATTTGCCAAATGGAAACATTTAAGCAACACCCCATGTATCCATTGCCAAAATAAATGCTGGCAGGCTACAAAATAATATTTTTAAAAGAATTTTGCAACAAACTTCAACATGTGGGTTCAAATATTCCACGATCCTTTGATGCATCTTGGAAAACGTGCAAATGCAAGTTTGCCTATTAAAATCCTACAGTTGGGGGCTGGAAGTTTGCAAGCGTTCCTCTGATTGAATAGCACTTATTCATGAAGCAGGTCTAGTTGAGCTCAATGAAACAGCTTGTTTGAATCAGCACTACGCGTCATTAGAGTTAAGTAGAATTAGGCTCATAAGGAATGTTTATGGGCATATGATGTATATGTCTGATTAATATTGAAAGCTACCTTCATAGAGCAACATGTTAATAAACATAATCACATTTTGTGGAATGTCTTTTAAGAAAATCAGAGATACACAGGGTGAGATGGGATTAGAAGCTGAAGTTTTTGGATTGCCTCTCTTTACTTAAAACATTGGCCTTATCCGCAGTATTACCCTGCCATGGTATTTTATTTGTATCACAACTGCCAAGCTCAGGGGGCTTTACATAGTTTCTCCCATTTTATCTACATAGTGATCTTGTGATTTAGTTATGGTAGTATTGATTGGCCTTAGTGAAACTCAGAAGTTGAAAAGGGTCTCTGTGGTCCAAGCAGATTGGTGTGGATTGCCTTTTTTCCAGCTATGTCTGGTTTGCCCACAATGAATGTTTATGGCCAGGGGTAATCTAGCCACACTGGTCTATTATCTGGAAACTTCGTGTGTGGACTACTGTATGAGGGGCTGCCCTTGAAGAGGACTCATAAGCTTCAATTAGCACAGAAGGCAGCTGCCAGAATTTTAAGCAGCAAGATTGGCTCACTAAATGAATTACTGTACATTGGTTGCCTAGTTGCTTCTGAGCTAATGTAAAGGCACAGATGCTAACCTAGAAAGTGCTAAAACTCTTGGTACTCAAATAGCTGAATATACTCCTCTTTGGGCAAAAACAAGCCTGGCTATGCTTTAAGATTTGCAGAGAAGGGTCTTCTTTGTGCCCCACTGTTAAGGAAAGTTCATTTTGTGGTGATGTGGATGAAGCCTTCTCCTCAATGGTGCCTATTTGTGTCATACCCTCCCACTACAAACACAACAGGTACTTCTTCATATGTAGTAGGAACATTAGAATATATAAGTAGGGCTATGTTGCATAATGCCCAAGAGTAACATTCCTTCCGAGCACCACAAAGATTCAAGGGTAGTGCTGATATCTCCTTGACAATTTTTTACAAACTCAGAGGCCACTTTATGATGGGTGGACCAACTGAGGGGTCGTCACCTCATTAAATGAAAACCTGTTACCTTTCCAACATGGCCACGCAACAAGGCCACATCAAAGCACAAATAAAAAGAGCTACTGTTCCAGAGGGATTTGTAAGGTATGCTAGAGAAAACCATAAGGAAGCTGAATGCCTCAAACACACTCATTTGTTCCAATACATTTGCTAGCCATACTCTTTATTGGGAGGCTGCTGAAAGATGTACACAAAACTAAATGCTTTTCTCCTGGGTTAGCAGTCCAAATCTGTCATTGATGGTTAGGGAAGAAATTTAGTAGACAGATGCAGTAAATATTTTTTTCTGAAAGCAGAAGTAGTTTGTTGCAGGGGTTAAAAAACCCAACCAAAGGGTATGACATTTGTAGGACATCGGGTGAGTTAATATGTAGCAACATTTGCATTTCCTATTGCATTCTAGATTGATCACATGCACACACATTCACACAGATACACATAGCAATTGTGAGGCATTAGGACAATGGTGGCCAATTTGCTTCTCCTTTCTTTTTGTTTGGTATGTGTGCCACAAATCAATCCAAACTGTGGCGTAGTGCCATCCTGTTGTGCTCTGCAGTGCATTAGCAAGGTTTTCTGGTATATTTAGATATGGGTTGAATAAAACGGCATGTTTTTCTTGTCTGCTGGGCTTGGAACAGCTAGCACAGGAGAGTCAGCCAGCCGAACTATGCTATAACCAGGCCCGTAGGTCATTGAGGGAGGGGGACACACAACTTTCGGTACCTGTGAAACCCATGCCTCCAGACAGGGCTCCTGTGCATTAGGAGCAGGGATTATAAAATCAAAAGCAATGCTGATTGTTGAACGCATTCTGCTTCTCCTAGATTTGGTACTGCAAAGCACAAAAAGTGTTGGGTTAACAAACATACACATGCAAATTAAATAGTATCTGTAATTCTTCCTGAGGAAATAATGTGATCTGTCTTGGTATATACAGTGGTGCCTCGCAAGACAAAATTAATCCGTTCCGCGAGTCTCTTCGTCTAGCGGTTTTTTCGTCTTGCGAAGCAACCCTATTAGTGGCTTAGCGGCTTAGCGCTATTAGCAGTTTAGCGGCTATTAAAGGCTTAGCGGATCAGCGGCTAAAAGGCTATTAGCGGCTTAGCGGCTTAGAAAAAGGGGGGGAAGCGGAAAAAAATCGGAACACTCGCAAGACGTTTTCGTCTTGCAAAGCAAGCCCATAGGGAAAATCGTCTTGCAAAGCAGCTCAAAAACGGAAAACCCTTTCGTCTAGCGGGTTTTCCGTCTTGCGAGGCATTCGTCTTGCAGGGCACCACTGTAACTTGAACTTTGTAGTGTAACAGACAAGGGAACCTGTGACCTTCTATATATGGTTGAACCACAGTGTCCATCAGGCCTGACCACTGGCTATGCTGGAATCCAGCAATGTCTAGAGAGCCACAGGTCCCCCATCCCTGTAGTACAGGGCAGACCTAAACATGCCTGATAATTTTCTAACATTTAAGTCTTGCACTTTTACAGTGCCAACTATAGATCCTTCCTACCTAAAAGATACACCTATCTGGCAAACAATTTAGGTTAGAACTGCAGCACAGCCTTAACTGGATGGTTGTTCCTGGACAAGGCTGAATGGGAGAAATAATCATAGTAAGCATATGTGAAGCATCCCGATTAACATCACAGAGTCCTTGGCACCAACCCTGGTCTCAAAATCCAGACTTTAATGGGAATTTTGCCCAAGCTGGGACTACAGGATCCACTTCTTGTAACAGCAAACAGATGTTCACTTACATTTTTTGGAGCTGATTTTGTGCCCCCCCCTCCTTCTGCTCTATTTCCCTGCTCTCTGTACACTGTAGTGCTCCATTGGGCTTCTCAATATAGTCACTAGCATTTCATGCCTTTGGCATAGAAGAAAACAGCTAAGTTTTGGGAAGTTGCCTTGTTAAGACTTCGTAAAACATTATTTTACAAACACTTTCACATTGACAGCAGGAATGGGACATACCCTGCAATCATAGTAAAAAGGTAAAGGTAAAGGTAAAGTCGTGTCCGACTCTAGGGTTGTGCGCCCATCTCACTTAAGAGGCCGGAGGCCAGCGCTGTCCGGAGACACTTCCGGGTCACGTGGCCATCATGACGAAGCAGCTCTAGCGAGCCGGCACCAGAGCAGCACACCGAAATGCCGTTGACCTTCCCGCTAGAAAGCGGTACCTGTTTATCTCCTTGCACTTAGGGGTGCTTTCGAACTGCTAGGTGGGCAGGAGCTGGGACCAAAAGACGGGAGCTCACCCCGCCGCAGGGATTCGAACTGCCGACCATGCGATCGGCAAGCCCTAGGCCCTCTGCAGGGAGGTGGGACCAATTCGGATGGTCCGCCCCCGCCACTTAATGGATCCAAATGGTTTCCAGAGAGTGGTAGGGGATGCTTTATCCCATGTTGATCGGCCTTTCAGCCGATTCCCTGGTGGCCCGCTGGAATGTGGAGTTAACCAGGGCTATTGACTGTTTGGCTCCGAAGCGCCCTCTCCGATTGCATGGAGCCCGGACAGCCCCGTGGTTTTCCACGGATCTGAGGGCAATGAAACAATCGTTGAGACGGCTAGAGCGCCGGTGGCGGATAACTCATTCCGAATCTGACCGGACACAGGTTAGAGCTCAACGTCGAGCCTACCAAGTGGCGATAGCGACGGCGAAGAAGAATTTCTTCACCGCCTCTATTGCATCTGCAGAAAACAGCAGCAGCAGACTTTTTCAGGTGGTTCACAATTTAGCGGAACCACCTGCAACATCGGGGCCCAGTACGGGCCACATGTTCTCCTGCAATGATTTTGCAAAGTTTTTTGCAGATAAAATCGCCCAGATTCGGGAAGAAGTAGACTCCACCGTGGGAGCAGGGCCGGGGCGGGAGAGTGCTAGAGTTCTGTCTAGTCAAGTTGAGTGGGATCAATTTCAATCTGTTACCTCCGAGGATGTGGACAGGCTGCTTGGACGAGTGAAACCAACCACCTGTCTCCTGGATCCTTGCCCATCCTGGCTTATAAAAGCTAGCCGGGAAGGACTGGGCGATGGGCTTCGTGGGGTGGTGAATGCTTCCCTCCATGAGGGAGCCTTCCCAGACCCGCTGAAAGAGGCGGTTATTAAACCGCTTCTTAAAAAACCATCTTTAGATGCGGCCACGATGGCCAACTATCGCCCAGTCTCAAATCTTCCATTCCTGGGCAAGGTGATTGAGCGAGCGGTTGCCGAACAACTCCAGGCACGCCTGGAAGAAGCGGACCATTTGGATCCCTTCCAGTCGGGATTCAGGCCTCATCATGGGACTGAAACTGCCTTGGTCGCACTGGTTGATGATCTCCGGCGGGCTAGGGACAAAGGTGAGAGCTGTTTCCTAGTTCTGCTGGATCTCTCAGCGGCGTTCGATACCATCAACCATAGCATCCTTCTGGACCGTCTTGAGGGGCTGGGAGCTGGGGGCACTGTTATACAGTGGTTCCGCTCCTTCCTCCTGGGCCGTGTTCAGAAAGTGGTGGTGGGGGATGAGTGTTCAGATCCCTGGGCTCTCATTTGTGGGGTGCCTCAGGGTTCTGTCCTCTCCCCCATGCTTTTCAACATCTACATGCGGCCGCTGGGAGAGATCATCAGGAGGTTTGGGCTGGGTGTTCATCAGTATGCGGATGACACCCAGCTCTACCTCTCTTTTAAATCAGAACCAGTGAAGGCGGTGAAGGTCCTGTGTGAGTGTCTGGAGGCGGTTGGAGGATGGATGGCGGCTAACAGATTGAGGTTGAATCCTGACAAGACAGAAGTACTGTTTTGGGGGGACAGGAGGCGGGCAGGTGTGGAGGATTCCCTGGTCCTGAATGGGGTAACTGTGCCCCTGAAGGACCAGGTGCGCAGCCTGGGAGTCATTTTGGACTCACAGCTGTCCATGGAGGCACAGGTCAAATCTGTGTCCAGGGCAGCTGTTTACCAGCTCCATCTGGTACGTAGGCTGAGACCCTATCTGCCTGCGGACTGTCTCGCCAGAGTGGTGCATGCTCTGGTTATCTCCCGCTTGGACTACTGCAATGCACTCTACGTGGGGCTACCTTTGAAGGTGACTCGGAAACTACAACTAATCCAGAATGCGGCAGCTAGACTGGTGACTGGGAGCGGCCGCCGAGACCATATAACACCGGTCTTGAAAGACCTGCATTGGCTCCCAGTACGTTTCCGAGCACAATTCAAAGTGTTGGTGCTGACCTTTAAAGCCCTAAACGGCCTCGGTCCAGTATACCTGAAGGAGCGTCTCCACCCCCATCAGTCTGCCCGGACGCTGAGGTCCAGCGCCGAGGGCCTTCTGGCGGTTCCCTCATTGCGAGAAGCAAAGCTACAGGGAACCAGGCAGAGGGCCTTCTCGGTAGTGGCGCCCGCCCTGTGGAACGCCCTTCCAGCAGATGTCAAAGCGATAAACAACTACCTGACATTCAGGAGACATCTTAAGGCAGCCCTGTTCAGGGAAGTTTTTAACGTATGATATTTTACTGTATTTTTGGTTTTTATGGAAGCCGCCCAGAGTGGCTGGGGAGGCCCAGCCAGATGGGCGGGGTATAAATAATAAATTATTATTATTATTATTATTATTACTAGGCGCTGAGGTTTTACCCACAGCGCCACCCGCGTCCCCCAATCATAGTAGGTTATGAAAAAGCATTATGGAATCACCATGAAAGCTGTCAAAGTCATATATATATATCCCACACTGCTAGCAATTGGGAAGACACTGTAAAGGTGCAAAAGTGTTATTTGTTATTTATGCAAAAGTATTTGTCTTGGTGGACTGGACCAACACTCCGTTTTTCATGCTGTTGCAATGCAGTGTGACCAGTCTGAAACAACTGGCTCACATGTGCATTAGAATGTATGTACAAATGTACAAACTCGGTTGTGGGAATTACAGCTTCAAATCCCTTTCTTAGCCTTCCACTTTATTAGATAACCTTGAGCAAACTACTCTTTCTTGGTCTCTCAACCAAGGCAGGACAAATGGCACCTAGAATTTTGTAGGTCTCAAGATGGATGGGGCCTAACTATCTTATTGTTCTTCCTAAACTACAGCTTCTTACCTGAAGTGTAATTTACTGATAGTCTCTTAGAAACCACAAAGCTGTTTCTTCTAAAATAAGGAATCACCCCACCTCTCAAGTATAAAATCCAGCACTGTAGTCTGATGGACTGGAATTTAACTCTTCTTGCACAGCAGTAATTAACACTGATAAATGAGAGGGCACGTCCGTGAAAGACCTTGGCAAGCAAAGCACATTGCTGTGGTTTGCTAAATGCTACTCATGCTGCCTTAATGGAATTATTGCTTTCTAAAACATGAGTGCTTTTCCTTGTCAGAGGACCACAATCATCTTCCAGAGCAAAGGAGTTCCTCCTCCCCTTCTTTTTCTGTGTGTGGTGTGAACCACTAAATATAAACATAGTATCATGTTTAGAACTACTACTACTACTGTGGTAAGCCACATGAATTTTGTGTTTTGTCATTCTATCACATTGGATATTCAAGCCATATACAGTAGTACCTCAGGTTACAGACGCTTCAGGTTACAGATGCTTCAGGTTACAGACTCCGCTAATCCAGAAATAGTACCTCGGGTTAAGAACTTTGCTTCAGGATGAGAACAGAAATCGTGCAGCGGCAGCGGGAGGCCCCATTAGTTAAAATGGTAGCTCAGGTTAAGAACAGTTTTAGGTTAAGAACGGATCTCCAGAACGAATTAAGTTCTTAACCCGAGGTACCACTGTACTTCATTATTTGAGGTTTGCTTGAGGGTTACAGATTGGCTTGTTGCACTGGGAGAGTCTCCCACAGCAGCTGGGATGGTTCATGTAGAGAGGAGGTAAGGATGAGAGGGAAGGGGCAAGACTGTTCCGGTCAAAATGAATCTAAGGTCCACTCCTTATCTGACTTTTATTGGATGAATACAATTCAAAACAGCACCTAAGCCCCACTACTTTATGCCTTGACCAGCCATGAACTTTACATTGGCCTGGACAGAATGCTAGCTCCTAACCTGCTGCACAGTGACTAACCATTATTCTTGAAAATGGTTGAAAAACTGCTGCTGGTACAGTTGGGTGCAGGTGTCTGATTGTTGAACGGGGCAGCAAAATGAGACCATATATTACTCATTTTATTCTTATTCTTCTTGTTCTTTTTTAAATTAAATTTCTATACTGCCCTTGATCAGAGGATCACAGCAGCTGGCAGTAGCAGGCAGTAGCAGCAGCAAAAGAAAGAGAAAGGAAAAAAAGAAATGTAAAAAATCCAACTGTCCTGCAAACAACAGTGGTGCCTGGTTGCTTTTCAGAAGATGTATGATAACCTGCTATCTATAGTTTGATCTTTTCTGGTCCAGTAAAAGGGCTCTTAACTTTTGTGATTGCAGAGCATGAGAAAGTATGAGCAGCAATTGCTGTTGATCTTAATGCAGATTCACTTTGAAGAGTTAGATTGCACTGCTATGGACCTATGTATGTATATATTAACATTTTAAAGTGTCTCATCTCTGCATCCTCAAGCATAACTTGGAATGGTATAATTACATTTCAAGTAGGTCCTTCTAAAATTCAGTAATGTAAAGGGAGAAGAGAGTTCACTTTTGAACAGAATCCACTTGTTGGTCTCTGATTTAGACTCCATTAATGGTATATAAACAATCATCCATAAACCTGTAATACTAGTCTGCATGAAAGCTAGCATATATGATTGAGGAGAGATTGAGATGAGCAACATCTCGTTTCCCAATCCTGCCTTAACTCTTTGGGTCAAATGTACCAAGTTACTGCAGCTTGAGTGGTGATACCCAATAGACAGTGCTGCCATAACCAAACATGGTTGATCCCACACCAGCACTTGTGAAGTATTATGAAAACTTATGGGTAGCCTTCCTTGCCTTTCTCAAAGCTGAAATAACAGCAGAACACTCTTACATAATAGTTTAAGAGGCAGCAAATGACATGTATTGCTTTATTGATTGTTACATGTTTGTTGAGACTAAAAAACAACTGGAAAACACAACAGTACACTAGGAAAGTGCATGTAAGTCTGGTCTTGTTAAGAATCAATTCTACAAGAAGAGGGACAGATATGGCGGTAAGAAGAAAGGGTGGTGTGAATCTATGGTCTCATCCTTACTACACATTTAGAGCAGTATCATACCACTTTAAACAGCCATGGCTTCCCACAAAGCATCATGGGAAGTGTAAGCTGTTAAGGGTGCTGAGAGTTGTTAGGATCTGTGTAGATCTGTGAGGGGAATAGGGGTCTCTGAACTCTCAACCCCCATAGGAAGCCACAGTTCCCAGGATTCCTTGTGGGAACCCATGACTGCTTCAAATGAATAGTGCAGATGGGACCTACCATGTCTAGCTTGTCAAAAAGAATACTGACAAAAATGTTACTAGAAGAAATGTGAGAAAATTCTGCATCTTTTCCAGTCCTTTACAATCCTATGGCAAAAATAACGTGTGACCCTGTCTCTTTAGTGAGGTCAAGCGGCACAGGGTCTTTACCTCAACAGAAGATTCCCTGGATCATTTCCTGTACTATTTAATTCAACATGATGTGATTTTCTCTCTCCAGCGGATTCAGTATCTCAGTAAGGCAATAAGACACAAACAAACCATACCTTGCGAAAATGCTTTGTGATTATTTGGCAAGGCATCTGCAGTATATGAGGGACTGCTATTAATAATAAAAGTATGTTGCTGAAAATAGAGCTGCAAGCTATAAGGGGAGGGGAAACCCAAAGGAATTACTGGGCCTTATTGCACCATATTTGGCTCTTCCAGCAAAGTAGTCGAATGTGCCAAATATGAGTAATTTTTAAACAAAGAAATCTATGCATGGATTCTGGATTCCAAAGGGGGAAACTAAGAAAATTGAAGTTGGCAATGAATGCACATTTGTGCAACTAATGGATTCTTTTCTTGTTTCTGGCCTCTCAGTTCCTAAAGCTTCTGAGAGGCAGCAGAAGGATGTTTTCAGCAGGCTGCCTTAGTGACTGGCTTCTTTTAGCGTTAGGCTTATTAACAGGCCTCCACCTCTCAGATATTTCAGGGCATATATGGGGTTTCAGTAGCTTTCTTTCTAAAGGAAATGTGGGGAAACTGTATGATACTTCAAATGTGTCCCTGGGAATTTGGTACCACACAGTAGAGAACCCTTGGCTGCCATCTTAGGGATAGGAAGAAAGAGTAAGTGGCCAATTACTCTTTCTTGCCATGGGATGAGAGAGAACAGATGAGAACTCTGCCTTACAATTCTAATAGCCAATATCTATGGCTTTAAAGGAACTATTTATTTTCATAGTGGATTTTGGTCCACCAAGGTAAATAGATGAAGCTCACTTTTGGAATGCATTTTATCAGGTTTCCGGGGCTACTTTCTTCCTATTCAGCAATAGAGATAGATTTGCATATGGCTGTGGATGAACCTGGACAAAGCTTTGTGTTTGCATGTTCCCCTCTTCTTTTCAAGCATGACTGGATGGAGTTTAGTTTAACTTTTAAAAAATAATAATCACAGTTTAACATTATGTCCGGACTAGATACTGTATCTTGGGTTTAAAACAAACCCTGGTATGTTTCAGAACAAGCAGACTTCGAAAGCTCAGGGTCACAAAACTGGTTTGTTAAACTAACCATTGCTTGTTTGAAATCAGGGTCCCTAATTTGAATGAAATGCTAAATCATGATTGTGTGAAAGTGAACGAAAATGCTGGCAAAGGGAATTTAGAAGTACATGATTCTGATACTTATTCGCTCAGGGTTGTTTGGGCTCAGGCACAAAGGGCTAAACCACTATTTAGCATTGCGTGCAAATATGGCCAGAGAATTCAAGCCTGGAGATTGTGAAACTAGTCTCTCAACACTTGGAGACCATGCAGATTTAAATGGTATTTAAAGAATAATCCTGAAATGAGTTTGGTGGGACTAAACAGCTAACCAAATCTCACATAAAGGGGCCTGTACTGGAACTAGGCTCTTGTTTGTGAATTTACAGTCAAAAGATTCTTCTTTTTTTGCAATCCATTCTTGTTCTGCATCTTTTAAAGACTGATGAGCATAGCATTGTGTTGTTTTTTAAAACATTTGGAAGCAGTATAATCTTCTATCTCTGCACTGCCCCCTTATTTAGATTAAAATCTTTAAAGAGCATTTGATATGGTGACCTTTGGTTTACAAAATAGAGACTTTAGCAAGGAATGCTGATTGCACATTGGCTGCTGCTCTTTGGACCAGACTAAGGCTATCAAGATAAAAATGTTAGGACACAAAATCCTACAGAAATCTTAGGAGCAGGCAGAGCTGGTTCCAAACTCTATTTTTTTTCTTAAAGGAATGGAAGGAAAACAATATATTCTGAAACAGTCACCCTGTGGCAAACATCCCACCACATATAACTTCTAGGCTTGCTATTTTCATACTTCTTTTTACATCGATTTGCATCATAGCTTACTTTGAGAATGATCACTGTTTCTATTTATTAATTCTTGCTTTGTGCTCCTCAACTGTTCAAAGAAACTGAAATCATGCATGCGCTAAGTACCTTGAAAGAGATTATTAATAATAGAAGCAGAACGTGTTTAAATTCAGATTACATTTTTTTAAAAGTCAAATGGGATGGGAAAAGAAGGCAAAGAAACATATTTCGTTATTCTAGCAAGGCAGACTGAATTAACACAAATAAACAACTTTGTAAGATAAATGGACTCGTTCCTTTGGAACTTTCTTCACATATTGACCGTTGAGATTATGGCTCCTATCACATGATTAGAAACATGTTGTGCATTTTCTTTTTAATCTCTGAAGAGCCAAGATCACAACCCAAGCCCTGCTTGTGACATAGCATTGCTTGTGCAAGTAGTCTACTTGTATAAGTGGTGTAATTGATAATTCAATATCTAAACTAAACTTTGCCAACCTTGTGCCCTTCAGATGTTTTGGACTACAGCCCCAACAAGCCGCCTCCAACCATCATAGTCAACATAGTCACACGTTGGCAAAGGTTAATCTAAATTTGCTATTAGACTGTTCTCTCTCTTTCATCAGTAAACAGGACGGTGTGGCTGATTCTCTCTCATGTGACAAAATCACACTGGAGATGTGCTGCCTGATGGGACAGCAAGGAGCCAAGCAGCTGTGGGCGAAAAGGTACACTTCAGGTGCCAACTGCAAACAATTAAATCCCCTCCAAACAACCACCATAGAGCAAAATGCCACCACTGCTTTGGGCACAACTGAACAAGACCTCCCCCTAGCAGTCACTGCCCATCTGAAGCATAGCTGTCAGCGTTTCCCTTTTTTTAAGGGAAATTCCCTTATTCTGAATAGGATTCCTCGCAAGAAAAGGGAAAAGTTGACAGCTATGATCTGAAGGACCTTAGTAGACTCTTAACATCAAGCAGGTACATATGGAAGTAGGCACTCTGAGGTAAAAGCACCAGAAAATAGCCAAGCTGTTCAACCAGATTGCTAAGGGAAGCCTATAGTATCTTAAGGCTAGGTAGAGATGTTACAGTTAAAACAAGCATCTTGAGCTGGATTTAGAAATGAACTGGTAGCCACTGGGAGAACTGGTGAAATATGTTCCCAGCAGACTGCCTTGGTTAGAATCCTAGTAACCTCTTGTTGAATCAGCTGCAGTTTCCAAATTGTATTCAAGGTAGGCACTATGGCCAACACATTATAGTAGTCTAAATGGAAGGGTCCAGAGCATGGATCACCATAGTGTAGCTGTTCATAATTACAGTAATTATTTCTAAATTATTATTATAGTAATGATTTCTATATTTGCATATATACATATAAATTAGAATATGGAAATTTTATTCCAATCAGTATCCTACTCTCACCTCTTTTTTGATGATGCATTTTCTCTTTTTTGGCGATATGTAAGTGGCCATGCTTGGATTTCTGTCATGTTCTAATTTCATTCATCATCTCAGAAGTGCTTGGTGTCCTTCAGTTTAGGTGCAGATGGGGGAAGGAGGTCACCAATTTCAACAGGGAAAGTTTTCCCTTTCCCAAAAGAAACAGCAATTCCATAGTGTTCCAGAAATATTTGTTAGAGTAATACAAAATGTGAGAGTTCAAAGCATTCCATTACAGTAATGATGATATTAAAGAATTTGCTACTAGTCTCATGATTCATGAAACAATAATCAAAAGAAAAGTTTGTTTCAGTAACAAAAACTTGCTAGAAAGAAATAAACTGGGATTCTATGAACAAAATAAATTCTGTTCTTCTCAGATAACGTGAAAACTGATGTCACTTCTAATTCTCTTGAGGGAAAAATGGCTACAGTTAGAAGTACATCAATGCAGCCATTTATTACCCAGAGCAGTCTATAAAAAGACATTGTGTACAAGTTTTCACTTTCCATGCCAGAAATGCATTCCTGGAACATAACTGCAGTCTTTTTTATTTAGTAATTTAGATTATAGTTTCTCCATGAACTTTCATAACATTTATTTACTACCCTAAAGGATTCAGTCGAGTGCTTGTGGAATCCTTTAGCATCTAGTATTTTCATTATATTATATAGGTTCATGAACCTTATGTGGAAAATAATCTTAGTAGGCAGATTTACATGAATTTACAAGCTTTAGGGAGAAGCACAGAGGAGAGAAGTATGTAGGATTATATCAAGGGGAAATGTGCTGGCTGGAACAATTGTGGGAACATGAGGAAAGGGAGGCAGAGGATGCAAACAATTATGAAATCCAGTGGTGTTCATCCACCAGCAGAATGGACTCTCCTCTGGTGGTTTGGGGTTATGATTATGCTTCCAGAGCAGATTTTGGGCAGAGGGTTCCAGGGGGAGGAAAGGAATGGAAAAGAGCAGAAGTTCACTTGCATGAAACTAGATGTTGCCTGTTGAGTTATTGGGTCAAGTAGGACTCTAGCATTTTGCCTGCATATCATTATCAATTTTAAAACTGGGAACGGTTCGGAAATTAAGCTTCTCACTTATGCCAAATGAATTAAGTTCTTTATTTTGCATTTTATGTAACAACCTCTAGGTACCTGTGAGAAACAATTAAAATGTCGTGTGACATCTTCCCTAACTACTCTTATATATAATAGCTTATATATCTTATATATCAACAAATCCTTTTCTATCTGAATGAAAGAGGTTCAGACTATTAGGGCTCCTTACCCAATTTTATTTTTAAAAATCCCATTGTTAGTTCTGGAAAGCAATTAAAAACAAACAAACAAACAAACTTCAACCTCCCAGAGACCTTTTACTTTCTTAATTAAAAAAAACCCTCCCCAGTTACTTTAATTTTCAATTTTAGCTCTATGTCACTTGTTTCTTACTTTGCTTTGTTTTGTGTTCAACACAGATAATTAATCCATAGATAAGTATCCATGATTTCTTTAATAATATAGCTAAATTATGTAGCTTTCAGGCACAGTACCACACCCACACATGGAAGTTGCCTGTATTTACATGTTTGTATCTTCAACATTTTATTTTAAATATCAGATACTGTACTTTATTAATTTATTTAATCTTCTGTAAAGTAGATTAAAATTAAAGAAGCTGGTTTCTCATAGAGGCCTTGTGTATTTTCAAAATCAACATGATATGATTAGTATTTAGGCTGCTTTTCTGAGCAAATGCCCATCTAAAGCGGCTTGCAGGCAAAACAGGTAAAAAACAGTACAGAGTTTAGAACCATACACAATTTTACTTTTATCACACAACTACTCAACAGTTGTACAGTGGTACCTCGGTTTAAGAACAGTCCGGTTTAAGAACGATTTGGTTTATAAACTCTGCAAAACCGGAAATAGTGTCTTGGTTTGACAACTTTACCTCAGTCTAAGAATGGAATCTGAACGATGGTGGTAGGCCACATTAGGGAAAGCACGCCTTGGTTTAAAAACGGATTTGGTTTAAGAACGGATTTCCGAAACAGATTAAGTTCGTAAACCGCGGTACCACTGTATCAAGTATCAGGTATCAAACTTTATTTCAGTCACAGACCAGCATAAGATAAAACATATGGATAAACTGAATACATAAGACTTAAATCAGGCAAGGAATAAAAAACTAGTAATTAGTAAGGGAGAAACCGTTAAAAGCTACTATAAGGGAGGGCGCGTGAAGGAGCACAGACCTTGCATTTTGGGCCTACAGTGGTGCCCCGCAAGACGAATGCCTCGCAAGACGGAAAACCCGCTAGACGAAAGGGTTTTCCATTTTTGAGCTGCTTCGCAAGACGAATTTCCCTATGGGCTTGCTTCGCAAGACGAAAACGTCTTGCGAGTGTTCCGATTTTTTCCGCTCCCCCCCTTTTTCTAAGCCGCTAATAGCCTTTAATAGCCGCTAATCCGCTAATAGCACTAATCCGCTAAGCCGCTAAAAAGGTTGCTTCGCAAGACGAAAGAACCGCTAGATGAAGAGAGTCGCGGAACGGATTATTTTCATCTTGCGAGGCACCACTGTAGTTTGTGGCGCAAACCATCCTTTGGTAGCACAGAATCTAGCAACTGAGTATGTAACATATGGGTTTTCATCTTGAAGTAGCAGGAAGGTATAAAGTTATTCTGTGCAACCTGGGAATTTATGTAATACAGTATAGGCAAGTTGAACCTAGCTGGTATATCTGTGTAGTATTGTCAGTGAAAAAAGAAACGTTCTGTTATTTCCAGTTGCCCAGAGCCACATGGGCCTTTCCTCTCCTCATACGGTATCTTCCTAAAGTGGCCTTATTGGGTGGCTGAAGGGAGGGCCTGGCAACAGTCCAGAGTGAAAGCCTTTTGCTGTTCTGGAATTTCAAGGTTCATCATATATGGCATCTGGGAGGTGAAGTGTCTTCTGGTTTCACTGATTAAAAAATTCAGGGACCTGGCTAGATCTTCTTGGCATTTTGTATCTTCCACACACTGTTTGATGGTTTTTGGGGCTTGTTAAAACCCAAGTCAAGTAGGATCTGCCGGGTGAAGCCTAGAGTTGTTATTATGTTTATCACTGCACGTTTCCATGTCATTCGGAAACCATCCTTAATAATTAAGGGAGGAATGCCACGCAGGAGGAGAGAGAGTCTCAGCCAGTAATTTAGTGTGGTGATCCTTACAAACCCAGTTTCAAGACATATGATAGCATTGGAGATGTGTTTAAGCACTTGTAGGGCTGATCTTAAGAACTTAGATTGTACCACTTCTAATGGTGTGCAGTTGGCAAAGGGGCCTAATTGGGCACCATATACAAGTTGTGCAATGAATTTGACCTCAAAAAGTTTGAGGGCTGCAGGTATATATTGTCCGCCTTTAGTTCTGAGATACCAGAGTATTGCATTTATGCATTTCTGGGCATTCCCTGCAACATAATCCCCATGGGCTTTTCTGCTTCCTGAAGAGTGAAGGGTTATACCCAAATATTTGAAGCGGGTCACCTGCTCAATCTAATGGCCATTGATGTACCATGAGCAAGGTTTGGGCCTTTTGGCAATGATTTTGGTTTTCTGATAATTTAGTTTGCTCTCCTTGCAGTATACTGCCAGTGTTTTCGTGGCTCTTTTAATGCCTATAGGAGTTCTTGAGAGGATTGCTGCATCATCTGCGTAAAGCAGCGCAGGGATAGATATGCTTTCCTGCTAGTTTTGGAGGCTGTAATTTCATATTGTAGAAGAGAGGTACAATATCATTTATATAGAAATTGAATAAAAATAGGGCCAATATGCTCCCTTGCTTGATGCCTTTTTTGGTTTGGACTGCGCCCCATTGGTCAGATTGAACCCAACATCGAGGGACCTACCAATCGGGTGTTGTGGCTGACCAATCTTACCCACCCACAACACAGGAGGTCAGTTTCCAGGTCTCACTGCAACACTTGCCCTCTTTTAGGGAGGACACGGTTGCTGTAGGGTAACCATAGAGAAGGATGTATCTCTCATGACCACCCACCATACCAACCTAAGGCATGGGTACACCAGAAGAGCCAGTGGAGCAGATCTTAAACTGCAGATTGAATGGTATGAGTGCACATATATTCCAATTAATAGCTTTGGCCCAAACCATTTAGTGCTTTAAAGGAAAACCTGCTGTCTAAATTGCACCTGGAAACACACTGGCAGCGATTGCAGCTTATATGTTTGCATATGAACGAGGCCATACATACACTGTCTTCTAACTGTATTTACTCTTACTCCTTACTGCCCAAATACTTTCCTTCCTTCCCTTCATTTCCTCTGCTGCTAAAAACGTACATTACGTTCCATAGGACAGAGATAAATTTATTTATTTAGAATGCAAGGGTTCAATCAAATCCAAATAGCTTTATTGTACTAGCTATTGGCCACGACATGCAAGGTTTTGGAATCATTCTCACAAAGTCTGTCAAATCAGAACAGGGAAACTCTTTGCTGAGATTCACGTCAGAAAATGGGGTTATTTGTATACTGTATTAAAACGTATGTGCTGCAGAGAAGCTGACTGTGCCATGTTATTACAGTGAAAAAGATATCCCGCAGTATATTCAGCATACTTCAGTATCACCATAAATAAGAAACAATATTTGTGGTGACCATCAAGCGATTAAAAGAAAATAAAAGAATGGATTTGAGTACTGTAGTTAACATTAGATTCAATCGGATAGTTGCAGGAAGTTCTGATTTTCTCTCCCCAAATTAATGCTTGCTGGCTATGAGTAATATTATCAATAATTCATCACCCGAGTTCATTTCGATATGATCTGTTGATGCACACCACCAGAGCACATGGCAGTAATATGAGCATTTAGGTGATTTACAGATCTACAAAATAGCAAATAATCAGAAATTTCTTCAAGTGACAGCCTGCAAGGGCTTTTGAACATCTGAAATGAGGATGTGCAACGAGATCAGTATATTATAAATCACGTTCGTCTTTTTTTAGTACTCTCTGGTGGTCCCAGGGTAGAAGTGCATGCACTTAGACCATCTACTTCCAACACTGTTTCCAGTACCTAAGTGACAGATTGTGTTTTATATAATGGTGCTCTTTCTATATCCTTATTAACTCTTTAGTCCCTCAAGGCATTTTACATTCACTGGTGCGCATCATGGAAACAGGCACTATTTGTCTGCAAACATTTATTTATTTATTTATTTATTTATTTCAGTGTCTGTTAATCCTGATTGTTGTGGTCTTGAATATGAATCATTTAATAAAGCAAACCCTGCAATGGCAACCCATTCTATTGCTTTGTAATAGAGATGCATCTTCATTTTTTTATATGCTGCACTTCCTACATATAGCAGTCTCCCCAACTCTGTCCTGTCTGTCCACTCTAGGCTGCTCCGTAGAGTCCCTAATTACATGAGAGGGGTTACGTGCATGTGATTGTTGCTGTGAGGTGGGCAAAACCTCTAGATAGGCCCAATTTGTCTGCAGACAAATTCTTCCCTGGCCCTGAATACGGCAACCAGTTTATTCCACAGCAAGGTTGTGCTAGAGCACTGCCTGCTTACCTGCAGGCAGGGCTAAAAGATATAGGGTGGGTAGGATGTCCGTTGCTGACTAACACTGCCCACTCACAGCACTGCCAGCATATTGTGCTATGGGGGCGGGTCTAAGTGAAGACTAGCTCCCCTAAGTCCACCTCCAAAACCACGCCCACTGGAATGGCCACAATTGGCCAATTTGAAGTGCAGTTTTTGTCAGGACAACTCAGAAGACCCTGTGACTGGCCAAGGCTGTTAGTTCCACCATTGGTCACTTGGGTTAGGACTTCTGCCCCCCTGGTTCCCCAATGAATTTACATAGAGTGTTTGTATTGCTACTGCTGTGGTTTTAGGATTTTTTTTAGTTTAAGTTTTATTGTACTGAATGTGTGGCTACTCTGTAAATTTCTGTGGGTATTCTGCGATAGAAAAGTGATATGATAAATACTGTACTAAACATAATAATTTAAATGGAGGTGAGAGCATCCTGTAGAGGTGATTTCACTTGGTACTAGTTTAGAACCTTTTTTTTTTTAAGTGTCATGCAGTGCAATGCTATACATGGTTACTTGGAGCTATCTCCCACTCAATTCAATGGGGCTTTTTATCTAGTAAGTATGCTTAGCACGGTGCTAGCCATTCCTTGAGAATGGCACTCTGTGTATTATGTAGGCATTTCTTCATATAGTTGTACAAAAAGGGGGTAACTCAGATAATAATTTTGTTTATGGTTTTGCCTTGGAGGGAAAAAAACCAAGGTCCTTGTGTATTCTGCAATGTGTCATGACTAAAATGTTTGTCTGCCTTTTGCTAGAGGTGGAGAGTGTTTTTGTCTGAGACACAGCTGCATGATATGGATTAGCCCTAAACAGGACCCAACTTGTATCTGTGGTCTCTGGTCTTGCTTAAGAACACTTTTGCAAATATTTCACATAGGAGGCCTTCTTTTACTAGGGCATGGATTCCTTGGTCAAAATTGATGTAGCCTAATCATTATATCTTCCACACATACACAAGGACTTATGCAGTGTCTTGAAACCTGATGAGGAACTTGTGGTAAAAGCCAAGAATGTTGCGTCCACAGGTGGGTGATCTATAAGGAGAATCTCAAATTGCCATCATGAATTTATATATGCAATGGTGAACACATTGTTCAATTTGATCAGAAACTTTTTAATGTTCTTGACATGTGTGGAGAACGTGCCTTGTGCTTTCATAGTATGCTTTTCCTTAAGTAAACTTTTTTATCAGCTGGCTAGGCAAGAGATATGCCTTTCTGAGGACATCTAGGGACATGCATGTGGTCTGTAACTGAACTAGTAAGCTACAGAAAAAGCTGGTCGATCACGTAGAGTTATAGACTGAATTCTCTAAAGCAGCAACTGTGTGGATTCAAAATTCAAGACTACAAATCAAACAGACTTATTTCTTGACAGTACAAGACAATTGAGAGACCTTAGATTAGGTATGCCTCAAGGTGTGTATAATAACATATGAGCCTTGCTGGATCAGGCCAATGGCCTATGCAGTCCAACATCCTCACAGTGGCTGACCAGATGTCTGTGGGAAGCCTGAAGGATAGACAGGAGCATTATTATTATTATTAACCACCCTGTACCCTGAGGTCTCAGGGCGGTTCACAGAATAAAATCAAAATATAAAACCACAAAATGCGTAATAAAAATAAAAACAACAACCACCCAATAACCCCCCACCCCCCAAAACCCCCACATTTTCAAAGGGCATAGGATGTTAATCAAATCAAACAAAGGACTAGTTAAAAAAGAACATTTTTGCATGGTGCCTAAAGGTGTATAATAAAGGCGAACTTCCCTGGGGAGAGCATTCCACAGATGGGGAGCCACTGCAGAGAAGGCCCATTCTCGTGTTGCTACCCTCCAGACCTCTCGAGGAGGCGGCACACAAAGAAGGGCCTCAGAAGATGATCTCAGGGTCCAGGTAGGCCCATATGGAAAGAGGCAGTCCGTGAGGTATTGTGATCCTCAGACATTTAAGGCTTTATAGGTCAAAACCAGCACTTTGAATTAGGCCTGGAAACTAATTGGTAGCCAGGCAGTCGGACCAGGATCAGTGCAATATACTCATACTGTTTTGCTCTGGTGAACAACCTGGCAGCTGAATTCTGCACTAGCTGAAGTTTCTGAACTGTCTTCAGAGGCAGCCATATGTATAACACATTGCAGTAATCTAACCTTGAGGTTACCAGAGCATAGACAACAGTAGATAGGCTATCCTTGTCCAGATAGGGGCGTAGCTGGACCACCAGCCGAAGCTGATGGAAGGCACTCCAGGCCACCTGAGCCTTGAATGACAGCAAAGGATCCAGGAGTACCCCCAAGCTACAGACCTGCTCCTTCAGAGGAAGTGTAACCCCATCAAGAGCAGGCGATCTCCTACCCATCTGTCCAGGGAACCACCCACTAACAGTGCCTCAGTCTTATTGGGATTGAGTTTCAGTTTGTTGGCTCTCATCCAGTCCATTACTGAGGCAAGAAACTGGTCCAGCACTTCCACTGCCTGACCTGCAGATGCAAAGGAGAAATAGAGCTGTGTGTCATCAGCATACTGCTGACAACGTACTCCAAACCTCCGGATAACCGCACCCAGCGGTTTCATGTAGATGAACCCCACATTGAAGGTTTCATGGGGCTGAAAAGCACTCCCCAAGCAACACCCTTTGGGAACAACCATCTAAGTAGGACTAGAACCACTGCAAAGTGGTGCCACCCACCTCTAGTTCGGAAAGTCACTGCAGAAGGATACCATGGCTGATGGTATTGAAAGCCCCTGAGAGGTTGATGATAATTACCGGTAACAGGGACACGTTTCCCTTCTCTCTCTCTCTCTCTCTCTCTCTCTCTCAACAGAGATCATCATACAGATAGACCAAAGCAGTTTCTATGCCAAAACCAGGCGTAACAGCATTCTCCCCACTTGCAGTTCCCAGCATAATTCCTCTGACAGTGGAGGTAAAACATAGCCTTCATGGTTGGTAGCCACTGGTGAGCAATACAAGGTTTGTTATTTCAGTGCCTTTGTCTTGAGTAAATCTCCAAGGGCAGAGGTTGCTTTCCACAGTAACATATACTAAAAATGTATAGGAACATATAGTAAATCAGAAGTGACATTGTCACTGTGCTCAGAGTTTCTTTACTCCCACAAATGTCAGTCATGGAATGAAAATGATGTCTGTCGGGGGCAATGACATAATGATGGCATCTAACGTAAGGCAGAGTTAAACAAATCATGGCTTACTGGGAATGAGCAAGCATGCTGGTGCATGCTGCTCACATCATGTCTGTCTCCTCCATTTGCTATGCTGGGAGGAAACAAACCAAAGTCTTTGGGAGGAAACAATTCTTAGTGCTTTTGTGTGAACCAATGCTCATGAATTCTTTCTCTCCAAACAAGCCACGAGGATAAGCCAAGAACAGACCATGTTTCAGGATGCATGCTGGTGCCTAGTCCCTTTTCTGAAAAGCCTTCCAGTAGGTCTTTGAGGTCCCAGAACAGCACCACTATCAGAAATTATTCTGCTGGTGTATCTCTTGGTCTCATCTGCATTACTTAACCACTGTGTGTGAATTTGATAGGCTATTTTAAGGGTGTTAAGGAGACCTAATTTACCTTGTGATATTAAAATTTCAGCATGTGCGTGCGCGTGAACACACACACACACATACACACATTCTTTACCATAGCCAGAGTTCCCTTCACTTCCTTTTCAATCATCCACTTACTGTGCAAAATCACTTTCCAGCTGCTTATACCCCTTGACAGTTGGGTGTGTGAAAGTACATCTGTCAGAGCATTGTATATTCAAAGGTTGGCTCATCTGATAACAGTTCATATTACTAGATATGTCAGCTTCTATTGTGTACCCACAGCTATTTATTAGGCCTATGTAAAATGTATTTCCTCCACCACCACCTCCCCCAAACCCAAGTAAGTGCTGTTGTCTTTTTAAGTTTATCCTTTTTGACAGATAAAAGCTGAACAAGGATGTCTACACCTAAAATAAGGTTGTTATTGCCTCAAGGGAAATATTGGATGCATGAGAACGTTTTTGCTAATTGTAGAATAGAGAGGCCCTTTATTTTGGCAGGAGAAAGTTGCAGGCTGCTTATGGCACATGCATATACTTGCAATGCAATTACATTTAGGGTTTGATTTAACATTGCTAGTGTATGGTGTCTATATTTCCCCCTTAATATATTTCTTTGGTGTTCTGTGTAATACGTGCTAGATAGAAGGAATTAGCTTAACACAAACAGTTCTTAGTAACCAGATACAGCATTGGAGTCATCCAGCATTTGAAATAAATCCAAAAATTGCTTTTTGTATAATTACCATGTCAAGAACTTTAGATTATTTAAAATGGCAATCTTTCACCTCATCAATCATAAAGCATGATAGAAGGCTTTAAAAAAAGCACAATACTTCAAATTATAATTTTGTTTACTGTGTATCTTGCTGTCTGTTATTTGTCAAATGAGTCTCAAATCGTTCAATGCATCTGCTCTTTACAATTTTTTATTTATTAATTAAAAATCCCCTTCATATCAGTATTTAAAATGTAGTGTTGCAATTATCAATTTTAGATATTGTACCTTTTGGGATTTGAGGGGATTTTTGACACATCAAAATTATTTTATTAGATGAAATGTTTCTATTTCATTAGAAGAATTAATTAATTAGATGGGGGGTCTTCTAATAGTCTAGTATTAGATAGCTGTATTTCAAGGCGAGCACCAAGTTTGAAGGTTGCCTCTCAGTGGTGTCTGGTGTCCATTATGCCTGGTAGGTTGGGAGATTGGGAGACTGATGGTAGGAGGACGCAAAGTGAATGATAGGCAGAGCCAACTAATTCTTGTTTTATCTCTGTCCTTCTCCCTGCTGAGTTCTAAAATGACAACACTTGGACCAAGGAGAAAGCTGACAGACAATACCACTCCATTGACAAATAGAATGTAAGAATTGTTGTTTATTTATATCCCGCCCTTCTTCCCCAAGGAGCCCACAGGGGCAGACACAGTAATGAAAAACATTTTTAAAAATCTAAAGTTTTAAAACTTTCTAAACATAGTTAAAACATTATCCCACCCAGCAAAAAATACTGTACCTTCCTCTGTAGTAGATTTCTGCTTATGGCTAGTATGGCAGCAGCCTGGTGAGTATTAACTACTCAGTGTGTAATTTCAAATTACCTTGATGATGTAAATTGGGTTTTGAACCCAATTTCAAAATGAAAGCGTATGGCTACCTGTATTTTACCACAATTACGCAATGTGACAATGACCTGTTTTTTGCATAATGACATGTTTTTGTGCATGGAAGCACCAACAATCAGCTGTTTGTCAGCACTTGCAAAGTGCTATGCATGAGGCTTTGCAAGTGCCACCAATTAGCTGGTTGGTGGTGCCTGTGACTCTGCCTGTCAGCCCACCCACCTCTTTACCTGGCCCACAGGTAGGACAGGTAGGCATGGCTTGGCCCAAACAGCCTCACAGCTCAAATGGGGATGCCTAAATAGGCAATGGTAACATTCTAAGACAGAAATGGATGGGGAACCTGTGGTCCTCTAGATGTTGTTGGACTACAGCTTGCATCACTGCTCACTCGTCCGTCCCCCCCCATTGACCATGTTGACAGAAGCTGAAAGGAGTCTAACAACATCTGAAAGCTTGCAGGTTCTCCATCCCTGTTCTAAGTGATAAGGGCTTTAGACTAAATTTAGAAAGCTCCCCCAACCCCCAAATTAGGAAGATCTTGAAAATACATCATTTTAAAAACAGCTTCTCATTGCAAAAAAAAAAAAAAATCCACCTTGAGAATGCAAAGGTATGTAGGCATCATTCACCCAAAGGGTAAGTCAAGTTTATGCTAATGCACAATTTTTTTATGTTAGGCTACCTAAAATAGAGGCACCTGCTTAATGCATGAGTGACTCACATCCTCCATATTTTGCTTAGTTGGTGTTACATTTTAAAGAGACAGTTATATTCATATTAGGTCATTAAATGAACTAATTATTATCACATTTTCTGGCTCCTGTACTTTTATTTTGAAACCCTTTGAGTGGCAGTCTGGTTTTATCTCTTTAAAGCAGAAATAAGTATTTGGGCATTTATATATCCTCAGGTTCCATAACAGACGTGACAAAGTTTATTTGTTTGTATAGCTAGATACCATTTATATATATAAATCCATATCTCTTGGCAACTAGATTCATGAGATATACCCCCAGGATACAAATAAAAGCCTTAGCTTTCTTGTGTCTAGCTGCAGCTAATTCACTTCTAGTACAAAAATATCCTGGGAATTAATAATTCATATCATAGGTACTCTGAAATTATATCATTGTGAAGCAGAGTCTCTCCACTGGCTGTCCCTACCATTATTGCTGCATGTATCATGGTCCAAGAGATAATGAAAAGACTACATAATGGTTAGAATTTTCATAACATTAGCTTTTGAGCCAGTGCTCAAATTAGTAGCACTTGCCAGTATGCTATTTCTCACTCTGTTTTGCCCTAGGTCTCTTTGGCCGTGGTTGGAGATGGCATTAGCTCTTTTTTCAGTTACAAAAAAACTATAATCCTTTCTGTGGAGAGATCATAACATTAGAGTGCAGGTTTTGACTCCATATCCAGTCAGATCTTATATAAGAACATCTTCATTTGGCTATATGCAGTAAGAGTTTTTATTTCCAAACAACAACTTTTTCATACTTCCAGCATAATGAGAAGCAAGTCTCCAAAATAAGAATCATGTAAACAGCTCTCTCTTTTTAAAATCTCTAACTGCACCCATATGGGAAATCACATTTAAAATTTCAGGAAGTTTTCGAACCAATTTGTAAAATGGCATGGAAAAGATAGGGCTGCTTCTTAAGAGAAAGAAAAGGCCAGTCAAAAGGTCTGTTGTGTACATTCAAGAGCAGACCACGGTGGTTTCTAAGGGAACTCCTTGGATTGTGGATCCAATACAGTGGTGCCCCGCAAGACGAATGCCTCGCAAGACGGAAAACTCGCTAGACGAAAGAGTTTTCAGTTTTGGAGGTGCTTCGCAAAATGAATTTCCTATGGGCTTGCTTCGCAAGACGACAATGTCTTGCGAGTTCCTGCTGTTTTTTCCCCCTTTCCCCCACTCCTTTTTCTAAGCCGCTAAGCCGCTTATCAGCTGATCCGATCAGCAGATAAGCCGCTAAAAGCCGCTAATAGCGCTAATCCGCTAATCCTTCAATGGGCTTGCTTCGCAAGACGAAAAAACCGCTAGACGAAGAGAATCACAGAACGGATTCTTTTCGTCTTGCGAGGCACCACTGTAATTTTAGGGGTTTCCCTGGTCATGTACAAGAAATTGGATGCAACGTTTCCAGTGCACTCACTGGAAAGCTAGCTAAACCATGGTTTGGCCGTTAAGTGGAGTTGCCTTGTAATAGAGAAGGCCACATGGATTTCTTTCAGGAGTGGTTTAGAAGATAAACCATGCTGAAGTCCATAGCCTGATTTGCTTTATTTAGGAAGAAGTAAGAAGGATTTCCTCCCCAAATGAGTATTGTCTGCTTTTATGTTGGTATTTGTTGCTTTGGTTTTTTGCCTTCCTAGCTAATAAATGGATTTGACAACTTGCTTAATAGACATCTGGATTGTTTGTTTAGCCTATTTTTTGAATCATTAAAGAAATTTCAGCATGAGGAAACTTGTTGACTCTCGTTTGCTGCGAGGTAATTTATTTATTCTTCTTCTGCACTGTTTTGTCACTGAGGCTAAAGCTACAGAAGCAGGAGCTTTACAGTATTCATATGTGTAAGGTTCAGTTTTGGGCAAGAAGGTTGGTCTAGATTTATAGGGGACCTAATACTGGGCTAGGAACTCTTTTAATATATGATCTTCTATGTGAAATGAGTACATTATCTCCAGATATAATGAGTCTTCCACTACAGAAGATGAGACACAAGAGGATGAGCAAACCAATAGTCCCAAATTATGTTTTCTGAGAGTTGATGAAATTGACCTGAGGCTTGCAGAGTAAGTACACAGCATTTCAAAATTGAGCTTAGCCCGAGGGATTACACACCGAAATGAGGAAATGGAAGCAGGTCTCCCTGTCTCTTAATGATAGCTTTCAGAGGAGACTACAAGCAGGGAGCGTACATCAGAAGAATGTGTCAGAGAATAACAAATATTGGCAAATGATCAAATATATTATATCAGAGTGATCACAGGAAGATGAAGAGTCCAACTAGTGCAGCATTCTGTTTCAAAGAATGCACAGCTAGATCCAAAAATACAGTATGAAGGCTACAGCCCTCCCAATTCTCCCCACCCCACCCCCCACCAGCAGCTGGTGTTTATATAGGTATATTGTCTTTGACCATGGAAGTTCCATTTAGTCATAATGACTAATAGTGAAACATTACATTGTTCTTTGAATGAAATATATTGATATATTACTAGGTTTGAATAATGGAAGAAAAAGCCTCTAATATTATTGCAGCAGAATGGTTTAAGAAAGACAGGGTTGATATCATCTTTTTCTCTTCTTTGCTCCCCGCCCCACCTACTCTTTCAGTTTGTATGTGATTGTTCCATATATTGTTTACAATATTATCATGCATTACACCCACATCCACCCTCCCCCACACACCAAGCTCTTAAAATACACTGCTTTATGCAAGTTAACATGAATAGATGTAAGGGTTATGCCTTTAAACTCTGCTGAGCAATCCACACCTACAGCCAGCTGCAACATTTTGCACTCTGTTCCCGGAATCTGAAAAGGTACCCCTGTCGTGCATCAACTTTCCTCACATCCCACCCACACCCTCACTTTAAATATATATCTTAGGCAAGCTTAGGTGGTAAACTGACCCCTTTAAGCTCACCTAATATGTAGGGGGGAAAGAATAGCTTGAACAGCTGAGAGCGAGAGTCCTGCTAATTTAGAAAAAAATATATTGTGACTAATATAACAAAGACTTTGCTGCTTGTTTTGAATTGAAGGTTTCTTTTGATGCTTCTAATCTCACTGAAGTCTTTATCACATGGTTTGAAACTGTACCTCTGAGCTCAGATTTTCAAGAAAAGTTGCAAAGGCATTTGGTAGATAAGTAGTACTCTGTGCTATGAATTTTATTTATATCAGTCTACAAAGGGTTTCTCCTTTGTAAAGTTCAGGGAGAAATGTTCACAGGCTCCAGAAGAGAAAACAATCTGGACAAAAGAATATAAAAAGATGCATCTTCTTTTCTCTACCCATGGGCAAAGAAGAAATCTTGTGCTTTTGCAAAAATGTAATAGAAGATGTTGTCTCTTATTCTATGCTACCTTTATCTAAGCCACTGCGCCAATTATCTACTTAACATAGACCCAGGTGTGCTTTCCCTATGTGATGAAGTTTTCTGAGCTGGAAGTTGTAGAACAGCAATTTAACACATGCTTAGATCAGGCATAGCCAAACTCGGCCTTCCAGATGTTTTTGGGACTACAACTGCCA
This sequence comes from Podarcis vaucheri, assembly GCF_965113315.1. Classification (NCBI taxonomy): domain Eukaryota; kingdom Metazoa; phylum Chordata; class Lepidosauria; order Squamata; family Lacertidae; genus Podarcis; species Podarcis vaucheri. The sequence continues at coordinate 99,155,364 of NC_138759.1, read as the reverse complement.
TCATCCCTAGCTAACAGGACCAGTGGTCAGAGATGATGGGAGTTGCAGTCCCAAAACATCTGGAGGGCCGAGTTTGCCTGTGCCTGGCTTAGATAGTACTACTGACCAGGTCTTTATGTGGTAGCGATAATGAAGCTAAGAGTTTTAATTAAGGATAGTTTTAGAATCCCCTTCAGTCAGATCCTGCCTAAATATTATGCGTCTAAATTCCAGCATAATTTCTAGAACTGGGCGTGCATGCATTGGACATGGAGGGTTCATGGAACCTGTGTGCCAGCTCACCCCTGACCAAGCATGGCTGCGCTGCACATCTGCCTGCTTGTGCAGGGAGGAGCCCATCTGGCCGATGCATGCCTTGGCAGGCAGATCCCGCCCCCCCCATTCTGACCAGGTGGCCATTCAACAAGGAGGCTGGGGATACGACGGCAAGGCTGGGCTCTGGGCCCAAAGACCACCAGGGGCAGACAGGGCAGGATGGGGATCCTTTTATGGAGAATCTTGGCTCATGCCCCCTAAAAATTGTGCTCCTGGGGCTACACCACCCTATTCCCCCAAACACTATGTCCCTGGTTGTTCCAACACATTTTAGACCCCACTGGTCCCTGAATTTCCATGAAGAACCAGAATGGTCTGAAACACATTGGATCAACAAGACTTTTTCTTCTCTGCCACTTTTTTGTTTGTTTGTTTCCAATTATGTTTTGAGGTGTTCCCATTTTTGTTGGACCTACTATAGGCTTTGATACCCTGAATATGGTTTGGTAATTTGTGCGAAATGTAGCAGGCTTCACTGGACACCTCTAAAGTGCTTATTAAGACCAATGGGTCTTAGGATAAAATTGCTGACAGTAAAGTAGAGAAGAAATAGAGTTCCATCATAAATAGGGGTGACTGATTAGGATTTTGCTTTTAAACTAAAAAAAAAAAAAGTCAAAGGAATCCTGAGACTTGGAAAATAAGAGAACTCTTTCTTCTTCCAAAAGGAAAAGGGCAGAGGTAGAAAATGTCACCATCTCTATTTCCTTGGTTAAATCTAGGCAAAATACTGCCCCTTTCCTTATTGTTTACTGATGTGATGCACGTTGCCAGATCTCTCACAGCCTGCTGCATATCACCTCATCTGTTCTGTATATGCAGAAGGGTACCAGAGATAAAACTGTCAGAATAAAATAAATTCCTCATTTTCTATAAGCTGTTCTGATTGTTGTCTCTTTCTATAGCAGAAGCGCTGTAAAGTTTATTTGTGATGGACAAAGATACTGAGATAATTTCTTTTGGGAAAAGAACAGGTTTTTTGTTTTTGTTTTTGTTTTTGCATGTGTCACAAGTAATATAGTTGGTGGCTTGGATCTCGTGTGCAAACAGGATCTGGAGTTGCCTTTGACACATTCCCCTGTCAGTGAGGAGCCTCCCCAACTGAGAACAACTCTGATGCTGAGCTGGTCCTAATTCCATCTCTGTCTCAATGGAGACACCAGTGCTGGGACTAACAAGCATCATGGACCCAATTGACTCAAAGGAGTGCCTGTTTGTTTGCCCAGTGTTGAGACTCTAGCTGCTTGCCATGCATATAGCTGTGCTGGCTCTGCTCTTTAAAACAAGCAGCAGGTGGCATGTTCAGGTTGGATGAAGGTTTTAGTTCATGCTTAGATCTGCATTTCAGCTCTCATGTACCTGCTGATTTCTGAAGCCTGAACTTGCCTTATGCACCAATCTTATCTAAAAATTGAAGCCTTTGGCAGAACTAGAGCTCTTCATCCAATGGGGAGGGCCAGGATTTATTTATTGAAGGATTTCTGCATTGCCACATGAGATACTGAGGTGGTATATGCTGTTAAAACGTAAAACACAATCTTTTTAAAAAATTAGGAATACAGATAATAATTAAGATGACTGGCCAATCAAGATTTTAAAAGCTGCAAAGGCCTCTTGGAACAAAAAATTATTCAAGTGATACCTGAAAGTCAAAAGCAAGCATGTCTGGTGATTCTCTGTTGGAAGAGTGTTCCACTACATGGGTCTGGCAATACTACGTAAATACTCAAATTCTAGCTAAGGTCAGTTGGAGCTCTGTAATACAGGCAACAACTAAACAGCACTCCTCTGGATGAAATGGAATGATGTGTGGGCAGTCCAACATAAATCCACCACTAATGCAATATTATTATAGCAACAGTGACATGTCCCAGAATATACTCACAGACAGACACACACAACACATCAGTTTAGTCAGAAAAGACTCGGGGATATCATTTCCTGGTGAGAATCATGGAGGTTGTAGTTTTGTCTTCCTCCTGAACTGAATTGGGAAGCAGACACTCCCCCAGCAACTAAAAATCCCATAGTATTCGACAGGAAATGTTTCTTAATATACCTAATATACTCAGACCATCATTTCTAGCAAAAGTTTCTCCTGGGTTTAGAAAGCTGTGCCCACCATCAATTTTGTCTCTTCCATTTGCAAATATAGGTACTGCTTTTTTATTTCCTTGAGAAGGTGGTGGAGGGGTAGGGGGGGCAATTTAGCAATAGGAATTTCTAGTTCATTGAAAGCCCTATACCCTTAAAAAGTTTGAAACCTAATCATCTATAGGCTACTGGGTTTCTAAAAAGATGACATTAACTTCCTTTTCACATGCATTACTGGTTTGTCCTCTTTGTTCTATTAGTAGTACTGAAAATAATATTTACCAGACTTCTCAAGGTTATGTTCTCATATGAGACAATAGGAATGTCTGTTCCTACTATCTGCTATGTTTAGACTTAATTTGGTTTTGCCACCACTTGTTGTTGATATGGAGGAAGGTATGGTTGGTAGAAGCACCCCAGAGAAGTAAATGCTTACTTATTCATATGCATAGCTGGAAGCCTAAGCATTTGTGCTTTTATTTTGATTTGTGGACTAAATGCTTAAACTCTGGAACAGCCTGGATATATCTTTGTCTTATCCATGCCAGCCCTTTCTTTTCTCAGTTCTGTTGCTAACCCTTGGCAATTTCTTGCTTCCTTTCTGCTTATACTTATGTTCACAACACAAGCCAGTACAGTGGTACCTTGGGTTAAGTACTTAATTCGTTTCGGAGGTCCGTTCTTAACCTGAAACTGTTCTTAACCCTGAAGCACCACTTTAGCTAATGGGGCCTCCCGCTGCCGCCGTGCTGCCAGAGCACGATTTCTGTTCTCAACATGAAACAAAGTTCTTAACCCAAGGTAATATTTCTGGGTTAGCGGAGTCTGTAACCTGAAGCGTATGTAACCTGAAGCGTCTGTAACCCGAGGTACCACTGTATTGCATGAATCCTGAGGTCTAGAGGGGTTAGGTCCTTAGAATGTGGCAGTTTTGCCAGGGTGACCAACCTCAAACCTTTACTCCAGAGCATGACTCTCCTAAGTGTGTGGGCCAGCCTAGGTGGTCATTGTAACAGTACAGTGGTACCTCGGGTTATAGACACTTCAGGTTACAGACTCCGCTAACCAAGAATAATACCTTGGGTTAAGAACTTTGCTTCAGGATGAGAACAGAAATTGTGCGACAGCGGGAGGCCCCATTAGCTAAAGCGGTACGTCAGGTTAAGAACAGTTTCCGGTTAAGAACGGACCTCCAGAACGAATTAAGTTCTTAACCCAAGGTACCCAAGGTTCATCTGAGGATGAACATGCCTGAGGACACTCCTTCCTGTCCAGCACCCCAGCAGTATGACTACCATTGTTCTGGAGGGTTGGGGAATCAGTAAAAGTTACTCTCCTTCTGCTGTCAATCAGCAGGCTCCCTCTGCTGGATCAAAATTCTCATCTGATTAAAAGAAGTCTTTTTATCCAGAGAAGGCAAACTCTGGCTGTAGCCCTGTGTTTAGAGGCATAGGAAGGGGGTGGAGGGGGTGGGAGGGGTGGCAAGATGGCCCCTGCCTCCCCCCAGCTGTAGAGTGGCCGAGGGCACCTGCAGTCCGTATGGGTGTTGCTCTTGCGCGGCGTCTGTATGACCTGCCGCATGCAAGCGGCATCCCGTACAGACTACGCATGTGCAGCATTCTGTACAGAGTGCGCACACGTGGGATGTCGCACATGCGCAGTCTGTACGGGCTGGGTCGTCTCAAGTGCTGGAGAGGGTTCCTTCCTCCACTGCCTGTGTTACTGAGTTATGTTGCACAATCTCTCAAGTAACTAACCTTGTTAAATTCACTGCTGTAAAATATTTACCAATGCTAATGTGCAACATGCTTTAAATATTCCTAAATTATGTTTGATCACTTAAAGCAATTCACTAAAATTTGGTGCCAGAATGTGCCATTACATAAACCTAAGAGAGGATTCACACAAATAGCTTTAAATAGTGCTTAATTTTTCTAAATATCTGTGAGGTAGAGATTGGTATTGTAAATTAGTCAACACACATTTTAACATAGGGCAAAAATACATGAGCCAGGCTTCAAAATTCAGTTCAACCTTACCTGTGTTTTAGACTATGGTTGAAGGTAAAATATGTCTATGTCTTTGCTGCAGTCCTGGAAGATGGAATTTCTTATTACTTCTAATACAAATGATTCCCAGATGATTCTAGTAAAAGTTATACAAGAACAGACCCACTCTTGAAAGATGAGAGAAAGACCATCTGAGACATGCAGTATTTTTGAACATATGATTCCACAAGAAATATATCCCTGTAGGAGCAGAAAGTTAGTGATTTGTTTTGGGCTGAATATGGCATATTCATTCGTCATACATTCCTGAATTGGAGCAATACTGAAAATATAGGAACAAATATGTAGTTGTGTGTTTTAAATGTGTTCTTTATGGTTTCATGAGTGTAAGTATTATGTGAAAATATGCATCTGGCATCTTTTGTTTTGGAGGAATAAGCACTTTTCTTAACGTACGAAAGCAAATATATTTTAAAATATATATATGTATATATTCTGTGTTTACTAGGCTTTTGCATTTTATCCAATGAGATGCATCATAACCTAACTAAGACTTCAGACTCACTAAAAAAAATTGCAGCAGAAAGTCAAATTTAACCCCTTTATGTATTTGGGGTTCTAGTTGGTTCTAAACATATGTGAAAGTATTTCCATAACATGGACCACTTCCTTGTCAATGTGGCTTTTTTTTACTACAGCAAAGGGGTTAATTTCTTTGTGATGCTTCATCCCCTTCTCCCCAAATACTTAATGTATTATTTCTAATTCAGAATTGGAAAAACTGCATTATACTGCAGTCAAATTAAATTTAAACACTGCATTCCATGACATTAGGATTGCAACTGCTCCCAAACATGGTGATAACTCAGTCTTAGCAACATGGCTGTTCTTCCAGATTTTGATTTCGGAGAAAGTGTGACGAGTTTGTGAAATCACACAAAGACATTAGTGTTCTTCACAGGCCCCATGATACCCACCTTGCAAAAAGTGACATGCTAATGCAGTCATATGAATTAGTAGGGACTACTGTATTCAGTGGGCTACCTTCCAGATGCATTTGGCGAACCATAGCATGGCCACTGTGTCTCATGTATTGGTGACCTCAAGGTTGGATTACTGTAATGTGCTCTGTGTGGGTTTTTGATTATGACTGACTAATGTTGGATAAAACCCATTGATATTCTCTTTGGACACAGCCTTGACAGCAAAGCATTGCATCAACAGAAATAAAGTTCTGTGATAGGTCAGACATTGTTATTAGAACATCCAAAATTCTTCCTTCCCAAGCAAAGGAGTCTATAGAGCAATAATCTTTCAGTTCAGTGAAGCACTTGGCTCTGTCTACTGGATTGGAAGCTAAAGTAGTGGTATAACTGGAAATCTATTTATACGTATAAGATAACTTACCACCTTTATGGCACATTTCTTTTAGAAAGTGTTGAATGGACATCATTAAGAACCAAGGCAGGACTGCTCAGTTACACACCAAGGGAACTTAAGTTTGAGGTTTACAAGGACAGATATACAATACTAGCACAATTGCAGAGAAACAGCGATGATTCTAGCAAATAAGGAGCACACTGCTAACAATACAATCCTAGCCGTATCTGTTCAGAAGCGGTTCAGTAGGTCTTATTTAGGGTGGCAACCTTGTTTATTTAAATATGTAGGATGGACTTACATCTAGATAGGCATGTGTAGGACAACACTATCACTGGGACACAGTGTGACGGGCTAGTACCATTTTTTATGAGTTGCGACTTTTGGAGGATGGAAATTTTTAATGTGATCAGAAGGCAGATCAGAGGCAGACCCAATGACATGTATATGTCCATAGATCATAAAAGTCCAGAGGTAACAGGGCTGCTGCAACAACATGTGTTGTGTTGGACCATGAAGGAGTGACAAGCTGAAGCATTCCTTTCATTCCTTCTCTTGCAGGTCTTCCTGCAGAGGAGACTTCCTGATTTTATATAATCATATAATTGTAGAGTTTGGAGGGGACCCTGAGGGTCATCTAATCCAACTCCCTCTGCATGGCCAGCATGGTTTGAACGGAGGCTAAGTGCTCCTAACAAAGGAGGATCTGTAAACTAGAGAAACGCTGATGTCTGAAACATTTCAGAGTTTAAGTCCTCCTTAATTCTGTTGAGTCTGATAACTGCATTTTTAAAATAAAAAGAAATACATGGTTGGTATTTCTCAATGCTGGGGTCCTCCCATGTTTGTGTCATCAATAGAGAATAGCTATTAGTATACACAGTAGCACTTCCTTCACCTTGCCCTTTCAGTGATCCAGGTCATCACTTGAAAAGTTCAGTTTTTGGGAAATAAGTGCAGATGTTTTGTAACTTCACCTCAAGGCCTTTCTTTGAGGTGACACTCATGGGGACAAGGAAGTGGAACACACACTTAGGGAGATGCTAATTTCCCTTCTCCGAGCAATGCAGTTTCCTTGAAGACTAGAAGACTAGAAGCTGTTATTCTAGTTTCACACATAAAGACTAGTCTCAGGTCCCAATCTCAGGAGTGAAAGGTCAGTAATTTCTTGTCTTACCAGCTCACCCACCACAAGCTGAATGGCTCTCTTTGTCAGTTACAGCCTGATCCTCAACCTTTTTATTCAGAAGAAAGCCTCACTGATTTCATTAAGACTTATAAATATTGTTAGGACTACAGTCTCAAATTTTTGAGATTTAAATCTGAGAGAGACACAGAAAGAGACCTTATATAATCACCTTTTAAAAAATAGGCATGAACTTATTTTACTGGTGGTTTATTTATTTATTTATCAAGTTAGATATAAGATATTAGTCCTACAAGACACTTAAGCATGTTTGATGAACCTATTAATTTTTTTGCAAAGTTTTTCTTACACTCTAAGACTTAGCAGACTCTATTAAACTTCAAACCAATCCTAGCATCTGTGCTGGTTTTGTATGTGCATCTATATAACATTTATATATAAAAAATCATTCTAGAAGTATGCAGCTTTTAAAAAGTATGGTAAATGCAGCATTTAATATATGTTTTTCTCACTAGACCTCATGTCCTTTTTATTCCTTTCATTTTTCAGACTGGCAAAGGATATGATTCTTATGGAAACTTGGCTTCATGATCCTAAGGAAAGCATAGTTTAGATAATCACAAGTATTTACATATGTATAAGTGAAATACCGACTAAGCTCTCAGATTGTGCTTCGGGGTAGACAGTGGTGCCTCCCCACCCCTCTCAGTTCCTCTTTTCTTTTTTTGACAGCCAGTTAATAAAGACTCAACAATAAGCAGCTGCTTGTGATGTCATTTGGGACTTTGTCCACAGAGCTTGTATTTACAAGCACAGAGCAGCAGAAAAGCTAACTGGCAGCAAACTTCATGCCTGCAGTTACAGTAGGACTTTCAGCGGTGCTCTTGATGAACTTGAGAGCTAACTCAGTACTGCTCCTCACCACAGATTTTTAAGGCTTGGTAAATAAACACAGCATCCACTCGAGAAATTTCTAGACTGCTGAAAACTTTCGTATGGTTTGGATTTCTCTAGTACGGGAGCATGTTTTAACTGAACAACAACAAGTAAGGGGCTGTTCTTACTGCTGTTATTTCCGTGTTCTAGAATTCTATCAGATTAGCACAGCTTTCTTTCTCTAAATGTTCTGTATTTATTATGTTTCAGCTTCACTGCCAAGGTTTGCTTTTAATTATAATAGGAGCAAGTGTGCTGCTGTTAGGCGGGATTACAGCAAGGCTTTTCAATATGCTTTATGCATTTGCTCATAAAATGGGAATGTTTGGAAATGAGCGGGAATTCAATTCTAACTTTTTTGTTTGCATTTTTATGATGATATTAAGCTGCTCCTTTTTCAAGTTCCATCCGCTTACAGTTTTAAGTCTAATATCGTAGATATTTTGTCATCAGCTAAACGAAGAACTTGAAAATTCCTACCCACCCCTTGTGGTTTCTGTGTTAATGCTCAGATTATGTTAGAATTAGCATTTCAAAATTGTATTGCCTGCTTCAACCTAACAGACTAACTGGATCTATCTTGATCCATAGTACAGGTTTTGAAAAGTTAGAAATTTGAAAGTTCAGACGCTGCAAAATGTTTAACAGCTTGAAGCTGTTTTAGTAGAAGTCCTTCTACTAAGAGTCCTTTATGCTAAGAGTGACAGTTTTGGAATTGGCTGGTTTTTACTGAAAACAGAATGGGATGGAGCACAACCATGGAATCATTAATCACAGTAGTCTCTGGCAGCAGAAGGAAACATGGGTTTGTAACTCTATTTCAGAGAAGAGCAACCTGTGGCCCTCCCATATGTTGTTGGACTCCAATTCTCATGAGCCCCAGCCAGCTCCAACAACATCTGGAGGGCCACAGGTTCTCCACCCTTGCTTAGAATTTAAGAATGCTTGGCCTACATTCATCAAAGTATATACAAACAAAGGTGCATAAATTATCTATCATGTAATAAAAGGGACTGTAAATCTGCCATTCCTTGCTCTCCTACAGGGCAAGTCTTACAGGAGAATCCTATGCAGTATGGCATGCAATTAATTCCCAATGCATTCAGTAAGGCTTACTCCTCAATAAATCAAATAATTATGTTCTTAGGATCCAGTCCTATGCACACTTACGTGGCATGAAGTCTCACTGAACGCATTCTAAATAAACATGCACAGGTTTTCACTGTTCATCTTTAAAGCCACCATTAGAGTTTGGCTGTCATGAAACTTCTATAGTCAATAAACCTACATTGCCTTCTGGTTCCTTCTCATGCTGTTCACTCTCATAGCAACTGTGATGCAATAGCAGTTGCTGACAGATATCAAAAGAGGTGGTCTGGATGGTCTGGATTTCCATGCATGCCTCATATGGTCCTCAAATACTTTCTCTACAACCCTCCCTTAGAAATAAAAAATTAAATAAATATCAAATTATTATGTTTGATAATGCCTTCAGCTTCTCTGTTCTATTTTCAAAATAGTAACATCCATTTGGAACAATTTGTTCACATATTTTCCATTCCATTACCCATCTTTTATCCCTAAAGAGTACTGGGTTTGGAGGCTATATTTAAGGAGAGTTAGGTGGTGTACAGGTATGGGTGTGGTGTACCCTCAAGCCTCAGTAAAGCTGAAGTTTCCTTAACCTAGGCCCAGCCAACACATCTGTGATGCTTAGTGAAAGTCCTCATTGTTTTCCAGCTGCCCATTATGACTCCACCCAGACTTTACTGCCCATTGATGGTGTCAAGAAGTTCCCAGTTTAACCCAGCTGTGGTTTTAATGTAACATCTGGAGGTAGACAGGAAAAGTTTGCTGCACCAGCTCCAGGCTGGCTCAGCAAAGAGGTCTAGACTGGGCTCCTTGCTACAACCTGCTGGTAGGTCAGCTAGCTTAAACACCCTGTTTCAGGGGCTTACCCTGGATACCATTGGTGGGGATACCACTGGCACTGGTGAGCAGAGTGGAGACCTCTGTGACAGTGGAGCCTACCTGCCAACTGAGCCTGGTACAGCCAGGAGGACCTGGGTGCAAGTATGCCAGTCTGACTTCAGCCTCTTCCAGCACGGCGGATTAAGGGGCTTGGATTGCTCGTCCTATGTAGACTAGAAATGCAAAATCATACAATAAAAGCCAATGTTAACATGGTTTCGGACATGAAGCAGCATATTTCAGTCCATGCAGCGAAATACTATGCAAAATAAAAAGAGAAAATTACCCATAGCTTTGTTTAACAATGGCTCATGCCTTGTTTAATGATGTGTTTCATGTAGTCTTCAGAATCCCCAATTATTTTCTGCTAGTGACATAAAATTAATCAATGTGCATTGAGATCTGGAAATTAGCCCTCCCCACAAAAACCGACACCAGAACCAGAGGCACACAGAACGCCGTCACCAATCAACCACACCAGACCCAAACCCAGACCCTCTCCACAGACATATTACAGACTCCATCCAGTAGCCAAACTACAGTGGCACCTCCGGATGCTGCACCCCCCTGCAATCCCTACACAGATCTGGCTGGCACAAGGCACAAAACCACAAAATCTCGCTAAATTTCTCGCTAAGCAACTTCAGCCCTATGCAGAATCCATCGCTTCACACGTTACTAACTCCTTCCAGTTCATAGAAACAATAAAGAAACAATACCTACATCCCGATGACCTACTTGTGAGCTTCGATGTTGTATCTCTCTTCACTCAAGTGCCCATTAATGAAGCCTTGACAGCCATTCAAAACAAATACAACCCCCCCAAATACATCCTGGACCTGACCAACCACTGCCTAACCAACACGTACTTCATCCACAATGGACAAAGATACAAACAGATAGAAGGAGCACCTATGGGATCACCCCTCTCACCGGTCATCGCAAATTTGTACATGGAACACTTTGAAACCAATGCTTTAGACAAGTCAGAACACAAACCCAAACTTTGGCTCAGATATGTTGACGACACCTTTGTAATTTGGCCACACGGGAAAGAAAAACTAGATAGCTTCCTCACACATCTCAACAGCCTACACCCCAAAATACAATTCACTATGGAAATAGAAGACAACAACCAACTCCCCTTTCTTGACGTCCTAATCTACAAAAAACCTGATGGCTCCCTAGGACACACTATCTACCGGAAAAAAACACACACCAACCGCTACTTACATGCACAATCACACCACCACCCTGCACAAATAAACTCCGTAGCCAAGACTCTCATCTCCAGAACCAAACGCCTGGCTGACAAAGACCACTTGACAACTGAGTTACAGAATCTCTCAAATGTGTTAATCGCCAATGGATACCAGAAAAACAGGGTTACGAAGCTAATCCAAAAAGAAACACCCCCCAAAAACCAAGACACAGAAGAAAACAATGGCATGGCCCTCCTTCCTTATATCAAGGGCACTACAGACAAAATCAGCAAAATCCTCCATAAACACAATATCAAAACAGCCTTCTGCACCAACCAAAAAATAGCCAATATCTTCAGAAACCCAAAAGACAAAATCCAGCTGGAAAACCAAGGGGTCTATGAAATACCCTGCAAAGTCTGCCCAGCCACGTACATTGGACAAACAAACAGACGAATAAATGCACGTATCGCAGAACACAAGAATGCCGTCAAAAAAGAAGAAAAAACTTCCTCTCTTTTCCAACACATGAAAGAAACAGGACACGAAATTAATTTTGCAGATTCCAAATTGCTCTTTAACATGGAACATCACCACAAGAGAATAATCATGGAAGCCATCGAGATAGAGAAACACCCTCACAACATGAACAAGCGTGACGACACGTCCCGCCTGCCAGACATCTGGAAATTAGCCCTCCCCACAAAAACCGACACCAGAACCAGAGGCACACAGAACGCCGTCACCAATCAACCACACCAGACCCAAACCCAGACCCTCTCCACAGACATATTACAGACTCCATCCAGTAGCCAAACTATAGTGGCACCTCCGGATGCTGCACCCCCCTGCAATCCCTACACAGATCTGGCTGGCACAAGGCACAAAACCATAGCTCGCCCCTATACACGAAGCCAAGCCAGAGCACAACTAAATGCAGCACAGCCATCTTCTCAGAAAAACTCTTCACAAGCTCAAGAGGTCAAGACACGAAAGCTTTAGCAACTAATCTACACTTAATGACCCACCCAGTGATATTCAGAATATCACTCATGAAATCACCCAAGATATCCCTCAAGTAATTAAGGAACAAAAGAAGAAAAGGCACACTAATCTAGGAACTTCCTCTCTGCCCAGAACGTTGGAGGCTATACACCACACCCCTCAACAGTATTTATAGGAACTCAAACACCAGACTCTGCTCTGTTCCAGTAACAAGAAGCCGAAAGCACCAGCCTGAAGATGACGAGTGAGACCTCGTCGAAACGTCGCACAGACACCCCGACTCTTACACGGGAAGACACCCGAAGACACCAAAACCTGCATTCCTGTACCTGTGAAAATCTACGAAAGCATATATATATATATATATATATATATATATATATATATATATATATATATGAGAGATTATTTATTTGGACTGATGCTAAGGTGTTCTACTCCAATATGGTGTGTGCTGTGGCAGAAGGTGCCGTACATTGTTGCGGAAATTGCCTGTGAGCTGTGAAAGATGTGAATTCTATGGCAAAGCAGCTTGATAATAAAACAGTGGGTAAACATTATGTGCTGAAAGATGGGCATTTGCAAGGAAGCATTTGGAGAACAAATGTTTCTGTTGAGCCCCACGTTTTGATGGGCTTTCTACTAAAGTCTCCTGTTTGTTTTCACAGAACCAGATGAGACTGGGATGGTGTGCACACACAATAGATCTTTGCAGCTGGAAATCAGCGTCACAAATTGTTTTCTTTGACAGTGCTAATTGATTACAAGGGTTTAGCCTTATCTAAATTGTTAAATTCAGCAGTGTCTGTGCTTCCCTTTTCTTTTCTTTTTTGCACAGACAAAATAAGGAGAGTTAATAACTACATAAAGGAACATGGGCAAATAGTATTTGCTGCCTTTAAAACAAAAACAAAGCCATAAATTGTAGATGTGGCAGTGTGAGGATTGACTGCCATAGGAGAGATGCAGAAAAACTTTGAACAGCGAATTGTGTTTTTCTAGGAAATTAATAGTAAATCATACCTTTTGGAGAACTGACAGTATCATGTGTGAGGTCTGACTGGGATGCCCCTGAAAACCTTTTAAGCTAGAGTGTGTAATAAAGAGGTGAGACATGAAAATATGAATTGAATGAGGGCTACATTTATTGTTACAGATCTCAGCAGAGGGAAATAAGGGTGTTGGAGAAAATCAGTTGTATGTTGCCTTGCGTGAGCTATCCTGCCCAGGACAGGATGCCTGGCAACATCATAGCCCCTCTGCCTTTAAGGTGTGTAGGAAGGCTTTCTTACCCCTACCCTGGGCTCACAGAACTCTGAGTGGGTGAAATCAGGCTGCTTAATAGGCACTCCATATCCAACACAAAGGTCTCATGCCCCAGAGTGGCTCGCCTCCAGAAATGTCCAGCACCCAGAAAGGGACCACCAGGTCCTCACCTCTTCACCTCACCACAATTCTATCCTTGCACCTATCTGCCAGCTGTGACCAGATTACTCTGTTTAACAATACGCACTGCCTAGTCTCAACCTTCCCAAATGCACACAGCATAGAGTAGGCAGTATAGTGAATCAGATCAGTGCTGTGCAGCAAAAGGGGCTGAAGGAGGCAGCACAAGGACTTATATTAGCATAGCTCAACTTTTCATACAAAGTGGGCTGCAAGAGTTATTCAACACAAAACCCATGCCTTGTTAGGCAGGCTATGGAGGCCAAAATTTGACACCACCCCAGCCCTTGGACTGCTTTCCCAAGCCAGATAAGCAAGGTTTTGTGTTTTGTGAAGGAGGCATGAGATAAGGTCCTAGAGCCCTACCACCTGTTTCTGAAAGCTGGGGAAATGCTAACTAGGCCACACGTTCGACCACTCTGTCTTATATATATTGACTCCTCCTTCATGTGCAGGTGCACATGGAACATCTCCATGTCATGGCTTTCCTTCTAGCCACATATGATCCGTCTACTCTCAGCCTTGCACTGGCTGTTTGAGTAGTTTCCTGCTATAAATAGACACAAGTTCATTTGTCACAATGGTTTGCACATTGGCATTATTGTTTCTTCTGTACTGGTGTTTTAACCATTATTCCCCATAGCAAACACATTTGTATTGTTTGGATGTAATGATCGTAGCTCAATAAACTATAGAAATGAACACATTTCTATACAGTCTGGGAATGCATATGGTGGAGCTGGAGCTCACCTATATTTCCAAGTGTTCAAAAGACTTTGGGGCACACATTTCCCTCTACATGTGACTTGCTTCCTGCAGGAAACACCTGTGTAGCACTGGTGTAGTTGTAGCAAACATGATTGCTGCGGAAAGTATTAAGCAGCTCTGAAAGCAGTGGTGTTATTTAAATTATGTGGTGTGTTAGTAGTAAGGAATTGTAGTTTAGCCATTCATGAGTTGCTTCATAGAATAGTATAACGTTCAACACTCCCCCCGCACTCCTGAAATGACTTCAAAGGTGCATCTGCAAAATGAAATGGAAGTAATTATTAAACTTTTACACTATTTACCCCCATGTGTTTCCCTCTTGTTAAAGTTCTAGAATGGGTCTTCTAATGTATACACAGTGAAATAACTTAGCTGTAGTACATATCCTTAATTAAAATTATACTTCTTATATAAATGAGCAATGTCTGATACTGGTAAGATTTGGGGGTGAGTTTTGCCAGTAGAGGGCCATGTTAAACTGAATAATATCAGAATGGACCCTTTTAGTGAGATGCAGTTTTTATGAGGACTTTAAAGGACAATATTTTTGAAGGGTTTTTTTTGGTAACTTTGATATTTTATATCAAATTAGACTATTAAGCACTATTGTCCGCTCAACTTTTTTATTTCAATGGCAGTGAAGTAGTAGACTGATGCTTTTTTGTTTAATATCAGCTCTTAAAAGTAGGCTGAGGAATTTTTCAGACATAAGTAACAGTTTCAGTCATCCATCATCCATCATCCATAAGATAAACGGATAGCTAGGTAGACAGATTAGAAAATGATGTGTTCAGAATACACTGATAAAATGAGAAACTGGACATTTTAGATCAGCAAACCATCTTTACAGTAAACAATTCAACCCAAAAATCCACTATTGATTTCTTTCTTACCTAAAACCTGGCTTTTCTGAATGTGTATGCTATGCTCACATTTTTCTGATTGAACGTAAAGGGTCATTCATTACCCTCTCAGTTGCTTGTCCTTTGAACAGATGTTAAAGGAGTAAGCCAAAGGGTTCCTCCTCCACAGCACCTAATTATAACTGGCACAAAGGATTAACAGATGTTATAATTGTCCTTATACTTTGCTGAAATGGGTTTCTGCATAATTTGTTTTCCCGTCTCACCTGACAATACCATTCCTGTAAGGCTGCACGGACAATGGAGACATGCCTTCAATTTGTTATCAGAGCTTGTTGTACAGTCTTGCAAATTATGTTATATTTATTTACATTTTTATCATAGTTTTTGTATTAAGCCATGCAGAGAAAAAGAAAACACATAAATTGCCAGCTTGGATTCCACTCCCCACCCCCACCCCATGTATCACATTGTTAGCCTCTGATGCTCAGTAGCTAGTGATGGGACATACAGTGGCACCTCGGTTTATGAACTTAATCTGTTCCGGAAGTCCGTTCTTAAACCAAAGCCATTCTTAAACTGAGGCGCGCTTTCCCTAATGAGGCCTCCTGTCACCGATGCTCTTCCACCATTCGGCTTCTGTTCGTAGACCGAGCTAAAGTTCACAAACCAGGACACTGCTTCTGGTTTTGCGGAGTTCATATACTGAATAGTTCGTAAACAGAGCTGTTCTTAAACCGAGGTACAACTGTATACAGTAGAAGTGTTCACCGACCACAAGATTTAGCTCAGACCCCAGTACAGTGCTTTGGAAAACAACCCACTTCACTCTGAGACACTTTGTACACTGCCTGATTCAGTGGGGTCTCTGCAAGTCCACTTGGTTCCTCCAATTCACTATTGAGGAATAAAAAAATGGTTATATTTTTTTATTTACATTTTTTTATTTGTATTCAATCCTTTCTCTTTAACAATGAATTCTAGAAGTTTGTAATTCTACAGGATCCCACAGACAATGCTAGATTAGGTTAACAATGAAATGTTTTTGCCATAACAGCAATACAGTGGTTCCTCGAGTAAAGAACTTAATTCGTTCTGGACGTCCATTCTTAACCCGAAACTGTTCTTAACCTGAGGTATCACTTTAGCTAATGGGGCCTCCTGCCGCCACCGCACGATTTCTGTTCTCATCCTGAAGCAAAGTTCTTAACCTGAGGTGCTATTTCTGGGTTAGCGGAGTCTGTAACCTGAAGCGTCTGTAACCTGAAGCGTCTGTAACCCGAGGTACCACTGTACTGATAAACTCACACACTTCAATTGTTCCATTTATCACTGTATTTATTTTGCAAAACTTCCTGACTGTATGTAAGTGTTCTGTACACACCTTATATATCAACAGAGTTAAGTATAACTTTCAATTTATAGAACATAAAGTATTGTGTAGGTGGTTTCAGAAATCATTCCTTTAAAACCCCAGATCTTGGTGCTTCAAAATGACATCAAAATCCAAGGTAGAAGAACAGGAGTTAAGAATGAAATCCTGGCTTAACAACAGTGATATGCACAGCATTTTAATTATGCAGACACCTGTTCACCACCAACTTTTAGTATTTCATATAGGTCACTGAGCAGCCATCTCATAGTAATGACTTTCACCCACTGCCAACCTGGACTGAATCTGAAATGCCATTCTTGGGGTTAAAGGCTAAAATTCCAATTACCAGAAGTATGAGGTATCCAATTTCCTGCATTACCACACTGCTGAAGCACTGCTTGAGTGCTCTATATGTTTTCAGGAACGTGGAATCATGTATAAATTATGACTTATTAAAATATTAGTTGCATTGCTTTATGATTTTAGCAAGTGTTAATAATTGATAGTGAAGGAAAGTCTCATGCAGCACATAGCTTAATATGTTTATTCCTGTTGAAGTGTCTAATACTCAAAGTGATCCGAGAAAGAGCCTTTGTACCATAGAGCTAGCAGGGGGGACAATAAAACAACAGAATGTACCAAGTGATGCACAACTTCTCTGCATGCAAGATTCATTAATAATTATCATGTGTTGAGTTTCTGTTTAATAAAACAGAACATTCAGCACATTGATCCATGGCTTCATAAATCATAGTTTATGGTTCATTAAATCACAGCTCTCTGTTCTGTCCAAACTAATATTTGGCTTAATACAGGTTAACAAACCAAGGTTATAAAACAGATTCAGAAAATAATCCTGCTTGTTTGTTAACTGATAAGCCAAAAGGTGGGATTGTGGCTCAATATAAGCCAGGATTTCTGTACTGAATCCACTTTGTGATGGCAGAAGGGTTGAGCCAAGGAAGAACACACAATCACAGCACTTACCCACAACTTTACAAACCATGGTTTGTAAGCCATGGACAAACTTCTGAATATTGCCATTCTGTTAGAGTGTCATCAAATATTTAGAAAACAAGAAAGCTGTTTCTGGCATTTCTAGAATAATGTTGATTCAAATCCTTAATAAACCAATTGCATGTGCTCATAGAGAGAAGAAAGCAGAAGTGAGTGTTGCCCACAATGCAGTTTGAGAGTTGGTATCCATAGATGTGCTGTCGAGGGAGGATTCCTGTGGGAGCACAAGTATTATGCATCTATGTTCTTTTGCCTTTATGGAGCACTGACTTCCCTAAGAATTAACATGATTCTACCTAAAAAGAGACTAGCACCTTTTACTAAGCTGAAAACATATTATAGCCTGATTAAGTTTTAGAATTCTTAATTTTAAAATAGCTTTCTATCAGCTGTTGTTCTGTAGATTTTATTAATCTAGGGCTGCCATACATCCAGATGTTCTTCGGACATTACCGAGATTTCAAAGGCGGATTTGACATCTGGGGGGAATTTCCAAAATGTGGCACTCAACAACTTTCGGGGTGTCCTGGTTTTTACTTTTTGAAATATGGCAACCCTAAATAATCTTCTGTTGCTGTAATCAGAATATTTGCAAAGTCCTATTCCATTTTCTATCTCCAGTAATATTCACCCTCTGTAGCTCTAATATTATTGTTAATGTCCTTCACCTATATACCTATTTCTTTTCTGTTTCACTTGAAATAACCAAATGCAGATGAGGTAAAGGAAATAGATTGGATGACACAAAATGTAGAAGACTTATGGACTGTAAGTAGTAGTTCGTGAACTTTTTTTTAAATTTACATTTTTATTCATTCTGTAGCAGATGGTGAGAATCCATCTGCAATTGCCAGTACCTCTTTGCAAAAAGTAAAGCAAACCCCTCCCTGTGAGCTAGCAGCTGACTGCCTCTGGGGAAATGAGGCATTACTGTTATTTATATTTTTCCAAAGCAAACCTCTCAACCTAGTATCTGTATAATTTGGGCCAGACACATCAATGCAGAAAAAAGAAAACCAGAAGAGATTAAGGGGAAAGGAAACCTATTATTCCATCGCTGCCTTTGATACATTGCTCCCTGTAGTGTATTTTATAGTACTTTAGCCACTGTACTGTTTAATATCACAAGTCTTCTACCTTTTCCCTGGAAATATGGCACCACATTTTATATTAGATCTCATTGTAGAGAGCGTATCCTAATCAGTCTCTATTTCACATCATTGCAATAATCTTCTAAAGCTTTTTGGCAATGGTTTACATCCTTCAAAAAAATATAAAATGGTTATTTTCCCTCTCTCTCCCAAAGGCCTTTCTTCATTGTTTAAATTCATTACATCCAACTTTGTTCGACTTTGCTCATAAGGCTACTGTTATGGCTGTTTTCCAAATACCTTTCAATATTTCTGAACTTGTGGTCATTATTTGTGCAGACTACTTGGAATACATGGAAGTGTATTATATGTGAATTGAATACTATTGTGCTGCTGTGCCACTTGGTTCAGCTTTCAGCACAGCATTTAAAATATGCTCCAAGCTAGAAAACACTGCTTCCCCTGCAATTTCCCAGATAGAATCCATTCAGGAGCCAATCTCTAGAATGTTTTGTGGTGTAGCCTTATGAGCAAATGCCTCCCTTGTTCTCTTATTATGGCAATGGCACCTACCTGAGAGGTGCCAGAACTGAGTTCCAGTGAGTTCCAACTGGAAAAAAAAAGCTCTGTGAAAGGGCAAATCTGGTTCCAATCCATTGCTTTGAAGAACTGAGCACAGCTCTACAGTGACATGTGGATGATCGGTGGCATAAGGAGAATGCTGCGTAGCATCCCCATTCCCGAATTTATCTGTCATTGTCTCTACATGCATCCTCACTTTCCCAGCTCATATCTGTTCTGAACTCTGTTCAAGCATTTAGTTTTGCAACCTGAATTCCTCAACTGCTTCACACAAGTGAATGAATAGCAAATGTACTCCTTTGACCTTTTCGGTCATCTTTGGTATAATTTACAGGCTGTTTGCTCTTCCCCTAGAGCATGCCCCCCCAAAAAAAAACCTCATGATAAAAACAGACAGCCAATCAAAGTATGAAATGTTGAAAAGGTTACCACCTTTGGTTTTGCTGTGTCTGTTCAATGTTCATAGCCTTGTTAGCAAGAAATACTCTAACAAGAACAGAAAATGCCATCAGATGAATCATGTTTCTTACAGAGAAACTGAGAGATGATATAAACACAATCAATTTTCATTGCCAATGCAGATAACTATGTCCCAACCTTTCACATCAATCTAGAACATTTCCTCTTAAGTGAATATTGTTGGCCTTTCAAACTACTGATTAAGGTAGTGAGCAGCAGATCTTCAGATATATTTTTCTCTAGTAGCTGTTATATCCTAGATAGTGTAATAGTCAATTCTTCATTTTATTATCATTCATTAAAATTATTTTTATACTACATGAGATATCATAGAACTAGACTTCTAATTCTCATGTAAGATTTTGGGTGGTTTTTTGATATGACAGGCTAATAATGATTTGAAACTAATAGAGTATTCCAGAGAGTTCCACATATTAACTGATTAATTAATAACCAATTTATTTGAAAATCAGTTGCTATGGACTCAGAGAAGGAAACAACTGCTGGTTGTCCAAGTTTCCTGATCAGCTTAGGGAACATTTCTCCTTAGACCTCTAAATTGAGTCGTTCTTATGAAGACTCTTGACACTGAGGTGAGGTGGTGTGATGGCTCAGAAGGTTCAGCTTTTGAGGACAAGGCAGTTTACTTCCAGCTTCTGTGAACAATAGGAGAGTTGAGTTGTTCATCTGGTTAGGACTGATATCTCACATAGGATATAAATGAGAACTGGGAAGAGGTCCGGAGACTTAGTGTGGAGGGCAGGTTGTTTCTCTAGTGTAGGTGGTTTATTTGGTGCCTTGAAAAGCGGCTCAGAAACTGTTCATTTGTTTAAAGGCAGGAAGTTTCCATGAACATATTGCACTTGCTCTAAAATGGTCTCACTGGTTACTAATACATCTGTACGCTCAATTCAAGGTTCTTGTATTGAATTTAAGGCCTGATAAGGTTAGGGTCCAGAGTATTTTTTTTTGGGGGGGAGACTACCTCTTTATGATCCCCCTTCCTGTCTCGTTATTACTCTGTATTCCATCAGGGAATTTGCCATTGACAAGAAGCAGGTGCTTTTCAACCAGTCTTCAAACTATGGAATTCCTTCCTCCTTGAAGTCATGCTAGCTCTTCCTTTGCTCCACTTGTTTATGTATTTATTACGTTTATATACTGACTTTTTGCCAATGCACCCATGGTGGCTTATAATTTAAAAACACTAAAAGAAGCAAATGATATAAAATGTAGAGTCCTTTCAGGTCAATAATGGTTTTATCATGAGTCTGGGCCTTCCCTCAGTTCTTAAGTCACCTCAGGCAAGGAGTTACCTCAGGCCACTGATGTCTCATATAAAGAGCCGGCGGTATGTGCTTTGAGGGGAGGGAGTATGCCTTTTGTTGTTGTTGTGTCTTTTCTTTTTAAGATCTTGCTTAAGCATTGTTTAGATTTGGTTCTTTGCACTTGAATTTTTAATCTGACTTTTGTTGTTCTGCTTTTTTGAATGATGGCATCAACATGAGAACATGTCTGACTCACAGGCTGAATTTCTCCAGTCTGCCATTGCCAAGCTCAATTGCCCCTGAAAACGGTATTTCAGCTGTTCAAACATCTTTGCCCCACCTTTCCACTAAAAAGTGCTTAAGGTGCCGATTTTGCACTGGCAAAAATCTCATGCATGCTCTAAAGGCAGGCCAGGCCATGTGTAAATATAGGGATTTTTGCAAAAGCAAAATGTGTGAAATCAGCTGTTGGGGAAAACAAAAGCATCTGGCTGCTTGAAAGAAGCAATCTTGCCTTGTAAACCTCCAAACCAACCACAGTACAATATGGTCTTCACAGTCCAAGTCCTCACTTCAAATCTCCCATCCTATCAGAAACCTACTGCATCACTTGCTCTGCTTAAAGCTGCCCCTCACACTTGGAGTGGACCGGATAGAAATAGTGGGGGATGTGACATAGAAACAGGTGCCACCTGTCAAAGAGACTGCTTGTCTGACTTGTTATAAGTCATTATACCTCAGTTCTACCACAGCACTGTTACTTTGGGAAGGTTTTGGCTAAGAGAAAACTTATTTCTTTTTAATTTCAAGCTGTACATAATGTAGATGCCACTGCAAGTTTTCCGGTTTCCTCTTCACCTGGCTGTCAGAAGCAGCCAAATTTTTTTAACTAGAATTATTGACTTCTTATTTTTGTTGTTTTTAGCATTTAAATAAGCTCAGCTTGCTGCATACCAGAGAAGGGAGGGTAAAAGGGTGTGGGTGTTAACATAACTCTTGGACTGACCTGATTCTATTCCCAGTGCAGGATGTTCTCATGCTTTGCAGAGGTAGGATGCCTACATATTGTGATAATATTTTGAAGCACTGAAGCATTTGGAAGGATAAGAAACAGTTATGGGATAGAAATATGTCACTCTGACAGATAGAAAGGTGGGGGATATAAATCAGCAATGTTGGTTTACAATGAGCGTTACTCCACGGTCCTGTGTACACTATGATATTACACTGTGATATTTTGTTGTGTTATAAAATAGTTTATTATGCAATAAACCACTGTGGTAGAAGAGGGTATTCACAGCACTGGGCTGCAGCACCAAAACAGCGGAAGGGACAAGGAACATTCAGACTCTGATGGAGCCAGCCATCACTATCCACATCACTGGTCCACAGCTCAGTGTTCTCACCTACCATTGCAACTACCCACTATTGCCAGTCACTTGCACCCTTTCTTGGCCCTACCAGTAGTCTTCCTGGTCCTAGTGGTCCTGGGGTGGGACTTTAAAATAGAAGGCCAAAGTCCCTCTTCTCTGGACTGTCAGTGGCAGAAGGCAGATGTTATTTTATCTTCTCAGTGCAGTGCCCAACATCATATCGAAAGGAAGTGGTATTTCAGATATCTGGGGCCCAAGTCATTAGGGTTTCAAACACCCTGAATCGGGCCCAGAAATGAACTTGCATCTAATGCCAGCTGTTTTAAAACATGAGTTTTAAAGGGATCCTTAGTCCATAATCTGCTGCATTTTGGGCCAGTTGACGTTTCTACATCATCTTTGAGAGCATTCCCACACAAAACATTTTACATTAAACCAGTCTGAAAGTTACCAGAGCATGGTTCAAACTCCAGCTCACAGTACATTGCACTAGTGGTACCAGCATAATTTTCTTTTCATTTTTAAGGGAGAATGACAGAGAGGAAAAGAGAATGCACAACATATCTATGTAGCAAAATATTAAAAGCAGTTGCCGTCCTTTAGGCTGTGGTATATTGTAGGCCATGTACCTATAAAGGTTTAAACTATAGATGTAGCTTTCATAATTTTTCATGTAATCATTATACTAAGTTAATTATTGACCATGCGAGTGGCATATTATACATTTTAGAAGTAAGTCAATAAATAAATAAATATTACCTGTTTGTCTAATAGCTATATCTCTTCTTCAACCAGGATTAATAACTATAATTATAGATATGTTAAATTTAGGCCAACTATCAGTGGAGAGTGGGAATTCTACTATAACTATTATTAACAACCTGGTATGAAATTTTTAATAAATTCCATTATTTATGTTTAGAATAGTTTTTAAACCACTTGATCAAAGAGATATCCTAGTAGTGTACAAATAAAATTGTACATAAACACATACACACACAACCATAAATCAACATTATTTGGATACTTGCTTGTTGAGGAGAAAGATGAGCAAATGATATTAAAAGATATTTATTAAATGATAGATTAAGTGATATATTCTACTAAAGCAACATTGGTGAATAGATTGTGAGCTGTACCACACTGCTCCTGTGGTCTGAACTGAGAAGCATAATGTATTGATAATTGTATTTCATGTTGTCTTGCAAAGGTTCTTGAGTCTTGCAATATCCTGGAATATTAGTTGCATTGACTTTGGGGTATTTTTATTTTTTGGAGAAATGAAAAAGATCACACAAACACACACATTTTTCTGAAGTACAGTGGTACCTCAGTTTTTGAATGCCCTGGAAGTCTAACATTCCAGTTTTTGAACGCTGAAAACCTCGAAATAAATGCTTCCGTTTTCTAATGCGCCTCAGAAGTCAAACGGCTTCCACTGAGTGTTTCCCAATCTTCTCAATTAAATTTGTATACCGCCATTTGCGCCTTAGTTTTCAAACGTTTCGGAATACAAACGGTATTTCAGAACGGATTAGATTCAAAAACTGAGGTAGCGCTGTGCTTCCTTCATAAGCAGGGCTGCTGTATAACAATATGTACCAGTGTGTGCTATCCTGGATAGTTTCCAAAGAACTGAATAGGCTGGGGAGTTGATAAATAGCACCTTTTACCCCGTTTTAATCCAGCTTCATGTGGTGATTGAAATGTTGTAATATTTAATTTGATGGTCTATTCTAGTGCCATTTAGAAATAATTACTATACTCAGTGTTATTTTTCATGTCAAACAGAAAAGATATCTCTCCCTCTCTCGCTCTGTTTTTTCCTAACAAGAAAAAAGTATAATCACACAGGATTGCCATGTAGTTGTGTTAGTAATGGACAGAGCCATGCTACAAAACTATCAATTTAACTATGGCACATATTAACTGTCTCTGCCTAAGCCACTTGAGAAACCTCTTTTGGCCCCAAAACTTTCTGGGCATCGTACTTTCCAGTGTTGTCTTTCATACTTGGAAAGCTCATAAGACTTACTTTGCACACATATATTTACTTGAACTAGTATGTATGGTCAGGGGTGTAGGAAGGGGGGGTGCAGTGAGTGCGGGCTGACCCGGGTGTCACCACTGAGGGGGGTGACAAAATGTCAGGCGGTACTCACTGTGGGGCCTGCAGCACGCCTGAGCCGCATGTCTCTCCTGGGAGAGACGTGGTGGCTTGGGTGTGCACAGGCTCTGCGCTGCCCAAATGGTCCGCCCGTTGCCCCCCCCAGATGTAGGGCGGCTGAGTGGGAGGAGGCAGGCAGACTCCAGAGGCCCTGCAGTGTGCCCCACCCCTATGGGCGTCTTGCCCCACCCCTGGGCGCACTGCACCAGGCACCCAGCAGCTTTCTCCACCACTGTGTGTGGTGTAGTGGTTAGAGTGTTGGACTCGGACCTGGGAGAACAAGGTTCAAATCCCCACTTGGTCATGAAACTCACTGGGTGACGTCAGACCAGTCACAGCCTTTCAGCCTAACCTACCTCATAACGTTGTTGTGGGGATTAAATGAGGAGAGAACCAACCATGTATGCCATCTTGAGCTCCTCGAAGAAAAGGTGGGCTATAAAGGCAATAGATAAATAAAAATAGGATATATGCTTTTTAATTGCACTTGGAGTATTCCTATAACATCAGAGCCAGAATACATGCAAGTTTTCAGACTAGATTTCAACCAAGTATTTTCAGTTACAGGACACTCTGTTCAGTTGTTCAGAAATGTGTTCACTGTGAGGACACGGTGCTTTGGTAACAAGCTCCACCTCCATGCTATGTCCATTTGTGAATGCCTGAAAAGACTGCATTGTATGGGGCTGCATTGTATGTATTGGGGCTCTTCTTCAGCCCGTTCTGTAAATATTGTTATGAGTTTTTCAGGGTGGGCAGATCCTCCTAAATTCTTAGATTTAGCTAATATTTGGACCTGGTACCAAACCTTGCACAAATGGAATGACTTTGTTGGCTACAACTCATTGCCATTTGCCATAATGCCATGCCCCTATGCATGTTCATTGGACACCTGAATGGGGCTCTCACTTCCAAGGCTGGGCTGCAGCCATCCAGGATTCTCTGAAGGAGCACTGCTCATGTGAGTAGCCTGCTTATGTGAGAATTCAGTTGCAAAGAGCAGTTAGCTTAGCAAATGTATGAGCTGTTTATAAGTTCTCTGATGAAGAGCTGCTACTTACTGACATGTGGTAAAACAGCCATAGGCAAACTCAGTCCTCCAGATGTTTTGGAACTACAGCTTCCATCATCCCTATCTAACAGGACCAGTGGTCAGGGATGATGGGAATTGTAGTCTCAAAACATCTGGAGGGCCGAGTTTGCCTATGCCTGAGGTAAAATAACAGGGTCACAGGAACATAGGGAGCTGCCTTATACCAACTTTGAGAATTGGTCCATCTAGTTCACTATTAAACTAAATACTGACTTGCAACATTCCAGGCTTTCTGACAGGGGACATTCCTAGTTCTACCTAGAGTGGCCAAAGATTGAGTCTGGGACCTCCTGTGTATAAAACATGCTCTACAACTGATTGCAACCTTTCAGACCAACCCCACTTCAATTTCTGTCTCTTGAATCAGTTCTAAGCAAGCACATTGCAACTATGCAAATTTGAAAACCCTCACCTGCTGGTGATTTGCCAGTTTTCCTTAAAATATAAATATAAATCCAAGCACACCTTAGTTGTGATCTGGATGTATTCTGTAACATTTTCAAGACCCAAAGAAATTCAATCAAAAGTGTGGGGGTGGGATGCCAAACTAACTTTATTAAATGCAATTGATGTATGTTTCATTGAATCAACTAAGCAGTGTTTTTATTTTAATTTATTACTCATCTTTCACCCTAAGGTACTTGGGTGGGTTACAGCAATTAATTTGTATTTATTTTTCCACCACAGTGAAAGCGGCAACAACCTGGCATTTCTAAGAGAATAAACAATAAAGGATATTCAGCCATGGACAAAAAGCAGCATCTAGTGAAAAAGGAATTTAGCAAAAGATTTTCTTTGGACAGTACTCTCATGGTGAGTACAAAAGCATATCTATAGTTTTGGATATCTTTTTGGCATTGGGCGCTTGGGCCTTTCATTGCTGTGACCCTTTGTAACAGACATCCTTGAAGACTTGTTGAAGACCTTGTATTGTCAAAATTGCAAGAGAGCTTTTTTCTAAATAGCTAAATGTAAGTAAATGCTAAAAGACTATTATAGCTCAGCCAAAATGCAACTGTTGATAGGAACATGACACCTTGTTCATCTAGATCAGAATCTCAGAAGAAAAATGATGCCTTGTCCAGTGGAGTTTAGTGGATCTGGGATGCCCTGGTATAGGGGTGTCATTGATAAAGTTTTGTCAAGCTGAAAACCCAAAGTGGTTTAATCAGAGAACATTGCTTCAAGAAAACTTACGTGGTTAAATAATGTTCAGATAACAAAGATATATATTTCTGTGTCTGTGTTCTATAGCCATTTGTACAGTGCTTTTAAAGTATACATCAAAAACTAATGTCAGTATGATGAGTACGCATGATCATACAAGCATCACTGGAAACCAGGATTGTCTGTAACCTACTGTTGAGAGCACACTTGATGGCAAACCTTGGTTTGAAATGGTCCTGTTAATGTCAGTGTTCATTTTGGCTGCTGTGAACAAAGATTGAATCTAAAACATTGCTGTCTCTCAATAAGCGACTTAGATGTGTTTTCTTGGTTAGACTTTTTCTCCCCTAATAAAGGACTTGGGGTCACTCCACACATTACATTTTCAAAGTGTTCTCCTAAGAAGTGACAAATGCAATTCATGGACCTCTGCCTGGATGCCACTCTACTGAACATACACTTGGTAGACATTCTTTTACATAGAGCAAATGCATGGTACCTAATGTCCTCTGGTATCAGACGTTAGTGATTTGTTGAGCACTGAAACTCCATTGTTACTTATGTGAAACATTCTTTTTTTAGGCATGCTTCAGACAACAAGCATGTACATGCCCCCATAATACTGTTCTACAAAGACATCATATGGCCATATTATCATATTACTCAACTCTGCCAAACACTGAACAGAGAGAGCTTCCTCTCCAGTAGTTGTCAACACATCCACATTTTAGGGAGTTTCTGTCAACTTTGCAACAGTATTTGGATGGGGGAGAAGTACATCAGGACCCACCCAGTTCTTTGAAACAGTTTAAATTTATGGATTTAAATTTAACACTGCTGGTGAAAGAAATGCAGAATTCTTTTTCAACCATGTCATGGCAGGATTCTTTGGAAAGCAGAAAGCAGAGGTGGAGTTGAATCATGTTAACTCCTGAGAATTACAGCATGCTCTAAAACTCTCTTTGCTCATCTGTCTAATGGCTAATGTTTGTGCCGTAACATTGAATGTGTTTAGTCAGCAGAGTAAGCTCTGCTAAAGCTAATGGGATACATTTGCAAATAAATATGGAGAGGAGAAGCAATAATAGGAAGCCAAAGGGGGGGGGCAGCGCGGAAATACCAAGTAGCCGCATTCAGGCCAAAGTCATGTCCGTGAGTCTGCTTCCTTTCCTCCACTTCCAGCATAATGAATTTGTGGGCTTCTAAGCAGTGAGAGAAGGAGCAGCATTATTTTCAAAGAAATTAAGTTCCCAGGGTCAGCATTTCAGGAGGTCGCTGACATATTTAGTGACTACCCTTCAAATGTGAGAAAGCTGGTATGAGATTTCTAAGGATGATGAAATCAGCTGACCCAGGAAAGAATGGAAAGTAGAGATGAAAATCAAAGTATTTCTGGGTCAGTAATAGAGCAGTTGCAGAGATGAAAGGAGAGCCTTCTGCCTTGTAAAATAAATCAAGGTACATCCCTTTAACCCGAACAAGGTAATTCATCAGCAGCGGCAGCACAGCAAGTTGTGGGAGTCTCACAGTAGTGTAGCTTGCAGGAAACTTTTAGGGTTGCTTACTACCATAATATGCTAATAATATAAAGCAGAGCTTCTGTGGCTTTAGATCTGGGTTTGAAAAGCAAAGTGACAGGTGATGCTTTCTCCTCGGTTCATATCCAAATGGGAGGGAAATAATCTGAAACTTATGCTTGTTATGCACTTAAAAAACGCAGAGAAGTCTGGACAAGAAAAGGGAGTAACTCCATAACCACAACCTACCATACTAGTCGCATTGGGTATGTGAGGACTAATTGTCCAGTCAGCTTTCTGCCCCACCTTAGCAGTAATTATCCTTTGGCTGGGAGAAAGGAGCCTAGTTACAACCAGACTAGATTATTGCAATAAGGTCCACAAGGGACTGCATTAAAAGATGTTTTGGATTCTTCAGTTGGTGCAGAATGTGGTGAATTCTGGACTCTTGTGGGGGCAATCAAAGAACAGAACACCAATATGATACTGGCTGCACTGGAGGCTAGATTGTTTTCAGGGCTAGTTTAAAGTGTTGGTGATGACTTTTAAAGCTCTAAACAGTGCGTAGCCAAGTTGTTTGAAGGGCTATTTGTACTTGTATAAACCTGTCTGGGTCTAGAGATAGGTTCAGGGAGTTGTGCGCCCGCCATCAATATATATTAGGTTGGCAGGCACTAGAATTAACCTGTGGCCTTCCAGATGCTGTTGGTCTACAACTCCCAGCATTCCTGACCATTGGATATTATGGCTGGGGTTGATGGGAATTGGAGTCCAACATCTGGAGGGACACAGGTTTACAACCCTTGTACTATATCGGATGGGGTCTTTTTGGTGTTGACCCCATGACTTAGAACTTCATTCTCTAGGTATGTATTCATGGTCCATATTTTGCTGCTTTTTAAACAGGCATGGAAGACATTCATATTTCAAACTGTTTATAACTGACACTTGGAATGTTTGGCTCATTTTCAAGTGTTGGCTGTTCTAATGCTTTTATTTCAAGCTGCTTCTACAAATATTTAAATAATTAAGTATATAAATAAACTGGTTCGATCATGCATACTTGAATCTGTGCATGATAGGTAACGTCTGTGTTCATGCCAGTGGAATTTAGAATGTGGCAAAGAAAAGTATGCTGGGAAAAGGTCTATTCACCCGCCCCCTTTACAGTACTTGTCAGCACTGCCATCCCTGGAAATGTATCCTATCTAAAGCTCTGAATAGCCACCCACTCCCAGTCCGTATAGACCAGCAGTTGCTAATATGATGCCTATAGCCACTCATCTGCTTGCATAGGTTTTTATTGGTGATCACAAGGCCTCTCCCCCACTCCTCACCCTATTGAAATTGGACTTGAAACAAGCTTTCTGTTTTAGAGGATTGAATAAGCTGTGTGTGTGTGTGTGTATGGTGACCATGATAGCCTCACTGCTTGGCAAATGCACCCACTGGCTCAAAAAGGATGCTAACCCCTAGTATATACAATACTGAGCTAGATGGACCAATGGTCCAACTTGGTGTAATGCTATGTTGGTGCTATTTTCCTGTACACAATCACCATGTTTGCAACTAGCATACTAGTACAGAATTACCCTAAGTCAATAAATGTTAAGTTATCTGTCCAGCCCCCTTCTATACTGAACAGACAGCTTTTGCCAATGCATTCAATATATGAGACAGGCACTGTATTTAAAATAAGGACAACAAAACTGGTATTCAGAATGCAGAGAAGGCATTACATCATAATGTCTGGCTCCAAGTATTATTTTAGAAGGGGAGTCTAGACCCCAAATCAGAATGCAGCTAGTTAAAAATAGTTTCATGACTTGTAAATACGTACATTCCTATTTTCTGTCTCCTGTCACAAGCACATCACAACTTTGTAGTGCTGTAAATCAGAATTCAGAAATGCACATTAATTAATTAGCTAGGATAATGTATAGTTCTTACAGCTCATACATAATCTACTGTATATTCATTTTTAAAGTTAAATGTGCAATGTGGGACATTTTATCAACACTCAGTTTAAGTGTTTTCATTTTCAAAGAAGTCAGATAACATTTAATAATGTGGATATAGTGTTGTTGTTGTTGTTGTTGTTGTTGTTGTTGTTGTTAACATTTGTCTACAGCCCTTCATCCATAGATATCAGGGCAGTTCACAGCATAAAAATACAAGATAAAAACACAAAATACATAATAGAAACAAGAACAAAACAAAAACCTGCTGACCCCCTTCCATAAATGATATTATGTTAGGGCTGTTCAAATGGTGATCATAGTTGTTGTTGTTTTTTTAATTTGAGTTGTGCATCAGAAAAATTGGCCTGCTGTTGTGGCTATTAAAACTACTGCCCGGAATAATTATAAGCTTTCTTCAAATACATTCTCTCTCTCTCTCTCTCTCTCTATATATATATATATATATATAAAGTCCTTCTGTAACCAAGTAGAGGAAAAAAAACAAACCAAAACCACTCACATTATAGACCAAATCATTATTACTGTGAGGAACTGTTGCTTTTTTCACACTCTCTGTACAGTGCTCCCTGTGAAAATAATAAAAGACCCACCAGAAACGGAGGCCTTTGCCTGACCTAAAACTGTTCAGTTTTCTCCAGGACACATTTTGATCAGAAAAAGTCAGTGCTTCAAGCTGTGCTCTTTATTTACGAGAGTAATTCCCAAGCTGGCTAGGGAATTGCCTTGGATTGACACTTGCAGCTGTGATGGCATTTAGCTGAGCAGCCTTCTTGAGAACGTTTCATCTTTACAAGTAGCTAGCCTCTATAAAGTAGAAGTTTTTAAAGGGTGGTTTTTTTTTCGTTTTTTTTTAATGGGCAGCTTTCCACTTTCAAAAGAAGAGTGCAGTGAATTGTTTCTTAGGAGGCTGATTGCCTGTGCTCTCACCTTTTCAAAGCTTAGCTATATACCACTGTGATTTGCAATCGGATTAGTCTTAACAAGTGAGATACCTGTAATATTTGCTGCTCACGGTTGGGAGGCATGGAATTGACTGGTGAACAGGAGCGCTGCCAGGTCTGAGGGGCTGTCCTAGTTCTTCCACTCTCCCTTAGCTTACCAGGTGGTGGCAGGAGCCAGGAGGTGCCCCTTTTTAACACTTAAAGAGGTCTGGCTGGAGGGTGTAACATCACCACTACCGAGGAAAATGCTTACTAACACGTGAACATTTATACTTCTACCTGTTCTATGTTACCCTTTACTATTCAGTCTACATCTATTTACCCCAGTATTATCTGAGGTGCCAAGCTCATCATCATATCATTACCTTAAGTCTGATCCCCATACTAACAGCCCTTTTGGGACAAGCTGTGTTTCCCCTGATCAATAGTCATTCCCAGATCTGCTCCGTGCTGAAGAGGACTGCAGATAGCTATTTGCTAGCTTCCAGAGAGGTAGCTGAGGTTGTCTGTTTAGTGAAAACAACAGAGCTTTTGGGCACAACTAAGGGCAAATCCATACTTACCTTTGCTCTGCATTTCTAGGCACAAGCCCATGCTTTAAACTTCCTTTCTAAGCACTGTTTCCCCCCCCCCCCCGTGCTTTCCCCGCAAAAGCCCACTCCTTACTTCTGAATCGGCACAAACAGCAATCTGCAGAAAACCTGAATTGCTGTTTGTTCCGATTCAGTGTTGAAGAGCAGCTTTCCTGGGGAAAGTGGTGGGGCAAAAATAAAAAGAGTGTTTGGACCTATGCCCAGAAAACACAGGGCAACAGGTAAGTGTAGATGTCTGTTTTAACATTCTATGGCCTTTTAAATGTATTTGTGGGAGGACGGGTTATTGGTTTGTTTTTGTTTTATTATGATCTTCAGATGAGGGGCATTATACAAATTAAATAATAAATAAATAAATAAAGTAAAATAAAAACAGGGTCAAATTAGTGGTCTTTAGGATTGTGAGAAGTACTGTGCTTCCAGCTAATTTTATGCCCTCCCCCGCACAATCATGTTTGTAGTTTTGCAAACCAAGGTAATAAGAACAATTAGGTCTTGTTTTCCAAACTGTAAGGTGACCCACCTGAAAGATGGCAAAGAATGTGCCCTTTAACCATATTCAAGGTAAAATGAATGTGTGATTTCCCCTCGACCTCAGAAGGGGAAGGTGCCATCCCTCAGCACTCTAACTTATTAAGACAACAGGCAGACCAAGCTGGTGTGATACATTACGTACTGTCAAGAAACAGGCACTGAAGCTGTGTATTTAAAACAGTATATTAAAAGTTAAGCAGTTCTATGTAACCTTTACCCTGCATTGCTTTGTCAATATTATCACCCTTATGAATCAGCCTTTAAGCCTTGGATTTGAAGCATTTATTTATCATACCATAAAATCTCAATAACTAAGAACACCCTCAGAATAAAATTTGATTTACAATCTTGGCATATTTGTGTGTCTGGATGTTTCTCCTCTGGCTGCTCAGTCAAATACTCCTCCCTATACCCCCAAATTAGTGATAGGCAGTCAATTCTACCACCTCCCTGCCAAGTATTTGCCTCGTGACTACTAGTCCACAGCATGAACAGGCAATGTGTGTGGCAATAAAGGAGACATCAGCAAATCTGTGGCTAAGTTGTCTATTTGAGTTAGATGAAATTTACATAAAATTGCTGGGTTTCCTTAAGATTAATTATTCTAAGTCTGGATTAAATGTGAACATTTGAGTTGGCTCTTGGGCAATTTTGCAGATCTATGGACATGTTCACACTGTGCCCGGTGCATGCAATGGGTTTTGGGGGTGAGTGCCACAGCACACATCCTGACCTGTTACACACACACACACACACACACACACACACACACACACTTTGTTCACCCAGCCACTTTGTTCATAGAATGAAAATGCCCTACCCACATGGAAATACCAGCTCCATTTTTGTGACTAACATATTGTATGGCATAATATACTTGTATACAAACAAGTATGTGAGTTAAGGTGTCTGGGTACAGAGTATGGCAGCAGGACTCCCTTATCTTTAATTGCTGGGTAGGAGAGGGAATTTTGATGACTGCGGATAGTTTTTCAGGGCTGAGGAAAGTTGCGTTTACTGAGGGCCAAACTACCAATAGCCAGGGTCATTGCTAGATGCTTAAAAGATTTGAGGCACCAAGCATGTGGGGTAGGAGGGCTTTAACTCTCACCCTTGCTGTCACTGTTGTGGTCCTGATCCAGATTGGACTTCTTTGTGTACATTTTCTATTGCAAAAAAAGACCCAGCAAATTGAATGGGACCCTTTTTGCAATGTATATTGCAAGTATGGGGTCCCTAATCTGCATTGGGATCCCAGTGGCAAAGAGTTAAGGGATCCAACCCCCAATACTAACAATGTGGTGTGGGGAGGTTGTGATTCTGTATACAAGGGCAGAACTATGCCATTAGGGGCACATGCAGTTTGGCTCTGAAATTCCATCTTCTACATAATTAATAAAGATAAAGAAGCTGTGTTTTCCTTTGTGCATCACTGCTCTTCTCATAAAACATTCTGTTACAGTAGTGAGGGTGTTGCTTGACTCTAAGTAGCAATCCAATATTCTGCTACGTGAATCGTCCTTAAAAAATCATGAACACCTTCCCTCCCCATTGCCTTCTTATTCTAACTTACAGCAAAGTTATTTCCAAAACCAAAATGCTTCCAGTGCTAGCTATATTCTTTCAAAAACTTTCAGAATTCTAATTGTTCTGTGGAACCGAAAAGTAACATTGCCATATTTATAGTATATCAATATTTGAATGGCATAGGGAATGGAATTTGTGTTGAACATGAAAGAAGAGAAAAATATTTCAGATGGGTTCAGGATCATGTGCTTTACTTCAGTTTTTAATGTTTCTCTCTTTTTAATCCTACCATATCTGCAAGTTGATATTTCCTGCCACATTATTTAAGATATACAGTCCTACAGGCATGTGAGCACAGCCAAGTTAGCTTTGAACTCACACTTCTGATTTTAATGCACACACAATAAAGTAACAAAAAATGCCTGGAGGAAAGATAGGGTTTTTTTAAAAAATGAAACACTTTAAAATATGATTTTGAACACCCAGGAGCTGTTTCTAAAAGGAATTATGCCTACTGAACCAGTTCCTGTTTATTTGGAAAAGTTATTTCAATTATACATTGGATTAAGGCAATCAAGGCAATTATTGCTGATCACATTTTTTAAAAACTTGCCTATCCAGAAATGAATTCATTTATTCTCAGATATTTCTAAGTCACTTTTCAAGACTACTGCCTTCCAAAGGTGCCTTATGTTAATAACAAATTTAAGATTACATTAAAATGTACAATGCAAATCACAATAGTACAACCATTTAAAAAACGTCCATGGATTAAAATGCAACCAGTGATGATAACAACCTCAGCAGCAGCCCATATACTAAAATATTTCTTCAATCAAAAGCCAAGAGAGAAAGATGAATTTCCCTCTTTAAAAACCTGAACTGAACCAGACAGCTGTTTATCTCTCAGAAGAAAATTCCAAATGCTTGGAGCCATCACTGAGAAAGCCCTATTACTCAGGCCTACAAGTATAATTTTGTTTGTTTATTAAAATGTTTGTTTACAAATACTTCAACAACCACACAATCAAAGTGATTATATAAAATCATGCAGTAAATTTATATTATTAAAATCAAACTTCAATTAACTATTGTGGAAAGTTGTATTCGTAACTGCCTGCCTAGGTCTGGTGGCATAGAAAAAACATTTTCAGGAGGTGTCTAAAAGCTGAAACAGGAGGCACCTACTGAATATCTATTGACAAAGCATTCCACAAAACCGGACTGATCACACTAAAGGTTCCATTATTGTCAAATGAGCCTCTATAACTCGCGGAACAACCAACAACACTGATGATCTTAGTGACTGAGCTGGGATATAAGGGTGCAGGTGGCTCCTGAGGAACCGCTGGACCCATACATAGAGTATCTGAAGCTAATCTTAAAACATGGGTTATATGGGCAGTCCTGTAAATCACATTGACACAAATCTTGTTGGGCCTTAAAGGTCAACAACAATGAGTTAAGCCCAGAAATTCACTTGCAACCAGGGCAACTGGAACACTTTGGGGGAGGGCTGTAGCTTAGGGTTGCCATATTTAAAAAACCAGGACAATCTAAAAGTAGCTAAGAGAGTGGGATCAGTGGTCCTACTTTATATAGACAAAAGTGGACTAGGTGGATCTGTGACCACTTCTTGTGTGCAATGTTTGAACAAAAACTAAAGCAGCACAGTTTAATTGAGTCGTGTTGAACTACTTCAGCATGAGTTATTGAGAATCCAAGGCAGAACACATTTCTTCAAATGCTATTAGAAATCTTATGTTGTTCTCAATTATTCAGTTTCTAGAACAGTGGTGCATCAGCAGAAAGCACAGGGTTTTGTGGCTCAGGCTGTGTTGCCTATCAATCCACCTATGTTGGGGGGGGGGGACTGAACTAAAATTTGAAGCCCGTCTGGAGGTGCTTACTTTGACCAAAACATTTGCAGGATTTTAAGAGAAGCTTAAAACATTTCACTAACTAATAAGACTTCTCCAGGAGAGGAGTGGTTTCATGCATCCCTACCTAATGCCAAGTTTGCCTAAAGTAGAACTGAGGTAAATCTGGAGGTTTCTGCTTAGGCAAAACATCAAAATAATTTCAAGTGATGAAGGTATGTCTCAGAGCTGTTTTGTCCATTCTCCAATGCTTATGCCTGAAAATCAGAACACCTACTTTTATTCTTCAGAAAGCAGGCAAAAGAGGAACAATTGTTCTTGTACTTTCCCCCATGTGGATTTTTTCAAGTTGAAATTGCACAAAATTTCACATTTTACTCAGTCCCCTCCTTCTTGTGACTACTCTTATCTTTTCACTAGATGCTTTCATTATCCCCCAGTAGTGATTGCTGGTAAGATATGCCTCTCTTTTTCTGTGAGTGATTTGACTATAAATAATGTCGACAACTTTTACCTTGTTCTTTTATCTCGCTGTTCTCAAGAGCTTAGTTTTGTGGATACATTTTCAAGCAGTATTTCTATACTGTCTTCAGCACTGTCAAATTTATGATTCTGGCTTCGCTTCTACAAACCCTCATACACACTGAATATCAAAGTGACAAGCATTCTCCAGTATGGTGCATACTGGAACACAGTAAAAAGACAATGTCAAGGAAACTTGAGGCCTTCATTAATCAATAATAATAGCACTGAGAAGTATAATAATGCATTTGCTAGTGCAGTGCTTCTCAAACTATCTGTTGTGGTAGACTGGCAGTCTATCATGCCCCCTACCCATGTGCCAGGGACTGGTAAGATATTTGGTCCCTGAAATGCCCCACCCAACCTAGGTTGTGGTGGAGTCACCATAGATCAGCAACTGATGTTTAAAGCAGGATTATACCACTTTAAAACATCATGGCTTCCCCAAACAGTCCCGGGAATTGTACTAAAGAATGCTGAGATCCCTATTCTCTTTAGAAAACAATTCCCATAGTTCCTGTTGCACCACTGTTAGAATTGTAGTTTTGTTTGCTGCTACTTTAAATGCATAGTGCATTATGGGGCCATAAGCAAAAGACTGTTATACTCCAAGATGTGTATAGCTCAAATGCCCTGGGTTGTAGAGATTTTAATATTTTACGTATTATGTTGTTAATGCTCAGCTGTCTCAAGCCCTTTCAGATGATGTGGGATATAAACCAATAAATCTCTTGTGTCTCAAAATGCCGAGGCAGCAGCTATAGTCCTGGAAATCTCTTAACGTAAGGACTATACCTGCCCCTAATACTTGAAATTGGGAAAGATCAACACCCACGTGGACCATTTTTAAATACCGTAATCTGTGGGGCATGCATTTTATTGCTTGAATTGTCTTCTATATAGAGGCTTAAAAGGTAAAGGTAAAGGGACCCCTGACCATTAGGTCCAGTCGCGGACGACTCTGGGGTTGTGGTGCTCATCTCGCTTTACTGGCCGAGGGAGTCAGCGGTTGTCCGCAGACAGCTTCCGGGTCATGTGACCAGCATGACTAAGTCGCTTCTGGTAAACCAGAGCAGCACATGGAAACGCCATTTACCTTCCCGCTGGAGTATTTATCTACTTGCACTTTGACATGCTTTCGAACTGCTAGGTGGGCAGGAGCCGGGACTGAGCAACGGGAGCTCACCCCGTCGTGGGGATTCAAACCGCCAACCTTCTGATCAGCAAGCCCTAGGCTCTGTGGTTTAACCCACAGCGCCACCCGCGTCCCATATAGAAGCTTAGACATGTCATTTATCCTTGTGGACATTAGCTTTTCTTGCCATTGTGCTAGTTGCATAGAAATCGTGTGATTCGTTTTCCTAAAGAGCTTTCATGTGTGGTGAAGACCAAGCATCCTTACTTTATCTCATGTCTGCATTCAGATACTTGGATAGTCTCACATTGCTTCCTCAGTGAATATCATAATGGAAATCATAACAATGTTAGAAGCAGCTGTGGCATAGAGCTCACCCCCTCCCTGTTTAAAAAGCCCTCTCTGATGCACAATATTTCTAGCAGACCAACTGCCCCAAGCCTTTGTTCTGCCATGGATGTTTTGGAGCAATATATGAGAAAGGGAGGGGGAGAGACAGAGTAAGGGTGCATGCTGAACTGCTTTAAATAGAAATATGCCAGATATAGAATCTCTGACCTAATGGCTGGAAGGAGAAAAAGTGCTCAACTTTAAAAACTAATTTAAAACCAAGAGTTATTTGAGAAAGTATAAATAGCACCTAGTTAGTCACTCTTATTCCTCAACAGAGAAGCAGAAGTGAAATCTGCTTCATTAATCTCAGCCAGGCTACTTTGCGGATGACTATGTCTATTTCAGTTCTTCCTTGGTTGACACATCACATTTTAAGTCTAGCTGCATTAGACGTGTCAACTCATACTAAATAATACAGCATATGGTAGACTTCTCCCATGGTGCCATTGAGGCAGCCAAACTTTATCTTTGTGTTCCTAGCTAAACAATTTCATTAAATTAAATTAAATATTTATTCTGGCCATTTTTTTTTCTGCTCTGCTGTCTGACAGAGATTTCAGATACAGAGCCATTGAGTTTTTTAATGTCTTACAATAAGAGTTGTATATCTGTGTATCACTTATATCTCCACCTGAACATTTGCAGAATTTAAGTAACATGAACAAAATAGCTTGCAGTTCATGAAGCCTAAAACTTATGTCCATGGCAACCCTAATTTAGAAGTCATCTTTATAATTTGGTTTGCCATTTTTTTCAAGGCAGCATGATTGGAGTGGTGCTGTAAGCAAATTAAGCTATGGCATTCATCTTACAGAATATTTGGGCATTGTGTATGCATTTATCTGCTGAACTGTTTCCCCATTTTACTAACACATGACAGTGTCCTTTTGACATTAGGACACTATATGGTTATCTTTAGCATATTTCCTAATACATATTGGAATAATTTCTTTCTTTTTTTAAATTTCCCTTTCTGGTCCTCTCATTAAGCTCGCCTCAAATGAAGCCCCTTGATAGAAGAGCATACTAGGAAACTGCATTCTTGTTAGGACCCTATCCCAGTTGTCTTGGTCTGCCCACTCTTTTCCATCCATGTCAGACTGGATATCAAAATGACTGATAATTTCAAAATTCATCAAAATGTATCCTGTACTTTGCTCTGTTATTATTGCTTAATTTTCACATCTGGGGAATTTGCAGTTTTCAATAAACCTGGAGAAAAGGTACATCATCCTTTGGATGTCCTTGAAGTTGCATAATTATTACCAGAGACAGCCGAAATATAAATAGCCCCAATCCATAACAGTTGCAGGTATTACATGGAATCACACAATTTGTGATAAAGCTAAAGCCAAAACACTATGTTAATCTGTAATAGATTCTGAACTGATGTCAATATAACAGCCTACCACCACCCACCAAGTGCAAATTTCATGCCCCCTTCAAGGCCCTGGCCCCTAGAGCTTACTGGGTAAGTTTCCCAGCCCGTCACCAAGGCCAGACTTCCCCCAACTGCCCCTAAATAACACTGCTGCTACCACCTAGAGAGCAGTAGGCCTCTCTTTTTTACAGTGCAATACATTGGGTGAAATAGGATTTTCTAGAATCCCCAGAACACACTTGGAATTGTAAAATTATACATTTATTTATAGAGAATGTCACCTGATACAAATAGGAAATAATAGTTATATTTAACACCTTAGTCTACTCCCTGCTTCAACTGCTATCCTGACATCATCTTTTAACTAGACCTGCTTCCCCTCTCCCCTCTCTCTCTGCCCAGTTGTCTGCTGTCTGTTCCATCCCAGGCAGGCAACAGGGTGCAAGACAGAGGGTGTATGTGTGTGCTAGGTTTCTTTCAGCTAGTTGGGCCCAAGCCATCAGCACCCTGAATTGGGTTTAGAAGCCTATTAGCAAGCAGCACAATTTCTTCAGAGCATGTGTTACATGGGTCTAATTGGTCTCAACAGTTAACATCATGGTCACTGCATCCTGCATGTTGCAGTTTCCAAACCATCTTAAATGGTAATGCCACACAGAGTTCATTTCAGTAGTCCAATCTGGATGTTACCTGAGCATGGGATACTGTGCCCAGGATAGTGTAGCTGATGAACCAGACAGAGCTCAAAATAGGCATTTCTTTCCCCTGAAACCGCCTGACCTTCAGGTGACAAAGCTAAATGAATGAGTAGCCACAAGCTACAATCCTGCACCTTCAAGGGGAGCACAATCCCATTTAGAAATGGCCTCGGCCCAGTATACCTAAAGGAGTGTCTCCACCCCCTTCATTCTGCCCAGACACTGAGGTCCAATGCTGAGGACCTTTTGGCGGTTCCCACATTGTGAGAAGCAAAGCTACAGGGAACCAGGCAGAGGGCCTTCTCGGTAGTGGTGCCTGCCCTGTGGAACACCCTCCCATCAGATTTCAAAGAGAAGAACAACTGCCTGACATTTAGAAGACATCTGAAGGCAGCCCTGTTTAGGGACGTTTTTAATGTGTGACATTTTGATGTATTTTTAATCTTTGTTGGAAGCTGCCCAGAGTAGCTGAGGAAACCCAGCCAGATGGGCGGGGTACAAATAAATTATTATTATTACTATTACTATATTTATTTATTTATTTATTTATTTATTATCCAACTAGTTCCCAGAGTCAAGAACTGGCAATGCACAGTACCTCTGTCTTGCCTGGATTCAGTTTAGGTTTATTGGCCCACATCCAGTCCAGTACTGCATCTAGGCATTTCCCCACTGTCAGTCATTTTCCCACTCCTTCAACACTTACCCATGGTTAAGGGATAAGAATTCACTAAATTCCTTCCTGGGAGGGCATGCACTGTGGAGAGAGAACATAGACCCTACCACTAACTCCTGATCTTTTAGGGCTTCCATATCAGTCTAGAATTTGAGACTATTTAAAATTTTGAGTTTTACAGATGGAATTAGTTCATTCTTTTTAAAAAGTAATATATTTCTATTATTTTGTAGTAATTCTTTGTCTAAGTCCAATATTTTTGTCTCAAAGCCTTTCACTTTTTTCTATTTTAAAAATTTCGTTTAAATGATAATGTTGTAACCAAGTAATACCTGCCTCTTTGAGTTCCTCGTACTTCTTAAGTTTCAGTTGATTGTTTCTTCCTCTAGTAGTTCCTTGTATGTTGGCCAATTGTCTTCCATATTTTTCTTTTTTACTGCAGTTGCCTCAACTGGGAACAGCCACCATGGTGTTTTAGGTTCCAATTGATTTTTGTTTCTTTCCCACACGGTGAATAATTATTTTCTAATTATATGGTTAAGGAATCCTCTATGGTTTTGGACTTTATCCTATCCTGGATAAATATATAGAGTATGAACTAGGAATTAGTTCATTCATACTTCACTAGAGACAGTGAACAGTTCAGATTTTGAAAATTATTTGGTATGACTTGTGGAAGAAACTTGACCACATCAGATCCTTCCAAGCACAGTAATCCCAATTAAACCTCCATTATTTCTTCTTCTTCAATTTGTAACATGTAAATCTCCATGTGCATAATCTTCTATTGTACCTTGATGCAAGGGCTGGCCCTCCCATGAGGCAAGGTGATGTGACTGCCATGGATGGCAGGATCTACAGGGCCAGAAGATCCTGCTGTCAATCCCACCCCACCCCCCACTGCAGTTCCTTATTGGGGAGGGGGACACCATTTTGGGGTTCACCTCTCGTGCAAAAATATATTGGGCCAACCGTTCTTGATACAGATACATTTCAAAAGCAGCATATCACTGATGTCTGTGGGGTGAGGAAATCAAAGCATCATGGGAAATTATTTCTTGTTTTCTTTCTGTTCAAAGTTCTTTCAAGGAAGCAACCCTCAAGAAATGACATCTAGGATTCTTCAGGCAATTTTCTGGTCTTTTTCAGAGTCCCTGAGTACAGTTTTAATCTCAGATGTTGTTGATGACATTTATAGATGAACTGGAAAACAAATTAAGCTAGTTGGATACTAAGAGTGTTAGAAATAGTGGACATCACTAGGAAGTTTGTGGAGGATGCTCTCACATTCTGTGATTTCAAGGACCTTTTTCCTTTGATTTTATGGTGTGATAAATTATGGCTTAGGTCAGTGAAGTAAGCCTTGGTCCAGGTGATTTGCCACTTATCTTTTATCATTCATTTTTGGCAGGATCACATAAACTGATAACATGAGTCAGTATTGAATTCCTCATGGTCAGCTCTACTCCCACCCACTACTTAATGGCCTAATATTGAAGAATTCTGCCCTTGAAAATCATACATGTAATTATCATTGCCAGCCCAATAAAAGAGGAAGTATTGTGACTACAGTATAAGGCAACAATATCATCTTTGGATCAA
Organism: Podarcis vaucheri; assembly: GCF_965113315.1. NCBI lineage: Eukaryota > Metazoa > Chordata > Lepidosauria > Squamata > Lacertidae > Podarcis > Podarcis vaucheri. The sequence continues at coordinate 99,113,255 of NC_138759.1, read as the reverse complement.
ATGACTGTAGAACTTTGCATTTAGCAAGACCTTGAACAAGTCTTGATAGTAATGATTGATTAATAAAGCTGTAACTTCTGCACTGAAAAAAGTATTAGAGCTATGCTTCTCTTAGTTTAAACTGTATCTATGGCAGAAAAGCAAGTACAGGTATCATCCCACTTACATGCATTTGACTCGTGTACATGTAGCACTGGGAAATAAATCTATTAAACTTGGAAAAGCCACAAAAAGGGCAAAAAAGCATGAAAAGATCGGGAAAACAACTCACAATCCTAGGAGCCTGTGCAACTGCAATCCCTTGAGTCTCTTCACCGACCTTTGAGGCCTGTAGAGAGTTGGAGTTTGAAAAAGGAGGTTTGGAGGGAGCAATGGTGGTGGAGTTTGTTGGAGTTTGTGAATTTTTTGTGGTTTGGCTTTGTAGATGGTTTTCCCCACTATATACTATTTCATGTGTATGTGTGATACTCAGAAACATAACCCCCACATAAGTAGGGAGACACCTGCATATAAGAACTTAACTACGGTATGTAACAAAAAGCCTGAAGAAATGGTGGTTCTTGATCCTATAGTTGCAGTTGAAGATAAAAGACTGGATATTAGTCTGCTTTCACTCTCTTGTAAGGAGATTGGGTGTGTTCTCAATCAAGCCACAAGAGAAAGTTGGTTTGGACATGTTCTGAGTGATACTGAATGCATCCAGAACTATCTATCAGTGGTCTGATGTGTTTGGAGAAGTCTGTCCAAATCAAATGACTCACCCAGTGCAGTGTGTGTTGACTTGATGACAAGGCAAGCTCCCTAGTCAGGATCAGAACCAAGCCTGAAAAGATGACCTATTTTTCAATAAGACCTACACTGTCCATAGCTAAACCCAGTCAGACTCTTTCACACACTTCATGATGATGAAAGACCAATGAGGACCAGTCCTTCCACTACACTGTGGACTTTCAACCTTCTCTTTTTTTTCCTACATCTCACATACCTGCCTGCATGCCTGCCTGTCTACTTTCCACCCATCTACTTTTATTTCTGATTGAACACCACCAACACCCTACTTCACTTGCTGGAGCATTATTCCAACTAGGCTGCTTATAAAAAAGGTAAAGGTAAAGGGACCCCTGCCCATTAGGTCCAGTCGTGACCGACTCTGGGGTTGCGGTGCTCATCTCGCTTTATTGGCCGAGGGAGCTGGCGTACAGCTTCCGGGTGATGTGGCCAGCATGACTAAGCCGTTTCTGGCGAACCAGAGCAGTGCACGGAAATGCCCTTTACCTTCCCTCAGGAGCGGTACCTATTTATCTACTTGCACTTTGATGTGCTTTTGAACTGCTAGGTTGGCAGGAGCAGGGACCGAGCAACGGGAGCTCACCCCATTGCGGGGATTCGAACCGCCGACCTTCTGATCGGCAAGTCCTAGGCTCTGTGGTTTAACCCACAGCGCCACCTGCGTCTCTTAGGCTGCTTATAAGTGTATGCGAATACTTTACAATAGTTTATTTCTAAATGTCCAAAGCCAGGGAAATGCAGTTATATTGGAGGTCTGCTTGGGGCTTTTTTGGTATTTGTATCTTTATGGTTTTGATCTTGATTTCTACTAAAGAGAAATATTTCAGTCCAAGATCTGTCTACATGGCCACAGGAAGATGAAAGGATGCAAAGGCTGTGTGAGCCCCAGATCCTCAATCTTTAAAACTGACAAGTCTGAACATAGTGTGTGTGTGTGTGTGTGTGTGTGTGTGCGCGCACACACACACACACACACACACACACATTAACAGAGAAAATAGTATGTTAAAAGCATTGTAAATGGCCCTGATATACTTTTTCTTTTTCATCAAGCCATGCCAAATGAATGTAGACATCCATATGCTGTGTCTATCTGCAGTATTTTATTTAGTTTAATGAGTTCTATTTTTAGATCACTTTTAATGCTCAAAAACACTTTTGCTTCAGTCTTTCTTGTGCTTAAGGCGTTAACAGATTGGAGAGAGGTTGAAGCCCACTGACCTCATTATGCTTTGTATGAACCCCTTCAAGGGCAGTTCAGCTAAGATAGCTACTGCCACGCCAGTTGGACAACTAGTGATCCTTGTATCTCAAAGCATCAGTGCCAAAAGCACAATCCTAGCCATAGAGGAGGACAGATAGCAAAGGTACAGCTACATCTACCACCACAGCATCCCTGACAACTCTGACACAATGCACCGATCACAATAACACTCATTGCCCAAGCTCTTGCATTAGTGCAGCATGGAATTCGCACTGTGATGGTGGGAATGCCATGATATTGTGAAATCCAGTCTATATCATCTCCCACCATAGATAATGGAGCCATAGCTGCTGGGGACTGTGGTATATGACGTATAAAGAGTTAAAAAAAAGATTGGCTGCAATCATTGCTCCTCCTATGACTCGATGGGTAGGATTTATGTTGAGTGTGTTTCAGCCCTTCACCAGTTCAGTTCTGTGCAAGCTGGCCACCTGTTTCTCATCTGTTTAATAAAGCACCATTCTTCTGTTCTTTTAGAGTTTGCTGTAGTGCATGGTTAACAGAAAGATTTGCAACCATGTAAGTAGATGCATGAGGGACCCACTTAAGAATATTACAAGGATAACAGTGCCATTTGTCAGCAAAATTTACAAAAGCAGAGGAAGTTGTGTTGGCCTATTATAATTTTTTCCAAATTTAAAACCAAGTAATACCTGCTGCATATGATTAATCAAGGGACGCGGGTGGCGCTGTGGGTTAAAGCCTCAGCGCCTAGGGCTTGCCGATCGAAAGGTCGGCAGTTCGAATCCCCGCGGCGGGGTGCGCTCCCGCTGCTCGGTCCCAGCGCCTGCCAACCTAGCAGTTCGAAAGCACCCCCGGGTGCAAGTAGATAAATAGGTACCGCTTACCAGCGGGAAGGTAAACGGCGTTCCGTGTGCTGCGCTGGCTCGCCAGATGCAGCTTTGTCACGCTGGCCACGTGACCCGGAAGTGTCTCCGGACAGCGCTGGCCCCCGGCCTCTTGAGTGAGATAGGCGCACAAACCCCAGAGTCTGTCAAGACTGGCCCGTTCGGGCAGGGGTACCTTTACCTTTTTATGATTAATCAAAACATCACAAAAAGTGAGCAAGCTTTTGAGCACACATAGTGCTTTATCAGCAATCCTCTAGAGATAATTTTAAGGTTACATGCAGGCACAGCTCGAATAGGGGAGTTACATAAGCTGAGATTGTGGGGCAGGGCCTCTGCTGTGGCAGCTGCCTCATCAGGTGCACACCTAGGAACAGCTGAGAGATGTGTAACATGCCTTCCTTTAATTTGTAAGTGTACTTTTGACAATAAAGACTTAATTCCTCACTCTGGACATTTCAGAGTGATGAGCCAGTGTGGTGTAGTGGTTAAGAGCGGTAGATTTGTAATCTGGGGAACCGGGTTCGTGTCTCTGCTCCTCCACATGCAGCTGCTGGGTGACCTTGGGCCAGTCACACTTCTTTGAAGTCTCTCAGCCCCACTCACCTCACAGAGTGTTTGTTGTGGGGGAGGAAGGGAAAGGAGAATGTCAGCCGCTTTGAGACTCCTATCTGGGTTGGCCGCTGTGAGAAAAGGATGCTGGACTCGATGGGCCATTGGCCTGAACCAACAGGCTCTTCTTACGTTCTTTGGGCCCACATACCTCCCACATGCCATAGCCCTCATTGCCTTAGCAGAAAAGCAGGTAAAAGTTTTACAGGGAAAAAATAGGGGGCTGAAAAGAGTAATATGAATGTTAATGGAGATAGGACTCCCTGAAAATGGGAGGAGTTTAAGATAGCTGTAACCCCAATCTAGATTCCTCCTGGTACTTTCTGGTATTGAGGATTTTCTTCACAGCATAAAACCTGATGCTATGCAGGCTATGTATTTGAAACCAATAGTCTCTAAATATGGATGAGACTGTGGCTTCTCTGTTATGTCTTTATATTAAAACTTATTTTAGATTTCAGGGAGATCTGAGACATACAGTATGTGCTGCTGCAAATAACAAAATGTTTGCTTTCTAGCTGTAGCAGCCCCTGATACTTCAGAAAATACTAGGATGACAATGAAAATCACTATTATTAACTGTGTAGAAGAAGGATGTCAGTGGGCAGCTTTCTTTATCACAGTATGGGAAGCCATAAAAATCCCTTCTCCTACAATAACTAATGAAGGTTCCAGAACTCTTGCTTACTTTGCAATTGATCAGCTTGGAAAATAATAGGGTTGTGATGAACCTTCAAATAATCCTTATTCCGATATTTTGAAATGAAGTCGACTCCCCCACCCAAAATAAGGGTAAGAACCTTATAGAAAAACCCCATGCACACTCACAGTGGTGTGGGACTCTTTGTAGACAAAATCCCATCTCAGTAGACTTCCCAGAAAGCTCACATGACACACCCTTCCTCTTGATAAAACACAGATTATGGTGAACCTACCACCTTCATAAAGTTATACATATCCATCTTAAAACATGGTATGTTTTCTATACCAGGGGTGGGGAACTTCAGGCCAGGGGATAAATGAAGCCCCCCAGAGTCACTACCAGTCCTTGGGGCTGTTCACAATCCATGTCCATCCCCAGGCTTTCATAGCCTTCCTCAGACATTTTGCTTGGCTGTACTGTGTCTTTGAATTGGGACTATCCTTTTTGCTTGCCTGGATAGAAAATGGAGGTGTGTGTATGTAGTCTCATCTGTGTGAATGGAATGTACCCTGCAGTACAAAGCTCAGAGCTGCATCTGTTGCTCCACCTGCTTTTGCCCCTGGCCCCCAGCATTCATTTCTTGGAAGGTTGTCAATGAGGCAACGTGGCCCTTGGGAAGATAAAGGTTCCCCACCCATGTGCTACACCACTGCTTGAGGAAGGTTCCAGAATTTTATACCTCTGATATGATTATTCTCATATCCTGTTCCAGCTTGTGTCCTTTCAAGTACAGCATTTGCATAAGAATGTTTTCTGTTGTAGATGATGTGTGGTAAATATTTCATACGAACATGCTAATACATCATAGTTTCAATTACCATGCATGACAGGTGGTTATTTCAACTGGTTTCCAATCTCTTAACTTATTGGAATTTACCGAGTCAGCTTAAAAACCCTTGTAAAGAATATATCTATGTTTCTATAGAAAAATCTGTTATCTGAATGTTTTAGATGTCCTCCAGGCTATTTTAGACAAATAAAGCTATACTCCATATGGAGTTACATTTATAATGTCATTACTACTACTGCATAAGTGAGGTACAATGAATGAACTACATTGTCAACACATGGTGCATTGCTAATTTAATCCACAGACTGTGAGAACCATCTGGGTTGTGGAAATGGCCCTGGTTCTTCAGAATCCTGTTGTAGGCCACTTTTGGTGATTCACATGCTTTCAGTTGAGGGACTGAATTTTAGGCCCTGCTATTGTTTTTTTAGGTTGTCCTTGCAGGCCCTTCTGGAAATAAGGAAAGCTATAAGTCCATATTTAAAACCACCGCCACCACCACATTTATAAGCAGAGTCATGAAAGGACATCATGCTATTTTCAGCACTGATTTTTTTTAAAATCTTTTGGATGAAAGATTTACTGATGTAACCCAGTATTAAGATATTTATTGAATGACTCTTGGCAGGTTCTTTCTTGAATCTGATCCCTCCAAAATTGATTCTTTATATATTTAGTGAGCCCTGGAGCACAAAGCATAATATTTCCTTTCTGACAGAAAATATATACTTTTTGCATTATTTAGCCCCGCTCCAGGACACTGCATCAGGTGTGGGGGGAATACAGTAAATTCAACTAGACCAAAGGTACAATATTTTATTTAGTGACCCTTTTTTTCAGTGTACTTACTTATTTTGGTGTTCTCATGGACTTACACCTGGGATCCTCCTGTTCTTAGTAATAACCCATAACCCAGCTGTACCATTTGGGTTTGCAGGGTGTGGATTTTGCGCTCTGGCCTAGCAATGTTGGCTAGAGTCACTTGGCTCATGGAAGAAACTTCCAAAAACATAAGGCGAGGGTTGGTTATATTCTTCCTTCCCGTTGCAGCCCTCTAAAAAAAAAAAAATCCCAATCCGCTCCAAGAGATTTTGTCACACTTTGGAAGTGTGTGAAAGGTGGCAGGGTAAAGGAGGAGTTAGCAAAAAAAAATCACCTCCCTATCCCTTCTGTTCACAGAAGCTTCCATTGGATCAATGGACTGTCCTTGAGGAGAGGTACATGGTTGAACAGAACCCACTGAGTTTATTTACACAAGTTGTGGATTTCCTACTATCAGGAAAGATGCTAGTTGTGTGTGTTCACCATGCACTGCTTCATGTGTTAAGAGCTCCCATGCAGTCACCCATGAGAGCTTATAGGGCCATGTTGGCTCCCAGCCTGTTTTGAACATGATGGTCCATGTCATCAGCATCTTGCAGGAGAAGCTCCCTTTTTCAGCACCTTATTCAGACCCCTCCCAGCCAGAGGGCACAGTTCCGCTACCATTTTCTGACTGAAGAAGTCACTTGCAATACCCAGGTCTCCCAAGCCTTGCAGAAGACAAAGACTGCAAAACAAGGCAAGGACCCTTTAACCTGCCATCCAGTTCTTCCAGGGAGTTGGACTACCACACACACTCCTGTGTGTTTCTTCCTACAAAATGGTTCTAGATCCCTGCAATGCAGTATTGTATCTTCTGTAGCTCCCTAAGGAGGAGAATGCTTCTGGCAGCAAGTCCCACTTGGAGCTATCCAGGGTCCTGTTTGTGTCTCTACTTTGACTTGGCTCAGACTAGACACTGCCTGCTTCTTCGGTGAGTCTCAAGCTCCCACCTAACTGGACAACCCAAGGACTATGTCTTCTGTATCTTCCTTTTTCATAGATTCTGCTGTATTAAAAGGAGAATCTCTCCCCCCCAATTTTTGACTCACCTATCAAACTCCTGCCTTTCTTTCTGTCTAGATATTTATTGGCTAGCTTTCTAAATAGATTCCTGACAGCCAGTTCCAAGGTGCTGATCTGTTTCTCATGAAATGGAACATAGATTTATTCATTTTTAAAAGTCACATATTTCCAGGTCCATTTCGTAGAACCTAACACCAAAGAAAGTGTAACATACCTTTCTTACACAATAAGCATTCAGTCTCTGAAGGTCTTTAAAAAGGGGGGTGAGGTTGCCTCTTCCACTTTCCTGCTAATCCATTAATTATTCTTCAATGTGTAGTGATGATCTCCACAACTACCAGGTCCCAGTTCTTGCTCCGCTGCAGAATTCACTTAATTTTATTGCTACAGAGGTTTATCCAGACCCTTTCTGAGAAATTGTACTTTCCATCTTCCATATATGAGGGTGTACATTTTGGAAATTAACTTCAAAATGTCCAGCCATACCTTTCATCAAGTATTGTTTGCTTTTTGAAAGATAGTTATAATAGTTATATTACTATTTTCTTATGTCAGGAAGGTAGCTGTGACCCTCTGAGACCTACATATGCATGTTTACTGAGATGTAAGACCCATTGAGTGCAGTGGAGCTTAGTTCACATGAAATGCATTTAGGATTGCAACTTTAATTGTTAAAAGGGTTATTTTAAGAGCATTGGTTGTGGTTACATCTTATTCCACATAATAAAGATACAGGGACTACTGAGAAATAATCCTTTGTGCTCTGAACTAAGAGAAGGGCTGAGTGATGTCCCTACTCTCAAATGGAATTTCATTTTTGTTAAATTGGAGGAGCAATGATCTGGCTCACAGGATATGTGTGGAGATGAATTCAATAAGAAGTATATAAAGGGACTGGTTGATGATTTCACTGTATTTTTCTGGGTATTCTTCTGCATAAGTGAAGTAACAGCTCAGGAGAGTTTCTCTTCAGGACAGGAACAGAGTTCACACAATTACACTTCCTTTTTCCTTGGGCTTAGATTCCAGTTCTGCAGTCAATTGATTCATGATTCTAATAGAAGTGGATGCCAGTTCATTTGGGGGAATGGGGAATTGCCCCGCCAACCTCAATCTATCAGCAGCCATACCCCATCTGCCTGCTTTCTTATTTAGAGTTATGGCAGGAGGGACTGTCAGCTTAGTCTCAATGTTGCCCTTGAAAAACTTGGAAGGGGGTACTAGAATTAGTTGGCTCTGCCTATCATTGTCTCTGCCTCCTGCTACTGTTGGGCTCTCTGCTGTTTGCACTAGCAGTCCAATAGGCACCAGCCGCTACTGTCTAATAGACATAAGTTCAGTAGTGTTATATGGTCCCTGACCTTTGGTGCAGTTCCTGCCCCTTTGACTTGGCATTCCCTGGTTCAGGCATGGCAGCTGGGTTGGTGCTGTGGTGACGGCCTCCCCACAGCAGTGTCACTGCCAATTACGAGGGTGGTACAGAGTAGTGACAAGTTCAGGGGGTGCTAATGGATGCAATCCAGTTGCTCCTAGTTTTTATCAATTGTTCTTTTCTTTCTTGGATACCAGGGATGTGTTTCTTTTCATTCAGCTGTCAGCTAGCCACTAATTTCCCAGATTTGTACTTCAAGTTGCTATCTATATATTAAGCAGCCATGCTATTGGGCCTTTCTTAATATAATATTGTTTTCATCTTTGTTAAATATATCCTGCCCCTTGAGTCTCTCATGTCCCAAAGCAAAGATGTTTGTTTCTGGTACTCCATTTTCTGTGTCATGGTAAAGTATTTCTGTCATTCAGAGCTCTTGAATGACTTTTGGCATGTGTTTCTATTTTCACTGCAATTTCCCTTAGCTCAGATTTGCAAATGTGCATGTGCTCAGCAGCTACTGTATTTTAAACCCCAAGCACAATGACACGAGCTGCCCCTTTTCGAAATATGCACAGCAGGGTGCCATCAGTTCAGATAGTTTAAGATCAGTTATCATGGGCACTTATGAAACATGCCTCATTTATTTAAGAAGCATATGGCAGTGCAGGGCTTGGAGTCTAATTTCTTAGTTGAGTGTTTTGATGCAGTGACTTAAACATTTCATTTGCAAAAGGCACTTGGCAGGCAACAATAGTCAAAATTAAAACAAACCAGAACTAACTGGTAAAGATAAACTTGGAAACAAAATAATTCATAATATTAATTAAATAAAGGACTAGCGGCAGAAATTAATATGAGAAAAAGAGTCTTTCAATTTCATAAACGTAGTAAAATAAAGTAGTCTTCAGCAGATGCCAAAAAGCCCTCAAAAGGAGGTAAGATGAGCCTCCCGGGGAAAGTGATCTCGGAACCCTCTCATGAGTGCACATCTGATGGCAAGGGGACATTGAAGAGGGTGTCCAAAGATGACCTAAGTCAGGGTGGCCAACTCCCAAGAGATTGCGATCTACTCACAGAGTTAAAAACTGGCAGTGATCTACCCTCTTTTTTCGGGTTCAGGTCAAAATTGTTGAGTTTTTTTAGGAAGAAGGAAGGCCTGTTTGGGAGGGGCACAGGGGAACCAAACTTGTTGAGCTTCTTTGGGGGGAACCAGTGATCTACCACAGACATCCAGTGATCTACCAGTAGATCACAATCTACCTGTTGGATGTGCCTGACCTAAGTGACTGGCAGGGATATGTAGGGGAAAGGAATCCCCTGCAAACTGCCATGACTCAAAGGAATAACACAGAAGTTATCACTGGGTGCACGTGTTTCTGCAGAGGCCTTCCCCTGGTGTGCCAGTGCCCCTTCCTCTTGACGAAGTCTAGCTTGAAAGAAGCATTTTGTTTGAACCATTCTGTTTGTGGTGTGTGTGCTTGGTTGTGTGTGTGTGGTGCCTGAAACAGTTTCTGCAGTTTGGAAATGTGCCCACAGGCCCAACAAGACAGTATCTGGAATAGAGGCTCAGGGAATAATAATAATAACAATTAATAATAATTAATAATAATAATAATAATAATAATAATAATAATAATAATAATAAAATAAATAAATAAATAAATAAATAAAAAAGCAGGGCAAAGTTTATTGTTCATGCTAATCTTTCTCACTCACATCTCTATTTTTGATCTTCGGAGCATAAAAAATTAATATCTTAGCCCAAGTACTAAGGCACCTGGCCTGCCACTGTTGGGTAACGGAATGATAGACTTGATGGCCCTTGGACACAGTAAGCCAGCTCTTAAATGTTTGTCCTAATGCACCGAATCCATTAAAAAACAAACACTTTCTGACCTTATGAACTACAGTAAGAATATAATCATGTGGCACCCTCACTTTCTGGTTTTATCAAGATAATTGACATTTTTACCTCTGAATTCTTGCATGTGCCCTATGGAAATTTATAATGGGTAGAAATTGGAAATTATTTCCACTGAGGGCCCTGGTTAAGGCAAGTGACTATTTGATCTGCCACTTATAGTAGAAAAAAGGATTTTCCGCATTATTGTGTCTGAGATGAAAGGATGGGATTGAATCACTTACTAGGCCATGAAGTCACATTGTCTATGTGCCGTTCCTTTTAACACACTCAGGGAATCAAACTTCTCTGCTGAAAAGGCAATATTGCATCTTTGAATAAAAAAAATTCTAGTGCTGCATCTTAGCATTCAAAACATTGCTTAGACATAATAGCTCCCATATGATGGACCCCTTTTACATATTCAGGTTGCACCCATAATGCCCATACCTATTTATGTGAAAGCCAGAAAGTATTTTTAATAGATACAGGTATTCAGAAATATATGTTTTTATCCTAAGGTAATTTGTCATAGTGTGAAGAACTTATTTAATTTATCTGTTGTGAATCAGCTGCGAATTACAGTAATTCGCTGGAAAACCTTGAGTTCTTGTATCAGTTTGGTTGCAGCTCTTATCATACCCATTTTTCAGATGGGCTGACTAGAATTCTACTTTCAGTCCTTTTGTTAATAGTGCCCTCTTCCACCCAAAAGCTGATTTGTCAGATTCAGATAGGAAAGAGAGAACTCTGGCTCACTCCTCCTGCACCCTCCCAGATGGAAATATTTACAAGAGAGTGTGTATGTTTATATATGCACGCTATAATAAACAATACAAATAGAAGAAACACCTGTGTCATTCTACTCATACGTGTCTTGCACAAGCTCCATGTGAATTTTGTGTTGGGTGTTCAAAGGCAAAGTAAGTGTTTTCTGTAACACAATATCTCATCATAGCTATACAGGATTTTTAAAAAGTAATCACCAGACAGGTGCATATTATAGTTTTTTGAATCACTGTGGCTTCCCTCTCCCTCTAGCCATTAAGAAAGATATTTAAATGCCTGTGATCACCTTGAAAAATGCATCTATTCCAAATCATAGATATTGGGAGTTCATATAAATCAAAATGAGCAAAACTGATTAAAGCTAACAATTTGGTGCTTCCATCAATGTAACTTGAAAGTGCAGCCAGAGGGGCTGAAGTGCATCCGTCATATGGCCAGTTTCCAGCTGATTTTGGGCCAGAGCTTGACAGTCTTCAACTTACTGCACAAATTCCTGCTGGCTCCAGTATCACTAACACTGAATGAAAGCACTAGTATATTTAGCATGCATAGGACAACCCTTGAAGGCCACAGTTTGGACATCTCAGGTATACTCGGGCAGTGCTTGTGGTGTGCAGGGGTCACCAACTTAAAGTGTTCTGTATAATATGTTTCATAATATGAAGCTCACACAAGTTCATGTGTAAACCAGCCTATGCAAGAAAAGGGGTTTCATTTAATTATTTTTATAGTAAATATAAAATGACTGCCCACTTTAAGAAGCTCCCAAAAATTTTATATATATATATATATATATATATATATATATATATATATATATAGAGAGAGAGAGAGAGAGAGAGAGAGAACGCATTATTTTAGGTGCTTTTGAAAGTGGGTACTTGTAACTGAAACCATGTACTCCTTTCATAGGGTAGTTTCTACATGAACTTATGTGAGCCTATGCTGGACAGGAGTTCCATACCTAAATGGAATGAGTCCTTCCATTTGCAGAACAGCAGTTTTGGATCTGACTCCATAAGTTCATTTATCATCTACTTTATAATTGTTTGTCTTCAGGGTATTTTATATAGCATGGGATGTAATGCTTCTTAGCAGAGGTCATGATCACATTTAACTGTGAGTCATTAGGAGATACACTGCACATGCATATGTGATTTGGCCCACATTGTTATTGGTGAAGCTTCACCAACAGCATCAATTTCTATTGGGACTATGTCTGTGATTGCATGATTGAAATACTTGGAGCTATTGGTATCAATATAGTGACATTTTATACCACTGCTATTAAAGGACACAATCAGACATCACTGTGTGTTGTATCACCTCTATTAACCTATTTAATTGAGAGTATCTTCAGCCACTCAGCCAGTGCCTCAGATTATAATCATCAGTGGAATTGATTGTAATCTCCCCACTGCGTATCAGGCTATAAATTCCCCCCTATCTACTTCTCTGAAAAAGATAAACAGCACAAATAGTATTCTGTACCCCTGGTGGCATGGATTGGGAATAATAATGTAAGTCTTACACAACCCGAGTTTAAATAATAGGGATGTGCAATAGCCACAAGATTCAATTCTGGTTTGGTGCTTCAGAACAGATCAAGATTTGGATTGAAGGGCTTTGGAGTCTGCCTGATTAGACTTGGAGGTCCACGCCAAAATCCGTTTTTGGAAAAACAAAACTTAATCCTGCCTCCCAACCCAATTCATTGTTATGGGGACTCAAGAACAGTTATAACTTTTTCCCTTTTGACAGAAATTGATAAGATTTTCAAGCAGAGCAGCTGCTGTAGTAAGCCTGCCAAATCAGAGGTAAATATATCTAACTGTTTTTGTATGGACACCTTTAATTTTGATTTTTTTTCTGGCAGAACTGAATAAAAGTTTCAAGCATGGTAGGCCCTGCTGAGGAGGGAAAGTTCACCAAATTTCATATCAATAGCTGCAGTGGTTCTCTCACATGAACAGCCGCTTGTGTTTTGTGGCAATTGGTCTGAAAATTGCAGAGAGGTGCTCCTAGGTAATAAACCTGCCAAGTTGTATGCAAATAGATCTAGGTGGGTTTGTGCTAGGCAGATTTCAAACTTAATGTGGATTTGCTTTCTTCATTTGTTTTATTTGTGGGCAGTGGAGTGAGCATTGATTCAATCAGCTTCCTAGCAGGTGCCAACAAGATAGTTAAACAGTTTGGAAGGAAAGTTATTGTGCAATCATGACAGCAGTCTCTGCTCAGGGTGCTTCCAACTCAAGGATCCATATTTCCACCACCCCAAATCCTCTATAGCTGCCTGCCTAATCCCCCTCCTGCTTCTTGGGAACAGGAAGCTTCAGAATTGGGGGCAGGGGGTACGCTTTTCTCTCTTGCTTAGCCATGCACTCATTTTGTCGTTCCTGCCTGACTCTTCTTCCCAAGTAGGAGGGGCTGGGGCTGTACATGTACAGGTGCATTTTGAGACTTCTGGAGGAAATTTCCCCCTGCTCTACTGCTTCCTGCAATGCAGACAGATAGCATCTGCTTTGCTGCCAACTCAAATTGATACCAAACTATACACTGCTGCTTCTGTGAGGACCCAGAATCTCAGCCTTTAGACTATGGGCCTGCACAGGACAAGCAGGAGGGATATTGGAGGGGGAATCCTTTGACACAGCTAGCTGTGCTGGTTGCTGCCCAGTGCCTTCTACTGGAATGCTACTGCCTTGTGCAGGAGATATCTTAGGGCTGCAGGATATGATGGTAACTCCTTAAAGTGGGAACCATCTCTTACTCAGTCAGGGCCAGCCCAATAAATTTTGGTACCTCATGGTTTCAAATCTCATGATTTCCAAGTCTGTCACACTTATCTTATGAGATTGAAGCAAATTTTGGAAGTTAGTGGTACTTTGGTTCAGCATCACACTACAGGACATGGATCTTCATCTGGTGAGAAAGGACTTGCCCACCACAACTGGCTTGGTAGCCACAGAAGTTATAGGTCATGGTATTATATATGTGCAAATGTGTATGATGCATACTCATGCAGCCCTTAGTGCTGATCTAATTATACCTCACTTTCTGAACAATCTAATGAGTGATATTTCACAGTACTTTACAGGGCAGGGATGGGGACCAGGGCTGGCCCACCTATGAGGCTAGGCAAAACAACTGTCTCGGGCGGCAGGACCCCCAGGGGCAGCAGATCCATGCGTTGATCTTTCTTTCCCTCTCATTCCCTTCTTCCCTGGCGAGGAGGGGCTACCATTTTGGGGTTTGCCTCATGTGACAAAATGTCTTGGATCAGCCCTGTGGGGAACCATCCAGATATTGTTGGACTCCAGCATATATCAGTCTCATCCAGCATAACCAGTAGACAGGGATGATGGGAGTTTTAGCTCAGCAGCACCTGGAAGGACATAGGTCCTCCATCCCTGAGAAAGAAAAAGCTTACTAAGACATGGAAAGTAAATGTTTTGAAATAAGAATAATCCTGGGTTTCATATGCTGCAAAATGCAATTTATACAATGAATAGCTTTTATTACATGAATTCTGTGTAAGAGGATTTGTGTAGTCAAAGAGATTCTCTGTATCAATTAATAGACTAACTTATCATACCTTGAAGTCACACTTTATTCACAGCAAAGCATACCAAGTGGTAGGCCACATAAGGAAATGATTAATGGGTCAACCAAATTACCCAAGAAATATTAAAACTTTCATTATTGCACAGTTTAATTAAAGCTGTTAAATTCTTGCAAGGCTTTTATATTATAATGTTCAAATCTTTGGCCTACATATTCTAGAGTAATTCCATTGGCCAGCAGGGACTATACCATGATAAAGCAGTCTGAGGATTGCAACCCATATTTTTACTGAGTGAACACACATAAAGTGATTTGAACTACTACTTCTCTGTAACTTCTTCCTAAAACTTTACAGAATGAGGGAACACTTGAAGATTAATTCCTCTACTAAAGCCAATTAGCCCATTAATGTGACAGTGCTGGGTCTGAGAAATCAATGTGATACCCAAATAACTTATGTAACTTTGATAACTGCTGTTGTAACTTAAGAACTCTGTCAGCAAAATTGGCAACTTTAATTACTTTGGCATGCCCATCCTGAGCTTATGAGCGCATCCTGATTAGAACTGATGAGCCTTGATTAATGGAAAGCCTAAAAGGTTAGAAAGTTGTATTAAAGAAGTAAAGAGAATCTTAATTATCTTGTAAGTTTTTCTGTGGGCCTTTTTTCTAGATGGGGAAGGTGTATCAGCAGTGAAAGATAAGAGTAAAATATTTCTTTACTTTCCATTCCATTCCATTCTTTTAGGAGCTTTATTTAGATATCAGCAGTGCATTCAAGGGAACACATAAGAGATTTTTACTGCTTCAAGTATCTGGTTGCCATGAGGCAAATGCACTTTTAGAATCTTAAGCTAGTAGGAATCTTAAGGGGAGAGGAATATAATCCAACAAAATTTCACTCCTTCTTCCAAGATCCTATATGGCGGGGAGGGGTGTTAATAGTTGGTTCTTGTTCTTGTTTTTATTATGTATTTTCATTTTTATGTTGCGTACAACTCAATCTGTGGTGCTCCAAATTTTTAGACTAAAATGACCATACTCTGTGGCCATTGACTATGCTGCTAGGAGATGTAGCCCCAAACATCTGGAAGGCACCAGGTTGGGGAAGATTGGTGTATATACTAGTTTCCCTAGTAGACTGAGTGTATCTTCTAAAATACAGTGCTGTAAATTCTGTGAATTCTGCAAATACACACCTGTGAGTTAGACAATTCTGACACCCTTTCAGTCAAATATAGTAGTGAAAAATTTTATAAGCAGTGCCACCCACCTGACCTCCAGTTGGTCACATTGCTGCTCTTTACCTGGAGGTAGAGTGAGAGTGGAGAGGTGTTGCAAGGTTGACATGGTGCCAATGCACTGGTGGAGCCACTCTGGTGCTCATGCTAGTGCATTTGCCCTGCGCCTTCTTTCCTGCTGCCTCTGCTTCCTGGTAAGCAGCAATGATGTGACCATCTGGCCTTCAGCTGAACAGCAGTGTTCCACTGTGCCATCTACTACTAGTTAAATGACCGATAAATGTTGTCATGTAGTGATATGTATCAGTTTCAAGGACAACTGTTAGTTTCTCCTTGCTTGCATTTTGCACAAAATTATTTCTCAGCTCTGAGGATAATTTCATGCAATGTCATGTAAAGGGTTAATAATGAAAATAAACCCACAGACGAAATCCAATGACAGAAGGAACTAGTGGGCACACAGTATCTGGAAAGGAAGAGGACAAAAACAAGTACGTTGCAACCCCAAATACCAAAAGGTCACTATGTGACTATGTGCTTCTCTTTTTATATCTCCTCACCAATGGAATGCGCCTCTGGGGGAGAAGTCAAACCTCTCATTAGCAGCACCGAAGTGACCACTCTGGGAAGTAAGTCTTGGCAGTGTGTAGGGAGGTCTTGGGCTGTCCAGGCAACAGGACCCCCCTCTCAGCCTCACTGATGTGGTCCGAAGGAAAGCAGAGTGATATGTTTGGCACCAGCTTGGCTTCAGGAGTTGCCCGAAGGAGGCATACAAGGCGCCATCCAACCGTCCTAGGGATTCCACTCTAGATTTGTGTAGGGTTTACTCCTTAGCCTTTTCTCCTCCCAAAAATATCCCACAAGGCAGCAACAAGGAAAGGGCACTCAGGAATGATCATAGAGTTTGTCAATACTGACCTTAGGATGCAACCAAGGGGCTGATAGTTATTGCAACTGAACTGACACAGTGACCAAGAGTGTCAGCTGTTGTGCATGTCTCTGTTTTTACCTCCAGATATAGATTCTGCTGAAGGGTCAACCTAGTAAATGTCATTTATTTTGGTAGGGACCATATATTCGGCCAGTAACTGCAATTCAAAATGGCTTTTGGGCAAAGTACTTTAAAACTTACCCATGTCTCTCTCTTATGCAGACACAGGACTTTATTATCTGTGAATGTTAAACATGTTAATTAATTAAATGGGCATTAATGATTGCAAGATTGTCTATAAGATGTGATAAGAAAATGCTTACTCTGTCATTCTAATAATTCACTCCACCTGCCTTCTGTCAAGATAATCTTCATTGGTAATTAGTTAAAGGCAGAGCAAAAATACTACAAAATGCAGTTACAGACCTCAATGTGTTATATTGCAAAGACCAGTTGAAGGTGGGTGGAAGGCTGGATTGATAAGCAGACATAATATTAGGATAAACTAATAGTCTGGTGCTTCAGAATTAATGTATCAGACATGAGCAGCTACACACATTACAGAATTCAAGGAGAATGAGAAGAAGTATGAGAGAGTTGCTTTATAGGTATACTGTTATATCAACACTGGGGAGACGTTCAACTTGCCAACTAAGTTGTTTCATAAAAAGAGGAAGCATAAATCCACCTCCCACTTACTTAAGCCTGTATGGAACACATAAAACCAGCACTAGAGCTATTGATAACATGCTTGTATCAAAATGGATCTAGCAGCAACCATCAGCAATGCTCTGGTATCCATCGTCCCTGTCCTGGAAGCAGCATTACAGTGTTATATAGAGGCCACTGAATCTTACTTCTGAATATGGGCCAAGTAGCAGACAGAAAATCTGAAGGAAGATATTGCTGTATCTTGTTAATGTGATTGTTAAATTTTAGCCCCACCCTTCATCGTAGATCTCAGGGATGTTTGCAACATAAAAATACAATAGGAAAACACAAAATGCATAATAAAAATAGCAACAAGAAGAAAAAGCCACCCAGAAACCAATAATGCTTCCCTCTTCCCACCCACAAACACATTTAAAAGGGTATAGGATGTTAATCGGTCAAAAGTCTGGTTGAAGAAGCATGCTTCTGCCTGTCCATGTCAAAACGAAATACTTTTGCAAAAGCCATGGTGATGAGTATCCCCACTATATGTATGAGTGTGTGTGTGTGTGTGTGTGCATGTGTGTTCAAATGCACACACACTTTATTTTTTAAAAGAACTTGTTTTGGCATAGTCCAGACCAGCAAGATGATTATTGTTGTTGTTAAAATTTGTACACCACCCTTAATTCAAAGATCACAGGGTGGTTCATAACATAAAAATATGAAATGAGAATTTAGAACATTATGCCAAACCAACCATGTTTTTCGAACACATGGCTTTCAATTCCAGTTTGTGTACTTTATTGACCTTCTATCATTAGAGCCACAGAAGCCAAACACATTCACCACATCAGATGGGAAGAGGGTAATGAGGGGGTAGGTTTCCCTGGCAAAGCCGGTAGAGAAATAATTATGTGTCTTCACATTATACAGAATTCTGAAAGAGCTGTGATAGTGAAATTGGTTATAGGTACTACAGTAGTTACTAGAGATCAATATAATCAGGCTGTCCATTGCAAAGGAGGATTTGGAAGTTCCTTATAGTTTAAAGCCCTGTGAATGCCTTTTACTACAGTGAATGAGTTGATCTTCAAGCACATCTTTTACTTGGCACTCCACTAAAGATCTCCTTCATAGAAGCCTAGGAGCTTAGTGCACTGATCAGATCTTCCTTTCCAAAAAAATCACTGGAGGGTGGCAAAGCATGGTAATTCTACTTCTTGAACAATGAATTTTGCTTTGACTTTGTCCATTGTGTTGTGGGAGGAGAGACAAATGTAGGGAAACAAGAACTCATTCCAGAGTTCTGTATGCAAGTCAGGTAAACATTCCAACTTGAACATGCAAACAGAAGGTCCCATGGAAGTGCATGCAAAACTTGATTACTTAAAATAATGTCTGCAGTTTGAGAGGCCAGATGGACAACTGGATTTGCTTCTTCAAAACAAAATCTTTACTGAGTTTCAGGGATTCCCACAGGAAAAACAAAATTGCTCATTCTGGGATGGTTAAAGAACTAAATGGATTGCACAGATGGCTGAGTGACTGGCACAAGGAAGAAATATTACATGTGGATGGGCCAGAGCCATTATTTTAAAGCAGTGATGTTCTAGCTCCTGTGCTTTCATTATACAGGAAAGGGAAGACATTCAACAATCTAAAATCGATTACTTATTAAGTAACTTTTAAAGGATTGTAACAAAACAAACACAAGGAAAGTTTAAGCCAGACACTGGCACATTGAGTTTAAGAAATAGTGTGGGATGACTGTTCTGTTTCATTCTCTCTACTCTGATATAAAGTGTTTGAGCTTTTGTTAAGAAAACAGACCTTTAGTAATCCTAATTTACAGCATATCTGCTTCCATTTTGTGCAAGGTAGATGAGTCCATATCTATTAGATTGTCCATTAACAAAAGATTGCTCATTGTGGTGCTATTTTCCCCCACAATTAGCCTTTAACATTGTTCATTCATATTCAGATGAAATATTTTTCCAGTTCCATTCAAATCAGTATAAAGGATTATTCTCACCCATAGCCTAAATAAATAAATGGAACCCGAAGTTGTTTAGACAGGAGAGCTTGTACTACAAGTTACGTAAAATAGATCCATTGGTGTAAGAAACAAGTAGATGATTATGAGGTAGGAATTTGCCAGGTCCGAAGGAGGCGGGAGTATTGTAAAGCACTTCATACCACTATGAACCTGAAGGTCACAAATATGGGTTTTTGTGTCTGTGTTCTTAATTTTCTGTATTATACCTGGGTTTGCCATTCCAAAAGCGTTGGGTCCCCCCTCCAAAAAAAAAAAAAAAAAAAGATGCATTGGAAAGGAAACAGTATGATTAGAGAAGTTAAAGAACTGATTTGCATCCAAAAACTGAAGTGTACATTCATTTAGGTGCAAATGTAGTGAGGAAAAACATGCAGGTACAATGGCTAAATCCTAAACCAAAGAAACACTTAATTTTCTTTTATTGTGCTTTGTGACTATTAATAATGTTATGGTACTAAGGCAGAAACATTAAGCTAAGCAGGGGAGCCATAAATGTTCCTAGGCTGAGGAGTACTGTTGATATTAGTGGCTAATAGCTCCAGAGTTCACATAAAATGCAGATTGAAGTACAAAGATGTTTAGTGGAGTCAGCAGTGGCAGTGAACTGTTTACAGGTGAAACCAATAACCAGAGGGCAAACTCAGCATGGGGTAGTTTCTGCACAAGACATCAAGGAAGGAATTGTGCAGAGGCTGTAATCGGAATGTATCTGTCCTAAGGGGGAAAGATTGGATGATCTCTGTTTCTTTCATTTGGGGGTGGGGGTGGGAGTAGCAATGAAGATGATTAATTGAAATTTGTTTCCATTTACAAATGTCACAAGGTCTGTACTTCTGCATGTGCATAAAACATCTGCATTGATACAGGGAAATTCCTGCGAGGCATATGACACATGACTTAATAGAGCACCATCAGGGCCTGGGGATGGGAAGCTGAGCTTGGGGTTAATGAACCATAATTAAACTCAGTCACTGTGACTTAACAGAAGAATGCAATGTTTAATAGCAGTCAAAGGGGGCATTACCATATTCAATATGTTTATCAGAAAATGGACACTTGCTGTTTTGTCACGGACACATGCAAGAGAGGCACACTGTGAGAGGGGCTATTGACTTGCTAAACAATTTAGATGGCTAAATGAATAGGCAGCCTGTTTCATTAAATAGCATCTTATGGGTTGGAAGGAAAGTCACAGCCATCGGTTGGAATATACCTAGTCATTCATATTTCGTCAATACCCAATACAGTGGTACCTCGGGTTACAGACGCTTCAGGTTACAGACTCCGCTAACCCAGAAACAGTACCTCAGGTTAAGAACTTTGCTTCAGGATGAGAATAGAAATTGTGCGGCAGTAGCAGGAGGCCCCATTAGCTAAAAGGGTACCTCAGATTAAGAACAGTTTCAGGTTAAGAACGGACCTCCAGAATGAATTAAGTTCTTAACCCGAGGCACCACTGTACTACTTCAACTTTTTTCTATGTTAAATTAAAATATTAAATTATTGAGAATAAGATTTCCAGTTCTTTTACCCTTATACAGCTGGCTTTGACCAAATTGAAAAAAAATCATAATCACATTTATATTCTACTTTCATTGCAGCCTTGTCACTGGCTGCTGTTGTTGCTGCTGCTGCTGTTACTTGGATTTATTAGTTGCCTTGTGCCAAAAGCTTCTATAAGTTTTTCACCCAACAAATATCTCCCCAATAACTGGGACCTCTTGTTTGCCATTGTCATTTAATGCCTGCAATTACATTTGAACATATTGTAATGATCTGAAGTCGAATTTCTGCTTGCAGCCAGTTTCTTATAACATAGATTGAACAATGGCAACTAAAGTTTCTTTAGTCTGGAATTGTTTTTAATCTGGCAACTCACATGTGCTATACCAAATTCTAGTAATAATGCATGCAGATGCTACAGCTATTGAATTCACATTGTGACAAAATTAACATATAGTTCCATGCCAGTTTGAAAAAACCAAAATTATATTCAAATGTGACTTTTCTGCCATAGAAGAAATCAAAGGTATCAACACATACTTGACCATCTTATGATGAGTTGTCTATACAATACAATCAATTTGCCTGTTAAAGGGTTATGTATAAATCTGTGTCATAAGATTTGGGGTACACAGGCGTAAACGTAGAGAAATTACAGACTAGCACAGTATGAAAATTTATCAGTAATAGGAATGGAAGAAGTCATGAAAATTTATCAGTAATAGGAATGGAAGAAGTCATGAATGGAGTCTGCCCACGTTATTCTTTCAAGTGTTAAGTAATTAAGGGAATTATGAGCTGTGAACAATCACAATATTACAGAAATAAATAGGAAAGGGTGAAATAGTTTTAGAACATTCTAAAATTGTATTCTTAGCTGAAACCTCTTTATTAGCAAGCTCACAGGTATTCATTTATTTCTGTGTGCTGCCCAGCACAGCAGGTAAGAGAGTTTATTCTATTTTTAAGTGATGTGTGTGTGTGTATCCCAAGTAATACCAATTATGTTAATAAAATTAGTAATCCAACTATGGCTGATGAAACTGCTGAACTGTACTTGCATTTGTATTGATTGCTGACTGACTAAGTGCTGGTGAATGGATGTAAAATTGTGTGATGCAAGATCATTTGACAAAGAAATTGCCTGTTACAAAACACATAAAGTGACTACAAATAATAAAATATTCATTTCACAGCCTTTTAAATACAAGTTTTAAAGCAAACCAGAAATCATTACTTAAGCATAACAAATGCTGAAGATGTTTCACAAATTTACCAATTTCCCCCATGTTGCTTTATAAAGGCCATTTTTTCCCCATTCTATATTTTTGTTTGTCATCAAAGTAGTGTTTTAACTGGGATGCCATCAAAGTCCCTTACTCTTCCAGTAGCTCTTTAAAGTGCTTTCTATGCCACCTGAATCACACAGTAGGGGTGCACTGATTGGACCATTACAAATCAAATGTCAATTTCTCTAAGGAAAAGAACACAATTTTAAAGCAAATGGATCATGGCAATTTAAGCCAATCAAGAAGCAAATGAAGCAACACTGAACACACAAAACATTTATATCTTGTCTTGAGTGAAGGATTAAGTCTAATTTCTCTGCACAACCACAACAACAGGTTTAGGCAAGGGAAATCTTATGGTAGTGTGTCAGTAATTTTTCATAATATTGTGGAATTCCAGTAAACTCATAGCCACTGTTCTTTCAAGACAGCTGGAATGTCATGGTTGTTGGCCTGTGCTGTCAGGGCCAGGTGTGAGAACTGTGGTAACCGATGATTACCAAGCAATGGAAAGGAATTTGATGAGAGCACATGAATGCCTTCTTCAAATGAATGTTTAGTCATTTAGTCGTGTCCGACTCTTCGTGACCCCATGGACCAGAGCACGCCAGGCACTTCTGTCTTCCACTGCCTCCCTCAGTTTGGTCAAACTCATGCTGGTAGCTTCGAGAACACTATCCAACCATCTCGTCCTCCATTGTCCCCTTCTCCTTGTGCCCTCCATCTTTCCCAATATCAGGGTCTTTTCCAGGGAGTCTTCTCTTCTCATGAGGTGGCCAAAGTATTGGAGCCTCAGCTTCAGGATCTGTCCTTCCAGTGAGTACTCAGGGCTGATTTCCTTAAGAATGGATAGGTTTGATCTTCTTGCAGTCCATGGGACTCTCAAGAGTCTCCTCCAGCACCATAATTCAAAAGCATCAATTCTTCGGCGATCAGCCTTCTTTATGGTCCAGCTCTCACTTCCTACTTGTCTATAAAGTTGGTTGTGTGGCCTTGAGCACATCACTATTTTCAGCCTAATCACTAATAGTATTACTGTGCTACTAAAATTCCACTTTGAGCTCCTTGGAGGAATTGTGATTAAAGTTTGGTATTCATTATGTTCAGACTGTAACATGTGAATCTGATTGGAACATCTTTTCCTTTGATTCAGACAGGTTTGGGGAACCTCAGACCCAGGAGCCAAATACAGCTCCCCAGGCCTCTCTATGTGGCCCTTGAGACCCTACCTGGGCAATGCCCCATCTCCTCAGCCCTGCTCTGAACCACTTTGGAGTGCTTTTTCCTGATTGGAATGTGTTCTTTAACTGTGATAACACTTCTTGCTTGCCTAGAAGGAGGGTGGAGAGGCGTGTGTGTATAGAAACACTGACTTGTAGCTAGTAGGTAGCCTATGGTTCAAAGATAGCCCATTGCACTTTTGCCTCTGGATCCATATACTACTGGGATGGGGTGCCCAGTAGATTGTCCATGAGAGAATGCAGCCTTGAATAAGTTTGCCCACCCCTGACATAAGATTACAAAAGCAACTGTGACTCCAGAAAACCAGAATCAATAGCTCACTATTGATATTGCAAATGCACAAGTTGTTATAGTATCCAGGTAGAGAGCAACAGAATGTGAACTATCAAATTAGGGTGCAGTCCTCCTATACACTGGGAATAAGTCCAGCCGAACTCACTACTGAACTTACTTCTACTGAACTTACTTCATGTTTGGAATTGCCCTGTAAGCTTCATCAACAATGTATGGGAGTATTTTAAAGGAAGACTTTGACACACCTGTTCAGATTGCAAAATATTATTTATATGACAAAAAGAACACTAAGGTAACATGCAACATAGGTCATGTTGCAATTTCCTCCCTTGTAAATCCTGGAATTGTTGTTAGTCACAGAAGACAACTGTCTGCAACAGAGATCCTTTCGTGTCCATGGATTTTGAAACTCTGATTTAAAAAGCTAAATAATGGGAACTCTCTTTGAAACTCTGAATACCGCTGTAAACAAATCAGAGATTCCAGTTAATATGACAGCAGTGTATCCAAAAAGATACAGTTAAAAACAAACAAATAAATCCACCAAGTCCATATATAAATTGTTACTCAACTGAAAACATTCATATTAGTTTTCGGTACTAAATACGTAGCTTCAACAATCAGTCATGATATGCAGTGATGTCCTTTGCTGTCCAGTACAATCCTTAAAATAAATTGTTTAAAATAAACAATTCCCAGTACCTTGGGAATTAGAATATAGCACTCATGTAACACTGGCAGAGTAAATGAACTGGCAGTGAATGTAAGTCAATATTTTCCCCCCTTCTGAGATCTTTAATGCTTATTCTCGAATGTGCTTGCTTCACTGGAGTGAAAAGATTTTTACTGTCAGAGTGAAAGTACTTTTCTTTTTTTATTCTTTTTTTTAAAGGAAAGTTATTGAAACCCCAAAGATAATCAAATAATTCCCACAGGTACTAAAGTTTTATTACATTAATTAAATATAAAGAGAAAGGGTGAGGTGAGGGAATCTCGTTTCAAAATAGTTGTGTAGCCTATGGTTTTAAATTCAGCCTTGCTTATTTCTGCACATTTCCATTATTTTGTACCCTAATCCTTTCATCCTCATTCTGGACTTTGAATAAGAGACAAGAGCTTTTGAAATCATTGAACCAAATTCAGCACAAAGCCAGTCAAGGAAGGGTATAAATTTATGTAAATATGTTGAAAAGGCAGCATACATCCTGATGGAATGAAGAAGACGAGAGGACTGGAAATCCCACCTGCTCCTTTGCAACTACAAATTGCAAGTGTTACCTCGTGCTGTTAGTTCACATTTAAAGTTGAACTTACCAGATTTACTCTTCAGAATGATACACTAACTGAAACACAGCTCTCCCTTGAAAGTTGCACTATCCAGTGCATTTTTCCATCTGAGTAATGAGTACAAACACACATATACTTCAGTAAAGTGTGACTATAAATGCATATATTAACAAAACTAACATACAAAAATCCTTCTAATTCAGGGAAGTTAATATTAATATTCCTTCTCACCAAGTGCTTTGCTAAAGTTGATGGTTGGAGAAATGGGAAAACAGCCCAAGGAGCCAATGTTAAATTTGCTTGGTGGGAAGCTTTGGGCAGGGGTGGGGTGACTCAGACTAAGGGGCCAAATACTACTTTACAAGCCTTTCTACCTGGCCCTTGGGACTCTCCCCAGGCCATGCCCTTCACTTGCCCCTGCTTTGCACCCTCCTGAAATATTTTTGCTTTTCTGGAATCCACCCTTCAGCTTCAGTAATACCTTTTGCTTGCCTGGATGGAGGACAGAGTGTCCATATCTATGTGTAGAAAATAATGTATGACACAAAGTAAAACTTTGCACTTTTTCTCTGCCTGCTTTTACCTCTGGCCCTGCCACTGGCACATGGCCCCTAGAAGGCTGCCTAGAAGGAAATGTGGCCCTCAGACTGAAAAGGGGTCCCCAGACTCGTGATTTTGGGAAAGAGAATATAGAAGATCCTCATCTGTTCAGCAGCCCTTCTGATACCTGGTCAGATGAAAAGCTTGTCCACACTTTGTCTGTCCTGTGCCTAGAAAGCATGCTTGCCCTGTGCTTTCTAGGCATGGGTCTGAGTGGTTTTCCATTTCCCACTACATTCCCCAGGAAAACCCACTCTTTAATGCTGAATTGGAACAAAGATCAATCCACAGAAAACTCAATTGATGTTTGCTCCAAATCAGCAGTAAAGAGCAGGTTTCCCTGTTCTTTGTGGCAGGATAAGCGGAAGTGTGGATGGGCCCTAAGTTGCTGGCATGTGAGCAAGTGCATGTTGTTGGACTACAACTCCAATCAGCCCTAGTGAGAAGGGCCAGCGGTCAGGGTTGCTGGGAGTCATAGTCTGACAACATCTGGAGACCCAAGGTTGAGAAAGGCTGATCCAGACTGTCACATCTGACACACCATTGGGGACTAAGGGTTACTGGATCAGCACTGAGAGCCAGTGTGGTGTAGTGGTTAAGAGCGGTAGTCACGTAATCTGGTGAACCGGGTTCGCGTCTCCGCTCCTCCACATGCAGCTGCTGGGTGACCTTGGGCCAGTCACACTTCTTTGAAGTCTCTCAGCCCCACTCACCTCACAGAGTGTTTGTCGTGGGGGAGGAAGGGAAATGAGAATGTTAGCCGCTTTGAGACTCCTTCGGGTAGTGATAAAGTGGGATATCAAAGCCAAACTCCTCCTCCTCTTCTTCAAACTCTTCACAAGCAGCTTTCTGGTATGGTTTAGGGGTGTTCTAAAATAAGGAACCACAGATCAGGGCTCTGGAGGCAATATTGCTTAAGGGATATAAAATTAAAACAGTGGGCATTTGTTAAAACAAATATTGGTGGAAATCTAGTACAGAATGCCCTAATGGAATGTATTCTTCAATACTGAATCAAATTTAAACAATCCCATTTCCTTTTTTTATATAACACCCCCCACAACCGAAAGAAGATACATTTTTTTGCCTCTTTTCAGGGACATGCCTTCATCCTTTTCAACAAGTGAATGACATCATTGGGTGACCTAGTAGTAATGTGGTCCACCTGTCCCTGATTTGGCTGTTTTGTTCTTAGCAAAACAACAGTGTCAGGGATGTATATAGCATAGGATGTATGAAATCTTATACTCATAAAGCAATTCCTGTCACTTGTACAAAAATCCCCCTCCAAAAAGTAAATAAAGGTTAAACCTCTGTTTGATAATTCTTTAATGTAGTTGGCCAGTTTTTGAAACCAGGGACACTATAATGTCATTTTCTTTCCTTTTCTTGTGGGGAAGGAAATGCCACAAATGGAACAAAGAATCTGGATACATAAGAGCCATTTGTGTCAGGCCACTCAGTAAAAAGAAAAGGGAAAAAAAGAGGGGAGGGGGAGAATCAGCAACAACAAAAGGATACAGATGAAAAGGCTTTGCCCAGCCCTTCTCTGAGCCCTGAGGATTTACAATCCTTAGTCTGTATATGTGAATATAGGTGGATATACAGCCACAGGAATTTTTCAATAGGGAATTTTCAGAAGAAAGAGATTTTGGTGTTCCCTGAACCTTACCATTGTATTATTGGCTAATGTGTGTCAGCTCCCTTCTTCTACAGACCTTGAGGGCAATGAACTGATTCAGACACTACCTTCATCACAAATACAATCCCCTACTGTAAAGGCCTTGGTCATCTGAGCATCTGACATTAAGATACAGTCTAGGGTGGCATTCCGATGGGAATGCCCTTAAGCACCGAAGGCTGTCAGCAGAGAAGTGAGATAGCATTTTTCAAGACTGAGCTACTCTCACAGAAAAAAGCAGTTTATATATTACTTGAGAATAATCAAAATGGCATCTGAGAAGGGCACGTAATCACATGAGTACTGTAGCTCACGGCAGCATTACAACGCTTGACCTTTAGTTATCCCATTCTTTATTCCTTTTGCACATACATCTCCCCTGCCCAAAAAAACCCACCTCCCACTTTACGCAGTGTGAAAAGAATCCAGAAACAGGTTCTAAAGTTAAGAGATTGTAGAGACTGGGACCTAAATGCACAGCAGCTGCTGAAGTAATGTAACAGTGGGCAGAATTTTCATCACAGTGAGATTTTAGAACACAGTGAAACATTCTGTGCCCTTAAACACAAATGATAATTTTACAAGTGCCAGTATGTAAGTGTGTTGGGGTTGAACTTTGAAGCATTTGCTGACATTGGGAATGATGGTAACTTATTGTAAGAGGTGGAGCTAGTTTCTAGCTTGTTCAGAACAGAATAAAACCATATTTCTTTTATCAATGATAGATTGCTGTCACCTCAAATAACAGTGAAAACTAGTGTGTTTCTTAAAGAGCAGAATTGATTAAAGCTGAAAATTACCTAATATAACACGTATACATATAACATTGGAGTTAAAGCTCTCCTGAAGTGAATTTTCAGAAATATTAGCAAGGCTATGAACAGTCCCTAGGCTATGAACAGTCTATAAAATCCACTATTAATAGTGCTCAAAACATTGTTGTTACAATATGAAATAATATTGCTACAATGCACCACTTGTGTGCAGTGCTTCTCAGTTACATTCAAATGCTGGTTTCTTTTCCAAGAAAGCTTATGCAAGGCCTTTGAAAACTTGCTTGGAGCCCCTGCATGGTTGGCTTCTGAAGGTATTAAAGATGCAAGACTGCATTCAGAAGACAGAAGGTACTATTCAGGGGAAATTTGCTAATTTTTAAATGGTTGAACAGATGACTTTAGTGGACCTGTGCCAAGTTATAACATTTGAAAACTTTGCAGTGAATATTAATTAGAGGGGGAAGGAAGGCTCTTAGTTCCTCTAACATATGCTCTGGTCTCTGATTCTTGAAAGGTAGAACTGACAAAGAGAGGTGATTTTTAAGAACATATTAATTAGCATCAAACACTCATCCCCTAGTGTGGTGATTTTTCAAGGATCACCATTAAAAGTGTGAATTTCCCCCCTGAATAGGTATCATTCATGCACATGTTACTGATTGCCTAGGGTCATCCTTGTGACAAGTTTAGAAATCATTCATTTGATACTCATTTGCTACATGGCAGTGTAACATTTTCTTGTTCACCACAAGAGCAGGCACACTGTGATGGGGCGGGGGGCGGGGAAGGTGGCAAAGCAGCAGCAGATTGCATAAACAATGGCAGTGAACAGGCACAGAAAAAGACAAAGTACGGGATAAGAGTAAAGTGGATTTTGGAATATTTGCCCCCACCAAGCAGTGTTCTCTGTTTTAACCTCACAGTCTAAATTAATGAACAAGCCACATGTTCTAAGATGGTATCTGAAGCCTCATCACCATAGCTGTCAACGTTTCCCTTTTTTAAAGGGAAATTCCCTTATTCCGAATAGGATTCCTCGCAAAAAAAGGGAAAAGTTGACAGCTATGCTCGTCACCCACCTAATAGTATACAGAAGTTGTACCCCTATGACTTAACCAGGAGATGTTGTCATTTGCTTTCTGCATTATTTTATTCACAGAATAGTCCTGTTGTACATTACATGGTCAGACTGGGTACAATCCAAAGATTGTGAGGAATATCCATGAAGAGGAGAGCAGAAGCTTCCATTTTAAATTAACCACACTTTAGCATGGCACCTAAAAATATCAGTAGATAATACCTCCCTAAACACCAATCATACCTCCAATGCATAGGCAAATAGGTGACTTCAAATTGTACCTAAACATCACTAGAGTTGGGGTCTTTTTTTCTACATCATCTGTTTATTGGAGTCAATAGGACACCAACAGTCCAAAGAATATTTCATTCCCCCGCCTGTTAAATCCCCCCCCTTCAATTCATAGTTGAATGGCTTACATCTTCATTACATCCTTAGAGTTGCTCCTTTGCCAATTTTCTTTTGGAGTACAGCAGCATTGGGCAAGTCTATGTGCCAAAAGGCAATTTTTATGAACCCTAAGGTGCAACTGGAGGATGAATATATTCCTTGTTTTACTCAACCATTACTAGCTGCCTTTCCCCCAAATCCTGGCAGTGTTCAAGTTCAACAAAATTAGCTGCCTTTTAACCCAGTGGTAACTCCTTTGTACAACAGAGGATTATGAGGTGGCCAAAGAATTTCATTTATCCTTGAAAACCATTACTGCTTTGCTCTTCATTTATTAAGCAGGCAAATACTGGAATCATATTACGTATGAGTGCATATCTTGAACAATAACAGAATAAAGGCAATATTGTGTATCCATTCTGTCTGTAGTCATAAAATGCCCTCAACTTTGAATTCTAGGCAACAAATTCCTCCAGGCAACAATTCCAAGGCATTACATCTTATTTCATTTGTCCCATTAGCCATCATCCCCCCACCCCCACCAAGACATATGTTCCAGTGCTGTCCTTGCCATTTTTACTCTCTGCGAGTATGAAGTACACTATTCTTCTTCTGTATATCTTACACACATAGTCAATTGTGGGGCACAGGGAATTATCCCTAAAATAATAGACTTCAAGAATGTTTGACAATAGTACCTTTAAATGAACTGGCATTTGTTGATCAGATAAGATGAAGACTTTCATTCTGTATTCTGAGGAGTGGAACATTCAGTAGCCTAAGGTCATCTTTATTATTTGGTATATTGACAAAAAAATGTCAAAAATGGACAACTACTACTACTTACTACTACTACTCAATGGCTTAGTACCATCTATTAAGATTGACTCTCCTCAATACTTATATTGTTATTAAACCCTATAAAGACATTGGACAGACTATGGGGAAGATTTTTATGAAGCATATTGATACTGTAGTTAAGAGAGGTTGTGTTCTTTGAATTAAATATGTTTAGATTTACCATTTTTTCTTGAGTAGCTTTTTTCCTTCAACACTCAAAAGTTTAGAGTAAGTGTGTCTTCCAGGGAGAAATATGGCAGATTGAATGTCTTCTGTCGGCAAGTTGCTGATGGAGATAATTATCTGGTGATTGATGATAGCCAAGCATAAATCTTGGCTATCAAATTCACTCTAGAGATAAGAGTGAAAAGAGTGAAATTTCCTAAATTGTGAGCCTGAGAAAGCTGTCAGCTCCTGGGAATCCTGGGAATCAACATCTTCCCAAAAGACGCATAAGAGTCCCAATGAGCATAGGGTCTGCAAAAGTCTCTCTATTTCTGAGACATATATAATTCATGACTGCATGACTGAGAGAGGTTTCTCTGTCTACCAGTAGAAATTTACGTCTGGTGTGTGAGCTACTTTCTGGCTTTGATCATTAAAGGGCTGAAGGCAGAACAAAAACATGATCTAATTGTTTGATTCAATAAAGTTTAAATAATCAATGGATCTTAAGGTGAAGACAGGAGTTGTAATGAGACTGACTTGTTAATAAGATCAAGAACATTCAATATGGCAAATACTGTACATCACTGGACAGTCCAGTGACTGTTGGCATACTTCAGCAATTTTTTAATGAGCAAATAGAAGTGATAGACCAGAGATTAAATGGAAAGTTCAATCAAAGAGGACACAGAGATTTTGGAGAATGATAGGGATAAAGGATTTCCAGAACATCCTGAGCTGGCAGAGATAGAGTTGAGAGAGAGAGAAAGGACTCAGTGTACAACTTGGATTGAATCCAGAGTGAAATGCTATCAAACCTTTGGCACTTTTATTGGAAAAAGAGTGGAATAAGTGTAAATGGAAGATACTTTTTAAAAAGAAGGATGGAAACCACAACAAATACAACAGGAAATGGGAATGGAAGATACAGAACTGGGTATGAATTAATGAATAATAACATAATAAAAATCATGGAATATTATTTTAATATATGACCACAGCAGAGAGACTTTTGTGTGGTCAGAGATAGAAAGACTTACTGTTTAACATGGAGGAATTGTTGTAGAAATTATTGGCGACAATGTTGATATGCTTGATTCGAAAAAACTATTGCTGTAATTTATTAATAACAATAATTAGAGAATCCCTTTTGGATTTTTTGTGTAAAAAGGAAAATGAATTAACCTAAGACATTTGGGTTGGAAGATTTGGAAAATATTTCCTAACAGAAAGTAGATCAGCTGGATGTCAGTGAATATTTTTAATAGTTTTTTTATGTAACTGGCAAACAGAAAATCAGAAGTGCTTTTTATTGTTCATCTTTTCTCTTTTATTTCCTTCTTTTTTTGGTTTTCATTTGGTATTCTCTGCTTTTGTTTTTGTTTAGATTCATTTCTTTTATCTTATTGTATTATGAATTTTTTTAAATAAAATCTTATTTTTTTAAAAAAATGTTTAGAGTTGGCACACTCTAAGGACATGCGACATTCTGTGGAAACGTACCTGCTAAACCTCTCTTTTTGTATAGTTAAAGGTGTAGGATCCCAAGCAGAAAAAAACATGGCAATCTTTCATCAGTTAAGAATAGCTCAGTTGCACCAGCACTGGAGCATCAAAATTATTTAATTGAAAAGAGTTTCATTAGTTTTACTGGGTTGGTCTCAAGATCCAATAAATGAATAAGCTCCTGGCAATGCAACATTCCCACTTCATCCCAGAGGTGTACAGCTTGTATTAACATACTAATAAAATTCTAATGAGGCAAATATTTGCTTACTTTGAGTAGATTATATATTTATAACAAGGCTACAGAGCAGACAATAGTTTAAACAAGGAAAATGGGCTATAGATCAAGGGATGAACTGAAACATGAGACATTTAACTATACCTACCACACACAAAAACATTGACCTCACTCAATTTTTTCTTTGTGACATTCACATAGCAATATATTTCTGGTTACCTGGCTGAGATATATTAGCTGGTCACTTGGTGATAGTTTTAAGTAGCAATTACTTGCTGAGCAAAAAACGAGTGGCCAGCTCTCTGTGCCATGATAACCAAGGAACCACAAAGAAACTTCAGCCATGCCACTTAGATAATATAAGAACTGAGTTGAAGTGAAGCACAGCTAACATTCAGTTGCTCATCTCCAAAATGATAGCAGTGGTGACTTGTCCTTTAAAACTGTGCAAAAGCAAAAAAGAAGACATTTTTGCACACTGTGAAACACTTTGCTAACAACAAGTGACACATACACAGCATGTCAGTCTAACAGATCTCTGTATATCTGATTTCAGGTCAAATTAGGGTCATGATAATTCACATTATGGTCAAGATCATGGCTTTCATTATTCTTTCCTGGCACTCTATGCACAGAAATAGAAGAAAAGTAAACAAAGGCTTTGTTCTGGAGAGATTTATAATCTCAGATAATACAATTTGGTGTTCAGCAAAGATAACTGTTCTGGAGATACCAAAGACAAGCAAAATCTTTATTACTTCCCAAGAGCATGATCACATGGCAGGGTTACTTTCAAAATCCTTTTATAACCCAATCCTATTCCTGTTTACTTGGACTAAGTCCCTCTTTTCTCACTAAACCTTACTCTTAAATCAGTGGACATAGGATTGCTGTCCTGTGTCAAACCTCTCTTTCTGATTAAATTCGTTCTGTCTTACAGCAGTGTTCAAACAGGCACACTTAAGTCCCCTGGTATTTCTTAGCATAGCAGAAAGCAAATATTTGCAATAATAGTTTGCCCAAGACTGCACACATTTTGCAGTAAATATATTCAGTCTTTCATTAAAAACAACAGCAGCAACTTACAGAACCATGTCCACGGCTGAACATTTTAGTTTCTTAAATGGTGTATCCCCCCCCCCAGTCACTGACTGCTACTTGTAACCTTGAGTTTAAGTTGGACAAATTTGTTTTTCTGGAGATTTATTGTATGTATGGCTTTGCCAATCTAACCCATGCACAACACAGAAGTCCCCATGCTAAAAATCCAATCCACTAAAATTTCCTTTTGAAATTCTTGTAATATAACAGCCCCTCCCAGCACATACCACTAATACATGCAAAAAATAACTTAGGTTTTTCCTTGTGAATGGCCATTAACTGTTCCCAAATGTGTGTTTCAATTTATGGTCATGACAAGTCATTTCAGCAGAGATCGACAATTAGATATGCCACCATTATTCCATGACCATGTTGTATTCTCATGGACAACTGTTTGAAGTCTGCTTGCCCATGGTAGGCAAAAGTGGGTGGAGCAACAGCTTTGGCTTTTACCAGTAAATCGCACACCACACATAGGGCTGCCATACATCTGAAGTTTCTCAGACGTATATGGGATTTGTCCTCCGAAAATAGCATCTTGGTGGATTTTTTAGAAATCGGAAAATCTGGGCATATGGCAGCCCATATCTGAAGTGTTACTATTATTTTTTAGCCGAAACAAAACAAGCTCCGGATTTTAATTTTTTGAAATATGACAACCCTACCACACACCTCTCCACCCTCTATCCATTCAAACAAGAGGCTTTATCACAAATCAGAGATACATTTCAGCTGATAAAAACACTCAATGAGAGCATGTACTAGGGCTGCTAATAGGCACAGCTGTACTGTTTTGCCTCTACTGCTGCTGTTAATATTTATTTATATCCCACCTTTTTCCTAGTCCTGGACTCAAGGTGGGTGTATTATACTGCTGTATATCACCTGCTATATTATACAAGTTGGTGATATATCAATTATAAATAACTAACTAACTAGCCTGGGAGTAGGGTTGCAGCTTGGAAAGAATCTGAAGGCCAGATAGAGACAGCTCCCAAGCCTGTGATTCCCTGGGTAGAGGTTGTGCCTTGCCTCTGTTTTGCTTAACAAATCTCCAGGACAAACCCATACACTGGGCAATTCAATGCTGCTGATGCCTTTCAATTGGTACTAAAGTGTTTATTCCGCAAGGTTCACTTAAACCCTAAATAAGTTGCTGAGGGTGCTGACAGATTTTGCATACATGTCCATAAGTAGTCCCAAACCTGCTGCAAGCAGTTGAAACCACAAACAGCAAGGACGACATGGGAAGAACTGCCAGTGAGTGAATATTGCAAGAGAAAGATGTGCACTGCATGTTCATCTATTTCCCTTCAAAATAGTTTGGTGGAAATAGAGCAGGAGGACATTACTTGCTTCCCACTTAAATGTATACTGGTATGGAGTCTATATGATTTCTTGAACACAACTGGTAGTTCTCGATTGGGAGCCGCCCAAAGTGGCTGGCGAAACTCAGCCAGATGGGTGGGGTATAAATAATAAATTATTATTATTATTCTCATTTGACTTGCATCTGAGAACCCAGGCTTATACCGTCAGGCTACATGCCAACTTTGAATATCCTATACAATCTTACAGATGTTGTTCTTGTCTTTATTATGTATTTTGTTTTTTATCTTGTATTTTTAGGTAGTGAACTGCCCTGAGAACTATAGGTAAAGGGCGGTATACAAATTTAACAAACAAACAAACAAACATTTCTACTTAGAATTAAGTCCCAGAGGTACAATGGGAAAAGCAGTTAAAAACACAAACATATATTTAACTAAGGAACATAACATCCAGAACAAGGTAACTTCCAAAACTGCCCTCAAGTACCGACTAACTCAGTCTAACATGATTATAATGTATAGGCAAACTAATGGAATTATTTAACTGTCAGAATGATGATGTGAACCTTGACTAGGCTATTTTTTAAATAGGCATATCCCCTGATTACTTAATAATTCACCCGTATAATTCACACTCATATGAATCTATATATGTACAAGGTTACCACACAAAAGGATTAAATTATACATTCTGTGTTATGCTATGTGTATTATGCCATAGTGCACCATTTCTAAGAAAATACCACTCTTAGATATGTGGATAACTGGGGGTGGGGAATGGAAGGCTTAAGTATAGTGTGCTCTGACCAATTTCTTCTTCAACCCCAACCTTCAGAACTGGGCCACAGGGATCAGTGCATCTGCTATAATTAATTTATGGCCAGATTGATGGAACCAGATGGGAGGACATTGTGATTCAGAAATTTGAAAAGAATAGGAAGGTGTATAGTATTATTCCAGTTTTATATTATAAAAGATAGTTTGGGGTTTAACAAATTATTCTGGATGCATACATGTACCTTAAACAAGAGTTTCCTCTTAAGTTCTCATTCTTGAAATACACATATGCTAAATCACATATGCTTAATCCATTGACTTCAAGCAAAGCTGATGCCACAAATTGTAACTACAATGTTATGGGAAATAGTCTTTTATGTGTTGCCCACCACATGGAGTTTAGAGTCATTTCTTTTACAGGTCATTCCAAGAGAATGAACATTCTGTGTCTAAGTACAATATACATATGACTTCTCTTTGTATTCCATGCCTGAAGCGAGGGTGCTATTTAGTTTGGGGGAGGAACAAACAATCATCTCCATTATGTTTAAGACAAGGATTAATGTTGTCCCTTCCTGCTGAAACCTGAAATGGCATCCCTGGCCTGAAGCTTCCATTAGATGTCTCTATCCAATTAATTCTGCAAAAACATTGAGTATCATGGATTATGGGATGTACCATCTATCCTAGGGTCCAACAATCAGAAGAGGCAGGGCCAAATCTGGCCACTGGGTAGTTCCACCTATATGTCTCCTAGCGTTCCTTCAGTTACCAGCTAAGGCAAAAGGGACTGTGGAAGGAGTAATTACTGTTGAAATAGGATTTACTGGCAGTCCATTTTCACTTCCAGTCTAGCTGATTACCAATTAAAGGCATTATCCAACTAAGTTACTTAATGTACCTAAGTCATGTCCAGAAATTTTGGTATGAGTGAACATAAGAGTAGAGCTAACATTGGATAAAGGTAAAGGTAAAGGTACCCCTGCCCGTACGGGCCAGTCGTGTCCGACTCTAGGGTTGTGCGCCCATTTCACTTAAGAGGCCGGGAGCCAGCGCTGTCGAAGACACTTCCGGGTCACGTGGCTAGCGTGACGAAGCTGCTCTGGTGAGCCAGCACCAGCGCAGCACACGGAAACGCCGTTTACCTTCCCACTATAAAGCGGTACCTATTTATCTACTTGCACTTAAGGGTGCTTTCGAACTGCTAGGTGGGCAGGAGCTGGGACTGAAAGACGGGAGCTCATCCTGTCACGGGGATTCGAACCGCCAACCATGCGATCGGCAAGTCCTAGGCGCTGAGGTTTTACCCACAGCGCCACCCGCGTCCCTCTAACATTGGATACAACCCTACTAATCAACTACCTTAATTTTGGCCACTTCTATGGTATTGCTCTGCTTATGCTGACTGCTTACTTGTTAGAAATAAATGCTACTGAATTAATCAGGGCTTGCTTCTCATTAAGTTTGTACATGATTGGGTTGCCATTTGCCAGTTAGCATTGTTCTTTTCAGGAAAAAAATGAAAACTTAAGAGGATGCCTTGATTTTAGCAACTCTGTTGGAAAATAAATGAATAGGCATGTATTTTTAGTTCTAGTCATTTTATTCATTTGGTTTATTTCCTTATAGTTAAACAAATGGATGTATATTATTTTTATTCAAAGTTGACATGAGTTGTAGCAGTTTCTACAAAGAGCACACAGCAATATTTCAGCTAATTAGATAATAAGTTTTTCATAATAGTATGTGGTTCATTTGATTGTTTTGCCTTAGCAAATATGAGTAAGAATGGTGCAACCTAGATCACTATCTGTGTATTATATGCTATAGTGTTGTCTGTTGGTAGACAATGAATGATTTAGCATGTGTGGGTGAGGTGTAAAAAGAGCTATTTTCATTTTTGCATTTTTCAGTCCTGTGCCGAAAAATAGATCTTGAATAATTGATAAGGATTTTCTATCATTTCTCATGAAAAACCCATGAGATTCAAGTTTGCTGCATGATGTTGATAACACAGGAGGGTTAATACTGCAATTATACTGTATATTGTGTGGGTAGCATATTTAAAGTTTAACCAACCCATTTTAAGACAAAAGACAACATTTTGTGCTTATCCCAGAAATGGTTTCGCTTTCACAGGGTTGTTAGCTTTTTCTTTTTAAGTGCAAAACCCCAAAGTGCATCTAGCAGCTTTCAGCACTAGTACTTGGTGAAACTGTGTTGTGATTTCTTTTCTTTAAAAAAATCAAATTGGGAAAAGATAATATTTTAAATATTATGTTCAGTTATTGAATAAAAGCATGGTACTACATCAATTGTAAGGAACGCGGGTGGCGCTGTGGTCTAAACCACTGAGCCTAGGGCTTGCTGATCGGAAGGTCGGTGGTTTGAATCCCAGGACGGGGTGAGCTCCCGTTGCTCAGTCCCGGCTCCTGCCCACCTAGCAGTTCGAAAGCATGTCAAAGTGCAAGTAGATAAATAGGTACTGCTCCAGTGGGAAGGTAAACGGTGTTTCCGTGCGCTGCTTTGGTTTTGCCAGAAGCGGCTTAGTCATGCTGGCCACATGACCCGGAAAAACTGTCTGCGGACAAACGTGGGCTCCCTCGGCCAGCAAAGCAAGATGAGCGCTGCAACCCCAGAGTCGTTGGCGACTGAACTGTCAGGGGTCCTTTATCTTTACCTTTTACATTAATTGAAAGGTTTTGTAACTCTCCGCCCTCACCTACTTCGAACGTATTGGGTCTGTGTGGAAATCTAATGGCAGTGTAAGTTCTAGCAAGATGGCATATGTCAAAGTTGCTGTGGTAGCAACCACAGTAACTCCACAACACACCATTTATCAGAGATTCAAAGCACTATTCAACAGACCACAGTGACACCTGACTCATTTCTTTGCCCTCCTCAAACAATCACTTTGGGATTGCAGAAGGCGCTCAGTTGTGTGGCTCCCTCAGCCTTGTTCCCATAGTCCTTTGAATAGAAAGGCTGCATGAAACACTGGGATACACGAGTTTATGCACTATTCACAAGAGAGGTGAAAAAGTCTGCCATCTGCTCAAAATACTTGTCTGTTATCTTTTTATTCAACGTGAAGGCACATCTAATATGTGGGAATCCACGGGCATAGCCTTTATACAGTGGTGCCTCGCAAGACGAAAAGAATCCGTTCTGTGATTCTCTTCGTCTAGCGGTTTTTTCATCTTGCGAAGCAAGCCCATTGACGGATTAGCGCTATTAGCGGCTTTTAGCGGCTTATCGGCTTATCGGATCAGCTGATAAGCGGCTTAGCGGCTTAGAAAAGGGGGGAGGAGGGAAAACCCGCAGGAACTTGCAAGACATTTTCATCTTGCGAAGCAAGCCCATAGGAGATTCGTTTTGCGAAGCACCTCCAAAACGGAAAACTCTTTCGTCTAGCGAGTTTTCCGTCTTGCGAGGCATTCGTCTTGCGGGGCACCACTGTAATAGAAAGCTGAAAGTACACAAGAACAATGAAGCAATCACTACAAAATCAAGGACAAAAAGAAGCCTCTGCCCTTATTGAGCTGAATATTAGTGATAAAAAAGCAGGAGGAAGGAATATGAATTCTCTACCTTTCCATTGCTACTGTTCTTCTCTGGCTCCTGAGTATCAACTTCCAGAGAGGAAGCCATGTTAGTTTATTGCAGCAAAACAAACAAAAGCTTCAGTGACACCTCAAATACTAACAATTACATCATGACAAAAGCTTTTTGTGCCTCAAAAATGAGCTGTGGAAGATGCAAATATAATGCAACGTCAGGATCTTTGTGTGTTTTTCCTTTCTTGAATTAGTTTAGAATATGCAAGACATACAATTTGAAATGACTATGGTTCCCTGTGAAACCATCTCCTGGCTTACTGGTTCAAAAGGAGTAAGGAAAAATATATGACCTCTTTTTCCCTTGGGGTGGCAGGAGAAAACACAGAATGTTTACTTTTTGCAAGCCCAACCATGTATTAGTGTTACCGTTTGGCAATATCTCCCCTTCTTTTGATTAATTGCTTAATATTGTTTAAAGTCCTTATCTGAGGATTTTATAGGAATTGAGTCGTAGATTGTCATAGCTGGCATTTTGTATTCATTAATGCCATTTGAAAATACAAAATGAAATTCACTGAAACATGCCTGCCTGACAAAGTGACATGTGGCATTGTGTAATCCTAATGGATAGATGGTATCAGGTCCAGAGAATCCATCATAAATCATAAATCTGAACAAAAAATAAAGATAAAATCCTTTGCCGTGATGTGATTAAAAGAAGGCAGTATAAACTCTTTGTGATGGCCTACATATTGAGATGCCCCACTCTTTTTAACAAATAATGTTTAAAAATACAGAATTGCATCCAGTACATATTGCAGTTCCATTCATGCAATGTTTCTCTCCTGCTTCCTACATGACCCCAAAGAAGGAAAAAGGAAATGCTTTTTTTTTCTACACAGCTATTTTAGGGTGAAACTACACCTGATTGGTAGCCATGATTGTTATTTGTATATGTGTTCCTGTCTAAACTGGGGGGGGGGGGAGCTACTAATTTTTACAACAAATATTATGCACAGGTGGGGGAAGCTAAACCCCTTCTGGCTTATCGCCTACCCATGCTTTATCACTGCAGGCACCATTTGACCAGCCCATCTGCTATAGGAAGTGAGCTAGACATGTTGGGATGGGAGGGATGAGGAAGGAGCTTTGAGTGACAGAATGCCATGAGATAAGGCAGGAGCGTTCAGCTCCCACCACCTGTGTGCATACTGTACCTCACTTCAGAAGTGAGTGTGGCAGATAGATGTATAAACACAGCTGCCCAGATGTGTCTGATTTGGCTCCAGGAATGCTTTTTGGCATTATATCAGTCATAGACAGGTGCAGAGCAATCATAAACTCTTGGTCCACCGCACAGGATTGAATTAGGAAGTGGTGGTGATGTGCAGGTGCCCTGTGCTCCACCATTGTGGAGGTCTCCATTTCACCTACTGGAAGCACAGGCAAGTGGAAGCTACTGCTTTATCTCTGTCAGTGGTAGCCAGCATCAATCCCAGACCCTCCGAGTGTCCCTATTTTCTAGGGATGCCCCTGATTTAGAGAAGCCTTCCCAGTTTCTGATTTGATCCCAGAATGTTCCACTTTTCCTCAGGAAGTCCCTATTGCCACTGGAGAAATGTTGGAGCCATCTGAAGGCAGCCCTATACAGGAATATTTTTCAATGTTTAATGTTTTATTATGATTTT
This sequence comes from Podarcis vaucheri, assembly GCF_965113315.1. NCBI lineage: Eukaryota > Metazoa > Chordata > Lepidosauria > Squamata > Lacertidae > Podarcis > Podarcis vaucheri. The sequence goes on along the minus strand of NC_138759.1, from coordinate 99,072,509 downwards.
ATATATGTTGGAAGCTGCCCAGTGGTTCAGCCCCTTTATTGAAAGTTTTTGGGGAGGTGGCCCCCCAGGCCCTCACAGAAGGGGCTGAGCCCCCACAAAGTTCTGTGGTGGCAGTATGTGTACATTGTGGGGTGTGCTCACATCACATGCGCAAGCCGCAGGGCATGTTTGCGTCACGTGTGCAAGCCGTGGGGCGCCTGCACAAGACGTCAACACACCACAGGGCATGAGCGCATGGCGTGCAGATGTCATACAGCTCCGGCCCCTCAATCACGGGGGCAAGGTGGCACCTGTGATCAAATATGTACTTCCACAGCAACCTAGCCCCCACCCCCATGCTGATCTGAGGTACAGGCTGCTCTTAAAATATACTTCCTTAGCTAAAGGTAAAACCAAAGTATTTTAGAGCAGGTCTAACTTCAGGAACTAGTTCAGTAAGAGCAGGAAACAGAAATTCAGTAGTGTGCAGTCTACAAAATAAAAATAAAGGTGATTTTGATCCACATATTTTCAAGACAAAATCAGTACTATGTGGACTCAGTGATGCACCTGGGTATTGTCAGTTGTGCATGTTTCCTTTTCTTTGGTTGTTAATGGTGGGATGCCTGATCCCACAGAAATTGTTCTTGTTAATACGATACATTGGCGGTGAATGATGATGTTGCCTTGAAGCGAGCTTTTATTGTGGATCATGCAGTTGTACATGGGTTTATGCTGTTCAAATTTTAATGAATGAAATCAAGCCAAGCCCTTTAGCAAAACAACAACAAACCTTTTTTACTGCACATTTTATATCCTGCAAGCTGACCTCTGGGAGTGATGATTATCCGTTTGTGTTCATTTAAAAAGATTTATTTAGTTGACGGAATTACCATAAGATTGCCTTTTTAAACGGGCTATTTGCTAATGGAAAGCAACGTCAAGAGCATTATGAGATTATTGCTTCATTTCAAATAATGTACAGAGATAGTCAAAGGTTACTATCACTGCTTTACTTTTGTTTTGTTTTTTAAATGTATATCATGCTATCTCTGCAACAAAGAATGGGACACGGAAGAGGATGAACAGAGTTCTCTGCAGTCTTATAGTACAAAGGCTAGGATTCTGAATTTACCTATACTAAGGCTGCATTAACGTGTGTCTTACTGTGTCAGTTTAACTGATTATAAGGCTAGTGCTTCTATCTCCTTTTTTAATTTTCCTCTCACACTGCAAATGCCTGTCCTGTCCCGTCTTGACCGCTATACCACCATGTTGCAATAAATGTCATTCACATGTCATTACTCCATGCCGTCTGTCTCTTACGCTCTGCCATTCTTCTAGGTTTTACCTTTTCAGCACAACTTTCTATGCTTAAATACTGGCCCGCTTTCTCATCAGGCAAAAGGAAAGAAAGGTGTGAGCTTTGAAATGGGCAGGGAGCACAGTGCATGCCAGTATGTAGCCTTATGGCTCATCACGTGACTGGCTGTATCATGAACCCATGAAAAAGGTGGAGAAATTGCTGCAAATTTCTGTGTTAAGCGGACTGCAAACCAGGCATTTGTTTTTGTCAAGTGAATTCTCTCCAGCTTGTTAAGCTGAGAGCAAGACTCTCAAGTGTTGAGTCATAGGCTTATTCAGGCATTGGTGGCTTTGTCAATAAGATCCTGCAAATTGTTTTAGTAAAAAAATTGTTACACTATAGAGGTTTGCTTTGAAATGGAAATACGTGGTGAAATCAGTCAACATGAATAATGGATTCCAGTGCAACGTTGTTTAGGGAACTACAAATTCTTTGTTCTGCAAGAATCACGTGAGAGCAAATGGCCAGCACACAGAAGAAAGCGGGTCTTTGTTAAGATACTACTTCCATGTACAATTCTGACAACATTATTAACATTATTAACATGAAGCAAAATATCTGCTCAAGTGGTATTTGTTTTTCTCTAGGCTTATTTGATAACCTTTCTCTCTTGATTACATTTTGGGGCCTGGGAATGAACTGAGTGGCATGTGTATATGCATGATGGTGCTTGGAATTTTTATGAAGCCAGTATTAATTTATGACTAACAAAAAACATGGATAATTTTTTAATTTAGTCTTTACTGCAAGGAAATGCTTAGGGCCAGTCTCTCTCCAACAGAACCATTATATAGGTTCAATAGACATTCTAAACTACAGGTTGAAGCCTTGTTAGTAAAACTAGCCATGGTAACTGACTCAGCTTTAGTTTGTGAGGAAGGCATAGAATAGACGAATGCTGTTACTATATAGTGCTGGTCTTCCACTAATCAGTCGGGGGCCCCACTATCAGGTCATGACCTCATCTAAAGTGGGTCACAGCTGCAAATACATTGCACAAAATTATGAAAAGGTTCCCCAGATACATGTTTGGGTTATAGGTAGGTCCTGGGTCTGAACAAGTTGAAGGCTGCTGTGATATAGGAACTATTTCTTTGCTTAGGTATTTATAACCTGTTTTAAAGAACAAAAGACACCAGGGGCCAGAATATGAAACTTTTATAGGTTTTACAACATATTTTCTACCACCTCTTCATATACTTCATGTGCATGGATCATAGCTACTATATTTTTAAAAAACCAGGTAGGCAACACAGGGGATTTTGTTCTTAAGGGAATAAGTCAGCAAAGGCATAACAGACAACCTTCATAGTCAAGGTTTCTGCTGACAGGACAGATTTCCCAGGATCAGCATTAGAATCTGAAAACCACTTCAAACATGATTGATGTTCTAATTAGGGGGCACTTACAGAAAAACGGCATGTTGATTGCTTGTACATTTTTTGTTTCATGTGTACTGGCACTGTAAGGCATTAGCCACAGCTCCCCAGTGCACATAACAGAATAGTACTATGTGCAGTCATCATCGTGATCAACGTTCAATTTGCATGCTTTTTTCCAGTATGAAAATGCTATCTAAATAGGGCAGGCCTTCCATCTGAAAAGGCCCCATTTCTTGACTACTATAGGGGAAACTAATGACAATGTTATGCTAATTAAATGGCAAATGTATTGACTCAGATCGCTCTGGGGTAAATGTTTGGTGCTGGATCACATCTGCCCTATTCTTAGTGGTCATAATTGTAATTGTCCTTATACTTTACATCATAAAGCAGTGACAGGAAGTGATAAAAATAATAAAAATATAGATTTTAGAAAATAGATTTCAGTGTGAGCACAGTGTGAGTTTTATCTTTATAGCAGAAACTCCCCTCCTCCTTCATCTGAATTTGCATATGGAATACTATTCCAAAACTGATTCTTCTTCAGTTTAGTTCTGTGTATTTGGGGGTCTATTGACCACAATAAAGCTGTGTGTGAGAGTTTAAATCAATGCAGCATTCTACTAAGAACCATTAGGGATACTTCATACAATATGGTGTTTGTCTTTGGCATGTACACATTAAACATATAATGGATGCATATAATATATGCATGGCATACATATAATGGACACTATTCAGAGGTTTGGACTAGATGACCCTTGGGGATCCCTTTCAACTCTAGGATTCTGTGATAACAAACATGTGCTTGTAACCACACAAATAAAACCATCCCCTAGACTAAATCCCTGTGATATTTACTTCTGAGTAAATCCCAATAGAGCTGAACAAACACAGGACCAGGTTGTACACACACACACAATTATGTGTATTCCACCTTTCAACAGTTGAAATCATGCTCAAGGCAGCTTACAACATGGTAAAAATACATAGCTACAACTTAACAAACTAGTCTTAAACAATAAATAGAACATATATCACCAAACTAAGCAATTTCCACATAAATCACAAGATGTAAACTCAAGATACAAAAATCAAAAGCAACAACCACACAAACACCCCAGCCCAAGAATCTGTTCAGCAGCCTCAGCGTTCATAGCTGGAGTCAATGGGGGCCCTGCCCTCCTAGGCCAGGTGGAAAAAGACCTGCAAGGCAGGGAACAGGTCTTCCAGGACTCACAGCAGAGAAGGTTGTAGAATCAAGCATTTCCTCCTTTGTTTGGTAATTCCAGGTTTAATAATTTCTTTTAGACATGGTAAAATACTGCTAGATAATTTCTTCTTCTTCTTCTTCTTCTTCTTCTTTTTCTTCTTCTTCTTCTTCTTCTTCTTATTTTATTGTTAGATAATTACCTATCAGGCACTATTAATGTGGAGGGAAAGACTTTTAGTGTGCAGATTGGAATTTTGTGAATCATAACAGGCTCATCTCAGCTATCTGCCAATCTCCCATTCCCACCACCCTTCTGAGTAATACCCCTCCCCACCTTGTCACTATATAGAAGGATCTGGCAACTTCTGTTTCAGTGTATCTGAAGAAGTGTGCATGCACACGAAAGCTCATACCAAGAACTAACTTAGTTGGTCTTTAAGGTGCTACTGGAAGGAATTTTTTTATTTTGACTATGGCAGACCAACACGGCTACCTATCTGCATCTAAATTCAGGATCTGACCATTTCACAGTGTAAGCAGCGAGGCCTTTTTAGATTACTTTTATGTTCACACTTATTTGGAGCATCTCCCCAGCCATGCGGTGTGGGATTAAAGAAAGCAGGAGTTAAAGGCAAATTAGCATTTGCTTTTCACAAATCATCTGGAACTAAATTAAATAAACCCTTTTTGTCCTGTGTGACCTTGGACTGGCTATTGTGGAAGAGAATTGGACAGTGTTTTTATTGAATCTGGCTCCTAACAGTATAAAACAAAACAAATCAAATTTAATTGATTTGATCCTTCTGTTTGCTCCACTCTGGGACACAGCAAATATTTACTTGTACAACGCATTAAATAATTTGAGTAAATTTGAGGAAATGAGGCTCTTACAAACAAGGAAATTTAAATAATACATGGGTAAAGCTGCTTTTAAAAAGTAAAGTTTTTAAATATTTGCTTTTCATTCACTTGTCAGATATCACATTCCTCTTTCTTAGCTGTTTCAAAGCCTGTTCTAGCTACAGTATGTAACAAATATAACTGAAATGTTGGGTGAAATATGGGCTTTTCAAAATTAATAGGCCAGTCAAAATGTGGCTTTGTTTAAAGTTGGCAGCAAACCCCCAATGATGAAATGTAATTTTTTAATGACTAGAAAGAGTTTAAAACTAAGCCATGTGAAATTTTCCCAGAACTAATGTCAAGTGTTTGTAATCAAATAAGATGACTAAATGTTTGCAGTTTTTGTGTGATGAAGCTATTTGTGAAATTAATCATCAGCTTTTGGGCTGCTTAATGAAATTATCCTAGAATTTATAGCTTGGAAAGTATCCATTGCAACCAAGCAAAATAATGCAATACAGTATGATCTGAATATAAGAAATGTTCCCAAATAGTATTTAATATGCCTTTGGTCTTTTATTCTGTTTTTGTCTTGTATTATTATTATTATTATTATGTTATGCCCTGCCTTTTTATCTGACATGACGCAAGGCGGTGTACAGATAGAAACAAGAACCGCTAAAAATGTAGAAAAACCAGTCATTAAAATACGATTAAAATATTGATAGAATTAAAACAATATACATATCTAACATCTGTTTAAAAGATACCAATAATTACAAACATGGCTCTCCTTCCCCCTCTCGCCCTCATTTTATTCTCACAGCAACCCTGTGAGATATCATAGAACTTTAGAATGGCAGGGACCCCCAAGGATCACCTAGTCCAACTAAGGAAACAGCAAGTGGCTTAAGGTCACCCAGTGAGCAGCCTCATGGCCAAGTGAGTTTTGAAGCCTGGTCACCCCACCCCATTACTCTAAAACCACTGCAATGCTGTCCCAGAGATTGACCGGCCCACTCCTGAAGTGTAGATCCGCAGATAGGAGGGGTGACTCCATCTGGCCCCTCACACCCACCCTGTCCCTCCTTTGTGGTCCTTTCCAATTCTATGATTCTATATAAGGTTTTTCCCCCTATGGATTGGGTAGAAATGAGAGGAAAGAGAGAAAGTCTGGATCCATCTTTCCACATGCTCACGAGCCTCCCTTTTCCCCAGACAGATTATTGGTGCCATTGCTGAGTTTCTGACTGGGAATCTATATTAATTAATTAATCAATAAAATTTAAAATGTGCTTTGGCTTGGCTCCTGAAAGTTTAAAGACAGGCGGGTGGATGTGGATGAAAGTACTACAATATGAACTCTGAAATTAGGTTTCAGAATATGCCATCAGGGTCACCTCTAGTTATATACCGCCCAACAATAAAATGAATGGAATATTTGAACAAATGAATTTGGCAGTAAATAAATCAAATGTAATCTTTTAGGGTTCTGCTCTTGATGTTTCACAAAAAGGTGGACAATAGGTTAGTAAATTATTTGCATGTTTTATTGCAAGCGTCCAATGGGCCCCCTGTGGATGAAGTCCTCTTGTCGTAAATGGCAGCCAATGCCCTTTTGACCTTTTCAATGCATCATCTGAGGTGGTAATGGTCATCTGGCTATCATCGTTTGCTGTGACTCCATCTGGACAACCAGCTGGCTGCCAGACATATGGAAAAGACTGACGGTGGAAGCAGGCTCACAATGGCAACCGAGCTATACTCAACAGATGCATTAGTTGTGTCCAGTTAGGTTCGCAGAGGGCAGAAAGCTGGTTCTGTTTTCTTTGTTTCATGTTTGAATGGGGTGTTTGTTACATGGTAGATACAGGAAAACCTTTTCTTTTGCGTTAGATGTATCTAATATTCACAAAATAATCAGCTGTTTCCAATGGTTTATCAAGCTAAATATACTACCTACAAGTATTATATTCCTAATGTAGAAGCCTGGTGCATTTGAGGGAAGAAGAAAAGGCAAAAAATGAAATTTACATATCAAATCCGAGAAGATCTTAAAGATATTGGTCAGACCTCTTAAAACTGAACACAGGCCCCATAACCTTCCGAAAAATGAAAATGAAAATTTAAAAAAACAAAAGCACAGTGTACAGTGTCCCTTTCAGACCAAAGAGAGGTTAAAGCAGAAGTTAAAGCTGTTGATGGCAATGAAGGACTAACAAGACTTTCAGGGAAGGTTGAACTCATTTTCAAATTATTATGTATAATGTTCACTCAATTTCCTGATGTTACAGTTGCACCATGTCAATCTATTAAATGTTGACTGCAATACAGAGTTGAATACAAAAGGATGTTTGCAGTGCCGGATTTATGTATAGGCTGAAACCTAGGGCCTCTAAATCTAGGGGGCCTCACCAGCCTGCCCTCTCCCCAGCAGGCAGTCTCCCCTCTCCCAAAATTGCAAACTCAATACTTCATGTGAGGGCAGGACAACTTGGGCCTCTAAATCTAGGGGGCCTCACCAGTCTGCTCACTCCCCAGTGCTGCAGTCTCCCCTCTCCTCAGGAATTGCCCCAGGGAATGCAGCAGGAAATTCTGTTTGTGGTTATTAAGTTCTAACTCATTAATTTGGCTCAGTAAAGTATACCTTTCCTATTATGTCACTAACAGGTGCTGTTGGGAAGGTTAATAATATGCTGCAAGAATAAAGTTTATTTTTCTATAGGTTAAATCTAAGAGTAGGGAGATTGGTTTTGTGGATGCAGTGCTGGCAGAGCATCTTTAAAAGATAGAAATCTTTTAAAATGTAATGCTAGATTATAAATGCAATCTAAACAGACATTGTATAATTGGAAAGCGTGATAAGCTCAAATCCCAGGTGGTTTTGTTGTTATCCTGTGTGAAAATCATGAAGAGCTATTAGCAGGGGTAGGCAACCTAAGACCCGGGGGCCGGATGTGGCCCAATCACCTTCTCAATCCAGTCCACAGACGGTTCGGGAATCAGCGTGTTTTTACATGAGTAGAAGGTATCATTTTATTTAAAATGCATCTCTGGGTTATTTGTGTGGCCTGCCTGGTGTTTTTACATGAGTAGAATGTGTGCTTTTGTTTAAAATGCATTTCTGGGTTATTTGTGGGGCATAGGAATTTGTTCATTCCCCCCCCCAAAAAAAAAAATTATAGATAGATAGATAGATAGATAGATAGATAGATAGATAGATAGATAGATAGATAGATAGTCCGGCCCACCACATGGTCTGAGGGGCAGTGGACCGGCCCACTGCTGAAAAAGGTTGCTGACCCCTGGCTATTAGGACCTGTGCCTTGGATCAACATTTTTGTGTGGTGCTGGCAACCACCAGATCTGTAAGTTTTGCTATGCAGTCTGTAATCTTTAATTTGCTTATGTTTGCTTATGTGGGGGTAGATCCATTTTAATTCTACTGGAACTGAATCTTACCCAGCTGAGAAAGCAAAGAGAGGGTACATCTGTGTGCTTTCTCTTTATCTGGGGTGGGCAGGTAGGGGCAGAGAGGGGTTGACCTGCAAGAGGAAGGAAATACACAATCAGAAGGTGGAGTTCCAATGACACCTTCTCAAAAGTAAGTCCAGTGAAGTTTATTTCCGTGTAAATTGGTAGAAGATTGCATCCTGAACAAGATACAAATTACAATATTTTTTTCATAGTAACTACCAGAGTTGCCACCTGGGGTCGATGATTTGGGGGCACAGTGGCACGTCATACACATGATGCATGACACGTGCCTGTGATGACATATGTGCAACGCATTGTCTTGCCCAGCACCGCACAGCTGTATCGTGTTCAGCTTGGTGGTTCTACCTCCTCTGCCTTTTGTACTGCAGCAGCCGAGTACAAAAGCACAGTAGTTAAAAGAATCTGTCATAGGACATTGTTGTGGAACAATAATGAAAGTAAAAACCTGACAGCACAATCCTATTCATCTTTCACCGTGTGCAGTTGGACTTTTTCCTGAGTAAGAATGGATATGAGTGCAGCCTGAGTGTATGTATACATATAATACATTGTATATGATGTGTGTGTGTATAATATATTGACACTCAGATGTGCCTCGGTTATACTTCAGGCTTTCCAAACAGGCTGGGACTTTATTTGACAGTGCTAGGCTGAGTATGTGATACTGCTCTAAATGTTTTTGTTTTGTTTTCATTTGAAAAGTGATGCCAGCAACTGGCAAGAGCCACAGGGCCCAGCATTGTCCAGTCATGGCAGGTGCTGATTCCAGGTTTGATGTGTACACATTTTACCATTGTAGTCTTTTAAAAATTGCTTTCTCCATAATCCATGATTTGATTAGCTGATATGGTAGCAACTTTATGCCAAAAAAAGATATAATCTGCACCAGTGAAAACGAGGCTAAAAAGAAGACACAAGTTTGAATATTTATGTATATATGCAGATTTTAAAATAATTATTAGAATTTAAAGGCATGTCAAGCTCTCTTCCCATCTCTTGATTCCTAAAATTCTTAAAATAATTTGCAGTCCACTCAAGATCAGCTAGATCTTTTCTTAGTCAATTAATTTATCTCCAGATTACTCTGATCCTGCTCTGAAATCAATTTTGCTACAATTAATACCTCCCATTCAATGCAATAATCTCATCATTGCATCCCTAAATAAATTGAATTCAACATAAATAAGGACAATGTTATGATTGCCTTTGAGTGGGGTGGGGGAAAGTGAAGGTTCTGTCTCTGAGACTGCTCTCTTTACCTTCCTTTAGAAAAACGTAATTAAGCTAGAAAAGACAATGATCTGTTATTTGGCCATGCTAATTAAAATCTCAGCTGCCCCTGGGTAAGGGAAAACATGTGATTTCCATTTCCTTTCCAGAGACACTATGAAAAACCAAATGCCTCTCTCTATATAACTCACTAACTAAGAATATCAGAAGAGCCCTCCTGGATGAGACCATCTAGTTCAGCTTTCTGTTCTGTTCTCCTTTCGCATGCCCATGAGAAGCTTACGAGCAGAACGCATGGACAATAGTGCTCTCCCGCTCATGATTCTCAGCATACTTCATCTGGTACTGGTGGTAATATATAGTCATCATGACTAGCAGCCATTGATAGCCATTGATTTTTTCTAATCCCTTTTTAAAGTTTTCAAGGTTGGTGGCCACTGCTACATCTGTGCACAAAATGACTATTGGAACAAACAGTTATGTTAATTTAAAACACTACATATGCATCCAACTCCACAGAGTTAGATCTTGAAGTTAAGATCCTTGAGAGAGAATTGAATGACGTGGCATCTTGCAAAACCAACCTTTTAACAACCTCCCAAAGCAAAGATACAGAGGGACAGTGATTTCCCAGGACAGAAAATAGCAGTTTGAGCATATGCAGCTTGATCATTCGTATGTTTACTCAAAAGTAAGTCCTACTTTATCCAGTTTGTTTCCAAGTAAGTGCTTAGAGTTGCAGCAATGTGTTCTGACCCTAAACATATTTACTTGGAAGAGTGTTCCACCAAACAAAGCAGAGATTACTCCTTAGGCATAGTGTTTAGGATTGTAGCTTCCTTCATTCTGAAAGACAAGAAATAAATCACATTAAGGCAAGTAGTGTCTAAGATTCTTCGTCCTAGTCTGGTCAAAATATATAATAGAGTTATTCTTTGTATTTTTATCTCCTTCTCCAGCAAAAAGGATGCACTAAAATTAATAGCTTGAGACAACAACATTCCACCTTGTATTTTCTTTTCAGAACAATCTTCCAAATGTTTACGAATAGGTTGCAGTCTGGCATATTGGGGCAGCCACTACAGATTATTTCTAGAGCTGACACATTAGATTCATTGTGTTCTGTAAATGAATTGCTGAAGTGAAGCTAACATTGTGTAAGTCTAAATCAATTGCAAATTGAGCAGCTCCATAAGCAATTTGTAATCTCCATTTTAGTTCCTTGCACTGTGTGGCTTAGAGACAGACTCTGAGTTATGTATGACTAATATTTCTTTTGGGGGGGGAATACAAGAAGGGTTAAATAAAATAAATACAAGTTTCTTGTCCAATATATTGCTTCACTGAGATACAGGTACAGTTTATTACATACACTCTCTTTAAACAAGATGGTATTCCTCCATTTCATATCAATTTCTCTTAAGACCAAAGTGTCACCAGTATCGGAGCAGACAAAATCAGGATTTGAAAAAGCACATATTTATCATCAGAAAAAGTGTGACAGGTGAGATTTGAAGAAAAGCAACTGGTACATTCTCAGGGGATGCAGGGCTGATACAGCATCTTCTAGGAACTGGCTGTTAGTCTTAGGCACTGTTTCATTCTGTATCTAGTACTGATGCATCCATAAATAATAGGTCATAATATTTAAACCCACACAACATCTTTTGTTTGTTTAGTACTAAAAACTAGCAAGTCTATTCCTTCCCATGCCATTTTATATCTATTCAGTCTTAGAAAAAAACAACCCTACTTTTCTGAACTTCTAACAAAGCAGCAAATGACTTAATATTCACAAACACCATCCTGCATCCAGGCTGTGTTCCTTGAAGCAAAGATATTTTGCCTTTTCCTTGTGTAGGGCAATGGTGGGAAACTTGTGAGTCTACAGATGTTTGAAGTCCCATGATCCCTGACCATGGACCATGGTGGCTTAGGTTAATGGAAGCTGGAGGCCAGGAACATCTGGCAGGCCAAAGGTTTCCCATCTTTAGTAGAATGATACACTATTGCATTACAGCTGTTGTATCAACATTATGCTGTGTATGCATTACTGTTTACGCTGTGTGTTCTCATTGTTCATTTTTAATTCCATTACCCAGGATCTAGAGCTATACTGTAGTTCAGGGTTTCTCATACTTGGATCTGTTTTTGGACTACAGTTCCCATCATTCTTGACCACTGGTCCTGCTAGGTAGGGATGGTAGGAGTTGTAGTCCAAAAACAGCTGTAGACCCAAGTTTGGGAAACCCTACTGTAGATTCTGATTAAAAGCTGTTTTTGATAGAACCTGAGCATGGTATCCTTATTGAAGTCACATTGAATCCCAGTTGTGCACATATCAGAAGCCTTCCTTTCCTTCTGGACTTCCAGGGTTAGAGATGGGGCAGGGAAAAACCCAGGCAAGTCCATCAGGCAATGACATCACCACCTTTAGCTTATCCTCGCTTCTGTTTGGTTCATGACTTCCAGGCATGGGTCTGATAGGTCCCACCACTTTCCCTGGGACAACTCGCTGTTTACTGCTAAATCAGAGCAAACATCAAAAAGGATAAATTTCCCTTTGGGGGTTCAATATGGAGGCTCACAACAAATGCTCAGACTATACTCAGAAATGGCATTACAAGTCTAAATAATCTGTGAAGGCATTTCATTATGATATACTTTACAGAGTAGTTTCATCCTCTAGCCAACAACTTTCTGCTACTTTCTGTCATTCCAGCACCTCACCATTTCCTCATCCAACCACTTCAAGGCACTTATTCAACCCAAGTTATTTGAATGCATGCAGAGAGGCTTCCTTGCATCTTATGTGTTAGCTGTTTTTTACTCCAACAGTCAGCTAGGCCCCTCCAAAACTAGTTCTTACTAGTTTTGTAGTCAGACCATATCCTTGTGTACATGAAGCTGGCTTCATTGATAATGGATTTCTACTTCACTAGAAGTAGAAGTAATTTTTTAAAAAATTAGTTATTTTTGAAAATTTAATATTCTGTGGGAAAATTACACCAATAAGTCCAGCAGTGAAAAACAGAAAATTTGCTCTTTTTTTTACAAGTGGCATGTACAGATGTTACTTGGGAGTAATCTCCTGGGGAACAAAGAGCTCAGGCATTAAATGAAGTATCTCCCTAAACCCCCACGATCCATTCCAACAAATCCAGTATGGTGTAGTGGTTAGAGTGTTGGACTAGGAGTGAGACCACTCAAATCTCCACTCAGCCATAAAACTCTTCATGGCTTCTGTCAAGTCATTATCTCTCAGCCTACCTGGAGCTCTTTGGAGAACAGTGGGATACAAATGCTATAATAAGATAAATAAACAAAAAGGAATGATACCGTAGAGGTCCTCCTTTTGTCAAGGGGATGAAGCAAGGACATGTGCACATTGGAGAGCTTTGATGGACTGTATATTTCCTAGGTAAATAATGTCTGAAAGGCCCAAGGATTAATCTCCTTCAGTACATACACTAAATGAAAAGAATTCTTTGTCTTTCTCCTTTCTAAAGTACTGTATGCAATAAATTTTAAAGGCACATATTATGGTGAGATAGACACTTTAGTTGAGTCATTGCGAATAAATAGATAGGTTGAAATTTTACCTAATACAAAAACAGTTGGTTGCAGAATGGAGAAAATCAACACCATCCTACAAATACTGACTGTATGCTTATAGTATGACATTCATACTTTCCCCCTTTCTTTTTACCTTATGGTATATGTTGTACATTTTCCAGTATGTAAAATAACCAAGTATTAGAAATCACCCCAGAATTGGCCTTACTAAACATCTTCTAAGACAATAATGCCCACTTACACCACAAAGAACTCATAACCCACCGACTTTCAGCAACCAGAAACATCATAACCAGACACTGGAGAGACTTGTCAGGACTAAGCATGGACCAATATTACCAAATAGTATGGGAAACAGCCTTACTAGAAAAATTAACCAATAAACTGTAACTGACACGGGGACAATTAGAAGAAGACACCTTCACCCCAGTATGGCTCCCCTTTAGCACGTACACAGCCCAACATGACAATGACAAAAATCTACCAACAGCATACAAATCAATACGGCTAACCTGAACCAAAACACCAACCCACCCCACCCCACTCACACATGAAAACAAAGACCACCACAGCCAACCACAAATGAACAACCACACCCTAGGCCAACCCCAAACTCTCTCACCACCAAAGGAACACAAGTGAACACCTGAGAACCTGCACAAGCAACGCTGACACCAAACCTTACATATATTAAGTAAAACAGAAACATCGCCATCTGACCCCCACCCATCTTTCCCCCTTTTCTTCCTAATGTCTCAACAAATGAAACTGATTTGTAAAAATGTTACATGGAAAAAATACGAGAGAGAGAGAGACATTGCACATACTTTTGTAAATCAAGAAAATCTTTAATAAAAATACATTTTTTTTAAAAAAGTCATTCACACAGGGGGGTCTGTATTATTCACAAGGTATCATGCATCTTACCAGCTTGATTACAGATTGTCTGTATTGGGAACAGCAGCCCTTGGAGCCCTTTTCTTTGGCAGCATTTCTTGATTACTGAATTTCTCGTAAAGCTCATTTACTGAAATAATGAGAGACAATTTGCCCAGATCCACTTTGCTAGAATAATCTCCTTTACAAATTGCCACTCTAAAGTCATTCAGGCTCTAAAAACTTTATCGTGAAGAAGAAATGCAATATAAGGGCTTTTAAAATGTGATACATGATAATCTTCCAACAAGGATAGGGCAGTGTGTGAAATAGGCTTAGCTCCTGGAGCTCCCAGAGGGCACTGCCTGGGAAAACTGAGAATAAGGCTTTCTGAATGATGGTGTTTCTATTGTCAATTAAATGTGTTGGGAAGTCAATGTCGTTTATCCAATTCATAAGTGAACTAAACCCATACATCCTGTGCTCTTAACACCTAGCACTTTCAAGCCTTGCACGTGATGATGGTACCAGAATGACAGCATATTTGATAGGAAATCATTGGTGGGCAGCATCACCACTTGCTGTGTTAATTAATAACAGCAAGATAGCAACAGCAGAATTATAAGGCTGACGAGAACCAGAGCTTAATTGGATATGTATCTGCCAATTTCAACATTTATTGGTTGATCCTGCCCTTAAGGCACAAGCTGCTAGACCCCTTACTGAATTTGAAGGAATTTTATTACATCTGGGTCGTTGGGGCAGAAGACTGGTATCTGTTCTTTATAACGAATTTCTTGATATTTCTGTTGAAAATATATGACTCTAAGTGGAATGCAATGCAGGCATCTGAGCCCTATAAATCAACCTCAGCTTATGTAAAAAGTAAGGTTACCGTATTTACTTGAGTCTAATGTGCCATCAAATTTAATGCACACCTCAGTTTTCAGAACCTTGAACCCAAAGGGTTCCTTTGCTGGCAAACATAAATGTGTCATCAAATCTAATGCACACCTTAATTTTCGCAACGTAATTTGGCAAAAGAAGGGGAGATTAGATTCAAGTAAATACGGTATATACCTTGCAAATTCTGTAAACTTTCCCTTATGATATCAGATACCCCACAGGATTGTTGACATGGTTGCAGTAGCAGGGGACATTTTTCCACTCCCCCCTATTTTCCATTATAGTGAGAATGCTATCCATCACCACAATTTTTGATTGATGCTGCTAGATGACAGATAGATAGTCAGACAGACATAAAATGCCTAATTGAAGCCTCCCCACAGCTTTTCCTTTAGAACTTATGGGGTGATCAAGCAGTAACTTTCTGATCTAAGGGACTTCCTACATGGATGCTGGCTGCAGTGAGAACGTCTTTGGCCTAGAAAGGGAAGGCACTACGGGACTTAAATCTCTCATTATAAAAGAAAATGTGGACTGTGGCTACTGCAGAGAAAAGAACTCACAGATTACATGTTTCTAAGGGTTAAAAAGACCCATACCATTTTTGTGCTGTTTGGTGGCATTTCATTTCTTACATGTCAAATTTTGATAATCAAAACTTTATTACTTCACAAAATCATGAAATTTGGCTTTCATAATGGGTTTTGCTGCTTTCGTTTTGGGCCTTTATTTATTTGGAAAATGCAAGCTCTGCACTGTTCTGTGTTTTGTAACTTCAATCATTTTTATTTTTTTTTGGTATTTTTTATTTTACATCAATAAAGAAGAAAAAATAGTAAACAAACAAAAACAAATAGACACACTTCAGAAGTGGTTGATAATAGCAAAGTAGCCTGGGCACAGGGTGTAACATGTTTTGCCTGCCACTTTCTCACTGTAGTTTTCCATAGACTGGCCATGCTCACCAGGGCCAGCCCTTCCATTAGGTAAAATGAAGAGGCCGCCTCATGTGGCAAATTCTGTGAGGGTATAGGTAGCAGTGGTGAGATATCAGATGACAGGGCTGTAAGTGCCCTGTAGCCTACTCTGTACCCCGTAAACAAGCCTGCTGCAACAAGTGCGGTGGGTGGGATATGCTGCCCTGTTGCATGTGTTGAAGTGAGATTCAGTCATATCCTGTACATGGAATGTGAGTGGGTAACATTTTGGCCCTCACCTCAGGCAGCAAAATGACTTGGGCCAGCTGTGTGTAGTGCCATTTATGAGAACAAATACCAGGCCAATGTTAGTGGGGCAGCTGTGACTAGCCCAGGAGCTGATGAGGGTGTTGTCGGGAGAGTCTGCATTGTTGGGGTCCTACCATTTGGCAGCCTTTCAGTATGCTGGGAACGATATTTATTCCACTTTAAAATTATCCCCATTCTCATCTTATATTTACTTTTCACCAAACTTGAGAGGAAGGGAGATCATGTCTGCTGGCAGGCCTCCATCCTTTGTGTATTCACCTGAAAATGAAATTGAGCTTTGTGCATATTATAACTGGGAACCCTGATTCCTCAATGACTCATGATCGTGCACACAGTTCAAGCACTGGGCCAGCAGATACAATCACTTTCATCCTCTGTGCCAGTGCTGGGAAACTGAATAAATTCAATGCCAGGAAAAGTAAACAATACTTAATTCCCATGGCAAATGTTTTAAGTTAGATTTTTTTTCAGGAGGACATTATTGTTTGCATGGCTTGCACTCCACATTTGCAGTCTAGTACAATTGGCCAGGTAAGTTACACATGACATGAACATGAGTCTACTATCCCACTACATGCATGTTATTTTTGTGATGGGGCATTTGCAAACTGGTCCTACGGCCATACAGTTTAGCTATTTGTTAATTAGTAACTAACTCTTGTTTTTTAAATGTTGGGCAGCCCAATCCAAAGTGTTTTTGAATCATTATTCCCAACCAGACTCAGAGATGAAAAGGTGATAATCTGTTGAAGTGGAAGATAAGCATTTCAAAGTACAAATTAATGCTACCACTTGAAGGACACTGTGAACCTATCTGCAGTCGTTTTCAGTCTCAAGAGGGCCTCTCAAAATCCTTGGCATTAAGATTCAGATATATGATAGATGCCAGCTGTTGATCTCTTTCCCAATTACACTGTAACGTGTGAAGTAAACAAACCTCACTAGAAGCCTTTAAATGTCATGTATTGCCTGCATGTCATCTCCTTGAACCTGGCAGCTTGCAAGCAACTTCCTGCTCCTTTCATTCATCGCAAGCTCTTGCAAGAGGGCTTGCAAATACTTGAGAGTTCAAATCTACTTCCTTCATTCCCATCACGCTATCCATCTGGAATGGTCTGTGAACAAAAAAGACAGTATGTGACATGATCAAAAACTTCAGTTGCAAATTACGTTTCTCTCTCTCTCTCATTTTCTTTGTTTACAAAAGTACGTGCCTTGTCTCTTTTTTGAAGTTGTAAAGTCTTTTCTACAGATCAGTTACATTTGTTAGGAGACATTAATGCTGAGTACAGTATAAGGTCAGGAAGAAGAGGGGTGGGAGAGGAAGACTGTTGTGTTGTTGAAAAGTGGCAGATGGGGAGAAATACAACTCTGAAGGTTCCTCTGTTCACAGAAGGCAAACAAGCACTTAAATGTGTATGATGCTCTTGAAATACACTCTTGAAGATGGGCAGTCCATACAGTACCTGTATGGGATAAAACAGGGGAGTTGCAAAAATGTATTCTGCAGCAGAAAATGTGGTGGGCATCTTGGTTGTGCTTTACAAACCCAGACACATAGCAGACCAGTTAGCCTTGCTTTAATCCCAGGTGGGGTATGGGCTGCTTCTACTCTGTGTTTTTTTCTGGGGGGACGCAGGGGTACGCATACCCCTAAACATTTTGTGAATCTATGTTTGGCCTCATTGAGGGACTGTATTTCAATATGAGTAGGATAATGAGAGTATAGTAATACCTAGTTTTGTGGCCGGGATCCGTTCTGAGAAGGACACAGGGCAAAGTGCTGCGTTTGTGCATGTGCGGGGAGCAGTTTGCGCTTCTGCACATGCACAAAGCGCGATTGGCAAACACGGAAGTAACCCATTCCAGTACTTCCGTGTTTGCTGTGGACATTCGCCGGAATGGACGCTAGACAAGGCGGAGGTATTACTGTACCCCTAATTTTTAATTTTTTATTTAGATAAAAGCACTGCTTCTACTACTGAAAGCAAGTCTGCAAAAAAAAAAAAAAGCTTTTCCGAACACCCATTTCAGAGATCCACCCTACCCCAGTGCTTTAAATCTGTTTTAAAATATTTCTCTCTCCCTTTCTCCTCCACAAAACAATCATTTCACTCACCTTCCTAGAGTTGCACAAAAGTGTGTTGTTGTTGCTGGTGATAGGTACTTCTTGCCTTTAAGGCCACCTGGGTTTCCATAGACAAAGATGGTACGAAAAATGGGTCCTCATTATCCATTTACCTGTTCCTTCAGAGGGAGTGCAGCCTCATCTAAACAGGCAAAGTCCCCGAATCTTGGATCTGGGAACCATTCACCCACTGTGTCTCTGTTTTTGCAGTGTCACTGTTTTAGCAGCTTTAATCTTATGACCACCACTGCATCCAGACACTAGTTCAGAATTGGCACAAACTCTCCTGGCTCATCTTAAATGGATGTCAGATGGCAATGGTGGTTGCTCGTGAGTAACCAGTCAGGACTCCACCCTGTCTTTTACAGGTTTTATTTTGGTGCAAAACTATTTACAGTGCAGAACCACAAGTTCATGTCTGCCTCAGTCGCTAGCAGAATCCGGGAGTAGTCGTTTCCAGGTCCTCCCCCAACATAATAAGCTTAGTCACCCCCAGCCTTTTCCTTCCTTCTTTGTGTTTTACCCCTCTTGGCCGATTTGGCCAGGAGCAGTGCTGAGGCTCCCAGCAGCATCCTCTGGTCCCTCCCCCTCTTCCCCACTGGAGGTGTGGCTTTCCCCAACCCCGGGAACTGCCTCGGAAGATTTTCGGAGGTTCCCTGTAACCCAACTGCCCCTCTTCTTCCCTTCCCTGTTCCGATGGCAGTCCCCTGACAATGGAGAAATAGGATCTCAAACCTCCTGATAACTGCCCCAAAGGCTTCATATAGATGTTAAAAAGCACTGGAGATAAAGAGCCTTGCAGTTCCCCACAGCTAAGTTGCCAGGGTGTAGACACATAGTCTCACAGAGCTATCCTCTGAGACCTGACGTACAAACAGGAGCCAAACCACCGTAGAGCAATGGCTTCAAACCCCAACTCATATAGATGATCCAGGAAAAGACCATGGTCAATGGCATCAAAAGTCACTATGGGTTCCTGCTGGGAGGGTTGTACTCCCCCATCTGTACGCTAGAGAAACTCATCAGTCAAGGCTGATTCTAGGCCAAAACTAGGCCTTTCCAGTCTGTTCAAATAGTGGAAACTGGGGGGAAGTAGCAGTTTAGACTACATAATTAAAGCAACAAGAAACAAAAATATAACTTTTGCAGTGGGCTTTTATTAAGTCCCTTATATCCTGCAGATACACAGGATTCTTGCTATTAATTTGCTTAATTTGATTATATCAGTCTTTGATAGGATTTTAAAAACTATTCTAAGAATACACTGATGATACTCATTAAACCTAATGGAGTCTAACAATTTATCACACAAATTAAAATACCTTCACATAACACCCCTCCGCTTACCCTGTTTGTGTCAGAAGAAGATTGTCGAAATAAATCAAGGACGGGTTTCCGATATCCCAAGTACTTTGCAAAGTAGTGCCTCAGGGGAACTTCTCACGTGATCTTTTGTACTTGGGAACAGATATAATCAGAGTACAAAATACAAGCACAGAGTGTTATTTGTGAAGGGTACATGTTTTGTGTAAATTGACACTTTCCTTCAAAATCCATGAAGCAAGCCACCTCCATGTATTTTTAAAAGAGAAAGTGGTAGGTTGCAGTTCACAATTTTCATGGTACACGTACATTAAAATAAAAAAAATATCTGTACTTAAGTACAAAATATAGCAGAAATAGGAGCTACCTAATCTACTCACCTGTTGTAGCAAAATATTTATTTATTTGAGATCATTTCTATTCTCATGTGTGTTTACACACACACACACACCCACACACACACACACCTGGGGTGTATGGGGTTTTAGGGGAAGAGTAGTACCTGTGAGGGGGGACACGTTGTGCTTCTTCTGGGGTAGTTTGTCCATCTTTGATCTCCACCCTATACACAGCTCCCACCTGTGGGTCCAAGAAGCTGTCAGCATGTGTCAGCAGCCACACTCCAGGAATGGCTTCAACTGGCCAGCTACATCCAGGTGAGCATAGCCAATGAATCTCAAACCCTCAGTGAGTCAGGGATTTCCCCTGTATGCGAAGACAGGGTCTGGTGGACTGAGCGGACAACACCAATAGCGGTTTCAGCAGTCAAGAAGGTGGATTCTGCATGTGCTGTAGAGGCAAGTGAGGGAAATATGGGGCTTGTCAGCCTGGGAAGGTAGCCTATCTAGGAGAAGGAAAGCTGTCATCCTAAACCTCTGCTGCCTTGCATAATACCTTCAAGTGAAAAGGCTAAGGAGTAAACCCTACACAAATCCAGAGTGGAGTCTGTAAGGCGGTTTGATAGTGCCTTGTACATCTCCTTCTAGCAACTCCTGCTGCCAAGCTGGAGCCAAATGTATTGCTCTGCTTTCCTTTGAACCACATCAGCAAGGTCAAAAGAGAGATCCTGTTGTCTGGGCAGGCAAAGATCTCCATACACACTACCCAGGCTTGTACCCTGGAAAGCCCACTTCATCCATTGAGGCACATTCCATTGTCTTGTGAGACTGGTGGATGCTAACAATACAACTAAAACCAGTTCCTAATTCAAACTCCACTGCACTCCTGATTCTTCCTTTGCAGCTATGGCTTTAGGTTTCCTGCATCTGATTTTATAAGATATCAGGTGGTAGGGAAGTAGATGTGGTCTTGCTGCTGTAAACAACTTGGGACCAGCTTACTTAAGATACTGCTTCACTCCATATATTCCTGCCTAGCAACTGCACTGGGCAGACTGAAAGGAGCCAATACCTCAGGGGTGTGCTTATTTTGTTATATAAACTGGGCTTTTAGTGTTGCTACTCCAGCCCAACTGCAATTAGGCATGCCTCAGCACCTTGGTATTTAGGTAGCTATGGAAGACCTTTTAAAGAAGGTTTTTAATAACTTTAAAGGAAAATTATTGCACAACTGTAGAAATGGTTGTGTTGCTAATTGTTTACTGAGTCAATAATCTCTTGTATTTCATCTTACTGTACACCACTTGGGTACCTTTTAGTTGTGAAGGAGTTTATAAATTTGCAAATAATTAAAAATGAACTCCTAAGGGCTTATTCCTCTTTGCCATAACGTAGAGAAAGTATAGGCAAATGTGCCACAGAATACAAGCCACTGCTGTTACATTGTGCGTCAAAGCTCTTAAAGTTACAGGTACTGTTTTCCCCCGGCCTGGAGTTAGGAAACCTAATTGCATTGACTGCTAGCTTGTGATCCAACAAGATGGATGCAGAACACCAGCCAGGAATTGGCCTACTAGGGACTCAACAACCTAGCTGGGCTTGCAAATACAAAGGTGTCATAAAGCATCTGAAAGTCCTTCAAATACATAATTTATGTGCTGCATTCAACTTTAAGGCTCTGGAAGGCCTGCCAAAAATGCGCAAAACAGAAAATAGGCGGGGTATGTAAATAACTTGGGAGAGTTTATCTTTATGTCAGCCTAAATTCATTTTGCCAATGTAATCCTGAAGGTCTGGTGTGCGTCTGCCACATTTTCTAATGGTATGACTGATACACAGCATTGTGGTTGTGGGAATGGCTGTTTGTGCTGCACACAGCGCCTCAGTCGAAAAGCTGACCCAAGCCACTCTTTGCTCCAACACAGCTAGACACAGAGGATCAGGTGTGAAAATTAGGTCTGCTCTGATATGATGCAAAGAAACGTAAATGATCTTTTAATTTAGCAGTATTCTATGAAATTTACTACCCTTAATTGTGCCGTTAAAAGGTTACAGGTCCAAAAGATGAGCATTATTATAGTAGGTGAACATATGTTTGTGTATGTTGTTATGATGTCTGCTCTGAATCCTAAATTCATTATTTGCCCCCAAGCGGCACTTCTCCATCTGTTCCACCGTATATTTTAATGAATCTTTCACATTTCATGGCACTTTGAAGGATATTTAAGCAAGCAGCTACACTGGAAAAAAGTCTATAAAGGGTAAAGGGCAAGAAGGTGCTCTGAAATGGTACAATAAAGGTGATGAGGCATGCTTTTAAAGTCCAAGGCAGATGATTACCATGAAACATGAAAATGATACTGGAGTCTTTTGGCTTAAGGCCTCATTGCCAATCCAAGTTACTGTTCCTATAGCTTTCCCTCTCTCATCAGTAGGTTTGCTTCAGTAGAGAATTCAGGAGATAAAGTTGCAATTTTATCTACTAGTACTTGACCAGGCTTATCTAATGTTAGTGATGTATGTATGTGTATAAGATGCTTAATAGTAATATCGAATATGTATGGTAGTTTAATGTAATAATGTAAATGTAGTAGTGCAGCATTTTGACTGGCTCCCTAGAAATCTAGTAAACTATGCTTTCCAAATACTAAAACATGCTCATGAGAGAGCCAGTGCAGTGAGGAGTTAAGAGGCAGGGTAGCCAATTTAGGGCCCTCTGGATGTTGTAAACTACAATTCCCATTATCCCTTGCCATTGTGCATGCTGGCTGGGGCTGATGGGAGCTGTAGTCCAAAATATCTCAAGAGCACCACATTGGCTACCCCTGAGCTAGAGTATTAGGGTATCATGAAGATTCAGTTTCAGCTACTCAGACATGACCAGACTCTAGCTGCTAGAGTCATAACTGAAACGTCACCAAAATCTGAAGGATTTTTGGGAAGTCAAAAAGTTTAACCAGCAGACTTTATAGTTACAGATAGGTAGCCGTGTTGGTCTGCCATAGTCAAAATAAAAAAATTCCTTCCAGTAGCACCTTAAAGACCAACTAAGTTAGTTCTTGGTATGAGCTTTCGTGTGCATGCACACTTCTTCAGATACACTGAAACAGAAGTTGCCAGATCCTTCTATATAGTGTGAAGGTGGGGAGGGGTATTACTCAGAAGGGTGGTGGGAATGGGAGATTGGCAGATAGCTGAGATGAGCCTGTTGACGACTCTTAACGACTGCAGACTTTATAGGTGAAGTTGAAGAGCTATTTTGGGTTGGTTATTATGTAATAAGATGGGATGACCCTAGGCAACTTGACATACAAGTATGATCACCAGGGCAACCCTACCTGCATGTACTCAGAAGTAAGTCAGACTGACTTCCGGTCTACTACGGAGAACAATAGCGGTGCGCTAAGTGTCGTCCTCAACACAGAGCTGGCAGAGAGGCTTCGAGGGTTGTGCTAGAGCTCAGCGCACCCCCCCCCCCAACAAAACCCACAGAGGAGTGGGGACCTGAGGATTCCAGCAGAGTGGAAAAACTCACACACACACACCCGAACGTTTCCAGGCTGCCGCCGTGCGCGCAGGAGGAAGGGGAAGAGGCTTGAGTTCACTCTCGGCACTAATCCAGCCTGCTGCCGAAGCTACGATCCGTCACCAGAAGCAGTAGATCTTCTAATTAGAGGTTAATGTCAAATAAAACATTTAAAATTAAAATTAGAAGCTAAAAAGTTAATTTGGCGAAACAGAAGCAAAACAGGAAGTCAGCTTCCGATTTCTGCGGGCGAGCTCTGCAAAGGAACTTTTTTATGAATGGGACACAGAGACTGCCTACAGCAATGGAGAATTGAAACATTTAACTTTGACTGAGTGGATGGTTACATTCTAACAGATATATATATTAACTGTATCTTAAAGACTGTATTCTTAAAGACACAAATTTGAAGTGGAACTGGCCTAACCTTTTTTTCTGTTTTCTGGATTTATAAATTACCTTTTTATTTTTATTTTTTATTTTTTGTCCTTTAATTGTATATTTTATGTTTCCTGATTTATTGGATGTTTTTATTTTTTTCTGCCTTTTTGTTATATGACTGTATGATTCGTTGCTGTTGGGGGGGAGAAGGCAGACTGTATGTGCCTATGTTTCTCTTTAAGTTATGCCCACTGATCCAACTGCAGTAGCATCCCAATTCCAGTTCACAGATATTTGTGTACCTGCAAAATATCACCTACTGGCTGTAGCCATTCATTTATATTGTAAATCCTATGCGTGCCTACTCAGCAGTAAGAGACATTGAGTTCAGTGGGGTTTATTCCCAGGTCGGTGGGTTAAGAGTTGCAGCCATAGTCATGTTTTTTAAATGTTTGTTAGGGCACAGATCTTCAGGGTTATCTCTGCAGTCATGAATGCTATTCACTTAATGTTTTTATAACAAAGCTGAAATGCCATCAGTGCCTAAAAAAATATTCTAGGAAAGCTTCCAGAAGAGTAGCAGTGCTAATCTAAATTTTCCTCCAAATATAATTAGTGTTAATCTGTGCTGCAGCAAAACAACAGAGTCCTGTGGCACTTTACTTAAAATACTAACAAATCATCATATCATATGCTTTTGCTGGCTAGAGCCACTTTGACAGATGCATCTAGTTTATATAGAGCAGACTTCCCCAACTTGGTGATCTTCAGATGCTGTTGGACTCCAACTCCCATCAACCACAACAATCATGCCCAAAGCTCAGGGATGAGGGGAAATGATATCCAGAAGGATCTGGAGGGCAACTGCTGGAGGAAGACTGATGTAGACACTGCAACATTAATAAATTAATTGAAGGAAGGATAATTACCGTAATTGCAAATTTATTTCATTGACTACAATATTTAATTTGTAGAATATGTGTTCAGGAGGATGAAAGGGAATAGTAGAACTCAAGGAGAATAGAAATGTTCAAATGTTAGAGTGTCTTGTACAGTACTTTTAAAGAGTAATACTTCTATAATCTACTCTTCGTAAAGCAAATTTTCAACAGACGAAGTGGTTTTTTTGGAACATTTAAGCTTAAGCCACAGTAAGTCTATTAATTTTCTAAGGTTCACCAGAATCTGTATTGCTTTTTCCTCCCTATATTAGGCTAATATGGCTACCGGTCTGAAATTAATTAAAGTATTTTTATTTGAAATCTTTTATTATATTTAAAATTAATGAAAATGAAATAAGCTTCCTGAGCCCATTGAATAAGAGTGTAATATGCATTCAAATAAACAAACACATCTGTTAGGTTAGATCTTGATTAGGCAAACTTGGATTCCAATGAAATTAGTGGGCCAAGTTAACTAACTTAGTTTTGATCTAGCCCATTGTCTTTTTCTTGCCATGGAGACTGTTGTGCATCAACAAGAAGTATACCATAAAACAGTTGGCTATTTTAGAGACTGCTTATGTAGTCTGAGCTGGACATAGCTTTTGCATTATTAAATGGATCCTAATTTTTTGACTTCTCACTAGCTGAAGTGGATAGCTGTAATGTTCCAGTTCATATACAGTGGTACCTCAGGTTACAGACGCTTTAGGTTACAGACTGTGCTAACCCAGAAATAGTACCTTGGGTTAAAAAATTTGCTTCTGGATGAGAACAGAAATCGTGCAGCGGCAGCATGGTGACAGCGGGAGGCCCCATTAGCTAAAGTGGTGCTTCAGATTAAGAACAGTTTCAGGTTAAGAATGGACCTCCGGAATGAATTAAGTTCTTAACCCGAGGTACCACTGTATCTTTCCATGTTCGGAAACTCCCTTCCATGTTATTATCTTTCTCTTTAAGGGATTGACTTCAGTCTCTTGAGAAAGCTATGGTCACCCTTGAAAACTTGGAGCTTCTAAGCAGTTAATATGCATTTTCTCTTAGATTTCCCTGAGCCTCAGCTGGTGTGTAGGATATGGGAGAAATAAAATTGCCACCTTGTTGTAATCTGAAGCTAAGCTTTTAGCTATAGTTTGGTGCAAACTGGATAACTTGAATTGCTTCTGAGTGGCATGCAGTAATCAATATATCTATATCTATATCTATCTACATATCTATCTATCTATGGCAAATGCAGCATGGATTGAGGGCATTGTATATTAGAGTTTTCTAACTACTTCTACACATATATAGATTGAGATTGTCACCTTAAGTACATGCATACCAGTTTAATTGCAGTGTTTCAGGATATTTCAAGAGGAGAAAATAATTAATTGTGAAGACACTTAAAAATTTTCTTATACAGGAGTCATGAGAGCACAGACTCTTAAATGTGCTCCGTGAGTGATAGTATTGGCCTCTGTGTGCAGGAAGAACCAGCAGCACACATATAAGATGGAGTACACTTGGATTGTAAAGATGTAAAAAGGATCTAGGGGTCTTAGTAGACCTCAAGCTTACCATGAGTCAACAGCGTGATGTAGCAGCAAAAAATAAAATAAAAAATGAATGCTGTTCTAGACTGCATCAACAGAAATATAGTGTCCAGATCAAGGGAAGTAATTGTACCACTCCATTCTGCCTTGGTCAGACCATACCTGATGTACTGTGTCCAGTTCTGGGCAGCACAGTTTAAGAAGGATACTGACAAGCTGGAACTTGTGTAGAGGAGGGTGACCAAGATTATCAAGGGTCCGGAAAACAAGCTGTATGAGGAGCAGATGAGGGAATCGGGTATGTTTAGCATGGAAAAGAGGTGACTGAGAGGAGATTTGATAGCCATCTTCAAATATCTAAAGGGCTGTCACATGGACGATGGAGCAAGCTGGTTTTCTCCTGCAGAGGCTAAGACTTGAACCAATGGTTACAGGGGAAGTTACAGGGGAAAAACTTTCTGATGGTAAAAGCTGTATGACAGTGGAACCTATTCCCACAAGAGGCAGTGGACTCTTCTAAAAATGATGGTGATTGGAGGTTTTCAAGCAGAGGTTGGATGGCCATCTGTCATGTATGATCTAGTTGACCTTCCTGCATTGCAGGGGGTTGGACTAGATGACCCCTTTACAACTCTGCAATTCTATGATTCTGTTAACACCCATTGATGTTCATAAGGTTTTATTTTGTTTGTAGGGCTTGATATCTATGTAGGTAGTCCCCCCCCCCTCCTAATCCCCTGAGGATGAAAGCAAAAAGATTCTCAGGTCATTAATGTGGAGAATGATCTCAAACACAATAGATTTTCCTCATGACAAATCACACACAATCTCCATAGCAACCCTTCCATCATTATGCATAAGATTTCAATATAGTTACAAAAATAAGCTTGGTGGGAGTGGAAAAGAATTGCCATATATAGGGTGAGACTTGTGGGTAGAAAATCATCCACAGATAGATTGAAAAGCAACTGTTCTTTAAAAAAAAATGAACAAAAGAGGAGGGGAAAGTGATTGGATGCTTTGTGTTTTGGAAAGTGGTGATTAAGTCAGTACATTATCTTGAAATGAAAGGCTCTCGTCTGAAATATAGTGAAATATAGTGGTCTCTCTGCCACACTAAAAAGAACAATTTGACCATCATTCTTTTTCTCCAACCCACTTTCACAATATTAGAAGGAGCTTTGTATAAATCAAGATGTTTCTGATCAGCTGTTGAATAAAAATTATGACGAATCCTAACTATTTTTCCAACCAGGACTGAGATCTACTGAATTCCCTTCCCTCTGCAGCTAGGGATGAGGAAGAAATTTGGTTCAGTTCACATTTTAATGTGCACCTACATATTTTACACACCCTGAAACAATACATAGCTTTCCTTTGAAATGTCCACCTTTCTGAGTTCTGTATGTAGTTCTCTGATTAAGAAATATGTACAAGAATGCATAAATTAGTGTGCATAAAGATACACTCATTTGTGAAAATTATATGTATAATGCAATGTATTACAGAAACTGTGTGCATAATATATATTGCAGTATAATGTGTATATTAAGAGAAATAAGCACTAAAATGAATTTTAAATAATTGTTCTACTCCACACTGGAGTAGAGTGGGTAATAATAATAATAATAATAATAATAATAATAATAATAATAATAAAAGGTTAGCCGACTTCAGGGTTTGGAGGAGGGGATCTGATGACTACTGGAGTTGGTGGGTCTGCAACATTTAAACTCCCCTCTCTTCATAGACCATGGCTTCCACATAACTAGGATTTCATGTGAGCAAAGCAATATGGAACATCCTGTTGAACTCTATTAACATTTCATCCCACTAGATGTTCTGTCAGTTAATGTAAAACATAATAAGATGATTTGTCAGTAGATGTATGCAGAACTTTTTATTTGACTCTCACTGCATTTTATTTGCATATAAAGTGGCACATTTACCCTCAACAATAACTAGGCCTGAAGGAGTGATATTTAATAGGAGAATATAATTATTCTGCTCAGGTCATAAACATTTTCTTTAGGGCAATGGGCAACCGTTTAAGGACAAGACCCATAATCATTCATGTAAATGATTTTAATATTACAAAATGGAGCTAGTAAAGATTTAAGGTACAAAGAGAGAGGGAGGGAGGGAGGAGAACACTACAATTCAGTTTTAATGAAACATCTCTTTCTTATCAACTGCCTTAGCGGCTGAATTCATAAAGGTCAACAAGCTCTCTACCTTAAACGTATTACTATCATTTAAGCTCACATTGTGTGATGTGACTTTTGAGTCTTTTATATATATATGTCTGAGGTATCCAATACATATAATTAATGCATCATGCAAGAATATATATATATCATGATTCTACTAAATAGAAAAGCTTGTGGGAACAGCCTTAACAAACTTGGCATGACTATACAAGCATCCTCCCCTGCCTGTTATTCTGTTATAACATGGCATGATTGTATGTAATAGCTTTAATATAAGGATCCTGCGTGGGTACGCGTACTCCTAAACATTTTGTGAATCTAGGTTTGGCGTCTTTGAGGGGCAGTATTTCAGTATGAGTAGGAAAATGAGAGTACCCCTAAACATTTTTTCAAGGAAAAAAGCACTGGGTTTGGATGTGTTAGCTAAGATGTGTTAGCTTAAGGAAATTCATGGAATAGAAGTTGTCCATCCTCTCCTCTCCCTGCAGCCCCCCGTGCCTCCTAAAAACAGCTATAAATGCTGAACTCCCTAGGGAAAGGATCAGATAGATATAAACAGATTATAAAATGTACTCCTATGGGGCTTTGATCGGTTTTGGTAAATATTTCCAAAACAGTTCCCCCACCCCTTGCAATGAAGAATTTAAACATGTGTCAGCACACACACAAAGGTAGATGAATAAATGCATACATACAGATGGAATATTTACTGGTCACAATTATTTCAATTCAGCAAACTGCATAGCCTGAGTTGTGGGGTTTTGTTTAAAAAGAAATACGTATAGCACTTTCTCAGATTTGTTTAATTGGTGACAGTGTCACTTTGACCTTTACTTGACCTTAAAATTCTATTTTCCTGTAGAAACCAGAGGACCAAGCATCTCTGAGATACTTGCATTCAAATCCCATTAAATTCAAGAAGAGCTGTGCACAAGTATGCAAAGGCACAGTTTGGCCCTAGGTAATGGTTAGTTCTGTAAATGTCATATTAAGGGAATATAGAAACACAAATATAATGATTTCTCCCATTATATTCATAGACTTTATTATTTCCATGTTCTACGTGACTTTTGATATAGAAATGAAGTTTCCCAATGCAAGAATAAAAGATTAAGTGCATGAGCTTTCGCTGAAGCAACTGATCTGCTAATTATCATGGTTCATTTTTGGGATAAGGTAGAACTGGGGGAAAATAACACTATAAAATTTATTCATAACATTTCATACAATTTCTCTGTATGATCAGTTGCCTCTCTCTCACACACAAATATCTATCTTGAAATGGTTTATTTATTTAGAAGATTTCTAAATTGTTCTTTATTTAAAAAAGAAATCCCAGAGTGAAGTACAATATAATAAACATTATACATAATAATATGCAACTTATATAGAACTTTAAAAACTTGGTCACTGCACCAGACCATGGTGGGCATTGGGAAACCTGTGCATGCCTCCTATATCCCTACCCTCTTGCCACTGTCCTGGAACTCAATATAATGTTCCTTAACCAAACAGAGGTCATGAACCTGTGCCTTTGCATGGACTATAAGGGAAAGAGGGGGAAACAAGGTTTACGGCAATCTCTGCACACGTGCCTGCAGAATCCAAACTGTTCTGAAATTTTCAAGGTTTGTTTTGTTTATAGTGATATTTAAGAGCACAAACTACAGAAATTATCGCAGTCTTATTTCAGCTATCCAGATCCAACAAGATTTATTACCCAAAGAACAGTGTCCAATAGTGTGAGGACAACCGTTTCTGTTATCAATGTAGCTAAAGGACTATATCAGTCATATTAGAGGTGTGGAAAAAACATATGAAAGTGGAGATTTTTGAAATCCCTGTTGCTTTTAATGAATTTTGGGCCAATGAAACTTGTGCTTCTCCGTTAAGTAACAATCATTTTTCTCTCATACTGTGACACTTCACTGAGCTGTCTCTTTCATCCCTATTTTTTGCTATTGGCAGCAGAATGCTTGCCAATTGCATCATGAGACAATCTAAGAACATTAGAAGAAACCTGCTGGATCAGCCCTGCATCCTGTTCTCACAGTGGCCAGCCAGATGCCTATGAGAAACTAGATATAAAAGGCATGGTGACACATTCCAGAGATCATAAACAATCCATGTGTGCAGATGACATTGCTATTTCTGTGGCCAATCCATGTCAGCTTACTTGTCGATATCCTCATGTTGGAAGAGTTTTTCTTAGTCTCTGAAAATCAAGCCAAGTACAATAAACCAAATGTAAACATACCTACGGAAGTAATAACTGGTTCAGGCTGTTGACCCATTCCCATGGCCTGACGACCCATAGATACATTTTAATGTTATTATTTATCCTGATTTGAATGTTCTCAATTGTATTTTATTACAGTATTGATAGCCAAAATTAATAAGGAGGTGCAAATTTTATCTCACTATAGGGTGTGCGTGATTATGTTGTGCATATTGAGCAACATATATCAGGGAGGATTCAACTAAGTTGTTGTGTGCAGAGAATGAAGTCTGCTCATGCAATAAGACTTTTGCCCTTCTCCTCACCCTGCCCCCTAAATTTGTTCTGGCAAGTTGGGGAAAAACCCAGAACTGGTTTATGGGAAGCCCTAGATCAGGTTTAGCTGGTCCAGGTTATGGGACCACCACACAAGCAGACCACATTCCCCATGTGCAAACCCCACTTAGCACTGGACTGAATGCCACCCAACCATAAATATTTTCCTCGGGGTGCCTTTTTATCCCAAGTCTTACTTAGGTTTATTTATGTCTGTTAATAGATTAAGTTACAATAGATGCTTAATGATGCCATTTGGGCTCTAGGATTCAAAGGAGCGTATGTTTACTGAGATGAGTTAGGTGAAAAGGTACTTTGCAGCATTGTGGAAGGGCCATGGCTTAGTTATAGAGCATGGGCTCTATGCTGTTAGTGGTTGCAATACTTCTCCTGTCATGTATAACCCTCAGTGAAAACAATGAAATAGGTCTTATTTACTGCTATTTTAAGTTTCATTGATTTCAGTGGGACATTATTTTGACTGTCACTACTAACTTTTGATGGATTGTTCTCTGCATATAATGGCAAATGAAAAAGATATTACATCAGAGCAGGCTTTGGCTCATCTGCTCATTATAAAAGATCACAGTTCAGCCAATGTTCTGATATGTGTGCATCATACTTACCAGAGCTAAGAAAGAGCCACCCTTAAGCGTACCATACAGCTATAGGACTTGTCCAGAGTTTTCATATCTGGTTGGCATTTGTAACATCACTTAAACTTGTAGCTTTTATTGTAACTTTGTTTCTGAATAGATTAAATGTGTTTGATCTCTTAGTCTTGAGTTTGATGGAGATAAAGATCTGGAGTATCAGTTAAATGTTACAACATTACAGGAATATATTTATAGTAAAACATTTGAGCACTGATAAAAGAATATGGGAATCCAAGATCTATATTTTCATAGTGAGTTTGTTTTATTTTCACTCCTCTGTCAAATTCAAATGGTTTCAAAGAAACAAAAATACTATGACTCATCATAGCCTAGAAGAGTACAGTGGTACCTCGGGTTACGAACTTAATTCATTCTGGAGGTCCATTCTTAACCCGAAACCGTTCTTAACCTGAGGCGCACTTTTGCTAATGGGGCCTCCTGCTGCTGCTGCGCCACCAGTGCACAATTTCCGTTCTTATCCTGGGCCAAAGTTCTCAACCTGAGGTACTACTTCTGGGTTAGTGGAGTTTGTAAGCTGAAGTGTTTGTAACCCGAAGCGTTTGTAAGCTGAGGTACCACTGTATAAGATTGGAAAGCTCTGGGATTCTTTGTTTTATGCAAATTTAGTCATCACATATATGTAAATGTTCTGTTGGTGTCCTTTTATTGAGGGAAGACATCCACCAGTAGTTTGGGGTGGGAGGCAGTTTTCCATGGATACCTTCCATCAGAAGAACACCATCCTTAGCTTATCTGCTCCTTGAGCACTCTACAGCCGAGGAAGTGAACAGTCTCCTTTGAAAAGTGCTGTGTTTCAAATGATCTAGGATAACATGAAAGTTCTGTCTGTACTCTCATTTCTGTGATGGTCTAGTCTATTTGCACATTAGGAGTAGCAGTCATCAACTAGCCCTGAGTTCCAAAGTGCACATAATGTTAATCCTCCTGTGGTGCAATGGATCAGTGCATCTGGCTGTTAGCCAGAAGATTGTTGGTTGGAGCCCCCCAAGGAACAGCTGTGAGCAGGATTCCTGCATTGCAGGGGGCTGGACTATATGACCCTTGGGGTCCCTTCCAGTTCTACAATTCTGTTATCCTAAGTAGGTCACCCCTTAAATGCAGGGGTATGTTTTCTTTCCAAATTTACCCTATGGGGCTCATGATCTGGATTAGGACTCCAGCATGTGAAGGGGGAACTTTAAACCTTTAGATTTTAAACAGTGTCTGCAGTTTGCATTACAAAAAAGGGTTCTGTTAAAACAAATAGGACCCTTTTTTTGGCAAAGCATATTTCTAAGGGTAGTAACCATAGAATAATAATTCTGAAATGATGCTCTGAAACTTGATTGTATAAACTCGCTAATTTTATTTCTTAATGTTATAAGCAAGTATCTGTGCCCTTTGATGCAACAGGCACAAAAATATATTTGACATTTGTTTTTATTTTACATGGATTAGCTAGATGACTGCTTGTTAGACAGAAAATTGAGGTTTGGCTTTCTGATACGATTTTGTTGCTCTGAAGGTTGTAGTTCCCCCTACTCCCAGACTATCTGGAAAAATCACAGAGTGATAAATATATTCATTGTGCATGACTGAACAATAGGAACACAGACATGATACACTTTCTCATTCTCTTGATGAAGTCTTGTAGTATGAATGTAAAGGCTCCTGCAATTATAGTCCCTTTTGTGTTCCATGCTGCCGGGATGGCATTTTACTTTGTTCAGAATCTCAAGTCCTGCATCTATCTGAGCAAGAAAATAGATGGTGTTCAATGGGTAAGATTATTGGAAGTGTACAGAGCAATGAGCAAGTTCCATCACCATCCCAGTGGAAATTTTCAAACGGAGACATTCAGCAACAATAGAGTTTATCATACTGCCCCTCTAATGCTATTTCGCCACAGGGATCACTATTTGCAGAGTAAAGGAAACAAAGGTAATGCAGAAGTAGCTGAGAAAAATCAATAGCTCGACAATTGTGACCAGCAAGTTGCTTTTGTTAAGTGCAAACTTATCAATAGCCCAGAAAGATAACAAAAGCAGCTCCATTCATACATCAGAAAACTGTCTGCGAGGACTATATTGTAGGAGTAATAATGGAGTTTGTTACATGCAGCTGCATGCTGTTTGGAGTCATTTCTAGCCATTTAGCAAATAGTCACTTTTTTCTTTAAAAATAAAAGTCTTTATCATTTTACATATAAATTGCATTTTGATGATGACATTTCTGAAATATCAGACTGATTCCTAGCTATAAAGTTACAGAATGATAAAGTGATCACTGTGACATTTTGTTGTGACATGTGTTTATGTACCTTTAAAAGAGACTGTGACAGTCCAACTTCTGCTCCTGCTGATGACGCTTTTCACTCTCCTCTGCTTCTGTACCATTGACTAGCTATACAATCCTAGACCACCACTGACTGAACTTAGAACTTGATTATGGAACTTGAGGTTTGACTTAAGCAGCCCTCTAATGTAAGTGAAAGGATTATATAATGACCATGTTTTTGTCATTTAGTACAATGAATGAATTTCATGCCATTAAAAGGGAGTTAAATGAAGGAAAGGGTCAATATGTATTACTCATTGAACCATTTCCAAGGAAGAAACCGTTCCTTTGGTTTATGCATGGTTGGAGCAGTTGCTGGGGAGGGTTGGATAAATCTGAGGACTAATCAATTATTTGGCCCTGACATCCATGGAGCTGTAGACCCAATACCCTCATCAATAAGCTTAAGTCACCCAAAGAGCCAAGCACCTCCTGCTCCGAGCACCTGCCCAGCAATGTAGGAATTGCACCAGGCAAGAATTCATGAGAGGAGGGCCACTCCCATTGTGTCCAGGAAGCTGACCTAAGAGAACAGGTGGGGAAGGCATGGAGATTAGGAGAGGTAATCTGGACTGCAGGAGTTATGAAGCCTCAGCCGAATTCTTGCTTTCATCTGAACACTGGAGCTATCTAAAGTGCTGAGACACTGGTTGCCTTGCTTCATGGGTTCTTGCTAAAGACACAGCAGGACACATTGCCTGTACAATGCTGTTTGGATTTACAGGTGTGTGCTCTCCTCACTCTAAATAGAACCAAAATGGATCTAGGATATTCTTTCTGGTAGCCAGTGTCAAATATATTTTTGCTCAAAAATGGTAAAGCCACTTGAGAGGGCCATGTTTGAGCAGTATAATTCCAAAAAAGGGGAAAGGTTGGGAAGTCCCTCATGCTGTTGCTCCATTCATATTGGCAGCTCCTTGCTTTTTATTAACAATAAGGTGAGAGACTGTGTGACATCTAGTTTGGCCCTAATGTAGTGATTTTCCTAGAGAATCTCCAGAGCCCCATTTCCAGCTGATAGCAGCCAATGGATCAGTGTTCTAAATAGAATTGCAACTATTTTGACAAATCTTCTGAGCATACTGCTATCCATGCAAGCTCTTTTGATAAAAGATGAAATAAGCAGTGCTACATAACTTGTTGGTTTCACAAAGTAGTTTTGATGTGTCTGTTTATTACAACTGCAGTATGCCTTGAAGTGGGTGAATTCAATAGTCAAAGCAAATTCATATTCAGCAAACTGTCAATAAAGTTATAAGAACATGTGATATCTTCTGTGATAATGAACGTATAAATTTCATTGTGAGGTCTGCTGACTGGTTCAATAAATTGATTGGTCGATTGATCAGGAAAGCACTTTAAAAATGCATACAAAATATACCCTTGACAACGGGCTTTATGGGTTCATAGGAAAACTTGAGTGAATTTGCTTCCATTACACTGACCCTTGGAGTAATGAAAAGCCCTTCAAAAAGTTTTAATTTAAAGCTGCGGATCTTGGTGCTTGCTGTTTATTGCTGTCTTGGATGGCTCTGAAAACTCCCAGTGAGTTTTTTTTCAACTGCTTACTACACTCCTCATGTAAACAGATGCAGACATCCAGAAATGTCAAGTGTTACAGACATTTGGTTTCAGAATGCAGAATTCCCATGGTCTCTGTGACCACAGCCAAGTATTATTTATGACTCACAAGTAGAGCAGCATATTTATTTTTATTGCCATAAAACTCACGATAGCAGTTTTAAAACACAACTTTAAGAAACATTAAAATTGTGTATTGACTATGTCTAGCTGTGATGACTTATTCTAAACAACAATAAATGGCTCTACTACTTCGGTTATGCAGGAGATGTTAATACTAGTTGGTATGTTCCACTAGGGATGGTATATACTAATAATCATGATACACTTTAATCACAGGGAGGCCTATAAAAACTTGGGTTCTGGAAGTACTGGACAGCAGTAGTTCAGTTTTCAGGCTCTGGGGAGCAAGCTGTCAACCTGAACAAGTTAGGAGTATTATCCAAGACAAGCAAGGAGTTGAGTTCCAAAAACAGCAGCTGAAGTTCAGAAGGGCCAGAAGCAAGTAGAATAATCCAGAGTAGGCAGGAAGTTGTGTATAACAGGCTAAATGACAACCCTAAGGAAGTCCAATCCAGAAGCAACATAGAAGCAATATGGATCTAGAATTTCAGGAGGTCAGGGCTGGAGCCTCAGTTTGCATCTCTCTCTTGCACTCACACAGCACCTTACACAGTGCTACACTCAAGCATTTCAGAAGAAGAATCAATTGTGCAAAATATCCAGATATTGGCAAATCTGCTTAATCATAATTTATTTGAATCTCAGAAGGCAAGCTTTCCTCGGATTACATTAATGCAGATCTTTATTCTAACCACAGTGTAAGCCTTACCTTGCCCATTATTTTTGTTTCAATCCATTGGGCTTCACAGAATAAGTTCATGCAAAATGATCTAAAGAGGACTGCATTGTCATTTTTTTTAAAAGAGCAAGGCAATAATTATGTTGACTACTCCAATTTGCTCTTTAAACCCTATGAGTAACAAATTATCCCCTTACATGTCATTCTTTGCAAAGAAAAGAAAAGAAAAGCTTGATGGCATTGTATCTTCTGCACTTAAATATATCTTTAGTGAGACAGATTGGCTCCAGAGGATAGATGATGTCCTTCGTTTGCAGTCAAGTGTGAGACAGGACTCATCTTTGAAGGGGTTTATTTAGTTACACTTAAGTGGTATAAAGTTAAACATTCCCTGTACATCATGGTAAGTCATATTTCCCTCCATAACCTATAATAAAAGTTGCAAAAATTGCAGGCTGCCAAGCCTGATATGTACAGCTAAGCGACATGTTTCACAAAATACACAATAGTCAAGCACAGATCAAGTTAAAGTTACATTTTTTTAAAAAAAGTATTTATTTATATGAGAAAAGGATGTTCTTAGGGTGTGTTGTTCCTGGGCCACTAAAAGCTTTAAAGGTTAATGCCTAGCACCTTGAATTCTGCCAGAGCATGGATAAATAGTTAAGATTTCAAATGTCTTGTATGTGTGATCTCTAATGTGTGGTATGTATAAATAAATAAATAAATAAATTATTTATACCCCACCCATCTGGCTGGGTTTCCGCAGCCACTCTGGGCGGCTTACAGCATATATAAAAACACAGTAAAACATCAAGCATTCAAAACTTCCCAATGCAAGGCTGCCTTCAGATGTCTTCTACTCCTGGGGATTATTATTTTTGGACTAATTGAAGTTTCTGGATGGTCTTCAAGGGAAGCTGCATGTCTAGATATTATAGAAATGTAAGTTATTTCAAGGGGAATAATAACTGTGGCTAACTCCAAGTTCCCTAGAAAGACCCACACCTAGTGAACCAACATGCTAGTTTAAGGCACCTCTGTCTATTGCTGCCTGTTTATCCAAAAGTACTAGACCCAGAATTAGCCACAAGCTGCAAACCTACTTTTTGGGAGTGGTAGAGGAGTGAAACCTCACCCAGCATAGATGTGTAAGTCTCTACCCATACCATAGGACTCATCAACCAGCAGTGCTTCCATCTCGCTGGGATTAGGTTTTAGTTTCCTTGACTCTCTACTTCTGACACCAGCATTCAGGATGCTTTGGGTCACCCATCAACTAGAAAGAGACTGAAAAACTAAATGTACCCCCCACTGCCCCAATTTGTAACTGAATCAATTATTTGCCCCAGGGCAGGTTGTTCTATGTCTGTTTTATTTATGTAAATCCACTCCCAGCTGAATCATCTCTATTTTCTATAAACTTATTATGATAAAGACAATTACACTTTCTGTCTGGTGTCTAGAAATGGGATGGTCAGCACATGCTTTTAAAAAGGAGCCACTGTGCAGGCAGCTAGAACTCTCATCAAGGTAACTGACTACACAACACTGTTGCAAGACAATTCGGGGGGATGGACCACCCTCAAAGCACGCCAAAACTTATTATCATAACATGTCCTCTCTGCCTCAAAGGCTAATCAGAACTACTAGTGATGTAGCATAATTTCCAGTATTTTATTGTCTGTAATTAGCATTGTGACATCAGACCCTGACATCAGAAGGCCTTGACATTAAGAGCAAAGCTTTGGGGAAGGGCTGTAGCGCAACATCCCAGGTTCAGTCCTCCATATCTCTAGTTAGTTCTGCGGAAGACTACCTGACTGAAACCCTGGAGAGCCATTGCCAGTCTGTGTAGATAATAGTGAGCCAGAATCAGGCTCAAGGCCCTACTCCATAACAGTGTGAGAGATAGTGTAGACCAGGCATGTCCAACTCCCAAGAGACTGTGATCTACTCACAGTATAAAAATACTGGCTGTGATCTACCCTGTTTATTGACAGCCAAAGTTGTTGAGCTTTGTGATCTACCACAGACGTCCAGTGATCTACCGGTAGATCACGATCTACCTGTTGGACATGCCTGGTGTAGACTAAGAACACCATCTTTGAAATAACTGCAAGAAATAGTTAATAATGGTCAGGTAAATACAGGGTTTTTTTATTTATCCCTGTGAGACCATTTAAAAGAATTGTTGAGGAAGGTGTTGGGAATAATTGCAGCCTACAGCAATTAGCAATGTTTAGTTCACTTTTTTTTTTACTTCATTAGCAGATTTGTTTTTTCTTCTTCCCATGAAGCAATGTGGCTAAAAGGTCATCATTTTTCTTTTGATTGGTTTGCCATATTTAATGGAAGGGCAGTCTTGATTTGTCAGTTATTCTTGGCCCCAATAGACACTGAAGGTGACATCTACCAGCTTCTCAGCTGGTGTTCCAAAGTATTTAACTACTTAACCTATGGAGCGCTTGCTGTTAATATATCTAAGTGGTCAAATGCACATGAATAGATCCAAGATTTAGTAAAGACACAATCATTACTCTCAGCAGCAGGTGCTTCACTTCCCACTGCGGAGACGATCACCCTGCTGCTTTCAGTCATAGCAAGAGCCACAGGAGCAAAATGCATGAAGAAATAGGAAATGTCACAAGGCAGTGTGTTGGAAATTCCATTTGCTGATAGGCAGTACTTAGTCATATCAATATATAAGATGACATTTTTGTTTGACAGGTTTAGTTACACTTTCTTACTTCAGGATTTGTCAGTCTGCAAACTCTAGTTTTCAACTGTTAATGCACAATAAGATGAAACACAGCCATAGGTGTTAATACAGTGAAGTTTTCCTCTACTTTTAACTGAACCTAAAGTATCCTTTAAAAGTTAGAGAGATACAAGCAGAATGTTGGACGTTGGCCTAGAATTCCTAGGCCAATGTTGGACTTTGGCCTAGAATGAACATTTTTAGTCATTACATGGACACATGAGGTGGCCTTGGACAAATCACTTGTCTTCTACTCGAAGACCTTGCATCGTAAAATGGGAATGATAATTGTAACTAACAACACAAGGTTACTTCACTAATTAGAAGAAGAATGAAATCAGGGCAGTAAAACAAATCAGTATTTTTATGTACAGCTCTCTGTTCTGGAGTTTTAGCATGGTAAATGTTATACTTGTCCTGATTTAAGTAACCCACACTTCTAGTGTATTGGTCTCAGAAATGGATCTTTAAGAATATGGAAGGTGGGCTGCTCAGCCAGCTGGTTACTCAAAAATATTACACCATCAGCAGCTCTAGTATGTCCAACACAAAGGCATTAGATTTCAGGGCTCAGATATTTAGGACCAAACAATAGTGGTGGTGTGTATTCGGCTGTTTTGGAAAAAATTGGGGCTTAGTCTGTTTTGAATACCTGGAGCTTCTGTAACCATGCTTAATTGGGACATCAACCTACTTGTGAACAAAAGGAAAATGTTATTGATGCCATAGATTGAGGCTGAAGATAGGTGAGTTGCTAGATTCTGGAAATAAATGGAATCCCATATTTGTTGCATTTAATGAATGGGTAGCATTTTGTCAAAGAATTGCAAGTTCTCTAAGTATAACTCTATTTCTTCCTCCTTCTGTGGAAGGGCTGTGACTTAAAAGTTAAGCATGCACTGTTTACACAGGCGGTACCAGGTTCAGACAACTTAAAAGAGGTAGCAATGCTAGGACAGACCGTTTCCAGAGTTCTTAGACACAATAAAAAAGGCAGTTTCATAAAATTGGTGTGTAGATGTATGAACCATACAAATAGTAATAGTACTAGGATGGTGTTGGAGAGTGTATGTTTCATAGAACAATAGTCTTTGAGGTTTCGGAGGGTCTAGTGTTCTTTCCAGTCTGGAATCTTCAGTGCCAAACTGCATGTTAGCTTAATAACATAGCATGCAGCTCTGTCTCTTGTTTTTCTTTAATTAATTTATGACAAACATGGGGAGGGATTGCTAATTAGAATCACAGTGCATGGAGCCCCTTCCTCCTTCAACTGCATTGTTACCCACAAAAAGATTACTGTGCAGCTTCAAGGTTTAGAATAAGAAAATAGCACCAGTAGAAACTCTCCCCAAACTGGGGGAGGGGGCAATATTCATGAGGTCACATCTGGGGATGGAAGTGATAAACCTTCCTTTCTATGTGTTGTGATTCCTTTAATAATCCTCTCCAATGTAATTCATTAAAGAAACTTTGCTACACGTTAAGCATAATGTGCAATTTGAACCTGTTCTCTTGAAACTTTAAACTCCAGTCTCAGCCCTACAGGGGCCTCTGTTGAATTGATTTGTTCCTCTCTGTTCAGTGTTGATATTGTAGCACTTAAGTGAGAGTATCAGCCACCACTATCCACATACTGTTCCTTCATGGGCAATAACGTCATTGAGGAGGCAGCATGAAGTTGCAAGACTAGTTCAGAGAACTCAAGTTTTCATAGCCAGAGGAATGAGATCAGCACAGGAAGCCCTCTAGAAATTATTGCTATTTAGGAATGGTTTTGCAAAATAAGAAGAGGCTGTGCGGTGTCACAGAAAGAGTCTGTGAGAAAGCATTTATCAAGTTAATGAAAAGCTTGTCCTGTGCAATCAAAGGATAGATCAAGGCCTCTTTTTCTTTCTTTCCATCTTCCAAACTTTCTTTGTGGCTTAACAGATGCTTGCATATTCTGCATGCCTTTCCAGCCCAGACATCCAGTGTTTGGATTGATTCTAACATGATGATGAGAATGAGTCATCTACATCACTTATTATAATCTTCAAATATATGCTGATGAAGGTCTCTGTCCTTAAGCAGAACAAGCCAAAATGCCGTCAGATAAAGCTGTTTTCAGTGTTCTGATATCTTAATTAAATTACTACAAATTGACATCATAGTTGAGTTTAGAAAATAATATAGAAAACGATGTGTTTACAAAAGCTTGGCAAGTCTTTCCTATTTTCTGAGTAGTAGTAATCATAATTCACCATTTTTCATAAAAGTGACTCAAAGTAGCTTCCAGAAAAGAAAAGAAAAACAAGTAAAAACAACCTAAAATGCTCACTGGTGATACGCATAAAAGAACAGATCAGACACAACCCGCCCCACTAAAGAGATAGGCAGAAAATTAAGGTACCTAAAAACAGATACTGATGGTGCTCAATGTGCATCCCTGGGGAGGTCCTTCTGCAATTGGTCAGCAATCTGGTCATTTAATTCTGCACCAGCTACAATTTCTAAACTGTCTTCAAAGATTGGCAATTAGAAGCAGAAATAGCTGTTAGACTTGGCACCTATTGTCTACACTATAAAACTGAAAGGCTTTTAACCTGTGTTCTGCATAGCTGGTCTATTTCCTCTTCTTTAACAGAAGAAGAAGAAGAAGAAGAAGAAGAAGAAGAAGAAGAAGAGGAGTTTGGATTTGATATCCCACCTTTCACTCCCTTTAAGGAGTCTCAAAGCGGCTAACATTCTCCTTTCCCTTCCTCCCCCACAACAAACACTCTGTGAGGTGAGTGGGGCTGAGAGACTTCACAGAAGTGTGACTGGCCCAAGGTCACCCAGCAGCTGCATGCGGAGGAGCAGAGACGCGAACCCGGTTACCCAGATTACGTGACTACCGCTCTTAACCACTACACCACACTGGCTCTCAGAAATAAGTATTATTTGTCAATTGCACTATGTTTTAGTCCAGGGGTGGGGAACTTCAGCCCTGTAGCAAAATGCAACCTTCCAATCCTCTCTATTTGGCTCTCCAGGCCACACACACTCCTTTATCCACACCCTCTCCCCCCAGGTTGCATCCCTCACTGGCCTTGCTTCACATGTTGCCTGACTGGAATGTGTCCTTGAACTCCGGTAAGGCTTTTTGATTGCCTGGATACAGGAAAGAGGAATGTGTGTATAGAAAGTAGCCTTCGGTGCAAAGGTAAAATTTACAATAATTTTCCTGCCACTTATGCTTGTGGTTCCATCCAGCACCAGCATGTGCCTCCTGGCTAAAACAGGTCCCAAATCCTTTTTCTAGGCATGTGGTATCCTCTGGCAGGACTGGATGTTTGAGCATCTGCTGAGACATTGCTGAATCCCAGAGTTCCCTGGTCCTGCTTTTCCTCTTCCTCACCATTAACACCAGCTTTATCCCAGGTGCCCAGAGGGAAGGGGGGAAACTACTTCCATCTTATTGGATAGAAATTGTAGCTAGAATCTTCATACGCTTTTCTGAAAGGTGATGTACTTTTCGGAATGGGGACAAACAAAAATGAATGGGGCTAGATAAATTCTCCACTGAAATTACAATGTAGGAACAGTATTGGAATGAAATATTTATCCCCTGTGGATAACATGGGAATAGACAGGCTACTGCTGTTTGGCATGACAAGTGAGCACACCAATTTTGTGCATTCCGCTGTACATTCCTTGGTTAACGAGCTAAACAGTGGCGCTTTGTGGTCAGAGACCATAAAAGTTCTGGTTTAATGAGATAAAAGTATTGTGTCACAAAGAACGTGCCTCTGTTCAAACCATAGAAGGAAAGACATTTCAAACGCCCAAGATCCAGTGTCAAATATTCAGGAAAATTAACCTGACAGTGTAGGCACTGATCTAATTCAGTGCTTGCACAGCAGCAAAGGTTGCATGCCTAGCCTCCCTGTAAAAATAAGCTGCAATCATACCAATCACCTGCTTGGCAGGGAAGAGAAAGTAAAGTAAGGGAGACCTAAATATGGCCTTACATTTCTCCTCTTGAAAAAGTGTGGGTGTGGAAGTGTAGCCCCAGGTTGCTAGATCAGGTTGGAGAATGTAATCATCATGGGCGCATCGATTTTGTTCAGGAGATTTCCCATCCAAGTAGGGTCATGGATGTGGAGTTCTACTGCCACACATATAAATCCTTTAGCCTGATCTGGGCATTGGGACTTCTCCCTGTTCTTTCTAGCCCAAACCACAGAAGACAGTAGTCTAACTACATATCCTGGCTTGTAGTCAACTGCCATCTCTTTCTGAAGGCCAACTCCTGTTGGCCCTTGCTGGCAAAAATCCTCGCTTTGTTCAACTTAGCCATGATTTGTGATTGTTACAAATTAGCAAGAGTTAACATCTACTGGGATAAATTGTATTGCTTTATGGGGCGTGTGACAATCGAGAAAAGAAAAAAGTACACAGTGTACATTTATATGGAAATATGAAGACTGTTGTGCTGAGCTAGTGGCTTGCCCTCAAAGCTTTCGTATGTAATTTATGGAAAGTGTTACTCCCATTATTCAGAAATGTATGTGTATATATTACAGAAAGGGAGAAAACGTATCTTATTACAGTTATACAGACAATAAAAGGCAGAGTTTAATGGACCATGCTAGGTTCTCTTAAAACATTAATTTCTTTGTGTTGTCTTTAATTTCCATGATAATGAAATGTTCACAATGGCCACTGGATATTATTATATGAGAAATAAATTAGATCCTTGCAGTTAGATACAAATCCTCTCTGGTGTTGTCATAGGGATATGGTTACTGTGCACTCCCCACCTCAAAATGTTAAATGGTACCCTTTGAAAGTATTTCCTGTTTGAGAATTATTGTTGGTTTTTCAGAATCCTTTTATTTAACTACTGTTAAGCTGATACTAATGCAAATGATTTTTAAAAGAAATGATTAAATAGTTCATTTCATTTTTTTTAATTGCCTCCTCCACAAGTATAATCCTGGCGGCTCAATGAGATTTCCATGTGGTATGTAACACTTTTAAATCAGAAAACACAAGGAAAGGAAATGTCGCAGACACAGAGATGGGTTTAGCATCCCATGCTGTTGCTACTGTACTGATAATGGAAAGGACTGACAAATGAACACACAGCCATTAGAAATGTGCACAGCAAGTGCACAGTTGTTGGTTTCACAACAGCTCCAAAAATGGGGATTTGGTTCTGTCAGGGAACTGACCTCAGAGGGAAAGGAGGTGATAGGGCTCCCAGAGACTGGGAGAGACTCAACAGCCAAAGCAGGGACCAGCAGGGGGAGCGCGGGGTCTCTGGAGGAGGATCTCAGGGATACTGAGAGAGATGCAGCAGCGCAGGCAGGAAGCAGGGGGGAGAAAGGGGTGAGAGACACGTCCAGTGAAAATAGTGGGGAGGTGTCAGAAGCAATTGCAGGGAGACCCATGCTTCGTCGGAAGCTGTCACGTCGTGAGTCCAGGAGACGTGTTTCCGTTAAGGAACTTCTTTGTTGGAGGCGTTTCCGCAAACAGCCACTGTCGGACTCTAACAGTGACTAGAGCAGACATGTCTGAGGAGCTCTGTCACACACAGAGGTTTGTGGGGCCGCACAAACTCTGAAGGGGCACCATTTTAAGCACAAGCAGCTAATCATCCCCTAATAGCAGTCCGACAGACTCTGTACGCTGCCTGTGCAGGAGAAAGCATCATGAGCGACCCAGCCGGAGCAGGGGGAGGAGCTGATCCAAGCTTGGAAGAAAGATGCCGAGCATTGGAGGTCCAACTGGCGCTG
This sequence comes from Podarcis vaucheri, assembly GCF_965113315.1. Taxonomy (NCBI): domain Eukaryota; kingdom Metazoa; phylum Chordata; class Lepidosauria; order Squamata; family Lacertidae; genus Podarcis; species Podarcis vaucheri. Next base: position 99,027,561 of record NC_138759.1, on the reverse strand, counting down.
CAGACGGCGAGGCTCGAGGAGAGGAGGGCTCAAGATGCAGACAAGAAGGGGAGAACCACTCAGTTCCCCAGAAAGGTACCAGGATTGGTGCAGAAGTTTGGGGGGGACCCCAAGGATTACCATGCCTTTAGGACTGAAATGCAATATGCCCTGAATGTCCAGTTTGATGAGTTCCCTGATGAGGAATCTCGAGTTGCTTTTGTAATTGGGCATCTTGAGAAGGGCGCGCGAGACTGGGTTCGACCCCTGATGGCAACGCACAACGATATCCTAAAGGACACTATGAAATTTTTTCGTGCAATGGATATCATGTTTTCCAGCGACGTTGAGGAAGGGGCGGTGCGCAGACAGTTAATGGCTTGCAAGCAGGGAAGCAGATCTGTCCGTGAGTACTGGACTGAATTTACCATGCTGATTCACAGATTGGGGTGGGATTTATCGGCAGCACCCATTCAGATGCTATTTGAAGAAGGTCTTTCTTCAGCTGTGAAAGACGAGCTGGCCAGGAGCCCCAGGGCGGTGTCTATGGATCAGCTGACCAAATCTGCGCTGACCATTGGAGCGCGCCAGGAGGCAAGAGCCTTGGAGAGGCGGGAAGGGAGAGGGGAACGTTGGAAGGAGTTACGCATTCCAGACATTCCTGAGCCAGCTTTCCCGCCGGCAGAGCCGATGGAAATCGGAACAGCCCGCGCGCGCGCAGTTTCAAAGCCCAGTGAGGGGGCGAAGAAGGAGGGAAAGGGAGCCCGGAAATGCTATCTCTGCCAACAGCCAGGCCACTTTGCCAGAGTCTGCCCCCAGAGGAAGGAATGGCAAGGGATGGTGGGAACTGTTGAGGGGGAAGAGCAGGGAGAAACGGAGCAGGTAAAAGCCAACGCCTGGTTGCCATCAGGGCACTGCAGCCAGGCCAAAGAGCAGTGAAAGTGCCCCTTCCCCAAGTGCCAGTGCCAGAAGCTCCTCGACCGGCTCTAGTGATTGAAGTGTCGCTAGAGCTGCAAAATGGACACCCCCTAAAAATAAAGGCACTGTTGGACTCAGGCAGCTCCTGCAATTTTATGAGCAAGGAGTTTGCTGCTGAACACCAGATACAGACTATCCCTTTAAGCAACCCCCTGCAGGTGACCACGATCGATGGCAGGGAACTGTTGGGAGGAGGAGTCAGCTTGCAGACCATCCCAATGATAATGAGGGTGGCAAGGCACACAGAACTGATAGCGTTTAATGTGGCCACCTTGGGAGGTGCTCCCATTATTTTGGGAATGAGCTGGCTAGCCCTACATGATCCGCTGGTGGGCTGGCATCAAAGAGTGGTTTCCTTCGGTTCCGCACATTGCTTAGAACACTGCAGGGGGGAAAAGGGGTCAGCAGGGGCCCAAGCCACCCTGGCAGGGACTGAAGTAGTGGAGAAGGGGAAGGTGCCACCACAGTATGCTGATCTCAGCGACGTGTTCAGCGAGAAGGAAGCTGACCAACTACCTCCGCATAGACCCTTTGATTGCCAGATCAATTTACTCCCTGGAGCACAGCTTCCTGTAGGCAAGTTGTATGCCATGTCAGACAGGGAAATGCAGGAGTTGCGAGCGTTCATTGACAAGAACCTGAAGAGGGGCTTCATCAGAGAGTCCAAGGCAGCGGGGGGTAGCCCAGTGTTTTTTGTGGACAAAAAAAACACGGACAAGCCGAGGCTGGTATGTGACTTTCGGGCCCTAAATGCAGTGACAGAGCCGGCGGCTTTTCCTATGCCCAGGATTGATGATATTTTGACCAGGGTGCGGAAGGGAAAGATTTTTACAAAGCTGGACCTAAGGGGGGCGTACAACCTGATACGTATAAGGAAAGGGGATGAATGGAAGACCACCATGTTCACCCCTTTGGGGGCATTTGAATACTTAGTTATGCCTTTTGGATTACAAACAGGCTCCGCGTGTTTTCAAGCTTTCATGAACCACGTACTGGGGCCTTTGCTCTACAAGAATTGCGTGGCCTTCTTAGATGACGTGTTGGTGTATTCGGAGAATGAGGAGCAACATGTGAGAGACGTCAGAGAAGTGTTGAGCAGGCTGCAAGCCAACCGACTGTGGGTGAAACTGGAGAAGTGTCAGTTTCATACCAAGGAGGTGGAATTCCTGGGGTACCGCTTGTCTGACAAAGGGTTGGCCATGGACCCCGGCAAGGTTCAAGCGGTGCTGGAATGGAAAACACCCAAGACCAAGAAGGATGTGCAGAGGTTCCTAGGGTTTGGAAACTTTTATCGTAAGTTCATCCGCAACTTCGCCCACCTGACGGCGCCCATCACGGACTGTCTCAGCAGCAAAAAGAAGTTTGTTTGGACGGGGGAGGCGGAGCGAGCGTTTGAGGAACTGAAAAGGGCCTTCGCCTCTGGCGAACAACTTCTACATGTGGATTTACAAAAAAAGCTGAGGGTCGAAACAGACGCGTCGGACCGAGCCATAGGGGCGGTGCTTCTTCTGCAGCCGGGGAAGGAGGGGTCGGAGTGGCGACCGTGTGCCTTCTTTTCGCGGAAGCTGAACAAGTCTGAGAGGAACTACACGGTGTACGACCGGGAACTTCTTGCAATTTATGAGGCCTTCCGGAGATGGAGGCACCTACTAATTGGTGCACAACAGAAGGTGCAAGTGTGCACGGACCATAAGAATCTAGAGTATTGGAGAACTGCGCGAGTGCTCAACCAACGGCAGTTGAGATGGGCCCAGGAGTTCTCCAAATTTAACTTTGAGATTTGTTACGTACCAGGCCCGGAGAACGTTAGGGCGGACGCTCTCTCACGCAAACCTGAATATTTGGAGGGAGAGGGTGTACCCGAAGAGACCCATGTCATTCCCGAGGACCGCTGGGTGTGTGGGGCGGCATTGGTGGGGCAAAGGGAACTGGTAGAGGGAACGGGGCAGGATGTATACGCCCAGGACAAACTCAGGAGTCTTAGGAGGGAGGGAGACAAACCCGGGGGTTTTGAGGAGAGAAATGGGGCGTTGTACTACAAGGGAGCGTTATACATACCTGAAGGGGAATTGAGGGAAAAGGTACTCAAGCAACTGCACGATAACCCCACAGCAGGGCATTTTGGGCAACACAAAACCATGTGGCTGGTTACCAGGGAATTCTGGTGGCCCAAGGTCAGGGAAGATGTGCGTGAATATGTGAGAGGGTGTGACCGTTGCCAACGAGCCAAGGGGGAGAGGCGGGCACCGGCAGGTTTATTAGAACCACTACCCACGCCGGAAAGACCGTGGGAGGCAGTGGCAATAGATTTTATGACTGATCTGCCCAGGTCCAAAGGGAAAACAGCCATTATGGTGGTGGTAGATCTGTTAACCAAGATGGCACACTTTATAGCCTGCTCACATGCGGTCACAGCAGAAGAAACCGCCAAATTGTTTGTGGAAAATGTGTTTAGGTTGCATGGCGCCCCCTTGAGGGTGGTTTCGGACCGAGGGAAACAATTTACTTCCAGGTTCTGGAGGAAGCTCATGAGCTTACTGCATGTAGAGGTTAATTTCTCTACTGCCCGTCATCCAGAAACCAACGGGCAGGCGGAAAGAGCTAATGGTGTCCTCCAGCAATATTTGAGGTGTTATGTTAATGACAGAGAGAATGATTGGGTGGAGAAGCTGGCGTTGGCAGAATTTGCTTACAACAATGCAGAGAACGTGTCCACGGGAATGAGCCCTTTTTTGGCCAATCACGGGTGTCATCCCCGAGCCTTCCCAGGGGGGGAGGGGGAGAACTGGAGCGTTCCAGCAGCAGAACAGTTCGTTGAAGAAATGGAAGCGATCCATCGCCAACTCCAACTTAATTTAAACCGGGCGAAGGAGGAATATAAGAGGCAGGCAGACAAAACCAGAAGGGAAGGGGAAAGCCTTAGGGTGGGAGACCAGGTGTGGCTGTCCACCCAAGGGTTACCATTTAAAGGAGGTTGTAAGAAGTTAAGACCCAAAAGACTGGGCCCATTTGAAGTCACGCAACAGGTCAACCCAGTGGCTTTCAGACTCCGGTTACCGAACCACATGAAGTTGCACCCAGTGTTCCACAGATCGTTGCTGTCACCGTATATAGGGGACAGAGAGGGGAGGGTCAATAGGGGACCAGCGATGGAGGAAAAAGAACACAGCTACCATGCAGCGGAGATCCTAGATTCCAGGTGGAAAGGAGAGCAAGTAGAGTATTTGGTAATGTGGGAAGGGGAACCGGAGTCGGAAAACACCTGGGTCAGGGCAGAGGATGTAGATGACGAGGTTCTAATTGAAACTTTTCATCAGAGATTCCCTCGAAAACCCCAGCCAGTGGCGAGGTTCCGGAGGGAATACTTCGCCACCACAGACGAAGAAGAGGAGTTGGAGGGGTTCTCTGATTCCGAGGTGGAGGAGGATTCAGCGAGTCGGAACAAAGACCGATGGAGGGAGATGTTCGAGACGTCGGAAGATGAAGAGGATTCGTTTCGGGGTTTCAGCTCCTCACCGCCCAGAGGAGAGGGAGGGGGCGGGGGGGAAGGGGGCCCTGGAGGGGAGGTGGATGTCAGGGAACTGACCTCAGAGGGAAAGGAGGTGATAGGGCTCCCAGAGACTGGGAGAGACTCAACAGCCAAAGCAGGGACCAGCAGGGGGAGCGCGGGGTCTCTGGAGGAGGATCTCAGGGATACTGAGAGAGATGCAGCAGCGCAGGCAGGAAGCAGGGGGGAGAAAGGGGTGAGAGACACGTCCAGTGAAAATAGTGGGGAGGTGTCAGAAGCAATTGCAGGGAGACCCATGCTTCGTCGGAAGCTGTCACGTCGTGAGTCCAGGAGACGTGTTTCCGTTAAGGAACTTCTTTGTTGGAGGCGTTTCCGCAAACAGCCACTGTCGGACTCTAACAGTGACTAGAGCAGACATGTCTGAGGAGCTCTGTCACACACAGAGGTTTGTGGGGCCGCACAAACTCTGAAGGGGCACCATTTTAAGCACAAGCAGCTAATCATCCCCTAATAGGTTCCTTAACTGTGCAGCAACTCAAGATCACATGAGAATTACTTACCTTTTGAGCATTTTGTAGCTTGCTCTGAAATACCATGTGCACTATCAAAGGTGGGTGAATGATAGACTGTCCCTCTACTTTTCAGTACATTTGGTGTAAAAATACCCATCTATTTGTGGTGTAGCTCCTGATTCACATGTAATAGCAATAAATGTCTCACAGCACTAAGTTAAGCTTATGGTGGTAGCTACTGAGAACATGAATTGCTGGATTAAGGCTTTTGGAATCATCCAAGCATAACAACCTTTACTAAATTTGCTTTTTTTCAAGTACACATTTTCATTCAAAATAGATTCTGAGGAACAAAATATCTCACTAGGGCTTATTGGGGTTTATTGGGGTTTGGAGACAATTTTGACATGCAGACACGTATTCCACAAGTTCTTTTTCTAGACTTATTGCCTATTGCAGGGATGGTGCTGAACTTTCTGGTTGTAGGTTTCCTTTCAAAATGACCACTTCATTTTGCTAAATCTGTGCCAAATTTCCTCTCTAAGCAAAGGCACATGATGCTATCTACTTTCACTATACAGCATTTGGGAAATGCCTAGCCTTTTTTTTTGAGAATTCCATAAACACAGAGTGTAGGCTTAGGCGGGGCTTTTATTCATCAGTTCATGCTGAAAATAAAACTTTATTTAAAAAATGGGGTTGATATCCTTACTGAATGTTGTTCTTCATTAATGCAAGAACAGAGTCTCAAACAAATGTTGCATACCCACTTCCCAAAAATAATAATTTCCCCAAAGAAAATGAATGAAATATGCTCTGCCTACATACAATATGTGTTGTTGTTTCCTTCAAATCCCATAAATGTTATTGAGATTTTATATGGACCATTATAAATACTTCAAGGCAGGAAATATGTGTGCAGATATATATGCATGTGTGGGTGCTTATGGATGTGCACATGCACCTTTGGTATAATTCAAGATTCCTGTTACAGCTGTCATGGACTGGCTGGATGCAGAGCAGTGGTGGGAGGCACCAGCTGGGGAACCCCCGAGGGGAGTTGGATGGTGGGACAATGTTGAGTGATTAGCGGGAGAAGGGGCAGACTGGGTAGAGGAGGTGTTGGAAGCTGAAGAGGTAACAGGGTTTAGTGAGCAGGAAGTGGCTGTGGCAAAGGGCAGTCCAGAATCAGAGGCTGAAGTGGAGGCTGGATAGGAGTGGGGGCAGGCTGCTAAAGAGCCAGGCTGCTAAAGAATCTCCCCATTCTGCTGTTACCAGGTCCCCTCCCCACTAGTCTCCCAGAACACGGAGAGGGATGAAGAGTGCAGAGCAAAGAGAGGCAAGATGAAGGAACCTCGGGTTGCTGGGGAAGGACCTGGGGGAGGAGTCTTATAATGGTAGGAAGGTGGAGACAATCGGTCCTCGCAACCTCCTCCTGGGAAGAGCTGCTGCGATCACTAGGCCTGCGCTGTTTTGGTTTCTTTGAATAAAGAGTTAACTGGGTGTTTTATTGCTGATCTGCTCCTGACTCTGTCACCTGACAACAGCTTAAATATAATTCACACAAAAGCTTGCTGTATAGATATTTAATAGTGAGACTTTTCCATGTTAAAATGCATTACTTTAAAAAAAAAGTTAAATTGAAAAGATGTAAAATATGAACTTTTTGAACTATTGGTTCAACTTTCATCTTCAGTTCTCGCCTGGAAGACTCCTGATTCCCTGCTGTCATGGGAACTCATTTCCAATTGGGGGCAAGTTTTCAGTCTTACTTTTTGAAGACATCTGTGGGCAAGGCCATCACTCCCTTAAAATACAGGTGCTAAATGATGAAAATGAGTTAGATTCACATCTGGTAGAAATTCAGGCAGAGCAATGGATAATGGTCTTGGCTTCAAACTTTGTATTCAGACTTTCCTCCCTACTTCCTTTCATCTTTTTTGGTCTCAAGCTCTCATTCCATTTGTTCTTTCTCACAGAGAATATCTGTATTACAAACATAATACAGGATTTTATTACAGTTCACTTACCTTGAGTTCTTGAACAAAATCAGAGGATCATATTTTTGTGAGGCTTTTGGGAATTCTCTTTGCTTCCTATCCTGTTATGGGGCTTGGGGACTCACAGGAAGGAGAAGCAAGAAGCAGATCCATACAAGTCCAGGCAGGTGTCTCTAGGCAGGGCAGGACCCTGGTCAGCTCCCAGGGGCCTTGCTAGCTGAGCTTTAGAATATGTTGCCTTAGCAAAGAGCTGAGATCTTCTGAAGTCTTATGTGAATTGTCATGGCTCCTTCCTCCTTGAGATGACTGTGCTGAACTAAAGGGCCCTTGTCTGAATCTTCAAGTACTGACTTTTATGTTGTGGATTGTATGGGGTTGTTATTGGGGACTTGTTCTCTGAGTCTGCAGAAGGTGGGAAACTATGTCATCTGATCACAGGTTCAAGGGAGAGGTATTGATCCCCTCCCTAAGTGTAGAAACCTGTAATTCTTTATTATTATCTTCCTCTCGGTCATGTGAGGAGTCATGTTTGAGGGTCAGGGCACTTCCCAAGAGGAGGCGAAAGCACTGTTAAGCCTATTTAAAGTTGAGTGTATTGTGCTCTTGACTAAATTTCTATTCAGTAAACTCTCTTCCTATCTATCTTTGTAAAGTGTCACCATACATGTTTGTGATGTCACTGTATACCTTATAAGGCATATACAAAACAAAAATGAATGACATTTCATACCAAATATTACAAATCTGGGTATGAAGTTCACACACTCTCTATTATCCCAGACTGAGAATAAAACTGGTGCAAGTTCAACTGAAAAGAGAGTAGATAAAATAGCTTCAATAGTAACGTAAGCAGTATACAGTCTCATTTGAGCTTTACTAATACTGAATTGTGTCTGCATTAGGTGTGTGTGCGCGCATCTAAACACATGCATGCATAAATGTGCACCCACTAACTATAAGACTAATTGTATAGCAGTGGTTCTTAGAAAATAAATGTGCATTGACTAGACAAGCACTGCCGGCTACTGCAGAACAGATGTTACTTTAAAACCTGCCTTAACAAGTCCCGTTCCTTCAGCAGAAAATGTTTGTGGCTAGAGCTGGGTGCGCTGTCAGACGTGGAACAGAAAGACAAAGTGACGGCAGGAAACAATGAAAGCAAGATGCCTCTCAGCTGTCTTACTAAAGGGGTAAAGAATGTGTTGGCATGTCTGCAGACAAGGAAGCCCCAGCCCTTGCACTCCTGTTGGCCTCTCATCGCTAATCTTTCATGTCTGTGTCTTCATGACAGGTCACAACATACAGGAGCTACTGTATATAGCTCTGGGGAATGATTTTCTAAGTCAGCAATGTTTTTATAAAGAGAGTCTAGGCAACTGAACTGGAGGCCTTTGAGTGAGGAATTTTGATGGCTTTCCCTCCCTCACATTAGCCTTGTCAATGGATGGTACTTATAGATGAAATTCCACCTAAATTTTATGTCTGTTTTATTAGTTCTAAAATGGATAAGCTGAATTGATTGCCATCCCCTTCCTGAAGGTTTAATAGGATCTGTCTGTAATAGGGGATTTTTCTTTTCTTTTTGCTTCACATAACTCTCATGTTATTCTTAGGGTCCTTATATACAGAGCAGAAATGCTCATATCCGTTTGATGATGGTAATGGTGAAGTGAAGCAAGGTGGTCAAGAATCCTTGTTCCTTTTAGTGATGGTTGAAGCGCTTAAACTCAAAGCATCATTAACTCACCATTTGCCAATTACAAGTGCCTGGGGAGGATTTTTGGGGGGCAGGAGGTAGTTCTAAATTGACACATTTTTGTGTTTTTGTTTATCTGCCAGCAGATTCAGGAGCTTTGCTGGTGGTGGGATTTAATAATGCATCATCGTTGGCTGACCAGATGGGTGGCTGCTGCTACTTGAGAAGATGCACATGTTCAGGGACGCGGACTTATAAAAAATATTGGGGGGGCCCGGGAAAGCTCATGAATAATAAATAAGCTCATGAATATGCAAATAAAGTGGCACCGCCTCCTCGTGAGCGAATAGGGGAGAGCGTGCTGCGCCTATTAATCAGCTCCGGAACAGCTGATATGCGGGAAACGTGGGGCTAGCCGGAGAAGAGAGGGCGAGCCCCCTCCGCTCCGGCCCTAAACCGCTGAAACCGCCAGGAGGAAGGAAATTCCCCCCGGCAGTGCCTTGGCAGTGGCGGTGGTGCTGCGAAGCAGCGAGGCAGGAGCCCCCGCCCCCGGGGATTCCCTAATCTCGCGGGGGATGGCCGGGGCTCTCCGACTAGGGAGCGCCTCTGGCTGGCTGGCTGGCGAGGGAGCAGGTGGGGAGGAGGCGGGGGACGGTGGCGGCGCTCTGCTGGAAGGGTGCCCGAGATGATTGGGGGGGCTGAGCCCCCCCAAAAAATTTTTTGAGGGGGCTCGAGCCCCCTCAGGCCCCATGGAGTCGGCGCCTATGCACATGTTTACCATAGTGTGGCTCCTGAAATTTCCAGTCTGTGTCCAATCAGAACCTGACACTTGAGAATGATAGTGATAGTTCCCAGTTGGTACAAGTCATGGAGTAGGTTTGATTAGAAGCCTGAGATGGGGATGACTCTAAATTGATGGGTACATTTATTCGTTCAATAGGCAAGTTCTGTCACGCCTCCCAACTTGGAGTTTTGTTGTTCTTCCAACAGTTGGATAGTCTTGATTTGGTTTTATAAAGGTCAGATTTTTGTGAAGCATGCCCTACCCTTGCAGTATCCTTCAGAGACCACTCAGGTGCACAAGACACACATAAATGTGTATTATGTTTAGTTTACATTGTAAGTAAAGGACTATTTTCAGGCGCAATAGAATTTGTCTCAAAATATACTGGCATATTACGAGGTAGACATATTTGCATTGCCAACTAATTATTATTGAAATTTTCTTAGCATAGATTTTATAATAATTAGCTTACATTGCAAAAAGGTATTAGGAAGAAGGCAACAAAGAGTCTTGTGGCATCTAAAAAACATATTTATTGTGACATAATATACCATAGGAAGACGTCAAAGAAAGGCATCCTCCTTCCCCTTCTATGGAACAGAGCAAACTATTCTGGTCTGCATTTTTCCTTGATCTGAGAGCAGAACATTCATTAATTTCCCCAAACTTGACCCATAAAGGTTGGGTCAGATTGCTGGGATCAAGAGAGCTTTCAGAAACACTGGTATAAAGTATCCTCTGTTGGTATCACACTATCTGAATGCCTGCATGAAACTCTGCTACATTTTTTCCAGCACTTCACATAAATACTTCTCATGCCTTGTTAACACCTCCTGTCTCATTTGATCCATCACATACATGATTCACATGCAAGCACCATATGCTGCAGAGGTCAGTTACTTACAACCATCACTTATATTCAGCTTATTTTATTTGACCTGTATTCTTGTAAACAATGATTCAGCGATGGCATAGTTTCTACATGCCCTTGTTAAATGCTGACTGCTCAAAACTTGATTATTTTAACTCCTTAGTCAGTCTCAATGAGAATCTATACTTCCTTTCTTATATGTAGCCACATTTTAGTCTAGCCATAACACCCTGGTTTTTTTAGAGGAAGGCACTGTGGCTTCACCTTTAAAGTTTTGCAGTCCACCCCCACAATTTTGTCTTCAACCCTAGGCTCAGCACTTTGTGCAGTGGAACCTATTGTGCTGCCGTAAATCTGCCTCTGCAATCAGGCAGCCAGTGCAGAACTTTAGATTGGTGTTACGGTATATAGTCTCACCCAAGAGTACCACTCAACACCCTTGTGGTTGCATCTTGTACCAGCTGGGATCTCTGAATTGTCTTCAAAGGCAGCCCTGCATAAACCACATTACAGTATCTTAATGGTGATATTACTAGGGAATAGGTACCGGTAACTGTGCTCAGGCTGCCCCTGGCCTTAGCAGGAAATAGGTGCCAGTGTGGTAAAGTTGAATCAAGGAGGTATTCCCAGAGTACACACTTCGTATTTGAGGTGGATAGGTTATTGATTTGTTTTATGTTCTTGTTTTCATCATGTATTTGGTGTTTTGACATTGTATTCTTGGGTTGCTTGTGAACCACTCTGGGGTCTGTGATGGGTGGTATACTAATTTAATAAATAAAATAAATAAAAATAATACTATCCAGAATAGACTGCTTTTCTTGTTTCTCATAAAACCCAAGGAGCACCATTCCACAGCAACCCTGATCTTGTCAGGAATGCAAACCTTGTTGTACAGCCAGAGATGCCTTGCTAGCCAAGTCCACCATTGACACTTGTGTAAAAATGTATTCAGCATGAATAAAGGCTGGAGGGCTAAGCTGTAAAGTAGCTTTTTGACTTCATGCTGTATACACTTGTGTGCTTGAGAAGAGCGATGTTAGAAAAGGACACCCAGCCAAAATTTGGAACAGTAGAATATGAAAACAATTGGCTTCAGAATATGATAGATCAGTCTTAGTCACGTCAGCTGAGATTTAATTTTAAATGTGCACTGATGCTTAAGTAATTTTGAACAATTAAGAACTCTATGCAAAATGCTTTGTTAAAGCAACTGCTATGGGTTTGTTTGTTTTTTAAAAAAATCATATTACAATGTATTTGATTTTCAGATCTTTCTGTATGGTGCATCTAAACTTTAAAGGCATTTGCCAATTTTTCACTGACTTAGTATTAGGATATGATGTCTGCTTTGGTTTATAATAAATTTACCAACAGAACTGCAAAACTAAAACACTTCTTTGAAGTCTCTCAACCCCACTCACCTCACAGAGTGTTTGTTGTGGGGGAGGAAGGGAAAGGAGAATGTTAGCTGCTTTGAGACTCCTTAAAGGGAGTGAAAGGCGGGATATCAAATCCAAACTCTAAAATGTTGTTGGCATCCGTCTGTTTCAAGAGACAATGAAAGAGGAGGCATAATGAACAGGTTAAGTGACACTCTCTGTACTGGGTGGCTTTTCCTGGTGGATGCCACAAGCTGGGGCAGCCAGCATAGGAAGGGACGCTTCTGTGGAAGGAGTTGCAGGGGAAAGCAGGAAGCCATGTAAATAATATCCCCCTCATTTTCTGTAGTGGGGGTCTCCACTGTATTCTATTGACAGAATGGCAAATCTGGATCCAATTCTGATTTAAGCATGCTTCACCATTTGTTATTTTTTATATGGCAGAAATAGTTCTAATTATACAATGCCTACTGGCATGGAACATGGTCCAGTGTATGCCATAGTGTTATCCAAAGCAGAAGTCAAAATCAAAGCTCTGAGCCGCCACAGGCTAATTTGCAATGCAACTGATTATTAACATGGAATTTGGTCTTTTTAAAAAGAAAAGCACAGTGATTGCTTAAGTTGTTTCCTTGCATATGTTTTATGGTGGTGTCTTTCAATTAAGGCATCTACTGAGATGTTACTGGGGAATTCCTGAAATTGCTGGGAAAATAAAAGGCACCCACTGTACATGAAATATGATAGTGGTTCTCTTGTAACATATATCTTCATGTTGAAAAGAGATGTGGCACTGATGCATTATTCATGACACTTCCACCTTGCACTTTTCAATTATGAGGAGAAATGGCTGAACAAAGACCTGTCATTACACAATACACAATTCCACAGTCACATGCCTTCTCAATCAATAATAAAGCCTGCCAAACAACCCATGTGTGGAGAAAGATATTTTCCTCAAAGGGGTGCATCTCTTGTATTTGGGCGAGTACAGAAAACATCAGAGAAGTTCTGATGACACATACTGTTGCATTATACACTTTGCATATTATTAAAACCTTTCTTGAGAAAAGATACACAGCAATATAAGCATTGTGTGTAATGAAAAGCAGCATTGATTACTAGCTCCTTTTGATTGCATTTAATATTGAAATCATGATATTTTTTTAGAAGTTTAACGGTTACTGGGGGGAAGAGTTATGTTGTTATATTCCTTTTACTATATAATCAATTGATTCATGGCTTGTAAAATGTTGGCTTTCATGAATAAAAAGCAGTACTTGCAAAGAACATTTCAAACATAAAAATGTGAGGCAATGGAAGAGATTTCATGTAAACATTGTTGAATATGCTACTTTAAAAAAAAAGAATGTGTACAATTTAATGTACTCTTCCATGCTGAGTATAAGTAGCTAGCTGTCCAGAGTGGCGGGGGCAATCCAGTCAGATGGGCAGGATACAAATAATAAAATTATTATTACTCACACAACCACAAACCTCCTTTAACAAGTTTATAAATTCATTTTACCCATTTTAAAGCAGTAAATATATAATGATATAGTACAGCGATTAAGCACATTGTAGTGATTAACTTCTGGTTGCCTTTTTTGCTTGTTTACACTGGGTGAGATCCAGACTTTGCCTTCTATAGATAGAAAGGCTGTTTCCAGATCAGTGTGGTTGGTGGCAATGGGAGATACAAAGGAAAGGTTCCTCACTTTGCTGTCAGCAGCAAAGTCTGGATCCAGCCCATTTATCTAAAAAGTGGCACAAAGTGTTTCAGATTAGTAGAAGATGATAAGATGTGGGCACTCCCTAACTCTTACAAATCTATTATTCCCTTTGCAACAGCTATTGAACATTTACATGAATTAAATTAATATGCTTTTCATGGCCATATTATTTGTGACTTGGGATATCCATGGTGGGATCTCCATTTTCCCATGCCATTTCCTCAAAGCCACTATGAACACTACCTGAATTGATTTTATCTATGTGTTGTTTTAAACTCTCTGTCTCTGTCTCTCTGTGTGTATTGTTTTTATTATATTGTAAATTGCTTTGGGATGCCTTATGGGAAATGAACTAATTAATAGTGACAACAACAACACTGCAGGAGAAAATACACATCTGATGAACTACAGTTTTTGTATGATTGAAACCTGCATCACTTAACACAAATTAATTTGCTGAACAATTTCTTTTATCACAGGAATATATGGACTCAAATAGATACATTGACCATTTGCTGACTCAGCTGGAAGAGCAGCGCTGGAATGTGTGGAGGTAATTATATAAATGATATATGTGTGAGCCAATTCATATTTACTCAGAAGAAGTACTGTAGAGTAGAGAGGGAGAAATCTGTCAGTTTCAGTTGTTCACATTAATTTTGGTTCTCCCCATTTCCACATACATTGGCATTCAAAGCAGGACGTCCATATGAAAATTTGTGTGTATTTTTCATTAGCATTTCTTTCAGTGTTTCATTTCTGTATGCAGTTTTGCCTGGGTTTTTTTTTTTGCGATTTCCCCATAATAGAATGAATTCTGTGCATTGTTTTCATATTTGCATGCACTTTTCGGTAATGTATGTATTTTTGTGTGCATTATTTGGTTGGAGAACTACAATGCAAAATTTGGAGAAGGGCAGGGTTTTCTTTCACATGTTTTGGAAAGTGCACTTTAAAATATGAACCCAATGAATTTCTCCCCCATCTGTGTTGTGAAGTCAATCTCAAACGTAACAGCCAAGTATTGGAATCGTACCTCAACACATCTGCTGAAAAAGATGAAATCTTTATTCATAAGTACTTATCCTTATCTGATATTTAATGTTGGATGATATACTTTAATACTGTGTCAGATTGACTGACAGCATGATGAGCTTGTTTTCTTGATCCATCTGGATATGGTTGTTATTTTTAATTGCACTGCCTTTTTCTACGATACCAATTGCATAGCTCACTTTGCTCAAACTGATGCTTAGCTTCCAACTGGAATAATTGGCTACATTTTCACACACTTGCTTGAATCCTGTATGTACTTACCTAGGAGTAAAACCCAGGGCTTACTTCTTAGAATCAGTAGAGTTGGAAGGGACTCCGAGGGTCATCTTGTCCAACCCCCTGCAAGGTAGGAATCCTGCCCACAGCCATCCCTGGGTGGGCTTGACCCACCAACCTTCTGGTTAACAGCCAAACACATTGACCCATTGTGCTACCTGAGGGTAAGTAGACTTTAAAGGCAAAGACTTGGTATCAAAAGTACCTCTAAGCCTCTTGTTCTAATAGCACAATGATTTACTCTTGTGCAAGGGAATGTTCCCACCTCTCCTACCCCTGCATCCCCTAGATCAAAGGCTGGGTTCCTTCCAGCCTTCTGGAGGAGCGTGCAAGCTATACAGTGGTGCCTCGCAAGACGAAATTAATTCATTCCGCGAGTTTTGTCGTCTTGCGATTTTTTTTCGTCTTGCGAAGCACGGTGTCGAAAAAGTTTTGGAAAAGCTTCAAAAATCACCAAAGTCTTCAAAAACCTCAAAAAAGGCTACCACACCGTGTGCTATGAGTTGCTCCTCGAAGTCAAGTCGCAACTGTATTAACGGTGTTAAGAAAAAGGAAACAAACTTGCAAGACGTTTTCGTTTTTCGTCTTGCAAAGCAAGCCCATAGGGAAATTCGTCTTGCGAAGCAGCTCAAAAAACAAAAAACCCTTTCGTTTTGCGAGTTTTCCGTCTTGTGAGGCATTCATCTTGCGAGGTACCACTGTATCCAGTGGGGGGGAGTTAGTTACGTTTTGCAAGTGATAATCTGTGCAGTAATGGAACAAAGGCATTGTGTCATCCATTATGTTCAAAAATGTAAATGTAGACACTGAACCAAAAAACCAAGGCAATCTTATGATCAAAAATCTAATTGAGTACAATAGGACTTATTCCTAAGAAACTAAGAACAGGACTGCAGCCTCAACAATGAAATCCAATACCTTATCTACTCAGAAGTAGAGGCCGATTCTCAGATAAAGAAGCTTAGAATTGTCATTGTAATTTTAATATTATTTGCTATTCCAATGCATTTAGTTTAGACTTTTAATGTTATAATAAAATAAATAAAATACATCTAAATTAAAACTATGACCCATAGGTGAGCAACACTGACAAGAAAAACCCTAATGCTTGTTGGAAACTGTCCTAATGATGATGAGTCAGTGGAAGAGCTTGTAAGAAGCTGGTCTAGGGCTGTTAGTAACAGAAGGTGACTGGCAGGCAGAAACTGTACATATCCACTCAAGGGCTAAGAACTAGAATTAGGAGATGAGAGTGGTAATGGATAGGCCCTTCAGAACCCTGGACAGGTCCCAGAGAGTTTACTTGTTGTGTTGAGTAGTTGATGTTCACTGAGCCCTTATAGACTCTCTAGGCCTGATTATCCCTCCTAGGCTCCACTCCCCTTGTGGGAAAACAGATAGCCTTCAATGAGCAGCTCTCTGGCCTTCAACCTCTCCATTGTTTCATCAGGTTTATTACTTGAAGTCAAGAGCAGGCCTGGTGGAGAGGCTCTTGAAGAGGCTGATCCTTAGAGTGGAGTCTAGCTCAAGGGCTATGGTCATTGGGGGTTTGGGCTGCTGGATTTGGGTCCAATATCAAGTACCTGATCCATCATATCTGTGGTCTACTGCAGGGCTCTCCAGATGTTGCTGGACTCCCAAACCCCCTTTCCTCTCTGACCATTAGCCATGCTGACTGGGGATGATGTGAGTCCAGCAATGTCTGGAGGGCCACGGGTTCTCTACCCTATTCTAGTGGCTCTTCTAAACCAGAATCCAAGGTGCTGTAGTTGCAGTCATCTCAAAAACCATAATTAAAAAGGAAATATTGCAAGAGAAATTGTGTGAATGAATTAAGATAATAAAAGCATTTTGTCTGATTTACAAGTTACAATAAATGGAAAAATTGATGGATGTGTATGGAAGATAAAAATAGTTGTAGGCAGATAAACTTTACTAACTTGGGCAGAACACAATACTTTTCAGGATCAAATCAGTGCTTCCCTGTCTGTGAATCTCCCTGTCAGAAATACTGAATGAAAATAAAATGCTGGCTTTGAATGTAATTTGTATTATTAATAGTTTTGGCATTTATTTCTTTTATTTCAACAATTTTTATATGCTGCTTAACACTGCAGTCTCCAAGTGGTGATGTACAGAAACATGCAGAATCAAGGAGGGAGGGAATCCCAACCAAGCAAATGTTTTGTATGTATTGGGATCGAGACTGTACATTGCATTCATAATGTGAACTAAGGGAGGACGTTTCCCTCCGAATATTTCAGCTTATTGATTCCTATCTCTTAAACATTTCCAATTTCACTGTTTCAGCCATTATCCAATTCCTTCCATTCTGAATGATAAAGGGTGGAATCTAACACCATGCTTATATGATTGTTCCATTAGTGCAAGCATTTCTGCTTGCTAGGCCAAATAGTCTCCTCTCTCCTCCCTCTGCATGCTATTCTGGGGTTCTCCTGACCCTCCAGAGTGGATTTGGAGGAGGCCCAGGGGTGGGGTGGGGAAGCCCAATTGTGCTAGTGAAAGTACTTGCACTGCCTTCCACAAGTGTGTTAGTTGGATCTGGCCCATTGTGTTGACATAATTTTTCTTGCTGCTGATATTTAAGCCAATACATTTAATCCTGACTCACATTATTCATTTTTAGCCATTTCAACCAAACATGCAAGCAAAGCATTGTGACTACTATCTTATTTTACAAGTCACTTTGGCTTTATTAGAAGGTCTTTTGTTTTGTTTTTTAAAGAGAGAAGTCTCTGATATGTGGAAGACCATGGGAATAGCTGATGCTATCCAAGGGCAACAGTAGATTGTCTATAGTCAGACAGATGCCCTAATAAATCAGTGTGGACCACTTCTCAGACTTCATTATGCCCTTGATTTGTGGCTGCCACAATTTTAACGTATTGGGTCATTGGGTATTGAACCTGACATTGAATGATAAGCCCCCAGTTTACTCTGGGCTAGCTAATAAAACAGACAGACACAAATTCTGAACATTTAGCTCCTTCAGCATTACTCACAGCCTGGGCTGATTTATGGCAACCAGGCCGAGACAGAGGAGACTAAAAGCGATGTCATGGTGCTCATGCAGAATGTCTATGTTACCACATGTAGAACAGTATGCTAGAAGAGGCTTAATTGGATGTGGGAGAATAAATTTCTTTTCATTTTACAGAGCTTGATAGATTTTGTTTTCTTCATGTGGCATAGCCATCTGTTCTGGAACATGAAAATTTATTGCTACAATCTCGCTCCCCTGAGGACCGGTTATGGTTAGCTCATGTTTCATAACATTTTTCAAAAAAAGAGAAGAAAAAGATCAAGAACCTGCACTCCAGACTAGTTTTTCCATCAGATTTTGTAAAAGCATAGTAAAGAGTCCTCTCAGCAATCTGTACAAATCCAGCTGGCTTCAGCTCCTTCCATATTTCCTTCTATACTTTTTCAGTTGGTTGTTGTGAAAGATATGAGGATAGGGATGAAATAGCAAGATAAAGCCAGAGGTTTGGATCATTTTAAGACAAGGCTATTTCTTTCCTTTTACTGATTATTGTTGTTATTGTTAGTGATCATGCTTTGAATATGCCGATGCTCTATTTGCAGACTTGGAAAACATTTTCATTTGCAAAGGAGCTCCAATTCATTTAACCTCATAATATATAATTCATAAACAGGCAATAGGAGCCATCTCCTAGGGCCTTTGGGTGGCTTCAGCCCCCACAATAAAGTATTTGAGGGGGCCAGGCTCCCCCCCCCAGTTGATGGCCATTCCCATTCAAATGGTGCTTGTGCACTGAGTTGTGTGATCAGTTATGTCAGGTGGGACTTACCTGGGCCCCCGCAATATTTCATTCAAGTTGGCACCCCTGCAAACAGGCACGAGCCATCTTTGAGCTTTGTGCCTATTCACATTCTTTTGATGTCGCTTGCATACTATACATATACTATGTATTGTGAGACCATGTGGGGGTGGGTAGCAGGACTTGTTCTATAGATAGAAATGTTTTAGAATTGTTCACAAATGCATTTCCCTGCTACACCTGTGTCATATCCCTGAGGTATGAGAATAACAGGTGCTTGGAAGCTGAAGTGACTGTTCCTCAACCCCAATCCCCATTTTCTAGGGCAGAAAGATTTGAGGTGAGCTTTAGTAGTGTTAGGATTTCTAACAGTTCAGTTTTATAAATACAATATAGCTTGATCAGTCTAGTCCTTTATATAAACCAGGATTCCTGAAGGCCCTGAATGCTGTCTAGAGAGCAGTGGGGGAAAGTTGGGAGTACTTTAGCTGGATAATCCTATAGATATGGATACTACATAACTGTCCACCTTTGTCAGCTTAAACCTTGAGCTCTTCTTATTTGTGAGGTTGTATGAATGCAGGACACAATAAACTCTAGATCAGCTTCCCTCATTGGGTCCTGAAGGCAGTATTGCCCCCATTTCTCTTCCTATCTGCTATGTAAACTGTGGTTTTAGATCTCCATTAGAACATTCAACAGAGGGACGGGGGTGGCGCTGTGGGTTAAACCACAGAGCCTAGAACTTGCCAATCAGAAGGTCGGCAGTTCGAATCCCCGCGACGGGGTGAGCTCCCATTGCTTGGTCCCAGCTCCTGCCAACCTAGCAGTTCGAAAGCACGTCAAAATGCAGGAAGGTAAACAGAAGTGGTTTAGTCATGTGGGCCACATGACCTGGAAGCTGTACACTGGCTTCCTCAGCCAATAAAGCGAGATGAGCGCTGCAACCCCAGAGTCGGCCACGACTGGACCTAATGGTCAGGGGTCCCTTTACCTTTAGCACATTCAAATCTTGAAAATGTTCCATGCAAGGCCTTATTCTTAGAAACATGACATGAGATGGTAACCCTGAGTCTGGCCTGGATCACTTCAAACTGAATATTCAGTCTTCCCTCTCTAGAAAAAAATGTTCACTAGAAAACTAGGCATAAAGGCAAAGGGTTTCAGTATAGTAGTTTCCCTGACATGCACAGTTTCCTAGGATTTTTTTGTATACAGAAGCATTCTGAAGTGATACAATCCAGACATAAGTTTACCAACTGAACTGCTGTTTTTGTAAAAAACAGAAATAGGCTACAAAAATATTATCTGAGTCCTACTGAAATATATGGTAACACTCCAGTTGGTTTTAATGGATCTAAGTAACATTACAAAAGGATAAAGGGGTCGCAGGAGGGGCTGTAGTCTAAACCATTGAGCCTCTTGGGCTTGCTAGTTGGAAGGTCGGCGGTTCAAATCCACGCAACAGTGATGAGCTCCTGTTGCTCTGCCCCAACTTATGCCAACCTAGCAGTTGTAAAGCACACCAGTGGGAGGGTAAATGGTGTTTCTGTGTGCTCTGGCACTCATCACGGTATCCTGTTGCGCCAGAAGCAGTTTAGTCATGATGGTCACATGACCCAGAAAGCTGTCTGTGGACAAACACTGGCTCCCTCGGCCTGTAGTGAGATGAGTGCCACACCCCATAGTTGCCTTTGACTGGACCTAGCTGTCCAGGGGTCTTTTACCTTTACCTTTTACCTTTACAAAAAAATACAATTACACTGTTTATATTTTAAAATAAATACATAAAGATAAACCTGATTTCATGCAATTAAGAAAGAAATGGGTAGAAAATATTTTTAATTTTTGCTCAAGGATTCATCCATCTATCTAATTTAGGCTGTCTTCTCTTACTATCCCGGAGTTTCATGGGAGGGCCTTTTGACATAATGCAGGATTAAAATTCATTTCATGTTAGCGGGAACTTCAGGTGAATGCCAGTGGGTAGCTTATTATTATTTTCTATCTACTCTAATTAGAATCTTGTGATACTCTTTTCAAGCATAAAACCAATTCTTGTAATGTGTCTGATACTACTTCTAATTTAATCCACTGTTCTGTAACTGATTTTAATTTTTCATTGGCTTTATTTATCCAAATAACTTAAGGGGAGCCTCTGGGAAGAGATTGGGATCATTCTGGTTGTTCAAGAACAAAAAAAAATTATTTAGGAAACAGTAAGGGAACTGATGGGTGCCTCTGAAACCACAGTTGCTGGCAGGTGCCTTAATCTATATCTAGAGGAGCAGATTAGGAAGTAAAGAGCAGAGTCCTGTGGGTCAGGCACTAATAAAGACTAATCTGTGCAGAGGTATAAACTCCAAGGATTAGTGATGAAAAGTTTGCAAAAACTCAAAAATTAACAAGGGATCACAGAACCTGAAAGATGAAGTGTCTTAAGAAAGCCAAATGCATAATCAGCAATAAGCCCAGAGCAGCAGCTGAGGCTAAAATATTTGTTTTACAGTTCCTACCTATCTACAGTGTTGTCTGAGAGCATAGTTTGTGAGATACAGTTGTTGAACTTAGAACTTTGTATTCATCATGGTCACCTGGTAGCCCTGCACCAGCACTTGACAGATAAATAAGGATACTTGCATGAGAGGCTTGGCGACAGACAGTGGGCATTGTAAACATGTTACTGTGAATCTGCATTATTTCGGTGTAGATTCCAGAAGTACTTACTGTAGACCAATACCAGGAAGTTTTAGACTACTGGATACATTACAAAATTTTGAGTATGTAGGATAGCAGCCAAGGGAATGCTCAAAATGGATAATAACTTTGGCATTTACAAAGCATGTGTTTAATAGAATGTGGTTTCTAGAATGGGGTAAATGAGATATATTTGTATATCTGTTGAAAGTATTAGCAGGTCTCTATCCTCTGGAGTTTAATGTTTGCAAGCTAAGGATTGGCAAGTATTAAAGAGGTTGCTTTGTCCTGTAATCATAAACATCTACTGGGAAAACTTAATTGGTCACGAGCAAAATTACATTGTAGGACTTCTTCATGGGAAAAAAGATATTAAGAATAAACAATTGTGATTAGCTGTAAATTGCTTACCTAGAGAAGGATTCCATGGGACTACAAACAAATGGAGAAACCTACTTACTCCTTGCCATTACTGCTACATATCCTTAGGGGGTGGGGAGAAGATTGCTATTTCAAATTTAACTGTAAGTGCAAACTCTACACAGATTTCTAGCAACTTACTTATTCTCTTGTGTCGGACTCTGATTAAATAGAGCAATGGACAAGCAGACATAGGGTGAATACAGATGATCATTTACCATGTGGTAAGTCACTAGAGTGTGCATATAACTACTTGCTAAGCCACTCATTTTTAATGTTGTGCTTGGTAGTGAGACCTTATTGCCCATTGTTTCTCTGGATTTCTCATTTAGTTGTGGTTGTGTAATTAGTTTCATGGCTTTGTTGAGAAATGTGGAAGACTGGCTTATCACTGCATGAATTACAGGCTTAGTTACCACTTGGTAAAATTGTGATCTATACTTACAGTGTTCTTAGAATTGTTAAAAATCATATTCTGCAAAATCCCTGAACCTCAGCTACCCTATAAAACCTCAATCACCCTACACATGTCATCAAGTCCCATGGATGGGATGGATCTTTTTGACCACTGTTAGTCCAGAAGACAACACCTATGATGTCCATACTCTCCAACCTCAGAAAGAATAGTCCCCAGGGGAGTTTCGACTGCATTTAGCAGTATGTTTCCAGCAATGGGAGCCTACAGCTGCACTGTCTTGGCAGCATCCAAGGCAAAATCACTGTTTGTCCCACCGATGAATCTGACGAGTACTCAGACTGCTCATACATTCTCTAATAGTGGCTTAGGGACTCTTTTTTTAAAATGCTGAACGAAGAAGCAGATTCAAATTTTCCTGTGTAATTTGCTCGTTAGAGCTACATGTATTTTTCGAATAAAACTATTTTCATTTAGTCTAATCAGATGTAATGCACAACAACTAACAACTAATATATGCTCCTTACCTGGGAATATGCTCCCATGAACTTACTTCAGAATAAGCATGTGTAGGATTGCACTCATAAGAGCTGGTTAACACAGGTCAGGGGCAAGTGGTAGTGAGGGACTTGTGGGCCAAATTAGATGCAATTGTTTGAATGTTTTACTTTATTTTATTTGGTGCAAGGAGTGTGCATATACATATTGGGGCTCTGGCAGGGGCAAATGATTAAATCACTCCCTTCCCTGACATTGGATTGGGTACCTATTTGGATTGGGCTCCCCCAGCTGCAATCTACTTTAAAATAAACATTCACTTGCATGAATAATGTCACATCTGTTTCGGCCCTGAGGGTTGTGCCCAGCTGGTATTACCTCTCCACTCCCTCACAAATTAATTTCATACTCCCAGAGTTTTCTACGTCACGTGTAAACTTAATATAGCTTCTTAAATATTTTTATTTACTGATATGTTGTCTGGGAAATGGTTGTATTGGATAAGGGCATCAGGCAGCAAGGGCAAATTTCAAACAAATAAAAAGTTACCCGATCTTGCATACGAATCCATTCCTGATGTGCAGTGTAACCTGATGGGTGTTTACTTAGACATAAGTACTACTGATTTCAATGGGTTCTTTGTGTTCCCAAGTAAGCATGCATAGGACTGTAGCATCAATTTTTTGTGTCATATTAGTGACTGATTGAAGGGGAAACTGTGAACTTAAAAGTTATCATGGCCTTTAGCAGGCACATTTTACTCCACAGTTTTTCCTCTTAATGCTACTTACAGAAGTCTTACCAGAGCAATAAATGAGAATTTCAAGCTGAAATGGTTAACACTGGCTATTATTTTTTTAAGCCATTCTGTCTATTTGCTTACTATATTATCAGATTGTAGTGAACATATATTCCATTTTAAAGCATAGCTTTATAAGATGATTCTGAAAAGGAGCATATAACTGAACTATTTATGTAAATTTTAGTTCCTTCAACCTGCACATTGTACTAAGTGATATAAAAACTAGAAAATCTATTGACCAAATTCACAGCAAGCTTCATAACAAAGCAAGCAAGCAAACAAAAAGCAGAAATGTAAACAGGTGTATTTCTTGGAACTTTTTCTTTTAATTAGAGGCTTTGAACAAAATATATTCTTTAGACATGTCATAAATAAATATAATCTATTCTACTAAGCTGAAAGGCACGAACTCCAGCAGGGAAAAGGGCAGATAACCTCATAGACATATGGATGTTTGTTCAAATACATGCACAGACCAAAGGAAAGTACGTGGAACAATTAAATATGCAGTCCTGGGAAGTTTTCCTTTGTTTGTTTGTTTTCAAGGCTTGCTTTCTTAAGAACGAAGTGTTATGTATTCAGATGTGCTTACAACTTTCAAAGGTTTAAAGGGCTAGAAAAATGTTGGGATTTGATTTTACCTGATCCCATCTGTGTAAGGCAGATGGTTATTGTCTGGATCTCTTGAACTGTAGTCCATGGTTCAGTTGAAGGGCAGTGGGCACAGCATGCATAGACAACTGTATCACCGCATGAGTTAAGCACAGGTCCACTCAAAGGAATGGTGGCTTTGGGGTGGGGGAGGATATTGGATTACATGCAAATCTAAAATAAAAAATTATCCAGCTTAGAGATTCATTACTGAATGAGATCATTGAGATCAAAGTATCAAACAAAAATGCAAATGTATTTATCTGTTGTAATACAAGCTGTCTCTGTGAAGCCCTGGAAACATTTCCTGTCCTTACATTTAAAAAGAAAGAGATTAAGTGCTTTCAAATGTATTAAATATTCAGCATTGAAAATCCCACAGAAATACATATCTATCTATATCTATATATTCTAATATATTATGATTGTGCCACACTATTGAAGATATTACTCATTAAAAGAGTGTATTGAAACAGCAAATGTCCAACTCCTAAGACTTGCTGATCCAGCAAAGCCATTTTATTTATTTTTTACTGGAGGCTTATAAGTTGTTAAAAGGTGCAACATCAAAATCGCTGCTGGTCTGTAATTTTGCAGTCACGTTATGCTAACAGCCAAATACCACGTCGGTGGAAATACTTAAGGTTAGGAATAATTTTATGTGCATTGCTTATATACATATGAAAGTCAAAGAGAACATATCACGGTGTTCTGTTGCGCCAGAAGCGGTTTAGTCATGCTGGCCACATGACCTAGAAAGCTGTCTGTGGACAAACACTGGCTCCCTTGGCCTAAAAGTGAGATGAGAGCCGCAACCCCATAGTCGCCTATGACTGGACTTAACCGTCCAGGGATCCTTTACCTTTATTTTATGACCCTAGCACCACATCCAATCATTATAAGTGACTATGATGGTGGTGTACCAAGTGACTTCTGCTGATAATAACATTTTTCATGCTTTTCCCCCCATATAGTGGGTCAGCATGTTGAAAGGAGCCTTGGAGCTGCACATTTAGCATGCCCCCTCCAAATCACACTGTTCTTCTTGCCCCCACCATTGCATTTGATGTGTTGAGAACAATGTTTACAGCAATAAGCCTTTCCTGGGTGTGGAGGCTCCCTGCTTCAAACTTTGTTTGTTTGCTTCTTTGTTTGACTTATTAATTGCTCCAGGGAGAGGTTTCTAGGTAACATACAATGAAACAAAATTAAAACATCTAAATGTGATAAAATGTGAACTACTAGTAAATAAAAACAAGCCGAAGTACAACAAAACTTCAAATTCAGCACAGTAATATCAGATTAAGAACCCCACCCAGATACACACAGAGACCAATCATTAGAATTGAACAAGAACTAAAAAATAAGTAACATTAAAATGTTAAAAAGTAATTAAAGGGCTTGGGAGAAGGGGAAGGTCTTTGTCTGATGTGGGAAGGATATAAATGTATGCAGCAGGAGAGCCTCCCAAGGGATAGCATCCTATAGAAACTCTTTATAGTTGGGAGGGAAATAGCAGAGGTGATGAAGATGAGTGATGATTTAAGGAGCTTCTTTGCTATCAGTAGCTGGTGGTATTCCATCAAAAGAGTGTTTGAAGGTGTAGACTAGACTGTCTATCGAAAGTTAGCTGTCAGATGCTCAACCTGCACTTCAAAGCTCACTTCAGGTGGGAGACTGTACAGAGGTCAAGTCTAGAATACTTCTTTACATACTCCCTCAACATTAAGAAATCCTGATTCCTATTCTCTTATTCCTGAGTTATAGGAACCCAATCCTGACCAAAAGACATGTCTTGGTTTATCTAAAATTCTAGGCTTAGTGAGTGACAATACTGGCATAGATACAACCTTCAGGGCAATCTGGTTCAGCATTTGATGTGGTATACTTGTGTTTTCAGCTTAAATCATGGTACTTTGCCAAACACTCAAGAACAGATGTTGCTGGGCATCTTCTATCAGATTTCTAGTGTGTGTCTTTGGCATGCCTCAAAATGCACCCTTTCTCTGGAACCTTATTTATATGGTCATCAACTGTGTTTTTTAAAGGCAGTGAAAATAGTCACTGTTGATTAAGTGGAAAACATTTTTGTTTAGAAGATTGCAATTGCAAAAAATGCAAACGTCCATGATAGGCAGCATTACATTAAAAGATTGCAGGCCATTCTTTGGATAAAGATTTTTGCTTGAACTTGAATATGCACTAACACTTGGGACTCCATACATGGTGAAATACACTGTGATACAGATGTGTCAGTTGTACAGTGGTACCTCGGGTTAAGTATTTAATTCGTTCCGGAGTTCCGTTCTTAACCTGAAACTGTTCTTAACCTGAAGCACCACTTTAGCTAATGGGGCCTCCTGCTGCCGCCGCGCCGTCAGAGCCCGATTTCTGTTCTCATCCTGAAGCAAAGTTCTTAACCCAAGGTACTATTTCTGGGTTAGCGGAGTCTGTAACCTGAAGCATCTGCAACCTGAAGCGTATGTAACCCGAGGTACCACAGTAATATGGAAACTTCAGAAGCAACTTTTACTTAAGAATACCCCCTTTCCCAAATTAAGTTCAGAAAGAGAGCAAAAATGAGAGACATGTTCTATAATGTTTTATTGGAGTTTACAACTGTTTTTGTTTCATGACTCTTTGATGATTACAACTAGCTATTTATATTGTAATGTTATATACGCTTGTGTTCTAGCTCTTAGAACTAGTAAAAATCATTACGTGGATTATTTTCAAGAGTAAATGATATAATATTGCGGCTTTCTTATCAGCTGGTTCAGGTGTCGGCAACCTAAGGCCCATGGGCCACAAGCGGCCCACAGGGGTCATTTAACTGGCCCCGAACTGAGCCACCCGCTCGGTGAGTCCCTGTGTGCTGTGCTGAACCAGTGCAACACTAGGACTCACTTCCGTGGCGCCGGAAATCCGTTGCGTCTGCACAGGCGCCGGAAATCGCGGGCACGCTGGAGTGAACCGGCCCAGGCGAGGTAAACCTTGTGACCCCTGAGCTAAATGCACACCCTGAAAATCAAAGCAACATTCTAAGCAGGACTCTCTAGCAGTCAATGTTGGTTCTCTATCCCTAACCTAAATCACAGCGATGCTCAGTGTTCAGTCTGAAAAAGCTGTTTTTTGAGCAGAGATTTCAGAGACATTCCCCAGGTGGATATCAGTGGGGTTTTTTAATCAAAAAAATACATATGAAATCACTGCTTGGCTTTGTTTCCAGCTGACAGAACACTTCTGTATGCATTTACTTACATTTAAATGGAATTTGATTCCAAGTAAATGTGTTTAGGAATGCACTGTGTGTCTATCTTTGCTCAGTTCTAAAAATCCCAAAGTGTTCTTTGGCTGGAGAAAGGGACATTCCTTCTCCAAGATCTGGCACTGAGGAAGAAAATCATCTGTGACACATGTGTGGAATCCTCTTGCCACTGTAGCTTTCTCATCTCACTTTTTTAGGTCCCAGTGCACTGGGCAACAAAACTTTGCACAGTTCTATACTGGTTTTTCAAAAATAAATAAAATGAAACTTTATGCAGGGGCTTCCTTTGTTCTTTTCTCTAAATAAAAATTGGAATGGTTGGGGAAAGGTTAGTGAAATCTGACAGGAGTGAAGAAGAGGGTTAAGGGGGTAGGGATACAAGGAATAGGTGGGGATGAGTAATTTTGTTGTTTTTAAAAAACGAATGAAACGTACACTAACAAGATTGCTATTTCCACATGTGTACACACATACACAATCCAACCACCCAAATACACAAGTATTACATAAGACTATGCAAATATTTACTGCATAAGGCAAGGACTATAAAGATCAATTAGACTTCATGCTCTTTTATGGGTTATATAGACTCTCTCCCCGTGTGTGTGTGTGTGTTCTGCCCTTGTGTACAAAAGAGCATTGGAAATTTAAGATGAGTTTCTAGAAATTTATTAGTTATGGTTGAAATCTCATTTGATGAAGCCATGATTTAAGACAGACTTTCTACATGTGATGTCTTGGAGATGCTGAACTTAGGTTCCCTTCCACTGGAACTAAACTTATCTCTGCCCTACTCTAGTTTTTAACAGGTCAGGATCCAACTCTCATTAACTACTCTGAATTTGCCCACCTATTGGGAGAGCTCAGTGGACCACTGAGTTTATGCTTGGCAGGGGGTTGGACTCGACGGCCCTTGTGATCTCTTCCAACTCTATGATTCTATGACCATTCTCTATTTTTACAAGCATTTTTCTTCCACAGAAGCTATGTCTAAGAATTTGTGGTTCATATTATGATGGACCTTAGCTTAAAGAGCAAGCTGCTAGCAACAGTTCTCTTCCTTCCTGTATTTGAAAAAGTGTAATGGTTTTTCTCATTAAAAAGAACCCCTTTGGATCAGACCAAAGGCCCATCTTGCACAGCATCCTGTTTTCACGGGGGTCAACTAGATGCTCATGGGAGTCCACAAGCAGAACACGAGTACAACAGTATCCTCCCAAACAACATTTTTGGCTGACCAACTTCACCTACAATTTTGTCCATTACATCGGGCAATGTCCAGGCCTCAGTACCTGCATGAACAGAGCTTTTTCTTTTTTATCTGGCTTGATTCTAAAAGCCATCGCCACTACATCTCTGTAAACTTACAGGATCAATCTCCTACACATTTTCCTAACATGAAAGTTGAGGAGACTGTCCAGTTATAGCATGATTTCCTGTTGTGAAGTTACATGATGTGAAAATAGTGTACAGTATTACCAGACTTTTGAGATAACATGCTGTTATTTTTAATTTGCAAGATGTTATCTACTGAAAAGAGTGGAAATTGTTTTAATTGAGGGCTGTAGTTGGATCCCACACTTTTCCACAAACATTTGTAATAAAGAACCATGTGTGGGCAGAAGTATTTGCTTTTTCTCTGGACCAACTCTGCTGTTCCTACAGGGAAGTCATGCTAGCTAAGATGGAGCCAAGCAGATCCTTTTTACAAATGTTATTGGAATTTACTTTGTCCACCAAACAACTGTCATTGGTAGGATGCAGCGGACAAAATCGGCTTTCATAAAATCCATGCTGACTGAATGCAATCTTACTTTTCTCTCATTAAGCTGCATTAATTGAGCCCCACATCAGTGTTTCCATTACTGTACCCAAAATCAATGCTGAGCTAACTGGCTTGTAATTAGCAAGGTAACTTTTGAAGCAAGGACTATTGATAGTATGATAACAGTTTGTTGCAATGGCATTATTATTTTTTATTATGTCAGAGGCTTAATGTACTGTGAATCCAATTACGAACTTTGATGTTTATTAACTGAGGACAAGGGAAACTGTGCTCTGTAGCCACAACCCAGTAGGTCACTTGTGCATATATATGACTTTATTGTCTCTATTCTAAATCTGCTCTTCTGGGGAGGAGGTGTTTATGTATTTAAATTTAGATGCATGCTTAAGTCCTTTATCGAACTGGGGCCTGGATTACTCTACTTCCTTCCTTATAGCTTAGAAACTATGTTTCTGCCATTTATTTGGATTAGCTTCCTTATCTTACATTCCTTTGCCACTTCTAGCTCACTAGTCTTATGTGCATCTTTTATTTCTCCAGCAAGAGACATTCTCCTAATTGGCAAGAATACAGAGTCTTTTACCAAAACGCCGACAAGTTCCTTCATTTGACATTTAATCTAAATAAGTAGACCTGGAAATCTTCCTGGAAGTAACTTTTATTTTTTTCTGCAGACGTAGCACAATAAATGTGTATACACAAGAATCAAGCCCCCCCCCAACGTTCTAAGGATTTTTGCACTTATCACCACATTATAATAAGATGTAGTTACTAGGCAGAAGTTCTTCACCTACTAGTAGTGACTTTTTTTGTGTCTGCTTAGAAATAAGATCTGCACATACTTTTATAAAATACTGTGGAGATGAGCATTCCCCATTCAAACACAGCATCCACATGTAGAGGGGCCCTGCCCTCTAAAAGAGTCCTGTTTTCATTGCCTTACTATGCCATCCAGGCAACAGAACAGCCTAGAAAACAAGAAGTCTCCATGTATATTTTATATCTTCCTCCAACCAACTCCATCTGCTCAGTTTTTAAGCTCTACAATTTGTAGAACTTCTTAAGAGTGGGGTGGGGTGTTGGTTGGTGAGACTAGGACACACCTAGGCTGCATACACACCATACATTTAAAGCACCCCCACACCCCCCCCACAAATTCTGGAAAGTGTAGTTTAGAAGTCTTAGGACCCTTAGCAAATTATAGTTCCTATGATTATTTGTGTGTGCACTTGTGCACTTTAAATGTATGGTACGTATGTAGCTACACAGATCTCCTATTTCCTTACAGGGACATTGTGGAAAACTTGCAGCACAAAGGGTGTTTTTTTTAAAAACAACACACAAATATTTCCAATAAAACAATTCCAAAATAATATATACAGCATAAATGTATCTAAAGAGTATAGTGATGCATAACAATGCAAGGTAATGAGGAGGAGTTCTATATTATTATTTTTTTGCATTTCCCTGATACTTAGGTCATATTGGGAACAGTACTATCCTTAAAAAGTAGTACAGTGGTACCTCGGGTTACATACGCTTCAGGTTACATATGCTTCATGTTACAGACTCCGCTAACCCAGAAATAGTACCTCGGGTTAAGAACTTTGCTTCAGGATGAGAACAGAAATCGTGCTCTGGTGGAGCGGCAGCAGCAGGAGGCCCCATTAGCTAAAGTGGTGCTTCAGGTTAAGAACAGTTTCAGGTTAAGAATGGACCTCTGGAATGAATTAAGTACTTAACCTGAGGTATCACTCTGTACTGCTATCACAAATTTGAAGGAATCTTTCATGAGTCACATATTTGTGTATACTTGGATAAAACAGGTAGTCAAATGGCCTGATTAGGTTTAAGTAAGCTTATTGTGTTTCTATTATGGGGCTTCAAGGCATATTTTATCCTCCCTGCCTCTGTCCCTCTTTGTTTAATATCCAGTCTGAAAAAGAATTTTTGAGATCTTGAAACTTGTTTCTGACACTTTGGTTGGTCCTGACCATGTCTCTACGCCAAATGAACCCCCACAGTAGGGCTTCTTATCATTCTTTACCAGGGCTTCTGGGTTCTTAAGTAAGGTCTCAGGAGCCCTGGGAAACTGCATTTCCCAGGGGTTTTCTGCCTAAAGTACTGCTAAGCATGGTCACCAAAGTGGGTGTCAGGATTCCTTACTAAGTACAGTGGTACCTCGGGTTACAGACACTTCAGGTTACAGACTCCGCTAACCCAGAAATAGTACCTTGGATTAAGAACTTTGCTTTAGGATGAGAACAGAAATCGTGCGGCGGCAGCGGGAGGCCCCATTAACTAAAGTGGTGCTTCAGGTTAAGAACAGTTTCAGGTTAAGAACGGACCTCCAGAACAAATTAAGTTCTTAAACCGAGGTATTCTAAACTTCTCAATTTCGAACATCAGCTGCATCACCAGTGTGCAGGATATTGTAATTCTGGGTATATTATATATACATCAATAGATGGTAGAAAAGCAATCCTGAAACTGCCCTGATCTTACTTTCCTGAAGGTTTCCAGAGCCCAAAGGAGTCACTGCACTCACTATATAGCTTTGGAAATTCCACAGACACCCTTCCCCTGAAAGTCTGAGGTGCCTTAACCAGAAAGTGAGCCACTCAATGTTTTCCCAAAGCCAAACTCCCTTCAACTTCCTTAATATTTACAAACTCTTCCCATTAGCACCATTGCCCCCACTCCTGCAACCCAGATGTCCTTTTGTACACTTGCTGTTACTTGACGTTAGGCAAGTTTGCAACATTAAAAAGTACACAACCCTGTCAGTTTCAAACAATGCATGGGGGGGGGGGCTCCCACTTCCTCCTCACTTCTTGAGGAAAAAAGAATTAAGGCTGGCATCTTTCGCACCAGCTTGTTTCTCCAGAGCAAAACTGCTAATCAGATTAAGGTGCAGTAATTGTTGATTTAGTTAATTAGCAGGAGGGGTTTATTGGGGGAAGGGTTGGCAAACGGAGCTGGGAACAGAGGGAGCTCTTGCGTGTGTGTGTGTCTTTTTTTGTCGTTGTTGCAAAGTGGGTGTTATGGGGGGGGCACTTCTGCCCCCTCCTTCTCCCAGCCCAGCGCCTCTCTTTCCCCGCTTGCCTCTCACTTCGCAGGCACCCTAGTTCCCAGCACACAATAGCAGTATTTCGCCGAGAGCTCCCCTCACGCCCTCCCTCCCCTCACCCCCCTGTCTGCCTGCCTCCCTCCCCCTGACTTCCCTAACCCCTGCTGCAGGCACAGATTTGTCAGAGCCATTCAGTTGAGACTGATTATGATTGCAGCAGATGGGCTGGATTTGACAGCCCCGATCCTAAGCAGTTCCTTCAGGGCGGCGCGGGGAGTCGATAGGCCCCGGCCGCGGAACCAGCAGCTCCTGCACACGGCGGTGGCCGCCAGAGCCCCCTCCGCGCGTCCCCTCGAGGAGCCGCCGCCGCCGCCGCGCCTGAGTGGCTCCCCTCCCCGCGGCAAGTGTGCCACCTTCCCACCCCGCCGCCTGGCCGGCCCTCCCCAAGCACAGGCGAGGCGGCGGCGGCGGCGGCCCTGCCGCAGCCCGACAAGGAGCGCCAACTAGAGCCAGCCCGGCAGCAGGAGCACAACAAAGCGGAAGAAGAAGCGGCGGCGGCTAGAGCAGCGCGAAGAGGCGGCGAAGGCGGCTGATGCTCCGGGGGCCCCTCGCTGCTGCGCCGCCGCCGCGGCCATGGGAAGTTTAGGAACTCGGGGCCCGCCGGCGACGCCAGCGACGCCGGGCTCCTGCAAGGCTCCCGGAGGCCCGCGAGGATTATAGAGGCCCCGCCCCTGGTGCGCGCCTGCTGCAGAATGCCGCTCCGGAGAGCAGGTAAGAGGCGGACGCCGACGGCGGGGCCCTCCTCGGGCCTCACCTCTCTTTCTCACCCCCCTCCCCGGCTTCCTCACCTGCTCGCCTGCCGGCTTCCCGCTCCAGTTCTGGACTGGACCCCGCCCTCTGGCGTGTGTGTGTCCCCCCCCCCCGCCTCTCCCGGGCCGGCGTCTCCTCCCCTTCACTCCTGGGTTAAGGGCGAAGTACGGGAGAGAGGTCGTGGGGGGGGGGTGCAAGCCGAGGGGCGGACTTGTGCGGGAAGCAAGATGGGAGAGCAGCTGACACGGGCATGCATGCTGTTTTTGCAGAGGTTCACGCGTGCAGTGCATGCATGCACGCGAAGAGGCCGGCTTGCGCGCGGGCGCTTGGTGGGTGCCTAAGTTGCATGTGCACGGCGAGCGTGGGCAAGTGCATGGGGGCGAAACGTGCTGCGTGCGTCGACGCCAGCGTGGGCGGCAGCTGCTCCACTTCGCAAGGTGATTTGGATGGAATGCCCTTCTTCCCGACAATGGAGCATTGGGGAGATGTCGTTTGTAGGTGTAAACACGTGCATATATATGTCTACGAGTGTGTCTTATTTTCTCCTCCTGATTATCTGTAGGAACTCATTTGTCAGGTCGTTTGTTCTTTAACCGCTATGCAAACCGGTGTCACCCCCGGCACACATGCTACTGTGTAGATTAATGCACAGACACTAGGTCTGAGCAGCAGTGCTAGCCGGCTGCCAAGTTCTCAACAGCCTGTACAGGACTAGCATTGCTATTAAACATGTGGTGAGGGGGCAACATGTGGGGCAAGGGGAATGGCAGCCAGACAGCTGCTGCATAGCACTTTGGCGAATCGGGATTAAGCACAGTGGCCCTGTTGATTTCCGAATGGACGGAGTAGTTAAGTCTACAAATAGGAGACACTTGCTTCTGTCAACTTCCTGCTGTTGATTCTGTCATTTGGAGTTCCTCCTGCTGCTGTCACTACTCCACCAGTTTTCTGAAGCTCCTGCAACTCTTGCCCTTTTCTTGTCCTTTTATAAATTACTGCCGTGGAATCTTTGCTCCTTCTGGCCCAGCATTACTGTCCTTTCTGCTTTTTGTTACTGTTTCCATTTCTTCCTGCTGCTATCCGTTGCCCTTTCCCTTGCCTCTCATTTTCCTGTTCCTTCTGCTGTCCCTGCTCTGCTGTCCCATCTGCTGCTGCCCCTCTTTGGTCACTCCTCCTTTTTGCTGCTGCTGTTGCTGAGGAGGAGGAGAGCCCTACAATTGTATGCTCTGTTGCTACTGGCAACTGCATGTACCGAATTGCTACGCATCCATAAGCAGCTTAATTCTGATTGATAGCAGAGAAATATGATATTTTTTAGGATGACCAAAGAGAGAAGGGGGGAGGGGAGAGACCAAAGCTTTCTGTGCTCACGTGTGTGTGTGTATTTGTATATAATTTCCATGATTCAGACTTTTTTAATCTTGGGGGTTAATCCCAGCGGCTTCCTCCTTGTGATCTGGCTGGTTTATCTAAGCTGTTGGTGTGGTTGCAGTAGACCTTTATTTCTGCTCTTCATTATCTATGCCTCTGTTGGTTCAGATAAATGAAGCTTTTCAAGTAAATTTACTTCTGTGCTTGAGCACTGAAACCGACCTATCTTACTGACCCAGAAGGATTCTTTAAAGCTCTCCGGAAGCAATTTGTAAAGAAACCAGCTCACTCCAGATAATAGAAATATTAATTTCCCCTTCTTTCCACCCTTTCTTTGCTTGCCCCTGTTCACCTTCTCTTAAAAAAAAAAGGGGGCTACTTTCCCCCAAGTGCTGGAAGGGTTATGATCAGTGCAATCAAATATCCCACATGATCTGGTGAGGAATTAATTACACCATATGTGTTTTGTGGGTGGTGGGGCTATAAACTGTCCAGCTACATCTTTAAACATTTTT
Source organism: Podarcis vaucheri (assembly GCF_965113315.1). Classification (NCBI taxonomy): domain Eukaryota; kingdom Metazoa; phylum Chordata; class Lepidosauria; order Squamata; family Lacertidae; genus Podarcis; species Podarcis vaucheri. Next base: position 98,992,680 of record NC_138759.1, on the reverse strand, counting down.
AAATTTTTTTGCTAAACAGCTAGTTTTGTCTATGTACTTTGAGTATTTTAGTATAAAATGACAAAAAGTTGTGCCTTTTTACTGTTGTACCAAACTCTAATTCCCAACAGCTACTGCATCTAAGCTAAGCAGCAAGCAGTACTGTGTGTGATGATCCTCATGCATTGTAAACATCACTTGGTGTATTCATGATTCTATTGGTTAGAGTGCTAAAGGCATAACTGTAACTTTACATGATGTTGTATTGCAAGCCTGCATGCTTAAGCTTCCTGACAGGCTACTTTTGTAAGTGACAGAACTACTTAATATTTTAGTGATACTGCACTACATGGATTTGGAACTACTTTACATGTTGCATTATAGAAAATCAGTCTAAATGAAAAAGAGGAACAACAATTGTTTAATCATAGATGCATTTTATTCAGAGCGTGCTGGTTAGTGATGGAGAGCTTAAATTGCATGGTTAGTTCTTACAACAAGTGCAATTAAGCATAAATCACAGTGAGAACTGTAGTGTATCATTTAATCACATATGATTAAGGAACCAATCAAACCATGGCTTTTTGTGGGAATTGGAAAGCTGTGGTTTTGAAGATAGTTGTTTCATCACAAATGAAATATTGTCTAGCATGTCTTCCTTGAAATAAATCCCATCATTTCTACCAGTGAGCACACATCATTCTGTTTATGCCAGTACCATCTAACCTAGTCCATGAACATGGCCTGTTTCTATCCCTTCTTAATTACGTTGCTTAGACCTGCTATTCAGATGTCATTAGATACTCTCACCCTATTTAGCATCCTTATGACAATTGATACATGAACTGGTTTATGATGTGCAAGAAGCAGTTTTGTACAAAGTTAGGCCACGCGTCCATTTAGCTCAGTATTGTCTACACTGACTAGTAGCAGTTCTCCAGGATTTTGGACAGTGGACTTTCCTAGTCCCACCTGGAGATGCTAGGTATTGAACCTGGGACCTTCTACATGCAAAACATCACCTGCAGGCCTTCTCCATAAAGATGAGTTTATGGAAACTCTCCTATAGTGTCCTCCTATACAATACACTTGTTTGAATCCAACTGTATCAGTTACTGAAACCCACCTTTATTATGTTTCTTACGGTCTGTCTGTCTCTTTTCATCCATTAACTCCTTGGCATATATTTGGGAACGGAAGGGCTGATACAAGACTATTATTGTCATCATCATCATCATCATCATTATTATTATTATTATTATATTTTATTGGAAACTAGGTAATGCCACTTTGGGGACATGCAATTTCAGATGCCTATGCTGTGAGCAGCATTGTGACAAGTCATGTGTTGCTTCTAGAATGAACATTTTTACATTACTGCGCCTGATATTTGTTTTATAGTTATTCTTAACTGTGTTTTTGGCAAGATGTCACAGTACTGTTGTTCTCATAGTTGTGTTGATGAATAAATAAGTTGGCCGAAGGTATCACAAATTTTGCAGTAATTAAATATGTTGATTCCTTTACTGCATGGAAGCATACTTAATTTTAGTGTCCCAAGATCAATACTCTTCAGGATTGAGCTAAACATTTTAGACATAGAGTTGCCTTCCCTATTTGCCTTCTGTATTCACTTGTAGTATAACACAATGGCTCAGTTTTCATGTCACCATAAGGCAAACCATGGCAGACTGTGAACATCATCGTCATTTTATTTGTATGCTGCCTTTCCACAGTTAAAAACAATGCTCAAGGCGGCTTACAACATGACAAGATTTACATAATTACAAAAGTCATAAACAATAAATGAACCACATCAAAAAATACACAACCAAATGGAAAACAATTTCCACATAAATCAAAATCTAAAACTAAGAATACAGCATTAATATCACAGTTTAAAATGACATAGGTAAAAAATAACAGCAATTTAAAGAACACACGCACAAAAAAACCCAGAGCCCTCTCTGCCCAGTAGCAACAGCGGCAGCAGTTCTTATAGGCCTGTCAGGCCCCACCCTAGACCAGGTGGTGAGTGGCAGGACTGGGGCCCTCAGGCGCTCAGCAGGGGAGGAGTCCTGGGCGGCAGCAGCAGCAGCAGCAGTTCTTATACGGCCCATCAGGCCCTGCCCTAGGCAAGACAAGTTTCTTGGTACACAGGGTGAAGATTGTGGCCACTGATCGCTGCCTCACTACTAGGAGCCAAGCCAAACCATGACTTGGTTTAGCATTACATCCAAATCTGGGATCATGTATGTCTAGCTCCAAACAAAGCATGAGTGGCGAGCCACAAACAAATCTTGGTTACAGCTTGTGGTTTGTTTGGAGTGAGACCAAGCATGAGCCCGACTTTAGAAGCAATGCTCTTGGTAGTGCAGCAGCAGGAGGACTGTAAGAGGACCAAAGTGGCCACGATTTTCTTCATGCTAAACGGTAGTTTGGCATTGTATAATGTGCAAACCATGCCAGGTGTGACCTCATTGTGCTACTCTCCCCTCCTTGCACCTACTTAAGGTCATTGGCTGTCAAGTGTAGGGAAATGCACTATACACTATGCGTGTCGCATTGCACATGTTCTAGCACACATTATCAGGAAAAGAGGGCAAAGTAACATAGAGTAGTGGCAATACTTTGTTCTGCTCCTTTGTGTGGAAGTTATATGTGTATTGACTGTGAGGCTGGTCCTACCTTTAGGCAAAGTGAGGCCATTGTTTCAGGCCATAGGTGCTTGGAGGCTCCCTGGATATATTCAGGAGCACCTTGACTGTTGGAGGTGCCACATGGCCCATCCTGCACCCCATAGTTTTTTCTGCTAGCTAACCTGGAAGATTCAACTTCCAGTCCAGTTGGGCATTGTGGAACGATGGTAGCGCCATTGTATCCTTTATCACAGGAGTAAGTTTCTTTTGGTCTTGCCCTGATGGGCGACACCATTCCGCTTCAATCATATGTGCTCATCAATTGGGGATGCTTTGTTGAAGGTCCCAGGTTCTCTTGTTAGAAAGAGACATGGAGATGATAGGATAGTCTCCTGTCTGAAACGTTGGCAAGGTGCTGCCAGTCAGAGTAGACAATACTGAGTTAGATGGGCAAATAGTCTGATCTTCTGTAAGATAGTGTCCTGTGTTCTTCCTGTCAGTGTGCTTCCTCCATGAGCTGGCAATGCTGCATGTTTATTCAAGTTCCTATCCTTGCCATAGAAAAACAATGGATAATACACTGTCACCATGGTCTCAGTGACTGAACTGGCAGTTGTCCTGTTTGTTAACTTTTTTTCTTTTTCTTTTAGTTCTGAAGCTGTTGCTATTTTGACATTATCTAAAATCCTTTGAGGGGCTTGTTTTTGTTTTTGTTCTTTAATATCACAGCAGCCATTAAATTGTATTTATATATTCTCAGAGGAATATCGTCTATCTTTGGATTCCAGGTTGCTTGGAATGATGAAACGGTTATTTGGTTTGGAAGCTGAATGACATTGGCATCTGTCCCTGCTATAATGATGGGTGAGGGATGATAGACGGAAATTAAACTAAAAAAATCTTAATAGCGCAATCTACCCTCATAGGCAGCTTTCTCTGTTGTGATTTGCTTATTTTATTGCTGTTCTTCTTCAGAACTGATCTCAAGGCAGTTAGTGAAACAATTAATAAAACAAAGTTAAAAATAAAAAAGTTAAAAATATAAAAACAACAACAAAACAATGATTATAGTAACATAACAAAATTTTTAGTAGATGATATAATGGTCCCTGATTTCCTTGGGCAATCTAATCAGTTATGCCAAAAGTCCTGGGACAGCTCAGTTGGTAGAAAATGAGACTTAACTTGAGGGTTGTGGGTTGGAGCCCACGTTGGGCGAAAGATTCCTGCATCACAGGGGGCTGGACTACATGGCCCTTGTGGTCCCATCCAATTCTACAATTCTATATAAAAAAAGGCTAAGTAAATCCATACATTTTCACCTGTGGTTGGAAGCTTGAAAAGGTAAAAGCTGTTGCACCTCCATGGGGAGAGAATTCTATAGTTGGGGTGCTGCTACAGTGTAGGCTTACCCCATATTTCCATCCAGCAGGCCATTTCTGCTATTGATATCGGCTGTCAGAGCCTGGGCTGGATGATTAAGGAAAATGCACTCTATCAGTTTTGGCATTGTGATCATCACGCTGTGGAAGTGCAGAGTAATTTCTTCTCTTTGGTCTGAATTTAAAACATTTTTTTAGTTCAGGACTGGCTAACCTGTGGTCCTCCAGATATTACAAGTTATCTCATCCCTGGCCATGCTGCCTTGGACTGATGTAAGTTCAGTGCACTTGACAAATATGGATATATGCTTATGAATAGTTTTATTATAGATAGGGGGTGGGTGGGTGGGTGTGCGCGCGCGCGCAGAGTGGTACCTCTAATTACAAACTTAATTCGTTCTGGAGGTCCGTTCTTAACCTGAAACTGCTCTTAACTAGAGGTGTGCTTTCACTAATGAGGCCTCTTGCTGCTGCACCGCCAGCACACAATTTCCCTTCTCATCCTGGGGCAAAGTTCTCAACTTGAGGTATCTCTTCCAGATTAGCGGAATTTGTAACCTGAAGCGTTTGTAACCTGAGGCATTTGTAACTTGAGGTACCACTGTGTGTGTATATATCACACTTCTTTAGAAATAATTTATTAATTGCGGGTCTCAAACCAATTTAATAGCATAGTCACTTTCATTTTTCTTCAGAGTAGATGGGATAAAAATTTGTCCTGTGCACCCAAAAACAGGATGCATGATTTAAAATATGTATTTTTAAATTGTTGCTAAATTTATGTCATACATTCATACATAATTTTATTTGTATGCCACCTTTCTGCAGTTCAAACTATTCTCAAGGCAGCTTACAACATGAAAAGAATATGTAACTACGACATAACAAAAGTAGTCATAAACAATAAATACAACTTTAAAAAAACACACACAACCAAAGTGAATGACTTCAGTATAAATCACAACAAGATCTAAAACAAAGATACAAAAAAAAAAACCAACCAGCAGCAACAACCCCTCCAACAGTCCCCCAGCTCAAGTGTTTGTTCAGCAGCCCAAGCTTTTGTAGCTGGAGTCAGTCGGGCCCTGCCCTCACAAGCCAGGTAGTAAAAGGCCTGCAAGGCAGGGAGCAGGTCTTCTAGGATTCACAGCCAAGATGGTCTTGCTGCACCTAGTTCCTTTTCAGCATTTGAGGGGTAACCCCTTTCTTCCAATATCCATTTTGTGCTTACAATTTAATGTCAAAATAGTCCAAACAGAAAGCTTGTACAGTGGTGCCCCGCAAGACGAATGCCTCGCAAGACAAAAAACTCGCTAGACGAAAGGTTTTTTCATTCGCGATTTGCCTCGCAAGACGAATTCCCCTATGCGCTTGCTTCGCAAGACGAAAACGTCTTGCGACTTTGTTAAGCCGTTTAAACCGTGCTTCGCAAGAAGAAAAATTCGTTAGACGGCAAAAATTGCGGAACGAATTAATTTCGTCTTGCGGGGCACCACTGTAAATATAATTTATTTAAAATAACTTTCAGCTCTGGATAATATCCTTGTTTCAAAGTTCATTAAGCATAAATTTCAATTTAGTACAGTCATACCTCGGGTTACAGATGCTTCAGGTTGCGTTTTTTTGGGTTACAGACCGCCAAAACCCGGAAATACCGGAACGGGTTACTTCCAGGTTTTGACAGTTGCGCATTCGCATAAGCGCTTAATTGCGCTTTGCGCATGCACAGAATCACAACCCGCACATCCGCAGATGTGCCGCTGCGGGTTGCGAATGCTGCGGGTTGCGAACGTGCATCCCACACAGATCACGTTCGCAACCAGAGGGTCCACTGTATTTTATATGCAAGTAATTTAACCCAAAGGATTGACTGCATACGTTTCTCACCAAAGTATCACCTGTGGAAGCTCTGTGGTCTCCTAATGTCCGTGAATATGGAGCCATCATGGAACTTTCCTGCTAGCTAACAGCACAAGACATTGTGGGAACTGCTTGATGTGTAGGACTTTTGCCTGACAGTAGTTTACTTAAGATTATTATACTTTGTTTGGGGATTTGTATTTGCCAGGCACTATTGCATTTTTAGTTCTAGGCTTCTCAGAGTTATGGGACAGCGGGTCAACAAAAATTACTGTGGGATTGTCAGATGTGACAAACCAGATTTTCAAAGCAAATAGTTCATAATTGATAGCAATTTAGCATTCCTTTTTATAGGACTTGTAATTGCTTTTAGTGGTTCTGTTTTTGACTTCATCTGTAATGTCCATCCTGGTATCATGTTTAATAACAACATTAAAAACAAAACACATGCTAATGTATCACGAGAAAGGTCTGAAGATTTCCTCTGAAGTCCCGCAACTAAGCACAGTCCACGGTGGCATCGCAAATGCTCTATGTGAAAGTGCCTCTCTTCATTCCTACTTTGACCCAGATGTTCTCCTCTTAGCACAGTTGGCAGTGGGAGAGAGGAAAATACCATGATTTGTAAACTAGCTGGAAGAAAATGGTTCTGCCCTGCTTTTGTGCCTCCAACAATAGTGTAATATGCATGAATTAATCTGTGTAGAGTTCATAAATTAGTGGATGACGCTTTTCATGGTTATGGAAATTACAACAAGCACGATCACTTCGTAAGTGCTGTCCATCCATTTTAAGGTAGAAATAAATTTGCTCTTGCAGCCAAACAAGATGTAATGCTGAAACCAGTCATCAGATCTTTTGACATTGCTTTCTGTGCTTCAGTGCAGCTGCAGAGGGGATTGCTTACTTGATTGGGGAAGCAGTGCTGGGGGAGTGTTTATCTTGTTGCCCTTCTGAATGACATCCCTAGTCTATTGGTTTTCCTACTAAAGGAGTACAAGCACCTCTTGTTGCTTTGCGCAGTGAGACTTGGTTAGGGTACGTGGTGTCCTTAATAGCATTTGGGGTGTGGATAAATGATTTAGAAGTCCTGTATGATGTAATTTTCCCCCTTATCCTTAAATGTGTTGACTCATGAGGTTTTTAAATATATTATGTGATTACAAGTACAAAAGGTAGAAAGGAGATGCTCTCCTAGGTGTGGCGTCTTCTGCTTGTGCAGACCAGGTGTTTTTCCAGACCATCACATTTTTCCCTAATGTGGTCAGGGTGCTCCTGAAAAAAATGCATATGTTCAAAAACAAAGGCAGCATTTGATTTGTAAGTCAGATCGTAGTTCTATATTCCGCTGTTGCTGCAGTATGGTGTAATGTTGAAATTGGACTTGGAGAGGCCTGGGATTCCATATATGCTTGCAAACAGATGGGTGTGCTTGGATGAGTCACAATTCTCAGTCTAGCCTATGCTCATAAGTTGTTGTGAGGATAAAGGGATGGAGAAGCTGTCTCCAACCAATTTGCCACCTTACACTTCTTAGACTCTAAGGATTCTTTCCTTTGGAAGTTGGGTCAACAGATTTAATGGTGGCACCTTTGAGTGACAGGTGGTCAGCCCTGCCCACTAGCGGGGGAGTGGGGGAGCTCAAGATCTGGCCAGCCAACTGGATCCTACTCTCTATCCCTGCTGTATATAAAGAGAGATAGAAATGTGAGTAGATAAGTAACAAGAGAGTGTTAACTTTGCTAAAGTAAGTTTTTAATAGTTACCTTTAAATGCTTATGCATTTGTGTTTAAGGTGGGGGGCATCAGTGTCCTGGCTAGGATCCCATGTATCTATGATCAATGTCACCAGGGCTTAATTTAAACCTCAGGATAACTTGTCTTTAGAACTCACCCTGACTATGTGAAGGAGAATGCTGCTGTTTAGAGCATATGAAGTATTTTGAGAAGCACACTCTAGGGAAGGGTCAAATACTGTGGCCTTCTCACACGATGGGAGACTCCAGAATTTCACCTCTATCATTAGAAACACTCAATATGGCTCTGAATGTCAGTTGCTGAGGAACAAGACAATTGTATTCATGTTCTCCTTGAGGGCTTCCCATTGGCATCTGGTTGGTTACTGGGGGGACATAATTTTAGACCTGATAAACCTTTGGTCTGATCCAACGCGGATGTTCTTAATTAAGCATTGAGTAGTTTTTGGGCATGAGCGCCGCAACCCCAGAGTCGGTCACGACTGGACCTAATGGTCAAGGGTCCCTTTATCTTTACCTTTACAGGGCTCCTTTGAGGACCGAATGGGGAAAGGCCCATCCATTAATGTATTTGTTGACTTATTTCAAGGATTTTTACCCCCATGCTTCAGCTGAAAAGGCTCTCAGAGCATCTTATATTAAACTGCCCTACCTTCTGATAACTTTGAGACCTTAAATTGAACTCAGAGAAGTATATATTGCAAACATTCTGAAGGGGTACTCATATTTGGATATCTGTAAGTCTCTAGTGGGGAAGGAAACTGGGGACCAACTGTTGAAAACATATTTTTTTAAAAATCCTTGCTCTTTGATTGTGATCCACAGATTTCATTAAGATACTCTTGTTGACTTGGACATATATGAAAAAGGGAAAAAATCAGCTTTGCTTGTTTGTCCTATCGTGTCAGGAATCAGAAAACCCTAGAATGGTAGAGTTGGAAGGGACCCTGAGGGGCTTGCAGTCCAACTCCCCACAATGCAGGAATCCTGCCCACAGCCACCCCTGGGTGGGCTTGAACCACAAACCTTCTGGTTAACAGCCAGATGCATTAACCCAGTGTGCCACAGAGATTTTGTATATCAGCAGAAAAAAGTGCAATACTTACTATAAATTAATTGCTTACTTTGCACACCCGGAAATAATTATCTTCATCTTGTCTCTGAGTTGCTGCTTTTAGTTTTTCCTTTAGGTGAGCACATCTTTTCTATGCCTGACTAATTCAGGTGTTAGGAGCTAATGAGTCTCAACAATCCTAAAACTAAGGATTATGTTGTGTTGCTATGGGAGTTGAGAGCTCTGTGACTGGCAGTGTGCAATTAAAAAAAACATACATTGTTTACAAATTCATTCCCATGTTCACATCTTACTGAGTGAGGCCGTAGAAAACAATACTGGCATTTACTGAAGTATATCTGAAAGGGTCACAGTATAAGTAAGTTTTAAAGTAACCTTAAGTTGCTTTTGTTGGCTTCCAACAAAACACTATTAAACATTAAAAGCTTCCCTAAACAGGGCTGCCTTCAGATGTCTTTTAAAAGTTTGGTAGTTATTTTTCTCTTTGATATCTGGTGGGAGGGCGTTCCACAGGGCGGGCACCACTACCAAGAAGGCCCTCTGCCTGGTTCCCTGTAACTTGGCTTCTTGCAGCGAGGGAACCGCCAGAAGGCCCTCAGCGCTGGACCTCAGTGACCAGGCAGAACGATGGAGGTGGAGACGCTCATACCTTTGAGATTAGTGTATTCTGATTATTTTCAAGTGTTTTTCAGATTAGCACTGCCCTATGGGGCCAAACTACACAGGATGTTAGAATGTGTCTTTTATTTTAATGCACACATTTTTCTTTTTTTAAAAAAATACAAATGATAGCTATTGATGTGTGTGTGATAATTATATTTGCAGCAAGAATGCCCAAATTGTTCTAGAAGCTGGCAAGGGCAAAAATCCCCTACATTAGATGAAAGACCTATTTCTGGGTCTTCTGCTTGGTGCTTCAAAGTATCATAACTTTTAAAGTTTTCGTAGGTGAACATAAATGCTAAGTTCATCTTAAAAAATAACCAAGAGTTCAAAGAAATGCACATGCTACAAACAATTAAGAGAAGTGATGTGGAGTCCTCGTATTTTGCCTATGGATTATGTTACTTGCATTTCTCTGAAATCTTTGAGATGAATGTTGTCCAATAGTAATCTTGTATATTGTTTTAGGCGCTTAATTGTTGTGAAAAAGTATTGATTGAAAGATTAATGTTTGTGTGTGCATAGCCTCAGTCCTTTTAGCAACTGAAAGTTGGGAGGAAAACTGGATTCATTGCTTGTTGTGCTTGCTTCAGAAGGGCTTGGTTTTATAGTGGTGAAGTGTTGTCTATTTAGAAGCAGAATGATCTGAAATAGCTCATGCTTGCCAAATATGTTAATTTGGAATATCCACTGGCAGGGGTGCAAAATCTGGGAGCTAGACAGATTTTCTAGGAGTCAGAAAGGAGCAGAAACCAATTTCCTTGCAGCCTGGATGCTGGTGCCCAGTCCCATTTTCTTTTTAAGATGCTAGATGGGCTTCTGAATTCTGCAGCCCTGTCTCGCTAGCTTTTTCTAATGTGATACTGTTTAAAAAGCAAAACAAAAAATCCTTTAGTAACTATTAATAGCTCTTTGTAAAGGGTGAGAGAGTGAGAGGTCTGTGTTAACAGTACCCCAAGGCGATATCATTGCATATTAACTGCTATTCAAGCAAGCTGGGCTTCGCTGTATTTGTATGCCACATTAGCTTCAGATATGTCTGAACACAAAATATGCACAATTTTCAGGATTTGCAAAATTTTGAACGTAGCCCCTAAATTGTTTTTTATTCCAAGTACTGTACAATTAAGGAATTGTTGAGGTGACAGAAAGTGTTTATTTAAAAAAGCTGGGCATTCAGGATTAATTTTAAACCCAAATCGCCAAGATTTAGCCCCAGAAAGAATTTTCACTCCCTGAACTTGAGTCTGAAATAATAGAGAGGGCCTCTGGGCACACATAGAGTGACTTTTCTTTTCTATGTTGTGTTGTTGTTGTTGTTGTTTAGTCGTTTAGTCGTGTCTGACTCTTCTTGACCCCATGGACCAGAGCACGCCAGGCACTCCTGTCTTCCACTGCCTCCCGCAGTTTGGTCAAACTCATGCTGGTAGCTTCGAGAACACTGTCCAACCATCTCGTCCTCTGTCGTCCCCTTCTCCTTGTGCCCTCCATCTTTCCCAACATCAGGGTCTTTTCCAGGGAGTCTTCTCTTCTCATGAGGTGGCCAAAGTATTGGAGCCCTCAGCTTCAGGATCTGTCCTTCCAGTAAGCACTCAGGGCTGATTTCCTTCAGAATGGATAGGTTTGATCTTCTTGCAGTCCATGGGACTCTCAAGAGTCTCCTCCAGCACCATAATCCAAAAGCATCAATTCTTTGGTGATCAGCCTTCTTTATGGTTCAGCTCTCACTTCCATACATCACTACTAGGGAAACCATGGCTTTAACTATACGGACCTTTGTTGGCAAGGTGATGTCTCTGCTTTTTAAGATTCTGTCTAGGTTTGTCATTGCTTTTCTCCCAAGAAGCAGGTGTCTTTTAATTTCGTGACTGCTGTCACCATCTGCAGTGATCATGGAGCCCAAGAAAGTAAAATCTCTCACTGCCTCCATTTCTTCCCCTTCTATTTGCCAGGAGGTGATGGGCCCAGTGGCCATGATCTTCATTTTTTTGTATTTTGTATGTTGTGTAACCACATATAATTGGGCTCTAGAATCCCTTCTCCCTCTTTCTAAGTACTTAGTTTAGATTCACTTCTGCTCAATATAGAAATTAAGCATGGCTGGTATTACAAAAGCAGTACCAGCTTTTCTTACGCAATTTTGCAGTTTTCTAAAATAACTTCTGAGCGAAAGACTGAACAGATGCCACATACACTATTCAAGTAAAGACTGGAAAAATAGATGCAAAGTTTAAAATAATTTCAAAAGAGTATATTTTGAGAAAACAATCATAAAATATACTAAAATTTGCAACATCCAGGTGATGTAAAATGCTTTTGTTCTACCCACATTTTTCAAGCTAGTCTTATTATAGGGCCAGGCACTCCCAGCACTGCAAGCCATCCTTTTGTAGGGTCTGCAAAGACCCATGAGGTTGCTGAAGGCTCCATGTAGGCTCTGAGAAGGGAATAGTCTATGCACCAAACAAACAGGAAGTGATCTATTGACAGAACAAAACCCTTCAAGCACAGTGCTCCCATTCTAATAATAGCCCATTTATATCAAAATAAGGAACTGGGGGATGTGCCACACAGTCAACTCTGACCAACCAAAATCATACATTTACTTCTCTAGGAGAACTGAATTTGGCCCATTGTATCCAACCCAATGTTGCCTTTTTAATGCCAGATGAGGCTCAGGGGCCTGGTAGAGGTAAGAGGGGACAGGAAACTTCTCTTCTGTGAACTTCATAAAGTTACCCTAGGATAGAATAGTATAGGTAAAGGTAAAGGGACCCCTAACCTTTAGGTCCAGTCGTGGCTGACTCTGGGGTTGCGGCGCTCATCTCGCTTTATTGGCCGAGGGAGCCGGCGTACAGCTTCCGGGTCATGTGGCCAGCATGACTAAGCTGCTTCTGGCGAACCAGAGCAGCGCACGGTAGCGCCGTTTAGCTTTACGCCAGATCTCCCCCCCCGCCGTTTACCTTTCCGCCGGAGGTACCTATTTATCTACTTGCACTTTGACGTGCTTTCGAACTGCTAGGTTGGCAGGAGCAGGGACCGAGCAACGGGAGCTCACCCCGTCGCGGGGATTCAAACCGCTGACCTTCTGATCAGCAAGTCCTAGGCTCTGTGGTTTAACCCACAGCGCCACCCACGTCCCTATAGAATAGTATATCTTAGGATAAATCAGATGGTGTTCCTGTAACGTTGGGCATCCTAATTGTCACAGCCATGTAACATACCTATTTCTAGTAGAATTGAATACTATTACTAATTTAGCATACCCTTATTAGGCATGTTTCTTACATTATATGAGTGAAGTGAGACTTGCTACAATTGTAGCTGCTTCTCATGCTGTTGGATAACATGAGAACGCCCCCATGCATTGTAAGAGAGTTACATCATTTTCAGGTCAGGTTGATACTGGTGCAGTCAGGTTGATGTAGTGCAATATGACTTCTCTCTATCTAGTTTGGGAAAGGAATCGCACTGCGGTGTCTCCAGTGTGACTGGTGTAATAGGATGGACCTAATATGTTATAACTAAGTGGTGAAATGAACCATCTAATCATGTTGGTATATGTTTAGCTGCCAAGCTAATCATTTCTGTACTGATGGAGAAAAGTACCCAGAAATATTATTTGCTTGGATAATATTATGACGTTTCATCAGATATCAAGCTACCGGTTCACTGAAGAACAGATAATGTTGTGCAAGAGTGGGCTGATGTGCCTGACAAATGGCACTGATGGCTGTTCATGGTTTCAATGGGTGTAATTGGTAGCAGCTAGTGATCAATACAGAGACTGCCTCCTATATCCAAATCAGCGGTTTCCTAGCAGCTGTGCCTATTCACAGGCATATAGCAGACTGTTCTTTTACAGTAATTAGGTTTCATCCTTTTAAGCAAAGCGGGTAAAAAAAAAAAAGGTAGTCCAGCAACTGATTCTGCAGCAATTTAAGCCAATGACTGAATCCCCCAGTGGTTGAGTTGTTTTTATTTGCATAAAATTTAGCAAACAGGGCTTTTAATGGGAGTTGGGACTCCTTCTCTCATCTTAATTGGAAGTTTGAAATCAGACAAGAACCACTTGGTTATCCACCCAGCTGATTTTTTTTTTTTAATTGTGGCAGTCCAGTTATTTGAGAACCCTTTGGACTTGTTGTGGTTAGAAAAGTAAGAGGGAAATGCACTGAGAAGTGCAGTATGAACAAATGATTAGTGGGAAGATACATAAACATCACACTAGCAAGTCAGGATGAATACTTGTTGTCATATAACCTCTCCACAAACAAATTGGAACGAAGGCTTAATAAACGCCAGACACAGTCTAACCTCACAAGTAAGCAAATTAGGCTTCATGCTCAGTTAGCAACACCCCCTGGTGTAGGATTCAGATTGGCACCCATCATGGAAGTGGCAACCTCTTGAAATCAGAATTGTTATGGAATTCAGATGTTCAGGGTGAACTTCATTTCATCTTTTGGGAATGTGCATTTAGTGTGGGCTAACAGCAGTCACATGCTACCCTCGGAAGAAGAAGAGGAGTTTGGATTTGATATCCCGCTTTGTCACTACCCTAAGGAGTCTCAAAGCGGCTATCATTCTCCTTTCCCTTCCTCCCCCACAACAAACACTCTGTGAGGTGAGTGAGGCTGAGAGACTTCAGAGAAGTGTGACTAATCCAAGGTCACCCAGCAGCTGCATGTGGAGGAGCGGGGAATTGAACCCGATTCCCCAGATTACGAGTCTACTACTCTTAACCACTACACCACATTGGCTCCAGAGTCCCTTCCAATTTTGTTTCTATGATCCTATGAGTACTTGAATGCATAACTGGCTGTTTGTTCTAAACCAAGTTAAACTTGAACAGCAGAGGATTTGTTCCATCCTAAATAAATTCACCTTTTAAAAAAAAAATTGAATCCATAAATTTTGAGAATGTGATGACTGGATGAAAGAAAGGCAAAAAGCAGTATATAATGGGACACGACAAGCTTAATGGGACATGGCGGACATCTTCTAATACCCAGTTTTAGAGAACCACACTCATTTTATGTCTAAAGGTCCTTCATTCTGCGAGACATGGGTTAGCCAAGGTGGCAGCCTCCACACATGTATACATTTTGCTTTTCCATCTGGATGTGGAATACCCATGTGTTTTCTTTGGATCTGAATACTAAGCCTCTTCTTGCATGCCTTAACCATTGTATGATTAGTCAGTTGGCAAATCGCCTGTTTGGCACACAGCAATTTCATCAGCTTTCTCTTGAGGCTGTGTTTTAGTAAAAGCACTATTGATTTAGGGTCCAGTTTTGCATATTACTGCACTCACGAATGGTTGGGGAGGGCTTTGCACTTAGCTGGGAAACAATTAGTGGCTCTTAATAGTTGAACCATCATCACTGTGTATTTTATACCAAGCTTCCTTACAAGAGTAATCCTAACATAAGCAGTACTTGTGACGTCACCTGAGCAAGATTTGAAGGATTATGTGAAAATATTAAAAATAAACATTCAGCAAGTGTTTGAGAGAGGCTGTAGTGGAAAGTAATTTTTAAATACCACAGCATCACAAGACTGCATTATAGTATGGTGAAATATTAAACTATGCAAAGAAGGAAATGTGTATATACTGGAAACATTCCTTTCTGACCCATTTCCAGGTTGCCAGGCTTCTTGGTGAATGAATTCTTTCACAACTTTCAGAAAACCATTTTGCAAGGAAAACAACTTTTAAAAAACAGATTAAGTGGTTTGTTAACTATGCATGGTTACTATCCTACAGTAACTGTTTTGTATAGCTGATTGACAAATCTAAAAAAAAAACCTATCCACAAGAAGGGCTTTGGTTCAGAAGAGGCTACTTTTTACCGTGTGTGTGTGTGGACATACATGGGTTCCTTTTTATTTAAAGTACTGTATAGGCCAATAGCATCTTTGAAAACTACATATTAGGATGCCAGTGAACATTTGTGCCACTTTCACTTTCTTTACAAAGCTACACAAAGAGTTTTCAGTTTTTAGTACATGGGATATCAATACTTTTCTCGAATAACTGTGGAAGCAAAGAACCTTTGGCTTCTGGCGTCAAGATAAAAATGGATAAAATGATGGTGGACACCTTATGATTTTTATTCACAAAACTCCAGTTCTGTTTCACTGGGCTCCCTTCCCTGCCACTACGAACTTGAGGGTTAAAAAACACTGGTCAACAACAAATTTGTTGTCTGCGTTTTTTCAGTTGATTTAGGATGAATCTGATGCGCTGAATCCAAAAATCACATTGGTTTTGCTCAATCAGGTGAAGTTTTTGAGCTATGGCCACATGTCGTTTTTTTACGTTTTTGTTCACATGTACGCTTGTGTGGAGCATTTTAGAAGAAGTTGGTGGGGGTAAAATGCCATGTCGAATAATTGTTTTGATTGGAAATGATTATTTTAATGACAAGAAGTATTCAGGTCCAATAGTTCTGGGTGATTATGTCGAAAAGGGATCAGTTTGAAGTCATAAAACCTTGAAATCTTAAATTGGTGTGGCAAAGCATAAAGTTGGGGGATCAAAACTAAGTTAATGGGGCAGCCGCCCCACGAAGTATCCTGATCTTCAATCAGCACGTCGTCCTGTAGCTCATTGTGATGAAATTCCAGTGCCTATCTTCGGAGAACTTCCTGACATTAGTGACGAAAATGCCTCCAGTGTTGAAGGACATGAAGAAGAAGTGGTTCTTGAAGATGATGCTCCACATCCATTTTCCCAAAAGGAGTTGAATGATCTAGTTCACAACCTCAGCTTGTCAAAGGACTCTGCCGAACTGTTGGCATCCAGAATGAAGGAAAAAACCCTCCTCTCTGACAGTGCTCGCATCAGCTTCTTCCGCAACAGGCATCAAGAGTACCTCCTTTTTTCTCGGAAGAGAAGGACTTGGTGTACTGTGCAGATATTGCGCAGCTTCTGCTCAAGCTTGTAGTGCCACAGTACAAACCCAAAGACTGGAGACTGTTCATTGACAGCAGCAAGTGATCACTGAAATGTGTTCTGCTACACAATGGCAACCAGTTTGCCTCTATACCCCTGGCTCACTCGAGTACACTGAAGGAGAACTATGAAGCGGTGAAGTATGTGCTGGAGAAAATTGGCTATGATCAGCATAAGTGGTTTATTTGTGTTGACCTGAAGATGGTGAACTTTTTGTTGGGACAACAGTCTGGCTTCACCAAGTACCCATGTTTTCTGTGCATGTGGGATAGTAGGGACCGTGCTCAGCATTACACGGAGAAGGACTGGCCTGTGTGGGAGGAATTGCTGCCTTGCAAAGAAAGGAACGTCATCAACGCCCCTCTGGTGGACAGAGACAGAATACTCTTCCCACTGTTGCACATCAAGCTCGGCTTAATCAAGCAGTTCACCAAGGCTCTGGACAAGGATGGTGACTACTTCACTTACTTGTGCCAGGCTTTTCCAGGATTGACCATGCAGAAGTTGAAAGCTGGCATCTTTGACGGTCCTCAGATCCGTCAGCTCATCAGAGATCCAGAGTTTGGAAAGTCATTGAACAAAGTGGAACTGGAAGTGTGGAAGGCATTTGTTCTGGTAGTGAAGAACTTTCTTGGCAACAATAAGGCCAGAAACTATGCAGAACTTGTCAACAACATGCTGACTGCTTTCAGAAACCTGGGCTGCAACATGAGCATCAAGATGCACTACCTATTTTCACATATGGACCAGTTTCCTGAGAACCTGGGTTCAATGAGTGACGAGCAGGGAGAGAGATTCCATCAGGACATGAAAGAGATGGAGACGAGGTATCAGGGTCGCTGGGACGCAGTCATGATGGCTGACTACTGTTGGACTCTGAAGGGAGACCTCCCTGCCGCTGAGCATTCCAGGAGTTCCAAGAAACGGAAGTTCAAGCCCTGAAGTTTGAAAAATGGTGAAGCAACATGCAATTTACGTGTACTTACCTTTATCAATGCCCACCATTCAGTTTACAGTAAACCTGGCCTGATGGAGAGAAACGGATGCCATTTCCTGATTCAGCAGTTCAAAAATACCCTAAATCAGTTGTAGAAATCTAGACGACATTCAAAAAGTAAAAAATTGATGCCCAGTGAATAAACAAATATCCTGTTGAGCATTGAGCAGATCATAGATATGGGTAAAATGCTGGGTGGCATAGAGTTGTGGCTTTCCTTTCTGATGTGTTCTCTCTTGGAAGTCATATTTATTGTTTGTTTGCTTCAGGGTTTGTTTGCTGTATTGTGTCCCAGACATGCTTTAAACATGTTCCCCAATAACAGCATGCCAGGCACACTGAGAGGTATGCCTAAACACCATGGGACAAAGAGTGGGCTGAAATATTGGCCACACAACACTGTTGGTTACAATATATTAGAATTTGGCATTGCCACCACCAGACCTCCTGTTTCCAGTGACCATAGGTCTTCCCTTCTTGTTTGTTCCCCTATCCCCTGCTCATTGCCTCCTTTTCGCCACTGCTGATCAGTACCTCTCTCAGCACTACAGTTCTCCCCTGGCCACTGCATATTTCCCTCTCCTGCCTGAAGCTCTCCCTACCTAGCCTCATTTCTATCTGCTACAACATACCATACTTTTCTGTGTATAAGACGCCCCCCATGTATAAGACGCCCACTACTTTGGGGACTCAAATTTAAGAAAAAAGTTGTTGAGCTTATTTAGGGGAGGATTGCACATAGTTGCTGAGCTTTTTTTAGGAGGGGATGCCGAAAACCGCTCACCTGCACGCGTCGCAAAATCCGCCTCTCGTACCATCACCACCAGAAACATTTTCCTGCGTGTTTTCCTTTCCCCCTTTTTCTTACTCTTTCCTTCGCCTTTCCAACCTGTTCTAAACTTCTCTATTCCACCTTGCCTGCTTGTCTGCCTCAATCTATCACAACAGTGATAAATATAAAAAAAGCAGTTTAAAACAGCAACATATTCATAATGCCAAGTCAGGTACAGGACAGATCAGATCTGAATCAGCGAAAATATTATATTTGGTTAACCCCCTCAGTGCTCTGCTATGTTGTGTTGAACACTCGCCTATTGCTATAGCCCATGTTCTGATAAGCCATCCTTACAATGTGCACTCCACTGATTTTCCAAAAATGCACATTTTCCATGTGGGCTGCTTTCTGTGAAAAGGCATCACTCAGTCCTTGTCAACAAGTTGGTGTTTAGGCTTGCATGTTGTAGAAAGGAGAGCAAGCACCAGATCTGGGGAAGCCAAATATTTTTCAGTGTAAAATTACTGAGAGGTTGTTTTTTGTACACTAAACGGAGGAAACCATGATTTCCCTTATTTTCTTGCTACAGGGCTAACGAGATTTTTTTGCATTCCAGTCATGTATTCACTCATCATATTTATGAAAGGCACATTTTGCATTTCTCAGTGGCTTCATCTTGCATAGAATACAATGTTATCATTTCATTTTCACACAGAATTGGGTAATTATAGCTTTCAGTGTGATGTTGGAAAGCTTGGGGTTTTGTTCTTCACTGTAATAAGGGGAGAAAAATGAATCTTAAAATAGCCTTTTGTATTAATGTCATGTTTGGGTCTTTTACATTGTCTACTGTTGCAAAAAAGATTGAGAAGACTGCAGCAGTGTAAATATACCCCCCCACCTCTGTGTTTATCCAGATAGGACATTTTATTGTAACCGCTGGTGTGCAGAAAGCAAGCTTAAAAGAAATGCCACCAGTATTTTCAGAAGGGAAACCAGATGTGAAATCCTTTAGGTGTTTTTCTTTCTGAATTTTGGTAAAGTTCCAAGATACTACATAATAATTTCATGACATTTTAAAGCCGGTATTAATATGTTACTGAAAAGACACTGGAATACTTTTAGAAATTAATAGTTTTCTTCTGAGTTCCTGAAATATAGTATGCCACCAACTGATGTAGTCTTTGTTGGTAATGAATTCTGGATGTAGAGTAAATTATACTTGCGTCTAGTTTCCTTTTGGGAAATGGATATTTATTGGTGTTATGTGGTTGATAATTTATGAAGTTGTGTGTGTGCACCAAAGGCCCTGTTCTGATACTATAAGAAATGTGAACCTCTTAGATCAAGCAGCAAATCTCCTTTATGCCTTGGAATGAGTGTATTTTACATGCTGCATGAGCCCTAATGAATTAGGATGCACTCATAACTCCACTTAAAAGTGAATAAGCCCCCTTGAATTTAGCATGACTTACTTCTGAGTAGACATAGTAAGGAGTTCACAGTTGAGCTGTATAATGGCATGTAGGATCAGGCATATAGGAACACTTTAAAATCTGATTGCACATGTCTCTCGGACCAGGATTCAGTGCTGTTGGTTGTGTTCTGGCTGACCATCTTCCTGACTTAGTAAGGGAGGTCTGTTTGTAGAAAGAATCAAGTGCCTTTGTTCCGGGTACCTTTCTCTGGATCACTAACTGCACCTGGAGATATATCTTGCATAGATACAAATTGTGGTATGTTAAATTCATTGTGAATATTTCATGGAACAGACGCTGTGAGTGGGCAACATGGGCAAACATGTTTGGAGTCAAATTAATCAAGCTTGGGTGGGATACCTTTCACACTGGAGACTTGATCCAATCTCTGTATGATGGTTTCAACTGTGCCATATAGCTGGTATGGGTTTGTTACTGGCCAATATTAATATTCTCAGTATTGAGTTCGTTTCTAAGTATCTCAATGTGAATTTATACATGGGCATGCTATGTTTTCAGGCCAAATAAACCATTACTTGGCTGCTCAAAACAGCAATATCTGAACCAGGCCACAGTCTAATCCTGTCATCTGCTGTTTGTGAGAAATAGGCCAAGTTGCAGCTGAAATAATCCTTGCAGTGATTCCCTGCCTTTCCCCCTTTTGCTATATATATTGTTGTGAGGTTTTTTTTGCGGGGTGGTGGTGGTGAGAGGAATAAGACTGTATGCCTGAGTTTCTACTAATTCTTATATCCAACAAGGATCCAATTGCTGGAATAGGCAGACACCTTTCTTGGTAATGGCCCCTAAGTATGGGTCATTAAGGTAATAAAGTGGCTCTATACTGTGTGTGTGTGAGAGAGAGAGAGAGAGAGAGAGAGAGAGGAAGAGAGAGAGAGTGCATACTAGAGGCTAGAAACAGGAAGTAAGCTGGGCAGCTGAGAGACAGAGTCATGCCTGATTTGCCTGATTTCTACTGGGATCCAAGGCTGTGGCTATGGGAAAAGGAAGACCTTATTGGGGTGTTAATGCTATGAGTTCCTCCATCGTAGGCTCGGGTTGTATATATGTATAAATGAATCATATATCATAAAGACACCACAGTCTCCACTGTCACTTTTTCTGAGGAAGCCGTACCCTGCATAAGCACCTGGAACCCCTGGAATCTTGCATCACTCAGAGATTGGGGTGGCATGCGACAATATAGACAAGTGTGTGTGTATGTGTGGAGAATATGAATATATATATATATATATATATATATATATATATATATATATATGGTATGTGTGTATATCTATATATCTCCATATGCCAAATTATTAAGAGTGACTGTGCTTTGTTTATAAAAATTGGCTTTTTTGAAAAGAGCCATTTCTTAACTTTATCACACAAGGTATACTTTATTAAGGACTCTGGTGGATGGCTTCTCTCGGATCCATTTGGAACCCATCCTTTTTTTTGCGTTTTATTAATGTGTGTTTATGTGTTTTTTTAATAAAAATATATATAGTGATTTTGTGCTTGATGGTTGTAGTTAATCATCAAATTGAGAAGGAACCAATGAATCTCACTCTGTCTCACTGAATAAAATATAATGAACATTTTTACTGAATAGAAAGAGAGAACCAAATTGTATCACATGCTGAGAAATGTTCTATGTTCTATAAAGAAAATTGCACAAATTTCCATTTATTTAAATGCATCTCACATTTCAACCAACTTTATAAAGAATAATTACAAAAATTATTCTATAAAGAAAATTACACAAAATTCCATTTATTAAATGCACCTCACATTTTAACCAACTTTTGAACTTTCCTTAGTATCTGTATTTCTAAAATTATGGTAATAAGTAGCATATGATACATAGGATACAAGAGAATGATTGCAAGAAATAACAGTGGATTTACTGATGTTAGTTTCAAGTGAGAGCACGTATGCAGACATTTCTTTATCAAGAGGACTTACAGTAGATTCTTCTTCCCCAGCCTTTTAAATGCTTTTGACAGATGGGCTTATCAGCTAATACACTTCCGAGTCATCTGTCTTGCATCTCCCTCAATTCTTCTGGTGGGCTTGCCACTGTTTTTATTTTTTAAAGAACTGCTTGCAAGTTTATCTGATTTAACACTTGCACAGTAGAAAAAATAGTTGAAAACTTATTCTGGGTTCACAGAGACAAAGGCCACCAACCAATCAATGTAGTGCCTAGCCATCTTTTGCCCCAAACACAGGGAGAAGTTTATTCCCCCCCCCCCCTGAGATCAGTTATGGGAAGAATACTGTATCCATACAAACAAAATGCAACAAGAACACTTTTAGTTCCATATGTATGCTTTGGATATGTAGTTAATAGCCATGCAGCAAACATATGCTTATTTTCCAATTTCTCTAATGCAGTAATTTTTAACCTGTTCCAAGAAACAAGAGCTTCCATAGCATTGGTTGCTCTGTCCACAGGGAAAAAACACACAAAGGCATTTAGAAATCACTTGGATTACATTTGTCTATGAAGGTGGACCATTCTAATCTGTACCCCATCCCTGTAGGGGAAAATTGGAGCCATAATTCCAGACTTTTTCATGAAATGGACTGACCATAACAATGGGTTAATAGCCACCACGCCCATCTCTAGACCACTTCTTCCTCAACCTAGAGCAAAAACCAAATTGAGGTTATTCTTGGTTGGAATCAAAATAGTGGATAAAGCCTTGTCATTGCCCCATCAGTGGCAGGCCTGGCACCCAAGGACTGCTGGACTTTTATGTTCCCTGACCCAACCAAGAGCTGAAGCAAGAGAATACAAGATTAGAGGCAGCCTCTCTCTGGTCTCTTGGTAAAGGAGGAGCTGGAGCCCCAGCCTTTATAGCACTTAACAGGGGACATCAACTGTTTCAATATATCCCAGAGTATTGTCTCAGAGCCCCTGGATGTCTTCTTTCCAATACTGTGAAGACTGGACTACTAGAGACCTATCTAAGACATGGCCTGGAGATCTCAGTGTCCAAGGCAGCCAAACTTGGTGCACTCTACCCTTCCCCTCACTGAGGAGACATAGTCCAACACGATGAGCCCCAGCTGCTTGAAAAGTGCCAGTAGGTCTGCATTTCTGCTAGTCACGTCTGAAAAGTGCGCCTTGTGCTGTAGCCAAACCATTTTCTGATTGAGTTCTAAGGGAAGTGGCATTGCCTGTATCATCCACTCTACTGTAGTGGTATATGTGGCCCTGGTGCTTTTATCTAGCCATTTCTGACCTAAGGGATGAATGTGGAAAGTTGCAGAACCAATGACTAATAAAGCATAGTTTTGGAGAAGCCCCAGTTTAGCACATTTTTTTTGGAGCTGTATCTTCCTGACAGCAGACTACAGAACCATGAGACAGGTGTAAAATACTCAAGCAAGAGTTTTATTTACAAACTTACAAACACAAAGCATGTGGATGTTCTCTTTTGCAGGCAAATTCAAACTGCAACTTCTCCTCCTTTAGTACAGTGGTACCTTGGGTTATATACGCTTCAGGTTACAGACGCCGCTAACCCAGAAATATTACCTCGAGTTAAGAACTTTGCTTCAGGATGAGAACAGAAATCATGCAGCGGCGGTGCAGCAGCAGGAGGCCCCATTAGCTAAAGTGGTGCTTCAGGTTAAGAACAGTTTCAGGTTAAGAACAGACCTCCAGAACGAATTACGGTCTTAACCCGAGGTACCACTGTACTCATCACCAGCTGTACCTAATCAGCCTATAAAACCACACCCAGAACTCACAGAAACAGTTCTTAAAGTTACAATCATCTTTTCTGTTTATTTGCAGAATGACTCCTAACAATTTTATTGTCCCTTGAGTTTTCCTCCCATTTGGTTACAGGGATCTTGTTGGGTTTTGCACAGCAAACCTACATCTTATGCAGGAGTTGCGTTCCTTGGGATCACGCCTAAAGCCAACATTGGCTATAGTGAAAACACATTAGGTTCAATGGTGGGTGGGATTGCCAAAGTCTTTTTTCCTGGACACCTACCCCCTTAATAATAAAAATAAAAATGCCAAGCACATAAAGCTGAATGTACACAAGTTAAATGTTCATAGGTTGTGGGCTTACTGTACTTGAAACATAGGGTAACACCTAACCTCATACGAGGACAGATTATTTATCTAGCCCATGTTCTCTATTCTAACTGACAGCAGCTCTCTCAAGTCCCCAACAGTCTTTCTCATCTCCTGGTCCTGTTTAACTGGGATTGAACTTGGGACTTTCTTTATGCAAACTATGCACTCCAAGATCTGTTCCTTTTCTGAAAATGCAAAATGCAATCTCGAATATGAAATGTAGCTTTCATTTCAATTCTTCCTTATTTAAGAGATACAGTCATACCTCTTGTTACATTCGGTTCAGGTTACATCTTTTCAGGTTGCGTCCCGCGGCGTCCTGGAAGTACCGGAAAGGGTTACTTCTGGGTTTCTCCACTCACACATACGCAGACATGCAAAAGGATGTCACGTATGCACAGAAGTGGCGAATCGTGACCCGTGCGTGCGCAGACACATGTTGTGTTCCTTTCAGGTTGTGAATGGGGCTCCGGAACGGATCTTGTTCGCAACCAGAGGTACCACTGTATATTGTACTGTGGTATACTGAATTTTCCCCATTTTAAAAAGGAGAGCGTGGTTGAGCTGGCATTCAAATCTGAAGTGTGAGAATTCTGCCCTTGAACATATGTACTATATTTCATTTTGATTTCTCAGTGGTTCAGCAGAGTTATTGGGCTGCAAACACACATACAAACCAAAAACATCCTTTCACCAAATTCAGTGTTGACAGTCAAGTTAAGCTGGGGGCGGGGGAATCCACTCACTATGCTCAGCCAGCAGATACTTGATAAAACATTCCTGGCTTGTGGCTTTTTTTTGTTTAAGTTTGTTTTCATTTGCTTCCTGTATTCTTATCATGAGAGGCTAAAGGGGAAAGTAATTTGATGGGGAGAAATTCAAAATCAAGGAGATGAACTCGAAAGCTTTACAAGGAAAAAGCAGATTACATCAATGATAAGACATCATTAGAGAAGAAGAATCCTTCAGTTATAGATAGCTGCTCAGTGAAATTTAAAAGCAAATGCATGCAAAGTAGAACTGGTCAGAAGGTTTCATTCAGAACATGAAAGACTCTGAAAAGCAATCTTTTTACTAGACAAGGCAAAACATCTACAGGTGCCCTTGATAATAGCAATATGCTGTTTTCTGGCCCTGTCTCTGCTAAGCTTGTAGAGAAAAATAATTTTCAAATCCGACTACGAGCAGAAGTAATACATTATTAATTGCTTTTCAGTTTTGATAAGCAATTGCCTTGCAAACAGAGAAAAGGGGAGGACCATTCCAGAATGCAATTTCACTTCAGCTGCTGCTGCTGGGGGGGGGGGGGCAGGATATTCTTCTGATGTCCCTTAAATGAGTGGTTAGCATTAGCAACTATTCAGCTCATCTTTGCCTGTGTTCCAAAAGGGTTGGCTCATTGTTCCTTGTTCCTTCCTTTCTGAGGAAGTCTTCGCAAGGAACACTGGCTGAGGACTTCAGGGGCCTTTGCTCTGACATGTTAAGGGTAGAGCATGTGTTCATTCCATTTGTATTCTCTGAACCTCTGTGTGTGTTAGAGGTTGTGTAGTCAAACTGATTAGCTGAAACCCACAGTTCATGAAACTTCGGTGGCCATGTCTACTATTCATTCAACCTTTTAACAAAGGGTCTCTGCATTGGATGAGTACTGTGATCTTTCCCTGGTGATGATACCACCACCTAACCTGTTAATTCTGGAGAACTCAGCTGCAGGGGCCACTTGGAACATTTGCTGCATCCAGAGAGGACATGACGCTGAGGCCCAAAAAATGCAGGTGGAAAAATCTGGTGAAGAGGATGAGTGAGAGGATTCAGGAATCCCTTGGTGATGTACCTTCTGGTGGGGAGGAGTAGCAGGAACATTCTAAAGGCTTCGGCTCAGTAGTAGAGCATCTACCCAACATGGGTGGCACTGTGGTCTAAACCACTGAGCCTCTTGGGCTTGCCAATCAGAAGGTTGACGGTTCGAATCACCGTCACAGGGTGAGCTCCCGTTGCTTTGTCCCAGCTCCTGCCAACCTAACAGTTTGAAAGCATGCTAGTGCAAGTAGATAAATAGGTACCGCTGCGGCGGGAAGGTAAATAGTGTTTCCGTGCTCTCTGGCTTCCGTCACAGTGTTCCATTGCGCCAGAAGCAGTTTAGTCATGCTGGCCACATGACCCAGAAAGTTGTCTGCCGGCTCCCTCGGCCTGAAAAGTGAGATGAGCACCACGCGCCATAGTTGCCTTTGACTGAACTTAACCTTTACCTTTACCTTGGCGCATAGGTGTCTACAGATGCTCCCAAATGTTACTAGTGTGTACCTGGATTAACATGTTCGCAGCCAGCACACATGTATGTTCATATATACACTGCTGAGAGGTTTAGAATCTTTTGTTGGAGTTACGACATTCTGCGTTCCAGTCGGAGCTGCCATTTTAATTATCCACAATGACATAAATACAGTATCGCTCTTCAGCACAGTGGGAAATTATCTTGGACCCAACTTCTTTTTAAAAGGAGACTCCATTGCTGTTGAGTGAGGTTCCTGGCTTTAGAAATAGACTGGAATCAATAGCAGGAAAGAAAGTCACCAATGCTTTTGAATATTTTTGAAGTATGTTCCACTTGTAATTTAACCACCTACACCTTTCCAGGCCTATTTTCATCCTTTACAACAGAAATTGAAAGACTATTGCATCAATAGTTAACTCTGTACTAGCTTATGTTTTATGTTTTGTTCTTCATGTTAATATAGGCTAGTATGTATTTGAATAGAATTTAAGCATGACATATAAAGGGGAGGGATGGCGTGAGAGAGTAAACCTGGTTCTTAAAGGGTTTTTACAATGGTAATAGTGTGTTGATAGCCCAGTGAAAAGGGGGTTAAGAAGCTCTTCATTGTATGACCACCCAGGAACACACTGAAGGCCATCTGTGGACTGCCACCCACAGTTTGAGAAGCACTGGGCTACATAGACATACCTCTTAAAATGCCTTTGGCATAAGTTCCCTGTTTACTAGTATAGTGGTGACCCCTGTTTCAATAGTTGATGTGTGAGGGAAATGGATTGAGAATAATAGTGGCGCAAGACACAAGCTCCTTTGTGTTTGCTTAATAATAATAATAATAAATAATACACTATCAGTGAATGTGCTTTGGTTTTTAAATAATTGAGCTCTGAAACGGCAAACTACTTCTAGTGTAACAGATGAGTTTCTGGGAGACTGAAAAAGAAAGGTAATGATCCAGAACACACTGTTTAGATGAATGCATAACATAGAGGGGAAGAGAGCACAGGGAGGCTATAAAGGTATAGATAATATTCTGCTGCTTTACAGAAGGTCAGGGAAGTTCAATCTATTATTCTCAATAATGGTTCAAGGTCCGGTACCACCAGTCTCCACAGGCTTGCAACTCTTGCTTCCTGGAGCAGGCATTAAGATTGTTTTGTTTTGTTCTGATATTGTGTACTTCTAACCCAGCCTCATGTGAGAGTCATTTAACATGGATGAGTGGCTATTATATGAAGCGCGCATAGATAGATAGATAGATAGATTCATTGCTAGTAAATTAAATGCAGGACTTTGTGAGAGATACATATATCTCACAAAGTCCTCTGTTTAATTTACTAGCAATGAAGATTAATTAAAGAAATAACACACACAACACACACACACACAACCTGATCACAACCCTAGGGAAAAAGCTAATTGATCCAGTCCAGAGCCCAGTGTGCACTCAGTGCAGATGGACTATTTGTGGAAGGACAAAATCTTTGACCGCAAAATAATGTGCCTGCATACCTGCTACTTCCATTCAAGTAATTGGGGCAGCCCTTGTGGGCAAGGAAGGAACGTTTGTATGTACATCTGAGATTGTTTGCCCATAGCTAGAGATTTGAAAGAGCTCTGAAGAAATGCTGCCAAAGTCAGATTATGTAAACTTTCATTGTAATTTCTACAAATGTTTCACCAGAGCAGGACACAGAAGGTAGCATGGATAATGCCTCCTTTTGCCCTTTGGCCAGCTTGGCTTCTGTGGTTTCAGAATATAACAAAATGACCTGTTGTTGTTGGAATTTAAACATTCCTGGCTTCACCTGGCATTTTAAAATGACTTCTATTAGTCCTTATATTTAAGCCCCTTTTTAAAGCCAAGGGGTCTCATGGTAATGATGATAATAAAGTAGAACTCTAAGTACTTGGCAGCTTGCCTAATTGTGCAAATTCCCTCCATATGCTTTTTGGATTGCAGTGTGTTGGCATGTATCATGCAATGCTGAATGCTAATACTAATTTTAAAAGCAACTTTAGGATTGATAAATCAATCACTTGATTGGTAAATCAAGAGAAAGCCGAAGGTTCTTGCAGCAAGGTTGAAGCATTCTAGGTGACCTTTTCCTGCACTTTTTATTGCATAGATTAAATTGTAGATGCCCATATAGCTGAACCTAACAAGAACATCAGAATGTGCACAATGTAGATGGGCTAACACTGTGGAAGCATTAATGCAACCAGGTTCTGTGCTGAATTTACATTCTCTTCACTTCGGTATGATACATGTGGGAGTTGCAACAGCAGAGATAATTTGGTTTGTAACCTAAGGGTTAATTCTGTTGTTAGTAAGTCAGCTAATCAAGGGGTGGGGGGGTGTTGCTTAACAACCAAGCAGATCATTGTGATCTTTGCTGAGGTAACACGGGCTCTGATAGGCTGTGTGGTTCTGAGGGAGTTTTCATCTGAATGGTTGGATGTCTCCCTGATGCGTATAAGGCATGAAATAAAAAAGACAAAACCTGTTTTTTCTCCTTAAATTATACTCTTTGTTCAGTTCTCTTAAAGTTTATTAGGATTTCTTTTCTCTCTGGGCTCCATCTGCATCATTTACGTGACACTGCTAACAATACATTCTGTAATGTTAGGTAACTACATAAGATCATTAGTTAAAACTGATGTCCACTTAGCTAAAATGTCTCATTTTATAGCTGAGCCCCAATCTTAAGGATTGCAGTTAATCACATGCAGTGCGTAATGGCAGTAGTCGCTGGCACTGCTTCCCTGGTTTCCCAGCACTGTGCACTGCTGCTGCTGCATACTGAAAGGAGGAGGCAAGGCACAGTTGCAGCTGCAGAGACACAGTGCCCCGCTGCTACATCTGTACTGCACCTAGCTCCCTGCTGCCCTGCCCCTCTCCTCAGTAACTAACAGTGATGAATGGTGTTGGGAAGCCTGGGAAGCAATGCTGGGCTGCCCTGCCAGCCACTACTGCATAATGGCCTGCATATGCATCTCTGTTTATCTGGATAAAAAGATAAATTCCAGTGGTTAGATGGAGACCAGATGAGCGTTATGATACAGACAGAGATTTAGTTGCACATCTGCATTTGCTGTGCACTTAGAATTCTTGACACAATGCATGGAAGTTTGTTGCTGGGCCTGGTTGCTAGTGGCTGGGTTCCACAAAGGGGAGGAAAGCTAGATGATGGTGGTGGTGGTTAATTAGACTTATATACCGCACTTCAGCAGGAGTTCCCAGGGTAGTACACAGCATAAAATACAAGATAAAACACAATAATTAAACCAAAACAACAGAACAACGACCCCGACTTCTGACAGATACATTTAAAAGGCTGTAGGATATTAATTAGCCCAAGGCCTGGTTGAAGAGGAGCGTTTTTGCCTGGCACCTAAAATTTATATAATGAAGGCGCCAGGTGAACTTCTTCAGAGAGAGCATCCCGCAAACGGGAAGCCACTACATGGGATCTAGTTGCTTGCATATCTTCTTGTCTGGATAGTAAGAATAGTTTTATTTCAAGTTCTGTGTATCTTTCTTTTAGTTTTTTCTCTCTCAGTCAGTATAACCTTTTCTGTTTTCAGGGTGTGTAAATGGATAGGAAATTTAAAAGTAAAAACAAACAAACAAAACCCCCTTTTAAAGAGCTTTTCTATCAGAAAAACAAAGGGCGTAACATTTACTTATACTCGGCTGTAACAACATTTTGCATCTGACAAAGTATTGGCTGTGCTCTCACACTAAGCAAATCCGTCTTCCAGAATCTTTCTGATGTTTGTGGCATCAAGATGCTTAAAACACCTGACAGGTTACCACAAAAACTGACACTGTCTTTTCATGTTGTTTCTAGTACCCATTTTCCCACAGTTACCAACTTGTCCGCCCGCCCAACACATATTTTAGCAATGTTAGCCGAGCAATTTAAATGTTTCATTAGAAAGGGAAGCTGACAGTGTTTCGCTGTCAATATAAAACCACAATATCATTAGATATAATCCCAGTCTGTTGGGTAACACAATAGGAAATCACAGGGTTAGAATGCAAATTATTAGTTCATTCATAAGAGGTGTAAAGTTGAGCTCATCAGCATAATGCCGGGTCACTGGAATCGAGTGACTATAGCATTCAAACAGGAAGCAACATGTAGCAAAGGAACACCAAAAGCTCTCCTCCTGATGCCAATCCTGGCAGTCTGAACTGTGATCAGTAAGGGAATTATTGACACAACTGTGTAGAATTGCCATTTAATAATATAAGGCAATGTAGCACTTTGCAGCTTGCAAGGCTATAGACCAGACATTGTGAACTACAGCTCCCATCAGTCCTGACAATGGTCAGGGGGGGGGGATGTAGTTCACAGCAGCTGGAGGGGGCCGAATTGGGTACCCCTGCTATACCTGGGAGAAAGTTCATTGAATTCAATGTGTCCTACTTCTGAGGAGACTTGCATAGAATTGCACTTTTTGGTGGCCAAGTTAGAATTTCTTGCCTAAATATTGGCAATAAATGGGTGTGATGGTTATGAAGACACTTTTATGTATCATTGTGTGTGTGTGTGTGTGGTTGTGCTGTGGAAGTTGAGGCAGAAGAATTCTAGTTGCTTTTTTTTTTTTGCTGTAACTGTGAGTTAAGCTAATTAACTGCAATATTCCTAAATTCACCATCTGCTTAGCAAGGAGCAAGCAGCACCTGTTTACTGAGTAAACACAAATGACTTGTATTTATGTTACTTTCTTATCTCACAGCAGTTAAGAGAAACGGCTTGTTAAACTGGCATACAAACCTTTAATTCATACTGCTTGTTAATGTGCTTAATCACAAGATTGAAAAAGTAAGCCTGCAATTCTTGGAAAACATTATGTTCTGTATGCCAACCCTAGTAAGTATCCCACAATGGCAATCACATGATTAAGATCAGTTAAAAGGTCAACTGTTAATAAAAGCCTACTGCCTTTCTCTAGATTGCAGACACCAGGAGCATCCTGTTGCAAAAATCAATACACATTGGTATTAATTAATTGGACTTTTAAACATAGTGTTGGATGTAATAAACCCATTACGTACGTAAGTTCTTGGAAATTATTAATCAACAGTCAACTCCTGATTTTAAAAAAACATAATTTATTGCATATGAAGCAGCGAGCCATCTCTGTTATCCAGTATCCATCTTGCTTCATCACACATGCATTTTTATTTATTTTAATAATTTATATACTGCGTAACATCAAAGTTTCTAAGCTATGCACAACAGGGATACAGCCTAAAGGCAGTTACATTTAATGGTAAAATCAGAAAGTCTCACTTAAATTTCCTGTGGAAATAATAATAAAGTCTTCACCAGGAACTCGGAGGGAGCCTGTCTGATCTCAGATGGAATGGAGTATCATGAGATTGGGCCCACAGTACTGAACACATGGCTCCAGTGGATATGAGCTGGACATCTGAGCCATGGGGGGACATTAACAGTGACCCCCACCAGAAAACAATGATTAAACCGGGTGGTCTGTCTTACATGCTTTAATATTTTCTTCCCCTTTCTTCCTGGGTGGTTTTTAATTAATTGGTCTAAAGAGGCTCTGGAGTAACGTTTTCCTGAGAAGACCAGACAGAAACTAACATATCCGGTGTCTCTTTAAATTTGATACTTTATGGGCATGGAGTAGTATGTTTTCTGAAAACAAGTCCCTTGGTGTGTTTCTTACAGGAAGCAAACAAACAAGGGGGCAAGGCAAGGCTAAAGAAAACACCACCCGCACAAAAGACAAAACCCACAACAAAACTACATGTTGTGTAGTTATGCACTTCAAATGTTGAACTTTTGCTGGATAAAGAACAGTTTGTTACCTGAATTGTTTTATAGCAGGGGTGGCCAACTCCCAAGAGGCTGCGATCTGGCAGTGATCTACCCCCTTTTTGGGGGTTCAGATCAAAGTTGTTGAGCTTTTTTTTAGGAAGGAGGGGGGCCATTTTTTGGGGGTTCAAGTAAAAGTTGTTGAGCGCCATTTCCCGCTGCTATCCTGGATTGTTAGATATCCTGTAGACTGTCCCCTGGACAGATGAGGCTGCTGATCCCTTATTTTCAAATCTGAAAGTTTACAGCTATGGTTGTTGAGCTTCTTTGGGGGTGGGGGCAGTGATCTACCAAAAATGTCCAGTGATCTACTGATGGATCACGATCTATCTGTTGGACGTGGCTGTTTTATAGCATTTATTTTCTCCCTTCCTTAGTCCAGTCACCATTGGCAGATGGTTCTAGGACTCACTATATTTCCACCATGCCAGGGCTCACCCATGTAAGAGCTGATCCACTGGTGTAGGAGAGGATAAAAGCCCTCTTGGCGTTTACTCCGCATGTGGCACTCTCGTCACTGTAGTTCTTGTTTCTTTTTTAAAAAACAAAAAACTATCCAAAATGCAGCAATGGAGACTGCAATCTGCAGTAGAAGGGCCAGCAAGGTGAGAAGGGCAACTAAACCCCTGCCTTGTATTTTTCTTCTGGGAGAAAAGAATAGAGGTAACTGTATTTCTGGTATCATTTGCCCTAAATAGTCTGTTTCTAGGTTTTCCCCAAGTTGCCTTCATCTTTTATATACAGTGGTACCTCGGGTTACATATGCTTCAGGTTACATATGCTTCAGGTTACAGACTCTGCTAACCCAGAAATAGTGCTTCAGGTTAAGAACTTTGCTTCAGGATGAGAACAGAATTCGTGCTCCGGCGGCGCAGCAGCAGCAGGAGGCCCAATTAGCTAAAGTGGTGCTTCAGGTTAAGAACAGTTCCAGGTTAAGAACAGACTTCCAGAACGAATTAAGTACTTAACCCGAGGTACCACTGTAGTTAATGTGTTGGTAGCCAAATCTGGTTTCAGCCGTAAAGTGTTGCATCCGAACCAGTGCTTAGGCTACGTTTTCCTGCTCCAGGAAATGAGGAACAAGGCTGGGCTCGCTCAGACTGCATGCAGCAGCAGAGAGCCCCATGCACAACTTGGTTTGCATAACTATGATGTATGGCTAGCCTTTGTTAGGCCAATTGCCATTTGGCTATTGTCTGGAGTTAGCCAACAGGCTACCAGCTGACACCTCTTTTCTAAATACACAAGTCTTCGGCATGCTTTAAATATTGTAGGATAGCAACAGTTATTGACATGCAAATGACTTTTTCCAGTGCTATATTCCACTTTGGAGATTAAAAATCCAGTAATGACTGTTAGGACTCCTCTAGAAGGTGATAAATCATGGCTAATCGTTGAAGGAAGAAAGCTGTAGTGATTGTGTGCTAACTACAGTCCTAGTTAAACTTGTAAATTAATTAATTGTGGCCGCATCTCCTTGGGCTGGATTCTTATAAACTTAATGAGAACAATCATGGTCAGTATTTGCTTGTGGTGGCATGCATGGCATTGAAGGCAGCAGCAATATATAGTGTTTTAGGCTAGAATAAGCACTATGCAAGAGCACTGACTTACTGGTTTTGGATGTGCTGCCTGTCAAATGATGTGGAGAAAACTAGGTCCTAGATACTTTCAGTGGTTAAAGAGGGCTTCATATTAGTGGGTATTAATAAAGAGAGAGTGTGTGTGTGCACTTGAACAGCTGTCACCGTTTATTATTTTATTTTATTTTATTTTACATTGTGTAACATTAAAGTCTGTCCTACGTTAATTTAGGCCACATTTTACTTTGCAAAACACAACTTACCCAGACAATGAAAGGTATTTCCTTACCTGACTTTCAAAAATAGTGGCATAGCACATGGGTGTTTTGTAGTTAGACAAGTTGTGTACATGACCTCATTTGTTGTTAGCCCAGGAGGGTGCCAAAACTTCCTCAGTTGTTGCTTCTTTGTCATCCTATTTAAACATGCAAGACTTCACAGCTGATGTAACAGAGCACAAAATGTTAAGTGAGAAGGATGCATTGAGAGATGAATGCATTATGCAGCTTTGATTGTATAAAAAATATTGTGCAATGTTCCTTTGCACCATGAAACAAAGTTACAGGTAGTTTTGAGACTTACAGTGCAAACTGAATCATGACTGCTCATGATCCTGCTGAATTTAATGAGGCTTACTCCCATGTCTGTGGGGGTTAGGATTGCATGAGGGTTAGGATTGCATCCTAAGGCACTATTGAGTAGCGCAAGGGTGGAGAACCTGTCAGACCCACTGAGACAAAAAGTTTCCCCACCCCTGGTCTAATGTATCTGAATAAAAGCAAGAACCAGCCACTGAGATTTCTTAATTGGTTTTTCATAGAACTGTAGAGTTGGAGAGGACCTTGAGGATCATCTAGTCCAGCCCCCTGCCACACAGGAATATGCAGCTGTCCCTTATGGGAATCGAACTGTTGCTGTTGTCAGCACCACACTCTAGCCAACTGAGCTATCCTGCTCACGGGGTATGCTTTCCCAGAGCTACGTAAAATGCACTGAAAAGCCAGGTACCCATTATTGTACAGTACATTTATATATTAATATTGTCAGAGGAGCCTGAATTATTAGAATCATAGAATCATAGAGTTGGAAGAGACCACAAGGGCCCTCGAGTCCAACCCCCTGCCAAGCAGGAAACACCATCAGAGCACTCCTGACATATGGTTGTCAAGCCTCTGTTTAAAGACCTCCAAAGGAGGAGACTCCACCACACTCCTTGGCAGCAAATTCCACTGTTGAACAGCTCTTACTGTCAGGAAGTTCTTCCTAATGTTTAGGTGGAATCTTCTTTCTTGTAGTTTGGATCCATTGCTCCGTGTCCGCTTCTCTGGAGCAGCAGAAAACAACCTTTCTCCCTCCTCTATGTGACATCCTTTTATATACTTGAACATATTAAATGATGCTAACACACTTTTCTTTTGTTGAAGACTTTATTTTTATTTTTCAACACATACATTCCAAGTACTGTTAGCACTGAGTTGACTTATACATCTCAATGAGCCAAGGTACTTTGTTAGGAAGGAGTCTGTGAGCTTCTCAAATCCTTCTCAACTACCCCCATTCCTTCATTGTGGCTGTGAGGAAGAGGCTGGGAGATTTCATTTCATTTGCTTCAATAGCCCATGGTTGAAGTTGCCTTGTTTCAACAAGTCATAGTTAATCACAGCTTGTTGCCCTTCAATTCACTCTTCTTTGCGCCTCACATTCCTTGACTCCTGCACTCAACTAACTGGGGATAAATTACGTTGAGAGGGAGAATCCAATGTCATTGGAGGCCTGGCTTGGTATATAGTTTAAGGTTGTTTGTATGTAAAGTAGAGCTGTAGGCCTCATTGCAAAGACCTAAGGGGCCTGATAAATCCCACACACATTATGTTTGACGTCCCTGTTGTAAGCAATGGTATGGATTATAAGGATCAAGCCCTGCAGAACAGGACATAGTTTTACTGTGCAATTATTGAAGGTAGGCCTGCAATCTATTTTTGGAATGTGTAGGTCATAGTGTCAATAACTGACTGTCAATTCCATCAGATTTATTTTACATATTTGCCTTATTATGTTCCGTTTATCCCTTTGCATTCCTTTATGTCTTGTCCAGTCATTTTTGAGGGACTTACTCTGGAGCAGAACCTTGCACTGGCAGATGACACCTTTTTATCTGATGCTCAGCTCCTGAACCATGTGGCTAACTGGCCTTACAAGTTTTGTTTCCTAATTAGATGAGTTGAGTTTTTATAATGAGAGGAGTCATTAGAAGGCAGGATTAAAAACCAGCCCTGCTTTTAGGGTTCTTTAACATACCTGCCAGCATTATGGAGATGAACGATGCCCAATAGGTATAACTGTTCATGATTTTGCAAATGGCATAATCTATTAATGTGAGCTTATTAGTGTGCTAATGGAGATACACTAAAAGCAAGACAATTCTCGGAAGCAGAACCTTGGTTTTGACAGGTAAAAATGGAAGTCCTTTTTCTTTTAGCCTTGAACAATTTGCCTGAACTATTATTATACATTTGTATGCTTGCATAAAAGAGTGCATGTATCTGGTCTGACCCTTTTATAGTTTGAATTTTTGCTCAGAAAAGATTATCTACTTTCAGGATCCTTACCCCAATACCCCATTTTACTTTTGGAGCAGAATAGAGCTTGCTACATGTAGTATATTCATTTTAATACAACATCTGAGATACACACACACATATATATAATTCACTCTGTGTCACAAAAGGTATTTTCTTTATTAGCAATTTATTTATTACAATTGCTTATGTGTTGATTTCTTCACTTCTATAAAGATTGTTTCAAAGCACAGCTGTGTTTAGCTTTGTATTTCGTGTAAAAATCATGAATATGTTGGAATAGTGTAGTAGAATTTTAGTGTGCATGTGTGGGGACAGGATAGGAATTGCTACTAATTCCACGAAGTATGCTGTTGGTATATATTGGAGCTAAGATGATATCTGGAACAGGACTGCTGCCAAGGATTTGCCATTTGCTGGGGCCCTACACCCCAGCAGGGAGGTCACTGACAAGAGACCCCTAGACTTGGGGCATTGAGGAGGTAGATTAAGTTGGTGTTTGTGGAGTGTGTCGTTTCAAAGGTCCAGCAAAACCTGGACTTGACACTGATAAAAGAGAGGTTAAGATTTGAGTACCAGTTCCCTCTACTCAAACTGACTGGTCCCATTTTGAGTTTGGTGCAGCTCCATTCAATCTGTATCTTCCTCAAAATAGGTCTTGCACCCTACCCATTCCTATTTCCTCACTTTCCCAAAGGAGAAGAGATTTTGTAGCGTGCACAACAAGCAGCAGAGGGATAAGTTGACCTGAGAGATCCCTGTGGAGCCTTAGCATGGCTGCACTGGGTATGCAAAATGTTACCTGCTGCCTGGTATTATGAGACTTGCATGGCAGTGTTCTGATCCAATGCCAGATCACACACAGAAGGAAGCATGGGTTGGTCAGGACCATGGATAGTTCCAAGTTAGCCACTTGCTCCAGCAAAGGTTGAGAGACTGAGCCTTTTTAAGCTCCTGCTCTTAGACTACCTCTCTTGGGTTCTACCCACTTGTCACTAACTCTAGGTTCTTAAAGCCCATTCCTCTAAGAGGGGCGCTCTGTTCCCTAGCCTGGTGCATTCCCTACATTGCTGGACTGTAGAGGTACTGGGGGAGGTATTTGGTTCCTCAGGTACCTATAAAGATCCAAATTCTCGCCCTACTGATACAGGAAGTTCTTCTGGGGGCTCATATTCCTCAGCCTTGGACTCAGTTGTTTCCTGATCCTTCAACATCAGGTTCAGAGCATCTGATCTGTCCCCTTAGCTAGAAAGTCTGCAGCCTCTGACTCCATGTTGTAACCACTGCTGCACTCTGGGCTTGTAACATGCATCCATGGAGAAGATCTTTATGATTCAGTTCTGTTTTTTCCTTGTCCCTCTTCCTATTCACCATGATGTGGTCTCAAATAGCATGATGGTCCACTTCAGAAAAGGGTGTGTGTCTGTTGGCCTTTCATGCCCTATTTAGTCTGTCTTCTATTACTGTTGTCCTTGTGCTACAGAGGCATACATGGGTGTTTTATTGCCCAGGCAAATATATAGGGAGGGAGGAGACACAAATAAATTTTAAATAATATTTTGTTTTTATATAATTTGTGAAGCCCCAAGTCTAGCACTGTTGATTTCTATAGATGCTTTAAACTCTGTTTATGAACCTTACAGTTTGATATAGAACTATAGCTAATGAATTATCCAGAATCACAATTGACAAAACATTATAGTTGTCTTTTACATTAAGTTTTCACTTTTCTTTAATGCTTGTTTTAGGATGAGAGATGGACAATAATTTCATATGGGACAAATCAAAATACTGGGCTCAGTATTTCATCATGGGGATATTGGACTGAATTTGGTTGACCCAGAAGCAGTTAAATTGAATCATAAGTGTAGTACTCTGAAACATTTTTAGTTTCAATTTACTTAAGTTGACTTATTTTGTGTATAAAATCAGCTTAAAGAGTGCTGATTGATTTTGATTCTATACTAAATGTTTGCAGGTGTTATTCAAAATAAAATAAAAAATTAGCTTTTGTGGTCTAACATTCAAACTTTTGATGCAACTTGAGATTGCTGGATAAAACTGAGGATTAAAAAAATCAACAGCATTGTGTCAGAAAGTGAAATGTTATTAGTGAAGTTCAAATGAGGTTTCGGGATTCTCAAAGACTCTGGAGACATTTAGCTGCCTTTCCTTTCCTATGTAGAATTGAATAGGGGCAGTCAATCAGTGCTTTCACTTTCCTCATGGAATGAATAAAGCTGAGGCTTTTATTTACAGACAGCTGAGATAAAGGAAAGGAACTGTGTGGTGGCCTGCATTGTTTCTACCAGCTATAATCTAATGTTGCTTCCACAGTCCTCCTCCCTGCCCCAGATATTTTTTTCTGAATAAAGAGCTCAAGGAATAATTCCTTTGGCATTAGTTTCTTAGTCCAAGATTATTCACATGTGTGAGAGTTGTTCCACTACAGCCTAAAAATGACTAAAGCAGCAAACCAGTACAGAAGCACAATTTGACCATTGGCTAGAACTAGCCGTACAGTCTGTAGCTGACTGCTCAAAAGTAAGCCCCCTCCAGTTCAACTGGACACACTTTCAGGTAAGACTGTATAGGATTGCAGGCTAAATCCCCGAAACATGATCAACTGCTTTGTAATTTTCTTGGGTCAGCATTTTATGCAGGGCATCATTAAAAAACAAACAGTAAATGAAGCTGGTGGTTGCTAATATACTGTGAGGTGCTGAACTTGCAGTTTATAGATTGCCCTTTTTAATGAAATAGCATCAAGGTCTTAAAAAAAGTTTAGAGCATGATTTATAAATCTACTTTATGAAAACCCCACAGCCACAGAAGTTTCTTTTACCATGTACCTTGTTCCGTTAATAGCAAGAACAGAAACTTTATTCAAAACTTGAGAATCAAAACAATGGTTATTGTAAGTGACATTCAATATTTATACTAGCTACAATTTTAAGATACTGAAAGTCTGGAAATGGAAATGGAGAACCATGTTTTGTTGACTCCCCCACCCTTGAAAAACAAAAACAAAATAAAAATGCTTTTAACTTGCCTTGTAATTTTTCTTTTCCATGAAAACTCTGTAGAATTTGGGGGCATTATTTTAGATGGATCCTTAGCAAATTGGTAACAACAAGAACAACATTACAAAACATCTGAAGAAGTGTGCATGCACACGAAAGCTCATACCAAGAACTAACTTAGTTGGTCTTTAAGGTGCTACTGGAAGGAATTTTTTTATTTTAACATTACAAAAG
The DNA here is from genome assembly GCF_965113315.1 of Podarcis vaucheri. Lineage (NCBI taxonomy): Eukaryota > Metazoa > Chordata > Lepidosauria > Squamata > Lacertidae > Podarcis > Podarcis vaucheri. The sequence goes on along the minus strand of NC_138759.1, from coordinate 98,953,457 downwards.
GTATTCATACAAACTGAGAGCCTAGGTATGTGTACAGAGTTTCTTTATTAAGTGTTGAGATACACAAAATATGGCTTGATAATGAAGGGAAAACTGCATATAAGAATTAAGCAGCATGTAAGAGTGGGTAAATTATCAATCAAAATAACATATTAAGGACACAGAAAAGAATAGAATGAAGAGTTTTTAATTTGCATTACTTTTTTAAAAAATAGAGGTTCCAATTGCTCTGCAGACATAGGGAAAATGGGCAATAAATATGTAAGAAGCTAATTTATTAACTTGGTTCCTGCCTATTATGGGGAAGACAAGGAGACTAGTTTGCTGTCTGAAGACATAACTTTTCAAACACAATGACTATCAGTTGCAATGTATCCTGTGGATCCTCATAAATCTCTATAGAGCAGGCTTTTTTATTCCTCACTCTGCAGGCTTTTTTTTACCCACAGCTCTTCCCAACAGATTGGTTCACAAAAGAGCATTGCTGGCTCCGTCTTCTCACTCATACTTTATCCAGTCCTACGCAGTGGGGTTCATTGGCAGTGAATGTGTCTAGGAAGGAGTTGCTGTCAGCATTGTTGACACTTTCAAAGAACTTTCTTGTAGAACTGTCAAGGAAGTCATTATGGTGTGCATTAGTTGTATCGTGTGTGTTTTAAGTATAGCGGTTGTTATTGGCAGTGTTGATTCCAAAAATTTATGTTGGTATTTGGGCAAGATGCACTTAGAGGTACTGTTGACCAGAAGCAAGCTGAACAAAGTGATACTCCTCTCAGAGCTTCTTGGGTGCTCTGGGCAAAGTGAGAATGGTCTTGGGAGTTTAGCAGGTGGAGGAGACTCTTGAGAGTCCCATGGACTGCAAAAAGATCAAACCTATCCCTTCTGAAGGAAATCAGCCCTGAGTGCTCACTGGAAGGACAGATCGTGAAGCTGAGGCTCCAATCCTTTTCCACCTCATGAGAAGAGAAGACTCCCTAGAAAAGACCCTGATGTTGGGAAAGATGGAGGGCACAAGGAGAAGGGGACGACAGAGGACGAGATGGTTGGACAGTGTTCTCGAAGCTACCAGCATGAGTTTGACCAAACTGCGGGAGGCAGTGAAGACAGGAGTGCCTGGCATGCTCTGGTCCACGGGGTCACGAAGAGTCGGACATGACTAAATGACTAAACAACAACAAATCTTGAACCTCTGTGGAGCTATCTTTGCCTGTGAAACCTGTGACTGTTAGGGAAGAACACATGTAGGGAGGGAATAGGAGCATGGCGGCTAGTCCCACATGTAACCACTTGATTGTACAATACCTACATGTAGTCATTTGCCATGGTTTTTTGTATGGGCTTATGGGTACAAACTTTTATGGACATGCAAAATGGGTATAGGGATGGCTGAGGGAACATGGAAAGATGGGTCCACATTAAATCAGCCATCTGTACAATTTCTATGCATTTTCAGGCTTGTGTACATGGTTTAGGACCATATATAGGAACAGTACAACTCGTGCTACTCCCCAATCATGCATCCTGTTTTATTCTCTTAAGATTCTTTGAAATGAATGATATAGAGATGGAGTTTCTTTTTAAAAGAGATGGGTTATCATTTCTTCTAAACTTCATATTTTTGGTATTGAAAAAGTTCATGTTTTTGGTCTTTTAAAAACACCTTTCAGTTTGCTTTTAAGTCTACTTTACTTTTGTTGCAGAAGTTAGGGAAGTAAGTGTGTTATCACAGAGTAGAATAAAAGTCATATGCAGAACTATAGACCATTTATTAAACAATACTGTATACCAAAAGTGGAGTTTTCACATACAGTTATGATCGCAAACCACTTTTGGGTTCCCACACCCTGGGAAATAGTAGGTGCTTATATGTATCCATTTCGCTGTCAAGAAATACAACAAAAGCATACAAGTGCTTTAAAATATATGTTATAAAATATGGCAGATAAATCAGTTTCTGCCAAGGGGGGTTGCCGCATTGATGAGCAAGAATGCTATGGTGACATACAAATGATACATTTTCCCAGCTGGTGAAAAACGAGCTCCTTTTTATGCTTTTCTTCTTTCCACAGGGAGAAGCTGTCTGTGGCTCGTCTACAGCAGGAAGTTGCGCGAAGTAAGAGTGACAGAACAATGGTAAGTTTTGGCTTTGCATTTGTGATTTGTCCTGTTCCCATTCAGGCTTCACACACACTGTCTTTGTCTGTGATTACAATCAAAATGTAAACGTTCGATTTTACAGATGATGAAATCATAACACCGCTTAGAAAGAGATCACTTCTTTTGATAGCAGGAAGTGGTAGAGAATCCCAGGAAAACATTATCGGCCATCATAGTGGCTTGCTTTGACTCCTGATGACCATATGAAAAATCATGCTCATTAGGTGCATAAATAGGCAATTTTAAGATTGAAATCAGATACACTTCATTAGTAATTAATCACCCAGTGCTAGCTATGGAGAATGGACAAAGAAAACCATGGAAACATGTGAAAGATTGATCATGCTCATTCTTAAGTCTTTCTTTCCATTCACCTTTTCCATACTCCATGGAAATCATTTTCCTGCTGTTACAGTGTGAAGCTAGAACTTGGCAGTAGCTTGGTTTATAACTGTGACCACAATTTTAGTGAGCCTTCTTGCACTTTTTCTTTCTATACAATACCTTTCTGAATGTAGCCTGGTTGTGTTGGTCTCCCCCCCCCCCCCAGGATGAAGATAATGTTCCTGTGTTGGCTAAGTGAAACCCAAGGATTAAAAACAAAAGGCCCCATCCCTCTCTGTCATTTCTCATACCCATATACAAGCATGCATTATAAAATGCAAACACAAGGTCTTGAACTGGCAGTCTCTAGTTATGATGACCATCCAAGCTCTTAACAAAGGCAGTACTACAGAGATCAGCCAGTCCACGGTCAAGGAAGGCTGCCTCTTTACAGTGGTAGGTCAGGTGAGGTGACTGTTCCTGACTGCAGTTAAAGCATCAACTTTATTGCTTATTGATCTTCTCAAGAGATAGTCTCTTCATGCCTGCTACACTTTGCCTTTCCCTTTACAGGAGCTGCAATACACTTGATGGTCAGGCACTAGCACTAGTTCATATATTACTGCATTTAATCAAACTGCAGAAATATGAGTGACCTACTTCTGATTCACTGTAAAATAAATTATATTTGAAGTGGGACTTATTTTTCTTGCAGTGATTTGGAAGCACACACACACACGTTCGCATCTGTAAGTTCCATCCTAAACACTAATTGCATGTTTGTTGAAGTTGAGTTCTTATTTATCATATTTCATACTTCACCATCTTATGTTTGCCCTTCATTTGTCAATTCAGTTTTGAATGCAATTATTAGGTAACACACAGTTTCTCAAAAAATGTAACTTGAAAAACAAGACATTGCACATACTTTTGTAAACCAAGAAATCTTTAATAAAAATATGTTTAAATGAATAAATAAAATCACTTAAGCAATAAGAATCTAAGGTCAGATATGGGGGCTCCAAGTGTTGGTTGGCCAGAGGTGTCATTCATCTTTATGCCAGGGGTACACAAATGCTACCTTCCCCACTAGTAAAATGCAAAAGTCTCTTCAAGGAACTCTTCAAGGAACTCTCAAGTGGGCAGAAGAGAAAGTACTTCAGTTCACAGTGTGAAAACACGCATCGTCACTTCACAAATTTTCTAGCTGGTATACACATTAAAATGGAATAAATATAGAAAATCTAACATTAAATTCCAAAACAGCCACATGTAGGCAATGTAAGAAAAGAAAAAAACAAGCCATGAGTAAATCCCACTGAAAACCACTAAAAAGCACCCAACTGTCATCTAGTGCAACGTAGGTTGAAGCCATACTGTTTTTAAGTGCAGCTTGTGGAAGAACTTACCTTCGGCATTGCATCCTAATGCCTGATTGGGCCAGGTGCTGTTGTAAGGATTTGTCAGTTTCCTGAGTTTCATCACACCATTGGCTGGAGCATGCCTTAGGCTGCTGAACTGAGTGTTAGTAGTGACTGCTTGAACAGAAGCCGCAGCTGCAGCAGCAGGATGCTAATTGCGACCAGCATCTTTCCCAGTTTAACCACTTGTGTGGCCTGGCTGTGGCAAATATCAGTGCTAGGCCCTCTGATGATGTTGACTCTTAGCCCTCAGGCAAGAGTAGCTGCACCCTGCTGCTCCTGGTGCTCAGTGGTAGGTCTGAACTCACTGAGGATGAAAAGCAGCAATGAGCAGGCACCGTGATTTGAAGCATTGGTCCCTTGCTTATAGGTCAGCACCAATAAATCCATTTACATGATTGTCATTTTCTACTGATAACAAGACTCTGGTTAAAAAGGAACCCATGCAACCTCTGGGCTAAGAGTCTCCTAAAGCTGTGTCTGAATGTAGACAATGGCAGAATGTAAGGATGATCTAATCGAATGATAAGGTGTATCTAATCTAATGATCCAATAATGTATATCTGGTCTATGATACACTGGGTGGTTCTTGAATTCATTTTGATAGACTTCCAGTAATCATTCTATCAAGGAGGGTTCCTTAATATCACATATGTATTTGTTTAAATAGAAAGTTCATTGGAACTTTCCGTGTTCAACACGATTTGTAAACAGATGAAGTGAAAAGGGCCCTTTTCAATTGTGACTTGTAATAGTGCATTTATTGTTGGCTTTTTAATATTTGCCACCTGTATCTCTGCAACACCTGTAGATCTGGAGCAAGAACGTGTAGCATGAGAACTTTTTGACCTCTGTGTCTTGCACTTTCCATTTGTCCCAAGATTTCCATGCCTTCATAGAAAACAGTTTCTAGTTTATACTGTTGCTTTCTCAACATGAATAGTGTTAAGAACATGCTGTGTGGGATTTCATTCCATTCGTACAAGGTTTGGTGTTAATCTCCCTTCTGACTATAACCAGCTGAACATTTCATCTGTAGCATTTGTAAGAAAGAAAAGGTTGTGACACTATCCCAGGTAGCAAACTGAAGTCACTGCAGCAGAAATTAGTGGACCAGTATAACAGTAGCATTTGCAGCACAAAGGTGGTTTCACATACCTGTCAAAAACAGTACATGCTCATACTCAGAACAAATAAGTGGCACCTGTATAATAGTTGCATTTACAGAACACATTTCTTGTCAGAGGGGAAAGGCTGTTCAAGTTTCCCTGTATCTGAATGTGACTCAGATTCATTTTGAAATGTCATGGGCCACTTGGCTCTGTCAGGAAGTGGCATGTTTTGACGGCTCCAGATACAAGAGAAGGAGGAAGGAAACAGAAATGAGTAAGATGGGGGACTGGAAGGTGGGCATAAGATAATTATTTGTGCCTAAGTTGGCGAAAGGTGGAGTTTGGAAGGTTGTCCTTCTCAGTTTGCCATGCCTAGTGAGCATCTTGATGAAGATTGGCATCTTGAGGTTGCAAATACTGCTGCCATTGCAGGTTGGGACTAGCTATAGAACTTGTGCTGGGGCAGGGACCTGCACTACCTTTAACTGGCATGGCTTTCCCCCACAGACTTCTGTGGATTGTAGTTGGGTTATAGTTGGGTTAGATCAATGTTTCCCAAACTTGGGTCTCCAGCTGCCTTTGGACTACAATTTCCATTATATCTGACCACTGGTCTTGCTAGCTAGGCATGATGGGAGTTGTAGTCCAAAAACAGCTGAAGATCCAAGTTTGGGAAACACTGGGTTAGATTTTTAGCGCTATCACTTACAGAAATACAGTGTCCCAGGATCTCTGGGAAGAGGGAATGGTTGTTAAACTACTTTGGCTGCATTGTGGACATGCCCTTAAATTTGCATGTGGCCACAATTCAGCAGACAATTACATGCACATTATCTGTTGTTTTGTAGCTAGTGCTATAATTTGACACCACATTGTTTCCTATGGTAGAAAAACAAGAGTGTCTTCAGTGAAACAAAATACCCAATATAACTGAAGAATATAAGCAGCCATTATTATTATTATTATTATTATTATATAACATTATTATTATTAATACCTGCCCTTCACCAGTAGGTCCCAAGTCACATGTGTTTGTAATGATTTATATTTTAGCACAAGTCAGATTTTCAGTATTATTTCATCTACTATTTGCGGCTCATACTCCTATTCTTTGCATATTTCAGAATCCTATGTCTCCTCCTAACAACATTAGCTCTTATTGCATTTTCTTTGTCCATTGGCCTGTAGCATAAATTATGGCATTCAAGCTATTTATTTATGAAGGTTAAAATGGAATCAGTTGTGTGATATTCCCTTTCATGTTGGCGTAGAAGTCACTAAGGGTGGGCCAGAAGCCCTTATTTGCTGTGTTCCCCACTGTGGGTTTAAGTGATACAAAGTGATTATCGTGGCTTCTTCTCTGTATCCATCTAATTCACACCTGCACCCTTTTGTAGAAACACACCATGTTAACTGAATATGAGATCCCAGCTGAATTGGTCCCCTCCCTTTTCGTAATCCTTCAGCGTTAGATTGATTTATGAATGTATCAGATTCTTTGTTAGCATGTAAACCTCTAATTAATTTAAAGCCCTCCTGGGAAAAATTAAAGCCCTGGTTAAGACTTTCAACAGGCTCAGATGGTGCTAATAATAGGAAAACAAGTTATATTAATGAGTTTCAATGTGATCATCCCTATCACTGCTGTACCATAATTTCTGGCAAAAAAATATAGTCCACTATATTAAAAAAGAGGAAAGAAAAAGGTTGAGCATACAAAGAACCCTAAATAAATTGTGCTGTGCCATTTGAGATGCTACTTCTTTGAGTTCTTGAGAATTGAGTTATTGAGAGATATAATGAAAAGTCTAGATTATGAAAAGCCAATCCTGATTGTTTATCTAGCAAGATTAAGCTTTCAATTAAAAAAAAGATGGGGGAAAATGATTTTTCCTGGGAGTTTTTGTTTAATAAGGTGCCCTTTTGAAAACATAACTGTTACGTTCTGACTTCCTGATATATCGAATGGCGCAATTCATATGCTTTTGGATATGCTCCAGTTAATATGTATCTATTTTTGGGTCCTATGCCAGCCAGTTTCATTACACTGTGCTTATTAAAAGGATGCATTACATTAAAAAAAAATATGCATTCACATAGAGTCATTATTTAAGTGTCACCTTAATTGGAGAATTCTGCATTGCCTGGTTTGGTGGAAGGGGGAGAATAGTAATTTTCTTTAGTGAATTTTCCATCTAAAAATATTTGAAATGAGCTATGAATGATACAGTACATTGAAAGGGGTTAGTTCTAGGGTCAGCAGAAGACTGCTAACTTGGTCAGTGCCTCCCTTTCCTTTGCATATGCTGAAAAGTCACTCTGGATGGTCCCTAATTTGAGGAATTTCCCATTGAAGCACACCTATGGTGCAGCCCACACTGTTCAAGGGAGTCAACTGTACACACATTTTGGGGGGAAACACTTGCTGATGCAGTTTTGTCCCCACCCCTGTGTGTGTTCAGTCTACACACAAAATGACTGAAAAATGCTTAACTGGGCAAAAGATTAGAGAAATTGTGAAAGGTGGCTCATAAAGAACTAAAAACCAAGAGTTCAATGGGACTCTGTGAAAAATGTATAGGATTATTGGTGGAATATTAAACTGTGGAAACGGTAGAAGTGTAAGAGCTAGAGCAGGGGTTGGCAAACTAAGGTCCGCGGGATGCGGCCCACTGGGCTTGTTAATCCAGCCCATGAACCTTGCGGACCCTGCCGCCTGCTCAGTCAGTCCCTGCGCTAAACCGCCGTGGCTGACTTCCACAACGCTGGCACGGCTTCGGATTGGCTGCAGGAAGCTCCCGAACGCTGAAAACCCAGAAGTAAGTGCTCTAGTTTCTAAACATTTTTCAGAAGCTGAACATCTGATGCGGCTTCCACTTGAGTGCAGGAAGCTCTCCTTGAGTGCAGTCGGAAGCCACGCCTTGGTTTTCAAATGGTTTTGGGAGTCAAACAGACTTCCGGAATAGATTAAGTTTGAGAACCAAGGTTCGACTGTACTATAATACAATTCAAAGCAGTTTCGTAATAACAACATAAAATATTATTTAAGATGTGCTGCATATTGTAAAGAGATGTTTTACATCAGCTTTCTTGTAATGCAGGGAAACTGTAATATTTATTTACTTGGTGGTTGAGCAGGCAATTGAGCCCAGTTCAAGTCCAACATTGTGTCTGCTACAGCACTAATAGCACTACCCTTTAATGACATATACGTACAAAACCTTATACCCAATGAGTTTGCATTCTTTCTGGAAGCATACCTCCTTCTACCAGCAATAAGTCAATGGCTTCTTTGTGACTGACAGTGGTTATGAATATATCTTGCAATCACCCATCCTTCACTGATCATGTTGATTCTATTGGACCATAGTGGAGAAAGGGCCATAGCTCAGTGGCAGAGCAACTGCTTTGTGTGCAGAAGGTCTCAGATGCAATTCCTGGCATCTTCTGAGACTGTGGGAGAGACCCCTTTCTGAAATCCTAGAGAGAGCTGCTGCCAGCCAGTGTAGACAGAACAGAGCTGGATGGAACATTGGTCCGATTTATTATAAGGCAGGTTGCTATGAAGAGGCCTCTAAGGTATGTATGACTAAAGCTCAGGCGCAAAAGAGGGCTCATGTGTTGAGAGTTTTGTATTGTTTTTTTAAACACAGAGTGTTTTCAATATTCCAGAGCACCACAGTAAGGGCAAAGTACTTACCATTGCTATAGAGGTTCCTGCTTTTATCGTTTAACCTTCTCCCTTAATGTCTGTGTATTTCTCTTTGCTATTGTAACTCTCTCCCCCCCCCCCATGCTATGCGACTTGAACCTCTTCTGACATTAATGCTGCTCCATTAATCAGCTGGCAGGGAGTGCATCTGAACTCTGCACAGTTGGCTTTGTGAGAGGTCCAGTGCGTTCTCTCGGCAGCGTGCTGGGTCTTTACTGGGGGAGTTGGGAGTTACATGCCTGCTTTTGAAATAGCTGTCTTACACATGGAAGCGCAATGTACCTCCTCCAGCTTGGAAGCGCTTTTCTATCACAGAGGAGATAAATCTGTGCAATTGCCTGGGGCAACTAGGAAGTCTGTTGATGCAAAAGCATTAAGGTCATTTGGAAATTGATGTTGTTTAGTAGTAAATGAAGTGTTAACAGATGAGATACAAAAGACTAAATTATCCAATTTTTTAAAAAGAGAATTTTCAACATTCAATGTTTTTGAATTGGTTTCCAGTAGCTGTAGCTTTAATAAAGAATAGCATATTCTTGTAAATGTCTGGCATTTCTTCTAACATTTCCCCCAGGATTGTTCTCCGTTATTTTCTGCTTGCATAGGTGTGAATGTATGTATAACCCTGTTTTGCTAAGGTTAATTGCAGATTCATTTTTGAAATCAAATCCCATCCCAAAAGGAGAAGCGTAGGTGAGGCCAGCAGACGTGTTGTGTGTATGTGTGTATGTGTGTGTGTGTGTGTGTGTGAGAGAGAGAGAGAGAGTGTCAGTCAGTCAGTCATTCGGCCTTCCATAGATCACTGGGTGCAATTTAGTGCTACCCACTTCCAACCATTCGATCTGCACAAATGTTCCAGGTTGCCAAGTGTAACAATATGCCTTCTCCCCCACATGCTGTTTTGTGGGTTAGGTAAAGGTAAAGGGACCCCTGACCGTTAGGTCCAGTCATGGACAACTCTGGGGTTGCAGCGCTCATCTCGCTTTACTGGCCGAGGGAGCCGGCATACAGCTTCCGGGTCATGTGGCCAGCATGACTAAGCCAGAGGTGAACCAGAGCAGCGCACGGAAACACTGTATACCTTCCCACCGGAGCGGTACCTATTTAGCTACTTGCACTTTATTTCTGGGGTGTGGAGTAGAAGATGGGGGGGAAGACCCTATTGTGCAAGTGGAAGTCCTTGTGTAGGGCTTCTCCTGATGAAGCAGGTTAGGAAAATCTGGGTGCCTAGCTGCAATTGCTTGGAGCAGATATGAGGGTATCTTGCTACCCTCCACATGTTGTTGGAGTCCAACTCCCACCAGCACTCACTGGCTTGGCCCAGTGGTCAGAGATGGTGGAGAGTTGTACTCCGGCATCATCTAGAGGGCCACAGGTTCCTTGCTCCTGTCTTCAAGAAATGTCAGCAGAATTTCCACTGTTCTGAATTGCTCACATATGTATCTAATCTCTGCAACAAGAAATCTCATAGGTTTTTTTATAAGGTTGTTAGCAAAAGAGCACCATTCTGACACTTCTGAAAATTGTTCATATTATGAAATCTACTTTGAATTTAATTTAACAATGAACATTAAATTATATTAACTCTTCAACAAAGTGAAACTCATTTCCATTTCCTAATCTTCGAAATGACCTTAAATGCCACCCTGTCGTCTTTTGGAAGTCAGCTGCTAGGAATTTTGCAGTGTGGTGCCAGGAAATAAAAACCTGTTGCTGAATGACTTCTGTTTAAACTCTGTATCATAAATCATCCTTTCAGACCCTGACTCTATTAGGCCAACTTCTAACCCATATTGCATTAACTTGGAAGTGTCCTGCTAGGGTTCTTTAAAAAGTACTGTACCACATATTTAGATTTGCTGCAATGTTACCACTAAAGCTGGAGCCACAACAGAACGCTGGACCTTTTCTTTAAAGCAGTTTCATCTTCTACCTCATTTCCATTCACGCCCCCTCCCCTTTTGATTTGCCTTGCCTGTTTCTGTTTAACACTCTATTTCTGCCTCCTGCTGGACATCTCAGTCACTTTTTTGTGGTAGATCACACTGTGCAGATTGGATGTCCTGCAAGCAATTCCTTTTGTTTTTTTCCCTTTGTAAAATTTATTTTTTAGCCTTCTGTTTAGATACAACAAGTTATAGGCTAAATAATGATTATGTGCATCTTGCATATTCAGTTTCTGTGTAATCTAGAACCTCAGCAGACATGCTTTCTGAAAGCTGCCCTCTTAGTTGCCAGATGGTTTCAAACTCCAAAGCACAACTCATTGATTGAACTCAACATTAGATTTTTCACCACTTTATGAGGATATTTATTGGTTTGGGGTTTCCTATCATCTCTAGACTTTAGGAAGCATATTTGTGAGGCACGTGTGACTCACAAACCACACTCGTAAACCACACTGTAGGACAGGCTTCCTCAATCCCGACCCTCAAGATGTTTTTGGTCTACAACTCCCATGATCCCTAGCTAGCAGGACCAGTGGTCAGGGATGATGGGAATTGTAGTCTCAAAATATCTGGAGGGCAGAGGTTGAGGAAGCCTGCTGTAGGACTTGCTTCAGAATAAGTGTGTACAGAAGTGGGCTTTAGCTTCTTTAATCTGAGAGTGATTGTTTCATCTTAAAAGGGTTAAAATCAAAAAGGGTTATAAGAAACCCAGAAGCTAAGGGCCAAACCATCCTATGATACAAGAGATCCATGCATGTCTCTCCTGTTGAATGCATGCTACTTTGGTGATCGGTAATGAGGTTAATTTTGACCTTTTCCTTCCATGTTGGTTTCCCAGTCTAAGCCTCCAAAGTTTCTATTAGCCTAGTGGAGGGGGGAAAGGCAATTAAATGCATTATACCTTTTCCTCCCATTTTTTTCTGCAAAGTTTTAATCGGAGAAATAGTTGTTGGAAAAGATTGATCTCCCCCCCACATCCAAAGCTGATTTGGGCTCTCCACTGCTGCTTTTAAGCATTGAAAATAGATGTTAGGTGAGCTGCAACTTATGTCTAGTTTGGGCCTATCTTTTAAAAATTGTTCTGTATTTTTCAAGTTCTTAAAAGAGTTTCATTTTCTCACTATTTTCCAGGAAATGTAGAGTTTATCTCAGCAGTGCTCTACTTAATAGTAAACACTACTCTTACTAAATTCAAAGTAAAAGTTTTGGCTTTGACAACCCCTATAACTGTTAAATCATTTTCAGGATTAAAAAGGATCAACATACCTAATGCATTAGTCTTGTGTGCATGTTTCATGGATGCCTTGGTTTTCACAGTGTTTATAAAATGAAAATGCACTCAGAGCATTATCACATTTAATGGAATCTGCACCTATTGTGGCTCTATTTCTATTATTCCTCTTAAGAGTTTCTTCATAATAGTCTTTCTTTAAAATAATACCAGCTTTTAACTTCCTAGATCATAGCTGTGTTTAGCAAGAGACAGTGCTCAGCAACTCTTATATTCCACAATGATCGTATGACTAAATCCACTTCTTCATCTTCCTTTACATTTTTTTAAATTAAAATTAATACAAATACTAACTTGGTTTCTTTTTTCATTTTGAGCATGTAACTTATATTGAGTTTCAAGAGGAAACCCCCTCCCCAATATTTTTCAAAGTACACAGTTATCTGTGTCACCAAAAATGATCTTCAGAAAGAGAGATGATCCTTTATAACTGGCCGGAATATTCTGTTTCCTTCTGATTTTTTTCTCGTTTTCTTTTTCAAATTAATGAGCATAAGATTTATCATAACATATTCATAAAATATATGATGAAAATTTGACCCGTTTATAGTGTGAATTACATTATTGAGTTTCAGCTCAGTAAGCAATAACTGGCAGTTCTTAATATAACTGATTCTCCTTTTCTTCCAGAAGAGGGAGCTGTATACATTTAAATAGTTCCATAACTAAAAACAAAACAACAACACACAACCACCTCTGTTTAAGTAGAATCTTTATCACAAGTGATGATTAGATTTGCTTGTTGCATTTTCTCCATCTCTATATTGAATGAATACTACACAGAATGTATAAACTTTTTTTTTAGTTCCTCTTTCACTTTGACAGCCGCATATGTCATATTGTATTGAAATATCAGCCTAGCATCAGGCTGAAAGACACTCTTACAGCCTGATACTAGGCTCATGTTTCAATAGAATGAGTTCAAAACCAGTGTCTGTAGTGAAAATGCTATAAAGTTGCAGCATTGGTGGCATTCTTTAAACCCTATTGAATCAATTCCACTTTAATTTACAGTTACGTGTAAAATTTGGTCACAGCACTTACTTATAAATCCCAACTTTCTTTAAAATGCTGACTTTCATATTTACTGGATGAAAAACATGGGATATACTGTCCTTATTTTTAGATTTAGTTGGATGCTCTCTCTCAAGTCCTCTTGCTGGGAGCAAATAGAATTGAAAAAAGCAGCAGAATGTAATTTTGAGTTGGTGCTCAAGTTCACATTATTGCAGTACATTCTTTGCAACAGCTTTTAGAAAAGCATTAAATCTCTCTATCTCTTTCTCTCTAAGCACACACACACACAACAACAACAACAACAACCACAACCACAACACAAACACACCATAATTTGTATAAGAGGATAACATGAGGTTGTTAAGACCTCAGTGTAAAATACATATAATATTTCCAAAAGTACAGGATACAAGGTAAAAAAAAGTAGCCCTGAGGTGGAAGTTGACATTTATACATTAGATAACCCATGCAGAAGCTGATCAAGGGAAAGTTGGAGGGAGTTCCACACTATCCACTGGGTATATTTAATATCACAGAAGCAGTTCCCTCTAGTGTGGAACAAATCCCATTTTATGGCTAGGAACAGATTATTCTGCCTGGGGCAATACCTCAGTAGCTAATAGATACGAAGCGCATAGACACTAATAATACTGAATTGTGACTACTTTAATTTTAAAAGGTTAAGCTCAGCAATCCAGAGCCCTCCCCATTGCCCAGGGGCAGTGGTGTGTGTTGGAGGTAGGGTAGAGCTGGGTTAATAGCAATGCTCTTTTTTTAAGTGTTGGGAGAAAGTAAAATTTATAGACATTAGTTATTGTGGTGTTCAATTTGGGTTGATTTAAAAAAATCTCAACTAATAATTAAGAGCAATATTGCGGCTTGAGGAAACATACAAGGGGGCTGTAATCATAGTATAAGTTTCCATATTATAGCATTCAAAAAAAGTATCTTAACTTCCAGAATAGTATGTGGGTTAAACCAGTGTCACCTCTTCTGTCAAATAATGCACCACTTGATCGGATTACTTTGAGATTGTACAAAAATCATTTAATTAAATGCTTGTTTATTTAAAATATTTATTATCTGCCCTGCATACTGTGATCTCCAGGCAGGGAACAATAAAAGCATGTTAATAGAACCTATTTACAACAAATAAAATTAACAAAAACCATCAGAGGCATAATTCACCTTTCAGGTTTCTTATTTACCTAGAACCAAGCAAGCAAGCAAGCAAGCAAGCAAGCAAGCCTCATTTGTTCAGCTGCTATTGCTCATTTCTTTTTCTGTAGCCTTCTTATGTGTTCAAGGTCAGGCCTTCAGCTGACTGATAAGAATTTGAAAACACAGATTTATGCTACTCGCAGATGTTTGACCCCAATGTCCTACCCGTGCCGTATCGCTATACGTGCATGTGGTTTTTCAATTATCAAAGTAATATATGCATCATTGTATAATGCAGCCTGCAGTTTCTCATCAGTGCTACTTGTGAGGAACTTGAGAGCTCTTTACTAATTCAATTTTGTTGTCCTAACAATAACAGTAACAAATACTGCAGATTTCTGTGGAACCACATTTCTCGCTAGCTCAAGGAAGTTGTGCTATAAAAGTGGGTCAAGATTTATTTTCAGTGTTAAAACAAATTCCCATCCCCTCTAGTGTTCAGTTAAGTGTTCTGATCTAACCAAAGTTAGTCATTGCTTTTGGGATTATGAGTCCTGTTGCTTTCAGAGCAATGCAACTACATCGGAATTCAGAAAACACATGCTGTGGAAGCTGCATTTGCAGAGTTAATCAGAATGTGGGGAGAATTTGACACTGGACCCATGGATAAACAGGAAAGCCACAAATGATGGGTTGAACATTTTATTTAAATTGCACCTGCCGGGGAAATTAGAAGAGTAGGAACCTATCTTAACTATATCCTTGGGCCAGCCAGACCTTGCCCATTCTCAGGGCCATGACAAGGCATCACCCCAAAGCTTGGGCTCCACTTTGTGGTGAATAAGGATGTCTTCCTATCCCACCCTTGGCCAGTGCCCACAACTCCGGGCAAATGTGGCAGGTGAACCTCAAGAATGTTCCATATCCAGGCTAAGGACCCCATAACCCTGAGCCCTTCACCTTCAAAGGTGCCTAAGGGTGATCACCTGCTGCCATATCCAAACTTTGCCTTTCCTACAGCTCCCTGCCAACAATGTAACCAATGTAACCATGAAACCAAATCAACCAGAAAAGTGTCCTGATCCACCTCAAGTTAGCCATGGCATATAGGAAGTACCATTGTTTTCAAAGCTATGCAATTTCATTTTATAAACATTCACTTGCTAAGTTAATCAGAATGTGAACACTAAACCAGAAGTATTTCTGCAAGAAGAGCCTACTATGCCAGCACTTTTTTGTCCCAAGGAGTTTGTGTTGCCTTCCTCTGACTCAAAGGACTCGAGTTTAAGAACGCCTAGTGACACCGCTGTCTTTCCTGCTCCATTGGAGAAAATTACTGCTAAAGCAGATTGGTCTCCTTTAACTAAAATGGCTCCTCTCATGGAAGGTGGTGGCAGTGACTTTGGAGTTGCGTCTTCATCAACCTTCAGCTCAATCTGATGATGACTGCTTCTGTAACCATGTCTGCACTCTGGTCTTATTGACTCTCTTCATAGAGTTGTCCAGAATGCCACTGAAGTGGAGGTCACTGCTTAGAACAGAACAAATCCTATGAATCTTTAGTCAAAAGTAAGTTCAGTAGTACTTATTCCCAGGGATGTATGTTTAAGGTTATAGCTTTAGTCACGACTAATTCCAGGGGGCTCAGAACCTATATTGTATCACAAATCAATCCTAAAACACTGCACTTAATATTTCAAGTAGGGCTGAAAAGGGGAATTTATTGTGGCCATTTACCAATATGTAATAAAGAACTTTTGTAAACATTTAAATCCTGGGTGTTTAATCTGTTATCCTCTACATGTTGCTGTAACTCTTGACCCTTGACCATTGGCCATGCTGGATGGGGCTGATGGGAGTTTGAATCCAACAGCATCTGAAGGACTGCCGGTTAGCTACCCTTGATTTAAATGTCTGTGGGAAGCTTCTCCACATCATTAAATATAGTCCTTTCGCTTCACTGAGATAACAAAGCTCACCTTCCATTGTCAGCTTTATGCATGGCACCCACACTTAAACCAAAGGACTAACACTTGCATCTTCACATAGAATAGTTCGGTAAAAGCATTTGTTGTTGTTTAGTCGTTTAGTCGTGTCCGACTCTTCGTGACCCCATGGACCAGAGCACGCCAGGCACTCCTGTCTTCCACTGCCTCCCGCAGTTTGGTCAGACTCATGCTTCAAGAACACCATCCAACCATCTCTTCCTCTGTCGTCCCCTTCTCCTTGTGCCCTCCATCTTTCCCAACATCAGGGTCTTTTCCAGGGAGCATACTTCAGGTTTAAAAGAATGCCACTTTGGAACCCTTGACACCAAACTACTAATTTTTACCTAAATTCTCACTTTATAGAAAATAGAAATACTGTCCTGTTTGTGGGAAGTTAGTTAACAATGGGACAGAAGAGCTGTAGTGTTAGCTCTGTCGTTATGAAGACACCCCACTGATGTTTGATAAGCCAGCTGCGGCGCCTGTACAGCTTTCCAACTAAATCAGCAGGCTGGAAGCAAAAATACTTTCCCCTGCTGTTTTGTTTCACTGTTATCAAAAAGTTTATGAACACAAATGCAATTCATTTCATTTTAATAATTAGTTTTGAAAAATTGCAAATTCCAAGGATATATTTAAGTGTTTCTTATGAGAGTTTACATATGGTGTGAAATTAAAGAGGTTAGCAAATTGCTTAGAGGCACAGCAACCACTGATGTCACATTTCAGGAGTTGATGATATGGTAGAGACTATATGTTATATAGATGGTAGAGACTTTGCTCTAGTGGGGGCCCATCTGGTGGCCAGACATGGAACTGGGAGTTGAAGGTTGACGTACACTAATTTCTGTTCACAGCCAGATGCCTTTAAGTATGGTCTTCTCGAACCATAGAAGTGGTTTGGAGGCATGAATATGCATCTGGGAAAAGCCCAATTCAGTTCTGCCTCTTCGGGCAGCCATTAACTCCCAACTGAATGTTTCTCTTCTTCCCTGCTCCATGTTGGATACAGATAACCTACCATTTGAGGGCAGAAGTAGTCCTTCTGGTGTTATGTATTCATATTAACTGCTTTGATGAGAAAATGAACTGTTGTACCAAAGCTCATTTCATTGTTTTGCCACTGCTGTTTCATCTCTCAGGAGGTGGGTATACTGTGGGCTAATGAGAGAGCAGAAATGTATCTATAATGAATTAGTCTAGTTTGGGAATTATTGTTTTTAGGTAGACACATTAAATGCAGTTGTAGTCTACTCAATGGCAAATACTAAATGTGGTCTACTAAATGGCAAATCTAATTGTATATTTATTGCTAGTCAATTATTCCATGACATATTATCTAAGAAAGAAAAAGTTAACTTGGGCTATAAAAGTCAATCCCTTTCTTTCCTGTTCTATGTATTCTTAGCAAGTGGAAAGTTTTCCCAAAAGAAGCACACTTACAAATTCTATTGAAAATGCCCGAGGGAATATATTATTCACCCTGCTTCTTCATAAAGAATGCCACTCTGTAGTGCTTACCAGAAGAAGAACAAGTGAGAAATACTTGATCAAAGTTCCTTCGTTCCTCATAGGTGGAGTAAACTGGACAGTCTTTCCACAAGAGAAACAAACAGAATCCCTCTGCTTCCAACATACTGAATATATTTCTAAAAACACTCTTTCTACCTTTGTTCTCATGCATTATTTGCCTGTCCCTGTTCTAAAATACATGTTCTTCCAGGAAAAATTAAAAAATAAAACCTCAAAACTCAGCAGTCCTCCAAATTCCTCTTTTGACCCCTGTCATCTTGCTGCTTCCACAAGTTACTTCCTCAACTGATAAACTCAGTCAAGGATACTGTCAGGGAACTGACATCGGAGCTAGAGGCGGAGGGAAGGCTCTCAAATGATGCTGGAGAAGGGCCCAGCAGGGAGTGAGGCAGCTCCGCAGATGGGGAAGCAAATCAGCGCAACACCAGGGATATAGAGGGGCTGATGGGGGAATCGGCGAGAGGGCTCCAGGACTCTTCACCGGACACCAGCGGGGAGAGCACGGGTCCTCCGCTACCCACGCCCACCCTGCGCAGAAGACTTCCGCGCAGAGAGTAGGAGGAGACTGGGTGTCAAACAACTTTTATGTTGGAAAAGATTTAAGAAACGCCCACTGACAGATTCTGCTAGCGACTGCGGCAGCCACGAAGTGAAGGGCTGCCCAGACTGAAAGGTTTAGCAAGGCAACAAAGCCTGGAGAGGCGGCAACTTACACACGAGCAACCCATACACATTACAGATACCGACAATATGTAAACCCACCTAAATCTGAAATAATTCTTATGAACTCTGCCCAGAATCTACCTGCCTGCTCTAACTACTTGCCTATCATTTCTGAGACACACTCAAAATCCTGTATGTGGCTGAAACCACAGCTGCTCTGCTCTGCTCTCTCCAGTACCACACAGTCTATGCAGAGACTATTTCTTTTCCTGTTCCTAAGAGTCCCATAAATGCTCTCCCTTCTACTATTGTTGCAAGACACTTTACACTTATCCACATTTTATCTGCTCCCTGACCAACCCACAAGCCCTTTTGTCACTGCAATACGCTTAAGATGAAAAATGCACAGCAAAGCTCCTTTATTTTTCAGTTGTCTTTAAAAAAAAAAAAAATTGTGTGGTTGTCCTATAGCTATTCTGTACACTAATGTAATGGCATCAATTCACAGATATCCCCAGTGGTCCCTAACTATTGTAGGTGATCCTGGGATAGACACAAGCCAAGTGCAAATGCAACACAGTCTGATTACAGGTTAATTAGATGGATTGGATCCATCTCTTCCTCTCCTCTCGTTTGAGCATTCTCCTCCCAGTTTTGGATATAATTATGATAAGCAATGCATTTCTGCCAGCATTTTCTCTACCCATAGGTAGCACTCATTGCAAAGCTATTGTCTGCAAAGTTTCTAAACTGTGCTTTGGGCTATGGTTATCAATAATGTTGGTGCAGACATATTGGACTGGTTCACTCATGCCACTAAACCATATTTTAGTGCTATATGAACAAGCTAGACTAAGCCCAAGCCAAACTTCTGTCTTCTGTAAACCCACCCTGACGCCCTTCTCCCCCACCCCCGTGTGTGGCCAGAGGAAGGACTTCTGCACAATCTCTGGTTCATACACAATGACAAACCAGGATTTGTGTCAAGTGAAATTAAATGCTGCAGAAATCCTTCTCAATGCTGTGCAGGAAAAGGAGAGTTTAGAGGGGAACCATGTAAGCCATGAACGCAGTGGATGTAGCCTACCTTGATTTCAGCAAGGCATTTGACAAGGTGCCCCATGATATTCTTGTAAAGAAGCTGGTAAAATGCGGTCTTGACTATGCTACCACTCAGTGGATTTGTAACTGGCTGACTGCCCGAACCCAAAGGGTGCTCATCAATGGTTCCTCTTCATCCTGGAGAAGAGTGACTAGTGGGGTGCCACAGGGTTCTGTCTTGGGCCCGGTCTTATTCAACATCTTTATCAACGACTTGGATGATGGACTCAAGGGCATCCTGATCAAATTTGCAGATGACACCAAACTGGGAGGGGTGGCTAACACCCCAGAGGACAGGATCACACTTCAAAACGACCTTGACAGATTAGAGAACTGGGCCAAAACAAACAAGATGAATTTTAACAGGGAGAAATGTAAAGTATTGCACTTGGGCAAAAAAAATGAGAGGCACAAATACAAGATGGGGGACACCTGGCTTGAGAGCAGTACATGTGAAAAGGATCTAGGAGTCTTGGTTGACCACAAACTTGACATGAGCCAACAGTGTGACGCAGCAGCTAAAAAAGCCAATGCAATTCTGGGCTGCATCAATAGGAGTATAGCATCTAGATCAAGGGAAGTAATAGTGCCACTGTATTCTGCTCTGGTCAGACCACACCTGGAGTACTGTGTCCAGTTCTGGGCACCACAATTCAAGAAGGACACTGACAAACTGGAACGTGTCCAGAAGAGGGCAACCAAAATGGTCAAAGGCCTGGAAACGATGCCTTATGAGGAACGGCTAAGGGAGCTGGGCATGTTTAGCCTGGAGAAGAGGAGGTTAAGGGGTGATATGATAGCCATGTTCAAATATATAAAAGGATGTCACATCGAGGAGGGAGAAAGGTTGTTTTCTGCTGCTCCAGAGAAGCGGACACGGAGCAATGGATCCAAACTACAAGAAAGAAGATTCCACCTAAACATTCGGAAGAACTTCCTGACAGTAAGAGCTGTTCGACAGTGGAATTTGCTGCCAAGGAGTGTGGTGGAGTCTCCTCCTTTGGAGGTCTTTAAGCAGAGGCTTGACAACCATATGTCAGGAGTGCTCTGATGGTATTTCCTGCTTGGCAGGGGGTTGGACTCGATGGCCCTTGTGGTCTATTCCAATTCTATGATTCTAAGCCCAAGTCTTCATGCAGATCAGCCCAATGCTAACCAGAGTTGCTTTGCCTATGTTGAAAGAAAAGAGATCATACTCATGTGGGGCAAGGAGTGTGATGGTCCCAATAACCAATTCATTCCCTCAGCTTCTGTTCATGATCAGAAAAGCATCATGGAACTGTTATAGGCTCATCATGGAACACATGGATATATTTGGATATATTTAAATCTGGAATTTAAATTTCCAACCAATACAAATTTGAGTTGTACTGATTTAGGAGTAAAGTCTATCAGAATTATCCAATATATTATTAACCTCATCCCCACAGCTTTAACACAATTATTGGTTCAAAGGGTTGACGATGTGTCTCTAAAACCCTGTATTAGCCATAATGCTCATTTATGTTATTAGTGTCACTGCCTTCCATCTCTCTCATTAACAGCAGCCAATATAGTCATTAAAAAATAGAAGCTGTACAGAAATTAAAGCCACACAGCTAAAAACACTCTTAACACTTAAATTTCCCCTAAAGCGATCTCCATGCCTCTTGGAAAGCTGTAGAAACTTGGGAAGCCTACAGTTTCTCACAAGTAAATCCATGAGCCTAGTTATAGGATAAAATAGAAGGAAGGAAGGAAATGCAAAGCAAACATAGTCAATTATTGCATCACCCTTACTCTGTTCCCACTAGTCTGAATACCAAAGTGGCTATCCTGGTAGCAAAAACACCACCTTTCCGACTAGACGTGGGATTTAATATTGTTTGAACACTTTCCATGTGCAACAGTGATAATTATCTGAAAATATTTGCTGTGTCTGATCATCCTAATAGTCTGAAGGTAACACACAGGAAAAATGCATTCAGAATGAATTAAAATATGTTTCATTCAGTAGCACAATAGCAAGAGGATATACATTTCAGAAGTCTAAAAAAGGTAGCTTATAAGAATAATTACACCTTTGATTTATAGTAATCAAATGTAATATCTGGCAATATGAGGATTTCCAGAATTGTAATGAGAGGGGCTGTCCAGCCAACATGCCCCAAAAGCAGTGATGTTTGTTCACTGATCAGCCAGTAATCCAGATCATATGGCACTAGGAGCAGAGAAGTGTATTCAGACAAGTTCTGTAGAATAAATAGCTGCAGTATGAATAAAATACCTAAGTCACAAGACATTAGGGAAATATTCTGAAGTGAGAGGTAGCAAAATATTGCAGGCCTACACAGGTTCTTTAGATGTCATTCGTCTAACATTATTCTGGAGCTGGCAGCTATCAAGGTAGTCCGGAAAGGAATTGTCTCTCTTTTAGGACACTGAATCATGTGATGCAGCATTAGGGTTATCTGTGAGTTTTGCTACTTCGTCAAGTTGTCCTGTTCTTCTTCAGCATCACAGAAAAAAAATGGCTGGATTGACAGTAATTTATATTCACTACACTTTATGGCTGAAGAGGTATTGCAAAGCATGTTCTGGGCAATCTATTTAGAATCCATTTCTGTGCTCTGGATAAGAGGCATTTCATTGATGTGCCATGATCAGATTCAAAATTGGTTTGAGTAACTAGCTACAACAGATATATGGATGACACCACTATATAATGACTTGCCTGAGACTAAACAGGATGCCTTGAACCATTCTCTTCAATCTTTTTGCATAAATTCTGAGCAAACTGCATCTCCGATTTGAATTAAAGCAACATCTGGAGATACCAATCACAGTAAGACAGAACATTAAATTCAGTTCTTATATTGTAAAGTCAGACATGCTAAAATGTGAGCTATTCCTTTTTCTCATGCAACCTTGTATATCATCACCAAGCACATGAAACGTTTGCTACGTGCAGCTGAGATTGAGCTATAGCAGGGGTCAGCAACCTTTTTCAGCCACGGACCGGCCCACCGGCCCTCAGACCGTGTGGTGGGCCGGACTATTTTTTTTTGGGGGGGGGAATGAACAAATTCCTATGCCCCACAAATAACCCAGAGATGCATTTTTAAGAAAAGCACACATTCTACTCATGTATAAACACCAGGAAGGCCCCACAAATAACCCAGAGATGCGTTTTAAATAAAAGGACACATTCTACTCATGTAAAAACACACTGATTCCCAGACCGTCCATGGGCCGGATTGAGAAGGCAATTGGGCCACATCCAGCCCACGGGCCTTAGGTTGCCTTCCCATGAGCTATACACATACCTGTGTGTATTGCTCTAAACAAAAATGCTAATTGATAATGTTATTTAAATACATAGTGAGCAAACTTCAAATCCAAACCAACTTATTGTTTATGCTGCTTGGGTACAATAAGCCTTTTAAGACCCAGCTCAGCCAGTCACAACTGGTGTGGCAGTATTGTTGGGGGAGAACTTAATAGGCCCATGTATTGTGTACATGGTTGGATAAGGTAGTGTATATGAGATATCTCTGCTCAGCTGGTTATCTAGGAGTGGAAATCATTCCCTCCCCCCTTCCATCACTACGGGAATTCTACACATCCCTGTTTTTCTTTCCAGCATTGCATCTGGCCATATGGGAGGAGCAGCTTGAGGAAGTTTCCATCAAAAAAATGGAAGGCAAGGAAAAGTTCAAGGCCTGCCACTTTTCCACTCCAGATCACACTGTCCTTAGGAATTGTGTTGTCAGAGTTTATTACATGCATCAACCTGTAATGTAGCCTTACCTAATATGTAGGACTTACTTGCTGCATTAATTCCAATTGTCAACCTGAAAAATCCTTGTGCGGAAGCATAAAGGAGAAAGATGACATGAGTGAGAAAATGTGGGAGGCACAGTGAGAGTTGAAGGACTGTGCTTCCCTTTTACACCACTGGTCTTTCATGCAAACTCCTTTCAATGCAACATGGAAATATCATGAATGCAAAGAAGTCATGATATGGAAGTGTCATGAAAAGTGCCACAGGAAGGAGTTAATGGTTCTGTATGATGTCCATTGAGTTTCATAAAAAACGGTGTCATTGGCATTAAGTAGTGAACAGTATGGTGGAAGTGGCCACAATGCAGAGTGAAAAATGGTGAGTGATTAGGCAAATAAAAGCATAGGGATGAGTCAAGGAGAATGGAACCGAGTTGTGCCTCCTTTTGTCTAATACTCAGGTTGTTGATCCGAACAGAAGCTTCAGAAGCCCATTAAGTGGTAAATCCTTGGTGGAGCCACACCATATTGTGTATACACTTCTGCGTTTGATTTTTTATGAAGGATGAATGGTCTGCATTGAGTATATCACTAACATACCAGTAAGTCATTACAAAAATATACTAGTTCAAAAACTGCAATACTTAGTATTTATCTACTAGCAGAGAAACATATTGTAACTGGATCAAGACAGAGATTACATATTATAAGCATTATTTATTTTGCTATTGATTTAACCTTATCTTTCACACTTGTGAACATTAGATTTTTGTATAAATTATTTCTGGCCTAATATCATTTCCAGTTTTTATTTGATCTCAAAAAACATTTCATTATGTTTAATTTAGGGAAATGAGATTTCTTTAATTACTGGCTCTAGAAGCTATTAGAAGCTCAATTACATTTGCAAATTCATTTTTGAGTAGCTTTATGGTTTTAAGATAAAAAATTAAATGATATGAGAATGTGAGCTTTCTTGTTCATTGAAATGACATTCTCTTCTTTTCTTACTTCTTTGTGGTGCATATACATCAAGGCAGGGAAATATACCTTTGAGTAAAAAAAATTAATTAGGCTAGGAGCTTAATATCAGTTTCAAAAACTCAAACTTGGCTCTGAGCTTCAAATTTGAATAAACAGTAAAGATTTCATTATAGGAAAAAGCATTTATCACATCCCTTCATGTGCCATTGGAAATACCATAAATAGCTTGATCTGAAAAGTCGTCGAGAAAAGATGGGTACCATGGATGCAGGTGTCATTTCTGAATCTGATATGGCTCGAAACAGTTATAGTGCCATAGTGAATTATATACATATTAGTGCTTTGATGTCTAGAGACCCAGAGTCTCCAAGTAAGACTGTAAAAGGCCATCTACCTAGTAGGATTTGTTTATTAGTCTGTGGAAGATGACAAGCAGTTTTAGTAGTGTCTCTAGTTTTATTGGCCCTGGTTGCTTGTTTCACATAATTAAACAGCTATTTGGCAGTGGTACCTTTTCATTTTCCAAGTCCTGCCAGGGTTGCACAGCTGGAGAGAGCAGGAGCAAAGCTTAAATGCCTATTGCTACTTTATGTTGTTTTTGCCTTTTTGCATATACAGTAACTTCACATGTAATAGCATTCTAAATTTCTAAATACAGATTAATTTTATACTTACAATGAAAAAAGAGCTTCTTAACAACAGTTACTCTGTTGCACAGATGCAATTAAAGCTGTGCACAGTGCCAGATAAATAAAGCCAAATTGGAATTGAATAAAGTCACTGTCCTGCCACTTGGTGGCAATTTTGAGCTACTGCATAGCGAGTGCTGGCATCAAGGAAACTACTTTAATTCACAGACATTTGTTTAGAAGAACTACATCACCAATAACACCATTGACTAAGAATGCGAATCATGAAATCTACTGTCCATAAAGCATCCCACCAGAATTACTGAAAATCTTACAGTTCCTTTCTTAGTCATCTTAATAGACAAATGCAAATAAAGCACACAGAATTTGTAATTGCCAGCTGTTGAATGGATTTCTGTTCTAGTGACAAGAACTGTTAATTTAGGAGTTACTTAGAATGGAAACAGAAAACATAAAGCTGCCCTGATTTACAAATTGGAAAATAACTGGTCCTTAGTTGAAGGGAACATTAAACAGAAATCTATATTATATTGCCACTACCAGGGCAATGACTAGGAATGTTTGGTTGCTTAAAGAACAAAGCATGCTTCACATCAGCTTCTTTGAGAGATGGGGAGGTCCTCTGTTCAGCTAGAATTAGAAGTTTGGAAAAGGGATGGTGAAGACTGAGAATGTAGCCCAGTAATTAAGAAGACTAAGAGGCGAAACCCCCAGAAACAAGTATGCTGCAGGGTAGGCAGTGGTCTGCAAAAGAGCTACTCAAAGGATAGGTAGAAATATAAATAGAAATGATAGGGTTTGGGGTTTTTTTTTAAATGGCAGCGAAGGAAAGGGGCTACAGAGACGGGGTGGGTGGAATGAGGTGCTGTGGAGACTGGCTGGTTGAAGTAGTTGTGGCTGAGTGAGTGGTAAAAACATGGAGTTGAAGGAAGAAAGGGCTATGGATAGAATAAGATAGGCCAGTCCCTTGCATAAGGTCTGGAGACATGAAGGTCTGCACAATATTGACAGGAGAAAGCCAAAGGAACACACGGTAGCATCCCTTATTAACAAGCTTCTGGAGGCATCACTTGGGGTAGGACCAGAGGCAAAAGCACATGCAGCAACAGATGCAGCTCCTACCCAAACTATATACAGTACCATATTCAAGCGACACAAAGGGTGGAGGTTATTACACACATCTCTCCATCCAAGCTGTAGAAATAGGCCTGGAGAGGATTTGTGGCCTGGGGACTAGATAGGGAAGCCTGGAGTCACATTCAGCTTCTAGGTTTGAGGTTGCCCACCTCTGGTCTGAAAATCTAAGTCTCCCACTGTACAGCATTGTAGCCTGGCAACCCTAGCAGGGAATCAGCGGCAAATAAACCATGTGAGTAGGGTTGGATTTTCTGTAGAACTAAACCAACTACTCAGATTTGGGGTTCAGTGCTTCAAAATGGAGAGGGTTCCGCAGCATGCATGCAAACTCCAGCCACATGCATGCAGCTCCCCTTCAGACCTCTCTGCATTCAGCACAAAGGTTTAAAGAGAAATTAAAAGTGTATTCACCTAAACCTGCTTAGAATCCCCGTTCAGACTTTCCACTCAATACAGGGAATTCTGAAATGGACATATTAAACCCACATGCATTTGTCTTGAACATTTAAATAGGTCAACTGAAGAAGAGAGAGAGAGAAAGAGTATTTAAAATAGCTAAAGTGGACAGTTTTTAGATCCTATCCTGCAGATAATTCTCTTATCTTTTCATTCCCCTCCCCCTCTCCTTAAAGTGCATACAGCAACTATAGAATGTTTAAAAAGAAAGGCCTTTCTCAGTCCATCGCCACAAAGTTATTACAGTCTATTTTGTGTTACTTCACGCTACTTAAATTTAATCTATAACAAGCGCAACTGGAGGGAAAAAAACCTGCAAAAGATAGCTGTCAGCTTTAGCAGCCCATTTTGGAATGGTAATGAGAAACCAAGGCATACTAACTAACTAATCTAAGGGAATTGAAGAATTGCTACTTGTCTAATGTAATAGAATGATTCTACTGTAAGCAGCTTGTAAATACTGAAATGAGCAGAAAACCCAATGCACATTTCTCTCTCTCCCCCTCACTCTCCCGCCCTCCTCAGACTTCGGGGTGTTAGTTGTTCATGCTGTTGAAGCCTACAGTCAAGAAAGCTGCAATATGCTGCAGAGTTGTTTGTCAATGCCTAAGTTTATTTTCGTAAAGAAGTATTGATTGCAGGATGAGAAACATTTAGTTTAGCAGCAGTCGATGAGGAGCAGACAAAGGGCTGTCTATGCTCTGAGTAATTTAAATTGTATACTAAAAGGTACAACCCCAAATATATATTACTGTGAAAGACACTGGTGTGGCACTGTGTGCATGGTATAGTGTCATTAAATAATTTGGTCACTAGGTGGCACTGGGCTTAGTCATATTTGGAAAGAGTCCGGAGTTGCTTATTGCTCTCTGTTCTCATCTAAGAGAGGCAAAATAGTTCCCATCTAGTAGGCCAGGGCAGTACAGTGGTACCTCAGGTTACAGGCGCTTCAGGTTACAGACTCCGCTAACCCAGAAATAGTACCTCAGGTTAAGAACTTTGCTTCAGGATGAGAACAGAAATTGCGCAACCGCGTGGCGACAGCGGGAGGCCCCCATTAGCTAAACTGGTGCTTCAGGTTAAGAACAGTTTCAGGTTAAGAACAGACCTCAAGAACGAATTAAGTTCTTAACCTGAGGTACCACTGTCTATGGTTTTCAACATCATGATATATCACAAGCTAAATATCATGATATGAGATATATATATATATATATATATATATACACACACACACATACATATACATATATATACATACATACATATGCAGGTTTTGGTGTCTTCGGGTGTCTTCCCGTGTAAGAGTCGGGGTGTCTGTGCGACGTTTCGACGAGGTCTCACTCGTCATCTTCAGGCTGGTGCTTTCGGCTTCTTGTTACTGGAACAGAGCAGAATCTGGTGTTTGAGTTCCTATAAATACTGTTGAGGGGTGTGGTGTATAGCCTCCAACGTTCTGGGCAGAGAGGAAGTTCCTAGATTAGTGTGCCTCTTCTTCTTTTGTTCCTTAATTACTTGAGGGATATCTTGAGTGATTTCATGAGTGATATTCTGAATACCACTGGGTGGGTCATTAAGTGTAGATTAGTTGCTAAAGCTTTTGTGTCTTGACCTCTTGAGCTTGTGAAGAGTTTTTCTGAGAAGATGGCTGTGCTGCATTTAGTTGTGCTCTGGCTTGGCTTCGTGTATAGGGGCGAGCTGTGGTTTTGTGCCTTGTGCCAGCCAGATCTGTGTAGGGATTGCAGGGGGGTGCAGCATCCGGAGGTGCCACTATAGTTTGGCTACTGGATGGAGTCTGTAATATGTCTGTGGAGAGGGTCTGGGTTTGGGTCTGGTGTGGTTGATTGGTGACGGCGTTCTGTGTGCCTCTGGTTCTGGTGTCGGTTTTTGTGGGGAGGGCTAATTTCCAGATGTCTGGCAGGCGGGACGTGTCGTCACGCTTGTTCATGTTGTGAGGGTGTTTCTCTATCTCGATGGCTTCCATGATTATTCTCTTGTGGTGATGTTCCATGTTAAAGAGCAATTTGGAATCAGCAAAATTAATTTCGTGTCCTGTTTCTTTCATGTGTTGGAAAAGAGAGGAAGTTTTTTCTTCTTTTTTGACGGCATTCTTGTGTTCTGCGATACGTGCATTTATTCGTCTGTTTGTTTGTCCAATGTACGTGGCTGGGCAGACTTTGCAGGGTATTTCATAGACCCCTTGGTTTTCCAGCTGGATTTTGTCTTTTGGGTTTCTGAGGATATTGGCTATTTTTTGGTTGGTGCAGAAGGCTGTTTTGATATTGTGTTTATGGAGGATTTTGCTGATTTTGTCTGTAGTGCCCTTGATATAAGGAAGGAGGGCCATGCCATTGTTTTCTTCTGTGTCTTGGTTTTTGGGGGGTGTTTCTTTTTGGATTAGCTTCGTAACCCTGTTTTTCTGGTATCCATTGGCGATTAACACATTTGAGAGATTCTGTAACTCAGTTGTCAAGTGGTCTTTGTCAGCCAGGCGTTTGGTTCTGGAGATGAGAGTCTTGGCTACGGAGTTTATTTGTGCAGGGTGGTGGTGTGATTGTGCATGTAAGTAGCGGTTGGTGTGTGTTTTTTTCTGGTAGATAGTGTGTCCTAGGGAGCCATCAGGTTTTTTGTAGATTAGGACGTCAAGAAAGGGGAGTTGGTTGTTGTCTTCTATTTCCATAGTGAATTGTATTTTGGGGTGTAGGCTGTTGAGATGTGTGAGGAAGCTATCTAGTTTTTCTTTCCCGTGTGGCCAAATTACAAAGGTGTCGTCAACATATCTGGGCCAAAGTTTGGGTTTGTGTTCTGACTTGTCTAAAGCATTGGTTTCAAAGTGTTCCATGTACAAATTTGCGATGACCGGTGAGAGGGGTGATCCCATAGGTGCTCCTTCTATCTGTTTGTATCTTTGTCCATTGTGGATGAAGTACGTGTTGGTTAGGCAGTGGTTGGTCAGGTCCAGGATGTATTTGGGGGGGTTGTATTTGTTTTGAATGGCTGTCAAGGCTTCATTAATGGGCACTTGAGTGAAGAGAGATACAACATCGAAGCTCACAAGTAGGTCATCGGGATGTAGGTATTGCTTCTTTATTGTTTCTATGAACTGGAAGGAGTTGGTAACGTGTGAAGCGATGGATTCTGCATAGGGCTGAAGTTGCTTAGCGAGAAATTTAGCGAGATTTTGTAGAGGTGAGCCTATGGAGCTGACTATTGGTCTGAGTGGTGTTCCTTCTTTGTGTATCTTGGGGAGACCGTAGAGTTTGGGGCATCTGGAAGATTTTTCTCTGGGGATGATTCTTAGCTGGATTTCTTCACTGATAGGAGAGGCTTTTATTTTGGATTTGGTGGTTTTTTCCAGATAGGTGGTGGGATCTGTTTTTATAGGTTGGTAGGTAGGGTCTTGGACACCCCCCAAAAACCAAGACACAGAAGAAAACAATGGCATGGCCCTCCTTCCTTATATCAAGGGCACTACAGACAAAATCAGCAAAATCCTCCATAAACACAATATCAAAACAGCCTTCTGCACCAACCAAAAAATAGCCAATATCCTCAGAAACCCAAAAGACAAAATCCAGCTGGAAAACCAAGGGGTCTATGAAATACCCTGCAAAGTCTGCCCAGCCACGTACATTGGACAAACAAACAGACGAATAAATGCACGTATCGCAGAACACAAGAATGCCGTCAAAAAAGAAGAAAAAACTTCCTCTCTTTTCCAACACATGAAAGAAACAGGACACGAAATTAATTTTGCTGATTCCAAATTGCTCTTTAACATGGAACATCACCACAAGAGAATAATCATGGAAGCCATCGAGATAGAGAAACACCCTCACAACATGAACAAGCGTGACGACACGTCCCGCCTGCCAGACATCTGGAAATTAGCCCTCCCCACAAAAACCGACACCAGAACCAGAGGCACACAGAACGCCGTCACCAATCAACCACACCAGACCCAAACCCAGACCCTCTCCACAGACATATTACAGACTCCATCCAGTAGCCAAACTATAGTGGCACCTCCGGATGCTGCACCCCCCTGCAATCCCTACACAGATCTGGCTGGCACAAGGCACAAAACCACAGCTCGCCCCTATACACGAAGCCAAGCCAGAGCACAACTAAATGCAGCACAGCCATCTTCTCAGAAAAACTCTTCACAAGCTCAAGAGGTCAAGACACAAAAGCTTTAGCAACTAATCTACACTTAATGACCCACCCAGTGGTATTCAGAATATCACTCATGAAATCACTCAAGATATCCCTCAAGTAATTAAGGAACAAAAGAAGAAGAGGCACACTAATCTAGGAACTTCCTCTCTGCCCAGAACGTTGGAGGCTATACACCACACCCCTCAACAGTATTTATAGGAACTCAAACACCAGATTCTGCTCTGTTCCAGTAACAAGAAGCCGAAAGCACCAGCCTGAAGATGACGAGTGAGACCTCGTCGAAACGTCGCACAGACACCCCGACTCTTACACGGGAAGACACCCGAAGACACCAAAACCTGCATTCCTGTACCCGTGAAAATCTACGAAAGCACATACATACATATATACATACATATATCTATCTATGTCAGTGGAGGGCCTTCCTGGGCCTCCCTGCGGCGGCGGCGGCAGAGAGTCCTATTGTGCCTCCTTGCAGCGGCAGAGAGTGCGCCGCACTTCCCCACAGCAGCCAAGGGCCTTGACGAGGCTACCTGTGATGGTGGAGGGCCTTAACATGTAAGCAAGTAGTAGATTTAATAAAAATATTAAATAAACTTCCATATAATATATTTTCAACTAATTTAAGAGTAGTTGATAAGTGATTTACTAGTCAAGTTGCATTCCCCACTCAGAGGCCTAAGTGCAATCTGTGTATGCATAAACCCCACCGAGTTCAACTAAACTTCTACTTTCCTGGGAGTTAGCCTCATTGAATTCAGTAGGTCTTGCTTGTGAGTAGACACGCATTTGCTTGCACAGCTTACCGAGAAACACCGTCCTCATTATTCTCACGTAGTACCCAACCTCCAATTTCAGCATAAGGCTAAATCTTCTCCACTCCATTCACCCCCTCAGAAGCCCCCCCCCCAAGCCCTCATTACACCAATCTCCCCCTTTTTATCAAAGGGAAGGAGGGAGGACAAGCAAGCAAAAATATAGTCTCCTTTAAATAAATTTTTAAAACCTTCATTTTTAATACGGAGGAAAGCTATTTAGGGGGAACCAAAAACATAAACACCACCAGAAAATTAAAACAAAAACTCCTTCCCCTCATTTTTTTACTGGTGGGGGTGAGGAAATAAAGAAGAGCTTTCCAGTTCTTTGTTTACTTTGCTGCTGGATCTTTGACTGTCTAGCCCTAGGGGTTTCCTCCTGGATTTCTAGCAGGGCTCTGCATAATTAGCTGAGCTCTAGAAAGAATACTGGTGAAGATGAAAGAGTTTGCTGGTTTGTGTGAGGGCTTATCTCATTTATTATCAGTTAGGAGAGAGGAAGGAGAGAGCAAACAAAGCTGGAGACACAGTGCCTGCAAGTTATACAGGCCTCGGCCCAGTATACATGAAGGAGCGTCTCCACCCCCATCGTTCTGCCAGGACACTGAGGTCTAGCTCAGAGGGCCTTCTGGCGGTTCCCTCCCTACGAGAAGCCAAGTTACAGGGAACCAGGCAGAGGGGCTTCTCGGTTAGTTGCACCCACCCCATGGAACGCCCTCCCACCAGATGTCAAAGAGAAAAACAACTACCAGACTTTTAGAAGGCATCTGAAGGCAGCCCTGTTTAGGGAAGCGTTTAATGTTTAATAGACTACTGTATTTTAATATTTTGTTGGAAGCCACCCAGAGTGGCTGGGAAGACCTAGCCAGATGGGCGGGGTATAAGTAATAAATAAATAAATATAATGATGATGACGATGATGATAATAATAATAATAATAATAATAATAATAATAATAATAATAATAATAATTACTACCTGTTGCAGGGTCAAAATAAAAGCTATGCATCAAAACCACCAGGAATTTATTGGAATTATGTATAATTTATTGGTGGGCAGGGAAAGGTTTCAAAGTCTTTTCTTCCAGTGACAAATTCTGTCCTGTAAAAGCCCCCTACATGTTCCATATACGGTATTTATTTTTTTGGATTTATATCCCTCCTTTCTTCCATCATGGTATACATTCTTCCAAGGTGATATACATATGTTTTCAGGCAGTCACTGATCTAGGCACCGACCAGACCTAGACTTGTTTATTTTCAGGAAGCTGGTAGCTTCACATCCCTTCATACCACAATCCAGACTCCATAACCAGCAGTTATGGATTTATGAAATGCATGTCTGCCCCTTTAATAATGTGTAGCCCCATCCTAGCTACAGTGGATGAACTTCAGTATTTGCGGGTGGGTGGGGGCTTGTGGTTTTGCAAGATTATGACATTGGGAGATGCTAAACATTTTTATACTTACTCAAAGCTCTCTGTAAGTAACATTCTCAGTATCTTGCAGGATTGTGTTATGGGGTAGTAAGAATAAATATTAATTGGCCAATTTAATTAGAACACTAAATTTATTTTATGGAACTGTGTTTTCCCATTTAAAAGCCCTCACTTCCAAGCTTTTATGTGTGGCTAGCTAGACAGAAGTTCTCTGCTATCTGTGTAATTCCCCATATTTTACCAGAAGTAAAATATCTTAGATATTTCATTTAATCCCTTATATACTTCTGGTGTGTTATTTGTTTGTTTATGATATGTCCTTTTGGTTTCTTGCTTACTACGATTTTAAATTTATCATATAATAAGATGTAGAGCTGTAAGACTTACACTAATAATGGCTTAACACCAAGAAAGTTTTATTATTCTCTAATGAAACCATGTCTGTAATTTGGTGATACATTTTTCTAAGCATGTCATAAAATTTAGGTCAGCACCATCAAGCATACATCAAATCCTTTGGTAGGCTACAAATTGCACAACATTGTGTTTACAATTGTTTTTGAATAAGCATGTACACATAAATAGAATGCCTGGTGTGACCCCCCCCCCAAGCATTCCCCTGAATTTCTAACTTTTTCATTATAATTTTGCAGCTGAACTTTTGATAAGCTATGTGTAGGACTCATTGATGCCACTACATTATGTATGTAAGAAGATGGAACAGGATGAAAGCTAACAGAGTCCAGAATCCTATTCCCACAGTGAGCAACAAGATGCATATGGGGAGCTGACAAGTGGGACTTGAATGCAATTAGTATTCAGAGGCACATTGCCTTTGACAGAGAAGGTAGAACATAGGCATCATGGATAGTAGCTTTTGATAACTGTATTCCCCATGATTTTGTCTAATTTTTTAAAGCTCTCCAGGGGAACACCTTGTACCAGGGATAATAGCTTAACTGATGCACAGGAAACTGAGGTGGTGCTCCAGAAACCTGCTAAAGGACAAGAAACTACAAGAAGGAAGCAGCTCAGGGTTTTAGTTGTCTCTGTACTGATGTACAGAGTATGAGGAACAAACAAGAAGAACGTGAGCTTTTAATATAGGGTGGCAAATCTGACTTAATAGGCATTACCAAAACCTGGTGGACTGGAATGTAGAAATGGGGGTGGGGCATAACCTTTTTTGCATTGTGAAAGTTCTGTTGAAATTTGAAAGCATTGTTGAACAGTTTTGTTCTCCTGGTTGTTTTTTTAAGCGTGAGAAGCTGATACATGAGTTGGAGGAAGAGCGACATTTGAGACTTGAAAGTGAAAAAAAATTACGAGAAGTGACACTGGAATCTGAGCGCAACAGGGTTCAAATGAGAGGACTGCAGCAGCAGTTTTCCAGGTATGCTATTAATTTTTGACTCATTTTTTAAAATGTTCATGCACATATGGAAACAGTAAAAGTTTGAAGTTGTATCAAACTAAATTATTCTCAGAGACCCAAATGAAACAAATGAACCTGTGCCATATCCATTAATTTCGATGGGTCTACTCCAAGTTGGACTAACATTGGCTACAACCTTGAATCCTGTCCTTGTCTACTTAAATGTAAGTTCAAATATGAAAGTAAGAATTGTCTCCAAGAAGCTGTCATCAGGACCCAGGCTGTAAGTCTGCAATCCTTAACAGAACTCTCTTCCTGAACCTAATTTAAATCTGCAAGAATGGGATTTACACAAACTAATTAGATGCACACTTGCAACATAAATGGCCATCTGGAGTATGGAAAAGGTAAAAGAATGGTCCTGAACTTACTCATTTTCTTGATTAATAAATCCAATCTTTAATGTAGATGAAAAATACCTGGAGAAGCAAACCTAAACTTGTGCATGTTATGTGTCCTATGTACATTATTGCATGTAAAGGTGAAAGGACCAGCTTCAAATTAGTTCACCAGCCACGAATAAGCTGCCATTAGTTTAAGTGAGATTACTGCCCCAGGCAGCAATTGCATGGAGAAAGAAGTGTGTGTGTACTGTGTGTGTGTACATATGTGCGCCACACAGCTTGCTCTGCATTCTCTTACTTGAACCTGTTGCCCTCAGGTGTATCCTGTTGCCAGTGCTGAAACAATATTCAGCCACCAGTCTAGTTACCTTGTGTATGTGTGTGTAGGAAGAGCATATTGTCCTTTGCTTTGGGCAGTAAAATGTCTTGGACTGGCCCTGACACAATGTGCATCTTTACAAAGAGGAATAACATAGCAGTGGTGATTCATGCCCTACCTACATCCCACTCAGTCTACTGCCATGAGTTCTTTGTGAGGCTGCTCTTTATTT
The DNA here is from genome assembly GCF_965113315.1 of Podarcis vaucheri. Taxonomy (NCBI): domain Eukaryota; kingdom Metazoa; phylum Chordata; class Lepidosauria; order Squamata; family Lacertidae; genus Podarcis; species Podarcis vaucheri. The sequence goes on along the minus strand of NC_138759.1, from coordinate 98,918,277 downwards.
GTTTAAAATATTGTTATTTGTTTTGCCATTTATCGCATCATATATATGCTGCCTTTTGTGCATAATAACAGTATATGAAAACACAATGAGACCCCAAAATTCATAACAAAACAGCAGCTGCTACATCAACACAAGTAGTTAAAAAGGATCCAGCTGCTATTAATGGCCAGCAAAAGGCCTCCAAGAATAAATGTGATTCCTGCGAGTACAGAAAAATGCATTAATGTGGGTGCTTGCCTCAGTTCAGAAGGGAGATTATTTCACAAGAACCACAGACATTCCAGGTCATGTTAGCCTTCACAAAGATACTTACACAGCCAATTACGGTAATTTGTGTTGTATGTGGAGAAGTTCTACTGTCTGGAAATTTCAGCTAGTTTAGTTGTAGTGGCTTCAGTATTAACCAGTGCAGCCTGCGCGGGACACATACAATGTCAAAACTGCAGTTACTTCACTGTTTTCCATTTAGTTTGACCATTTTTAAACCTTAAATGGTCTGAGGTTATACATGTTAAAATACTCCTCAGAAACCCATGTCTATCTATTGGAAGCATGGGGAAAAGCTTTCTCTCTGATAGAAACAAGCTGCAGTGTGTACGCAGTAGGGGTGTTCTTGGTGGTCTTTAGGCATCAGGCCCTTCCAGCCCTTCTCCAAAGAACCTTTGGGGTAGTCTGTTCTTTTATCACAACTGATTGCTGCTCTTAACTGCAAGCTTTAATGAGTTAGATGAATATTTTTAATACTTAAAAGGCTACTTTGAATACAAGTGCTTATAAAACAACAGATAAAAAGTCCCATCTTAGAAACAGCATTTCCCCTTCAAGTTCACGCTGGATGGAATGTTTCTTCTAAGATACTCCTGCTGTGACATAGACATGTTTTCGTTCTATGAAAAAATAGACAGATTTAGCTGATTTATCAACTGGTGTTTCTTAATCATGCAATGGGCTTACTTTTAAATTTGTTTTTTTCTGGGCTTTTATGATACTGTGACATTCAACAGTTCATAATATTTTGGGAGCTGATTTGGTTTTATTATTATTATTATTATTATTATTATTATTATTATTGAAAGGCAGCTTATAAATATTTGAATAAAATAAATATAAATGAGGTGACACTGTGCCTTGCACTTCTGGCTTTTGCCTGACAATAATAGAAAAAAAGAAAAATGGGAACCCACCAGCACTTGCAAGTTTCTGTTTCGAGGAAGAACTATTTGTTCTTGTCCATGCACTGCTTGAAATTCATTTGGTTAAAAATGTAAGGCCCAGGGCACCTTCTTCTCCGTCCCCCTCATCATCAAAGTATATTCAACCCATCTGTATAACAACAAAGCACTAAAGCAAATGAAAATATGTCAATTGCCCTTTTTTGTTTAGTGACAGTATAAAGCTGTCTCTTCATATGCTGAGAAAATGTTAACGTATCATATAAGCTGTCAGTTTGAGTGCACAGGTCTTCCTGAATGCATGTGACTTTTGAAGCCAGGGGTGGTTTTCTTTTTTCTTTTTTCCACTTTGATTGACATTCCAACTCAGCAGTATCTCATTTCTGTTACCAACTCAGCAATATTTCTTCCTGAATGTTTTTATCATCTGAAATCCTTATTTTTAACGTATGTGTAAACCTCATATTAAAAATGGCACCGTGACTACAGCCACACTTTTTTAAGTGCCCGACTACTCAAGAAAATGTCTTTTTTTTAAAAGAAAGCCATGTGGCTTCAGTTTACGTTGTTGTTTGCATGTAGGTTTTACATGGTGTGCTTTCCATTATGCTTGACATTCTACACCACCACCATTACCATTCCGTTCATTATCCCATATTGTCATTGTTGGTGGTTGCTTTCATACAGAATCACGTTGGCCAGGTCTACTAAATCATCTTTTCCAGTATAGTGCTTTCTGATTGGTTTAAAATATACTAAGTGCTTCACATAGGTCAAGACAGCATTTTCCTGTTTCATGACATAAGAAGCAGCCTAACATTGAATCAAACCACTGGACCATCTATCTCGGTACTGAAAGGCAGTGACTCTTCAGGGTTTCAGACAGGGGTCTCTCCCAGGCCCTTCTCTAAATGATTCTCTTTTAGCTCTACGAGGAGTTCAACTACACTCTTTCTTGAGTTTTGTTTTGTATGTTATTTCAACCCAGCTGTCTAGTGGTATGTGCCGAAATGCCAAAGAAGACTCAGAAACATCTGAATGATTTATAGTGTTATTCCAGCAAGAACATGAAGTTGTATGCAGGGTATAAATGGATTACATCGTTCATTTTCTGCACGGCCTTATTGTACCAAGTGCTTGTTGAGCAAACATGCTCTGCATAAGATCCATGCAAACGATCAGATGTTAGAGCATTGACTTTGGCTTTTTTATTATTTCAATTACTATGTTAGGCCATGGAAGGCAATAAAAGACATTACTACATTAACAGTCCCTCTGCAAACAGTTATTGAAGCTTTTTGTACTGGTGTTTTAAACTTTTCTTTTCAGTTTTAAACTAAAAAAAGCCAAGCATTGCAGTGAAGATGGCCTTAATGATAAGCATATCATTGTGGGGGAATATCCTATGCATGCTTACTTAGAAGTATGTACTGTGGTGTTTATTCCTAAGCCTTGCAGTGCAATTCTGTGCATATTTGCTCAAAAGTAAGTACCACTGTGTACTGTAGGGTTTACTTCTGGGTAAATCTGTGTAGGATTGCAGCTTGAGTTTTTAATAATACACAAGCAAAATGTAGGAAATCAATCACATTTGGGTTAGAGGGAGTCTGACAGATAATACACGCTGAAATTCCAGTTTCAGTGTATGTTTCTGCTTTCTGCTGGTCACACTAAATATTAAACAAGGTTATGCCTGTCACTTCCAACAGGTGTGAACACAAACACTATGAATTTGGTAACACATTACATAGGATGACAGCCTGTGTCAGCTTCAGGTGCAAACATCTTCAGATCCTTCCCGTTGTAATTTTGATTCTCTCAGAGTTTGGTTTAGTGATGCTAGTGACATACTGTCAGCTTAACAGTGAATAATTAATTCTCAGATTATTAGCGATAATGTGATAGTTTGCATTTATGGTGCTTTACTGTTTAAGAAGATTAGTCTGAAAAGCGATGACAAACCTAGACAGCATCTTAAAAAAGCAGAGACACCATCTTGCCGACAAAGGTCCGTATAGTTAAAGCTATGGTTCTCCCAGTAGTGATCTATGGAAGTGAGAGCTGGACCATAAAGAAGGCTGATCGCTGAAGAATGGATGCTTTTGAATTATGGTGCTGGAGGAGACTCTTAAGAGTTCCATGGACTGCTAGAAGATCAAACCTGTTCATTCTTAAGGAAATAAGCCCTGAGTGCTCACTGGAAGGACAGATCCTGAAGCTGAGGCTCCAATACTTTGGCCACCTCATGAGAAGAGAAGACTCCCTGGAAAAGACCCTGATGTTGGGAAAGATGGAGGGCACGAGGAGAAGGAGACAACAGAGGACGAGATGGTTGGACAGTGTTCTCGAAGCTACTAACATGAATTTGACCAAACTGTGGGAGGCAGTGGAAGACAGGAGTGCCTGGTGCGCTCTGGTCCATGGGGTCACGAAGAGTCAGACATGACTAAACGACTAAAGAACAACAACAATAGAATGCCATTCTTTTTTTTCTCAGCAAAGGTTTTTATCAGGCAGAATTACAGGAGTAAGCAATGGAAAGCAAGTCTATCAAGTCAGTTCTCAGTATCAAAACTAATGGTAGATCTCATGCTAAAGCAGTAGGCTACTTTTGTGTACTTTGACGTGACAGGCTGGGGCAGTATATATTTGGCTTGGGTATGGAGACACTTTGCTGGTTATTTACATCATTATGGTGCTTCCTAGGGTAGGATTAAAAGCACACTGTGCTGCCCACCAGGCAGTATGGTGAACAACTGCATTGTGTGCATGATCATGTGGATGGTACAGTGGTGTCAGGTCTAAACAATGAATTATATGGACCAAAAGCAAGCAATAAAATATATTATGTTGTTTTATGATTGCCTGAGATCTTACCACATAAGCTTAATTAGATGGTATGGCATCCCACATCTATGCACTGTCAGTATATCCCTATAGAATCTAGATAATAAAAGCCCATTTTAATGTGCATTTTCAGCTTTCCTTTCCCTTCTCAGTGGAACCTCAAACACTCATGAAAAACTCCACTGAAAGTTGATGTGCTTTCCAGAGCAGTAGTTATCCTTAAAGAATTGTTGCTAGAAGGAAGAACAAGGTGCACACAGTCTTTTAAATGTATGAAATGTGAATGTGTACACAGTTGTCCATGGGTTTATTTATTTTTGCCAGCAGTGCACTTTTGTGATTACTGGCATTGCTCTGATCATTTGCTGCATAATAGCTAGAGATGAGTGGCGTTTTCTAAGGGAGTTTCTTTCCTTAAGGATTTTTGTTTTCTTTTAGGTGTAGCCCCTTCCTGCTAAATAATTCTGTAGGCTACTTCCATGGATGTGAGCTTAGTTCCAAGAAAATAAGTTGTGTATTTCTTCTGATATTCATAGATGAGGCTGTGGGAGGAGGGTAGGAAGTCTTCTTAGTTGGAAAGGATAAAACATTCATCAGAAAGAAAGTCTTGAAAACAACACACTACTTTGAAAAGGGAGAGAACAGGGAAGGGAGGGAGGGAGAAATAATGGTTTATCTTACCATCTGTCAGAGAACAGTATGATAAAAGATGGTACTATTATTTAATGCTCAAAGTGACTTGGGGCATTCTTTATTTCATTGTGCTTTCCTTGCCTACTAGCTTTGGGGTTGTGCCCCACTGCTTTTGCATGCTTTCTAATAGCCTGGCTGGCTGCCATTGTTCTTAGCATTACCTTGTTTGTTGACACTAATTTTCCTGGACCTAGTATGAACTCTGCCCTGGACAGATGCCATCACAGAGCACATCCTGCCAAGACTTGCCTTCCCAGCTTTCATCCTGGTATTTGCTTCCAAAACACACATTAAGGACGAGCAGATGTATCTATTTCAGTTTCTCTCAGTTTCTCATCTCCCCCCCCACTCCAATCTATAGTTCAGTTCTCTACATTTCCACATCAGTTTTCACTTTCTTTTAAACTCCACATAAACATTTATCATCAAATTTCTCTGAATTATACAGAAATGTGCTTGCATTTTTTTTAAAAAAAGCATTCCCTTAGTGTAATGTACATTTTTGCTTGTTATTTTACTACTAGATCAGTTTTATGCACATATTACCCATGTAATCTATTTTTGTGCACATTATATGGCTGCAAAACAATACTGTAATATTTGGAGAAGGGTGAATTTGAAGGATGATTGTGCTTTCATTCCCACATTGCTTCAGAAAGTTTGGAATAGGTAGGTTTGCCTTTAAATGCAATTCAAATCTAATTTCTACCCCCTCTGTAATAATCTCCAATAGTGAACACAGCCACTAGTCATAAATCCAGGAATCATAATTTCAGGCCAAAGCAACTTTAGTAGAGTAAACGTTGATTGCCATTGGTGAACATTTACAGTTTTAAGAGTTAAGGGATGGTAGCTGAAGAAGCTTCCATTGGTTTGTAATGGAAAATAAGGATGTGAACTTTTGGTTAATGAGAAAGTGGTGTCCTGTATGATTACTCGTTTTATTTATTTTGCATGTACATCATCCTGGAGTGTATTACTTGGATGGAAGTGATAATCGTAATGCTTACATAGGTGCCTTTTAAGATTCCATAGTACCTGGTCTCATCTACATCAGCGGGAACATTGCTTCTTCAAGTATCTGTGGCCCAGGAAGCTAGGAGGACATTGAACAAGCCAGTATTGTTACTGGCTACATTTTCAGTTCAGATGGGAAATTCCAAATATATATAGGAAGGTAGCCACTTCCAAGGCAGCTCACATCTTATTAAAACACAAAATACTGTAAGCATAAAATCAAAATGCAAAACTCCACATGTCTAAAAATATAATGCTACCAGCAGCTACATTGTCAGCAAAATAAAACAGAAGCAATCTCATTCAAAAGCTGACCAGACTAAAAAAAGTATTTAGGGTTCTCCTAAAAGTCAAAGTGTTTCATTTTTTTAAAGTATGCATTTTGTATTATTGTACATGTGATTCCTCATTGTTGTATTTTTTTAAGAGTTCAGATATGTATATAAATATCTTATACTTTGTACAAAGTAACCTATTATTCTGCCTGTTCAAAGTGTAAATAATGCATCTGTAGAAAATACATGTAAGAAATCAGAAGTCCAATTAAATAAGTGGCTAATTTCTCTCCCCCCCTCCCATTTTCAAAATATTTTTTATTTGGTTTTACAAACTTAAAATTATAATCATACCAGAACAAATCCACAGTTAAAAGATTCCCCCGAATCTCTGGACTTCCCACCTTACCATCCATGGGTTCTGTTGTTACCCATTTTCTACTGCATATTTTTTCAATAATCCAAGTATTTTTTATAACTGCAGTATATTCATAGTTCTCGTTACGTTACAAGTGTTACTGCAGTCCTGCTAGTGTTTCCAGCTGCTTACAGTGGTTTTCTAGATAAGCTATAAATTTTTCCCATTCCTTATTAACGTTTTGGTCTTCCTGGTTTCTGAGCTTTCCAGTCAGTTTTGCCATTTCAGCGTAGTCTAACAATTTAATTTGCCATTCTTCTCTGGTAGGGACTTTATCTTCTTTCCATCACTGGGCTGACAACATCCGGGCAGCTGTCGTCGCATACATAAAAAGTCTTTTTTGCTCCCTTGGAGCACCTTGTAGGTGCTGAATAAGTGGCTAATTTCTAATACATTTTTGTCATCTTTGTTTTGCTTTCAGGAAGGGATACAATAGGACATGCATTTCAAGAATACTACCCATAGGCATATAAAAATGCAATATTAGGAAGTTCAGTTTTAGCATGGAGATAAGCAATTGAGTAATAGGCCTTCACTAGTCTGCTTAAATTCTTTACATGTTTTGAAAGCTTCTTTAAAGAGGTCCTGGGAAATGAGTAATATGTGTCTGCCGTGGGCAAAAACATAATTTACTTGCTTGGTTTCTAATTCTCTCTCTCTTTCCTTCTCCATTCTGTGTTTGAAAGTGAGCATTTACCGTAGTATTGGCTCAACCCTATCATATCATTACTCTGGCAATCTTGTCAATTGGCAACTATTTCGTAGATCCACAGAATAAAGAGAATGGGTGTGTTTTTTTAACACACACACACACACACACACGGGAGAGACTAACCAATAGGTTGATAATTACGCAAGCTTCAGTTTGTATTGAAATCTTCATCAGGCAGAATGCATTCTAAATACCTAATAAACCCAGCATAGAAACTTAAGTTACGTATCTGAGGACCAAGCTAGATGTTACACAGCAAGAAGTGTGTACCAGTCGCCTGGTGTGTCTCTGTATGTATGTTTAATAAAGTGTGTCAGGGTAAAGCAGTGAGATATGAGCAGAATAGCACAGAGCACAGAGAAATATCTCCTTAACTCTTTCTCTTCTGTTAAAGTTTGTTCTCAAATTGCTGTGCACTCCCAGGAGAAAACATACTAGTGCTAGTATATACTAGTAGGTGGAAAACATATTGGGTGCTAAACTTGGAATGGGAAATAACCAGCGTGAAGCAGCGTCTTCTCCCCGACAAAGCCTGACCTGGCTGCCAATTAGGTTGTATACATGCGGAAAGCAATGGGTGCAGGTTTTTTAAATGCGGTGGAGCTAGTGGTGGAGTCCAGCGTAGTGCTAAGTCTCTTGTTCAGTCAGCACAAGGATTTCTGCTTGTGGAATAGCACTGTATTCTCCCTGTGTGTCCCCTAAATCTATTCTAGAGTTTTCCCCAACCCTCTGGAGCAGATTTGGGCATGGCAGCTTATAGGTAGAACAGAGAGAGAAGGTCCTGTTTTGCAAGTGGAAATCCTAGTATTGACAGGATTTGATACTTGAATGTAGGTCTGCTTCTGACCACCCTCCTAATTTTTCTATGCTGTCAAACCTATGCAGGCTATTAAGAAAACATATTTCTGTAACAGTTAGTTGATGGTCTCTAATTTTCAATTTTTATGTGGTTTTGCTATTGTAAACTGCTTTGTTATTTTTTATGATATAGTGGTTTATAAATAAATGAAATAAGCTTCTAGAGTGCCAAAGGTTTTCCATCCTTCATCTTGTTTTCTCTCAGACTTGTGTCTGTCCTCGGCCTAGCTATTCTTGTCTGTCTTCTCAATGCCACCTGCAGACACTGAAGCCTTAACCACTCAGGTGTCTGAATCTGCTTGGCTCTGGCAGTGAGTGACACAAGGGCCAGTCAACCAGTGCTGTATACAGTTCAGCTTCAAGAAGGAGAAGGTGTGTGTGTTGATTTTTTACTTATATAAGTGCTCACCTGTTATATTCTGCATAAGTTCAGTTTCTGCTATGAGCCTAAACCAAAGAAGAAATGTCAGGAGAGCAGTAAATCGGCTTTCCCCCCAATGGGGGTCTGTTCCTGTTTAATAATAATAATAATAATAATAATAATAATAATAATAATAATAATAATTTATTATTTATATCCCGCCCATCTGGCTGGGCTTCCCCAGCCACTCTGGGCAGCTTCCAACAAAATATTTAAATACAGTAATGCATCAAACATTAAAAGTTTCCCTAAGTAATAATAATAATAATTTAATAATAAAAAACTTACATAATTTAAAGTATTTGAAATTTATAAGAAAAAGAAATAAGCATTTATTATTTTCTGGAGCTATTGAATGTTTTGAACACAACTTTGTAAAGGTTACAAAGAAATAATAAAAGTTTGACCTTATAAAAACAGACAATCTTCAAGTCCTCCAGGTTCTCAAACAACAAAACAAAACAAAGCTTAAACCTTTTATTTGCCAATATAATTGTGTCACATCTTGGTTTCAGACTCTCATTTAATATCTTTCAAGTTCCTTTTGCCAGTAATACAGAGAGTTTTCCATAATAGGAAATGGGTGTAGTTGTGAATTGCTTGCAGCGCCAGAGCAGGAGAATCATATACTGAACATGTGTTGCTGTAGCATTTCTTCATGTTTCATCTAACATAGCTCATATTCACACACTGACACATTCTTCTTGTTGTCGTTTTTTAAAAAAAGATTATTTTGCCAGACAAGTAAGTACCTTAGTCACAAAGATGAGCAAAAAATAAAATGTTCTCCTAGTCTTTCAAATCCAAAATTCTTTTGTAATCATACTGTCTAGTATTGGTTTCCTCTGGGGCATGGAAATCCTTTAGACTTGTCTAAGTGTCTAATTCTTGAGTCACCCTCAGAATTATACCCACAATCTCTGCATAATGCCAGTGTCACATCAGAAAATATTCACAGGTTAAAATAAATGGTTTTCATTCAAAACCATGAGCTTTTCATTATTGTATGTGTATAATAAATTCAAAGCCAGCATAAATTTATATGGCTTACATTGGTAACACAGTACAATGACAGTCTGCACATTGTGGGTCATGGGCTAGCCTTGGAATACTTTACAGTTGCCAGAATATATGTCAAGTTGCATGGAGCCAGAGATTTTTCCAGTTTCAGCAACTCCTTCATTTCTCAAAAGACATACAAATGAGATGCCTGCGATTCCAGATCAGATGTGACTTTTGTGGGCAGAGATGCATGTATACAGCCTGGAGGTTCATCATTAAGCTCATTAGTTGCTTTGTGCTACTGTCTCAGATCAGATTTAATAGTAAAATACGGCATATGGAAGCCAAAATAATTAAAATAAGTAGTTTGAGATAACCAGACCATGTGATATGTGCTTCCAAAGATTCAGCCTTAACTCTTTGACAATATAGTCTGTTATCAAGCTAAATAATGACTGAATCGGTCCTATGGCTATTTTTTTTTAATGCTCTCCACTTTATTTACCTGGCAAATATGTACAATAATAATTTATTATAATAAATTATAATAATAATTTCCTCAGCCACACTGGGCGGCTCCCAATCAAGTGTTAAAAACAATACAGCATTAAATATTAAAATATTAAATATTAAAAACTTCCCTAAACAGGGCTGCCTTCAGATGTCTTTTAAAAATAAGATAGCTGCTTATTTCCTTGACATCTGATGGGAGAGCATTCCACAGGGCGGGCGCCACTATCGAGAAGGCCCTCTGTCTGGTTCCCTGTAACCTCACTTCTTGCAATGAGGGAACCACCAGAAGGCCCTCGGCACTGGACCTCAGTATGTTTGCCAGTGCAGGATCGTACAGCTCTATACCTAGACTGCAGATAAATAGAACTGTAAATGTTCTATTGTCTGAAACAAACATTGGTTATAGCTCATAACCAATGAGCAAGACCACAACAGTACTGGAGAAGAAGTGTAGCTGCTTCCATTTCCTCTCTAAGAAATTGTGCACTCGTGCTAAGCTGTGGATTGGCTTAATGCTGTGTGTGAGCTGGTTCAATTTGTCCTGTAAGAGAGTATAATGATGTGCTACTGGGGATAGAAACTATACAAAAATGAGTGTAAAAATCAAGTATCCATCGAGCCTGATATTTATTACAAGTTTGATATGTTTCATGACAATACATATGAGTTTGGTGACAATAATATTTTCAAATTTATCCTTGTCAGTCTTCCACATTAATTGCTTTGGCATCTCCAGAAGATGGTTGGGTTATTTTTGTAAGACTGTAGTGATACATGAGCAATTTATAGACTTTGCTTAATCTGTTGCTTCAGGGGGTTTTTGTGACCTTAAAAAGTAGAGAAACTATAGGGAAAAAATACACTGTGGATAAATATGATGGTGTTCTGCCAACACCATCCTGTAAGGCAGAATGCATGGTCAACACTGCAGAAAAAGTCTTGAGCACAGAAGACAAAGGGCAGTGTGAGTGTTCCATTTAATTGACTTAAAGAAGCTATAACATAGCAAGAGGCTTAAACTACTTAATTGCTACTTTGGTTCAGACTTCCCTAAAAGGATTAGTGACATTTGGCAGTATCCAACTAAACAGTTCTGCCCTTGCAAGAGCTTTTAGCTGCAGAATGGAATTTCCTGCACACCCACTCCCCAAATCTGCTGCACAGGATTCGGAGGAAACCCTGGACAGATTTAGAGTGGGGCACAGGTAGTGGAGGAGAGGACTTCAAGTATGCAGCTTTAAAGTCCTTCCCCCTGTCCTCGCTCCTGCATCATGGGGGACACCAAACCCCATAAATTGCTAGCCCCCTCTGCTGAGTTAATCCCCTGGCCCTTTGTCAGAGCTCTGCCAATGTCTAATACCCTCTCATGTCCTTGTATATTCAGAGATAGCCCATGGATTGTTTTGAATATATTTTAAATTTTATTTTAAACAGCTTGCACATCTGTTTGTTTCTAAAGCAGACATACATTATCACAGTGCACCAGTTTATTGTGTATGGGCACCAGTATTAAATGTGCATTTCAAGGCTGTGTGTACATCCCTACCTTTGTTGAGTTTGGGTGATCTACCCTACCATTATTTCTGCAGAGTTTGGGTGCATCTACCCTACCATTATTTCTGCAGTGGACAGGAAATTGGGTAGAACTGGACATAACAGAGGTTCAGGATTAATGTTGATGCTCATGGAACAATGTATGCATTAAACTGGCTGGATTATAACTTCAAGCATCAGTAAGAGTAGGAAACCTCAAGTTGGATTTAGCTAAACAGTAGTTCTTGTATGCATGTGGGAAGAATTCTGGTGCATGACTCTTGGTGAGGCAGGTTTATCTACAAACCATGTCGAGACAACTTAATCTCATTTTTTGATTGGATCATGAGCTTAACAACTGAAGGAAGTGTGATGTGCTTAGTGCAGCTTGACTTTATTCCAGAATTTGACATGGTCCTACATTGTGTTCTCATGGGGCAATTCACATTTCTCTAGCTTTCCTTTATGCTGCAGAAACAAGATACATAGCAGGTGCCTGCAGGCATAACACTGTGGGGACGTGTTTTTGTCAGATCTCTCTAGTTTAGCTACACTTGGTTTGGATTATGATTTGGTTTGATTCAAGTCTCTGAAGACAACGCTTAATTAATGAATTAAATTTGAAAGGAAGCATTCTTGTTCTGGCCATCATTTATGCAAACCTGCTAGAAGATGCAATTTACTTTTGTGTTGTTGTTTTTAATGAAATGGTCTAACTGAGAAGGTAATACAAGTAAGGTCAATATTAGAAATAGGCTGCCTAGCATATTGCCACATTTTTTGGTTGTACACTTGAACATTTGATAATCACTGTTAGAAAGTACATATACCCAGATTATTATACAGTAGTCTACCAACTGCACAGGCTGGCCACTGTCAAGACTAATAATTGGCTTCTGGCCTATGTATCAGTTAAATATAAGGCATAAAATAAACTGATAGCACTTCTTACATTCAGTCTTAAGGAATTTACGGTGCTGATGGTTCTCTGAAGTTTTGTCCTTTTCCTTGAAACTGCAAGTTTCATGCCAAACCAGAAGCTTTTGGGTGCTGCTTTCATTGTGCTGCTGCCTTTTGTATGACCCGCTGCACACTGATCCCAGAATAGTACTGGAAGAACATCCTGCAGCATGGAGCTGCACATTTCCAGATGCACACTAGATGTACACTGCATATATGACATGGATGTAGTTGAGGTCTGCATCATGGTGGATGACACCTTATTTTTTTAGTTTAGGAAGTTAACAAATTTGGGAGTTTGTTGTCTTGGTTGGGTGCTATACATTATGTAAGTCACAAGATCTGCAGGCCTGTCCTAGTTTAAGCAGATCAGATCAGACAGACAGCAGGGCTTGCCATAAATATTTTTTTCTGCTAAAAGTTTTATCCCACTACATATTTTGAGTCTTTTTACTCCTAAGATAGCAATGTGGGACAAACTACATTACTGTTTCTCTTTTACCTTTATTGACTTGAAGAAGACCACATCAGAACAGTAAAAATACAATTTAGGGGGAAATACAAGTCAGCTGGGTATGTTTAGTCTGGATTAAAGATGACTGAACAAAATTGTAATTGCAGACTAGTGTATAATGTAAAGGATGTTCAAAAGCAATGAGACATTTTCTCTCCTTAAGTAGGCAAGAAAGCAAGAGTAATTATCCAAGCCAGTGAGATTAATCCAAGACTCTATAATTGCTAATTAAAAATGGCATGTACATAAAAGGGCGACAGGGTTATATTTAGGTCTAAATAGAAAAGATTTTTTTATGAGAACATTAGTAATTGAAAAAATACAGTAGAAATTATGCAACTATCAGTAGAACTATAATAAAATATGTATTCACCCTTTGGGAGGTAATCAAATTACTTTACAAAGATTAGGGGAAGTCTATAGGGCTGTAACATTAGCTAGGCCAAGATACAGCTAATCTTGAAACCATTTTAAACACTAATTTTAGGACTTCATTGAATTTGAAGGCTTCACTCCCGCATATGTTAAGTCTGCTTATATCGTATAGAAGAGTATAGAATTTTAGGAATCTAATTGTGTGCCATGTTAGCAATTTCGCTGCCAGTGGCAAGTGGTGGGTTTTATCTTAGAGTTAGTTAATACATCAGAGGTAATAATGAGGTACCATCTCAATAAAAGGTTAATGTAAAGTGTGAAAAGTTAGGGTTACTCACATCAGAGAGGAAATAACTTCCTTTGTAAAGTATTAGAAAGCATAATTAAAGCTAGAACTACTGACCATATGGAAAAGGTGTGGGGAACCTCTGGCCCTCTATGGCCATTGACCATGCCTACTAGCTTGATGGGAGTCATAGTTCAGCAACATCTGGAGGGCCGAAGGTTCCCCCATATATATATATATCACATGATATCCAAAGTAGGAGAGCCATGTTGAATCAAACTAAGGGCCCATCTAGATCACCATCCTGTTCTTAAAGTGGTCAGTCAAATTTCTATGGGAAGCCCTGAGTGCAGCAGCTCTCTTCCCATCCCTGCAACTGGTATTCAGAGGCATACTGCCTCCACTAATGGAGGTAGCCATCGTGGCTGGTTGCCATCAATAGCTTTATGAATTTGTCTAATCTTTTCTTTTATGAATTTGTCTAATCTTTTCTTTTATGAATTTGTCTAATCTTTTCTTAAAAGCTACAATTAAAGCGGGCCATTACTGAAGAACAGCAGGGTGGTTGGCCATTGGACCCACTATTTGTCTTGTCTCCTTAATCCGCCGGAGCCTGTCTTTGCATGCAGGGGAGGTCAGAGAGCATTGTATATACTGGTACTTGGTGGTGCACAGAAGCTAAAAGACTTAAAATAAAATGTTAACGGTAATTAACAATATGAAAAGAATTTCAGAAATGGAACTTCCCTCACCCGTAGTGAAATACATCACAATAGATGAATTGTTGTGATTGAAGTTTTTAGATAAAAACTTTCACTTTGAAATTTGGGGTGTTGGGAGCAAAAGAGGACTGAAATCCCCATTGAAATTCAAAAGATGGGGTGGGTAAGCCACCATTCCCCACCACACCCCCCAAAAATGTGTTCCTAGAATAGTGATGCTTGTTGATGTAGTTTTACACTAGTATGGATCTCTGCTTGATAATGCAATCTACAATTTTTTAAGCCTATATGTCCACATCAGTATCATTCTATTTTGATGGATGGATGCTGTTGTAGTTAACTTTTCCTGCACTCCCCAATTTCACTGAACATATTTACCGACAATTTCAGAATCTGTCTCCTAGTTTCATTATATTAAGGTTGCAAAATTGGAACGGGAATTTTGACTCAAGTTTAGCAAAGGAAGATAAAAAGGAGGCCTGCTAAAGACATAAAGAGGGAAAGTTCCAAGCATGAAGGTGCATGACAGAGAACTCACTCACAGAGGGGGTGGGGACAGGTTCTATTTTAGATGGGTAACTGCTTGAAAATGCACCAAGCAGAGGGCAGAGTAAAGGGATGATAGCTTCTCAGTGGAGGGAAGAAAGCATTGGCAAACTCAGATATTGTCCAATTACTTGATCCAGATGGCTACTTAAGGATCTTCAACCAAGGGATCTTGTCAAAATGGTGAGTGACACTGAGTTATTCAGAGTGATGAATTCTGAAGCACCCTGTGAAGTACTTCCAAAGGATCTCTCTAATAGGTGAATGGGCAGCAAAAGAACAGATGAGTTTCAGTTCAATTCAAGTACAAAATTATGCATTATGACCTAAACAAATCACATATATGTTCATAGTGTTTAAGGTTTTAGCTGGGCTTTGGCTCCCCAGGAAAGAGATGTTTTTGTGATGGAATATTCACATAAAATAAGAAACTCAGTGTGATCATGTCACTTAAGTGTTTTCCTGTGGAAGAAGAATGAAGCGATCGGAGCTTTTTTGCTTGGAGAAAAGTTGACATGATTTGAGAGACTAGATAGAGATATAAAACAGCGTATGGTAGCTAAAGTAGAATTGTCCTTTAGTATTCAAACAGGGGGGGTTAACAAATTAAATAGGCTTGGAAGTAGATTGAGGATATGCAAAAGAGAAACTTCTTTTCATTCCACAAGGTGATTAAGGCAGCTTACAAACAAAAAAATGTAAAATAAATTCATATGCAAATACAGTATAAAAACTATATAAAAACTGCAACCAGCAAAAGAATCAACAACAGTAAAAGATCAACAGTTCATTGGACAAAATATGGGAGTAATAAATAGGTAGGCACTACACAAATGTTTCTTTGTAGAACACCATCTTAAGCATCATCACTGAAATGTTCTATTCTGAGGTGCCATCCACCTAATCTCTGAAGACAGGGAAACGTGGAACAGAGTCTCAAATATTGATTTCATTTAATGGGAAGGTTTGTGCAAGAGAAGGCAGTCTTTCAGGAAAATTATGGATTTCATGGCCACAAGATATACTGATGCCCCCTGGTTTCAAAGACTAGTTCAAGGGTTGTAAACCAATCAACTGCTATTAGCCATAGCAGGTTTTTTAAAGGATTTTATTTATATAGATAAAAACCAACAAAAATTGCAACTATATAATAACAGTACACCAGAAATATAAGGATATACAATCTGACAGCCCTGCCCAATGCGACTAAAGCCAACAGTTTTAAAAGTAGACAGCAGCATATACTAAATTACAGTGTATAGAAAGACACACCACACTATTAACCGTAATGGTGATTGCTAAATGAAGCAATACTGCCTCTGAGTATTGGACTTGCAATGTATGTTAGCAGCCAAGTATGTTTTATTGGAAACTGGTTGTAAGCTAGCCACATTGTGATGTTCTGTAGAGTCCAAAACAGACTGTACAGGAGCACAGGAGGGACAGACAAACTTGCAAAGCAGAAGCTTGCCCTAGTGGTGGAGTGTGGCTAGACTGCTAGTTAGCAGAGTGAACTGGTGCCAACTTGGAGTGGAACCCTTGAGTCTGTTCAGAAAAATGAACAGAGAGAGGGTGCAAATTTATCTTGTCAGTGTTTAGAGGGGCCCCTTTCACAGTTTAACAAACAACAACAGGCCTGGGAAACAATATCTGCTTTTTTCATTGCTCATGCTACGCTAGATGAAATTTTAAATAAATTAGTATGGGATCTCTCATGTTTGGTTTAAACAGAAATCGATTAACCTATGAAGAGCCAGGATCTGAACTTCTGAGTAGTTGGTAAACCTGATGAAATGTAATATTTAACCCAACTCACAGTGGAAAAAAGTAGAGTGATTAAAATTTAATGTATGGTCAAGGAGGCTTGTGGAGACAGTATGGTAGTTTGAGGAAGAACTGAGGAAACTTTCTCAGAATTGTAATTATGATTAAACTCTGATGCCGATGTTAAGGGACTGTGTACTATGTGGAAGTAATGATGAAAAATGCAGAGACTGCTGTCTGAACAACAGTTAAACTTTCACTTTTCTTCAGAATTGACCCTGGCTCAGAAATCAGCAAGTAAATCTATATGAAATTTACAGACCTTCCAAGTGTCTCTATTTTCCAGGGACAGTCCTGGATTTACAGAAGTCATCCTGGTATCTGATCTGATCCCACAATGTTCCACTTTTCCTTAGGACATCCCTATTTACACCAGAGAAATGTTGGAGGGTATGTGACCACCGAGCCAAGGAAATAAGTAACTATGCAACCTTTAGAAGAAATCTGAAGGCAGCCCTGTATAGGGAAGTTTTTAAGTGTTTAATGTTTCATTGTGTTTTTTATGTGGTGGAAGCTGCCCAGAGTGGCAGGGGCAACCCAGTCAGATGGGTGTGGTATAAATAGTAAAATGATGATGATGATGATGATGATGATGATGGAATAAGGTGTCCCTATTTTCACCAGAGAAATATTGGAGGGTATGAATTTAGAGGCGCCACTCCTGGAAACATGGGAATGGGGAAAAGTACACAGGTGATAATGTTTTTTAAATGCATAAACATACCTGAAGAAGGAGATTTGCATGCCCTGTGGAGGAATGCCTGCAGATTTAAAAATGTGAAATACCACCGTTGTGGTCTGACAGTTTAAATTAGAAGAATACGCAGCTTTAAATAAAAGGGTGCACCTATATCAAACAATGTGAAAAGCAATTTAATTCTCAAAGAATTCCCGTGTATTAGAGGAGACAAATCCTGAAAATGATGAAGTGTGGCCTATACTATCTACAGTGTAAATGGAACCATAATCCCTAGGGATTGTTGTATTGGATACGAACAATAAGGAGGGAGCATTTGAGCTGACTTAATGACTCAGACATCATATAAAGACTTATGGAAACACAGAGGGGCATTTTCAATGCAAAACAGCAAGCTAGAATTGCATAAATATAACAGAAGAAACTCATTTAAGTTACTAGAAACCAGCAATGTGACTCTTTTCATACGACAAAGTGAAGGCCAATAGGGCTGGCTGCACCATTAGACAAAGTGAGGCAATAGCAGCATGTGGTAGATGCTGGTGGGCAGTAGCAAAGCCCCCCAAGCTATTTTCCTGAACCCCCTGGCTGTTGCTCTGTGCTGGAGATTAGAGCTAAGCGTGCCATAGGCTTGTCTTTTACTCCCTAAACTAGTTTTCTACCCTCATGTGCAATGGAGGACACTGCCCTGTTGCCATCATTGAAGTCAGAGTCAACATCCAGTCGTGCAGACTTCTGTACATGGAATGGGAGGGGATGCCATATTGCATTGCCTCAGACAGCAAAATACCTTGGGCTGGCCCTGAAGGCCAAAGTTGGCATGATGGCCCTTTCAAGCTGTTATCGGCCTTTTGCAAAGAATAAAACTGATGATATGTTGGAGATGAACTGAAATTTGGTTTGTTTGTTTTTTTAAAGAAAGCGTTCTGAGAGTGGGTTCTCCACAAACTATTGGAGGATATTTCTGCAACGTTGGTAGGAGTGCAGCTATTAAGTGGGGCAGGAGCCATACCTATTAACACCTCATGTTAGTTGAGAATTCAAAGTTGATGTTACTATAACACACACACACACACACACACACACACACACACACACACTCAGAGAGAGAGAGAGAACTATTTTAATACTTATTTAATTTGAAGTTTATTCTGCAGGTACTATATTCAATGGAGAGATTAAGCCAAGGAATTTTTGGTGTACTAATCACAGAGGGTTACAAAAGGAAAATGTGTACGAAATGTAGTAGGACTTTTGAGCAGATTAAAGAGAAATGGGTGAGTGATTATATTTTATCAGCCGAGGATGATTGTCATCCATAAACATGGTTTTAACAGTGAGCCCGTAGGTGACTGTGGAGGCCAGTTCTGGATCCACAGTGGGGACATAGGTTTCCGGGTGGGAGTTGATCATGGTGAGGGTTTGCCAAGCATGCCTTCCTCTTAGTACGTTTCTCTCTTTCGTCCTGAGTTCAAGTGTTTTCAAAGTCCATGACACCTTTGGTAAGGGCTGTTCTCCAATTGGAGTGCTCGCAAGCCAGTGTTTCCCAGTTGTCGGTGTTTATACTACATTTTTTTAGATTTGCCTTGAGAGAGTCAAGACATAACTACTACTACTGGCATAACTCAAGGCATAACTACTACTACTACTACTACTACTACTACTGTTTTGGGCTCTTATGCCTAATAATGCTTCTGAGCAGTCAGAGAGACAGACTAAGGTTCTTCAATTAATGCAGAAGGTTTTTGCCTAACTTATCAACAGTTCTCTATTCTCTCTATAGCTTGATTAAGAAAAATGTCAAGTGGGATTGGGGATTTTCTGATGAAAGAGCTTTTGAGAACTCTTAAGTAATTACTATAGACCTCAGATGTTCTGCTGTACTAAGAGCCTGATAAGGAGTTGGTTTTGACTCATGATGCTTCTTCTGGGAAGGAGATGCTGTCAGCTCAGTGGACTGAATATAGATCCAATAAACCCATAGGATTTGTGTTATGAATGGTGACAAGTATCCAACCAAGTCATACTTAGAGTAGACCCTTCGAAACCAATACACTTAGGTTACTTTATTTCATTGGGTCTACTCTTGGGGACGACTAACATTGGCTATCACCTCTTGCCACTTGCTAAATGCAGGTATTCACAATTGAGCTAGAAGGGAGTGGGTGTTGCATTTGGAGTACAGAAATGTTATACAGGTAGAGATAAATTTACAAATTGGACTTAGCAGAAACCCCTGATTTCTTTATTTAGTAGCATTGAAGTAGTTCCAGAGGTGGGATGTGCTCTTGAGGCCTATGATTATATAATTGTATATAGACCCTGAAAGGAAATGTGTGATCTAGGTGCCCTGGGTTGATTGCCATTGCTACACCTACAGCAATACACCATGAAAACTGAGAATTACTGATTGATTGCATTGATGCAGCCCAGTGACAGCCTTACACATAAAGTCTTGGACTGATTATATTGTCATTGATAGCCAAGGTCAGAGAGATTGTTCTGAGAGTATGGTCTTCTAAGAATTGAGGCTAAAGATTTTGCACCTTGTTATTTTTGTTTCAGGGGATAAAGTGTATATGTTGACATACACTGTGGAGAGCCTTAATACTAATTAAAGTAAGAAAAGGATATTGCATTAAATGAATGGTTATGAGCTCCCTGCAGAATTACCAGAATGAATATATGGTGGCAGAAAATAGAGCTAGATATGAACTGCACTCTCTGTGTGGCATTTTAAAAAAGAGATATCACGCCTCCCCTCCATAGTTGGGAATAGCCAGATAAAAACATGGAGAGAAAAATCCCTCTAGGCCACTTTTCAGGAATAGTTTACATGCAGGAGATCCAGGTGCCAAAAAGGCCACCTACTATATGAGCTTGCCTGAATCCTGTGGTCATCTTCAAAGGCCCTTGCTATATTATTTATACATCTAAAGTGTTGTGGATTGTGACTCTTTTTCCCTTCTTTGCCACATTTTGCTAGATAAGTAAAGGGAAAGGGACCCCTGACTATTAGGTCCAGTTGTGGCTGACTCTGGGGTTGCAGCGCTCATCTCGCTTTATTGGCCGAGGGAGCCGGCGTACAGCTTCCAGGTCATGTGGCCAGCATGACTAAGCCACTTCTGGCGAACCAGAGCAGCGCACAGAAACGCCATTTACCTTCCCGTCGGAGCGGTACCTATTTATCTACTTGCGCTTTGATGTGCTTTCGAACTACTAGGTTGGCAGGAGCAGGGATCGAACAACAGGAGCTCACCCTGTCGCGGGGATTCAAACCGTGCTAGATAAGTAAGACACAGTAAAATGTCATCAGTGTTGTCTTGGGTGGATATCGTTAATTTAGGAACTGAATTAATACCTTGCACTTCCAAAAATAATATCATTTGTTTTTATAGCATTTGTGCAACAAAGAACTATTTAAAAAAAAAAAACCTAGAAAGAATACCCAAAAGTAATGTAATGTTCTGATAAAAATCTTGAGCATTTACAATGAAGCACATTGCAGACACAGTCACCTCTGAGACTGGAAGTCATTTACATCTTAGAATCCAACAATACAATTTTTAATACAAAGCCCTTTGTGCTACACATTATGTTGTGCTAAAATGACTAGAGAAACAGAATGGTGATAAGAGAAAAGAGGGCTGGGGGGGGGGGGCTGGGCTGAGACCCAATATCTTCTATGATGAGATAAACTTTATAAACCTTTTTTAATTTTTAAAAATTATCAGCTTGAGTTGAAACTTGTTTTAGATATTTAACAAATTCCTTATGACATCGTATCCCTATAAAGCAATTGCCTGTCATCAAGGATGGCTGTCTATTTCCAATCCACCTCAGTTTTGCATGTGTTCATTCATAAGTCCATCCTGTCTCATTTCTGCATTGATTCGTGTGGGGTTTTTTTAAATTAAAACATCATATTTAAAACTTGCATTGAATCCTAAAATGCACATTAAAAAAACAACATTTTGATACACAGGGTTGAGCAGAGAACTGAAAAACAAAATTTGGGGAAATGCAAAATCTGAAGAATAATTGTTTTCAGATGTGTGTATTCATGTGAAGGTGCAAATTAGGTAGGTTTGTTTACTAATGAGGACTGAAGAAAATGCCCCTGCCCACCCATAAGCTTACAATGTTTCAAGGCCGAGGCAATGAAATTTGTAACTGGTGTGACCAAAAATGGAACAACTGTTTTTATAACTTGTAATAGGCCAGGTATATAAAGTAGATGCCACATCTGCTCAGCAGCTTCCACCAAACGGAACAGAATAATGTGGTGTTATTTCTTTGCACCACACAGGGCACATGTATATGTACAGTGGTGCAACATCTGGAATGAGACTGTTCTTCCCACATTTATTTATTTTTAAAACCTGAATCTCAATCCTTGAAAGGATTGTAGCTGGTGCAGAGGCTTTGTGTAGCTATGTACCTATGCTTTATAGTCAATGTGAAGGAGGACTTGAAAATGGTACTCTTCTCTTCCCAAATGTATTGGATAAAAAGAAGGAAACATTGCATGCTGTGTAGATTATACATTCACCACTTTGGCTTATACACGGTATGTTGAACCAATAACACAGTCTTCATTCTGCATGAGGATAGCTGCATAATTAAGCTTCTTGAATAGCAGCTCTGTAATTGTGTAAGTGCTACAGTTATTTAACATTTCAATGAACCAGCATTTTACTACACAGCTTTGTTTTATGACAAAGAAAACCAGTTAAATATATCACAGGAAAAAAGGATGGTTGTGAAATTGTACACAGAAAACGTTAGGACTGAGGGCCAATAGGCACTCATTGTATGGACTTTGGCTCGGAATACATGTGAAATAATACTTGTTCACTTGTTAAGTTGAGTTGTATGTATATTTTTGTGTTCCAAGGAAACCTGAGTTACTGTAGCTGTGTTCTCATGAGTTTTCATATATTAAAAAATACTGTAGGGCACTGTATGTTCCAAACAAGTCAATAGTAGCCCATAATATGTTTGCCTTAGGATCATATTTTTATTTACTTAGTTTCCCCTCCCACCCCCACCTCCCAATTGCTCATGAAAGAGTGTCTCACTAAGTGTGGCTAATTTGTATTTTCTAAATATAATCAGTTTATCATGTTGGTTTGTGCAATCTTTTAAGTAGCTACAATAACTAATAAAAATTGAATAATTTATATTGCTTGCCTTGATAACTTTTTATATGCAGTTTTAAAATGTAGTTTTTCATGTTTGCATATTTTACATTGTTTTTACGCAAGAATTATTATGGTAATTTAAATATTGCTGAGGAACATGCAATTATTATTTCACACTATTGTTTTAATAATATAGAGTATTAAAACGTATAGCATAACAGTAGTTCATTTCTTAGCAATAGTTGGAATTGGACAGTACTGCTGAGAAAATCTAGTTAACCTTTTTTCCTTTCCTAATACAATTATTTAGAGAAGGGAATAATTTAAAGTGCTTTTAATTAAATGCTTGCAGTAGCGCCCATCCAACCAGGACATGGGGAGGCATGGCGGGGAAAGAATAGAAAACGGAAGTTCAACTGGGCGAGCAGATTTCCATCACATAAGCAGGTTGACATCAGAAGCGAATCCTAAGCAGAATATTTTTGTTCAATTGGGCACTTGTAAAAATAGTAGTGCCATTAGGCATTAACCAGAGATGTACTAACAATAGTTGATTTCTTTTACAGAATTAGTATTGTTGCCAGGTTCCATAAAGGGTTAGAATAATTGAATCATAGAATTGTAGAGTTGGAAGGGACCCCAAGGATCATCTAGTCCAACCCCTTGCAACGCAGAAATAATGTTATCTAAAATTTCAGTAATGAAGTGCATTGTGATCTGGTTTCTTTCTATCTTTCTTTCTTTCTTTCTTTCTTTCTTTCTTTCTTTCTTTCTTTCCTGTCTTAGAGTTGTGGAACCATTAATTTTTTTAAAAATCTACCTATATGATGGCTTGTGGAATTAGGAATATGGGGCAGTGTTTTAATCACACATCTGGCTGCCTTTGCAAACCTGAAACTGCTCTCCCAACTCAGAAAGAGAATCAGCCACTAAGAGAGTAGGAGAGAGAAAACAATGGAGAAATGACAGCCAGTGGCTCTTCCTTCACTATGTGCATGATTTCTTTGCCATCCAATTTTCTCTGCCTGTTCACAGCAGAATTCACAACAGGTAGAGCTCTTAGTAGCTGCTCTCAATATGATGAGTGTTGCATATAAGAGAACCCCTTGGGTGGCCATCAGCTTTTTGCCCAGGCAACATTATTGGCAGAGATGCTAGTGCCCAGAAGCTGCTGTTGTGAGTTTAACAGCTGTGTTTCAGGGAAATGTGTTAGCAGGTGCAGCATCTCCTGTTGCTGCAGCACTTTGACAGCAGAACATATTCAAACACCCCCACTCCCCCAATTTCTATTTGATGATTAAAAAGCAATACAAGTACTCTTCGGGTCAGGCGATGGCATCCGTATTCATTGAACTCTTGGTGCAGCTAGACATACAAATCTGTCCTTAAGTAGCTAATAATTTACATTCTCCTGGTAGTGTTTGTGAAGTTATTAATCATGTTGAAGTCACTTGATCCTAATGTGGATGTAATATCAGTCCCATGGAGATTCTGTGGCAGTTTAGCAACAATTACTGTCTGCTTATTATAATGTGTTGCTGGGGGCAGGAAACCCTGATGTTACTATTTTTGGTCTTAGTGTGTAGCGTACATCCATTTACAGATATTGCCCTAAAAAAAGGCATATAGATGTTTGTGATTAAAACCAGATTATCATTGAAATAATTTCGGTTTGTACCGTCTTTTTCCTGTACAGTCTTTCTTCATCCTAAGTTTATACTTTGCTGCAGTTCTGCCCGCGACACTGTCATTAATTAAGCATTTAATTATTTAGAGAAACTGATGTTCTCCACCAATCATGCTGCACAATAATAACTGTTGACAGGCAATGCTGGAAAGAGTGCCTGGAGGATGCTAGCAGTATGTTACATTGCCGAAAGCAATGGAGTTTTTCCTATGGGAGTCAGAGAACTATACTTAGGATACAAGTGCCTATTGCTCTCAGCATGACTCATGAATACCACAGAGTAATCAGGCTATGGGGTGTGGGTGTGCGCGTAGATCTATTAGACATTCTGTGTGGGTGGGTGTGGGTGTGCATACACACCCTGGAACAAATATTTCATTAACTTCTCCCTCTTTGCATGATTACCAATATGCTCCACATAGAGATGGTTTTGCTTTATTATTAAGGTGAGACAGATTATTTGTAAAGCTGTAAATCACTAAATGTCGGGATGTGTGTGCTATGATCTGTTGTATCATAATTTTAAGGCTATAAACATTGCTACTGTTCCATTCAGCCTGGATTCCTAAGCTTCAGTCATATAAACCTGGGAGTAAGGCCCATTGAACATCATGAGACTTCCTTCTGAGTAGACATACCTAGGACTGCACTGCAAGTCTTTTAGAGCTGGTGCCCAAGAACTTTAGTAGAAACGTAGCAGAAATTAATGAGCAGATACCCCACCCCAGACTTATCATTCAGACTTTAAGTGACAAGGTTGTCATATCTGAGTAAATTGTGTTTAATAGAGCCATCTACCCTAGTTGTATGTCTTTTATATTCATTGACTTAAAGACAGAAATTCCTGTTTACTTCAGTAGGAAAGCAAAGCACGTGCTTAAATCTCTCTGCAATCAATAGGACTCAGAAATGCTGGGTCATGCCTTCCCTAGCATTCTGTAAAAATGGATGAGGTAAGACACTCACACCCTCAGAAACACTGTGCAGAAGAAAAACTGATTCTTTCTGCTAATACAGAACCGTTATAGCTAGCAACAAGGGCTTTGAGGTATTGGGAGCTGACAATGCCTAGCTGAAATTGCATCTTGCTTTGGGCTTCAGTATTACCCTTATTCAGTGCTTTTTTCTTTAAAAAAATGTTTCATATTCATATTGAAATACTACCCCTCAATGAGGCCAAACTTAGATTCACAAAATGTTTAAGGGTATGCGTATCCCTGTGTGTCCCCCCCCAAAAAAACCACTGCCCTTCTTTACCCAGGGAATAAGCCCTATGAACCACAGTAGCACTTACCTCTGACTAAACATTCATAAGAAAGGGCCCCTTTACATGGCTTTGATGTTGTGGCAGAATTTTATTTATTTATTTATTTTAAAAACCATTTTCTTGCCCTCCACATTTTTATTCCAGTCTCTTGGATAAGACCCCATCTGCACCATATATTTAAATTAGTATGCTACCACATTAAAGGGTCATGGTTTCCCCCAAAGATTCCTGGGAACTGTAGTTTAAGGGCACTGAGGGTTGTTAGGAGACTGTACAAGCTACAATTCCCAGAGTTCTCTAGGAAGTGGGGTTATTCCCTGTACAAGCTACAATTCCCAGAGTTCTCTAGGAAGTGGGGTTAAACTCCTCTGAGAACTGCATATCAGTGAGGGGAGATGCATGTACATGGATGGCGGTTTAAACAAATAAGAAGGTCTTTCAGTGCACATATGTTAATTTTTTCCGGTTGCCAAAACAAATAGCTGTGTGGAAAACAGAAAAGAAAAGATGTAGCTTTGTCTGGATTCTGAGGGAATACAGATTAGATCGTTAAGGTGTAGCTCATTTTGTTCACTTATCAATGTTTGCATACAGTGGAGTCTATTAATTGAATGAGCACATCAGGGTCTGATACCTGATCTCAATTTGTCAAAGGGTTAATTTTCTGTCTTTATTGATGGATTTTAGCCTTAATCCTGTGAACTGACTGAAATTGGCTTTTGGCTGCTTTTTATGTTTGTGTCCTTGGTCTTCAGTATACTAAATAAACTAATTTGCAGACTGTTTAGCATTCTGTTGGCTTGTAGCTGCAGAATATACAAGGGCTAATCATGTTATCCTGGTAGTCAAAGAGTAATAATAACAAATATTTATGCAAGACTCTTACTGTTGAGCAGGGTAGAGATAAGCAAAACCTGGCAGGCTTCTTGCACTCACTCCAATACACTAGGCCAAACTGAGTGAAGCAAAGCAATAGATACTGTGGCAGAATGTCGATTTAGACCTCATAATTAAATGCAGGGTTGCAGTAGATCAAAGTAACAACATGTTAAATATTGGCAAAGATTTACTTTCCTTATCTTCCAATTTAACTGGGTTTGCACCTTTTCAAATATGTGATCCTGTGCATAGTTTGGATACTTTAAAACCCTATTCATGTGTGAGAAATATGCGTTCTTATGTGATCCAACCTGTTGATTTTTCCATGTGCTGGTTGTAAAGCTAGAGGCTTATTGACTCTTGTATAGTCACGGTATTATATAGACAAGATTCATATATATTTCTTGAGTCTGTAACATTCCAGAAATCACACACACCCCAGGCCATATAGCGATACAGTTGGCATGTCATCAGAAACCCCTTTTCTCATGATCTTGTGGTGGCAGAAAGGAAAAGAGCCAAGGAAATCTCCAGAAACTGTTGAAATAAATTGAAGAGTCAGTTGTAAGGTAAGGAAAAAAGCAGACTTAAAGAAACAAATTAACCCGCTTTTCAGCACCAGCCAATTCTTTCCTGTTTTGGACTATTGTGCTGAATTTTTCAGCCCTCCAGGCAACTGGTGCCTTACTCTTTTCTTAAGATTATAAAGAATACAAACTAAAAAATTTATTGCTTCATAAACTATATTGAAAACCTACACTATGCATTTTAGACAGAGCCGGGTTAAACCATGTGGAAGCCTCTATGCAGTTGAATCGTGGTCCGGGGGGGGGGGGGCGTGCACATGCTATACTGTGATAACATTGAGCTAAGAAAGCTTGGTTGTAATTTTCTTTCAAGATCAATTTGATATTATTTTGATACGTTGTCATGGGCCCCCTAAAAGTCGTGGGGCCCATAGACCGGTGCCTACTCTGCTTATTTGGTAATCTGGCACTGATTTTAGATCATAATTACAGATCTACACATTCTAGACTACAGTTACAGAGGTGCATGTTTCATAAAGTCAAATATTGTTTGGAGTTCTGATGAAATTCTTTACTCATAAACTCACATGTGCCCCCAACACTCAAATACAAACACATTTGTATATGAAATAAGCCTTTCTTATGTAAATGATATACATGATATGTGAGAAATTTCAGAGAATATATGTTAATTAATAATCAGGAATTGTTATTTTTATCATAACCGCTAATTGTTTTATTGTCAGTTTCAAAATGTGGTGGATTTATTATTATTATTTTCTTAGAGCATTAGGGAATACATTGTACCAAGTACAAAGGAGAAATAGAAACAGCAATATATTCACTGGTTGGTTGTGTTCACCTTTGAAGGATCTAGTGAATTTTTTTAGTGAGGTATATTTGTATAGATGTGCACAGTGGACACCTACCTACCTATGACAGAAATGCAAAGTGTGGGCAGTCATTTCCAAAATAATTTCCTAAATAACCTTAAAGTGCCTTCTGGCACTTTAGTGTTAGTGATCTGATTATCATATTTTTCCAAGTATAAGACGACACCTATTTTTTTTTAACCCCAAATTAAGAAATCCGTATTTTAGGGTTGCCATCAATCACCCTCAAAATTCTTGAGCCTTTTTGGGGCGATAACCCTACTGAACGCACACTCCATCCTAGACATTTGGTAAAAAATGAAAATATCCCCCTGGCAATCAGCCTTTAACGGTTGCCAGAACTGGTTCTGCCAGTTTTTTGACGGCCAACCACAGGAAGGTAAGTAGTGGGACCACTACTTTTTAACCACTGTGCATTCACAGTTTTTGACAAAATACATTTAGCAAAAATAATAATCTTATACATATAAAAATACGGCCCTTGTTGATGCAATGCACCCCCCTTTAAACTGATATATTGCTCCAAATAAAAATATACCGTATTAGTCTTAAATGACGCAATGAATGAATTGGTCTCCTGGTTAATGTCTATTCCAGTATTTGATTCTTAAGCTATAGCAATATAGTGTAACTACATTTGGGTTTGTTCCTCCACCCACATACCACCCCTCAATATGTCCTGAACAATTGGTGTTAATACCAATCAGTGATTGTTGGTTGTGAGACAGAGGCTACCAATTAGCAAGGTGAGAATCCCACTCGGCCATTCAACACTGCGCGGCACTAATATGAATAAACACATTCACAAAACTGCTTGCTGCTACTGGCTGAAATCGAATGCCTCTGCTCCGCTTGTGGAATGGGTTTTCATCCTGCAGGGATGCATCTGCTAATTTAAGAGAAAGGGAGATGATTTCACTGCGGTTGGTATTCAATTACCGCGTCTCATCAGCACAAAGATTTCCTCTTGCACAAGAGGACTTTCCCCACTCTCTGTGTGTGCCTTGTGCCCTCCCAAATCTGCTCCAGCGGGTTGGGGAAACCTGCAAAACAGATAAGGGAGTGCATATGTGAGCAGAGAAAGTAAAGAGGCACTACATAGGGCACAATCCTCAGATTCTTCCTTCCGCCCCCACTATTTTTGTTACTGTTTGGCGGGGTGGGTTGTCCCAGAATAGTATGGAAAATGGCATGGGGAGCTGCAGGTGGAAGAGGAAATTGGGAAGAAAACAAAACAAAACAAAACCCTGCTTCTTATATGTTAGAATAAGGGGGGGGGAGTTCAGACCTGCGGGTCTAATGCATCCCATCCCATCAAAGGGATTTTAGTGGGAGGGATTGTCTGAAAGCAGCCTCTTTGTCCCTAACAGGAAATACGTTCGGTGGTTTGAGCATTGCTTAGTTCATTCTCTGAACACAAATGTGTGTTAATTTGCAAATTGTTCTCTTTTTGAATTAAGCTACTGTTAATAATCTTTTTATATCATGAAATATGCAAAAGCGTACAACCACAGTAAGAGTAAAGGGGAAATAAGTCAGTCACCAAATCTGTCATCGTTGGGGTTTTTAGGAAATAAAACACCATGATATGGAAGCATTCTGTGAGGTACTGGTCTCTCTCATCAAGACATGTTGAGTCAGGAATCTTTATTTCCTCTAGAAAGTATGAAAGTTCTAAAAATCAGGGCTTTTCAAAATAGTGGAAATGTCTGGACAATATGTTAAGACTGGATGCATCATGTGCTGTGTAACAGATCTGAAACTTATGAGTAATGAAGGCTTCATGCAGAAGAGCCTCAGGACACACAGTGTGGGGCCATGCTAATGCTTTTTTGAAACATAGATCTCTTCTTGAGCAACCTTTTGTGAGAAGTCATTTATCCCAGTCATGGCAGGTAACTGACAGGGTCCCAGAACACTGCAAGAGGAGCATCACTCCGAGTTCCTATCTAGATGATTCTGCCATCATGTTAGGACAGACTGATAACAGGTAATAATAATTTGGGTAAAAGTCATGCCCACCCCTGCTGCCAGCTGCTAAATTTAAGACTTAAATATTTCAATGTTGAAAAATTGAGGGAAAGGTGAAGGGGCGAGGTTACAATAAGCCAGTGCTTTATGAGTTGATGTTTTGTAACCAATAGTTTTGAAAACTGCTTGTTACAATGAAGCTTGATATGTCTTATCATAAGACTACTTCAAATATTTTATGTGGAATCTAAACTTTCTACGTAGCATAATCCTAGTTTACAAATACTCTACCATTTGTGGTTTAAGTGGCATTGCTTAGCAGTTTTAGAGGCTTTTATTGTATTTCTAATAGTTTTATGTATTTATCAGGTATTTGAGCTGGCTCTGCTGAAGTTAAAATGCTTAATAACCTTTCCTAATCCACTTTTCCAGTTGCATAGCTA
Organism: Podarcis vaucheri; assembly: GCF_965113315.1. Classification (NCBI taxonomy): domain Eukaryota; kingdom Metazoa; phylum Chordata; class Lepidosauria; order Squamata; family Lacertidae; genus Podarcis; species Podarcis vaucheri. The sequence continues at coordinate 98,888,081 of NC_138759.1, read as the reverse complement.
TGAGAAAATGTCATTATCTTTTTGGAAAGGGTTTTTTAGCTCCTTGGAATCCGTGTTGTCTTTGTAATGCTGTATTTCTTTAATATTGTTTCCTGTTTCCACAATTATTACATGCGCTCTCGCCTGGAAGAAACAGAAGTACTTTTTTTGTTTTTGTATGGGTTGCATTATTTTCTTTGGGACAGTTTTCATTGACAGCGTGGTTATAAATAAATCCACAGTGCTGAAGTGTTTTGTACACAAGAAGTTGTTGCTTACTTTCTACATTGTTACTGGCTGATAATATTTTGGTTCCTTTTCTATATGGTAATCTTTTTGTACAAGGCTTGTGGTGGAGGTGGTATTAAGGGGGATAGAACTTAGAGCGATGAAACAAGCAGGGTTTCTGTTGAGGCAGGGGATTAGCTGTGGGAGGAGCTTATCAGAGTTTGTAGGGCAGCAGTTGAAGAAGGAGCAAAAAGGGTTTTCTTGTGTGTGTGTGTGTTTCTTTCTGGCTGATTAGCTGTTTTCCCTGTGTAAAGGTCAGGGTTTCTGTTGAGGCAGGGGATTAGCTGTGGGAGGAGCTTATCAGAGTTTGTAGGGCAGCAGTTGAAGAAGGAGCAAAAAGGGTTTTCTTGTGTGTGTGTGTGTTTCTTTCTGGCTGATTAGCTGTTTTCCCTGTGTAAAGGTCAGGGTTTCTGTTGAGGCAGGGGATTAGCTGTGGGAGGAGCTTATCAGAGTTTGTAGGGCAGCGGCGCGCGCCTAGCGGCGCGCGCAGTTATACCCATCTTTTAGATTTAGGGGAGCTAATCTCAAACGTTTGTTGGGGGAGACCTAGGGTTTTTTTTTTTGTGGGGGAAGTTATTTGTCCTGTCTTCAAGCTTTTTATGATGGAGGACCTCTGTAGCCACCCCCAACAACACGATCTCATGATGGAAGGGAAGGGAACAGCTGCAGTCGCCTGCTATTCCTGCGCAATGTTTGCCATCTTGCCAAAGGTTGCAGGCAGCTTTACCTGCAGCAATTGCATGTTGATTGCCCTTTTAAAAGACAAAGTCCAGCAACTGGAGGAACGTGTAGCTACGCTCCAAAGAATTAGAGAGCTGGAGCTCTTCTTGGAAGCAACAGAGCACACCGTCCCCACCAAGGAGGAGACAGGGGACTCCCCTGAGAAGGAGGCTTGTTCACCAACACAGGAGCCAGATATATGGAGAAACGTGACTCAAAGAAGTAGGAGGCCCAGGGTTCACTCTGATTGTTTAGAATTACACAATCGCTTTGAGGTCCTCTCCCCTAGCATGGAAGACGAAGAGCAGACTCCATTTGAGGATCTCTCCCTCATTACAGTCGATCAGGTATATGAAGACGAGCAGCAAAGTCAGTCCTCAGGGAATGTGCAGGTGACCTTGGAACGGACAGCTCACGGAAGAACCCCGACCAAACCCAAGAGGAGGCGTGTAGTGGTGATAGGGGATTCCCTACTGAGGGGAACAGAAGCAGTGATCTGTGGGCCTGACAAGATGTCTCGGGAAGTGTGCTGTCTCCCCGGGGCTAAGATCCAAGATGTAACTGAACGACTGCAAGGAATCATAAAACCCACTGACGAATACCCCTTCCTCTTGGTTCATGTGGGAACCAATGACACTGCAAGCAATAGCCTCCAGAAGATCAAAAGAGACTACGAGGCTCTCGGCAGGAAATTGAAGCAACTAAATGCACAAATTGTCATCTCGTCTGTCCTCCCAGTTGAACGACGTGGCCCAGGGAGAGAGGGGAAAATAGTGGAAGTGAACAGCTGGCTTCGCAAATGGTGTAAACAGGAACGGTTTGGATTCTTAGATCACGGACTGCAGTTTCTTGAAGATGGACTTCTGGAAAGTGATGGGCTGCACCTCACAACGGTTGGGAGAAATGTTTTTGCCAAAAATCTCAGAAACCTCATCAGGAGGGCTTTAAACTGACTAATGTAGGGGAGGGAGACAGTGCTCCTGAAGGTAGGAGTCTATCAATTAATGAAGATGATCATCCAAATGTCATAGACCAAATGGAGCAAACAGCACGCGGACCTAGTGGTGGGAGGAAAAAATCCTTAAATAAGAGACACGGGGGAATGATTAATGGACTTCAATGTCTGTACACTAATGCGCAAAGCATGGGAAATAAACAAGATGAGCTTGAGCTCTTGGTACAGCAAACTAAATATGACATAATAGGCATCACTGAAACCTGGTGGGATAAGTCCCACGATTGGAATGTAATAATGGGGGGATACAATCTATTTCAGAGAAACAGACCAGACAAGAAAGGAGGAGGAGTGGCGTTATATGTCAGGGATGTGTATACCTGTGAAGAGATCCAAGATTTAGAACCTCAAAGCCAATGTGAGAGCATTTGGGTCAAAATTAAGGGAGAGAAGAATAACAGAGACCTCATTGTGGGAGTTTACTATAGATCCCCAAGCCAAACGGAGGACATAGATGATGCCTTCCTGGAACAGATGGCCAAGCATGCAAAAGGAAGGGAGATAGTAGTAATGGGGGACTTCAATTACCCGGATATTTGTTGGACGTCAAACTCAGCCAAGAGCATAAGGTCAAACAGATTCCTCACTGGCCTTGCAGACAACTTCATTGTCCAGAAAGTGGGAGAAGCAACAAGAGGAACAGCCATTTTAGATCTGGTCCTAACCAATGTTGATGACCTGGTTAGTGGGGTAGATGTGGAAGGATCATTAGGCGCGAGTGATCATGCTCTTCTGAAGTTTACTATACAGCGGAAAGGAGCAGCCAAGCATACTAGGACTCAATTTCTTGACTTTAAGAAAGCCGACTTCATAAAACTTAGGGAAGTGCTGGGTGAGATCCCATGGACAGCAATACTAAAAGGAAAGGGAGTTCATGATGGCTGGGAGTTTGTTAAGAGGGAGATAGTAAAAGCACAACGACAGGCAATACCAATGAGACGGAAACGTGGAAGGTGCCTAAAGAAGCCAGGGTGGCTATCTAAAGAACTTTTAACTGAATTAAGATTAAAAAAGGATGTGTACAAAAAATGGAAAAGGGGGGAAACCACCAAAGAGGAATTCAAACAAATAGCCAGCACGTGTAGACACAAAGTCAGAAAAGCTAAAGCACAGAATGAACTCAGGCTTGCTAGAGAGGTTAAAAGCAACAAAAAAGGCTTTTATGGGTATGTTCGTAGCAAAAGGAAGAACAAAGAAACAGTGGGGTCACTCAGAGGAGAAGATGGTGAAATGCAAACAGGTGACACAGAAAGGGCTGAACTCCTCAATGCCTTCTTTGCCTCAGTCTTCTCCGATAAAGAAAACAATGCCCGACCTGAAGAATTTGGAGCAAATGATTCAGCAAAGGAAACACAGCCCAGAATAACTAAGGAGATAGTACAAGAATATTTGGCTAGTTTAGATGTATTCAAGTCTCCAGGGCCAGATGAACTGCATCCAAGAGTATTAAAAGAACTGGCAGATGTGATCTCAGAACCACTGGCAGTCATCTTTGAGAATTCCTGGAGAACAGGCGAAGTCCCGGCAGACTGGAGGAGGGCAAATGTTGTCCCTATTTTCAAAAAGGGGAAAAGAGAGGACCCAAATAATTACCGCCCAGTCAGTCTGACATCAATACCAGGGAAGATTCTGGAACAGATCATTAAGCAAACAGTCTGTGAGCACCTAGAAAGGAATGCTGTGATCACCAATAGTCAGCATGGATTTCTGAAAAATAAGTCATGTCAGACTAACCTGATCTCGTTTTTTGACAGAATTACAAGCCTGGTAGATGAAGGGAACGCAGTGGATGTAGCCTACCTTGATTTCAGCAAGGCATTTGACAAGGTGCCCCATGATATTCTTGAAAAGAAGCTGGTAAAATGCGGTCTTGACTATGCTACCACTCAGTGGATTTGTAACTGGCTGACTGCCCGAACCCAAAGGGTGCTCATCAATGGTTCCTCTTCGTCCTGGAGAAGAGTGACTAGTGGGGTGCCACAGGGTTCTGTCTTGGGCCCGGTCTTATTCAACAGCTTTATCAACGACTTGGATGATGGACTCAAGTGCATCCTGATCAAATTTGCAGATGACACCAAACTGGGAGGGGTGGCTAACACCCCAGAGGACAGGATCACACTTCAAAACGACCTTGACAGATTAGAGAACTGGGCCAAAACAAACAAGATGAATTTTAACAGGGAGAAATGTAAAGTATTGCACTTGGGCAAAAAAAATGAGAGGCACAAATACAAGATGGGTGACACCTGGCTTGAGAGCAGTACATGTGAAAAGGATCTAGGAGTCTTGGTTGACCACAAACTTGACATGAGCCAACAGTGTGACGCGGCAGCTAAAAAAGCCAATGCAATTCTGGGCTGCATCAATAGGAGTATAGCATCTAGATCAAGGGAAGTAATAGTGCCACTGTATTCTGCTCTGGTCAGACCACACCTGGAGTACTGTGTCCAGTTCTGGGCACCACAATTCAAGAAGGACACTGACAAACTGGAACATGTCCAGAGGAGGGCAACCAAAATGGTCAAAGGCCTGGAAACGATGCCTTATGAGGAACGGCTAAGGGAGCTGGGCATGTTTAGCCTGGAGAAGAGGAGGTTAAGGGGTGATATGATAGCCATGTTCAAATATATAAAAGGATGTCACATCGAGGAGGGAGAAAGGTTGTTTTCTGCTGCTCCAGAGAAGCGGACACGGAGCAATGGATCCAAACTACAAGAAAGAAGATTCCACCTAAACATTCGGAAGAACTTCCTGACAGTAAGAGCTGTTCGACAGTGGAATTTGCTGCCAAGGAGTGTGGTGGAGTCTCCTACTTTGGAGGTCTTTAAGCAGAGGCTTGACAACCATATGTCAGGAGTGCTCTGATGGTGTTTCCTGCTTGGCAGGGGGTTGGACTCGATGGCCCTTGTGGTCTCTTCCAACTCTATGATTCTATGATTCTATGAAGCTGGGAGATGGCTCAAATTTATTGGAAGAAAACTCCAGTCAAATGCAATTGAACACTGGTGAGGGCTCATCATCGAACCTTCCTAGTGGCAATGAAGGCAGCAAAGGAGGCATACTTTGCTGCCTTCACTGCATCCTCATTGTGCCATCCAGCAGAGCTTTCCCAGTAGAGTCTGGCCCGAAGGAAGTAACAGAGCTGACAGTAGCTCGCTGTGACCTGTTTGCAAACATTTTGAGGATAAAATGGCTTTCATCCACTGGGACTCCACTGTTGCTGTCACTTGAGGCTCAGGTGGCCTCAGTGGCACCAGCTTCGGCTGGTGGCCCAGCTGCACCCCTTTCTGGACAGGAATAGCCTAACTTGTGTTGTCCATGTTCTGGTAACCTCTGGGTTAGATTATAGCAATGCATTATACTTGAGGCTGCCTCAGAAGATGGCTCAGAAACTTCGGCTGGTGCAGAACTCAGTGGCCCAGGGCAAGACTGTTTGCACCAATCCTGCCCTGACTGCACTGGCTGCCAATTAGTTCCCAGGTACAATTCAAAGTGTTGGTTTTGATCTATAAATCCTTAAAATGCTAAAGACCACAATACCTCGAGGACCGCCTCTCCCCATATGAACCAATCTGGACCCTGCAATCATAATCTGAGGCACTTTTTTGTGTGCCTTCTCCACAAGAGTTCTGGAGGGCGGCAACATGAGAATGGGCCTTTTCTGCGGTGGCTCCCCACTTGTGAAATGCTCTTCCCAGGGAAGCTCGCCAGGTGCCATTTTTACATAACTTTAGGCTCCAGGCAAAACATTCCTCCCCACCCACCCCCGGCCTTTGGCAAATTAAAATATGGGGGGTATTGCTTTTGTTTGTTACTGTGTTATATATTTTTGTGTTTTTATATTATAAACCACCTTGTAATCTTCGGATGAAGGGGATATAGAAATTTAATCAATAATAATAATAATCATAATGAGCAATAGAGATTTGTTGGCATATTTTTCATAGTTGCATCCTATCAGTACCTGAAGTGGCACAATTACTTGTACCATCAAAACTGTAGATAGAAAAATGGAGAATTAATTCTTTACTGTCAAGCTGTTGTAGGGTTTAGCTTTGATACATACAAAGACCCTTGATGTCTTAAGAATAGGCTTTAAAAAGTTTTTAGGCTTCTGTAAGGATTTCTTAAATGGTAGCAGATTTGAATATATGTATCTGCTAGAATAACTGACATTACAGAGCTGTTGTTTGAGACAGTTAGTTGCTGTAGGTCGTTCAGGCTGTTAGTCATTCCCCTTCTACGTGCGTTTATATATCCAAATTACCAGTGGCTTGGTGTCATTTTCTGAGCATTGAAAGCCATTGAATAGGTCTACTAATCCCATCCAGAAACAGAAGAGCAGATCAGGCTGAGTCAGGAGGTGCTGTAGAATAAATGGCATTTCTGTGCTGATTTTGAAGGTTGGAAGATTGTTGAACCAGCATTGCCATAAGGCTGAACTGTTCTGTAACCTGGCCTGCTAATAAGTCTTTCTAAATGTCAATCATGGCAGAACATTATGTGAAATGGCAGGTTTCTTAAAGTGGAAGACCACCAGCCACTAATTCAGCATTCTGGAAAAATAGGGGACAATCATCTTCAAGATGCAGTGACTTCCCTGTTTACTTCTCCTCTGATAGAGTGCAGACGCAGGATGAAAGGCACTTTTGCATGTGGATTACCACTGATGCTTTGTGTCTGTGGTGTAAGATATGTTAAAACTAGAAGTGAAGTGTAGCTGCTGATCAGACCACATACAGATGGAAAGATTCCTTCTGTCTGAATATGCGTAAGCGGGTGAGCTCTTCATGCTTTGCAATCCCGAAGGGTGAAAGTGCAACCCCACAGAACAGCCCCAAGGATATTTGGCAAGGCTGCAGCATACAAATTCTGGAGCTGAATCCCAAGGTAGACCTTTGTTCTCTGGATGACACAGCCTAGCACTTGGGAGAGCTGGGTCGTATCCTAGGCTTCCCTCAAGCACATGGAAATAAAGCTGAATGCCAAAAACAAAACAAACAAAAAACTAGAAGTGGAAGTTTTACTCTTTTGTTTCAACATAATCATGTGGTAATTGTTCTTTTTGCTGGTTGATTATTGATCGTAGAAATTTTCTAGAAGACCTTACAGTGGAAATAGATGACCTGTTACTATGCAGAGCTCATATGCAGATAAAATATTTCCATGCTTTGAGGCATGCTATATAGTGTGTGACATTTTGCTAAAGGGAAATAATCAGTGTGTGTTGTAACTGGACCTCCTAAATTATGAATCACCAGTTCTTGTGTGCTAATGGTAGGAAACATTTCCTGAACACCCTAGTCATGTGAGGAAGTGAGATGATTTTAAATAGCTGCTGTATATTGCAGTTATAAATATTAAATTGTAAACATTTCTCTTCCTTCAAATCATTCCTGAAAAAACACCTACTCTTTTTTGTCTTTCATTTACCCCCTCAGACATTATGCATACTAAATGCTTAAATGCATATTGTTTTCTGATTTTTTTTAAATCCATTGTCTAACTCTCTTCCCATCAGAACGATACATTTAAAGCAGTATCCTACCACCTTAAACAGTTAATGCTTCTGTAGTGGTTCTAGGGGTTCCTCGTGCGTAAGCCGGTGCAAACACCTGGCTGGGTTGCCTGAGTGAACCTTTTCTTTTTTTTTTATAAGATTTTTATTGGTTTTACAAAGTTTTTTTTAAAACAAACACACACATAAAAAGACATACAAACACGTATAGTTTCATAACAATTTTTTCATAAACCTCTCTTCTCGGACTTCCCCATACCTCCCCTTTCTGCATCCCAATGTCCATAGTTTTTTAACAACTTCTAAATATTTCTTTCCAACCTCTGTCATGTTAATCTTTTCTTTAATCTAATCTTATATCACTGTAACCCTTTCTTTCCGAAAACCTCGACATTCTAGCATTCATCAAGTTTATAGTAGTCCTTAAGATAAATTTTAAATTTCTTCCATTCTTCTTCCGCCGTCTCCTTTCCCTGATCACGGATTCTGCCAGTCATCTCAGCCAATGTCATGTAGTCCATCACTTTGATCTGCCATTCTTCCAGGGTGGGTAGATCTTGTGTCTTCCAATACTTTGCGATAAGTATTCTTGCTGCTGTTGTAGCATACATAAAGAAAGTTCTATCTTTCTTTGACACCAATTGGCCGACAATGCCCACTGAGTGAACCTTTTCTGTCCGGACAGCAACTCTCTCGTGGCTGTCTCAATCGCTGGCAGAATCCGTCAGTGCGTGTTTCTTAAACTTCTTCCAGCAAAGAAGCTCTTTGACGCCTAGTCTCCTCCTACTCTCTCTGCGCGAAAGCCTTCTGCGCAAGGAGGGCGTAGGCAGCGGAGGACCTCTACTCTCCCCGCTGGTCCCCGGCAAGGAGTCATGGGACCGCCTCGCCGCTTCCCCCATCTGCCTCCCTTCTCCACTGGTGCTACGCTGATTCTCTTCCCCAGAAGATGGGCTGCCTCTCCCACTCCCGGGACGCTCTCTGGAATCCCTCTGGATTTTGCTCTCTCCCTCCGGCACTGATGGCAGTTCCCTGACAGCTTCTCTCAAAAAATCTTCGGAACTGTATTTTGTTAAGGGTGTTGGGAGTTGTTAGGAGACCTTTATTCCCCTCACAAAGCTAACATTACCAGTGTTACATGGGAAGAGAGATGGATAGTTAAACCACTCTAAGAATTGTAGAGTGAGTGGAGCAGGGGGTTTCCTAATGACTCTCAGCACTGTTAACAAACTACAGTGAAACTCCTAGGTAAATGTATATAGAACTGCAACCTTAGATTGAAAACTCCTTGGGGGAAATATGTCTCACTTGCATGCGTAATGAGTTATTGAATGGAAAAGAATCTTCTGTCGACACAAGGCTTTTGAGGGATCCTGCAGAAGGAACAGGGAGCTGATTTTCACTCATTCCCCCCTTTCTTGCAGCTACCTTTGCTTACTTGAAAATCTGATCTGGTGAGTTGGGGGACCCTCTGGAATAGTGTGGGTGATGTCATTGGAGGTTGCCAGGGAAACGGGGAAAAAGCATAGGTCTGTTCAAGAGATGTTCCTCCTGCTGGTGGGAGCAAAGTCTGAACCCAAGCCTATGAATACATGGCTGAGTTTATGATCATTTTCTGCTTGGATGTGCCTTTGGTTTTCTACTCATTGATTCATTCTACAGAATAGGATTCAGAAAGCAGCATATGTGTCCGCAGTAACCTCTTGTCCCCCTCATTATCATCCTTCTGAGCTAAGAGGTAATGGTTGAGCACTTGTAGGCCAGAGCATGATTCCCTTAAACTGGTTCCGGGTCCCCCCCAACCCTCCAGAGCAGATTTAGGAATAAGGGTGGGGGGCATTCTATTTTGCAAGCAGACCTCATTCTGCGCAAGCAACAACTTAGTTGAATTCCTGCCCATAGGTATTTTATGTCTAGTACTGAGCGAGTTTGTCTACAAACAAAGTGAAACTCTCCAGGTTCAGTATGTGTAATAAAAAAACCGAACGTAAATTACCATATACAGCCAGGCTTCAGAAATATGAAAAGCTTATGAAAACGAATTGGAACCCATTTGTACTCTTGAGGATGATATGATAATAAAAATGTAGATTGTGTGGGCCCAAGAAATGACATTTGGAATCACATCTTCATTCCATTCCTGAGGAAAATAGCATGATTAGATTCTTCCCCCTAGGAATCTTAGCAACTAATCTGGATAAATTAAGTCATTCCTGCTGAGTGTAATTAATTTTGAAGCAAATCTAATGCTTCATGGTGTTTCTAGTATTAGGCTTGCTTGCTTAGATTTTGCTGATTATAAGCGGTATGCTTAAGGTCAAATTCTGCCTCCAGATACATGTGTTTCTGTCCCATTAACCTTAGGGGCAGCCACATGCACATTCATATTTGAGTATTGGGTGGCCTCTTGTGGCTTATGAGACATTGACAGGGGAGAAGGAAACAGAACGCTCCCCACTTAAAACAAGTCTAGCAGCAATATTTGTTGTTTCAATTCTGTCTCTATTGGTGCCTTTACTGAAGTGACAAAAAGTGGTAAAGCAGTTGTATGTAAGTATATATTCTGAAGCAGGTGCTCCTGTAAGAATAGTATGTATAATTATAGCATTTAAAGACAGCAGAACTTAAGATATTTTTTCAGGGTAGATTTATTCTGTTTTCAAACATGTACGACTGCAGTGGAATTTTTATTTTATGGAATACTGAATAGATAACTTTAAGAAACAGTTAAAAAGGTAAAGGTACCCCTGCCCGTACGGGCCAGTCTTGACAGACTCTAGGGTTGTGCACTCATCTCACTCTATAGGCCGGGAGCCAGCGCTGTCCGCAGACACTTCCGGGTCACATGGCCAGCGTGACAAGCTGCATCTGGCGAGCCAGCGCAGCACACGGAACGCCGTTTACCTTCCCGCTGGTAAGTGGTCCCTATTTATCTACTTGCACCCGGAGGTGCTTTCGAACTGCTAGGTTGGCAGGTGCTGGGACCAAACGACGGGAGCGCACCCCGCTGCGGGGATTCGAACCGCTGACTATGTGATCGGCAAGCCCTAGGCGCTGAGGTTTTACCCACAGTGCCACCCGCATCCCTAAGAAGCCAGTTACAGAAGAGGAAAAGAGAAGGTGGGGCGATGCTAATCTCTGAGATTTCTTTACCTCACATGTTAGATTTCTAAAACAGAAATATGGATATATTTCAGTATAACCCTGCCATCCTAACTTTCCCTTATTTTACATTAGTTCACCTTCCAGTCATAATTGCCTGGGAGTGTTGTTTTTTCTTTATGTTACCATGGATGTCATAGGAACATAGGAAGTTGCATTATGCCAACTCTGATCATTGGTCCATCTAGTTCAGTATTCTGTACTCTGACTGGCAGTGGCTCCTAGCCCTACCAGGAGATGCCAAGGATTGTATGTGGAACCTTCTGCATGGTAAGCAGATGCTGTACCACTGATCTGCAGTCCACAGTGGGAGGAGGTGGGGAAGCTACTTGCTGGGGGCAGGGGTAGACAGCAATTGGTTCTCTCTTCCATTCCAGTATCATTTTCTCTCTTTCAATCAACTGTCTTTTCTAGGACTTAATTTATTATTTCCTGGAGAGGGCACCATTACATTGCCCTCATTTTGTTCCATTGCTAATTAATGGCAAAAATCATCCAGGAATTAAACCATGATTATGGCTAATGCCGCTTTTCCATCTTCCTAGTAATATTGTTTTCTTGCAGTCATACATACCATCTGTAAAATGTTCTAGCTAGCAAATAGTTTCCTGGGTTTATCTATTAGCAGCCATAGATAAATATTTGGTCAGGAGGCCACAAATTATGACTAGACTTGGTAGCCATGTGTTCGTTTCCACTAGCCAACTTTGAAATTTTAATTTATCATTTGTCTAACGAAGTTATGAAATTTTGTATGTGTGTAAGATTTTTAATTTGAACCTGAGATGCATTCCATAGCTTTTGGCAGGGTTTGTTGTTCCATTTCAAATTGTATTCACATTAATGCTGAACTTTTTTCCGTCACTCAGGGAGAGGGGAAGAAACACACACACACGTACACACGTGGTGCAGGAGAAATTAAGTAAAATTAGGGGCCAGTTGAGAGGTATGTGGGTGTGGCATTACTTTTAATAAAACTCAGCTGAATCACCACAGTAACAACATAGCATTTTAAAAATCCAACTTTAACCTATCTCTATGGATCAGTTCCAGATAATATCTTTTTGGAGATGAATAGGACCAACAGATCAGTTAATGCATGTTTCTCATGCCAGGAAAAGTTAATACTTGCTAGCTGGGGATTCCTGGTGCTTCTGCTGAGAAGGGCAGAGTGCCTGAAATCTGGCAGAAGTACAGCATTTTTCTTGAGATTTTTTACCACACCAGTTAACTACTAATCAGATACTCTATCGCCATCCAAGAACAGACCCTTGGTAGTTTCTTCCATGGACTCATAACCAAGGGTCCTTGGTGGAATGTAGAGAAATGGAGCTATATAGTAGTAGTAGTAGTAATAGTAGTAGTAGTAGTAGTAGTAGTAATACCACCTGTCTTTGAGAGGTTGGACAAAGTCTGACCCTAAACATATTTCTGAATGCACTGTACAATCTTTTTCTGTCAAATAAGTGTTCTGTGGCTGTGGATGATTATTGGGTTTTTATATAATAATCATTATATCATCTGCCATATTTGATGCTCATTTCTAAGATTTTAATTGGCCTCTTAGAACATTCAATAAAAATATATAAAAGTGGTGTTTTTTTAAAAAAAATAAATAAACTATGTCACCTCGTCAGAACCTTTGTAGGATGAAAACGTATGTTCTTCATGCAGAAGGTTTTGGGTTAGATCCTGAACATTTCCAGGTAGGACTAGGAAATAATCCTTCCAATCAGAGTAGATAATACTGAGTTAGATGAACCAATGATCTGACTTGGTGTAAGTCAGCTTCCTGTATTCTTTATAAGTACCAAAAATATACAAATCTGTTAACCTTTATCAGGCAGATATTATGGCTCATATTGGGTTGTCTTAGCTTTGAAAGTTCAATCTGGCAACTGTAGCAAGTATGTCCCACACAGCTCTGCCTTTAAAAAATCCTAGACTTGGAGATTTTTTCGTTTAAGCACTAGGAAAGGCAACCCTAGAGAAAATACTGCTAATATCAGCACAAACCCACATTTCTGTTTCTCTGTTGGGGTGCTTTCATCTTCAAAGAAGTTTTTTATTGCAAAAAAAAAACCCCTACCAAAGTGCATACATTTTTGTGTGTGTGAACATGACAGTTTGCTTTGTAGGCTTGTTTTTTCACATTCAGAGCACTCCTGTGCTAAGCCTTTTGTAAGCAGGGCCTGCAGATATGGGGGGAAATAGCTTATCTTAATGATAACTTAAAATATCATAAATAGTAAACCTCTTCAATATTGCTGGTCTAAAACACTACCCAAATTCCTGTTCTTGAATTGCTGCAATTAGTATTTACTTTTTCAAGTGTTCAATGAATCATAATTTAAAGGTTCTCATTAGTTAACTAAATCCAGTGCTATTTTTCTAGAAAAAGAGGTTGCCGGAACTCACCATGAACATCTCCCTTGTTCTCTTATAATGGCAATGGCACCTACCAGAGAGGTGCCAGAACTGAGTTCTAGTAATTTCTGGCTGGAAAAAAGCCCTGACTAAATCCAATTAAGTTAGAATTCCTGGCGCTTACATAGCATGTTTCAGGAATCTGAAGGTTGAAATTCCATTTCGGAAGCGCATAAAGCTGTAAATGTTAACTCTTTGAAAAACTGGCCTGCCCACCGATCACATATCTCTCTATATATAATCAAATTGGAACAATGTCATTGCATAGCCCCCATTAGAGGATTTGTAGTGTCACAATCCTGGATTTGCATGAAGTCAGGATGGGGTGTGGAAGCAAAAGTGAAGGCAGGTTGCAAAACAGCATTGGGCATGGAATGGGAGTGAACAAAGAGGGACACTGACAGAGGAAAAGTGGTTTAAAACAACAGCAGAAGTTTGAGTAATGCAGGAATGGAGACAACTGAGAAGAAAATGGTGGCTTAAAACAATGGCAGATGTTTGAGTAAAATACAGTGAAGTTACTATTGAATATTTGAGGGTTCCACAGCCTTTATCTTTCTTATATGCCACATCTGAAGAATAAAAGAGGGGAACGTTTGAGTACATCAAGAATGGAGAACCACTGAAAGGGGGGAAGCGGGTATTTTAAACAATGGTAGGAGCTTGGGCAAAGTGATGGTTAGAGCAGCATTTAGGGGGAAATTGTGGTTTTAAATCATGGCAGAGGTTTGAGTAGAGTGATGAATGGGTGACATGGTGGTAAAGTGGAAGGTTTGAGTGAGAAGGGAGCTTGGGATGGCTCTGTTATGCTAGCTTTATGATGTTGGCTTTTGTGTTGTACCTATTCCTGTTCTTTCTCCTTGTAAAAACCATTTTTAAAAAATCTAGCAGTGTTTCTCCACCCCGACTTAACTCAAACTTCTGCTATTGCTTAAAACAGCCACTTTACCCCTTTCAGTGTGTCTTCCTTTTCACTGTATTCAAACTTGTCCCTCTTCGATTCCTCAGCTTGCTCATGAGTGTGAGTGAGATGTGAGTGAGATTAAATATTCCATGGTACCTTCATGCACTGTATTTCTAGATTTTAAATGTAATATGGAACATACATTTTGTTAACAATAAAGCACCCATTTATGTACAACATCCATCAATGAGGAGTGCAAACTGGGGATGAAAATGGGATTGAAGATGAAAGCAGGGGCATGAAAGGATCTGCAAAGCAGGAGAGGGTGGTGACTTCAAAAGGTGCTTAGTAGTTGCAGTGTGCGGGAGGAGGAAAACAAAAGAGGTCACCTTGGGGCTGGTTGGTGTGCAAGAGGGGGTTAGCACAAAAAGAGATGGAGGCATGGACATGGAGGTGAAGGTGAAAATGGGTGCAAAGGGGGGATGCAGAATAGAAGAAAGAAGTGGCTGCAGAAATGGGTTTGGGAAGGTGAAAAGCAATCTTGATAGCTGTACGGAGTGGGAAGGGGATACTCCAGGGCATGGTTAGGCAAACTAAGGCCCGGGGGCTGAATCCTGCCCAATCGCTTTCTAAAAACGCCCGCAGACAATCTGGGAATCAGCGTGTTTTTGCATGAGTAGAATGTGTGCTTTTATTTAAAATGCATCTCTGGGTTATTTGTGGGGCATTAGGAATTCGTTCATTTCCCCTGTCAAAATATAGTCTGGCCCCCCACAAGGTCTGAGGGGCAGTGGACTGGCCCCCTGCTGAAAAGGTTTGCTGACCCCTTCTCCAGGGGGTACCATGGGAGAATGGCAGGGGGCTTGGTAAATGGAGTGAGCATGGGCACAGCCCCAAATATTACCATATACGTTAAAGCAGAGTTACTTGCATGATTCAAACCGTATAATGTGAAGGTGCTAGTGGCCTTTAGGTAGCAAGTGAGATTATTTGCAATACCTTTTGAACAAAAAAAAGGAAGGCTCAAAAGCTTAATGTAAATCCCAGGAAAATCTGCCTAGTTAGGCCCAATGATTTAAAACCTATACCAAAGGGATTAGTTTAGCAACTTGTTAATTATGTATCTTTGTTTTTCCTCTAAAGATTTGTTGTATTTTGTAAACCTCAGAGTTTATACTAGCAGATGGTAGGTGGTGCTGTTTTGGCAACATAAGGGGTGGCACTGAGAGAACTGAGATTGCTGTTAGTATATGTGACATAATATCTGTGTACATGATACAACATTGTTCTACCTCCACAGTTGGAAGCTGTATGGCTCTGAATGCCAGTTGCTGTAACCCAGTGAAATGGCTGGGGTTAAAGAACTAAATTGTGGTGGTGGTTGTTTCTGCTGCTGCTGCTGCTGCTGCTGGGAATCACAAGTGGGCAGAGCACTGTTGTACTCACGTCTTTTTGCAGGGTTTCCATAGACATTTGGTTGGCCACAGTAAGAACAGGATGCTGGACTAGACAGGCCATTAACCTGATTCAGCAGTGTGGTTCTTAACAGTCTGTTTATATAATTAGGAAGTGGAGTCCGTGCCACTCATGGTAGAATCATAGAATCATAGAATCATAGAGTTGGAAGAGACCACAAGGGCCATCGAGTCCAACCCCCTGCCAAGCAGGAATGTATTACTTTGTTTAAAAGTGTTGAAGTTTTCGCTCTGGGGAAAAAAATCCCATTATCTGTTTACACAAAGAGAGTAGAAAAGACAGGAAATTACTCATTTTTATGTTTGTCTCATTGGATTTTTAGCCTGCTTGGTCCTATAGGCTCTATGTGCCTAACACTACTTTAAAACATATACACAGAAGCCAGTCAAAACGAAAGAATTAAACAAGCTCAACAGAGGTTAAAAGCCTGTGCCCATTGTTGACAAGTATCCTAGTGGACATTTCCACATCTTTTATAACCAACGTCATTACCTATTTCTACCCCAGGGCAACACAAGAACAGGCCCAACTGTTCTCTCTCTCTCTCTCTCTCTCTCTCTCTCTGTGTGTGTGTGTGTGTGTGTGTGTGTCACTCCTAAGGATTAGACTCCATTTCAATCTTTCTGTGCTAAATTATCTGTTCTTCCTCCCCTCCAGGTGAATCAAATATTTTCCCTTTCTGTAGTAGGAACTTGCAAACAATGTCATGGACATTAATTTCCTTTCTTAAATCATTATGCATTGTTATTCTCTTTGGAAACCTTTTCCACTGGCTTTAACAAGAAATTACTTGTATAGGATTCCCTCACCTGTTTTACTAGTAATGTTTATGATGCCACAGCTAGACGTGCCCAGGCATAATTTGCCCAAACTACTTTTACTTTATTGGTTCTATAAACGTTTTTCAACACCTCATTGATCTAATGAACCATCAAGGATTTCCAAGGTGTTTAACAAAACAAAAACACCCTTTGTGTGTAAACAAAACCTATTCTCTAATCGGCCTTTCTTTTTGCTAGATTTCTTCAGTGGTGTCAATGTTCCCATCCTTGTGGCTGCAAACTACAAAGTCAGATGGTAGAAATGTGTGAAGCTGCTATTTGTAGATAAAATAGTGAAGGAAAATAATAGCCTGGTGCTCCATTTCTCTCTTAGAGGAAGAGCCAGAGTTCAGTGGTAGAGCACAAATTCTGCATGCAAAGCAATCCCTTGCATCTCTAGGTAGGGCTAGGAAGGATTTTTTCTATCTGAAACTCTGGAGGACTGCTGCCTGTCAGTTTCAACATTACACAGTTGACAATGTTCCTAAATACTACAGTGTTCCTAAATACTGCCTGAAAAATCACAACTCATCTTCATGTGGTCTCCTCATCAACAAGGCTGGTTTCATGAGAGCTGTTGTGTTTTCTGTGCGGTACTATTTCCAGTGCACTGAATCTTGATATTTTCTCGATGGGAAACTGCCAATCTGTGTACTAGGACACGCCAGCTGACGTCATGAGAGAGATGAAGTGTACAGTGGTACCTTGGGTTAAGAACTTAATTCGTTCTGCAGGTCTGTTCTTAACCTGAAACTGTTCTTACCCTGAGGTACCACTTTAGCTAATGGGGCCTCCTCCTGCTGCTGCTGCGCCGTTGCCGCACGATTTCTGTTCTCATCCTGAAGCAAAGTTCTTAACCAGAGGTACCATATCTGGGTTTGCGGAGTCCGTAATCTGAAGCGTTTTTAACCCGAGGTACCACTGTATGTTGAAAAATTATCACCACATTGGATGCACCCATTGTTCTGTGCCACTTGTAGTTAGGAGACATTGCATAGCATTGATTGTCTCCCTGTCAATATGGGGAAATTATAATTTAAATGAATTACCATTTAAAAGAAGAGAGCTTTTAAACCTACAGTCATGCCCCTCCAATGCAGGTGTCAACATGCCCATTTGGCATTGTAGTGCCCCTTCCCCTTCTGCACCAGCTGCAAATAGCACTCCTGGTCCCAACACTGCATGAGGTTGCCCTTGCACCCATTTGTAGCATCCCTGGGGTGGAATTTTCCTAACACATTCACAGAAAGAGATCATTTCAAGTATAAACGCAAATCTGTTAAATTTCCTTTTTGTTTTACTACTTTTTGCCTCTAGGGTTTCAATAAAAGGACTTAAATTCATGAGTCAAGCACTTAATATTGTTCCTACATTGACATTTGTAGGCACACAGTTTATTTCAAAAGAGGAAAAACTAGACGTAGGTTTGCATTCATTAATCACGGCAATTTAATTAACAAGCTGCCTTTCAAGATGGAGCATTCATGCGGTTCTGTGCTACAGTGCAACTGGAATGAGCATCTCGGGCTGCACTGAATGAGTTGAGAGATGACTCCTTCTTAAAATATGGGAAGGGTCTAATGAGAGGGATGTTGAAGTCCTTTGGGAGAAGGATCCAGAGCCTGTTTGGGATGAAGGACTGAGCCCAGTGAAGAGAAGACCAATGGGTTTTTGCTGGGTGTGCTTATGGACTCATTCAGAAGTTACCTGTTTGTCTAATATGTTCCATCTAAATGAGGAAAAGGGGGTGGGGCGGGTAAAGAAGCATATACCAAAAGGGATTTCCTCTGTGACTTCTAACAGCACATACCAATGTGCAGTCACTTGGGTGGATGGGTGCAAAGTAGAGCATCAAGTAGACTGAAGAAATAAGATGACAGCTAGGGTGGCAAGAGCACTGTGACAGAGAGAAGCAAACCAGCAGGAAAAAGGACCATCTGTGTGGCAAGGAAGTAAATAAATTGATTTTTGGCAGCGGCAGGTGCTAATTGGACAGTGGCCTAATTGGTGGCAGCAGTGGTTGCAATTGGCAGGCTGCACAGACCAAGGGCAAAGACCACCTGTGAGCCATGTGTTGTGCTCCTGTGCCCTATTGGGGAAGATGATTCACTGATAGGATGCCACCACAGATACAGGCAGTGCTTTTTTCTGGGGGTACTCAAGGGTAAAGGTAAAGGTACCCCTGCCCGTACGGGCCAGTCATGTCCGACTCTGGGGTTGTGCGCCCATCTCACCTAAGAGGCCGAGGGCCAGCGCTGTCCGAAGACACTTCAGGGTCACGTGGCCAGCGTGACAAGCTGCATCTGGCGAGCCAGCGCAGCACACGGAAACGCCGTTTAGCTTCCCGCTAGTAAGAGGTCCCTATTTATCTACTTGCACCCGGAGGTGCTTTCAAACTGCTAGGTTGGCAGGCGCTGGGACCGAACGACGGGAGCGCACCCCGCCGCGGGGATTCGAACCGCCGACCTGACGATCGGCAAGTCCTAGGAGCTGAGGTTTTACCCACAGCGCCACCCGCGCCCCATCAAAATCTTTTAAAAAAAAATGTTTAAAAAGCACTGGATACAGGAAAGACATTTGAAGCTGGGGTGGGGGGTGTAAGAGAGAGGATATGGACAGTGTTGGTGGAATCGTGTAGAAAAAAGGTGTTGCTAATGTTAAAATAAAATTTCCGCACATTTTTGTGGGTTTCAGCTATGAATGGGTGAATGCATCTATTTTTGGTCCTTGTTACTTTTGCATATGTTCACCTATTTCTTTCTTCTTCATAATTTGTATACCACCTAACTGTAAATAGAACGTCTTAGCAGTTTACTGCTAAGTCCATCCTGTCCCATTTCCACTACAATGGATAATTTATTGGTGTGCTTTTGTGTGAGAGAAAAATCTGTACCAAAAATTGTATTTAAATAGGTGAACATCAAATGCCGGAAGCATCTGGTTTCAACTTACCTGCACTATACTAGTGAACTTAGACCTGTGACATAGCATATTTAACATTCAGGTTAATCCTTCCCTTTATTTAAGATTAAGTATTGAAACCCAGTGCAAGCTTTCTCTTCTGATTTGTAAAGTGCTTCTTCGAGATGAGTAACAGTACTTGCATTAATATGTATAATACTGTAATTGGCATTCCTAATGTGTTGTGATGAGACTTGAAATGGTTCGTTGAGCTGCACACTTTCCAAAAGCTTATTAGAAATGCCTCACACATTTAATGCATGGTGACTTATTATGCACTACATAACCAACTCAGTGTAGAATAGGAAGGGGTGGCTGACTTGATACACTGTCACTTTGCTCTGAAAGCCCTGCAGTTTTCTTTATTTCTTTCCTGCTGGTGCTTCTGCATAGAAAAAAAGCCAATGTTAGCAAGGAATTTAATTTATTTTCAGACTTATCAAAACTGATCAAATAATTACCATCTATTAAAGAAGACGTGTGAGAGTGCTTTTATTCTTGTTGTCTCTTCATAAACAGGATAATTTTTGTGTTTATGTGTTTATATTACTTATTTTGACTAATATTTTAATATGCGATTTTAATACTTCATCAGAAATAGCAGACTCAAATTCACCTTAGAGATTAACCTTCCTGCCAAGCACATTTCCAGGAACTATGGTTAAACTATAGAACTTGCTCCCAGGGGAGGCAGTAATGACCACCAGCTTTAATGACTTTGAAAGAGGATTAGACAAAATTCATGGAGTGGCTATTAGCCAAGAAGGCTATGTTCAGCCTCCATGGCTGGAGGCAGTAATGATTCCGAATGCCAATTGCTGGAAACTGCAGGAGAACAGCGTGCTCTTGTGCTCAGAGCCCGCTTGCAGGTTTCCCACAGGTTGACCACTGCGAGAGCAGGATGCCGGACTAGATGGGCCACTGGCCTGATCCTGCAGACACTTTTTGTGTTCTTACATTCACCTCCAGTTTTTGAGATTGTTTAGATGGTGGCCGGAGTGTCAGCTGTATGACCGATGGCTAGCACTTTTCCTCTCCGCCATATCATATCTGTCAAAATCCCTCCACCAATGCTAGAAATGACCCCCCTCTGCCAACTTTCTGTCTCTAGACACTCTACAGCTATACAAAAGATTTTCTCTTCCAAGCTCATTCCAAATAGGTCCTTTTGCTAATCCTGCCAGTCTGCATATCCCTACAACCTTTTCTTTTTCTGCTGATCAAAGGCCATTGCATAGAGTTTCCCCTTGACTGCAACATACTCACAAATTTGCACACTTTTTGATGAGAACACCATTAATTTAAATAGAACAGAGAGCAGGCTTGGCATTTGAAATGGTACCAAGGTCAGAAGGGAGCAAGACTTCAGCCAGGTGGCAAGCAGCCAGAAGTGATGGGCTGAGATGGAAAAGGTAGGGTTGTAAGATGGAAGAGGACCTTCTGTCCACAGAAAACAAAGCCTCCCCCCCCCAGTGTTTGAGACATAAACTCAACATACTACTGCACTGAATTCTGATGTCAGATACATAACAGTTTTTTAAAAGGCGATTTCAGTATCTACTTTTTCCTACTGAGAACATTTGAAACTGACACAGCATGTATCAAGAATGAAGGGGTCCTTGAAATGAACATTCAACCTCCAAATATTTCAGAATCCCCACCCCCAAAAAACCCCCTATCCATAATAATAGGGTTATTTCCAGTGGCAGCTGCAACACCCAAACAGCATGGCTTCCTTGCCTATTGTCTTCTCATGGTAATTGTCAGGGAACCAGTCCTGACAGTAATAGCATCTGTAGATCTCAGGGTGGCTCAAAACATAACAAATACAATATAAAGACACAAAATACATAATAAAAACCCAAACCAAAAAACCCACAAACCAATAAACCTGCCTCCCCCCACCCCATTCCACTGATACCTATAGGTTTATAGAAGTGGTGAATTTCTGACCATGAAAAGTTTTGTATAGCATACACTTTTCACTAAAATTTGTGCATAATTTAAGTAAGGAAATCATTCAACAATATGCTTGTACATTTGGGTGGCTTGTATTGGTATCAGCCCTGAAGTTTCTATTATGCCTATGATGATTTATTCATTCTGGGTGCTTAGAGAAACATGTCATTGTTTTCTCTCGTTGTTTAAAAAGATTACTTAGAATTAGGAGGAGGGAGAATTAAAAGATTACACAGAGCAAAGCAGGCTTCCTAGTCACTGAAACCAAAGCATAACCTGAAACAGGAATTTTCCTTTGAAATCTTGCCCTGTAGGCAGCATATACAATGGAAACTAAGATAAAACAGCTCAGCCGTGGAGAATTTAAATGGAAAGGAAAGCCACAATGAAATTTGCCAGTCAAATGGCATTCTCAAATGATGCCAGTGATCCTATGAGAGTGCACAATTAACCTTTTTATCAGACCTGTATCAAGTGCCTTGAAGGTTGTGATATTTCTCTGTGGAAAACTAATTTTTGAAACCTGAGGCTTAAATAATTATGTGAAGAGGAATGTGTGATGATTGAGGCAGCAGAGAGATGATTACAGTTGTTTGCCCACTGGATCTTATGGACCCAGGTATACTTCAGGAGAAAAGTCATTCAGAGACTTACTTAACTTTTTCTTATCATCCTGTAATATCTCAGTTCAAGGCCATAATGCGCTCTTTGATCATGCTTTATTGTTACAGCATAAAACTATTTTTTCCTCTTATTACATTTACACTCTCTTGATTCTTAAATTTTATTAAATGTTGAGGTTTTACGTTTAAAATGAGAGTTTTGCAAAACCTCTTGTCTGTAGTGTGTGATAGCTAGGTGTGCTTGCCTGCCAGGGGACCCAACTTTGTCTTGCACAGTGAGGTTTCTTCTCTTTTCCCTGCTGCCTGCCGTATGACACTCAAATCTGCCATGTAAGCTTGGTAGGTGTCAGGGACTGGCAGGGTGTGCTTGAGTGTGCACTGGGGGGAGAGGGGCTGGAGTCTGCCATTGGAGAGGAGGGCAGTGGTCTTTGGGGAGCAGTACCAACCAGGAGGCAAGAATCAGAGGCAGGGGAAGCTTCAGAGGTGGAGGAAGAGGCAGGCCAGGCTAGTGAAGGGTTGTGTGCTTCCCCCACCCTCCCCTGCACCACTGTCTCCTAGAACCAGGAGAGAATTGAAGTGGGAAGAGCAGAAGCAGCTTCCACGCAGGTTTAGTCTTCAGCTACAAGTGCACAGCGTGTCAGGGGGAGGCACATAAACTGGTGGAGGGGGAGTGGTCCCCGAGTTGCTACAACCACTCCATAGAGCGTGGACCTGGGAAGAGCTGCCTAGAGTGACGCCAATTTGGTGTATGTAGGTCTCCAGAGCTGTAGAAGCAACTGTAAGTGTTCTCTTTGACAATAAAAAAGCAGTTTTAAATAATGCTTAATATTTACATGGCAAATTTAGACATCTCTACTCACCATTTGGATGCATGATAAGGTAAGTAAACATCAGGCAGGTTGGGTACAGATTTGCCCCTCACTGAATAGCACTGCTCCTTCCCTTTGAGGAAAGAGCCAGGAATTGGCAAAAGCTCTCCGCTGGAGGGGGAAAGAGAGAGGTAATTTTTATCAGTCTCTCCTTGCCTCTGAATTCCCCAGTGCTACTTCTTATGCTGTTCCGGAGGTCCCTCTGCAAAAACCTCCCATCTCTAGTGACTGGAACACCAATGATTTATACAACCCCATATGTTAGGCAACATTAAGTACATTGCTACTGTAATGATAAGGGGACGCGGGTGGCGCTGTGGGCTAAAGCCTCAACGCCTAGGGCTTGCCGATCGAAAGGTCGGCGGTTCGAATCCCCGTGGCGGGGTGCGCTCCCGCTGTTCGGTCCCAGCGCCTGCCCACCTAGCAGTTCGAAAGCACCCCCGGGTGCAAGTAGATAAATAGGTACCGCTTACCAGCGGGAAGGTAAACGGCGTTCCGTGTGCGGCTCTGGCTCGCCAGAGCAGCGATGTCACGCTGGCCACGTGACCCGGAAGTGTCCCCGGACAGCGCTGGCCCCCGGCCAATAAATGTGAGATGGGCGCACAAACCCCACAGTCTGTCAAGACTGGCCCGTTCGGGCAGGGGTACCTTTACCTTTACCTTTTACTGTAATGATAGCAGGATTCGGACACACAGCAAACACCTTTTATATTCTTAGAAAAATATGGTTGCTTTTGATACTTTGGTTGACTTGTGACTCTGCTATGACAATATATTCATGTCTTAATGTGTGTCTTTGAAGCCATGCATTTACTTATTTATTGATATTCCTCTTAAAAAGTCTGGCAATAAATGTATTCTATAATGATTGAAAATTAGCTTTGGTTTTCAACTTCAACCCTTCCAGCTTTGTATGATTTATATACCAGCTGGCACCCCAAAATGTTTGATGTGTGTGTGTGGCTTTTGCTAGGTGACAATTACAAGCTATACAGGGCATGAGCTGTACTTCTGGCAACCAAGGGTGGGGAAGACTCCGTGTAATTGCCAGTTACGACTGCTAAGTGACTACTGAGAAAGCGTGCACAGGTTATGGGATCTGATATCCAGGCTATATATCTGTACAGACTTAGATAGCAGCCTGTGCAGGCAAAACTCAGTTAACATAATTTCAACTGTGCAGGCTACTAAATTTTTATTTTTATTTTTGGCAGCCGCCAAGTTACATCGCTTGGATGTTGTGGCATGAATGTGGACTACACATCCCTGCATTCTGTCTGGTTGTGCTTCTCCAGTTTCAAGCCCTATTGTTATTATAATAAATACAGTGGTACCTCAGGTTACATACGCTTCAGGTTACATACGCTTCAGGTTACAGACTCCGCTAACCCAGAAATATTACCTCGGGTTAAGAACTTTGCTTCAGCATGAGAACAGAAATTGTGCAGCGGCAGCACAGCGGCAGCAGGAAGCCGGTGCTTCAGGTTAAGAACAGTTTCAGGTTAAGAACAGACCTCCAGAATGAAGCTGAGGCACCACTGTACTAGATATGGAAAATAATGCACCTATGTTCATTTTTTAGCCCACTCGCTCTTTCTTTTTAGTCTGCTTGACACACTCCTGGTGTTTGAAATAGATTTCTGGTATGAAGCATTTCATACAAAGGGTTTGATTGATAGGAATGTGTCTGGTAATGAGAATGATTGAAACTGAAAGAGAAAAGTCAGTCAACCAAAGCATGGCTTTTTTGTAGTCCTTTGGTGGTGGGGAGGCATCTAAGACTACATGGGGAGTCGAAATAAACATTAGGCCTTTTGAAAGCACTATGCCTTCAGGGCACCCAAGGAAGTCCATTTAAGGCTTACTTTGCTCGGCTTTTACACAGATATGTATTTATAAATATATTTGACATTCCCTTGAATACACATTCTTCGTTGGAATTCATAATGGAAAGACAGTGCACAGTTAAACACACTTCAGGGCTGTTGAAATCCATGTGCTTAACTGTCTCTCTTTACATTTGGAGGATAAAGCCATTATTTAGGGAGCAGCAGGGGCAACCCAGCAGGTATAAAGCATACCTAAGTTCTATTGAAATTATTTGAAACTAAAGTGCATAGCTAAACACTTAAGCAGGCTGCACCTATTTTTTGCTCAGCAAATGAATCCCAGCACAGTTAATCATGCTTAAAATCAGTGGGATCTGCAGAGAAATCCTAAACTTGTTTACGGAGAAATAAGTCCTACTGAGATCAGTATCGTTTTTTCCATGGAAAGCATATTTAGGACTTTAGCCCAAATTACGTGGTGAATTTTGTATACTTATTTCAATGTCATGATTTCATCTTCCAGGGCTAAAGAGAAGGGTTGAAGATACTTCAGTTCTCTTATGGTACAATATAATATGGGGAAGAAATGCTCAGTTGTACAATTGAGGGCAGGACATATGCAGAAGAAGGCTTCTGACCGAGCACATATTCCCTATTGGATTGGAAACCATGTATTAAAAAGCAGGGACAGCAACTGCCTTGGGCTCCAGGCTTCAGGGGCGCTGTCATGGGCTATCTACTCAACTATCCACTTAACAGTTGAAACAAAGAGTGCAAACAGTTCATCTTCCCTTGTAAAGCTGGCAATTCTAACCTGTGCGGCCAGTGTTAACGTGTGCTTGCTTGTTTTTCATTCGTTTGATTCAGTCAGATCCATGCTTACAAATTTAGTTGTTCTATGACAGTGATAACTCATGCAAGCAAAAAATCTGTCCATGTTGTAAGGAGTGTGCAAGTGTAACAACAAATAAAATCTCCTCCAGATGACCAGTTTGTTGAGTATTCATTCTAATGTGGGAGATTAGACAGTGCTGACTATTTACTGAACTTTCTTTCTGGTTTGTTTGTGGGGAGGTTGTGTTGTGCTGCAACAATCAAATGTTATCTGAAACTTTCCGGCACATGTCCTTGTCACTTTCCTTATCGTGAAAAGTCTGGTTTTGAAGATACTGTACTAAATAGCTGAATAAATCAGAGCAGGTCCAGAAGATGCTCCACACCTGGGGTGTCATTAAATCTAGGTTTGGTCCTGGGGGGGGGAGGGAGTGCTGAATGTATATGGTAGTTCCTATCCAGTACTTAAGGTGATGTGTTCAGTCCCTGACAGCTAGATTATGGACCACATACACAGTGTCAGCTTTCACAACACTATTTGTTTGAATTGAAGGCTAGGAACTGAATCCAGTCCATCCCTTTCTTCCTTCCCTAACTGTGTGATAGGGACCCATCCCCTCTGCCAGTAGGTGATCATTTCTGTCAAAGCTGATGCTGCCGTCTATCCTTTTGGCACCCATATGTGCATTTCAACATGTGGGCAGCCGGTATAACATGTGTCTGTATATCTTTGGTTGAGGTCCAATATGTCAAAGTAAATTAGGCTAATTTAATCAAAAATTAACTTCTGCAATCATGCGATTTTGATGGTTGTTTAACTGTGTATTTTTTTTTTAAGACAAGGGGGAAAGGGTGCCAACACTGAACTTCAGTGCCAAAACCTGTATTGAATATCCTGAAGATTTCTTACATTATTTTGGAAGAGAAGCACTCTGCTGATGTGTAAATGACTTTTTAAAAGAAATGTAAATTATAACTACAGAGTTCTGAATTTCTAATTAATTATGAATGCTAATATAATTGAGTGTATAAATCTACACTGATTTTCGTATTGTATGGAAAGAATATTTTCTGGATTATGCTGGCTTTTCTATCCTTTTTGGTGGGTGATGTTGCAAAAAGCAAGCATGCTCATGCAAATTAGGACTTCGGTTCAGAAAGCTGTTCTTTATGTGGTTGCTGCAAATATTGTTGCATAATTTCTCCAGTTAGATGAATTGTAAAAATGGTAATGCTGATTTGAGAGCTAAAACTTTTGTATTTGGGAAGGGATTATGCCCGATAAATACCAATAAATGAATAATTTAATGAATGAATACAATAAATAAATACCAATAAAATGACCAACAAATACACGTGTGTGTGTACACACACACACAATTTTGTTAGTGGGTTGCTTTCTTTTTTCTGGACAGGCAAAAACAGTGCTTTTTTTCTGGGGGGATGCAGGAGGACACATACCCCTAAACATTTTGTGAATCTTTGTACTTTTGTCCATTTACAGTATTTATTTTCCCTGATGGTGATTTTCTGGAGTCAAAATGAGAGTACAGTCATACCTCGGGTTATAGATGCTTCAGGGTGAGTTTTTTCGGGTTGCAGACCGCCGAAACCCAGAAGTACCAGAATGGGTTACTTCCAGGTTTCAGCGCGTGCACAGAAGCGCCAAATCGCAACCCGCACATGCACAGACGAGGGTTGCGAACACTGCAGGTTGCGAATGTGCATCCCACATGGATCACATTCGCAACCCAAGCGTCCACTGTACCCCCCCTTTTTTTTTAGAATATAAGCACTAGGTAAAAGTATGTATACAATCTTCTCTTTCTTTGTGTTTATGTAGTTGAATCTACCTTTTTATGGTCATATACCTATAATCTAGTCTGGAACTTCATTTCAACATTTGTTTTGAGCTATAGGTTAATGCATTCTGGCATTTACAGTTCTTTTGTAGTTCGTGTTCATTATATTTGTATATTATCATTTTATTTCTTTGCTGAACTGAATAGTCTTGACCTTTACCAAAGAGCCAGACTTTCTATGCCAGAAAATAATTGCCAGTTGTCCGTGCTTGCTACTTTACTTTTTCTGCTGTGATGTACTTGTGTACAGTGGTACCTTGTGTTAAGAACTTAATTTGTTCTGGAGGTCCGTTCTTAACCTGAAACTGTTCTTAACCTGAAGACCACTTTACCTAATGGGGCCTCCTGCTGCCGCCGCGCCGCCGCCGCGTGATTTCTGTTATTATCATGAAGCAAAGTTCTTAACCCGAGGTACTATTTCTGGGTTAGTGGAGTCTGTAACCCGAAGCGTCTGTAACCCGAGGTACCACTGTACTTGAATTTGGTCTTCATCATAGCCAAATTCTGTAATAATGCTAAAATAGATTCATCAAGTTTGGCAAGTGGATAAGAGACACTTATGGTGCTTTTCAGATCGCCTTGCTATACTTTTTGATGAACAAAAAAGTGTTTCTTACCTGTGGCTCTTCATCCATTACATGGCAATGGTCTCAGCGAGAAAGTGGGTGAAAAGTTCTTCCACTCATCTGTTCATCCGTTCCATTGCCTCCTGTCCATCATTAATGCCATTGTTGTGGGCAGAGCAACACACTTCTTTTGTTGCCCCAAACCAGCCACTACTTCCAGGTCTCAAATAATGCTTGCCACCCAAAGCCAAAAGTCATATTATGGATGGAAAGATCATTGGACCTTCCTCCCCAAATCTTCTACAGAGGGTTGGGAAAAACCTAGAACAGATTTAGGGGTTGCACAGTGGGAGAGGGGGAAACTCCATTGCACAAGCGCAAATCCTTGTGCTGAAGTGCTGAACACTGCAAGCCATAGCTTGCAGCATACCAAACAGTGTATAGCCTCTCCATTTACCTGCTTCCCTCACCCCAGTTATCTGTTCTATAATGCTATCCTCTGATATGAAGAGGATTGCATTAATGTCGAGGCAAAATTAGGTGAAATTAGTTGGTGAAATCTTGCCTTTTTCCTGGATTTTCCTTTTC
Source organism: Podarcis vaucheri (assembly GCF_965113315.1). Lineage (NCBI taxonomy): Eukaryota > Metazoa > Chordata > Lepidosauria > Squamata > Lacertidae > Podarcis > Podarcis vaucheri. The sequence goes on along the minus strand of NC_138759.1, from coordinate 98,859,683 downwards.
TTCATGATGTTTCTTGGTCATGCTCGAGTGTGATGAAATGTTAATAACTGGATTTTTAATATAATCATTAATAATGATATTATTTTGCTATAATATATCCTCTATATTGACAATTCCCCCCCTGATGGCCACCCCAATCATAAAGCATATAGTTACAGATAGCCTTGATCATGCAGACTTGTTCTACTGAGTTCATAATCAACACTATCTACGGGCAGATTTTAATTTCCTTTTACCCATTATGGTGCAGTGAACTATATGATTTATTTTTCCTGCTTCCATTGCCTTCCTATTTTGTATGGTTATTTACCTTATTCAGAAGGGTGGGTTTCTGTACACTTTTTGAATATCTGTTGAGCATACTTGAAGAAGCAGGCTGGAATCTATTTCCGGTAATGCTAGATAAAAACCTTCAATGTCCTGTCATGAGGCACTCTAAAGCAAAACTATATTAGGCCAAGGGCTAAAAACTGCTTTGTTGTATCTCACTATATTTGGCATATTTTCCAATACATGACATCATACCATGTATTCAGGTCTGCCATCATCCGTAGCTGCCATCATATTTGTAAAATGATAATAAGCAAAACCCAAAGTGGTTGGTGAAATACATGTACAAACCCATACTTAGCTTGGTTAATAAGCCCTGTTTCCCCTTAAAAGCTTTCTAATACGGCTTTAAGAATGAAGGTGCGTAAGCAAATTGCGGGCAGACTGATAACTGCAATTTGGTGTGCAATTACAGATGCATAAGCTTCACTAAGTCTGTTCTTAATACATCAAATATTTTGGGGGGCGGGGGGAATATGGCTGAAATGAGCTTCTTTTGGAAGTAGCTTGAAAGTTTCGCCGCCTTTGATACCAGATATGTTTTTGGTTTGAAACACATCTGTATGAGCTTCCACTAGAACAGGAATCGGCAAACTTGGCCCCCCAGATGTTTTGGGACTACAGTTCCCATCATCCCTGACCACTGGTCCTGTTAGCTAGGAATGATATATATACGTGCAGCATCCTATAAGAGAATCCCTTTTTAGAGGTGAATCTGAAACCATAGCAGATATTTTGTGTACTCTGTTGTGGTATTCTGCCTGAAGAAGCCCACCAGAGTTTGCTGTATTTCATTTTCTGTGTATCTTTTTTTAAAAAAATAATTATGATTTTCAGTTATATACATTTCAATAGTTTTACAATCATTCTAACATTTCAAAACTCGACTTCCTCTTCTTTCTGTGGTTCCTTAAATTATTTTTTTTACATTTTCTGCACATTCTAAATCAATTAAACTTATTCCTTATTCATCCACTTTAAACATACTGTTTTTTTTTACCATGGGAGCACGGCGGCCATTTTTGGCACCTTGCTCTTGTGAGATTTTGGGCCAAGATCTCACCTGGGTCTGTGATCTTGTGTGGTGCCCCAAAACGTATGTTGTTTTTAATTTCCTAATAACTGTAGTACACAGATACTAAAATAGCCATTTGAAATGTAGCATATCCAGTGCTTTTTTGTGACGGCACTCACAAGTATGGAGGACCAGCACCTCTCTTTTTTTACCAAAAAAAGCACTGAGCATATCCAATTAATATTTGGCACCAACCAATTAGTCAGCTAAAACTTTATTTAATTAGCCAGTAACACTTATTACATATTGCAACCCTGTTATATTAGTTTCCATAATAGTCCAGATACCTACAACCGGTCCAGGTTAATAGCGTATGGTGCACCAGAGGATTTCTTTTTAAGAAAGTGGCTCCTGCGTGCTTTTCTTTTATGCATTGCAGCATAGATCACATAAGCACTGTTTGTGCAAGGTATTTGTGACACCACTCCAAAGATATCAAAGCAATTATATACATGGTTGCTATTTATCAGAATGTTTCCTTTACCAAAGACTTTATGGAAGAGGAAATCCTACTTAGCATGCAGAATAGAATAGTCCCATCCTCTGAGAGTAACATGATAAATAGTTCTTTCTATTAGGGGTCAAAAACACCGCTACTCCATGAACAGAAATAAGCTTTTATTTGACATATTTATTACATATTTAACCTGTCCTTCCTCCAAGGAGTTCAGAGTGCTGTCCATGGGGTTATCCTAGTTTATGCCCTCAACAATTTTGTTCAGTAAAGCTAAACCAAGAAATATCAACTTGCCAATTACTTTCTGCTCTTTGAGCCAATTTCATTCAGGGCATGGCATGCTGCAGCCTGGCACAATTTTACCCACCTGATGTATATGGTATCCCTTCTAATTAGAAGGCTATTGACTATTTGCTATGGAACCTTGATGATACGCTTTTATTTAGAAGATGACCTGACTACATTGTATGGAACCATCCCATGGAAATAGCATTTTAAATTATTTAGCTGAATTAAACATGGCTTGTGCACTTCTGATTCACTTACAGATTTTCCTAATATGCAACTTGGTATTCATTCAGTTGTTCCATTTATATTAAAAGGAAAATCCATTTTAAGCAGCAGTAGTTGCCAGCTACCTTTGGAGCAGTGGCATGCCCTTTCAAACAACAGACACCTGTTCAAAATAAATCTTTAAGCCCATAAATCACTAGCAACAAGTTTTGTTTTGTTTTTTGCTGCAGGTAATCCTCATGGCTCAGCAAAGCATTTATTCTTGATCTTTTATTTTCTCATCTGATGGGTCATTGAGCAGAAGTTTCACACAATTACTAGCTTGACAATTTCTTTAGGTAGCTATTTAGAACACGGAAAAGGCCTGTGGGCAGTTTGGGTTTGGGTTGCAGTTCTGAATGTCATTGTTTCTAATCTTTTTCGGACTGAAGCATGAGGTATCCATGCTGAGGTTGTTTTAGTTTCTTTCAGAATTTACATTTGTATCATTTTAATTTGTATCTTTTTAAAATTTCCTTAATATTTCATATTGACTACTTATTTTAAAAAGACTTGAGGAGTGTGCTGCTTGAGTTGCAAATTTTTGAACTGGCCATGTATCTGTGAATGAGTCTCAGGTCTTAACTTGGTAGGTGTTAAGAGCAATATATAGCACAGGACACTTAAGGAAAATTTCACTCCTGACAGAATATAAAGTTGGGTTACAAACAGTATCCAAACAGATAATCTGTTGAAATGAGGTACTGGTTTGTCATCCTCCCCTTTTCAAGAAAGGGGTTTTGAGGACATACGATGCAGCCACCTTGTTGGAGCTCAGCAAGCCCCATGTGCCTCTAGAGTTTGCTGCTGTCCTGGTGCCTAAGTATTTACAGGCAACTCCACACCCCTTCTTATCATAGCTGTCAATCCTCCCTTTTTTTGCGGGAAATCCCCTTATGCCAGCACTTTTCCCCACTGCTTCCTGCTGCTATCCTGGATTGTTAGATATCCTGTAGACTGTCCCCAGGACAGGTGAAGCTGCTGATCCCTTATTTTTGAGGCTGCTGATCCCTTATTTTCAAATCTGAAAGTTGACAGCTATGCTTCTTATGGTTCTATATCTTTAAACCAGGCTGGAATCAGACACCCTTCAAATGGCCAGCTGTCCTCTGACAGCCCTACAGATAAAGGACTATCCTTTGCACATGGCCACCCTGGGATCAGTTAGGCTAGAGTGAAAGAACACTAAAGGCATATTTTGCCACTTGTTTATGTCAATCTTTGCTGATGGAGAGATGGAAGTCTTCTTTGCCAGAGTGGAGGTAGTATGCCTCTGAATAAGGGCTGATAGGATTCACAAGTGAGGAGAGTGTTGTGCTCATGTCCTACTTGCCAGCTTCCTGTAGGCTTCTGTTTTTATTTATTTATTTCAACCATTTGTATACTTCTTAACCTCATAGTCTCTCAACAGTGTTGGCTTCTATGAGAGCTGGCCTAGATGACCCTTTGGTCTGGTGCACTAGGACTGTACTTATGGAAGAACCCAGCTTTGGATTCCACAGGGTCAGTACTTCACAGTTCCTTTATAGGAAGTTTGCAGTTCTTTAAAAAATATTGACTATTCTTGTTGCTCATACCCATTACATAACATTGGCAGTATCTTAAGTGAAGCATGTGTTCCTTTATCAAATGTCACATGGAGGCAATAATATGGTGCAATATTGAATACTATTTTATGCCTTAACCAAAAAGGATATCTCCCTTTAACACAATTTATCATAATGATAATGTAGAACCTGAAAACCTCTCAGGAAGATATATTTTAAGGAAGTCGGAATAGAACAAGATGTAGCTGTTTTTCAGACCTGCAATCATTTTTATGTGAAGTGTAGTCAAATCAAGTTATCGTTTCAGGAAGATGTATGCTTGATCAGTCTTGTATTATAATGCACCTTTTATGAACATATACAAAACATCTGTGATGAGAAATAATGGAATAATAACAGAAAAGTGGGGGACATTCTTGAGGTATTATCTCCATAAATTATGAGCATTGGTATTCTAGGGCTCAGATTGTAGAGAAAACAAAAGGAAACATGAGACAAAATAGATTAACTCATGTGTGCCTGTCCAAAGCAGACAAATATACTCTGGCAAATTTCAAATTAGGTAGATGATGTGAATTATTAATGTGTATTAAATCATGTTAACTGTTCTTACATATCAGTTCTCAATGCTTGGGATATATTGGCTTAAAGTGAATTGGTTAGAAACTTGACCTGTTTTGCATTGAACATTTTTGGCTCCCACATTTGCATTTTCATCCTACCATTTATTTTATGAAAATTGTACCATGAATCAGACTTTTTTTTTTTAATGTTCAGGATTTTAGGAATACGGATCTAATTTCATAAAGATGTCCAAAACAGTTTTTGTTAGGTGATTGGGTTAAGTGCACGTTCTTATTTGGGGAAATGTGTTCTTAGAATTTCTTTGAGAGGCAGGACTGTTGCAAACATTTCATTTTGGTTTTGATGCACATGCAGTATGTGTAGCATGCAGTTATAACAGGCAGCTATTTTCATAAATGACGGCTTTCCCCATCAAATTACATTTTGACTGGAAAAATTTGAAAGAATTGGATCTCACATCTTTTGTCAGATCGAGAGCTTGTTTAGCCATACTGATCTACTTCAGATTGTCACATCTCAGTTTAGTAAACTAAAATTTTATTGTGCATATAGCTCCTTTACTCCTCCCTCCTCAGTGTATCATAATTAAACTAGGAAGTCTTCAATAAACCATAGCATCTTATTATATCTGTCTTGGAAAAGTATGGTTACCATGTTCGGAACAAGCCAGGATTTTAAACCAACTTCAGACGAGAGCATGCACTACTGAGACCAACCTATACCAATCTAGGATGGGTATCAGCGCTCCTAGCTATAGAAGCTGCTTGAAACTCCAGCAAGAAGTTGGAATCCAGGAGTAGTCCCATATGATGAACCTGCCCCTTAAGGGGGAATACAACTCAGATAACAGGTTGTACCCCCGGGTACCACCCAACCACAGGACCTCTGTCTTATCAGGAGTCAGCCTCAATTTATTAGCCTTGATCCAGCCCATCACTGTTTCCAGACTCCAGTCCAACACCTTCACAGCCTCTCCTGGTAGCAATGAAATGGAGAGATAAGAGTTGGAGAGACTACAGTGGAACTTACTTGATTTTGCCCAGGCATACTTGCTGCTGGCTGGCCACCACCCTCTTGATCACCTTGCCAAGGAAAAGAATATTAGATACTGGATGGTAGTTTTCTAAAATCTATGGGAGCAGCATTGCCTCCTCTTTCAAACTCCTTCACAATATAACCACTCCCCATACCCATCCAGTCATTCCTCTCATGCTAGATTTTATCAGGCATAATGGGCAAGGATCAAGAGGGCACATTGGCCTCAATGCCACAAATATCCTTCACAAATCTTACAACAGGTTATTTATTGACTGACCAGTTTACTATTTTAAGAGCTCTGCTAGGTTAGGGCTGGAGGGGATTGCTTCTGTGCTGATTTTGTATGAAAACAATGAGCAATCCTGTCAGTGGCCTCTACCCTCTTACTCTTCCATTGGGAAAGTCGGGCCTTGGCAGCAGCAGCCATGTAATTGGGAAATTCCCTTGGAGCCTTCAGAAATCTAATGGATTTGCTTTTCATTGTTAATATTCAAATGATCTATATTCATGTATTTTTGATAAATAAGAACGTGTAGCAATTCAGAAAAGTGTTCATTATGCACAAATAATTTTACAAGGCAATTTGAAGCCCAGAGAGAGCATCCGTATTGATCTGAAAGACTTATTTACAATTATGTATTTACTTCAGTGTGAATTATTCTTGTGAGCTGGCATTTAAACTTACCCTCAGGAGAGAAATTGCCTGCAGAAGTTGTTTCACCCAACAGTGAGCAATGCAAAAATTCTATGTTTAATTTTATTTAAATTTCAATGTATAATAGCAGTATTTTTTCAGACTGAGCTCAACGCACTGCATAGAAATAGGTTCTCTTGAAATCAGTGTCTTATTTCAACTTCAGAACCACCTTGCCAAAGCGTGTATGTGTATGTCTGTGCACACACAGTCAGGCCTTCCCCCCTTAGTTTTCATTTTAGCAGCTCTAGTATAAAACTGCTGCACTTATAAGTACTAAAATGCACTTGGGGAGTTATAGGTGTTTGGGCAAAAATTAATGGGATAACCTGACTCTACGAGAGAGAGATCCAGACACCACATTAGTGAATTTTAGCACTGTAGTCAGAGTGTTTAGATTTGGAGTTGAAGAAGTAGAATCACCATACCAAAGAATTACTGAAGCATACAATATGCTATAGGAATGTAGAAGATTGTATGGAAAAGGATTAGGTTTGCTTGGATTATAGACTTGACATGTGTGACAGTTGCTGTTCTTCAATAGAAAGTAAGATCATTTTGGTTCACAGCAAGTTTCTGGCAGACCACGCATGTAGTTCCTTTATTTCATTCTAGTCCTGACATTATACATTGAAAATACTGTTTTTCACATTGGAAAAGGAAACGGAAACCAAATTATGATGTTAATTAGGAGTGAAAAAAAGTTATTTAGAAATAATCTTGTCTTATTTTCAAATCACTCTTTTTTCTATCCCAATTAAGCTTCCCATAAATGTCTGTTCAGCTATTAGTTTGCCAAAGTTGACATATAAAGCAACACAGTTAAACCTAGCATCAACATGTGGCATCCTCAGAAACTACTACAGCTCAAGTGCCTCAGCTGAGCCCACCACTGACGCATTCACTTGACCCTCCAACAGACACTGTTCCAAGGCATGGCAGGAAATTAAATTGTGGGTTGGCACTGGATCACAGTGCTGCTGCGACTTCCGCCGTCAATACAATCAGCACCACCAAATAAGCTTTCCCTAGGCAAAGGATTGGCTTGTTAACCAGTTTGCCTATACTGAGACGTGTTCACAGATTCTGCTTCAGTAGTGAATTCTTTTCTGTCTTCCTCAGTCAATGCATACTTTGAGCAGAACACAATTTTGTTGTTATTTGAGAACCCATTTATTTTAAACTGCTGGTGAATGACTTCTAAACTGTAGCCATGCTTTACTGAAAGGAAATTCCAGGAAGAAAGATTCATCATCTTAAATAACATGTAAAAATGTAAGAAGAGGCACGTTAGATCAAACCAAGGATCCATCTAGTCCAGAATCCTAATTTAAGCTGGTGTCAGCCAGATGCATTCAGGCTAATAACTATTGATATACCTATCATTCACAAATAAAATATTTATTTTGAGTTTAATCAATATAAAGTCTGCAATGTAAGAACAATGTAAGAATTTCTATATACTTTTGTGTGTGTGTGTGTGTGTGTGTGTGTGTGTGTGTGTGTTTTAAATCTGCCCACCTCTTCATCTAAGAACATAAAAGTTGGCTGGTTAAAAAAAGGTTGGCTAACATAAAAGGTTGCATAAAAGGTTGGTTAGGATAAACAAATGTTCATTAGTTTCAAAAAGTTCCCTTAGCATAGGTATGGGCATCCTGTGTCTCTACAGATGTTGCTGGACTACAACTACCACCTCCAGCTATGAGCCATGCTGACTAAAGATGATCGGAGTTGTAGTCAAACAGCATCTGGAAGACCACAGGTTCCCTACCTCTGCTTTAGCACAATTTAGTAAGAAGCACCCCATGAATCAAACAGTAAAAAGGTGATATCCTGCTATTATCTGCACATACCTCAAGACTAGTAACAGTTCTAAAACGGCTATAAGTTAGATTAGGTCTTGTGCCAGTAGCTAAAGGACTACAATTTACAAGTTCACAGTCTCTTTTCTAATCATTATAATTATAATTTCTGAACAGAGAATATAAAACAAAATAAATTGAAAGAGAGCAAATTAGCAGTGAACCTCCATATTTGAAGAATTTATACGAAACAGTGAATGAAACAGCTATGTGTTAATATTCAGCTGGTGCCATGGACTTCAGGGATAGGATTCAACTAATGAGTCTTGTTAGTGGAAACCCTGCAAAAAGGGCTTCCACTTGTGCAACAGGACTTTCCCCTCGCCCTCCCTAAATGGTTCGGTATGTGTATGTTGGGAGAATTCCTGAAACAGTGTGCAGGTGGAGGATAGGGCAGATCAATCCATTTGGCAACGATTGCCTTACCCTGATGTTCAAATCTTCCTCAAGTCTTCAAATGATTTTAAGAATTGAATGTAATATTTTGCTATGCATAGAAAATAAATAGTAAGTCACATATAACGTTGTGATGTGTATATCAGTATATGAGGTTCTCTGCCATTCTATAAATTGTGTTCTCCTTGGTTTGCCTATTTTGCTGATGCATACCTTGTCGGATGCTGCTGCTTTTAGAGGGATATCTGTTCTCCTCCCTTTCCTCCTAAAAGTGTGTTAAGGCTGTTCCTGGGAACAGTAATTATAGATGTAAGCAATTGTACAGATTGGGTGATGGCTGTGATAGTGAAAAAAATTGAGCAAGCAGGGTAGATAACATTTGAACTTAAGTGGGTATCATCTTCTTAAAATTAGGTTCCAGTATTTATTTTACTCCTTGCACAAGCTAGTGCAGTGTAGTGACCCCAATAGCAGTCCACTTTGAAACCATTTACAAAAGCCTACTGTATATCTGTTAAAACTGTGTGAAAAGAACACACAGAGAGGCTGTGGAACAATGTGCACACCACCGTCTGTTACAACCCAACTTTCCTGCATTGAACAGGTGCTTCAGCTCTTTGTGCTCAATGTAGGAAGGTTTGGGGTGGAACAAACAAGAATGTGGATTGTGGTGGCTGCCCCCCCCCTACCTTTGCCATTTCCACTTTTGGAATAATTCCTGAATAGGGCTTGAGTTTCAGTGTGCTGGATCACTGAATATTAAAACTATTAATAAACAATGCCAGTTCATATTTACTAGATTATCTTGTAGGTGAATCAGTTATGATTAATAAAATAGTGCCTGCCACTTGAGAGAAGAGGCTTACCGATGATTTTCTGGAGCCTTGTGGTAGTGATTATGCAAACCAAGGGTTCATAATTTAAAAATAAAATTAAAAAGAACGGGAGCAAACAGCCTTTCCTGCCAGCAAAATGCTGCAAAATATTTGTAAGCAAAAAATAAATTCACCTTCAGGTAAGCATTTTAGAGACCCCTGCTATGTGTGCAGTATTAAAAACATATGGCTTTTTAAAAAAAAATAAAAATCCTGTTTTCCTTCAGTCACATCATATCACAACTTAACAGGATAATGTTCAAATAGTACATTATTTAGACACTTTGGAGTACATTTTCAAAGGTTAGCATGGGGTTTTAGCCACAGGATTCCCATTAAGCTCAATGGGAGCTTTATAGCTAAAAACCCACACGTGACTTGAAAATGTACCTCTGACTGTGTTGAAGATAGATGTGGAGTACAAGTGGCGGAGGCAGGGGTAAATAAGGGGTGGTGTGACTCTTACTATAGGACTACCATTATGTCTCACCCCTCCTTCACCCTGGCTTTCCTTACAAGTCATCCTCTGTGGTTTCTCTGCCCTTTATTCCCACCTTTTATTGGGGAGGAAATGTACTGAAATAAAATGCTTTGGTGCAGCGACAGCCTTCTTTCATTTTGTCCTGTTACGTTGCTAGAGCCCTGTCCTATGATGCTATATCCTCTTTGTCTTCTTAAAAATGCCCTCTCCTTTCAACTCTTATCTTCTCCAGTCCACACATATTCTCATTCCTGCCTCCTTAAAATTCTTACATTTGTTCTATTGTTTGAAGTTTACGTCTCTCTTACTCTGTGGCAGCCATTTTCAAATTGTGTTTACAGGAATCCTAGGGTTCCTCAGAAGTTTATCAGAGGTTTATCGGTTATTATATAAGCAATGAGAAATGAGCTATCCTGAAATGTGAATGGCTTTTCAGCATTACCAAACTTTGCCTGCGTTGTACAGTGTTGATAGCGTTCCAGCCTTCACTCTCTTTCCCTCTATGCACGCGCTTGTAGAACTTTTGTTCTTCCTATACAGACAGTACACACATTTAACTTGCACAATTTCAGGGTGGAGATGCTCTCATTAGATCTTGCTCACAGTTTCAAGTGGGCAATGTGGAAATACTCTCATAAGATGTTGTGGGAAGTCATATTGTCTCGTGAGAGTTCTATAAGTGTGTGCATAGAGGGATGTAATTTCAGCAGAAAACTGAAACTTAAGATAGCATCCATTTTAAGAGCACAGTGCAGGTTGCACTGTGTTAAGTAAAATACATTTGTTGTATACTTCAACTCATTTGTGGCAGCTAAAAGTCACTTAGTCTCAGAGCAAGGAAGTTCTAGCACTAACAAAAGCCCAAACAGAACCACAATTGACACATGCAGAGATAGAAAAGGCCTGTTCTCCCTAGAAGCGAAAAGAACTTCCAGGGTGGAAATCTGGGAGAAGAAATGGAAGCTCTCAGGTGGGAGCTGGGAAGGTCCATTTCCTTTTGGGTGAAATGTGGGTTAAGATCTATCTCTAATAAAGGTCTCTGTATTTTACTTCTCTCTCTCTCTCTCTCTCTCTCTCTCTCTCTCTCTCCCTCCTATTTTCTTTTTTTTTCTCTTGCTCTTTCTTGCTTCTTTCTTCTCTATTTTTATTTAGATTAGTTTGCTTTTTATTGTGTTCTATGCTGAAAACTTTCAGTAAAAATTCAGGTAAGAAAAGAAAAGAAAAGAAAAGAAAAGAAGGCCTTCTCCAAATGTGGCATAAATATAATGGTTCCCAAACCTTTTTTACTTATAGACCACTTGAAAATTGCTGACAGTCTTGGTGGACCACTTAATTATTTTTCTCTGTGTTATAGCAATTGTAATTCCATAGAGTTCAAACTGTAATAAATTAAACACAAAACAAGGAGTAAAAGAAACAATAAAAAACAATTAAAAATCAATATGAATATCCAATGCAATGAACCATTGCCAATCACAAATCCACAGACACACCTGAATGAACCACAGTTTAGGATCCCCTGCTGTGCAACATCTGGAAAAGAATGCATAAAAATTCCAAGTATGTTTAAATGAGAGAAACAGAATATCAAGGTAACACTATATACACTGGTGGAAATATGAAAATCCACATGATTTCTTCATTGGCACACATCGTTTTTCAACTTTGAAAAGATGAGCTCTCTGGGAAATTCTCGTAAATGATCACAGAATAGTTCATTTTAAAATGGAAATGAAGGCACAGGTTAATGCAATTCTTTTTTTCTTACAAACTTATTGGAATTTGAATAACACCATTATATAAGGTAAGTTACATACTCTGGGAAAAGATCACACTTGTTTGGTAATTGTAATCTGCATTGGAGGTATAAAGGCAAGGCATCTCAGCTGGAATTCCAGTAGTGCATTTTAGTGTGCAAGCTGCAGAGGGTATACAAGCTGTGACTAATTTAAATTTAATACAGAAGACCTAATTTAATAGAAAATGATCTGGAGGATCAGCTTATACAATTACAAAGTTGTGCTTCAAGGTCTAGTTTGTTTACCAGATGAAAAACTCTAGAAAAATAAAACTACAGGTACTGCCTGTAATAGATGCACCATAGGCCTCATCATCATCATCAATAATAATAATTAATTTTATTATATTAATTGGATTTCTTATCCATTCTTCACCATAAGGATTCAATGCATGTTGCAACAATGTAAAAACACTATTAAATCAGTTGAAAACAATTTACAATCAAGAGAATAGGGATATAAAGAAGCATACATATGTATGCGTGGGGGGGGGCCAGATAGATAGAGACCGTATTTTTTGCACCACAACACTCACTTTTTTCCTCCTAGAAAGTAAGGGGAAATGTCTGTGCGTGTTATGGAGGGAATGCCTACAGGTGGCATGCCTACGGATTTTCCTCCTCTAAAAACTATGTGCGTGTTATGGAGCGAAAAATACGGTAGATAGATAGATAGATTTCAAATGAAACTGAATCATATGGGAAAAGTGAAGGTGATAGTCAGGTTAAAAGAACTTGGAGATTGAGTCAGTCCTGTAGTTCCTGTGGACAAACCTGACATAATAAGTTGGGACAGTGCTTTTTTTCTAGACAAATAGGTGTCGGTACTATTCATAAAGTTGTTACAGTAAGCGCCACACTTTTTAACAGCAGAAAAGATGTTCCAGTACTGCATATCCTTGAGTACCCCCCTGAAAAAAAGGACTGAGTTTGGACCCAGATGCTATGAAGAAAGCAGTGGAACATGTCCAATTGACGATTGTATAAATCACTTTTTTATTTCTTTTATTGGTGTCATTGGATTGATCCAAAGAGCCACTTGTGTGGACAGAAGGCACATTGATGGAGAAGGTCTCCAATTTCCACCAGTGCCTGTCCACCCGAGTCTCTCATCCCATGTTGCTTTTTGGAATAGGTTTTTGGCTTCAGTATAAAAAACTATTCAAGAAAATCCCACTGCACAACCGTACATGCAATTCATGGACCGGAGTTGGGCAGAACCAAAATGCAACTCTACTTACACTATCCACTTGTACATCAGTGATTTTCAATAGGAGTGAAAAAGGGAAGTGAAATTTCAGAGAAAGTTATATAAACAATTATTCTATAATATAATATAAATATAATAATATAATAATAATATAAAACAATTTTATTATGCGTGCCTAAGACAATGTTTGGGTCTTCATGCCTTTTACATTTCCCATTCTTCGATTTTGCAGTTAGTCTCCTTGTTTTGTACCTATTGAAATATGCGATAATAATTATTTATCTTAAACAAAGTTCCGAGAAGGCTACTGGAAGTGGCAGCAGTCTTTGCTGCTACTAACTCAAGACAGAATATCAATTACTCAATCAAAATAAAATGATTGTTTAATTGATATTCCATCTTGAGTTGGCAGGAGCGAATACTTCAATCCAAGTATTCTGTTTAGACTTTGAGCACCATGACATTTTAAAAAATAAAATATTACTCATAGAATCTTAGACTCAAATTATTTATAAGTAATTGTGCTCAGTCTGCTTTTGTGAATAAATACAAGAAAAGCTATTATCATATCCTATGCTTTGTTCTCCATGTTTCTGCAATTTGTATACCTCTTGGAATTCTAGAATTAGTCAATATGATAACTTAATTAATTGTGGTTACTTTCATTGTCTTATTCTCAATTGCTGAGTAATAGAAGAGCTGTTGTATCATTTTAAAGATACAACTGCTGCCTAACAGGACACAGATAATTAAGCCCATAGAGATGGTTGCTCACCAAGCTGTCCAATTTTGTTGTGTGGTTAGATAGTGCAAATGAGGCTCTCTCTCTCCCCCCCCCCCTCTCTTTAGCTCTCTCCTATTACCTCCCTGTTCTTGATTTACCTCATCAGTTGCCTGGATTTTCAGACCACTTATATAATGGTGACATCAAAATGACAACACTATCCTCATTACCCCAGAAACTGCCTTATTTATCCAGCCCTGCTTCTTCACCTGCCTGTCTGATAAATTCAATATAGATTCTTCATTGCCATCTCAGACTCAACATGAGTCCCTGTCTTTGCCCTCTCTTACGTTCTCAGCACTGCACTCATCTGGGCACATATTCCTTCTGTATTTACATTTGCCTCCATCTCTTATTCTCCTGCTCCTCCTTTCATTGCTTTCCATGTGCAAGGGTTTTGATGGTAAGTTCATTGGTGCTTGGACTTGCTTATCTCTTGGTCATTTGTGAAATACCACACACGGTTAGTGGTACTGGGTAGATAACGTTTACAGTAATATTTTCTCATTGTGTATCTGCAACAAAACTTAGCTCAAGTGCAGATGTTTCTTCTGTATACATTGTGTTACATAAAACTGTCTTCTGTGAATTATAACAAAAGGAAGATATTGAAGTAGAGTCCCTCATTATTTTCCTATCCTCTTTCAACTTTGCCCTTAAGACTTAGCTGTTTCTGGATTTAATTAGAAACATGAAACCTTCTGTCACCTCCCACCCTATTGGTTTCTACCCTCCCCTCAGGCCTTCACAATTACAGTTTTTATTCTTTCAGGACTTGTAGGAAATGCTTGCACAATACCAGATAGATATTCACATGTGACCATGGCACATGAGTCTTTTATGCTTTGGATGTACATACTTCACTTGGAAGGTCAGAGAGTTTTGCCACACCTAATTATTAATTGAACAGGTTAGAATGAGGCATATTAAATGAGGGAGAGGGTGCTTTTTTCCTTAACTGATCTAGTGTAGTTTTGTAAAGTTCCTTAATTTGAAACTTTATTTTATTCGTTTGATACAAAAAATGGCAATGTTCACATGTCTCCATACTTTTGAAGTAACTATTTATTTACCAACATTTAAAAACTGGTGCTGTAGTCAGTGAGGCATCATTTCCCCACCAAACTGTTCTTCACTCCATTTGCAAGTTTACAAACCATAGTAGTAATTAACTATGGTCAAATTACATTTGTCAGATAAATGAACAAAGTAGAATTAGTGATGGATCATCCTTGCCTCTTTTATTGTGTTTGCTCACATTACTAATTTGCAAAATTCAATAATTCACAATGAACTTCCTGGTAATATGTGTGAATTAAAGATGTTCTTTTATACTACTATTCACAGGGGTGCCATAGAGATTAATTGAGGGCAAATCTGTCATCAGCTACATGTACAACTTCTATTGCCTTTGGTTGTCTGAATGTCTCACTAAAGGAGAATTTATCCTTTATTTCGGAAGTACTTTGAAATTCTTCTATTTAAAAGGAAAGAAATATCAATAGAGTGGGGGGGGATAGAGAACAGATCCTGAAGCCTGTTTGTCTGTCTGCCATGGACAAAACTTGGCCCAGTTCAGAAAACACTCATTCTAATACCCTCGTCCATATATGACCACAATATTATTTTGCCACTGATTTGATATTTGAATTGATTTCTCTGACAGCTTTCTATATAGATTTGTTTTATAACGTGTTTAAGTTTTGAACAGATGGGTAAACATATAAGAAAACTTTTTTCTTTCTTTTTAAAGGCAGTACGTTGTACATGTTCTAAGGACTGTCTTGGCACTTCATGGTCTATGAATAATACCAATTTGTGAGGATGATCCAAGTTCGAATGAGTGCTAATTGCATTCTGTTCTACTTTTCTTCCACCTGATCACTTTATTTAGTTCTTTCCGCACTACTTCCATTACCCTTCATTATATGTCCTATGGCAGCACTACAACCTGCTTCAATTCTGGTTTTATGTTTATTCTGCTTTGTTACTTATGGATATTACTAAAATATTCTTTTGCAGACTTGAATGTGCTAGTGCTATTGTAGGAGTTTGGGGGATGCCTATTGAACCAGAATCCTCAGGTTTCAGTAATTACATTTGTGAAACCATACACTGGACAAAACCCTAAGAAAGCCTAAATTTTACACCACCTCCAGGGTCTCCAGAGGATGGTCTGAAGGAACATCTCCTGCAGTGATGGGACTGTAGCTTAGTGGTAGAGTACATCCTTGGCATATTTTCTTAGAAGTACCCAGTAACAGGTAATATAAAAGACCTTTATAGCCAGTGTGGTGTAGTGGTTAAGAGCAGTGGACTCGTAATCTGGGGAACCAGGTTCGCATCTCTCCGCTCCTCCACACGCAGCTGCTGGGTGACCTTGGGCTAGTCACACTCCTCTGAAGTCTCTCAGCCCCACTCACTTCACAGAGTGTTTGTTGTGAGGGAGGAAGGCAAAGCAGATTGTTAGCCACTTTGAGACTCCTTCGGGTAGTGATAAAGTGGGATATCAAATCCAAACGCCGCCTCCGCCTCCTCCTCCTCTTCTTCTTTTCTTTAACACAGGAGACCCGCTGCCAATCAGAGTAGACAATTCTGAGTTAGATAATAATAATAATAATGTGTAAATAGTCTGATCCAGTTTCTCCCAATAAAATTTGTAAAAAAAAGAATGCTTTATTTTTTGTCCATACCCTATGTGCATGTCTGCCCAAATGAGCACAACATCTTATAGCATTTAAAGTAATGTCTTTCTACATTGCTGAATCAGCATTATAGATAAGCCAACCTCTACAGATGCTTTTAATAAAAATAACTACAACAAAGCCCACATTTAGTTTTCTGTTATAACAACACTTCCTAATATGTGGATTAGTTTTTCACACTGTCTCTAGAAATTGTTGTTTTGCCATAAGGTGGGATCTGATCTGTACATTCAACAAAGAGCAGTCTAGTTCGAGGCTACAATCGATCTCTGAAAAGACATTAAAGAAAATGAGTTTCTGAGGTGTTGTGGTTGTTTTTGTAATAGTGAGCAAAACTCACGATTTTCTGTTGTCAAAAACTTGTAACATGCAATACTGTTCTGAGAGTTAGTGCCATACACTTATTTAACTTGGTGTTTTACAAATGGGTTTTTGGCTTCAATCTAGAATATTGATTCAAGAGTTTATAATAACCTAACACAATTACTACCTGCTCTTTATTGCAAATGCAATTTCAAATTAAAACAAATCTGGATGCATTATGCAATCACTAAAATCAAGACACATAGTTAAAACCAGCCAGTTAAAATAGAGATAAGCACTGGTGTTTATTATTTGTACGTGGATATCTGCATTGAAGGGGGTTAGACTGTATCACCTTTGGGACCCTTTCCAACTCTACTGTTCTGTGATTCTATGACCTATGTTTCTGCTATCACTTGAATCAGGGATGAGAAACCTGTGGCCTTCTAGATATTGCTGGACTACATTTGCCATCATCCCTGATGACTAGCTAATTGGGAGTCCAACAATAGAAGGGGGTCCCAGTTTCTCAACCCTTGAATTCTATTAATGGAAATGTTATATTGCAATAGAAGGCAGTAAAGGAAACTTCATGTCTACATAAAATGATGTATAGATGTTGGTGGCTCCAACATTGAAATTTGTGGGGCCAACAATGGGTTTGCAGCCAGGCTGCACTTGCATGAAGGTATGATTTATGTGAATGCTATGCATACATACATAATGACACCAGCACTTTTTGGAGCTAATTCCATACCTCCGTTTGTCGGAACAGCTTCCGTTTGGATTTTCAAATAAATAGTGTCTCGCCAGTAGTACTGGTGCGAAGCTATTTTGCAATCTAGGCAAGCCTAACTACTTGAACCCCCCCCCCAAAAAAAATGGGTAACTTCAATTTTCAAAAGCAAATGTCTGGCAGAAAAAATGAAAAACACAAAACTTGCAACTGCTAAATTTAATGTAAATTGCAAGAATAAGTAACACAACCCTCATTGTACTTCAAAAATAATAGATTTCTTCATAAAATAAAAGCAAAATATTATCAGAACTTTATAACAAAAACTAATCTGTATAAAGCTGTGCCCTTCGAAGGTCGTTACAGTGCCCCTCGGTCTGTACCCTTGGTGGCTGCTTGCTTGGCTTCATGATAGCATTAGCCATGTCAGTGTGACAGAAAGCTCAGCTAGGCCAGAGTTTGTTGGTGCAGTGCAGTGGAATTCCACCAGGGGGCGGGGCTGGGGCTTCTCTCCGATTGGCTGTGGGTAAAGGTAAAGGTAAAGGTACCCCTGCCCGAACGGGCCAGTCTTGACAGACTGTGGGGTTTGTGCGCCCATCTCACATTTATTGGCCGGGGGCCAGCGCTGTCCGGGGACACTTCCGGGTCACGTGGCCAGCGTGACATCGCTGCTCTGGCGAGCCAGAGCCGCACACGGAACGCCGTTTACCTTCCCGCTGGTAAGCGGCACCTATTTATCTACTTGCACCCGGGGGTGCTTTCGAACTGCTAGGTGGGCAGGCGCTGGGACCGAGCAGCGGGAGCGCACCCCGCCGCGGGGATTCGAACCGCCGACCTTTCGATCGGCAAGCCCTAGGCGCTGAGGCTTTAGCCCACAGCGCCACCCGCGTCCCTAGCTGCGTTTGGCTAGCTGTGGGTACAGCTAGCCAAAGGCAGGTGGAGACAGCACTTTTGGAGGGAAAAAGGAAAGGCATCTGGAGGGTTTAGTTCTGGTCAGGAGCATAGCTCCTGAGCTATGTGTGTAAAATCCACTCGAGGAAAACATGTAGAGATTGAAAGACAGTGATGGGTGTTTTTTAAGAGTATTCAGACAAGAGAAAAGTAGGAAGCTGAACTGGAGACAGGAAAAGTGGAAGTGTGAGGAAACACTCTTGCTTGGGCCTCATTTCAGTCAGAAGGGGAGTGAGTTTCTGAAAACAGCAGAATCCCCAAACAGTTAGGAGGGGTGTGGTGATCCCCTGGATCTTGTTATATTATTAGAGGAGCCTCAGGATTGTGATTTATAAAAGGCTTGGAAACTAACAGAAAGCACCACCTTGTTTAAGAACCAAAGTATTATGCTGTGACACAAATAAGTTTAAGGAACTGAAGTGAAAAGAAGCTGTGCAGTTATCATCTTGTTTCAAAGCCTATAATGTCCACTGAATTTAATATAAATAAGTTTACTGAAATAATTTTATCTCCAGACACATCCTTAGTTTTACCAAAATAAACCCTTTCACTGTTTAACTCCCGTAAGTTTCCAAGAGTCAAAGTTTTCTTCATAAAAAACCCCCACAGTAGTTAAGAGGGGCTTTGCCTCAGTCAGCTACAAGCTTGATAAGGTTAAGGTGCTACCATGCTTGAACTGACTCTTGTTTTAATGTGCCTTTTAAGCCTCTACAATAGTATTACTGTGCTATTGGAAAATCAGCATATAATTACGTTTTAATACAAGTTTGTGAGGCCACATGCAGAAGTATGCTCCATGGTATTTTATTTTATTTTATGGGGGGGTATATTAGGGAAGAAAAAGATTTGGAATGAGAAAGGGCTCTGAATAAGGTCAAGATATAAAACACAAATGATTCCAATCTGCTGCTGAGAAACTGTTCTCCTGTCTGAACTGAAGATGATACTTGGTTTATTTTTGTTCACATTTGGTCAACAGATGGTGTAACTGTACTAGCTGCATTCGGGCGGATGAAAAGTATGCATATCGTAAATAATGATTATACTAAAAATAACAATTTCCACTGGACATCTGATTAGAATGAATTTCTTGCAATGGGAAGCTGGATAAATGTCAATTTAATGTAAAGCACTAAACAAATTGAAATGTTATCAAAAGTAACTATATTTAATTCTGACTGGTATGATAGATGAGGCCTAAATTCCCAAAGAATATTGCATGCTGGAAATAAACAGTGGAAGGCCATTACTTTAATGTGCTACTTGTGAGCAGCAGAACTCTTCTGTCTCTAGAATAGAAAGGGCTATTGGTCTTACCTGAAGTGTAGATAGGATAGGTTCTGAGGACACGAATGGACCTTGGTCTGACCCAGCAATGTGATTCCAAGGTTTTTGTCACTTGAAAAAAACTTTCAAATTCTATTTCAAAGGAGATTCTGACTAAACATTAGGAAAAACTTTCTGAAAGTAAGAAATGTTTGACAGTGGAAGATGGTGGACACTCCTTTAGTGGAGGTTTTTAAACAGATGTTGGCTGGCCATCTGCCAGGGCTTATTTGGCTGTGATTCCTGCACTGCAGGGAATTGGACCAGATGACCCTTGGGTTCCCTCTCAACTTTTTGATTCTGTTCTCTATATTGGCAGCCAGAGTACTGAACAGAACATTGGGTTTCAATCGGGAACCCTCAATTCAGAGCCTTGTTCAGCTTGCCAGTGCTTATTTGTGTTTATGGAGTCATAGTGAAAAAAACTTTGTTGTCCTAATGATAGATGGCACTAGCCCTGTATGATAGGGATACTCAGGAGTATTGAGCATTTAGGAGCATCGTTTTATGCTTTGCCACAAAAATGCCCCTGAAACTACCAGAATCTTTTATAAATAATAATTTTGCATTAGTGGGTGGGGTGGAGGCATTTACCTAACCTCCTGGTGGGTGAGTTGTTGCTCAGTGGGTGGAAGAGGGAACAGGTGAGGCAGTGGGGAGGGCGACATGTTGCATGTACACCAGCAGGATAGCCAGAGTGCAGCTGCATTTGCCTTGCCCCTGCCCCCCCCCCAGTAGATAATAGCGATTCTTCACTAGGAGGTCAAGTGAGCACCTCTGCCCCACTACACCCTTCATAGAACAGCTGCTATAATTATGGCTTTCTATTTTTTAATATGTTTCTCAACTTGAGCGAGGTGATTGGTCGTACAAAAGAACTACAGTGGTACCTTGGGTTAAGTACTTAATTCGTTCCGGAGATCCATTCTTAACCTGAAACTGTTCTTAACCTGAAGCACTACTTTAGCTAATAGGGCCTGCCGCCCTGCTGGAGCACGATTTCTGTTCTCATCCTGAAGCAAAGTTCTTAACCTGAGGTACTATTTCTGGGTTAGCGGAGTCTGTAACCTGAAGTGTATGTAACCTGAAGCTTATGTAACCCGAGGTACCACTGTACATCCCACGGCTCATAACTTCAGGTGGAATCCGTCTGGTGTCCTTGCACTCATGATTGAGCTTTTGAAGAAGGGAGGATGGTTACTTTTTGACACTATTCCCTTCCCTCTGAATAATAATAATAATAATAATAATAATAATAATAATAATAATAATAATAATAATTTATACCCCGCCCTCCCCAGCCAAGGCCGGGCTCAGAGTGGCTTACAAGCAATAATAAAAACAAGATGATTGATTACAACTTAAAAACAAAAATAAAATACAACATTAAAATAATGGAACATTAAAATGTAGCCTCATTGCAGGAGGAGAAGGAAAAGAAAAAAGAAAGGGAGGGAGGGAATCAAATTGGCACCAAGCCAAAGGCCAGGTGGTACAACTCTGTCTTACAGGCGTTGCGGAAAGAAATCAGATCCTGCAGGGCCCTGGTCTCGTGAGGCAGAGTGTTCCACCAGGCCGGAGCCAGAGTTGAAAAGGCCCTGGCTCTGGTTGAAGCCAATCTAACTTCCTTAGGGTCCGGTACCACTAGGGTGTTGTTATTTATGGACCTTGAGGCTCTCCGTGGGGCATACCAGGAGAGGCGGTCCCGTAGGTACGAGGGTCCTAGGCCGTGAAGGGCTTTAAAGGTCAAAAGCAGCACCTTAAATCTGACCCTGTACTCCACCGGGAGCCAGTGCAGCTTGAAAAGCACTGGGTGAATATCCTCCCATGGCAAAGACCCCGTGAGGAGCCTCGCTGCAGCATTCTGTACCCGCTGGTACAGTAGCCCCATGCTGCTTCCCACCAGGTTCTTGAGGATCTCCCAATGGTCTGGAGCTGCTTTCCATTAGTGGGCACCACTGTTGGATAGGGGGTGAAGCATATTGATGATAAAAATAAAGAAAAATGCTGTATTTGTTTCATATTTTGCATGATATGTGCCTGCATATGTACATTCACAGACATGAAACAATATGTTCTTCCTTTGACTGAAAAACAGTACTTTAAATGATCCCTCTACAATGAGATTATTTATTACAAATTCTATCCCTTCTCCCCCACCCCTTGTCCATAGAATGGAAGAAACGGTGAGAAATCTACTGCAACGTCAAGGATCACCAGAGGCAAACAGCGAAAAACCTGTTACTGTAATAAAAGCTTATCAGGTAATACTGATATCAGTAAGCTCAATTGTCCGCTTATGGTAACTGATATAATAATTGGATAATATAATCTGTGTGGGGTTGGAGGCAGATGATTTAGGCTATGATACAAAGTTTCATCTTCAGATGTTTGTCAAAAATATATTTGAGGCAGAAAGTACCCTTTATAAAGACCAGCCACAAAGTGTGAACTAAGTGAGAAAGAGGCAAGGTGTTGGCCATGGGAACCACAGAAGTGTATTAAAACACAGCCGAGGAAGTGGTGATTAAAAGTGACGCTTAGAACTGTTACCTCTCTGAAAGGCTGTTTCTCAGAGCTATCAGAAGTCATGATTTTTTGAGACTGCATGACAAGGAAAGGGAAAGGCAATTTCGACATGTGGAGAATAGAGAGAGAAAGAGGGAAGAGAAGGCAGACAGATGGGGAAAGTATGCATGGAGACAGAGGGGAATTAACGTGACGGCTGGGCAAAGACAGGAGGTAGCTGTGAAAAACTCTTCAGCGCTTTCACATGAACATGTATTTAAGTTTATTAATATCTCTGTGTGTGAAGTGCATGCATGCAGACGCTCATGGGGATGTGGGGCTTGCGGCATATGCATGCAATTTATACATGGGGCGGCTTCTGAAAATGATTCAGAAATTTCAGCTGGTGCAAAATTTGGTGGCCACATTGTTCACCAGAACAAGCAGTATCCTGATTTGGACGTTACCAGTGCATAGACAACAATGGCCAGGCTACCCTGGTCCAGAAACTGCCACAGCTATCTTGCCAGCTGAAGCTGACAGAAAGTATTCCTAAGTCACCTGGGCCTGTAGCAACAAACAGTAGCACTCCCAGACTACAGACTTTCTGTTTCAAAGGTAGTACACCACCATCCAAAGCAGGTTTGCATTTTATGGGTATGAGTAAGCATGTTGATTATGCATATGTGCATATGTGTAGAGAACACTAGTTCTAGTATGTATGTATGTATGTATGTATATGCAAATAGAAAGTGTGTAGTTTGCAAGTGTTTATATGAACCATGTGCACACAAGTGGATGTATAAATAGTCATATGTGCAGAAGTATGGATAAGAAAGTATGCAGAAAGCCTGGAATGCTCCCTTGTTGCCCTTCATCATAACACCAGTGGAGAAGCAATAGTGGTGGATATTTCAGCCGATAATCATAATCATCATTTATTTGCATGCCACCTTTCCACAGTAAACCATGTTCATGGTGGCATATGACATTTAATTTTTTTTACAAAAGCCCTTAAGCATCCTCAGCAGCATGTATTTCCTGATTCATAGCAAGATCATTTCTGTTACCTTCAGCAGTAACAGTTGATGCTATAAGGAGGTGGCGAAAGGTGGACCTCCCTCTCTGCTCACAGTGAAAGATATCTGCTATCTTCTGTAGCTCCTGGAAGGCTGTTTGCAGGATCCTAGGATTGTACTGTCATTTTAATTGTCAGTGCTGTCTTTTAGAAGTTGCATAATGTTTCTTATCAGTGCCATAATGAAGGACATTAGTAAAATTCACCTCTAAGTTAAATTATGATGACTAGTTTTCCAATTTGTTTTTGATCAAGTGTTATAGGAAGAAATGAGGAAACGCAGGGTGTTCGTTTTGAATATGGCTCTCAGCAAGAGCTGATGAAACTATTCTATATTACCTCACACCATGCTAAGTTAGTTTTACTGTGTGCAGCCTGTTCAAATTAGTATTTGAGTAGTCATAAAAGGTACTTCTTTGCAATAAACACTTTTGATCTATTGACCACCAGCTGCATATTTGTTTTTTACTTCTCAAACCTAATTATTGTTCTGGGATATATAAAACTGAGTTCTTATTACAATATCAATATCCCTGACTCTGGAATAAATATTGCTGCTAATGAACTTTAAATGTTGCACGGTAGTCATGTCAGTGGAATAGTAATCAGATGTGCACAGAAACATGCATGTGTTATCATTGTTTTGTTAGGCCTTGTCAAGAGTTCTTCTTTAAAAATAGGAAGTTTTGAGGACTTGCTTGTGGTAACTACATAAGTTTATAAACTACGCTTTTGCCCTATACATTAATTTTTGAGTCATGGGTGCAAATAATATAACGCTCAGTTACTCCTGGATTGACTTTGTATAGTACTGTAACTAAGAGCAAAGTTACCTGAATATGGAGAGATTAAATACAGCATGTTGTACATTTTCTATATATTGATTACATTTTGTGGAGCTCATCTAGCATTGTCCAAGCTTGGCACTTGGGTACGAGCTGGACTATAGGTGGTGTTCAACTAAGGGTTGCTCACATTAGACACATTAAATTTATGAGCATTACTAAGTTAGGTCCATTAGTTTCTATAGGTCTACTCTGAGTAAAACTTGGTTGAAATACCCCCCCTAGTAGGCTAATGTTCCTGAGTTGTGGTCAAGGATGGAGTGGAATGTGGATCCCTAATTACCAGGTGAGTCAGGATAAGATGATGTGTCTTCCAGAGCTGGGCCTGGTGCAGATGTCACTGACTGTAACGGGTTCCTGAAGGCAAGGCACCATTGCATCTGCTGCATGTAAAGACAAGTAATATACACATAGGCTCTTCACAACTACTGCTCAGTGGCAACATGCCAGTGGCACCTAGTCTTTTGCAGTCTATGTTACTTCTATCCTTAAGACTGGGCTAGTCCATGTGTCACTTTAAGTTAGAGTTAAGCATTTATAGATGAGCATGCAGCATGGTGCACGAGGCTTAAAATCACTCTCCCCTGCTTCTTTCGCTGCCACATTGCAAGGAGCCAAGCCATGGTTTCAAGGTGAATGTGCAGCATGCTGGTCCATGGGACTAAAATCAGGGTTGCTTCATTCTTCCCCCACTCCTTCCATGGCTTAACTTCATATCTGAAAATGGGCGTGGATTTGTTTCCACCAAAGGAACCAGAAGTGTTAAGCAAATAACAAACGTTAGTAACAGCTCATGGTTCTTAGGAGAAAAGCAACACAGGTGTCCAGGTTCAGATTCAGGTAATGGCTTAGGTTCTGGCAGTGCGGGGGAAGCAAGGTAGGAGCATAGTGGTTGTGATGTTAGCTTGCTGCACCAGTAAGTTGTGCATTCATTTTTAAACCATAGTTAAGCTTAACTAGGCCACTAAGTATAGAAGCTAAGCTTTGAAAACTGGAATTAAAGTTTTGCTTCTGAAAATGTTTGGCAGCACATCAGGTGCTTTTGCTGAAGTATTATTCTCAGGCAAAGCTAAAGCTATAGAGGGAGCAGCAAATGAGCATTAGTTTCCTCCCCCGCCCCTAGCACCTACTGCTTATGATTTCATAGCTATAGTTTTCAACTTCATTTCGAAGCTCTTTCTGGTGCAAACAATTCCTTGTTCCAGTGCATATCTCCCCTGTGATCTTGGACAAGCCATACAATTTCTGCCTCTTTGTAACTTATTTCCCTATCTTGAAAAGAAAGACAATATTATTTCACACCTCTCAGAATAGAAAAAAGGGTACCTTCATTGGTGTCTGTGCAAATATATTCATGGCAGGGTCTTTGATGTTCCATTATGAACTTGAAAAGTGGCTCTGCTCGCAGAGGTTTGATGCAGTATGCAAAATTTTCTGATTAAAAATGAGGCAGCTTCAAGTGAAAATTAAAGCTTAAAAAGGTAAATGAGCTTGCTTTCAGTTTTGAATTAAATAAATATTCACATTTAATATGCAAAACACATGGAAACAAAAGCTGTTCATTTGGCACCTCTCTGCTTCATATTTATAGTTGATTTTAAGCATCAGGACTGGTGTTGGATAGAAGATAAAATAATAGTTTTATCTTTTCACATAAATATGCAAGGAGAATGTATGTAACTAGGAAGTGAATGAGGCTGTAAGTAGTATTGTTAGGAAATTATTTATTTATTAAATAACAATAGTGTTCTTCTCCTGAGGATCATAGGGCAGTTTACATTATTAAAAAAACAACAAAAATGCACAACATAGTAACGAAAAGAACCAACCAGCGCCCTTCCCGACCCCAGTTTAAAAGGCCATAGATTCCTTAATCAGCCTGGGAGAACCTGCTTCTTTCTGCTTCTTGTGAACAGAAGCAGAAAAGGCAGCACCAAAATGTTGCACATCTTGCTCAGGTTTCCCACCCACTATTCTGACTTGTGGTGGTAAGAAATAGAAAGGAAGCAAACACAGTGTAATTACTAGGCCTGTTCTCAGGATGGTAGATGAAGAATAGAAGATTATTTTATGCTCAGGCTTTCAGAATCTCCCACAAACGGGCTGTCTTTCCAGAAGAGAGGAGTTTGGCTTAGGGAACAGAGCAGAGTCGGCCCTGAAAGTAGAAATGACGAGTTATGGCACTGGCATAAAATTGGAATCCAAACTTTGTGCTGAATGAAAGAAGTCAAAATTAGAGAACCAAACGTCTAGAAGAAAAAAAGCACAGTTGACCTACCAGGTTGCTTTGTCTGTAGTTTTCTTCCTTCTGAAGTCTTTTTACAGAAAAACAATGCTTTGACTCCATTGCAGAATGCATCCTCTTAGTGATCATTCACTGACATGCACCAGGCCTCATCACTGCTGCTATTGATGGCACACATGATGCTCTCATGCCTGAGCCTTCATTTAGGTGGCCACTGTGTTTTGTTTTGTTTCTGTTTTCATGTTGTCTTAATAGTTCTTTGCTAATTACATAAGCACAAAATACAATGATGGTACTTCCATTGATGTGAGTAATTATCTCCTGCAGAAAAAGGGACAGCACTAGGAAACAGACTGTTCCTGGGGCCATTGGTCATGTAAATGCTCATTATAGCTGCATTTGAAGGGGTGATCTAGAGAAGTGTTTTTCACTATCAGCATTAATAAGAGCTGTTCCCTGTTTAACAGATTTAATTAACATTAGTATTGAACTTTTCTAAATATTTCATTTTACTCTGTTGCTTCCTTTTAGTCAAAGTACCTCTTAGGACTGAACGTTTTTCAACAGAAATAAATGTTGCTGATGGATGGAAGAGGCAATAAAAGCATCGTCAGAAAATTTATTAATGTAGCTCTGCAGAGCTGTTCAGTAAGGATGATACCCTGCAATATTTAGAAGTGGTTTGAGTGAAGACTAATGTGAAGTAGATTTAGATTGATATGCCACTGGTTGTAGGTTCATATTAGAGACATAAAGAAAACACTTTGTTCTCTTATCCATCACAGGCGTTTAATCTAGGAGATTTTACTGCTCACTCTGTGTATACTTTGTAAGTCAAATGCAGAGATGAAAAAGAGGAGTTTTATGTGTTCTTGCCTGACAGCAGTAATGTTAAACTGTGAACAATTTAGACTGTTTCTCTCAAACCTTCTGATTTATCTAAATCCTTTTCTTTTGCTTCAAATTTTCAGCAGCTTGTGTTGAGCAAAAACAGTTAGCTATACAAGAAAACATTATTCTTGCATCTGTGATAGGTTGTCTAAAGCAAACACATATTGTGTTCTGCTCTGTTGCCATAAGAATGTGAAGGGAATAGTAATAATAATAGTGAAAGGAAGTCAGTGGTGTCCACATGCAGGTTTCAGAATAGGTAAGTAAAATCAGTACTTTTATACTGTGGACTTTTATACTGTGAATTCTGATTTTCTTTCCAAATTAGCTAGTGCTCATAACTAGTTTAGCATTTTAATAACAACATACTATTTAGCCCTGGATAATAGCATTAGCAGTCTGAAAGGTTTTCCTTTAATAAGGAGAAAAGGTTACAATTTTAAGTTCACTCAGAAAATAGAAACATGGAGGGTGCAGAAACCTCATCATCATATACTCTGCAAAGAACTGAACTGAAGACAGCCCTGAAATTCACCAGAGATTCCAATGCATAGCTTGGATTGGAGTGCATAAAATGTACTTCTGCACTTCAAGTGTCCCTGATTTGGAATAGGTAAGAAGGGAGATTAAAAGTCCACATGCTAAAAATTCAGGAGGCATATCAGAATATCTCAGGTTGAAAAATCTGTACAAGGCCATAACAAACTAATCTAAGCAATGCCTAAGGACAATAAGAGCTTTGGAACAAAACAGATGATTCTGAGAATAAAATAAGGCTTGAGAATTAGTAGCAAACTGCTAAAGCCTCCAGGTGTATCAGGGGAATAGCTATAGCTCCATGGGTAGAGCTGATTCACACCTCTCCATCTCTTGGCAGAGTTGGGAAAGAATGCTATCTGAAAATCTGAGAGTCACTGCCAGTCATTGTCTGCCAAGTTTGGGGAACATTTTTCAACCTGTGGGCCATATTCCCCCATGGGCAACCTTCAGACCCAGTGGTAGGCAGGGGTCCAAGGCAAAATGTGGATTGTGCAAGAACTGTGGCTCTTGGTTTTGTTTAGTATCTTACATTCCAGTCACAAAACAGAGGTTTCTATACATGTGGATCCACCCAGGCAAGTAAGAGATATTAGCACAGTTCAATGGACATTACAGCCAGGCAAAGCCACAGATCAGGACTAGTGAGAGGGGTAGCCTGGGGAGAGGGGTGTTGCCAGGGAAGATGTGGCCTAGGAGCCTTCCTTAGGTCAAGAGGGCTCCATTTGTTACCCAGGCCTGAGGTTACTCCCCTCTGATGTAGGCAGTGTTGAGCTAGATGGGCCAACGTTTCAGTGTAAGAGGAAGGAGAGTTTGGATTTGATATCCCGCTTTATCACTACCCTAAGGAGTCTCAAAGCAGCTAACAATCTCCTTTCCCTTCCTCCCCCACAACAAACACTCTGTGAGGTGAGTGAGGCTGAGAGACTTCAAAGAAGTGTGACTAGCCCAAGGTCACCCAGCAGCTGCATGTGGAGCAGGAGGAAATCAAACCCAGTTCACCAGATTACGAGCCCACTGCTCTTAACCACTACACCACACTGGCTAAGACAGTTCCCTACATTACCTATGTGGGCTTTGTCTTTACAGCAATATGAGAATTCCTCACAATGAAATAGCATGATTATTACAGACACACTGGCAACTCATCTCATGCATTCCTCATCTACCCACCAAATAAATCATGGGCAGGATCCTATGAGAGAGAAAGCTAACTATAGAGTAAGCCTTCATAGAAAATGAGGTCCCATGCTTTTCACGCAGGGGTACAATACCAGACAGTCTGCTGGCTTTGCTTGCTACTAAGAACTTTGTGTTGTGTTTTAGCTTTGAGGTTTCGTCTTCACTCCCCACTTTCCCACAGCATGATTTTTGAATATGCTCTTATTATTTCTTCTCCCTACACTCCATCTAACCTCATGAACTTTTTATGAGACAATAACAGAGATATATTCCTCAGAAGATCTTTTGAAAGGATTGGTGATTTGATTTTGATTTTATTACTTGTTTTCCACTTTTCCAACAACAAATGTTGAGCTCAAAGCAGCTCACAACAGCAGCAATAGCACTGTAAATCAACATAATATTTAAACAGAATAGCATGTAAATAAAAGAAATTCCTCAAACAATTATTATACAATTCAATGCAAGCTCATAGTGATTCAAAGTATCAGAAAAAAGCTGCTGAGCATCATATTCTCTCTTTAAAGGCGTGTCTTCATGCAGAGCAACAGCGTGATCCCAGTAAGATCTTTCATAGTTTTTAGTCTTTTTCACCCTAAGAGAAATAAATCACTTCTATGTTACTTTTGGAGAGTGGGTCAACAGCTTCCACAAAAGATACAGATTGTCTTTGGTGACTTGTCTCCAAGTGGAATTCTTAAGATAACTCATTTCCGCTGTCCCTTCTGAGGAGTGCACCCGCCTCAGCCTTTCTTTCTCATAACAGGGGAACAAGGCCGAGGCAAAGAGCCACAGAGCCGCATAGCTCATGCCAGAAAGCCCACCAAGCCTTTAAAGTATCTGAAGAGGAGAACAGATAAATCCAATCAGATTAACAGGCTCCAGGTGGAAACACGCTACAGCCTCCCAGCAAACTCTTTTCCCTTGATAACCCCAATGCCCACGTAGGCTGCTTATTAAAAATCAATACTTCACTCCAATGCTTTTGTTTTTCTTACATTTCTCTCCTATTTTCATTCCTTATTATTCCTTTGCCTTGTATTTTGTTCACATGTTCTTCATTTACCATTAAGTTCTTTTTCTCCCCATATCTGTCTTCACTTCCTTGGCTATATACTTTATTTACTTTTATATATCATTTTTGGACCTAAACTCCTCTTAATTTCCCTATTATCCACCCCACAGTCCCACCTTTGAAGATGCTACTGAATGCACCACTAGTTTTTCCTAGGGCACAGCTATTCCTTAATCATCTCAGATCAAGTTATGTCCTTTTGATCACCAATCCCTCAGACTCCCCCACCCCAGCAACTGCTGATGGGATTCAACCATTTTATGAAAAGGAGAAAGTTAGGAGTCAGGCGTATGCATGATCCATTGATGACAGTGCACCATCAACCCTAGCTCAAAAGTTCAGAAAGAGTGAAGATCTTAGAGAAAGAACACTGCTCAGTGGTAGAGCATATGCAAAAGGTCCCAAGATAAATCCCTGGCGTTTCAAGGTAGAGCTGCAAAGGACTCCAGCTTGAAACCTTGGAAAGTCACTGCCATTCAGTACAGGCAAGTCTAAGCTAGGTAGACCAATGGTCCAGTTTGGTATAAAACTATGGCACTTCAAGCTAAGCTGCATTGGAAGTGTGTGGATGCTGAGGAGCTAACAGGGTTAGGACTAGGACAAAGTAGCATGTAGGCCTTATAAAAAGATAGCGCACAGTGGAAGAGAATAAACATGCTTCTTGTCCTTTTTAGCTATTTAGATACCAGCTGGCAGTGGCCTTTAAAATAGCCTTGATTCAGTTGCGTCG
Organism: Podarcis vaucheri; assembly: GCF_965113315.1. Taxonomy (NCBI): domain Eukaryota; kingdom Metazoa; phylum Chordata; class Lepidosauria; order Squamata; family Lacertidae; genus Podarcis; species Podarcis vaucheri. The sequence goes on along the minus strand of NC_138759.1, from coordinate 98,828,887 downwards.
TACCCCCACCCGAAAACCTTTTCAGTTTTTTATATAAACTGCTTGCTCCTCCACCGTGATAGAAAAGGGACGGTACAAATTGTAGCCATCTGGTACTGAATAATGAAGCGTTGTAAGTTAATAAAGAAGGGCAAGCTTTTAAAATGTGCAAATCTGTGCAGAGTTGAAAATAGACATACAGAAAATGCATTGCACAGTTGTCTGTCAGGAATAGGTTGCCCCTTACAGGTGCTCAAAAGACTCAGTGATGCGGTAACAAACTTCCATTCCTGATCTAGTTTCTTCCTAAGTCCCTTTCCTCATCTTTGTTCATGCTATCAGTAGAGGATATTTCACGAAAAAAACAACTTTAAACCTTTCTATTTCATTGTACTTTTTTATTAATTGCAGTTGGTATAATTAAGTGCTGCTGCTCAGTTTTAAGGGGGTGTAAGACAGTTTTAATGAGATTGTGTTAATGGTGATTATTGTATTTGTTATGAATTCCTGTTTGCTGCTTTGAAAGGGGCTATTATACTCTAAAAGATTGGCATGTAAATCTTGTAAATAAATAGTGACTGCAAATGAACACCAATGAGAACTTCTACAAAATTAGGTTGTTCATAGAACTAGATCCCTCATTGTAATGAAAGAGTGATACCCCCCTTTCAATGTGATTATCCTTTTCTTCAGAAAATGGGAATATCATAATGTTATAATTTAGTATTAAAGGACCAAATAATATTTGGCTTAGGTTGAGGAAGATCAGTGCTCTGGAGTTTATAACAGTCAAAAGAAATCCCTGAACTATTTCAATCTGGGCCTGAAATAGTGACATTTCAGAATTTAACAGTAACTTGGAGCTTTACACTAATTTACAATTTATGACTTGGCCTTGGCCTGTTTTGATAAATACTTTTGCTTTTGCTTTTTTGTTTTGTTTCTTTGGTCTGCATGGTAGATTATCCATATGACTTAAGAATGGCATTGGGGCAGAATTACAGTTCCAATTACTCTAAATGTAACAATCCTGTCAAATATGTTAAAGAGAAAATTTTCAAGATGGCCATGATTAAGTGGCATTGACTAGTATAGCATCTTAAATAGTGTGACATTAACTGTCTAAGAAACTGTCTTTGGTTAAGATGAAAGGCTGACACTAAGTGTCTCTTATTTGATTGACATTCAAATGCTAATAATCAGAATAATTCAGTGGTGACCAATCCTTTTTACTAAGTGTGCCATAAGTCAAATCAAAAACTACATTACACCATGTGTTATAGTCTTCAGTGCATTGAGATGGTTTTGTCTTTAATTGATGAGCCAGAAGTACATGTCACAGTGAAGGCCATGGGCTCTCCTATTAATTAGGATTTTGTCAGAGAGACCAGTTATATACAGGTGGACAATATGTTCTCCTACAAAATTTATCCCCGTGGAAACTTCATCCTGCTGCAGAGAAATCTAGTAGCAATGTCACACATATTATATGTCTTTTTAAAGCCATTAGTAGTTAACCAGTACTCTTAAAGCCTGGTACTATTCATGTTTTATTAGAAATGAGACTAGTACAACTGCAGATTTAATTTGAAAAATGAATATCCTGGTCAGGGCACAGACCTATATTGTGGTAATGATGGGACTGGCAAATTGCAATTAATCTACACATACGTGTATTGAACACAGTTGCACATCTTCTATTGATTTGTTGAGAAAAGTGATTGGCATTGAAAGCTCACAGCTCACCTGTGTCTCTTTCTTTATTTGTTATTTCATTCTGTTCTGTTTGTTTTCTATAAAATTGTTCAGCACCAACTTTTTCTAGTATTACTTTTGTGCCATATGCGCCCCCAATGTATTTCTTATTTAGTTGACATTCAGTGTGAATTTTCAACTCTGCTAACTTGGGCTATGTGCCAAAAAAAAAAGGCCTAGAAGTATTTATTTATTTATTATACTTTGTCTAAGGATTGCTTTCTATAAAACCATAAGTCATACATATCTGCCATGCACTTTGAAAATAAGTCTCTTTTATCCCAACTCTATGGCAAAATTCTGGGGTCATGGTATATGCCATCATTTGAAAAACATATGAATTCAGTGAAATGTCTTTGTGAGAACTTTTGCCCGACACTAGCATTTATTCATTTTGGCTTTCTATCTTGTACCTAAAAAGTGTGGCCAGTGTTTGAATGACACTTACTATGAACTGTTGTTTGATTATTATTTTTTAATGTATGCCTGAATGAATGTGCTTATTTTAATTGCTTTACAGTAAATGGATTGTCAGACAAGTTTTAATTATTAGCTCCAATTCAGAGTACCATGCAGCTATGTTTAGTCATGTTGTTTTCTTCCTTAACAGCTTTGTTTGTGTGCTGAATAACAATATCCTTTTAGAGATTTGGTAGTTTGAAAAGCATGGTAATACCATGTAATTACCAGTGTACGTGGCATTAGGTCATATAAGCAAAGAAGGCAAGCCCTTATCCAGGGAGATGACAGCTATGCTGCGTAAACACATGGGGCAGAATCTTGGGGTGGTAGACTGCACCACCTTGGTCTCGCAGGTGGAAAATAACATTTCTGTGTGCCCCTCAACAATCCATTCTGCAATCTTGTTCAGTGCATGTGTAGACGAGAACTTGCACAACAGAAAGGAACAGCAAAGGAAGCTAGTGGAAGGGGAGGGATGGGGAAAAGATGCAAGGGTAAGAAGAGCTGGACATGTAGTGTTCCAAACATTTTCATGATCAAAAGTGAGAGGCCTGGGAGTATTTTGGAATACTATGACCACACAAGGTGAAAGGAACACAAGGAAAGTGTTTATGTATAGATCAGCATTTGTGCATAATGCAGCTTCTAGCGTGGATTGCTTCTAGCGTGGATTGTTGTTTATTTATTATATTTATTATTACATTTATATCTCAGCTTTCTTCCAAGGAGATCAAGGTGGTTTACACAGCTCTCCCCCCTCTCCATTTTACCCTTGCAACAATTTTGTGAAGTAGGTTAGGTTGAGAGATAGCGACTGGCCCACAGTCACCCAGGTGAGCTTCCTGGCTGATTGGGGATTTGAACCTTGGTCTTCCAGATCCTAGCCCTGTGGTTCTCAAAGGGTGTGGCGCACCACACTGGTGTAGCAGGCAGAAATGGGAAGTGTGCTGGGAAGATTCAAGGGCAATCAAACTCATTGAGCTTGTATACATACTTAAGGCTCATATGTAACAGACTCGTTTATAATTAAATTTTGAGAATGATTCATATTCTTATGTAACTTCATTGTTTTATAGTTTCTGGATGTCCCACAACCATATTATAAAGTAGCTGTGTTCTGTGTTATAAATCAAACACTGCTAGTTGTTTATTTTTGTTTCCAATATATTTCTTACCAATAATAAATTTGGTATGGCACGAGCAATTTTTTTATTCTGAAAGTGTGGCCTAGAGGGAAAGAAAAGAGAACCACTGTCCTAGCCCAGCGCTCTAACCATGTGCAAAAGATATCTGGATATATATGATTCTGAGAATTTTGAACACTCCCCCCCCCCCCCAATATTTGACTCCAAAGCTGGTATGGCTTGAAGCATATACAAATATTTTGTGAATAGGAATTATTAATATCTCTGCTGGTACCTCTGGGAGGAAACACAGTATATAGGCTAAACATGGGAGGCATCTGTATGACAGGGTTTAACTAACAGAAATACCTATCATAATACAAAAGGAGTTAGAAACCTAAATACACTGGGCTGTATCCAGTTATGTTCCTTTGCTGACAGAAGGCTCTTTAATCCAGTTGAGGCTTCAAGGATCAGAAAGTGATTTAGCTGATTCTCCCTTTTCTCTGCAGCTCATTCCATGCTATTTGAAAGAGTCCACCAATCCTCAACTGATTTTTTCTTGTGGGGTGTATAGAGGACTGTAGAGGAGAAGAATCAGCGAAAATTGCCTGTCTATTTACCACAAGCAGAAGCCTCCATGTGATCAAAGAGACTGTAGCCAGTGGGTGGGCACAGTTGTTTACAGCACTCGCATCTGAAAAATATTTATTTATTTATTTAGAGCATTTGTACCCTGCTCTTCAGCCAAAAGTGTATTTTTGTAAGCAATCATATTTTAACTAGAAAACTGTATCACAGAATTATGAGAAGTATTAATTTTCAAAGGGTAACCATGTTTTGGTTTGCACGTTGGTTCAGAAAGTGTGAATTCAGTAGATTCACATTAAAATGTGAGCCAAGCAAATTTTCCACCTAACTCGAGCATGAGCAAGGTCTTCATTCAATTGTGGGGAGGTAAAGAACACATTGGCTACTTTGCAAAGCAAAAAAACACGATGCATTCATGGGCTAACTGCAGGATTAAAACATAACCTTTGACCTTAGGAATTATAAATGTGTAATGTTTTCTTTTCACATTGTGAGTTTCTTTATTCCTGCAATTGGCAGCTATGGATGTACAGTGGGGTGAGGGAGGAATTCACATCTTGATGATGATAGCTTCTATTTTGTGTTTCTGAATACTACATTGGAGAGAAGACGAGAGGACAAAGGGCCATTGTTTTTGGTTGTGGTGGTTGTAATAGAAAGCTCTGGAAAGGAAAGAAACAATGGACAATGAGTACTGTCATTTTAAATGATAATTCAGGAAAACGCAATGTCTCATTGCAGGGTATACACTGTGTATATATTTAAATATATGCAGGATGTTATTCCATGTATATTAGCTGTCACACTTCCACAAAGCTTCGAAAGATGCCTACAATGTGTGTATGTGTGATATTATAATTACATTGCTTTTTCTATGTATTGTTTTTACCATTTTACTGATGAAAAAATACATTGATCTTTTAGGAAACCTTTACTCACGAGAGCAAGAGTCTTAAAACAGCGGTGGAAGACATTTGCATGTCAGTAGATAAAGATTCAAAAGATGAAAACAGCAGCGCTGAAGAGGAAAAGGAAAAGACAAAATTATTGCTGGAACGGCTGAAGGCTCTGGAGGTAGGATAAAAAGGAAGTTTTTGCATAAGGGGGTCTTCACTTTTATTGGTACTGAATCGTAGAAGCAGTATAAATCTTAACTTTCTCAGTTCACCTAAGCACTTGGTACAAAGTATTTTTTGATCATGATTCATTAAACCAGGATGAGTGAAATGCTGTGCATTGGAACCACTGAAATGATCTCTCTCTAATGTCAAGGATCATATATCCTTAAAAAGAAACTTCATAAATAAATTTAACTTGTTTCAAGCTTGAGACTAGCTCAGACCCACAGAGACTACAATACAGAAGTCTAAGTCTACGATTTAGTTTCAAGTGTTCATTTTAGGGCAAAGATCACAAAGGGGCTCCATTGTATCCTCCCTACCTTCCCGTCTTCTTAGAGCAAGGAGTGAGGGCCCCAGCAAACTCCTGATGCACCCAGGTCTAGGAATTATACTCCTTAACTGCTACCAATGCTGCTGCAACTGACTGGAGTAGTAAAAGCATCTATCAACCAGAGGGCTTAAGTTTCTCCGCTGGAATGCGGAGTTAACCATGGCTATTGACTGTCTAGCTCCAAAGCGCCCTCTCTGGTTGCATGGAGCCCGGACAGCCCCGTGGTTTTCCCCGGACCTGAGGGTGATGAAACAATCGTTGAGACGGCTAGAGCGCCGGTGGCGGAAAACTTTCTGAATCAGACCAGACACGGGCTAGAGCTCAACGTCGAGCCTACCAAGTGGCAGTGGTCATGGCGAAGAGAACCTTCTTCACCGCCTCTATAGCATCTGCAGAAAACAGCAGCAGGAGACTCTTTTAGGTGGTTCGCAATCTATTGGAACCACCTTTGTCACCGGGGCCTGGTAGGGACCCCAAGATCTCCTGCAATGCTTTTGCAAAGTTTTTTGCAGATAAAGTCGCTCAGATTCAGAAGGAGGTAGACTCCACCGTGGGAGCAGGGCTGGGGTGGGAGAGTTCTAGAGTTCTGTCTAGTCCTGTTACATGGGATCAATTCCAATCTGTTACCTCCAAGGATGTGGACAGGCTACTTGGACGAGTGAAACTGACCACCCGTCTCCTTGATCCTTGCCCATCCTGGCTAATAAAAGCGAGCCGGGAAGGGCTGGGTGATGGATTCTGCAGGGTGGGTGAATGCTTCCCTCTGTGAGGGAGCCTTCCCAGACCCGCTGAAAGAGGCGGTCATTAAACCGCTTCTTAAAAAAACATCTTTAGACCTGGCCAATATGCCAACTATCGCCCAGTCTCAAATTTACCGTTCTTGGGCAAGGTGACTGAGTGGGTGGTTGCTGAACAACTCCAAGTACACCTGGAGGATGCGGACCATTTGGATCCCTTCCAGTCGGGATTCAGGCCTCACCATGGGACTGAAACTGCCTTGGTTGCGCTGGTCGATGATCTCCGGCGGGCTAGGGACAAAGGTGAGAGCTGTTTCCTAGTTCTGCTGGATCTCTCAGCGGCCTTTGACACCATTGACCATAACATCCTTCTGCACCATCTAGAGGGGCTGGGAGCTGGGGGCACTGTTATACAGTGGTTCTGCTCCTTTCTCCTGGGCCGTGTCCAGAAAGTGGTGTTGGGGGATGAGTGTTCAGACCCCTGGGCTCTCACTTGTGGGGTGCCTCAGGGTTCCGTCCTCGCCCCCATGCTTTTTAATATCTATATGAAACCGCTGGGAGAGATCATCAGGGGGTTTGGGCTGTATGAAGATGACACCCAGCTCTATCTCTCTTTTAAATCAGAACCAGTGAATGTCCTGTGTGAGTGCCTGGAAGCAGTTGGAGGATGGATGGTGACTAACAGATTGAGGTTGAATCCTGACAAGACAGTACTGTTCTTGGGGGATAGGGGGTAGGTGGGTATGGGGGACTCCACAAGTCACAGTAGTGTTGCCAGTTGCACATCAACAGTGTGCTTGGGGTTTAATAGGTGGTATTAGTGCATTTGCTCCCAGAGCTGTGTGGTGTGGTTCTTGGGCAAAGTTCTTGAGTGGGTGGTTGCAGAACAAATCAGCATGCTCTTGGAGGAAACTGCTTTTCTAGATCCATTTCAATAAGGGCTTAGTTGGTGGTTCCCTAGAACAGATGGATGGGGATGTTAATAATAATAATAATGTTATTATTTATACTCCGCCCATCTGGTTGGCTGTTGATGGGGTTACCCTCCCTCTGAAGGAACAGGCATGCAGCTTGGGGGTAGCTTTGGATTCTTTGCTGTTGATTGAGGTTCAGGTGGGCTCAGTGGCACAGAGTGCCTTCCATCAGCTTCAGCTGGTGGCCTAGCTGTGCTCCTGTCTGGACAGGGATGTTGTCTATCCTCTGGCAACCTGTAGGTGAGATATTCTGAAGATGGTTCTGATACTGGTGCAGAATTTAGTGGCTGGGGTGCTCACCAGGGCAAGACAGTTTGAGCATGTTAACTGATCTGGGCCTGACTGCACTGGCTGCCACTTAGCTTCCAAGCTCAATTCAAAGTGATAGTTTTGACTTATAAAGCCTTAATCGGCTCAGGACCGTAGTACCTCAAGGACCGCCTCTCTCCATACCAACCTACCCGGACCCTGACATCATCATCTTTGAGGTCCTCCTCCACAAGAGGTCTGGAGGGAGGCTACATGAGAATGAGCCTTTTCTGCAGTGGCTCCCTGTTTGTGTAAAGCTCTCCCAAAGGAGATTCAACTGGCCTGAGATCTACGGATGAAGTGTGGTATACAAATTTAATAAATAATAATAATCATTTTGATGGAGAATGGGGACCAAGCCTATGAGATTCTGAGGTGCCCATTTACTTAACCCAAGGGTGACTTGTCAAGCAAAATACTAGTTCTGTTTCAACATATGTGTATGAGAATGATAGACTGGACAGACACACACAGCTCAGATTCTGTATCCAAATCTTTAACGCCCCATTTTAAAGAAACTCAATCATTTCTTGTCCATTTATCATGTCGCAAATAATTATATTACATAGCTTCATGTTCTTGTGTACATCACTTTGTAAAGTCAATACAACTATTTCTAAAAGAAATTATTGAGAGTATTTCAGTTGAACAAAATAAAGTAAACATTATAATTGCATATTGAAGAAAAGAAATAAAGTTGTATCAATATATATGCAAATAACTACTATTTCATGCATTTTTGTGTAGTATATAGGCATATAACTGTTGTTATTATTATCCAAATACATATATGGTTATTTATAACCTATATTTTTAATAACTATAAATATCATTATATGATATTACAAATATTATTATATTTGTCCTTACAAAGTCTATGTCTGTAAGCAATCCGTTCATAAGTTGCAAGTGTTATCATATCTTAACTTTGGTTCACAGAATATGTACAACTTCTGCTTACTAGTATGACTGCTCCCCCCGCCCTTTTAAAGGTCAATATTTACTTAGTGAGTTGATGTTCCATGCAGACCTTTCTTTCCAATATACTTTCCAATATATTTCCAAAAAGTTATGTTAGCCTAGTTTTTCACCTGTGTCCGTGTAGCTATTTCAGTTCTTCATTTCATTTCTGATGATAGAAAGTTGTTTAATGAAGTCATAGCTTTTTATCAATTATAGTCAATTGCCTTGAAGAGGGAGGAGGGAAGCCCACAGTAAACCTGGCTATTGGAAGGTCACAGAATAGGATTTCTTCATTGATTCCAGTTTTGTGCTACAGCTTGGTTAAAAAAAAAGTGCCAATACTTCCAGAATTAATCTACACAAGCAGTTTTAAGGAGTAATCTATGATGAAAAATGAACTACAGGACCAATGTTAATAGTACCCAAAGATAATTAAAATAAAATGTTGCTAATTGTATGTTGGTTTAATGTTATATATCCTTACCCTTGTGTATTTGAGCTTGGTAGATATAAATTTTTATGTCATGCACTGGAAGCTCTGAGGTTTATTAATCAAGAGACACACATTTTATTAGTTGTGCAATTAGTGGGTTTAATCCTTTGGTATTTGGAGAATAATTAATCTTTGTATTTAATTAGTGGGTTTGAAAAAAACAAAAATAGTTATTCATTAATTCTTCTAGTGTGGATGTTGGAGTTTTGGTATCATGTTTTCAAAATGTTTTCAGGCATGGGGAAGTAGGCAGCTAAGTCACTTGTACAACATATATGAGATGTAGTTTCTCATCTCACTTTCTATAATTATAATATAAGGGTGTGGGCACTCATAGTCATTATTTGATGCCATGATGAATATTATCTCCCAGCCTGATGACCCTCAGGGCCAGACTGTACCAGTCTTCCAAGGTGGAATGGAGAATTATGCCACATCCTCTAGACCAGTGTTTCCCAAACGTTTTTGGGCAACGGCACACCTGTTTACCGGGAAAAAATCTCGCGGCACACCACCATTAAAGCCCCGCCCCGTGACGTCAGCGCGCAGCGTCACGCCGGGAGGGACGCACAAAAGTGAACGTTTTTTCCCTTCCCCTTGCCGGGGTGGGAGGAGGCAGCAGAGCGAGGGACTGAGGGACGGCGGCAGCTGAGGCGGCGGCGGCTGTTGTGGTGGTGGCGGCGATAGCGGGCGGAGGAGGAGCCGTCGCCGGGAGTTGCTGCTGCTGCTGTTGCTGCTGCTGCCCGGACATGCCGGCCTCCTCCTCCTCCGCTGTCTCGCGCTCCTCCCTTTTGCGCGCGCTGCCCCGCCGCTCGGCACCACCACCGCGGAGCCGCCCCCGGCTCGACGCGGATCCTCGCCGCCGCCGCCTCTCGCCGCCCGACTCGCCCGCCTCCCTCCCACGGCACACCAGCCGGTGTCTCACGGCACACTAGTGTGCCGCGGAACACCGGTTGGGAAACACTGCTCTAGACAGCTTAAATAATTCTATGTGAACATTGGGAGCAAGACCTGTATTATCAAGAATGTAGTCGTGCACAATGGGCGAGAGCGATGGTTGTCTCTGTCTACTAAAATCCTACAGCTTTCCAGACACTTCACTTCTTGTGCTCTAAACATGGAAATCATAACATAATCCTGATAATTCTGAGAACCTCAGGCAGAGCACAACCCATCCTGACTGGAACTTTTATTTTTATATCCCAGTGAGCAGACTCCTTTAGGTCCCTGAACGGAACAAACTGGAATTGGCTAGTTTCTGTTTTTCCTGGTGAAAGTAGTAAATCTGAACTACCTTTCATTACTAGTTGACTGGATTAAGGGTTTTCCTCTGAGATACCCCTTTTTCTGATTTTCTCCCTCTTCTTTTTCTGTTCTTAGCTATATATTCAGTTAAGGTCTTTGTTATACTTCTCCGTTGGGTTGATTAACACATGCTGCTCAGGTGTGTTTGGGGTATATATGGCTCCCTTCTCCCAGAGGAATAATTAATTGAAGGTGGACATTTATGTGCCTAGGAAGAGGGAGAATCCCTTGAGTACACTGCTTTACAGCCATCAGGAAGAATATGAAGTGTACAAGTATGGCAGACTTCCCAGTTTCTCAACAATGGTTGTATTAATTTAACATCATCACCATACTCTTTTACATATAAACTGTGTTAAGGAGAGCTAGTCATCCTGGACTGCAGCAAGTTTCTCACTGTCACTAGGTGAGCATTGCCTTCCCGTAGAGGGTGGGTGGGTATCATCTTCAACATATATACTACTCCCTTGAGGTGAAAGGAGTGGAAGCTATTTGTGTTTTTTCTTTTAAAAAAATACTTTTATAAGTCTTCCCAAAGGTAGCCATTCTTTCTCCAAGAATTTTGTGATTCTATGCAGCACAGATAAAACTAAAGTATGACTTAAGTTCAGCATTTGCCCTTCTTAGCCATTCAGTCAGTCATCTTTTTCTATTCTTTATCTCCCTCTGCCAATTCTATTTCTGCTTTAGTGACTGATAAATTCTGTACATTTGCAATCAAAGGGAACAGATGATAATTAACAAATAGTTCCTACTCACTTATACTCTTGATGCCCGGAATTCTTGTCAAATTATGATTTTTTAGATATCACAGCTCCCTTGTGTCATGAACATGCTTTGCTTAGGAAATCCCATTTAATTTACTTCACTCGTTACAATAAAAACCTTATAGTTGATACAAAGTAAAAAAATATTCCCCTGTGTATATGGCCTTCTAAAGGAGATAAAACTTTTATGAAGTAGCTCTTTTGTGGTCTTTTCTCCTGATTGTTGTCTTTTAACAAAAGGTACTGAATTCAGTTTCTTATTTTGTATGGGGAAAAGAAAAAAATCTAAAAACCTCCACATATAAGGACATCATCACATGGTAGGCATTGGACATGATTCTTGTAGGGACACTGATGGCAAACTGGGATTTCCCAGAAAAAATTAAAGTAAAATGGAGTTTCTGGCTTTACACGTTTTTGTGTATACACATGGACCCCTGAGAACCAAACCCTCACTTATTATGTGAGTTACCTGTATTCTAATAAATAGAGAGGTTGATGGAGAAGAGACTCTAGAGGCATAGGTCATGCAGTAGGTGCCCTTTCAGTGTGATGGCAACTGCATGGTAATACTACAGGAATCTGCCTTACACCAGGTCAGCCAAGTGCTTCATCTGGCTCAGTACTATCTACGATGAATGATAGCAGCTCTTCACAGTTTCAAACAGGAGTCTTTTCCAGCACTACCCAAAGATTCTGGGGGCTGAACTGTAGACCTTTTGCATGCAAAGTATGTGCTCTTCCACCAAGCTGCAACCCTTTCCTCTCATGTAAGTGCGCTCTCTCTCTCTCTCTCTCTCTCCCTCTCCCTCTCTATATATATCTAATACAATTTATATAACTCTTGACTAAAGAAAAATCTCAAAGTGGTTAATATGACCTCCTCTTGTTTAAATCACGCTATAGAACACAAGGGGGGGGGAAAGGAAGATAGATATTGTGGGGCAACCTTTATAATTAAATAAATACCTAAACAAAAAGATGAACCTTAAGGATTTGTGGCAGTTATTGGAAAATAAATATCTGGTAGAGCAGATACTCAGCAACAGAAGGAGATCTATTTGAAAAAGTATAACCCTTAACTTCCTTAAGCATCATTCTCAGTTGCTTACACAGCCCTTAGCAACATTGTTTTCCTAGCACTCTCCTCTTCTTCCCTTGCCCTTCCAGACCTTTTGTCATCAGCACTCAGTCCTCAGGGCCTTTGTAAGATTTTCATCCTGTTCCATCCTGGCACCAGCTCTCTGCCTGCCCATTTGTCCTCCAGCACCCACATCTTAGATTAACCTAGGTGTGATGTTTTCCCCAAACTGTTTGTTTTTCATGCCTTGTTAAAATCTTGTGACTTGTTGTGTCCCTATAGCAGTTAGAATGTTTGCCAGTGTTCAGTGGCCTTGCAGCTGCCTGCATACATACACAAGTGATTTTTAAACAGAGATTTGGATAGATATTCCAAGTGAATATGAAATACACCTCTCCACCCGCCCAGTATCGTCTAGCCCCTTGACCACTTACAATACCAGCACAAACATGATGGGAAATCTAAAAGTACTTCATGAAAGTGCCCCCCCCCAAATAGCAGTGACAATTTCTTTATGAATTATCAATAAAAAGAGTAATTCAGAAAAACAGCTTGCTGAGTTTTCAGATCTTCAAACATTGTTTGAACTTAAGCAACACTCTTTTGTTGTTTGCTTTACTGCTGCTCATCCCTGAAACTCGCTGAGTAGCCTAGTCAGGATCTTTGTGAGCTGCTAGTCCCTCTCTTTTGTATGCTGAAACTTGCAGCTTTGGAGTGGTGTCCCTCCACCCACTAAGTAGCACATGAAACAAGATTCATTCTGGCTGTCACAAACTGACTGAGTCCAAGTTAGTAAAGATAAATGGACCCCATTAGGTCCAGTTGTGACCGACTCTGGGGTTGCGGCGCTCATCTCGCTTTATTGGCCGAGGGAGCCGGCGTACAGCTTCCGGGTCATGTGGCCAGCATGACTAAGCTGCTCCTGGCGAACCAGAGCAACACACGGAAACATTGTTTACCTTCCCGCCGGAGCGGTACCTATTTATCTACTTGCACTTTGACGTGCTTTTGAACTGCTAGGTTGACAAGTTACTTAATAGTAAAAAGACAGTAGTAGCAGCAGCAGTAGTGCTGGTAGTAGGCAGAGCAATGACTTGCTGTGCTGGTAGAGCAGTGTGCTGCCAGCTGCACTACCCAGTTCCACCAGTGGGGGAGCTCAGCCATCAGTAGAAAAGTCTTGCCCACAAAGGAGCACCCCAAGGTGCCTGTCCATACTGTGGACAAAATATGTTGTTGGTAGTATCACCGCTGGCTGTTAACCAGTAGAAACCCCAGAAACAGGCATTTAGGGGAAGGGGGGCGCCATAAAGTAGCTGGCACGGCAAAAAGGTGTTTCCTTTCACCCCTGCCCTTCTGTTCTAGCTGATGTAAGCACCAGAGCTGTATATGCAGTGCTGATTGCACTGATCCATCAAGCTCCACTGCTGCTAGCCAGGAGTCATGAAAGCATCCTAAATCATATTTTGCTGTGTCATTTTGTCAACATAAGTAATGAAGGTATGTTCAAGCTAATAAAAATTTTGCTCTTTTGTCCCTCGTTTAGCAAGTTTCTACAAAAGTGGCTTCCTTTTTACATATGGACTCTGCATCATTCATGAGCTGTGCCACTTGTGATACTGGTCCAGCACATGCACTAAATGAGGCATTGAATTATATAACTGCACATTGTCCAATGGCTTTTGTTTGACCAGAAGGAACTTAAATATCTACTTCTGTTTTGACATTCAGTGCTGACCAATTACTTCTGAAATGACAAACCTGCTTGTGCTAGGCATTAGTTTATAGGGAATAGGAAAGGGCACATTTACACTCTTCCCATTGCAAAGGATAAAAAGTGCTTGTATATAAGTGACCGAAGGCTGTATTCAACCTGGCTTTCCCAGACCAAATTACAAAAAAAGTGGAAAGCAGTGAAAATGTATAATCTTGAAGGTTTCCAGTGAAAGTCTAATTTTATGTGTGAAAAATCTCATTGCTTCTGGCTGAGTTAAAGTCAGCAAAAGTTTGCTGAACTACACTTGACCTATTTTCCCCCCAGAGAATAATATCCAAACACCTTTACTGATATTCCAGCATAGTTGTTTGCTGCCCTCTGTGCAAATAATTATGATAAATATTCCTTCTTATAATAAATACCAATTTTTGTCTATTTACACAGAACTCTAATAGTGTGTCTCCAAAATCCTCTCTAATCTTAATCAAATGCCCATAGGAAATGGCTCTATTGATTCATTTTTTGAAAGTAGCTATTTGTTGACCTTGCACCAATAATAAGGAATGCTGTTTGTAATGATGATTACCTTCCATGGATGAACCAAAATCTCACAGAGAGATTACTTTCATGTAATCCTTTAAATGGTCAATTTAAAGAATATAGGTTTTATTTTTTCAAAAAAGAAAAGAAAAAAGATTCAGTGCATTATGTAAATTGCAGCAGATAAAGTTGTTTGTTGCTTTGAGTATTTGTGGGAAGATAACTTCTCTGTTCCTGAAGATATAGTTTGGAACAGTGCCAGTACTAAATTCACTGAGAACATCTGCCTGGTGGTTTTAAGCACTGCATCCAGCAAAAGTTTAGAGTATAATTATGCAAAGTTCCTACAGAACCTTTCCATTTTATCAAATGAACCTGTAGAAGTTGTCCAGTCATTCCAATTAATCTGATTCATAGAAACCCCATCTCACCCTAGTATATTGGGTCCTCACATGATTAGAATTTTTTAACTGCTTAGCTGCCCTAGGTCAATCTACTTAATCCTAATTATCTGATCCCTTTGCTCTTAATTCTTCTTCCAGGGAGATTCTTACCAATAGGATTCTGAACTGTTTAGAGAATTGTCCCTGCAGTAATGAGAACATAGTCACAGATTCCACTGCTGTCCAAATCCTGATAATTAGCTGCTGTTTAAGAGATGGCACTCATTCTTCAACTTCAGTTTGTAAAAGAAAAGAGACAAGAGGAAAGGAACGGTGGGAGAAAAGTATTCTGTGTGTTAGATTGGTGGGGGAATTGGGGTCCCCCCCTTTTAAACTTCAGTGCTATTTTCTTGCAGTACTTTAAACGTATCATTTCTCACCTATCACGTTTGAATATGCAAGATCTAAAAATAAATATTAGAATTTAAGTAGTCATGTAATATATTATGTTTGTTTTTGTTTGTTTACTTACCATCCATCCTCTGGGCAGTTTATATAGTGCAAATTACAAAATATAATCCAAATGGTTTTTTTAGAAGGTAATTAAAATAAAATAAAACTAGTTATAAGCACAATACAAAGCCTATTCGATCTGCAGTTAAATAATTAATTGCTATATTAATAAGTGATCAAATTGTTACTGTTATTTATTACATACTTTATATGTAGTGTGTGTGGTACTACAAACCTTGTAAAAGTCCTGCCACAAGAAGCTTACAATTTCTGAGTTCTTCCTTCATATATTACTTATTCATTTAATATCTTTCTAAAACTACCCTTTCATCATATATGATCCGGATGTGGAAAGCAATACTTTAAACCAAAACAATAACCATATATCTGATTAACAAATGCAGATAAAAGCAAGTCATAAATTAAATCCCTTACTGTCAGGGAACTGACATCAGGGGAAAGGGAGTTGGTAGGGCTCCCAGAGACTGGGAGAGAGTCAGCAGCCAAAGCAGGGACCAGTAGGGGGAGCGAGGGGTCTCTGGAGGAGGATCTCAGTAATGCTGAGAGAGACGCAGCAGCCCAGGCAGGAAACAGCAGGGGAGAGAAAGGGGTGAGAGACACGTCCAGCGAAAATAGCGGGGAGGTGTCAGAAGCAACTGCAGGGAGACCCATACTTCGCCGGAAACTGTCACGTCGTGAGTCCAGGAGACGCGTTTCCGTTAAGGAGCTTCTTTGCTGGAAGCGCTTCCGCAAGCAGCCACTGTCAGACTCTACTAGTGACTAGAGCAGACATGTCTGAGGAGCTCTGTCACACACAGAGGTTTGTGGGGCCGCACAAACTCTGAGGGGGCACAATTTTAAGCACAAGCAGCTAATCAACCCCTGACAGCAGTCTGACAGTCTTTGTACGCTGCCTGTGCAGGAGAAAGCCATCATGAGCGACCCAGCCGGAACCGGAGAGGCAGGGGTTGGAGCTGGTCCAAGCTTGGAAGAAAGGTATCAAGCTCTGGAGGTCCAACTTGCGCTGCAGACGGCGAGGCTCGAGGAGAGAAGGGCTCAGGATGCAGACAAAAAGGGGAGAACCACTCAGTTCCCCAGAAAGGTACCAGGATTGGTGCAGAAGTTTGGGGGGACCCCAAGGATTACCATGCCTTTAGGACAGAGATGCAATATGCCCTGAATGCGCAGTTTGATGAGTTCCCTGATGAGGAATCGCGAGTTGCTTTCGTAATTGGGCATCTTGAGAAGGGGGCGCGGGACTGGGTTCGACCCCTGATGGCAACGCACAATGATATCCTAAAGGACACTATGAAGTGCTTTCGTGCAATGGATATCATGTTTTCCAGCGATATTGAGGAAGGGGTGGTGCGCAGACAGCTAATGGCTTGCAAGCAGGGAAGCAGATCTGTCCGTGAGTACTGGACTGAATTTACCATGCTGATTCACAGATTGGGGTGGGATTTATCGGCAGCCCCCATTCAGATGCTATTTGAAGAAGGTCTTTCTTCGGCTGTGAAAGACGAGCTGTCCCGGAGCCCCAGGGCGGTGTCTATGGATCAGCTGACCAAATCTGCGCTGACCATTGGAGCGCGCCAGGAGGCAAGAGCCTTGGAGAGGCGGGAAGGGAGAGGGGAACGTTGGAAGGAGTTACGCATTCCAGACATTCCTGAGCCAGCTTTCCCGCCGGCAGAGCCGATGGAAATCGGAACAGCCCGCGCGCGCGCAGTTTCAAAGCCCAGTGAGGGGGCGAAGAAGGAGGGAAAAGGAGCCCGGAAATGCTATCTCTGCCAACAGCCAGGCCACTTTGCCAGAGTCTGCCCCCAGAGGAAGGAATGGCAAGGGATGGTGGGAGCGGTTGAGGGGGGAGAGCAGGGAGAAACGGAGCAGGTAAAAGCCAACGCCTGGTTGCCACCGTCAGGGCACTGCAGCCAG
Organism: Podarcis vaucheri; assembly: GCF_965113315.1. NCBI lineage: Eukaryota > Metazoa > Chordata > Lepidosauria > Squamata > Lacertidae > Podarcis > Podarcis vaucheri. Next base: position 98,811,813 of record NC_138759.1, on the reverse strand, counting down.
GCCAAAGAGCAGTAAAAGTGCCCGTGCCAGAAGCTCCTCGACCTGCTCTAGTGATTGAAGTGTCGCTAGAGCTGCAAAATGGACACCCCCTAAAAATAAAGGCGCTGTTGGACTCAGGCAGCTCCTGCAATTTTATGAGCAAGGAGTTTGCTGCTGAACACCAGATACAGACTATCCCTTTAAGCAACCCCCTGCAGGTGACCACGATCGATGGCAGGGAACTGTTGGGAGGAGGAGTCAGCTTGCAGACCGTCCCAATGATAATGAGGGTGGCAAGGCACACAGAACTGATAGCGTTTAATGTGGCCACCTTGGGAGGCGCTCCCATTATTTTGGGAATGAGCTGGCTAGCCCTACATGATCCGCTGGTGGGCTGGCATCAAAGAGTGGTTTCCTTCGGTTCAGCACATTGCTTAGAACACTGCAGGGGGGAAAAGGGGTCAGCAGGGGCCCAAGCCACCCTGGCAGGGACTGAAGTAATGGGGAAGGGGAAGGTGCCACCACAGTATGCTGATCTCAGCGACGTGTTCAGCGAGAAGGAAGCTGACCAACTACCCCCGCATAGGCCCTTTGATTGCCAGATCAATTTACTCCCTGGAGCACAGCTTCCTGTAGGCAAGTTGTATGCCATGTCAGACAGGGAAATGCAGGAGTTGCGAGCGTTCATTGACAAGAACCTGAAGAGAGGCTTCATCAGAGAGTCCAAGGCAGCGGGGGGTAGCCCAGTGTTTTTTGTGGATAAAAAAAACACGGACAAGCCGAGGCTGGTATGTGACTTTCGGCGCCTAAATGCAGTGACAGAGCCGGCGGCTTTTCCTATGCCCAGGATTGATGATATTTTGACCAGGGTGCGAAAAGGAAAGATTTTTACAAAGCTGGACCTAAGGGGGGCGTACAACCTGATACGTATAAGGAAAGGGGATGAATGGAAGACCACCATGTTCACCCCTTTGGGGGCATTTGAATACCTCGTTATGCCTTTTGGATTACAAACAGGCTCCGCGTGTTTTCAAGCCTTCATGAACCACGTACTGGGGCCTTTGCTCTACAAGAATTGCGTGGCCTTCTTAGATGACGTGTTGGTGTATTCGGAGAATGAGGAGCAACATGTGAGAGACGTCAGAGAAGTGTTGAGCAGGCTGCAAGCCAACAGGCTGTGGGTGAAACTGGAGAAGTGTCAGTTTCATACCAAGGAGGTGGAATTCCTGGGGTACCGCTTGTCAGACAAGGGGTTGGCCATGGACCCCGGCAAGGTTCAAGCGGTGCTGGAATGGAAAACACCCAAAACCAAGAAGGATGTGCAGAGGTTCCTAGGGTTTGGAAACTTTTATCGTAAGTTCATCCGAAACTTCGCCCACCTGACGGCGCCCATCACGGACTGTCTCAGCAGTAAAAAGAAGTTTGTTTGGACGGGGGAGGCGGAGCGAGCGTTTGAGGAACTGAAAAGGGCCTTCGCCTCTGATGAACAACTTCTACATGTGGATTTACAAAAAAAGCTGAGGGTCGAAACAGACGCTTCTGACAGAGCCATAGGGGCGGTGCTTCTTCTGCAGCCGGGGAAGGAGGAGTCAGAGTGGCGACCGTGTGCCTTCTTTTCGCGAAAGCTGAACAAATCCGAGAGGAACTACACGGTGTACGACCGGGAACTTCTTGCGATTCATGAGGCCTTCCGGAGATGGAGGCACCTGCTAATTGGTGCACAACATAAGGTTCAAGTGTGCACGGACCATAAGAATCTAGAGTATTGGAGAACTGCGCGAGTGCTCAACCAACGGCAGTTGAGATGGGCCCAGGAGTTCTCCAAATTTAACTTTGAGATTTGTTACGTGCCAGGCCCAGAGAACGTTAGGGCGGACGCTCTCTCACGCAAACCTGAATATTTGGAGGGGGAGGGTGCACCCGAAGAGACCCATGTCATTCCCGAGGACCGCTGGGTGTGTGGGGCGGCATTGGTGGGGCAAAGGGAACTGGTAGAGGGAACGGTGCAGGATGAATACGCCCAGGACAAACTCAGGGGTCTCAGGAGGGAGGGAGACAAACCCGGGGGTTTTGAGGAGAGAAACGGGGCGTTGTACTACAAGGGAGCGTTATATATACCTGAAGGGGAATTGAGGGAAAAGGTACTCAAGCAACTGCACGATAGCCCCACAGCAGGGCATTTTGGGCAACACAAAACCATGTGGCTGGTTACCAGGGAATTCTGGTGGCCCAAGGTCAGGGAAGATGTGCGGGAGTATGTGAGAGGGTGTGACCAATGCCAACGAGCCAAGGGGGAGAGGCGGGCACCGGCAGGTTTATTAGAACCACTACCCACGCCGGAAAGGCCATGGGAGGCAGTGGCAATAGATTTCATGACTGATCTGCCCAGGTCCAGAGGGAAAACAGCCATCATGGTTGTGGTAGACCTGTTAACCAAGATGGCCCACTTTATAGCCTGCTCACATGCGGTCACAGCGGAAGAAACCGCTAAATTGTTTGTGGAAAATGTGTTTAGGCTGCATGGCGCCCCCTTGAGGGTGGTTTCTGACCGAGGGAAACAATTTACTTCCAGGTTCTGGAGGAAGCTCATGAGCTTATTGCATGTAGAGGTGAATTTCTCAACTGCCCGTCATCCAGAAACCAACGGGCAGGCGGAAAGAGCTAATGGTGTCCTCCAGCAATATTTGAGGTGTTATGTGAATGACAGAGAGAATGATTGGGTGGAGAAGCTGGCGTTGGCAGAATTTGCCTACAACAATGCAGAGAATGTGTCCACGGGGATGAGCCCCTTTTTGGCTAATCACGGGTGTCATCCCCGAGCCTTCCCAGGGGGGGAAGGGGAGAACTGGAGCGTTCCAGCCGCAGAACAGTTCGTTGAAGAAATGGAAGCGATCCATCGCCAGCTCCAACTTAATTTAAACAGGGCGAAGGAGGAATATAAGAGGCAGGCAGACAAAACCAGAAGGGAAGGGGAAAGCATTAGGGTGGGGGACCAGGTGTGGCTGTCCACCCAAGGGTTACCATTCAAAGGAGGTTGTAAGAAGTTAAGACCCAAGAGGCTGGGCCCATTTGAAGTCACGCAGCAGGTCAACCCAGTGGCTTTCAGACTCCGGTTACCGAACCACATGAAGCTGCACCCAGTGTTCCACAGGTCGTTGCTGTCACCGTATAAAGGGGACAGGGAAGGGAGGGTCAATAGGGGACCAGCTATGGAGGAAAAAGAACACAGCTACCATGTAGCGGAGATTCTCGATTCCAGGTGGAAGGGAGATCAAGTAGAGTATTTGGTAATGTGGGAAGGGGAGCCGGAGTCGGAAAACACCTGGGTCAGGGCAGAGGATGTAGATGACGAGGTTTTGATAGAAACTTTTCATCAGAGATTCCCTCGTAAACCTCAGCCAGTGGCGAGGTTCCGGAGGGAATACTTCGCCACCACCGACGAAGAAGAAGAGTTGGAGGGGTTCTCTGATTCCGAGGCGGAGGAGGATTCAGCGAGCCGGAACGAAGACCGATGGAGGGAAATGTTTGAGACGTCTGAAGATGAAGAGGATTCTTTTCGGGGTTTCAGCTCCTCACCGCCCAGAGGAGAGAGTAGGGGCAGGGGGGAAGGGGGCCCTGGAGGGGAGGTGGATGTCAGGGAACTGACATCAGGGGAAAGGGAGTTGGTAGGGCTCCCAGAGACTGGGAGAGAGTCAGCAGCCAAAGCAGGGACCAGTAGGGGGAGCGAGGGGTCTCTGGAGGAGGATCTCAGTAATGCTGAGAGAGACGCAGCAGCCCAGGCAGGAAACAGCAGGGGAGAGAAAGGGGTGAGAGACACGTCCAGCGAAAATAGCGGGGAGGTGTCAGAAGCAACTGCAGGGAGACCCATACTTCGCCGGAAACTGTCACGTCGTGAGTCCAGGAGACGCGTTTCCGTTAAGGAGCTTCTTTGCTGGAAGCGCTTCCGCAAGCAGCCACTGTCAGACTCTACTAGTGACTAGAGCAGACATGTCTGAGGAGCTCTGTCACACACAGAGGTTTGTGGGGCCGCACAAACTCTGAGGGGGCACAATTTTAAGCACAAGCAGCTAATCAACCCCTGACACTTACCTTCCTTAAAAGCCCAGAGTGTTTGACATCCAATGCAAGTTAAATCTTTTATTATTGTTGTTAATTTTCAAGGGCCCCTTATGAAAAAGATTGTTTCCAAGTGTCTTTTGGTTGTATTTGAATCCTACTTCTTAAGATAGCCTAATATTTATTATATATATATCTGTTGCTCTATGAATTTTCAGTGCTACTATTATGCATGAAAAGACAGCTAAAAATATAAACAGCATTGATTGTTATGTTCTGAACAATGGAAGAGAAATTGACAGAAAAGCACAAATAATTGAGTGGACACCTTCCTCTGAAACAGCTTAACATGATTGTAAAGGTTCTACTTTTTTGCAAGAGAGCACCTGACCTCCCTCAGCAGTATTTTCATACCATTGCAAACAAAGCAATATGATGGCTACGGACTTCTTTTTATCTGCTGCATTTCCTTGGTTCAGGTATCCAAAGCTTTTTGAATCTTGCTCAATTGAGTTTGTTCAGGCTATAGAAGCTTCAGGCATAATAGTCTGGTGTCAGGGGTTCTTGGCTAATAGTCTAGTCAGTGGACACAAGATAAGGTCAGACCACAGGGAGTCACAGAAAATTACCTTTACCTTTCGATATATTTGAGCTGCCTGCTATATTAAAAGCCAGGCACATTCTCTAGTGGGCTCTTGTTGAGTTCTAACATTAAAACATACATCTAATTTTGATCATCCAGGGTGTTTCTTTAAGTGGTGAGAAGCTTTTTGAAAACTGCCCATTAGTAATTGTTGTTGAAATCAGTTGATACCAAAGGCATTGTGCATTCTGCAAAGGTTCCAAAAGGATTTGTCCAAACTGGGTCAATGGCAAAAGAGATTCGGTGCAAGTAAAATGATGTACATTGAGGCAATAACAATTAATAATTCTATTGATCATATTTGATCTTGGTGGGAACATACCTTGCTGAAAGAACAGCAGTGGCTTCTGTTCTGCTCACAACTCCAATTCAAAACGCTGGCACTTTACTTGGAAGGCCCTACAATTTTGGACCCATTTTCCTGAAGAAACATCTCCTCCTCCCATGCCAACCAGCCCATAGGAAGTGAAGTAATTTTCAAAGGCCTCCTTCCAGGTTTCCCTGCCTTATGAGGTGAGTGACCAGAGAGAGAGCCTTCCAATATTATTACTATAGCCAGGCAAAGGCGTTTCTATTTTGTCAGCTGTGTAATGTATTATGGTGCAATTTATTAAATTTTATTCTGATTCTTGTATTTTGTTTTGTTTGTAAACCACCCTGGCAGCTTTGTTGAAGGGCAGTATAGAAATCTTTTGAATAAATAAGCTGATGGGATGTGAACTGGCAGCAAAGAGATCTTGGGGTTGTAATAGATAGCTCAGTGAAAATGTCAATCGGATGTGCAGCAGCTGTGCAAAAAGCAAATTCTGTGCTAAGAATTATTAGAAAGGGAATTAAAACCAGAACCACCAGTATGATTAGGCCTTTGTATAAAACCATGATGCATCTGCATTTGAAATAGTGGCCACAGTTTAGGTTCTCCCTTTAAAATAAAATAAAAAAGTCACAGTGTTGGAAAACTGATATAGGACAACAAATAAAATTATCGTAAAGTTGGAGCACCTTTCCTATAATGAAGTTGCTGATTTTGAGGATTGATTTATTTCAGAGGTAAGGTCTCATTTTCCGGTGAAATTCCATATTATCTTGTTCTTATCCTGTTTGGGTCCATATTCCAGGAAAGTGGACCTTACCACTGCCTAAAGCGGGCATGGCAAGAACTAGTAAACGTGGCAATAATGGGACATACAATACTCCACAGACACTCTTTCACATACAAAAAGTAATATATCCTCTCTTTATTTATTTTGCTGTGGAAAAGAACAAGAAGAGACAGGCCAGTTGGCTGGCTCATGTTCCCAACCACGGAGCACAGGGGCTAGAACATCTACAGAGACACTCTGGGTTCTGCACTCTTGTCTCCCACTGTTGTTTGGCACTGCCCTCAAAGAGGGACAATTGATGATCCTGTGGGCAGGAGCTACTGAGGTGCACTGCCAGCTGCCACACAGATATCCAACCCCCTTCCCTGCTGGATTGTTACAGGGGGTGTGACCTTTGCTGAGGGGGGCAGGGATTGAAGGGGGGTAGTGTCCTAATAAAATGGCATAAACATTCTGGCTCCTGAGGGAATCACAGTCATTTTGCTTCTCCTCAAGCATCTCTTTGGGCTTCTCCCCAGGCAATTTGGTCACTGAAGTGTAGAAGCTAAGCCAAAATGTTTGTCCCCTGGTTATAGTGGTTAATGAGGAGAAACATTAAGCACAATTCCAGGATCAGATGACATCTTCCACTGACCTAAAAAGCCCAGGAAAGAGTAAAACGGGTGTGAACTCCTCTCCAGGAACCAGTACCTTTTGGTAGTCATCGTAAGCCAAGTTCAGCTTACTATGGCATGTGCACTAGACCTCTGTATGTGAGACAGTAAACTATGCAGGAAAGTCTTTGTAGGATGAAACTCATTTTCTGTATTATGCTTTGTAATCAGATGAAGAAATAAGTAGTTCAGAGATTTCTAATAGACACTTTAGTTAAAATTCAAATTGAGCTTTATGTCTCTAAATGTTTTGCTTGCTGCCCAGGGAATCCCATTTAATTTACTCGAGTACTTAGACTCATATAACACACATATATCGCATATGGGCTTTGTAAAATGGTGAAGTGTTAATGTACTTTTGATGTAAATTACCTTTCATAGTCTATTTTAGAACGTGAATAAGAAAATGTGCTTTTGACAAACAGCATTATCTCCGCATAGAGAGTGTATGCATGTAGACTTCATGAATCTTGTTTTGTTTTAAATAGTGATCCAAACTCTTGTTTGTAGATTCCCATTTTATAGGTATGCTTCAATACTGATTTAGCATGTAGAAATATTTTGAAATATTTCTTAATTCAGTGGAAGCTGACATTCATTTTACTCTACAGTTGAATATAGATAGATGTCTCATCTGTACTTGTCCTTTTGCTTTCTAATAATAGGTTATTAGAAAGCAAACAACCAAAAGGGAGAGAATAATTTCCAGTTATTATGTTGGATTTTTGCTTCACAAATATTAATTTAGCAATGGATATGAAACAAAATAAATAAAATACAATTTATCATTTGAGAAAAAATTACTTAAGTATGTTGGGTTGATGTCTATTTGTGCTACGCATTTTACAACAAGTTTGCTATCACTAGTTTGCTTTTAACCATTTCCCTTTTGCTGTAAGCATACCTGAAAATAAGGTTTCATACTAATTTCTCATCGCCGCATATGAAATCATGTATAAGCGTTTTCCCATTTCTGGAATACTTACTTTTTTCTGAGGGAGGGGGGAGAACCAAATCCTGGAGTACAAAAATTGAGTATTTGCCAGATTGCCACAGAGGTAGCAGTCTCTTAGTACATCCATTTTTGGATGCTAGAGTGATGCACCTGTCACCTTCCCTAGAGGCCAGTAAGTGCCATCTGATCTTTCTGACTTAGGTGTATACACTCTCCCTATTACCTGGCTTTCAGTCTCCATTATCATCTGACATACTCAAGTGAATTCTGCCACCTAGAGGGATTTGTGATAGAGTATGCACTTCTTTGCTAGTTTGGATGTTTTCCATAAGGGACCATTATCAATCTCTTGGAACTCAGACATTTTTTGCAAATCAGAGATCTTATTTTCAGCTGCATAACCACAGTGCCCCCCCAACCCAAGGCAATAATGTACCTCAATTATTAACAAAAAGAATTCTTACCAATTAATGCCTACGGTGTTATTGGCAATCAAAACCAGCTAATCCTACCAACAACAAAAAAAGTCTCCACTCATTTTCTTAAGGTCTTATAACCACTAATAAAACTTTTGCTTCTTCTGTTATAATTTGAGGTAGTTCCATGCAAAATAAGTGGGATTGAAAACAGCCTCTCCAAGTTTTCAGATAAGATTAATTCAAATGTCAATATTGAGTAAGCTGGGAAAATGATAAAAAACAAAAATTGAAAGTGCAGAGCTATAGCATATATTTGAGGCTCCCTCATGGCTCCCTCATGGCCTACTTCTCACTGATGAGGAACACCACAGCTTTTCTCAAGCTCCATCTGTTTTGATCTCCTGGTTTCTGTCTGAGTTAGCTTTATCTTTGTGCCAGCTGAATCATTTTCAGGCCAAGTTGAAATTTCGGGAGAAATTTCCCTAATACCCTCTGATATTTGCATGTTTAGGATTTAGGATCTGCATTCTTTTACTTAAAAAGTCACATTTTCAGTGTGCAAATTACTTTGCATTTCCCCCCTCCCTCTCCAGCAGTCATACAGTAGTTTGTATATTGTGGTGTGGAGGATACAGTGTTGTGCTTGGACCTATAAAGCCCTTGATTCAAATTCCCACTTAGTTTGTGTATGTTATTAGGTGACCCACAATCTTTTGTTATCTTTCAGCCATGTATATCTCTATAGGCTGTTGCACACATATGGGGAGTAACATGGGGACCGCTGGACTTCAGAGTATATTGCTATCAAAGACCACTTTTGGCTCATTCAGTTGGGTTGGCATAAGGGTTAGGGTCATGTTATTTCACCCTAAGGAAAGTGTACTTGCCTAGAGAGCATATGTTAGGTAGCTGGAACTTTTTGTGTGCCTGGCAACTATTAATATTTCAGGTACTCCTAAATATATTTTTTGTTTAGTTTTTTTAAAAAAAAGATTTTTGGCAGTTATGTACACAGAGTACTTGTTCTCCTTGAAAGGTTTGAGCAAGGGTGGTGAGACCACACTTCTAGCGGGGATAAGCTTGCTTTTTTCTTTTCTTTTTAGTATTTCTCATTGTCTGTTCAGGTTTCTAGTCCCTAAGGAAGAGTTAGCCAATTTAGTACACTCCAGATGTTCCTGAACTACAACTCCTATCAGCCCCAGCTAGCATGGCTCAGCATCAGGGGTGGTGGGAACTGGCTCAGCATCAGGGGTGGTGGGCACAGTGTTGGCTACTTCTTTCCTCCGAGATACAGGGTTGGCGAGAACACACTATATTCCTCTAGCTTGGGATGTTTTTTTCTGGTTCTCTAATATTTGATTTTGCTGTATTACATTGGTTTGCTTACTGGTGGAGCCACAACATTTTATTGTACTTAGTTGTATATTTTGTTTTAGCTGTTCACCTCTTTGCAAGCCTCTGGGCTGAAAAGCAGCATATAAATAAATTGTAAAACTAAAAATAGCAGTACTGCTGCCCTGAGCTCCTTATTGACAGATAGTGTGATACAAATATTGTGTGATTAGGGAATTATGGCTGAAACACATGTACTATTGCTTGACTGTATTTAATATCTAGGCCTGTGACCCCACAAGACCAGTTGCTATCGGCAACACAACTGAACTTCATTGGTGAGGTTTTCTTGAGCCTGTTCCAGTGATGTTGATCTGCCAAACCCTTTCTGCTGCAGAATAATATCCTTACCCAGCTAGAGCTCTAATGTGTTGTGAGAGTTAATGCACGGAATTTCCAACTGAACTACAATGTGGCATTTTTCTTTCTCTCTTTCCCCACCCATTATTAGCTGTATTGAATTTTCCAGGGAAAGCGCAAATACAACTTCAAACATGAGAAAACCATTTGAGATCAAAAGGGACACAATTCAATCAATAAGCTGAAAGGAAAGAAGGGGGGAGAACCATTACTTTGCAGACTGGAAGTAGCATTTTTCTTACCAGTTTGAAAATGATCTTAAAGACGATTTCTCTGAAATGTACTTCCAGGTATGAAATGCAAATAATGACAACAAAATTGATAGTTTAATAGTTGCATTAATTTAGACCCTATTCCTTACTGTGGATCCAAGTGGGAGGGAAGGAAGTATCATTTCCCATTCTGCCCTTGCAGTACTGTTTCCATTTCGCTGCAGTTCATTTTCAGCCAAAAACTATGTCATTCATCTCACTGCTGCAGTGAAATTATATAACCTACATAAGTTTCAAATTGTTATGTTATCCCACTTAATTAATTTCAGTGTAAAGGAAATGCAGTACAGATGAGGGGAAAACAATCAATTATGTATCATTTGCAGGTGGAAAGCAGCAGCAACAGTAGACAGTCGTATTAACTGGATTGATTTCTGTTCCAGACATGTGATAAATAAGCGAGCATTAGCAGTTTCCACTCCTGTTTATGTTTACGATGGAATTCTCCCAAATCCCTAGCTTCAAGTTACTCTTCTGAAGCATCTTAACTAGATTCCTAATCTCTGCCTTGGTTGTAGCATAGAAGTTTCTGTAAGTGTTCGTCTATGGCCTTCTTCACACATAAAGTTAAGACCTGGTTAATGGATTTTCAAGACTTAGCAGCACGCTACTGCACACTCTTCCGTGAGTAGGAGTTGGCTTTTAGGTATGTCCAAGCCTGGGTAAGGGCTTGCCGATCGAAAGGTCGGCGGTTCGAATCCCCGCGGCGGGGTGCGCTCCCGCTGCTCGGTCCCAGCGCCTGCCAACCTAGCAGTTCGAAAGCACCCCCGGGTGCAAGTAGATAAATAGGGACCGCTTACCAGCGGGAAGGTAAACGGCGTTCCGTGTGCGGCTCTGGCTCGCCAGAGCAGCGTTGTCACGCTGGCCACGTGACCCGGAAGTGTCTCCGGACAGCGCTGGCCCCCCGGCCAATAAATGTGAGATGGGCGCACAAACCCCAGAGTCTGGCAAGACTGGCCCGTTTGGGCAGGGGTACCTTTACCTTTACCTTTTAAGCCTGGGTATGAGGCTTGTTTTCCCAAACCAAAGACCATGAAGCCATGGTTTCTTTTTGCCTTACTATTGTTGTTTGTTAGGGAGAAACAAACTACAGTCCTTGTCTGAATGCAATGACAAGCAAAGGCTTTTTGGTTTGTTTCTCCCTTACATGTCAGGGCAGAAGTGAAGAGGAAGTGATTCAGCAGCATGTACTGGCATTTAAGCCATTAACCATCACATATTGCCAACTTGACATCCTATTCCAGGTTATATAGTAATGGTCCTGTTCCCCTCTGATAGAATGAGAACAGAATAGTGCTCCTTGAACATTTTTTTATTCAACCAAGTCATCTCTAGGCATAGACTTCTGGTCAAAGTTATTTTCTGGTCAATATGTGGCATGTTTAATGTTTATAAAATAAATACAGATAGGCATTAACAAATTTTTACAAAATAGTCATTCTCTGTTGGTACAAGTTTTCTCTAATTTCAGTTGTTTGAACTATTTAGTTCTTTCCTTACTTTTTTTGTTTTACTCCCTTTGTTATCCTTGGAGAAATTGAGGACTAACAGTTCAACACTGAATATGTCCAATTATAAGAAGAAAAGCAAGCTATCAATGTCCCTTTAGATATGTTGGTCATGGTGCATACAGTGTTATTTTAGTTGACAAATAGGGTATGAATAAAGCTGTGAAGATGTTATATTTTGTCAAGCAGTCTGTTTGCCCTGATGGTGACCTCTCATATGGAGGGTTATATCCTCATCAACAGCATATTTGTGTGAACAAATATGATCGATCCTAGATATATATTACATTGCGTAGGACTCCACACATTAATTTATTCATTGTTCCTTGTGAACATTTCTCCCTCCAAGCAATAAATTACTAATTGGTATTACCTGCAGAATGCCATGGGGAGTAATGTATCTGCATGATTTCCTCATGGTGGATGCCATTGTTTAGCTTCCCTAGGCTACATTGTGACTAGTGGGTGAGATTCCACTGAAGATAGTTACATTTAGACATGTAAGTCCTGTTTCGAAACATAGGGCCACACTGGCTAACCTTGCTGCCACCCCCCATGTTGTGTGGCATGCTTCTGCCCTTGCTGATAGGCGTGCCGTCACATGTACATCACACAAGGTTCCTGATTCCTCTTTGCAAATAACTTTCTCTTCTTTTCAAATGTCAGAGCCATTGTGTATACATCAATGGTAGGTGCATGCTTTTTGGGGTGAGGATAAGTGCAATCGTGAATACTGCTCGCTCACACGTTCAATCAAAACCTGAGTTCTAGCTTCTGAAAATGGCTATAACATTTGCCCTTTTTTGATGCTCAGTGCCTTAGACTACAGTCCAGACATATACTTTAGGAATGTCCAAGGCATTGACTTTTCCCCCTTGGAAAAGCTCACATAGGACCTTTTCAGTAGTGGTACCTCAGATACAGAACTGGCCCCCTTAATTATTTGCCTGCTGTAAAAATTGGTTGTCTTCGGCTGACAAGTGAAGATAATATTTTGCTTGTTTTCACTGTGCTTTCGTTTGCTTTTAATTCGTCTGGTTTTACTACTGTATTGATGATTTCTCTCTTTGTGATTAGGATATCTAGATAGTCTTAAATGATGTTGTAAGTTGCTTTAGGATTTGTAATTTGAAAATTGTGGTCTACTGCTTCTGCCCCTTGATGCTGATGTAGGTATATGTGCTATTATTGCTATTTCTGTTGTCTGATCTTTGACTATAATAAAGATTGATTGATTGATTGATTGATTGATTGATTGATATGTATATGCTGTGGGTGGAATACAACTAACTTGTCCTGTCAGTGGAAGCCCGATGCAAGGAATTCCACTTGTGCAACAGGGCTTTCCCTTCCTGCCATGCATCTCCAGTGCCTCCTGAAATTAGCTCTGGTGGGAGGCAGGAGAAGCCTGGAACCGTGTGTGGGGAGGGGAAGGGAGATAGTTCCATTTTGGCTTGTCAGTGGGAACCATCTTCTTAGTGCGACATTGAATTCCTCCCTCTGTGTCCTCGACTTAGACTGCACGCAGTACAGCTAAAGTGATCTGATGTGTGTTCTCTTATGACTTGTGATTTGTTTAGGGCATCATTAAATATACCCATTTATAGGAATAATTCACTCACTCAGGAAATATTTCCTAGCTATGATCTCTGCTCCTCTTTACCCATGCACAGGGACTTATTTATTGCTGCAAGATAGCATATGAGCTGTATTTTCTTCCATTTCACTCAACACATCTGTAAGTGAGCTATCTTTCAAGATGACTGACTGTCTCTGTGTTATTATTTCTGTAGCTCTTTGACACAAGTGATTTGACCAAAGTAATATGGGAAACCTTTAGCAGTGCATGGGGCTAACTCAAAAATATTTTAAAGGTCAGAATCCTTAACCTGCCCGCCCCCGTTAATAGCTGTGGGGCTCCCGTGCTTCTTCCCACAAGAAGAGATGCTGCAAAATGGCACTGGGTACAATCTTGGCCCTATTTAGGTCAATGGCAAATCCTTTAAATCCTGTTTGTCATGTAGATAACCATTAAGGCTATTAATGAGAGAGTTTTGTGGTGATACATTTTAGAAACTATCTCCGAATGATATATCATTGGGATTTCTGAACAGAAATGAAATGAAATGTATTGTCTGAAGACTGAGTCAGCTTCTGAAACTTTAAGGAACTAACTTAAATTGATAGTTGACTGAAATATATCTGTTCTATGTTATTTAGAGGAAGCAATTAGGTTTACCGCTGTTATACTGTACTTTAGTTCTATTTACAGAAATTGATGTGTGCCAGGAAAATTGGTATTGCAGCTCTAGTCCTTATTCTTCCAGGGTGCCACAAAATGGAAGATATTATTAACCACGTGTTTACTCTGAACATCTCCAAAAGACCAGCTGTGAAATATCAGAAAACCCATCCTATCTCAGTGAAGTTGGTGACAGATTAATTTCCATAAATAAATCAGAATAGCTTTATCCTCTTGAAACCTAACAGAATATTTAAGGAGAAGATGAGTATGCTAATAAGGGATGGGTAGATAAGGAAACAGGGATTTGAAGAAAACAAAATGATAATTATGCAGTGTGTGAATCCAAGCTCAGGTTCTCTCACTGCACAATGCTCATCCTTTTAGTTCTTCTGCTTTCAGCAAACAATTGGCCCCAGTGACATAATTAAGATTAAACATTCATGTTCCATTCTAGGTTTAAAAGAAAATGTGTGCTAAAGGAAAACAAGAGCAAACAAACATTTTCTATTCCATATTTCTTTATCTGAGTATTGCATCTGAAGAGTCACTTCATACATTTCATTTGAGGCAAATGTGTCTTTTACCACTTTGTGTACATGCTGTAGGGAGTCATTCACAGTGTCCCAATATGATATATGTGGTTGTAAACTCATCTAGGTTGCATGTGTACATTGCACTGTTACATCCATGTAAATGTAAAATGTCTGGCCAAGTGCACACTAAAAATATAATATGTGAATCCACCCGTACCTACCTCTTTTTGCCATTCAAGATTTCGGGGCTGCATTGCAGCACTTTGAAATAGCAATAGGAAGTTAGATCCCTGCAGAACACTTGTTAAAAAAAATCAGGTTAGCCATGGAGTTCCATTCTGGTTTGCAGTCCACATTCATCAAGTATTGCTGAAAATATAGCACATTTATCTTTGTGATGACCAACTGTGACTTCATGGTAGATATCATTGCAGTGATCTTGTTTTGTGATGCTTCTCTCCCCTCCCCCAACTTTCCTTTCCTTTGTTACAGAAGAAAGACAGGTAATCTCTAGGGCAAGGAGGTCTAAAATGCTGAAGTGACTGAGGGATGTAATGTGTGAATCAGAATTTAGCGTAAGACAGCTATACTCAATAGTTAAAAATCATAAAATGCAGAACAATGACTCAGTGGAATTGCCTTCTTGGGTATCATGCATCCCTTCCAACACTGTTGTGGTAGCAAATGTAGATTTTGTCTGGAAAACATTTTAATTATGGTATTTTGTTTTGTTTTTCCTGTTATTGGTTGCATTCTATTCCATTCCAACTAGGAAAATGCTTAGCTTTACTTTGAGGTTTTCTGTTGTGCTAGACCAGGAGTTTTCAGATTCCTAACTTTAAGGAACTTTTTCTCCATCTACTTATCAAGAGACCCTGCATATGTATACAGTGATACCTTGGTTTACGAACTTAATCCATTCTGGAAGTCCGTTCTTAAACCGAAACCGTTCTTAAACGGAGGTGTGCTTTCCCTAATGAGGCCTCCTGCCACTGGTGCCCTTCCACTGTTTGGATTCCGTTCGTAGACGAAGGTAAAGTTTGCAAACCGGGACACTACTTCCGCTTTTGCGGAGTTCGTAAACCAAATAGTTCATAAACAGGGCTGTTCTTAAACCGAGGTAACACTGTAGTTGAGTTTATTCAGGGCATTTTCCACATTTGTCGGACCATAGGTTTGCTCCACTTGAACTGTGAGTACACCCTTGAATATTGTCCATAATCTCCTGCGACTACACATTACAGGGGAAGGTTGGTAATGGAAGACAACCTGTCTTTCACAGACGTTTGTCTGCCATGTTTGATCATCTTACTGAATAACTCTATTGACTTTTCAAGGACATCCACCCCAAGAATTCCAAATCCTGTGCTCTGGGTATTTATTATTAATAAACTATAGAAATTTTCAACAACATTAATTCCCATCTATTAGTATCATAGAATTGTAGAATTGGGACCCTAAGGATCAGTTAGCCCCTGTAATGCAGGAACATCATCATAGCCTCTCACCCCATCTAAAGAATATCTATGTTTTAAATATTTATGCTACCCATTTTGTTGTCTACATATACTCCTTGATCAGCATAAAAAGGTTCTATATATTTACTTAATACTGCATGTAAGATTGTGGTATGTCATTTTTTATTTTTTATTTTGCTATTTATTTTATGTAGGTAGGTTAAGTGCTGGAATTTTCCATTTGTAAGCTTGCTAGAGGATTTGAGAAACTAAACAAATCCCCTTAATGATCCACGTAGTGTTCTAAATTGTCCAAGTGCTGTATCAGTAACAATATTTAACATGGATGGACTTTGCAAGGCCAAACAGCTTAAACATCGAAGCCAGGATCACTTGTTTTCTGGCAGAAGAGTCCACGCATGTGGCACATTCTATTTTGCCAGAGATTGTTCTTAACCTTCTCTTGAAATGTCAGTTCCAGACATTTTGGCGATTCCAGGAAAGAAAATGTTGAAGGTTTTAAAGGCTTGTCAGTCTTAACCATCATGCAGTAAACAGAAAGACAATAAAGGATGTTATGATTCTTGCACAAGTTTTTTTTAAAAAAATAAATAAATAAATCAGAGCATCTTTTGAGAAAAATATTATGCAAGCACAGCAGAAATGCCTAACATTATCTCAGAAAAACTGAGGCTCAACATTTTACAGAGACAGCTGTAAGACAGGTGGTGTGTGTTCGTCCAGTCATTGCAATCTTATAAATCTTGCTTCAATGTATAGATTTCAAAATGAAGTTGTTCATTCACTAATTAGCAGTTAAAGAGTAAAGCTGGTTAATAATAGACATGTCATATTTCATATTAAAAATACACAAACACACAAATCAATTAATTGTACTAATCTTTACTAAGCACATTTTAAGATCTTGCATGTAGTCAGAGCAGTCATATTTGATTTTGATTGAAATTTCATTTTAATTTCTTTCTCTCAATTGATGACCAATGGATAATTCTGACTTCCGCATTTAAGTCAAGTATAATTCACTAGCAGTATCACTCACAATTTTCTTGCAGCAGGATATAGTCTTAAATTATGTATACTCTTAAATCCTTATTCTTAAATCCATATTGTAAAATTTATTACCTCTACAATTTTATTTCAGCACTTCAGTCTTCCTATCAATATGGCTTATAAGTTTCTGATTATGTAAGGTAAAGGGATCCCTGACGATTAGGTCCAGTCATGACCGACTCTGGGGTTGCGGTGCTCATCTCGCTTTATTGGCCTTATATCTACTTGCACTTTGACGTGCTTTCAAACTGCTAGGTTGGCAGGAGCAGGGACCGAGCAACAGGAGCTCACCCCGTTGCAGGGATTCGAACCGCTGACCTTCTGATCGGCAAGTCCTAGGCTCTGTGGTTTAACCCACAGCGCCACCCGCGTCCTTTTTCTGATTATGTATCTTATCCCAATTAGCCTAACTGTACACAGTGGACTGTTCAGGTGTAATGTTAAAATAATGAGTGTCATCTGACAAAGTGACAAATCATGGTAAACAAGAACCCAGAGCTAAAGTAGTTGCTGGTTGTGTATAAGGAGAAGAAGGTGTTTAGTTGCCAGTTGTGGGGCACATAGATGCTGTCTCCCTTATATAGGAATGAGGACTGGACCTAGAGATTTTCTGAGTAGAAATCTGCTCATTGGATGTAGTGGAATGGGACTGGGATTTCTTCATATTCAGGCAGCTCCTGTTCCCAAGAAAGCTGCTCTGGGTGGTTGGAGACCCTCTGGAACAGCAAGGGAAGGAGCACCAGAAGATGGATGACTTGGGAAAAATCAGCTTCCTCTTTCTTCCTGTGGGAGCTTCCACAGGTCCCAACCCTATGTGTTTAGGTTCATATCAGGGTAAGTGTTGTTTCTTGGTAGATACTATGGCAGACCAACATGGCTACCTACCTGTAACTAGAATCTTGGTAGATATGTTATTCTATGATGTGCATTATGAAAACTCAATATTTGGTTCTGCATAGGTTTAAGTAAAACCATCTGTGAGACACAGGAAAGGGGGGAGTTGGTTGCTTCTTTTCTAAATCACTGCTTTTACCTGCTGTTTTGGTCAAAATGCTTGGAAAGCTGTTGATACATTGGGTAGCCTTGGGCCAGTCACTGTCCCTAAAGCTAACCTACATGTTGCACAGAGATAGGGAACCAGTGGTCCTCCACATGTTGTTGAAATTCTACTCCCATCAGCCTCAACTACCCAACTAGCATGGCCAGTAGTCAGGGATGACTGAAATTGTAGTCCAGTAGCTTTGCCTACTCTTAATGCTCCACCTCTATAGATATATTCCTTAACAGCACAGTGTACAAATTTATCAAAGAGTACATATAGAACAAAGATCTATTGGGCTATAGTATAAAACTATCCAAAAAGTAAATTGAGCCATGGGCATCTTGTGCTCCTACTGTAGTTGCAATATAGTGTTTGTTAAATTTAAGCCTTATAGCCTCTGTTCAATTGCTAATAGATGTCACATTTTAATTGATGTGTTTTTACTTGCTGAGTGTTCCAGAAGACACTCTGAGTACTTTTGTCGCCTTTAAAATTCCAGCCTGGGGTGTATGTGATCCAAACTGATTTGTAGTGTCTATAAACAGCTGTCCTGTGATAAAGATGGGAGAGAAGCTCAATCAGATGTGGGTGGGTGGTTGAGTTCTACCTGCTGAAATAAGAAGCAGTAAAAAGGTGACATCTGAGAGTACACCTTGTCACTGGTGCATCAATCCAGGCAGAGGGAAATGAAGGCCAAGTGTTTACCAGGACTTAAACAGGATAATGTTGTTGTCTCTCTCTCTTTGGGGGGGGGGGGGTAAAGCAATCACCTAGTTATGCAGACCTTGAATATTTGAAAAAAAATGAAGAGAACTGGATGCCCTTCTTTAAAATTGTCAAACCTCTTGTTGAAAGCGTTAAATGTCTGTACATCGGAGCACAGAATGTAGGGAATTACAAATAAAAAAGATTAAAGATGTTGAGTACATTTGAAGTACTTGAACAACTTTAATGTACTGAATGGGCCATGCTAAATGAGTCTCTGTGTAAATCAATAATCCTCTCTATAAAGAGACTAATAGTTTAGTATGAATAACAAGGAAATGTACATGGTAACTAGTGTTCTAGAATTCTGTCAGTGTTTTTAAAGTTCACTGTCATAACTCTGTTTGCCTTGACCTTTATCAGTGATACCTTCAAAGATTTTTTAGTTGCTAGTTGAGGTTCAACTTGACACAAGACCTTTTAAACCCTCATTTCCTTTTCCCTTGGTGCTGATGCAGTAGCTAATATACTGCCCGCTCCTTATCTACCACTTTCGCTTCCCTTTTGCTTTTTGTTCCTCTGTAATTATAGGTGTGCCAAGCAGAATTTTCTCTCTGCATGCTTCCCTCCTCTTTCCTCCTGCGGGAAATTTGGGTTGGTTTTTTCTCAGTTTTCATTAGAATATTGAAGCTTTCCATGCGCTAGTTAATGATCTTCCCTAATACAATGTCAGCTTTGCCATTTGCATCTGGTGTGACTTATTCTGCCTTGGTAGTAAGTAAAAGGTCTGGGGACTTCAGTGACAGTGAAATTCTATAGTTGTATCATAATTGCATAAGTGGAGATAACTGAGAAGGATCACAGTTTGTTGTCTCCCCAAGTTGGTGAGGTTCATTCAATATCAACACAAAACCGAGCCTTCAGTGCTATAGGCCCACTCCTGTGTAATGCTCTTCCAGTAGAGATTCAAAACGCACTGTCTGTATTACATCTTACGTGTTTGCTGAAGACTTTCATTTGCTGCCAGGCTTATGTAAACAATTAAGAAAAACATTCCGTAATGGTCAGCTGATGTTTTATCTCTGTATTATGCCTATTGCATGTTAGTAGTTGTAACCACCTTAGATAATATTTATGAAATTGCAGTATATAAATACGTTTATAAATAAATAATCATATAATATCATGAAGAATATTACAAAAAATCATTTGACAGTTCAACTGAGTTCTAAAGAGAAGGTTCAGCAAGATGTTGTTGTTGTTGTTGCTGCTGCTGCTGCTGTCATTATTATTCCTCCTGGATATGCAGGCCTTAGTCCTCTCAGTTCTTTCTCCTTCCATTTCTTTGAACATATGAGTCACCTCTTTAAGTCCTTTAGTTATATCTCTTACGAGGTGGTGAAATAATAACATTGCATCACTCTGACTGTGATTCGCAAGCATCTTTCTATAAAACTGGCTCACATATATTTACTGATAACATTGCATACTTAGCCAAATACTCCATAGTTATTGTCCAGCAAAATCAGGGATCTTGGGTTATGACAGCAGTTTTCAACCTGTGTGTCATGGCACCCTGTGGTGCCTTGAATGATAGTCAGGGGTGCCTCGGGCAACACTGGCTTCTGTCCCTCTTTCCTTCCTATCTTCCCTCTCTCCTCTGATGCCCTCTCGCATCTCTGCCTCTCAAAGGCCTGCACAGCTGTTTGTTGCCAGCAGCCCTGGCTACAAGCTCCCCATGTGAATGGTGCCTCTGGGGCTGCCCAGGGGGTGCTTCCCAGGCCCCTGTGGGGCAGTGTGAGTAGGCACCTCTCTTTGCAGTAGGAGGAGCAGCTCAGAGACCAGGGGCGGCAGCTGCAGCTGTCCAGAGGACTCCCAAGGATAGGGGAGAAGAGAAGATGCTGGGGAAACTCTCCACAAGGGAGAGTGTTCAAAAAGGAGTGAGGGGCTGCTGGCTCTGCAGGCAAGGGGTGGCATTACTGAGCTTCTGAGCCCCACAGGGGTGCTGCAGAAAAAATGTAGTTGGTCAAGGGAGCTGTGAACCCAAAAAGGTTGAAAAGATCTGGATTATGATGCCTACTGACATTAGATCAGTTCAGGCTAGGCAAGCCATGCATAGGCAAGCCAGAGCAGGGTCTTAGAAAGCCGGAATTGATCTTAGGATGCCATCACTAAGCTGAACATATGCAACATATGGTATGTATGAAAGAGTTTAATCCCTTAGTGTTTCATTTTTTTTCAAACCACCAACAGTGCATGTTTGATTCAAAATGTTTTGAATGTGTTTCCTTTTGAATTGATTGTAGTTTGGGGTGGGGGGGAGCCATATCTAATGAAGGTAATTTAAAGTTTCTTAAGATTATCGCGTTGCTGTCAAAAACAAAATTCATACTTAATTTTGTGGTTGGTGAGTCTTTTCCTTTCCCACCCCTATTTCAGAAATACCTGTCAATGTAAGCACACCAGTCTGATATTTTAATATCTTAATAGTCACTGGAGCGATATGTAAATGACTCCTTTAATGGGAATTAGTTACATGGTGTATTTGGCTCACTTGATGCTTTAGCTGTGGGTAATGGATCAATGAAATATAGTTTGCTGTGAGGCTTTAGTTGTAATAGCACAGACACCTATGAATTCTTCCTTCATTAAAGGCCCAACTGAAGTCAAAATGAGAAACCACTAAAACTGGTAAGCAATCTTCTTCCTTCCTTTCCTTTGATTTATGGACATACACCCAACCATATGTTATGTCATGAGAAGCAGTGACTGAAAACCACAATAATCTATCTTTGATGGCTTCTTATTTACTGTACAATGTAAGCTGTGTTATATGGGTCTGAACTAGCTAGGTGGAATTTAACCAAGAGAACAGTGATTGGACAGTAGTCATTGTGGCAGTTTTTAGATACCTAAAATCTGATGTGAAGAAGACATAAAGATAACCACATATTTTGGTTGTGTGATTGAGTTAGAAGCAATGCATTATGTACACATAATACTGCTTTTTTTTCTTTAAAAAATGATTTCCTAATTGTAGATTTGCCTGGTGTAAAGACAAGACCAAACTGGAAATCTTTAATATTAACCCTCAAGTCACTTAGATTATACAGCTTTCAAATTGTGGATGGTATACAACTGGTGTCCCTCCACTGACAAAGCATCCATCAGTGGAATGCAGAAGGGAACAATTTTTGGTGATTCCCCAACACTGCCCCCCCAACCCCCCTGTTCCATAGGCTCTCCAGAACAGATCTGGGCAGAGAACTACTTGGGGAAGAGTATTTTTGTTTTGTTTTAAAACTCCCTTCCTCATTTCACTGATAGATATCTTCCATCTGCAGAGGGACATCAGTCCAAAGTATATTTTCTCCAGACTAATTTCCCCCCTCATTTAATTGTTTCTTTTACCATTGCTCATATGCATAAAGTGCTTGCCTCAGCAGTTTAAAGAAAACAAAATAGGAAAGGAGACTGCCTCCAAGGTACATACTAAGCACCAAACCATAAGACTGTGTTTGTTAGTAGTATAACAACAACAACCATGTAGAATCGTCAAAGATTTTGAAAACTTTCATTTCCTGATGGACTCTTGTGTTGGTAGAAGTAAGGCAGACTGCATTATGCCTTTCCCTCCCAGGTTTCAGGCTGTTGTGCTGTCAGTGACCAGGAAAAAAATGTGGGATATCTAGTCTTATATAACAAACACACATGAAGGAGTTAATGCCATAGAGTAAGCTGTCCTGCCGGGCTTCGCTAGGTCATCCCCCCTCAGTGTGTAAAGAGGCCTCATCTGTTTGCGCCAAGCTCAAACCCCATGGCTCTTACAAGCCTTTCAAGTTCCTATACCAGTAATTTAGGAGCTGTCTCCACTAACTAAGCCCATATTTTAAAGGTCTAAGAACCTATATGTCCTGAAATTGCTTTGCTATATATTTTGTGGTTTTAAATCTTTGCTGGTGTTCTCTCACCAAAGCATACTTGTCCCAAACCTTCATATTGGCATCCAGGAATTCTTCTTTTATACGTATTTTTTTCCATTACCTGTTCACTAGAATCGGACATCTGGAAGCATAGCATGACCAGCCCATGCTTAAGGAAGGCTGTATGAAATCTAGGACTTGGGTGGAAAATATATTGCAAGCCCAAGTTATAGACAAACTAAATGGGCCAAACATTTCTCTTTGTTTTCCTTCTCAGTTGTATAGTTTGCTTGTTTGATTGATTAATACTACACTTGTATCTCAAAGTGGCTTACAAACAAAAGAAGAAAAACACATATACAAAATTTAAAGCATAGATTATAAGAAAATAAGAACAGCATAAAAGCATTCATGGTGCTTCTATCATGCTATGTCTCCGTATACATTTCTGCGGCTTTGGCACAAGAGCTGAGCTGAATCTATAGTGCTTGGTGTCTAGGATTTAGGTGTACAAAAGGGAAACACTTGCTTATTTTGTAATCTGAAGTGATGCTCAGCAAACAACAACTCTTATCACTTGCTTAAAATGTAAATATTGCTGAAAACTCCGAGACGTTAAAAAAATTAGTAAAGGTAAAGGCACCCCTGCCCGTACGGGCCAGTCGTGTCCGACTCTAGGGTTGTGCGCCCATCTCACTTAGGAGGCCGGGGGCCAGCGCTGTCCGGAGACACTTCCAGGTCACGTGGCCAGCGTGACGAAGCTGCTCTGGCGAACCGGCACCAGCGCAGCACATGGAAACGCCATTTACCTTCCCGCTAGAAAGCGGTACCTATTTATCTACTTGCACTTTAGGGGTGCTTTTGAACTCCTAGGTGGGCAGGAGCTGGGACCGCAGACGGGAGCTCACCCCGCTGCGGGGATTTGAACCGCCGACCATGCGATCGGCAAGCCCTAGGTGCTGAGGTTTACCCATAGTGCCACCCGCGTCCCATTAAATCTCATTAATCTCAGCCTATTGTGAGATAACTGATGCCATGAAGAAATTTTACATACATGTTTCCCCTACATAATTATGCAAACTTTCTTCTCATCATGCTCATCTTAAGCTGTTGAGATACTCTTTCAATACATTTATAGACACGGGACAGTACATGAGGTAAGCATAATCTAGGCACAAGCATGTAGAATAATGGATTTCCAAGAGATGAAGAAAGGTATGAAGCATACATGCTAAGAGTGACATAAAATCCTATTTTTTTAGGCAAAGGTGCAAAACAGAAAATAGACCTTATATTTTACAGTTTTATTTTATTTTCACTTCCAATGCTCTGCTACATTATTGGTGATTTAATGTATTTAGCCATTGCTTTTTCATCCTTAGGGGGCTGGCAGGAGGGTCTTAAATGAAGTCATTGAAGCGTTGCCTTCCTATTTCAGTCCCTATTACAAAATGTCAAATAAATGGATATGATTTGCTCAGCAATCACGGGAAGGATAGGCATCAAACTTGCATAAATTCCAGTTGATATTTAAAACCTCTAGGATCAGAATCCTTATGGATATCTCTCTAACTTGTCCTATCAAATGATTATACTATTAGTTGTAAGACTCTCATATCCTTATTTCTTAATTTTGTATTTGGGGAACATGGGCTAAGCAAAGAATATGCAAGCAAGCACCACTTTCTTGTTTCTCTGATCAGGGAGTACAAATCAGCAAAAAAATGTGTAAATATCTAAATCACTGCATTAGCAAAATGGAGAAGAGTCTCCAGCTGTGTAAATCAAATCCATTTTCAGACTTAAAAGTTCAACGTTCAGATATATCAAGTTTGCTTTTTAACATGTTCTCTTACAAACATATTGATAGAGGTGGTCTGGTTGACACTGTGTCCCTGGACTTTCAAAAGCCAGAGTACCTCACCAAATATTCCTAAGTAAGCTTTAGCAGTCAAGGAATAAGATGAGAAATCCTCTTGTGGATCAGGAATTGGTTAAGCAGCGGGAAGCAGACAGTAGGAATAAATGGATTGTTCTTTGAATGGGGAGATGTAGAAAGTGGAGTCTCCCAAGGATTGGTATTGGGATCTATGAAGTTAGGGGTGAACTGCAAGGTGGTCAGGTTTGCTGATGGTACTAAACAGTTAAGGATCTTTAAAATAAAATGAGATCATGAGAACTCCAAAAGGACCTCTACATACTGAGTGAATGGCAAATGCAATTCAGTGTAAACAAGTGTAAAATGATACATGTAAGGGCAAAAATGTATATCTTAATTTCACATGTACAAGTGGCATAGCTTTCTGTCTGCTGCAAAGTGGGGTGGCATCCCACACCAATCCCTCCCACTCTGAGTTCTGCTGTCACTTCTTTTCTTCATCTCCTTTCCGGCTGTGCCTACTCCCCTGAATCCATTGCCCTGGAATACAGTTGCAACATTCACCTCTACAATTAATTTGGCCCTGAGTAGGCTCAGTGTGTGCTGGCTATACACTAATATGGAGGTGATTATTCCAGAGCATATGATGAAGATTTTCTCTCTCCTCTTATACAACAATTTGGTTGTATCACACAAGTATGGTAGCTTTTGGAATGCTACCTCACTCTGTAGCTCTCATCATTTAATCAAAGTAGATATGGTACAAAGAAGTGATGTATGGGTGTTGGTGTGAGGGAAGTGACCCCTTTTTAAAGATGAATGTCAGCTTGCCTCTTTGGGAACGGGCAGTGTTTCAGAGAAAACTTGGGGGGGAAAGCTCAAGCTGTGCATCTGGTCCTCTTACTTGCATGCCAATTAATTATTTGGATCACAGCCTTAATGTGTAAGCACAAGCCTAGCGTAACTTGATTTCATTACCAATAACAAAAAAGCCCCCAACACTTTTCATAGATTGTCAGAACATTAAAAGAGAAGCAAGCAATGTAAACTATGTAATGGTTGTAATTATGTGTGGTATTGATTGCGGTGTCATGGTTACGTGATGTGAAGGTTATGCATAGAGCGCCAGGTATCATGCCTGAATTCCCAAGGCTAGCATTTGTTTTTGCTTGAACATTTATTTTATTTTGTTCCCGCCTCTGGAGGAATTAATATTTAGACTCACTGCTGCCTAGATGGCTTAGAACTTTTATTTGGTCCTAATACATTTGAAAGGGATTCCATATCCCAAAAGACTTCTCCCAAGAAACAAGCAAATATTTTACAGGAGTGAAACAAGGCTTTATATCTTGCAGAAATAAAATAATGAATAGTTTAAATTTATGATTTTGTTGGTTGGTTTTTGAATTTCCTTAACTCCAAAGAACATCAGTGTGAAATATGACGACATAAGAACAAAATACATCAACCATCATTAAAAAAACACACCAAACTGAACATTTAATTAACAAGATAGTGTGATGTGCAGCCCTGCTAGGGATAAGAGTCCCAAAAATGAAATGCAAATGCATGGGAAAATGAGTGTCTTCAGTTGAATCTGAGAACCAAAAATATGGAAGACAGACATAACTAAGGGGAGATTATTTCAAAGTCAAGAACCCACCACAGAGAAGGCCCTTTATGCATCCCCTCTCCATGAATCGTGGTAGGGATTGCAAGCAGAGCCCCACTCACCCCCCCCCCCCGATATTAAGGATTGCAGTGACTGGTATTAGAAGATGCACTGCTGCATTTTATCAGGACCAGAGCAATTTAGGGCTTTGTAAACTGCTATGAGCACCTTGAATTGGGCCTGGTAGCACATAGGCAACCAGGACACAGCATCTAGCATTGGTGTTACACTATCCCATCTCACTACTCAGCTACTTAATCTGGCAGCAGTATTCTGCACCTGACCATGTTCCAGGACATCTTCCAGACCATGTTCAAGGACATCTTCATGTAGAGCATGTTGCAGTCCCACAGCCATGAGATATCCAGAACATGGGTTATTGATAACAGACTGTCTTGGTCCAGGACAGCTATAGTTGACAAACCAGCACTCCTTGCCTACTCAAATAGTTCCTCTTATAGCTCCCATCACGTGGGTGGCGCTGTGGGTTAAACCACAGAGCCTAGGACTTGCCGATCAGAAGGTTGGCGGTTTGAATCCCCGCGACGGAGTGAGCTCCTGTTGCTCGGTCCCTGCTCCTGCCAACCTAGCAGTTCGAAAGCACGTCAAAGTGCAAGTAGATAAATAGGTACCACTCCGGCAGGAAGGTAAACGGCGTTTCCATGCGCTGCTCTGGTTCACCCGGAAGCTGTACGCTGACTCCCTCGGCCAATAAAGCGAGATGAGCACCGCAACCCCAGAGTCAGTCACGACTGGATCTAATGGTCAGGGGCCCATAGCTCCCATTGTTCAGTTGTGTTGATTAGTGGTGACATTTCTTTTTAGAGTGGTAGATCAAAAACAATCTGATCTAATCTAGAAAATTAAAATAGGTTAATATTCTAATCCGAAGGCAGTCACTAGCCATGGCATAAGGAACTTCTACTTGTAAAGATGACTGTAATTCAATGTGGAAGTGAAAGTTTGACATCACAATGGCTTGTATTGTTTTCATAACATTAAAGGCTATATTTGCTGTTTGTCTATAATTCCTCCCTTCCCTACCCACGCTAAGGTGTGAGATGGAGCCCAGAGTGCAGCAGAGGGGAGGTGCTGCTATGTTTGCCAGCCAACATGAGATGGTCAAGGTCTTAGTACATTATAGTTAGCCTGTGCAATCTAGAGACTTCATGCTGATGTCACTAAAAGGGTTGACATTAGATGCCCCTATTCTATCTGTGCATGATCAAAGATTTGGGAACTGTGCAGGCAGTCACAGATTACTCTTTAGGTCAAGTGCCAGTCTCAGATAATGAGATTTCAAGCTCTATTTCTGGATTCACTGATAAGCTCCCACATTGCACAATTTGTATATTATACCATCCATGTGTTAAAGTTCTGCTGCTTTCAATGTGACTTTATTTAGTTGGAAAGGAGAGTTTTCAAACTGGCTAGATTGTGCCCTGCATTTTTACCAACTCTTCCAATCTTACAGCAGTGAACTCCATTTATATATATTTATGATAATTGGAGATGAGTTATATACTGTCCACCTATTACACTGGACAAAGTAGGCTTGAGCCATTGCACCCAGTGTGAGAGAAAAGTGTGTGCTGCATTTCTAGATTTTATGATATCAGAAAGAAAAACCACTCCTAAAATATGGCTGTGCTATCCATCAATGCTGCAATGTTCAGATGATAAAAAGAAATTGCATTTTATTATTGTATCTCTAAATCTCTTAATATTAAGCTAAGCTTTGTGGTTTGGAAAGGGAAGAGAATGCCCCTGACTCATGATTTTCAAGCATTCGAGCTTGGCAAGCTTGAATAAAAGAAAATTGATGTGCAAAATATCCACTGCAGTGTTTATACTAAAGGCTGTTTTCTGCATGTGCCAAGAATAGATTACAGAGATGTGTAGAATAGCAATGTCTGTCGTTCTCTAAATTGTAATGTATTTTGTGGTAATTTCATAAAGCTAATAGAATTTCTGTTATTTGTAACAGCAAATGAGAGCACATAGATTTAGTTTATTGTTTATTTATTTATCTGCACCCCCCCCACCCTGAGTTTATTTTGGATCCTGAGGAGGTGTATAGGGTAAATGTATTGATTGGGTTGTCATGTTTCACACCATGCCCACTGATTAATTTGCATTACTTTTCTGTCTTGCAGGCAGAGAATTCCGCACTGGCTATGGAAAATGAAAATCAGAGAGAACAGTATGAACGTTGCCTTGATGAAGTAAGGTGGATCAGTGTTTTGTCACTTTTCCAATAAGCAACCCTTCCCTTTCTTATTGGGTTACATTTTTATTTGTTAATCAGTTTATAATAAAATAATTCCGAATATACTAATTATGAACAATTTTTTTTAGTTTTGTTTAGGATTCTAGATTTCCCTTGGTACATACACAGGATTAAAAAATAAATAAATTCAGAAGTAGAAGCAGTGGAATTAGCTCCCTTTGAGACAAAAGAGTTTTTTGGGGGTTTTTTAAAGGTCTAAAGTTAAATACTGTTATTAGCTTCACCTAGAAATCCTGGATGGAATGATAGATTTGATTCCCATGTAGTGTGGTCCCGTGGTGCTTCTGTTCTTTTACTGAGAGGATCTACCCGAGGAAGTTTGTCTTTAATATGGGTTGGTTAATTTAAATCCATAATGCAACACTGAAAAGTCATTGGATCTTTGCATTTATCTTCAAGACCCATGCTCACTTTGAACAAACCAACTCTGTGATGCCATTGACTTACATTTTTAGAAGTACAGCAATAGATTATGGTAATAGTAATTATCCTTTTTACCCATGAAATATTCTGCATCCCAAATGAAAAAGGATTTTCCAAACCATTTTCTTCTTTTGTTGGCCTTAATTAGGCATGAACAATCTAAGGCATTCCAGACAACTTGGAGATTTTACATCCCAGAATAATATCAACTTGGATTGTGACCCATGTCTAGTTCTATTTCCTCCCCCCCTCCCAAAATCACCTAAGCTCAGTCTGCAAGTTTGTATTTCCCAGATCAGCTGGGAAACTGTTGATACTGAAAGTTATTGAGTCTCTGTCTCACAAGACCCTGCTTAACCACCTGAGTTTAAGACATTGCGTGGACAGGCGGAGTCCCCAGATCCTGCACGGTCCCCCCGTCATGTGGAATAATGACTCAAGACAACGTGCTATGGGATTAAATTGGCCACAACTTTATTAAATTTCAAATGTGGGTAGACCTTGGCTCAGGCATTGGGCGTTCTCCCTCCCTGGTCCCCAGCCGGGGACCTAGGGAGCATCAGGGTTATCCAGTGTGTGTGTGGGGGGATGGGCCAGCTCTGGAGAACATATGTTCAAGCAGAGATGGCCGCCCCCGTAACGCCGCCGCCGCAGGAGAGAGCAATGACGACCTTTCGGTGTACGGCCAAAGCCTCCCTTCAGAAAACCCCTTTAACGGGGAACCCTGGTATCGCCGCTGCAAGAGGAAGATGGACAAAAGGATTCCGCCCAAGGCCTGATACCGCCAAAGTTGTGACGTTTTGCTACGGGAAAGGCGAAACCTGCCAATGCAGGGGAATTTCTTTCCGGCCCTTTAACAGCGACCTTAGCGTAGCAGTGCCCGCATACCTGTGAAGAAAAGTTAACCTGCAAAACCTGTGAAGAAAAGTTAACCTGCAAAATAAGACATTAACTGAGGGTGGGTAGGGTGGGAGAAGCTCTGGAGCCAAGTGAGGATTCCTAGGTAAGATCCTCCCTCTATTGTGTGGGCAGGTAATCCCTCCCCTACCTGGCCTGGTCTCCTTGGCAACGCTTCCCCCAGGTGGGATTGGACAACTGACTGAGGTAGGCGGAGACCTCCAGGTATCACACCTTAGGGAAGGCAAAGCCAAGCCTATGTTGTTGGGGCCGCTCCAGATCTAGGGGCTGCACGCGCCCACGCAAAGGGCGCCCCCCGTTTTAAGCGGGGAGCGGTCATTCTCATCCTGTTCTTCTAAGAGCAAATCTTGAAAACTGAAATAGAGATTGTAGGGATTCTCCCCCCATTTTTTACAATATTTGTCAGAAGTAGCTTTGAAGAATATGTTTAGACATTCATTTTCTTGGGAACTTCCTATGTCAAAGGTTATAAAACTAGGTCCAGCTATAACCATTTCCCCCAGCTGGGAGACTTTCCACACTATCCCTTCCACCAAGAAACCTACTACTGTAAAGTGGCGTAGCGTGGGTGTGCAGGGGGGGGCCGGGCGCAACATCTGGGGGGGGCACGCTCGCACTCGCAGCTCTCTGCCCCCTGCTAAAATCCATGGGTTAGGGGGCGCAAATTACTTGCTGACAACCCACGCTACGCCACTGCTACTGTACCATTAAGTACCGCATATAGGTTGAGGGTACTTGCTGTTTTGGAGCAAGTTTCTACAGAAACTTTTCAGCTAGGATATAGACCTATTTAATAAACTGTTGCTTCTGATTATATGGATTTGGGGGTTTATCAAGCAGGGAAAAATATAGCCACAACTACAAAATTCAATTCTTTTGCTCACACAAGAATTATATTCTATGTAGTTTGAGGTGAAAGTGTTCCCAGCACTATGCTACTGCATACCTAGAAGTGACACACAAATCTTCTGATCTCATGTGGGCATGCACAAGCGAGCTGTTTTATTTTTTCCAGTGGCTGTGGCAGAAAACTTTAAGGCTTCTGATCAGCCCATATTGATGCCAGGTTTATGGTATGAATTTTGGAATAGGTTTATGGGCAGATTAATAGCACAAGGGTTTGCTGCTGGGCAGACAACATACATTGGAGAGTTGAGCAGTTGTAGGTGATCACAAAAGTGGCACTTCCCATCTCAATAATATCAGCTGTATAAACTTTAATTTGATTTGGTGGCATGGGAATTACTCAGCTGTTTCAGACTTTGTGTATAGGCACAAAACCTCATCAAATAAACTGATAGACAGAGCTGAGGTGCAAAATTGCTGGATTCAGGCCCTCATTATTATTTAAAAATCTTAATGTCCCTTTTGTGCATATGCTTTCTTCTCTGTTTATTATAAACCTAACCTTCATAACTGCATTACAAATTCTTGCCCTGAAATACAATTTAATATTCTGTGAGTGTATCTACCCATAAAATTCAGTCGTTGTAAAGGGTGGGGTGGGGAGAATCAGAATGTGAGACAATTACAGTCGCTTATAAATTCTGATAGTAATCCTAACAAACAATTGTTTTGAAATTAGTTGTCTATCTCTGCTATTTCCTCTAAAGTAGATAGATCAATCATTTGGATTGAACTTGAAAGTAAATAGCACTGCAATGCATTATATAAGGATGAGCTTCATTTATTTAAAATTCAATACATATATCTATACATTCTAAACCCATCTCCTTGTCTCTAGGAAACCTAATGCAAGAAACAGGATTACCTTCTTCTACCTCAGGGGCCTGAGGTTTAAATGCTTAATCCTAGTTTCCTATTCTGGAAACTGATTGTCAGTTTTTTGTCAAGAAGTGGTATAATATTTATTCATGTTATTATGCCAGTAAAGATTTATGTCAGACTCAGCTGCATTCTATCAGGGCAATGTGATACACCACACTATAACATCTTAAAATTACTATACTAGCATTTGCAGTTAGCCAGACAAAATATAAAGATCCCACCACTGTTTAACTTGTATTTGAAAGCAACTAAAAGCTGTCATTAACATGCCATGCAAATAAGATAATAAAAGCTTATTCTTATTCTTCGTCATTCGAAAACATGACCAGGTCACTGGAAATATATCCCTGATTATTTTAGCTCTGTTGCTATTCTTTCTTAGATTGGCCAGAAATCCTCCAAATCGGTTATGGTGTGTTTCTTTAAATTAAGATGATGGGGAAACTACTTCAGCTTTTCCAAGTATAAAGATCTTGGATTCTGCATGATGGTAAAGGGATTATTGTTATTCTACCCCATTCATTTCAGTAAGAAGGAAATGCATTGTCAATGGAGTAGGGGGGAGCCATGATCAATTAACATGTTGTTGATGGACTGAAATCAGCAATGGCATGAATACTAATTGTATTTGCTATATTTATTTCCATTCTGGGCATGGGACGAAAAAGCGAACATCAGCAATTTCCTTTTCCTGTTTCCACTTTCATCAGAATTCTCCAACATCCCTTGCCACTAGGTTGCCTTACCTTCAGCTACGCAGATCAGAAGTGCTTGCACTGCTCCCTCTTCTGCTTATGCCACTCGGCACAGCTCTCAATGACTATGCAGGCAGAACTGCTGCAAATGACTTGGACACAGTCTGAAGAACCTTGTAGGGTTTTGAACATAGCTGTTTGTGTGTTTGTTTGCTTGCTTGCTTTCCTGCTTGCTTGCTTGCTTGCTTATTTATTTATTTATTTATTTATTTTACTAATAAGTGGCTTCATGTCATTTCGTAAAGAAATTGATGGGTTTGTTCAATTTTTCAGGTACACCAAACAATGTTACAACTAAAAATACATGCTAGAAGGAATGCTGTTGGATGTCAGTTATTAAAGCCTATAGGGCAACACACATGGATTTCAGAGATGCAATATATTTACTGCTGTGGGTTATTATGGCTGCAGTATTAGTCTGTGTCTTGTATTAAATCATGTACAGGACTATTTTATGTGATGGTTTATTCCCTAGTTGCCTTAGGTGAGAGACCAGTTCTGGAAAGGGAGAAGTGATAATGGGTCATGTTATAAGTGTATGAATCAAATCAAACTCTTGGATCATACAGGAGCAGAATTACGTAGGTTGAAATTTCTGCTCATGCTTCAGTTCATATGAGTAGGTTACATTTTTTTTTCAGTGAAGTTGTTGAGAAGAAAGTGGAATTTTGTTTTTAACTGCTAGGTATGCTTGTTTTCAAATGAACAAGCTTCAGATATAATAGGGCTCTGCTTTGACAACATAAGGTTTTTTAGTGTGTACAAAAATAGGTCATTTTTTGAACAAAATAAGGTATTAGATAATTACTGGTAAATGTGTGATACAAATGTTAATATCTGGTGGTTTTTTTAAAAAAAAATCTAGTTGTATACACAATTCTACTAATCGATGTTTTGTAATCTGATGCAAATAAATATAAAGTGTGGTGTGAGTGCCATCCAAGCACATTTGATGACTGTAGGCATTTTAATTTTTAGTGGCACTTAACAGTATCTTGCTGTCATGACAGATGTTCTGTTTTGTCAATATTGAATCAAGAAACAATTAGACCTCATGAAAACATCCAGGGCCCGGCCTTCTGCTTGAACAAAATTGATGATATCTCTTTCAAAATCAGTTGAATGGTACTGGTTTTTTCCAGTCCTGTGACTTACACTACTCGAGAATTTGGGACAAAATGAGGTTTTCAAGGGAAGTGGTAGAATCTGAAACTCTATTGAAGATAAGAGAAGTTTTTTTAAAAAAAACCTCCAGGTGTGCCTAAAGTGTACGAACGCAGGAAGCTGCTTTTCACCCAATCAGACCATTGATCCATCTGGTTCTGCACTGTCTATAGGTAAAGATAAAAGGTAAAGGGACAGTAGTGGAAGAAGGGATGCAGCATGGGACGTGTGTGGCGCGTGGCCTGTAGGGCGCCCTAGCCGCCACCTCCATCCCAGTCGTGGTCGTCCTCCAGAAAGGGAGACAGCTGGCCCCTGCCCAGTGGGTGGCTTGCCCTACCCCCATGGACAGCTAGCACCGCCCTATGGTGGCTAGCACCTCCCCCGTGCTACTCCGCTGCCCCTGGATGGTTAAGTCCAGTCAAAGGGGACTATGCGGTGCGGCACTCATCTCACTTCAGGCTGAGGGAACCGGCGTTTGTCCACAGACTGCTGTCCAGGTCATGTGGCCAGCATGACTAAACCGCTTACGGTGCAACAGGACACCGTGATGGAAGCCGTAGTGCACAGAAATGCAGTTTACCTTCCTGTCACAGCGGTACCAGTTTACCTACTTCCACTGGTATGCTTTTGAACTCCTAGGTTGTCAGAAGCTGGGACAGAGCAACGGGAGATTACCCCGTCGCACGGATTCAAACTGCAAATGTTCAAACTTCAGTGTTACTCAAACTTGGGTTGCCAGCTGTTGTTGGACTACAACTTCCATCATCCCTAGCTAGCAGCTGAGTATACAGGTTTGATAAATACTGGTCTATACTAAGTAGAAGTGTCTCTTCAGGGTTTCCAGGTCTACCTGGAGATGCTACAGATTGAACCAGGACTTTCTGCATTCAAAGCAAATGCTGTATTACTCAGCTATGACCCTTAGAAAGCACACACAAACACCATCTGATGCACGGCTCAAATGTCCTTTATTTATTCTTACAGGTAGCCAACCAAGTTGTACAAGCACTACTTACTCAGAAGGTAAGTAATTTCTCCTTTTTGTGAGACACTGTTAAATGTTATAGTTACCAAGGATACTTAATTAGAGTTATCAAAGATCTTTATTCAATAAAATTGGTGCTAATTAGAGATTTATTCTGTAATGAAATATCAGCTTAACCAGAGGATTTTCCTTAGGGAGAAAATGGGAGAAAATGGATAAATTCCCTCTCCATGTCTTCTCTGATCCCATTAATTAGTAGCACATACATGCATATTCAGCTAATAGAATTTGAAATTTTAAACATGCACATATACTGTGACATGTATTCAACCCTTTGTATACTGGCATGTATTCTATCAATATTTAATTGTATTTTAATGCTTGTTTTTTCTATGCTTTTAGTGGTTCTTGTTTTTATCTGTAAGCTTCCTTGAGTCCCATCAGGGGAAAAGGCAGAGTTGTTGTTGTTGTTGTTGTCGTCATCGTCGTCGTCATCTTTTATAATAAGTGCATTTATTACTAGATGAATTTATTCTATATTTATTTTCTCTATCAGAATTGTATGCTACTCTTCCTCCAGGGGGATTAAAGCACAATCCCCTTTTATCCCTGCAATGGTTTGAGCTGAAAGAGAAGCCCAAAGTCACCAACTTTGGATTTGAAGCTATATCTTCCTTGTCAAAGTCCAGTAGTTGACATGTTCCTAATGAACTCATTCTATAAGTGCCTGTCCTTATGCCAAAATTGTATCCCCACCCCTGCTATACACAAGAAAGAGAGAGATTATCATGTTCAGGGGCAATGTCAAGGTTTGAAATACAAACAAAATACTTTAGGAAAAATCCCAGGGCTGTGGAATCCAAAAAGAGCAGAGTGAGAACTGAGCATGCTGACAGACATACAACATTTGGATAGGGAAAGGGAACTGAGTAACTGAAAACCTGAACAGAAGCACTCCACATTGCAGCATTTCCTTGCAGATCCCACTAATATGTATTTGGCAAAGAGAAAACTTTGTACAGATTGCCATTTATTTGTCTTTCCTGGTCTCACATCATTTTTGTTATTGGGAGGGTGGGAGTTACATATTCCTCTATTTCCATTTGCCAATATTAGGCTTTTTTTCCTTTTCCTTTTTTTGCTGTAAATTTTGCTGTATTTGTTGTTGTTAAGCTTTTTGAGTGGCGCTTCTGCCTCAAAAATTATTTTTCTGCAAAGCTATCTGGCTTCATTTCTTGATCAGCAATTAACTCTCTGTGGCTCCAGTTTCTACTTAAAAGTATTGTCTGCAGAGTGTGCATGTGTGTCTAATAGGTAGTATAATACTGGGACATCGGCATCCAGTTACCCTCCTACTGCACAGGGGGAAATGCCAGCACAACATTCTCAGCAATGCACAGTCTGATGACTCTATGCACAAGCCTAAGCAAGAGCAAACTGGTGTTCTGGAGGTGGGGGTTATTGTATTCAACACAAAAGTGACAGGAAAGAGGTGGATCTACTGCCTATCTAAAAGTTTCTTCAAACAAAATTTATATACTGCTTGAAGTGGATTACAAAAAAATATTAAAACTATCAGTAAAAACAGTTTTTAAAAAGGTAATCAAAGAGATTCTAGTCCCAATCACTTTGTGGAGGATAAGGCTATTAATGGTTGCTTGTCACCATAAGGGTAAAGGTAAAGGGACCCCTGACTGTTAGGTCCAGTCGTGGATGACTCTGGAGTTGCGCGCTCATCTCGCTTTACTGGCCAAGGGAGCCAGCGTACAGCTTCCGGGTCATGTGGCTAGCATGACTAAGCCACTTCTGGCGAACCAGAGCAGTGCACGGAAACGCTGTTAACCTTCCTGCCGGATTGGTACCTATTTATCTACTTGCACTTTGATGTGCTTTCAAACTGCTAGGTTGGCAGGAGCAGGGACCGAGCAACGGGAGCTCATCCCATTGCGGGGATTCAAACCACTGACCTTCGGATCGCCAAGCCCTTGACTCTGTAGCTTAGACCACAGCGCCACCTGCATCCAATTAATGGTTGCTTGTCACCATAGCTATGGTCTAGCCCCATTGTTGGAGACTGTATGCCTTTGGATACCTGTTTCTGAGTATCACAGCTGTGGAGACTATTTTTCCTCTCAAACACTCCCAAAGGCATCTTGTTGGCTGCT
Source organism: Podarcis vaucheri (assembly GCF_965113315.1). NCBI lineage: Eukaryota > Metazoa > Chordata > Lepidosauria > Squamata > Lacertidae > Podarcis > Podarcis vaucheri. The sequence goes on along the minus strand of NC_138759.1, from coordinate 98,775,458 downwards.
ATCGCAGGGTGCTGGGCTACATGGACCATTGGCCTGGTCCAGGAGAACCTTCCCTGTGTTCGTGCAGACATACAGCCTGCAGTTTTTCTTACAGTTCTTCAGATGAAGGCTATTACACACAACCTTTAATCTCATATGAAACATAAAAGGCTTCCCTGTACCTGGTCAGAGAAAGAGATCTTTCCCACCATCCTTTGCCAGGTTTTCCATTTGGTGTTTTTTTAATGGGAGATGTGTGAGTTTGAACCTGGGGCCTTCTGTGTGCAAAGTATGCATTCTTTCCAGAGCTACAGTCTGTGACCATGTGTCCATTGTGGTGCTGGGACGTGATTGTGAACTAACACGCCTCGTCCCGCTTTGTTTTCATCTCCATAAAATGTAACACATGAGAGGCATCTTAGAAGGAATGAGGAGATGCCTTTGGATGTGAGTGTGTATTGCAGGGACGGGGGGAGGGGAGAGATATAGCGGTATTGTGAGTTATTTTATGCAGGCATCAACACTGGGTAAGGTTTAAATATCTTCAAGTGCAGAGAAATACACATTATTATAAGTTGCAGCTTCTTTCCGTATCCATCAGTACCAGCATATGTGGGTGGGGCAGAGTGTTACAGCTGGGTGAGGATGGGGCATGGGAGCAACAAGATTGGTGTTTTGCTGCACTGGTGGGAATGCTGAATTGGTGGCAGTAGTCCTGTGAGTGCAGTGCTATGGCCTGAACCCCACCCCGTAAACAGCAGTGATGTTGGTATCAGGAGACAAGCTCTGCCCCACTACACACTGATATCCATGTATTGTGACTATAAATCTAAATGCATGCTGAGCAGTCCCAATGGCCACTTAATCCCAGGAGAAGTTCCAACCAACTAGGACAGGAAATCCTGGCAATCAAGATTGTTGCTGACTGTTGTACTGTATAATATAGCTGGCGGGGGGATCTGTTGCTGGAATTGTCATTTCAGTGTTGTTTTTCTAAATTCTCAATTAAAACAGACTAGCCAACCCTAGAAACAAATCAGAAATGCATTCATTTTCTCTTGTTATGCAATTTAACAGGCCATAAATACAAGTGCATACACAAACCAGATTAGCATTCTGCAATATAAAAAAAGCCCATATGTTGTGGCATATTCGCTGGTATATTGATCTCAATATATTTATACCTTATTTAGAAAACAACATGCTTTCTTTTTTAAAAACAAAACAAATACAAAATGGAGTTGAAGTGGGGAGAGTCTCGTGAGTTATTTATAACTCCTTTAGGACAATTTTTTTCCATGACAACCCTTTTTGTCAATATTGGAAGACACAGGTACTAAGGACTCCTTATGAACGAACTAAGGATATAGATTAAAATGTATTTAATAATGTGATTTGCTTAGTATTGATGAAATTTAACAGACGCTAGCCTACTGCTGAGTAATGCTGCTTAATTTAATATCCTGAAGGGGAAACACAAGGCAGCACTCTAAATGTTAATGAATGTTAACTGTTACAGCCCTCCTAATGCCATTTGGACTGAGACTATTTATAAGAAAGGACAGGAAGACAATACTGTACAGTAAAAAGGAAATTAGGCTCTTTGGGTCAATCACAAATGGCTCCTATACAAATCGAAGTAATAACTGGTAAACAGATAAGTCTTCTACCACACTGCAGCAAGATGGAACAAGTAATGTCACCAAGAGATAACACACCTCAGGGGCATTATGAGATACAGAGGGAATCTGAAGAGCTCTCAAAGACTCCAGAAGAGTAATACTGTGCAGTATCACCAACTATGTATATTACACTGTGAATTTGGAAATACCCCTCAAGGACTAATTTTTTGTTTAAATTAAATACATACTATAATAATGTAAGGGATGAAGTACTGCATACCCAGAAGTATATGAGAAGCTTCTGTTCCGCCGAGAGATCATGGTGACACCAACTGAGAGAGCAAAACCTTGAGTGATTTATCAATGTCACTGAATCCTTGAGATCAAATTTATAGTTTGAAGTGGGTACTTTGGAGGAGATCGTTCCTTATAAGACATATGGAACTCCTCCAGTGAGCCTAGTTTTTGAGTGAAAATATGAAGGAAAATATATTAAATTGGGAGTTCTGCCTCAGAGCACTGCATTTTGTTGTTGTTTTGTTTCCATCATTTCCACAAGTTACGGTTTTACTTAAGAGGCATCTAAACACCGATAGGGGAATAACAGACCAGCAAACAATCATAAACATTTCCAGAAAATATTTCATGCCTTAAGTTTTAAGACTAGCTTCTAACTTATTTCATTTAGCCTCTAGCCAGGAGCTTCTTTGGCTGGAATCCTCTTGCCATGTTATTTCACATTGCAGATAATTTTGAAGGGAAATTAAAGCTGGGCTGGACTTACCTGTCTTAACAACTTTCACTCTTTAGTTTCCTCTCACACTGAAACAGAAACATTAGAACAGTGCTGGACCAAACAAAAGGCCATCTAATTCAGCATTGTGTTTCTCATAGACACCTCTGGGTAGACCACAAGTAAGACAGGAAGGAAAAAAACAACTCCCATTTTTCCTTGCAGGCAACTGGTTCTTAGAGGCATACTACTTGAACCTGAAAGTTGCATGTCCATATTCAGGAGATCAGATTGGTCCACTGTCATGGTAGTTTAAGATTCAGTTTAAGGCCTGAAGCCTGGTAATGTAGTTGCTGTTTCCAAGTAGGCGTCATGCCTCAGCAGCAACATCTACAATTAGCAACTCAGTGGAAGTAAGACGGATTGTGTGGAAGTACCCAGGCTAGCACCATTTCTCCTAGTAAAATCAACATTGTGACATTAGAAGTGATCGTGAGTTGGTTCAGATGCTACCTTCAAGCCAAATTTGGCCCCATTTTGCGAAACAGAACTAAAACACTCCAGCTCTTACCTGCCCACATGGTTCACCAGCCCTACCTTTACCAGCCCCATGTGGAGGACCAGTGAAGACCAGCATGCCCTTGCTGGCTTCATGTATTTTGCCAGGTAGGCCTAACCACATAATCTAAACTGATTCTATCTGAACCACATAACCCATGTGGCTGCTGATTATATTCGCGACTGTTGTAGTAAGGAGCCCAGCCATGTATAAATTGCAAGCATACTATTATGGTATAATAAAATCTAATTCCAATGATGATAATAGTAACCTTCACTATATTATTGACCTATGTTCCTTTTTACACTAGGATAGTAGTTTGTCTCCATATGTTAGGGGGCTGTTTTATGGCCTAATAGGTAAATGTGGAGTTGTTTTAACACCCAAGAAAAACAATATATTGACTGTGGTGGAGGAGGAGGAAACATGTAATAGGAATACAGTACTACTAAGAAGAAGTGCTATGCTATACAGGTTCCTGCTCCTTCTGGATTGTGGAAAACAATAGAGATGGATATTGAAAGCTCTTCATAGCAGAGGATTGGCATGGAGGGAGGTGAAATATATATTCATATTGAGTTCAGACATTTTGAACTCTTCCTAGTAAGTCCAGCCAGGTGATAACCTGCCCCAGATCATACTCACTTCTTTTAAGAACTTCCAGTACTCAACACCTTAGTAGTAACATCTGCAGCTAGAAACTATGTGGCCTTAAAAGAGAAACTGTTCCTATGAGGAGATTGGATGTTCTAGAAAAGTTATGGGAAACCCGTTGACCTCCATATGTTGTTGAACTCTGTCTTCCATAAGCCCCAACCCACATGATGAGTAGTCAGAAATGATAGGAGTTGTAGTCCAGCATCCTCTGGAGGTTACAGGTCCCCCACTTCTATTCTTGAGCCTAGGAAGCATCTGTCTCATAATGTGAGGGGAATCATTTTACATCTACTTTTGCCTTAAAAAAATAAATCCTCCTATGAACAACTGTAGTGCTAAAGCACCTTTTTCCAATAGTTGGGCAATCTAACAACTTGCGTTTTATTCTTTTTTTAATAATAAATGCGGGAGAGGAGAGTTTAGCTTTTGAAAGGAATGGTGCGGAGAAGGTGTTACTTGGCCTGTGGTTAGTTTGAATTGCTAGTTCTCGTGAAGCGCTTCTTCTTCTTTTGACTGTGGGGTTCAGTCTCAATTGGAGCAACTAGTCTTACAGTGAATTTGTTATCTGTTAGAACCTCATAAGGACTGTCCTTAGTGCTTTTGCTTGGTTAAATTTTATATATAATGGCTCCCCATAAAAGGTCTGAGATGATGCAGTTATAGAGGGATTTCTGTTTGCAGAATTAGAGGATTTAGAATTTTGCTACACTTCAAATAAAAGATAGCATTGCCTCCTTGTCACTTTGGAAGGCAGAGAATGTATAACTTGGTTCGCCTTAGGGGTACTTTAAATAAGCACTCCACTCGTAATGTGCTCAGGCAAAATGACTTCTTAATTCATCCAGCCTTACCTTTGAATTAAAGCTAACCCACATTTTTTACAGCTTTCATTTAACAAAAGTGTCTCATTGTGTTACCTCTTCTTCTCTGTTCACCGTGCTGGCTTAGGCACAGCAGACCAAGAACAGACAAAAAAAGACTATTTTTGTGAACATTCTGGCCTGCTACTTCAATAGGTTCATATAACTCAATTTATTGTTAATTCTGTTAACAAGTAAATATGTGGGAAGCTGCAAGACTTTTCATTGTGCTTTGCGCCCTTCAAAAATAAAATACAGGAATGTAGGTAGTTAGTGCAGCTGTTCTCATGTTTAGGAGAAGCAAACTGATATTTTTATTTTATTTTATTATTAATGCAGCATATAATGGAAATTCCATGTTACTGAGCCATCTCAACAGTTTCCATTGTAGGCCTGAAACGGAAATTGACAATTGGATGGATGAGGGCAAAATGATGGCTCCTGCCCATAATATGGGCAGAAGAAACGTCTTTACTTAGTTTCAGGGGGATTGTAGGTGGGTTGCCAAGGAACCCAAGCTGCAGATCTACTTAACCTTAAATTACTTTTTTTTTATTTGCCCATGGAATGACTGAGCATACACCAAAGCACAATGCCATTGAGACCACAACCCACCCACCTCCTTACTTTGCCCATATGCTCTTGTTTTAGTTGCAATGTGCATGTAAGCAGCAGTTCTTAACATTAGATTGTAGGCATGATGGAGCGCTGGGCTGAACATATATACAGTGTACTGGGCCCAGAAAATCCTGTTGGAACCCTAGTTTCTAGGGACTCATCCAAGTGGTTTTCCCCTTTCCCACTCCCTTCCCAGGGAAAACCTGATCTTTAGTGCTCAATCAGAGCAAACATCAATTCAGAGAAAACCTGAATTGTCATTTGCTCCAACTGAGTGCTAAAGAGCAGCTTTCCTTGGGGGGAAAGCAGCAGGACAAGAGGAAGTGTGGATGAGGCCTAGGTCTCTACAGCTATGTACTGGCTGCATTTCCTGGAATGTCTTTGGAGTGATGCCAAACTGTGTCCCATTGCATTGCTTCCAGGGTATCCTTGGATGTGTGGTCTGTGGGAAGTGGCACAAAACTGCTTCCACAGCTTCCCATTAGTCCTCACCCCTTCCCCCTTGAAGTGCAGGGTGTGTTTTGCTGGGAGCACAGACATTGGGAAGGGAGCATTAACCCTTTCCTCCCTCACTTCCCAACAAAATGAAATCCCCTTAAGGATAGGCATGTGGGATGCTAGATTTAGTAAAGAACCTGACTGCCCATGGGAGGGATGAATTGTTACAACTCCTAGACAACTATCTGGAGAATGGAGTGGCCTTCAAGAATTCAGAAGCTCACCATTCTTTAATACAACAGAACAGATGAATGGGCCTGCATCAACACATGCATGCCTACTGTGAAAAGGAAGAAGTGGATAGGAAAGCAGATTCAGTATCTTGCTCATATAGCACATACATATTTGTGTGGTGATTTAATACCTCAGTGTCTGTGTATCCAGATGATACTTGAGATATAATTTTGTGTCTGGTAAGTCTCATTGGAGTATCATCACAACCAATGCATCCAACTGTTGTTGGGAAGGAACATATCCATAGAGGGGATGTATATGCTGTCAATTCTACTTGATTTACAATGAAGCGATTGAGAAGATGAATGTAATATACTCATGTCAAACATAGCTATTCCTGTGGTTGCATATAGTTTTTATCAGTTTTCACCTGGCATAGGTTATGTTTGCCTTTCTCACTGTTTGCTTATGATTGCGATGAAATATGGTCTTGCTTGGTTCATCTTTCTCTGACACACAGTACCACATAGCATTGTTTCTAGAGCGCTGTTGGTTATCCCTCTTGGTTGGGGAAATGAAAATGCAGCTTTCTGAAAGTGCATTACTTTTCATGTTTTCTATTTATTATTATGTATCCAGACAAAATGAAACTAATTAAAACTTTTCTTAAGCTAATAAATACTTGAAAATTGCCAGTCTAAACAAATATACTAGGTATTTAGAAATACTACCTTTTAATTTCTTATGACATGCTATTGCTGAAATTTCACTTTTAAAAATCTGCTTAATTTTAAAAGCTGGGGAGGAATCCATTTGTTTCATCCTAAAGGCAGGAGGAAGTGATGCGGGTGACACTGTGGGTTAAACCACAGAGCCTAGGGCTTGCCGATCAGAAGGTCGGCGGTTCGAATCCCCGCAACAGGGTGAGCTCCTGTTGCTTGGTCCCTGCTCCCGCCAACCTAGCAGTTCCAAAGCATGCAGTGCAAGTAGATAAATAGGTACCGCTCCGGCGGGAAGGTAAACGGCATTTCTGTGCACTGCTCTGGTTTGCCAGAAGCGGCTTAGTCATGGCCACATGACCCGGAAGCTGTACGCCAGCTCCCTCAGCTAATAAAACGAGATGAGCACCGCAACCCCAGAGTCATCCGCGACCGGACCTCACGGTCAGGGGTCCCTTTACCTTTACAGGCAGGAGGGCTTTTAATCTGGCCAACACTTCTAGTGATGGAAGGAGGGATATGGTGTTGCCAATTTCACCTCTTCTTTGTTGCTTCTTCTACACCTGAAAATCTGCTCCAGGTGGTTGAGGGATATTACTGTGCTGTGTGGAAGTTGTTGTGGAGGGAGGGCAGGAGATAAGTGAAAAGCACTTTGCCTCCTTCTGTCAGCAGAGGCCTCCACAAGATCAAGGAGCCTTTAGCAAATAGGATTCCTCCTATTAACAGAATAGGGTAGTGTTCTGTCACAGGCATTAACAGAAGGGTGGTGTTCTGTCACATGCATTATAATATTCATTGACTTTTCAGTTAATATTTTAATTATGTGGGTTGGTTTTTTTTGCTAATTCAGATTTCCTTCCCTGTTCTAGGACCTGAGGGAGGAGTGTTTAAAGTTAAAGACAAGAGTTTTTGATCTGGAACAACAGAACCGAACGCTTAGTGTGCTATTCCATCAAAGAATGAAACCAACATCTGGCTTGCTGCTTCAGGTAGACTTAATTCATGAAAACACATTTACAGTTTAAATATGTGGCATGTTATACTTACTGAAATTACATAACATTAGACAGCTTATGGCAATTTCAACAAGCAAAGTATGACAGTTGATAGGCACAGTGTATTAGAGGGACATTGGCTCTCTGCCATCTGATACTGTTGAAATTGAAAATGTACAAATTCTGGAGGTACATTGAAGCTGGATAAGATAGAGAAGAGAGAGAGAGCTCAGTATGCTTTCTAAAAAAACACTACGAAATCTAAGTCACTTTGGAATAATAAGTAAACAGAGCAACAAGAAGTATAGGCCATGTTGTAATAGGATAATTTCAGTCATGTACCGGTAACTTATTGGATCTTATTGGATGAAGAAGACATTTCTAGTCTAACCAATTAATTTATATAAATTTACAGAATTCTCTCTATCTTTTGGATAAATCTGCACATGTCAATTTATACTTTTTAAGGGGGGAAATGTTTAATGGACTAATGGATTTGGCCTCTTTTACATCTGTTTTTTCTGCACAATTCTTCTCAAATAATGAAAAATCAGCCACAGTGCACTGACAATTGCAGCCTGATCTAAAGCATTGTTTTAGTTGCTACAGTATACTGCTGTTATAACAAAGGCTGTTGTTGGAGGGGTGAAAGTAAGGCCTGTTGAAATCAACATACTCAGTACATGAAATGAATAAAGGGTTAAAAAAGAGAAAGCAATCATTTTTTTTTAATCAAACAAGATGGTCATAACCCAGTCTATTGTGTATTTTTGCATAGAGGGATCCCTGTAGGACACAGCAGAGTTCCTTCTATGGTGTGCAGGCATGGAAACTCACTTGGAAATACCATCAGACAATTTTGGGTGACATTTGAACATGGGAATGATCAAACTATGGATAGGGCAGCAGCACTCACCTCATCCTCAGACCTCTGTTTATGGAAAGCACATTCAATTGAACATGCTTAAAAACCATCTTCAGACCTTTGCAAAAATCACATGAAGATATGAACAGCAGCTCAGGAATACTGCAGGCTGAGCTTGTGTGTGCATACCTACCCCAACCATAGTTTAAGCTGTCATATGTTCAGGCAAATCCTGAACATGGTTTATGTTTATCCCATATGCCAGCTGAACATGCCCCTTCCTCCTACTTGCCTAATAGAATGGGGAGCCCTGGATGGCAATATGAGCAGAGTGCTCAGATCTCACATTTTCTGTGTAGGGTGACATGTTATATTCAATACTTTTGCACATATGCCCAGAAAGGGAACACTCTGCTATGCATCTGCCTGCAGGTAAAGTACTTAGTCCAGTATGCTTATGATGCGGATGCAAATATATCCTGAAAAAATACGGAAATCAGTACCTTAGAATTAGTACCACCTGTGAATATTGATGAGCAATGCTCACTGTTGTCTTCATACTTGTAAAAATACAGATAAATCAATTAAAACCCACGATTCTACAGAGTAGAAGATATATACAATATCGCTGTGTGATGATACATAATCATGACGAGATCGGAAAGATCCAATGGTAGTAGAACTACCTTTCCACCTTCAGTAAATCTTGTTTAATTTAGCACCAAAGCATATCACTTTGGTGTTTTGTCATAGCTGTGAGACTTGCCTTGCCTACCTTGCTCTCCATGCCACTCCTTGTCCTTCATCTGGCATCATTCTAATATTTTAGTAGCCTGGTATAGTAGCCTGAAGTGACAGTATTTTTGGAAGTAACTGTGGTGGGTGGTGGCTAACTAGAGGACTGGCACCTCAGGAACCCCTTCCTCAAATAAGCCCGCCTGGTGCCAGCCTTCATGGTTTATCAGTGTCAGACATTTCAGCTGGTTTTCCTTATTTTTTTTAGTTTTGTTTTTATGACTTTGCTGGATTTTGTTGTTTTTGTGGTTGCTTTTCTGTGGCTTTATACAAGTTCATCATATTTATTGTTTTAATCTACATATTGTCCTGGAAACTGTGCTTCTAAATATGTAGTAATACCATCAGCTAGCAGACATTATATTTGTTTGTTTGTTTTAAAACCACATTAAATGTATAGAGTGTTCTGCAGAAATATAAAGTAATAGGTTTCTGCTCACAGCCTCCTGATCTAAATATATATGAGACAGAATGATAAAAATGGATAAAATATTTCAGAATCTGGGTAATGCTAAATGAAAACAAAAGTAAATAAAGTAAAACTAATGTAATGTTGAATCTACTAAGTAGTAAAACAATCAAATTCAGACAGGAGATCAAGAAGGAAGTGCACAGCAGAATTTTAAATAATATTCTAAAGCTGTGTTTTACCAGGGCAGGATTTTTATCCAGCATCTACCTAACATGTATTGTCTATCCAGGTCTAAGGCAGAAAGACTTTAACATCATCAGCTCCCTTTTAAATGGAGGTTCCATGAATTAAACCTGGGACCTTCAGCATGCAAAGCCGGTACTCAGCCACTGAGCAATGGCCTCTGTCCATAAGCTGAAGTTGTTGCACTTGACCTTTCCCCTTCTATCAATAATTCTATCAATAAAATATCTAAAAACTACATTATTCAGTAACCAATTAGTACTGAAAATGAAATCCCATAAAAAATTAAATATGAAATGATGTTCCATGCAAGTATGCCAAAGAACTTAATTTATTGTATCACAAGAAACCAAAGTTGTGTTTACCTGCCTTCCAGATTTTAACTTTTCCTGTTCTACCTTCTATAAGCATATTCTTACACAGTTTAGTATTTACTTGGTTTGCAGACCTTACATCATTTTTTTTCTTACATTTCCTATTGATTTGTCATAAAGATATGTCCACACTAACACATAGTCATGTAAAGAATTCCAGGACCACACATGGAGCATATTCAGTATAAAAGGTAAATTAGAGAGATGCAGTTATATAGAGCAGAGTTTTTTATGATGAGACTATGTAATACAACCACAATTAAAAAGGATCTGGATATCAAAACAACCCTTTGACTAAAAAAATATATATAATGGTATGTGAGTAACAGAATATTTTTACAGATACAATATGTATACAATGTGGCTCTTTAGATTTAAGTGTACTTATCAAACAAACAGAACTCAGTAAACTTAAAAGTGCATTGGAAATTTCCATATAGTGGCATGAGAATGAAATCTAAAAGCAAAAAAAAAGAGAATTTTCAAACTAAGGCTTGTTATATGGGAGGCATATTAGGTACAGTAAGTATTATAGCAGGTCATAGATACTAGAGCAAGTATGATGAGATCTTGAGTGTGTCTTCTCTGTAGCCTTCATGGCTCAATAGATGTACAATATGCATGTAATTGAATTGGTTTTGACAATTTGAGGTTGAGGGAGAGCAAAAAATAAAGTGGTCTATTGTTCAGATAAAGAAGTTGGTTTATTGTTCAATATAGCTTTCCTATCTGATAGTCACTCCAATACTCCTTCTAGTGAAAGCAATTTGGTCTTTAGTATCTGTCACAATGATGTGGCCCCTGACTTACACATATTTCAGTTGCAGTGCTGTTTAATTGCCCCTGGAACCTACTTTAAAAATAGGTGAGGGTATGAAAATGCCCTATAATACTTGTTCCTTGAAAACTTTAACTGCTACCGCTCTCTGCCATCCTTCTCCAGTAGAAGAGGAACAAATGGTTTTCACTTAGGCATTGGCACCCATTTGGAAATCAACTGTTTAATCATTTCCTTTGCAGTGTGTGTGTGTGTGTGTGTGTGTGTGTGTGTCAAACAGAGAGGAGGATGTCTGCCGGCTCATCTTCATTTTCAAAGCACTGATTAAACCCCAGCACCCAGGAATCTGGAGGAGCCAGGGTACCCACAAACCCATAACAATATAACTACTACTACTACTACTACTACTACTACTACTACTTATTATTATTATTTGTACCCTGCCCATCTGACTGGGTTGCTCCAGCCACTCTGGGCAGCTTCCAGCATATATAAAAACATAGAAAAACATTAAACCCTAAAAAGCTTCCCTATACAGGGCTGCCTTCAGATGTTTCAAAAATGTTATATAATTACTTATCTCCTTCACATCTGATGGGAGGGCATTCCACAGGGTGGGCACTATTACCGAGAAGGCCCTCTGCCTGGTTCCCTGTAACTTCACTTTTCACAGTGTGGGAACTGCCAGGAGCCCCTTGCTGTTGGATCTCAGTGTCCAAGCTGAACAGTGGGGTGGAGATTCTTCTTCAGGTATACAGGGCCAAGGCCATTTAGGGCTTTAAAGGTCAGCACCAACACTTTGAATTGTGCTCAGAAATGTACTGGGAGCCAATAAAGATCTTTCAGGACTGGTGTTACGGTGGTCACGGTGGCTGCTCCCAGTCACCAGTCTAGCCACCGCATTCTGGATTAATTGTAGTTTCCGAGTCACCTTCAAAGGTAGCCCCACATGGAGTGCATTGCAGTAGTCCAAGCAGAAGATAACCAGTGCATGTACCACTCTGTACTATTCTTCCATCTTCCATTCTTCTTCCTCTATGTTTTCTGTGTATGGACACAGAAGTAAACTTTTGAAAATTAGTTATTCTTATAACTAATTTTTGTCACATTTCATCTTCAGAGCGAAACTCAAAATCATTTAGTTATACTACAACAAAGAAGTTAAAACATAATTTAAATTGTTATTTTTGAAAAGTGTGACATGAAAAATTTCAGTACATAACTCATTCCATGTTTTATATAGATACACCTTTTTATGTTCAGCTCCCCCCCATACACATTCCTCACAGATCAAAAGAAAAAATGATTACTCCAGATTTAGTCAATTTCATGTAGTGGAAATTTTCTATAACTATGTTCAAAGGGCTTTACAATAAAACTATTATTAAAAATTACAGTGTCGTGAATTTTGGACAAGTATATATATATGTATATTTGCTTTCGTAGATTTTCACGGGTACAGGAATGCAGGTTTTGGTGTCTTCGGGTGTCTTCCCGAAGTCGGGGTGTCTGTGCGACGTTTCGACGAGGTCTCACTCGTCATCTTCAGGCTGGTGCTTTCGGCTTCTTGTTACTGGAACAGCAGTAACAAGAAGCCGAAAGCACCAGCCTGAAGATGACGAGTGAGACCTCGTCGAAACGTCGCACAGACACCCCGACTCTTACACGGGAAGACACCCGAAGACACCAAAACCTGCATATGTATATTTACATATATACAAATATATACATATATTTACATATATACAAAGTAGTTGCAATAACCTAGAGCCTGGTAATATTGAAAAAGAAATGCTGCTGTTTATCTCAGGGATTTGATTATGCAGATTGGTACATTAATTCCTTGGCACTCGAAATTTGATGCATCCATTTCTGGCAGTGGATGTCACCACAAGGGAAACCTAATTCCCATCATGAGAAGATTAAGTAAACCAAACTCTGACCCAGAAGAGCCAAGCTTTCTGAAAATAACTAGAGTTTCAGTCTCTGAAACACTATGTTCTTACACAGCAAAATACATTGGACTTAATCTGGTAATCTGATCTGAGTATAGAAACTGCATTGACCACAAGGAGATGCCTCACTCAGATTAGGTTTTTCCTACTTTTGATATCTTTGTTCATTTTTATTGCTGCTGTTTTAATTTGCTGGGTTTTTTGTTTTAGTGTACTTTTATGTCACCATTTTTAGATGCTCCCCCTAATATTGCATGTGACCTTTGAGCAGAGAGGTTGCTGATAAATGATAGTGTATTTCTATTATTTGTTAATTATTGTCTCACTCTTTGAATTTAATGGAAACTTTTGCATTCAGAAGGGTCCCATGTGCATATGAATGTGCATAGATCTACATTTAACATTCGTTTTCTGGTGCTTTTGAGATCTTGATTTGGCAAAGGAATTTCCCCCAAGTTTGTTCTTGTTTTATCATCCATATTTTGTTTAGGAGAAAATACAACACGAGCCCTAATTTAGACTACTTGACAAGTCAGACCATTGTTTATTTCCCAGCAGTAGGAAGGGAGGATGTGTGTCCAATGCTGGAATTCAATGAAATGTGGACTATTTCAGCGTAGGAGAGGTTGGGCAAGTGCCAACAAGAACAGATCAGAAAGAGCCAAAAGTCTGTTGTGCATTGTGGATTTTTAAAGGGATTGTTTACTGAGACCATCTGTGGACATCATAGTAGGTATTGGTTGCTGCATTGTTTTATTTCAACTACAGTTTAATGCAGGAGTGGGGGGTCTTTTTCAGCCTGAGGGCAGCATTTGCTCATGGGTGACCTTCTGGGAGTTGGGAAGGGGTGCATGAGGTGAGAGGCAAAAGTTGGGTAGGGCAATGTATGTAACTCTTATCTTGGTACAATGGCCTACATTCCAGCCACACAAAAGATAGAGGCTTTCACACACACATGTTCATATACATGCATGCACATGCACATACACATACCACTCTCCAGCCAAGCAAGAAAGAGACATGATCATATTCCAGCCTGGCAAAAGTACTCAAAGAGAGCAGGGCATTTGAGGAGTGTGGCCTATGGAGGCACAGCCTGGACAAGTCTCACCAGTCACACAAACCTGGTTGAAGGGATGTAATTTGCCCCCGGGCCTTAGGTTTCCCACCTCTGGTTTACATACATACATATATACATACATACATACTTGATTGAAATTTATACTTGTACACAAAGCAGTAACTCAAAGCAGCTAATGTGATGTGTGAACCCAGTCAACATGATTACAATGAGTTATGGACTTCTTTCTTTTCTAGAATAGGATGACAGGTAGAACCAACTCAGAACTAAAATTTAAAACCTCTTAATGAGTCCTATGATGAAAATATTTTAGAACTGTTGTTCTGAAATACTTCATGTTAATGTGATATTCTATCTTTTTCCCACATATACTGACATTTGAAAAACATTTTGCAATATGTGAATGTGAAAAGCTATTATGTAGCCTTATGGCTTATAGATTGCTGTTCTTTCCTCTGGAGCGTTGAAATTGGCCTGTATTTTAGACCATTCTCCGAGCATGTTGGCCTGTATCCAAAAAGCTATGGAACTAGTCCTGAAAGCCTAATGAAGTTTTACAACTGTTTTCTCTGAATGACTGTTCCCCCTGTGGTTCATGACATACCGTTTTGAAACTGAGGTGTGTTTCAAAAGCACTTTATGATGTGCTGATTGATATTCTTGAGCTGAGTGGCTGAGGGATGTCAGTGGAACCTGTCGTTCAGCTTTCCCAAACTTTTGTCTGTTCAATTCCCCATGTAAAAGCGACACTACATTATCACATTGCATCATCCCCACCCAGTGACAAATTTTGGCCCTATTTGATCCTGTGGTCCCCAACACTGGTCAGTAATTCAAAAAAATAAAATCTGCTGAATCCTGATTGAGCCTAAGTAGCTATTTTCATGCTTGTCAGTCTCATATGTTTTTATTGCATTCTGAATAAAACTGATGAAGATCAAACACCATTCCAGTTATTAATGGTATGTATCTGGCTTGATAGGTTCAATTCATTAATTGACTTGTTCAGTGAATGCTTCCCTTGGATGTCTCACTTCATTTCATTTTAATCTGCATTTTCCATGTTCTTCTGCTGCCAGGTTACCATTTTTAGGAATCCACAAAGGTTAACCTATATATTCTGGCATTATCTTTGGAAGCAATTTTGAGAGATATGTTTAAAGGAGCTGTGTTTAGATGGAAGCAGTTAACAGTGTAGCAGGAAGGGGTAAATTGCCTCCATGACATTATTATATATGGCAACACTTCTAGGCAATTAATTGTTCAGTACCTGACAGAATAAGATGGAGTAGGTCGCCCTAGAGTCTGACCTCTGATTCAAATATCATTAAACATTACAAGAGGTTGAAAGATAAAGAATTATGTTGGCTTCTATCAGCACGAACATGTTGACATCTCCCCCCCCTCCCAAATATGTCTTTGTAGTGGAGATAAAATATTCAGAAGTGAGTAAGTACATGCCTGTGTTACAGACACCCTCCTGTCAGCTATGGTGTCCCCCAGGAAACTTGCCTATTGCCCATGTTGTGGGCACATTGGTGCCATGTTAAGACTTCATTGTTCTCCCAGGACTTTTTAAGATATGGTCAAACGTCCTTGTGGTATGGATGGTGGTTTGAAAGTATGCATTTGATGGCTGTTTTTGCCTCATTTAGGCAGCATTGTATTCTGTCCTCCCAATGTTTCCTTAACTATTAATTCTCTCATTTTCACATGACATAAAAGCCACTTCTAGGAATCTAGTGGACATTTAGCACTCATTTCCATGTTAATTGCTTCCAGAAAAATCCATTTAAAACTCAGAAAATCACAAAAGTTTTCTGTTGTAATTTTCTCGTAGTTTTCATGATCACACCACCACTGCTCATGTGACCAAAATTGGGCTTTAAAATTTAGCATGACATGGCGATGTATCAATAGAAAAAAAACCCTTCTGTTCCATAATGCAACAGGTACTGCAGTTTAAAAGGAATTTTATAAAGTGCTGGCATTATAACCCCTAAAACTGATGCATTTAAACCCCATGCCTGAATGTAGCCTTAGTTCTGTGCTGTCTGCAGTATTTCATTGTGGTTTTCTGTTTGGGTTCTTGTGCTGATTGACTTTCAAACTTTTTGTGCTTTGGTTGTAGCTGTCAGGAAAAAGCAGCAATGCGAGAGCGAGCTGCAGGTGGCTGCAAAGCAAAACAGGATGTGAATGTTTGTGACTGTACCATGGGAATGAAGGGGCAGTCTATTCACTGTTCTGAGCACCGGATGTTAGCTCAGAGTGTCATCTGACCTGTACTGGAAGTACAGGGGTGGAGTTTTTCTCCCTACTGTTGGAGACTGGAGAGTACAGACGTGTTTCTCTGTACTGCTGCAAAGACAGAAATAAAGCAATGTAAATAGAATTCTGTCTGTCTCTTTCCCCCTCCCTAGGGAGGAGGGAGGAGTGGTGTGTCCCTCTCACGCTGAGTGGGATCGCCGATAGTGACCTAGCCTGTATCCTGCCAGGAGATGCAGACGGGGAGGTCAACAGGATCTCAAGCCAAGTGCCTGGAGATTGGCCAGTTACCTCTGACTGAGGCCTGAGAATCCGACAGTAGCATGGCTTATTGTTAGGTTTTATTCGTTTTTTATTTGTACTATGCCCAGACAATGTACGTTTTGAGGCATAGCATAGATATAATAAATAAATAATGGTTGGCTTGCCATACTATATATTTTTAATTAATGCAAGCAGTCCTAGGCTTCCCCAGACACACCTAATGTGGAGAACACATCATGGATAAAGTCAACAGCAATTTCCATGATTGCAGCAGAGGCAAAACTGGAAAGGTCCTAGTTTTAAGGAAATTAGCTTGCAGTAGCTTGGAGAATGCCAACAGCTGCCTATATATGCTGTCCCATTTCCCCTTTTAGATAATTTTGAATAAATGAGATTATCGTCCCAAGAAAGGTGGAAGGGAGATTGTGCTTGTCCAGCAGTCAGAATCAATGCTGCGAATATATTCTTATAGCAGCTGAAAACTCATTACAGGCGAATGCTTGGGAAATGAGACTTTTATGAGCCAGTCCCGTCCCGTCCCCCCCACTCTATATTAGTTTTCTATGTGACATGAAATTCCCATGGGAATGTGTCACTTTGAGACTATGCCTTTGTCAGTCTGCAAAACTCTAGCTTTCTGAAAGTCCATTCTGTAGTGGGACCCTTCAAACAGTGCAGTCTCCTGGGAACCAGCCTCACACTTGCAAGAAGTGGGTCATTTGAACACAGCGCTGCATTTGAAACTTTAGTCAAATAGGATGGGGACATTGTGTGGTATGAATTCAATAGGAATATTTTAAACAATTGTATGCAAATATCAGCAAATTATATGAGTGGCTTGGCACATGGATGTATAGGGTGTGAGCCACGTGCAGCGCGCCCGCCTCATCACATGTAGCTCCACATGCCTCTTGAAGCTGCTCCCTTATTGCATCCCATCAAAGTTCCTCACTATCCTCCTTAGTTTTTTGGCTTTTCAAAGTGTTTTTCCCTCTGTGTCCTTTCAGAACTTTTGAGAGCATTGATTTTTTGATAGAAATAAATAGATGGGGTATGTTTTTCTTCTCCCTACCCCCCTCCCAATTCTCTTTCTCTTTCTCTTTCTCTTTCTCTCTCCCCCTCCCTCCTTGTGTTGTGACACTCTTATGTCAGGAAAGAATTAGTTACACTTCATATCCAAAACAGTTGCTTCATTGGTCTCTTGTAGTAAAATAATAATAATAAATGAATCATCTGTATACTCATTGGAAGGTAATCCTAGAGCCCTATCAAGCCCAGTGGTTTTACTTCTGAGTAGAGCGGCGTAGGATTGGGAATTTAACCTGAAGTAGCAGGTTGGTATTTATTCTGGATCATTTAACCCAGAGACCACTTGTTTCTGACTTTTCCTGTCAGCTGCACTGGCTCCACCCACTGCCAACATGTAGCCCCAGCAGATTTCCCCTGAGAATATGGCCCTTGACAGAAAGAAAAGGTAGCCAGGCCTTGTTATCACTTACAGTATGGCCAGTGCTGAGGGACCTAGATGAGCAACATTTAAAGCAACATTTAGAGTAGTTCTTCTATATTTTCATTATTTAAGGAAGGGATAGCCTATGTGGTACCCTCTACATGTATTGGATTATTAGCAGGGCCAGCCCCCAACCCATCAGGCAAGGTGAGGCTACCACCTCAGGCATCAAAATCCATTAGGGCATCAGATCCCAATGTGCCTCCCCCCCCCCATTTCTGATGTACATCTTCCCTCATCCCTCCTTTTTGGGGTCCACCTTAGGTGCCATAATGTCTTGGGCTGGCGCTGGTTATAAGTGCTATCAGTCTTAGCCAGGATGGCCAATAGCTAGGTGGAAATTAGTTTCAAACATCTGGAGGGCACCCCTGCTTTTAATGTTTCCAGCATTCTGGTGTTAGCATTTTTGCTTACTACAGTTGTCATTTTATACATTTTATACATTTTACAAAAAAAAGAACAACATGCTTTTGCCTTTTTCTTTAAAATGTTTGTTAGGCAAACAGTTGAATAGGACAATTATCAATTTTGTGAACTTAATTTCTCATAAAAGATAATGTTCTCAGAGTAGACAATATATACTATCCCTGTGGATCTTGTGACCCACTTACACAACTGCGGGGTTACATTCAGTTTCCTAGGGACACAATACACCTGCTGAGGGGCACCTGGCACTATGACTGATGAGCTGTGTTGAGACTGGATGGGTTTTCCCCCTCACCAAGCTCTCACCTTGTTTTTGTGAGAATTTTTCCAGTTCTCACCATGCTTTTGAAACATTTGAAAGGCAGGGAAAAATTACAGATAATGTATATTGCTGGCATATTCTCCCTGTTGAGCTAGTGCCAAGGGTGTTGACACCTGTACCCTTCAGCTTCTGAGCAAGAAGATACACACACAACCTGCAAAGAGAACCTGATGTGCTATGAACTTCTTGTTTCAGGCATTTGGTTTCCCTAGATAATAAAAAAAAAGGAAGAAGCTAACTGAGGAAGGGCAGGAGTAGGCAGAGAATAGGAAGAATGGAAGCTTGACACCAACATTTTTTTTGCCACTATGCTTGTCTCTTCCACCGTGGAGGTGGTCTGACAACACATCTGAAGAGCACACTTTGGATTTGCTTTAAAAGTTTTCTTACTCTCTGAATTACATTCTCCTTTGTATTTAATCAGTTAAATACACGCAATAACAAATGCACATGCGTTACAGCTTCTAGCAGCTGTAATGCTGCATTGCTACCTGGACTTCAGAGACTGCTTCAAGGTGCTCAAGCAGCTTTTACGGGTGGGATAAAAGGATTAGGGAAGAAGTTTGGGGTGAAGTTGAAGGGAAGAATAGTTACTGCCAACTGCTATTTGTTAAGAGCAAGAGGCATGGCTGTTTGCCGGTGATGGAGAAAGGGAACTGAGGGCTCCTTGTATGCCAAAGGAAAGAAAAAACAGTTTGGTCCTTATCATGACCAAGAGCCTTTGATATTTTAAGGGTGTCACTTTTCACAAGCTGCTAGTCTGCTACCCAAATGACAGTACAGTGCTGGGGAAAAGGCCACCGGCAATAAATCAAATCGAGAAACTGTCTTGAGGCAAAACATAAATGGTCTTTAGTGAAATATTTATGAATAATTTTGAAACAGGAGTTGCCATCTATTGTGACAGCTTGAAGAAAGAAGGGTATGAGCTTGGTTTGAAGAATGAAGATAGATATAGCTCAATGTTGACTCCAGGAAACGTGTGCTCTCCACATGTTCCTTAGTGACAGTGGTGTGATTGCATTGCTTTTCTACACAATCATTTTTATATCCCTAAAATTGACATAGCCATAGAATCCATTCTTGTATTTATCACCAGGGCCATATACTAAATTCTGGTCTGTAATCATTTGCAGGACTGGCCTGTCCATTAGTCACTCTGAGGTCTTGTCTCAGATTGAGGGACGGGAAGGAAGATGGATTTGCATGGCCTCACCTGGCCACCCACCCACCGCCATTGAATGTTCTGGGAGTGCTATAGCCACATTACGGCTGCAGCAAAGCAGTCAAACACTTGGCAGTGCCTCCTGTAGGGCTCTCCATGCTGCACACACCAGAATATCTTGCTCTGGAGAGCAAGGGGAGGGAGGAATTCTGGCCTACTTTTCCTTGGAGCTCCCCTGTGTCACTGCTACTTTGCTGTAGCAAATACTTTATTAGCAGCAGTAAATTGTTAAACTTGGAAGTTTGTCTATTTCACTTACAAATTTAATAATATTTGGTGCTGCTGTGGTAAAGCCACAGTGGTCCAGGCTCTGTTCAGCTTGCTCATGATGCCTTACTCTGGAGTGATTGTATGTTCCCTGGGGTCCTTCCACTCGGAGCAGGGGATTGCAAGGTGGGTGGCTTTAGAGAGCCTCAGCACACTTGCACGGCTGCCACTAGTGCAGTGGCAAAAGCAAAAGGAGGGAAATGAGAGTGATTGTCAGTGCAAAGGCAGCAGGTCTGCTTCAGATGACAGAATGTCTTGTGCTGGCCCTGACCATTTGTAAACAATACCTGGCATGGCATTAATTGATTTGCCACCATAGGTCAGATCATTTGTGAACAGGATGGGTGAATATGTTCATTTTGGTTTCTCTCTGGGTTTTACCCCCAGTCTTCAGTTCTTTACATTTCAACATCAATTTGCATTTTTTAAAAAATGCTTCATGATTTTTTTCAGTATTTTAGTATGAATAATATACACATTTTCACATGCAAGTTTGCCTAGTATTTTAAAAAGACCCTTATCTACAAATAAGTGCTTTCACAGAGCCGTTTCACCACCCAAACACTATTGGGAAACATACTCTCATAGTGAAACTGTTTAATGTCCTCTGTTCCATTCAGTGGCTGTTTGCAAACAAAAAGGTAGTGAGAAACCACTTGCCTGGCAGCCTTGTGAGGAAAGGAGAGCACCTAGTGTGGAAGAAGGGTTTTGTGTATTGTTAGGAGTTTGGGTGCCAGATTTTGTGGGTGCAAGTCATCTACAATTCCTGGATTTTGTAAGTGTTAGAATTTAATCAATGTTGGAGAGTTAAACTGGAAATCAGACTCAGCTCCTTGTGTTCAAGTGACCACCCGAAATATGGGTCACTAGCAGAAACAAAGACAGGAATATAAGCTATCAGCAAAGTAAAGACTCTGTGCCAGACAACAAATGGGGACAGCTCCACCCTGAGCTCTGATATCATTAGTCAGAAGACAATGTCAGGGGGTTTTTTTAGGAGGGAGTTTCAGGATTGGAGTTGGCAATGATGTAAGCTGGAAGGAAGAATAGTGCAAGCAGCAGCAAACTGGAGAGGCGGCATCAGAGAACAAGGTGGGCTGACTTTCTGAATCTGAGGCAGCTGCAATGGGAGAAACAGAGCCCTCTTGGAGTGTAATGATTTGAACCCCTCCATCATAGGCTAAGGTTGTATATATGTGTACATAAACCATAAACCATATATCCTAAAGGAAACACAAACCCTGCATAAGCACCTGGACCCCTGGAATCTCACACCACTCAGAGGTTGGGGTGCTATTTTAAGAAAGAGATGTGGGCACATTATGTCTTTAGGGTTTTGCATTTTATAGAACTCAGAAAGCATGAGCAAGATATTTTTATAGTAGCAAGAAGCCCTCTTCACGTGTTCCTTCTGTGTAAAGGGAGAGTGTGGTGAAAAAGGGTTGTGGGGCCATGATTTTTGCTGTACCACAAACATGAGTTGCTCCTCCTGCCCCTACCATCACCATGTTGATCACACTGCAGTGGGAATACTTCTTTAGGGGTTGGGGCTCCAGTGTGTTTTGGAACCCACAGAGCCTCCATCTGTAAGGAAGGCTGCCCACTGCAGAAATGATGCTCAGCTTGGCAACAGTAAGGACTGGAGGAATGCTGCTTTGGGGCAGTGCTAGTAAGCACATGAACCTTTTGCTCATGCCTTTTGCATGTGTGTAACATATGAAGGAAACTAGAGTGTAATTGTATGTTCCCAACTTCAGGCTTTTTGATTATGTGGTTGGTTTCTAAAACTTTGGTATGCCTCTTAGCATGTTCAGTGCATCTAGATAGATTTCATAGAATCATTTGTCTGTCTATGAATAACAGTGTAAAATGTCAGTAAAGTTAACCATTAATAATATTTTTTAAAAACCCTTTTCAAGCTAAAGTTAGTTAGGTTCAATCTAGTTATTTGAGTTTATAACAGTATTTGTGAAGTATTGGTTGTAGCAGAATGTGGATGGGCCTGATGGTGAAGGGTGGGCAATAAATGTAGTAATAATGATTACATCAAAAACAATCCTGTGGATCTGATTTACACTTGTATTGTCTATTTTGCCATGTGATACATGGGTAGAATTATGCTTATGTATGGAGATTCCCTTAGGGGTGGGATAAAAAGTAATGGTACTCTCAAAGTCACCTTCTATACAACTTACAATTCAAATTCTTATCACTATATGTGTATATGAGAAAGAATGTGCGTATAAATAAATACAAAAAACTTTTTATTGTTATGCCTGACTACTCATACTTCGCTTATTGTTGTTGTTTTGACAGTCATGATCATGTCAACCACAGAAAAGAAAATATATACACTAATACAATACTGAGGAAGAGTGTCAACCAAAATATGTCTTTACATTAAAATATACCAAAATACTACTACTACTACTACTAATAATAATAATAATCATAATCATAATATGCAATATACAAAAGTTTAAAAAGTATGTTGTACTGAAAGAGAATTGTCTTTTTGACAAGAGACCTGTTTGGTATTTCAACCTGCTATGTTTACAGAACACAGGAGTAAGATGTCACCTTCTCATCTAAATCCCTGTGCAAATGGTCAAGAAGTAAGCTGAAGTTGTCTAAAGGGAGTCTGTATTTTCAACTCTAAATTTCATAAAAAGTATTTGAGCTCTGTTTGTTTTTCTGTTGTTTTCATAGCCAGCTCCAAACCCTTTCCTCATCCCTTGAGAGGATGCTGCTGACTTAGCTCTTTATAGCTAGAGTGAAATATTTTAATGAAATGAAAAGCAGAGTATTTACCTTTCGTTCTCTTTTGCTTTTGCTTTGTTCAGGTTCACAGAAAGTTCACAGAAACAGTTGCATTGAAACCTTTTTTTTATAATAAATGTAACCTAGAAAGTGAAATGATTTATCATCATTGGTTTTATGGCAAGGACAGAACCAAAGATTTAATAGAGGCAGTAAATATATCACAGTTGATGCCTTCCCTCTGCTCCCATGGTCTATGTGCAGTTATCCCTCTTTTTCATTATACAACATAGTCTATATTTAGTCCCAGACCTTTTTCATTATTATTATTATTATTATTATTATTATTATTATTTTGTTGTTGTTGTTGTTGTTCAGGTTCAGGTTCAGGGTTGTAAAAATGAGTTTGGTTTGAAAACAGAAATCATTTCACCATAATCATGGCAGGTAAAATACTGACTGCGAATAACATGTAAAAGTGTGATTCTATCTCTTTGGATCAGTTTCATTCCCTTGGTTGAAATTTTGCAGTAGGTAAAGTAATAGCCACTGCAGGACTCTTCTTAAATATAATATGCATAAACAGCAGGTGTGTGAGATAATTGTTTTCTCATCATGGTGCATATTACACACTCCATAACTCCCAAATGAAATACCAAAAAGAATGCATAAAATTAAATGATTCAAAGATTTAGAGGTTTTCTGCTCTTTGTGATAAAGCTGAAATTTGAGGAAGGCTAGAACTTCAGCCATTTCTATTAACATTTAGGCTAATGTTTAGCCTAACATTTAAATATAGGATGACAGCTCTATGATTATAGGCAGCTGAGTTTGTATGAGGCTGCAGTAGTTGCAGCTGTCTTTGTTCCAGGAGATGAGAGCTACGGTGTGGGTCAGTTAATATATTTTATGGACCCAACATCTGTTGATAGCTGAAACAAGCTTTCAAGCTCTTCAGTCTTATCACATCTGTAACCAGATGTTGGCCCATCTATTGGAACCATCTTGTATCACTGTCACACACGTGTGATATATAGGTTTAGTGCTAATGGCTTTAATTGCTTGTAGCATCATTACAGAGAATGAGACAAAGTTAATCGCTAATACGTTTGCTTACTGTACAGCTATGCGTGTTTCGCTGTTCTGGAGCCATTTTTACATCATGAAGTGGCAGAATTTGGGACATAAAGCAGCATTAAACTATTCCTGTACTATCTGAAATGTCCATTATATACCACAACACATTGCATTCTGAGGCATTTAGATTTTTATCAACTCTGTAATTTCTAGAGATTACAAATTATACCTCTTATATGCCTTGGCAGACAAATTGCATTAAGTGTCCTAACAGGCAGGGTGGGAGGTGTTGGATAATTTCTGCATCACCTCTTTTTTTGCATTGAATTCTACCCATGGGTCTCCTCGCTCCCTTCATGTGAGCTTACCTCTTTTGTTGTTTGGTAGAATTTGGGTCCCGTGCCAAAAGCTCTGATACTATTGACTGAAATCTCTGCTGACTTTGCTGAGGATGTGAAATACTGTACAGCAAGATAAAATCAACACACAAATGCTCTGTGTAACCAAATAGGCCATCAGTGCTTTAACTCGTACATTTCTACTGGGCCTTCATACTTGATGAGCCTGAGCAGGAGGACAGCATTAACCTTCATTGTTAAACCTTGGCAACATGATATTGACAGACTTAACTGAGAATATTTTTAGCAGGACAGTGTTTGGGCATTCATATTCATTTTCTGTCTTTGAACTTGAGCAAGCCATGTTTCATTAGTCACTCACCTATGTCAGGACACAAGGAGAAGTGGTGATTTGTCTGTGTCTTGCATGGGAGTACAAGGGCATGATGAACATTATGAATTAAGCTCCCTGGATCTTGAAGTATGGAATCCTGAGGGCCAGGCCAATAATGTCTCACATTAATAACAACGGTACTTAATGAGTCACAAACACATTTCTACTCTCATTTGTGTTTTCTTTGCCAAGAGGTTACATCTGTTCTAAACTTTTAAAGCTGATTGGAATTAGATTATATTTTATTTGGTTTATATATAGCCTCAGCAGCAGTTGGTATGTGTGAACTTGCTTTACTTTCAGATTCAGAGTTTAGCGTCTAAATAATTTGAATATTTTCTCCACACACACACACACACACACACACACGGAGAGGGAGAAGGAAGGAAGGAGTTTTGGAAGGGGGTAGGGAGATAAAAATGATTGAGGCGACAAGAGGTTTGGATTAGGCAACCAGTAAGGTTATGGACAGACAAACTAGGTACACATTATATGCAATGTAATATAATTTAGGACCTAACATGGGGGGTGTTAATGGAAGTACCCTCCAAAGCAAGCATTTACAGTGAAGAAGTGGCAGAGAGTAAAGGGCTCACTTAACTTTCCCCCCACCCACCATTTCTTTTGTTCCAAATTCCCCCTACTCCCTGATAGCCTTCCCACATGCTCACTCCTCTTACTGCTCCCCCCTTTTTTTTCTTAATGTGCTCTTTCTCAGTTGCAGTCATTCAAGTAGAGAGATAGTTGCTAGGGAAAAGAAATATCAAATTGTGTAAACAGAGCACTAAAGGTAGACCCAGGTGGATAGCTCAGTTGGTTAGAGTTTGGTGCTGATAACACTGAGGTTGCAGGTTTGATCCCTGTATGGGACAGCTGCATATTCCTGCATTGCAGTGGATTGGACTAGATGGTCCCTTCCAACTCTGCAATCTGTGATTCTATGAACACTTGGCAGCTAGAATCCACTCAGATCACCCAAGCAAATGTTGTTCCACAACTTTTTGGACATCTTACACTGTGTAGAGCTGGGCATGCCACCCTTTCTTAATTCTGATAAAGTTATCTGTGACTGGAAAGCTTGCATATAGTTTTACATACCATATGTTCCGGCATACAAGACGACTTTTTATCCCTGGAAAATCACCCCAAAAGTCAGGGGTCGTCTTATACGCCAGGTATACGCGTTGGGAAGGAGGAGAGGGAGCCAGTGAGCAGAGGCGTCTGCCGTCACTCCTCCTCCCTCCCCACAGAAGGGGATGCGGAAAGTCCTTCCGAGTGCAGCGCTTGACACCCCCCCCCCGCCCACCAAACACCTTGCCTCAGGCTGCTGCTGCAACTGCAGAGGCAGCGGAGTGGTGCGCGCTCTGCCCCTGGCGGCGCTCAAAATCTATAACTCCATAACTCTAAAACTGAACAGCAAAAGTTGGGGGTCGTCTTATACGCCCAGTCGCCTAATATGCCGGAATCTACGGTAAATTTTTTTATTCCAGTTTAAATTTCTCCCTTCTTGTTTGTGGAGGTTTTACCCCAAGATTAGCCAGATAATGTTGGCATTGTTGACAACAGCCTCACCACTATTAGCCAGCATTTTCCATCTTTCCAATGAGAGCTCATATTACCACAACAAAATGTGTGACCCTTGTTATTGAAGAGTGTTTTGTTTTTACTCTAGCTACATAGAATCTGGATGTTGTGAGAGACAATTGGTAAATATTCTCCTCTCTATGGTGAAATGTCTGGTAAATTTTAGATAACAGTGTTGGCCAGACAGGTTTTGCTCTATATAGAGCTCTTTTAAATACCCCAAGAAACAATGGA
This sequence comes from Podarcis vaucheri, assembly GCF_965113315.1. Lineage (NCBI taxonomy): Eukaryota > Metazoa > Chordata > Lepidosauria > Squamata > Lacertidae > Podarcis > Podarcis vaucheri. The sequence continues at coordinate 98,748,875 of NC_138759.1, read as the reverse complement.
CATTTCTTAGTTGACCCAAGAAACATAAACACAAAATAGATTTTCAAGACTTCGATATAGCTTTCTAATGTAACACAGCAGAAAATATAGGTTCCTTAAAATGTAAGTCCAAATATAATAAATCTAACATAGAGAGTTAAACAAAATGCACTTCTTTAAACCAGACGTAAACACATATTAAATTTCTAAACTTACTGTCATCCAAAGAAGACAGGGTGGTTTACAGTATAAAAACACAAGAATACATAACATAGTAATAAGCAAAAATAATACAGTTTAGAAGGCAATAGATTGTTTAACTAACCAAAGGCCTTGGAGAAGAGGAATGTTTTTACTTGGTTCCCAAATGAATGGTGTAATGAACCCACATTTGGGTGATGTGGCCAACTGGTGGACAGAAATGTTAATAATCCAAGGGGGTTTGGTGTTCAAAGCAGTGTGGCCACCAGGTGATAGAGAGCTGTCTCACATTAAGATCATAGTTTGTTTTAACCAGGGTTCTGAGCTCCTTTTGGGAGGGTAGCCAGAATGGTGCCATGCAGGATTTGTGATTCATAAATTATATCAGCATGGCCAACAGTCAGGAGAGTTGTAGTCCAAAAACATCAGGAGGGCTACATACTGACTACTACTGCTTTATAAAATGGAAACACCACACAGTTCCAGTAATATCTGAAAGGGGCTATTGTTTTCCAGGTTAGTAATACCACTCATAACCACTGCATATTTGAAACACCTGCTAATAAAGCTGTAGCTTGATCATTCATTACTGATTGCTATTCTCTCTCTTCCAACTCTAAATGCAAAACCTTTGCATAACTGAACTCAAAATGCAGCTTACTTTTCATCCTGATTATTTATTAAAACATTTATTCCATATTCCTGCAAATCTGAAAGATACCCATTCATTGCCATAAATTGTTCCCACCCTCATATATTGGAATTTTTAGAGAGAAGGAGGATTCTAGTCTCTCAAAAATAAATTATTTTTGAACACGTTTTCATTATTGCACTTTTCCTATTCAGATTTTTCACTGGAACCTTTACAAAAATTGAATAGTGTAAAAACTATTTTACTAGTCCAAGACTCATTACATCTGTGCAGTCCCAGAGAAAGCACATTTCTTTATATATTAGAAAGTTATGCTGGCTTTGAAAGTAGTAATGAAGGCATTTTGCCGTAATCTTGATCTTATTGCGCCTCTACTTCCATACCTGATATTTTAGTGATATACAAAAAGAGCCTTTCAAAATGCAAAAGATCAGAAGGGAAAAACGAAATATGGCTTGTTCAACATTAACCTTGACAAATTCATGTTCTTGTCATGTAAATGAATGAACCTTTCCAGTGTCTGGCATTCTGAACCTTGAGAAACAGCAATAAGCAAAGATTGTAGAAAATGGAGCTTATCTCCCTTGATTTTTAATAGAGGTAAATGACTGATTTCGGGTTTAAAAAAAAAAAAGCAAGAAGGATTCTCTTTTAGGAGAGCGAATATAGCATGTTCCTGGGACACTGTTTTATCGCTACTGAACTTGCCAGGAGAGAGCTTTGTTACTTTCTTCCATTGTAACGTATTGATCTATCTTCTTCTAGCCTTGACTCTCCTACAGGCAAGAGGTTAAAGTCAGATAATAGTATTAATTTTCCAGACATCTGCACATGTTTTAATAGCCTTTAGAAGGCTTCAAATGGTTTCTGTTTGACCACCACAGGGCTAAAATGCCGTTAAGGCCTGGATTGTAGCAATACATTACAATCACAGCTACATAGTTCAACCTGGCAATGAAAAACTAATTTATTTTATTGGAGGTTTAAATTAATGTGATGAACTTCTCTCTCAGCAGGAACCCGCATGCCATCCTTGCAAAAGTAAATCTCCTGCATGTGCACACACCGTGGACGTGTTTATCCACGTTCATATAGAAGTGCATTCATATTAATTTGAATGTCTAGGCTCCAGAGGCCCAGCACCTTCCCATGATGAGAAAACAATATCAAAATCAGGAATAAGTAAACACTGAAGTACAATACCAGAGGCAGATTTTGCTAATGACTATTTAAACCCAGCCATTAACAGGCAGGCCAAATAAAAGTATGTCATAGTACTTTAAAATCATGTTCAGGCTCAGACTTTGGTGAATCTCTGGAGAAACAGAGGTTTACAGTTGTGGGGATTTTACCAAGATTTTATCACAAGTAGACGATCTCACACTTCCGCAAACATAGAGGGGTTGTATCCAGTGCTGTACAAGCAGCATTCAGCTAACACAACAGGACTTCCCCTTTCCCCTTCTTCCCCTGTATGCCCACACCTCCCCCCAAAAAAATCTGGTCCAAAGGGCCGCGCAACCATCTGGAGCAAACTTTGAGTGTGTGTTGGGGGCTGCAGGGGAGAGGATTGAAGGAAGAAGTTCTGTTGCATAAGCGTAAGTATGTTGTGGAAGCACAACTGCAGCAATCCATAAAAAAAAACAATTCAAATAGAGTTACAATATATCTCACCATAGTGGAGAAGACTGTGATCAGATGACGTGTCTCTTCTCAGTCTGCAGTCCAGGTACTAACAATTGGTGGGCAACTTCTAAGCCCCTGTACTTCCTTAGGGGTCTTTCACTTGAACCAGACACATAGTGGACACCTTCAAACAGAGGACTCTCCTCTGTAAAGTAGGAGACAGCTTTGTATGTGAGCCCCTCCCTGCCAAATCCCTAATTTACCAGGGAGGCAGGGACAACTCATGTTAGGCTTGAGTTGTTCTGCTGCAAACTTCAACACAAGTGTCCACAGACAGTAGGAACCATGGAAACTTGGATTTCTTCTTATTGCCAGATTGTATGGAAATGGCTGTGCATGCTCACCGCAACATTGTAAGTTCTGCAACACCTAATGTTTAGAGTTCTTGAACTGAAATCAACCCCCTGCCCCAGTAATGTAAGGGGGAAAGAAGTGATGAGTAGGTCTTGGGTTAGTTAGGAATGACAGTAGGTGGATGAAAAGATCTAGTTAGGAACTGGCTCAGACTTTGGAGGCTTGTAGGTACGATGGGATTCATCAAGAGGACATCAGGAATCCTGTGTTAGAACACCTTTTAGGACCTTCTCTCATCAAAATAAAACATGCTGGTCTTCATGTTACAGTAGTGTTCCTAGAGAAATTAAATGGGTTCTTCTTTGTTGTCCTTTGCTGGCAGGTGAAGAATTTCGTATTCCAATAGGCTTTTGGGAACTGACTGTTCTGTGCTGTGCTGTTTTTATTGTTATGAACTGTATGTATGTGTGTGTGTGTGTATTCTGTTATTGTTAATTTTTGTGATGGTTGCTTTTTTACATGTTTTTAGCTGTTTCTGTTTTAGCTGTAAGCTACCTTGATTCTTGTCAGGGGAAAAGGTAGGAAATACTACTACTACTACTACTAATAATAATAATAATAAGAATAATAATAATAATTTTAAAAAATAAAAAATAAAATAAAAGCTGCCATTCAGATGATGTAGGTACAAGGCATTGTACTGTCTTCAGCCGGAGGGCCAAACTGTAGTGATGTTAGAAGTGTCATATGGTTGTTTCTCGAACTGTAAATAGCAAGTGCAGGGGGCTCAAACAGGACTATGGTGTGCTGTGGTGGAAGGTTAACCCTTCCTTTCTTACTGCAAGGCCAAGTGAAATGCCCCCAGCCCACTACTGTTAACTCCAGCTGCTGATGCCTACAGGAACGGTCTAATAGCAGCTCCAAAAGCAACAATTTTCATCAAGATGATTGTAGGGAAGTAAAAGATTAAACTGCCTTCCTAGTACACTATGATTCTGATTGGAGTCCCCACACCTATTTATCATTTTGAAAAACATTTTCAAATTCTTCTTGACATGTTAAAGGTCATGTGCAGTTGACCTCACTAGTTGATGATCTTATCACAATCTAATTTTTTTAACCTCATCTTAGGACTGGCTATAAGAGTTTGAAATGTTATTTAAGTGATATCATCTAAATATTTCACATACTTGTGAAGGTGTATAAAATATATATTATGTGTAATTACTAGTTTACTTTTCACGGCTTGAAGAAATTCTGTTTAGATCTGTGACCATTTTTATTTCTGTCTCAGTGCTGGAGGAAACCTTTCGCTTCTCCCATTATAAAGTGATAAAGCAGCATTTGATAGCAACAGCTTGTGTGATAAAATGATCATGGCAGCAGTGAGAAAGAATCTAATAAGGGAATTGATCTGCAGATTCCAATTCTGTAAGAGCCAACATCGATCAACATAAATGTCAATAACAGGATCGTATTGAGGTCTGCCTAATTCCTTTAGATGATTTTTTTGGTTCTAGTGACAGACTCAAGAAGCAGATGTGAAAAGTTTGGAACTATAAGGCACTCAAAGCCATGAGGGCCAAAGATATATTGTGGTCTGAGTGATATATTTCTGGACACTAGGTATACATCTATATTGGCACAATGAATTGTGTGTAATCAAAAGAAAATGACAAGGAATGGATTTTGCTGGTGGCACTTGAAAACATTAGTGTGGCATTCCTTTAGAAGCCTTTGGGTTATGTCTCTTGGCACATCAGGGTTAGAAAAGATAGCCATGCCTTACAGTGTTAAAGTGCAAATATTTTGTGTGAGGTGGGTCATAAAAGATTAATGATGTCATTCTCCCTTGTCACAAAAGTTTGAAATATAAAATGGAATTTGGAAATGATTCTGACCGCCCTGAAATCTAAAGGTGAGGGCTGTGAAACCATGTGAGTAATGCAAAAAGATAAGGTGCCATAATGTGTAGAATCCTGTGTTGTTGCACTGTCTGACTTCCTGATGCTAATTTCTCTTAGGTTGTTCTGGTTTGAGGGACATTTTATCATATTTTGGCCATCATTTGATCAGTAGAGAAGCAATTTCTAGGGAGAAATTATCATACATAATAAAATGAGTGCACAACTTCAATATTTATATTTCAGAAGTACTTTTGATTTGAATAAAGATGCTGTTGATATAAAAAGATGCAGTCAGCCAGTAAAGGAAGCAGAGAAAGACAGTACATTTTTCTTCGTCTTTCTTCCAGGTTAGATAGGCATCTGCCATGAGAAGGACTTGATATGCAGTATTCCATCTGCTAAGGGGCATTTTACAAGGACATTTCCAAAAATAAGGATAAACGGAAATTCCAAATATCCTAAAATCTTGCGTCATCTTCTGACTTTGCTGCCTGCAGATAGGGTGGATAAAGATGTGCATGAGAAGCAGAATTGCTTCCCGATCCTGGCCCTACATTGAGAACAACACGCTGAGTATATCTTCTGCAAAGGATGTGTAGAGTCAGAGCACACTGCACAGATAGTAAGAGTACTTTAAGTGCTGTGTGACAGTTTTCTCTAAGCGGTGAGCTGTTTGTACACAACATAAATTAGACAGTTTTATTTAGGCTGGGTAAAAATGTCCCAAACCCCATTTGTGGGTGTGAGGTTATTTTGTTTGTTTGCAAAAAGCACATGAATGGTTCAGTGCATTGAATCAGCTGCTCTATGCACCAGTTTCAAGTGCTTTCTGTGTATCAAAAATACACAGAATACACAGAGTTGCCTACTGGCAATTACTCAAGAGTAAATCTTGCTGCAATTGCTTAGCCTATATATTTTTGCATGAACATCTGCAGCGGGAGAGTGATATGATTGACCAGCTATAGAAACCTGGCCTGTTGTTTAATAGAATAGTTCATTAATATACTCCTCCAAAATTTCAGCTTCCAGAGTAGTCACCTGATCTCAGAAGCACTTGCCCCAGAGAGTGCAGCTTCTAGGCTTGGATTCTTCTGTGAATATATGCCAAATTATTAAGTAGGTTGTCTGTACCAAGCAAGTTCTATCCCTTCGTCAGTTTTTAAACAGTTACACAATTTACTGCTGTTAAAATAAGAACGAACATTCTGCATTTCTTAAAAACAAACACTGACAGAGTTATAAAATGAAAACTAAGGATCAGAGAGGATTACTTTGCTTTTTCTGTGTATCTTTTATGTAAAGCGGTTTATAAACATTAATAAAACTTGGAGGGAGGGATTGGAAAAGGAATAATTTTAGGCTTATGCTGTTTGCCGGGAAACATTAGAATAGTAGAAGAAGATTATGCCATTTATGTTTATGCTCTGAATATCTGCTTAAAACTGCACAATTTGCACCCTAGGACATTTATGAATTTCTGTACTGCAACCTCCCAAACACTTTGAATTTTCATTCACTGTTCATATCTTGAAGTGGCTTGATTATACCAAATATAACAAGCCTGTGGAAACTGAAGCAGGCTCTCTAAGTCATTGTTTAATATTTTGTGGCGGATTTGCCTTGTTAACAGGATTTTCTGATGTAGTTGTAACTTGCTAATCTTCCATACCAATGTTTGTAATATCATCTCCTTGTTCTTTGTCTTGGATGTTGTCAGTTAAGTCTCAGTAAATCCGCATGAGGATTTGCCCATAAAACTGGCAAGTATCTCTTAATGCAAAGTTTAAATTTAAATGCTGAAGTTTGGATTTTGGTGGATTCCCACCACCACCCCTTTCATTTTTCTCTCCCTCCCCCACTCCCACTTGGAAGGCACTTACAAGTTTAGCCTTTACATTTTTTATTCTGATAGCAGTATGTAGAGTGAGTGGATATTATAAAACAAAGTAAAACTCATGCTGAAGAGTATTTTTGTTGCTGTAATAGAAAGTGGGGGTGGGGGAGAATTGAATCCATTGGGCTTGATAAATTTTACCTAATAGCTGGATGATGCTTTTTGGAAATGATGAGGCTTACTTGGATGTATGCTTGCAATTAATCCTTTAATATTTGCTTTATGCATATTTCTTCCTGCTGTTAACACTGGGCAAAATGATATGTTTCAGGTTTTCTGCTCCAAATGTTAAACAGTTTTTGGAAACACTAATAAATAAGTTTCCTACTGTTTTTTTTTAACCCTCTAATCACTGAATCTCATGCAACAGATATTTTCAAAGGACCTTCGTGGTATAAAAAAGAAGCATAAATGAAAGAATGTTCCTGCATAGGAAGTAAATTAATAGTATCAAAACTATCAAGCAGGAAAGCTAATAGCCTAGTTAATGCGATCCTCTGCAGCAGTAATCAGGCGTTTAGGATGCTGTGTAATATAGCAGCTGTTGAAGGAGCAGAATATCACAACACTGCCATACACGTGTCATGATCTGATCCAGGACATACTGTAACCCAGCTTATAGTTGGGACTGCTCTACCAGCAGCATCTGCTGACTGGAACAACACCAGTATCATATCAGCATTGTACAAACCTTTGTAGTAGCAAAATAGCATTCTCAATTCTAACGGTGTGGCTGCCATAATCACCCAGCTAAGTCATATGATGCTTACAAGCTAATAACGCACATACCTACAGGCCATAAAGGTTGGCTACTCCTGCCTAACATGCTGTCATTGTACTGAATGTTCGTCTCACAAAAATAGACTTTCTGTACACTCTTTTGAAGCCAATCCTTGGTTTTCCATCTGTTTCTGCTGCTGTTCTGAAATGGATAGAAAACAAGTAAATGCAAAAGAGGAAGGCTTCTGCAGGTACTGATTGAATTTGCCTGCACAATAGACATTTGTGTCCTTCAGCATCTTAAAGATTCTGACTAGGGAGCTTGATTCTCATCTCATCTATGGTACTTGATCTTTTCATCTTTCTCTTAAGAAAGATCTTAACTCCTCTTGTACTGAATAAACTAGAGTGTGGAAAATTGCCATAGATTCAGAAGATTGCAAAATATTTTATGAAGCTCAAGATCTTGCTGTATCTTGTCATCTTGACCCAAAAGCTATATTGTCATTATTCAAGGCACAGAAAAAGCAAATATAGCCATGTATATAACTATGAGGAAAAAATATCGCCATAAGAAAAAATACCAAAATCCACAGTTGTGAAATACCTTTATTGGGATCAACCAAAATGTTACAGATGTGTGGTAAGCCTTTGAGTTCTTCAGAACTGTTCAACAGTAATAAATAAATATTTGGGGTGGGGGTGGAATTGGCTGGCTGTTGTAGCCATAAGGTCATATTGTAGATATAGTTCCAAGATAGAGATTGCAAGCTGAAAAAGCCCCTCCCGGGTGCTACAGATGTCACCCAGGATAGTGAAATAAAGAAGCAATGGCTGCTCCCCATCTCTGAGAAATTAAAAGTCTGGCTTGCAACCCATTCTGTTTCTTTAAGGTGATTTGTGTAATATGTTGTGTCACGAAGAGTTTTGGAGAACTCAAAAGCTTGCCATGCTTTTTGTGGCATTTGGGTTGGTCCCAATAAAGGTGTGGATTTTTGATGATGATGATTGATGGGAAGTTTTCCTTCTGCACATGAGTCTGGCAAACCACTCTAAGCTGAAACATTCCTTCCTAGAATGTTCAGTTCACATTGAGTTCATGGAACATTGTACCCTGACCTGTTCTTAATGTATGGTTGACCGTATCTACGGAACGTCGTTCATTTTCAATCCAACAGTTCAGCAAGGTGGCAATTTAATGTACCTTTAGAGCATATCCTGGGGCCCTCTGGAATTTAGAGTAACCTCTGGAATTTGAAGCCATACCTTCTCCTGTATAGCTCTGCCAAATCACTAAGATCTGCAAAGGAGACTTTCCTAGTTTTCCTCCTCCCCAGTTGGTCGGTCAGTCAATCACTTTGCCAGCAGTACCCCATAGCCACTGAGCAACTTCACTTGTCGTTGATCCATTTGGGGAGAACTTGCTCCCCAGAAGATTGTTTTGTACATATGAAAATCTCAAGGCCATGACAAACCTGCTGATTCCTCCCTGTTGTGCCTGTCTGGTGCTGTTTTAGCCGCATTAACACTCATGGCAAAAGAGGAGGATAGAAGGAATGATCCTACTGAGGGATAGCTGAGTCAATAGAGCATGAGACTCTTAATCTCAGGGTTGTGGGTTTCGCCTAACCCCATGTTAGGCGAAAGATTCATGCATTGCAGAGGGTCAGACTAGATGATCCTCATTATCTCTTCCAACTCTACAATTCTATGATTATAACATTCTTGAGCTCTAACAGAGTATTCTTTAAGTACAAGGCTCAACATTCTGCAGTGGGTTCACAATAAGAGCTCTCAAAAGCAGTAACTGTTAGGGAAGTAATTTATAACATCTTAAGAAAGTCCAATTCACAATGTGTGTGTGTCCTGCGGTTCAGAAATGCAGACTACTTCTTATGCCAAATACATGTGTGGCAGCAGAAGTCTAATATTTGTAATGGTCTGTCTGTCTGAACACTTTCAGTGATTGAAATCTTTATCGCAATACCATTTTTATTTTATTCCCTACGTTGCTTCTTTCAGATCAAGGTCGTTTGAGTGATTAATGTTTGGTACAGGATATTGACCAAGCATATCTGGAGACTTCTTTTAAAAGTTTGTTGCCTGCACTTTGGGCCTTTTGCTTTACAGTGGTACCTCGGGTTACATACCCTTCAGGTTACATACGCTTCAGGTTACAGACTCCGCCAACCCAGAAATAGTGCTTCAGGTTAAGAACTTTGCTTCAGGATGAGAACAGAAATTGTGCTCTGGCGGCACGGCAGCAGCAGGAGGCCCCATTAGCTAAAGTGGTGCTTCAGGTTAAGAACAGTTTCAGGTTAAGTACATACCTCTGGAACGAATTAAGTACTTAACCCGAGGTTCTTAACCATTCTACTTTTAACCAGCTCATTGATTATCAACAATTTAATCCAACCCAATGCCTTTTGAAACAGAGAGACATAGGATGAAAAAATGCGGAAGGAAGAGAATGGCGATAAGGAAGGTGATCCGTGTTTGGATAAACCTGGATCAAAAATTTAAATTTGTAAATTTGTAAATAAATTTGTAAATATTTCTTTGGCTTCCTATTCAAATAACGCCAACATCTTCCATATCTGCTCTTGTTTATCTAGGAGAGGAAAGGGGAATTTCCAGCTTGTGGGCCAAACCTGGTCCACTGGACATTCCCATTTGGCCTGCTAGCCATGCCCATCTCACACTTGATTTCATAAATGGCATCAGGTGTGGTGCAGGTAAGGGTGGGACTTCAAAATAATAACCAGGAATTTACACCGGGCCCCCATTTGTTTCTTTGCAAGATCAAGGCATGTTCCCAACCTTCCTTAAGGAAGAACAAACTATTTCCATTCAGTGGAAATTGTTCCCCCCTCCCTATGCTACTCCTTAAACCTCTAGTCCCAGAGCTTTAAAAGATCAGTGTGGGGCTGCTTGCAAAGTCATTTGGAAACCACTTTCTGCTACTCCTTTAAACCTCAGAAATTGGAGGTTTAAGGAAGAGCACAACGTGGGAGGTGCAAATATGCTTTCAGAAGACTTTCAAACATCCCAGTTCTGCCCTTTGAAGTCCTAACAATTGGGACTTCAAATTGCAGCATCACCTGACATCACTATGACATCAGGTGATTGACAGGTGGGTGGCCCAGCCTCCCCATCAGATTTAATCCACCAAGGGCTGGGAAAATAATAATCTGGCCCACCAGCTGGAAACTGTTCTCCACCTCAGTCTAGGGCAGGCACAGGCAAACTCGACCCTCCAGATGTTTTGGGACTACAATTCCCATCATCCCTAGCTAACTAGTGGTCAGGGATGATGGGAATTGTAGTCTCAAAACATTTGGAGGGCTGAGTTTGCCTATGCCTGGTATAGGGCTTCATGTGTATACTATGAAGGTGTTTCTTAAATTTAAAATTTTTGAATTTTTAAATTTCCTTAAATCTAACATGTATTCTGTTCAATGTTCTGTTGTGGGAATTTCCTTAAACTTCCTTAAACTTAAGCTGCAAGCATTTTAAAATGATATTTATCGCCACAAATGAAACACTGGGGAGGCTTGTTAATCTGAGACATTGTGACTAGTCCAAGGTCATTCATCAAGATGGGGACTCTGCCACACTGGCTCTCCTCTGTAATATTGGTAGAGATTAGGTCATTTGAATCTCCGATTGAGAGATAAAGCAGTTTGGTCCCCAAATAAATTTCCTAAGCATATTGGACAAGATTCAATGAAGGTTGTGTGTGTGAAACAGTGTGTGCTTGTGCAACTGGATTTCTTCTCATCTCCCCCTTCCTGTGCTCCCTAAATAGGCTTTGAAAGGTTGTGGGAACCACCAGAATTGATTTGTGGAAGCTAATCTTTACTATGATGGGTATACCACATGTAGCAAGTGGTATTGTAGCATGCTCCTTTAGAACCATTTTGGACTAAAATCGTCTACATTAGTGTTATTGTACTTTGGCTTATAATACTATTGTGCACTATTCACAATATTCAAGGTTGATATTATAGACACGTGTACATTTAAAGTACATTCGTCACGCTGGCCATGTGACCGTCTTCGGACGGCACCGGCTCACGGCCTCTAGAGCGAGATGAGCACGCAACCCTAGAGTCGGACATGACTGGCCCGTACGGGCAGGGGTACCTTTACCTTTACATTTAAAGCAGGGATGGGAAACCTGTGACCCTCCAGTTGTTTTTCAACTCGCACCATACCTAACCTTTTGCCAGGCTGGCTGGGGCTGATAGGAGTTAGAGGGCAGATGTTCCCCAATACTGATTTTAAAAGGGAAAAGAGACAGTCTCTGGTATGACAGTTCTTCCTGCTTATATTATAATACAGGTAGTGGTGCTAATCATGTTAAATTTAGACGTTTATCATTATTCTAGTGGTCATTTGAAAACTATTACCAATTTATTCCCTTGTTGCCTCTAGACTTCTGCCTTGATTTCAGCTACAGAAAGCAAAGGGGAGAGGTCTTCGCTTTTTTCATACTGTGCAGGATACAGTTGGCTAAGAAGTGGCTAAGAAGACAAAAATAATATTACAGGTAGACAAGAAAACTGTTCAAAGGATCTGAGGCAAGGACCACAAAAAAGACACCAGATTTCCAGCTTGTGTGTTACTCATCTAGGTAGAAGACATCCACAGTAGCTTTTGTCTGCTTTGCAGTTTCTACTTGGATAACTGACACACAAAAGAGATAGCAGAAGATCTGTTGTTCCCACACTTCTGACAAATACATGAAGGTATTCCTTCACAATGTGTGAAGGGAAGCATGTTTCCTTCCTGGATACTAAGCTAAGCTGGTGTCAAAATTTAAAGATCCTGGGTGGGTAGGGGGAGAATCAAGGCAAATTAAAGCAATTGATACAATCAGTACTTGGAGAGTTGTGTTGTCTTTGGAATGAATAAATAGCTGGAAACTCAATGGAAAATTGTTCGGTCCATGATACATTTAAAAAGGAATTTGAGATGGAATGATACCCCATAGATAGGAAATTTCACAGTAGATAGACAGACTTGTCATTTAATTGTCAATGCCAAAGTCTTCTTTTTAATCTTAAGACAGTGGCTCTCAAACTTTTTTCTCTGAGCCACACTTTCAGAACAAAAAAAATGGCACACCATTTTAAAAAATTGATAATAAGTACATTGGAAAACAAAAAGAAACCTCTAGCAAGTGCTTGACTTATAACATAAAACACAACTACTGATTAATATGATTGTGGACTATTCAGAAAGAATAAAACAATGCAGCTACATAAGAACATGAATCATTCCCAAAATATAATATTGTCCTTGAATCTTCCCACAGCACTTGCCATCCTCTCAAGCTACACCAGTGTAGTGCGCCACCCTTGGATAACCACTGCCTTAAGAGTACTGTGTTGTTGTTGTTGTTGTTTAGTCGGTTAGTCGTGTCCGACTCTTCGTGACCCCATGGACCAGAGCACGCCAGGCACTTCTGTCTTCCACTGCCTCCCGCAGTTTGGTCAGACTTATGTTTGTAGCTTCGAAGACACTATCCAACCATCTCGTCCTCTGTCGTCCCCTTCTCCTTGTGCCCTCCATCTTTCCCAACATCAGGGTCTTTTCCAGGGAGTCTTCTCTTCTCATGAGGTGGCCAAAGTATTGGAGCCTCAGCTTCACGATCTGTCCTTCCGGTGAGCACTCAGGGCTGATTTCCTTAAGAATGGATAGGTTTGATCTTCTTGCAGTCCATGGGACTCTCAAGAGTCTCCTCCAGCACCATAATTCAAAAGCATCAATTCTTCGGCGATCAGCCTTCTTTATGGTCCAGTTCTCACTTCCATACATCACTACTGGGAAAAGCATAGCTTTTACTATACGGACCTTTGTTGGCAAGGTGATGTCTCTACTTTTTAAGATGCTGTCTAGGTTTTTCATTGCTTTCCTCCCAAGAAGCAGACGTCTCTTAATTTCGTGGCTGCTGTCACCATCTGCAGTGATCATGGAGCCCAAGAAAGTAAAATCTCTCACTGCCTCCATTTCTTCCCCTTCTATTTGCCAGGAGGTGATGGGACCAGTGGCCATGATCTTCGTTTTTTTTGATGTTGAGCTTCAGACCATATTTTGCACTCTCCTCTTTCACCCTCAATAAAAGGTTCTTTAATTCCTCCTCACTTTCTGCCATCAAGGTTGTGTCATCTGCATATCTGAGGTTGTTGATATTTCTTCCAGCAATCTTAATTCCAGCTAGGGATTCATCCAGCCCAGCCTTTCGCATGATGAATTCTGCATATAAACAGGGAGACAAAATACAGCCTTGTCGTACTCCTTTCCCAATTTTGAACCAGTCAGTTGTTCCATATCCAGTTCTAACTGTAGCTTCTTGTCCCACATAGAGATTTCTCAGGAGACAGATGAGGTGATCAGGCACTCCCATTTCTTTAAGAACTTGCCATAGTTTGCTGTGGTTGACACAGTCAAAGGCTTTTGCATAGTCAACGAAGCAGAAGTAGATGTCTGTGTACTCTGGTCCAATTCACTTGAACTAACCTGAAGAGGCAGCAGAGGTGTGACCTCTTTTGTTGCTGATTGCCTACATTTCCACAGGGAAGCTAGTTACCATGCTTGAGAATCACAAGACAATTTTAATAGGGGATGCTAATGACATTAGGCATAGTGAGGTGGTGGTGGGTGGAAGCAATGGTAAAGGATATACACCTGTGTGTGGCCAATTGCCTGTGCTGTCCCTACTCCAGACCACCCTGCTGCTCTCAGGTGTGGTAGGGGATGCTGTCCCATCACCATTGCTGAAGTAAGGTTAAAGTAGCCAGTCCAGTCGGCATCTGTAAATAGAATAGGCACACCATCTTGTTCTGCTAGGCAGCAAAAGCCTTGGGCCAACTATGCACCTTTTGGTTGGGCTTTTGCCACTTACAAATATTGCTAATGCATGATATAAGCTACAAGGCATTGAGTTCTCACTTAAATGTCAGTTCTAGACTATATAGGACTTCATACACAGTATGTAAAAAAGAATAGAATTAGAAACATTTTAAGTTTTAAAACAGCCACATCAGAAGAGGTTATGTATTAACTAAAAGGAAACTCTATTGTGCTTGGCCTAAAGCCTCCTTTATTCTCCTGAATTCTTGCTCAATAATCAATGTAACTTGGAATACATGTGTCTGTGTGTAACATAAAAAGTTGTATATTATTTTAAAAGAAACCATAGAAAATGTCAATACTGGCCCACACCAAATCTTTACTGCAATGTGAAATGTGTGCCTCATCCCTGCTAACTCCTTAGGCTACAGTACTGTAAGTCCTATTGAACTAAATGACATTACTTCTGAGTAGACATGTATTCGATTGAGCTGTTAGCTTTATTCACTTAAAAGTTTGGGCTTTTTGCCAAATTGTCCTTGTGACTAAGTAAGCTTTTCCTTTATCCTCCCACATGAACATAGTCTCATTTTCAAACTTCTCCTCAGAGCTTACCCACTCTGTCTCACTGTTCTCTTTCCCATTTTACTGCAATGCCTAGTGTCTCTGTTGACCTTTACACTTTATCTAGACTCTGAGCAGGACCAGTAGTGTTGGCATGAAGCTGGCAAATCATTTATTTTCTCAAAGAAAACCCTTCAGAAGTGAGCATAAGGCTCCATATTTGACCTACAAACTCAACTGTGAATGAGGCAAAGCAGTCTCTAGTTGATTCCTAAGATGTTTTTGAAACAATTTTAACATAATTAGCAATGTTTTGTCACAAAACGTCCAGTCCTTTGTCTCACTGTGACTTCTCTGCTAGTGTAAAATTTGTAAAATGTGGGTGACTAAGTCATAGTTGTTTACATTATACAACAGAACTTTGGTGAAAAATAGGAAGGGGGCATGATAGGCCATAGTACACAGGGGACTTTCTTCCAATGGTAATATGGGAAAACCATGATCTGATCTCTCAAATTCTTTTTCTCCTCTTAAAAGCAGGTGCAGGAGGGGTGAATTTGGATCAGGGTTGTAATGATGTGGGAAAGCAGTTAACCCCTTCCCCTCCATCTTTTCCATGATTTGAAATACCACTTCAGCTATCCTACAACTCCTTCACATTGTGCCCCATACCAAGGGTAGTATTTCAAGTGGGGAAATGCTGCCAAGGGAAAGATTTAAACCCCTGCTCTCCAGCACCACAAACCTAATCCAAAATGCCCCTCTCCAAACAGTTTATAAGCAAAGGTAAGGAGGTTGGAAGGTCCAGTGATGGGTGTGTATTTAAATAAGTCTTACTCAGAGGAGACCCACTGAAATTAATGTACCTAAGCTAGCCATGTTGGCATCTGTCAGTCTTGGGAGACAAAGGAAAAGTGTGCCTTGGGGGGGGGGGGGTAAAGTCAAACCATTGGAGAATTACAGCACCTGCCGTGGCTGTAGAGACCAGTACAGGAGAAACATGTTTTATTGCAGGTAGGCAGATAAAATTGTCCGGTTCTGCTGCTGCTGCTGCACTATTGCGTTTCTTCTCTCTGCACTCTTCCCAATGACCATTCCTCCTCTGGCCACTGCTGTGGATACATGACCTGTCTGTCTCCAGGCACTGTGATTCATGTCCATTAATTTCAGTG
Source organism: Podarcis vaucheri (assembly GCF_965113315.1). Classification (NCBI taxonomy): domain Eukaryota; kingdom Metazoa; phylum Chordata; class Lepidosauria; order Squamata; family Lacertidae; genus Podarcis; species Podarcis vaucheri. The sequence goes on along the minus strand of NC_138759.1, from coordinate 98,732,945 downwards.
GTCTACTCTTGAGTAGGACTAGCAGTGAATACCACCTTGGGGCAGGATTCAACTCATGAGTCCTGTCAACAGAAATCCTGCACAAGGACTTCCATTGGTAATATGAGGCTTTCCCCTGCTCCATGCCCCCCAGATTGTCTCAGGGGCGAAGGGACTCTCCCCCCCATCCCCAACAAAAAGAGGAGAAATTTTCAGAACACTAATGTGTAAGCTTTATAAAATATTTGGAAAACACATTAAATGCATTGAAAATAGTGAGTCCAGGCAAAGAATCAGACTTCCTGGAGCTACTTCTAACTTAATATTCCAGTGATCCTGATAAGTAATAAGGTGGTTTTACTACACATAAAATGCAGATATGATTGGGTTGCCATACGTCTGGGAAATCCCAGACATGTCCTCTCTTGGGGGGCCCATATGCCCACCCGGGTTTTTTTTTTACAATTTTAAGCAAATGTCTGGGATTGGGGGGGGGGAGGTTAAAAAGAAGTGTGTGCGCATTGGCACCTTGGGTTCAGGCTCTGGCACAGGCTACCTCTGTCTCAGGTGACCTGGGATCTGTTTCTGGCTCTGGCGTGGGTGTCTTTGGCTTTGTTTCAGGCACAGGCAGCTCAGGCTCAGGCCGGGGGCACAAAAAACAAGCTCAACAACTTTTACATCTAGAAGTAAGGAACCCTACAGTAGAATGTTGAGACAGAGTGTGTGGGGAAGTGACTGTATATATGGGCTCAATACCTACTGAATAACTGAAGAACAGATGCTTTTAAAAAATAAGTTTTAAAATAACCTACCTCAAAGGGTTGCTGTGGGGTTTGGATGAGGAAGGGGAGAACTATGTAAGCTACTTTGAGCTCTTTGGAGAAAAGTGGGGGATACAAGATAGATAGATAGATAGATAGATAGATAGATAGATAGATAGATAGATAGATATAAATAGAGATAGATAGATAGATAGATAGATAGATAGATAGATAGATAGATAGATAGATGTTACATTATAAAAGAAGGTAAATATTTAGAGTGAAATCATATTGAATGAAAAATTTTCATGGAAAACAAATTTAGGGTTGTATGTATCCCTCAAACAGCTATATCATTTTTGCTGGAACAAGGGTGGTGTCAGGTAACAGAGACTAAATAATGGAATGGAATATGAACAGTGAAATAAGCCCCAAATTAACATCTAGTGGTATTTAAGTCTTTAATTGGCCTTGAACTGAAGCCAGTTAGCGATGACCAATGTAGAATAGGAACTAAAGGACTGCATATTTAGAAAGATTTCCTCTAGCAGGGGTGAAAGGGTGAGTGAACAATATAGCTGACCGCTGTATTTATAATTATTTTATCTGCTTTTCTTAGAAAGGAACAGTGGTTATGCAATATTTTTATAAACAACAACAACCTGCCTCACTATAGCCTCTCCAGATTGCACTCCTGTTAGTACTTCAGATGCTTTTGTAGAGAAAACTCTTTCTGTTTTCCTATAAATGTATTTGTAGTCCTTGTCCCTCTTCAAGCAGAGGCACTGCATATGAGCCATAAAGGCTGTGCTCAGTGAGGGTCCTCACACATAGCAGTGGTGGGTGATTTGAAGATGAGTGAGTGTTTCTGCCAATAGATCTAAACTGGTCACTCGCTAACAGCTTGTCACTATGCAAGGAAATAGTCTTAGTGGAACATGTGCTTGATAGTTCCACTTTCTTCTTGGAGTTTGGACAAAATGCTTAACACAATGTCTCTGGAAACTGTACAGTATCTGTAGCAATTTGTACATTCTGTGATTCCACCGCAAGGCAGGAAAAATGACAGAAAGTAGTAATGCGAGTGAATATGAACTTTCCCCCAAAATTCTCAATAATCCTTTCCAAGCAAGTGTGTGTAGGTTTACAACCTACATAGCATTTGCTTGTTGAATGTGCATTCCTTATTTCTTGTTGCTCAAGACAGCTATAAACAATAGTGCAAGTGCAAAACAGCGTAACATTAGGCTTGAGTTTTGTCTTCTAAACTGAACTCACCTTATCTTCCAGACCCCCAGCTAGATGTGGAATGTTGTATCCAAATTTAGATTGCTCTGTGTATTTCTGAATAAAATACAAGTAAAAAAAAACCTCGAAAAGAAAAGCAAGACAAGTGAACATCATTAAAAACAACCAGTTAAACCCAATTTTAACATTTTTACAAGCCAGCTTATTAACCAAAAGCCTGTCCAAATAAAAAAAAAATGTTTTTTCCTGCTGGTGGAAGATCACCAGTCTAGGCTAGCCCAGCCTCTCCAGGGATTAGATGGTGGGACTCATCCCTTGGCCCTTTTGTAGTTACTAGCAGAAGCAAAATACATGGTGTAACTTGAGCACAGTACTCAAATTTGTTTGTTTTGCATTTTTTTCCAGGCTGCACAATTCAGTAATTATTCATGCAGAATTTGATGTGAAATTTTTAATTTTTGTTAAATATAGAATTCACACAGCCCTGACCATATGACTGGCAAGAGAATATATATTACCAGGTTTGGAATCTTTTGAAGTTATCCAACCAGGAGCCATGTTTACATAAATTGCAAAACTTATTGTATTTGCAATTAAAACAGACCAGGCTTAGCACTGACATAAAAACCTTAGTAATTAGTATACAGATTAATATGGGGAAATAACACCACTTTAGCACTCCTTCCAAGCAAAACTGAAAGAATTGAGTATGTAATCGAACAGCATGTGAATTTTAATGCACAAAATCCTTTGAGTCCCTACCTCCCCGATGCAATTATTTTCTATTCACATTAATTGTTCCTAACAGATGACATTAATGACTTTGAGTTTAAATGTGTGCAAGGGAGGGCTTTGCAAGATCAATGTTGTTTGAAGTAGAGTCACTTTTATAATCATTTACCCGAGCTATAGCAACTGCTAAATAAAATAAAGTTAACCTGTTGATTGCTCAGTAAATGTTTAATATCATGCCTTATTATATTAGGCATCAGTGGCTATAGATAAATGCATTTTATTCCTATGAATGTATCATTGTTATGTACAAAGCTGTGATAAGTAATCAAACATTGTAAGCTAAAAATGCCCTTACTTGTTCGTGCATTACCAACTCCATTTTATACTGTTAAGTTCTGGACTCAATGAACAGAGAAATTAGGACAAAGCTCTTTTACCTTAGGGTCTGTTTTCCCCTTGAATTTAACTGCAGCGGTTGGGATTTTCAAAATCGCTGATCTTCTGCATGCTTGTCAAATGGTTATGCTTTGGTCATTCTGTTATTTTCCCCCAGAAGCTTCATTCGCGCATCTTAGATCTGTCGTCTGGGGATTTCCTTTTAGAGGTAGAGAAGAACAGAAGTTTGATACCGCTGCAAAGTGCTGATGTTCAGGTTCATGTGAGTTTTCTTGAATTTGATTTCTTCATTTAGCACATTCTTATCTCTCCATGAAGTATGATTTAATGGAGGGGAGAAAGAGCAGGAACAAATAACACTCATCCTTGAACCTAAAACAGAGTGGAAGTAGAGATAACAGCATTTTCTTCTCTTCTCTGAAGTTCACTATAATTTCCCAGGCTATATAGGAAATAAAAAAGTGCCCTCTTTGCAAAAAGGCATAAATCTTGGCAGTGTCCCCAAGATACCTTTTTGGGGTATTGATTACATCTCAAAGCTTCTGAGAAATGGTCAAGGAGCTTTTTATTAAAGCCGGTGCACTGTATCATTCATCCTTGTTTTATGATATATTATGTATGAACTGTTAAAAATTCATGGGCTCTGGAAAAAAAAAAACACCTTTTCAGATGGGCTTAGTTTTTGTGCTTATTTGGCAAAACTTTAACTAGTATGCCTTTCATTTTCATTGAAAAAGAAAAATGTAACTCAAAAACAAAAGTTGCATATAGGCAGAATTAAAGCAAATGAGAATGGAAGCATTCATTTTATGTTTAAATATAAAAATTCAACAAAAATGCAATTTACTGAAGTGTGATAAAGTGTTTCTAAGTGGGATGGGATGGGGAGAGAAGCAATTGTTCCAAAAGTTCAGAAAGATGTTAATGACCTACCGTGCAATATGTAATTTAGCCTTCAGGTTAGATTATTCTTACTACCCAGTTTCATCTTGGCAATAGCTTGATTTAGACAATTGTCTTTTCTTCCTACTAACAATTATGTGTTTAAAATATAATCCTGCGCCAGCTTTTGTACTCTGATTTTATTAAAGTTGATGGTTTAAAACCCATGATTAGGGGAGGGGGAGTGCACTCATGAAAAGCAAATTAATAAACCAATGAACAAGTTAAATATATGTAATTAATGCCCCACAAGGGTGATCTTTGAGATCTTTTAAAGGAAATGTAAGAAAATGATTAGGATGCTGTTAGGAGGAAAATTCAGCCTCCGTAAAAAAAAAAAAAAAAAAGCTGCTGCCATTTTAAAATCTGCAATTTAAGAAGACATCCACTGTTGCATGGAATATTGTTCCAATGTCTTTAATGTGTGTGTATTATATTATCTTGCTTAGTCATTCTCTTTCTTTTTCTGAGATAAGAAAAGCTAGGTGTTGTTTTGTATCCCATCTGTTATATATCTATTCTATGTCTATAGAAAGGATGAAAATATCCCCTCTACTAGAAGAATCTGGGGGAGGTCATAAAGAGAAGTTGGGATCCAGTATTCATCTTCTCTAAACAATGCATGCTGCATGCATAGATGCATTTCATGCATGCACATCGAGACCTCAATTTAAAAATAAGAGTTATCTGGTACCATAATCCTTTCCATTTTTATCCACAAGCAAATCCTTCTGTGTTCTATGGGTCTTTTTCTCACACAAATGTGGATAGGATTTCAGCCCAGCTCCTCCCATAATTGAGTGAAGAAATATTCTCTTGTTGATAGTTTGCATGACATTGGAGACCTTGGCAGATTGGACTGGACTCAACATGACTTCTGTCTTCATGTTCTGCTCACTATCCCTGCAGGTTGAATGTTCCACTGAAGCAGATATATTCCTTCAAACAGAAAGTCAGGGGGAAAGGTTCAAGCCTAACCTCCTCCCTGATATCTAGTTTTTCATATTTAGAAAATATTTTTTTATGTAAAAGCATTCAGCCAAGTGATAACATCTCTGATTTAAAGTCTGAAGTACTACAATCCAGAAATACTGCTTGTGGGAACTGGGCTCATTACTTATCAATTCCTAACTCAACCAGTATTTTTGTGATTTGCCAAGTTGTGGTCAGTTGTGATCTTAGAATGATTCTGAAAGTGTGTTGGAGCATTCAGATGCCACCCTTAGAAAGCCCATCTCGGACCTCATAGTCTGTGATGGTTATTGACTGGTTGATTGCTAATATGCCATTTCTTCAGAATGTGATTGAAGAGGCTGTGGCAGAGCAACTGCAGACAATCTTGAATGGCACTGATTATCTAGATCCATTACAGTCAGGTTTAGACCTGGTTTTGAGACTGAATTTGCCTTAGCCACAGTGATCAGGACAAAGGAAAAGCTTTTGATACCATTGACCGTAGTGTTCTCCTAGACCAGTTCTGTGGGATGACTGTCAGGCACAGTTTGTGGTGGTTCTGATCCTTCCTGCAGGTTTGGCTCCAGAGAGTAGCATTGGGAAAATGCTCCTCAGCCCCTTTGCATCTATGTTATGGGATGCTGCAGGGCACTATTTTTCCCTCAGTGCTTTTTATCATCTATATGAAGCCATTGAGAATGTCATCAGAGAATCTGGAGCATGCTGATAACACACAGCTTTATTTCTCCGTAACATCTGAATCAGGAGTGGTTGTGCAGGCTCTAGACCATTGTCTGGCTACAGTGGTGAGCTAAATGAGCATCAATAAACTGACTTTAAACCCTTGATAAGACAGAGGCTGAGCCTCTGTAGCCTTTAGGTCAAGTGTCACTGTCATCACCCATGCATATTTCCTCCATTGCTCAATAGGCATGGAACGGAGAAGCCAATTGCATGCAAAACCTACAATCCTGAGGACTTCATGTCCAACATTTTCCCACAGTTGCCTATGAAGATTGAGATTCATATTTACACACAAGGCACCTTGAGTATTTTAGTCCATGACAAACCTGAGTGATTTTTCAAGATTGTGAGCATTCACCCCATCAACTCAGAATGGCACCTCTAAGGGAAGGGAAATAAAAACATTTTAATGAAGAAGGGAATCCTAATTGTGCAGAAGATCTATTTGGGACTCTGGATTTAGGTTGTTTGTGTCTACTCTTAATGGGATAGAGAAGTATAAGCATCCACCTCCACAGCTTTCAGTTCTTGTTGTTGAGAAAAACTGGTTTTGAGATTAATGAAATTTGTTGCAAAATGTCAAGGAAATGTAGTCTTGTTGTTATTGATAACTTATGTAATGCCTCTGCATAAGTTTAAAGAATTTCATAGCCGCATATTCATGAAGATTCTGAACTTTCAATAATATTTTGCCATATTAGGAAGTGGAAGATTTGCCTGGAAAGAAATTAAATGCTTCCACAAACTCCAGCAAAGGTTTAATGTTTTTACTAAAGCACCACTCTCTTTCTTCATTATTCTCTTCCTTGAAGCTGGTATTTAGTCACAGCAGCTGAGATTGCATTTGGAGAGGGCCGATAACTACACAAGTACTAAAGGCAGCCATAAAGTGTCAATAAATAGCATAAGCAGGAGGCTTCAGCTGTCGGACGGTGACACAAAGATGGATTGTCCTGCATCAGAGACTTTCTTAGACAAAGCTTTGAACTAGATAGGAAACCAAAATTAGACTGTAATGGAGAGATTCCATTCTCCGTGGACATTCTGGTTGGGACACTAAATTAATTTACCTTGTCCACTTTGTAGGGCCTCATCTGTTACGTTGTGGGGATATAATGCACTTGTCAAGATGTTCTTGTACTGGCTTAACTTTGTTTCCAGTATCTTTCTGGAGCACATTGCTAATAAACACAGCATATTTCAAACAGACTATCATTGAAATGCCAGCTTGAATCCTAGGATGTGCATGTATTTTAATAATAATAATAATAAAAAAAAACTGGCAAGTTTCTAGATATTTTAATCTCATAATAGGTAAGAAATATGAGCACTGTGGTTTTAATATTCATTCAATAATTATTTATATCAGCATGAACAGCAAATGTGGGCTTCTGTTTTGTTACATGAATGTGGTATGGAATTTTTTAACCCATAAAACAAAGCAATCTCTCTCTTTTTCTTGTTTTAGGAATGTCAGCAGAATATCAGATCTGGAGTACCTGCCTTGAAGTGCCAGAGCCAGTTAAATATGACAGGGCCTCACCGAGTTTATCCTCGAAGCAGCTGCAGCAGCAGTGAGCTCTCTCTGTCAAGTGCCTGCAGTGAATATTCCAGTGGCTCCTCCTACACTTGGAATGATGGGAAGGCATGCAGTAAAAGGGTAATGAAATAGGTTCATTTATTGTCATTGTCATCATCAAGTTTATTTATGTGACAGTTTTTCAAATAACAGTTCAAAGCAGCTCACAACATCAGCAAATAAACTATCAAAAACACACTTCATAAATATATATTTACATTCACAGTTGCAAATAGGCACCTGTGTGACAGGATGCTAGGCAAGATAGATCTTTGATCCGATCCAGCAAGCCTTTATGCTATTTTGTTCTTATTTTGTTGTTGGCATCAGTCTGTCTCAAGAGGCAATGGAGTGCACCTCTGGGGATAAATTTGAACCACTGCATCAGCAGCACCAAATTGACCTCCTCGGGGCACAAGCCCGGGCAGTGTGTAGGGAGGTCTTGGGCTGCCCAAACAACAAGACCCTCCTCTCAGCCTTGCTGATGTGGTCCAGAGGGAAGCAGAGCAATACGTTTGGTACCAGCTTAGCTGCAGGAGTTGCCAGAAGGAGGTGTACAAGGCGTCATCCAACCATCTTAGGGACTCCACTCCAGACTTGTGTAGGGTTTACTCCTTTGCCTTTTCTTTGCCCGAATATATCCCACAAACAGCAGAGGTTTAGGATCAGAGTTTTCCTTCTCCTTGATGGGCTATCTTTCCAAGTTACCTGAGCCTCTACAATATGTGCAGAAACTGCCTTCTTGACCTTTGGACCCACTATTGGTCTTGTCCGCTCAATCCACCAGAGCCTGCCTTTAAATGCAGGGGAAGTCCCTAACTCACTGAGGGTTTGAGACCCATTTGCTACCCTCACCTGGTTTAGCTGGCCAATCTAAGCAATTTCCCGGGGTGTGGCCACTGTTGCATGCAGACAACTTCTAGGAGCTACAGGTGAGAGCTGAGTACAGGGTGGGGACCAAAGGTGGAGGTACTAGCCCATTAGGAGCACAGCGTGTCCCCCACCAGAGGTACTACCCCTCTTGTTAACATTCCCCACACCTGTTCTTATTAATATTTACTGAAATATGAAATACACTGTAGGCACCCCCAGCAACAGAAGCAATCTTTTAGCTAGAGTCTACATTCCTAGGCCTCATGGAAATGGGCCAGATGGAGGAGGACAGGATGAGTTTAGTAGCTTATAATATTTTAAGATATTTGTATGTGATGCCACATAATTTGAGCACAAAATTGACGAGAGCAACAAGGGAAGCCAACACAGTGCTCTCCAGATGTTGTTGGGCTACCAACTCCCTTCAGCCTCAACCAGGATAGCCAGTGGTTTTAGCTGATGGAAGATGTAGTCCCACAACATCTGGAGGGTTGCAGACCTTGATCCCTTGTGTGCCAGGTCCTCTTTTTATTATAGCATTGTAACAGAACTGTCTGTAGAAAAAAAATACTATAAAAACCATAGGCCTTCTCAAGCTCCACCGTGTGGCCATTTTTACATGGTTGTACAATGTACAACCATAGCAATGAGAGAGAAGTCACTAGCTCAACATTGTCCTTTTTTCTTAGTAATGTTTGTTAATTTCTGTGGTAATAACTCTCTCTTACTTCTTTTAAAATCAGTCGTCAGTGAACTGGGATAAAAGAATAAGCATTGGTTCTTCGCTCCCCAGCAATCTTTCCAGTCCTGCTGATGATCTACCTCCAACTCGTATCAAGGAAAACCACATTTTGGAAGGGCTAAAGAAGTTACAGAAACGCAAAATATTACTTGAACCGCCTTCTTCTGTTATATCCAAATGGGGATACAAAGATTGCATGGACTCTAATGAAGGAATATACTCCCCTGGCATTAAGTGCAGCAGTCATAAAGAAGAGGTACATTGCACACCAGAGGAAATGGGGGCCATTTGCATCGAGCACCAGAAAAACTTTGTGTATGATTCAGATTCACATGAGGATGCGGATGATGAGTCTTCATCTTTAGCATTGCTGTATGAAGTACCGAGCAAAGACTGTAGGCACTATTGTAATAAATTAACTCACAGCGTTTCTGACAGCCTATTTGGTTGGGAGCCTGATAGAAAGCACTTGCCAGAAAGAGGTTCTTATTTTAATTCAAAAGAGAGACCTGAAAAACTGACTAGTTTTGTCAATGAATTTCAGTCAAAAGGAAAATCTTGCACAAATGTGAAGCTGCCTGTATTGCAAATAGATAAAAGTCTTGCTAGCATAAGCTGGAGAGACCTTAATTTACACCTTTCAGATACTGATGACAATGAAATCCTGGATGAATTACATATAGAAAGCAGTGATGAAAAAAGCCCATCAGATTTGTCATTAACTCCTTTTGTTGACAAGCACACAGAGAATTCTGATGTGCGTGTAAAGAAGGAAAATTGCCAGCATGTATCTTCAGAAAAAGAAGCAAGTCAGGTACTCACTCACTCGGGCATTAGGCCAAAGGCATGTAATTTCATTAAGCAACAAAAAGTTATAAAGAAGACTTCTTCAGAAGAATGCATTACTGTTATATTTGATGCTGAAGATGGCAAACCTATTGAATTCAGTTCACATCAATCTGGAGTTGTCACTGTAACTAGAAATGAAATTTCAATCAACCACTCATGTACTGGGCCCAATGCAGAATACACTGAATGTTTACCTCAGGGAATAGTTAATTTCCAAAAAGCAATGGAAGCTAAGAACTACAGCATTTTGCAAGCACCTGATAATGAAATTGAGAGAAAGACTCTCCCAAATAACTTAGAGAACGAGCATGCAGTTGACCCTACTACATGCAACAGTCAGTCTCCTTTACTCCCCAAAAGACCCATGTTTCATAACATCCCACAGCAAAAGCTAATGAAGCCAGTTTGCAGTATTTCTTCCAAGCCTAGGTCTCCATCTTGTATGCAGGCAGGTAGTAACCAAAACCAAAAATTGACAAAAATTCCGAGTAGAGATAAGTTCTCGCCACAAAAAACAAATATCACAGTGAATGAATATTCCACTAGCACCTCTTCACACTGTCCTATGACACTGGAGAAATCTGTAAAATGTTCAAGGTTCAAAAAAGTGCAGAGTCCCACTAAGAATACTGATTCAAAAGTAGATTTGCTTATTTCAAGGGCGCACCCTCTTCAAAATTCTAAAATGCTTGACAGAACAGATTGGCCCAAGAATCAGGTCCCAGAATCAACTTCATTGCCTCAACATCTTATAGAGTCAATTGACTGTGAAGAACCACCAACTAGAGATATCCATTGTGATTTGCCTGCTGTAGAAGCCAGATCTCCATCACCACCACCTCCTCCAGGCAGGTCAACGTCACTATTGATAAGACCAAACTATGAACATTCACCACCTGTACCCAATAAGCCAGGTGCAAGCATTCCCAGTGAGACAGTAAAAAGTCCAGTCATGTCACCACTGAAAACGGCCTCAATGTCCATTTTTCATAACGTGCATAGAATGCCAACTAACAAGCTCCCTTCAACACCTAAAGTCAAATTAAATCACTTCAATGAGAAAGGAGAGATGTTTACACAAAGCAAATGCATATCAGAGCAACCCTCCACAATGTGCCAAGTCATTCCCAAAGTGTTTACAAAGAAAGTTCCTCCTAAAACCTCAAACCAATCAGTATCCTGCAATAATATAGAACGTAATTCCAAGGATGTGTCCCCAGACTGCACGTCACAAGATACAGATCTAATGCAAAATGGACTACTGCCTAAGGACACTGAAGTACCTCAGAAAAATAAATTTCCAAACAGATTCTCCACATCACCAGATTGTCAGCCAACAATGATTGGGAAACCTTTTCTGCCTCAGATTAATCACTCCCCATTATCACTGTTGTCTCAGGGAAGTGATGTTGGAAATATACCAGAAAAGAGTCTGAAACCACATCTGCCTGTAGGACTTAAATTACTCATAAAATCTCCTCAGCTCCTCAGAAAGAGTTCCACTATACCAGGGAAGCAGGAAAAAGACAGTATGAATGCAGCCTCCAAAAGCTGTGTGAATTCATCCAAACAGAAGCAGGGTGAATCTTTAGCTCAAACCACCATAGACGTAGCTGACACTGAATTAAGGAGTGCTGAGAGTGGAATAAAAGAAAGTTTTGCTGGGGATCTTCGTATGAATCCAGCTTCCTGTGTTTCACCCGAGACCTGCTGCTTAATAGAACGGGGAGATGGGTTGGAAAACAGGTTAGTTAAGAGATCCATTTCTTCTAGTAGTAAGGCATACTTGAAGCCTGCTCTTGGTATGAATGGAGCAAAGGCCCGAAGTCAAAGTTTCAGTATTCACACAGGGGAAAAGTCATCTATACCTTCCACAGAAGGTTTAGGAAAAGTTCGGACCCAGATCATAACAAACACATCTGAAAGAGGGAATTCTTTAACGAGGCAGAACTCTGCTGTGGAAGGATTACAAATCAGAGCTGTTCCTGGTTCAGCAGTGATGTCAGATACAGTTTCAAACACGACAAAAGTTCCAGAAACTTCTTATTCTAGACAGGGTTCTTCTGCAAGCATGAGTAGTTCCAGCAGTCAAGTTGGTAGCCCAAGCAAACTACCATTCCATATGTCTCCAAAGGGGGATTTATTCTGCAGCATTTCAAAAACTGAGGACAACAAATCACCATCTCAGAGAGATGTCCAAAGTAAATCTTTCCATGATGAAAAAGCCAGCGAAATTTCCAAACATCAACCAGTAAGCAAAAAAAGTGTTACACAAGCAGAAATGGCATTGGAGTCATCAACTAGTATTTCATCAGAACAAATTTTGCCACTTCAGAAAAATCTGGACAGCACACAATCTCCTCATAAACACGAAGCAGGCAAGGTAGTATTGCAAGAAGCCTGCATAAAGGCATCTGAAGCCTTGGAGAAGGTTTCAGCTTCATCTGTTTTACAGCCCACGATAGAAGAAAAAGTCATGTTGTGCATCCAGGAAAATATGCAGAAGGAACAAGGGCAGAGCAAATGCCCTACCACCGAGACTAAACAAAAGAGTGGGGGGCCTTCTATTGCTAGCTGGTTTGGTTTTCGAAAGAGTAAGCTCCCAGCCTTGAGTGGTAGAAAAGCTGATGTTTCTAAAGTAAAAATAGAAAAGAAAGAGCCGAAGGGTTTAGCTTTTGGAAGCAAGCAAACAAAATCGGAAAAAAGAAAAGACAAAAAGAAGACTGAACAGCACTGTGAAGCAGAAAATGAGATAAATAAGAAAACTCTGAATTGTGGTATTTTAGACAGTGTTCCAAAAGGGAAAAAAATGACAAAAGCCACACACAATAACCTCAGCCAAACTGGGTGCGAACAAAAGAACAGCTCTGCCACCACACACTCAGGAAAAGACAGCTTTATGAAAGAGCTTTTACACAGGTAAGGTTTTTGGAAATGTAGATTGAGATATAGATATTGTGAAGGCATGTAGATTTCATTTCATTCAAACTCCTATCTTAGTTTCTTTAGTAGGAAAGCACAAAGAACATACTTTACTATGCCACGATCAAGCATGCCCTTGCAATATGTACAATGTGGCTGTTTTCTCTTTCCAAACATCCCTTTTACTATGGCACATCACAAGCTGCTATATAAAATCCTGCTGACATTAAAAAGTAACTTGCAAGGAGTACCCAGTAGCTGGAAGCACCTTGCAATGAGCATGTAAGCTGTTCATCCCCCAAAAACACAACCCCACAAACTTTCCACCAGTTGACTCTCTTTTGTCTCTAGATTCCAGCTGTAGATGAGGAGCCCTGTAACGCCCTATATAGCCTAGCATCTGCACAGCCTTCTCCATGTCTCATCAATCCCAGGGATTTGACTGGTGATGACACAAGGGAAAGCTTTCTTTCAGGTAGCACTTGGGATATGAAGCTCCTTCCTTAGTGAGATTAGCTCAGCTCCCACTTTAGTAGCATTTGTATACCACCTCAGTACTATCACCCAGCTCCACAGGATTTCAGCAGACCAATGGTTTGTTTAATTTGTCTCTTCTCATGGTATCTTCTTCTATTATTTAGTCCACTTTGTTGATTATTATTTGCTTTTTAGTTATTCTGTCTGTCTGTTTTTCATTGCAGCTATTTGGGCTGACTCCTGTGAGGTAGAAGATTAGGATATAGAACATAAAATGAATAAATCATTTCAAGATTCTGGATAACTGGATACACCATACCTGTAAAATGATCATTCCTTTTGTGAAAAATCAAGCAATATTAGGATGTCAGAGAGTAGGATGTCAAGGAGCCCAGACTTTTCCGTGGCATACTATTTTTATAGCAAGAGAGCTTTTTAAAAGCATATGGCCATGCATTCAGAATTGAAACCCCTCTCCTACCACCTGCCTCCTAGAATAGCATAGCCCAGTAAAAACTATACCACATGGTTGCTCCGAGCATTTGTATCTGCTCTTTGTTAACCAGGTCAGTGGGCTCTGAAATTAAAGAATAGAAAGACTTATAAAAGCTAATACAAATATTAAGCCATAGAAGGTTGTTTTTTTCCTAGGAAAAATCCCTGTAGGCATAGCAGTATGGGAGGAAATGCATTGCCTGGTTTTGTTTTGTTTTTAAGGTCTTCTGAAATTTGCTATTGTTAATTGTTAGTAAATACATACAGCAACCAACCAGAATTAAGTACATTTATGGCCACCTTAGACCACAAAGACATTCGGCAATAATGGTTCAGTGTGTTTTCCAATTTGCCTCCCAGTCATAGAAAATTTAAAATAAATCATTATATGTTGAAAGACTAAATTGATATAGTACCTGAAATTGCAAGTGACAGATTTGATCAAGGCTAGTTAGAAACATTTATCACTCACAGGTCTACGGGGAGAAAGATGCAGGGAGGTTACGTTAAACATTAAAGGAATGGTGAAAGTAGAGTGATTGAAGAAGGGCGATGTAATTTATCAGAGGAATCACTTTCCACCTACAGAGTTGATAAGAAAGCAGCCCAGCCGACAGAAAGTGGATCACATAATGTTTCCTACAGGAGCGTGTCGAAGGGCGGCTCCCAGGGCTCTTCTCTTCCCAACAACTCTGTCGGCACTCAAGGAAACCAGAAGAAAACCAGCAAAACAAAGGCTGAAATGGAAATACCAAATGATGCAGTGGTACGTAACAAGACCCTGCTGTCCTTAATTTTTACTTTTTTCCCATACTGTTACTGCTCCAACACTGGGTAGAAACATGCTTGTCATTGCTGGGGAACGATGGATTAATGTCAGCATCTGATGGCCTGATTAGGGAATCCGATTATACTAATGCCCATAGCTGTCATTTGATGGAAACATATTCAGCCTTTTTTATGGCAATTTACACTTGGTTACCTGTACTTTCAAGCCCACTTCAAGGTCCTAGTTTTCACCTTTTCAGTTGTTCCATGGCTTGAGGCCCACATGTCCCCAGACATTCCTTCTGGATATATCAACTACCCTGCTGGTTGTTCCCTGAAAACTAAGCCTTGCTTCATATCCTTCACTCTGTTATATAAGGCCTTCCATATCTAGAAGTAAGGTACTTTATAGTAGTGGCCTATTTTTGGAGCATACAGGACCTGGAGATGCCAGGTTTGGAACTAAGACCTGCCACTTGCAAAACAAGTGCTCTACCATTGATCTGTAGCCTTTCTTCTACCACCACACTGCCCCACACACCAGGACCCCAATCTGAATCAGGTCCCCAGCACTGGCAGTTCGTGTGGGGTGGGAAAACTTTGTACTGGATGTCACATTGGGGTTAGCCCTAAGATCACCATTGAACAGTTGTTTCTTTTAAGCTTTTTCTGTTGTTGCTCTGAAAAAAGGAAAAGGTGAGTGATTAACATCCCGTGCATGCTATTGCGTTCTACGAGGAAGCTTGAATTGCGAAGTAATTACATATTTCTCAGGGATATATTCTAAAGGTAAAACACATTTTCAAAGCTCTTCATGATGGGAATTGAAAAATCTATTAGCTCAGTATTGATGTTTAGGGTGCTTAAGGTTAAAAGTATCAGTGGCTTGCTCTCAGCGTCAGGCAAATGTCTGCAAGCATTTGTGCTTCCATGTAAAGCAAGCTTTAACTAGAAGATATACAAGGTCATTTGTTAAAAACATCTCAGAACCTGCATTCTGAATCCATATGCTTTGGAAAACTTTTTCTATCTCCCCTCCCCCTCTCCCCCCCTTTCCCCTCTCCCCCTTTCTGTAGCATGTAGCTTCTATAGTATCATCTTTTCTTTGAAAATGTAGATGTCCCCTGCATTATAAAACCACAAATTATAAGCATATCTAAGTCTGCCCTTGTAATGTCACTGAAAGGAATGAGAGAGAATGAAAGTCTGGAAATGTGCAATATGCAGGAAATTCAATCCAACTGATCTAGAACTTTGATAGCAAAGCAGAGCCCCTTATCACAGCCACTCAATTTAACTATGCCCCATTTAATATGGTGCTGACAGCTTAGGGTATATCTTCACTGTACAGAAGTATTTTTTTTAAGCATGCTGCTTTTACAATTTCTTTTTTAACTTCCTTATTATTGTCTAATGGCACAGTAATTTGCAGAAGTTTTTGTCTCATTTTGTGAAGTCTTTGCAAATGTAACAATAATAGCCATTTAGGACTTTAAGTATATCTTCAAGAAACACACTTCATTTTATCGGGCAAGTACAAAGATTGTTCTGAATCTACATAAATAATGAAGAAATGTTAATTTTTTTCTCTTTAACTTCTAAGGACAAATTAGTCACGCTGCAAAGGCATTACCTTTTCCTTCTCCAGACTGCACTTTGTTAAGCTGAAAATCAAAGTGTTATTAGGACATTGTTTTTGAAGATTGGATTATATTATATGCTACATCTTTGTGGGTTTTCAATACTTGATTTTATTCTGTAAATGAAATAGCTTGCATTACCATGTTGAAGCCATTCGGGTTGAAAGAAAAATGAGTGCCTATAATCTGTGTTTTGGAATCTGTTTTTTTTAAAAAAATAACGACAGAATTGTGGGGAATTTCAGTTTGTCCTCTAAACTTGGTACTACTCAATCTCATTTAAAATGCATATATTATTTCCTGGTCTTCATGTCCTTTTCTCCCTTTATTGGCTTCTCACTTTGAATCACGTTGCAGAGAATTCAGTAAAAAGAGATAGCTGTGATTGAAAACACTAGCATGTGGTAGCATTTCCCATTGTGCATTCTTTTTTCCCTAAAAAAGGAGGGGGGGCATGCCTTTTTGAGAAAAACAGCACAAACCTTTTCAAAAGCCCTGAGCAGAGATGATTTCTTTTTCTTTTTACACTGTAACAATACAAGGTACATTTAGAGATGAGGGTCAAACCAGTAACTAACACTTGCAAAAGTTGATAAAGAATGCATGCCTTAAATTTCATCTGAATGGAAAAAATCAAATGTGCCTTTTACATTTAATGCTCCTCTAAAGTGGGTTTTCAAAAGTGTATCTTTCATGCGCCATAGAATTAAGTCTTTTCTTTTTCAGCATGTTAATTAAAGGCTTAGGGTTCTATTATGCCATCACTTAAACACATCTCAGACTGTGGTTTCTTGGCGATTTTTATATACATTTTAAAGAAAAACATGTTCCATTAGCATCGTTGGAACAGATCGTTTGCGCAGGGTGTGCAAAACAAGGACTTTAATGGAAATCTTGCTCATTTGCTTACATAAATAGCCCCATTTCGAACCTAACCATTGAGTATTTTGTGAAAAACAGGAAAGATACTATGCTCCCCCAAACTAAAGCCAATGTGGTTTTAGTTTTAATGTGCATACCACAGCCAAGGTGGAAAAGCACCTTGGGAAGCCAGGTGTGTGAGAGTAGAATATCAGACTGCCATAATAAAAGCATTCTTGCTTGACTTAGAACTGAGCCACATTGTTGAAGCTAATATGGTACAATGGGAAGGGCACAATGGATTTCAGTGCTCATTCTTTCTTCCTATATTTTTACCTTGGGTGTCAAAGTATTTAAGTTGCCCATGCACCTTTAAACCACTAGTTGACAAAATAGTATCTAAGGCAGCAAACCAGTTATCAATGAAAGATAGTGTTGGTAGCTGAGTGGAGAAATGGAGTGGAGAGTTCTTAACCTTTTTTCTTTCAACAGCTTTTCAATTCAAAATCTGTTTCAGCCCAGGTGGTAGTAACAGCAGAGGTGGCAGTTCATTTTATTTATAAAGATGTGGAAAAGATGCCAGAATTGTGTGACTGCAGCACTGAATGAAGATACCATGTCACACATTAATTTTATTTCCTCAGTTCTTTAACATAAATTTATAAGGTATAACATTTGAGGAGGAAGAAAAATACAGGATCATGAGAACTTAATGCATTTATTTAATCTTATAAACATAAATATTATTTTATCTTTTTGAGAAATTGTATCACTTTGTTGTTTAGTCATTTAGTCGTGTCCGACTCTTTGTGACCCCATGGACCAGAGCACACCAGGCATTCCTGTCTTCCACTGCCTCCCGCAGTTTGGTCAAACTCATGTTTGTAGCTTCGCACAAAGACTTAATTTTTCTTGCCAGTTGCGTCGTATTGTTCTTAGCAAAGCATCTAGAAACAATTTAAACGTCATTCATAATAGGACGCCGTACAAGCTGTACTACGTGGGAGTTGCATTAAGGTAGATAGTAAAGGGTGATAGCAAAGATACTAAAAGTTAAACAGATTTGTTTTGAAATACACTGTTTTTGTTCTGTTAAAAGAGATATGTAAGCAGTTACAATTACTGTTCCCCCCTTACAACACAGATCAAAGTGGTAACAGAAAATTTCCAAGAAGATGAAGAGAACGCCATCGCTGACTCAACTTGTCAAAGCCACTTAATAGGTAACATCAACAAAAAATTTAAAATGTTGTAATATGTGGCTTAGATTCTCTTAGTACATTATGTAGTCTGTGCAGTTGAACAGAGTTATGTACAATTAATCCCATTGAATCACACTAGACTAAAGGTAAAACTGGATGAGTCTCTTCTTTATATATTTTAGCAGGCAGCACTGGGGGATCAGGCCAAAGATCTTACTCAGCCAGCAGCCTGTACTTGCAGTGGCCTACCAGATATCTGTGCGAATAGGAACAAGATACTTATCCTTCAATGGCTCAGTACAGAAATTAATGTAATCATATATTGGGGATCAGAAATATGCCATGAGCACAAATATTCTACCTCTACATGCTAGTTCCATCATGCCTTTCCTTGTTTGCCTAAGTGTAAACTGTGGTTGGGTCTCATCAGAAATGCCTTTAAACCATAATCATCTACTTTTCTTCATTCAAATCATATTTCTTTTCAGTGAGAAATTTATTACCTTAATGCAGGTAGCTTTACCATCTGTGGAAATGTTATGAACAGTCTTATAAATAGCCATACTTCCTGGCTACACTGCTATCCTTCATCCTGATTTTTAGTGCTATGTTATTTGTGCATCATTGTAGCAGTGCATTTTGAACATACCAGTTTACCAAGTTGGATGCTATATGCCAGCAATGAGACCCTCCAGCTCATGCGGCTAATTAGTCTCTGCAGGCCTTCTCATTTGTCTTATCAGTTTATTTTGGCCAGAGCACAGCTACCTACCCTACACCTGACATTGTATATAATGTGTGCTGGGGGACAGGTAAAGTCACAGCTGGGCCAAAAGGGGAATGTGCAGGAACCGTCAAGCAGCTGAATGTCAGGGCTTCAAAGCGCAGCCCAGGACTCTCTGCAAGCACTGAGGGTCAGTTGGTGGTCGGGGCTTGAAAAGAGTGCTACACAGCTGAAACACTGACAATCATCTGGGATCAGGAACTGCCTAGCGCTGATGAGGGGACTGGAGAAAGCAGCTTGTATTCAAAGCTCTTCTTCCAATGCTCTGAATACAAGTTGCATTCTGAAGGGCTTCAAGGGACCTCTCTGTAACCAAGGATCAGCTGTTTTGAAGGCATGTTCCCAGCACCGATCAGGTGACTGGCAGGTGGGTGTTCTTGTTGCCTATCAAATTGGGCGACAGATAAAGTGAAGATAAAGATCTGGCCTGCCAGCCAGATGCAGCTTCCCACCCTGGTTATGTGCACTCCAAGATGAATCCTCAGTAGAGGAAAGGTTCATGGGAATATAAATTAGGATGTTGAATAGTATTGTCAAATGTAAGAACATAAAATGATTGCATTTACTATGCTGCTTATAAAGTTCTAATACTATTTACAGAACTATTTAGCATGATTGACATCAGAGAATAACTTATCATTATTATTTATTACTTTTGTATACTACCCTTCATCTGAAAATCACAGGGCAATTCACAACATAAAAATAAAAGATGAGAACACAAAACACATAATAAAACAAAAGCAAAAAACCCAAAACCAATAACTATTAAACCATTAAACACATTTAAAGGGTCATATAATGTTAATCAGCCAAAGGCTTGGTTTTTGCCTGGTGTCTAAAGATAGGTAATGAAGATGCCAGGCAAGCCTCCCTGGGGAGAGCATTCCACAAACAGTGAACCACTGCAGAAAAGGCCCATTCCCTCTCACAGAGGAGGCACATGAAGAAGGCCTCAGGTGATGAATGCAGGGTGCAGGTTGGTTCATATGGGGAGAAGTGGTCCTTGAGGTATTGTGGTCTTGAGCTGTGCAAGGTTTTATAGGTCAAAACCAGCACCTTGAATTGGACCAGGGGGGAAAATTGGTTGCCAGTGCAGTTGGGCCAGGATCGGTATAATATGCTCAACCGTCTTGCCCTGATGAGCAACCTGCTGAATTCTGCACCAGCTGAAGTTTCCAAACCATCTTCAGAGGCAGCCCTACATGTTATCGCAGCGTTGCAGTTATCTAACCTAGAGGTTACCACAGCATAGATGGTAGAAGTTAGGTTATTCCTGCCCCAATAGGGGCATAGCTGGGCCACCATCTGAAGCTAATGGAAGGCACCCCATACCACTGAAGCCACTTGAGACTCAAGCATCAGCAAGGGATCCAGAAGTACTCCCAAGTTGTATACCTGCTCCTTTAGATGGAGTATAACCCCATCAAGAGCAGGCAACCTCCCAGCCATCTGTTCTAGGAAATAACCCACTAACAGTGTCTCTTCTTATCTGGATTGAGCTTCAGTCTGTTGGCTCTCATCCAGTCTGCTACTGAGGCGAGACAATGGTCCAGCACTTCCACTGCCTCACGTGTAGATTTAAAGGAGAAGTAGAATTGTGTGTCACCAGCTTAATTTCTGACAATGTACTCCAGACCTGCAGATAACCCCACTCAGTGGTTTCATAGAATCATAAAATCATAGAATTGTAGAGTTGGAAGGGATCCCAAGGGTCATGTAGTCCAACCCCCTGCAATGCAGGAATCTCAACTAACGCATCCATGACAGATGGTCATCCAACTTCTGCTTAAAAACCTCCAATGAAGGAGAGTCCACAGCCTCTCGAGGGAGACCATTCCACTGCCAATATTAAATAGCATAGGGGATAAAATTGAGCCCTGAGGAACTCCACATTAAAGGCTCCATGGAGCTGAAAAGCACTCCCCAAGCATCACCCTCTGAAAATGGCCATCCATGTAGGACTGAAACCACCACCAACTCAGACATGTTATCCAGAAGGATACAATGGTCAATAATATCAAAAGCTGCTGAGAGGTTGAGGAAAATCAACAGGCACATTCCCCCTGTTTCTCCCACACTTAGGATTCCTCTTTTAGTCTCTTTTTCTCAGCTCTTCATTGTTTCCTTCTTATCAAGAGATGGCTGTGCAAATACATTCATGTACCACACTTCACATTTTGGGAGGCTGAGTGTTGGCATAAATGTAAACCAAAATGTTTGTGTTGAGGATCTGTGTCTTGTGCTCGTTTTCTCCTGCTTATACTCCATATGAAAACATCTGTGCTGCCAGCTCACAGCAATCTCTCTCTCAGTGCCAGGCTCCAGCTGATATGACTTTGTGTGCTTTGTTTCAAACTTCCTCCCAATCACAGAAGGTGCTTCAAAACTATAATTTAAAGATAAATGGTTACGTACTCACATTTTAACGAGCCATTCTCTCTCTCTCCTCCCCACTGCCACCTATTTTTTCACTGTGGAAACTAACATTTTAACAAAGTGGAATGTGTGTGTATAGTGTGAGAGTAGGGGGAAACTATGCTAATGGCACTAAGCTCAGGATACACTGTGCAATCCCTGGACTAGTGCCTGGATGCAGTGGTGAACTGGATGAGGGTCAACAAATGGAGTTTGAATTCTGGGGAGAAAGACGCCTTTGGGGTGGGTGGTTCTGATGTCCAGGAAGTTGGTCAGTTGTCTGTTCAGAAGGTGGCACTCCCTCTGAAGGAGCAAGTACAGAGACCAGGTTCAAGGCCCATGTGCTAATCCATAAATCACAACTTGGGCTCAAAGTACCTTAAGGACTATCTTGATTCCTTATGTTCCTCTTCAGTTGCTGAGATCCTCTGATCTCAGCAACACTCATGAGTTTTGATTCACCTTCACTAAAGACAGAGCATTTAGTTTAGCAGGTCCCTACCAGTAGAGGTTCTTCAGAAACCATCCCTCCCTCCCTCCAAACGTCTTTTGAGAACGTATTTGTTTACAACATGCTTGTACTTTTTCTTTTACCCAATGTGTATTTATTGGTGTTTATTATTGGTGTTTTAATGGATCTTTTGTTGATTTTATCCTTGTACTCTACCCAGCTATATTTTTTTGAAAGTGGGACATAGATTCGTAAATAAATTAATAAGCTAATTATTTTAATGAGTGAGATTCAGTTTTTAACAATTGTCAGTGTAAGATCCTCAAGTGGGTATCTAGTCTATAAAGTTAGATAATATGCAAGTTAAATAATATCCAGTGGACTACAGGTATGGTATTATGTGGCACAATGGTATTTTATCACAGTGAAGTACTCGTAGTTCTTGTCATGCATGTTCCAGTTGCTTTATATTCTGTTCAAAAGTGCTCTTAGCAAGCCAATAGATTTAAATAAGTTAATGGTTTCCTGGATGAGTCTTCTTTTAAAAGACCCTGAGAAGACAATGTAATACATATCAATAAACATATAAGATATTATCTCGGGCACTGCACCTTCACAAGATACTTTTACGGCTGGGGAAACCTTGACTTACAGAAAAGTCATCATGCAACACAGCTGAAGTTATTCATCTAGAAATTGCAGAACATAACTCTTAACTTCCCATCTGTGTGCTGTACCATCTCTCTGTCTCTCATCATATTCAGCGTTCAGCTTGGCTATTGGGTCCATTCATGCACACAGTATATATGTATAGTCAGAAATCTTATAAAATCTGGTATATATATTAAGATGCTACAAGTAATTATCTCAGTTGCATTTTTCTTTTGCTGAGTTGCAGAAGCAAGGATATCAGGGAACCTCTTTTACTGCTTCTTCCCCATCCTCTGTGTACCTACCTGTCTTACAAAAATGTTTATAGCATAATCCAGGGGTGGTGGCAGCTGTTGCCCATTGAGACTGGTGAGGCAGGGAGAAAGCTAGCTATTGGTAGGGGGAGTAAGGGATAACAACAGCCAGAGCTAAAGTAGGAACACTGCAAGACTGCAATCCTGTACACAGTAACACAATCATGTGAGAATAAGCCCCACTGAACTTTATATAATTTAAAGTATTAAAGTATATTAAAATAATTTAATACTTAAGACGGTTTACTAAGTGGTTTACAAAATAAGAAATATTTGGAAGAATTTAGTGTCTCACTAAGACAAATGTTCCATCAGCGCAAGCGTTTCAGCTTGCCAGAAGGAATGACGCCCCCCTACTACCCCATGTGATAATTTGGAGGTTCCTCTGACCTCCCCCCTCCCAACCCAGTGGGGGCTGCAGGAAGAAGAGAGGTGAGAAAGCCTTGTGGAAGTCTTTGTACAGACATTGTGCACTCATTAGGTGAATCCCACCCAAGATCGGGCCCTACGCTCTCTATGCAAATTCCACGCCTACTGTCACTTATGTCTTGCTGCATCTTTAGGCATCTAAAGTTACGGTATTTACACCAATTCCATGTGTTTTGAGTCTTCACTCTTCGGGTGCACAGAAAAAGACAGTTCTTTGTGCTAGAATTTTACACTAAGGTGAAGATTTTATTTTATAGTCTTGAATCCAGGCACTCCAGTCCATTAAAGTTCTTGATAATCATCTAGCTTATAGCCAAGCACTTTCTTATAACATCATTTTTCGCTTTCCAAGAACAACTCTGCAAAAGGTTCTGCAGTTTAATTTAAAAGCAATCTGATCAGAAAAGAAAGGTCTCTCTTTTCGTATACCTTTGTTATTGTAGGTATCCTTATTTAGTGAAAATGTTGAGCTGAATTCAATGGATCTTGAAATGTTCTTGAAATTGAGGGTTGCTGGTATTGTATAGTGGTGAGGCTATTTTTCAATCCCCATCTTTGGGCTTCTTATAAAGAAAGGGAGACAAGTGATGAAAAAATAAATTTCAATGAGAGACTGAAATTGTCTTGATAAGAGAATTTTTATGTATTATTTGATAGAATGCTTAGTAAAGATAATGGCTATAAACAGTAGAGTTAGAATGAAGTTTCAGCATTTAAAGTACTTTGGTTATGGCAACAAAATCTGTATAAAGCATTTTCATTCACTAGTTCTAATGCTGATTAATTCAGCATTACACTCATTCAGTTCTCTATAGCTTTCTCATTTAAACAGAAACATTAAATGGGCAATGATTGTATATTAAATTAATGTAACAGTCTTTCTTCAGTCCTTATCTGCCCACCCAGGTGTTTATTAAGTAATAAAGACATTGGTGAATTTAAGTTTTAATGATATAATCCTACCTTCACAAATACAAGTGAAGGCTTATTTCTTATGAGACCACACTTACGACAGTGTCAATATTTTTCTCTAATAAGTATCTGTCTATTCAGCATAACCTAATAAGTACCCAACCTAGAAGTTTGATTAAGTTACAAGTCATAGTACTAGACAGGTACAAAATCAATGAAAAACCAGAGGAATCAAAGCTGTCTAAAATGCCAGTTGTAGCTCATTTGCTTACAATTTTTGAATGACAGAACTACAACAAATTTTGGAGAATGGAATACTCCTCTCCTTGTTTTCAGCTTCTCCATTTCATTTTCTGCCCTACTACCATTAAAACAACAAGTCAATATCACATGCATTCTGCGCATGTCCAGTCCTCATTGGGCTGGTAGGGGGATTTTATTAATGGAATCCCTTAAAAAAAACCCAGTAAGCCTTGGGTTTTCAGTCTAGCTACAGCCCCCCCCCCCCAAGGGAAGGTTCTGAGCCAAGAAAATAGTAGTGGGATGCAGGAGGAAGATCAGAGGAAGAAGGGGTGCAGCTGGGTTGGAGGCTGAGCAATCAAGTTTTAAGTGAGACCGAGGCAGCTGAGGAGGAAGAGGAGACTGAGGCTGCGGCAGATCCCCAGCCACCTGCCAGTTCCACTGTTTCCTTCCCCCATCCTCCTCTGTCCCCAAGAATGAGAAGGGTGTTACATGTAACAGAACAAAAGGCACAGAGAGCCCCTCCTTGAAGGAGTTTGCGACTGTTGGGTAGGCAGCCGGCTGGGGAGGAGCCTTAGGAGGAAGTGGGAGGCTTAGATCCTCAGTTCTGTCAATGGTCTCACCAGGCTAGTTCTGCCTGTGGAGTTCTCTGTTGGGTTTTGTTTCTCTGAATAAAGAATCAACCTTACTGCTCATCCCTGAGTTTCTGCGCTGAACTGCAGCTGAACCATCCCTGACATCTGGTAAGGGTGAGCGAAGCCAGAAAATCCACCTGCGAGTCCCTCCCAATAGTAGTTTTAGGCACCATGAGTTTTGTGAGGAGTGGGAAGGGGAGAAAAATGCCAGCTGTGGATCACTGCCTCCCTCCATTTCTTTTGTGATTGCCTTCTGTTCTGTAGTCACTATGAACCAAGAAGTGGGACGCCTTTGCTGTGGATGCTTAAGGACAATTGTTCATACCATTCAGGGTGAGAGCCTGGGTGGATTGGAGAGTGGGGCTGAGGGTGTAAGGTGTTAAGTTGCTCAGAAGCCATCGAGTGGGGCCCTCTGTGTGTGTGAGAGAGAGGTAGTTGCCATAGATGAAAAATGGGCTGGGAACTGTTACTATAAGACCATTGGTGGTTAATCAGTTTGAATGCCCTGTGCTCGTATTTGTTAGGTATTTGGCTAAATTGGAAATGATAGCTTTTGTCCTCATTGTTGTTTTTCTTGTTTGCCTTAGGGTAGAATTGCTAATTTGTTCACTGGACCTGTTCATATGATTTTGGTATACTGTTTTTGCTCCGTTTATCTCTATTACTTTTGTGCCCTGCTCTGGGATTGAAAATATTCAATGAAGAGTGGGCTACAAGCAACTGTAATTTAATAGATAAATGGATTCACTCTTAGTATACATAAATGGGGCCTGCATCAAAATGTTAGAGTGTGGAATGTTCCTTTGCCTGCCAGCCAGATATGCCTTCTTCCATTCCCGACCACCCAGGTTTTCTGAGTTCCTCACCCACTCCCAATAGTCAGCCACATCCTGTGGTCACTCCCAACTTAGATGTGTGTTTAAAGGTTTTTCTGTTTCTGTAAACCTTGGAGTTCTGCCAGACCAGTTCTCACACATGGATGATACTGTTTTGGCTACATAGGAACTTGCACTCATAGAACTGAGTTCACTATACTTTATGCCTGAGCTAGGTAACCTTTAGGATCCTCTCTGGACAGTAGCATTTATACCTGGTACAACTGTTACCACCCTAATCCTCTCCATTATGCTGGATGCTTTAAGGGTGTACCACCACCTGGAAGGGACATCTTTGTAGGTGGAGGCTGGGCTACTAGAAACCCAGCATGGACTTAAGCTGTAAAGAGGCCGCAAGGACTTGACAGCCTTATGTGACACTACACTCTGTGAGCCTACAGACAAACTGATGGCCACAACACAAGATTCCAAACCTTATACAGTCGCTTCCAGACCTCCAGGAACAGCAAGAACAACAAGCCTAAAGCCCAGAGTGGTAGACAGTGTGCCTGTCTTGCAATCCAAGACATTCCTGAACCTACTCAGAAAGTGTAATTCATTAGACCATAATTTTTGCATGAAACCTAAGTTCTGCTGGAATCAGTGAGGCAAGCTAGTTGCAACTGCAGTCCCATTGATTCCAATACAACTGAGATGCAGCTGACTCTATTTGGATAGTGGTGGTGATGATGGTGATAATTTAAATTATTCAAATTTCCTAATCCTTACATAGTAAATCATAGTTCTACCCACTGCATATTAGCTTTACAGATCTTAGAAATGATACTGAGTTCATACATGACCACAGGTTTAAGTACCTACCTCCCAACTTTAGCCACCCACTATGCTATACCAGCTTTTAAATGAAACCTGAGACCCAAGTATAGTCATATTTTGCTACTGTGTCAAATGGCTCTCCAGTTAGTAGTATTTATATGTATGATTATACTTGTTAACTGTATTACAGTGGTGCCTCGCAAGACGAAAAGAATCCGTTCTGTGATTCTCTTCGTCTAGCGTTTTTTTTTCGTCTTGCGAAGCAAGCCCATTGAAGGATTAGCGGATTAGCGCTATTAGCGGCTTTTAGAGGCTTTTAGCGCCTTACCTGTTGATCGGATCAGCTGATAAGCGGTTTAGCGCTATTAGTGCTATTAGCGGCTTTTAGCTGCTTTTAGCGGCTGATTGGATCAGCTGATAAGCGGCTTAGCGGCTTAGAAAAAGGGAGGGGGAAGGAAAAAAACCCAGCAGGAACTCGCAAGACATTGTCGTCTTGCGAAGCAATCCCATAGGAGATTCATTTTGCGAAGCACCTCCAAAACAGAAAACTCTTTCGTCTAGCGAGTTTTCCGTCTTGCGAGGCATTCGTCTTGCGGGGCACCACTGTACAACAACTATTCTTTGTTGTTACTTTACTACAGTGGTGCCCCGCAATACGAATGCCTCGCAAGACGAAAAACCCGCTAGACGAAAAGGTTTTCCGTTTTTCGATGCGCTTCGCAAGATGAATTTCCCTATGGGCTTGCTTCACAAGATGAAAACGTCTTGCGAGTCTTGCAATTTTTTTCGCTTCCCCCCTTTTTCCAAGCCGCTAAGCTGCTAATAGCCTTTTAGCCGCTAAGCCTTTAATAGCTGCTAAACCGCTAATAGCGCTAATCCGCTAAGCCGCTAATGGGGTTGCTTCGCAAGACGAAAAAACCGCTAGACGAAGAGACTCGCGGAACGGATTATTTTCGTCTTGTGAGGCACCACTGTATTTGGACCAGGTATGGGGAAATGTGCTACCACCACCCCTGCCAGATGTTGTTGGACCTGAACTCTCATCGGCTCCCAGCCAGCATGGCCAATACTTAGGAGTATCAGTTCCTGGTTTAGACTCTTTTTTTTTAGGTTTCACACTATCCTCTTAAAAAATATAGCCAGATGCATTGCATGGAAGGAAAGAATATGATTAATGGGGTCTATGCATTAAGTCTGGCACGTGTCATATTGTAATGTCTCTATTAAGCTTGACATATTTGAGTAAATAATGTTCGCCTTAGAAAGAACTGAAAAACCAGAGTCAGATTAGGTGAGTGCTTTAATGAATTATTGAGATAGAGCAGAATCGTGCAACAAACTAAATGGGATTGAATGACAAAGTACAAATAGATCACACTTGCAAGGTTTGCTTTTAGAACCGAAAGGCATTGATTTGGCAAGGGAGAGAAAACGGAAAAAATAATAATTCCAAAAGTTCCTCCCATGTGAAACAAAGAGCTACGTGCAGTAGATGTATCTCTACTTCCCACCCCCTCCCCAAAGTAGTCTTTCATCATGAAACCTCACAGAGCTTGAGAATGCAACTTATCAATGTCAGTCTTAATTTCTTCCATCAACCCTTTTGATAGAAATTGAGAAGAATCATTTAGCAATCATCTTATCACTGTTGTAGTGTTTGAACCATTCATTTTACACATGATCAGATAAAGGAATGATATTTGCTTTATCTCCTCATTTGCCATCCAAAGAAATCTATAGAACCCCTAAATGTCTTTGCAGGCATATAGTAGGTTGCCAGCTGTGGAAACACTGTCAGATAAAACCAGTAGCACTGAATCAATTTCCATTCTCTTTTTTGTGTGGGAGATATATATATATATATGGTTTTCTTTTTTTTAAAAAAGGTATCTATTCTGAGGTGTTGCAGTTTGATAAGAAGAATGGCAGCAGATCAAGTTTTTCAGCAGGCATTTATGTGTGCACAATGTTACCTGTAATCACACGTCTTCTAGCACTTCCAGAGGGAGGCTTGTTTCCTAAGGCATCCGAGAGACAACCTGGTTTTTTAAAAAACGTATTAGACCTAACAAGAGCATGTGTATACACAGACATCATTTTTTGTAGTCAGCGCTTTATGGTTTTTGAAGAGAGGACTAGAGAACTGAAATGTAACCGAAAAATTGACACTGGAAGCATATGTGCCAGTACATTTTTCATGGAAGTAGTTGAATGCCTGAAAAAAAGCATCTGTTATATGTCTTTCCATTTAAAGAACGATCCTCCTTTTATCAACTTTTTAAAGGGGAACATTAAATAATGGTTCAAAATCAACATACAGGTCTGATTTTGAAAATAAATGCAGCATAATATCTTCTTGCTTTAAAAGTCAGCCTTCATTTTTTTAAAAAAATATCTTATATTTAAATCATTTATAGTCATCCTTTTATCAATTTCAATACAGTTTACAAAAATTGTACATATTCAGCAGATAAAAGCACAATTAATCTTTATGTGATAGAAAATTAGTCTCCACTCTGGGCATCATCTTGGTTGTAGGAATGATTGGATCTTTGCTAAACTCTTCGGATAGACATAGTTAACAGGGACTTGTTGAAATGGTGTCATATAGAAATAACTGCACTTCAGGCATATACACATGTAATAATAAATTGTTGTAACTTGAAGATTATATAAAACCCTGTCCTCCCTGAATAATAAGAATCTACCATGCATTAGTATCTTTTAAATAATGTCAAGTTACTGTTCGTCACAGTCTGGCGGAGACAAATAATTGCTTTCTGCTTCTAAGAGATAGTACACATGGCACTTGTCTAATTGCCAATTTTTCTGCAGCATTACTGTGGCATGCAGTTTAGTTATCCCTCCACTAAGGAGAACACAATAGCATTTGGCTCAACTTCCTTGTTAAACAAAGTATTTTTTTTTAAAAAAAAGTTTTAACCTTCCGTTTATGTAAAGCTAAAATACTGTATTGTGATATCAAGGATTCCAGAAAAACTAGTATCTTCTTTAAGCTAGATGCAGATGATATAGTGACTAATGTCAGGAAATATGTATGTGTATTTCCTAACTGATAAACACTTGAAGAGCTGATTGTACATAGTAATGTGATATAAGTCAATGATCTTGTACCAGTTTGTACCGTTTGATTATTTGAACGTTGGGTAATTGAGCCTGTTTTGCTTTTTCTCAAAAAGGAAAGTGTTTCTGTTTGTTTGCAAGATCCTATCTAAAATTAAGTTCTATTAAGTTCAGTGAAATATATGTGCTTGCAAGTAGTTTTGTTGCCTCCTTCTCCCATGTTTTTGGCCAATAATAATGGTGGAATATGTTCTCTATGCAGTGTTGTTGTTTCAGGCTTCCCTTAGAATCATAGAATCATAGAGTTGGAATAGACCACAAGGGCCATCGAGTCCAACCCCCTGCCAAGCAGGAAACACCATCAGAGCACTCCTGACATATGGTTGTCAAGCCTCTGCTTAAAGACCTCCAAAGAAGGAGACTCCACCACACTCCTTGGCAGCAAATTCCACTGTCGAACAGCTCTTACTGTCAGGAAGTTCTTCCTAATGTTTAGGTGGAATCTTCTTTCTTGTAGTTTGGATCCATTGCTCCATGTCTGCTTCTCTGGAGCAGCAGAAAACAACCTTTCTCCCTCCTCTATATGACATCCTTTTATATATTTGAACATGGCTATCATATCACCCCTTAACCTCCTCTTCTCTAGGCTAAACATGCCCAGCTCCCTTAGCCGTTCCTCATAAGGCATCGTTTCCAGACCTTTGACCATTTTGGTTGCCCTCCTCTGGACACGTTCCAGTTTGTCAGTGTCCTTCTTGAACTGTGGTGCCCAGAACTGGACACAGTACTCCAGATGAGGTCTGACCAGAGCAGAATACAGAGGCACTATTACTTCCATTGATCTAGATGCTATACTCCTATTGATGCAGCCCAGAATTGCATTGGCTTTTTTAGCTGTTGCGTCACACTGTTGGCTCATGTCAAGTTTGTGGTCAACCAAGACTCCTAGATCCTTTTCACATGTACTGCTCTCAAGCCAGGTGTCACCCATCTTGTATTTGTGCCTCTCATGTTTTTTGCCCAAGTGCAATACTTTACATTTCTCCCTGTTAAAGTTCATCTTGTTTGTTTTGGCCCAGTTCTCTAATCTGTCAAGGTCCTTCTTCCGGGGTTTCTGTAGTTTTAACTGTGGCCTGGGTTGCACGGCACACTAAGCCAAACCACTGCTTAGCACAAATGTGTGAGAGCTCCTGGAGAAGAGATTGCAGACATTTTGCTCCTTCCTGGTAGTTCTGCTGCTGTGCTGTGCTTGAGCAAAGTAAAGGCTTGACCTACTGTGTCATCCAAAACTAGACTCGTGGCTTTACTCTCCCACAGGGTAAATATTGGTCACACTTCATAGTTAGTTTAGAGAGAGCTAAACCACAAGCCTGCGTTCAGAAGACACACTAAGCATAGCCATTGCATCTGCTTTTAAAGTTAGTCTTCTACTTTAGATTTTACATGTAAAATGATATGCTTCATGAGAAACCTTAATGCTTAGGTGGCTTTTTATAGTATGCTTCCACTCTTGAAAGGGTCAAGGTTTTTGTAATTGTTATACAGGCCACCCCGGATTTGTGCGGGGGTTGTGTCCTAGGTCTTCACACGCATCATTGGAGCGTGCATAAGCCCATTTCACCACATTACATCCTGCTGTGCCCTGTTATGTCCCCATCCCATTCCGCCCCCCAATTACACCCCCTTTCCAAGCCACTTCTGGGTCACCATGATGCGCAGTCATGGTCGCACATCAGTTGGACAGGCGCAAATCGGTCATTGTCTGTACATTGGATATAGATATAGATGTAGACAATCTTAAAATGTGAGCCAGCTCCCTATTCAGGAAATGAGTACAGGCCATTTAGATTTTAGAGTAGATGTCCACCAACATGTAATATGGCTCTGATAGGAACATAGGACGCTGCCTTATACCAAGTAGGAGAATTGGTTACTCTAGCTCAGTAGTGTCAATACTGACTGGCAGCATCTCTCCACAGTTTCAGACAGGCGTCTTTCCCAGCCCTATCTCTGCCAGCAATTGAACCTTGAACTTTTTGCATGCGAAGCGTGTGCTTTACAACTGAGCTATAAGGTTGCACTGTTGAATCCTAAATCATGTAAGACCCATCAAGTGAATTAATATTAATTACCCACCAATTTTCATTCCAGAATTATGTCTCCAAAGCTCAAACTAGCTTTTATATTTCAGACATTTGTTGCATGGAAAACACACTTCTTGAAATAAATCAGTATTCGAATGTTGGCTTTAAATCATCACCATTTGTTACTAACTGCTGCTTCCTGCTTAGCTACCGCTCGCTTCAGATTCAGAGATTAGAATGTCATTTAGTCTGGGGGAGGTGAATTTGTGTTCTGAAAAGGAGGGGAAGCCATTTCTGATGCCATATTTGTATTCATTCATTCTTTTGTGTCGGGCCTGGCCTATGCAAAAATCAGAAGGTCATTTCTGGCAGATTGTCCCGTATATATTGTGGCTGATGTATTTAGGTCCTGTAATACTATTGCCAAGGTAGACATGGGGACAAGAGTTGACATTTGGATTTGTTGTAGGGTCTGGTCCTTGTTTATTTCTCTGTTATGTTGCCTGCTCTTGCTGCTGAGTAGATGTTTTTGGTTGAGGATGGAGTCATCGGTAAAAAAAAGAAGAGTACAGAATTGTCACCTAAGGACTGTGAGTAGTATCATTGTCCAGGATAAGCTTTAGATCTCTGATGATTTGTTGTAGTGGTTTTAGCTGGGAGTCATAGGTAACAAGAAGTGCTCTGGGTCTGTTTCATATTCCTTGATAGAAACCAGACAGAAGCATGTAGATATCTGCAGTAGGTTTCTGAAATAAGTTGGTGCTTGTATGTCCATTATGTAGTTGCACAGTAGTGACCAGAAAGTGGATGAACTACATGGGCTGATTTAGGCTCAGATGAGTAGTGTTAAGTAGCTGAAGCCTTAGTTGAACTATATTTCACCCTTTTACAGCCATGTCAAATTTACACCTGACAACTGGGGGGTCACACTCTGTGCATCTGAAGGATCTGGTCTGTGAAAGCTTGTGTTATAATAACATTTGTTAAGCTCTTTAAGGTGCCACAAGACTCTTTTTGTTATTTCTGCTGCAAGAGACTCACAATACTTTCCCTGTGGAAATTGTTACTGAAGGTGGTTTCACTGCTTCTCAGGCTAGTACATGATTTGGCTTTTAAAAAAAAACTATAAACAACTGCTTCATTCAGCTTTGACTAATTAGATCAAATGATGCTATAGCCCTAAAGAAATAATCCACTTTAAAACTGACATTGATTTGGCAGATATATATTAGTGTGTGTGTTTTTTCACTTGTTTTAGCATTTCCGAGAATGGAAAGGACAGGCAAATAAAGAGATCTGCTCTGCCATCTGTAGTTTGAGATTGTCTTGCCAACAACACATGTAGCTTAAAAGTGTTCATTAGTAGCACACAACAACAAAAAAGGCTGTAAAAACCTATTTGAATTGGAGGTGCTATGAAAAAGAGAGACTAATATTTGGAAGTTAGAACATTTAAAAATTATTGGGCCAGCCTGGACTGTTATGGTCTCCACATATTTTTTTATAAGGAACAGTTCAGTGCAACTTTGAAGGTGTAGGCATGTCCCATTCTCACTTATGGCTTGCAGAACAAAATTACTAATATTACAGCAAGGACTGAACAGAGGAACAGAGTGGATGGGGTCCATTAATTAAATGTAAATCCAAATGATGTTGCAATGTTTATTTTTAATAATGTGTACTCTGTTCTTCTGCACAGCAGTAGTCACTCATATGCACAGCAGTAGTTAAAAATTAAACAAAAGCAAAAGCATGAAAATTGTCAACAGAATCAATAGTTTGTTTAAAAGGGAAACTTTTCAATTGAGTATACTGCTGCAGTGCACTTTATATGGGGATGCCTTTGAATATGGCTCAGAAATGAAAGCTAGTGCAGAATGCAACTGGGTGTTAGTTGGGGCAAGACACTCTGAGCCTATTACTCCAGCTGCAATGGTTGCCAATTCATTTCTGGGCTCAGTTCAAAGTGCTTTAAAGCCCCAAATTGTTTGAAACCAAGTTAAGTGAAAGGACAGTGTGGATCCATGTGAACCATCAGAAGTTCTGCTTATGGATCCACCAGTGGATACAGTTAGATGGGTGGCCACATGAGATAAGGATTTTTCATTGGTGGCACCCTGTTTATGGAACTCCCTTCCCGGTGAGTTTTATGTAGCACTCTCCTTGTTTTCTTTCAGAAGAGCCATAAAAAATCATTCCGGTCAGCTTTTGGTTAAGATGAGCTGGCGTGGCTCATATTCAGTGTTGGAAATGAGGGTGCTGGCTATGGTATTTTTATGTAGTCTTGGTATCTCCTGATTGTCTGCCTTATATATAAGGAATTAAATTATGTATTCATTTTAATTGCGTAGTTCATAATGTTTTATTGTGTTGTGATTTTTATTTTGAGCCACTTTGGGAGGAGCTGTGATCCTGAAAAGCAGCATAGAGGATGTCAGTATAAATGAATAAGCAGAGAAATAGAATTGGTTGTTGTTTAGTCGTTTAGTCGTGTCCGACTCTTCGTGACCCCATGGACCAGAGCACGCCAGGCACTTCTGTCCTCCACTGCCTCCCGCAGTTTGATCAAACTCATGCTGGTAGCTTCAAGAACACCATCCAACCATCTCATTCTCTGTCGTTCCCTTCTCCTTGTGCCCTCCATCTTTCCCAGCATCAGGGTCTTTTCCAGGGAGTCTTCTCTTCTCATGAGATGGCCAAAGTATTGGAGCCTCAGCTTCACGATCTGTCCTTCCAGTGAGCGCTCAGGGCTGATTTCCTTCAGAATGGAGAGGTTTGATCTTCTTGCAGTCCATGGGACTCTCAAGAGTCTCCTCCAGCACCATAATTCAAAAGCATCAATTCTTCGGCGATCAGCCTTCTTTATGGTCCAGCTCTCACTTCCATACATCACTACTGGGAAAACCATGGCTTTTACTATACGGACCTTTGTTGGCAAGGTGATGTCTCTGCTTTTTAAGATGTTGTCTAGGTTTGCCATCGCCTTTCTCCCAAGGAGCAGGCGTCTTTTAGAATTGGTAGCAGAACACAAATAGGGGAAACTAACCTAACTTTTTGGAGCAGAGTTGCAGCGTCACATACAGGGTGCCATGGCAGAAAATGCCCTCTCTTATGTTGCCACAGCCTTGGCTCAGAAACCAATGCATTGTTAAAGGTGTGGTTTTTAGGCAAAATATTTATATGAGATCATATGAGGAGAACTTCTTAAGATTCACAGTTTGAAAGAATGAAAACAGAATTTGAAAGAGCCTTGCTTACTAGGGCAGAGTTAAATAACTAATGGAGAATATTATAAAAACATCAATACATAGGAACATAAAATTGAAAGGGAAAAGATTTGTTACATCATTTTGAGTATCGTCAGCCAATATGAGATAGCTCACCGCAGTATATTCTGAAGTCCTTTATTCAGTCTAATTTGAAATTGCCCAAGCAGTGGAACTTTTAACTTTTCCCTTGAGGGAATCTGCCACAATTTTAAAGAGCTTGCTATCGGGAGATGTTATCAGACATTTAGCCTAAATTTTGCTCAGATTTAAGCCAGCACTTCTAAATCGGTCTCTTGGGTATTTACTTTTTAAGCTACATGTAAATTGCCATTACAATCCTTTTAACCGCTATTTGGAGATACTAGCTCCAGGACACATGGGTAATATATTTAAGTGACAGAGGCTGTGTTCATGTGAACAAAAGCAAATATCATTAGGTCCTTCAGTAGGAGTTAATCAGAAGTCTCTGCCTTTCGTTTGGTGCTGTTCATGCTTTGTGTACGTAAATGCATTCCTAACTTGCCCTTCACCCAAAAGAGAATATAGAAATGATGTGAAAATATAAAGAATTAATCTTTACTTTAGCAAGTTTTCACATGTGAAGGGTGGGATTATGTTTTGCACTGAGCACACCCAGGATAAAAGCAGGATGCCACATCCTACAAGCCATAGGTTTAATGTAACATATCTGGTGCTGAGGTTTGTTTGTTTTTTGGGAAGGTTATAATCTTGTTGGTGTGTAATGTGGTTACAAGAGAACAAGCTTTTTCAGTGTTTGCATCATTAATGTGGGGGGCCCTCCCTTTGGAGGTTTGGCTGGCGTATCCTCCTTTAGCACAACTTTAACTACCATCTCACCCCAGATCCAACTACCTCCTTAGGTTTCCAGCTACTAAGGTATCTAAAGGGGTGTTTTTTGGTAATGTGCTCCTCAGATTCTTTTTCCCTCATCACTTATACAGTGGTACCTTGGGTTACAGACGTTTCGGGTTACAGACGCTTCAGGTTACAGACTCTGCTAACCCAGAAATAGTACCTCGGATTAAGAACTTTACTTCAGGATGAGTACAGAATTCATTCGGCAGCGGCAGCGAGAGACCCCATTAGCTAAAGTGGTACCTCAGGTTAAGAACAGTTTCAGGTTAAGAATCGACCTCCAGAATGAATTAAGTTCTTAACTTGAGGTACCACTGTAGTCTGTTCCCATTTCTTTTACCAAAGTTTGTGGCCCTTTTGTTTTCCTCATTTGGAGGATACTTCCATTTTCTGAAGGAAGATTTCTTGCCTCTAATAATTTCCTTAACTCTGTCTGTTGACCACATTGTTGTCCTCTTGGCCCTCCTGGTACCTTTCCTGATCTGCAGTATACGTATTAGCCGAGCTTCTATTATTTTGGTTTTGAATAACTACCAAGAATTATTGAAGGATTTCAATCTCTTCCTTTCAACCTCCTTTCTACCAGTCCCATTTTGAGGAAATTTCTTCATTTGAAGGACCCAGTGCATAAGTCATCATTTCCCACTCCATCACAAACCCCATAAATGTAGATTGATGATAGGAACCAAAATTACAGCCATAAGCAGGGATCCAACACAAAATGTACAGAGGGAGAGGGAGGAGGGAGGAGCTGCCGTAAACAGAGTTACAGCATGTAGCTGTCTTGACTCTAGAATTCAGAGAACAAAAGAGGCTTGGGCTGGAGTTTTTCTCCCTTGGAAATAAATCTTTTGAGAATTGCAAGCTCTGGTTGTGAAAGAGTGTGCTGCCTTTCTATATGGCTGCCTATAGCAGTTTCGGTTTCTTTGTCTACATCATTCCCTTTTGCCACTAGACATTTGAATTCATTTCTGTAAAGCAGTGGTTTTCAGTCAGTGTGCCATGGGACCCTGGGGTGCCTTGAATGATAGTCAGGGATCCTGCGGGCCTCTGTCCCTCTTTTCTTCCCTCCCTCCTCTGATACCCTCTCACATCTCTGCCTTCCAAAGGCTTGCACAGCTGTTTTTTGCAGCAGCCCTGGCTATAAGCTCCACAGGCAAATGGTACTTCTGGGAGGCACCTTTATGGGGGGGGGCAGAGAGAAGCTCAGAGACCAGGGACAGCAGCAGCAGCTGCCCGGAGGACTCCCAGGGAGAGGGGAGAGAAGAAGAGGCTGAGGGAACCCTCCACAAGCAAGGGTGTTCAAAAAGGGGTGAGGGACTGCCAGCTCTGCAGGCAACAGGTGATATAACTGGTCTCCTGAGCCCCACAGGGGTGCCGCAGAAAGAATGTAGTTGGTTAAGGGAGCCATGGACTCAAAAAGGTTGAAAACCTCTGCTGTAAAGTCTTCTCCATTATCAGTGCTTTAAGGGGGGATTTGAATTAATTGCCTTCAAGTTCTGGAATATTTATATTTCTGATATTACATGTACTGTGCAAGCTGAAGAGGTGGGCATCTAATTTGTACAAGTAGAAAGATTCTGTCATGTATTTGTTTTCTTCACTGTACAAAACTAATGACCCTGCTGAAACTAGAAATGAGGATTAAAATGGTATTCAGCAAAAGGAAAATAAATTAAGCCAAATTGGACATAGTGAAGACTTCTGTTATAGTAGGATGCTGTGGTCAGAAAATATATTATTGTAAAGAGGGATTCATAGACTACAACATCATGTGGTCTATAATAAAATATCTGAGGCCTTACCACTCCACTGACAGACATGGAAATGTCAAAACAAAACTCATCAATGAAAACAAAAGGCTTAGGAAAGCAGAATATTTTCTGGATTGTCTTCCATCTCCACCTCCCTGCAATGTTAGTGAATACATATAGATCAGACCATGTGGTGAGCATGATTAGATTTGAATGTACCTGCAGGGCTGTTATGGTTGCCACTGCCAGCACCCTTTGGGAAGAGTTGCTTTTTAAGCCTGGCTTAATACTCTGCACAAAAGAAGCAAGCTGAGTCAACTGATCACACACTCTGAGCTTTAATTCCATGTATGGGGGCTGTCCGTGGTGCTGAAATGGCAGAACCAAAATTACTTCCAAAGTTATTCCAATGCTTTCTTAATCTCACTTTTTGTAAACTGAAAATGTTTGCCTACTCAACCAAATTTTATCTGAAGTTAAGTACATGTAATAGCTAGAAGGTGTGTTTACCTTTTTTATTTCTTTATATATATATTTAAAAATATTTATATTATTGGTCCTGAAAGAAACCCTATTATTTAAGATACTCACATTCTACCTTGACATTTATTCTGTGTAGCCTGTAACCCCATAGAGTTCCTATACTGCGTTGAGGTTTCTGTGCTATAAACTAGTGAGGCGCAAATGAATTTGGATGTCCATACTTGAGTTATATAACAGGGACAATATTTCTTGCTGAAGTCCCAGCTATCGAAGACTGGCACATCCACAAATAATTAATGAACTGGCTAAACAGGCAAACATAATCACTGGTAGCAGCTAACTCTTTTGGATTGAGATGCCTTCTGTTAACTCAGTGAACATAATCATATATTGTTGTGGATAAAATCAGCCCACGGCAGTGTGTGGAGTCTAAACAATAATAGAAAAAAGCTGTGATGAAAGTCCCCCTAGAAAAAAACAGTTGTAACAAAAGGTATCATCTTACCAACTGTGTTATTCTTTGAGCTTTGTGTACAAATGCTCCTGATTAAACTGAATTCAATTGCATACTTAAGCACTTTGCTTAAGAAGATTATGAATTGGGCCTTTTATAATGTATGTCTCCTAATCAAACAGACACAAGTTAGTCATGCAGCTATGATTAATTCTGTGCTGAGTATTTTATTTCAGTCAAGAAACAGCACTTTTTTCTTACTAATGAAAAAACAATCTATGCCAAAATACTGGAAGGACCCCATTACCATAAGCATAGTACTTCTTTGGTACCAAATATGTTTCAACCTACGATCCACTGGGTCTGTTCTAGACCAATATTGTACATTATGACCAACAGTGGGCCTCTAAGCTTTCCTATGTTTTAGCTAGAGATGCTAGAGGCTGAACCTGATGCCCTTTGTGGGTGAAGCCATTTTCCCACCGCTGCACAAAAGTTGTTTCTTCAAGGTGTCCTCTTTTTTGTAGTTTTTGTCAGGTTCCCCAAATTACACTGTATTCCTCTTTCTTAGAATCCTGCTGCCAAATGAGGACGCTGGACAGTGGGATAGGAACCTTCCCTCTTCCGGACTCAGGAAACCGCTCGACTGGACGACACGTTTCTAAACAAGAACTGGATTTAGAAGCTGACGTTTTCATATCACCTGCTCAAGCTTTCCCTCTGGCTTCTTCTGAGAAAGCCAAAACCCTTGAGCGAGAAGTGCCTTCAACAGCTAATAAGGACCAGGGATCTGTGGAGAGCATAATAACACATTCAACATCAGATCCTGCCATGACTGCTAAGGGTGTACAGACTTTTCAGAGTCGCCTTCCAAAGCCAGCTTCTGCAGGTAAAATGACAGTTGTACTGGAAATTAGATCTTTTGTGCCCTGGTGCCTGTTCCCATTAGTGGAGACCTGTACTAATGACATTGGATGAAAGACATAAGAAATGTACAGCTGAAAAGACTCTTCAAGTCACTGGAGAAGGTTAACAAGCTGGAGACTGCACTGACATGGAAATCTTGTTAAATAAAATACTAATCTATAAAAAAATTGCTGTATGACACACCATGTCTATAAGCAGCCCAGTGATAAATTTAAAGCATACACCAGGAATGTTTACCAAAAACAAGTCCAAGAGGCTTCAAAAATGTCACAACTTTTGCTTTCTAAATTTTCTTTAAACATAGATATGATAGTATTGTGAAAGTTAAACAGCAGTTGCTTTGCTAATAGAATGTGGTGACTTCTGATGAATGTTGGAATGAAATTTTCTTCCAATGAAAGGACAGGTCCCCATGATTACTCCTGTAATATGATGTTTACATTTTCAAAGTTAATACACCACAGTCCCACCCAGGGATTAATGGACAGCTGCCCTCTTGTTGATCAGCATGGGTTGAATCCCTATTAAGTTAGTTGAACTTTAGTGGTATTTAAGTCCTGGTATCTTTTTACATAGATTTAAATGGAACCTAAGTGCAACTAACATTATCCAGCTTGATGTGTCCAAACCTTTCATGCAATATAATAGACATTTTATCATAATCAGGCTGGCTACTTACAAGGGATGCAAGCTGTGTCATGCTTAGCTTATATTAAGACACCGACTGCTTGTTAAGTGTCGTTGTTGAGAGTCCTGTTTAATTCATGGCACTGTTAGGGTGGTTTAGAATAGAGGTATATTTTGTAAAGCATGGATGTGCTTACCTTATTGACTCCAGAAAAGTGTAGCATGGCAATAACACTTCAAAATCATGTGCAGAGATACTAGTGGACAGTACAGTTTTCAGACATTGTCCAGGGGTACATACGTACGACATAGTGTTAGATAGTGGTTGCTCCCCAGGTCAAACAAGAGCAATTGCTAAGCGTGAAATAAACATAAAGCTTGAAGCAACCTAACAATAAATGTAAGTTTTTGATAAATATGAGTACAACACAGGGATACATCACTATACAAGGAGCACAAAATGCTGGAAATCCAGCTAGGGAGCATGTGCCCTTATATATAAAACATATAAATCAGTAACAACATGGAATAGAAGTGGCCTACCAAGTCCCCA
The DNA here is from genome assembly GCF_965113315.1 of Podarcis vaucheri. Lineage (NCBI taxonomy): Eukaryota > Metazoa > Chordata > Lepidosauria > Squamata > Lacertidae > Podarcis > Podarcis vaucheri. The sequence goes on along the minus strand of NC_138759.1, from coordinate 98,692,181 downwards.
AATCTTCCATTTGTTGTTCTTCGGAGTACTTTTTATTATATGTATCTCAACTCAGTATAGTTCCTAATGCATAAAGCTATTCATTTGTTGCATTATGTATGGGGTTCAGGGCTGAAAAGATACCTTTAGAATGAATGCTTGGAGCACAGCAGCGCTTGTCTTTGTTGCTATTTGTCTATTTCCTCCTACTCCCCTGCATTCCTCAGTACCAACAGTGGTTTGCCTGAATGCTTACCATATCCCTGACTTTCAGAACTTCATTCAAGGCACTGTTGTGATTACGGAGATAGCAGCTTAATTTAAGAACTGAGGGCTAGAGAAGGAGGGAGAAATCTATTCCAATGTTGCCCTGATGGTCCTTCAAAGTGGCTTCTGAATGAAATACAGGCCAAGATGCTCAAGGCTAGACTCCCCACCCTCATGGTTGCCTGCAGGCCATTCTCAACACATTCCTCATGCTTCCTCCTCTGTTCAGCACTCCAGCATTCCTGTGGAAAGCCAGCCCTAGGGAACCAGCTTAGTAGATAAATTTAGGGCAGAGAGTACTAACATCCCCTTTTCTTCCCTTCATGCTTTTACTAAGCAGTGGCAGCTTTGGGTAGCTCATGGAGGAGGCAGTGACTGTGGGAACACTAAGTCATGCCCATCAACCATGCTGCATTTTCATGCATGGATAATCCCACCCTTTCCTCAACACTCCAGACGCATAGGACACAACACTCAGGGCCCACAAAGGCTAGAAAAATTGATCTGGACAAGAATTCTAGGAATGGACACACGAAAATGAAATGTAAAAATCTCATTTCTGCACACAAAGATAGGGCTGAAGTGTTCTGATTGGAAGAGGAAAGCAAAGGAGAGTATCGTACTTTTTCATGTATAAGACTATATTTTTTATTTTAAAAGTATGTTAAAAATTGGGGGTCATCTTATACACAGATAGTGCATAGTGCATAGAGGGGCTATGGGATTGGTTGCTGCTGCGAGCCTAAAACCAGTGGTGTGGTATTGGTGGCTACGGCAAGGGCTGGTGTTGATTTGCTGTTGTTGCAGCAATAGGACGGGCAATTGGCAGCCTCTGCTGGCGGTGGGACAGACGATAGGTGGCTTTTGTGACGCATGTGAGTGATAGCGTAGGTCAGATTGAGTGATTTTCTGTAATACCCCCCTTAAAAAAGCTCAACAACTCTGGCCAATCTCACCCCATTTTCTTAATATGTAGTCCCCCAAAATAGGGGTCATCTTATACACGGGGGCATGTTATACACGGAAAAAGATTGTAGATTATCAGCTTTCTCATGTACGGTATATCTTTCCCCAGTCTCTCTAGAATTAATGTATTTTATTAATGATCAGCTGTATTATGTTCTGCCTTATGAGAACCATGTGTCAAAATCCCATCTTTTCTATACATTAGCCATGTGACCTCTGTTAGAGATGCATTAGTGATTAGTCAAATGGGGAAAGTAAAGGCTTGTGATAGTGAATTAGATAAGGCTAGCATTGCTTAATCCACAACCCTAAGGTAATTTGAAGCACCTTGGGGTTGATCCAATATAATTATTATCTTTAGGAACCCAAAATCAAGGTGCCAACCCATTATTTGAACATTAACTGAGGCCATAATTTTATTAATTGTTATTGTTAATAAAACAATATTTAAAGTTAAATTGAGAAATCTTGAAAGTCAGTCATCCAATCCTGCAGCATGTAAAGAACACCCAGATCTATGCAAGGATGACAGTTACAAGTACAAAGCCAAGCAATTATATAGACATATAGGACAAGACCTGTTGAAACATTCTGTATTCTGTGGATCATTTGAAGATCTGGACCAAAAAACTTATCTCCACTGGAAGGACCAGCCCAAGACATTTTGCTGCCTGAGGCAAATGACAAGATGGTGAAGCTGGCCTTGCCAGCCTGTTTAAACATGGTAGTTGATGTAACCTGTGAGACATTTGGCTGTCCCTGCCTCCATGTCCCTGCCTCCATGTTAGGACCAGGACTCTGCCTCCATGACCCTGCCTCCATGTTAGGACCAGGACTCACCCACTTAGTCTATTAGATGGGAATAAAATGAGTCTGCTTAGATTTTGTTAACTTCAACTCGGCTAAGTTCTGAATCAGGGGGGACTCATGCAAAAGGACCACCGTAATATGTTTAGCCTGCATGACTATGAAGCAGAATCAGTCTCTAGAAGAAGAAGAAGAGGAGGAGGAGGAGGAGTTTGGATTTGATATCAAAGAAGTGTGACTAGCCCAAGGTCACCCAGCAGCTGCATGTGGAGGAGCGGAGACGCGAACCTGGTTCCCCAGATTATGAGACTACCGCTCTTAACCACTACACCACACTGGCTCTCTCTCTACCCCCACCCCACATCCATGTGAGAATTAGAAATTTGGCTGAAGTCTATGGCAAGTGCACCAAATAATGTTTTGCTAATGTGTCAATGTTTAAATTGAGCAAAGGAGTAAATAAGCAGCATTAAAGATTCTTGTGAGTTTATGTGAAGTATTCTAATTAAACATGTTGGAATTTAGTTGATTTAGCAATATTCCCAGTGCAGTTTTGCACCGTAGTTATAATGGAATGCAAACACACAAATTATACACCCTTCATTGGAAACTCCCCTGCTCATTTCAAATCAAAGCAAAAGAAAATATATTTTTAATTCGCGTGTGTGTGTGTGTGTGTGTGTGTGTCTTAAAAAGTGTATTGTTAATTAATAGCACAACTAAGGGAGATTCAGAAGAGAAATCTTAGTTATAGATTATATGCTACATGCTTGGATAGCTACATGTGTGACCTCAATTCAGCAGTGTGCTATGCAGTAGACTTCATGATTAAACACTGTCATTATAACAAATTGAATAGAAACTGCAAGCACTGAATTGCTTCATAAGAAGTCAGTAGCAATAAGATTGTCCTGAACTTAATGCTAATATTCACTGCACCAGGCTTCCAGGGTTTGTTTCTTAATTAAATTGTCTTGAAGGAATGTAAAAAAAGTAGTATATAGCAGATTGGGAGGTCAACTTTCCCATTCTCAAATTTTATCATCTGACCCATCTCCCCCATCTCCTGCCTCCCCCTCTCTCATACACACACACACAGCAATTATCAGTGAATTCTACAAAACACAGTGGATTTACTTGCATGTTTGTTCTACACAATACTGTTTCAAAAAGAAAGAAAGAAATGAGCTGGCTGAAAGCATTTGTGCTGAGATATTTTTCTTAAAGTCTGCCAGTTTAAATTATTGCCCCATGGTCAGGGATGATGGAAATCATAGTCCAACAACATATGGAGGACCACAGGTACCCTACTCCTGATCTAGGTCTATCTGTATTTACCCTTCCTGCCACCCAAACACATTGGGAACTGAAAGAAGCTGTGGGAAATGGAAAGAACGGTTTCTGAACCCTTCATGTCACAAAGACAAGGGGTGGCACTGAACTGTCCACCCAGTGCCTGGTTGCACCAGCCGTGTTATTTACTCATGAGTTATTTACATGGAAGTGCAAATCCATTTTACTGGAATCATAATTGGGACCTGTGTGAGATGGGGCTTGTGTGGGATATGTTGCACAAACTATTCCTCATTAGTGCAAAATAAATAAATAAAATTTAAAATTTAATTAAAAAAAATATGTATACATGAAAACCAAATCCAATAGAGGTTCGGAAATGTTTTCTGGGCTATTTAAGGGATGTGGCTCTGGAGACTCATTTCTCCTTTTCTGTCCAGTGGATGTCTCTTCTCCATTTACTGGGTAACCATTTCCGATATTGCTTTCCTAACACATTAAGCAAAACTCTTTTTTGTAGAAGCGCGGTGCATTCAGGGTGGATCAAGTAAAAGAACTTGACCCTTTCATGGAAATGGAATCAAACGATATTTTTCACACTCTGATGTTCAAAATCTTTTGCTGCTACTTTCTCTTACCCAGGAATAACGAGCCCTGTGAAAAAAAGTGGACAAGAAGAGAGTTCTCTGACTTCTGTATCATTAAAGCATTCAGAAAAAGAAAAATGTGGCAACAAGATGTTTCCGGATTGGAGCAGCAAAAAAGCTATTAAAGCCAAGGTACAAATGAAAGAGGCAAACTGGACACACATATAATTTCCTTTAAGTAGCTCAGGCAACAGACAGTGGTTTCATTTTGCTCTACCTACATGTGAAGTAGGTAGAACACATGCTTTGCATACAGAATGTCCAAGCTTGAATTCCCCAGCATCTCCAGGTAGAACTGGGAAAAGACTCCTGCCTGGAACCCTGGAAAGCCACATCCAGTCAGAGTAGACAGTACTGAGTTAGAAGAACCAATGGTCTGAGTTGGTATAAAGCAGTTTACTGTGTTCCATTTCCTCATGAGTGTGACTGGCCCAGGCCACCAATGGGAAGCGAGTATCAACCACTGCAAATGTTAGATTTTGGGTACCAGGAAGAGTAGTAAAGTAACCAAATTGCTAAGTACCTTGTGTAATATTAGTCTAACAACCTAACAGAAATAACTTCATATTCAATTATCACCTTCCATCTAATGATGCATTGTGAGTATTTGTAATTAATAATAAACTGTGTGTGTTTTACCCTTTAATTTGCAGACTGTATAAATAAATGGTAATTGTTATTATTAGGACAACAATAAGTTTACAGAGGAGGTATCTGTGACATAAGAGCTTATAATATGGCTCCTTAAGAGATGAAGCCCCCACACCAAACTTTTCTCTTTTTTCAAATTATTTTTCTTTATTTTCCAAATTATTGCAGATCAAACCAAATTAATTTAATTTAATGCAATTTTTTCCCCTTGCCCACTGATGTTCATCCATCAGTATCTCCATTCCCCCATATTCCTGTTTGGAACATAGGAAGTTGCATTCTACACTGAGTCTGGCCGTTGGTCTATCTAGCTCTTCCACCTAGAGATGCCAGGGATTGATGCTGGGAAACGCAGGTTGGAGGATATTTATTTGCTGAGATAATGCCTTGCTCAGTCCTCAAATGTAATGGCAGGTAAACGTTCCAGTCTGAATTCTTGTTTGTCACCACTCATAGATCACCTTTTCTCAAATGCTTTGTTATGACATAAACCTGAGAAGAATCTATGCATATACCCAGGCTGGATTTCTTGAAAATAGGGACTGTGAACATAGATTATGCCTGGACAATACTTGCTGGAGGATGAAATCTGTTTTTAGAGATTTGTGACATTTAATTACATAATCAATGCCAAATTGCAGCAGCTAAATAAATAGGCTAGACTGAAGAGAGACGAAATGGCTTGCCTATTGTGCTGCACTCCAGATCCTTTGTATTCAGTGTAATGTTTTTTTCTTCTGAGTCATGGATTTGTCCTTTAATGTTGCTGTGTACAGGACAGGGCGCTGAGAGTGTGCACTTACTCTGCTAGCAGTAGCAGTGATACCGAAACAGAGCTGGAGTACGAAACAAACGATTTTGGAACCGGAGGGGAAAAGTTGGTAGATTTAATGAAAAACAACAAGCAAGGTAATTTAAAATTTGTACACAGGGATGTATTGATCCCACCTTTGTCATGGCAGCTGTTTGTGTTTTGCTTGCACTATGTCTACGTTTTCTCATCTCTTTCCAAATCTCATTTTCCATTATGTGCTTTTTATTGTATATGTACATCAATTTTTGCCTCTTATGCTATGTTTGACACTAAAATCTAAACTATAACTTTTTTAGTTGTAAATCCCTGTGTTGAAACTAAAAACGTCTTCAGTTGGATTATAGCTTCAATAATATATCTCTTTGTATTTATATATATTGCATTTGTAGGTAGTTTAAAATAACCCAATGAGCCATGAAGTTAATTTCCTCACCTCCATGTTATGTAGTTCACACTGCTACATACAGTTAAAGCTGTTTCTGGTTCTCCCCTCACAAATAACCAATTTTATCCTCACCCATTCCATTTCAGTTAATACCTGTTGATTGTTACTAAAATTAGGACAAAAAGAATCAATGTGATATTTGGGTGAATTTGCTGTCTCTCTAGAAATGTGCTAGAACAAGTGGTAGACAGATATGCATACGGTTTTAAAGAATGTAGGATTTTATCCTCTTTTTTAGTGCAAAGGTGAGATTAAAATGTAGATCAGGGGTGAGTGGGGAGCTTGTTGGACTATAACTCCCATCAGTTTATGTTCAACTGACCATCAGCCATACTGGCTGGGACTGAACAGCAACATCTTGAGAACCCCCAGTTCATCATCCAGTTCATCCCTGATATGCAGTGTGCAGGCATTGACTACAAATCCATCCCAGAGCATGAGAACGAAATTTGATCCAGATCCAGCAAAGCTGCTGATTGTGTCATTTTCCTTTTTTCTTTAATGTAAAAGTTCATGAGGACAGCAGATTGCACACGGTAGGTCTGGGAAACCTTTTTCAAGCCAAGGGCCGCATTCTCTTCTGGACACCTTCTGGGGGGCTACATTGCAGTGGTGAGTGGGGCCAGAGGCAAAAGTGGGCACAGCAGCAAATAAAAACTTTAACTTTGAACATTAGGCTAGTTTTACACCCAATCTCACACTCCTGTCAGTCTTCCATCAGACAAACAAGAGTTTAAAGATGCACTCCAACTAGGCCAAGGAGGGTATGCGGCAGGGCCAGTGTTGGCTGGGGAGGGTGTGTGGGATGAGGAGAGTCCCAAGGGCCAAATAAAGAAACATAGAAGGTCACATCTGGCCCAAGGTTCCCTAACAGTAGGGTATTTTCAACTAGTCACTATGTCACCTCACTGCTTACTGCTTTTAATTGTTCTAGAGACAGGTCCCAGAGTCTGTGGAGTGGGCAGAAGAAAGCATGGTTGAGCAAGTACTATTACATGAAATTGTTTAAGTTCTGTCACTAACCCAGGGACATATACAGAACTTCAGTGATATGCAGATTGCAGACTAAACTGTAGTGAATAGATCTGATCAAAGGAAGACTGTTTTGAGAAGAAAGGAAATGAGGAATAATTATTTTACCTTATAGCTAAAACAACTGCAGTCTCTTTTTGAGATTCTGCAGTGACTTAATGACTCCTGAAATGTTTCCAGAATCAATATTCTATTTCTCATTTGAGAAATAGCAACGTATTTGCAAATACTGTGATGTTCAACATGCACCGACTGCAGATATGGATCTCTATTCAGTGCTCTTTCAGGCAGGGGATTCTAAGGTGTGAACAGTCCATAGTGGAACACACACCCTTCAACCCAGATGCTGGGATCAAGACTTTTTACTATACAGCATCTTGCTGATACCAGAATCAATTTAAGGATGGATGGGTGAATGGATGGATAAACCATACAGAAAGCTTTTGAGTGGTCAAAGCGCTTCACTCAGATTGTCTTGTAATTACTACAACAACCCTGTAAGATAGATCAGTATTAACCACATATTTTCAGATTGGAGGCTGTTTGAGAGAGAGAGAGAGAGAGAGAGAGAGAGAGGCTTTCCTAAGACCTTGACAAAAGGAAAATTCAAACCTGGGACTTCCTGGTTTTATAGCTCTGTCTTTAGGTTGCTGTGTTACTACCAGTTCTAAACCAACACAGGTCTCTCTCTCTCTCTCTCTCTCTCTCTCTCTCTCTCTCTCTCTCTCACACACACACACACACACACCACCCATGGTGCATCAAGTCAAAACTTCCTACTCAACATATATTCATACCCCCAAGCATTCTTGTATATACACCAGAGCCAATCAGAGCTTTTTAAAGTTCATTTTATAATGAGTGCAAGTTAGGGTTGGCTGGGAATTCAATGTATCAACTATTACTATGCAAATAAACCTGCTTGAATTTCTTGAGAGCAGACATGAGACCCTGCTGGAGTGCCTGCTTCTTAGCCCCCTTCCACACTTAAAAAAACCCCAGCACCTTACCATATTTTTCTGCCAGTGATCCTAGGATTCATGGTCAGTTCTCTGGGACTCAGCAGAAAAGATGACATTACAAGCAGTGAAGGGCTTTCCCACTGCTGCCACCCCCAACTTGCTCTATGTAAGCTTTTGGGAGGTTTTATGGCCAAGGGTAAGGAGGAGGTAGAGGTGTCAGAGAGTGCTGCAGCTGAACATTCAAATGGTTCGGAGTGCTTTCAGGCAGAGTAGGGGTGCAAATGCCATCCCTAATACAAGTTTATGTAACAATGAACAACTATCTGCAGGCTAGCTCTGCTGTGTGGTTTTTTAGTTTAAACTGTAAAGTCTCTAAAATTAATTTGCCTATTATCCAAAACATCCAGTACATGTTACTGATATGCACATGTACATTATTTTAAACAAGGTGCAAAAAGGAATGGTTATCTGATATGATAACCTCTGTTAAAGCATCTCTATACATTCATTAAATTGCAGTGCAAAAATAAATAAATGCTGAAGTGACTGTGTGATTGAAGCCGTGCTCCTTATTTGTGCTGTGATTTAATCAATGCACATACACGCTTGTGCACATTATTACCCCATAATTGGTGGAAGGGGGGGGGAGGAGAGAGACATGAACTGAAAACTTGCAGCAGACTGCAAATGCACAAGAGTCTGAAGAAAATCCTGAAATACTCCAGTAAAAAACAACACATAAAAATGGTTTCCAGAGCAGTAGCCATATTAGTGTGTTGAAGCAAAAGCGACAAAATAGTTTTGTAGCACCATGATCTTTCAGGTGCCCCAAGACTCTGTTGTTTTTAAGGAGAATGGCTGGCTAACATCATCACATTGTTGCTCTGCAAATGATATTTTAGTAAACCCAAAAGAGATATTTGGATGGGAATAATTCTGTGGGCATCTTTCATGCCACCTACATTTGAATCTTCCTGCAATATCCCTTCAAGCTCCCAGTCAAAAATTATAGTGCTTTGCTGCAAGCTCAGAAGCTGTTGCTGCTGCCTCTGGTCACTCACCTTCCTTGGCAGCACCTCACTTTCATTCCATCAACCAGAGCGGAAGAAGGAAATTAGGCTGCTGGGCTGTTCTCTCTCTCTCTCTCCCTCCCCCCCCCCCTCATTCCCTTTTCTCTCTCTAGCTAAGCTACTAGCCTCTGCAATTATGAGCAGGGACAAGCAGCCAAGCCAGAGAAAAAAGAAAACAAAACAGCCTCAAAGCACCACTTCCCTTTTCCTTCTCTGATGGCTGAAATTAAAATGAGCAACTGCTGGGAGGGTGCTTGGGCCTTGGTGGCCACATGGCTCTCGTTGCTTGTTGTGTGCGGCAAAGAGGGAGCTGGAAGGGCCAGGAGTTCCTGGAGCAGCTGTTGTGATTGACAGCTGTAATAAGTGCATGGAAGGTTAGGCACATATGGTGACTTGTTTAGAGATTACTGTGTTTCAGCAGATCAGCGAATCAGGCCTGTAGTGACAGACTCTTGTCTCTGACCAAAATGTATGTCTTTGTCTTCATAGTAACCATAATCCTTGTTGCTTGGTAGTATTTTAACACATTTGGGAAGACATGGTACATCAGGAGTCTGCTATACTAAACATACTTACCAGCAGGTCTCACTGAATTTAGTGGAAACAGCTTTTAAAAGAAAAGAAAAAAATACTAATGGTTAGGACCAGGCTGCATAATCTTCGAGCTGGGCCAGATAATGTCTACTCTCCCAAGCAGAAATTCAAGATTTAAACCTACTTACTAATATATGAATGGAACTTGCACAATTAGGTAAACTAAAATCTATAAAAATGAACCTTTGGGCAGAACAATTCTACTAGATTTGGTGAGAGGTTTGTGTGTGATTGAGTGGATGAGTTGACAGAACCTGGGTTGCCAATGCCAAGGAAGAAGCTCTGTGTGTATGTGGAAGGTACAGGGTTTTTTCTTTTCTTTTAGGGGACCTTTCATCAACAGTCTCCCCCCCCCAAAAAAAAAGAACCCCCAGAAAATAGTATACATTGACAGCAGCCCCAACACACTATCAGAAAATCTTACTTTTGCCCTCGTGGTCACTGGAGCAGCAAGAATGTAGGAAGAACAATGTGGAGGTTTCCGCATTGGCAATAAGGAGGCCTCTGAGTTTAGACCTCCTGCTCCAGCTGTGTTTCTCCTCCTCTATTTATGGAGAGGGGGATATTAAAAAAAACCTTTGGACCTCAGGACATCATCCCAGGAACCAGAGGACCTTCCCCTAAATAGGTTTTTAAAAATACTCTCATTCAACTTTACTAGATTTCATTTCTAAATGCTAAAACTGAATGATTTTCTTCTTCTTCAGTAAATAGAGAATTGATATGTAAGAATAGCACATTATTTAATGTAGATAGTGAAATTCATGATGGCCATAAAAATGAGGTATCAACTCAGCAGCCAGTCTCTCTCTCTCTGCCTCCCTCACTTAAGCATTTAAGATTAGCAAGATGACCAACTAAAAATGTAATTGGCAGGAAGAAAAGAATGTTTAAAACTAGAAACTAGGCATATCCTCAAGGTATGTAGGGAAGATGAGCCACTACAATTAAGATAGAGATTTAAGCTAAACTAGCACCCAAAACACTAAATTAAAGTGAAATTAGCAATTTCACTTCAAGGAAATTACCTACTATTTAAAATAGAAACGCTTATCTCATATACTTTCCTTTCTTTATTCCTTTTTCTTTTTTCTTTTTTTTTAAAGCATGAATCATTAGCTTGAATTGTAACCCAGAATCACCTTGCTTTTGTGAGTTTAAATTACACCATGCCATTCATAACATTGGATGGGGAATCATTTTGGATGTTATAGCCTTAGCCCTAATGTTTCCACTTGTCTTGTGCCATTTTTCACATTGAACAAACACACAGCATGCCAAGCAGTGTGTAGGCTTTTTTCTCAAAGAAATGTACAAAGCGTGTGTGCTTTTTATTCTTATTTCAAATCTGTCCTTAGCTGAGCAAGAAGAAAATAGTGTGAGAAAGTCCTTTATGGGGAGGCCTATGTCTATCTTGGATATATACCAGCACAGTCTCTGTGGCCATTATGGAGAGGATGGACCTGAACAATTAGCACATTACAGTTTTATTGAGCAGCTGAATGGAACTTCCACTAAAGATGGCAAGAGCAAAAAGATCCCTAGTGTGAGTTTTCTCGCTTTCTTTGATGCTATTACCTCTCTTCTTTCTTGAGGGATATGTCTGGTTTGCTTTCTTTTTCTGCACGCATCATTACTATTTATGGATGTCCAGATTGAAAATGTCACATGGACTGCAGGGAAGAGTAAAAGGAACTTTTAAGCATTTTCTTTCCTTGAGGCAAGTTACATATATATATGTGGCAGCGACTTTCGTAGCAACATCCTGCGAATGCCGAACATTAAAGATCGGCTGGCGTTCAGTGTTGTCAGTTTTTACAAGCAGAAATTTGGAAGGTTGCTTATAGCTGCTTTGAGCCATTTTGCAATAAACCACAGTGCATCAAACAATGCGCTATGACTATAAACAGCACTGCTCTTTAAAATATATGCAGAGTGAGAGAACGTGCGTGCACAACTGAAACCTCCATTAAGATCCAAAGTCACTTGGTTTATTTTTTAAAACAACGAACAGATTACAGAAATATAGCCAAGGTTTTAAGGTTTTAAGAGCCACATGCTCTGAGCCTGTTTATATAATTAATGTATCCTCTGCCTTTCCTCCAAGGAGCTCCAGACAGAGTACACAATTCTCTTCCCCTCCTCCAGTTTTATCCTCACAGCTTTCCTGTTAGGTAGATTAAACTGAAATGCAGGACCCAGTTCACACGTAACACCAAGCCAAACCATGGCATAACATGAATGAACAAACAGGCCAGTTCCCAGAGCTAAGATCGCAGCCACTGTGCTCTTCTCCTAATGCAGCTGCTGCTGTGTTACCAGGGGCTAAGACATAGTTTGTCTCACTCCATGATCTGTAACCAAGGTTTGTTCTTGGCTTACTGCTTGTGGTTTGTCTGAAGCAGCACAAGCTACAAACCCAAAGATCCTTAGAGCACCTGGTTGTCTCTTCCTGTTGGAGACCTCGGAAGGGACCTTTGCCAGTTGTGCATACATGCCTTTTTCATTGCAGGACCTGTACCTTCTTCCCGACAGTCCCTAACCACAGTCTCATGTTGTGGTTTCTTTCCTTGCCTTTGTGCTTCTTCCTTTCTCTCCCCTGGCTCTCCACGGGGCTTGCTAACTGAGGCCTGCTTCCTTTCTATATACTTTTATCCCTCCTGGTAATCCAACTCTTTCTCTCCTGTTTCACTTTCATTGCTCTGTAGCCTCTCCATATCCTATAAACTCTTCAAATGTGCTCTCTCTTCTCTCTTTAATTATGCCCGGGACATCTCCCTGATGTTTCAGCATCCTGCCTTTTTCTGCAGCTGCTGTGAGCATCTTTGTAATGCCCCACAGCTGCTGCCATCCTATCACCTCTGGCTGACTTGCATCTTCATGTGAACTATCAGAGAGAGCAGTGACAAGGAAATTAGCATCACCTCCTGCATCCTTCTTATACACAGCTTAGCACCAGGTAGCGCAGCAGCAGGAGGACATGGGAGAGGAGCACAGCAGCTATGATAATTGTTCCAGGAGCTGGCACATTTGCTTATCCATGCTAAGTCATGGTTTGGCGTAGCTTTATGTGCATACTGGGTTACTGACTGGCTCAAGGTCTTCCAGTGAGCTTCACAGCAATTTGAACCTGGGCCTTCCCACTCCTGGCCTGATATTCTACAGTGTGGCATTTTCCTTAGGCTTAATACAATGTTTGAAAAACGACTGTCAGCTGCTGTTTCTTCTGCCCTTGCTCTTTCAGTTTTTAGCCTCACGTGTCCTGCCAAAATTATGGCCAAGCAAAACTACCTGGGCTTTTTTATTTTAAAAATCAGGAAATTAATTATTATTTTTAATTAAAAGCCAACTAAAATGTGTTTGTCAAAGTGTTTGTGTTGCCTTGTTTATGTGATTACTGTTTTCCCTTTTACTCACTCTGTTTTTACTGTAAGCTTGCTTAGAGTTGGCTGTAAATACTGGATTGCTTTAGACACCAGGCTCTGGTTTGTGCTGTGTTTAACTCTGAAAGTCTGTCATTCACAAATGTCCATCAGCCTTGTGTCTAGCAATGTCTGGCAAGTCTAGTTTAGTAGTCATGGCAATGTGCATAATACAGAGGGGGAGAAATTGAGGAAGGGACACTTCTAGGTGGAACAGAGAGTTAGTTGTTCCATCACCGAAAAAGTAAACATTGAAGTGGAAAGACACAAAAGGTACATCGATACTTTTAATATATGTGCAATCAAAGACAGTCCTAACACCTCTCAAGCCAAAACAGAATAAATGCCATTTTGAAAAGTGTTTCGTTTATGTGGACAAACATAAAGTAGCTTTACTATTTATTATTAGTTTTTAAAGAATGATGTCAATACAACTACACCAAAAAGAATAAAGGAAAGGAACTAGATGTTCCACTGCTAAACTGCTTAGAAATCACAATTATCTGAGGAAGATAAATGCTATGAAAAGCAACAACCTTGGTTTGTGGCATCTAAGATCTCAAGCTACAAATGCATGAATCTCTTTGGTTTGTTCTATGTCAGATATGAAGACCTGGGGTGGTTGTTGGTTTTGCATGGCTTAAATACAGGGGTACATTTCTGGAATGTGTAAATGCAGCATTAGGTAAATGTTGGTTGAAGGGATCAGAAAACAGTGCTTCTTGGGATAGAGGCTGATGAGGGAGCAATACACCAATTGTTGGGCTGTAGGTAATTTTTCTCCAGCACATTGTTGTGCAGCAGCATGTAGGGTTGGTTTTTAATGTTTACCATCCCGAAGACAGCAAACTCTTGAAAGCTTAATAAAACACATAGGATTTACCTATTTTAGTATTAAACACTGCAGGATGACATATGAGGAGCAGTGCCTGTGATAAGCAAACTGCCCCTGAAATTTTGCACAGGCAAAAAAAGTCATGCCTTCCATAAAGCAATTTAGATCTATAATGGGGTCTGTTTAAAACAAAGTGTTATGCGCCTGTAATCCCACTTTGAAGAAAAATGTGAAGGTTTAGTGGGAGGAAGCATAGGTGTCACGATGGACAGAATGAGTTTACTCTGTTGTCAAAAGAGCAGTGTGCCATGGCTCTGTGTAAGGTGGCTCAATTAAATAGAATCTTATAGCATGAATAAAATAATAAAATGGTGATTTCAGACTGCTTCCCTAACAAGACTTTTTGGAGGGAACCTCTGCTAAGGTGTCCAATTCCCTGTTTGGTTTTTTTATTTGGCAGGGTTCCTACATATTTTGCTGCTGTGTAGCAGGAGCATTTTTCTTTCTATCACTGCACTTCAGTGTCAGGAGAAGCTGAAGGCATGGCTGAACTCATGTTAAAAAGCATAGGAAGCCTGCCAGAAAACAAGCAGCACTTTGTAGTGTAGCATAATAAATCACAATATATATCATATTATTAGTGCGAAGCTAATGTACTGAAGCCAAGATTGTATATAATGTATTATTTATTATGCAGTTGGGGGAAATATCAGTCAGTCTATTACTAGTCTGCTATGTACTTTGCAGTGGGCCATGACCAGGATGGTCGCCTGCTCCACCTTCTTCCTCTCTCCAGGGGGGAGAAAAGTCACTACATCCCACTGACACACATGCACACTGAGGTTTAAGCAGGAGGGCAGTCAGTGGCCCCAGCATTATGGGAACAACCAGCTGGTCTCATATTGCAGAGGGACAGCTGGTCTAATTATGCAATTAAGAACCAGTAAAACAGTCTCCAGCAAAAGTAGTACTGTGAAGGTTAAACAAAGAATATGATGTGGGTCCTACAAACCAAAATACCTAATGTGTCAAAAACCAGGATAAAGAGGTGCTTCTTCAGTGTATAGCAGGAGCTACACAACAGAAATTGTGGACACACAGCCATGGCAAGGAAGTTCCATGATTTAAGGGCTATCTTAGAGAGGACCCTTTTCAGGGCTGCTGTCTCCCATGTGTCTGAGAGCAAATGAACTACTAAAAATTCTCCTTCTACTGGCCTTAACATCTGAGATGATCTGTAGGAAAGGAGGCAGTCTTCCAGATGTTTGGGGTCTAAGTCATTTAGGGTTTTAATCACCAATGTCAGCATCTGGAATTGGGCCTGGAAGGAAGCAACACAGGACACTGAATAGAGCAAGGAAATGGGCTTACTCGGGGCATCCTGCCCCAGGACCACAATAATTTGGAGCCAGCACCAGGTCTGCTATAATAGTGTGTCTCAGCTTCATAATTCCTTATGGATAAAATGAGCAGATGTTTTCTAGTATGCCACATGCTTAATTCCTATAGCCTGAATCTTTCCTTACTTTGAAGTGTTATCTACTCTATATAAATATCAACCCTGCATGACCTCAAAAATTCTTAAGCTCTGTGCCTCCCACATATAAAATGTTGGTTTGCTGGCAAATTGGTTTGATGTTGTTGAATTTTTATGGTCTGTAATTCTTAGCAATTGATTTGTTCATGCATGTGCTTTGTAACTCAAGGGTATAGTTGAGAATTGTGACCAGCTCCGCTCATAGTTCAAGCAAAAGCATTCAAAGTTAATTGAAGGGTGCATATTATTGCCCTTACATCAGAATTATCACACCATTGATATCTTTTTTTCTGACACAACAGCTTTGTTATTGATTGTGGTGTTACAAAACTGAGAGAAGAATGTTTTTTAAAAAGCAGATCCAATCTTTGTTTTCGAGGTACCCTCTGTGGGCTTTTGCAGATGACAGAAATATAATGAGGTGTGTTCAGGCATTTGGGGACAGGAACAGAGCACACATGTAAGCCCCAACCCTGATGTTCTGGTGCTAGTCCTTGACCTTCCCCATGTTGCCCCAAAAGGCCTGCTGCAGGAGGCTTCTACTCACATTCACTTGAGTAGATAGAGCAAGGCATTCTCCTTGTCTTAAAGCAAATACAATGAAAAGTCCCTTGCACATCTTCCCTGCTCAGTGCAGAGGCGGTCAGGGACTTGTTGTGCAGGACACGGTACATGGGGACATTGCAGGCAGGGCTTGTGTGCCTGCCCCTGAGGGATGTCCATGCAGGTAGCATACCTGAACACACCTCTATTTTATTTACTCTATCAGGCGCCAGTGGTATGGTGTCATTTCCATATAGATTTGGGGGGGGAGGTTCTTTCCTGCAGAACAAAATAGTCTTACAGGTGGGTTTTTTAAAGTATAATATTTTGTTACTGTACTGAAGTAGAACAGGCATCTCTTACTGGTCTTCAACACTTTTTAAAAATTGCTTCATTAATGCTCCTGCACTTTTACAGTAGATGAGTGTTCGACCTCTTTAAAAAGTGGGGGGTTTTTAATAGAAACAATAAAGGAAGGTCACAATGTAGCACTGGTACGGAGAGTGAGGAAAATATATTGCTTGGCACTATGCTACAGTCCAAAGTACACAAATTCAGCAACAAAATGTGGCTTTTGGAGTGCAGAATAATACAATTTATGTGCAAGTCCAATAATTTTCTTGGTTTGCCACAGTAAAAATTCCTTTGTTTCATGCACATGCACACATGGAATCCTAAGAGGCTATGACTTTAAACAATGTTCTTCTGCAATTTCTGGATATTTCATTGGCGTTAGTGAAATAACAGCATTTAGTCGGTTGCAGTATTGACTGTTTAGCTTTCATAGGATTTTCCAGAGACCCCTTGAAACCAAAGAGACATATGTTTGTTTTAATAAACTTGAAACCTGAGGAAGGTTTCAGGAAATGGGGAGAACATATTTGTATTTACTATTTTAAGTATATGTTTCCTCACTTCTGAGGGTATACCCTAATATACTTAGTCTGATCCCCTGGCTGTGCTGGCAGCCAGCTGGCCTACCTGTGCTTTCCAAAATGCAGTGGCATAAGTTCCAGTAACCTTTCACCTTACATTATTTTGTTACTACATTGAGGACTCTGGTTTCTCTTCAGATCATATAAGCCTTCCATTCTTTTATTACGTCAGTAATTCCACTGCAAGTCTCAGTTAGCCAAAGAGACTTCCGTTCACCTAAATGTAGCTTTCCATTTCTTTTGTTTTTCCCTTCGTGCGGCAGAGTGGTTTTGTGTATTGTGCAGATGATTCATTAAGGAGTTTTGATGCTCATATTACCGTGCCTTGCAATTCAAGAACTAGCTAGCAGAGATGAGCAGATTTTTTTAAAACATACACACTCCACTAAGAAAGGAGATGCTGCTGATTTGGCTGTGGTTTTGAACAGAATTGAAATGGCTTCATTCCCAGATAAACTCGGGATTTTTTATTTTTTTTTGACTGAGTGAATTGATTTGGAATTAATGGCATAAACATGTCTCATTGGACTTATGAGACTTCAGATGTATCATATTAGCACAAAATGTTATCCAAATTAGGCCTATCAAAAGGATGATTATATTTGGTGCTACTTATACTGCTTACCACCTTGAAACATTCCAAAGCACTTTGCAAGCACAGCTTGAATCCAAAGATCCCTGTAAATAGTATCACCAGGTTTTCCTCCTCCAGAAGCAGCACCTTTATACCACATTACATGTCACTCTCTGCAATCCCCAAGAATAGCTTTAGGATAGCATGAAGTCTTGCAGGAGTGTGCAGAAATTGACCTGGTTCACATATAACATTAAACCATGATTTATCAAATTATAAACCATGGGTTAGTGTCATGTATGAACTCTGTCCAGCAGCTTACTGGTAACTATGGTATGTTTGCTGCCAACAAACACAATGTGAAGCCATGGTTTATTATTGTCATATGAACATGTTTTGCTGTAATTGTGGCTTGCTGTAAACATACAAACCCAACACTCATCCTTAACTGTGGTTTGTTTTATCACACCACCCAAGACACTCATCAGAAGCAAAAGATAAGAACAACGAAAAAACAAAACAAACTTTGGAAAAATTGACCAGTGTGCTCTGTGACAACTATTTAGTTTAGAAAAAAAGTGATAATTCCATTATATTGATGAGTTCATTGATATGGAAGTTTTAGAGCAGAAACCGTAACATGTTGCAGGCACTAACGTCTTTACATATGTTGCTAAATTAGACATTCTTCATAAATCATAGATTTTTGTACTCAAACTGAAAAAGAAACCAGATATGGTAACTCATATGAAAAGCAAGCTGCAAAAGGAGGAATGCATAATAAAACCATAAGTAAAAAATGAATATGCTTTGCCATCTCCTGTGAACCGAGTCTAGCAGAAACACAGTACTGAGAAGAAATATTTCAGATAAGGAGAAAAGATCTATAGAATCCATACACAGCTGGAGAACCCAACATAAAATTTAAAGCTGCATATATGCAGAGGCATGTTGCTCTGGGTAGGAATCACAGATTTCTATCAATTTGTGGGACTTTAGCATAAAAATAAAAGCAAGTCAGGGAAGAATTGCTGGTGCTGTTGTTGTGCGTTGTTCCCACCACTGAAATAAATTATATTGAATCCCATATTCCTTTAACTTTGTGGTCTGTACATAGATCCAGAGTGAACGCATTCTGGTCGATGAGAATAATCAGTCAAAATATATATGTATTAAGAATTAAGGAACTTCCTCATACTTTCCCTGAAAAATAGGACAAGCAGCCCTGTTGGGTGCCCACCTACCTTGTACAGAATGGATGAAAGGTATGCGACATTGTAAATCTGCAGAACTCTAAACAAAATTCAACAGGCTGCATTTCAGCTTTTGACCTCACTATTAATAGTCCTTCCAAACCAGTAAGGGAAATATGGACATGTAAACATCCCATCTGTACATGCAGATCCTGCATCTATTAGGGGTGATAATGCAGCAGATAGAGATTGTTTCTACCAGTAAGCCAACTTTTGAGATTTCTGATAGCGGAACACTGATCTATCAATTTGGACCATAAATTGTTTGGTTGTTTTTGTACAGGAGCTTTGCAGAACACCAAATTTTGAACATTGAGGCAAAATTGTTCTACAGACGTTTCTAAAAGATTTTGTAGAGTTCTGCATGTAGAAGACATGCCCCAACAGGGCTTTTGTGATCTTTTTGTGCTGGGTACATATGCAATCTAGGTAAATCCCATTAGTTAAAAAGACTGATCTGTGTTGCCATGGGTTGTTGTCATAAAGTAAGCAAATAGCAGTAATCATCATCCACAATGGGAATAGCCTACTTTTTTGTGTGTGCTAAATTTAACCTCTTGTTTAAATAGGAGTGGACATATAGGACAATCAAATAGGACCGAGCACTTGTACATTGCTAAATCTTGACTTTCCTACTGAAATCTTTTCACATTACCAACTCCTGTTGATGTTGTCTGTTAAAAATTCTTGCACACTGCAACTATCAATGCTTGACTGATGTACAGTGCACAGCAGCATGTTTCTCTCTGGTATAATTCAGTAAGCCATTGGCTGAATGGGCTGAAAAAGGCCAAACATATGTGCCTCATAAAGGTATCAGCATTTTTTACTTTCAAGGTTTAATTATCCTCAAAAATAGTGGTGCATCCTTAAAGATTCCTTCACTTCCAAACAAAATACCATAGAACAAATTAGAGGTTTGAAAGGATGCTATGTCAACTAACCATATGTAATTGGTCTTTCTAGTAGGTGGATAAATGACTAAGGAATATATGTTGGAAAAAAGGAAAATGTTGATCCCTGGTTCACTTTAATTGTGTGACATTCATAGCCATTTGTCAAAAAATGACGGATGCAGTGACTGCAACTTGCAGCATCGCCTAAAGTACAGTAAAGTTTCTTCCATTTGTCATCATGACCTCTTCAGTCTTGAAGCTGTAGAAATGAAATTGACGTTTTGTGTCCCTTCGCATTCCTATTGTTGCCTAGGAGTGGATTATAATAAACTGATACAATGAATCCAACACAGGACTGAATAGAGCATTCAAAGCAACAAATGACAAATATTACTTAGGAAGTTTGTAAGACAGTGTAATTGTTATAACAGTACAAACGTCATTACTAATAAAAGAAAGAGATAAAAACTAAATTGAATGCAATAAACATGGCATTGACTCAATCAAGATAAGAGAAGTTGGGAAGAAGTACTGCTCAAAAACATACCCCCTCCTTTTTTATAATGCAGGATTGGAAAAATATTTTGACTCCAAAAGGAGAATCTGATCAGCCGAGTTAAATTACATGAATAATGCTAACGTATTTCAGGGAATTGGTTTTTTTCTTCTTTATAGCCAAAATGTACCTTCTTCATTTATAACATTGATATGCTCTGCATTACGCAGTTAAATATTATGAAGAAAGGAATAGGAAATTACTGATATACTAATATGAGAGTTATGTTCTCGGCATGATGAGTGGGGAATATGTTACATAGCTTGCATTAATGAGAATTGTGTACAGCATCGAAAATGAACTGCCGAACCATTTTGTATTTCTTCAGTGGCACGTTGTATGATTCTTTCTGCTTCAGATTTGGCCAATCTTAGCTGCTTTTGTTTTCCTCTCTCTTTTTCAGAGCACTGAAAGTCAGTAGCTGGGCTATAGTTATAGGTTTCAAAATCCTAGAGAACCTGTGGGTTGTGCACAGTTTATTCTTCCACACAATTATAGGTTGAGTATTTATTTCTTGTTTTTTTTAATACATAGTCCTAACAACCCTCCTTCAACTTTGCTCTTCTGCTGTTAGGATAGTGTGTCTTTCATAATATTTCACGAACCCCTCTGCCAATACTAGAGAAAGATGTGTTATCACTCAAGAATGCTTTAAGATCGTGGGAGAATGGATACAGTCAGTGCTTTTTTTGGTTTTTTTAAAAAGGAGGTACCAGTATTCATTTCTTGGCTGTGGGTGCCAGCAAAAGATGGATTCCATGGAAAGCAAAAAATAGAGGTGACAGTACCATCACACACACATAAAGCACTGAAGAAGAAATTGAATCTAAACTGAGGATGAAAATTTTATCTCGCATGTAATAATCAGAAACTGGTGGACTTCCGGATCTAATTAGAAATAATGTTTCAACAGAAAAAGAAACATTCTAAACGGTGAGCTATTGACTGGGTGTTTCAAAAGAGAGAAAGAAAAATTGAACAAGTTATTATGGGGCTAAGTAGGCTGAGAAACGGTATGCCCCTCAGGTGGCATGCTCTTTCAAGAACTACAAGTCCCAGAATTCCTCCTGGCAGGAGGAAGGGACAGGTACCCTGACCATCTATGCTGGAAAGGTTTGACCAATCCTGGTTCACAAATCAACTAGCGGTGATCTCAAAGGAGAGACCCTCCTTGAAAATACTTTTTCAGATAGCATCAATATCTGGAATGAATAAGAGTTCCAAACGTCCCTCCCCTTGTTCCTGCCATTCCCCGAATTCCTTAGTACCAGCCTCCAAAAGACTCTCTGCACCTTTCTATTTAGGTAAAGGTAAAGGTACCCCTGCCCATACGGGCCAGTCGTGTCCGACTCTAGGGTTGTGCGCCCATCTCACTTAAGAGGCCGGGGGCCAGCGCTGTCCGGAGACACTTCCAGGTCACGTGGCCAGTGTGACGAAGCTGCTCTGGTGAGCCAGCACCAGTGCAGCACACGGAAACGCCATTTACCTTCCCACTATAAAGCGGTACCTATTTATCTACTTGCACTTAGGGGTGCTTTCGAACTGCTAGGTGGGCAGGAGCTGGGACCGAAAGACGGGAGCTCACCCCGCCGCAGGGATTCGAACCGCCGACCATACGATCGGCAAGTCCTAGGCACTGAGGTTTTACCCACAGCGCCACCCGCGTCCCTACCTTTCTATTTACTTGCCTGCAAATGGGGATGGTGGCAGAGATTGGTAGAAGGTGAAGAGGTTTTTGGACAGAGTTTTTGGCTTCCCAAGTGCTCTATCAGTCTTGATGTGCTGTTTCTAACAGTGTCAAAAAGTGGAGGAAGAGAGGGAGGGAGGAAGGAAACTTTTCCCCCTGCTGCTACTGCCACCATCTCCTCTTTCAAGTTAATAATGGGAAGGATGGAAAGAATGCCTTGGGGCTCATGTGGAAGGGATCCTTTCATTTCACGACACTCTCAGATTGTCTCAAGAAACTTGTTTCCAGTTTTGGGGAAAACAAATCTGTTTATTTCCAGTTAAGCCCAAGAAGAGCCTAGGGACCTTCATGTATCTCTAATAATCAGAGGCAATGGGATTTGAAGAATAGTGGGATCCAATGTTGCTGATAGGATTTACAGGTCCCAGAACATTTGCGAGTAATTGAGTTAGGCCTCTGGTCATAATGCCCTTCATTTTAATACAAATCAGGAATCCAGTAATGTAAGGAGGGTAAACAATGTGAATGAAAAGAGGTTGGTGGAGGATATTGTTCAGTCTTTCAATTTATCAAAACAAACTAAGGTTCATGTGAGAGAACAGCAGGCCTTATTATATACTGGCACCAGGCCCAAAAAGAATATTATTGGGCAGTGGGCATGGAAGCAGTGGCGGGGGTGGGGGTGGAATACCTGCCTTGTTGCAGGATTGATAGCTATCCTACAACAAGGAGCTATGCATTCCAACATGCTACATCACATGGTCAACAGCCACATGCCTCTGGATGTATTTCTGCTATTGAAGGAGAGGACATACAGCTCCTAAGTAATTATGTTTTAGAAATAGTATAAATCATTCAATAAATAGTACACATGATACACATGTGTGCTCATGCTTGTGTCCATGCATGTACATCTTGTTGCTATGCTATTCCTTTCATTCTGAAACCTTAAAATTCAAGGAGCACATTCCCTGAGAATAGTTTAATATACAGACACGCATACAGATCTAGATATAGACACACAACTATATCATGCAGGTATGGGAATGAGTTGACTTATTCTGTGCTGATCAGAATCACAAACAATATCCAATAGCATTTAAACAACAGCATTCCAGACAGTAATAGCCCGTCCATTCAAAATATTGCAGGTTTTAGGGCTAGAGAAATGGCATTTCTTCTCTACAGAACAGCAGCTTTGAGAGAGAACATGCAGACAGTGTGCAATGAATGTGCCTTTATTCCAAACAAAAAACCTGAACATATGGAAGGGCCTCTAGATATTTCTTTCTCCTTCCATTCCTCATTATGAACTCAGAACTGAGTTTCTCAGCTAATTTGAATGCTGGAGTCAGTAGCATGATAATAGTACACAACATGGTTTTGCAGCATTACTCTCCTCAAATGCATGCCAACAGGCAAAGCAAAGCAAAACTGATGGTTTCTTATAAGAACTTAACCTAGGCAGGTGGTGTCAGCAATTATGGAACATTGCACTTGCTGAGAAACTGATAAAACTGCACAAGACCACCAGAGAATCAGATACTTGGGTGGAGGGAGTGGTTTCCCCTTTTATTATGTATGTTAGCACAGAAAGCACACCACATAAACCACCAACCACTCATAGGATATATTGGAGAGATATTTGGGGTGGATATCTAATGTTAGTATTTCATTCTCCCATTGCTGGGTCATATGATCCTGTGTTTACTTTTCTGTACTGTTATGTGTATGGGAACGGAAGTCAGTCTGAGAAGCTTCCGCTCTTTGTTCTCTCTCTCTCTTCTGAGGGAACTGTCTGTGTGAGAAGACGCAGCTCACTGCTCCTCATGGTGCTTTTGTTTTCTTTGCTGTAAATAAAGACTCATACTACATATCCAGCACAATCTTGCTTTTCGTTTACTCTGCTAGTGTGTGTTCACATCTATGGATGTGGGTTGTAGTGTTTTATGGGACTGAGTCAGGAGGAATGTCCCAATATCATCGTTGTTGTTGTTGTTGTTGTTGTTGTTGTTGTTGTTGTTGTTTTAATGATTTTTTACCACACACACACACACACACACAGACACACACACACACAAAATGCAAAAGCCTTCTATCAAAACAATCTTCTACACAACAAATCAGCTATTTGAAGAGGTCACAAAAGTGTACAACTTTGCTGAGTTCTGCTACCTTGCTTGCCTAGTGGAGAACATTTAGAATGGCAGCTTTTAAATATTGCTTGAAAGTGGCCCAGTTCCACACATATCGTTGAACCATAATTAAACATCAGCTGTGAATTGAAATGAATGAGCAGCATACTGGTGCATGCTGCTCATTGGTGCTCAGTTTGCTGCTAGAGCTCACTCATTTCTTTGTCACAAATAAATATTTAATTGTATTTATTTTATTACTTTTATACTTGTTGAAGGGATGTTGTTGTTTTCCTCTAAAGCACCCTATGTTCTTGTGGGAAAGGAAGGTTAAATATACTTAAAATAAAATACCAGTCTCAATTTATGAAATTATTGATATGTTTTAAAGATTCCTATTTATTCTCTTCCCAAAAAAGAGAGTTTAGTCCGGTTCCTTTTAAACTGAGAGGCTTGGCCTATACAAGGTCTACTCTGAAGTAAAGCCCATAAAGTTCAGTGGGGCTTTCTTCCAAGTAAGTATTCATAGGCTTGCAGCTTAATTCTCCCAGAATGATCTAATATTTATGCCATCTTTTGAACCTGACAAACATATTGGCTGCAGCCTGATGAAAAACAAAATTTCCATATTACAGTAAGGTTTCAAAAATGATATCAGTTTAAGAACTGAAAATGAGGGTTAATGGAAGCCCATGCCATTAATTTTGACTTGAGCCATTCCCCCCCCCCCTTCCTTCCTTTCTTCACATCAGGCTTGCCTTCCTTCCCTTGGAACTTGGCTTTCAGTACCCCATGCAATATTCATGTATTGTTGTTGATTGAAAAGCAATATCTGTATCTACTGTGATAAACCAACAGGGAGATGCCATAGAACTAATAGCAGTGAGCAATGAATGACAAATACCATTTGAGATGTCTGTATGTTGCAGCTATATAATTTAGTCATCTTTTAATAACATTTTACAAAGGCTCATAAGAGTGATGTAAGCTTTAGTGGCATATATCAGAGTCCGCCCAGCTTGAATTGCTCTCTATTAATCATTTCGGACACTTCCTAACTGCTGTATTTCCAGTAAGTAGCTGCTTTGGATTACTCCATTCTTTGCTTAATCACTGGCAAGCCCCCTAGAACTACTGTCAAATGCCTGCAGACTTAAAGGGCTTCTTTTAACTACTCTAGGGGTTATTCATAGTAAATAAAAGCCTGAGTGGTTACTTAAAGAATTACTGGATAATTGCTGTCAAACATCTAAAAGTGATCTCTCCAGTAGATATGCTTTTAAAATATGCACCCAACACAACAGCAAAAATGAAAGGTAACATGGAACATACTGTAAAACAAGACCTCAAATAGATTTCAGTAAATGTCAAATAAAACACAAGTGGGTGGAAATGGGGAAATTAAATAGGAATAAATTACATTAGAGGGAATTTTAAAATTAAAATTGTAACCTCACATTAATAGTACATGACACTTTTTTATGTCAGGAGGGCTTTAAACTTCACCAGGATCATATATCTGGCAAGTCAGGGATCATGTATTTATAAAGCTGCAAAATGGAATTAGAAACACAAGAGTTATGTTTATTAGAATTTCTGGAAAGTGGTTAGCCGATAAGCAGAAGGTAAATGGAATTTGGTCACACACTTGCAAGAATAATTTTCATGCTTAAGCCAAACAATGCAGCCATTCCTGAAGTCAGATCTGAAAAGGCAGGAGAGCGGGCCTGCGGGGCTTTTGAAGCTGAGGCAACTCAAGCCTTATAAAGTATCATAAATTAACAGTAGAGCTTTTCACAGACATTATGAACTACTGAAGCTTTTGTTGGCATAACTGAAGATAGCATACACTTACAGCTCCTTAGAATGGAACCATCCTGTTATAAATTGCTTTGATTAAGCAACAGCAGTCCATAAACGTAAGCCTGCTGATGGATTTGCAGTTGCCGAAAAGTTAGAAGTAGCTACCCAGTGTACACAGGAAAAGCCCAGAGCCAGCATTTTGTTTTTTTAAAAAAATAAAATTTCTGTACCACTTGATTGTAGTGAAACCTCTACGCACTTTATATTGCATGTGGTATGTTGATAACCATAACAGATACAAACCTCCCAGCTCCCTGTTCAGTCTTCATGCACAAGAGTTAGATTTAAATGGAAAGCTATTTACAATGTGCTTCTGAAGACTCAAACACATTTGTTGGTTCCTTAGATACTAAGACATTTGGAGATTATTAAATCAGTATCTTTAATGATTCAGAGGTGATAGCAAAAAAAAGTCAGTGAACATTGCTTAAGATGTTCCCATTCTTATCACAAAAAGGGAGCACTTTTAGTGAAAGCACGTGAAGACTTTGAGGCATAGATCTGGCTCCCTGAAGTATCTGTGCAGTGGGAGGTGGTAAACACAGCTGCAATGTGCGTCACATGCTAAATATTAGTGTGCCTGCATTTCTTGTAACAAGTGAAACAATTTTAAATTGAACTGAATTGCAGAGATTCCTAGATCTAGTGCTAATAAAGATCACACCTTTGCTATGTGTTTCTTTTTTTTATTCACTTAGTCAAAGGTAAAGGTAAAGGGACCCTTGACCGTGAGGTCCAGTCGTGGACGACTCTGGGGTTGCGGCACTCATCTTGCTTTATTGGCCAAGGGAGCCGGCGTATAGCTTCCAGATCATGTGGCCAGCATGATTAAGCCACTTCTGGCGAACCAGAGCAGCACACGGAAACGCCGTTTACCTTCCCGCCAGAGCGGTACCTATTTATCTACTTGCACTGGTGTGCTTTCGAACTACTAGGTTGGCAGGAGCAGGGACCAAGCAGCAGGAGCTCACCCTGTCATGGGGATTTGAACCGCAGATCTTCTGATCGGCAAGCCCATGGCTCTGTGGTTTAACCCACAGTCTCATCCGCATCCCTTAGTCAAAGCAGGTACCAATTCTGTAGTTCTTCCCCTCTTGCTTCCTTGTGCAGTTCATAAATTGGGGATAGATGAGTGGGTGCAACATATTTAAATTTTAATTCTCAGTTTTGGTGGTCAATAACAGCTAGCACTCTATGTTGCAAATTTGTGTAGATTTTAGAAAAAAATATATAAAGGGTGCTCCAGTGGCACCAAAGCTTTGGCCAATTCTGCACAATATTTCCAAATGCGTTTTTAAGGCAGCCCGTGTCTAAAATAATTGCTAACCAATGTTGAGCCAGTTTTGTGAGCCACCTGGGAATCTAATGAAAATCCATTTCAGATTTTACTTTGGAAGGATCTCAGATATGGAGAGTTGGTTGTGTTCTGTTCATTACACCAGATGGTGTCCCATTTGGTGATTGCTAGTTTATTTGCAGTGTGGTATTTTGTTTCAAGGAAAGAGGGACAAGTTAAATCACTTATATGTGTGGCCCATAATCTGCATGATCAAAAGTCCACTGAAGATATCAGAAATATTTGTTTTAACTTTGGCAATTGTTTAGTTAATACTGAACTTCTGAACTGCTGCAGGAAATAATCTAGTAAAAACTAATCCTAAAGTGATATTTATTTCAGGGAGATTTCTTAGCTGAAAGAAAATCATCTCTGCATGCCCCGAGAATTTAAAGTACCAAGGAATAAAACTGAGGGAACAATGGTTCCACGAGTCTCCTGGTATTTTTATGTTGCAAATGTTTGCATATCATAAAACCACATTTCATTTATGCATCACTAAAACAAGGGCTAAAAGCAGATATTATTCAATGCTGTTGATATACAGTATATTCAGTGATAAGGAAGGAAACGTGTCATGGTGGTGCTTAAGAACTGAACAATATTATTGAGATGTTTTAACTTAGCTGTAGCTTTAGAATCGGCCTGGATTCATCTATGGATCTTTTAGGGAAAGCTGGGGCTAAAATGATAATATCTGTTTCAGGTAGGCACTAATACCCTATTCCTGAAGGCAATTCTATTTCCGTATCCCTTTATTGGGATGCGGGTGGCGCTGTGGGTAAAACCTCAGCGCCTAGGACTTGCCGATTGCATGGTCAGCGGTTCGAATCCCCGCAGCGGGGTGAGCTCCCGTCGTTCGGTCCCAGCTCCTGCCCACCTAGCAGTTTGAAAGCACCCTTAATTGCAAGTAGATAAATAGGTACTGCTTTATAGCGGGAAGGTAAACAGCATTTCCATGTGCTGCTCTGGTGCCGGTTCGCCAGAGCAGCTTCGTCACGCTGGCCACGTGACCTGGAAATGTCTGCGGACAGCACTGGCTCCCGGCCTATAGAGTGAGATGAGCGCACAACCCTAGAATCTGTCAAGACTGGCCCGTATGGGCAGGGGTACCTTTACCTTTACCTTTATCCCTTTATTAACTGTATGGGACTACTGATTTAGGTCAGTGTGGCGCAATGTCAATAAATTAATTGATTAAAAAACACACCAGTATTTATAATAATGAAAAAAAATCAATAATAAATCTGGTGTGTGAGGAGTTGTCTCATGAAGCCTGTAAGAAGTCAGCCATGGCTCCTTGTTAGGGTGCTGAAGGACATATCTCACCAAACAGTGACAGGTATAAACAGTTAATAGCTTACATTTGTATTTTAGATTGTGTTCAGTCCAAATATGTGGCAAGTAACTAATGCCAAGTCTGTTTTGCTGGCATCAGTCTGCTCTGATGTTTCCTGAGTTACCAGGACACACACTGTGATCACTGGCAGCAGTAGCCATGGACAAAGAATGACATAATTATTGTTATTGTTATATCCCACCCATCCGACAGGGTTGCCCCAGCCTCTCAGGGCGGCTTCCAACAAAATACTTAAAAAAATGAAATCTCAGACATGCTGAATTTCCCACATCATTCCATGCTGTTTATCACCTCCATGGAGGAAGCAGGCAAGACTGAGCGCTCCAACCTGCTCTGCTCTTCTTCAATACTTCCCAAGTGCTCTGCAATCATTCCTAGCACCTTGGAAATATCAGAGCAGATGGGAAGATTTCGCACACACACACCTGAGCACTCAGCAATCATCAGAGCAATTTGGAGGACTTGGTCCACCCACCTCCACCATGGAGGAGAAAAGTGGAAGGAAAGAGCAGCAGGGAACACATTATGTCTGTCTTTGCCCACTGTCGCCTCCACAGACAACACAATGAGTGTCTCTATGTTGAGCCGAGAAGCATAGAATTGTTGAGTTGGAAGGAAGCACAAGGGTCATCTAGTTCAGCCCTTTGCAGTGCAGGAAACTTTGAGATTAAGAGCCTCATGCTCCACCAACTGAGCTGTTGAGAGCAGAGGGGGGTGCTGCACTGGTGGCAGGGGGATAAGTCTGTGTGTGGTTGTTTGTCTGTGTGTGGTTGCGAATAACCTGTGTTGTGTATTAGGTGTTTGAAAAGTGTGTGATTGTGGGCCACCCACTTCGACTCGGCCCCCACCTTCTTTGGGATCTGACCCCACCCACTGTAGGAATGATTTTAGCCACAGTAAATGCTAAAGCCCGGAGAATGTTCCTAACTTTGTTATAGATTGGAACTGAAAGTTCTAATATAGCTACTATATCATGTTTATTTGGAGTTTCAATGAAGTTTATCTATAAAACATATAGTAATGTATTTTAGAGACATCATATGCACTACCCTTGCATTTCAGTAGTATTTCAGTCCTCCTAATAGTTTTTAGTTATATAAGGCAAACACAAGTTCATTCACAGATCTATCATAAAATATATTTCGGTCTCACTTATTCACTATTGACTGTCAGAATGGTTAAGATGGTTCCATGACAGATTGAATACTGAAATAAGGAAAGAATGAAAATACAATATTTGGACCATGAAATCTGCCAGAAATAGCTGTCTGAACTCCAAGACCCAGTTTATATGTTTAACAGAATCACACCTTTTCTGGACAGTACCAATCTAGGTTGCAAGTTAGAGGCGGTATATTTGACTACTCTTGCTTTAAAAAACTTTTTTTTTCTGAATTAAAAACACAAACATATCAGGGTGAAAAGTTCAACAGAGTACACATTCTATTACACACACACACACACACACACCCTCCGCATTTGGAAAGGTGCTCTCTTTTCAAATAGTCAACTGTACCCCCACCCCCAGTTGTAATCTAAAGTAGTATAGTAAGTAGTATAGTAGGGAAACTTGATTTGCTGACTGACAATTTTCTGAGGTATCTGCAGCCTTTAAAATTGCCTCGACCAACTCTTAAGGCAAAGGCAAGCAGCTGGAAGAGCAGCTTTCTCCAGTGCAGTGGTGCATATGTTTTATTAGGATTGAAACAGAAATGTTTCTTTTTTAAATAATTTTTATAAAGTTTTACATTTGAATTCAACACAATCATTATCACAGAAAGAAAAACATATGTGAATCCCCGCCTCCCCCCACCCCTGACTTCCCTCAACTTCCTCTTCTGGTTCTTTAAATATCAGTTTCTCCTGCTTGTTTTGTTCCACCTTAATTTTGTATTCTTTTAGCTAAACGTTTTTGCATTCTTATCATTTTTATACCATATTTTCCCAAATTACATCTTACGTTTTATTATTTTCCCAGTTATTGCCTCTTAACTTTTATATTTGTTTTCTTAGTTGTAAGTGTTTAGAAGTGAGTCTACTTCTTTACACTGTTTCTGTAAGTACATCATAAACGGTTCCGTCTTTTTTAAAGTCTCTATTGTCCTTGTCTCTAAGTTTTCCTGTGAGCTTCGCCATTTCAGCATATTCCATCAATTTTACTTGCCATTCTTCTTTGGTTAGTATCTTGTCGTCTTTCCACTTTTGGGTTAGTAATATACTAGCCGCTGTTGTAGCATACATAAATAGTTTCTTCGACTTTTTTGGCAAGTCTTGACCTGTAATGCCTGGCAGAAAAGCTGGTCTTTTGACAAAAGTTATCTTAAACATTTTTTCAGTTTGATTATAAATCATTTCCCAATAGCTTTTGATTACTTTATAGTTCCACCACATGTGATGAAACAGAAATGTTTCAATCCTGTTTCAGTGGTTAAAAAAAAACAAACTCCAGCTGAAACAGGCAATTTGTGTTCAGGCATTGAAATGACATTATTTAAATGTTCGATTACAAAGATCCAGAAGAGAGTGGGTGTCTCCTGCAGTCTGGTTTTGTATCTGCCATGAATTGCCTTCGCTGAACACCCTGTCCTCCGTTTCTTATTTTCTGCATGTTTACACCAGATGGGTCACACCCTGAGATTGTACCCTTGACTTTCCTTGCAAGTGTAAAATTTAGTTTGTGAACACAGGTGTGCTTCAGGCTACAGATTACATTTAATCAGCTGAAACTCAATAACACCTATTCCAGTTAATTATATTGGATTGGAATCCCTCATACCAACAAAATATTACCGATTAGCCTGTACAGTCATACCTTGGAAGTCGAACAGAATCCGTTCCGGGAGTCTGTTCGACTTCCAAAACGTTTGACTTCTAAACACAGCTTCTGATTGGCTGCAGGAAGCTCCTGCAGCCAATTGGAAGCTGCGGAAGCCCCGTCAGATGTTTGGCTTCCAAAAGAACGTTTGAAAACCAGAACACTCACTTCCGGTTTTCAATCCTTCAGGAGCCGGAACATTCGACTTCCAAGATGTTTGGGAGCTGAGGTACGACTGTTAATAAAAGGATGTATCCATGCCTATATGCAGTGCTTTTTTATAAAAAAAAAATGTTTAGTGGTACTCTCATTACCCTACTCATTTTCTAATACTGCCCCTCAATGAGGCCAAACTTAGATTCATAAAATGTTTAGGGGTATGAGTCCCCCCCCCCCTGAAAAAAGGACTGCCTATATGTACAACAGGAGTGGGTAGACATCAGGCTTGTCAGAACTACTTTTTTAAATAAAACCCCAAGATCTACCAACCACTGCTAGATGTAAAAGAGTTAGAAGTAGAGAATAGGATGCCTCTGAATAATGTCTGTGCCTGGAAATTCATTTTAAATAGCACAACTGAACTGAGAGCACTTTCACTGGAAGTCCACTCCTGGTTAGTCTTCTTCATTTCAGCAGCCTAATTTAGGTATAAAAGGTTATTTTGTTATTGCTGTTGTTAAACCAGTGGGTATCAGTAATGCATGTCAATCTGCTGACAGTCACTCAGAGATCTTCGAGTCTGCCCTGCCCAATTATACTTAATCCCATAGCTTTAAAAACATACGTCTTCATATAAGCATTCCACCCCTCATCCTATTTAACTGTTGTTATTTGTTACAGTCTAGATGCATATACAATTGTATTGAACCCTAAATTTCCCAAGGAGATGCATTTTCCCATGTTACTCCGTTCATAGAACTCTCTATACCTAATATAAAATTATTGTCTTAGTCAGCTCTCTCTCTCATGTGTCCAGTCTTCTTTGCAACCCCAAACCTAGTCCCTGGCTCCATTGCTAACTTATCCATGCTGCTACTGAAACTTAATAACCCCACAATAGCATTAGCTTTTCCATTCAAAAAGGCCTACAATTAGTCATCAGTGTTACAGGACCTCCTCTTTAGCAGCTGCCATAAACACTGATGAATTTCTGAGGCAAAAGGAAAGAGATGCAGAAGAGTGCCTTGCTGAATCACGTCAGAGCTCCATCTAATTCAGTCTCCAATAATGCCTTCCTATACAGCCCTAGGAAGCTCACAAGCAGCCTTTATCTGCTGTTTGGGAGGCAGCTATTGTCTATGTTTGGCTCTGATGTGCAATGTATACCGCTTCCAAACATTTGCATGGGTTGATAGAAGCCACAGCACAGCTTTGATGTGCTTGGTGCATTTCTCAGAACAGTGTTTAGTTGTTGATTCTGGCTGCATTTTAAGGAATTAAGCTTAACGTGGTTACTGGATCTACAGTGCCAGTGAGTGCCCTAGAGGTACCAGAAGTACTCAAAAAGTGAAGAAGCCAAGTAGTCTTTTTGCAGCATTCTTTATATTGCTCTGCTTTCTCGGTTCTGGAAAAGTTATGGAACATTGCTATGGATTTCCTTTTCTTTGGATGAGGGGTCACTGCAGATTTACAGGTTCGTTTGTAATATCCACTTATTTCAAGCTGAGCAAGTAGTAAGCCAATACCAGTTGAAATATTAGTCCCCAGAAGCTATGAGGTCAGTAGCAATGGCAGAGAAATCCAAAGGTTTTAATATGCACTGTAGGGACATACTGCTACATATTACTAATTTTATTACAAATGTAGGACACAATCAGGTTTCAGTTTGTCACTCTACTGTAGACTGGCCATAAACCCTTAAGGTTTTACAAGAAATAACAACTTAACAACACTCCAGAAAGTCTACATTCCCCTACTCAGGAATACTACAGTCAATTAGCCGGTTTGTAAGATACCCCAGTCTGTCCAAAGTGAGGTGGGAAGGAGGGCATGCAGCTGCTCTTCCCATCAGATGCATTGACCCACACTCAGTGCACTGTCCCCACCTCCGCCTGTACATGCAGGGATGGATTGTCTGATTGTCATATACTGTACACAATAATTACATTTTCAAACTCAATTCAGGAAAACAATTTGTATATGCATAGGGAGCAGTCAGACATTTTGTTCGTACCTCTGCAGAAAGGGAGCCAGAGAAAATGGGAGTGGCATGCACATAATGTGCCCCAGAGAAGCTTTGTGTACTCACTCACCTCCACACATTCGGCCAGATCAGGGAAGAAAATATAATCCAAACTAGCCTAATTTATGTTTCCATGACTCAGATACTTCCTATTTGTATTGCCTTTCCCTATTTATATTGTTTAGGGTAACAGTGGCTCTTAGCCTTCAGTTTGTAACTTTAGATAAAATTGGCTAGTTGGGTGGGTGGGGGGAACAGGCATGCTGCAAATTTTATCCTTATTTACCAATTTTCTTGGGTTGCCTGTTTTTCTATCAGTCTCTTAATTATTAATGTAATTTTAGTGGGCAACTTAATAAATTGTTTACTTAGTTAATTCAGATAGCAATTTATATGATTATTGCCTGACTATAAAAGCTTTTTAATAGAACAGGGGGGTTTTTTTGTATCCAGCAGAATAACAAGTTCTTTTATTATTCAAACACAGCTTACTTCTTGCTGTTTTCAATAAGATTTTTAATAAATATGTAAATTTAAAAATTAATTTACTGCATATGTTTGGCAGCGTGATGTTTGAGCTGACAAAAGTTTGATGGATTGTAAAATTATCCCCCTAAAAATCATCAGTCATAGTAAACAGAATGTATCAACCTCTGGTAATTTTACAGCTTTTTCTTCATCTTATCTTCTGTTAGGAACTCACTTAAAATTGATTATAATGCACTATATTTCTGGAGCCATAATTCATTCATAGATTAATTAGATTTTAGGTTAATATCCTATCATAGTGTGGGATAAGAGCCAAGAGAATGTTTTCTGGTTGTTACAGAGCTGCAGTAGAGAAACCTTGATTACTGTTCCCGTGTGGTTTCAACTGCCAAGACTAATCACTAATCAAATTCAAACCACATAAAATGAAACATCCTTCATGCCATTTAGTTTTCTTTTACAGTACCATGAGTTCTTCATTGACATAACTAGATAAGCTGGATTTTTATTTTTTATTTTTTTAAAAGGGATGCAAGCGGTTTTCTACCATAGCATTAATTATTCCAGTTTCACACTTCTGCCCTGATCCACTCACCCATATGCTCATAGATGCAGTTCTTCCTTGTTTTCTTTTTAAAAAATGCATGCAGGGTACCCATTCATTTCAATTGTGAAAGCTAATCCCCCTGCACAAAGGGATATACTTAGCCATGGCTTTCCATTGATGAAATGAATGAGAGAACTGTTTGAGGATGGGGTACTCCGTATATGGATTTTACCTACTGTGCACAGAGTAAAATCCAAGAACAGTCTGCTGGAGCTGAACATTTATCAGTAGAAGTACATTTGTATTAGTTACTGCCATGTCCCCAATTCTGTATCACAGAACACAGCCAGAAGTGTGGATGACATAGTCTCTGTATAATAGTAACTGTACATTTCTATGCGGTGGCACTTGTGAGAGGGGTGCAACAGCTGGTCTTAAAGAACAGGTAGAGTCACATAAGAGAAGATGGCCCTTCAGGTAGCTTGGATCCATACTGTTAAGGGCTTTATAAGCAAGAGCCTGCAGCTGATAAAGCAAGAGAGTCACATGATCCCAGCACCTTGTCCCCAGTTAAGATTATGGCAGCAGCATTCTCCACCAACTGAAGCCTCTGTGTTGTTTTAAAGGGCAGTTCCCGCAAAGAGTCATCAGGTTAAGATGTGATGAATGCAAGCGAGAATACCAGAAACAGATACAACTGGGGCACTGAGCCTGGCCACAGTTGATGCATGGGCACCTATCTAATTTCTGTGTTCTAAGAGTGGTACACAGAGGAAGAACAATAAAGCCTCCCCCCAAAAAAGCCAGATATGTGCATAACCAGATAAACAACCCAATTAACACTCACCCTAGTGCACAAGGTGAGCAAATATTAAAAAGCAGAAAATAAGTCTGTATGGCCTGGAAAAATAGGTGAGTGCATTATAACTCATTTAAAAAATGATTATTATGCTTTTTAAAGACCAGTGAATTCTTGTAGATGACACACATGCTGAAATTAACATAACAAAATGAAAATCCATTTAAAATCCTGCAGAAAGCAGAAAAGAGTGTAGAGGGGAATTGTCTGTATAGCTTGTGGTGGCCCAGAAGTGGAGTACTGATCAGGGCAAAACATGGTGAACAGGTGTGTACTAGAAATATATTTTTGCAGATGATATCAGCAAAAATCTGCTCCAGATGTAGGCATGTATCATTTGAATTCTGCAAAGACAGTATACAAAAGTGAAATTTCCAACTTGCTTTCAGGGTTTTTGGCATTTTGCACTAAGTATGCAGGATTTGACAGCTGATGGCTTAGGCAGGTGTAGATTTTAATAGAGGCTGAGCCATTTGCCTTTTCAGTCTTTCAAAATTTGATCAGAGAGCCAAATACTGACTGAACACTGTTCCTTGTATTCTGGAAGAAGTGTTGCTCAGCCATCATCAGCAATTAGACTTCAGTCCCTCCCTCCGCTTTTTATATAGTTGATTGTAAAGATCAGAGTACACCCCAGAGAGAAATATACAAATGGCAGCACTCATCCAGTGCAAGCTATCTCATTGTTATTTTAAACCACCATGCAGACCTACTAGGCAGCCTGCAGAGGCTCCTTTGGCATATTAATGCCAGGGTGGGTAAAAGACATTAACCCCTTTAAATAAAGCTCCTGCTGTGAGCACTATGAAAGGTAAAAAATAAATAAATGAATTTTTCATTGTCAAACTTTCCTTGTCTGAGCAGAGAGCAAGAATCCTGGAGCCAGCATATGTCTACAGTGGTACCTCTGGTTATGAATGCTTCCCTGGTGGTCTAGTGGTTAGGATTCGGCGCTCTCACCGCCACGGCCCGGGTTCGATTCCCGGTCAGGGAACGCTTCTTTGTTTCCTGCTTGGCAGGGGGTTGGACTCGATGGCCCTTGTGGTCTATTCCAACTATATGATTCTATGATTCTATGGTTATGAATGCTTCAGGTTACGAGCTCTGCTAACCTGGAAGTAGATGCTCCTGGTTGCGAACTTTGCCCCAGGATGCAAATGGAAAGTGCATGCCGGAGGCTGGCCCCATTAGCAAAAGCGTGCCTCAGGATAAGAACAGTTTCAAATTAAGAACAAACTTCTGGAACGAATTACGTTCGTTACCAGAGGTTCCACTGTATTATACATGAATAGTTGTGAATAGTACAAGATTGAGAAGTGTGCACCATCCGCTCCAAAAATTCTCAAGTACTGCTGAAAAGGGAGTATCTTCCACTGGTGGAGCTAGAGCCAGAGTTTTGCTTTCTTGTAGTCTGTGGGACCTCTGGACCCAAGTAACTCTACTTGCAGAGGCAGATTTAAGGGAACACCACCAGTTCAGTCGCATTTAGCATGGAGCCTCAGGGGCACTATAGGGGGTGCCACAACTATGATGTAGAATGGAAGGCAAGAGGCGAGGGGCAGCAGATTTTGGCATCGCATAGGGTGCTGCTGAAATTTTAGACTCCAAGGTCCATCACTGTATCTTGCTCCACCCTCATCAGTGCGATTGCACCACATATATTTTCTGCCTGCAACCACGTATTTTGTGTGAGTCCCCCTAGCTGAATTTGCCAACTTCTTGCTTGTGTTCTCAGCTATGAATTGCCTTGTTATCTATCTTAGACATGATCATTTAGGCTGGATTCCTAGGAGTGACTGTTGCTTAGTCCACAAGCTTTCACAACTCTTGGCTTATTCCTGCAAATACTTTCTACCACCTTGGAGGCTCCGAGAGACTGAGAGTATGTGACCACTCTCTCTTATAGTCTGTTAACTAAGAAATGTAGAATGTTTTAGAGGCTTCTCTGACTCCTAACCTTTTTGGTGCCGCAATAGTTCAAGAGTTTGTGTTCCAATCTTGTACGCCAAGTTTCCTTTTCTTTCTCAGTCTTCAAGAAGGATATACTTACTACCCCTTGAAAATAGGTGAGGTTCATGGTGGCTTCCTGAACATACATATATATCAGCTTCCATTGAGATGTCTCAGTGCTCAAGGCAGGTACCGCATTGGACAGTGGTACCTCGGGTTAAGAACTTAATTCGTTCTGGAGGTCCGTTCTTAATCTGAAACTGTTCTTAACCTGAGATACCACTTTCGCTAATGGGGCCTCCCGCTGCTGCCTCTCCGCCGCTGCATGATTTCTGTTCTCATCCTGAAGCAAAGTTCTTGACCCGAGGTACTATTTCTGGGTTAGCGGGGTCTGTAACCTGAAGCGTCTGTAACCTGAAGCGTCTGTAACTCGAGGTACCACTGTATTTTACATTTGCATTTTCTGTTTGAAAATGGGAGCAGGGGTAAACCAGTTCTATTTCTGCACACAGGGTGTTTGGAAACGAACCTCATTTTGCACAGGTGCATCTGCTTGGGAGAGGAGAATCTGTTGCTTCTGTATATGTAGTATTTCCTGAAATAGTTACAGGTGGTTAGCCGTGTTGGTCTGCCGTAGTCGAAACAAAATATAAAAAAATCCTTCCAGTAGTGCCTTAGAGACCAACTAAGTTAGTTATTGGTATGAACTTTCATGTGCATGCTGAAGAAGTGTGCATGCGCACGAAAGCTCATACCAATAACTAACTTAGTTGGTCTCTAAGGTGTTACTGGAAGGGTTTATTTTATTTTATTTATTTTGTTTTGTTTTGATTTCCTGAAATGTAATCCTTGTACCAATTCCCCAAATGACTGTTGAAACTTTAACTTTCAAATGCAGATTTAGAGTTCCCTGGGGCCAACTGATGGAAAAGGAAAAGTTTCCAAAGACTGAGCTATTACATGGAGGGTTAGATATAGTTCTAGTAGAATACACACCAATAGTTTATGTACTCCTTATTTTGATGCCTGGGGAGTAATTTAGTAGTGATGATGGGGAATGCAATATTTTTCCATTTACTTTAGAAGGAATATGTGGAGGAATAGACAGAAGGAATAGACGGAAAGAGTGGGCAAATGTTTTACCACCATTTAGATGAAGCACCTCTTGAGAATAAGCTTTGTGGTATTCTACAGGAAATTCCTTCTCTCCTCCCTTATGTTCATCTCCCAGTAGACAAGCTGTACTTGAACTGAGCATTAAAAAATGTGGCTTGTTTTTCACAACAGAAATAGTAGTTTCTCAACAGCTGGCTCAGGCCACTGATCACTTGTGAAAACTGTCCCTTGAAAAATGAATGTTTCCACATTTGCTGCCTGCCCTTCCCACACCCCAACCTGCCCCTCCTCCACCTGCCCTAGTCTGGGTCAAATAATGAACTTTCCCTATTCATAGGTTGAGAAACTTAATTCATTTCCTGGAAGAGATGGTTGTTAGCATAAAAAATAAAATGTATATGGAGCGGGATGGAGGGTCCTTATGGTTGAAGAAATAAATTGCCTTGCTCAGGAAGAACAGAATCCATGATCCTACGTTCTGCCTTCATCGTTGAGGCAATGTACCTCTGAATACCAGTTTCTGGCAATCGCAAATGGGTAGAGTGTCTCACCCCATGTCTGGAGTGACTATAGAGTGAGAGTCCTACTGCTCTTTAACTTAGTAGATGTGGAAGCATATGGTGGTCAGAGGGTAGTCAGAGTGTCCAGATAGGTTCATATGGAGAGAGGTGGTCCTTGAGATATTGCAGCTATTCAGGTATTAAGGCCATTAAGGTATCAAGGAATAGGCTCTGTGCCCCTCAACTTGCTGGTAGTTACAAAGACAAAGGCCAGAGTTGAGAGTTGGGTGTGTAAGCTTAGAAGCTGGAGGGAGGAAGCTACGGTTGCCATATTTCAAAAAGTGAAAATCCAGACAGAAAAATTGTTGAGCTTTTTTTGTTGAGCCATTTTAAGGAAAATCACCCAAAACGACACTGCTGGCATTCTGTCCCAGACACTACTTCCAACAGCCTATTGCTGTATGGGAAATTCCGGACATATGGCAACCCTAAAGATGCAAGCTGGGAAGGCGGTGGTGTGTGTGTCAGAGCCATGGCTGATTTCTGCAAAAATCCAAAGCTGTGGCTATGGGAAGCAAGACCCTCTTGGTTTGTGAATGCTGTGAACTCCTTCATAGTAGTCAAAGAATATGTGTAAATAAACTGTATATATAATAAAGGCACCACAGTCTCCACTGTCCCGCATGCCAGGGGAAACACGAACCCTGAGTAAGCGCCTGGAATCCCATGCCTCCTGGAGATTGAGGTGGCTTACAACAATAGTTAAAACGTGGATTTGGGACCACCAGATATAGCGATAGCCACCAACCATTCCCTTTAAAAGGAAATCAGATGAATTCATGGATGATAGGGCTACTAGCCACAAGGGCTGTTTTTCAAACGTTGTAACATAGGACACTATCCAGCAAGGACTAAGCACTTTTAACAGCTCAGTTAGATTCATATTTACTTAGAAGCAATCCCACTGTGTTCAGTGGGTCTTACTTTCAGGTAACTGTGTAGCCCCTCTGTCCCACAGATTCCTTAACTCTCCCCCGCACCTTCTTCCTGGAAGCCAATTGCTACAGTGCTATTTTCTTATATCCTATCAAAGCCAATAGTTTTAGCAGCCTAATTGTGGTGCAGTATTGCACACAAAAGAATGTGAAGCTTAATTTTGTATTAGTTGTACAAACTTATATTTTTGTTATGGTGAATCTTAAATGTGGATTAAACATAATTCTGACCATGTTATTTATTATTATTATTTATTGAATATATATACTGCCCTATACCTGGAGGTCTCAGTGCGGTTCACAGAATAAAATGAATAAAATCAAAATATAAAACCACAAAATACATAATCAAAATAAAAACAACAACCCAATAAAACAAATAAAATATTTGCTTACCAGTTAGGTGAGCTTTCCCCCCTCCCCCCAAAACGTTACCAGTTATCTGACCCTATTATAGCATTTTGTATTTAAATATGTGAGGCTTGTTCATTCAATACTTTCTTCCTTTTGTGTTATTCAGAGATACAAAGCATGGACAATTTTGGTTCTCCCTTTCACAGCTAGCTATTTGCTCATCAATAACCATTTTGTTCAGGCCAACAGGTGGGATCCATTCACACAGCTCATGCTAATAAATTGTTCTTTCCTCCCATACAATTTACTTACTTACAAAAAAAAATCCTTTTGATATATCCCCTTCCCAAATCCTTTCTGTAACTAAAATCTCAAATAAGCAAAGTTGTTCTCCTCTCATACTTTGGTTAAGCATAATGCCTATGTAGATTACTTTCTGCTAAGTGTATATTGTTTTCTTATAAAAATGATGAACAGATCGATAATTTCACAAGCACTTCATATCAATGCAATTTTTCCATGAGGCAGAAAAGAGAGGGCCTCTCATTATTTATCCTGAGAATGTGATGGGGTTCCTTTGAGAAGGTCATTGTCTGCTTCAGCAAAATAATCATGGGATTTCTGTTCAAGCAGGAAAGAGAAAAATGATTCATTATTTCAAAAAATTATTTTACTGCCAGTCTAGAAAATAGATGAAAGCTTCTCACAATATATGAGGGAGAGAAAGGCTTTACTTATTATTTAAGGTTACGCTTTAAAGGGGGGAAAGGTTCAAACGTTACATTTTTAGCTTAGCTGTAATATAACAGAGGTCATGCAGTTACAGCATTCACCTTTGTAGTTTCCAGGAGGTGATTTTACAACTATTTTCACTCTGGAGCTTTACTTATCCACATACACTTTCATTTGGCTAAATGAGATCTGGGGACTCTACTCCACTCTGCTGAAAAACTATTATTGAGAGTTGGCATCAAATTTTGCCTAAAGTGAAATTTGGGGGCCAGTATGGAAGTTTTCACTGCAAAAAAAACTTCTGAAGAATTAGGAGGAAAGTATAAACTGGCAAAGGATTCCATCCAAACTTGTCTGTAAACAAATGTAGCACGATTTCACCTTCCTCTCTTCCCTTGCTTTCTCTCAGAATCTGTTCTGGGTGGGTGGGGGGACGACTCTTGATTGTGTCCAGACTTGCACTCAAGATACCTTTAACTTTTCTTCCATTCCTCACTGTTCTTCCATGTCCCGGTATTTATTGGCACGTGGTTCTGGTTCATGTACACTTCTTCCACCTGGAATGGAATGTTTAGATTTAAAATTATTCCCCTCCCTAAAAATAATGTTGAATTTGTACATTTACATACATGCATATTCTAAAGAGTGTAAGCCAAGGTTTATTCCTTTTGGTGGGTTGTAACCCAAGTTCCATGCGCTTGCTTCCTCTGGTACAATGGAACTTTTCTTTCCTCTCCTTCTTCCATGAGTTCTCAAAATGCGCTCCAGACAGACTCCGAAATGTCCAGAGAGGGGGCTGGCACTGGGGACAGGAGAGGAAGGGGAAGTTCTGTTGCATGCAGTTTTATTGGGTTACTGCTTTTGGTTTGAGTTTATATGTTTATATGTTGTGGTCTTGTTGTGAACCACCCTGAGACCTCTGGGTATAGGGCGGTATATAAGTGTAATTATGATAAATAATGATGATGATGATGCAGGTACAGTGCAACAGCAGAGCTGCAATCTTGGATACCCAGTATAATTACTGTTCACCAGCTAATTGCTGAAGCGCTATACTGTATAAATATTTTTATTACTGGAAGTGTTGACCACGTTAGTTTATTGCAGCACAACAACGTTTTGTAGCTCCTTAACGACTAAAAAGCTGTGGCACGAAAGCTTCATGGTCCAGAGATCACTTATCAGATACACCAAAGTAGGCAGGTATATACTGTAATATGAATATAAGAGGAGAAGAGGAAAGTTTTTGTTACCAAGTGAAAAGAAAGGAGGAAATGCATGGCACCTAGGCAGAGACAGGTGAATACAGAATTACTAGATCAAATCTGCGACATGGATATGATCCATTCCCAAATAGAAACTTCGGATGATGAACAGGTATAGCCAACAGTGCCCTTCTGCATTTGTTAGCTACCATCTGTTACCTAGTGGGAGGTAAAAGCAGCTGAGGAGGATGTTTTGCAACAGAAAAACAGCCAGAGCAGAAATATTTAATAAGCTCCTCTCCCCTGCATTGGTTTTCCACTTCTAACGGATGCTTCAGCAGCTGGGGTTTTTTTAAGAGTAAAAAGAACTCCAAATAACATGTAGCCACACTCTTTACTTCCGTGGTAAGCTAGGATATCTAGGATCAGCTCAAAACAAATCCCCACCATGTCAAATTTGCTAATGAAGTTCAGTGAGAGAGCTTCACAGTTGAATCTCCCTTTGAAACTTATTTGTTGGAGCTGCAGTGAGCTTAAAGCCTGTTTCTGGATGTTCTAGAGGTCAAAATGCTCCCTCAGTGCTTTGAGTGCTCCCCTTTTTAAAAAAACAAACAAACCCCATCTAAGTTGTATCCATTTGCCCTCTTGTGCAGACTGACCTGTTTGGACTATGTAAATGGCAGAAGGGCACTGCTGGTCATGTTTATTCATTAGCAGCTGCTGGTGGTTGGGACTGGTCCACATCCATATCAGTGATGGGATTATATTCATTTTAGGGCATTCTGTATTCGTTTGTGCTCTAAATAGCACTGTGACACAGATACACACATGCTATTCCTTGCATTGTTTGACCATTTGACCCCATTTTAGGGAGAGAGACATTTCCAGTTTTATGTAAGTTCTGTTCCAACTTATAAATGAATTTGCACAGGTTGGGAATGCATATGTTGGGGTACAGCCTGCAACAGCCCTGGGCACTGCATGCCCAGCTATATCCATTTTTCCTAATTTTTGGGAAGCCTGTGACTTCTGGACTTGAGAAGAACCCATTTTAGCTCTGGCAAAAAGGAACCATCCAATGAAATTAACAAAATGCTAATTTTGACAGGGTTTGTAGTGGCAATGCAGAAAGTGACTCTGATAATG
Organism: Podarcis vaucheri; assembly: GCF_965113315.1. Taxonomy (NCBI): domain Eukaryota; kingdom Metazoa; phylum Chordata; class Lepidosauria; order Squamata; family Lacertidae; genus Podarcis; species Podarcis vaucheri. The sequence continues at coordinate 98,648,832 of NC_138759.1, read as the reverse complement.
GAAAGGAGGGGGCATAATAAGATGCAGGAAAAAGAAATTGTAGGAATGTTTCTCTTCCCCTCCTTTGTAAAGTAATAGCTTTCATATGAAAGAAGAAATAAAAATCTGGAAGCAGTGCACTGAAGATCAGCTAAGGCTGTGTTACCAGGTTAAAATACAATAAGGTTGGATAGTAGCTGGTTAGGGGGAAAACACATTAAAATGCAGCATTTCATTAGAAATGACAGGCTAGATATGTATCGTGGCTAATGTTGTATGTACACCACTTCCCAAACCAGCAGCGAGAGTACACAGGATGCAGAGTAAACAGGAGTGTGTACACAGCCTCAGGCTGCCAACCCTGTGCCCACTTATCTGGGATAAGCCCAGTTTAACTATATAAGGCTTATTTCTGAATAGACATACATACCTAGGAATGTGTGATAATGATGGCAGTCACAGGAAGCGGTATGGGTATCTCATTCTTTTCATGTGATTTTTGGCAGCAAATTGAACACACAAAATACTGTTCCTTTGGATGTATCTTTGGTTTTCAGCAGACAGAAAACTGCTGATTCCAGCTTGAAAACTAAATGAACCTTTTTATAAAACTAATTCCTTGGGCACACACAAACTTTCAAGTTTATGTATAAAGGACTGGCTAATTTATCACCAGTTACATTAGTGGAGTAAGAACTCTGATTTGTATTATTGTATGATTCAGCTCCACTGTTTCCAAGGAACTTGTTAACAATAGAAAATTTGAATTAAAAAAAAGGGGGAGCCACAGAATGTTAATAGCGTGCACTATGATGTTTTTATGTAATTTACTCAATGGTCCATTAGTTACTTTATATCATAAATATAAAGTACCTTCAGTGATTTCTAAGACATCTAGCTCTAATTAAATGTGAAATTTAACATGATAAATAGTATAGATTATTGGATCAATATGACCTTGGATAAGCAAAGGCAGAGTAACTTGCAGATTTAAACATGCAAAAAGCTTGAAAACTATTCCACTTCATAGCAACATTTTTATTTTACTTTTTAATCAGCATCCTTGCTACTTCTGATCAGGGATTAGGTGTGAAATGAAAGACCTTGAGTTATGCAATTAAGTATTGATTTTGTTGATCTATATTTAATTCTCATAGCAATTTGGCGGCTTACAATATAAAAACACAAAAATACACACCATACCTATCTTCCTTCCCTGCACCCTTTTTACTGCTCCCACTCAGTTGCTGGGCATGCCTTACAGACAATTTTCTCTCCACTCGCCTGTCACAATCTTTCAGACGTATCACAGATGGCTTCTAAATTAATCCATGACAGCAGGATCAAATGGCAATGGATATGGAGAAGGACATCTATGCTGGATGGCTCAGTTATGAACTCCCATAACTGAACCTGAGTTGTTATTGGAAGCATTGAAGAACCTTCAATTTAAATGTTCCTGAGCCTGAGTTGCATTAAAGATTTTTAGATATTGGCTGCCTTCTCTTTGTGGCCAAGTCTAAGCTTTAGATTGGGTGTGACACCTGTTGTAGTTCTTCATATTTTCATCTTTATATTTTTGGAGCATGATCCTTCAGTCTGCACGGGCTGCTTTGCCCATTTCCCCACCCAGATACCTCTTAGGCACAAGGACATGGCTTTGTAGCAAAACAACTCTTATTTACAATGGGAGATCTGCTCACCTCCAATTCTCCAATGTACCCATCTCTGTCAACTCCATAAACTTGAGGCTGAGCTCACTCAGGTATCTGGAACAGATTTTGCCGTTTGTGTGTCTGTTTAATAGTACAGCATAATATACCCTATTCCTAGCAATTGAGAGTGTATAACAAGTCAACATAAATACATCTTAATTGAAGTAGAAGAATTGCCATAGTGGATTGACAGGTGTGTGCTGCATTTTATTATTTATTTGTACTTACAGCATGTAGCATGTTAAGCCTTTTTGTTTGTTTCTGGAATCCAGTATACCAAAAACAATATATAATCATTACTTTGGTGATTAAGTTTTAATTAAATCTTTAATGATGCAGCATGGTTTAATTAAATCTTTAATGAAGCAGCATGTGTGTGTGTACAGACATGTATATATGTGCAAACATAATTGTGAATCATCAGGAAATCGCATCGAAAATCAGCTAAGAAGTAGTGGTAGTACTTTGTTCTCTTGTGGTTTTTTTGCTTGTTCTCCCCTTTCCTTTGTGATGATGATGTGAATACTTGGCAGGTAAACTGAGTATCTGGAGGAGTTAGTCAGGGTTCATCAGGCAAGCTTCTGATAGCAATGATTTTCAGTCACTTGTGTAGGCCAGATTTTATCTGAACCAGTGACCTAGAGGTTAAAGGCTTCATATACTATTACCAAATCCCTGAGCCATCCAATTCCCCAGGATACAATATATATCTGATATCCTGCAGAATGGCCCTTATCAGCAAGAAAAGGTACTGATTCACACTAAAAGTGCATTAGTAAAATAATGATTTAAACATGAGCAGAGGTTTTGAGCTTCCTAGTGGCTGAAATCAGTAGTGGATTTAGAAGCACTGTAGTGGTGGGTAAATCTGCACCATCTATCTCTCCATTGTGTAACTGGATGCTTATAATGTCAGTTCCTTTGTTTTCTTTCTTTTACATGTTATGCCAAAGCTGTTCTTTAAAATCTTTGGAAGCATTTCTGCATTTTTTATTTAGGGTAGTCCCAAACCTGTATATAACTTTGGTATTAGTGGAAAGATTTACATGTTCCTAAAGTATAAGAGATAATAATAATAATAATAATAATAATAATAATAATAATAATAATAATAATAAAAAATAGTCATGGTAGTAATAGCCAAATTTATATCAGCCACACTACATCTTGGTCATTTTGCTAACTGATAACAAAAAACCCAAACCTGATAAAAAGTTGGAATAGAAAGTAATCAAAATAAGGACTGAATTGAGCAGATGTGATGATTTCTTGCCATCCATTTGGCAATCCTTACTTTATTCCATTAACATGAGAGAAGAACAGTTCATTTTCATAAGTTTTGTTCAGACACATTTATTTCAGAAGGAAGCTAAGATATAATTGAGTTTATTTTTAGGCTTACAATTAATTGCACACACTTTTGTAATGATTTGCCCATGTGCATTAAGTATTATATTACATAACTTCTTATCCCGGAGACAGCAGGATGCAGGTGTTAATCTATTCTGCAAATAAAGTTTAGAAGATTAAACAAAGGGCCATGCTGAGGGTGGGGGGGGGGAGAGGTGAGTGTCTTCATATTCATTGGTCTGCCAAATTCATCGTGAGCATTTTTTCATAGCCTGACTTTAAATGGTAATTGAAATTTTTCTCTTCAGTAAAAATAAATAAAATCAAGAAATTAAAAAAGGCTTATTTTTAATAGCTTACATGAGTATTTGTTCAAAGAGTAATAGCACACTACCAAACATATTCCATTCCAGCACAGCCATTACCTTACTGTAGTATAGTAAAATACTGTTAATTAAACAAAAGAAAAACCAGATTCTCTTCCACTATTGATAATCAGTGAAAGAACCTTTCACACATGGTGGTTTCATAATTGTTGGAAGCTGCCCAGAGTGTCTGGGGCAACCCAGTCAGATGGGTGGTATATAAATAATTAATTGTTACTGTTATTGTGCCATGGATGGCTAACTTCCCAGGTGTTGTTGGGCTGTATCTTCCATTGTTTCTGACCACTGATCATCCTCACTGGAACAGATGGCATCTGGAGTCCAGCAACATCTGGAGATCATGGTAGTGAATAGATTTTTGCTTACGCACATGGACTTCTCCTCTCTGCTACTCCATGTGTGTACACTGCGCCCTTCCCAAATCTGCTCCAGAGGATAAACAGTTTTAGAGGGCATCTGGGAGGATTCCATTGCACAAGCAGAAATCCTTCCTCTAACCTTCCAGATGTTTCTGAAACTTCCATCAGCCCCAGCAAGCATGGGCAGTGGATGATGGGAGTTCTAGTCAAGCAACATATGGAAGACTAACGTTTTCCCACACCTGCTGCAATATAACATTCACATGCTGCTATGTTGGATTTGGACAGCATTCACCTGACTGTTTATTCCATTTTCCTGACGTTTCCATGTGGTGGCTAATGCAACAAACCCCACGTGTTAATACAGCCTGAGTTTGCCACCACATGTTTATTCAAACTGCAACCACAGTTCTTTGACTATTGTACCTTAATGATACACATGTTTATCCTCTTCACACTTAAAAGCCTTTAGGTGTACAACTATCAATGCAGTATGTCAAGTGCCCCTCAGATCACTAATCTTGGTGCTAAAGCACAGGAATTAAATTTATTTATTGTATTGTCAAGTACAAGTACAAAAAGAACTCATTTCACCACCAAAGCTGTCCTCCAGTGTTTATGATAACAGCCAGACAGCTATTACCTTTAAAAGCTAGACCCAGTTTTGATGACAACATGACCTAATCCAAAACGCATTACAGTTAGCAGGAAGACTCCTGTTGACTTTGGTAGACTTTGGATTAAATTTTAAATCCCTTGCCTAGTTTCACTACTGAATACTGTTTATTGCTCGACATTTTGGTTTAATTTGGCTCCTTGATCATAGAATTTGACCTTAATGTTTTCCCCCACCTTTATCTAGTATATTTTATTAATTGATGTCATCATATTAAATTACTAACTAAACTGTAATACTACCACTGAAAGTGATAAATAGAAGGAAGCTGCAATTTCTTTTCTCCGATCAGCATAAGTTTATCTTTGTCTAGATCAGTCTATCAGTTCTACCCACAAGGTTAGAGGTGAAACCCTCAGCTCCTTTTACAGCTATATCCTTAAATTATGATAGAAGGAATCTGGCATCCCACTCAAGCAGTTCCTACTGTTTTGGAAAATCTTCCATGTATCTCTATATATGTAAAGTATTAAATATAGCACTGCCTTGTGTCAAGTTCTTTGAGATGAAGACCCCTGCTTCTGTGGAGTTGGGCATATATAACAAAGTACTATATTGCATCTTAAGCACAGAAGATGTTTTTCACTGTTAGTTTTCAGGGCTGGTTTAAAACTGTAAGAACCATGTACATATGGATAGGAGTGTCATAAATATGGGGTCCCCACTGAAAAGACAGTCTCTAGTTCCTGCTAACCTAATATTTCTTGAGAAGAACACCAGAAACCGATCTTAGGGCCTGGTTTGTACAAGTGCAGGTAGTCCTTCAGATAATTTGATCCCAACCCATCTAAGGCTTTAAAAGTAGCCAGCAGCACTTTAAATTTTGTCCTGAAGCAAACTGGTAACTGGTGCACCTGATATAAAATATATGTCAATTTCTCTGATCACCAGACCCACACAAACAATTCAGCCATTTGTGTCATATAGAGTGCACATTACAATAGTATGTTCTGAAGGCTTGCACAACTGTGACAAGGTCTGCTTTCTCTAGATAGAATTGCAGTTGGCAAATCAGTCTAAACTGCTAAAAAGCATTTCTAGCCATTGAAGCCACCTGGGCATCATTTGACAGTGCCAAGTCCAGTAGAACCTCCAAAAATGAGAATTTTGTCTTTTGGGAGAATGCAACCTTATCCAGAACCAGCTGGATACCTCCATCCAGATCTGCATATTTTCTCACACAGATAATTCATTTTATCTGAATTTAGTTCCAGCTTGCTTGAGGTCATCCATCCCAAAACTTCCCTCCAGATACCCATTTAGGGTTTCAACAGTTTCTCTAGGATGAACAGATGGAAAAGAATGGTGTTGTATTAACACCCACATAGTGGTGACACCTGAAATGTTTGCAGGTGTCAAACAGTTTAGGGAATCCAGAGATTGATGGCTGCAGTATGGCTCATGAGCCCCTCAGCACCACCTTTTGGATGTGTCACTTCAGAAAGGACTGAAGCCACTACAGTATAATACTTTGCCTCCAAACCCTAATCCAGCCAGATGGTACAGAAGGATACCATGTAACTGAAGTGTTACATGCTAATTTGGGAAGCCTGGATTCCATTCAAAACTCAGCAGTGGTGTAATTAGGTGGCCTTGAGAAACCTTTTCCCCATATCCTGCAGCACGGGACTCATAGTGACATACCACACAAGGATCTTCTTGAGAAAAATGACTGCAACACAGATTTCTGAATTATTAATAATTATAATATTTTTCTTGAGATTTTCTTTTTCTTGGCTGTGTTAAATGTATTCAAAACAGAGCTGTGTAGCTGAAAATGAATGAAAAATTATGGAATGTCTCCCCCGCACCGTAGTTTAGCATTTTGCAACCAAGACCATATGATAATGCTTAAGTTCCAAAACACAAACCTAGTTGTACAACAAAGGCTCTTGTAGCAATACCAGGAACAATGTTAGTTCCATTTCAGAAAAAAGGATTTTGGAGCAGCTCTAGTGGTTCCACAACACAAAATTGCCAATACCCTGTTATTACAGTAGTACCTTGGGTTACATACGTGTCAGGATACAGACTCAGTTAACCCAGAAATATTACCACGTGTTAAGAACTTTGCTTCAGGATGAGAACAGAAATTGTGCTCCGGAGGCGCGGCAGCAGCAGGAGGGCCCATTAGCTAAAGTAGTACTTCAGGTTAAGAACAGTTTCAGGTTAAGAACAGTCCTCCAGAACAAATTAAGTACTTAACCCAAAGTACGACTGTATATTGTCCATGCTAACGAGGTGTGGAAGGCAGGACACAATAGGGCCACAGGTAGTTTGTCTGCTTTGCAGGCCATTTTGGGGCTACTGAATTTTGGTGTTTCATGTTTGACAGTGAAAGTGGTTTTGTAGGATCAAGCTGACAACAACCCAGTGGCCTATATGACTGAGATGCAAAAATCAAACTAGTCTCTCCCTCCCTCCCTCCCTCTCTCTGGCTCCAAAGGGCTGTGTATTTTCCAGCTCTCCTGCTACATCCTTGCACTGACCTACCCCAAAATTAGCATTCCTGACAGGCCATGTCTGTAGTTGGTTTCATATGGCATGGGGAGGAGGGATGCAGTCAGAGGGGAGATGGGCAGCCCCATACCCTGCAAGTGCGCAGAACTGCTTTCAACACATGCATGGGGCCCTTAGGATTCATACCAATAGAATACTAATAGAACTAGAATATCTAATCTTATATTGGACATGATCCAAAGCATTACATATGCAGAAGTGCTCCATTTTCTTCCACAAAAATACATGTTTCTCATGAATACACGAGCATACTCCCTTACACACAGTTTATTCAGCTCATGCATGAGCATATGTCTTTGCTGGGGCATGGCTGCCACTTGGAGACCCAGTGACTTTAGTGGGTTTTTCTATGAATTACTTGGTGGTTTGAATCAATAAATGTAAGGCTTACGTTTCAGCTGGCTTATCTCACTCTTGTAATGGAATAAGATAGTGCAGATGTTATAGTCTGATTGTGGAAATGGTAGTGTAATTCAGTAGCAGCGAACACAGACCCATCACCCTGGCTACTTATGCTTTTTGAAAATGACTTGCACAATTTGTACTTCGGCTTAAAGCATTTTTAAAAAATCAAATTAACCAGGCCTAGCTGGTTATGGGTTGGGCATCAACTGTAAAAATTAGCATTGTGGCTTAATTTTTTATTTTTTTTTGCAAAAATGGGCACACATAACGTGGACCTAAACAGAACCCTAAGTTCTTCAGAGTCAAGCATCCTCATCTTATGTTGCTCTTACGTTGCAATATCTTTTTTTCCTTTGTATTGTATTCTTGATATTTCTGAATGACCACTAAATCAGCCACTTCACTTGCCAACTAGACATAAAGTAAAAATGTTTGTTCTTCGACTGCCAATAGTTTATTGATCCATTTATTTCTGCTTGGAACTAATACTGAAAATGAAGAATGATTGTGACTTTAGCACACCTCATTTAACAATGGATACTGCAAAAACCTTAGATATTGGTAAAGCCCCTAATGCATTCAGTATTTTCATGTATTTCTTTAATTATATTATTGAGAAGAGATGGGGTTTTTTTGTTTTTTAAAAAACACCAGCTGTGTGTGAAAACCAGGTCATTTTTATATTGAACCTCTCCCTAAAACAGCTGATTAAAAGTGTTCTTCAAGCAGAGATAAAATTGGTATTGTACAATCCAGTTGTGGGTTTTTTTTAAAAAAAAATATAATATGCTGATACATTGTCCAGTGCTTTTTTAGTTCATGAAAATCAATACACATGCAAAATGTGAAGTTCTTTCCTAGCAAATTTAATTAATGTCTGCATTATACAGATTTATTTTACTAAATATATATCCAATGCACATTGGGATACTTTCCCTCAGATTCCAGGTTCCCTACTAAAGTTCCAAATACTCAGCCTATTAAAACAGGTGGTATATTAATCTATAGATTAATTGGATAGCAGAAGTTGCTTCTTTTCCTCTGACACCGGTTAGGTATAGGCCACACCTTTCCATACACATTTAAATATTTTGTACTCCAGCATTTCTCTCTCAAAGTACAGTGGTACCTCGGGTTACAGACGCTTCAGGTTACAGACTCCGCTAACCCAGAAATAGTACCTCGGGTTAAGAACTTTGCTTCAGGATGAGAACAGAAATCGTGCTCCGGCGGCACGGCAGCAACAGGAGGCCCCATTAGCTAAAGTGCTTCAGGTTAAGAGCAGTTTCAGGTTAAGAACAGACCTCCGGAACGAATTAAGTACTTAACCCGGGGTACCACTGTAATGCATAATTTTTATATCTGATTTACACTACTGACAACAAAAACATGTTCCAGTGAGATCAGGTACATGTATATATAACACTGCAGACATTACCTGCAGTCTTGTAGTCCCTGGAAAGGCACTCCAGTGGCCATTGGACAGTATCCTCCAAGGATGGAGAGAGAGACCCAGTGTTGTAGGGCCCCCTCCTGCTGCTACAGAAATGTTCCTGGTTCTTGCCTCACTGATGTCTGATAGAGGCAGAAAGTGGGTATACCTGGGGCAGTTTAGGGGCTTTTGGAGTTCACCACATGCCCCCAAGCCAAGGAGACAACTACACTTGCCTTGAAGCTGATAGAGTGTTGGATGGAGGAGGCAGGGAGGGCCTAGGAAATGATGGGGGGGACACACCTTTGATTTCACTATTCTTTCTTTTGTGACCCTGACAAGTTAGGTGCACTTTGGATTTATTGAAATAAGTGAGACATGAACATTTGTCTGTATACAAAAGTTCCACTGATTTTGATAGAACTTAACCATGCCTGTCTTGTCTTCTGCTTTCACCTAATATTTGCACTGTTACTGGGTCTCAGAATAGGAGAGCAATCACTGGAGTCCAAATGAAATAATAGCGCCAGCTACTTTGACGAATAGCCAGTTGTCCTTAAATAATGATTCCTGAAAAAAGATGGGAAATGTAAATTACTCTGGAGATGCTGGAGATATTTTACACATACAAATTCCAAAATCAGCTGCTTAAAATGTAAATGGCACTTAACTGTTTTGCAAATTGAGTCCTATTTGTCTCAGCAGAATCATTAAAGCTATGATTTATCCCAAAATGAACTTTATTCTTGGATTTAATTATTATGGAGGATTAAGCCCCAAAGCATTTAACTATCTATTTCTTTTCTGCTGTGAACTTTGGACAGGCAGTAATTGACTATTTACAATTTTGATAACTATTTTTGTTTTTAGAGAAGAGTATGTTTCTAATTCTGACTTCCTCTCCTCTTAAATTGTTACAGAAATTGAAGCAACCTGAAGAAGCAAAGGAAGATTCTGAAAAGGGGTTATCTAAAATTTCCCTGGAGTCTCTCAATAAATTTAACAGCAGCAGAAGCATTTTATTGGAAAAGGAGAGCAAGGTTGAAGGGCAAGAAGACGAAAATGGGAAGAATGAAGAAGTTTCTCTAAATAGTTCTGATAGGCATGATATAGACCACTTGGAGTCCTTGAGTGATTCTTTATATGATAGCTTCTCATCCTGTGCAAGCCAAGGCTCAAATGATGTCTAAAGAGGACACTCGACATGGGTGGCCACTGAGTGGAGCACTTAATGAACAGAAGAACTAAATAAATAAGAGCTGTTGAAAATATTCAAAGTAAGTTGCAAAGACTCATGATAGGATATATCCAGATATATTCATATAGAGCAATAACGAAGAAAAATCTGCATTATAACAAAAAGACTGAAAGTTTGACAGTACAACACAGTTGTTACTAAAAAGAAATAGTCTTAATTTTGCACTTTTATGAATTATTGTACAGAAGTTGTAAAAAATGTTCTGGGGAAGAGAAATAAAATTATATTTGTAGAAAAACATGACAGCAATAAATACTAATTGGTGCCATGCTCCTGAAATAGCAGGCTACTAACTTTAAACACTGATGTTAATATTAACAAAGTTAGTAATTTTTTTGTAAAATAAAGATTTATGAACGTTCTAGTCTTAAAACTGTATGTAGAAACACTGCTTTATCGCAAAATTGAACTTGCCAAATGGTCTATAATGAATCACCTTGAACCACATTGTACAACATGTTTTTAAAAAATGCATATATTTGTGCAATTTTGAAAAGATTCTCAATGAACTTGCATATTTCTCTTAATGCCATTTGGTGAAATCATCCAAGAGATACCCTCCTTCCCTATAATCTGTAGCCTTATACCATGAATACATGTTGTGTTGATTTAACTTTGATATGATTTCATATTAATTCTGTTAATTCGGGAATCATTGACTATAATGCAATTGATTTAGATTTGTATTCAACAATTTAAATTTTTTTAATCAAGAAAAAGATTGGTGCCAGCAAACAAATTATGGGGGGTGGGGTGGGGGTTTCCTACAAAGACTCTTTATATGTAAGGGAGAAGTCTATTTCAAAGGTGGAGCGTATTTTTTTTAGATGTGGAATATTTATAACAACTTTTGTACAGCAGCCTGTAAGCTAGCTATATTTACAATACTTCCTAACCCGTTTACTATGTTTGTAGCATAAGCCTGTTGATTTCCACCCACTATGTTGTACTATCAGTGTTACTTGGTTAATACTTTCGTGCAATGTTACATTTCATGTTGTTTTAAATAATGTTGGGGTAGAGTTTGGTTGTTTCTGATTTTTATGAAATTTCCTTTGAAGTTTATTTCTGAATAAAAATCATATCATATATGGTTATCCAAACAATGATATTACATACACATCAACAGATGTACTAACAGTGGTAAGGGTTGATTTGAAGCAGGCATTTAAAATCTACCTGGAAATTGATAGTGAAAACTACCTTTATATGTAAATATAAAGAAGCAATATTTATAGACAGGAGGACCAACTGCAACAAAATACACAGCTGTATACTAATGATTCTCCAGCCATTTCCCTTCTCAAACCAAGCTTGCCTGGTATGCTTCTCTGCTAATGTATGTGCAGATAGGATGCAAAATCAGTCAAATGAATTTTCTACATGGCAACTAAGAAGTAATTTAAGCTTAATTCAAACCTCTCTAGCGATTTCTCTCTAGCTCTCACTCTCTCTCTGAGAAAAGATTGGGTGAATGATGAAAAGCAAAGAAAGGTCTCCGAGAGATGAGGCTGGAAAAAGCCATCAGAGGCGGGTGCAAGTGGTAATGGAACAGCTTTAGACACAATCTTATGGGAGATAAAGTGCTCCAGCAACAAAGTGAAGCCCCCACAGAACTGCAGGCATGGAGATAAATGGGACAGTGGTCTGAGCCCTGATAAAAAGAAGGCTGCCTGTTTATAAAGCACGTGCGTTATTTTTATTTTTTACATCCTTTGTGTCACTGGCATGAAACATGATGAAGCCTAAGCTTCCGTTACCAGTCAGAGAGTTGAGTCCCACTGAGCTCCATCAAGCTCGCTTCTTGTTGGACATGTATAGGATTGCCCTGAATAGTCCCCAGTTTCCAGGAAACGACGCCCAGAACCTCACTTCAATTTATTATTTTTTGGTAAATCCTAGAAGGCGAGAAGCGATTCCCGACTGCCGCCCCCTCTGCAGCACTAAGGTAAGGCATGAGAGATGCTTTAACTCTTCTTTCGCCAACCTGGCGCCCCCTCCAGTTGTATTGGATTACAACTCCCGACTGCCCCAGTCAGCGTTGTGGTCCAAAACATCCGGAGGGCACCGGGTTGGTGAAGGCTGTTTTTATTTCAGGCGCTGCCATAATGTTATCAAGCTTAAACTTCTGTGAAGGATAAGCTGCCTGCCGGTCCCCTTTTCCCATTTGCTGCCTGTTTGGCTCATTTTTCTCAGGTTGGAAGAGGCTGCGCGGGCTGCAGAAGGCGCTTTTCAGCGAGTCAAGCAAGCGCGCGCACACACACACAAACGCTCCAGGCCGTGTTGCTGGGAGCGGGTGAGGTTTCGCGCCTTTGGAGCACAGCAGCGCGCGAGAGCGGCAGGCAGGTAGTAGGCGGCGCGCTCCGAAGGCCGCTTGGCACGTTGTTTTCCCACAGAACGAAGCGCTTTCCCGGTGCTCAGCAACACTTGGCTGAAAACGCTGAAGGGCGCGCGTTCTCCGTTCCGAAAGACCCTCTTCGCGCGGGAGGCAGCGCTGTCTTCCTCGCGCCTAGTCCTTCGTTTTTCCCGCCAAAAAGATGAGCGAGCGAGGGGGGGGCGGCTCGAGCGCGGTGGTGCGTGCTTGAGCGCGCGCCCTTTTGACCACCTAATCCTACTACACGCACACACGCTTGCGCAAAGCCTTCCCTCGTTTAAGCTCGCCTATTTGGTTGTTTGGTTAGAGCGCATTGGCGCCTCCTCACTACGGTACAGCGTCACTTCCTCCCCGCTGCCTCGGAGTAGCTTGTGAGTTGTTTGGTGGACGCTGTCAGTGTACAGTCGCCGTACATATTTTTTTAAGGGCCTGAGAAAAGAGGCTGCCCACGCATGCCTCTCTGAATGCACGCGGGAGGCGCGCAAAACGTTAACCCACGCACCCTGTTGATTCACCCACTGTTACTAGACAGAGTTCAGAGCAGGGATGGGGAACCCGATCTGTTTGGACTCCTAGTCCCATGAGCCCCAGTCCGCATGGTCAGTGGCCAGGAATGGTGGCAGTTGTGCTTCATCCGTATCTGGAGGACCAGAAGTTCCCCATCTCTGCTTCAGGAACGCGTATCCAGGGAACAAAAAGCAGCAATAGATGCTTTTCTCTGAGTTGTGCAAACTAATTGTATTAAATCAATGTTTGCGTATCGCTCTCAAGTATTCAAAGCGCTTCACGCTTTGCGACCCTTACAATAATCCTATATGGCAAGTAAGAATTATTATCCCCCGTGTTGCATGAGGGGAAACTGCTTAGGTTAAACATAGCATAAATTCAGAGCAGAGACAAGATTTGAACACGGACTTCCTGGTTCAAAACTTGACAGCCTCTATGCAAGTAAACGCATAACGTAGCCTTCAGCAACTGCTCAGGCCACCCTCTTTGTGCGGGGGGAGGACCTTAGGTGAGCATTTCGTGCATCCACACCATCAGGATGCTTGCGCAAACTTAGCAATCTGGCACAGAATGGGGGTACTTTACAACTCATCCCTCTTTCGTTTTCTTAAAAGTCCGTTTCTAGTCCTCAGGGGTGTCGGGTATGTTCTCTCTCGAAAGTACAGAAATACTTTTGGCCGGGAGACGACTTGGCACATCCGCTCGGCCTCCCGCGAGAGCACCCTTCACCTTCTTCTCTGCAGTCAGTTCAGCAAGCTGCCGCCTCAAATGCTGCCAAAGCGCCACATGAAAGACAGGAGAACATAAACACCAAGCACATCCCTCTCCAATGGAGGAGATGAATGTGTGCCGGTGTGCACGCCTATGCTGTGACCTGTGCGGTCATGACATCTGAGGTATTAGCCTACTAAGACACCCCCCCAACCCATCCCCAGCAACCTCAAGCTGTTCTCCACCTGCTCCACAACATGAGCCGGCCCTGCGGTCCCTGCACCAGGTTGAAACTATTGGGGTCAGGGCACTGAAGCCGCCACTTCTTGATATGTGCCGATTATTTAGGAGCAGAAGGCATCGCCCTGGGAAAAGACCAGACCAAAACGAGCTCCTTTCTTTGCACGGCTCCGTTTGTTGTCCCTCGCGGCTGTCTCTGTATGGAAAGGGCGGCCTTTTTCCCGCGCCCGAGAGAGGCTCCTTTCTTTTCCAAGTGCCTCAGCCAGTTACAGCAGGCGGCAAAAGCGCAACGTATATAGTCTAGGATGGGAGAAACGTCGCCCACCTTGGGCGCACTGGAGACGAGACGCGCCAATACAGACACCACACCGGTGGAAGGCGCTTTCGGCGTGGGACAGGCCGCGGCCCTCCTACAGCGGGCGGGTAAGTGAATGGCTCCCCTGCCTCGCCGGCTCTCAGAGCGCGAACTCCCCCTCGGCCTTGGTTCCAGTTCACGTCGTCTACGGCCAATTAATGTGTTCGCACAACCACAATCGCGCCCATAAAAGCGCGGAGGGGCGGGGAGGTGGCGGCAATCAGAGCGGAGGAAACCCACCTATTAGCCACTAATTGCAAAATTACTTGAAAGTGGTTGATTGATTGTAGCAGCCAACTAATCCACTCTCGATGAGTCATTTTGACTATTGCATCTCCACAGCGTCTGTGTGGTTTTATTTATTCATCCATTCGTTTTAAAGGCTGCTTAGGGAAAACTGATCGTTGTTTCAAGTGGGGGAGAGCGAGTCTCACAACCACACACCATCCTAAGGCGGCGGTGGAGGAATCTGGCGAGGGTATGAAAGGGGGAGACAGCGTGAAAGTGAGCGTGAGTGACAGAGGGAGAGAAGATCCGGGTGGGGGGAGAGAAGCCTGAGCAAAAGAATAAGCAGCTGTTTAAAGTTGGTCCAGGAAGGGGCTATTGTACTGCTGGGTGTTAGATGAGTGCCGATCTTTCCATACCAATCCAACTGGGGACGCGGCTGCGTCGGAGGAGCTTCCGCGTTAGCCCCGCAGGTGGGAACTGAGCGCCTGACCGCCGGCCTCCTCCCACATCGCAGCTGCGGCGCGTGCAGGTGTTTGGCGGGTGGGAGGGGCTCCTCCCCCTTCGCCTCTCCAAGCTGAAGGATTCTGCCTGTCTCCATAAACTTTCTCCCTCCTTCCCCCCTGCAGGAAAGGGGGGAGGGGGCACCACGTGACCCCGGGAAGGCGGGTGGGGGTTATTCGGTGGGTCTCTCTCTCTCTCTCCCCGCCCTCCTCTCCCTCTCCTCTTCTTGGCTAGGCGTCTTCCGCTGTAGTTTCAGTCTCTCAACTCCGGCGAGGCTGGAGGGAGCTCTCGCAGGGAGAACGAGAGGGAGCCGGGGCTCGGGCGGGCGATGCGGGCTGAGGCGTCGCCTGCTGCCCCCGGAGCTCCTCTCCGCAGCGGCTGCAGCAGTCGCACCAGTCCGACGAGGCAGAGGTGCGCGGCTCTCCCGGCGTCGCCCGGCTGCTCTTGAGATCTGCCGCGCCTTGGCCAGCGTCTCCTACCGCCACCGCCAGCCCCTCCGACGGCTCCAAGAGGATGTGGCTCCTCGCCGTGGCGACAACTTTCTGGGGATTGTTGCTGGCGCCAGGTAAGAGGGGACGCCCGCCGTAGCCGACTCGAATCGGTGCCTGCCCGGTGCCAAGGACTCCTCGCCGACACTCTGCAAAGTTCGCGCCTGCCATTCAACAGCTGCTGCTGCTGCTGCTGCTGGCACCAACTCTGCAGCTCCCGCCCCAGCCAGCCAAGAAGCCAGCGGCGGCGGCTGCTCCTTTTGCTACCGGTCTCGCCGGCAGCTCTGCCTGCCAGCTTGAGCCACCGCCGGACCCTGGCTCCTCTGTGTGCCTCTCCCGAGAAATGCGCGGGGTCACGCAGCCCACCCGTGGTCATCGCCGCCTCTGGAACCCGTCCGCTTCCAGAGGTCTCGCTCACAGCAGCAAGGAAAGCTTGCTTGCCCATCCCTGCTGCGCTTGTTTCTGGAAGAGAAACTCGGCTTTCCAAGGAGAACTCGCTTGGGATCTGTCTGGGAGCAGTCCACTTGCGCTGCCTTAGGGACGCTGCCGAGGCGAGCTTCCCAGACAAGCCCTGGGAACTTCCGCGGGCAGATCGCAGCAAGCCGTAGAGCAGCAGCCCCCGCCCCATCGCTCCCGCGAGTCTCCTTCCCCCTATTTCCGAGGGGGGGGGGTGACGATTCACATTGGCGAGCTGTTGCCCGGGAAGCCCTCCGCTTAGTAGCCAACTAGCAACCCTTGGAACAGAGGATTCTTCTCGGTCTGTGCGTCACGGTTACCCTCCCAACCCTCGTGTTCCTTGCAGAGTCCTTCGGTGGGGAGTGTAGTTAGTAGTTCCCCTGCAAACTACCTCAAGGAGCAACAACGCTAGGGCTGCCCGTCAGGAGCCAGCAGGCACCTGTTTAAGTAAAACAGCCCAGATACCTACTGCCTGGCCCCACGAGTTGAATGGGGAGGAAACTCGGCTGAGTAATGGCAACTATTCGGGCATCCTTGGGCAGCTAAATGACCAGCTGAGCTTGATTTTCCGCTGTGACCGCACTGAAGCCAGTTCCCTGCGTGCTAGCCCGATCAAACCGCTCCTTCCAATGATCGCACTTCTTTATTTTAAGGAGACATTGCTAAAAGCACCGCTTCCCACCCAAGTGCCCTCGACTGTCAATGGGTGTGGGGCGGCGTTGGCTATCCCGTCCGGATCTTTCCGTAGCACCCAAATCCTCCAGGAGCGCTGGGCGATCTAGGATGGATGCCCTTGCTCAGGCGCAGCTCCAGCAGACAGTAAATATGGGGAAACACCCCCAGCCCTCGCCTTAAACTTCCAGAAGGACCCTCGTTTGCATGATAAAAGAGGGAAGCTAAGGATGCTTTGCAGCTGTAATTGTGCATGGCAAAATAGTAATTAAATCATTGCAATTAATTAGTAGTTAAGTAAACCCTATGGCACAGAAAAGCTCTGGAGCACATCTATCAGGAGGTTTACTTTTTCGGGCATTTGCTTGCTTTTTAAAAGCCTAGTGCTTAAAAAAAACCCACAACCCTACACCAAACCTTTTAAGAAGGAAAAGCAGAGAGGACAAGATGGTGAGCAAAACAGATCAATTTTGCTACTGCTCATTATTGTTCATTCTGCCCCCTGCTGGATACAGTTTAGGTTGATGAAGCCAGAAGGGTTTGAAAACTTGGAAGCAAACTGATAATGAGTTTTGCCCATGTTTAAAGGTCTGATGTGGAATGAAGTTGGAAGATTATTAAAGGATACTATATCCTTAAACCATGGTGTTAGCTAAAAGGACAACGGTTACAGCCAAATAGAGAATGAATGAGAGTGTGTGTATGTGTGTGTATATGAGAGAAATTAAATAAAAGGAAACTTAATATACAGCACAAAGTGCTACTGAATCAATGGGACTTGCTTGCTTGCTTGCTTGCTTGCTTGCTTACTGCAAGTCTTTGTGCTTATGAAACAAGTCCTATTAAGTTCAATGGGGCTTATTCCTATAGAAATAAATGCAGAATTTCTGCATTAAAAATTATTCTTAGCACATGCTAAATAATGTTTCTTTCTATTCTAGGATTTGCTCTGCAAATACAGTGCTATCAGTGTGAGGAATTTCAGCTAAATAATGATTGCTCGTCCCCAGAGTTCATAGTGAATTGCACTGTGAATGTCCAAGATATGTGTCAAAAGGAAGTCATGGAACAAAGTACAGGTAGGGTAAACTATATCAGTTCTGTCTCATTAAGTCTCTTCCCTTTTCATTTTATTTCCTGTCTAACTCAACTCCATAGGTAATTCAAATGCATGCTTATAACACCTATATTTTTATTTGAATTGTTAACCGTGCCATTCATTTATTCTACTGTATGTCACAGGGTTCGTCCTTCCACTTTACATTGAAAATGCCGAAGCTTACTTAAAATAAGTTATCAAAACTACAGTAAAACAACACTTGAAGCCTCAGACCTCTTTAGAATACTCGGGAATTAATAACAAGTTCATTTAATCTCATTACAGTTAATTACACGGGCCTTCTCCCATCAGTTGGAGGGAAGTGTATTGAATTAGTAGCTGTCGTTATTTACTCTAGCAAGTCACATACCCAGTGGTTGATCTTTAGGGAGAGCGGATGTGGTGAACTGAGCTTTCGGCCATTAAATATAATGGAATTGCATAGGATGGGCTGAAGGTTAGGAGGCTCTGCTTTGGTCTTGGGAATAAGGGTCCTAGATCATTTATTTCCCATGCAGAATTTCACACAAAAGGGCATGCTTTGCAAAAGTAGCTAACAGTCTGTTGGCTGAAAATGTTGATGACATAAATTGTTCTTCTGTGTACCAAACCATGCAACATGGAAGGATTATATTTTTTTAAAGCAGCATAGATCATGTGATCCATGCTGGTTGCTATCAAACAGGTTTTGGATTTACAATTGTACCTAGGGAGAAAAAGGTCTTTGGCAGCTATGGGAAAGCCCATATAAAACCGCTAATTCTAACCCTTCCTGAAATCGTATCTGGCTTTGAAATCTCTAGAGGGGTGAAATTGGGACATACAAAAGCAAGACGATAGAAGATGCAGAGAATATTGTGTATCACTGACATTGGAGATTATCATCCATTTTGGGAAGAGTAGAATATATTTGCTAGGGAGATCAACAAGTTATGCCTGTTGAGCTAGGAATGCTTCAGTACTCATGTCAGTAACACTGGGACCTACCTGATAATGGAAGACATAAATATATAATTACAATATATTTGGTTTGTTAATCATAAAAATAACAACAGCAACAAACCAATGGTTGTTTAGTAAATTGGGCCTTTTTTATGGCAAATGAAACAAGTGCCACAATAACCATTATTGGTGACCAGCGTTTTGTAATTTGTTTCCTCTTTAAAACCTGTGAAAATGAATGGGTGAGAATTGTCAGTTCAGTACATTGCTACTCCAGGTAGAAATCCTGTAAATAAAAGCACTAATCTTCTAAATGCACGGTTAATGATCTGTGTAGTTGTAAAGAATTGGACAGTGGTGGTGGGAAAAGATCTGTCTCTGCTCTCTGAAAGTGCAACAAAAATATATCCCCAAGTTCAACACGTAAACATTTGAATGCACAACACAGAGCAAACATTTCCTCTTAATCCTCATACTACCTGGAAATCCTCCTGCTAGAGAGAAATTTAACACCATTATGATGCTCTTTAAAACTTAAAAGCAATTTTGGAAAGGTATCTGAAATACAATTTTAAAGACTCTCACAATAACACAAAGCAGAACATTCATATTTTTGTAAAAATATAGAGAGACTTCAGTGGATTGAATGAGAGTGGAGGCTGAAAGGCTATTTAAAAACATCCCAGCGGAAATATTAAAGTGTTTTCCTTAGTTGTGCTTTTTGAGCATTATTTCTTGTGGCCATAATATTTTTATTTCAACTTGCAATTTAAAACTTTTAACAGCCTCCCAGAAACCGTTTTGGTAATCTTTTAAGCTGAAGGTTAGCGAGGCAGAAAAATCTGTGCTAGCAGTAGGCCTTTATCAGGGAATGGCTTGCTTAAACCTTTGGGATACCTAGATTTTTAAAGTGATGAATTTGTTGGAGTTTTTAAAAAATCAGATTTACTACTGGATTTTGAAACTGATTGATAAAGCTACCATGACTATGTTAAGTTCAAAGTAAGAACCGTTCTAATTGGATCTTAAAACATTTAGAGTGACATAAATATGCTTTCCCCACTGGAGAGAAATTGATTTGTAATGGCTTCAGTAAGAGAGAGGCATTTTAAACGATATTTTTCTTTGAATTACTCAACCTATGAATCTTGTACCAAGTTGTAACAATAGTACCCGACTTAACAGCAGAACTTTCCCTATGCATATCAAGCAGCAGTACACATACTATCTTACTGGTCTGCTTAATTTCATACGTAAACATATTTGTAACTTTGATCAGGAGTTCCCATGATTGATGACATTTCTATATATTCTTACCTATATCAAAGACACCCCAGTCTGCAGTTAACCCAATAGGCAAGGCAACAACACTTTGATTTTAAATCAGTTTTGTCCCATTGCAATCAATGCAATTACAAGAAAATTTCATTCACACTAGTAAGACTTAGCTCCATATATGTGCTTAGGATCAGGTTATGAATAGCTAAATCCAAGAGATGGTAGATTACAGGTACTGTGAAACAATTCAGGGTTCAAATAATTCAAATAATTACCTCTAGTGTGATTGTGTTCAGCTAGATTTTGGTTTGCTTACAGATACTTAAAAATGTCTACCAAAAAATTGCCACATTCCTATGCTTTAGCACATGTCT
Source organism: Podarcis vaucheri (assembly GCF_965113315.1). Classification (NCBI taxonomy): domain Eukaryota; kingdom Metazoa; phylum Chordata; class Lepidosauria; order Squamata; family Lacertidae; genus Podarcis; species Podarcis vaucheri. The sequence continues at coordinate 98,628,527 of NC_138759.1, read as the reverse complement.
AGCTCAACATTTAACATACGGTACCATTTTCCAATGCTGCTTACTTTTACACTTGTTCAGCACTGAAGAGATTTCTTTTTCAAAGAGAGCCACTCAGGTTTGAATGTTTAACCCAATATATAAAATAAATAAAATTGCAATCTTGCAATTACAGGTTCTTCTTTTGACTACCAGAGCTAAAATCAAATTAGTATAGATTTAATAGTTGTTTTCTTTAGTAAGATATGCATTTCTCTCAGTGCGCATGATTAAGGTTTCTGTAAATCTTACTTCAAAGTGAAATGCAACATATTTTGTACTTTTCTTTAAAGGCAATGTTGAATTTTAAATTGTTGCAACCATCCTAGGACCTTAGGGTTAAGGGCAGGCAATATTATTGTTATTATTATTATTATTAATTTATTTATTTAATTGAAACCATATTAATGGTCCAAATCAGTAAGCCAATGGATCCACACACTTGAACATGCATATATATAATCTACAAGCTAATGTGACACACGTTTGTTCGTATTCATTAAATGGAACGATGACACCTACGCAGGTCAATTTCCGTACTGAGTTTTTTTGTTTGTTACAGAGTACCTGGGCACCAGAGTCTCCCTTTTATCGTAATCCAGATAAAATAGGGAACCTGTGACTTCTCAGATGTTGTTGGACTGCCAACTGCCATCAGCTCCAGCCAACATGACCAATGATCCGGGATGATAGGACTTGTAGTCCAACAATATCTGGAGGGCCACAGATTTCCCACTTGTGATCAAAGACGTAAGAATGGCCTTTTTAGATTGGCCACTCTGTACATTAGATGGATGTTGGTCCAATGTGATGTTTTTGGAAAGTCAAACTCAACGCCCCCCCCCCATCTTGTTCTTAGTTCTATTATCTGGGGCTCAGAAGGCATACTGCTGTCATTTTAGGTATTGTAGCTAACAGTCCTGGATAGAACTATTCTCCATTAACATGTGTGTATGTGTGTGTGAGAGACTCTTCAAAACCAGTGATTACAACCACATCTTGTGATAGTGAATCCCATGCATTAATTATGAACTGTGTGAACCACTACAAATTATAGCCTAGTATTGAAGCAATGGTTTGGGGTTTTTTTTAATGCTATGCCCAGTTGTTCACAGTTTTGCAAATCTCTCTCATACCATCCTCCAATCTTAGTATGCCTCCCCCAACAACAACAACAACAAAGTTCTAGGCTCTTCAGTCTTGTCTTACGGGAAGGTCTTAAAACAGTAGTCCAAAAAGCTGCATTAATTTTCTTCAACTTGTCCTTTTAACAACAGTGCAACCAAAACTGTGTACAGTCGCCCATGTTACATGGGCAGACTTATCTGTGTGTAATGGGCTTTCCCAATTCCCCCTCCCACTCCATTGCAGTCTCACGGGCCCATGATAAGTTTTGCCTGTGGATCAGACAATCCTTAGCAAAGGCGTGGGTTCAGAGGCTGCAGCTGGAGACAGAAATGCTGACAGTCAGATGGAAGCAGCTTGTTTATGCAAACTGCCTCACACTACCTTTAAATGATTCTGCATGTTGTTGAAGCCCATGCACCACATACCAGGTTTTCTTCCCTGAAGGATACGGGGGCTACAGAGAGGAAGGGTCAGGAAAACCCTCTTGTGCAAACAGATTTCCACACACATAACGTTGAATACACTAAATGTGTATGCACCAAAAGGTTTATATAGCAACATCCTAAGACCTGCTGCATGATTTTCAGTTCCTTTTGTAATTATAAAGTAGTTTGGCTTTTCACCATCTTGATACCTTTTAGGATATTTGAGTAAGAGGAAGATATTGGCATATTTGACTTGGATTCAAATCTTAGCTTGTGGGACAAGCTAATTTTAGATCTCCCGGTGCCATTTCTTCATTTGGAAACAGAATTGTTGTGGCTCAGCTCACATAGTTAGCTAATAAAGAATGATAAACCAATTTATAATTAAGTGCCATGTAAATGAATTAGAATGTACTTCATTGAACATGATTATTGGTCAAGACAGACCCATTTGTAAGTTACACAAGCCAACATACAAACCTTTACTAGAGTAGTTTCTAGCAGTATCCAAATCAGAATCATTCTGTCTGTAGACAAAACATATGACTGACAGAGAAATTTCAGAAAATCCAAATTTAAAAACAGTAATAGCTTCAATTATAGATTATTTAGTGTGGATACTAAGCAACCCATAAAATAATCACATCAGGCTTACTGGCTAGACATTTCTACAAACAATGCAACATACTTTCATTGCTTAATTAAAGAGAACGAAATGGTTGTACAACTAGTGGATTTTCACTAGCGAAAAGCACTTCTGTAAATTGAGACATCTTGTTTTTGTTGAGTCCACCTACAAACTGTCCCATGCAATGCTGCTCCTGACAGCTGTGGAACGCTCTGGAATAGTATGGGATAAGGAGTGTGATGGGCTGCAGTAGATGTGTGGAGGAAATTGGTAAAAATGGGATACTCTGCCTCACGTAAGTGGCAGCGCTTTCTGCTTAGCAGTTTAAAGCCAGCCGTTGGACGCAACCCAAAGTTTTCAGAGATAGTGGAGGACGAAGGAGTTTAGATTATACATGTAGAGAGGTAAATGGGGTGACTGAGTGTAAAGACATGTTATGGATTATATTCTGGTTCATACTTTGCATGTGTGAATCCTCAGACTGATGTGTATAGGAAACCAGCAGAACAGAGAAGAAGGTGAAGCAGTGTCAATGGAACAGTAGCTTTGGCAGTGAATGCTGAAATAAATTCTAAATTGTAAGAGAGGCACAGGATATCTAGTACGTTTAAAATAGAGGGACACAGTCAAATCATGGACAATAATGTGAGTATAGGGGTATTCTGTTGCTGAATGAGCTGAATGAAATAACACAGAATTCCCGTTCCAAATCTATAGTCTGATTCTCACACCAGCTGCACCCGTGAGAGATATATCATTTGTCTCCTGCCTGCCTTATTATCATACAACTCAAGGCAGCATCCCCCAAGGGGATCACCCATCCAGGTAATGACCACACCTAGGTGGTGCAGCAAGGTGGCTGTATGAAGTGTCTTTGGACTGTACTCTGAGAACGATGTAAAGCAGGCATCCCCAACCTTCGGCCCTCCAGATGTTTTGGCCTACAACTCCCACGATCCCTAGCTAACAGGACAAGTGGCCAGAGATGATGGGAATTGTAGTCCAAAACATCTGGAGGGCCGAAGGTTGGGATGCCTGATGTAAAGCATGCCAATGCACCATCACAAGGTAAGAACAGTTATATGGATGGCATATAAATAATAAAATTATTAGTGGGGCTGTTGCAAACAGGCTGAACTATTTGAAATCACCAGTTTCTTTTTAAGGACTAATGCCCTCTTTGCTTTGAGACAAGGAAGCTGTTAGTGGAGAAGACCATAAAACAAGAACATCTTACCAGGAATCTAGCTTGTACAGTCATTCCCAGTTTCACTAGGAACACATACTTGCGCAAGTCGAATTCTAACTAGGTATATTTTGAAGTGATACCATTGAACTCAACGGGAATTGGTTCCAAGTGAGTTTAGAGTTGCGTATTTTAATGTCATTTTAATAAAACTTTGCTAGCTGACAATGATATTTTCAAAATGTGAGAACTTGCCTTCAAAGCTGCTTAAATTTCAAGGCAAATTTAATAACTTCAGTCACACAAGCATGTACTGTTACATGTAAGGAAAGAGGGCTCAAGTCTGGGCATAAGGGAATCATTTGTATGCTGCTTTGAATAAGAAATAAGTGAACTAATGATAAATAAAATATAAATACACCACCTGCTACCATACAAGTACAAGGAAGTTCTCTCTGTTAGTGAAATGCATGATCAGAATAGCAAAAGGGTGCAAGAATTCAGACGTAGGCTACAATTCTATATACACTTTCCTGGAGGTTAGTGCCATTGAATTGAGTAGGACTTACCGTATTTTTCGCCCTATAGGACGCACTTTTTCCCCTCCAAAAATGAAGGGGAAATGTGTGTGCGTCCTATGGGGCGAATGCAGGCTTTCGCTGAAGCCTGGAGAGCGAGAGGGGTCGGTGCAGGAAGCTCTGCGCAACCCTCGGGAGACCGGCGCCACTTTGTGCCTGGCTCCCGATGGCTGCGCAGAGCTGCCTCCAGTCCCGGGCTCAGCGCAGCTCTGTGCAGCCATTGGGAGCCGGGCGCGAAGTTGCGCCTGGCTCCCGATGGCTGCGCAGAGCTGCCTGCAGTCCCGGGCTCAGCGCACTTCTCCCCATCGCCAGCCCCACAAGCTCGGGGGACAGCGGGGAGGCGGAGCGCGCCTTCCCGCTGTTCCCCGACCTGGTTCTTTCAGCCCCGCACCTATGGGGTGCAAAATACGGTACTTATAAGTAGGCATGCCTGAAAAAATGCTGTCAATGCAATTTCTGTGGCTCAAGAAACGCAGTGCTAACTAGCTTTTGTAATTGTGACAAATATTTATCGCTAATTAAGGAAAGCATTCAGCAACAAAGCTGGTGGTAGTTAGTGATTGCCATCAATATACAGTACTGTATTTTGCTTCATCCCAGCATGGAGTGCAAAGCATATCCCATGGAGAGTACTTTGGGAGCTTGGTTCTTGATATTAGTTGTCTAAATTCAATTTCGCCATCATGGCACATGAATACGGAGAAAGAAATTGAGAGTAGTAAGGAAGTAAAAAAGAGGGGGATTAGGTGCCTATATATATATATATCCCTAGTTGGATAGGTTTCTGAACTTTTACTGTTATGCAGCTTTTAAGCACGTATTTCCCATTGTTTCTACTCCATTCTTCTGGTATAAGCTGTGTTATACCATTTGTAAGAGAACCTGAAAAATAGTGGTATGGGCTTAAATACTTTACTTTAAAAAAAAAAGAAAATAATGAAGTGAAAAACTAGAAGCCATAATGTCAAACTGTCCAGAGAGCTGAATTTCTACTGCAACTGAATTCACCAGTAGAATTCACATGATTCCCTTAAATAAAATGTTTGGGATTTTTAAAATACATTTGTTCAGTTTACAGTGGCATTTTCCTGTGCATGCAAGGTTGTATAAAATGCTGCAGTGCAATTAAAGCAATTACTGTAATTGTGCACTTCAGCTAGTATGTTAGGAAACTGGGTACAGTGCAGATTAATAAATGCTGTTTTTAAACCTCTGCAAAACAAGTTATTTTCGTACTAATTATCAGAAACCAAGAGAAAAACTAATTTTGAAAAAGTTCCCCTTAATTATTTAACTCATTGATCTGCTGCATGTGTGATTCAACGGCTGTCGCATTCAGTTTTGCCTTGCTGTGGCCATGATGAGCAAATATATATGTATCTAGTGAAGCTTTTACTACAGTACAGCGGCAGCACAAAACAATTGCTGAGTTTTTGTTTTTCACCCACCTGTCAAAGGTAGAGGAGCCTCTCACAGAAAATGGTGACATACTAGTTGCATCAATGTTAAAGGTGCACATTTCCCCCGTTTAGTTAAGAAAGGCTGAAAAATTGTATATTACTCACATTTGCGTATTGACAACATGTTAAAAACTGAAAAATTTCAACATATGTGAGAACCTTCCAGTCATTAATATTCAGAGCTAATTGCTTTATCTTTGGTATCCAGTGAAAGGCAGCATGGTCTGTAACATGGCTGTTTGTTCTCCACATTTTTAAAAGATTCAATCCTGTTTATAACATGTTGCTCATAAGAGGTCAGTGGAGAAAGTAAAATTGACTCTTAACACTCCAATAATGTACAGTGGGGTGGCTAATATCTTTTTGGCCCAAGGACTTTATTCAGCCAATCCTTGGGGGAAGTGGCTCTCCCACAACCTCGTTTATTTGTACACAATGGCACACAGTTTCCCCCTCCTGAGTAGATCAGTCGCAGTTTGGCTCCTGCCAAATCACACCTTTTGACTGTGGCTCAGAGTGGCTAGGAGCCTGTCCATGTGCTCCCCCAGCTTCTCCTCAACTTCTCTGGGGGCCACACCAGGCCCCCCGCAGACACTTCTGGGCACCTCTGGTTGGCGCTATTAGAAGGGGCTTGTGGGGGGGAAAGATGGACAGCGATTGCCAAGAGCCTGAGGGGCAACGTCAATATATCTTCTTGCCAAGGGCACAAGGGCGCCTAAGTACGCCTCTGATCAGTTGAGAAAGGTTTATTTTTCTGACCTGCTCATCAAATGATTGACATGATGGTTTTAGAGATGGCTCTTTGTGTCCACCTACTTCAGTGCTGTGTCTACTTCAGTGGTTTTTCTTTTCACCATTGCCACCAAATCAATGGGTGGGGGCTGGGTGGGGGATCAGAATAGTTTCTCGGGAGGCCCTCACACTAATGTGCCTGTGGTGCACATTCACTTTTAAACTCTGTATTAAATACTGTGTGTGTAGATATGGTAAAGCGCCCTGTGATCCTCAGATGAAGGGTGGCATGAAAATTAATATATAAAAATGAAATAGATGTAAATCTACCGGGGGGGGGGGAAGGGTACGTCCCAGGAGTCTGCACTGGTAAGAGGGCTTTTTTGCTTAGAAGCACAATCCTCTCTTTAATACAGTCCTTTTAAAAATAATGGGGCATGCATTCCACATTACAAAGTTTAAAATACGTTTGGACAGGATACTCAATCGTACTGGAGTGGTAAGGCTTAACAAGAAAGGATGAGGAGATGTGCATCTCTTCCAATAAGTTATTAATGAAATAGGCTTCCCAGAGGGAGAAGCAGGGACATTTGCTGTCTTGGCCCCTGGACATCTGCAACAAGTACAGTGGTACCTCAGGTTACAGACGCTTTAGGTTACAGATGCTTCAGGTTACAAACTCCGCTAACCCAGAAATAGTACCTCAGGTTTAGAACTTTACCTCAGGATGAGAACAGAAATCACGCGGTGGTGGCAGCGGGAGGTCCCATTAGCTAAAGTGGTACCTCAGGTTAAGAACAGTTTCAGGTTAAGAACAGACCTCCAGAATGAATTAAGTTCTTAACCCAAGGTACCACTGTAGAGGCATTGCAGCCAGTTCCTTACTGTCAGTGTTTGTCTGGAATAACTTTATAGTTGCCCATATCTGAAGCACCCAGCTCCTTTCTGTTGATGATAAACAAGGCTGCATGCAATAAAAGAATTATGGTATATGTTATTAACTTTCACTATATGCTATAAATTCAGAGCTTCAGATATATTACCATTCAGGAAGTGTTTTCAGATGCTAAAGCTGTAGGGCATGTTCTCTTATTAATAAATTGCTTCCAATCTTACGATTGCCTGTAACACTACAAAGGAAGCAGGAGATGAACTAAATTAAGTGCATTAGATAAGGTGAAACCATGGAGAGCTTATAATAAATTGCTTTTTTTTTAAGTACTTTTAAACACAGTAAAGCAGTGATGGAGCTAGAAGTTGACTTGAAGTAGTTTATGATTTGGAAAAAAACATGAAAAGAATAAAAATGCAAAATTTGATGGATTATTTTAAAAGGAAGTTGCAATTTCTGGTTGAGCGACTTTAATTTCTCACAATGATATGGACAATAGCTTTTTATGTTTTTCCATTTCTTGGACTTGTTCTGAGGGGATACAATGATCAGATATGGTGCCCACAGGCTGCTTAGCAGTTCAGTTCTAAGCTTCCAGACTACTAGAGTGTGGTTTAAATTTCACATATAAATGAATAAATTCCAGAACAATTTGCAGTGACCTACCCAGATCTATGCACTACACTCCCCTTCCCTTCTAAAAGTTTATTATAATGACAAGTGGATTTAATGCCAGCAATCCTTTACATTTTATTGGTACGATCTCTGAGCAAGCATCTGAGTATTCTTATCCACTGCTAAACCCAAAACACCAAAGGGCTAGAAATTTTATAGTACTATTACTGCTAATGATGCTGTCAAAAAGAACTGAAAGCACTTCAAACAATCAGCGGTAGGGTGCTGTTTGCAGACAAAACAATGATATAAGGAAGCTGTCTCATAAAACTATGGTGGCTGTAGATGTCAATGTCATATTCTCAGTCTTGATGCTCAGACATTTTGTTATGGGCTCACATAGCCTTTCCTACATAAATTCCATCCTTCCATTGTTGTTTTAACTTCAGTGTTGTTTTAAATATGCACATGTGCTTAGATTAACTATAACAAGATTCTATACACACACACCCCCCCCATACCAATCACTGAGGTTTGCAAATCTGGTGATGAGAGCAATCCTTGCTAGTCCACTGATTTAGATGTAAAGGTACACCACAGTTAAAGAAAACCATGGAAGGGGAAAGGAGGAATAATCTGTGTAGCAGGAAGGTTAATTGAGTGCGTACCTGAATGGCATATTCCAAATTTCCTAAACGTTATTAGAAAATCAGGGTATGGATCCGGATTGCACATTAAAATGGTTCCGTATACCATTTACAAGAAGGCTTAAGAACAACTGAGAAAAACAACACGCCTAAACTTTGCTCAACAGATAAAAAGAGCATGCCAATCCCCACACTGTCTCCAAAGCTGGATCTCATTATAAAGTAGAAATGCGGCAGTAGCCCAACCTACAACTGCATTAGGAATATCATGGATACAGCCATTTATCTGTGGCATTGAGTTGTACACTATGAGCCATATATGTATTTGTAAGACAGTGCCATATGTGGTTTGCTTGAAAGTTTGGGAAGGAGGTAGTCAGACAACATAGACTTTAGCTGACTTTTTTTAAGACTCCCCCCCCCCCTGCATACAAACCACCCCCATGTTGAGTTCCTGCATCTTCTTCCCTCCCACACAATGCAAAGACTAAGCACTCTGTTCATCTTCCCAGTTATCAAGCCTCCACTCCTTCCTGTTCTTTGGGCCATTCCACACCCCTACTTTAATCTTCAACCCAATTCCAATATCTCCTTCCTTCCCCCTTTCCTGCAACTTTTATCTTTCTCACATGAGGCAGTTGATGAAGAGGGAGAAATTCAGGGCAGCCATTTTTCTTTTCTTTTCGGCATTCTGTTCTTCTTGCTTTGCTCAAACAATGGCATAAGTTTGAGTAAAGCAGAGGTGGAGGCACACTTAGATTAAAATAATGGTGGAAATTGAAGTAAAGCTAAGACAGAGAGATGCTGAAGGGTTGTGTTCTTTTTTTAAAAAAACCAACACAGCAAAAACCAGTTTTAAGGTGGAATAGCAGAAAGAGGTACAACACAGAACCTAAGATATATAAAAAACACCAACGGAGACTTTTAAAACTCTCTTCTTGCTGTATGAAAACATTTTCCCTTTCCCCCCGTGTCACCTCCTGCTCACTCAAATCTCTCCCATTGTTTCAAAAGTTTTTCCCCTCTCAGTGTTGCTCCATCACTGCTTTATTTAAATCTCTGCTGTTTAAAACCACCAATCTCCTCTGTCTCCTTCCATCTCTGCTTTATTCTGCTGCTGTTCTAAACCACCACCTTTTCATTTTCAGTGATCTCTCTTCTCTCTCCCATCACATGGGCTCTGCTGTTGCGCAACCTGCCATCTCTTTTATCCTCTGCTCCTGCTGACTTTATGCAAATCTAGTAGTGCGGCAAAAAAACAACACAACCCTCCATTGTGAGCTGTGTGGTGACAGCCTTACATTTTTTTTATGCCTATAGGAATACTGTATATGCGTGTGCAAGAGGATCTCATGTAGAATATGTAAGTGCTCATTCTACACAAGATGCTCTTACACACCCATGTTAGCAGTGCTGAACACTATACGGTAAACTTGTGAAGGGAAGACAAATATCATAAAACACTCCTGTCCCACAGCAGCATCCTGGGGATTATTCACTGCTTACCCCTGACATTTTGGAGATGTGTACATTTTGTTTACTGCTTATGGTGTTAGGCAGTGCAATCATCAGTGTACACACAACAGGAATGCTTGCCACATAATCAGCCCTTGCATAAATCAGCCCTTAGAGGAACGTAGCATCTTATCTCATAAAAATTCCTCCTGCCAAAACAGATTATTTGACGGATTACTTCATTTGTATACATAAGGAAAGCATGTTAAAGAGTTACTAGAAGCACCTCACTCTTAAAGCAGAATGGTAATAATTTAGTGAAACATTATACAAATTAAACAGTGTGCTGCTTTTTATGCACAATGCTACCGCATCACCCCCACTTCTAATACATTTTGAATTCCATTGGATAAAATATATGAAAACAGTCCTTCCTCTGACTTTTCAACAACGATAGACAGGGATTCTTATGAGAAATGCTATAGCAAAGGTTATGAGAATATATTTGTAAAAGGAGGACACATCACTTACTCTATTTTATGGTTGTGTCTACATAGTTATGATCTCTTTGGTCTTACTTTTACACTACCTTGATTACTAATTTATGAAGGGTGTGGTTTCAAAATCTTTTAATAAAATAATATATACAGGGTGAGTCCTTTAAAAGAGGCCCCGTGAATACAGAGTACACATGTTCCACAGGGTGTCTTTTAAAAGACTCACCCTGTATATCCAATAGGGACAGTCTGCTTTTCAGAGTCATTTTGGAATGTTTTTAAAGATTCCTTGTAGGTCATATACCTGAGAATATGTCTGTTCTACTCTGTTATTTGGACCTAAAATAATGGAGCAAAGTATCAGAATAGAAAAGGTGACAGAAAACAGAGTCTTCATCTTCAGGACTGAATACTTACAGAAATGTAAATTTTGTACTAAAGTTTCATCTCACATGATTAATTATTTGGGAATATAAGGAAACTATCAGTGTTGCACATTGGGGCAAAAGAATGATTGCTTTACATGTATACCATTGGAGGCTGAGCTGGGTGACCAGGCAAAGGATCATGGGGTTATTTAGTGTACAGTGGTGCCTCGCAAGACGAAATTAATTCATTCCGCAAGTTTTTTCTTCTTGCCTGTTTTTCGTCTTGCGAAGCATGGTTTCCCATAGGAATGCATTGAAAATCAATCAATGTGTTCCTATGGAGACCGTCCGGGGACAGAGGGGAAGCGCCACGCGCCTTCCCCTCTGTCCCCGGACCTGTTTTAAAGCAAGGGAAGGGGCAGCGGGGAGAATCGCTTCTCCCCGTTGCCGCCCCTTAGTTCAAAAGGGGTCCGGGGAGAGAGGGGAAGGCAGGCGCGCCTTCCCCTCTGTCCCCTCTTTTGAAGCAAGGGGCAGAGGGGAGAAGATCGCTTCTCCCCGTTGCCGCCCCTTGGTTCAAAAGGGGTCCGGGGAGAGAGGGGAAGGCGCGCGCGCCTTCCCCTCTGTCCCCAGAGATTGTGGGGCTGGCAACGGGGAGAAGCGATCTTCTCCCCGCCGCCCCTTGCTTCAAAAGAGGTCCCGGGACAGCGGGGAAGACGCGCTGCGCTTCCCCGCTATCCCCGGAGCTTGCGGGGCAAGCTTCGTTTTGCGAAGCAAGGCCATAGGGAAATGTGTCTTGCTAAGCAGCTAAGAAAACGAAAAACTCCTTAGTCTAGCGAGTTTTTCGTCTTCCGAGGCGTTCGTCTTGCGGGGCACCACTGTAAACACTATGTGGTATTAAAAAGGTCAATTCCATGTCAGGGACCATTAGAGAAATTGTTGAAAATGAAGCAAGCAATATCTTACTGCCTTTATGCAAATCTGTATAAAGTCTTGGAATACTGTGAGGAGGAATTCAGCATTGTATTCTTATGATTATTTTGTAAGTGCAAGCGTTTCTGCTTGCCAGGTGGAACAATCCTTTCCTCCTCTCCACATTGTTCTGGGTAGTTGGAAGGGATCCCAAGGGTCATCTAGTCCAGCCCCCTGCAATGCAGGAATCTCAGCTAAAAGCATCCATGACAGATGGCCATCTAACCTCTGCCTATAAACCTCCAAGGAAAGAGAGTCCACAACCTCCCGAGGGAGACTGTTCCACTGTCAAACAGCTCTTACTGTCAGAAATTTTCCCGTGTGTCTAGTGGGAATCTCCTTCCCTGCAATTTGAAGCCATTGGTTCAAGTCCTACCCTCCAGAGCAAGAGAAAACAAGCTTGCTCCATCCTCCATGTGACAGCCTTTCAGATATTTGAAAATGGCTATCACATCTCTTTTTCCAGGCTAAACATGCCCTCTTCTGCACATACCTTTTGAGATACGGTCCTTTCTCTATATTGTAGATGTTGCTAAGATGGGAAAAGGATGACCAAAGTGATCAGGGTCTGAGACAACTCCCTTATGAAAAAAGGTCCCAATATTTATGGTTTATTAAAAAATGTGAGTAAGGATGTGTGTGTAAAATAATTCATGGTGTGGAGGAAGTAGATAGGTTCTCTCCTTCTCTCATACTACTTGGACCTGGGTTTGGATAATGAAACTACAGGGTGGGAGAGATTCAAGAGAGTCAAAAGGAAATACTTGGGAATTCATTTCCATAGGATGTTGCGATTGGTACATAATTAGATGGCTTTAAAAGAGGACTAGACAGATTAATGACTCTTAATCCTGATCAGGTTCTTTTATTTCCAGTATCAGAGGTATTGTGCCTCTGAATTGCTAGCGAACAACAGCCAGAGAGCGCTGTTCCTCTCATAGCTTGCTTGTAGGCTTCCCAGAGCTAGCCACTGTGGGAAATGGAAAGCTGGACTAGATAGGTCTGTGGCCTGATGCAGCAGGGCTCTCCTTACATTCTTAAATTTATCAGCATACAGTACATTTATTTTATAAGAAAGACAAAACTTTGATATGCTGTCCATACATTCTTGGACTTACCAGCAGGATGGAGGTTGTAAAGCAGAGGTTAGATGGCCATCTGTCGTGGATGCTTTAGCCAAGGTTTCTGCATTGCAGGGGGTTGGACTAGAGGACCCTTCAGGTCTCTTACAACTCTACGATTCTATCACCTGGGAGTCCAGGGTTCAGATCTATACTCAGCCATGAAACTCACTCAGAGACTTTGGAATAGTCACTACCTCTCAGTCTACTACGCTGAGCCTCCCCCAGCAGGAGGAGGGGAACCGTGTACACCATGGTTCTTTGAGTGCCTTAGCGAAAAGGTGGAATATAAATGCGATTAAAAAAGATCTGAATGTGGTTCTGCAACTGTATATTAAAATTTTGGTTAGTTAGAACTAAACATAATGTAATTTGAGAGGAGGTAAGGAATGCTATCTGGAGGGGAAGAAAGAACAGGTAATTTGTAAGTGTGGATTGACACTTCCATCAAAGCAAATGCTTTAAAAGAAATTCTCTCTCTCTCTCTCTCTCTCTCTCTCTCTCTCACACACACACACACACACACACACACACACACACGAAAGTTTGAGAAAGGAGAGATAAATGGGCCCATTTACAGGAGACCCTTATCAGGAGTGAGCTGAAAAGCCTTTATCAGTTTACGCACAAGGTATTCAATCTTGTCTTTATGAACAAACAAATGGGAAATAACATCCAAGAGAAAACAGTCATAAATCACAAAAGTGTATCATTAAGAAAAGAATAATTATTAATTACTAGCCTGTCTATATGATGTGCTGAAAATTAAATTTAATGGAGGCAGCAGAGATTGACATGAATTATGACCAAGTCTGCAAATGAGAGAGGGAGTTGGGAGAGTGAGAGAGAAAATGTAATGCAAAAATTTCTCCATGTAAAAAGGCTGGGGCTTGGATCCTAATTAGACTTCCACAAATGGAAGGACTAATTCTGTGTGCGAATGGAATTAAGATACTGTAGAGGAGTCTGCCAGTGGGGAAGGTGAAGCTTCCAAAAATAAAAAATAAAAATACATTTCTGTTGGTGGGGTTGTCCTGGAGTGGAACACAGGGCACAATGCCACCCGGAGGTTCATTGAGTTTTATGGAGGAATGATGGAGGCTGTATATTATCATAGGATCATAGAATTGTAGAGTTGGAAGGGATCCCAAGGGTCATATAGTCCAACTCACTGCAATGCAGGGACCTCAACAAATGGTCCACATCCAATTTGAAACCGTACTGGACCCATTAGCTTTGCAAATGTGCTAACCGTTTTATTGCATTATGTGGTGCAGTTATCTATATATAGCATAATTATTTGGTTCAAATTAGTTCTCATTTAGACACGGGTTGCTTTTTGGTATCACCTGGTGCAGAAGTTCCCAACAAAAGATTCTGCCACCCATTTTATATTCCTAAATGAGCTGTCACCAGTGCAATACATAATGGAGAAAGAGAGTGTTTCATGAATTGGCTTTATGTTCATAAAAGGATAATGACCAAAAAGCAAGAGGGATAAAGGAAACCGGTAGACATTGGAAACTAGAATCTACTTGGTGACTTGGTCTTCGTATGGCTAACCTGTTTCTTGGCCACAGATGGAGACTGGCTAGGCCAGAACAGAGGGAAAATATTCCATGACATATATTCAACGGTTAGTTACGAATGGGTCACTGTGTCATTTCAACACATCCAGTAGACTAGCTAAAGAGTGACAGATTCCTTTCTGAGTAGAAATTTATTTGTAGTATAAGCAATGCAAAACTATCAAAGCCAAAGGATGTTCATCGAATTCCAAGTCAAGAATACAAAGATTGGTTAGCTCCTGTTAGGAATCCAGTCCTCACCTTTTCCCTAGTATTAGGATAGCACCATTTGGTTAAAAACAGTTCTTGCTTTTTTAGAAATGTAGTTGAGGAGAAACATAGGACACACTGATTATCATTCAATCACTAGTGAAGCCCAACCTCCATGAGCTAAAATTTATTTCACAACACAGGTAATTTATGAAAAGTTATTGGTCGGTAATCTTTTATAGTTTCAATTTCTTGCCACCATTCACAATGAAGTTTCAGGGCATCTGCAGCATATGACGTGGATTGCATAATGAAGGTGTTAGATGCATCCTTGGGGGAGGAAGTTGCATAACTTTGGAGCTGGCATATCTAGCTTTCAGGTTTTTAGTGATACTTCAGGTGGGAGCAAAAATTGTGGCCTTTTAGATGCAAACAATCTTGGCATCTGCAATTCCAGTGGCTTGGAACTAAACTAAGTCAGCTGCATTTAGCTTCCATTGCAATCTATGAGTTTTAAGTTAAATCATTACTAACTTCTCATACTGATGACAATAAGTCCCAAGAGCAGCTAACTTTGTGTGGACCCAACTCAGCACACTGACTTGACTAACTTGACAGAAATCAAGAAAACTCCAACGTATGTGATTTCTGGTTTCTGCAACCTGAACGTGTTGTTTGGTGCTATGCTACAAAAAAGAGAGAAAGAAGAAATGAAAGGAAGAAACTTGCTCCCTTTTAAAACTATTGTTAAGCCTAGAGGCACTCCTAGGAATTAGTTTTTTCTAGAAATAACAGCATTGGGAAAAGAGATCAGGGGACTAACCCAGAGGCACTGAAGACTCCATAGTCTCTCAAGGAAGGTATTAAATGAGCAGACACATTTAATGACAGGTTGGTTGAGCTACTATCCTAGTCACATTTATGCAGAAGCAAGTCCCACTGAATTCAGTGGGGCTTCCAGGTAAGTGTGCACTGGATTGCAGCTTGTGTGGGAAGATGCCAATTGTTCCACCAGACATTGCAAAGTTTTGTTAGTTGTCGTGACCATAGACACTATGTGCCGTATCATTGTCCTATGAAATGCAAAAGGTTTCGCTTGTGATAATTTGTTTCTATGAGATGTTTCTAGATGAGCTGTTCAGTTTATGGTAATGGATGATAAAAGTGACATTAGATGGCAGATTAGTGAGTTATCACTGCTGCATTTGTTGTTCAATGTGTCTGAAATGCCAGCATGGAACTGATGGTTTCAAAGTGTTTGCCACTGAAAGATGAATTTCCTGCAGGTTTGATTGGACACTCAGCTGTTGCACCATTAGGTCTTTTGAATAGAAGGATTAAACACAGCTCATCCCAATGTCCTAAATGAAAAGCTTGGCATTGAGCTACATTTTATGAGCATTTTACCTCATTTGGCTCTTTGTGTTATTCAGATTTTTAAGTAGCTGCAGGATTGTTACCTCTGAAAGGCAGATATGAAACCTTTCACCTGAGGTTTTTCAGTTTGCATTCAGCTTTCAAGGACTGATATGGTCTCTTTCATCTGCTGTTACTGTGCAAAATGTGGAGGAAATATATACATGACTTGCTTTTACAATTGAAAACCCTTATTATCTGTTGCACACAAGGAGGCATAGCTATGTGGCAGCATTTTGATCCTTTAGTTATTTTGTTTTTGTGAGTTTAGCTGTGGAGTGAGGCATGTGTAACAAGCTCTGGTAGTTCATAGTGAACTCCTTAAGCAATTAGGAGACGTGTCCTTTTTTGCACACGAAAGCTCATACCAAGAACTAAATAGTTGGTCTTTAAGGTGCTACTGGAAGGAATTTTTTTATTTATGTCCTTTTTTGAGAGTCTTATTTCTTGCAGAGCAATTGGTCTTGAATTCCTTTACATCTCAGGTCCTCTGCTAGTATAGCTGCAGCAACTCTCACAGATGTGCTAAAGGCAGCTGGGCTACAGCTCCTACCATTTATAACTGGCAAGGCTAGCCGGGAGTGACTAGAATTTGAGCCAAACGACAACTGGGGAGTCACAGGTTCTCTTTCCCTGCTGTAAAGAGCTGTGCCTGCTGCAGCTGCCATGACCATGTGCCAGCAACTATGCAGGCAATAGTAATCTCCCGTAAAATTCATGTTCTGCATGGATGCTGATCACCAATGGTCTGGATTCCGTGTTTGAAATTAGCCAGGCGCCAAGTGCATTTTGCACCTGACTTTATTAGCCACCTGCGACCAAGTGAAGATGCCTGGGCATTAGCATGGTACCCGACATCTCTGCCATCTGGAGATCATTGGATGTTGACTGTTTTCACACACCAATACCACATCCTGTAGGATCTGCACAATCAGAATGAATTTCAGGAACCAAAATGCTTTTTTCTGGGCAGGAACAGTGAGTAACGTTATAGTTAAATGTTGCAGCTTGTCTTTGCTTACCCCACCCCACCACTATGGTGGTAGTTGTGAAGAATATTTGTACGTTATAAATGGACTGTGTCACCATTTAGAAAAAGAGGTAGGAACAGGCCATATATATGTGGACTGCCCCTGGATAAACTGACTACTTTTCTTTAAGTTCTCAAAGTTCCTAACCTAGCTCAAGTTTGTCATCTGAGCTAGCCGGGTGTTTAACTGAGAATCAATCAGAGTCAGTCCCTCATTTGAAAAATAAGACGCTAGATCCATCTTGCCCTAAAGTGGCAACTAGACATTCTGGTAAGTGTAAATTTTGTTTAAGGAACCATTTGGCACCTAGCTTACAAAACTGAGTTTCTAACACTGTCTGGATTTGGACTTGTGATGAGCAGAGTTCCACTCATGCTGAAGGGTTGAGGAGGCAATTGTTGCCAGTTGCCACACCCCTGTGCCTCATGAAAAGGTGTTATGGGGAGTTGGGAAATCCTCTGGAAAATTTCTGGAGGGTGGTGCTGAGACAAGCATGATTAGCAAAAATTGCTCCATCTTTTCCTCTGACATAGAGCCCTACTGGATCCTGGTCTCTTCTGCGAATGAAAGGAGGAAGCCCTTCCATTTACAGGGGGTTAATCTCAATCCACACCATGCCAAAGCCAACCTAATTAGGCAGACGTTGGTATAATCACCAACTGGTGTAGGGGGCTGTTGCAAGTGTTCTGCTAGAAACGTGTCTGAAAGTGGCCTCAATCTTTATCCACTAAGTAGGGTAAAAAAGGTAGAAAGAAGATACTTACTGTACTAAGAGAATAGAATAAGCCACCCTATGAATTATATGCATGTATTTTCTTGATTACTGGTGTACTTACATGATTAATATTGCATAAAACCTGGATAGCTCAGTTGGTTATAGTGTGGTGCTGATGCCAAGGTTGCAGGTTTGATCCCTGTATGGGACAGCTGCATATTCCTTGCAATGCAAGGGGTTGGACTAGAAGATCCTTGGGGTCCCTTCCAACTCTACAATTCCCAATTATAATGCTAGTGCTTCTGTCCTGCTTTCCAGTGTTCATTTCAGACTGAAATACTAGTTTTGTTATGGATCTGTGGCTTTTTGACCTCTATACCTGTATGTCATGCTAAATTTCATTCACACCGGTTGTGGTTTGACCCAACAATGAATGTCATTGAATATTCATTCACTGCTCCACCACCCTTCCCACACATGTGGGCTTCTATTTGTCTATGATTCAACCATGAAAGCAGCAGGAAAGAACCATATGCTGGTATACTTATCCAAATTTAGTCACTTCCATGATTTTCTAGGTCAGGGGGGCTATAAATGGATTCCCCTCCCCTGGAACTAAGTAACATAGAAAGAGCACTTAATGTGTGTTGTGTTCCATTAGTTTTCTGGAAATGGCTTCTGTGTTGTGTGGGAACTCAAATATGATCTGGGAATTAACAGTTTGGGGAAATGGAATAAAACTGTTGGGTGAATGCAGCTACATAAATGAAGGAAAGCAATAAATTATAATAAGCATAAACAGCTGTCAAGACTTACATTAGTAAAGCAGGCAGACTTCTCATTTCCTAGATTTAATTGCACTGTGTACATGGTCCATATACATAATACCATGGGCTTAACTGTAGGCTGGTCCACTAACCCAATTCAAGTGAATAAACCTTAATCATAGGTATACAGTATCTGCTATGTGGAGGAGGGCGGCGGGGGGGATCCACTCCATTTCCATTAAATTCATGTTTCTCATGTGCTGTATTTCCCACAAGCTATGGAAGTTTATTCTCCAAGATAATTGTCTCCAAAATCATGAACCTTTTAGGGTACCCTGCCTGGGTTCTAATACAGTGAGGGAATACCTAAATGTAGCACTCCTTATTAGTGTGTGCGGTGCAGTTTACAGCTTTTACTCACAGGGATTGCTAAGTTTAGTAAAACTCGCCTGTTCCATTTTCCTGCTCCTAAAATGTGGTTTTCCATGCAATGTTCAATGGATCCAGTGGACTTCCAACATTAATACAAACATTCTGTCTGCATAACAGCTTGCCAGATGGAACAACGCCCCCACCCTGTGTGCTGTTCTTAACTCCCTCTGAACCAATTTTGGTGTGTGTGTATTGTATTGTATTGTATTGTATTACACACACACGTAAAAATTAAAATACATATTTAATGTACATTATTACATGCATCCAATTAAAAAAAGGTGCAGAACGGTCTCTAGAGGGCTTCTTACAAGGCAAGTCATTTCGTTCTGACTTCTGTTTATCCAACTTTCTACAGCAGGCTAGTTACAAGGATGGGGAAAGAGAGAATATTTATAATCTTTGTGTTTGTGCGTATTGCTCTGTAGACTCCAAATTCTCCCATGAGCTTTTTCTTCGTTTGGGGCTCATTTCCTCCCCACAGAAAGTGCCTAAAAGGAGAACTTCCTTTAGCACGTTGCAAATCAGAAGCATAAAAACAATTGTGGGTCTCCTTAAGCTCCTGTAATGCTGCTTGGAATGTGATCAAACGTACATGTATTTAAATCTTAAATAGGTACAACTTTTAAAGTTTTAAGTGCTGTATGCCCGAAATGTATTGATTTTGCGATTTCCAGGCTTTGTGGAAAGCAAAAGCAGAAGGGGGGGGAGGGTTAGAATAGTGCCATTTATTTAAAGCCCTACATTTCCTGCTAAGATACACAACAGGTGATGGTGGGCTAAATCCTTTGGAAATGCGCTGAGAATCAGAACCACTATTACGGAAAACTTGGCAGTCTGTTTAAATAAAAAAAAAGAGCTAACATACAGTAGAAAGCATGTTTGTTCATATCAGGCTAAATAAACTTTTGTTCTGTGTCACAGGGATCCTGTATCGCAAGTCCTGCGCATCCTCTGCAGCTTGCCTCATGACCTCTGCCGGATACCAGACTTTCTGTACTCCAGGGAAGATAAACTCTGTTTGTATAAGCTGCTGCAATACTCCACTCTGCAATGGGCCCAGGCCAAAGAAGAGAGGAAACTCTGGCACCATGCCCAGGGCTGGTGTATTAACAACCATACTGCTCTCTAGCTTGGCATTTTTAACACCAGTACACTGCTGAACTCTAATGGAATATTTTTTTGTTGTTGTTGGCGTCATTTTGTCCAGACACAGCTGGTTTCCATTGTAATGTTGCTGTTTGCTTCCAACTGCTAAAAGAAGAGTTTGATTTGAAAAATCCTCAGCAACTTCGTTAGCAGCAGAATAGGTCTAGTTGTCCTGTCTTTCTGGTAAGCACTTAAAAAAACAAACAAAAAAGCCGTCACCCATGTAGAACCCATATTCATTTATGTTATTGGGAACGTAGTCTATTGAAACAAAGCACTTAAACTTGAAGGGTTTAGGTTGCAAAAAACCCTTTGTGGTGCTTTTTTATTTATTTGAAAAAAACACCCAGTTTTTAGCATACTGCATCATCCGGCTCTCTCTTTTTTTAATGTGGATTCACAGTTCGTGTTCACAAAGTCCATTTTGGTTAGCAGGGCTAGGATCTGTGCAAGTCTCCAGTGGCATCGTTTTCACATTCAGCTCCAGTGATTCAAGACTCAATTTCTGCAAACTGCAGCCAGGCTTGGTTTTGCTCTGAAAAGTACTTAAGAAAACCTTGTTAGCGCTCTTGGTGGAAGACTTGCGCATGGCGGATGACGCGAAGATCAATGGGCGCCGCGAGCGGCCGCTATCGGCTGCAGAATTCAAATTGGCTCTTAAAAGCTTCTGTTTGTTGGCGTGTTCCAGTGTCAGGCGACAACGGAGGACCTGAACAAACACATTCCGGAACTGCTGGGAGGAGATATTGTACAGGAGCGGGTTCACGACGGAGCTGAGGTAGAAGAACGTATCTGCTATAGGGAGCAGGGTGATGTACGCTCTGAAGTAGGGGACTGTCCAGTCCTGCTTAGGTCTAGCAGCAGCCATGATCCTTCGAACTTGATTTGGCAGCCAGCATATTGCCAGAGAGGCAACGATCAATCCTGCAAGCAAAGAAAGAGGAAAGAGAAAGCATGTGAAAACAAATCATAAAATATTTAGTATCAGTTCTGCACTTACCGGCGAGGAAATGACACCAATTTTTCAGTGTTTTGCCTGACAGCTTCTTCTGCCAGTAGCAAAATTTGTTCCAAGGAAGGGGAAAAGAAGGAGCAGAGTGAGGGGGAAAAGCAAGGCACTGATTCAAGGTCACTGCAGTCTGTGCTCCGATAAGTATTATATAATATTTAAGACAGCATTTCTCTTTACTCCTTGGCATTGGTTACGTTCAAATACATTGTCTTTCAGCGATAGTGCATTCCTCAAAAAATTATATATATTTTTCTCGTTCCTGCTCCCTTCCCTTTTCCTTCATCCCCCCCCTCAATTATTATTAAAAAAAATACAGCCATATTAGAGCAGGCAATACCCAAAAGATGACCAGATTCTGTTTATATTTTACAATACAAATATGCATACAACTGTATATTTGGCATTATTTTTGGTAACTTTTCTCTTACAAAAGATATTTTTACGTACTGTGTGAATGGCTCTTTATGATAAGGAGCATATAATGGGCTTTCCAGGAAAAAAAATCCAGTAGAATTAGAATATAAATTAATATGGCACAGGAAAAAACCACTCAAGTATACAATGGAATTGGCAAATAGTTGCAGTTAATATGAAGTATGTTCAAAACTTTGATATCCCATGCATTTTGTAATCACCTATAAACATATTTTCTCCACTTTATTAGGCCTTGGAGTTTTGTTTTGTTTTTCAACACGTTAGATTTGTCCTTGATCCAGTACCAGGCCCACAACAACGACAGCTAATTGCTGGTTGCAACAGGGGAAAGACTCCCAGGTACTTGTAGTGCTTCATCTGCTATAGCTGACAGAAACACTTTTATATAGAGCTTTAAAATATTCAGTGTCCTTCCCATTCATTATCTTGCATACAATGGAACCTATGAGGTAAGTCGCTGTTATTGCTGCCACTGAACAGAAAATGACTTGCTTTGAACCTCATAATGGTGGTGAGTCTTGAACCGTGATTGTAGTTCAGCCTCTTAGGCTGCAATCCTAACCCCATTTACCTAGAAGGAGGCCCCATTGATCGTGATTTTAGCTGGTAGACTACAATGGGAGTTGATGAACACACGCATGGTCTAGAAAACAGCCAATGTCTATTAGTTCCAGTTTAAGTATGCAAGGATTGCAGCCCAAGTTGCACTGAACACAGTAGGACCAACTTCCAAGTAAAAATGCATTGGATTGTGCTTTTAAACTTTGATTGATAATGTTTCTCTAACAGGAATCTCTTCCCAAAAACTGGATAGTATTAAAATGAATGTACTTGGAGCCTCTTTCTTTTTTAAAGGATGCACTCAGTGGTATGGGGGAAAGTGTTTAAAAAATTCTGTTTATAATGCAATTTCAAAGTTTTCAGCCTCTTTACCCCGCAATGGTGTTCCTTGTTTTGCAGTAAATGTGCCTTATGTGTAAAACAAAACACTTTCATAACAGAGGTTCCCCAACCATTGCAAATGTTTTCATTGATTTGTGCATTTTGCACCATGCCGTTTACTCAAGCTCCTATTTGCTCTCAGGCTAAGTTACTCAACTCAGCCTGCTTCTTTGGCAAGAGCACAAAGCATTATGCTTATTTACTCTTGCCAAAATTAATCTGGACTCGTATCTAATCACTATTATATGGGAACACTAAAATAAAAAAGGTTAGAATAATTGAGATGTCCAGGATTCTAAATGGAAAAGAAAGATTGTTATCTCGAGGAATGTAAAGGAATTTGATAATGCCGATAGAACAATAAATATGAATGTATATTGAAGTAGCGGGAAATTTTGGCCAGCACCTTGGAAGAGCCAGGATTGAACATAACCTTTGTGTGATAGTAGCTTTGTGAACCTTTTTGTTTTGAATGTTTACTTTTGGTTAATAAAAGAGATTAATTTTTGTAACTGAGAATTTTCTATTAATCAAAACCTTTTTGTATTTGCTGTGCTCATTACTACACTGTATATAAACACACAGATGTGTACAGTTTTAATGCCAAGGGACAGTTTTGCAACAGCAGACATCTTGGTGCGTTTGGTTTCGCAGACAGGAAAGTAACAGCTGGTGAACAAGATTGCCAGAGGCAAAGAGCAAACAGCATTCCCTAACCAAAATCAAACTGGACTGGTAGTTGCATCTGGTAGCTCCCTCCTCTACCACACCTGAGGGTAATAGGTTGGCTTAGAGGGCGCAGAGCAGGTTATGCAGCATGCACAGGTCTATCTTTCAACACTCCCCTCCCCTGGCAGCTGTTTGCCTAACAGTTGGGCTACCCCCCTGCTGGTGAGCAAGGTTAAAAGGACTTAAACAGAAGGAAAATGTCATTTTGTCATTTTCCTCACAGGTGCTTAAGAACACATGACTAAGTTTGTAGATATTATACTCCCTGTTTTGCATCTTCCTATTATTCTCAATCATCCTCATGGCAACAGCTGCCCATAGCAGACCCAAGGTAGGTGCACTGTTTCTTTGCCAGCTCCTAATTAGTGCATAGATGGTTTAAGGCACACACACAAAATGCCCTAACAATGAATGTGATGCCCTTGAGTTTCTAGTAACACATGGAAGATGGGATTGTGAGAAGTCGCTTAATTACTTCAAATCTTGGAGCCCAAACAGGCAAGCAGAAGAGTCAAGTGGAGACTGCTTTTACTAGACTGTATGTACCATTTCATACAAAACACATTCACACATCACACTGCTGAACCATGGTTTGTTTTGTACTTGTTACCATCACTACTCACAAACTAATTTGCAAAGGGCTGCAAAACCATGTTTTTTGGAGCTTCTTTGTAAACCAGTGTGTTTGCTGAGATTTGCTTATGATTTCAAAAACCATATAGTTATGGCAATTGCTCTGCCTCAAAAGGCTGCTCGCTGTCCAGTGATAGGAATGTATTTGAATCTGAATGCTGAGCAAATGGAAAACAAAAGCATTAAAGAATTCTAAACCATGGTTACCTGTTATACTGTGGAAATAAATGATGGTATAGCTGTTAGTTAGCACAATCATGGCTTGTTCTGATGTCTAAATTGAATCAGAAAGCAAAGAACTGCATTTTGAATGTTCCCATGACCATACAAAATTAGGCCTTGCTTTTAACATGCAGGAAGTCTCTGTACATGCAAGCAAACGTGTATGTGAGTGTACATGTGTACACTTACCTATTCAAACAAGCACTTCCTAGCTCTACTTAAAAATTTACCTATTCGTTTAAATAGCAGAAACTGAACCAGGTGATGGTTCTGATTGCGTGTGTTCCCTGTTCCAATGCAATCCTATAAAAGTCTGCTCAGAAGGAAGTTCAATGGGACTTATTCCCTGGTAAATCTGTACAGGTAAATGTGTACAGCCTATGCACACTAACCTAGGAGTAAGCCTCACTCCGTAGCAGTTATTTTGTAGTAGGTATGCGTGATTGCAGTGTGAGTCTCTTTACCTCCTTTGCACAAGCTTCACTTCAGGTCTGTTTCCTTCCCTGTACTACAACAGACCTGCTTTTAAAACAGGCATTTCATCACCACTTGCTCTTTGATCATTCCTCGTGTAAAAAGCACAATGAGGTCATGCCCTCACTCTTGTTTCTCTGTGCTGTCATAATCATTAACAAGAACTAAAGATCAGTGAGGCACAACATAGACGTCACTGAAGGCATGTAAATCTAACAAAGGTACTCTGTTTTTAAGAAAAAAAGGTGGAGCCAATTAATTTATTTTTGAACCTTTAGAATACTTTCAATTTAGGCCAGTAGCTAGAAATTTTGTGATAAGATGTGCAATCATTGTATTACAACAACAACAACAACAACAACATTTAATTAAATAACTTTATGAAGTTAGGGGCTTTGGGCTATCCTAGTGCCTCTGTATTCATTGACCAAACACTGGAAGGCAGGGTCGTTTTTTCCTGAGAAAAAGCCATGCATGCCTTTCCCCCAAAGTAGAAATGATAATACAGATATACATATCTATTTTTCGATTAAAACTGAACATTAGGGCCCTAATCTAGGATGTTTATGAGGAGGCCACACCGCTGTGGCTATTGTGAAGAAAAAGGGAAAAAAGCAAAAGCAGGAAAAGTGGAAACAAAGGAAATAACAAAATAACATCATAAGAGGCTGCTGGATCAGGCCAGTGGCCCATCTATTCCAGCTCCTGCTCTCGCTGTGGCCAACCCGCAAGCAGGCCCTGAGCACAAGCAAACTATGTTCTGCAGTTTCCAGCAAGTGGCATGCAGAAACATTACTGCCTCCATCCATGGAGAGCATAGCCATAATGTTGTCCAATCAACCTTGCACAAGTTGCTGGCCACCAGTGCTTCATGTGGCAGTGAGTTACATAGTTTAACTATGTGCTGTGTGAAGAAGTACTTTCCACAAATTCTAATGCTAAAAAGAAAGGGAGCTCTTCACAATCTATTTAAACAACCCTGCACAGTTCAGTATCTTAAGCAAATTTGGTTACCTCACTGCTCACCCACTTTCTACATCCCTCCACCTGAAGAACTGTCTATTTATTCCTGCTCTCTGCTGCCCTGGCCCACAATTCCTGGACCTCTCCTGTTATTCCCTTGACTGCTAAGCTTACTCAGGAGACTTTGGTGAAGTACCTTTTCTAAATAGCACATAGTACACTATGGAAACTGGACCGTCTCTATCTTCTTTTGGACACTCGCAGAATATTAGGTTTGTGAGACAGAACTGGCCCTTGCAGAAGACACACTGGCATAGTTTAAGCAAAGCTTGTTCTTCTATATGCTTTGTTATTTTAACAATACTTTACACCATTTTCCCCAGCTAGCTGGCCTGTTAATTTCCAGTATCACCCCCGGATCACCCTTTTCTAAAAACGGTGTTTGTCATAACAGGAAGCTATGCTTTGGTTCAGACATAATAATCTTGCTCCCATGGTTTATGGAACCAAGAATGATTGTTGTTCCATATACTGTGATGCAAGAGTGCCAGAGTTTTGTTTCACTACAGTTTCCTGTGACTTCCAAACCAAGAAACTGTGCTTTGATCTATAAACTAGGCCAGGCATAGGCAAACTCTGCCCTCCAGATGTTTTGGCACCACAACTCCCATCATCCCTAGCTAACAGGACCAGTGGTCAGGGATGATGGGAGTTGTAGTCCCAAAACATCTGGAGGGCCGAGTTTCCCTATGCCTGAACTAGGCTATGAAACAAGGATTGTGAAAGTCACTATACAATTTCCTTTTTTCCCTTTTTCTTTTTTGTATGCAGTCAGTTCAGGGCTAGTAGCAGGACAAGCCAGGCACACAGCCAACTCAAGGAACCTGCTGTTGCTCCTGTTTGCTGCTGTTCACTCTAAGGAAGTGCAGTGCCATAAACAAAGAAAATAGCAGCAAACTTTCCCTCTCCATCCAGGTAGCTGGGTGGATTGGGCCCCGAGGACAAGTCCAGCAAATTGATAGCGACAAAAGCATCGGAACGTGTGGGGTCATTCATTGAAGGCATCTTTCCGACAGCCCTTCAAAATCTGATCTGGCACTAAGTTAGATTTAGATATTGCTGAGGTTATTAGTAATGGGTTGGTTCTGCATATCTGTCATATATTTAAAATGATCTAGAATGCCCCATCATAATACCAGTTTTATACTATTTTGAATTATATATAGAGAGAGGAGTTTTCAGTACCACTGCCTTATTCTTACTAGAACGCTGCCCCTCCCAAGTTTTCCACAGTATCCAATGCATTATAACAGCTATAGCATAACTTCAAGCTATCTTGCGGCAATTGGTTTAGGCCAACAGAAGGCAGGGAGATATAATGCCTGTTAATCTGAGTTTTTTATTCTGCACCAACAAGGTATTTTATTGGCTTTTAAATTAAACACAGTCTCTCAAATTTACTGTTAATCTACCTTGAGTCTTCAGGGTTGTGTGGGTTATACATTTAATTAAATAAAAATATTGTTTTGGAACAAAATTCCAGCGGGCTGTCTCTTAGGTATTACAGACTGACACATTCACAGGGACAAATTACAATTTCAAAAAAACCACACCATTTGGACAATACTGTGTGCCAAAATTAGCACCCGGGACTATAAAACAAGACAAAAACACCGCATTACAGTCAGATTTTGTTCTTATCTATATTCTTGGGCTTTGACCTTCACTGAGAGTATGAAATGTTGCACATGCAAGGTTCTTCCTTAGATTCTTCAGAAGGCACCAAACTGCTTGGTTGTACATTCAGCAAGTGAAAAATGAGTTGTTAGTAACCTTGCACGATACTGTAGAGGTTAGTCTTTCATGGGGCAGAAGGAAGGCTGTGTGTGTAAACTTTGTCATTTTTATAAGCACAAGTAATTGCTCATCTCTCTTCCTCAGGGGAAAAAAAAAACATCCTTTGCTTTTGCAGAGATGTGAATAAACATGGCGGGGGGAAGAGGTGGCAAGCAGTTAGGCAGGCAGGGAAACCCCAACCCAAAACACTTTACGTTTTGGCTCAGATGCTTAGGAATTACCACAAGCCTCCAAGGGAAACTGTTATATTCTCATTCAAGCCATAATACGATAGTGCATAAAATCCTTCCACTCCGTTTAATGTGCTGGTACAACCAATACAAACCTGAGTATGACAAACTGAGAGAGACCGAATAGGCTATGCATAGCAACTACTACTGCTTTATAAACGGGCAGAGTGGGCTTAAGTAATGCAGTGTGAACTTTTATGTAGGCCAGTAAAGCAAATGCTCTTATAACACACGAAGCAATATTTTCTATTAGACTGAGCAGCTGCTCCATCTTAGAACCTATTCAGTGGTCAGGGGCTTAGTGTGCTTTCAAAATACTGCAAATCTAATCAGAAGGTAAGGAGAGCGGTAGTTTCATTCCCCCCCCCATCCAATTACTGTACCCAAACCACAACAGTCATTAGATGGCACATACTTTTAAGAGAAGCCTTTGCAGGAACAAAGTGTCCATCTATAGCTTCAGCTTTTATCATAGTAAAAAACAAACAGTTTTTCACTTATATTTCTACACTTTCCCCCTCCCTCCTCCTGTCTGCAAAAGGTGGCATGGTCCAGCCAAACACTTTTAAGTTATAAAATATGCTAAGTTGATTTGTATCTCTATCTGTACTTATATTTCTATATATATATATATTGAATTGTGGTCGCCTATGGCTCTGAGTAATAAAGATCCACTATCAGTAAGTCCCAGTAATTTACAAGAAAGAGTTAAGGTCACCACTGAATCTTTCCATGCACATTAGTAAGACTTTCAGCGCATGGCTACACATGTCTACTCAGATGGTAAGCCCCACTGAGTTCAATGGGGTTTATTCCCAGGTAAGTCGGTCTAAATCTGCAGCCTTAAAAATGCAGGATTAGGTTGGATTTTGTTCTACACAGTCCCAAAGGATTTGAGTTTTTAGACTCTCTACAGAAGCACAAAACCAGAGTAGAAGTCATTTTTCCTAAGGTTGCAGCAGAAACTACATTATTCAAAAATCATGGTTGCAAATAAAAATATTGCATATTGATGTAATGCAGCGTAAAACACATGTATCCAAAATGTTGATTATCCTAATGCCTTGTTGCCCCACACAGCATTTAAGACATCATATAAGCAGATAATCCTACACCCAAGCCGGCTTATTACAAAAACCCATGGCGGTGCTCATGTTAAAATAAAAACAATTATCACAATTTATTAAATAGCATTCACACCAGCAAAACAGTCGCAAACGTAGCGTATTAAGTGCCAACAGCATAACTCTGCCTCACTGGCACAGAACAGAAGAAACTTGGCAGTCACTTTCCCCTTAACAATTCTTCCTTTTTATGACTCAACAACACTCCCTCAGGCAACAGGATTCCAAACTCAGCTCATTACTATCTGCATCTTTATTGAGGATTTTAAAATACATTCTAGAGAGCGGCAAAGAACACCGGATCATTTACTCACTCCAAGATTAATATGCATTCATCTTATGATGCTTTTAAAATGTTAAGTGTTGGGTTTTTTTAAAATGTTAAGTTTTAAGGTCTAAGCAAACCTTGTCTCACAGCAGCCTTTCTAGAGAGAACAATTAACCCATAGAACCTGAGTCATCTGATGAGTTAAAGACTGCTGCTGCTGTTAGGAGTGCTCAAATATTTATATCTGTATCTAATGCTGACCCCCGTTAACCATTTCCATAGTCACTTATATTTCAAGACTCCGTTCCGGGTACCCCAATTACTTGTATGAGTCACAGGATATAGGTGATTCACTGGGACCAAGACCAACTCATTTACAAAAACAGTACTGGCATGAACAAGGTTAATTACCAAAAGGATTTTTTTGTCATTAAATTAATGGCACAAAAGAGGATTCCCAGCATCTGTTTATACACTGACATTTAAATGGTAATTGTCAGTGGAACATAAGCATATGGCTAGTTGCGTTCCGAGTGGACAAAAATGTACATGACTAAGTTTTAAAATTTCAGCTTTTCATTTACCTGACCTGGCTTATATATATACCATAGTTAGGGATAAGTTGCGTCATTAGTCTCCTATCACCTTTCTGTATTATTTATATTTATAAAACCGGCGTCATAAAATCCCCCAATGGGGAGTTTATTTTTAAAATGTTATACAGTTCTGTACCATGTGGCCACTTTTCATTTGCAGCTACTGAATGTTCTTCAGCAAAGAGACAAGGCAGTGTGGTGGGAGAAAAGACTTTGAAAAGAAATCAGGAGAAAAGGGTAGAAACAAAGATCTAGGGATATTGGATTACTGTTTAAGAAAAGGGAGGAATCTGAATAAAGAATAACAGGGGCTCAATTTATGGTTGAATCAAAATTTGTGCCCTGTTGTGGTACTGAGGAGCTTTAGCCTACTTCCAATACAGAAACGCACACAGCCTATGTCCCAATAATCCTATATTCCAATATAGGGGTGGGGGGGACGCGGGTTGCGCTGTGGGTTAAACCACAGAGCCTAGGACTTGCCGATCAGAAGGTTAGCGGTTCAAATCCCCGCAATGGGGTGAACTCCTGTTGTTCGGTCCCTGCTCCTGCCAACTTAGCAGTTCAAAAGCACGTCAAAGTGCAAGTACAGTGGTGCCCCGCAAGACGAAGGCCTCGCAAGACGGAAAACCCGCTAGATGAAAGGGTTTTCCGTTTTTCAATGCGCTTCGCAGGACCAATTTCCCTATGGGCTTGCTTCGCAAGACGAAAATGTCTTGCGAGTCTTGAGATTTTCCCCCGCTTCGCCCCCCTTTTCTAAGCCGCTAAGCCTTTAATAGCCGCTAAACCGCTAATAGCGCTAATCCGCTAAGCAGCTAATAGGGTTGCTTTGCAAGATGAAAAAACCGCTAGACGAAGATACTCGCGGAACGGATTAATTTCGTCTTGCGAGGCACCACTGTAGATAAATAGGTACTGCTCCAGTGGGAAGGTAAACGGCGTTTCCGTGCGCTGCTCTGGTTCACCAGAAGCGGCTTAGTCATGCTGGCCACGACCTGGAAGCTGTACGCCACTCCCTCGGCCGATAAAGCGAGATGAGCGCTGCAACCCCAGAGTCGGCCACGACTGGACCTAATGGTCAGGGGTCCCTTTACCTTTACAATGGTAAAGCATGTTCTATGCATATACAAGTTCCACTGCTATGGCCTGTCGGCTACGCAAATAAAGTCTATTGATTGATTGATACAAGTTCCAATATTGCCCTGGGAAATATTTCTGCATAAGATCCTTGGAGAGCTGCTGCCAGTCAAAGCCAACAGTGCCACTGGGCAAGGTGAACAGTACAGACCTGTAGATTCATAGGTTCACAGACGTTTTATCATATACGCAAGAAGTATGTCACCATAGAGGTGAACCATTGATAATAAAGGTGGCTAACCTGTGGCACCGCAACTTTTGCTGAGCTACAGCTGCCATCAGCCCCCACCAGCATAACCAATGCTCAAGAATAATGGGTGCTGTAGTCCAATATCTGGAGGGCACCTCTGGCTGCCCCTGAGGAAACCCCTACAAACTCTGTATGAACTATATGGTCAATTGAACAGAAGGAGGTAATTTTCACTTATTCCTCCTAAAATTTCATTGACCATTGGACCCACTATTGGTCTTGTCTGCTTAATCCACTGGAGCCTGTCTTCACATGCAGTGAAAGTACCTAACTCACCAAAGGCTTGATATTCATCAGCTACCTGCACTTGGTTTAGCTGGCCAGTCAAAGCAGTTTCCCACAGGTGAGAGCTGACAAAGCTGGACAAACTATCCCAGAAGGAGCACAAGGTACTACCCCCCCTGCCCTAATACCCCATACACCCCGCAATGTAATTCTTTAAATCATGTGTATAGTATATCTGACCCATTCCAATTTGTATCTCACCTTGAATGCTTCAACTTAGTCAAAGTTACAAAGAATTACACTGGCCCTCAGGCTACAGTTCATATATATGCTAAACAACAAAGCACCTAATGATGGCAAATGGCAATGGAGCTGGTACATCATCCCTTTACATTTCTTTTCAGAGGTTATGCTTTGTTTACTCAAGGACAAATATTTGTAACAGCTAATTAGAAGCAAATTATATTGATAATGTTGGAAGTATCACAATTCATTAATCAGAGACATAATTATTGACTCTGCTTTACCTTTGTCAATATTTACAAAGGAAAATAAATTAGTGCATTAACTGAACCAACCTATCAACACACTCGGGTCTATGCCTATGTCTATATTTAAAAAAACTCTGAATTTCATTTGACTGCTTTGTAGCCTCAAATGTCACAACTTCCTTGAAAGAGACTCACATTCTAAAAGATATAAAACTGCTGTATTATTGCACTACTATTTCTTCTGGCATCTTCCCAAAATTCATATTGTAAAACAGCTGCAAATGAAGCATTTATTTATATTTTATCCTGCCCTTTCTCCAAGGACACCAGTGAGGATATCTGGTTCACACACACCCTGCTCCATTTATCTCTACCACAGTCCTCTTAGGTTATACTGAGAGAGTGCAGCTTTCAGCAAGTCTTCCAGTAAGGTTCATGGTTGAGTGGAGCGTTGAACCAAGATCACCTTAGGCTTGGTCTGGTACTCTAATCACACCACTACACAGGGTCAGCATCACTTGCATACCCTGCAATTACAGTGGAACCTTAGTTCTCAAACTTAGTCCATTCGGCTCCCGAAACCATTTGAAAACCAAGGCACGGCTTCCGATTGGTTGCAGGAGCTTCCTGCACTCAGGCAGAAGCTGCGTCGGATGTTCAGCTTCCGAAAACTGGAACACTTCCGGGTTTTCGGCGTTCAGGAGCCAAAACATACGAGTACCAAGGCATTCAAGAACCAAGATATGACTGTAGTTGTTGGCTGTTTGGTAATAGCTCCAACTTCACACATGTTCCATGGTGAGCTGAGGAGAGCTACATTATGATGATGATGTATAGTAAATGATGTTATATTTGCCAGAATGCCTTTGAGTCCCTCCTTTCATGTCAAATAATTTCCATTTCGATATGCTGGTTCCTTAAGTTCACCAGTGAATCCGAGAGTTAACTAGGGCAAGCTGCTAAGTACATCCATGTGTACTCATCTCCTGTCCAGCCAAGTTCTCCTTACCTCTTGCAATCTAACCGCCTTTACATGACAGCCTCAGGAAAAATTCTGTTGCCAATGTTCAGGTCTGCACAGATGTATCTGAAGAATGTAGCCACTGCAGCATAACTAACTGCTCTGCAGATGATAGAACTAAATGCAACTACAGCTCTCGGGGGCTAGATGTCCTATGTGCATAAAGCCAGCAAAATTATAGAATCGGTACCATAATTGTGATTAGCTTAAAGCGTTTAAAGGACAGATGTTTTCCCTAAGAATTTCTGATTTAGCAAAGTTCATAGCAAAGTCATAATGGTTGCCTTTGGATGGAGTTTACTGGCCGGTGGTTCCCAGCATACGTTTTTGCACACCGTCCAAAAACACTTGTAATCCAAATGAAGGTCCTCCAGGTCTTTCCAGTTACCGATCTACCCAACCTCTTCCCAATGTTTTGTATAAATTTAGCTCTTGCCAGGTTTCATTCGTCAAAAGCTTATAAATTTTAGATACAGCTTTTTCTTCTTTTTACCAGTGCTGTGTAAAAAGAAAAAGAAAGGTCAATGAAATAGCTGTTGGTTGAAATGAAAGGGGAGTGAAAAGTGTGGAATTTACAACTTTTTGTGGCTGTATAAACACAGATACAACTGAGTGCTGGGGCATTAAGGAATTTTGTAAATGTAATGCCACAGGGACCATGTCACTTTGTCAGCTGCATTCTGCATCTCACTCCAAATCACAGCAAGTTCATAAACTGGGGATAGTGTCACGCTCTCAGTGATAAAATGTGTTATTGAAAGGGAAACACTGCTATAAGGGAAGGTAGCATACTGATGCTTGCTACAAGGTAACAACAGCATATCTTGTTTGCAGTATGAACTGCTTGCTTAGAAAATCCCTAAGCTCCTTTATCTCAAATAGAGCTACAACAGAGCTAACACAAAGTAATGACTCTCAAAGCAAATACTCAAACATTTGCTTACTTTAATGAACACCACTACTGAATTTGCAATTGTGTGAAATCAGAATTTTTTTTAATTTGCACTCCTCAATATTAATTTCAGATGTACATTCCATACTTATTACTTTGAGTGAGGCTCTGCTAAAAGTATGTTCTTAGCCCATTTCGTTTGCTTGCAAAGTTTATAGTACACACATTGCTATTGATTTCTCTTTTTAATATTATGAATTTACCAGTACCTTGCAAAAAGATGTTCCAGCAGCACTGGAAGTAACATAAATTGCTACTTAATATTGACTATTTTATATACACTACACAATTCTTTACAGTGGTACCTCAGGTTACAGACGCTTCAGGTTACAGACTCTGCTAACCCAGAAATATTACCTCGGGTTAAGAACTTTGCTTCAGGATGAGAACAGAAATCGCACAGTGGTGGCGGGAGGCCCCATTAGCTAAAGTGGTGCTTCAGGTTAAGAATGGACCTCCAGAATGAGAACAGTTTCAGGTTAAGAATGGACCTCCAGAATGAATTAAATTCTTAACCCGAGGTACCACTGTACTTAGAAAGGTAAGGCCAGAGGCCTCTCACAGGAGACAGAATATGCACATGGTGCAGCAATTAACTCTGCAGCCACCTGGTACCATGTAGGTTGGGGTTAGACATTTAGCCTGAGGGCCACACTCCTGCATGGGCAGCCTTCCAGAGGCCGCTTGATAGTGATGGCGGTAGCATAAAGTTAGATAAAAATAAGCAAGAAGTAACTTTTCCATGTCATCCTCCCTGCTGATTCAGCCTTTATACTAAAGATGAACTGACTGCAATTTATTTTAGAACTGAAAAATTAAAATTCATTTTAAAATCTATGGGTTTTTTAAAAAAAAACAGTGAAGAATGATCAAACCCTTATTCATGCACACAGATTATTAAAGCCAAGGTCTCAGTACCTGTGACATTTGAGACCACAAAGTAGTTAAATGAATTTCAGAGCTCAATATCACCATACCAAAGAAACTGCACCAAAGTATAATGCCATAATAATAAAAGATCTGTTCAAGGGCATGAGACAGAAGAAAGAATATAGATATAAAATACAAGCAATGCTCCAAAGATTCATGCAGAATTATTTCTTTTGTCCAGTTGCCTTTTATTTTGACAAAGGATATGTCTTTATTGTTGAAAATGTACTTTCCAAAACAAATCCACATTTAAATTCAGAGGTGCAACCATTCAATTGGGTGTGCAAACAAAGTTTTGTTGTTGTTGTTTTAAAGACAAAATTCAGCCAGCACAGCATAAGCCAAATGAAGCAGATGTTGTCTATTGCAAGCTGGCTGCAGAATTCAATGAATAATCAATTGCTCAATACATATACCCAATGAGACAAAACATGATATGAGATGTCATGTCATAAAGATTCCTGCCAGAAAGACAGGCCTGAGATATTTCTTTTTTAATACCGAACCAATCACCACGGTAGGACTCAACAAAGCTTCTTCAAAGAGAGTAGAAATAAATGCCTCCTCTTTAAGACAGTCAGCCATCTTGATAAACATCGAATGAAGCAATGGTGGGGTAACAGTTTTTTCACACAGTAACCAAGAAATAAACGTGAAATCATTACAAAGTAAGTTAATGAATTAAAGCAAGGGGCGGGGAATGACAGCCGGCGTATCATGTGAAAACTGGATAGTGCAGTTTACTCTGAAAGATATGCTGTACAAGCCTATGCATGTCTACTCAGAAGTAAGTCAAACAAAGTTCAATGAGATTTACATCCAGGTAAGCGGAAGCTACCAGCATGAGTTTGACCAAACTGCGGGAGGCAGTGGAAGACAGGAGTGCCTGGCGTGCTCTGGTCCACGGGGTCACAAAGAGTCAGACACGGCTAAATGGCTAAACAACAAGAAGTGGACATAGGATTGTAGCCTATGTAGGAAAGATATGACAAGATCTTCACCAATATAACTAGTATATCAACTGCATGTAGACCCAGCGTTTGTGATGGGCAAAACTCATGTCCTAAGCCACAATCAAACAATAGTTAGGAACATTCACCAGGCTCTCGTGCCTGCCTTCCATCTCTTTGCCCCCTTTCTCTCTCTGCCTCTTTGTCTATGTGTGAGAAGAGGAAGATTAGACATACAAAATACAAACAAACACACTCACAGGCAACCGTGCCTCACACACTTAACTCACATACCAGAGTGCTGTTTCAGATCAGGCTTTTAATGCTTCTTTTATGCAACTTTCAGAGGGGTCAAGATTATGTTGTAAGCCAATTGCAATCCACCTGTGTTTTCCCACTGCTTACTACAAGTTTTTTTTCTTTCTGCAGTAACTCCATAAAAGAGCGAAAGAGCAGAACAGCAGCACAACTTCTTCAGGTGTCAATAGGAAAATGTGCAGCTGAGGCACAGAGGGAGGAATTATCCCTGGGAGAGGTGGATGGCATGTTTGGAATGGTCCTACATTCTCTATTACTTGATGTGCATTTCTGGTTTCAGAGCTATTTCATATCTTGGGCCTCGGAGTCATTTCCATGGATCAACTGGCTCTCATCCTTAATTAATTGCTTCCTGGAATTAGGATTCCTCAACCCACACACTCCAATTAGCTATTTAACGAGTAGATTTCATTGAAAACAGCAGCGCTTGCTTGCAAGTACAGAATGTAGGTTGTGGCTGTAACCCTGAAAGCGTGCAATCGCTAACCCTTTGAGGAATATTTCATTTATTTATTTTTATTTAAACAACAACACAATGAACAAGCAAATAAAACCAGGCTGCAAAGATTTCTAGCTTGTTCTAAAACTGACTAGGATTGGGTTGTCTGATTAGACCTGCTTATTGTCCTGCTCTGCAAGCACTCTTTAAAAACTCTCATTGGCTGCAAGTCTTCTAGCAAGGTTCGTGGTTAAGTGGACTGTTGAACCAAGATCACCTAAGGCTTAGTCTGGCACTCTAATCACACCACCACAGGCAGCAGGCTCTCCTTGGCTGTTCATCTTTAAGGAGAGGCTGATGATCTGCAGGCATGCTGCAGTTGTAAACTGCATTGTAGACCCTGCATTGGGCAGTGGGATCTCCATGCCCGCCCCTTCCAACTCTCTAATTCTAAGTGCAGCCAAACCCTACACATATCTGGGCTAGGGATCTCGGCTTCCCACTGATGGCTGGTCTTCCAGACAGGCTTGAACTCTAGCCCTTTTTAAGAGATGAGGTTGACAACCTGAAGTTATACAGGGGACAGTTCATGGACGCACGATACAATACAATACAATACAATACAATACAATACAATACAATACAATACAATACAATACAATAATCTTTACTGAAGTTGAAAATCTACATCAGACATTCAGAAACCAATAAGCCTGCTATCCTAGCTATCCCAGCCAACATTCTCAGGATCCCCAATTCTATGCAGTGGAGGGAATAGAAAAGATCCTTTCCACAGCAGGCCAATACCTAGCACTGCATTGAAATCAAACCTGGGAAGAGGAGGAAACAAGCTATAGTTGTTTTGAAACCTTTCCCCCGCTCCTCTCCCCTTGCCTTTCCCATCCAAACCACATTCATGAAAAGGCAAAAAGGCTACAGGCGCTTCGTGAATGCTTTCTGGATACAATGCAAAAGACTGAACAGACTAAATATGTGCTGCAACAATAACTGGCAATTATATTTCCTTGTCACCCCTTTCTCACACTGGAAAAAGAGGGTAAGATGGTTATGTCTCAAGTTCCACAATAGCTGCTGTAATTAGTCACACTGTGTTCCGACATCTCTGTTCACATTCCCTGGCTCCTATGGCTGAGGCTTTGGTGTTTCAACTGGAGGTTCACCTAGGATATGGAGGGCAACATTCATGAAGACCAGATAAAAGTAGTTAGAGCACAGCCTTCGCTACCCCCAGCCCTGGCCTATGGGTCACACAAACCCCCATGTAGAAAAAGAGAGAAATGGAAAGGAATAATATTCTGGAGAAATTATAATGGTAAAATTTAGGAGCCAGAAAGTTGGAGCGAGTTACATTTAAACAGCAATGCTGCTAAAAGTATACAAATCTAAAGCATATTCAACAGGTGTCTGAACAGGTTTTAATGAAAAAGATTCTAACAGAAGAAATGCAAGAACGTGAAAGCCCTGCAGAATCAGGTCAAAGGCCCATCTCAGCCAGTGCTCTTGTTTTCAGTGGCCAACCAAATGTCCATGGGAAGTCCAAAAGTATGACCCGAGTGTAACAGTGCTCTACTCACATAGGATTCTCATCAACCGCTATTCAGAGGCATACAATCTTCCACAGTGGAAGTAGAATATAGGCATCAACACTCCTGCTTCCTGCTGAAAGGTAGTTTCGTAGCCTTCACCATTTCATAGCCTTTTGGGTCAGGTTCACCTTGAACCATGATACCAGCTAAGATAAAGGCAGATTCATTCCCTTGCTCCCAACCGCATACATACTCTCTCTCTCTCACATACACACACACGAGAGACTAAGAAGCAGAATTTTGTGACTGTCAAATGCCTCAACACACTGAATCAGTATGAGCTCGGATGCTTCTCAAACAGTTCTTCCAACCTTCCACTTGCTATCCCCTTCTGCAGATACACACAAGGGGAATCTTATGGTTGCTGCACACACTAATGCTTAGTACTGCAGTCTCAACACAGATAAACTGTAAGCCGAATAATCACATATTGATTTAACTGAGGTGGAAGTAGCCTTAAATTCCATCATATATTTACTTTTTAAAGACTTCACCCTGATCTTTTCTGAATGTGGGTTATAAGACTATTGTGCAGAGCATCTGTTGGAAGGCTAGGATGAACATCAAGTAAAGGCATACATACCAGCTGCAAACCAAGACTGGACATAGGCTACTATGCAACAAATACTAGGGCAAAACAAGAAAACAGCAAAGTAATTATCATAGCTACCTCAATGCCTAGTTTCACCACAGATTTACAGAGAAGCTAGCTAGATTCCACTTTAAATGTATGTTGTGATAGCTTTCTAGTAATGCCCAGATAGCAATTTATTTTCTTCAGCAATGCCAGGCAAGCAAAATCAACAAATGAATAGCATTTTGGGGTGTTACAAATCCACCTCTATGTTATGTTAGCTTATAGATTATATTTATTCTATTATGGGTTTAAAGATCCTCACTCAGTTTCATAGATTTCATTCTTCTGCAGTAAATTCTCCAATTTCACAGACCCAAAAAGTGTTAAAATAAGTTTATCTGGAGCCTTTAATTTGGATGAATGTAATTTATACTCCCCAAAATGTTGAAGCGTAACAGAGGGCAAGAAGGACAAATGGGAAAGCATTTTTCGCAGTGATCAGTAAACAGAAGCAAATTGGAAGCACCGCTTGAAACATTGCTGACTTCTGCAGTATAGAAATGAGCTTATGTTCAATACATTCTGGGTTTTCACTTTATTCATACTGTTAATGATTTAATCCCCCATCATATTCATTCAGATCAGCATGCTAGGGTCATATTCTATATCCAATTAAGCAAAGAACACATTAATTATAGATGGATGATCAACAACAGCAGTGTTCCTGTGTATGTGCGCAGGTGGTACGAAGTCTTGCTTTATCTATATCTAAGCTGCAGGCTTTCAACAGCACAGTGATTCCGTCCACAGTAAATCCTATTACTAAGCACTATGGGAGGTTCGTTCCCCAAAAGTGCAATCTTCTACACATTCAGCAATGCAGAAGCATTGGATTAGGCTACAGGAGCTATATACTTAATTTTTTACCTCTTTTGTGCATTTGGTCAAGGTAGCAGTTGAACTGCACTCAAAACTCATGTTTTATCATCAGCAAAATGCTCTCACTTACTCACACACCAAAGCAACAGTTTATGATTAACCAACATAACCATTCAAAAGCAATCTCTTCTAGCTACAGGACGCCGTTTGAGTTATGAGTCTGAACAAAATGGGCCTTCAGACATAGATTGAACCACCTCAACATGAAATGAAAATCCAGTAAATTGATCCAAACATGAAAATTTTAGAGACAACAATGCAATGTACTAGCCATAAAGGGAAAAGTTATTACGCACTGCTAGCCACTGAAGCATTACTGGTAACAAATCAAGTGGCACAATTTATACTTTCTTGTCAAAAGGCACAATACTATTTTCTTCCCTTCAAAACTGTGAAAGTAAATGCTTATATGCATTTTGATCTGGGTTTTGACAGTTGCAAAAACAGACTTTGTGTGGTATTCTTAAGTGCTTACCCTTTTTCAAGCAGCTGGCCGAAGCAGCAGCACTAGCAATATTCTGGAATAAGGCCTCAGAGAGAGGAAATTAAGTTGTGGCTGCCTCCTTATGGCTCATATTAGTTGCTTCCCTTGAGTTCAGCCAAGATAGAGTCACCAAACAGCCTTTATTCTGAATGACATCTCTAGGTTCTATACCCATATATTATCAAAGAAAAAATTAGAGACTCCACAGTTCAGGGATGAGGAACCTGTGCTCCCCCAAATATTGTTGAACTCCAACTTCCATCAGCCCCAGACAGCATGGCTGATTGTCAAGGATGATGGAAGTTGTAGTTAAAACAGCATTTGGAGGGCCATAGGTTCCCGATCGTTCCATAGTTCATTCCTCATAATTTTGAAATATATGGTTTTTACCCTCTCTGGCAACCCTAATATGATCAGAATTAGCTTTTAAAAAA
This sequence comes from Podarcis vaucheri, assembly GCF_965113315.1. Taxonomy (NCBI): domain Eukaryota; kingdom Metazoa; phylum Chordata; class Lepidosauria; order Squamata; family Lacertidae; genus Podarcis; species Podarcis vaucheri. Next base: position 98,588,281 of record NC_138759.1, on the reverse strand, counting down.
AAATGAATTGTCAAATTTTGACAAGTTGCTGGATAACAGTACAAGAGTGCTTCTTTAACCTTTTCTTCATGCTAGCATATTCTTTGGTAAGACCAGCCCTGTGCAGGTTGATGTAAGTGAAGCAGGACTGACTCCATTTTGGTTGAAGTCTGAGCTCATCTCTATATAAACAACAATTTATTATTTATACCCCGCCCATCTGGCTGAGTTTCCCCAGCCACTCTGGGTGGCTCCCGATCGAGTGTTAAAACAATACAGCATTAAATATTAAAAACTTCCCTAAGCAGGGCTGCCTTCAGATATCTTTTAAAAATAGGATGGCGGCTTATTGCCTTGACATCTGATGGGAGGGCGTCCCACAGGGCGGGCGCCACCACCGAGAAGGCCCTCTGCTGAGAAGGCAGTAAATGTGTGCTTAAAGCAAGAACAAGAAGCAGCTAAGCACAGAGCTAAGCAGCAAAAGCTTAAATGACCTTTAGATAAGGAAATATATATTTGCAAATAGATAATGTGGTTTTCATGACAGTTTGGACTGACAGGTAGGAACTTTCCACCTGGGATCTTCCTCCTGAGATGTTGTTTAGTCAATAGTATAAAAGCTCGCTTCTAAATGTAATCAGCGTTCAGCTTCTGATCTATGCTGCACCCTTCTCACCCAGGTGTGGAAAAATATCTCCTGAAGAGAATTGTCCTGATCTCACTCCTGTTGCTATCTGGGGGAAAGTCGGCTCAGCAATGGGTGGTTCTTTTCCCACAGCAAGGTCAGTCAAAATCTGACATCAGATTTCAGGGTATAAGAGCATTCTAGAAGCAGTGCATTAACAGATCACCCTACCAAAGAGATACATCCCAAATTTTAAGAGAAATTACAGTGGTGCCCCGCAAGACGAATGCCTCGCAAGACGGAAAACTCGCTAGACGAAAGAGTTTTCCGTTTTGGAGGTGCTTCGCAAAACGAATTTCCGATGGGCTTGCTTCGCAAGACGACAATGTCTTGCGAGTTCCTGCTGGGTTCCCCCCCTTTTTTCTAAGCCGCTAAGCCGCTTATCAGCTGATTCGATCAGCAGATAAGCCGCTAAAAGCCGCTAAAAGCCTCTAATAGCGCTAAAAGCCGCTAATAGCGCTAATCCGCTAATCCTTCAATGGGCTTGCTTCGCAAGACGAAAAAACCGCTAGACGAAGAGAATCACAGAACGGATTCTTTTCGTCTTGCGAGGCACCACTGTATACAAAGAAATGATAAGTAAGGAAGAAAAGGAATTTAGAAAAGTTTTTGAAATTCCTGATTGAACCCCATGGCTAGTCCTATCCATTATAAGTTACTGTAAGTTGTGATCTTGCTCTCTGGAGAGTTTTGGGGGATGACCTTTTAAGCTAGCTCTAGTATACATACCTTCCCCTGAAGTCTTTATATTTTAGTCTCACTCCTTGGATCTCTATAAATCTTTGTGGGAAACAGAGTAAAATGTGCAGTAAATTCAATTTACTCTTCACCAAAACTGTCCAGAGAGCCAGTTACAGTAATTTATGATGGATGGACACCAGAAAATCAGGACTGTCCCTACTGAACAGGAAGGAGTGGTTCATATATAAGAATTATTAGCATGGGCAAACGTTAGGGAAAGGACCTGGAAACACACATTCTTGTGTTGGTTCTCTGTGGGCAGCAACATGCATTACTAAAGCCATTTTGTGATCAACAAGTCAGTTCGAAATCAAAATTAAGCCAGTGCTTCTTGATTTGGAATTAAAGATAAGAAATAAACCTTGCTAAGCCTGAAAGCGGACAAAAGAGGATAAACATATGGGCAATTTTTTTAAAATTGGGTAGTACAGAAATATGCAAATAGTGCACCATTCACACTGATGATTTACGGTGGCAGTTTACATTTAACTCCACATGGAAATAAGAGATAAATCAAGTGATGAACTGCCACCAGTGGGCTTGACACGTAAAGCACTTTTACCCATGAGTTACTTGCTGAGTTCGCACTAAATTAAAGCTTATCTGGCAAGATTATGAATTAACGACAGTAGAAAAAGGCCAGGCAAGACAGCTAAGCAAATCTCACTGGCAAAGAAGAACCTATATACTTTTGAAGGGGGAGGAATGGACATCTAGTTGATATGTTATATCTTGCTGTAGTTAGAGAAGTTATGTCCTACACAAAACATATCCCTTTTCATCTAGTCTAAAACCACCAACACTAAATGTGTCCTCCATGCCCACTGTGCCCATCTTGTCCACACATTATTCTATGGATACTTGATCTAGCTCGGACTCCAACTGCATATGGATAGAACCTATGTGTACAAGTTGTACATACACTGGCTCTATTCATGAAGTTACAAGGACTGCATAGAGGTCCAGGGTAGAGGCAAAAGCAGGAACATTCATACATACATACATAACCCACCTTTCCCCCTGACAAGGAAAACACAGGGGGAAAACATTTTAAAAAACCTATAATTAAACAATGATAAAATTAAAACCACACACACACACCTAATAATTAGAATAAAAACAACATGGCACCAGTCTGTTCATTAAAAACAATACAACACCCTCCTCCTCTTCCATGCATTATTCATACTTGCTTTTCAGAGAAAGGTAGAAAGGATGACAGAAGGTGGTCCATATACAGTGGTGCCCCGCAAGACGAATGCCTCGCTAGACGAAAGAGTTTTCCGTTTTGGAGGTGCTTCGCAAAACGAATCTCCTATGGGCTTGCTTCGCAAGACGAAAATGTCTTGCGAGTTCCTGCGGGTTTTTTCCCCTCCCCCCCTTTTTCTAAGCCGCTAAGCCGCTTATCAGCTGATCCGATAAGCTGATAAGCCGCTAAATGCCGCTAATAGCGCTAATCCTCTAATCCGTCAATGGGTTTGCTTTGCAAGACGAAAAAACCGCTAGACGAAGAGAATCACGGAACGTATTCTTTTCGTCTTGCGAGGCACCACTGTATATATAAAAATAAAGAACCTTGGAATGTACATAAGTGTTTGTTTAGAGTGCCTTTTCAAGAAGTGAGTTAGGCTAAATAGAGCATGCAATATGGGATATAGAATCATAGAACTGTAGCATTGGAAGGGACTTCATGAGTCATTAAGTCCAACCCCAGCATTGCAGGAATCTCGGCTAAAGCATCCATGACAGATGGCCCTCCAACCTCTGCTGAAAAACCTCCAACGAAAGCGAGTCCACCACCTTTTGAGGGAGTCCATTCCTGACTAGCGTATCCATTTTTACTTAATTATAATCCCCAACTAAACTTAAAACTATTTGGAGAAAACAAATTCCCATGGTTTCCTGAAAATATATATGTCTTAAAGATGCACACTACTAAGGTACTTCTAGATGCAGAGCCAGCATGACAAATACCCCCATGTCACATGGGGACTGTGCTAAAGCCAGTTTATATAAATACTAGACTAAAGTTAGCAGGTTAAGTGTGGGTAGCACAGTAAAAAAAAAAAATCACACAAAGCTTCTCTTCCTTCAATTACTGCTATAATTCCAGGTCCTGTGAAAAGTACGGTATGGTCACAGTGGCTAATTTCTTAGAAAGAACCCACATTTCCCTCTGATTTAGATGTTCTTCATTCTAATTTCTGTTATAAAGTACATCGTAAGTAAGGAAATTGCATCTTTCATCTTGGTACTTCATGGCACAACCGTAACCATGTCTACTCAGAAGACTATACCTGTGTTTAGCTGAACAGCTCAAGATCTTCCTGCTCAACATGGGAAGGTTGAATTAGAGGGACTGTGACTCCACTCCTCCTCTACAGACAGAATGTAAGAGCACCTGGATAGCTCTGCTATCCTTTGTGAAAGCACCTTGAACGACTCTAATCAACACAGAAATTCATGATTATGGTATTCAAATGTTCTGCTGAGGGAGCCACCACCAAGAACTACTCATTCAACCTGAGTAGACAACATAACTGTGCAAGATAATATAAATAGAAGGCTTCCCAAAATCCTTTGGAGCTACCAGTGAAGTTTAAAAATATATTTGCATAAAATACTTGTACTAAGAGGCATTTGTTTCAGGAATGGTGAAACAAGGATGTTTTCATTCCATGCTAGGCACCTCGGCTAGGGACCACCATTCTCATGTTACCACCTGTTCTCACTGTTACCACCTGGCAATCTGACAGGATAAATAAAGCTGTCTCTGTGGCTGGTTTTCAGAGGTGTCCTAGAGGAAACGATAACTAACCACACTTCTGGTTGGTCCGTGAGCAAGGTATTGTCTATGCTGCCCTCTCCAGAGGCACATGTTTCTGCTTGCACAAGCAACTGTATATTGTGGGAAATTGACAACCACTTGACAAAGCTCAAAAACTTTGTTTTACATTTATGTCCTCACTATATTGCAGCCATCTTGCTCTAACTTAACAGACAATCCTTCTCAAAAGAAACACGTCACATAGAAACTGAAGTTCCTGAGAACGCTTTCTCCCTCACTATGGCAATATGACGACTGGATACGATGTTGACACAGATAAATTTCTGTAGCGGGGAATGCATAAACTAGCTGTCATGGCTTATATATGCTGCTCTCTGTTTCACTCTATGTCAAAGGTTGTGCTGGAGAACTCAAAATGACAGAAAGGATTTAAAAATGGGCATGCACACACAAAAGGGAAAGAAATAGTAAAAAGCAGAGAAGTTTGAACATTTTCTCCTAGTTACAATTCCTGGGAAATGCCACATACAGATTCTTTTGGTTATCCGCTTACATACAGTCCATCTTGCTAAGTGTTTTTACCGCATGGTATTGTCATCCTGTCCCCCACCACCAGCCCCTTAATATAATGCAACAGGGAGAGCTAATTTATTTCTAAAACAAAATAAATGCATATGCATTAGAAAAGAAACACCTTTCCCATCTTAAAGACGTTTCCAAGAAAGTGACTATTCCCACTTCTTTAAAATATTGAGTCAAATATGGATATGTATTTTGAAAAATACATGTGAAGAGTATGTCACAGTCCAAAAGCTTTTGAGCTTTTTTATTTGAAAAAAAACAACAGGATATGTAGCGTAAAATCCTAAATTTGTTTACTGAGAAGTTAGCCACAGTGAGATTTCTTCACAAGTTTAGGATTTGCTTTAGTTTAGTAGCTGTCCGTGCATGTGTTTAGGATTTCAGCCTAATTGAGGGAGGAGACTTAATAGATTTAAATTTAAAATTGGTATGGAGTGGATGGATATAATTGTTTTCTAATACGCTGCAAGTTGAGATAAACCAATGATATCAATTGGCTTTAAAATTTAAAACAGAAAAAGGACTATTCTATGCAATATATCATTTTTAAGTTAAGAATTGTGGAATTCGTCAGTGCTTTTTTTCTGGGGGGGGACGGAGGGGTATGCACACCCCTAAACATTTTGTGAATCTTTGTACTTTTGTCCATTTACTGTAATTATTTTTCCTAATTTGAACTATAAAATGGTGATTTTCTTGAGTCAAATTGAGAGTACCCCTAAACATTATTTAAGAAAAAAAGCACTGGAATTGGTAAATTACAAGATGTGCTGATGGCCTTAACTTAGATGGCTTTCAATAAGGATTCATGGAGGATAGTTCTATCAAAGGGATGATAGTAACGACAGCTAAGGAGCATCTCCAATCCATGTTCACACTGGCAATGTAACTCAGAACACTGGCCACTGCCAGTCAGGGTAGACAAGACTAGCTGGACCAATCATGTGACTATGTTCACTGAGGATCCGACCTAAGCAAAGCTATTTCCTGGGTGTGCTAGCCAAGAAGTGATGGGGCCAGTGTTTGAAACTGCTTAATATTTACATGTATCAAAAGACAGTATCGTGAAAGGGCAAGGATCTACAGTGGTACCTCGGGTTACAGACGCTTCAGGTTACAGACTCTGCTAACCCAGAAATAGTACCTCGGGTTAAGAACTTTGCTTCAGGATGAGAACAGAAATCATGGTCCGGCGGCAGGGCAGCAGCAGCAGGAGGGCCCATTAGCTAAAGTGGTACCTCAGATTAAGAACAGTTTCAGGTTAAGAACAGACCTCCAGAACAAATTAAGTTCTTAACCCAAGGTACCACTGTACTTCAATGAAGCCATTACATGCTAACTAGTTTAATCTGTTACAGCTTTGAATCTGATCTAAAGATTTAAAGGAAATCATATATAATAAGCCTGCCAGAGTGACTGTCTTCCAATTTAGACTTCTACTGCCGTACTTTTTTTAATATAAAAAAGAACCTACTTAATGAAGGAAGATGGTAGATTGTCTCTTAACTAGTCAAATATATGAAATACCATCCCACATGATGGTAAAGTCACTGAAAACCAAACTGAAGTGACTGATGTATCTTTTACTGATCTTTTAACTGCAGTATGAGAGCGGGGAATTAATTGAATGAAAAGATATCGTAATTTTCTCCTCTTGAGGTTTCCTTATAGGCTAGAAACCAGAGCTATGCACTGCCCACTTCTGCTTCCTTTTTCCAAGTTATTTCTGGGGTTTTTTAATAATTATTCATTAATTGCACACTATGATAAGATCCTCACTGTTTTGAAACATTTTCCCTCTGGCCTTCATACTATTAAAGACCCTGCCTGCCTGCCAAGAGCGTAAAATTAAAAATCAAAGCACTACCTTCGAAAGGTTTAATATGTGCCACTTCGAAAACGTTTCTCCAGCTTACAGCCTTGTAATTGCATCACCAGCTTAACAGCACAATCTCCCCCAGTGTTTTGAAATGTTTTCCTTTGAAATCTGAGCCAGCCAGGAGCGGAGTTCCTTGTTTAACACTGATTTACACACCATGTATGTCACAATCCTATATGCCTTCTGTGTCTTACCTGGCTTAATTTTTTCTTTTTTCTTCTTTTGTCCCAGGGGCAAAGCATTCTGACCAATACTGTCACTCAAAACACACAAAGAAACAGAATATGAATATTGAGTATAGAGAGGTGTTAGCAAGGTGCCAACTTGAGCAGAACTTGCTGCTCCTTCCAATATTCTGGTTCATCCGTTCCTGAGCCATCCTCCTCTCCTCACACAGACATCATGAAAAATTCTTCAAGAAAGCCCCTGAGTGGAGGAGGAAGTGCACAAGGGTGAAGTCTGCACACATAAGGCTAAACCATGTTTAAACAGAGGGGTGACAACCTCCCACTCAGATAATGTTGGGCTCCAGTTCCCATTAGCTGTAGGTAGCAGAGCCAATAGCCAGGGTTCATGGAAGATGTAGTCCAGCAACATATGCAAGTACAAATGTTAGCCACTCCTACTTTAGTGTTATGCATGAACCGTGCCTTCATAACCAGCTATATTTTCTACACCACCACCACCAAATAACTGTGTGAGGCCATTAAAGTGTGGATTCTGTATCAATTTGGTTTTCATATCCTCATTCCATCCTTGATGTTGAGGAACGGTCAACAGCAAGTTTTATTATCAGAGCGTTGTCACATAATTAGACTAATAAATATGTTAATTAAGATTATGCTAACATCTTAATAGAGTAGACAGATCCATTATTCCTTTGATATTGCAAAAAAAATGTTGCCTTAACATTTGTAATGGTATTATATCCACACATTGCATAGATATATAAACTTTTAAAGGACCTATTGCATTTGTTAATTAAAATAATTTCCCTTTTGAAGAAAGAACTGCTTCCAGTGAATGTATGGCGCTCCTACAATATTTCTTGGTCACATGTTGCACAGGTTAACCTAGAAATGAACCAGTGTCTTTATTTTCTATTCCCACTGTCCAGGATAAGCATTTGGTTGCTATCAGGAAAATTGTGTAGATAAAATGATTAATATCAGGCTTGCAAATCTAGTGCCTCAGTTTTAACAGAAAATAAGATGTAAGCTTTAAAAAGTACCAGATGGCCATCAGACCAAACTGAGTTGTGAAAATTATTGTACCCAACCAGTCAAAAGTGTTTTGGAATGAATAGGGTAGAAATAAATGCAGCCACATTTGAATTCATTTCAGACAATCTCCTCCTTCTTTTAATTACTGCCCAGTATAGTCTTTCTCTGCCTTGCAGAACTCTTCCTGCATTCTCAACAGATGCAACTATCACAAAGTCCACAAGTTTGAAACACTCAATCAAAAGAGACAGAGGTCTCCAGCCTAAATCAAAGCAATTTCCATAGTGTTTTGCATGGTAGTTTCTCCATCAAGTTACGGAGATGTTGCGTTTCCTTTACCTGTGATGTCACCACACAAAACCTATTGATCTCACGGAAAAAGCCCAAAAATGTACAGCAAGAAATGAGAGGAATGTGAAAACAAGCAGTGAAAAATCAATACAACTTGAACTTTGAAGAATTCTTTTCCTACTGCAAGCCTGTAGCCAAGACTTGACTGGTTATTTCAAATCCACTTTTGATTCTTCACCTCAGTAGCTTCAGGCCAAACATTTCTGTCCCTTTTTGCTCTTCCACCTCATTCTTTTAAGACTGCTCTCTCTCCCAAGTCTCATCCCATTTTTCCTGCACAGCCAAACACACACTCTCCCTTTGACCTGCTGCCTCCTCAAAGCTCTGGACCAGATCAAAGGAAATGTGTGCAGTTGGGTGAGCTGGAAATGAGGACTCTGACTTCAGAGTGAGAACAGCCTGGAAGAAAACCCACCGCCACACTTCTACTTGCTCCTTTACTAGAGCCATTTACCGTATTTTTCGCCCTATAGGACGCACCGGCCCATAGGACGCACCTAGTTTTCAGGGAGGGAAATCAAGGGGGAAAATATGACACCCCCCCCCGCAGCTCTGGGAGCAGCGGACAGGCTGCACGCAGCCTGTGCGCTACTCCAAGACCTTCTCCCTGCTTTTGTGGGAGGTGGCGGAATTCCCCCACCTCCCACAAAAGTCCACAGGAGCCCCACGTGACTCCTGCGGGCTTTTCGACCAGGAGGGAGAAGGGACTGAAACGGCCAGTCAGTCCCTTCTCCCTCCTCGGGGAAAAGCCCCCAAGAGCGGCGCGCTCTTTAAAGGAATTCCCCCACCTCCTAGAAAAGCAGCGGAACCCCTTTAAAGAGCGCACAATTTTTGCCTGCTTTTGTGGGAGGTGGGGGAATTCCCCCATCTCCCGGCAAAAGCCCGCAGGAGGGAGAAGGGACTGACTCGGCCAGTCAGTCCCTTCTCCCTCCTTGGGGAAAAGGCCCCAAGAGCCGCTTGCTCTTTAAAGGGTGCGCGGCTCCTGCGGGCTTTTCTAGGAGGTGTGGGAATCCCCCCCCCCGTAGAAAAACCAGCAGAAGCCGCGGAGCCCCTTTAAAGAGCGTGCGGCTTTTGCCTGCTTTTGCGGGAGGTGGGGGAATTCCCCCATCTCCTGCAAAAGCCCAAAGGAGGGTTGGAGAGTAGCGGGAAGGCGTCGCGCACCTTCCTGCTGCCCCCCATCCTCTGGGGCTGGCGATGGGGGAAGCGCTGCTTTCCCCCACCGCCAGCCTCAAAGAGCAGACTCTTCTGGCTTCAGTGGAAGCAACGCGAAGCCTCCGGAGCGCAGGCTTCGGAGGCTTCGCGTTGCTATCGCTGAAGCAATGGAGCCTGCATTCGCCCCATAAGACGCACACACATTTCCCCTTCATTTTTGGAGGGGGAAAAGTGCATCTCATAGGGTGAAAAATACGGTACCTGCTTTCCAGGATTAGTATGCCACGTTTCAGGACTATGTAGTCTTCTCAAGGTGGTTGACACAATAAAACAATATTATTATTAGAATAATAAATTGTGTTAATTTGTTAATTCCATAAATTTCCAACAAGTTTCCAGAACAAATTTACAAAAGTTTTACATCTCTAATACGTTAAGAATCTAATTCTTCTTGCCTAAAGTTGTGCAAATACCTCTACGCTTTCTGCAACTTCATGCTCTATCAATATTGCCTTTCTTGAGACATCAAAAAATGTATAAATGATTTAATTAACTTCAGTATTGAAAAACTTTGCTCACCACTGAAAACACATAAAGAGGAAGGGTCAAGAGGATGCAAAGAGCAATAAATGTATTGGGTACACTATCAGACATGTTATGTTTACATATAAATGTAATTATCTCTTGGGTGTTGCATGGTTCAGAAGTTGTCAGCCAAAAGTTTTTAATTCATCACAATAATTCAGCAGCATCAATGTCTTTGGCATCCCTATGTTGTAAAGCTTTCTCTAAATTTACACAGTGTTGTATAATTTGTGCTGATGTACTATTCTGCAAACTTTGAATATTACAGAAGAAGCCCAATGAAGAATTGATTTTATCTGTCTGTTTGAACCTTCCATCAAGGGATTGCATTGCAGTTTCAGGGATACCAAAGTAAAAGTTTACTTTCAATTTTTCTTTAGGATTCTGGATAGGTTCACTGTTCATTTCATATGCAAATTGCTTCTACTTTTTTCTCAAGCAAACTGGATCTGGTTCAAAATTGCTCGGATTTCTACTACTTCAGCAAGATCATATGCATCTACCAGTACTTTGTCAAATACTTTGTCACTCCTACAGTTTACAAGAAACTTTTTTGTTTCCTCCATCTGGTTAATTACATAATCTATTGCTTGAAGAATTTTGCCTGTAATATTGCTATCAAATATAATATTGTGTTAATTTATTCCTTTCCCACCTCTGGTTTCCAGCACTAGGCCAGACATACCCCTCCCCCCACATCTAGTGCTGGGGTATGGTTTAGGGCAGGCATCCCCAACCTTTGGCCCTCCAGATGTTTTGGACTACAATTCCCATCATCCCTGACCACTGGCTCTGTTAGCTAGGGATCATGGGAGTTGTAGGCCAAAAACATCTGGAGGGCCCAGGTTGGGGATGCCTGGTTTAGGGGGTTTTGTTTTGGGAAGGAGGATTGTTGCTATTATTGAAATTAATTTTTGTATTTTTATTTTATATCTTACTACGATTTATGTGGAAATTGTTTAGTTTGGCTGTGTACTTTTGATGTTTTATTTATTGCTTATGACTACTTATGTAGTGTTTCTAATTACACATTTTTTCCTCAAGTTGTAAGCTGTCGAGCATGTTTTGAACTATGGAAAGGTGGCATGCAAATAAAATTATGTATGTATGTATCTGTGATGTGACACATTTAATTGTAATAAACCAAATTAGGTACAAATTTTTTTTAAGTGACCTCAGGATAGAATTAAAAACCCAAATTTTGAAACCAGCTTTGAGTGTATACAAAAATACACAAACAGCAACTGCAAATTCTCAATCACAATAAGAAGAGCAAGAGAGAACTACAAACCTATCCAAGTCACTCAGAAATGTTTGAAACAACAACCTTCTGTGATCGCCAATGCCAAAATTCTACCATGACAGGGAAGCAACAACCACAAAGGTAAGCCAATCTGATGTGCATCAGCCCCTAACAGTCCCCAATTGCAAACAACCGTCTTGCAAGCAAGTGGATAAGCCTATACTATTAAAAGCAACTGGGAAGATCTCTGGTATTAGAAATAATTAAGTGAGTTTTAAAAAATATTATCTTAACCTTTCCAATGCGATTTTGTGAGCTGAATATTTCTAATCACCACCACCCATATACATGTATGAAATATAGAGAATTATGAGGAGGAAGACCAGGGATTGGGGGGGGAGTACATTCTTGTTCTTTTACCTGCCCCACACCTAACATGCTATAAGGAGTCAGGTGTTGCACAGAGACCCACAGGCCAAATGTGGAGGTACAAGGCTGGAGCCCCACCCCCAGCCCATTTGAGAGCTGCCTGTTATCTAGCTTCTAGCAATTTAACTGAGTATCATCAAGTATCATCACAGGGCTTCACTAAGGGGAGGAGATGTAGTTTTCAACCCCAACGACGGTAGCTTCCCTTGGCTGCCTTTTGATGTAGTTTTAATTGGTCCTTATTTCAGTGCGAACCACATTGTGAGGTTCACCTGAAAAGCGGGGTATAAATATCCCCCTTCAATAAAACAAATAATTCTGTAAAGCTCAGAGCGCAAAGTGGATACTGTGAAAACACTGTGAATGGCAAAAATGAAAAAAGGTAATAATTTATGACACTTGCTTTACTAAAGTTCAACATGAAGAACCTAGAGACACACGTATTAAGTATGATGCACTGACAATGAAGGGGGAAAGAGTGCAGAAAAGAGGCAGAGGTCAGCCAAACAATGAAAAACGGGTTTGTACTATTTTGAAACAGTGAAATAAAGAATGATCTATTTGGGGAGGAGGGGAGGCATTCTACGCAGAATTTTCAGCCATCTTCTCTAAGTAGACCATGAATCACGCTAAATAAGTTCACTGCCCATGGCGAAGTCTAAATGGGCAGCATTCTAGTACAAATCAAGTAAGGTCTGAGAAGAGCTTTTACATTTATTATGAATGCAGCTGTGTACAATATCAATTTAAATGCTGCATCAAAAACATTCCCCAAGCACAGGCGCAACCAAATAGCCTATTCTTTATAAACCACACTCCTGGCATTCAAGCTCACTTTATTAAGATATATAATGCATATTAAAGTGGCAAGCTAACAGACAGTTAAGTCTCTTACTAGGAGTGCTGCAGTACTGGTCAATCCCACCAACACATGCTGCTGCTGCTTTGTCTTATGGGACAATTTCATAGCTTGGCCTCCAGTGCTGAACTAGGATGGTATCATATGTACCAGGTTTGCAAGGAGGAGGAGAACTTTCATACCTACCCTGCAGGATAAAAAAACTAGGTTTGTCATAGTAACACACCAGGATCAAATTCCAATTGTTGCTTAACAATTATTATGAAGCATCTCTTATGTCCAATTCTTACTAAATCACTTGCATTCCTGCGTGGATGTACAAAACATTGTGTGCTTTTTCTTCATTCCTATGGAATGGCAACATACACACAAACAATCTTGTTCTCAGTGTATACTGCTACTCTTAGACCCAGTCTTATGCATGATCTCAGTTTGTCCAATCATACTTACAGCCAAGCAAGTATGGGTAGGATTGCAACCTCAATAATAGTAAAATGAGTACGCATAACAGGATTCTTCTTGCATGATTCAGAAGAATAAAAATTAGGAAGGAGGTATATCAGAGCAGTGGTGCATTTGCTAGAAGGCATTACAATACAATGGCTTTGCTAATAGCTCTTTCCTGTCTTTTTCTCATCCACATCGTTTCCCTCCCTTCATACATGGCAATGGCCTTTTAAAATCAGATCTGTATGTGGAAATGTTCCCAGCCAGCAAGGACTAATTATTTAAACTTGAATGCAAGCAGTATTGTATTTGAACAGAATGGAGTAGGCGGTTAGTGAAGTGGGAAGTTGCAGATTCTTGCAGAGATCACAACCTCAAATGTGAGTTTGCAGAGAAACTATTTTTCTTCTCAACAGGAAGACTCACAACATTTTTAATGTACCTACACGGTATTATGCATACACTTGATTCAAACTTCTCCTTGGAAATCTTATTAATAAATGTCTTTGGTCTGAAGGCTTAAGAGCTCCGTAAATCTGTGACGACAGAAACATAATGGGCAGGATTCACCTTACTCACCCCATCAACAGAAGCAAGAACTTCTGCGTGCTCAATGGGGCCTTCCTTTCTCTCCTCACCTTGTATGCCCTTGAAGTTGGCTCAGGGGGTCAGGAGAACCCTCAGAACAGCAGAGGGGAGGGGTGGAATCATTCCGTTTGGCAAGCTTAAATGCTCGCACATAAGCAGCACTCAAAATAACATGGAATTCCATACATTATGTGCCTTACAGACAAAGGTATCAGCCTAAACATGACAAACTTTTTTCCTATATAATAAAAACTGAAACTGGACATCTGTGAAATAAAGATTAGGTGCATATTCCTAGTGAGAGGTTAGGTTCAGCTTTGGAAATGACCTTATCCCTCTTATTTCTATGAAGTAGTTGTACCTAACATACACGAATTCAGATTTTCTCTTGAGAAACAGGTTTGCCTTTGGAGGTTATTTCAGAATAAGAATCCAGGTTTTTATAAGCTCAACTACCAGCAGATCTTTTTTCAATCAGTTAAGAAGAATGTCTACATTTTTTGCTGCAGTAGTGTAAAGGTTTCAGACCTCACGGTTAGCTAATGCCATCAACGGGCTCAAATGCTTATACCTTTCACATTTATACACACTCTCGGAAGACTCTCAGCAGTACTAGAGTCACTTGGTGATTGTTATTCATGCAGCACCCAGGAGGTCAGAAAGCTCTTAACACCTGTTCTTTTGTACAAAGCACATGTAAGGGAGAAAAAACCTCTCCAAAACTGGAAGGTGCATCTGAATGGAAGCATCCTCAAGCAGGTATGAGCGTTTAGAAATGTCACAGAAATCATGAATCCTTTCTCTAAGCAGCAATGATGCATCTACTTCTAGGTACAGTATAGGATATTATTACTAATGTTGGATTTATGCAGATGAACATTTATCACTTCACACTTACAGTTGCTTCAAAGCATTAAACACAGCATTGACAAAAGGGTTCAGTGAGGTGGGCTGCTTAAGAGGTCAAACTATATAAATTACATTAAAACATACTCAAATTAAGTGTCAGTACCATGCCAAGTGTTTTGTTATATTCCGGTACAATACAAAACCTAGAATCATTATTCTGGACACACTTGCATATTTTGGGATAAAACTTTTGAAAACATAACCTTGCACCTTGGTCAGAGATACCCATTTACTACTGGATTCTGAAATTCAAATATTGGAATAAAAGATATTTATGTGCACTATTACTCTTCAACAACAAAAGTTTCCCAGCAGATAAATTGGTGAATTCATCTTAAAAGGATCCACTGCCGGTCGCAATCCCAAAGCCACGTTTTCCATAACACAGCCCTTTTCAATGGCATTACGTCCAAGATGGTACCCGCTGTAGGGAATCTTTAGATGCCACAAAACCAACACCAAATCTGGTCACTTGCAGAAAATAACAACAGATATGTAACAAAAACAGATGTGTTACAGCTTTCACCAACCGGGTTTCCTCCAGATGTTTTGGGCTGCAACACTTATCAGCACAGCTTGGGAATTGGAGGTGAAATACAAAACATCTAGAGAGCACTAGGTTGACAAAGACTGATCTATGCTGTTAAGACATCCGTTTTCATAAGCGACAGGACCTAACATGGATTCTGTGGCACCTTGAAATCTCTAAAAGATGTATCATCTTGAATGTAGTTGGCAAAGGCTGGAATAGATTTCTGGGTTATGCGGTCTCTGACATCAAATGTTGATGCAACACTACTGAAACTGACACTCCGGAGTTAAAGAACATTTTCAATTTTTAAACTCCCAAATTCATTAGACATGTAGTTTTAAATGCAAACCAACGCCATTAAATCTGGAACTGACACCGTTTTATGAAGTATGATCATTTGCTTTTAAGGTAATTTCTTCTGTATGTGATTTTAAAAATACTAAAAATGGCACTTCTACAGCACACTTTAATTATTAAGTTATTATTATTCAAATGATAATAAAATGTTTATTAAAATATTCAAAACGTGCCATGTGTCTTTCAGGAATCTTATCCAGTTTTCCAACTGCTGTTGCCCTATGGTCAATTCAGACAGACAACACACGCTGCTGCCAACTTTGGGGCAGAAATCTCCTGCCTGCCCGCCTTTCTAAGTTACTTTGCTTATAGGGTGACTGAATACACTGCAGAAGCTCCATGCTGCTGAGAGACCACCCACCCACCACCTTAATTTCCCAGAAATATCAATACATTAGCATATGCACATTTAATAAACATTTGTGTCGTGGGTCTATGTCACAAGTCTTCAAGTACCCAGCAACACTTCTGAAGTGAATGGATGGACATTACATGCATATGAACAATGTAGGTGGTACTTTGCTTGCTTCACCACACCAGGTATATAGCTGGAATACAACAGCCATCTTCAGTTGTGTTGAAGAAAACAATGTTTTTATAACACAATCAACAATAAAACACTGCCACATGTCAACTCTTTTCTTGGGGTGATTTCCTGGCCTTTAATGTTTAGCTTTTAATAATGATATCAAGAAAAAAAATGCTGCCCTTTGGCATTTTCAGCATGCAAAGTCTCTCCTACACAAATGTAATTTTCATTCTCTATACCTCCCCCAATCTGAACAGTCGCATGTCAGGCTTCAAATTAAAATATTAATCCTCCTTTAGGTGTGCCAAAAATACCTACACGAATGCTGTGAGCTCTAGTCTCAGGTAAAGCCAAATGTTTCCTAGAAATGAGGTTGAAAGACAGCACTATCGTGGCAGAAACAATCTAATGGGATGTGTATGCTGAGGGAGCCTGCAAGAACAGTTGTAATTAAACTTTCATTATCAGTTCCATTATAGAGCTGGTTTCTGAGGAGGTTTAAACTACTACACTAAAAAATGGCTTTTGTGCTCAGCATTTGGGCTTTATGTAGGTGTCAAAGAGCAGCTTTGATTTCAAACCTGCTTTTAACACTAGGCAACACTTCATTTTAAATACAGTACAATCAGGGGCAGAGGGGCATTTTGTACTAATAGATAAGGCAGCTTGGTTGATCATTTCAGACCAGCTCACTTCTGTGTGTATGCGTAAAAAAGCTCAGGAACAAAAGCATCAAAGCTATAAACAATACATGCAGAATCAAGTTTTTCTGCAATAAATCTGAACAAAGGTCCCCAATTCTTTTCCAATCAGTGTTCCCATATTTAATAAAGGAGTATTAATCCATTTTTAAATGCATTGCTCAGGACTGGATGTCATTAATGTTTGTTTCTTTTTACATTATTACTTTGGTACATTTGTGGAAGTGATATATATGCTGAGATGAGCAACTGCAGCTCTTCAGCAGCTCATAACACATTTCCAGAGTTGCCCCTTGAACTATCCATTGATTCCTACTACTTGGAAATGGGACAAATGGACTTGTTACCAGATGATTTGAATTGTACTTCTCAACTGTCATCATAACCCCCGTTTAGTGACAAGTGGCAGAAACCAAATCAAATAAAGGGACATATAGAAGCATCAGACAATACAGAGTTTTTGCCATCCTTCAGATAATAACGTATGGTTCACTCAATCATTTAAGTAATCTAAAGCTTCCGATTAACATTTTTAACAGGAAACTTTCAGAGAAAAAGGAACTTAATGACTTTGTTCATTTCAGTATTTGAATAATGGAAGTATTTTTAGCTCCAACAACTGGTGAAATCCTCATAACATCCTCCAATGGGAATAATTTAATCAGCAAGTGTTCGCTTTCCTTAGGTTATCTGGGTTATCTATGTATTGTATTGAGCTTTGGCTCCAGACACCCCAACTCAATCCAATTTAGTCCTATGTCTGTACTTATAGTGCATTGTGTTTATAATTTTACACTGCTACATCCCAATCAAATTACCAACTGGCATGGCTCTAAATGGTGGAACTGCTTTGCAAATTGGGATGAGATGGTATCATTTGAGAGGGCTGTAATAGCTTTCCTTTAAACAATATTTCATTTCCTCTCTCCTGCCTGTGTTGTTCTGCAGGGATAACAAGTGCCATTATTTTGTGCTTTTCACACTTCCTGTGACATTCAGCTGGTTTTCATTATAGATTTCTAGCTCGCAGGACAAGTGAAGCCTTTCTCTGCCTCTCTTACTGAGAAAGCCAGAGAAAGAGGAAGGAGAAAGGAGGACAAACAAGATACTCTCTCACAATATTTGAATTCCCACTTTCCTTGTGAAAGGCAATTAGTTCTCCCTGCTATTTTTCTAATTTATCTTTACCAAACGAAAACCAAACTTTCCTGAAGCTGCTATAGAGACATAACAGCAGTCTACACCCAGCTGTACTACTCTGGAGCTTTCTACACTCATTTGCCCGTGGCATGTTCTGGTAAGTAAACTCACCAGACACAGAACTACATGGCAACCTGCTCACCTGTAGCAATCAGTCAAGAGGAGAGACCATTTTGCCCATGCTCTGTAACTAAGAAGCCAGACAGCACCTCCAGAGTTTCCACATCATGAGCTTACAGACCACCACAATAATCACAGAAGAAATGCAATTATTTACCATTCTCACAGCCTGATAATGTGTTCATTCTAGACCACCTGCGCTTTGACCCAGGATGTTCACAAGATCACTGCTTCTGAACGACCGCAAGCATTGTTTGTACAGTTCAAACCTTTGTCTTAACATCCTCCTGTTTTCTGAAATATCCCCTTGAGGAATGAAGGTCGCAAATTTTCCATTTAAGCAAATATTTAACAACACTTACCTAATGCTTTCTCTGGGCGTGGCTCTCACAGTTTCTTATCTTTTGCTTGTAGCCCTTTGGCCAGAAAACCTCTCCTGGTCAATGCAATTTACTCCTCATTCTCTCTTTCTGACACCATGTAGTTTCTGGGCACCATGAACGAGGAGCAGTTTTATAGAAGAATCTAGAACGCAAAACTAAAGGCCTAAGTAACTGCCCAGGTCATGTGACCTGGCCATGTGACCCAGGGCAGAGCTCTAAGGGAGTGTCAATAAATTGCAGGCTCTGTCCATAAAGGTCAGGAATACCTAGTCACTTTGCTAGGTTTGGGTTACTTGGACCTGGTTTGTCCCAGTTTCTTCAAAGAACATGTAAAGGTACTCTGAGATCTTGTACCAGTGCAGGTGATTTCAGGTTAAACATTATGTGGCCCAAGGCAGAAATGTATTGAGAGCACAAAGTTGAAACCATAGCAACATCCACAGAGGAAAAGGAATCTAATCAAGCTATCCATGGGAGGCTTGTGTGCATTCCCAGCCAGGCAGCCTAGTTACTTAACAGCTATTATTTATTATTTTTATACAGCACCATAACTGCACATGCACCACACAACTTTTTTAACCTCACAATTAGCTTACTTTTATGGAAACAGTGGTGGCGTGAATAGAACTCATGAGAAATCAATGGAAACTTAATTTGATAATAATGAGTTGCCTCCATTGCAAGTTTTTGTTTTGCTTTTTTGGGGTTATTCACATGCCTACCTTTCTGCCAAGGTGTTTTACAATCTAAAATGCTAATTCTAGAATACTAAAATAAACACACAGAGAGACATAAAATGCAATATAAATGTTAGAACAGATTAAAAGCACCCAGGGCTCCTCCTCCAACTTGAAGGCTATATGAAGCTCTTAAGGATATATAAAGGCCTCTGCATGCCAAGGTTAAGGCAAAACAGGATTCCAGGCCAAAGAGCTGGAAATTATTCATAATATGTAATTCAGCCTTTGCCAACCTGGTGTCATCCAGATATTTTGGACTCTACCTCCGTTTAGCCACAGCCCTTACATACATACATACATATAAATAAATAAATAAATAAATAAATTTGGGTTGTCTCAAGTGTATTAAAAGAATCAGTACTGCTACCTCTCCAGGAATTATTTTTTAGAAGACTGTTCTTTCAGTATATATACTCCTACGAATATATGCAGATTTCGAATTGCCAATGCTCTAATACTTTAACACCAGGAAATAAAAGGCAGGTGACAACTCCAGTTAAAAAGCTGAGAGAGTTTTGACGCTTCTGTAAATATTGCAATGAATTTCAAAATAGGCTTTTATTGCAGTTTTTTTTTGGAGAAAAGGTATAAAATTAATAAGACCAAGATACTAAGAAATTTTTATAGAAAGGCAAGCAAGCTAGGATGTTCTAAGGAAAACTGGCAAGAGGCACTTAACGAGTTTCTACTTTCACAGTGGAACATTGTGCTGCTGCTGCTGCTGCTACTAAGTCAGTGCCATAATTTTTTATTTATGGGTTATGCTTTTCCTGCTGGGATCCCATATCCAATGAGCTCTAGCAAAACTTATCTAAATGTTGTTCATGCTTCACTTCCCATTCTCAACTCTTGATGCCTATGTTTTTATTGTGTTTTTTTATTATTAAAAAAACATAATTTGTTATCCTTGACACTTCAAGAAAGCATATACACACGTAATATATAGACTGCACAAGTTAAGTGCGTTGTAAAGACAAGATCACGATTTTCTAGTCTCTGTGGGCTTGCTCTGTGTATTAAAATAAATCCCAAGCACCAGAATTTACTCAGGGGAGAGGGAGAGAGGGAGGGAGGGAGGGAGGGAGAGAGGGGGGGGGTAGTGTTTGCTTTTGATGCCTGGAGTTTTTACTTGCTTTGCCCCATCTACAAGCCTTAGGAGCCTTTACAAGGGAGCTGCTTCTAGATGAAATGGTAATGCTGGTTCTGACCTTCTGGGTCTAGATATAAAAATGGACTGGGGGTTGCTAAGCACTATTGCCATAAGCTTTGGGACTATTTGGGAATGTACTGAATAATTGGCCTATTGGTAAGCTTTAGATGCACTTGATCTTTTGAAATATTAAAAATGAACTATTAATTGTTGAATGCTCAGTATGTTGCACAGATATTATGGTTTTTATTATGCACCGTGGTTATTGCACTTAGACTTTGCTTGTTTTCTGTGCTTAGAGCAAACATTTATTTGTTTGTGGGAAACGCTGTATGTAGATAAACGGACCATGACTAAACCAACTAAGAGCACATATTAACAGTATCTGCAAAGCCAAATACACCACACAGAAATTCAGGGAGGAAAAGTACTAGCTGGACAGAGTTCTCTACACACCTCCAAGTAGGAGTTAATGACAGAATAATACTCTGCAACAGTTCAATGCACAGAATTGATGTTCAGAATACAGAGTGTGCATGGCAGAGATCAGAATTCCAGATAAGACATCTGAAAATGCAGTTTGGAAAGAAGAATTACTTATTAACTCACATGAAATTAGCTGAAGGCCTTTTATCTGATGCAAAATTTAATTGAAATTATATTGGTGCTTAGCAGACACTATGGACAGGAAAAGAGAATTCAGGTGTATAATAATAAGAATATGACAATCCCATTACTGAGAGCTAAGTTTCCACTGCTCTAACTCATGAGTATTACATCTTTTGACAAGCCCATGTTTCTCATGCAGCGATGAGATGCTCTCTCCCATTTCCCCATGGAAACTTTACAAGCATAGATTCCATTGGGATAGAGAGAAACCAAGGGCCAAAGGAAGGCTCATGTTGTTCAATCTCATGTTCTGCCCTGTTTTTGTCTACTTTTAGGAATGTATGGGTGACAGGAACAGCTGGGCAGGGTGAAAAAGTGTCAATGCTGACTGCAGAAAGGGAAAGCTGGAGAGAAAGAGGATTCACATGGATCTTCACCTGTGCACTGCAATACTAGTCAACATTTTCAACGTGAATATAGGATATATGTGAAGAACAAACATGCCATGCCATGTCTCCTTAGACAGAATTTATGTAACATCCATTTATTTACACATATGCCGGTTGTGGAAACAATGGGCAGCTGATGGCCCCAAAATACTGTAGCTCTAAACCTCTATGCTCCCAATCTATAATTTATAACATTTTTATCATGCTTTTCCTCCTAGAAGCTCAGGGAGCCATACATGTCTCCTTTGTTGTATTATACATTCCAAGAATCCTAAGTAATAGATCAGCAGTAGGTTCCTTGCTTGAATAAGATTTGAACCCAGGTCCTCACCCCAACTCTTAACACTTTCTTTATTGCCCCAGACTGCCTCTGAAAATGGAGGTCTCTTATACTAACCCAAATCAAATTGCAGAACCCCTCTGTGAAATCTTGATAATATATTGAGACTATTAAACAGGGCCATATGCATACAGCTCCCTGATAGGGATCGTAACACAGACCAGTAGCAGAGTATCTCCTAACCCCAATGGAAGAGAGGCTGGGTTGAACTTAAGGGCAGTGCATAGTCAAGTCACCATTCTGAAACAAACAACCCACCATCTATTCCACAGGTGTGTTGTGTCAAAACAATCCTGTAGGACAGAACTGGGGAAATGGATCTGTCCAGCAGATTGAACCTCTCATTCTCCCACCCTTCAGTCAACTTTGACAGGCGAGTGGTCCCATCCACCTGTCAATCACCTCATGTCATAATGATGTCAGGTGACTGACATCTGTCAATGTTTAAAGTTGCTTGCCATAACTGCCAACCAGCTGGTTGGCAATCCCTGTGACCTCCTCTGAAAGTATACTTCCAGCCCCAATAAGTTGATTGGTACTGGAAGTGTGCTTACAAAGGGGCTCGCTCTGTTTCAAACCACAGTAGAGGAGGTAAAGGGCAGATTGTTCCAAGTACTTGCTGAATTGGGACCTAGGTAGCCTGGTCATAGAAGCCCAATGCCTGCTCTTTGTTCTGCATCCTCAACAGAAGGCTGAAGAGTTTGACTGAAGGTGCATAGAACAGGAATTTAAAGAAGCACCAGACTCTGGTCTCTAGGGAGATGAGCAGATACCAAAGCAGAGGTAGAGAAACTAGGAAAAATTCATAATCTAGGATCACAAGGGTCATCTAGTCCAACCCCCTGCAATGCAGGAAACTTTTGCCCAATATAGGGCTCAAACCCACGAACCTGAGAGTAAGAGTCTCATGTTCCACCCACTGAGCTGTCCCAGTGAGAAAGAAGAAGTAATGCTGGGACTTTGGAAGGCAATGCTACTATTTGCTCTTCTGCAACTTCAAGTGGCTTACCATGATGGAAGGAATTACCAGAGTAGAACACATTTAGCTCTCCACTAAAATTTCAATCCTGACAGTGCGATTCATTCCAGCTGTTTGGAATACCCATTGTCCATCTTAGCATACAGCTTATCAGAGTTCTGCTGTTCTCTTTCAAGGGCACGACTCCAAATGTTATTCACTGATGTGAAACCTGGGGGTGTCAAATCAATGGCTCATCCAGCTCAGTAACACATCTTTGGCACTGATTAGATCAAGTCAGTCATGTTGTTTTATCAGCATGAGTACCTCCATTTTTTACTGTTTACTCTAAGACTGGCAGTCCCTCTTAGGCTGTGTACACATGGTCATTTACTCTGACTCCAGTGTGCGTACACTGCTCACTTTAAAAAATCCATGTACACACGATGTTATCCAGGATCCAGAGTTATCTTGGAGTTTCTGGTGAAATACGGCATTTTGATGGGGGTTTTCCCTAAGCCAACATCAATGTAATTCAATCCTTATTCAAGTCATACTGAATCCCAGGTGTATACATTTTGGAAACTTTCCTTGATTTCTAGATTTCTGTTAGTGGAAATGGGGCAGGAAAAGCAACCAGGTGATTCCCTCAGGCAAAGAAATCACTGCCCAGTCTCCATCCACTGATATGCACAAACAGCGGGTCACGTCTATACACATCAACCCATGCTGATGACTACCATGACAGGCAAATTCAACATGAAAATCAGCAAGAAAAAAAAATGACCTTGCTGCATTTTAAGCCGGTAATGTGTGCATAGCCTTAATACACTGGATGTTACACAATGGTTAATTCTGTGTTTCATGTATGTGGTACAGTGGTGCCTTGGTTCTCAAATGCCTTGGTTCTCAAACGCTGAAAACCCAGAAGTAAGTGTTCTGGTTTTCAAACGTTTTTGGGAAGCCAAACATCCAATGCAGCTGTCAGCTATTGTTTCCGGGGCACCTGCACCAATCAGAAGCTGCGCCTTGGTTTTCAAATATTTCAGAAGTCAAACAAACTTCCAGAACGGATAGATCTTGGCGCTTTTGTTTTTGCTATTTATTTTGCATTTTTGTTTTTGAGGCCTTTTCAGTTAATTTGTTTTTGTGGCTGTCTGGAACCCAGTTCAGCTACTACTGATTGACTGATTGTGTGCCTGCGGAAATGAATAAAAGCCCCCCATCCAAACAATGACTATCATCAGTGCAGGCAAGAATTTTTTTTTTTTAATTCTTATCATCTACAATAATGTCTTATTTATTTTATAGTACAGTACATTGATAACTGCTTTCATTTTATGGATCAATGGTCTCAATAGATAGTAAAATTAATGTTAAATTGCTGTTTTAGGTGTTGTTTTTAAAAATCTGGAACGGATTAATCCGTTTTGCATTACTTTCTATGGGAAAGTGCACCTTAGTTTTGGAACACTTTGGTTTTGGAACAGATTTGCGGAATGGATTAAGTTTGAGAACCAAGGTACCACTGTACCACCCTTTCAGATACTGAAATATTACTATTTATTATTAATAAAAATATTATTTATTAGTGTTATAGCAATGTCAAAATGCATATTGCTTTGTGAAGCTCAAGAGGGCAGGTCTTTGTCCTTCTGTAACCAAGCCTAAGTACATGTGATTAAAATTAAAGCTGGGGAAAACAGGGGGAGAATACGCTATTGTTTTAGTCAGAACTTTGGGCTACAGCATGGGGATTAATGGTTAGTGCCACAGGCTTGAACAGATTGAACAGATAGGCTCCCAGTCATGCTGCATATGGTTGCACAGAAGCCTGTCTGCAGGGTGAGGCAATTGACCGGGGGGGGGGATTAACATCACTCAAGCCAAGTGCTATAGCAGATACATTCAGAAATATGAAGATATCAAAAAACCAAAATTTTATCTAGGGCATTGGTTTGAGTTCAGCATGGAATTTTTAGCAAATGAATTTGGCAGTGCAGCCCTAGGCAAGTTTACTCAGACGTAAACCCTACTGTACTCAGTAGGACTCACTCCTAGGCAAGCTGGTAGTCTGAATCACAAACACACACACATTTCAAAACAACTCAAGGGTATTCCATAAGTTGCTTGTGGGGATATGTCAAAGTAAGGCTTTGGTGCCTTGATGGGATTTCTGGAACAGAAGCGGGTAACAGTTTGCCTTTGACAAAGTCAAGAGGAGATCCTGCAAGAGTTTTTTCTGTAATCATTTATACCACAGATCAATAGAAGCTCTTTTGTAAATCAACATCCCACTTGACATTCTATTACAAGTAGTGCTATCACCTGTCAGTAGATGGTGGCAGGAAGTCACACTCCCTCCATTCAAGGGAGCTTGGCTTACACTTATAATTGGAGTAAGTGTGCCTCTGAAAAATTGGATAGTGTGTTCATATTGGTTAATGCAGCCTTCTCCCAACCTAGCGGCCCTCAAGATGGTTTGGCTTCCATCATCCCCGATTACTGACCATGCTATCTAGGGCTCCAACTTAAAATATCGGGAGCTCCAGATTGGCGAGGGCTGAGTTAATGCAACACTTCAAAGCAAATTTACTAATTCTTACCTCTGTAAAAGGGACGCGGGTAGCACTGTGGGTTAAACCACAGAGCCCAGGGCTTGCCAATCAGAAGGTCGGCAGTTTGAATCCCTGCGACGGGGTGAGCTCCCGTTGCTCGGTCCCTGCTCCTGCCAACCTAGCAGTTCAAAAGCACGTCAAAGTGCAAGTAGATAAATAGGTACTACTCCAGCGGGAAGGTAAACGACGTTTCCGTGCGCTGCTCTGGTTCGCCAGAAGCGGCTTAGTCATGCTGGCCACATGACCCGGAAGCTGTACGCCAGCTCCCTCAGCCTATAAAGCAAGATGAGCGCCACTACCCCAGAGTTGTCCACGACTGGACCTAATGCTCAGGGGTCCCTTTATCTTTACCATTGTAAAAAGCAGGGCTGCTAATTCATTTGATTCTACTTGAATTTCCACTGAGATTCTTCAAGTATTAACTTAAAGACCAGAAGATTCTAGGAGTTTCTAAAGGAAAAAGATCAAGGAACCATAAAGCATATGAAGTTTTTGCTGGCTGAAGTCTATTGACTAAGGAGGGTTGGCAGGGTCATAGGGGCAAGTTCATTTCAACTCTGTGAAACATCAGTTTTGTTTTGTTTGTCACTAGACTGGTTTGCAATCCATCTCATTGAATAATTCATGGTGTGGATCTTCATGTGGGTATTGTACTGTCGGAATTTCTAACATACTCCACTAATCTATAAATACCAACTATAAATGTTCTGAGCTGGTAACTTTTATGGCTGCGAGGATATTTCTCTCCCTCTCCGCCACTCTTCGTTGGAGGGATACACTGTAGATTTTTTACTGCCTCTCTTTTACTAACACCAAATGCTACAAACATTAGTGTTATTAACATATACATTAGCTTGAGCTGATTTCTTCCTCCAGCTGCTGTTCCACGTTCCGATGAGAGGCTGCAGCAGTGAATCAGATAACACTAATGACTGAGTTAATGAAGTTCCTGCAGTGGAATGTGCCGCTTGGAAAGGGGTATTGAAAGCATATCCAATACCCTTGAAAACTCAAAATGGTCTTCTTCATTTACTTCCTTTGCTTTCTGGCTTGCACCTCTTCTGGACCAGGACTCACAATAAGCAAATGGCTTTGAGGACGGGGAGAAGAGCAGCAACTCTCCATTCCAAAAATGCACAAGTGAAAAGAGAATTCGAGTTAATTAGGAAACCGATTCCAAGTGGACACCAGCCAATTCCAGTCCGCCCTGGATCGAGCTGCCAAACCTTTGCTTGCCTTTCATCAAAACTTCCTGCTCCTGTTTTCTTGTTTTGCTTTAAAAAAATTAGCTCACTTTTAGTAACCTTCTTAATAGATCCTCTCTTCTTTATTACACATAGCCCAGATCCTATTTCTGCATTTTAATTAAAAACAAGAGCTTCATAACTCAGACAGAATTTGTTTTAACTGCTCGCAGGGGGAGGTGGGGCAGGAAGAAAAGAAAACTAAGCCGAGTGAATGAACGGATAGGAATTACAGGGATTGCCACTGCCTCCCCAAGGCAAGGCGGTTACAACAAATCCAAGCCACCTTGCTAAGCCATCCCCATCACACATTCCATCAGCTCCAGCTGCTTAAAGCTCTGTTTCATCCCAGCAAGCCCTATCAGTCATAGAAACTAAATGCCTGGTACTCAGAGGCAATGTGCCTCCTTACCTTTAGGATGAAGTGAGCTCTCATTAACACATGCATCCCTGTACTTTTCTGTGCACAGGTGCAAGGTGAGGGCATAGCCTGCTGCAAGCTGGACCCCCACCTCAAATTTGCTCACAGCCCTTGGTTGCCCGTTAACACCCCACCTTCTCAAAGGAAGGGACACCTTTTCTTGGGGGAGAGATGGCAGTGCCTTAGGCCCAAATCAGTTCTTGATGGAGCTCCTTAACAACAAACGACATTCAGGAGTTCCTACTGGGAATTCTGCAACTTGACGCCCCAAATCCTGAACAGGAAGAGATAGCTCTCCATGCATCTGTGGGAGAGGTCTTGTTCGCTGCCCCCTTCCATTCCCAGAGATTATTTTTGTTTGCAACTGGAGAGGAAAAAGGAGGAGGGGGAGGAGAATCAGAGGGCAGCATCAGGCAGGCCAGCTGCTTGGGGCTTTCACCTAGAATAATCGAAAAGTCCCATGCAATTCTAATGGGAGCTGCATTGTAACCATCCATCCCTATTTAGGATAAACACAGGGGAATGTTGTTGCCTTGTTTTAATGCTTCCTAGAAGTGTTTGACTGACCAGCCATAAAGGCACAGTGCTGAACTAGTAGGCGATTTGGGCTCCAAGCTCTAAACAGCAAAGCCCCAAATCATTTCTCTTTCCTGATATTAGTACTGCTTCTGGAATAATATTTCTTGTCAAGCCATGGTATGAAATGTTCTGAATGGCTCTTCTCTCCCTGTAGACTTTTTTTAAGTTTGCAGTGACTAAAAGGGAAAAATAAATTCCCACTGCAATGATGCAAACATGTGTTCTCTTTGCAAAGCATAATTAACAAAAGATTCGCTACCACAAGATGTGGTCCTTAGCTTTGACACACACACACACACACACACACACACACACACACACACACTATTAAGACATATTCAAAAATAAAAGGTCTATTGACAGCTATTGTTCAACTGGGAGTTCAATGTTCAGAAGCTGTACGATCTGGAGACCAGATGATGATGATCATCGTTATTTCTAAAGGGATTTTGTATTTATAAACACAGTGGGACATTATACAAACAAAGAGGTTTCACAATAGTAACATAACAGAGATAGCAGTAGCTATACATTACAACCTCTCCCACCAGCCCTTCTCTCTTAGCTCTCACACAAAAGAAAAAGCAGGAAAGGCAGACAACTATCAAGGAGGTTCTGATGCCAAGTAGCTCAAGAATTTCTCATCTTGAAAACCGTAACTGTCTTTGTAACTGTGTTGGAACATAACCTTGATCAATATAGTGTGAAAATAAAATGAAACTCTGCAATGGTTCATAATATGTGTCCAGGCTGTCCAGTCCTATTATTGTCCATAAATGATGGGTTAATTATCCAGCTACTGCTATAGTCCAAACTTTGCAGTACTACAGAGACAAGTCCAAATCTTTCAGGTTCTTCCAAAGATGAGCTATTGATAAACGTGCTGCCTTTATTACAAAAGACAACACTTCATTGGATTTAGTGTCCAAGTTTGGACCTTCAAAGACAGTTAAACCCAACTGCAGAGTTAATGCAATATAGTCTTTCAAAATTGTAGTTATTTCTTGGGATACGTTTGTCTGGAACAATGCCACCATTGGGCATAGACAAAGGTGGATAGAGTTCCCTCTGAAGCCACAGCTTCTCTGAAAATCAGGGGTAGACCTCTAGGAAGATGGGGGAGAGCTGCACTGGTGTCCAGAACCCGTGGCCAGTATCACCTTCATCCCCTGCTTCCAAAGGCATCTGGCCTGTTGTTGTTGTTGTAACAAAACTAGATAGACCTTGCTGTCTACCACCAAGGATCTTCTTTATGCCGTAATCCAGCAATCAAACCCTGAATTTCCACAATCCTACCTGTCACATTAATTAAAAAATGGGGGGGGTGAGAAGAGCCCTACTTGAGGATATTAAAGATCTATCTAGGCAAGGGGTCTGCAACCTTTAAAACAAAAAGAGCCACTTGGACCCGTTTCTGAAGAAAAAAAACCTGGGAGCCGCAAAACCATTGCGACATTTAAAGCAAATATATCTCCAGAGCCGCGATCTGACAGAGGGCGGGACTGTGACGTCGGAACGGTGCGTGACTAACGCACGCACTGCCCCCATGTGACGTCACAGCCAGTACAGCGTCCACCACAGTGGGGAGTGTCGGGGCGCACAATGCGCCTCCTCCCCTCGCTAGTATCCGCCCCGGAGCCGCGGCAAAGGAGTAAAAGAGCCACATGCGGCTCCGGAGCCGCGGGTTGCAGACCCCTGATCTAGGCCAACATCCTACCCTCTACAGTGGTCAACCAGGTGCCTATTGGAAGCCCAGAAGCTGAGCATGAGGATAAACAGACTGTTGCTTCCCAGACTGTTGCTTCCCAGAGAGTTGTTCCTTGTGGTCTTCAGCAACTGGTATTCAGAGGCATACTGCCTCTGATCCTGGAGGTTGTCCATAGCCAACATGATTAGGAGCCATGGATAGTTCTGCCCTCCATGAATTTGCCTAATGCCCTTTTAAAGACACCTGACTTGGTGCCCAGGATCCTTTGCACTGTGGGAATATAATATATTTCTCTTTCTAGATTCCTCTCCACACAGAGAGATTATCCCCCCACCCCTTATTCATTTTAACTGTCTCCTCAAGCAATAGTTTCCAGAAATCCTGCAAAGAATGGCAAAGCAATCATGCCTACTCTCTTTCAGTCATGTTGGATTGTCCAGGAGCTCTCATTGGGAGGGAAGTGGGTTCAATGCCCATGCCAAGTTCATGCTAATCAAGACAACCAATCCATCACTACCTATGAACTTGTTTGCCTACATCCTTAAGCATCCCTTATGAAGAACATGTGTTCTGGCACCACCTGGCAGACAATGAACTATGCACGGCACCAGGGCTGATCCTTCCACCAACTAGAGCTTCAGAACCTCCATAGGTCCCCAAACTCCTGACCATGGTCTTCAAGGCAACCCCCCTCACACACCTTTTTCATTATAAGAATCAATTTGTACAGGTGATTTAAGAGCTTTCTTGCCTTTAATACAGTGTACAGTGTTCACTGAATAAAGAGTCACTACTGCATATGTTTGAAATTGTGTAGGCATATGAGAAACCAAGAAGAACACCTCTGAAATCAAGCACGTAGCAGTTTAAGGAGAAAATAGGAAAGAAGCAAAACATCACAGGAATAAACCACAGTAGTATACAGTGAATATGGCAACGAGAAAGTCACTGAAAAGCTCTCTTAAGAGAAAAACCTCACAGTTTTTCAGCAGCAATCATGTTATAATAAAGTCCACCATCCCCCCGCTCCCCAGTATATCACTCTTCCAGCAGCGAAGTCACTGATTTTCACAGCTATTGCAAAGGAAGGAAAAAAAGGTATATAGTCCTTTTGGCAGTAGCAATCTACAGTATGCAGAAGCCACCAGAGTGACTTTATCGAATTACCTACTCTATGGGTTACTGTGGGGAACAGGGGAAGTAGAAGACAACACACTGATGCATTTATTTTTTCAGAATGATGGAAGCAGCTACAAAAGTAAAAAAGAGATCTCATAGAATTGTAGAGTTGGAGGAACCACAAGGGAGATCTATGCATTTAAATTTCAGAATACGTTTTACTTGCAGCTTTCTGTGTTTACCATGATAAGATGATAAAGATATTTAAAGCGGCAAAGGTCAGCTGCTTATATAATATCAGAAAACGGGATTTTTATTAATTTTAGCTGAATTAAGTGCACACACTTTTATTACCATTTTCATCATGGTTATTGAACTTGTGCGCTTTCCAATTATGATGCAGTTCAATGCTATGGCTACTGAACTAGTCACTGAAAGCAAAAATTCCCAGTTTTTCACTTGGCAGCATTTGTACATTCAGACTGGCCTAACCTGATACTTCAGCTTTGTATTTACGAGGAAATGTTGAAAGCTACCCTGAGATTTAAAATGTCTCATAATAATTGTAGAACCGCACAAGGCAACACACACACTTGCATGTGAAATGGTATTATCCTTCACTAGAGGGACTCCCCATTGTAAACCAGTACCGTACTTTTCTGTCTGTAAGACACCCCCATGTATAAGACACCCCCTATTTGGAGGGACTAAAATTTAAGGAAATGGGGGGGGGAGAGAGAGATGGCTCAAAGTTGTTGAGCTTACCCGCCAGACTGACAATCGCTGCCACCCGCCAATCAACTGCCCACTTCCCACAGTGACAGCCAATCACCAACAGACTCTTCCCCAGCTGAAAATCACAAACCCGCCTGAGAAAAGCTGTCCACTGACGCATCCCAGAACAGCAGCCGCCAATCACGGCAGCAGCAACCAATCCATAGCAGTCCTTGCTGCAGAAACCAATCACCAACCCAATTAGAGCAGCAGCAGCAGCCAATACAAAGAAGCCCTTCTAGCAGCCAACAATCACCCACCAAATTGTCGCTGAAAAGTTCCTGCTTGCAGCTGCAGCCAATCACCTGTCCACCCCATTCACCATCCATGTATATGATGAGGCATGTTTTTGAACATTGTTTTAGAGTAAAAAAAACTTGTATTATTCACTGAAAAGTATGGTAATATGTTTGGGGTATTGTCATCATTTCATACATTCCTTCAGGAATCTTAATCCTAACTATGTTTATGTGGAAGGAAATACCACACAACCTCTACCACTTCTTAGAGGAAATTAGGGCTGGATCTAGACACGTCAAAGAAGCAATTACTATATTTACTGTGTATAACACGCCCCCGTGTATAACACAACACCTATTTTTTTGGACTCCAAACAAAGAAATCCCCCCATATGCACTATCCGTGTATAAGATGACCCCCAATTTTAAACTTGAAAAAATAGGGGAAAAATACGGTCTTATACAAGGAAAAATACGGTAAGTTAAACACGTTGTAAACTCATGCAGGGAAATCCGGTAGGGAAAGATGGGACTCTACAGCACCATCTGGTGTCAGAGTGTTATAATTGCATATACAACGCATATTAAAATGCTTTTTCTTTACCAAACTTGCTGAGTTAGGGTTGCCATATCTTGAAGACCAAAAAACAAAAAGGATGCGGATGGGGGGAGTCTTGGCAAGTTAGGGAGTCTAACAGAGCCAAAGCAGCTAGCTCATTCCATGCTCATGTATGCAGCTTGCAAAGCAGTCCAGAAAACACACACAGAGACTCCTTCCCCACCACCACCGTAACACCTTTTTTTGCTAAGGAAAATATTCCCCACAGATGCAATTTTTACATTTTAAGCAGAGGAATGGGGACAGAGAGTTGGAGGATCCTCTTGGTTTGATGGTGATGGGGGAAAGCCCTGGCCAGATGACCCCTGCCCCCGCTTTTCTTTTTTGCAAGGATTCTGAACAAGCGAAGAATGGGGTTCTTTCCTGTGCCTCCCCCTTCCCCTGTCTCTCCAGTGGCTCTCCAGTGGCTGGCAAATGTGAGCTTCAGGCTGCACTACCTGCAGAAAGAGCTCTGTGAATCAGAACCACCGCCCTCCTACTCATCCTCCTTGCAGGGAAGCATGGGAAAAGAGAAAAGACAGGTCCCTTTATCTCTTGCAGTGCTGCATCCAAACAACACTCCTTACTAATAAGTGATTCCTCCAAGACTTCAGACTTAAGCACCACTTATTAAAAACACACACATACACCCCTTGGTCCTTTGTCAAAGAATATAAATCACATCACACTTCCGTATCAAAATCCAGTATTGGTTTCTTTAAACAAACCAACACACTTTGAGCTGAAGAAGTGTGCATGCACACGAAAGCTCATACCAAGAACTAACTTAGTTGGTCTTTAAGGTGCCACTGGAAGGAATTTTTTATTTACACCTTGAGCAGTTTGAAATGTTACATATCACCCTGTGAGACATACAGGTAATCAATGGTGCTTATTGGTAACAAGGAAAAATACTGTTTGGAAGAAATGGGGGAGCAGACATGTTTCAAATAAGACATTTTATTATGAAAAGCAGCCAGTTTGAATTAATGTTGGTACAGCGCAATATGAAACAATCGTTGATATTCAACAAAGTTTTATTCAGAGTAGAAATTAATGAACATGGCTAATTTCAACAGATACACTCTGAGTAAAACTTTGTTGAATGTCACCCAGTCTACTAGAACCAATAGGTTTGTATCTCTCATTCATCTTCAGTTTACAGTACTTTTTAGATTAATCTAAAATGTGTTGCAAATACAAATGTTTCTTTATGTAGCTGTCTGTCTGGGCTTAACTTCTCAGTGTTGCTCCTGTTCGCTCATTACCATGTAATGAACGATCAGATGAATTAGCTATTTCCTTTCTCAGTTCATGCTAGAATAAAATGCTTATACGCTAACACATCTCCTCTTCTAGAATTTACACCATTTGATAAGAAAGCTTGCGTTAAACATTTAAGCTGGTCCTATACAATTTAAGCTGGTTCTGTACAATTTAGCCTGCACTAACAAATTATAGTAAAACAATTATATTCAGCTTCTGTGTCAATAAGGTTAGAAATGAAGTTCTAACCATTTGAAGGCAGCATTACCATGTTCCTATAGCTCAGTATTACTAAATTCCTGTAGCTATCTCAGAAATATAGGAGTGGAGAGCAGGGTCTGATAATGCTGGGCTTGGGCTCCAAGACTTCACCCCCTTCATCAAAACATAGGCTAGTTTTTTACCCTCATCCCTGATAGTAGCATGGGCTGTTTTCGAAGGCTGTACAAAACAGCATTACCAATTTTATAGAATTCCACTCTGCTTCCTTTTCAGCCTCTCAAATCCTCCCGCAAACCCACCATCCATTTTCTGAAATGAAACACAAACTACAAAGCTGAAATATCTCAGGAAGACATCGCACAGGAATTCTAATGCTGGATTCTCTGACAAGCCCAATTTGCTATCATTATGGAATCAAGCTTCAAAGGAAACACTGAAGCTTGTGGGGTCAGTTTCAAATCCACACACTGAAATAAAGGAAAGCATGTTCACGTCTATTTCAATTGTCAAGTGGCAGTTAGGCTCTGCCTTATTGCTTGAGGTTCATGGCACAATCAAGCTCCAAACCAGATGAGAGACTCACCTTTCAATATCAGCATCATACAATGGAATGCATGAATGCCCATATTTAATTCCTCAAGGACCCATAAAATCACACAGCCTCTGCCACTTTTTGGAGGAATTATGCCATTCCCCTTCCCACATCCAACTCTTGATAAACTTCTGAGATTTCTTGCTGCCAGTCTTTCAAAGGTTGCTCCTCCCTCTACTTGCTTGCTTTACTTATTGTCCTTTTCATTTTAATTAGGATTTTTGAAATGAACAGGAAGGCAAACAGTATTAACAAGGGAATTGGGAGAAAAATATGCACTAAAAGTAAGTTAACATAAACTTTGATCTTTGCTTATTCTAATTATACTTTTCACAGTGTCATGATGACACAGCATAGAGTTGAAGAGATACTGTCTCCAATATCATGTCTCTCTGAAGTTAAGAATTCCACAAAATTACATATTTTTTTCTGGTGTAATTCAGGGTCTTTGCTCCTTCATCTATATACTTAATAAAATTAGCTAAATCAATAAGAGGGGCAAGCAAAATAATCAAGGGGATGAACCAACTCCTCTTTGAAGAAAGGCTGCATCATTTGGGACTTTTTAGCTCAAAGAAAAGGTGAAATAGAGGTGACATGATAGAAGTTTATAAATTTACGCATAACGTGGAGAAAGCAAATAGAGAAAAGGTTTTATCCCTCTCTTATATTACTATATCTCATGGACATCCCAATGAAGCTGACTGTTAGAAGTTTCAGGACAAATAAAAGCAAGGAGAACATAGATAAACTATGGATAAACTCACTTCCACAAGAGGCAGTGATGGCCTTGGATGGTTTTATAAGAGGTTTAGAAAAATTCATGGAGGACATGGCTATCAATGCCTATGGGCCATGTTAGTTATGTGCTACCTCCACTGTTGGAGGCAGTATGCTTCTGAATGCCAATTATGGGAATCACAGCTGTGTTATGTCCTCTTACATTCAGGTCCTGCTTGCAAGCTTCCCACAGGCATCTAGTTGGCTGCTGGGAGAAGAAGGAGGCTGGGCCAGATGGGCTGTTGGCCTCATCCAGCAGGATCTTCTTATATCAAACCAAACTTGATAAAACGTGTCCATTTTGACTTATTAAAATGAAATTTTAGGATGAGCTTTTCTGACATAGCCAGAAGTTATGCTTCACCATAGGTTTTTTCCAAATACTTCCAAAAATGTGCAATGGTCAGTCTTGTTGCCATCGGCAGATAACCAATTAATTCTTTATTTACGCAGTCTTCATTTCACATCCTTTTCTGATGTCTGACCCATAAGAAGAAGAAGAAGAAGAGTTTGGATTTGATATCCCGCCTTTCACTCCCCTTCAGGAGTCTCAAAGCGGCCAACAATCTCCTTTCCCTTCCTCCCCCACAACAAACACTCTGTGAGGTGAGTGGGGCTGAGAGACTTCAGAGAAGTGTGACTGGCCCAAGGTCACCCAGCAGCTGCATGTGGAGGAGCGGAGACACGAACCCGGTTACCCAGATTACGTGACTACCGCTCTTAACCACTACACCACACTTTATTTTTTATTGTTTTTGTTGTTGTTATGCTTTATTGTTGTTAGCCGCCCTGAGCCCGGCTTCGGCTGGGGAGGGCGGGATATAAATAAAATTTTTATTATTATTATTATTATTATTATTATTATTATTATTATTATTATTATTATGTGGTGCTTCACAGTTGCACAGCCAGGCTCTGTCTGTTCCTACCGATTCACTCCATCAAACTTCAAGAATAGAGATGAAATAAGAATGCCCACCATGTAGCAATATCAGGAATAAAAATGGCTAGCAGGACCAACCAGGGAACCAGTGAAGGCAAGGGTGTGATGCTCCCCCCACATTAATGAAACTCCACCCCAGCCAAGTAGGGGTTCCTTTAAAAAGAAAAGAAAAAGCCACATTTCAAATCCAGTGTCATATAAAAGAACAGAGATGCCATTAGAAAAAGAAGAGGCTTCTGCTCACAATGAACAACATGCTTCTGGAGCTGTGCAGTCTCCTGCAAAGGAATAAGTCGAGGTGTTGCAGAGAATGACAAACTATGTGGGTAGTTTGCCCATCCTCTTTACATACTTTCAGCTGCGTGTTCAAATGAGGAACTCAACATGCAGGCACACAATTCATGCACAATTCACAAGGAATATGAAAAGCATGAACAATTCAAACTTCAACCATTACTTCTTTTCTGCAGCCTTTGAAGCCCATCATGGCTGACCATGGAACTGAAAACCTGCCACTTGGAAAATCCAGCTCAGCTGGCCTTGTTGAAATGGTGCATGAAAACGGCAGTGGTGTTCAGGCTGTTCAAATGACACTGTGGCGGCCTGGGCACTTAGTTTCAGTGTACAGCATAGATACAAAGGGATTATAAGCTCATATCCATTCTAGTGACAGGCAACTACTACACAGGTGCATTGTGGTGGAATTTTCAATGACTGCCATGAGAATATATGATCCTGGTCTTGATCGCAAAATATTAAAACTTGGCCTTTTATTTAGGAAATAAAGTAACAGTTTCAAGCTAGAAAACTGATGAAGCTTTCATGCAAATATGCAACCAAAACTTGTAAACAAAGCATAAGACTTCATTCAGCTTTCTCCACCTACAATACCTTCAGAGTCCATTTCTGTATTTATCGTTTAACCAAATTGGTGTAATAAACTCTGCCCCTTGGATACAACCAGAAACCTCTTTCAATTTAAAATGGAATAACAGGTGCAAATGAACAAAGAAATTGGTTCACAGAGCATACAAAATGAGTGCTGCACAGAATTCTGGGTTATAGCAAGTTTATGGGATATATAAATTAAGCCAAACAATTTCCTTCAGACCTCTTGCTCTGGGAAGGCCAAAGCCATTTCTGTGCATTTTTTGAATTTCACAGAGCAAACTGCATTCTCATTCTCCATTAAGTTCCAACTGTTCCAGAGAGCATAAAAGATGAAGAATGAAAGAACGGTAGCTTCTTACTACTTATGGTTTTACTTAGCAGTCTGTTTCCACCGGCTCAAAATGTATGCCTTTTCTTCTACTCACTGTATCAGTAACAGATGCCAATCTTATTCAATTAGCCTCACAGGATTCCTTTTATAAGCCAATGTCCTCAGATATATAAAACAGAGCATTTCTGTAGCGGTCAACTACTTTTCCCATTGAAAGTGTCAATCACACTGTAGAAGGGAGGGATCTCATGTCTAGATACTCAAAGAAAAAGAGAAAAACAATTTATAGGTAAAGAAATTGCTTTCTCGGTTGCTTCAGGTGCCTCCCTCTATGGGAAATGGCAAGCAGTCATGATTAGCTTCTTGTCACTTAGAAGTGGGCCTGCATTAGCCATCACATCCATTAGATGTAACTCCTAGACTTTGATTCCACTGCCTCCTTGAATATTTCATACCACCTCCAAAATGGCCACCCTAGCTCCACTAACTGGATGTGAAATCCTCAAAACCACAGGTCCTTAAGCACTGAAAAGACAACAGACCACTTGCCAATATTATGTCACACTAGTCTGCAGTTCTCATCAAATCCTCATAAGAAGGAAGCCTCGTTGAAATCAATGGGACTTACTTCTGTGTAGAAAGGTGTGCAGTTTGCTTATTATTTTTTGTACTTATAGCCCACCCTTCACCAAATGGTGCCACAGTGGATTACAAAAGTCTGCCAGTTAAAACAAATACAATACATTAAAGTAATAAAAATAATGCTACGGAACAGCCCACAGCAAAATAACACAACAGCATCACAGAACCACAGCACCCAGCAATGCAGGAAGAGGAATGACTTCTGCACAGCCCAAGGCCTTTGTAGTAAAGAGGGCAGTCTTGACCAATCATCTAAAAGCGCACAGATCAAAGGGGAAGTTATTCCTAGGGCTGAGCTTTCCTAGGGCTGAGCAAGACACACCTCAAAGGGGAAGTTATTCCTAGGGCTGAGCTTTAGGTCCCTTGAAATAACCCAATATTCACTTTTTTGTTTTTAAAAATGTCAAATTATAATGTAATACTTCACAAATTAATCCAACAGAGCTACTGATCATCACCTGAGGCTTTTCTTTGTGTGCCCCCTCCGTGAGACGTCCAGAAGGTAGCAACACTGCCTTTTCTGCAGTGGTTCTCCATTTGAGGAATGTTCTCCCCAGAAAGCCTCACCTGGTGCCTTCATAAGATATATTTTGACACCCGGCAAAAACATTCACCTTCATCTATGGCTTTTTAAACTCCGGGGCAGGGGTGGGGTATTGTTTTGTTTGTTATCATGTTATATATGTTATATATTTTTGTGTTTTTATAGTGTAAACTACTCTGTGACTTTTGGATGAATTTAATCTTTGGATAAATTAAAATAGCAATACTAATACTAAGGCACCAGCTGTAATAGTTCAAGAGCTGAGAGAAAATGTGGTGGATGTATGTTACAGAGAGCGTGCTTGTTTTTGCAAGTGATTACCAGAGAAAATTATGACTTTCCACAAGTTATTCAATGGAACCACAACAGTTAGCTACTGACAAAGGAAAGCCATTAGACTCTAAAGCAAGGTTTCCCAAAAGAATGTGCCAGATTATCAGAGACAAATGGACTTCATTTAAAAAACGCTTTGCTAAGGTGAGAAAAGTCAGTGTGAGAAAGGTTCTCCTCTCCTTGCACGGGAAATAAGCTTGCTGCCCTGGTTTAAGGCACCAAGGACAATGCAACCAGCAAGAAGCCCAATTATTTTCCCTTTTATTGCCCATTTGCTTCACAGCAGAGTTAAAAGCTGGATGACATTTGCCCTTCTGCACTGCACAATCTTTTAACAGAGCCTCCAGGCATCCCGTCAGCTTCCTTCTCTTCCAAACCCTCCACCTTTATATTCTTGAAGCAGCGATGCAGGGCCTAAGTCTGAGATACTGATCAAGACACTGGGATAATGTGCAGTTAAGTTTTGGCCGTCTACTCTTTCAGATATCGCTAGCTTAGCAGCTCCTCAGTAGCAAAGAAAAAGAAAAAGAAACATTCCACTGCATGTTCTCAGCATCAGAAACTCCAACAAAAGCAGAGTGACTGATCACTAATGCCTGAGTTCAAGAAGCCAACTTTGCATGCTGGGATATACCAGATGTACTGTGCTTGGTTTGACTGTGGCAAGCTCTGCTACCAAGCTCCGAGGTGCCAAGACAACAAAGTGATATTTGTGATGGCTCATCATAGATGACAGAGCCACACACTGGCAGAGAAAATTCCATGGCTCCATTAACCCATTCCACAGCCATAAAACCTTTGCTTTCCTGTGAAGTGCAGAAAGGATTTTAGCAAGTTTTACAGGAAGGAGAACATCTGTTTCTTCTAGCCAGTCTGCTTTGCAAGTCTTTTCCAGCCAGTGTGGATGTGGGGAACTTTTGACTCTCCAGATGCTGCTATACTACAATTTCTATCCACCCCAGCAAACATGGCAAGTGGGCAGGGATGATGGGAGTTGTAGAGCAGGGGTGGCCAACTCCCGAGAGACAACGATCTACTCACAGAGTTAAAAACTGGCAGTGATCTACCCCCTTTTGGGGGGTTCGGGTCAAAGTTGTTGAGATTTTTTTAGGGAGAAAGAAAACCCTGCTTTTTAGGAGTGCAGGGGAAAGTTGTTGAGCTTCTTTTTTTAGGGGAGTCAAAGTTGATGAGTTTCTTGGGGGGGGGGACCCAGTGATCTACTGGTGATATACCACAGATGTCCAGTGATCTACCGGTACATCACGATCTACCTGTTGTAGAGGATCATCTAGGTGGTCAAAGTCTCTCTACACTTGTAGGTACAGCTTGAAACTAGTGCTGAGGAAACCCAAGTCTTAATCTCTCCTCTGTTATGATGTTCACTGGGTAAGCCTAACTTACTTCACAGGGTTGTTGTAGGGATAAAAGGGAGTGGATCACATTGGTCATTTGGCTGGGAATGATGGGAGCTAAAGTCCAACAACAAGGGGGGGGGCAGGTTCCCCACATGTTCCTTGGACAAGAGGAATAATATAAATGCAATAAGGAAATGAATAACATAGTTCACGCAACACAGTTCAGTTGGCAGGCTAAGTCTATGCATGTTTATTCAGAAGCCAGCCCTTTTGTTCATTAAGACCTATTCAAAGATAAGTGTGTGTAGCGTTCATTATTATTTCCAATCTGTACCCCTTGATACTGCAGCAGGCCATTTATATCTATATAAAAGTAGATCTAGAAAATTAAACATAAACTAAAACATTGTGGAATGCAAAATCAATTATTTTAGGCCTGTGGGAACACAGAAGTAATTGCTGAATATAACGGCAGCAAAATATGCAAGCTTCTAAGGCATTCGTCTTCATATCTGAAGACTCATCTAATCTGCCTCAACAGGATTAGTTCCAAGGCACTTAGCTTGCAACATTTATACTGTCGTCCAGCTCTCTTAAATTCGGTGGAAGTTTTGTCACTGGCTTTAATGTGAGCAGGATTGCACTCTTAATCATATTCTTCAATCCATCACAGTAATACATAAATCTTTTCAAACTTTTGTGTTGAGGGGCCTCATGATCAGTGTTTTGGCTGCTCAGAAGTCAGCAGTCGTTCAACCTTACTCATTCAAGTGCAAAAGTCACCTTTAAATTAGATACGTTGTTGGAACACGCCATTCAAAAGACTTCAGATATGAGGCAGACAAAAGCTATAATCACAGCCAAATATTAGGCAGTGGTTTGCAGAGAGACAAGACAGAACACATGAGCCTAGCCAGAGAGCAGAAAGTTCTAGTGTTTTCCTCTTGTCTGTAGTTCTGTGTTTCCCTCAGTCCAGTTTCAAGGCTGAGTGACAATGGTCAGTAATGTCTTCCATCTTGGCCTGCAAACTGCAGTTGGGCAGAAATTTAGCAGCATCAGGAGAGTTGCGTGGGGCATGGACCCGAAGGAAAACGGAAGGGTCTGGCATGAGGTCTTAACATTGGATGCAAAGCAATACTGTAGGCCAGAGATGGGGAACCTGTGACCCTCCAAATGTTTTGGCTCTCACTCCCATCAGCGTCAGCCAGCATTGCCAACAGTTAGGGATGATGGGAGCTACAGTTCAACATAGTTTTCCAATCCCCACCCTATCGATATATTGGGTATTGCCATAATTTTAGCCTCACTGTAAAGTCTCTTCTTCCTCCACCAATTGCATGCTGCATGCAGCTGTCTGCAAAGAAATCCCAACATGCAAGCCAACAATAGTCTGTGTGGACTCCATACAATCCGCACGCCTGTGCAACCAGTTGTTCCCATCATGGAAGATCATGCGACTGGGTTTCTTTACAGACAACTGAGCAAAACACACAGTTGTTGGAGGAGGAAGAAACAACAACACTAAAGCTGTGGCCCTACTCTAGATTAAACAAGGTAATGCCCTACATACAAGTAATGCAAAAATAGGAGTCCTAGTCTCCCAGGATTGATGTGAAGCTTTGTTTATGGGTCATCACATAATGATAAAGATATTCCTCCATCTAAATTGAGTACATTGCATATAAATGAACCCACAACATTGTTCTGACTAGTACACAGCAGACTGCCCTCCCCCTTCTCTAACTTTTTCCATCAAGCAATTAAAGCTATTTGTAAGTGAGCAAAGTTAATTTAGAAATTATAAAATTAAGGCTAATGGACTCAATTATCACCAACACACAGGTCAGTGCCTGTGGCAATTTTTGTCCCCTTGCTTTATTTGAAAGTTTAGCATAATAATGAACTCCATCACACATTGCTATTAGCATTGTAAATCCTGAGATTATTTTTCCTGCCCCTTTGTGAACCCCTTTGAATTGTCATAGGAGGAGTCAGTTTTTCCATTATGACTGCTCATGTTTGTTGCAGAAGGGTTGTAGTACAAACTAAGGAATAGAGGAATGAGCATCTGTAAAATCAGGATTGTCAGAATATCTATAGCAGGGCTGGGGAGTCCGTAGCCCTCTGAATGTTTTTGGATTACAGCTGCCATCACTCCTGACCACTGGCCTTGCTGGCTGAAGGCAATGGGAGTTGGAAGCCCCAAAACATCTGGAGACC
This sequence comes from Podarcis vaucheri, assembly GCF_965113315.1. Classification (NCBI taxonomy): domain Eukaryota; kingdom Metazoa; phylum Chordata; class Lepidosauria; order Squamata; family Lacertidae; genus Podarcis; species Podarcis vaucheri. The sequence continues at coordinate 98,546,354 of NC_138759.1, read as the reverse complement.
CACAAGTTCCCTGCCCTAGATCTGTAGGAATGCTGGCAAATATCATTTGATTGACCCATCCCAAGCCTTGTAGGGTTCAAGTTTTATGGAAACAGAAAACAGACAAGCAGCTTGGAAGCGTAAGCACTAACCTTGAAGCACTAACAGAGGCCTTTTTAAATACCCTTAGTGGAAGAAACGGAGGAATGCTAAATATACACGAAAACAGATCAATTTTATATCCTGGCAGAGAGCTGCTTCAAGGAATTAGTTCATTCTGCTTGTGCTCCCAAAACTAAGAATCTAGAACTAAATACATGCAAGCAGCATAAGGACAGAAGTACACATGATATAAGGCGCATGAAGCATAACAGGGCCATTACTCAATTAACAGTCTACATTGTTCTATGCATCTTGTGTCAGAAAGAGAAGTGGCTCTATGGACATCATCTCTGACCGGTGCAAAAGATGGCTGTACCCCGTTGGAGAGCAGTGTTTCACTACATCCCAGAGGCCCATAGCTGGATGTACAATTCACAATTAACACAGGGGGTTTTCCATGTTCACGGATACATTGTTTATTTGCAGTGGGGGGCACCTTTAAAAACACTCCAAGATGTTTACTGTAATAACCAATTATTCTGACTTGCTGAGGCTTAAGAGACTATTCAGTTATACAACCTTAATATTTAATTAAAATAGTGCTACAATATTTACACTGGTTCACACAACATAAGGCCTAAACAGAGGAGAAATTGTGAAGTCACCAGTTCTTAAGGTACTACTACTAATAATAATAATAATAACAATAATAATAATACACAACCACACACAAAGAGTAAAACACCATTAAGAAACAGTACAAATAGGCAGCAAAGTGGCGAATTCAACAGCTGAAAAGTTCTGATGGCATAGAAACATCTTCAAGAGATGACTAAAAATCAAAAGGAGTGTGGCTGCTATATTTTTGCTGAAAGAAAGCCAGTGTGGTATATTGGTTAAGAGTGTTGGAGTATGACCTGAGAGACCCGGGTTCAAATCTTCACTTAGCCAAGAAGCTCACTGAGTCGCTTTCGCTTAGGCCAGTCACTTTCCCTCAGCCTAACCTACATCACAGGGCTGTTGTAAGGATAAAACAGGAGCAGATAACCATCTACACCACCTTGAGCTCCTTAGAGAAAAAGGTAGTTTAGAAATATAATTAAAAGAAATAGTATAAATTGCTCTTGTGCTGGAAAATCAATGAATTTTAATGGAAGTTTTTAATGTCTGATATTTTATTGTATTTTAAATATTTTGTTGGATGCCACCCAGAGTGGCTGGGGAAACCCTGCCAGATGAGTGGGGTATTATTATTATATGACCTACAAATTCATATGTCATGCATATATTCAATACAGTTTTACTGTGTTTAGGAGAAATTATAATATATTTTGAACTGCTAGGTGGGCAGGAGATGGGACCGAGCAATGGGAGCTCACCCCGTTGCAGGGAGTCGAACCGCCAACCTTCTGATTGGCAAGCCCAAGATTCTCAGTGGTTTAGACCACAACGCCACCCGCGTCCCACCATAATAAAAATGAATATACTGTGTGTGTGTGTGTGTGTGTGTGTGTATAATTTTTTAAAAATGCAATGTGTTTCATGGCTATTAACAGAGCACAGTCAGCACAATCAAATAATAAAGGTAAAGGATCCCTGGCCAGTTATGTCCAACTGAATTTGACTATGGGGTACAGCGCTTATCTCCACTTTCAGGTTAAGGGAGTTGGCATTTGTCTGCAAACAGCTTTTCTGGGTCATGCGACCAGCATGACTAAACCGCTTCTGGCACAATGGAACACAGTGATGGAAACCAGAGAACACGGAAACACCATTCACCTTTTTGCCACAGCGGTACCTATTTATCTAAGCTGGCATGCTTTCAAACTGCTAGGTTGTCAGGAGCTGGGACAAAGCAATGGGAGATCATTCCATCGTGCACATTTGAACTACCAACCTTACAACTGGCCCGCCCAAGAGGCTCGGTGGTTTAGACCACAGCGCCACCCGCATCCCCACAAAATCAAATAATATATGCTTCAGCAGTGGAGAGTCTCTGCATGTACCAAGTTATACACAGTGGGTTACCTCTACCAATGAAGTGAATGGGGAAATCTCAAGAATCCAGAACTCCATGGTGACATCATAGCTCAGTGGGGACTCTAGACCATGGCTCTAGGCCAGTCTTTTAATCAAGACACCTGTCACCATGTTCCCAGGGTCTCCCCGCCACTACCAAAACATAATCCTTGTCTTCAAATCTCAGTTTAAAACTACAAACCCCTCAGATGAAAGATGTCAAAACTAAACTAAACATACACAAGTTTTATAATGGCCTCTAGATCTTCTTTGATTTTTGTCCCTGTACTAATTTAATCTTAGACCATTGCAGAATCTTTAAACCACTTCTGAGCAGCTGCAAATTCACTAGCCTCTTTACTCAAAGAGAATTAATTGCTGTTAGTTGGCACCTTACTGGCAACTTGCAAGCTTCTGTCAATCATCTCTTTTCCTTAAAGGGAAACATTAAGCTTTGTGTTTATCCAGTCCCCCATCTCTGCTTCTCAAAGGAGACAAGCATATTGTAAGGCATACGAACTCATTATTTCCAGTAGATGAAAGCAAAAAATGTAAAAGTCAGCCCTAATAAGTGTAGGCCTCTCTATCAACGTTTTATTTGGAATTCTCTCACACACATTCAAAGTGAACCACAATATCCAAAGAACAAGTTATAAGCTATGAAGAATTAAAATTGATTCCATTACAGGAGCCTAACCTCATGCACCATAGCAACACTCCACATAGTATCACTGTGAAACATAAACACTTTCATTTATTTATTTTAAAGTCAAAGGAAAATAAAAGTTTCCAGTTCTGCTAGTGTTTCCAAATGAGCACTACAGAGACAAGCTGTTATGATACTGACTGCAATCAAGATACCCCAAATGGTACAATCATAAGAAACATTACAGCACCTAAAAAGGGCTCCAAATTGGAAAGTCGCCCATACCTGCACCAAGTAGCAATTTAAAAATACTAGGTTTTTTGGAACTGGTGCTATCCTGGAAGGAGTTCCAGGAAACCCTGGATCATGTGATTTGAAGAAATAATGTAGCAATGGTTGCTTATTGATTAAGAGAAAGACCAACAGCCCAATTTATTTTTGGGTGTGTGGGATATCCTTTCCAGATGGGCTTCTCAGCACCTATGAATCACAGAATTATAGAGCTGGAAGGGACCCAAAGGGTCATCTAGTCCAACCCCCTTCAATGCAGGAATCACAACTAAAGCATCCATGACAAATGGCCAGCCAATCTCTGCTTAAAAACATGCAGTGAAGTCCACCACCTTCCGAGGGAGTCGGTTTCAATGTCAAACAGCTCTTACCATCAGAAAGTTCTTCCTGATGTTAAGTTGGAATCCCTTTTCTTGCAACTTGAAGCCATTGGTTTGGGTCCTACCCTTTGGAACAGAGGAAAACAAGTGTGTTCCATCTTCTGTGTGACAGCTTTTTAGATATTTGAAGATGGCTATCATATCTCCTCTCAGTTTCTTCTTTTCCAGAGTAAACACACCCAACTCCCTCATCCGTTCTTCAGACTCTTGGTCATCTTGGTCGCCCTCCTCTGCACATGTTCCAGCGCTTGTCAATACAAGCTGAATGACTTAGTTGACAAACAAATCAGCTCCCGAACACTGCAGACCCAGAAGTAAGTGTTCCGGTTTGTGAACATTTTTCGGAACCTGAATGTCCGTTTCAGCTGTCAGCATTGTTTCCGGGGCCAATCAACCAATCAGAAGCCAAGCCTTGGTTTTCAAACGTTTTGGAAATCAAACGGACTTCCAGAATGGATTGAGTTCGAGAAACAAGGAACTGTGTCCTTCTTAAACTGTGGTGCCCAGAATGGAACACAATTCTCCAGGTGTGGTCTGACCAAGGCAGAATAGAATGGGACTATTACATCCCTTGATTGGAACACTACACTTCTGTTGATGCAGCCTATAATAGCATTAGTTTTCTTTCTTTCTTTCTTTCTTTCTTTCTTTCTTTCTTTCTTTCTTTCTTCTGCATCACACAGTTGACTCCTGTTAAGCTTGTGGTTTACTAAGACTTTTAGATACTTTTCACACGTAATACTGGCAATCTAGGTGTCTTTCATCTATCTGTAGCTATATGGCTTAAGATACTACTTTATAATTTGTGACAAATGGTTTTTATCCACTTTATTTCAGAGCAGAACTGCATGCTACTTGCATACAAAAGCTTAGCAACTGATTTTATAAAGAAAAAATGTTATTTAAGACACAGAGGCTATAGGGATACAGAATCCACTTCACCATTCAAAATCAAATGCACTATCCCCTACCCCAATGGAGTTCCAAACCTAGGGAAAGTAACTATCAGAATTTTATTATACATGTATGCATGCGCAATGGTGCCTGGGAGTGCATGCAGACATACAAGACTTGTAAAAAGGAATGCATAAAGATTGTGAGGTTGCACCCTCTTGTCTCTGCTGCCTCACTCTGCACATTATTGAGAATCTGTGAATAGAACACACACATTCCTCACATATATATTTGGAAGTGCATGAGAATCCCCATAAACGTGTGAAAAAGCCCTAAATAACAGTTCACATGTATAGTTTAAGTGGATTGAGAAGCAGAAACTGTCCATCCTTCTGTCAGTAGGCTCTTGTCAAAGGACAACAGCAAATATTTATCCCCATGTTTTCCTGATTTTATTATCATACAAACTGAGCAGATATTTCAACTAAGTGTGTGGTCTTAAGCTTTATCATTTATAAGTACGGCACATAAAACCATTAAATCGGGCCTTTTCTATATGTGAGTAAGCATCTGGCATTCTAAAAAGTCACTTGCCACATAATTCATTTATCTAAATTGATTATATAATCATTGCAGCTAAACACCTTCACAAGGTGAATGATATTTAGTTTAGGCAACTTGAACAGAACATTATGCGCCTACATTACTTTAAAAATAAACAGGGACAAGATAACCCAAGTGGCTATAAATATCCATGCTACTTCACATTGTATAACGGTTCAGAAATAATAATGCATTTTGTATTGAATACACCAATACTGTACTAAATGCCAAATCAGGATTGCTGCTAGAGAACACCCTGTTTGTTGAAAATGTGTCCATGCTTGATAGACACAAATAGAATAGATACAAATGGGAATATACAACTGGCAACACAATCCTATGCACATCCACTAAGAAGAAAGACCCACTGAGTTCAATGGGACTTACTCTCAGGTAAGTGTGTTTGGAATTGTAGGTTGGCATTAGACTACAGGATGAATAGAGAACCCACTGCCATAGTGATGTATGGAAGTGAGAGCTGGACCATAAAGAAGGCTGACCGCCAAAGAATTGATGCTTTTGAATTATGGTGCTGGAGGAGACTCTTGAGAGTCCCATGGACTGCAAGAAGATCAAAGGTATCCATTCTTAAGGAAATCAGCCCTGAGTGCTCACTGGAAGGACAGATCCTGAAGCTGAGGCTCCAATACTTTGGCCACCTCATGAGAAGAGAAGACTCCCTGGAAAAGACCCTGATGTTGGGAAAGATGGAGGGCACAAGGAGAAAGGGACGACAGAGGCCGAGATGGTTGGACAGTGTTCTCGAAGCTACAAACATGAGTTTGACCAAACTGCAGGAGGCAATGGAAGACAGGAGTGCCTGGCGTGCTCTGGTTCATGGGGTCACGAAGAGTCAGACACGACTAAATGACTAAACAACAACAACAAGAAGAGAACCCACTGCAGCATCACTACTTCATTTAATAGCAAACTTGGGCAATCAAAGTGCCTGCTGGTTTGGATGTAAAACATAACAACCCAAATATAAATGTAGCAGTTTCTACCGTATATACTTAAAGAGCTGTCCAGCTACAAATACAGTGGTGCCTCGCAAGACGAAAAGAATCCGTTCTGTGATTCTCTTCGTCTAGCGTTTTTTTCGTCTTCCGAAGCGAGCCCATTGATGGATTAGCAGATTAGCGCTATTAGCGGCTTTTAGCGGCTTATCTGCTGATCGGATCCGCTGATAAGCGGCTTAGTGGCTTAGAAAAAGGGAGGGAGGGGAAAAAACCAGCAGGAACTCGCAAGACATTGTCGTCTTGCGAAGCAAGCCCATAGGAAATTCGTTTTGCGAAGCACCTCCAAAACGGAAAACTCTTTTGTCTAGCGAGTTTTCCGTCTTGCGAGGCATTCGTCTTGCGGGGCACCACTGTATGCATAAAGGTAAAAGGTAAAGGTACCCCTGACTGTTAGGTCCAGTTGCAGACGACTTTGGGGTTGTACACTCATCTTGCTCTATAGGCTGAGGGAGCCGAAGTTTGTCCGCAGACAGCTTCAGGGTTATGTGGCCAACATGACTAAGTCGCTTCTGGAGAACCAAAGCAGTGCACAGAAATGCTGTTTACCTTCCTGCCGAAACGGTATCTATTTATCTACTTGCACTTTGTGCTTTCAAACTGCTAGGTGGGCAGGAGCTGGGACCAAGCAATGGGAGCTCACCCCGTTGCGGGGATTCAAACCACCGACCTTCTGATCGGCAAGCCCTAGGCTCTGTGGTTTACATACCCGTTTGTAAATTCAAAGAAAAATAATTGTTTAAACCTCCCAAATTTGACCTACAAAATGTTGAGGGCATAGAGAGAGCACAATACCAAAGTAAATAGTCTCATTTTGCAGGGAAGAAACTTAATGGTTTACATTCAACTCCATATTTTCGTTCTCTTCTTCAGAAGAAGGGAGAATGGGCGAAAGAAACAAAATCTAGAATTTCAGGGCCAAATTATGTCTGATAGTTATTTCTCATGCAGTTTGCCCTTGTTGTGAATTTTTTTAATATTGGATCAGATTGTTATTATTAATGCTTGAAGTTTTATTATGTTTTTATATGTGTTGTAAGCAACCCAACCAGATGGGTGGGATATAAATAAATTAATGTTTATTATTATTTTATTTTTTATTTTATTTCTTTATTGTATTTATATGCATGTTTTTTCTTTAACAAATTGCCAGGTATGTATTCCATTTGTGTCTATCATGCATGGACACATTTTCAACTTCATAGTGACTACCAGCACCGTATTTTTAGAAGAAAAGTACTGCCTATCAGGTTAATGCTGTGCCCCTGTCCTGTGGGATGGGGATGTTTTTATTCTATGCTCCCACTGTTATCCCAATCCAGTTCAGGATCCCACACCTGTATTTTTTTTTTGCATCAAAACTGAACTGGATTTTTTTTTCATCAAAAGAGGAACTCCCATAGGAGCAAATGGAAGCTTCCAAATCCAAACCAAAGCTTTAGCACACCTTATATGGACAGATCAAGACCATAGAAAGGGCAATGTGCCACAGCTGCCCCCCAATCACATCTGGGTCCTCCTGATCCAGACTGAGGAACCTGCACTGACAATTTGTAGAAGAAAAGGCTCACACTCAAGAGCAAGCTACGTGATAAACGTCATTACGCAGCTTGGCAATTAATGAAGGTGTGATTGGACATCAACATTTTTGCCCAAAATAAAACTAAGAAACACTTTCTAAATCATGTCTTACTTGGGGTGTTTTTAAAAAGAAAGTTGTAAAACATTTTTTTTAAAATTGCCCTGCTAATGCCAATGCAGTCCATCACCACCACTTTGTGGGAGGAAGCAGCGTGGCTGGGAGGGAACAGCTCATGACAAGGTTCTACTACAGGCTAGAGGTGGAACTTTAAAAAGAGAGGAGTTAAAGGTACTGGAAATTATGCAGATTATATTGAAACTAACATTAGGAAGTCTATTATTGAGGGCAGCTAAGCCACGGGATAGTGGCTATATATATTGCTGCAGGTTCCTACTTGTAGAATTCTTAATTGTAAACTACAATGAAATTAATAACCTCTAATTTCTCCCTGAACTATTATCAAATGCTTCATTGTTTTCTTTGCAGATATCTCCTGGGCCTCTTGCCTAGGGTAACATCAAGGTTAAGATGATTAAATGTATGTAATTTAGTTAATGATGATTAATGCACAAACAAACTAGGGCCATAGATCTATTTGCATAGAAATAGATCTCTCCTAGAGCAGCTTCACTTTTTCATACGCATGAAAAATCTAGCACTAAGTGTTCTGTAGCAGATGGGCTTTATGCAGGTATTTTTATGAAAGCCATAGAAGATTCCACCCAGAGACCAAGTCATCTATGATGAGTTTGCCAACCACTTTGCAGACACAGTAATTCACAGTGAGCTGAAACTGGGAGCTACCACTTCCCAACATTTTCAAAGTTCAAGGTTTATTTATTGTTTGTATTTATATTTTGCCCTTCACCAAACTGTCCCAGGAAAGGTTACAAAAATGGCATGATCAGAAGAAAATAAAGTAAAATAAAATGTTACAGGCTCAGCTTTGTTCATTTGGAGTGGTTTCAGTAATCAACTTCTACTGCACTAAAACTGTGGCCAGTTATTAACTGTCCAAGCTGGTGAAATCCAGGGCCAGCCCTATCATTATCTAGAGCAAGGAAGCTGCCTCAGGCAGCACAAGCTTAGGGTCAAGTGGTACCAAGGAGGAACTGAAGGACAGAGCTGTGTGCCACACAACAAGCCCTCAGGTGCAGAAGAAGACACTGTCTCAAGACCAATGCTGAAGTAAGTATCAACAGCCACTATAGTTACGTTTCTGTACAGGGGTGTGGCAGCTTGTCTTCTACTTCAGGCAACAAAATCTCTGGGGCTGGCTCTGGTGAAAGCCAACTGGCTGTGATCTTTGTTTGGTCTAAAGTTAATGCCTCACCCTGCAAAGGCATATTATCTTGTATATGTAGATGTTTAGTCCATATTCAGAATCTGTATTTGGATGTCGAACAGCTACTTTTGGCCCGTTTTCCCATTTTGAGGGCAAGGATTTTGAGCATGCTTCTATTTCCTTACATCAATTGTGGAGGAGCCTAGGGCTTTCTAGTTGTTGCTGGGCTCCCAACTCCTACCAGCTTCAGCAAACATGGTCCATGATCACGTATGATGGAAGTTGTAGTTCAGCAACAACTGTGGGCGCAGTGGTGGCAGTTTCTCAGTAGCTCCCTGCTGAGTTATCTGGAGTGACTTCCTTCATCCAAACTCTGTCAGAAGGTAGGCTCAGCTGCTCCCAGACCAATAGTGTACACAAATATATCCCTTTTCTTTTCTCCACAGGAATGTAGGAAAGCAGTTTCTTGAGCCTGAAACCCATTCACCTTAGAGCAGTGTTTCCCAAACGTTTTTGGGCAACGGCACACCTGTTTACCGGAAAAAAATCTCGCGGCACACCACCATTAAAGCCCCGCCCCGTGACGTCAGCGCGCAGCGTCACGCCGGGAGGGACGCACAAAAGTGAACGTTTTTTCCCTTCCCCTTGCCGGGGTGGGAGGAGGCAGCAGAGCGAGGGACTGAGGGACGGCGGCAGCTGAGGCGGCGGCGGCTGTTGTGGTGGTGGCGGCGATAGCGGGCGGAGGAGGAGCCGTCGCCGGGAGTTGCTGCTGCTGCTGTTGCTGCTGCTGCCCGGACATGCCGGCCTCCTCCTCCTCCGCTGTCTCGCGCTCCTCCCTTTTGCGCGCGCTGCCCCGCCGCTCGGCACCACCACTGCGGAGCCGCCCCCGGCTCGACGCGGATCCTCGCCGCCGCCGCCTCTCGCCGCCCGACTCGCCCGCCTCCCTCCCACGGCACACCAGCCGGTGTCTCACGGCACACTAGTGTGCCGCGGAACACCGGTTGGGAAACACTGCCTTAGAGATTTAGATTGCCTCCTTTTACACAGTATCTTGTGATTTCTAACTAAAAAACCCACCCCCCTCAGATTTACCACAGAGTTAATTCACTGCTATAAAGCTACTCTATGCTATTTCTGCTCCAAGTAGGGATGGCCCTTGGAACATAGGAAACTGTCTTATACAAAGTCAGACCATTGGTCCATCTGGTGCAGTACTGCCTACTGGCGCCTGCTCTTCAGGGTTTCAGGCAGAGGTCTTTCCCAGCGCTACCTGAAAATGCCAGGAACTGAGCCAGGGAACTTCTGCATCCAAACCAGATGCCCTCCCACTGAGCTATAGTACTTTCCTTTACTTACATTACTTGAGTATGGGAGGCAGTGTTTGAACATCTGAACCTAGCAAGAATATGCTACTGAACTGATAGTCCTGCCATTCGGACTTTGCATTGCTTCTTCAACCAACTGAGACACAATCACTAGCCAACAATATCAGGTCCAAGGTAAATGGAACTGGTGCTTTTGGAGCACTCAGCGTTGATGACATGTCTATTTTCAGAGCTTCCTGGAAAGTTCCAGAAACACGGGTTGACAGTCAAGTCAGAAGGTGTTCGATTGGCCTGGGTAAAGTTATTTATCTGAGTCGTTGGGTTGGGTAGCAAACTGTTACACCTGAATAGTCCCAAGTATAGTATAATGGGTCCAAGAAACAGGTGCAGCCTAGTCTTTGGTTTGCTGGATATTTTGTAGACCAGTTTCTCTTGCTGATTTCTATAATAAAGCAGCCTGAATTTAGTCTCCCAGCAGGCTTTTGCCTACCTCAGAGCCAAGCTAAGTTTGCTCTCTTCCTTAGATCCTATGAGTCTTAACAGGCCTGTGCCACAGAGTCAGTGTGTGGTTACAAGCAGATCCAGAGATTGGGCTACAGTAATTGGCATGAAAAACTAATGCCCCAGGAGAGAAACCTCTCCACAACAGAAAATAACATTCATTTCCTGCCCTATTTGTCTTTAGCAATTAACAACACACCAGGAAGGGTCAGCTTCATAGCTAACGTCTCCATCAGCTGGTCCAAAATTTGCAAGTGACACAAATCCCTGGGTCCCAGACCTCATTAGCTAAGAGTCTCAAAGTAAAATTCCACCACCTAAAGTGTCCTTCTGGGGATAGGAGGCTTTTACTATGAGGGATGAAGCGTAGGGTCAGAAAATCACCCTGGCAAAAATGCTGCCTGTATATTTTAAATCAATTTGCTAGTGTGCTAAATTTCTAACCGACTAACTTTTCATGCCTTTCATCAATGCAGCACTAGAGTAGGGATGGCAATTTTCCTTCTGGGTTCTTTTTTCCAAATTTGCTAGTATGGGTGATGCTTTTATCTCCCTGTATTTACAAATAAAGATATATATTTGGGTCTAAATGCTCTGAACTGGAATTGCCATCATCACTGGACGGCTAGCCCCAGACTCTCTAGCAATTCCTCAAAGTAGGGCATTGAATAGGCATTTACCTTAGTAAGAAGCTACAGTCACATCTAAAGAATGATATTATTCTCTCATGTTTGAAGCTAACCATGGGCATTGGGGCACTATTATTTGAAATAATGATTGTATTACATTCAAGCATTTGATCCCCCCCTTCTTAATACATTTGGCATATTTACCTTTAAAGGTAAAGGTAAAGGTAAAGGAACCCTGACAGTTAAGTCCAATCGCTCATCTCACTTTACTAGCCAAGGGTGCCAGTGTTTGTCCGCAGACAGTTTTTCCGGGTCATGTGACCCCAGCATGACTAAGCCACTTCTGGCAAAACCAGGGCAGCGCACGGAAACACCGATTACCTTCCCGCTGGAGCGCTACCTATTTATCTACATGCACTGGCGTGCTTTCGAACTGCTAGGTTGGCAGGAGCAGGGACCGAGCAACGGGAGCTCACCCCGTCGCGGGAATTCGAACCGCCAACCTTCTGATCAGCAAGCTCTAGGCTCGGTGATTTAGACCACAGTGCCACCTGCAACCCCTATTGTCAGGGGCTCAGGAGCAGAGGTACAGGGGAGAGAGGAGATGGAGAGCGAAGGGGAAGGATCTGAGGGCAGCGTAGGGGAGTACGACAGTGACCCGAGAGATTCCATGAGCTTCTCCAGTGAATCAGAAGATTCCCAGAAGGAGGCGCCGATGGTCAGGGCAAGGGGGGTCCCAGGGGAGACAAACCAGAAACAAGGGGCCAGCGGGGACTCCCAAAGCAGCAGCTGGATGTCAGGTCCAGCTAGCCTCCCCGAAGGGGGAAGCAGTGACAGGAGCAGTGTAACGGTCAGGAGGAAGGTTGCCGGCTGGGCGCGCGCGCCAAGTTCGAATGTACAGGCGCGCGGAACAGCAGAAAACCCGGATGGGGAACCAGGTCCTAAAGCCCGCCGGAGGCAGGGGGATGACTCAGGGGACTCAGCGTCAGAAGAGTCTAGGAAGGGCGAGACCCCAGCTGACAGGCGGACCCAGAGGAGGAAAGAGCAAAGGAAGAGGTGGAGCAAGGCTAGGGTCTTAAACTGGTGTCTGGGGGGAGGAGATTCAGACGGAGCTTCGGCGGTCTAGAGTTTCAGACGTAGAGCTGCACGCTGCTGATGTGAAAGACAAACTGAACTTCAATAAAGACTTTGTATATAACGAACTGGCGTTGGTCCTTTGTGAGCTGGGACCTCGGGCAGCTCTGACACCTATATTTACAGGTCCTTTAGTCCTGTAGAAAAGAAGCTAGCTGAAGTCCTATATGAAGACTGTATGAGTTAATTCCAGGTTTGCTGGAGAAAACTGCTTAATATTCTTCCAGGACAGGCTGCATCTGAATCATCAAGGATAAACAAGTGGGAGCCATTGCTACTTCTCCTTCCCTCCAGGGATGAATTCCAGTTATTCTAGGTCTGCTGACACAGACTCCACTGAGTGAACTGTGATGAGGTATCTGTTATGCAATACATTACTTGACAAGTGCACCATAACGACAGCCTATAGTTTCTTCCATGATGATCATCTGGTCATTATGTGAGACAAAAGCTTGTATCACATTAGAAATAGCACTTTTACATAATCTCTGTCCATGTATACATGCAGTAAGCTATATGTATACATGCAGTAAGCTATATGTATACATACAGCAAGCACAATATTAATTGTAACAATGAATTGGCGCATCTAATTAAAACCACAATTTGAAGATATCAAAGCAATGTATAACACTGTGATATAACCTTGGGTTGCAACACTGCTTTTGCAGAAACTTACTCTCTTTTTTTGCAAATACCTATTTAGATGCTCAAGGGACGCGGGTGGGTTAAACCACAGAGCCTAGGACTTGCCAATCAGAAGGTCAGTGGTTCGAATCCCCACAACGGAGTGAGCTCCCATTGCTCGGTCCCAGCTCCTGCCAACCTAGCAGTTCAAAAGTACGTCAAAGTGCAAGTAGATAAATAGGTACCACTCCGGTGGGAAGGTAAACGGTGTTTCCGTGTGCCGCTCTGGTTCCCCAGAAGTGGCTTAGTCATGCTGGCCACATGACCTGGAAGCTGTATGCCGGCTCCCTCGGTCAGTAAAGCGAGAAGAGCGCCACAACCCTAGAGTCGACCACAACTGGACCTAATGGTCAGGGGTACCCTTTATTTAGATGCTCACTGGTTAGAGTACTTATTATTTACTTATTTTTTTATTAAGATATATGCTACTCATATAAATGGCTTCTTTTGCAGAATTTGCTACAGGGTATTGTGTGTAGACCCATGCAAGTGGGAGATCTTAGCAAGCATTTCACTAACATATACTGTATTTTCTTTCCTGATGATTGTTACTTCACTGGATGAGCTATTCTAAAACCATGTAATAACAAAAACAGTGTGGGACTATATTTCTTAGATTGTCTTTTCTTGAAGACATATGTCACTTGCTGCTTATTGCTTCCAGAAGCACCTATGCATGCATGGCCAAAATGCTTTATAAGTGATATCAGCTTCAGAAAGCCAAGTCTCAGCCAAATAAATTGTTAACCAAGCCTTCCTTAAATCCTCTAAGCTGATCTAGGTTAAAAGCATTATGCGGGGAGGGGGGTGGCAATGTGCATGCACAAAAATGCTGACTTTATAAACAGAACTTAAAAAACAAGGAAATGATTTTCTATGAACTTGGAACTCCCCTGTGAGGACTATAAATAAGCTAATTTGACATTTCTTGCTTCAGCCAGCTCTGACTTATGAGTGTGCAATTTTTTTTGCTCTGAAGATACGGGAAAAGTGTATTTTCCCCATGCTTGCATAAATCAAAAAGAGCTGAACTAGTTTGACTTAATTTTTAATTTCTTTTTTTAAAAAAGACACCTTCTCATGCTAACCTTTAGGTTAAACTTCTACAATGCTAGATCACCCCTACAAAGCACATGAGAACAAAACTTTCAAATTATCAGTTAATAATTAGTTATTGCTTAGCACTATAATAGCTACAAACCTTAAAAAGCCTGTTTTGCTGATCTTGGGTCTTTGAGAAAACCTTTTAGCAATGCTCAAAAGGATTTCAGGGCCATACATTTAAAATGTTCTTGTTTTTCTTTCTTATTTTAATCTCTGGCTGTGCTGCTGCCTCTTTTACATTTCCTGCTTGATGCCAGTGTCAAAACATACCTTTTATTTTTGACTCTCTAATCTGTTTGCGGTAACTGAGCCATTCCCAAATCACTAATGAGGCTAATGGTTGAATATAGTATTATATACGTTAAGGAATAAGTTTGACATGGATAGCTAAACTGAACCTGTGATCCATCTGTTTGGGAAACAGCTTGTGATTGGCAAGGCTTAGCTGTCACATTGGCCCCACAGAAATGAATGCGAAGAAAATGGCAAATTTAATGGGACTGATATCCTGTTCACCAAATTCTTGGGATTGTAAATGGGTGAGATTCATTATAGAGTGGGCAGGCACATCCACTTGTGCAGTGGAGCTTTTCCCTCTTCCTTCGCCTTACACACACCTCATCACACACCCTCATATTCTGCTCTGGAGGGATGAAGGTGGAAAACAGAAATCTGAACTCTCATTATACAAGGCGATTTCCATCACACAAGTTGGGCAGGTATCACTGGGTGGTTAGGCCCATGAAAAATAGTCATGCGAGTATTCTATCATGAAATATTCAAAATAATTATCCCGCTTTCTAGTAGGGCTAGGCAATGTATCAATACATCATCCAAAAATGGTTTGAAGTGCACATTGCAGCAACGGTTTCATAATATTCAACATGGTGATACATCGCAAATCATGATTTGCACATGTGCTATGTGAATAATCGTGATGTGAGGAAAATTGTGAAGCTGGTCATCGCTTCTGCCGTGATTCCTGCCACCCCTGTTGTTCTGTACTATAAAATAACAGCTGTAACAATATGTTAAAGGTATTAGTTTTAGACTTCTAAGGAGTAGCAGTTGCCAGTACATTGCTTCATTCGCCTCTACTTGGTATCATCTTTATTTCAGACATTATGATATATTGGTATATTGCAATGCTGGTGATATATCACAATGTTGAAAACCAGACGTCGCCCAGCCCTGCTTCCCAGCCTTGAAGCTGTTTGCTGCCTATGGCAGAAGATTCAGGTGAACACTTTTATCACAGGCATGCTAGTCAGACCATATAAGTGGCTAAAAAAGCCTAACAGTTGGGTTAAGTGGTTTTGAGAATTCACCTCAGCAACGTTTTCACTGGATAATATATGCTGTAGGTTTATGCTTCCTATCTTACTTCAGCAAGTTGTATAAACAAATAAGCTAAAATGTTCATGCCCTCCTAGCTGAAGGCCAGTTTCATTTTACTTTTAAAATATGCAGGTGTGCATTCCCAGATGCAAGTCGCCTGCAAAGGCAAATTATGGGGGGGGGGCGGAGGGGGAGGATTGTCAACAACAGGGAAAGCTAATCAGCTGGCTCAAAGAAATCATTTGCTACAAAGCTTCTTTCTGTAATAAAATGCAGCCTTTAATTCCGAGTTTTTATATAATTTCCAGGAAGGCTGTGCAATTTACAAGTCACACAGAGCAGGAGGATGATTAAAAGGGTCTTTTAAATTAGACAAGTACTAATCGTTGATTATATTTTTGCAATTTAGTGTAGGGAGGTCCAGGTGCATGTGAACAACTAGATATGGGCAGCTTTGCCAATACAGTGGTGCCCCGCAAGACGAATGCCTCGCAAGACGGAAAACCCACTAGATGAAAGGGTTTTCCGTTTTGGAGGTGCTTCGCAAAACGAATTTCCTATGGGCTTGCTTCGCAAGATGAAAATGTCTTGCGAGTTTCTGCGGGGGTTTTTTCCTCCCCCCCTTTTTCCCAAGCCGCTAAGCTGCTTATCAGCTGATCCGCTAAGCCGCTAAACCGCTTATCAGCTGATCCGCTAAGCCCGCTAAGCCGCTAATAGCGCTAATCCGCTAATGGGCTTGCTTCGCAAGATGAAAAAACAGCAAGACGAAGAGACTCGCGGAACGGATTCTTTTCGTCTTGCGAGGCACCACTGTATCTTCTTTGAGGAATCACAGGTGAAGATTGCAAACCTTGCGCATTCCTCTGTTTAATTTGATACTGCTTTGTCTCCAGACTATGAAATTTGTTTCCTCTTAACATTAGCCTTGTTACTTTTGTGCACTGCTGCCCCCTTCTGTCTGAAATGGAACTTTAAAGAGAGAGAAAAAACCTTAAGTTATTTCACTAGTTTATAGACCAAGTAGTCCATAAATTTGGTCTGTGCAAGGCACGAAACAGCTAAGTTTCTTTTTTAAGCCCACAGACATACAATTTGTGTAAAATCCATTTGGACACATGGAAAAGCAAAGAAACCAAAGGCATATTTTTTTTAAAGCCAACTGTATTTTATAAACATAACTCCCAAGAGTAGAAAGCACAAGCTGTAAAGTCACAGTGTCAAACCCTAGATCTGGGCAGAAAAGCAAACAAGAGCCATCCTAATACAGTACATCACACTCCAGCTTATCCCATATCTTATAGACCCAAGTTTTTATAAGGATATATACTGCATCCACGTAAAAATTAAAGGTAAAGGACCCCTGGATGGTTAAGTCCAGTCAAAGGCGACAATGGGGTGTGCCGCTCATCTTGCTTCAGGCTGAGGGAGCCGGCATTTGTCCACAGACAGTTTTCTGGGCCATGTGACCAGCATGACTAAACCGCTACTGGAGCATCAGGGCACCATCACAGAAGCCAGAGCACATGGAAACGCTGTTTACCTTTCCACTGCAGCAATACCTATTTATCTACTTGCACTGGTATGCTTTCAAACTGCTAGGCTGGCAGAAGCTGGGACAGAACAACAGGAGCTCACCTCCACTGTGGGGATTCGAACTGCCGACCTTCCAGTCAGCAAGCCCAAGAGGCTCAGTGGTTTAGACGGCGTCCATGCATCCATGTAGGAGAATAAGACAAAAGAGTAAGACATTCAAGCTTTGAAACAGACCTCTCTCTCCAGGGCTGCTTCCAGTTATTGTATATTTACCTGCCCATGTCAGTTATAGTTCACAAAATGGCCAAACAAGCTGGTAAAATTGTATCAGGACTGTACTACTTCCAGACTGGGAGATTATATGATTTAAACATTTCTCTGCAAAGAAAAGAAAGGGAGACCTGTGCTAACAAAACCAGCATACCGAGTAAAACACCAACTCTTCTCCAGTAATCTAGCTATCCATGTGGGAAAATTTTGTATATGAAGGAGCATTCAGTAATGTCATTTAACACCTATAGTTTCAGGAAGTACAGGTGCAGGGGAATTTTACACAACCTTAAGTGAAACGGTTCTTAGATGTGACTACTGTGAGGCCCTTCAGCTTTTCAGACTCACTTCGCCAAGCCCATTAAATTCTGTTTCTTTCCAACATTTCCCCCTAAATATTTGTGGCCAGGAAAATCTGGTTGCTAACTGTGAATAGTTCTGCAGAGACCACTTCTGTTTTTCTTTAGCATGAACTTGTTGTATGATGCTGACTGGGGCTGATGAGAATTGTAGCCCAAAACACCAGGTTGACAAAGCCTGTTATATCATAAAAATGCTTATCGGGTATAGCTGATATATAATTACAACCAAGATGCATAGATGAATATTAATTTTTTTAAAAAGTATTATTATGAAGCATAACAACTTCAATCAGAACTTTCCAGTGTATCCATTTCAAATTGCTGTGTCTTTTATCCAAAGCACTATAAATATGAGAAGTGGGAAATCCAAATATTACCTTATCTCAGTTACAAGGCTGGATAGGGTTTCCCCCCCTTCCGTCACATACAGGAAAAAATAATGAGTTCTCTCTACCTGGGTCTTTATTTTGTGTACTTTGCAGCTTCAGCTGCATTTCCAGGAGTATCCATTCAAAGAGTTTTCACAGACCCTCCAGGAAATGCAACCAAAGGTAAAGAGAGCCGCAAGGCTACTGCAATTACCAGAACAGCAAGGAAAGAAAACTTCACCCACCTCATAAACCTGGCAAAAGCAAAGAAGAACAAGCACCCACCTCAAAAAATTTCAAGGCTGTGTTTGTGACTGCAGAAACTCACCTCCTATTTCCACACAGGAAGAAGGAACCCACTAAAATGGGGGATGAATTCCAGCCCATGTTAACTATAGCTTGTTTGAGATTATGGGTGGTATTCAATGCACTTGTTCCACCAGTGCAAGAACTTCCCCTGCCTCTCCTTGCAAACCCACTAAATTTGTTGTGGGGGTTTTCCTAACCCTCTGGAGAATATTTGGGTAGGACATGGGGCACATGCAGGGAGAGGAGAGAATTCTATTGTGTAAAAGGAAATCCTTATTGCTAACAGGACAGGTGCCTTATGTTTTTAGTGTGACACAGACAGATGCATCCACAACTCTGGCAATCTTTCTGTCAAGGCTGGAAGTCTACATGCAAATTAGGCAGTGACAAGCATAGGCCTGGCACATAAATGAGCTCAATTTGGTCCCCAGTCCCAGAAGCTCAGTCACAGACTTTCTAGGGACCAGATGGAACTTCTATGATTTATTGTGCAACTTAATTCTTACTGAACTGGTAGCTGCAATGGCATCTTTTTGGCCAGCCACACTTACGGATCTAAAGCACAGCAGACAGGAGGCCAGTTGCTCTCCTCCTGGAAAGCCCTTGCATCATTAGAGAGAGAGTATGTCAGCTGGTCTAGCTGCCTGAGTCCGTGGTTCAGGACCTCTAGCACATTAACATACCTCAAATGAGTAGATTTATACATGTTGGGATTTAAGAGGACTCAACTTTAGTAAACACCAGGAGCTTGCTGGAGGCTACAATTTGGCATCACACTATTCAGCACTACACAATCATACAAGTTTAAATTGGGTGGGATTCACCTAACGAGCCCTGTCAGCAGACGCCCTGTGCAAGGACTTCTGCTTGCACAGTGGGGATTTAGCTCCTCTTCACACATGTCCTGCCTTCCCGAAATTGTCTCCAGAGAAGTCATGAGAACCTCCAGAACTGTGCACAGGGGGAGAAGAGGGGGAGAGCTGAAATGCTGGCACTGATGAAACGATCAGAAGAGTGTGATGTTGAATTCCATCAAATGCATCCCCTTTCAAACAAAGCAAGAATGAGCTCAGGTACACATTACAGACAAGTCACTTCAAATAATATAAGCTATACTATGTATGAACAAGAAAAGACAGCTATACACAAGCCATCCCAGACTTCTTTGGGAGGAAAGGAGGGATATAAATTGAAGAAAGAATGAATGAATGAGTGTGTGTGTGTGTGTGTGTGTGTGTTTTACAAACAGCAGCATCTAAAAACAAACCAGTCATCAATATTGCCATCAAATTATCCACCGGAACAACAACAAAAAATCTTTCCTGGACAGAAACTGCCAGTTTAGGCCTCACATACACACTTATAAGGTCTGAACTGGCAGTGACTGCCCAGAAAACCAATCTTGAAATCATGGTGGATAGCTCAATGAAAACATCAGCCCAGTGTGCAGCAGCTGTGGAAAAGGTGGGGTGTTAGGGATGATTGAGAAAGGCATGGAAAATAAAACTGCCAACATAATAATGCTGTCATATGAATCTGTACAGTGCAACCACATTTGGAATACTATGTAAAGTTCTGGTCGCCTCAGCTCCAAAAGGATATTGTGGAGTTAAAATGGTATTAAAGCATTCTAGTGCAACAAAGTCACTTGAAAAGAAACAGAACTTTTGCAGTTGGGAAAGTGACAGGGAATGAACTAAGAATAATGAGATACATAAGCTCCACACAAACAAATCTGGATAAATCCCCAATGAAGTATGGATATTTTGTAACCTCTGCTTAAGGTTGAATGCTTAACAGGTAGTCTAAAAAACAACAGTATATTTGAAATAGATGGATTTCTTCCCTCCCTCTCTCATGATGGCCATCCGATAAGGCCATCCAATAAAGCTGAATGTTGGAAGATTCAGCTAGGCAAATGGAAGCACTTCTTAACACAACAAAAAATTATATTATGGAATTTGCTACTGTGTGATGCAGTAATGGTTATGAAGATGGATGGATTTAAAAGGAGGTTAGAAATATACAATCATTTATCATTTACTATTAGCCATAAACACTGTGTAATACCTCTGGTATTGGGATGCAGTATGCAACTGAACACCAGTTGCAGAGAAGCACAAGCAGAGAGTGTAAAGGTAAAGGTAAAGGGACCCCTGACCATTAGGTCCTGTCGCAGACGACTCTGGGGTTGCGGAGCTCATCTCACTTTATTGGCCGAGGGAGCCGGCGTACAGCTTCCAGGTCATGTGGCCAGCATGACTAAGCTGCTTCTGGCAAACCAGAGCAGCGCAGGGAAACGCCGTTTACCTTCCCGCCGAAGCGGTACCTATTTATTGCACTTTGACGTGCTTTCAAACTACTAGGTGCGCAGGAGCTGGGACTGAGGAACAGGAACTCACCCCATCACAGGGATTCGAACCACCGACCTTCTGATCGGCAAGCCCTAGGCTCTGTGGTTTAGATCGCATCCCTAAAGTATAGTTGCACTCATTTCCTGCTTGTGAGATTCCCATAAGCATTTGATTGACGACTGTGAAAATAGGGTGC
Source organism: Podarcis vaucheri (assembly GCF_965113315.1). Lineage (NCBI taxonomy): Eukaryota > Metazoa > Chordata > Lepidosauria > Squamata > Lacertidae > Podarcis > Podarcis vaucheri. Next base: position 98,525,447 of record NC_138759.1, on the reverse strand, counting down.
GAGACTAGATGGGTCTTTGGTCTGAGGCAACAGGGCTCACTTATGTTCACACACTTAAAAATGGTGCATTTTGAATGCTTGATGTATTTGAACTGGAAGATCAGTATAAAAGTCTGACAGCAAGAAGGCATTAAGCCAGTGGCAAAAATTACTGGAGAAACATGTGAGAAAGCATCTTTTAAAAAACCCAAAGATCAGGCCAACAAGTTTTATAGGAGGCTACTTTTTAATGCATTTTGAAATATATGTGGCTTGCCAGAAGAACACTGAAAACACATTTATAATGTGTGACTGTGACTGTTGTATGCATGCATGCAGTGTATTTCTTAAGCAGTATTATGACCAAAGTCAAGTATTATACACTTTGAATACAAATTATTCAAATTACAACCACTACATTTTTATGGTAACTGCAGCCACACGAGATTACTGCTGTAGTGGTTAGTCATCTATGGTTCAATGCTTTAGCACCATGTTCCATTATTAATTGAAATGTATTTCCTGCCCTATTCTGTACTGTATTTGAAAATATTAGGGTTGCAAGCTTTAATCAGTTTAATGGGAATAAACTGCTCTGGGGCTGTTCGACCAGGCAAAAGGAGAGGAACTCTAGAAGCCCCTTCTTCAGCTCTATTGTATTTTTTAAATCACTTAAGAATGGAAACATCTGTAAATGTGCAACTAGATAAAACAACCCACTGCTTTAAAATCCCCACCAAAAAGTGTCCATGCCACAGCAGCCTGAAGCTTGCTAAAAGCAACAACTCCTCGCCCCACCAAAATTGGTTTTGGTTCACTGAAACTTTGTTCAACGCCTGGCATGATTGAAAGCAATCCAAAAATAGAAGAACCATCACATCATGGTATATTTCTCTTGAAACGCACTAACATGAAGAACTAGTGAAAGGAACATAATCTCAAACAATCTTCAGCAAAAAGCTGTCTGCCCTATTTCTTACCTTGTGAGAGCTATAAAATGCAAGTGATGCTTTGGCACACAGCAGGTAGCAATATAATCATGCAGGTGCATAGTTCTGTCTATACACATTAGAGTAGTGCATATGTAACTGGGTGGATTCTCACTAGATTGAAAAATGAATCCTCCTCATTGACAGATGCCCATTTACTAAAATATTGGGAGACAAATTTATCAATAAGGTTGGCCATTACTTTTCTGAAGGCTACAGAGGTCAGCCAGAGCATCTTTAATGCACTGAACAAACAGATTCCTGCAACAGATCAGACAATCTGTGCATGTAACTTAGCTAAAAAGACAAATCTCTAAAACCAATTAACACAGTCTTGGAATTGCTTATATGGCCAAGGGTAAATCAAAGGGTAAAGAGAGATAAAGCAAAGGAGAAAAACTCAAGATACTCATGGGCTGTCCATAGCTTCTGCATTGCTTTCATCTGCCTATTTAGATCTGGCTGTGATAGAGTTAACAGTGTACAGATTCTCTGACCTAGAGGACTTGGCACTGATTCCTGTCTAATTCATCTGCAGATTTCGTGCCCAAACAAACCAAAACTGCTGCTTTTGCCTAACGAACTGAATGAATAGAGGGCTGTAGTTCACTGGGTAAAACACATGCTTTGCATGCAGACGTTCCTAGGTGAAATCCTTGGCATTGCCAGGAATTGCTGGAAAAGACCCCTGTCTGGAAACCTGGAGTAATTGCCGGTGGACAATGCTGGAAATGGATGGATGAATCAATTATGCGACTCAATAAAATGCAGCTTCCTATACTAGTTGTCACTAGTATCTTCTAAATATCTCATGATCATTTTGGAATGCCTTCAGAATTCTTTGACACCGGTGATGTGGTAGCCAATACATCCTCCACCAGCGCCAGGGCCTTTTCAGTGATGGCTCCGACCCTGGTGGAATGCTCTGTCCCATGAGACTAGGGCCGTACAGGATTTAACCTCCTTTCGCCGGGCCTGTAAGACAGAGCTATTCTGCCTGATCTTTAATTTGAATTCAGCCTGATCTTTTATTTCCTTTCTTTTCCCTCCACCTCCCCTTTTATGAAGATTACCTGCTCTGGGACCCCACAGCTAATTCTCCCCTGGCCTCCTCGCTGGACCAAGTAGGACTAATTCAGCCAGCTAGCCCTGGTGACTATCTAATGTTTATTGGATGGATTTCCCCCAAATTGATTTTTGAACTTTGAATTTTATTGTTATTCATGTTTTTATACTATATTTTATGCTGGTTCTATGTTGTATTACAATTAAGTGTTTTAAATTTGTTGTTAGCTGCCTTGAGCCCAGTTTTCTGAACCAGGATTTTATTATTAGTAGTAGTATTATTATTATACAGGTTTGCCCACCTGAGGAAGGGGGAGTGGAACACTTCAGCAACATCTTCCTTGTCCTAATCAGAAAATGTTGCTCTCTCTCTGCCATCCTCTGACTCCAAGGATGAGTTCCACGTTGCATCTCTATCACTTTCAGCCTCACAGCAGCCAGCAGTTTCATAATTGGACAAGGTCGCTTTAAAAGAACACATCCAGCTCCTTTGAGGCGGCAGGGCCAACCGCAAAAAATGTCTTGCCACTGAGTAATCCACTGAGCTCTTCTTGATAAGCTCCTCTCTGAAAGACAATAGGGAATCTTTTTTTGGGGGGGGAGGAGAGAAACTGCAAGCATCTAATGCTACTATCTTGGGGAGACCAGAATCAAGATTTGAGAACAACTGGCCTGTGCATATAATTCAGAGGCATCAATGGAAAGCTATAATTTTAGTTTAGATTGCATTCCGGGGGGCGGGGGGGGGAGGATGCCCTTTTTTTCATTTATTATAGAATCAGGTCAATAGATCAATTACATCTGCTTGGGCTTCACCCTGATAAACGCGGCTAATTTATCTATAACTAAAAAATAAATAAGCCTTTGAAAATTCATCTGACACTTTCAAGGAAATCGAGGAGAAAAACGCAGCCTTTAAATCTGAAGATTCCTGCTAGTGAAGCAGAGATCGATTTCTCTCCCTGAAATAATTTGTTTCTGCATTGGTGAAATAATTAGAATCCAATCTCTAGGATGAGAGAAAAATCTAAGTGTTAGCTATATAACTGGAATTCTCCAAATGCTGGCTTCTGAGGATTCGTGCTGTCGCTTCCTCTTTCTTCATTCCATATAAATGAAATTGCATATGATGCACTCTGGCCAACCATTTTATACCTCGGTTTGATAGAGTGAAGTATCAAGCATCAGAGCCTGCCCGACACAAGGCTTGTGATTCACTCAACTCTCATGTTCATACAGCGGCATTGCCCCTACAAGTTATTAAAAAAGGGCCCTGGATTCTGGTCCAAGGTATGCAAAATAAATATTTATACCGCTAACCAATTTATCCCATTTTTCTCTTACTGTATCAAAGAACTGTAAGAATAATACAAGTTCCTTCAGATCCATAGCCAAAAGATTAACTTAGGTATGGGGTGTTCCCAAACCCTTTGGGCCATTGGGAACATGTGTTGCTGTGAGAAAATGCCATGGGTACCAGTCACAAAATGGGCGCCACAGTGGCAAAGAATATACTGAGGTCCAGCGCCGAGGGCCTTCTGGCGGTTCCCTCCTGCGAGAAGCCAAGTTACAGGGAAGCAGGAAGAGGACCTTCTCGGTAGTGGCACCCGCCCTATGGAACGCCCTCCCACCAGATGTCAAAGAGAAAAATAACTACCAAACTTTTAGAAGACATCTAAAGGCAGCCTTGTTTAGGGAAGCTTTTAATGTTTAATAGGTTATTGTATTTTAGTGTTTTGTTGGAAGCCGCCCAGAGTGGCTGGGGGGACCCAGCCAGATGGGCGGGGTATAAATAATAAATTATTATATTATTATATAAACAGAATGGTTTCCACGTACAAAAAAGCAAAAAATGGGATGACAAAATAGTGCAGGCATGCCCCCGTATCAATGGGGAAGAAGGCATCAGCCTCCACTGGACTTGCTCACAAAGTGAAGCTCTGGGCAAGCTAAAGTGTGTCTGTTCAATGTAGGAGAGGCTGAGCTAGTGCCAACAGAAGACCAAACCACCTCTCACACATTCTGGATTTTTATGGGGATATTTCCTGAGGCCTTTTGCAGACATAGTACCTCTGGATGCCTTGGTGGCAAGCCCTGGCCTACGTCTTCCAGGCTGAAGTGTGCAAAATGGTCAAGGTAAAGCCATGCTAGTGATCCCTGTAGGGCAAATGGCAAAGCAGATGTTAAATGCGTATATGAATGTGCTATATACTAATATATTCAGTGATGAAAAAAAAAATCCCTTCTTGCTTCTGCATACATGGTCCGGCTCCAGGGTTGAAGGTCTCCATAGCAAAGGGAACACCTGCCTTGGCCCACTGTTAAAATAATTATCTCTTTCACAGAATTGTAGAGCTGGAAGAGACCCCAAGGGTCATCTATAGTCCAACCCTCTGCGTTGCAGGAATCCTGCCCACATCTGTCACTGGATGGGCTCAAACCACCAACCTTCTGGTAAACAGCCAGACACACTGACATATTGTGCCACATGCCTTAGAAGCCAAGTTATTTTGGCTCTCTGTGGAGAAAAAATATGCATCTTTGTGATAACACCCTCTCTCCCTCTAAGCCAATGATCTGAAATGATCTAGTGTCTGGGGTGTTGGAGGTAAATTCAATTTGGTGGCTGCAAAGTGCTTTGCGGCAGAGTGCCAATAAAATAAAGTTTTGTTCTTTAAAAAAAGGGGGTGGGCCAGAAGTGGGCCTGGAGCTTTCCAAGCACACCTCATGAATATGTCATACCTGTAAGATATGGCAGTGGTTCTGACATTCAAGTCAGGCCTCAACTTATTTGTTGGTATGAGAGATATGCATGCCAGGCATCACCCAAAACCACACAAGACTTTTCTAAATTTGAATTGCTAAAACCTGTTGGAAAAGGTGAACAGGAGACTCCACTATGTTGCTTCTATTTTCTGTACAAATCCTAACCCACTGATGCACAGCAGAATTGAGTAACCTGATCAGCGTTATTCCATAATAATGAATATGAGCCCCAAGTGTCTTAGTTTGCATTCTAGTTTATTGCAATATTGAGATTTGTGTCACCAGGCCACAATCCACCTTGGAGCCCAAATACCGCGTTATATTTACATACAGTGACACAAACCATTTTAATCATTCTTAAGATTCAAGAGAATTTAGATCAACGTTTTCATTTTTGTGCATCTTGGGAAACGTAACATGCACATCAGACTGAAGCAAATATGAAGGCTGGAATTTAGACTCTGCAAGCAATATACAGAGACCAGGAGGCAAATAATGTTTTCTACAGCTGAATCATGTTTCCTCTACAGTTATGGTTGCATTTAGACATCATAAAAAATTATGTTTTTCTGGGACAGGATGAACCTAGGCGAGGTCTTATGTTTGTGCTTTTCCCCATCTTCCTCCTTGGCGTGGCAAAGAGGGGAGGTTCAGGGGTTTTTACTTCCATTTATGATCAATCGTGATATTCCATTTGATGGGTTGTGATAAAACCATAATTAGCCACAGCTTAGGGTTCAGCTCTTTCTCACAACCATGCCAGAGGATGAGAACGAATGGGAGACCATGTGTAGCTGAAGTCTTTTTCCATCAAAATTTCCAATTACGCACCTGCCTTAATCAAGCCAAAGTCTGTAAGCAGAAACTTGCAAAGCGTTTCTCAGTGACATCTTAAAATATCCGTTAAGAAAACCACTACATAATTCATGGTACGCCTTATATATATCACAGCACATTGAGAAGTGGATGGTACACCTCACTACAACTTGAATTTTTATATTATTAAAAAGAGTTTGGGAGGTGGAAGGGGAGAACTTGATAGATTTAGGGCTCATACTTTTGCCGACTGCATTGCCAATGTGATAAAATATTTAGTGGCTTTATATTCCCCAACCATATTTTTGACAATACGCTTCATGCTCTGCTTGCAACAAAAAAGGGAGTGACACAGCAGTCAGTTTTCGAAGAGTAAAGTGTGCATTTTTCATGGCAAAGAAAACTTCATTTTTTATTACCCTGCCATTGGTTAAGTCAAGCTCTGATAATTAGGATATTGGATATTTATGAGGAGCTATTCTCCCTTTATTATTGCTTTAGGTGCCTGTTGACAGATGCAGCTAGACAATTTACACTGATGCGTGAATTTGCCAGTATTTCAGTAATAATGTCCAAGTCTAAGACTATTAGAAAAATGGGCTGTTTCTCACTCTTAGAATATATATTTCCAATTAATTCCACTCTTGCAGCAGCAGCACACACACACACACAGTCACATACACACAATAAAAACTGGAAAAAGTTAATATTAACAGGATATGAACAAAGCGTTCAGTAGCAAAAGCCTACTGGCGGGGCCAAATTATTTGAAGGGCCAAAGCTACACAAATATTACTGTGGGCCATTAACAGGTAGTGACTGCGACATATTTTTGGAGACACCACCTGTGCAAGTTACAGTTTGAGAAGAGAAAAGCCAGGTCCCGGGTGGTTTTACAGATCAACTGCAGTTCGTTCCCACTTCAATTTAAATGGAAAGAGAGAATTCCTTAAAGAGCACGTTACTGCAAGCTCATCTATGTTTATACGGAACAATTTCAAGATATAAAATTGTCTGCTTTTTCAATCTAGGTTAGTACTGAAGATATACCATCAAAAGCTGTGCTCCTGAATGGTTAAGCTGTGCTCCAGGTTACTCCAGAACCAATTCAGGCAGGGTGGCAAAATGTTCATTAAAACAACAGAGATTACTGCCTGTCTTTTAAACTCTGGCCACAGCTGTTCCAACAGGATGAAAGAATTCAGAACTGGGGATTCCGTGGTTTTCAACCAATCGAAATGTAGCTCAGAAACCACTGCATTAATGATGTTCCCATATACAGTAGAGGCATATTCCCATAGAGTGGTATAACATTATTTATTTATTCAATTTATTTCCCAAACCCTCCCCTCCTCCCAAACGAGCCAAGGACAGCAAACAACAAGTGAGGAAACAACAAAAACATCTTTAAAACAATTCCAATACAGATGCAGACTAGGACAGATCTCAATTTAAAAGGCTTGTTAGAAGAGGAAGGTCTTCAGCTGGCATCAAAAAGTGATGTATCTCACTGGTATAACAGATATACCCGTATTTTTCGCTCTATAAGACGCACCAGATCATAAGACGCACCTAGTTTTTGGAGGAGGAAAACAAGAAAAAAAATATTCTGAATCTCAGAAGCCAGAACAGCAAGAGGGATCGCTGTGCAGTGAAAGCAGCGATCCCTCTTGCTGTTCTGGCTTCTGGGATAGCTGCACAGCCTGCATTCGCTCCATAAGACGCACACACATTTCCCCTTACTTTTTAGGAGGGAAAAAGTGAGTCTTATACAGCAAAAAACACAGTATTTTTTTTTCTGTATCTCAATGTTATATAACAGGGTCATCGAATCAGTGCTCATGGGAAATGGGATGTCTGAGAAGGCCTTAACTGGTATCCCAACACAGCCCCCCCCCCCGACTCTGAGCTTTCGTATTTTAAAAAAGTAAAATTCTAGCCTTCTAGAAAACAGATTTTGAAGCAAAAATGTGCAGGTACCCTTCTAAGCAATGTCTTTGAACTGCACCAGCTCCCAGTTGTCAATGTTTTTATCCAATGAATGTGCTTATTAAGTAGATGGTCACCAGGCAATAGGAACCCCCTGGGTCCTAAAGAGCTGCTATTTCCCCCTCCCCTTTAGTGAACTTTTCCTGCTTCTCTCTTATTTTCAAGTCCTTGGACCCACCTATTTGGCACTCTAGGGCTGTGGGCCACTTCCAATCTTCTTCCAGCCATGCACTGAGTAGCTGGCCTGTCCTTAGTTAAGCCACTGCTCTCTCACTATCTCCCATCTGCAATATGGGAATGAAAATGCCAATCTACACTACAGGTTTGTTGTAAAGACTGCTGAGATAACTGCCTGTGAGGAACTCTTTAGAAACCCTATATAAATGCTAAGTGTCATTATCGTTCATTTCCCGAAGTAGTTAAGCTCTGCTTGTATGTCTGAGAACTTAGAAAGAGTCTTCAGGATCCAAGACTAGGCCTTTCTCCCACCCAAAAGAGAGAAACCATTAAGCATTTCAATTGATGTTATGTGGTAAAAAAGCACTGATCCATTCCCAGTTAATCTATGCCCATTCTACAAGTAAATGGTTCAATACTTCCTCTAATGATCTGTACATTTTAGGATTTACTCATGGCTGAATAAGCTCCAGAGTTTACGTGTGCAGAGCCATAAAACTGAGCAATATATAATTGCAGCCAAACTATCGTGCTTGGACTGCAGACTTTTAAAAACAGAGCCAAGTAAAAGCTTAATGCCTTCAAATTACAGCATGCTTGAAGCATCCAAGCTGTCTTCAGACATTACAAGACAGAAAGAAAAACTCAGCATGCTCCGAGCCTTGGAATTCACAACTAACACAGTGCATGTCACTCACTTCCCTCTCATTGCCAACAGGTCAATGGCTTTTAACAGGGCGCTTACTGGTGCCTAGAAGGGGGAAATGACCCTTATAATACTAACAGCTCACAGCCCAATACTCTGTGCAGTATGCCAGTAAATTTAGTTAGCGTGGCTCCAAGCTACTCTAGGAAACAAATCTTCACAGCCCTGGCTAAACAGGTACGGCATAGGCACTTTTACGCCATCAAAATCTGTTCCGGATCAGTCCGACACTGAGCTGCCCTGGGGATAGCTTTATGCCTTGTGTATTCAGTAATCACAGAGTCAACACATGGCAAGATGGCAATGAGGCTTGAGCATCTGTTACAAATGTTTGTGGAACCACAGCCCGCTGCTGTCCATTATCTGGCATTGTATTAAGCTGATAGATGGAGACAATTTTAGCCATGCAAGATTCCTTCTAGAAGCTCAGTGAAGAGAGGCTGAAAGGTGCCAGCCTTCCATAGTTAAACTTCATAATGGTTTCATTTATCAACACAGCTATAAAGACTGCAAATTTTCCAACACAAGTGACAAACATTCAAAACCCTACTCCAAAAACAAAAATCGTATTCCACTGCTGCTGTAGCAAATTATAGTCAAAGACCTTAAATATTAATATTTGTAAATCCTAACAAAATACATTACTTAGTGATACTTTGACATTTTCATTTAGAAAAATATCCGTCTGCACGCCTTATTTCAGCTGAAAAGAAAAATCACAACACATTAGTTACTTTTGTATTGCTTCTACATGACATCAAGCTATTTCTAGGAGTGTTGCAACTTTCAATGTCATTTTTCAGTCTGTCATCCTACCCAGAAGGAAAAGCCACATTCACACAGCCAGCTGTAGGACTAAAATACCACGCACATATTCATATACACTAGATGTGGCAGATTATACTTTGATTAAGTATGGGAAGGAAGAGGGAGAATACAGGGGCTAACACAGAATCATTGCTATAAGCAGCTGGATATCACAAGAGTAATGGGTTATTATTGGCACAGAGGAGAATAGTTTTACATAAATAAAAAAGATTTCATGAACACGGGTTCGTCAGCAGCAAAAACACTTAATTTTTCTGGCATTAATAGGCTTAGATTGGGGTTTTAGAAGAACCATCCACCAAAAGGCCAGGAGAGTCTATGGCATGGACTTCAGCAACACACAACTTTAATAAACAGGTTGATACTGAAGGGCCTCAGAAATAGAAACTTCCAGCATGCAGTTATCATGCAACTGTTACAAGACGATCAAGGCCATAGCAGGCAGACAAGCAAAGCAACTGTTACAAGACGAGCAAGGCCATAGCAGGCAGACAAACAAAAATGAGTAAGAATTTAACCTTCAAAATGGAATGTTAGAGCCTGATTGGATAAGAATGTAAATTTTCCCTCTCTGTTTATTTGTATAGTCTATAAAAAGTGGGCGCACCCTGATTGGGGTGTGCAGATTGCGAATGTATTGCGCTGTACCATTTGCTTTGCATATGTGAAGCAAATAAACTCTGCTTGAAACCTGAATTGGCGTTTGCCTCCCTGTGTCCAGTCCGTGCTCCAGAATATCCAAGTCACATGCGGACCAACAATACAACCCCTGCTGAAGGCCACAATTTTAAAGATCTACACAATAATCCTCTGGTACTCATGAAAGTATTTTCTTTTTTTTAAAAAATATTTTTATTGGGTTTTCACATTTTATATAGACAAAAACAAAACACAGAACACCAAAACAAACATAAAAGACGACAAACATGTACAATTTCCTAACATCTTATTTTCTAACCCTAGTCCTTGACTTCCCCCCACCCCCACCCTTGCCTCCCTATTCCCAAATTTATGTCAGCAAGTTGGCATTTCCTTTTCCATCTTAATATTAATCCTTTTATAAAAAAAAAAAACAAAAATAGATTTTCCCTAAGTTGGACCCCAATTCTCTTCCCTCGATTTCTCATTTTTTCTTGAATAATTTTCTTATTAACTAAACCCCCTGGTCTTGAGTGTTGTTTGAATTTAAATACTTCCCTCCCTCCCATCCCCGGTTTGCGTCCTTTCCCAAGATATGTCCAAAATAACAGTTTTTAGCCTGGGTTCCGCACGTCCGAGGCTCTCAAATCTCTTTCAGTCCCTCTCCGCCGGTTTTGTTGGTAGTCTTTTTTGTCGGTCATCGAGTCTCGAAAGAGTTCCTTCACAATCAATCCAATCAGTCCATAGTCTCTTCCCATATTTAGAAACAACTGTTGAAGAATTTCCACAAGGCCTGAGTCTTGATGATAATCAAAATCAAAGTCTATGTGGAGGCCCCAATTGTACTTCTTTATTTCAAATTCCTGAATTCCATAAACTCCCGGGGCCTCCACTTTCGTCTTCTGTATCTTTCGTAGGCTTAAAATGGATTTAATCCAATAGTCTCCTTGCTTGTGTTCTCCAAATGTCGGCTTCTGGTTAGTATTTTCCCACTTAACTTATTCTCTTTCTTGTTTTGTCTTCTCCTCTTCTTTGTTTATTATTTCGAATTCAGCTGTGGGTTCTTTCTCACTCAAGTCCTCATTACATTCAGCAGAACTACTTGTTTCAGAATTCAAGGTCATCAGTTGTTTACTCATAGCTGTAGTCTGCTCCTGTAAGGTTCCCACCAGTGAAAACATCCTTTCAATTTCTCTCAGTATCTTTCCACCCACAGCCATTGTAGTTCCACAGAATTCCCCCTAGAGGGAATCTGGTTACTTAATGTTCTTTTCTCCAACAGTCCTCTGTCCTGTTATTGTTTCTTTGTTTCCAACAATTTTAATTCAATTGTAACTCCTTTTAATCCGGAGAGATCTTAAATAGCAATTTTCCCACTGTTAACAGTCCATTTGACAGCTTTGACAGCTGTCAAATTCTGCTCCTCTATACAGGCTCCAAAGCAGGTCGCTCCCGGGCCCGGGAGGGAGGGTTGTTTACAACAAAACAAAGTCTCTTCCAACACTCCACTCTCCTGCTCAAATTTGCCTTTCCAAATCTTGGAAGTTACTGTCTTTTTGAAACTCACCCTTTACAGGGTAGGCACTCCAGCTTAGCTCTTATATCGTTGCTCTGGATCGTCTGCAAGGGGGGGGTGGGGACTTCCTTTTAGCACACCCCCCGGTCGTCTCAAATTCAGAAGGTAAAATTTTTAAAGTTCAGTTCCAGATTACTCACGGGTTCTTTTTTTTCAGTCCAAATTTCAAGGAAGGAAGTCAGCGCTCTCCAGTTATGGCTCGCGGCTTCGCTCAGCGGCGGTAGCGATCGACTCTCAGTGCCGCGCCGTCCCCCGTATCCCCTCCGTAGCCTTTAAAAAGGCTCTTCGCGAATCAGGGGGGCGCTTAAGGCACCCGCCGAGTCTTCAGTCCGCAGGCTTCCGCGCCTGCGGTTTTTAAGGGTCCCCGTGTCGCCGGCACGGCAAAGACCCATCCACCGCTGAGCCGATTCCCTCCGGAGCTCGGAGGGAATCCGCCATTTCCAGATCGCGCCAACCCGGAAGTCCATGAAAGTATTTTCACAAAGATGTTGGAGGCAGGGATATAAGAGAACAATCATGGAAGAAATATCACAGCTGTGGAGGGAATATACACATTTGCCACACTTACATTGTGATTTTGTTCCTGAAATGGTTTGTGTGTTATATTATGCATTTCTTACACTATTTTTATATAATGGAAAGAAATGAGATATGAATGTGGGGGAACTTGTAATTTAAGCTCCTTCACACATCTACTGGTCATTGACCGAAATGTCTGTGTGTGTGTGTGTGTGTGTGTGTTAGGAGGCGTCTTATACTCTGGGTCATCTCCCCCCATTTTCTTAAATCTGAGTCTCCAAAAATAGGGGGTGTCTTATACATACATACATACATACATACATACAAACATAACCTCCTTCACACACAGGAACAAAAGCAGATTGATTAAAGGACAGTTCAGCACTATTCTGACAACCACTCTGATGAAGGAACATGGGCAAAACCTGCAAATAGGAAGCTCTGGATTTTAAGGACTGTTTCCCTTAAACCACCAATAGTCCTTTGCTGTCCACACATGACAAACTGTTGCAGCAATTGAATTTTTTAGGTGTGGGTATGGGGAATTACCACTAGTCAGATCTAGAAAAAAAGAGAGAAAGAGAGAGACAAAAAATAACTAAGAAAACACTGGAATGCAATGATTTTACTATGATACCATGTGGATTAGCTATCCTGCCACAGCAGTACATATTTATCTACTTGCACTGGTGTGCTTTCGAACTGCTAGGTTGGCAGAAGCTGGGACAAAGCAATGGGAGCTCACCCCGTCGTGCGGATTTGAACAGCCAATCTTCTGATCAGCAAGCCCAAGAGGCTGAGTGGTTTAGACCACAGCGCCATCCATTCCCACAAGAGAAGGTAAACGGCATTTCCGTGCACTCTAGCACTTTGTCACAGTGTCTCGTTGCACCAGAAGCTGTTTAGTCATGCTGGCCACATAACCTGGAAAGCGGTCTACGGAAAAACGCAGGCTCCCTCGGCCTGAAGCAAGAAGAGCACCGCACTCCATAGTTGCCTTTGACTGGACTTAACCGGCCAGGGATCCTTTACCTTTTACTTTTTGGATTAGCTATAAAAAAGGGAACACATAAGTGAATATAATCATGGCCAGATAGAGTTAGATCATGGAATATCATGAAGTGACCAAAAAAACAAGCCCATTGCTGGCTTTAGGTTCTAAGAACTGGAAGAGAGACACTAAAAGCTGGTCAGTGATTTAACTTAAATGCGCTGTACAGACACAGCTACATACTGCACTTATTATTGGCACTTTATTGTTCTAGATGGTATACTGTTCAATTTCATTTGTAGAACATTTGAAAGATGTAAAGACTACTAGTGATTTTCAGCAATATTTCTTAAAACATCTGGAGGCCCACAGATTCCTGAGCCATGCCATAACACCACTTCACAATTAGCATTTATAATACAGCAGACATTCCTTGCCATTATATTCCCTGTCCTATTTGCTTCCTATGAACACCCCAGCTTACATCCATAAAATGCATTTCCACCAGGAGGAAATGGTTAAATTTCAAAAAAATGAAAACAAAAATCATTTATATGGATTTGTAAGACACATGGCATCAAGCAAAGAACTGCACGATCCATCTTTTATCCTAAATACAATGAGATATTCTTCAGCACAATAACAAGAGTTCTTTTTAAAAGATCTATGCTATCTTTGGATATCTCCATCAGCATTACACGCAGTATCTATCAAGCAGAGGTGTAAATTGAAAAAAATGAAGATAAAATGACTAATTAAAAAAAATCTGAAGGTTGATTCACTGAAAAACAAGGAATACAGAAAAATCTGTCTAACAAAAGACTAAGGGGGAGATGGTTTTATTAGCCGTCAGTCATAAAAAATGCAAAAAAGATGATAAAGAGCTAATATGCAACATGAATCACTAAGAAGAGAGTTGATGATAAGCTGGATCTTCCTTGTATATTAGAACGGTAAGTAAAGGGGGACTGCACTTTGAAAGAACATTTCAACAGAAAAGCTTTACAAGCAATTGGGAAGGAACTACTGAAAAGTTTTCATATTTCGGAACTGCCAGTATGAACTATAAAAGAAATATATTCTATGTGGCAAACAGCTATATCCTGTGCAGATGGACCAACAGGGTAGAACAGAATGTAAGTTTAAGCCTCCTTTAGCCTTATTTAATTTATATACTTCAGTTATGGAACAATTAATAAGTAAGGAATTAATAACACATTTATTAACAGCAGCTAGAACGGTAATAACCAGAACCTGGAAAGCCTTGCAATTAATTAATATTGATCACTGGTATAATATAGTATGGCAAACAACTGTAATGGGAAAGCTGTCGCTAAAATTGAAGCTGGCAAAGGGACAGAAAAAACAAGATAATGTTTACGCTGTATGGTGCAATTTTATTAAATATACAAATGAAACAACACAGAGACAAGAAATACCTACAACATATATTGCAATATGGCGTAGATAAGCAGGCACTACTCATTAGCTTACTCCTATTTCTGTATTTTCCGATTTACTCAAGAATTCACTCAACTGGTTTACTCTAATCACCCCTTTCTCTTGTACTGTAAAATCATATGTTTAGTATTTTATCCCCCTGGGGACCGATTTATTTATTTATTGTCAGTCATGTCATGTTTTATTATTTCTGGGTGTACAACTTTGTAAGCGAAAAATAAAAATTATATATTAATAATAATTAAAAGGAATATTTGTGATGGGGTGAGCAACAAGATCTCCCTCAGGAGGTTGCGGGTTCTCCTTCCTTGGAGGTTTGTAAGCAGAGGTTGGATGGCCATCTGTCATGGATGCTTTAGCTGATGCCCACATTGCAGGGGGTTGGACAGGAAGATCCTCAGGGTCCCTTCCAATGATTCTATGCTTTGTTGGCCCACCCACATGCAGCGCTTGGAACCTGTAATTACAGCAAGATGAAGGAAGACAGGTCCTGAAGGCTTCTATAGCACACATGAGCTTTCTGCCAGGTGTTGCTCGACTTGAACCAAGAGCCCTGTGGACTACTAGACATTAGGTCTCTGCTCCCACAGTATTGCTGATCAAAGTAGGCAATTATAAGATGGTTCCTGCATTGGAGTCCATAATCATCCTACAATGGGATGTCAGAAAAGGCCAATCACATGGGCTACTGGATGACATCATGTTCTCCTATTCTAGGCAAGTTGTTACTAAGGAAGGTCACCTCCACTGTATTCCGTTCTTCAGTAAGTCCTCATTGTACCTGAAAGCCTGTAGAAATTTAGATTATCTGCAAGTGGTTTGTCCTAGTTTCAGTAAAACCGTCAGCTCTATTGAACAAAATGAATAGACCTAAGGCTGAGAGCACACACAACTCTGAGTCAAGCCGTAGCCTATACAAAAAAGGAGTAGAATAGCAGCTTTCTTCTAGCCTTCTAGAATAGTCTACTTCTTTATGAACTCTCATTTATAAAAGAACTGAGGTTTGTCTATTTGCATTAATATTGTTTGTCCTCTTTTTACTCTTTCCTGTTCCTAAAAAATGTATGTTCGGAGACCTTGTGGGAAATAAAAATAATGGATACAGCTGGCCTCCTGCAGACACACACATACACAACCTTATCCGTACTTGGCTGCTTTAGAAAGACTTTTCCAGAAGGAAAGCAAAAAAAGAAAAAAAGATGAAAGATTTCTTAGTAGACTGCTGACATCTCCAGATACATGTATAAATAAGCAGCTACCAAATGCAGTTAGATCCGTATTTGATGTCTGAATTGGAGGTTATGGGAGGGAATTTTTTTCTGCCTCTGAAACTCATCCCTGCTCTCTGGATACCACTAAGCCACCCCTGGCAAAGGAAGGATTATCATCCTTGGCTCAAACTTCTGAAGAGAAAACCTTTTTATACTCTGAATGCACCAGATGGTATTTTTGTTATAAAAAACTCCCTGTTCCCTTAAGAGAATACTTCCATGACCCTGCCTCCCCAAAGTCGCTTATCCCTCACTCCTTGCAAATTACTCACTTCAAACCCTACTACAGAACAGAAGTAGAGTCTTCCCTTGGCAACTGCATTGTGCTACGCCGCTAAAGAATAGCTGGAGACGCTTTCTACTTACCCTGGATTGATGTATTCCTTGGACAAAATAAGACGGCACAGCCCTAGTCTAGTATAATTGGATTATATTAATATGAAATCCACAATGCTATGCATCCTCGGGAGAAGTTTACTTTCTGGGTTCCCCACCCCCACTCCCGCACTCCAGACTGATCTTACAGACTCTAGGAAATGACACATGAGTGGCAAAACAACGACGAGAAATGAAATATTTTTCTAAGTTGCACATTGTGGCAGCTGTTTAATGGAAGATGCGGAAGTAAAAGTCTTTCCCTACCCTTTGAGAATCCCTCTTCAGCTGAGTTTTGAAACTGAGAAGATTCAAAGCAACTTTGACCGTAGTTATGCAGCTTGTAAGTCAACCTAAACAAGTATAAATATGAAGAAAAACCCATGAACAAAACAGTATGTTTACTATACATACCACCCTTAGGTATAGCAATGAAATGCATACACCTGTGTTTCAAAAAAATTCATACAGAGGATTCTTCTCCAACACCAAGACACCGTTCTTGTGGTTTATTTGTACATCGTAAGTTTACCACAAAAATGAACTCTTTTTCTAATCTGGTTGGTCAAAGGGAGACGAGCTCAGACACAGAGCTTTAAAGCGCAGACCATGCCTAAAAGAGCAGAGAAAAAGTAAGTGTAGATAAGCCCTTAGAAGACATTACTTAGTGAGTTTTCTGCTGCACAACTTTTTGAAATGGTTTCACCCATATACAAAATCAAACCTAGAAGGTAACAGCGCTATAGTGCAGTGGTGTATTATATAGGTTACAATAGTGGAAACCATATCACTTTTTAATTTGTAATATCTAAAGCCCAAACATTTCCAACTTTCAACCACATTTGTTCCCTGACTAGTTCCTTGCTGCAGAAACCCGGATTTATTTCACATTTACAAAATGCTTCCTGAAGCAGAGACCAAGGACATTGGTCTACCCAGCCAGATAGAAAGATTTAGGCCATTTGTTTTTAAAAATGACACATCATTAAAACTCTCTGTCATGCAATCTGCTCCCCAGCACAAGCGATGAAAGCTCCATCTTGATATCAGAGACTGAGAAATGATGGCTACAAAATGGAATCCTGATATCAGCATCAATTTTGAAACAGTTCTAAACGTTCACTAGTCTGTTTTTGGTGTGGCAATGAAAACTGACAAGTCACACCATTCAGGTAGGTAGATTATTACTTATGTGGAGAGAGTTGGATCAGAATCAAGCTGTACAATTTCACTGCTTTGTATTGGCGCTTCTTATAACTTTGCCCATGAAATCATGAGATTTATAAGAAATTAAACCCACAGCCATCACATTGTTGGAAACTGGTTACCCAGGCATGCACAAAGAGCAAGGACTGATATACAGAAGTATTTGAGATTGTTCTACTCTTTCTCCAGTTTTCTCACACACCACTCCTTTTCCATGTTCTTGCTTCAGAGGCCTGTTTGGAAATCTTCCTAAGCAGAAGATTGTTTCCTGCTTGGCAGGGGGTTGGACTCGATGGCCCTTGTGGTCTCTTCCAACTCTATGATTCTATGATTCTATTCTATGAGAAGGCCACAGCTGATTTTACACAAAAATAAGCTGCCTTTCTAAGCAGAAGGCCACAACTAATTTTAAATGAAAATAAGTTGAATGTTGAGAGGAACAGATGTTCATATATATATATATATATATATATATATATATATATATATAAACATGCTAGAAGTGACAGTATTTGAATTAAACTATTTCAGTATAAACTGAGGTAATTCCTTACAGATAGCCAATGAAACTAACAAAAAATGAACTATTTTTTCACACATGCTTTACTTCACTATAGGCTCTTGGACAAGGCGGCCCATCATTACGGAGTTGAAATGACTCAAAACAAATTTGGGTCCTTTCCATTTGCCTTTTTGGAGAATATATTCTATCACTTCAATGGAACAGAAACTTTTAAATGGAGTCCTGAGGTTGTATTCAATGGAGCGCTAAGCAAAACATTCCATCAGCCCAAGGATTTTTCCTTGGGTAACGGAATGTTCTCCCCAACTCCTGGGGTTCTGGGGCTTCCACCAACCCTCAGAAATAGATTCGGGGATGGCACGAGGCACCCACAGGAGAAGGACAGGAAAAATCCTGCTGCGCCAGCAATAATTCTTGTGCTGGCATCAAAACAAAGCAGACACTAAGTCAATACAAGCCACCACATGGAACAGAGAATATGTCACCTTGGTATGGTAAACATTGGTCACCAGAAAAAAAGAGAGATGTATAGCTAAGTTTCTTTCAGTCAATCAGTACCAATCCCTCCATATCCTAAACCAGCATGAAATTAGAAACGGTGGCTGTTTTTCACAGAAAACTGGGGGGAGGGGGGGAATCTATGGAGGTGAAATAAAGCTCTTCTTTTCTATGCTGCTTCCAAAAGGGGAGAGAGGGATTCTGCAATAAATAGAATATTAAAAACACTACCTTTATGTGTGTATGTGTGTGTTTGTTTGTTTGTTTGTTTGTGTGTATGTGTATGTGTGGACAACTCTTAGAGCATAATAACTTGTTTTACTGATGCTGCTGCTGTTTCATCATGGCAGCATGGTTCCCTGCTGCCTTTTATAGAAGAGAAATCACATTGTAAGAGAGTGCCGTCCACTTAACGTTATTCCCTCTACTGCAAATGGCAACTAAGGAAGCTGAAAAGACAGAATGTGGATCTGCACTCTATCTTTCCTGTTATGGGAATATTTGCACAAAATCTTGACTTCCCTGCAATAGCTAAGTCAATTCACCTCCATACCAGGGAGGGAATTATTTTCATCTCAAAGATTTCTTAAAGTTGGGGGTCGGTAATGGCATCTTCAGAACCACTACTAGTCACTGACGGAGTTCCGCTTGGTCCCTTCCAGGTTGCCAACTCAGAGTTGAGAGAGAAGCCTGGAACAGCTACAGTAATGGGGCTTGATGAAAAGATCCTTGGGTCCAGAAGAGGAAAGTTGGCTTGCCTCCTCAAGGTGGCTTTCCTGCAAAACAGTAGACGACTTATACCTTAAAAAGAAGTTATGCAAACTAAAGAAACCCAAGTACTCAATGGCATTAATTATAAAATTTACAACTGATGAACCAGGATACTGAGAGAAGTTTGTTCTTGTTTCAGGCTGAAAGTAGTAGGGATAGCTTCACAGGCACTTCAGGGTTTGGAGAAAATAAAGGCTTTTTGTTTTGTTTTTAAAAAAGAAGAACATAAGAATCTTTACAACTGCTCTGAGGTAAAAAATTCTATCATAAAGTTTGCAGGATGCAGAACTTTTCCTGGGAAAAGTACCCTTAAGTTTAAGGTAAATTTGCCTCAGAAGAAACATTTCAAAGAGATGCTTCTCTTTTTTATTTTCCCCTAGTCTGTGTTTAAACAGCATATGGTCTCTCATCAATGCATACGCAGAACGTGGGGATATTAAGAGAAGTTTATACACACTTCCTGAAGTAAGCCACCTTTAAACACAGAAATCCCCCAGACTGCTTTGAAGTCAAAATCAAATTGATGGTGTCATTTTTTTGACCAGCACAAATAACAATAGTCATATACATAATATTTGTTCTCATCATTTGTTTGCTCATAGTTGCCTCAAGAGGTGCCTACAACAATACTACGTATTATGGAGAATGTTCATGTTGCCCCAGAATTTGAGCTGATGTGCTGTTTCAGAGAGTCAGTAGAATAAACAAAGGAAAGCTAATAAGAAATAACTGTGACATTCAGTATATATACATGGCCATTAAATTTAAATGAAGAGAATCAAACATTCAGAACACTGGAAATACGATCAGCAACCTCAGTCCCTTTCACTCATATATAAAGGAAGTAAGATCTAGGGCAAGTGTAGCCAATGTAGTGCCCTCTAGTTGTTGTGGGATTCCAGCTCCCATCAGCCTCAGCCAGCAGGGCAAATAGTCAGGGATGATGGGAGTTGTAGTCAAGTAACACCTGGAGGGCTACTCTGGTCTAATAAAATTACACTTGACAAGATGCAAAAAACAATCTTAAAGAAGGCGTGTGCTAATTACATGGCTGTAAAGCTTTGAGAGCAAAGCTTACTTTGTGCACAGATTTACGACCTAAAGAGGAAACCCTAAAATCTTCATTTGAGCTCAGTAGGGTAGATTGTGGTGCTGATGATGCCAAAGTCATGGGTTTGACCCCCTTATGGGTACATATTCCTGCATTGCAGGGGGTTGGACTGGATGATCCATTTGAATGATTCCAACTCTATGATTCTATGAAGGAATTGTAGAAAGGCACTACTGGAAAGCTGGATTAAAACTTGCTCCAGGCGGTGGTGGCGGCAGGGGGAATACAAAAGTTTCCAGCTATAGCCCTGATAATAAACAAACCTAACCTCACTTGGAGCTTGCTACTGGAATTAATTAAGAGGAGTAGAGTTGAACTTTTTCTATCCTGAGATCAGTGAGAGTTTCATTTTGGAGTACATTCATTTAAGTGTCTTAACATATACCCATCAATCAGTGGTTTTCTCCCAACCTTTTCTAGGCCAGGTGGCAACCTTTCTCTATCTTCCAAAGAGCCTCCCAAAGTTGTTCTACTCTGCCACCAGTATAGCTCATTTTATGGAAGGCGTTTAGTGGGTGAATGGAAAGGTGTTTAAGAAACTGATCACATAAAGCAAGACTTTATTCAGTTATTCAAATGATTTTCTAAGAGACTGTTTGCTCTCCAGTTTTCTAGAAAATCCCTACATCCAGCTCACCTTATGTCAGACTGCACAGTAGTAAAACACACATCTATTTAGACAGTCTCTTGAAACCAGGGTCTGGTTGCATGCCTGGTTCAACAACCAGCTTAGCACCGTGCTTGCACTTAATGAGTAAGATAGGCTATTATGGAAGAAAATCCATAATGACACCCCTAGCATCTAGGATGTCCACCCACTTGCAATTCCATAGAGTTCAAATTATGTATTTCTGCCCATTTACAGCCTTTTAACATTGGTGCTTTTATCACATGCAGACCATCTATATTACTGCAGCACAAAGGAGCTCACTGCAGTTGATTTGCAGAAAGCAAAGGGGTTTGGACCATGCATTTTGTGACTGTGGGGGAGGCTTTTGCCCATGATAAAACGTTACTCATTTTATCAGTAAGGGAAATCAATTTTGGGTTCCCTTGAGTAGAATTTCTCTGCTTGATTAAAGAAAGAAATTAATCTGTAAGAACACTTGCAGTGAAAAAGAATTTGCCCTCTGCAATGAAAGGCTGGAAACAGTCAGCCGTTCTCAGAAGCTAATGAAATTGAAACTTGTGAGGTTGTTAGAGGACTCCATCCGTCTGAATTATGCAGATACCTAATGCGCCCTTCATCATGGCATCACGCTTCAAAATGGGAATCCTATGCATGACCCAAGCTGGTCGAAGAAGCATCTCTCTTTCCAACCCATAATGCAGCCTGATTGAAGGCTAACAAGAAGTTATGATTTGGTTTTTACAGTACTTTGCTCACACTCTTGACAGCCTGTCTGGAAGGCATCATCATTTCCCTGTCAGTAAACAAATATCCAGACCTTTTAAACTTCACAGCAGTTTGATAAGGTTAAACTAATCTGCCCTACCACAGCAAAGAGAATGCACAACGCAGGACTTTAAATTGTGCACAAGGAGACTTGCAAACACTCAGGTCATGAAGTGTAACACCTGAAGCAAAGAGCAGCCTACAGTTGCGTGTCTTGGTGCTGTTTATCTTTACACTTTCACCTGAGTATGAACGGGAACAGGTCCCAGGAAACCAACTTCCAATACTTTGGATACTTTATTTATTGATATTGACCTCTCTAAATCCCTGCCCATAAAATTACGCTCAAGGCAACTAACAATATAATGGCTTGGATCCCAATATAAATTAGTTCACAGTACAGTGGTACCCCTGGTTACGTACTTAATTCGTTCCAGAGGTCCGTTCTTAACCTGAAATTGTTCTTAATCTGAAGCACCACTTTAGCTAATGGGACCTCCCGCTGCTGCCGCCGTGCTGCTGCTGCGCGATTTCTGTTCTCATCCTGAAGCAAAGTTCTTAACTCAAGGTAATATTTCTGTATTAGCGGAGTCTGTAACCTGAAGCATATTGTAACCTGAAGCATATGTAACCCGAGGTACCACTGTAGAAGTATTTTACATCTTTTCTCTCCCTGCCCTCCCCCAGCTACAACCCCACCACAAAGACTCTCTGGAGGCTTGGGACCCCACTTGGACATTATAGGGCAGGACCCAGGAGAGGGAGGAATTGAGCAAAATCAGGAAGAGATTCACCCAACTAGGGGCAATTGTGTTCTCCTTCAGCAACACCTGTATGACTCATCCACACCGCTCAGGAGTATAGTCTGGCTTTGCAGGGAAAAGTAGGGGAAGAGGAAAAGGGAAAGAGAAAGGAATGGAAAACTTTCCTCCCATGAACTTCCTTCCATTACTTTCATGTTAATATACCAAGGAATCCCCCTGCTCCAGTGCAGCAAATCAATAGGACTACCTCTCTGGAAAACAAAGGAAAACAATTCCTTTCTGACTTTACTGTAATCTATATAAGGCTGCTAATTTGTTATGAGACAGCCAGTGGTGAGGTGTGAGGCATTATTTACACAAACCATTGAAAAAGGTGTGGGATAAGTTTTTTAAATATCTATTTTCATTTAAATAAATATATACTGCCCATTCTAGTTGTTGAGAAACTACGTAAAAAGCTGGGTTGCCACAGTTTACCCACCTGTAGTTCATGTCATCCTATGTTGTTTTGAACGCTTGAGGGTGGCAAGAACTACATACAAAACCTAGGATCTCATTTTGAATGGGCTTTACAAACAATTTCACCCTTCAGATTCTCACAGAATCATCTGAAGCTGAAAAGGAGTGGAATCCAGTGTGGGGTTTTTCCTCCCTACTGCATAACCAGCTGTTTATAAACTGTTGCAGATACTGTCACTTTTAATTGGCCTCTTAGAGCATGGAGGAGAGCTTTTCTTCACATTATAATTAGGTTCTTCTCCCTCAATTGGGGATAGTAAAGTGGTACCCAGAGCAGACAAATAGCAGGTTAAGCTGTAAGAGGCCAAAGGCCACTTAAGCATTTCAAAGGTTATTACTTTTTCATTAAAACATGCAGAAAATAATTACAAATCACAAGGAGCTTGTGAAAGGTTTCAAGCAAAAGCATAGCTATTAGAGGCAAGTGAGGGAGACAGGGAATTCAACTCAAGGCTTATTTACACCATTCAACTAAAGCGATATGCCTTCACTATTTCCTGCAACAACAGAGTGTAGCACCAAACAGCATTGATTCTGCTTCCCCCCCATCTTCCAGTCTTACGGAAACACAGATCCAACTATTCATTCTATGTGTACACCTACCTAGGATGTCTGTGCATCCTATTTCTTCTTATCATAGAATCATAGAGTTGGAAGAGACCACAAGGGCCATCGAGTCCAACCCCCTGCCAAGCAGGAAACACCATCAGAGCACTCCTGACATATGGTTGTCAAGCCTCTGCTTAAAGACCTCCAAAGAAGGAGACTCCACCACACTCCTTGGCAGCAAATTCCACTGTCGAACAGCTCTTCCTGTCTTCTTCTTCTTATTATTCTTATTCTTATTATTATTATTTGTACCCCGCCCATCTGGCTGTGTTTCCCCAGCCACTCTGGGCGGCTTCCAACAAAGATTAAAAATACATTAAAATGTCACACATTGGAAACTTCTCTAAACAGGGCTGCTTTCAGATGTCTTCTTTTGGTCAGACTCTATGACCCTTTCTCTCTCTCTCTCTCTCTCTGCCAGTCAGTGGTGCCATCCAGGTTTTGTGGTTGCTTTTCCAAACATGACTTTGCACAAGGGCATTTCTCAAACTGTAGGCACCCACCTATCCCTGGGGTCTCGCCTGCCCCTCCTCATGCCTTTTTCTCTGTGTCTCCCCTTCAACTGTCCTGTTTCCTTGGGCAGCTGCACAGAGAAAGATGTTATTATTATTATTATTATTTATTTATTTATACCCCACCCATCTGACTGGGTTTTCACAGCCACTCTGGGAGGCTCCCAACAGAATATTAAAAACATGATAAAACGTTAAAAGCTTCCCTAAACAGGGCTTTATTCAGATGTCTTCTAAAAGTCAGATAGTTGTTTATTTCCTTGACATCTGATGGCAGAGCGTTCCACAAGTCAGGCGCCACCACTGAAAAGGCCCTCTGCCTGGTTCCCTGTAACTTCACTTCAAGCAGTGAGGGAACCGCCAGAAGGCCCTCAGAGCTAGCCTCAGTGTCCAGGCAGAATGATGGGGGTGGAGACACTCCTTCAGGTATGCTGGGCCGAGGCCATTTAGGGCTTTAAAGGTCAGCACCAACACTTTGAATTGTGCTCGGAAACGTACTGGGAGCCAATGTAGGTCTTTCAGGACCGGTGTTATATGGTCTCGGTGGCCGCTCCCAGTCACCAGTCTAGCTGCCACATTCTAGATTAGTTGTAGTTTCTGGGTCAGGGGACAGTCGTCTATCTGAAAGACCAAGTATGGTTTAAAGGTAAAGGACCATAATAAGGGAGAGCAGAAGCCTTGATGTTGCCAATCAACACCTGGACAGCAGACTGAGAGGAACACAGGTTGCAGTTTTCCCCACCAATGTAATGAAACTTGGTGTATTTCTATTTAAATTAAAGCAATTATAGACATGCAAATGTTATGCTAATCTGCTTTTTTGTGTATGTGGGATAATTCATTTCTTTCTTTCGGCAATGCATATATGACAACCCTATATACACCAGTAGAGGGCCAATAGCAGTGTGCACTGCGTCCCTCCACACTATCCATTTTTCATTTGGCAGAAATTGCACAGGTAAGAAGCAACGCTGGATATCTGCCCATGTTACACTGTTACTGGCTGACTGCATTCAGTGGTACTGAATGCTCATTGTATCCATCCTTTAAGAAATAGCAACAACAACAATAACAAAAAACTATTTGTTACAGATAGGTAGCCGTGTTGGTCTGCCATAGTCAAAATAAAAAAATTCCTTCCAGTAGCACCTTAAAGACCAACTAAGTTAGTTCTTGGTATGAGCTTTCGTGTGCATGCACACTTCTTCAGATACACAGTGTATCTGAAGAAGTGTATCTGAAGAAGTGTGCATGCACACGAAAGCTCATACCAAGAACTAACTTAGTTGGTCTTTAAGGTGCTACTGGAAGGAATTTTTTTATTTTAAAAAAACTATTTGCTGCGTCTTCCAAATGCCCTATTGCAGTTTCTAAAATAAAGAGAGAATTCTTTCCTAAGTTGCACCTAGATAGAGATACTCTCTCAACCAGACATCTCCTTTTTCAGGATCCTTATTGCATGAGATGGCTTTCAGATAAGTGACTGAAAATGGTATGGAGTAATTCTTGCTGGATTTTTGTACTGTTGGGAGTTTTGCAGATGCTCTTTGTGGGCTACAATATTATAAAGCCACACTGTGCAAAAGGCTTTCCTGTTTTCTTCAAACAAAGAGGAATTACTATGTATGGACAGAACCACCACTGTGTAAGAGAGCGGTCTCTTGCTCATAGAAGAAAACTGCGATGACCCGGAACTTAATTGTAGCAGAGATTGTTTTGTGCATTTGTTTTACAGTTTGTTTTTGTTTCCAAATGCAGGAAACTCATTCAGGCTTGGTCGGGATAAAATATAGACTGGAATAAAAACTAAAATATGTGGAATATGAATAATATTTCCCACTAATAGAATTTGTCAACTTTCTCATAGTTTAAATATTGATTTCATGCTGAATTTTTCAAATGTGGAAACAAAATTGTTCTGTTTTCTAAGCAAAATTTCAAGTTTCCTTTAAATATACAATAATTCTTCATGATTTCTGAACTCAGGAAATTGTTGCTTGGTTAAACTCTGGTTAAGTAGGAAGACAGCTTCAAACCATTGTTTCAGATTCTGGATTGTTTTCACTAACTACAGTTTAAGCAAGCCACATTTCCTGGAGTTCAGGCATCATGGGGAAATGTGGTTTGTTTAAAAACAAAACCATCTGCTCTTAAATTCATTCACATAGTGCTGGGATGGGGAACCTGTGGTCCTCCAAAGGTTGTTGGACAGCTCCTATCAGCCCCAGCCAGCAGAGTCAATGATCAAATATAGTAATGACAAACCAACAACACCTGAAGAGCAGCGTTTGAAACTCCCATTGTTCTAGGCACTTTTTGCAACAGGGAATTTCATTAATGCGAGCAGTTTCTGAGCTCTGGGCGCAATACTGCGCCTATGATTTCGGATTAAAACTGCAACTGTTTTGTATTCTTGTTATTAAAAAAGCGTGCCTACACACTGCATTACAGCAAATGGCACTCATAACCTAAGTTTAGGGTGCCATTTAGCTCAGTTTCTAACATTGCTGAAAAAGCCATAGGTTCCCATCCCTGAATAGTGGGAAACCATAGTTTTGCATTATGTCTGAAATGGGCCTAAATTAGGTCAGTGACTAATGCAGGAACAGGACACCTAGCTGACCTCTATTCCATAAACCCTCATCCTACAAAAGCATACATTTCAACTACTTTCTCCTACATAGTGTCATAAGCTCTTTACCTCCATCTCCTTCACAGCAAACAGCAAAAGAAGTCTCTATGTGTTCTCTTTATTTACCTCTACTGTTCACTCCTATGATCAAGCCATGATGCAGGCAAATAGCAGTGAACATACAATCTGTCTAAAGGAATAATTCTGCCCAAGCTTTTGTTGGGGAACTAGGAAGACCTTTGGGGGCTAGATTTGACCTTCATAGCCTCCACTTGCTGTATGGTTGCCTATGTGCCTGCTTGTGAGTGAGGTTCATTACATGGGCCTAACAACGTCTCACTCTGGATTCTAGATAGGGCCCTGGAATGGTACTTACTATTCTCTTCCAACATGTAAAACTGAAAGGACCACAAATGAAGTACTTTACCATTATTGTTCTTCAAATCATGATTTCTTGCTTATCTCATCCTAACTCAAAAAAGATAGGACTCATTTACGGTACCTTCACAGCTGATTTATTAAAGCTTTCACCTATGAATATTAAATCCATTATCTATTCTTCCATTGTTTCCAGTTCCAATTATACCACTTCTCACAAAATTAAACCTTTTGTGTCAAGATAATGCCTCTGATGTCTGCAAGAAAACAATAATTGTTGCTCTTCAAAATTTAATAGAACGAAGATACGGTGTCTTATGAGTTCCTAGCAATTTGGCGCTGCAACTCTGCTCACTCTCTAATGCACTTGTTACCTAGAGGCAAAGTTCATAAGAGGAAGTCAGAACAACTGCCTTTTCTCTACAGCAGTATTCTGCCAAAGGTCTAAATCAGTAGCTACAGCAGTTAAAAAGAAACCCCACAATATTATATTCTACTAAAGGATTGTTCCGACACTGCACTTTATATTCAAGCCATAACTAGGTTGTTCTGGGTAAAACTCTGCAATAGCTGCAGCATGTCCTTCTAGATCTTCCCAGAGGTAACCTAAAAAGTATTTACAAGATCCAGATTTGATCTATATAGCCGAATACTACAGAAAAGGTAGCATTTTTATCTGCAATCCCTTTATATGCAATATAAAATTAGCATATCCCCAAGGTCAGATAAGCTTGAGGATGTTCCCTTGCACTTAAGAATATTAATTACTCATTAATGAGAATATGAATCAGTCAGAAGATTATGGAACAGGTCTCCTTCAGCTCTAAACAGAAGGCTTATGCTAAAAGTTTAAAATTCCGCACCCAGCAAAAACGGATTCCATGAGCTGTACAAATTATGCAGGCTAAATAGATGTACACATACCCTTACTTAGCCCAGTTTATTATGCCACTGCTATTTCTGGGCAAGGCTTCCATGCAGAATTCTGATGCTTTAACCTGTAATCAGAAATCTTGATCACACACAACACACTCAGACTCTAGAATTGCATTAGATATTTTGGCTGCTTAGGAACTCCCTGCCCATTGATATCACTTTACTCTTTTCAACGCATGCTAGACCATTCTTGTTTATAGACAAGCCTACCCAGATGCTTAGAAAGTATTTTTACTTTTGTGTGTTTAAGGGTATGGTTGTGAATCTTTCCATTTTTTTGTTTTTGTTTTATCCTTTTGTAATCTGCTTTGAGGTTTTTCCCAATCAAGTGGTATATAAAGGTTATGAAATAAAATAAATAATATTGCCACTATCATGTCTATCTTTCTAGCCATACCTACTAAAAGTTTTAAATTTAACCACCCACCCCCTGATTCTTCTCAGGTGGTTGTGGTTAAATTCCTATACCAACTTTCCCCCCAAAGGAGCAGAAGACAGCAAACATCTAAATAATACAATTTAAGATAGTGGCCCATTTAAACACTGTTTAGAAACATTTGAAAATATTTAGAGCATCTAAAAATATTTAAAAGCGATCACATCGCCTCACAGTTCCGAATTTCACAGTTGGCGTGACTGGTACATTTCAGTCATAAAATGCCTAGATGAAAACAGGAATACTTTGAAATTTATCCTGAAAGTCACCTCACAAGGGAGGACATTCTACAAACAGGGAACCTTCACCAAGAAGGCCCTGTCAAGGATAAACATCAACCTAACAGCAACCAGAGGCAGCACTAGCTACAGGGTCTTCTCCGCTGATTGTGCAGCTCAAGATGGTTGGTGGTGGTGGGGTTTGCAGTCTCATAGCAACTTACCGTGAATCTGGAGAACAAAATTAAGAGAGAACTAATTTTTTAAAAAAACAAAAACCAGTGGTGCATTTAAAAAAAATCACCACACTACATAAACAGCATAGTAGCCGTCCTCCTGGGTGTCCCAGGGCAATATGCATGTTAGTTTAACCTTAGGTCATTTTGTGCTCATGCGACTATTTTAATTTTAATCTATAAGCTATTATTGTATATTGTTTTAAATGTTATTTTCACTCTTGTAAAAGCAGTCTCAGTTGTGCTTCCTGAACTGGTCTTTGACCGTAATAATAAATTATTACTATTACAGCATAGTCATTAAAGTAACTAGCCAGCACATATCACTACCAGCAAAATTAACAATCCCTAGAGAGATGGTAAGTCTTTGCCTGGTACCAAAAAATGACAGTCAGACCTTAATGGTTAAAGCATTCCACAAATGGGAAGCCATTACTGAAAAGGACATCAGCAGCTCAGCCAGATGGAATACTGAGAAGGGCCTCCCATCATCATTGGCCAGGTTTTTGAGTCCTAAGCCCCATGGGATCAGGGCTGCCCAATCAGAAGGTCTGACCTCTACACTAGTTTAAATCCTGGCACCTCTCACTTTAAAAAATAAAGCACCGTTTTAACTGTGACCCATTTTTCAAGGCATTCTTCAGGGCAGCCAAATAGTTTTCATGTAAATGGCAACACATCCCATATGCGCCTACCAATCAATTATAAATATTTGCCTAGACTGGCATGAGATTCATACGCATGATGAAATATTGTCCATTATCAAGCATCCTATCCATTAATCTCTCACATGATTACTATTGCATGGGACATCCAGATGAAAATAATTCCAAGACACAAGTATCTACATCTCTGATAACTCCAGTGAAGCCTAAGAAGAAACGCAATAGAGTGTAACAAGGAACTCCAAGGAAGTCAACTAAAGTACATGAACTAAAGCTATATTTTTTTCTGAAAACCAATCAATCAAGCTGTTCTTTCAATTTCATTCTGTCCTCAAGCTGTATCTTTTTCTGTAAAAGAGGGAAAAACAACAACAACCCAAACACAGACAATTTTCAGCCTACGAAGAAACATCTAATTTTCCTGTAACAGAAGTCCTACCATTGTCAAGTTTTACAGTGCTCGAGTCATCTATAGATGTCAAGCACATATTTTTAGCAGAGTGCTTGAAGTAATCTGTCCTACTGCAAATCCATTTGCCAGGTGCCTCAGAAAATATATTTCCTCAGTGATCTTTTGAAAGGCTATTTCTTTCTACGCACGACACCCTTATTTTGAGCTACACATTAATCTGCCAACAGTAGATTGATTGTACAAAAATTAGATGTTCAGCTTTAGAGTGTTGGGCTTTGGTCTCTCTTTTTTTGTCTTAGATATAGGAAGGCAAAAAAGATCCAACATGGGTCGCTAATTATGCTTTACAGCAATATATTTTATAGGTCAGGCCTGCAAAATGCCTTCAAAGCAGCTTGCTGCAATATTAATAGATATTTAGGAAGTGCAAAGTTTTATTTAAGCAACAAATTAAGGTGCCTTCTTTTTTTCTTTTTTTGCTGTGACTGCAAATACCAAACCACTGATTGAGTTCATGTGTCAGTGTTAACACAAACTTAACTGCCAAAGCATAGATGTAGTATACATGGCATAATGCATACTGTGCTGAGCTATTCAGTTAGGAATCTGTCATAAACACCTCTTTACACGCGGAAATGGCCCAGCGTTTGCCAGAATTCTTCCATATTTGCTCCTGTATCCTAGCTTGTGTTCCTTGCTAATGAATGGGCTAAACATCGAAACCCTTCCTAGTCCCTAAATCATTCCAGCTTTTCATACAACAGACCCCATAATGGCACAGGCATGGGAATGCATAAATATGGTGACTCCTCCAACTTAATACCATTTTAAGCAAGTAGCCAGCACCTGTAGCCCTGGTGAGAAAAGAGTGTGGATGCGCAAGGATTATTGAGGAACATCCCCCCTTTCACTTATTTCATCCAGATCATTTCTACTTTGGCTTGGGCTATTCCAGTGAGGGAGTATCACTTCTGGCAATAAACTGCCTGTTTTTCTTTTCTCCACACCTTATGTCTGTTCACCTATTTTGTGACATGGCCACTGCAGCACAACGCTGCCCCACCGCCATTACTAGGTGCCTAATTTCTGTTCTCAATAGCTGGCAGGAAACATCACATCCTTTACCACCTGCATGTGGGGATTTGAATTCAGGCCCTCCTGTAAACTGGCCAATTGTAGGCGGGCCTGGAGGCAGTACCTAGTGCGGGTGGAGCTGCCTGGGACTCCTTCCTGAGCCTTCACTCAGATCTGCTCCATAGGCTTAAATAAGGCTCATCTCCTTGCCTCAGCACCTAAGTCAGCCTATGGATCTCTCACCCTTATTGCATGGCTAAACCCACCCACCAGAGGGGATGGTGCCTTCCATACAAACTTGTTGTGGAACTTTCGACTGCCATATTCAGGGCCAGAGAGGAATTTCTCCTTTGGACTAATTGGCTCTGTCTGGGGGTTTTGCCTACCTTATAGCAACTGTCACAACTTTGGTGGGTAAGGCATTGGGTAAAATCCTTAATCAAGGATGGAAGGTTGTAAGCCTTTGTCTTCACCTGCAATGAATCGGGGTATCCCATGAAAGGGACCCTAAGGGAAGTGGTTCAGTCCATATGTCCAGGCAGGGACTGAGGGCCATAGTATCTCCTACGGTGGCAATCCTGTTGAGGTTGCACCCATTTGATGTATGTCTTAGTCAGCCCCAAAGCAGGACTGACCCCCAGCAAAATTTTCTAGCAGGTGGGCTGGTTGATACAGGTGATACCCAATGCCTAAGTCAAACTCACTTTCATCTGTAAACAATACAGTTGTGACCTGATTTGAACTGAAAACACTGTACTGTGGTCTTTTCAGCTTCCACAAACACAGCCTCAATAGGTGGTGAGCTCAGAGTACCTGGGTACACAAATATTTTTATACACCTATATACCATGACCCTCCCTTAATTGCCTATTTTCTAAAATTATAAAGCCCCAAATATTGTAATATTTCCTCATAGAGGAATTGCAACAACCCTTTGATAATGTTGGTTGTCCTTTTCCAGCTCTACAATATCCTTTTTGAGATAAAGCAACAGTATTCCAGGTGTGGACACACCATCGACTTGTATAACAGAATTTATGATACAGGCGATTTTAGTTTTAATCCTTTTACCCGTTTTTTACATTATTTTCCAGTACACAATCTAAAAACTCCTTTGATATGTCAAGTCTACTAAGGACAGCCCAAGCAATATCCTTTTTAATTAACACCTTTCCAGTCTCATCTCCTGGCTCAAAAAGGTGTTATGAGTGCCTTCCTGGCTACATGAAACTCAGTTGATTGGCAGATGACAGGCTGTCTATCAAGACCACCCAAGCTAGAACGTAATAAATATGGTAGCTACCTCACCCAGACAGATGCTTGCTCGCAGATCTGTCCTTCCCTCCTCCTTGCAAGGGAAAAGAGAAGTTGTGGCAGAAACCTAGTAAAAAGAGAGATGTGTGCACTACTGGCTTGCCTCACAAGGCAGCTGTGTGCAAGACTTCCTTACAAGAGTCTACACATGTACAGTTTGCATGCACATAAGCGTAGGATTAGCAGAAAGCCAGGACACTTCGTTGACAGGTAAAACATAGCTAACTCTATTTTCATATTTGCGACCTCTGACCTCCTTGCTCAGTGCCATCTACTGGCCCTTGTGCTTATACAACTAACACACCCACCCACCTCATGAGGAATGCTTAAATAACATTGTGGTAGCTTTCAGTGGCTGTGTACACATTCCCATCTGGTGCACCCCCACCTCTGCTTTGGGAAGCAGTATGCACACGACATTAGCCAGAATCTGCACCTATCCAGTCGCTTCTTATGAAATACTGCAGTTTGATGCACTTCCCCGCAAACCAGCTTTGATCCGAACTGAGAAAAAGAGCAACCTAGCTGCAGTAATGCACACATAGCCTAATTCTAAAAAGTGCATCGTAACATTAGTTAACTCCCTTAATGTGGTAACATGCTGCCTGTTCATAGGGAGGAGACACTTCCCCTATTCACCACACCTTGTGTCTGTATGGGCAGAATCCACTAAAGGCTGCTTAATTTTGAAAACTGGATAGTTCATTGTGTTGAAGTCCAACATATTTTTCACAGAGAGCACTTGAGACATTCGCATACCACAACTGCTATTTTAACAGCTGCCACGGCAGGAAAATGTTGTTTTCATTTTCAGCGCTATTCTGTCAAATTATTTTTGTAGAACACTATAAACCATTTTTAAAGCACTCACAATCAAATCCTATCATCCTTGTTCTCTAGAGACAACTTGTTTATTGAAGAAACCTTTTTAAAGACTATTTTTCTTAAAAAAGAAATCTGCTTATTTTTATTTCACTTGAAATATTTATAGCGTGGTCTCTTAAAATGGTTTACTAATGTAAAAATCTAAAGTTATTACTAGAATTTATACAGAGTTAAGGAGCAGAACAATATCACTAAATGCCATCAGCATCAACCCATATTAGAAGCTAACCCAAGAGACATCTTCAGTTTCGGAAGGTCAAAGAGATGGACTGTGATGTTTGGATAAAGGAAGAATGTTCCAGAACTGAGTGGCCACAACTGTAATGACCATGCTCATGGAAGGCCACCAAGCTCACTTCGCGAGGTGGAACAGAACTTTAGTCACAGGCACAACAAATAAGCTTCTGTGCCAAGTACCAACATATATTCCCTTCTCTATGCCTCACAGAACTGTAGAGTTGGAAGGGACCCCCCAGGATCATCTAGTCTCAACACACAGTCCCCTGTCCAATTTGAAACCATACCAGACCCTACTTAGCTTTGCAAATGTGCTAGCAGTTTTATTGCAGCACCACTAGGAGGGATATGATCTGAGGCCCAAACCAAATGTCTCAACCCAACTGAGATGTAAAAGTAGCCCATTCTGTGAAGTTAAAGTCTCAGCTGCAAAACAATTAGCACACACTTCCTGAATAATAATTTTCTGCAGGCTTCTTTTTGAAGAACTAGAATAGAATCAGACTGTGTTCCATGACTACTTGTGGAGCCGGGGAATTATTATGTTTGGAGTGAATGTCTTGTATTTTCAAACAAGTTTTCCTTAAAATGCAGACGTATGCACTACTGAGGGAGTTTCATGGCAACGACAAACAACAGCTCTCAGCCTTGGAGAGGAAAATGTTACTAAAGTCCTGTTAAAGTCTGTGCAAATGAATGAATGACTGTCTGCTTTGTATGTGTGTTTAATCCTTGCTATGCAATTATACTATGAAAAGCCTTGCCTTTTGCCACTCAAACAGCAGAGTAGCAAGAGAGAATGAGAAAGAGAGCAGGTGGACACCAGCTACTACCTTCCTGCCTCAAAAGCAAAGAATGAAGCCAGGATGGAAGAAGAGAGATTTCATGGTCATTTCTGCTGCCAAATCCTGTGTCTCCTACTGGTGGAAAAGGTCATTTCCCTACTTTCTCCTCCTTCTCAACCACACAGTGGAAGTCTGAGCAAAGGGATGGACAACTCAGGGCAAGCCTACAATTTGGACTGTAACTGTGACTTGGGGAAGACTTTGAACCTTTTCCCACTGCTGTGGTCTGGGGATTGAGGGGGGCACATCTGTATTGCAGGGGAGGTCCCATTTGGTCCAATAGAGCAGTAGTAGTTGTCATGGAATCAGAGGGAAAGAGGCAAACAAATGGAGCAGGCAACTAGAATAATGGTTTGCGAGCCTGCACTGTAATAATGATTAAAAAATGGAAACTGGTTTTACCAAAAGCTGTGAGTCTTCCTTCCAGGTAAATATCTTTAGTGCACACACAGTTTCTCTTTACACTCTGCTGGCCTCAGAAACACAGAGGAAAGCCACAAGTACAAAACTGAATTTACCATAGACTAAAATATACCACAGCACTCTCTTTCAGCATGCACTTTGTTCAACGAAGACTCTTTTCAGTTCCCCATCTGGCATTCCTTCCCTTCTCCCATACAACCACACTGTGGCAATCACTGTACAGTATGTGGTTTACTGCCGAAAAGTAGTACATGCACCAGTATGAAGAACCAAAACCTGTCATCTGTGATACTTAACCTGATGTTTTTTATCCCTCTTGCTAGCTTCAGGCCCACATGTGAAACACCTTATTGCTCCTTCACAAATAAGTTACATATTTCAGTATTTTGTTAAAGCAATCAACAATGCCAAACCTTCTTTTGTTGGTGTACTTAAAAGCAGCCTTACTAAAGAAAATTTAGATCTAAGCAGCATCCACCTCTGTAGCAATTTTAACTTTTGGTTTCCCAATGCACTTCTTTGGTCATAGCATGTACAGTGTGCTTTCCACATTGCAAAATTTACAGCACTTTCTCTTATTGTGGATGGGGTCAAGAGTTTGGTTTATAACCACACTAAATGTTTATATACAATGTCTTTCTGCGGAAAACTTCTGACTTCACACAGGTGTCGGTGCTTTTAAGAAATCTGGGTTCTTGAAAACTGTTTCTGTGAGGCAGCAGCTACATGAAATGCTGAAAGGTTTTGGGGGTTTGTAAGTTAAGAAGAAATTAATCAATACATTCTCAAAAAGAGAGAGAGAAGACCAGACAAAGACAGAAATGAAAGGAGTTAGCCAGACATTTGAGCAGTGGTTGGGAGAGCAAAATTCCACTGCCATTTGATGCGTTTCCTAGCACCCTGGCTCCAAAAGAGTCCATTTTGGTCTGGATAGGCAAGCAAGTAAGGATTTAGTTTGCACAGGTCAAATTTAATAGTCTCCTACTCTATTGACATGGACAAGGAGGTAATCCCTTTCCACTAGTCAGCTAGCATGTAAACACTCCACTTCCATCTTGTTGTTGTTTATTCGTTTAGTCGTGTCCGACTCTTCGTGACCCCATGGACGCCAGGCACTTCTGTCTTCCACTGCCTCCCGCAGTTTGGTCGAACCCATGCTGGTAGCTTCGAGAACACTGTCCAACCATCTCATCCTCTGTTGTCCCCTTCTCCTTGTGCCCTCAATCTTTCCCAGCATCAGAGTCTTTTCCAGGGAGTCTTCTCTTCTCATGAGGTGGCCGAAGTATTAGAGCCTCAGCTTCACGATCTGTCCTTCCAGTGAGCACTCAGGGCTGATTTCCTTCAGAATGGATAGGTTTGGTCTTCTTGCAGTCCATGGGACTCTCAAGAGTCTCCTCCAGCACCATATTTTAAAAGCATCAATTCTTCAGCGATCAGCCTTCTTTATGGTCCAGCTCTCACTTCCATACATCACTACTGGGAGAACCATAGCTTTA
The DNA here is from genome assembly GCF_965113315.1 of Podarcis vaucheri. Lineage (NCBI taxonomy): Eukaryota > Metazoa > Chordata > Lepidosauria > Squamata > Lacertidae > Podarcis > Podarcis vaucheri. Next base: position 98,489,204 of record NC_138759.1, on the reverse strand, counting down.
ACTATACGGACCTTTGTTGGCAAGGTGATGTCTCTGCTTTTTAAGATGCTGTCTAGGTTTGTCATTGCTTTTCTCCCAAGAAGCAGGCATCTTTTAATTTCGTGACTGCTGTCACCACTTCCATCTAGTTCCAATCAAACCAACCCTTGCTGAACCTTTGCTGAATTAAGTTATAATGGCCCATGTCCTGGGTGAGAAGGCTGGGGATCCTGTTGGGGCCCTGGTTTCACTATGGAATGGTGAGATGAAGAGAGACAGATAGCATTCATGACCCCATGATGCTCCCTGGTTTTCTTTGGACCGTTGGACAATTAGGTAGGTCAGACAGGAATGGCTGGTGAGGAGCAGCAGCATCGCTTCGCTGACTTACTCAATACCAGCATAAGCACCAAGTAAGCACCCACCCTCCCTGTCAGCCACTTCTGAGGCCAGATGACCAACGGAGTATGGGCAGTGCAACTACTACAAGTTTCTGTTAAACATCCCTGTGGTGTTTAATATTCCTATGAACCCACTGGAAGACGTCAGCAGAGGATCTGGAGTAAGGTGCTAACAATATGCTGATGACATACCATCCCTATTTCTTGTTATCCTTCAAGTCAGCATGGAAGGAAAGTTCATGGTTTCCCTCCCCAGGATTCCCTTCTCCCCTGAATCTCTCCCTTCTCACGCTTGAGGTCCTGGATGCTTCCATCCCCTTCTGAGTCTCACTCTCTCTTTTTCTCTTCTTCCCTGAGCTTGTGCTTGACTTGTTTGAACATTAGACCATCACTCCTCCAATGTTCAAACAGAAGGTAATAATCGGCTTCTCTCCTCCTCTTTCAATGTCTTTGCTTGCCTTCTTTCAAGCCCCACTGCAATTTTCCCCCTTCTTTCCACCTCCTTTGAAGCCAAAAGTTGCACCATGCCCCTGTCATTGACAGCAGCCTGTCCACTGCACAGAATAATCCTCAGAAGCAGTTCCCCTAGCTACCCATTTCAGCACTCAGGTTTGGAAATTCCTTGCAAATGGTTAGGTTCACTGTCATATTTAAAGACATATTTCCTGAGCAAGCATCAGAATAAAACACTGCTTGTGCTAATGACCATCATAGTAAGATTTGCACTGACTTCATGAAATACCACTATCTGTGTCAAAGGTCCAGAGCTGAGAGGCCCACAGTGACATATATGGACAGGACTGTGCAAACCTTATACAATATTTACCAGCACAAATCATGTAAAATATGATGGTGCTGATATATCCTAAGATTATGTGCACATAACACTAACATGCCCAAGGCAAGGGCATATGTCAGTCACTTACTCCAGGGATGTCATACATAGCTAGATGTCAAGGGGAGAATAATTCAGCTCACTTCTTTGTGCAGTAAAAAGGCTTATTTCTCTCATAATCACTTATTAGCTTCAATTGTTTCTCAACCTTTTAAAATCCCTCTATATTTACTCTGCCTTCCTGAGCCCACCCCCATACCCCGATAACAGCTCTTTCTTCAGATTTAAGATGGGGAAATGGAGTGAAGGAAACAAAAGCATTAGCACTCTCTCCTCCCCAGCACTACAGATACACTCCAGGTTTTAATGAAACATGTATAGTGGTCCTCAAACTCTGCCTAAAACCAGCAATACAATGAACAGGAAGACCTCTTGTGGCCAGAATCTTCCATATGTTCACTGGCAGGTTCTCACAGAACATTAAATCATGGTTTAATACATTATGGTTTTCTAAACCATGTCCTAGTGTTATATGTGAATCCTGATGGGCAGCTATAGTTTGTTTACTGCCCTCCCAAAAAACATGATCTGAAGCCATGGTTTGTTGTTTGGCTTACAAACCTTGCTTTGATTTAACTATGGCTTGGTGTTGTGTGTGAACTCAGCACCTTTCTTTAACCATAGTTTAACCATGCTAACGAAACTACCAATGCACAAGATAAAAGGAGATGTAATACATACCAAACTTCAGAGAAACAAACTAGGATTTGTTTTATTTGATTATCTATGGGGCAAATAATGTGTAAATCATGGCTAGTATAACAATGATTTAGTGTTATGTGTAAACTGTGTCCCTTCCATGCCTAACAGCCATTTTGTTCGGCCAGAATACTACGTTTTAACTGCTTTTAAATGAAGTGTGCCTATGGCTTTGCTGTAAGACTCTCTCCTCCCACAGTAAGCCTGTCTCAGTTTGAGACCACTAATTTAATGAGAAAAGGGTACTGCAAAACTGTAGAAATTATGGGGGAAATGTTGTAGGAGAGACTACACCAAATTTTAGCCTTACAAGTTTCTCCCATAAATTACAATATCCACTTTAGAATTTTTTCACCAAGCTTATTTATACCCTTGCCTGCCATTTTTATGTTCTTGTTCTTGGGCAGATTCTAAATATCATATAGAAAACATTTCCTCACATATGCGTGCATGAGCGCACGCACACACATACTAAAATGTTTTCAATTTGTTTTCATTATTTTTCAAACATTGCACCAAAGCATAGCACTAAAACCACTTGTTTTTCAACTTACACTCTTCCTTCTTGAGTACTAGATTTATGAATTTAATTTCTGCTTTATAGAAGTTATCACTTTTAACAACTAGAGGAGAGAGACTCTAAATTGCTTTTATTGCTGCTAGACTCTTCAACACATCTTGCTCCGTGTTGTCATTTACATTTCACATTAAATGTGAAATACATTTGGAATGAGCAAATATTTGTTTTAATTTGACCCATCTGTTAAATGAAATTCAAACAGGCCTGCTACATCACAATGTTTAAATTCAGCAATTTGTAAACAATATATCTGTTCATTCTGCCTGGGTTAAAAGCACCCTAAAGCACAATTCTTATGAAAGCCACCACTTCAAAATGTATTATTCTCATGGATGCAGGCCATGGTTTCTGTCTTCTGTTCATTAATTTATTTTCTAACCAAAGTTAATTAGTGAGACTCATATTAAGAGAGTAATTTGAAATACAGCACAGAAGTCAGGGAGGAGGACACTAAACACCCTTCTCCCCCCCCCCCTTCCTCAATAGACACTTGTAGGCATTAATGCAAATCTGCTTGCAGACAAAATTATCACTAGAAGTTACAGAATGGCTTTCTTTTTCTTCTTTGAACAACAGTTTTTCAAACAAAGAAAAACAAATATACCTTGAGAACTCGGTGTATTGATAGGTCCAAGGAAAGATCACACATGCTAATAGTGCTGTAGCATATGAGGATAGCAACAGATAACAGGGTCTTCATACTGAAGAAATTTGAAGCCCTGTCTTCATCTTACAGAAAAGGGGGTCATTCCTGACTTTTGACAAAATTACATTATTGTATTTTCTGATATTAGAATCTTTCAAAAAAGTCTTATGTTCTGTATGCCAGTGGTGGGTAGACTCAATCCTTGGAAAGTTCACTTTAAAAAGGAACTAGTTCTAGTTCAGGCACATCCTGTTCAAGTCAAAATGGGTGGCGATCGAGGGAGCAGGTGGCCAGATGCACTCCTTTAAGCAGCGTGTCCACATCCTTTGGTCACAATAATCAAAATTAATCCAATACAGATGGAACAGACAATGCTCTGTATGCTGCCAGTAGACTTGCTCTAAATGTGGCATCCAACTCTGTTTGGATCCAAGACCATTTCCCCCCCTCTAAGTGCTTTGCAAATTTGTTACAGCCAAGGGTGGCAGAGCAATGCTCTCTTGCACAGATGACAAAGCCCATTCACCACTTGTAGATGCATCAATGGCGGAGAAGTATGCTTTTTCATCACAACCACATGGTAGGCGTGGTAATGCAACCTTACCCTGGCCAGGGTTTACTAGAACCCTGAGATCAACCAGATGCAAAATACATGTGCTTAGAATTAAAGAATTCTAAGCCCAGAACTGTTTTCAGCATCAGAACTGAATGTAGCGCAGAGTTCCTTCACACAAAAATCCACTTAGGTTTTCCTAAGCTTCTTTTTTCTACTTCAAAAGTATATAATCTGTGGGAGAGGGGCATTATTTCATTGCTGCTATTGATAAACAATTGAGAGTCAAAAATCTTTTGCAATCGATCACAAATCACCCAGAGATTTTCCAATCAATCTGGATTTGCTGTCTCCCCACCCCTCCTTTATACTATGGAAGATAAGAGAGACAAAACTGAAGTCCCTATGCTCTGTCCTGTTAAAGTATGTGGATATTTCTGAATGTCTGTGAAAATGCAGGCAGGGAAAAGAGCATGGCCTGACAGACAGGAAGGTAACAGTTCCTAGAATATGGCCCATTGTAGCAACCCACAGATTAACTTCCAGTTGTTCAAGTCCCATGAAGTGCATTGTGGTACCATCACCTGGGAAGGCGACAAAATAATGTTCAAAGGCTGTAGCACATCTAGTCACAGTGATGTTGCTCACCAAAAGAACAGACAAACCAACCCAGGTGTGAAAGCAAATCGTATGACTCATCCAAGTACACAGCATCCTAATAGTATATGGAAACACTAGAAAAGGTCAATGTGAAAAACAACAACAACCAGATAGCACATAAAAAGAGCTAAGTGTTGAACCAAAAACCACAATGAAATCACACTTGGGTTTTTGAAATGGCCCTTCTTCCCAGGCCTGGTTTAACTTTGTAGTACTAAACTGGAATCATGTGTAAAGGTGCTGCAAGTAAGAAAAACTAAGCCAGTGTGAGTATAGCATTATGGCTTAGAAACTCAGCCATCAAGTCTTCTGTTGTTCACATCATGCCAGCCACCAAGAACTGACCAGATGCACTTTAAAGGTAAAGGGACCCCTGACCATTAGGTCCAGTCGTGACCAACTCTGGGGTTGCGGCGCTAATCTTGCTTTACTGGCCGAGGCAGCCGGCGTACAGCTTCCGGGTCATGTGGCCAGCATGACTAAACCGCATGGAAAAGCCGTTTACCTTCCAGCCGGAGCGGTACCTATTTATCTACTTGCACATGCTTTCGAACTGCTAGGTTGGCAGGAGCTGGGACTGAGCAACGGGAGCTCACCCTGTTGCGGGGATTCGAACTGTCGACCTTCTGATCAGCAAGCCCTAGGTTCTGTGGTTTAACCCAGAGTGCCACCTGTGTCCCTTAGATGCACTTTAGGCAAGCCTTTATTTCTTAAGTTGTTTCTCTCCCAATGCAGATCTTACCTATGAAGACAACAATACTGACCTTCCTCACAAGGCTTACTAATATAATATATGTGGAGTGCATTCTTCTTCTTAGCTTTAATAATGAAAACGGCAACAAGTAGTATGGCATTTTTCATCAGTCACTGGACCTGAACCAGCCTGTTTGGTGTAGCACATATTTCCATCATAAATCCTATCGTCTTTGCACAACCATGAATATGGACTAGAAATAAATATACTTACTAAATAAAACAAAAGGCCACAATAAAGCAACCTTGATTATATATTCGCCACTCTCTCATCCCATATTTTTTCTCTCTCACACACACCTGGCTTCTTTTTCGTCTGAGCATACCTCTGTTGACTGCACACTTCTCCCAAACTGATGGTAGATTACTAGCCCTTGCTACAGTTCAAAACTTATCAGGGCCTCTCCAATACAATCTATTTTTTAAATAGAGCCAGCACTGACATTTACTGCATCTGGGATTTTTGGTTGGAAAATTCATTCTATAGACAAGAAACGAGCAGGGGTTTTCACAGATCATAGCAAAAGCGCAAGGAGCTAAAAAAAAGCAGAGGATGCAGTTATTAATCTATGTAATCTATGTAATTTGTGCCCCCTTTATCACACCCTTTACCCCTCCCCCCAAATGTAGTGGACCTCTAGAAAAACAATTTTAAAATCTCCTCTGGTTTGGTTGTGCACTCTGGTTTGGTATGTTAGCTGATTCGTTTATTGTAGCGCTAGCACCGTACAAAGCAGGCCAGTGAAAACGAGGAACTGCAGCAATTCAAGCAGAACATGATGAAAATCACATCTAAGAGCTCTCAACAAGATGCTGAGGCTACATGGATCACAGCCTGGAAAGATTCTCAAGATGGTGAGATGACAACTTGATTAGATTTAGTCTGAAAAATGTGGCAAGAGAGATCAGAATCAAACATAATTCCCAAGTTATTGGTCTTTTAATAAGCTCTAGGTGCAGGGAGGGGAAATTCCAAGAAAGACAACTACCGTATCTGGCTGGCTTAAAGTGATCAAGGATTAGCAAAAACAAATAAGTTGAAAGAAAGGTTTGCAACTTTTTAAGAGCCCCTGCTCTCATACCTTTAATGGCAACTTCGGCATCTGAAGGTTTCTTATGGCATGCCACTGTCTTCACATTTAGTGACAACCTCCTTGAGAATATGCATGGCTGCTGCCAGGCATGTGACTGACTCAGGCTAACAGTCTTGTAAAAAGGCAAAATAGGCAGGAATCATAGTTCCCAAGGAAAGGCTACTAATTCTCCACAACTGCCACCTCCATGCCAGCCCAGAGGGTGGAGTGGGATCAGGCGGGCTGGGTGTCATCATGAGCCAGACTCTAATCTTTGCCAGCAGGACAGTTTCAGCTACCAGGGATTCTGTTAAAGCACATGAGCAGGGCTATAGTAAATGATAGTGGCCCTGGCAACAACCCAAATCTCAGGTTTAAGCTTTCTGAATGCACACATTTGGAGTAGCATTTGGAGCTTGCAAGGCTCATTATTTGTTTCTGCTTGTTTGTTTGGGGGTTTTTTTGGAACAGTTTAAAAACAAACAAAGTCTTTTAATCAGCACTCCAGTCCTGAACCTATTTGTTCAGAAATAATTCTTAGTGATGCTAGTGGGACTTTCGCCAGGTAAAGGATTTATGATTGCAGCTTAAGGCTGTGATTTGCAAAGGGCTCCTCATTGTTTCCAGCAAGATCAACATGTAAAAAGCTTCCTTTCCTTGAACCCCATTCCATACATCTCCCCCACTTTGCCTACAAAAAATATAAAAAACTAGTTTCATTTATCTAAAAATGGGGAAGGGATAAGATGTTATCAAGCAGCATGACTAGTAAAAGCAAATTGAATTTTAGGATCCCTCGCTTAATTCAAACGAGACAAAAATTATAACACTACACAAGATAAGCATTTAGCTTTAAAATTGAAATATTTAAATCAAAAGTGCTTTCTTTAAGTGATGATGGGAAAGTGGGACAGGATGGGTAGAGAAGCCTGTTGAAAAGCTGAGTTACTTGGTTCTGTGCATAAAGAAAAGGGAAATGCAGCTGAAATGAAAACCATTCCTCTCAAATGCACATTCTGAAGGCACTAATGCTTACTTTAATATCACCACCGCACAGGTTCCATGCAATTTATGCCATTTGCTTTGTGCTGAGCAGAATTATTTCCATAATGAATAGGGAATGGTGAAACACTAAAAGGGAGATGAAACCCACCTCATTTTCCCATCATTTCATCCTGAATCAATCCCACCCTGCCATTTGTCTTTCCTTTTGTAGCTGCAGAGTCATTACCAACACACACACATGTACATGCACAGGGTCTTACCTAGGAAGAGGATAGTCTGTTTCCTGGAACTCCTGCCATCGGGATTCTCGTTTTTCCTTAGGTACTGGTTTTGGCTTTCTCTCTCCCCTCTCACGGCTAAGGTCCCTTGTTTGTGGATCATCAGGGCTTTCATCATATTCCGGCACATAAAAGCCACAGATACCAACACCACAATATACACAATAAAAGCAGTGAAGATACCAGACTGGAAGGCCTTCCATCGAGACGACAAGCTGGTGCATATGGTGACATTTAGCATAAAGTCAGGCATGTGGTGCCGGGGTTTGGGTTTGCTGCAGGGAACCAATCCTCGGTGGCCCTGGATGGCTTCCAATGGGTACTCTGTGCCCATCGCAAAGAGAAGAGGTAAGGCCACAAGGACAGATGTAATCCAGACAAAGGCAATGAGGATCCTCACTTTGCAAGGCCCAGAAGCAGCTTTAAACTTGAAAGGGTGGCAGATGGCAATGTACCTTTCAAAGCTGAGAGTGGCCACATGCAGCACCGTAGCATAGCTGCACGCCTCAAAAAGGAAGCAGTAGAGCTTGCAGGCGAGGTTGCCTTGAGGGGTGGAGAAAGGGGTCCAGATCATACTGAAGAACTCCACAGGCATCCCCAGCAAGAGGACCAGCAGGTCTGAGCATGCGAGGCTCACCATGTGGTCTGTGACCTCTTTCTGCAAGTAGCCCTTCTTCTGCAGCAGTTTGGTTGTCCGGATGGTGACACTGTTGCCCACAATGCCTGCCACAAAGATGACGACGTAGATAAGGGCTAGGGTGATCTTGATCCATTGATCCACTTCAAATTCTTTAATGTGGGTTTCATCAATTATATCCCAACAATCCTGCTGGCTGTTTCCTGTCTCCATGAGCAGAGCTAATCACACACACACACACACAATGGAGGAAAGAGAGACAAAAGGTGGGTCAAAACATGTCACTGATCCAAACATCCTTCCTAACAAAGCTTACAAGTTTACTCACAGGCCAAGGCCTACTGCATTCTAGGAAGCTTATTTCACACAGGTAAGAAGCTGTGAAGTAATAGCAATGACTCACCTACACCCAAACAGGCAACACAACTTTTTTTTTCCTGAATGAGCACCTCACACCAGTCACATTAGTGGATTAGTCAATCCAGGAAAGAGATGAGACAAACCATTATTCGCTTTAAAAAGAAGAAGAAGAACCACGAAGGAAATGCTTCTTTCTTCTAAGTATTGTTTCTGTCCTGTACCTAATTCCTCCTCACACGCTTCAGGGTGCACTCAATTCTCCTTGATGGAAGGAAGGCTAAGCCCTTCGGATTTTCTCCAGGCACTCCCTGTTCCTTGCCCCGCCAGCTTCTGAGTGACGAGAGTTCCCTCTGGCCGACAGGCAACCACTTCCGTCAAACATTAACTTCTAGCTGAACTGCCGGGTAGGATGTGGTTAGTGACTGAAAAGATAAGGTGGCCAAAAAAAAGGGACAAGGCAAGCCTGGTTCCAGCCAGTTAGCTTCCTCTGCCCTCCCTGAAATCTGATCTCTACTCCTTCTTAACAACTGTGAAGTGAAGCCAGACAAGGAAAATAAATAAATTAAATAAAGGCAGGGCGTGGCTGCTAGGGTGTTTGATTTTGCCCTCTTTCTCAATGTCCTCTGTTTACAGCACTTCACGTGGGTGGAAGTTTTTGCAGCTTTCCGTTTCCTCGTCTTTTCTACATGGGAGATTACTGTACAGGTTTTCACGTCACCAAGGAGCAGAGGAAAAAGAAACGATTATTGCTTCAAATGCCATATGAACATGGGACTAGAAGAAAAATAGGAACTCTGCCAGGCTGTGATGGTTGATCCCATTGCTGCTTTAGAACACAGGGCTCTAGAATACATATGTGCCTAAAAGTACAAAAAGCTTCCTGCAACAGACAGCATGCAACCCCCCCCCCCAAAAAAAAGACGTATAGGGGTCTAGCTTATGAAACTCTCACCTACTCCCAAAAACTTTTAAACCCAAATTACAAGGCAAGTCAAGAGCCTTCTCTAAACAGAAGTCATATTTAATAAATTGGGCTAATAATTTCCAAAATCCATTATTTTATACTCTCAGTGCAATTCTAGACATGTCTGCTCAGAACTACGTACCACTTAGTTCAATGGGACCTACCCCCAGGTAAGTTAAATTTAAAGCACTTTCAGTGCACCTTTGAAGCCCAATAATCCTGGGAACTGTAGTTTGATAAGGATTCTGGGAAGTGTAACTCTATGAGGGGGAAGCTACAGTTCTCATGATTCTTTGGAGTGGGTCATGCTTTAAATGTGTGCTGAATGTGATTCAAATGTAGGGTGTGGGTCTACCCATAGTGTAATGTGGGATAAACTCTTCATACAAACCCTTAATAGCATTATTTTAAGATTTCCTTCTTTTCCTGCTAGGTAACAGAAATACATATAGATAGCAGTCCTAACCACGCTTATTCCTCTGAGCCCTAGAGGGGAAGTGAATTTAATGCACACTATATTTTTTTGTTTCGAAGAACCTCTCATGGTAACCTCCAGAGTTTTATATTTATAGATTAGCATACCTTCACATTTCAGTGCAGGCTACTTCACAGCTAAATAGAATCACTTCCAGAGGACTTTCTTCAGACTACTAGGCTCAATCTACTACAAAATCTCAAAGCAACAAGCAAAAATGGTTATAATTAGAAAAGGTGGGCTTGCTTTTTAGCTATTCACAAGAGTGGAACAACAGATAGCTATTAAACAGTTCTCATCATATTCAAGGTTGTTATCTTCCCAACCAAAAACTTAATGAACAAAAGATGCCAAAAAATCAGCACCTGTTCCAGTTGATTATTCATGCAGTCCTATTTCAGAGGAAAACCTCTTTCCTCCAATCTCTGTGCCGCTTCAAGCCCTCTTGCCCCATTCCTCCTTCCTTGTGCTTGATAATTCAAATTTGTTCTGCTCAGACAAGCTTTCTATTATTGCCCAATTTCTTTCACTTAATTTTACTTTATAAAAGTGTGAACAAAGATTACATATGCATGGCTGAATTGTGGATATGAAACAAATTAAAATTTGCCCATTACCAGGGGCTGAGGAAAGAGAGGAAATAAGGGCCCAGGGAAAATTGTTGGTTCCCCCACAGACATACTTTCCTATCCAATTATATAAAAAAGCACCAGTTTTGTAATCTCAGTATGATAACATGTAATCAGATTGTATTATTAACATGTCTTCTAGTAAGAGAGAGGTATGAATTTATCACTTCCTCTATAGCTTCTTCCCCACAGCAATTGGGAAAGGTGTGTTGTCTTCTTAAGAGACCAGTTACAAGAAGGAAAACCACCTTTATTAACTTTAGGCAGTGCTTCTTTTCTGGAGGGACGCAGGTGTACGCATTCCCCTAAACATTTTGTGAATTAAATTTGACCTCATTGAGGGGCAGTATTTCAATATGAGTAGGAAAATGAGAGTACTCCTAAACATTTCAATAATAAAAAAGCACTGACATTAGGAATAGCTATAAACATGAGTTTACAGTACAGTGGTACCTTGGTTTAAGAACAGTCCAGTTTAAGAATGATTCGGTTTACGAACTCCGCAAAACCGGAAATAGTGTCTTTATTTAAGAACTTTACCTTGGTCTAAGAACGGAATCCAAACTGTGGAAGGGCACTGGTGGTGGGAGGCCTCATTAGGGAAAGCGCGCCTCAGTTTAAGAACGGTTTTGGTTTAAGAACGGACTTCCAGAACGGATTAAGTTCGCAAACCGAGGTACCACTGTACTTGGATGCACTGGGCCTGTTTTAAGTCCTGCTTGTGTATATCTTGTTTCCTGTTATTGCTAATTCCCCATTAATCAGCTCCCATTGCCATCTTCAGTTAGCAAGACCTTCCATATTCAAGAAACAGGGCATTTCTCTACTGCATGACAGCTAGTTAAATCCTAAATTTGTTTCTGTATAGGCATTTTCATTAGTCTACCCTACCACCAAATATTGTAGAGGAAGGCATTCAAAAGGTTTGGAAGAAAAGTGTGTGGCTCTAGAAGGGAAGGAGGGTAGCTTGGGGCTTTGAATATTGGTAGTTATCAATACCAGGGCACATAGTCAAACATAGTGGCTGACAAGTGGAACAAGCAACAAATTGTTGCAACATATTCTCTCTCTTAAAAGAGTGCTCATTTTCAGGGCTCCAGACAGATATTGCATCCAAACTGACTTACCTACAGTCCTGTTGATACCCACCATAAGTGTTTGCTATTAGAAGGAGTGATATACCGGTAGTTGACTTGAGAGGAGGTAATAATATATTTCTTGTAATATAATTCCAAGAAGACAATATGCTGCAACTTCAAGATCAGGTTTTTTTTATTCTAACTCCCATCATCCCAGACCACAGACTATGTTGACTGACAGCAGTCTAGAATCTAAATGTGGGTAAGATGCAACTTAGATGTGCTTAAGCCCAATGATTTAAGTCATTTCATCATCACAATTCTACTCAAAAGCAATTCCCCTTGAGTTCAATGGATTTTACTCCCAGGTAAGTGGCTAAAGATTGCAACCTAAGCATGCATAATTTTGTGTAGGATATATATCCTGTAATCTTGAGCAATAACCACCTTCAAATATGTGTTGTGGAACTGATACAAAGCAAAAGCAAACACCACATATCAACAGTAATGCAAATTATGACTATTCTGTCTCAAGATATGTAAATTGCTGTGATGCTAATCAACAATGGTCTTCTCTGCCATTGTTTACCTATGGTATATGAACTTTAGGTGCCGATAATTTTGTAATAACATTTCTGTTTCTTGGTGAATAAGTGTTTCTCCCTCATTAAGTTCAGTTAATAAGCATAGTTGCTGCTTTAGAGCCACCTTATGCAGTGCTTTTTTCTGGGGGTACACAGGAGTACACATACCCCTAAACATTTTGTGAATCTTTATACTTTTGTCCATTTACTGTATTTATTTTCCCCAGTTTGAATTATAAAATGGTGATTTTCTTGAGTCAAAATGAGATTACCCCTAAACATATTTTTTTGGGGGGGGGGGGAGAACTGACCTTATGAATATTGTAAAAACCAAATTCAACATGTATGGACACACGGCGTTTCTGCTCCACAGTTAAAGAATTCCAATTTTTCTGGAAGCTGACAAAACCTGAGCATTTTCTGCAGTGTCAACCTTATTTGAACTCCTTAATTGTAATTTACATATATATAATGTTTCAAAGTGCAGTTACCTTCCCTGACCACTATTCCCTTCTCTTTTCTGGACATGAATAACATTGTCTAACAGGGAGAAAATCAAGAGGTACGACTTCTCTTCTTGCTGCATATAACTCCGTGATGAGAAACGCAGCTCCTGCTAAATATCTCACACTCTTCTGGTTCTTATAGGCAGGCACAGGAGCCTCTGTCAGAAAAGAAAGTGGTAATCTGTACCTTCGGGGATAATTGAAGAGAAAAAAGATGGGGGGGGGGATATACTTATATTTTAAAGCCTAGTGGATTTAATGGTGGTTTGCATTTTAATGTCTCTCTGTGTTTTTAATATGACTAATGTTGCTGAGCTTTTTAAAAAAGAAACCGAGTCCATAAGTTCTGTTGTGCGAGCTAAGCATTTCATGTATACGATTGCAATGGCAAAATCTGTGCCTGTTGTAATAAGGAATTGCATTCCTGTATAGTAGTAAATGGCACTTAGAAACACCTAGATGATTTTAATGTTTTGCGACATAGGCCATTAGCTTCCGAGGTGGGGTTTTTTTGGGGAGGGGGGACTAAGAAGACCTTGAATTGTTATTTTTTTTAAAAAAAAATCAGAGCGGTGTTTTCTTTTCTTTCTCCTTGCTATTTGGAGAAAGATAGGAAGATGTTTGGGTGCATAATAGTTTGCACTCTCAGCAAATGGCAGGGATGTGGAAATGTTTACAGAAGTGCTTTGCAGTCCTTAAGGTAAGTATGCGCCTGCACTGGTTATCTAGAAGGGACTGAATATAAAACATTGATTTTGTTTCATTAGCATCCAACTACAGAGGCAGGCTGCCATCAATCAGAAAGGAAAGTGATATATAAACTAGGAAATTAAGATAATGCAGAAAGCCCATAAAAATGGAGATTATTTGCACACAATGCGGATTTAGCAGTGGCATCTCATTCTGCCCATAGCCTACAGGCCAGTCAACATTAACTCCTCTAATGATACATTTGCCTTATAAAGTAGACAAGGGGTTGTAAAGCACACATCCATTTTCTAAAGAGATAAAATAGTTTAGCGTGCCTGTGGTCACATGTGCGCAGATTCTTTTTGAATTATGTATAAACTTCTTTTTTAGTATCAGTGTGGACTGGGTTGAGCAAGTGTGCTAGATCAAATAAAATCTGGAAATGAAGAATAATAGGAATGTTCATTCTCTGGTCTATGGAACATTATAAAGATGGACTGCTGTGGCACGAGGGATGCCATACATATTGTTTTAGGGATAACTGATAGCCATGAGAACTGGCAACTTAGGGCATGATGCAGTCAAAGTGAAAAGCCAGTGTAGCATATTGGCTGAATGTGTGAGCTACACATCAATTATTTCCTGGTTCAGTTCTCACCTCTGTCATTATGTGAGACAGTCTCTCTTGGCCTCGCGCCTTCAGTATGTGACTCTTCAGGGCTGGTGTAAAGATTATGCATACAAAGTGAACACTTCACAGCACTTGCCTAATCTGAGTGAACTGGAAGAAGGAAAGAAGCAGGCAAACACATTATTACACACACCTGCTTGACTCATATTTGCACCTTCTGTTGCCAGAGTGATGTTTTTGGGTCCCTCCACATGTTATCATTGTACCCAATGTTCAGAGGAACTTGACATTATTCATGTGTGGAGAGGGGGAAATTGGTTTGTTTTTGAATCCATTGCTTCAAAATTCTGTTTTTCACCCAGTTCTTCTCTTTTCTACATTCTCAGGTGTCATCTCTCGTGGATCCATTAATTGATTTTTAAATTTTTAAAGAGTTTTATTGGAAGTGATGTATTATATGAATGCTATGAAGGTTGGTCTAAAAGCAGGACACAAATTTAATTAATAATACTTAGCAGATCTGCCGTCGATCTTTAGTGGCTCATGCTGACATTGCAGCTATCAAGTTTTGAATATGCATGTGTGAAACCACATATTATACACAAATGCATTTAATGTAGTTCATTTTAAATAAGTAGGGAGCCTGTGCCATACCACATGCTCTTTGCTTTCAGCCTGCTCAGATTGAAGAGCTTTCCATCAGAAAGCTAGCCTGACTATTCCAGGAATTTGCATCCTTGCTTAGATTTTGACACTTGCTGGATCAAGGAATTAGAAGGGTCTTGGCATTCAGACTACTGCACCCCCAACTCACAGCAAAATATACATTGTCTTTTGCCCCCTGATTCCTCGCTCTTAACTCCCTGATCAGTCAACTGGCTCATCATGACCTAACTTTACATAGCCTACATTTGAGCCTTAAAAAGTTTCCGTTAGGAACTGGATGGAGGACATCAACATAATTTGACAGATGCCGTCCCATTTTAGGTGCCTTTTTACAGATTTCATTCTCTTGCCATACTGGAATATAATTACATGACTAACTCCTATATGTAGATTTCTCCCCCAGTTGTGTTATTGTATCCTTGTTTATGGGTTCTTGGTATCCAAATCTGCATAAGCACAGTATGTTTATTTCTCAATTACCATTCAGCTTGGGAATCCCTTGCCTCAGAATGGCTCCCAGAGATTATTAATTTTCCATTGTCTTCATATTTGTTTCTCAATAGCTGTGCTGTGCATATGCAAATGCACCCTAATTGGCTCTGCTAATCTCCCTGCCCTGATTGGCTTTTTTTGTCTACCATCCTCCTAAATTGACAGTGACAATAAGTCCACCTTGATCTTTCTCTTTTTCTGGGTGGAGCCTTAGAGGACACAAGTGAAAAATCTCAGAAGCACAGACAAAAATAAGGCTGTGGAACTGCTTAAATGATCAGTGGTTCATTTGGGACTGTGTGATTTATCCTTCTCTGTATCTTTTAAGATAACGGATTAAGAAAGTTGAAACCGTCTCGCTGGATCAGACTGAAGCCCATCTCATTTCCACATGGCCAAGTTGATGCCTCTCGGAAGCCTAAAAGCAGAGTGCCCTGGCAGGGTTAGGAACCTCTGGCCTGCAGGCTGGATCCAGTCCTCCTGGCCTCTCTGCCTGGCCCTCTGGTCTCTCCACAGGTCACACTCCTCTCACCAGCCCTGCTCTGCCCCCACCGGCACTCAACTCATTTTGTCTGGAATGACAAAATGGGAATATATGAACTTATTTGCTTGGATGGAAAGGGGTGTGTATGTGTAAATACTTATTTTTGCATGGTTTGAATACAATAATAAGAGTCTCATTTTGTTGTTCCACCTACCACTGCCATGTGGTTCTGGGAAGGGGATGTGGCACTCTGGCTGTGAAATATTTCCTGCCCCTGGTGTATTGCAACATCCTTCTCCAATTATTTATCATACATCATCCAGCAATTAGCATTCATAGATGCATAGAATTGTAGAGTTGGAAGGGATTCTGAGGGTCATCTAGTGCAACCACCTGCAATACAATAATCTCAACTAATGCCAAAATCATGTATATTTAATGTATATTCAAAACACACTGAGTGCAATGGCAGGCGGGATTGCCAAAGACTTTTCCCCACATGCCAGCCCCCTTTCCACCCTCTTTTTTTTTTTTGCCAAGTGTATAAAGCTGAATACTCACAAGTTAAATATGCATAAGTTGTGGGCTTACTGTATGTAATTGAATCCCGTCAGAGAATAGCAACAGTCTGGAAGTCCCCCAGGGCAGTGTGTGGATTTGGACATATCCATTGCTCGAGTGGAGAAGGGGCAGAGGGAAATATGGAGGTGGATGGTGGTCAGGTCATAGTAAGGTAAGATGGTCTGACCACAGATTGCTCATTCTACCTTACGAGCTATAGCCAACCAACAATGTAATGTAAGCCTGCCTGAAAACCTGGAGAGGTTGCAGTTATACTTGGTTGGTATTCTAAGGCTTTCAGCCTTAGAAATCCCACTGTTATTTGTGTGCACAGCAAAAAATGCACCACTGCAGTATTGGAGGAATCTCAAAACCCCAGGACTGGAATGAGACCTAAGTTCTGAGCTAAGGCAAAAGGCCACATCAGAGGAACAATGGGAACAGACAATTTCTCACAGGGTATATGGTTGTGCTAGACTGAAGGGAAGAGGATGAAGCAAGAATATATGTCCTAACTTGCGGTTTAAATTGGCCAAGAGCATAACATTCATTCTGCGAAACACATTTGGAAATGAAGAACTAAGAGTCACTTGGATGATTGCACAAAAAAACCTGCTATGCTTGGTGCCACATACGAAGAAGTGTTCCAAGGGTTATATCTGACGTAACCAAGATGGCAACAACTACTCTGACACTTTACTCAAGCAGTGATGGACTTTGGGGTTTCAAATTTCAGCAGCATTCTGTTTGATGCCAAAATTTGGCACACACCCCCCCCCCCGGCACCTCTTGTGATCCATTCTAAATAGTTCTAAATTCTAAATCCTAGTTGTGGTGGCCTCAAGGCTCCACGCCCTAAATCTGCCTCTGGCTCAAGCAACTTGTGACAAAATTGTCACAAGGGGAACCTGCCAGTAATGTTCATACATGTTTATATTGAACTATATAGGATTTATCATCCATCCCTATGTGTACCAGCCTGGACTGAAGCCAGATCAGAGATCCAGGGAAGTAGACAAGGCTGTGTAAGTTTTAAGAATTATACTTCTTAAATGTGTTGCCCCTCTTAGTTGGCTGTGTGGTCAGTCTTCTTACACCAGCAGCAGAGTTCTCCTCACTGATGGGGAAATGACATCAGATACCCATGTTTGTGTCTACTCTTTGGTTTCATTGTAGTAGGAAGAGCATTAAGCTGGGGTAGCTCAGTCGGTCAGCATGAGACTCTTAATCTCAGGGTCATGGGTTTGATACTCATGTTGAGCAAAAGATTATTGCACTGCAGGGGGTAGACACTTGTGGTCCCTTCCTATTCTATAATCCTATGACCTATGATCCAAAATCACACTTAGTTTTGTTCCGGATGGCGAATTTGTCTGCTTGCCCTGATGGATGTTTATTGGCATTAAAACAGTGTCTGTCCACCTGCTTGAGATGATGCTTTTTCCTCCTTTGCTGGATCTCAAAAACATTTATCCACAATGTCTGCAATACATCCTTCCTCAGCACAGAATAGCTGTGTTAATAACAGGGGATGTGGCCTTCTCAGTTAATATTAACAGAGTTTCAGCTGTTCCATAAATGCCTATAGAATCTTGCCTTTAATTCCTTTAAATGTAAGTTCAACAACTTCAGCTTATCACATCCACAGGACATAATAGAGTCACTCTTAAAAACCCATCATCTTAAGTGCTTTGATCTCTGCAGATTCTGATTATGAACCTATAGGATTAAGCATTCAATTCAACGGAATATGGGTATGCAGAGGTTTCTCATCAGTGGTGGAAGAGTATTGCAATTCATAACAGCTATTGTTGTTGAAAGGTAGTGGGCGTTTGAATTTGGGAGCAGGGGGTAAATTAATTCTGTGGAAGTCCTAGGCAAGACTTTGAATTCTCTATTTTGTGCAACGTTATTTGTTTCAGTGATACACTGCACATCTGCTGAAGGAAGGAAATCATTGCTAATGGGAATCTTGTATTTCACCTCTTGTTACTTTCTGTACTTGAAACTTGCATGTCCATCTCAATAATTATAGAGCCATTCAGCCTTCACTTCAAAAATCAGCTAATAACATTTGCTAGGGGCGGAAAAAGACAGTGTACATTGTCCTGCTTCAAAGTAAAATGTTCCAGCTGTGTCACTTCTACAAGAACACATACATATGTACCTTATGCATACCTGCTATCTACAAAGTATGCTGGACTGAGTGCATGAAATGCTCTGCTTCTGTATTCAGTAGACTAATAATTTAGTTGTTTGCTTGTCAGATTTGTATCCCACCTTCCTACCAAATTATGCTCAGGGTACCTGCTGTAACAACAGTAGAAATAAAATAAAAACAGTTCTCTAACCTGCTGATTGCATTGGACTTAGCATGGCTAATTAGACCATTGGTATGAGTGACATATGACCCTCTCTTCATCTCCTCACTTTGAATTCTGCATCTTGAAATTGTACTGGGCCAACCACGTCTTATCCACCATTAACCTCCATGGTAAGCAAGGAGTATGCAAGGGGTAGTTGGTACCCCAATTAGTTGACCTTTGCTGATTCTCATTGAACTATGGTGGCATTGCTCCTTTGTATGCTAGACCATTCACTCAGCCACCAACCACATTTCTGCCTTTGGCTCTGTCCGTTTCCAGTTCTTTCCACTATGCCACATTGACAGACCATGAAGTGTATTACTTACAGAGGCTCAAGGTGCATGGTGTATAAAATTTGTACATCACACTATGCGCACATTGCATGTACAGTGGTACCTCGGGTTAAGTACTTAATTCGTTCCGGAGGTCCGTTCTTAACCTGAAACTGTTCTTCACCTGAAACACCACTTTAGCTAATGGGACCTCCTGCTGCTGCCGCACCACCGGAGCACGATTTCTGTTCTCATCCTGAAGCAAAGTTCTTAACCCAAGGTACTATTTCTGGGTTAGCGTAGTCTGTAACCTGAAGTGTATGTAACCTGAAGCGTATGTAACCCGAGGTACCACTGTATATAATATGCACACACACAATTGCAATTGTTTATTAAAAAGTGTGTTTATGGAACTGGGGATAAAATTAAAGTCAAACTGGGATTAAGGAGCGAGAGGGGAATTAGAAACATCAGCGCAGATTGAAATGTCATCAAGATTGGTAAAATGGTCCATTTCTAGTAATGCTTCTGTAGAAAGAACAGGTACTGTTCAGTTTCCTTGTTCTCTTCCTACTCATGGCTACTAGCTTACAGTGTTCCCCCACATACCGATGCTTTTTAAAAACGACTGCCGCAAGTAAGCAACCGTCTTAACTATGGGTGCTAGCTTGGCTATTTAGTAGCTTTTTAAAAACTGAATATACATGTAATCTTTCTATTAAAAGGGTCAGGACAATTGGATCAAGATTAGAGGGTGGGCAGCCACCTTACCTGGTAGGTGGTGAATTCCAGCAGTGGAAGTGTTGGGTCTGGAAAGGGGGGCAGTGAACACAAATTCTTTTATTTAAATGTTTGAAGGTATAAAAGCCTAAAATACACGCTGTTTGCATCATTAGAATTCTGTTATTAAAAGCTGCATGCTGGTAGAAAGGAGCCACTTTTGTTTAAATATTGCATTACAATGCTAATTTTATTTTTAGAGCTAATGCTAGACATTGTGTATTCCCCTCCTGTTTGTTCTCCAAGCACTGCAACATTCATAGCAGACAGTAGACTTTCATAATAATCACACTAATGAAACTTCTAATGCAAATTCTAAAGTATTAGTTTGTGGGAAATATACCAGACTTCCAAAATAACACTTTCACCTTTAAAATGCCTCTGCAAAATCTTATACTGTGAAATCTGAATATTAGAATTGGGTAGTGGATCACGTGACCTTTGTAGTGGCACCTGGCAACATCCTGGGGCGTTGCCATATGGAGAGTTTCTTGCTGTTTGTGTGTACTAAATCAGAGGTGAGGTTTTTTCTCAGTTTCCTCTGGTTTGCCTAACAAAGGCACCTCTCACACAGTAGTGCACTTTTGTGCTTTTTATGCTGAATGATTGTATGTTGGTTAAGTGTATTTGAGCATATGAAAAATCCTGTTTCGGTGTTGTGTCTTGCTGAAGTTGGCCTTTTAAAAAACAAAAATAAAATCTCCTTCATTTATAGACCTGTCACGCGGGTGACATTTATTATTGAATGCACTTCTATTGGGAAAGGAGGATGCAAACCAATTGAGCAGCATAGATTTTCTTTCTCTGGCAAAACAAATAGAAGCGAAAAGGTAATCAGGGTTTCATTCAAACCAAGTAAAGAAGCAAAGCAGCCCCATACTCTGGTATGCCAAGGAGAATGAGATACAGTACACCATCATTACGCTGTTACTATGCAGCAAGAATGTTGCAACCCAAGGATCCTGGTCTATCCAGTTCTTAATGGCAACAGAAGATAAATGAAATTTTGACTAATCCAGGAGACAAAAGGATTTCCTATCTCTTTTTCATTATTCAGTCTCTCTTTTTAAAGGATCTAACACCACTTTCAATTTTAGTATACAAATACTTATGTACAGGGATTATAAAAGGTCTCTGGTTAAAATGACCGATACACAAGAATCATGCTGATTACTGGCGTCCCATCGCCATCTTACTTTGCTGCAAAGAGTATTTCCTACCCATTCAAGATTCTGAGTCTCCTTCACTTCTCCCTGTTGCAATCAAGCTTCCTAAATAGCATCTCCAGCAGTCCCTCCCCAAATCTCCACCCCCAATCTGGGTCCTTCCTTTCCATGCCATTTTGCATGATGAACCACATTCCCATTTGGAAGTTCTTAAGTAGCACTTGCACATGGCTGAGTTCAGATAGCTCACCGCTTCTCGAAGAACATTTGTTTTCATTAGCTCTTCAGGATGTAGTGGGCAAAGGATTTTACCATGTAAAGTAAATTCATCTGCAGCATATTATGGAAATGTTATATTCTCTTGGGAAGCCATTGGAGTACGGTGGGTTGCAGGCAAAGCTGAGTAAGGCTTTAAAACTGAAAGTCACAGCGATTTAAATTCTACTTCTCAAGGAGGTTAACACAGCTCTCTGCTCTTCAGACCGTCAATTGGGTGTTGGATTCCACATAAGCTGCTGGGGATAAAAAAGCTCTGCATTTATCCAAGAGCTATTTAACATGTGCCTCCTAGAACATGTTAAGTTGGGTGGTTGAGTGCTGAGACTTTTGTATTTCTGCATCCTAATTCCCATTGCAAATTTGCATCATACAAAGCTGGCTGTGCATGGAAAGAAGGAGCAGCATCCTGTGTATAGAGAAATGAGCATCTGTGTTCTAGTACAGGTAATATTTCATTGCTTGCAATGAATGTGAGGTTGTGGACACACTTCCACTTACTCTCCATCCAGTGCACTCCAACTGCTGTTTGGGAAGTGGTGTACACATGGCATTAGTCACAATCCATATCTAGCCTGTGAAATACTAGTCTTGTGAAAAACTGCATTTTGATGCATTTTCTTCAAACTAGCTTCTATCCAAATAGGGGGGAAGAGCAGCCTAGCTGCATTTTAAGCCCATAATGTGCATGGAACCTAGGTGTGCTGCTGGGGTTGCAGGGGGGGGGGCCTATTTCTGGAAAGCACTACAAAAAAATCCCATCTGTGGTAGGGGTGAGCAATTTGCTGCCCAAGAGCAAATTTCATGATGCTCTTGGACTAATTTAATAGGAGTGGAGGAGAATCTCAAAAGGAGTTCAAGAGGGTAGAAAGGGTAAAAATGGATAGGAAAACTTAAAGCAGTGGGGCAATGGAAGAAGAGATAAACTACTAATGACTCAGATAGGAGTTGTATAAAACAAATACATTTATTAAACGTACCTCTGGTGGGCAACATGTCATGCTCCTTCTGGGGTAGTTTGTCCACCTTTGGATCCCACCTGCACTCGGCTCTTACCTGTGGTTCCTAGAAGCTGTTGGCATACTACAGCAGCCACACCATGGGAACGGCTTTGACTGGCTGGCTAAATCAGGTGAGGGTAGCCAGTGGGTCTCAAACCCTCAGTGAATCAGGGACTTCCCCTGCATGTGAAGACAGGCTGTAGCGGACTGAGCAGATGAGACCAATAGTGGGTCCAATGGTTAAGAAGGTGGTTTCTGCATGTGCTGTAGAGGGAAGTGAGGGGCAGATGGGGCTTGTCAACCTGGGAAGGTAGCTCATCTAAGAGAAGGAAAACTCTGATCCTAAAGATCCACCGCCTTGCAGGTTATCTTTGGGAGAAGAAAAGGCTAAGGAGTAAACCCCACACAAATCTGGAGTGGAGTCCCTAAGGCGGTTGGAGGGTGCCTTGTAAGCCGCCTTCTTACAACTCCTGCAGCCCAGCCAGTGCTGAATGTATTACTCTGCTTTCATTTGGACTACATCAGAAAGGCAGAGAGCAAAGTCTTGTTGTCTGGGCAGCCCAGGACCTCCATCTACACTGCCCATGCTTGTGCCCCTCGAATGTCACTTTGATGCTGCTAACCCAGTGGTTTGACTTCACCCCTAGAGGCACACTCCATTGTCTCGAGACGGACAGATGCCAACATCAAACTCTCACCCTCTCTGCGTGCTAGAATTGGGGTTGAAGGCAATTTCCTTTATTTCATTCCCTTTCAGTGACTGTTTTGCACCAAAGACAGTCTATGCTGTGTTTTAGCTCCAGCAAAATGCACCAAGGAAGCACAAGCCTGTGTGAATTGGCTTTTAGTCATGAAGCATGGCTGATGGGCTGCACTGGTGAGTCACAGGTTGTGCAGCTTCATATTTATGACTTTCTGTGAACTGATGACGATGTGTTTGGTTTTAGAATATCACCACATCTGTACTGAACACAGAATACTGGCAACGGTCGTGTGATCACCTCCCCATGGATTGCTGGGGCTCCAACTCAATTCCCGATTGCAGTAAGTTGGGCACATGATATAGGCATACAGCAGCTAGAAAACTGTGTGCTTCCAACTCACTGAATTTGACTTTTTGCGTCATTCTCTGTATTGTGATTAATTTTGGTCTCAACGTGCCGTTGCTAAAAAAAAACATGCACAGCCTCATTATAATTTTATTCCATTAAAAATGTTTCTCATAGCGCACTGAGCAGTGATTCTAGTAACAGTATGTCATTCTGAGTTTCGTTTCTGGGTCCTTACAGTCCCAGCTGTTATAATCAGAGTTTGTTGGAGGGTGAGCTCTCTCTGAATAATGCTCATTGTTTACCTGTAGCTGCTTAGCTAGAACTGGTTTGTGTGCTCCTGGTTTAAGAGAAGGGAACAGATATGTACTGAGACTTGACTGCACTTGGACATTTTGAACTCTGTCATACTTTTGCTAGCTGTGCTCAGAGAGACCAAGTTGTACAATGCTTATTAGACAGAGCTAAGCTTAGGAGGCCTTGGCCTCAGATATGCTTCCTACATGTATTGTTGCCAACTGTCAGAAGGGGAAAAAATAATAATCCGGCTGGCTTTAGGTCTGCTGGAGCCTGTTGCCAGATGCTTTTGTGCAAGAGCCAGTATTTTAGGTTGGTTGCCAAAGCTTTTCAGTAAAAATCAGTAGTGAAAGTTTTTATCTAATGCAAAAGCTCGAAACATAACCTGTACATGTGCACTGGGGTATTTAGCTCACGAGAGAATGAAGAGTGCCTTGAATACTCTCCAGTCAAGTAACTTGTACACAAATAGATATGCTAGAATAAAGTGTGCATAAAAGTGCATATATTAATAAAAACAGCATACAGAAATGCATTGTATTTGTATATTGCTTTGCAAAGATATGAAAATTAGGATATATTCACATTTAAATGCTGGTGAATTTTCATAACATGTACCTGTATTACAAATTAATGTGGGAATGCAGAGAGCTAAACTCAAGACTGAGAATTTGAGAGAAACAAAAATTGACAGATTTGCCCATCTCTAATCTCGCATCCTGATTTTAAACAGCAAACTGAAACAGTTCTTGGCATTGGTGGTGTTTAAATTTTCTGTGCCAGACTGAGAATTTAATTCTGCCTTGGTGCAGTATCCACGTTGGCAAAACTCTCCTGCAGTATACCCCACTACATGAGTAGATATCATTTGGAGGAAAGTATTTGCATTTTGATAGTTAATGAGCAGCCACAAATGATGATGATGATGCAGCCTGATTTGTTTGCAGAGGGATTTGATGACAAGCAAACTATAGCTCTCTTGAAGGACTGTTTCAAAAGTCTCCCAATAGCTCTTTCCCTTTGCTTACTACATTTCCCAGTGCATTTTCCTATGACTTTCCTGTGGTTTTGTACCACAGGAGCTCCAAATCAGCTTGATTTGTGCAGACTGAACTTGCTAGGATATGATTGAATTCCACTTGACAATAGTGACAGTCTGGAAGCGCTTTTTGTGGTACAGTACACAGCTCTACTGCTGCTCTGATGGGTTCCCTTCATTATATAGTGGTGAGTTGGTTCAAGAAAAAATAGAGACAGAGAGAGGACCCTTACTTTTAAAGCAGCTAAGTAGTCAGCACTGATCTAAAAGAGCAGGAGCTGAGTAACGCTGATCTTTTTCACACTGACCTTCTTATATGAAAGCATACGTTCTCAACTATATATCTATGGCATGTTAAGGTATAATTCATAAACTATCAGAAAGGACCTATGTTTAATTGAACAGTGATCTGTGACACAATCGAGATTTATATGTGGCTCTTGCATTTGAATGAATGCCGGGGGGGGGGGGCAACATCATACACCTTCTGTGCATACCTACTTGTGAAATGCAGCCTCGGTGCATAAGTTGATGAAAAATATAGGTTCCTGTCAGGAACCTAAAAGTGGGGCCATATGAGACTCTCATTGAATATTTGACCCACAGACGTCTTCACTGGCAGAAACTTGTGTGAGAAGAGCGCTTACGTTCAAATTCTATTTTCTGTTGCAGCATTATAAAATGGGGCTGTGACAGATCACCCTCTTATCACAAATCGGTTTAAGACTCGAGATTTCCTTCTGGTTAGGAATATGCTGGTGAATGTACAGTACGAAATAATGTGTATAAGTTGCATTTAGCTTGCCTGTAGACAGTGCAGATGAACAACCTGGCTATATGAAGGACTATTTCAAAAGCCCAACCACTTCCAGTAGCTCCTCTCAGCTTCTCCCTTCATGATGTCCATTCCCTAGGGTCCTCTTTCTGCCTTCACCTCCACTCTTGTGAGCTGGCCTCTTCATTCTTCCCTCTGTTTTTTCTCTCTCCAGCTCCCTTACTGAGTCTTGTCCCAACCAACAACTAGCTTGGAGCTGGATATGGCTGTGCCTGGCCTTTATTCCAGAAGACTCTTCCCAATCCAATGTTACTATGGTTGACAGATAGTTCCCTGGCTCATCATTAATGACCGGTGAATGGAAGTAGAATATATGCTCCTGGAACTAAACGTGTAGGTCCTTTGGACTCCATTTTGAGTGCCTTGCTCATAACCAAGGCTTGGAGGCAAGCTATCAGCCTTTTAACATCACCTTTTAACTATTCACACAGCAAATGACTCTCTATTTCACACCAGTTGACTTGCTTACATACTTTTATAACACTCTGGACAACATTTTACCTGAGGATGTACTCACACTCCACAAGGACTGATTTCAAAGTACTAATTTCCTTAGTTGCTTCAAGCTCAATATAACAATACTGCTGCCCCCAAAATGCATTGAAAATCCAGTCACAGTTTATTTTGTGAAGGTATGAGGGTGTGAGCAGGTACAATGAGTGTGTGTGGTGAAGGGTGTGTGTGTGTGTGATCAGATTAGAAACAATTGCTCCAAATGTAACTCACAGTTTTGTTACTCTCACAGCTTGTCTGAGATGACTAAGGGCCATATTCTACAAATAGGACCTATCAGTGCGAGGATTTACACCTGTGCAATGAATTTTCCTCTCTCTCCTCCTCACAACACACACCTGCCTTAAGTATGCTCAAGAGGGTAAGGGCACCCCTAGAACAGATTAAGGGGGGACACAGAGAGAGGAGAGGGGGAGAATGCACAACCAGAAATCTTGGCACTGACAGAATGGTGATATGCTGGAATCCACCCAAACTATCTGTAAATGTACTGTACTAGATCGTCTGGATAACCCAGCAGAAACTACCTTGGTTCTACAAGGCTCCAGGTCTGAATAATGGCCATCCATTTGAAGGATAATTACCTAGCGGTGAAGACAGCCATGGCATTCAAAGACTGGATGATTCAATTTCTCTGTTTCAAGAACTTATTTGTCCAAACTCAGAACAAACATTGTCCAATGTTTATATTTCCCTTGGAATATTTAGGTTATTTCTACTGTTGGAGCCTGGCATGTAACCAAGGCTGGCCTTGTGTATATCTTTGACAGCATGTGGGGAATAAGCAAATCCTGAATTTAAAAGTTTGTCAGAATGTCATGTAGATTTATAAATAAAAATGTCTTCCGTGGCACAGAATGGTTAATGTCTAGGGGTAAAGAAAGATGGCAGTTTGTTTACTGCCTGAGGGTCACAGATACAATGCATCTATGGCCTTCAGCTGGCAGCTTGCCAAAAAAACAGCACAACTGATAAAGTTGCTGTGTAAATTGAAGTACCTATCACCTGAGGGGTTTACAGTTATGTCATTGTGACAATCGAAGTCCTCTGCTTTTATGCTGCACACAAGAATAATAATTAAAACATGCAGTCAAAGGTCAAAGCACTGATTGAATGTTCCCTCCTGGACTTATCTCCTCTCCTCGGTCCTTAATTATAGGCTAATGGACTATGAGCCTGTAGAGTGTAATTTATGATTCTGTGAAGGGTTCTGACCGGTGGAGGGACAACTGAGAAGCAAGCAGGCAGTGGCTGTCCAGAGGAAGAGAAGAAGGCAGAAGAGGGGCAACACAGAGAGCAGAAATCACACAGCTGAGCTGATCTGCAGGGAGAGGAAATTCTCTGTAGCAGTCCTCCAAGAGAGCTGAAGCCAAATAATAATAATAATAATAATAATAATAATAATAATAATAATAATAATAATAATTTAATATTTATACCCCGCCCATCTGGCTGGGTTTCCCCAGCCACTCTGGGCGGCTTCCAAAAGAGTATTAAAATAATGTGATACATCAAACATTAAAAGCTTCCCTAAACAGGGCTGCCTTCAGATGTCTTCTAAAAGTCTGGTAGTTGTTGTTCTCTTTGACATCTGGTGAGAGGGCGTTCCACAGGGAGGGTGCCACTACCGAGAAGGCCCTCTGCCTGGTTCCCTGTAACTTGGCTTCTCGCAGTGAGGGAACCGCCAGAAGGCCCTCGGTGCTGGACCTCAGTGTCCGGGTAGAACGATGGGGGTGGAGACATCTGTGAGGTATAAGCAGCTGAGCTCAGGAAGCTGCTGGGTCTGGAGGGACCTACAATGGAAATAACTCTTCTGGGTGGAAGCATCACTGCTTACACCCAGACCAGAATCAAAACCAGAATCAGGCTTAAACTTTTGAACTCACATGTGTGCTGACTGGGCAGGAGTTGGAATAAGAGAAGCATTAGCAAATAGCATTGACTTGGAAAAGTGTTCTAGTTCAAGGTTATAGACACTGTCTTAAAGTCAGGGGCGCCAGTTTGGGCGCTAGGTTTTGGGTGCCCAATGGCACCCACAACATAACATGACGTCCTGACATCACATTACATCAACGTGCTACAGCGGCACTTTGTACCAGAAGTCGTGTTGGAGGCCTGGCAGGGCCTCCAATATCACCTCAGAGGTCATGTCTGGCCTCCAACACAACCTTTCGTAGAAACTGGAAGTCACATTGAAAGATTTGTGGGTGCCTGGGCCCCCATGGCCCCCTATAGTTGGCACCTATGCTTAAAGTGATGGTATCTTTAGGGCAGGGGCAGGATCGAGCCTCACAGGCCAAACTTGACAGGCAGGCAAGCAGGGCTGCCTACCTGTCATTTCTCTGACATCACAGTGACATCAGGTGATTGGATGTTTGAAGTCCTAAAGCTGGAACCATACAAGGTGCAATGATATGTGCTGGAAGCCACCCAGAGTGGCTGGGGAAACAATTTGGTGGTATCACTAGGACTGATTGTCACAGTTCAGCATCAGTATGATGGATCGTCCACAGTATGATGGGGTTATTTTTCACATAGTAACAAGGAAGACCAGGCCATTGTTGTCTTCCATAATGGTTGCTGGAGGCCTTTTCTCTTTACTGTCCCTCCCCAGCTGTTAACCGGATGGCTGTTCTAATTCATCTCCATCATTGTAGCCCCTTAAGTTGCATGCCCCACCCCCCAACAGGCACTTCTCGGGGAGACCTTCTAGATTAGTGCGAGAGTTGAAAGAACTGGTGAAAATTTAAGTCCTGCCTTGTATGAACAGAAGTGCAATCCACTCCAGATGAAACTCCCTGCCTCATGCCATTCTGGTGAGTCTCTTCACTCTCAGAAGCAGACATGCAGGCTGTGGGACAAAAAAAGGGTTAAGTGAGAAAGCCCAATGGCATGAATATAAGTCCATTCATACTCCTCTGGATCAAGAGAAGTATTCAAGCATTCATGTTTTCCCTCCTCATTTCTTATAAGTCAGTAAAACATATCATTTTGTCAGATAAAAGGACTGTCATGCCGTAAAACAGCAAGTCCAGATTACTAGCTGGTGACATCCCCGTTAAAATTGGCCACTGACTTCTGTCCATATATGTTTACTTCTCTTGACTACACACAGGGGAAAACTCAATTTCAGTTGGAAAATTAGGAGATAAGTTGTCACTGGAAAAAGTAAAGGGAAGTCAATATCGTCTTTATTACCACACTTCATGAAAAGAATCCCTGGTTGGACATAGATGGCTTCCAAGGCTATGTTCCTGTTTTTTATATAGAGAGACAGAGCAACCTATTCTGTTCTGTAGTTATAAATCCAATGTGTGTGTGTGTGTGTGTGTGTGTGGAAATGAAACTACAACCAGAAAAGTTTGCAGCATAATCCATAACCGCTTCCACAAAGTTATGTGTGGCACCTGAGTAGTTGTATGCCTCTGTAGCTCTAGAAAGAAGCAGGGTGCTGCTCAGTCGGATCTCTCTGCACAAGGCACAGACAAACATGCAGCTGAAGGGAATAGACAGGTTTAATCATAGAATCATAGAATCATAGAGTTGGAAGAGACCACAAGGGCCATCGAGTCCAACCCCCTGCCAAGCAGGAAACACCATCAGAGCACTCCTGACATATGGTTGTCAAGCCTCTGCTTAAAGACCTCCAAAGTAGGAGACTCCACCACACTCCTTGGCAGCAAATTCCACTGTTGAACAGCTCTTACTGTCAGGAAGTTCTTCCTAATGTTTAGGTGGAATCTTCTTTCTTGTAGTTTGGATCCATTGCTCCGTGTCCGTAGTTTGGAGGGCGCATGTGTGCGCGTAGCTGAGCTCCAGTTGCTCTGGGCATTTCTGGATGGCGCCGGTAGCGTCTCTCCTAACCCCTCCCCACCCCGGTCTCCAGCCCCCCCCCCGCCCAAAGGCTTCCCCCTACCTGCCAAAGTTCCACCCGAAGCTGGAGATGCGGTTCGCGCTGCCCACGAAGAGGACGCCGAACTCGGAGAGGACGTATTCCTTGGAAGTAAAGTGGTACCTCGGGTTACATACGCTTCAGGTTACAGACTCCGCTAACCCAGAAATAGTACCTCGGGAGGGGCAGAGAGCTGCGAGTGCGCCCCCCGCAGATGTTGCGCCCGGTGCGGCCGGCCCCCCTGCACCCCCCACGCTACGCCACTGCAGGGCCGGGTCGCCACCGTGAGGGAAGGGCGCCGGGGCGCTGCTGCTGCTGCTGCCGCCGCCGCTCCCGGCAGGCATGGGCCCAGCTGAGGCGGCGGCGGCTGTTGTGGTGGTGGCGACGATAGCGGGTGGAGGAGGGGGCGTGGTGGGGCCGAGGTGGCCGGCGGCGGCGGGGGAGGCGGCGGCGGGTGGAGCAGGAGGGCGGCCGAGGCCGGTGAGGGAGTAGGGTTGCCCGGGGCTTGAGGAGCCGTCGCCGGGAGTTGCTGCTGCTGTTGTTGCTGCTGCTGCCCGGACATGCCGGCCTCCTCCTCGTCCGCTGTCTCGCGCTCCTCCCTTTTGCGCGCGCTGCCCCGCCGCCACCCCATTGGCCGGGTCCTGTCAGCTGATCCTGTGTTATTTCCTGTGTGTGTGTGTGAGGGGAGAATGGAGAGAGAAACCTCGGCACCACCACCGCGGACCCGCCCCCGGCTCGACGCGGATCCTCGCCACCGCAGCCCCGCCTCTCGCCGCCCGACTCGCCCGCCTCCCTCCCACGGCACACCAGGCAATCTCTCGCGGCACACTTGTGTGCCGCGGAACACCGGTTGGGAAACACTGTCCTAGATCCTTTTCACATGTACTGCTCTCAAGCCAGGTGTCACCCATCTTGTATTTGTGCCTATTTGTGTTTTATGGGGATTTCCATCCCCTATGCCAGGGGTCAGCAAAACTTTTCAGCAGGAGGCCGGTCCACTGTCCCTCAGGTCTTGTGGGGGGTTGGACTATATTTTGAGGGGGGGGATGAACAAATTCCTATGCTGCATAAATAACCCAGAGATGCATTTTAAATAAAAGGACACATTCTACTCATATAAAAACACGCTGATTCCCGGACCATCCACAGGCTGAATTTAGAAGGCGATTGGGCCGGATCCAGCCCCCAGGCCTTAGTTTGCCTACCCATGCCCTATGCAGTTGGGTGCCTCTGTAGTGCAAGTCACACTAGAGGTGATACACTGTGTTCATAGGCCAATAAAAGCCCACTTCATCCATACAAATGAAAACAGTGAACTGCCTTTTCCACGCCTTTTTCATGGAAGAGCAGCTAAAGGTGAGCTATAATGTGACCTTGAATATGCAGATTAAAGTAGAGGGGGGAAATACCTTGCTGTAGGAATATGAAATTGGATTCATGGGGCTACTGAAGAACTCATCATATTTTCTTTCGCTTTAGAAACGTTCTATACCGATGGTCTACTCCTTCAGCATTTGGCAAAACACTTCATCTTCTCAGATAGCTCTTTTTGTCCCCAGGGGGATTTAAAAAAGATCCTTGCTTTTTGTGTTCATATCAGGTAATTATTTATAGTCTTCCTGGTTTCCTGGCAACCTCTGAATGAACTTTTTCAGGAAAGGAATTCAAAAGGATGGGGCCTATTGAACACAGTGTGCATGGTTACCTCCTCATTGTAAATTAAGCTATTTCTCAAATCATATGTGGAATAGAAATTGGTTTTCCCTCCACCTTATCCTATGAGAATATTCCAAGTTTTTTAAAAATCCCAAAATAATTCTAAATGTTTTTTTAAAAACCATTCTAACGGTCTTATACAAATCTTTCAATCCTTTCTAATTGCTAGGGAGATTCACTGCTTTCTTTTCAAATGGAGCAATGATACTTTATCTCTAAAAGGAATTTTACTGCTTATTAAAATAAGCCAAGATGCCCAGCTGACAGCTCTGAGGAAAGTAGATTTACTGGGCAATAGCGATGAATGTTCGTTCATGCTTTACTGCAGTTGGGGAGGCAGGTTCTGGTAACTGCTGTTTACTCACTCACTCCTGAAATGTGGAACTAGCATGACATCATTATATAATGGGGATAATTTTTAAGCAGAACCAAACCAGTCTAGAGGGTTTTCTCTGTGGTACTTTGAAGTGTTCCTCAACCAGCATCTCTTCATTTATTGTATAGAAAGTGCAGAATTCTCTATCCAATGTCAGGGATTAAAAAAAAAAAAACCCACACTAATGGTTTTGTGGGTATATTTTCTACCCCCAGTGAGATTTCCAATGTATGGTGGGGTAACCCCATAAAATATTTGTGTTTGTGGTGTCAGAAGAACTGTGCTTGACAATTCCCAAATACCCAGGGGCAGAAAAAAACTTATTTGTGGCGTGTTCTTCTAACCCCAATAAGAAACCTGCAAGACAGCTGTCCATGATTAGGGAAATGTCCTGAAACGACATTGTGCCAACCTATTGAGCCTTCCTCTGCAATCATGAGTTGCCTTGCTCTCTGCAAAATGAATAAACACAACTTCAGTGAAAGGTGTGTCCTTCTAGGCAGATCGGCACTGCACTAATGGATCCTTGGAGCTGTGGCTGCAAGGTTCCCATGACTTCCTCTTCCAAACTGGGCTCTAAACCAAGACATAAAGGTAAAGGGACCCCTGACCATTAGATCCAGTCATGGCCGACTCTGGGGTTGCAGTGCTCATCTCGCTTTATTGGCTGAGGGAGCCAGCGTACAGCTTCCGGGTTATGTGGCCAGCATGACTAAGCCGCTTCTGGCGAACCAGAGCAGCGCATGGAAACACCATTTACCTTCCTGCCAGAGCGGTACCTATTTATCTACTTGCACTTTGACGGGCTTTCGAACTGCTAGGTTGGCAGGAGCAGGGACCGAGCAACGGGAGCTCACCCTGTCGCGGGGATTCGAACTGCCAAACTTCTGATCGGCAAGTCCTAGGCTCTGTGGTTTAACCCACAGCGCCACTCGTGTCGTCCTGAGTAAATGGAGGCGGTGGCAACCTTTTAAGAAGGAAATCTATGGGAATGGCTGCCCATTCCCATAATCTCAGCAAAAGTTGATTCGAAAAATATATTTGCTACAAAGACACATCATTTTGCTGAGAAAATGTGAATGTGTGGTTAGGAATGGTCAGCAGGAGTGGGAGGCTGCACATATTGTGAATACAGGGGGAAATCAGCAAGGTGGAACTTTGAACCTGCTTCTGGTGATGCAATTAAATACACATTAGCAACCACGGAGGCTCTTGTGTCAAGACATTCCCAAGCCCTTACCAAGTACATACTTGGTTTTTTAATGCCGTATTTCATGGTCAGACATACCATTAATCCCTCAAGAAAAATGGTACAAAGTCAATGCATTTAAATACATATTTAAAAACTGCCTGCAGCCCAATGCTGAGATTGAGTTTAAAAACTGGCCATGTGGCAAATAAAGAAGAAGAATAAAAATCAGCTAGGTGTTAAACCTTTATACAATTCCTTGGATTAGAATAGTCCAAAATATCTAGGTGCTGCCTTGCCTTTTTGCTATCAATTTGAAAGGGGCAAGGGAGAATGGGCTCAAAGTAAAAACATTAAAAACCAAAACAATAAACAGGCAAGGCAAGGTAAGATAGTCATAATATATGGTTGTGCAGATTTGAAGCTCTAGCAGCTGCTGCAGTGGATGCCAGCTTTAAATATCTGGCATCCAATTGCTTTGTCTTCATATTTGTAATTTCCAGTGTAAATTACAGAGGCAGATTTATCATAATCTAGCAACTCATTCTTAAGTGAAGCATTGAGCATGGTTTCTACATCTGTTTTATTAGCCCTGTTATTGTTTCAATAGTGGCGGCATTACACAGTAAGAAAGGATTAGCGCATATTGGAAATGCATCATTTTGCCATTCCGATGTTTATAAATAAGCACTACAGTCAACTTGAAGTTCTTTTGCACTATATAAACAATGCAGAGTAATCAATCCTTAGCACAACTGAAAAGTCAAGCTAATGGCTGTAATCAAAGAAGTGAGGCTTGCGTATGAGGGGGGGGGGGGAGAGGGACAGTCAGAGCATCACTTGCTTGCTTCTGCCAAAGAGGCAAGCTGCTTTGTCAACTGAACAGCTGCTGGTCACTTCAACAGTGGAAATTGCTGTGGCAGAAACAGATATTCCTACAGACATGTTCTAGCATGCGCTTAATGAAGTCAGCTCTTGCCACAATGCATTTGTTCACAGTGCCACGGAACTATTGGTGGCTTTCACAATATGTTTGTGCTTCAGTTTTGCGCATGCAAATGCTTGCTTTGGGTTACTGCCATAGTGCCACAAAGCAACGAGCTAAACAAAAAGCATGAAAAACCGATTTTGTTTTCAAAGACACAGCTTTTTGGGGATAGTGGGGAGTTGCCTGGGAGTTGTCACAGGGACCTTGGTGGGTCTCAGGCCTGAGTAGCGTCAGATGAGATGCCTGGGCTTCTATTCATGGAAATGCCTCTGGATAAACCACCCAATATTCAAAGGCATGAATCTGTTTGTTTAAAACATTACTACTGCCATCTCTCCACACACTGAAGCAGCTCACTATATAATTAAAAAATCCAAGCAAACCCATTCATAAAATCCTTACGAAATGACTAACTACTAATCAATGGAAGAATAGCAGTAGGTCAATGGAAACTACAAAACACACATAAACACCTCCCCTTAGAACAGGGGTCAGCAACCTAAGGCCCATGGGGGTCGTTTAACCGGCCCATGGACCCAGCCACCTGCTCAGTTGGCTCCTATGTGCCATGCTAAACCGGCGCAGAACAGAGCGGGGGCTGCCTTCCGCAAAGCTGGCTGGAAGCTCCTGCAGCCAATGGGAAGCTGCTCACGCCTCCTCTGCGCCGGAAGGAGCACCGGAAATAGCATTTGCGCATGCATGTGTGTGTGCATGCACACACACACTCCGGCCCACCGCGGCTTCTGAGGGACTGTGAACCGGCTCAAGCCACAAAAAACTTTGCCAACCCCTGCCTTAGAAGTAAGTTTTGAAGCCACCCTTTGCAAACATTAAATCATGTTTAGACATGTTTTGCTCAGTTTACTGGACACAGCAATAATAGGGGACAATGCTGCTGTACTAGCAGATCATTCCAAACCCTCAGGGCCATTATCTGAAAGACCTGTTAAAAGAGGGAAATTTAAGAGGAGAGTCCTGGCACAGAGGGATCTCCCCACTCCCATGGAAACACCACTGTTGTAGGGCCAACACTTAGCGCAAAGCAATGCAGACAGTTTGTTGGAAGTCAGCTGCATGAATTGATCAGTTACGTTTTGTTGGGTGTGGAAACCCAGCAGACACAATTGGACCATTACATTCTGGACAGCTTCCTTTAAAAAAGCTTATGAAACAAAACATAAGCTTCTAAAATACACACAATATACATTCTAACATTTCAAAGGCATAATTTATATTATTTGAAGTATGTGATTTATTTTTCCAGAAGATAAGATAAGTAACTCCAATTGTGAATCAAATCATTTGGAGTCTGCCTCCATTTTGTTTTGACATTATGGCATGTTCGTGTAACTTATTTTCCTGTTTAGACAATTCATTTATTATTGGAATTTTCCAGTGTCTTGCATATCCATGCTGCGACAAGTATGTGTGAAATAAGCTGTCAGTATGCCAAAGGTACAGTTTCCTGTAAAGGTTATTTTTTTAAATTAAAAAAAAAAAAACAAAGAATCCAAACAAGCTTTAATATTTGCCATCTTTTCAATATATATGTTAGCAGTCTTCCAAAACTTTCCTGATTTATGTGTCTGCCACATATGGGGAAAAAAAATATTGACCATATAATCTGACTATATAAATCAGATTTTTATTCACATTTTTTGGAGTTGAATGCCATGTGCACATCATTTTATAACAATTCTCTCTGATTTTTTAACAGAGAAAATTATTGCCATATGTCCAGATGTATCCCCACATGTCAAAGTTAATTGGAATATCCTCATCCTTATTTCATTTTAACATATATGGTTTCACTTGTTATTTCTCATGAAAATATTCTAACAGGAAGCTAAATATATATATATATCCAAGATACAATGTGTGTGTTACACATTTCCCCCCAGTACATGTATTTCAAAGGGAGCATATTTTCACATTTAAAAACCTCTCTTTTAAAATGGTTTCTTATTTGCAAATATTCACAGCAAGGATTTTTTTTTTTGACAATTTATTAAACTCTATAATATTGTATAAATCAAAAATCAAGTATGTGCAAATAACGAACTGTAAGTACGGAAATTGGATTCTGGTATACTATTAGGATTAAGTAGCTGAGATCACCTTTATGGATATCTATACATTTGCTCGTTCACACTAAACTACGGTTGGCTTAGTGGTACATGCAAACTAGGGCGGTGTGTGGAATCTGTAACATAACAAATGAAGAAACCAGCTGAGTGTGGCACACGTTGTACAGCACACAGAGAGAATAATCTCACTCGTAATTAAAATTGAAAGACTTTGTTACCTATTTCCTCCCAAGGTGAGGGGAAGTGACATAGGCTAAGTCTGGCAGGACAGCTTACTCTATGATTTTAACCCCTTCAAGCATTAATCAGCCTCAAGCATGCTGGTTATATGAGACTAGTGACCCTTCAAATAGAGCACGCCAAGTTTTATGCTTGTTCTGCCACAGAGATTCTCAGTCCTCTTAGCTATGTCTTGTAACAGGGTGAGTCAACATCCAGAAGTTCCTGGATTACAACTCTCACCATTCCTGACTACCAGACATGTTGGCTGGGGCTAATGGGAATTGGAGTCTAACAGTATCTGGAGGGCACTACTTTGGCTACCCCTATTCTATATCCAGTGGTACCTTGGGTTACAGGTGCTTCAGGTTACAGGCGCTTCAGGCTACAGACTCTGCTAACCCAGAAATAGTACCTCGGGTTAAGAACTTTGCTTCAGGATGAGAACAGAAATTGCATGGCGGCAGTGGGAGGCCCCATTAGCTAAAGTGGTACCTCAGGTTAAGAACAGTTTCAGGTTAAGAATGGACCTCCAGAACGAATTAAGTTCTTAACCCGAGGTACCACTGTACTTCCTACACTTTCTTTCATTACCACCCTGATGACCCATTTCCCCCTCTTCCAATTTGCATAGAAAACTTCTGGAAATAGAAATATTAGCATTAGTGGGCTAGCAGAATTATTGTGTGAAGAATCCCCCCAAAAGCATTTAACAAAAGAAAGGAGGAAGCATGCCCCCTCCCTTTTTTGGCAAAAAGAAGCAAACATTTATTCTGCACACAGCCACCTCTTATCCCGGCATTCAGCTACAACTACAAACAGCTGAAAACAGAAAATGGTGCAGCATGGAGAATAATTGCATACAATTAAAGCCAAGAGTGCAATTTTTGCTGTTACAAAAGATCACTCTTTGCCATTGATTTGAAAGGCCCAGTGCAAAATCAGTTTCCATTATGAAATGCCAGTTCCCAATTTCATCTGCAGGGCTCCTTTACATTTTCCAGTTCAGGTGTTTCTTTCCTTTCATAGCTATAGTCCCTTAAAATGGAAAAGAGCAAAGAAAGAAACCCAGGTCAGAGGGCATTTTCAAACTTCAGCTCCAATCCACAAACCTCATAAACTGCAGTAATCTCAGAACAGTCAGTTGGCATTACACTACAACTTATTTGAGAAATGTAGCTTTAGTGTGTGTTTGGTGGTGGCGGTGGTGTGTGTGTGTTTTAATGTACTTACAAGACTTTCCTTATGGGGTTCTTTTGTCTAAGTGGTTCCTACTGTGGGGCAAAATAATTAAGGAAATAATTGCAGCTCTCAACAAAGGTCTTGCATACACCCAACGCTGCTTTTGTTCTGCAGGATAATAAATGTCACTTCATCAGAAACCTACGTGAAGTGCTACTACAGTTAAATCTTTTCTTATGCGCCTTGACTAACCTGCGTAAGAAGTGGGGGATTAACCTGCACCCGTTAA
This sequence comes from Podarcis vaucheri, assembly GCF_965113315.1. Classification (NCBI taxonomy): domain Eukaryota; kingdom Metazoa; phylum Chordata; class Lepidosauria; order Squamata; family Lacertidae; genus Podarcis; species Podarcis vaucheri. The sequence continues at coordinate 98,451,392 of NC_138759.1, read as the reverse complement.
TAGGTGGTTTTAAAGGTCAAATTAATTGGGGTCCCTTGAAAGTGCACTATAGCTTTACCAAGTAGATGCATTCCACAACTTTGTAAGACCCCATGTGCACCAATAGAGGTGGGAAGGACTGTATTTTTTTTATTTTTTTTAATATATTTGTATTAAAGATTTCTTTAAAGCCCTTTCTGTTCCCTCTACCCAGCACCCCTAGGATGAAGCAGGTGTGGGCTGCCTTTGGCCCTTATCATTATCATTACATAAACTCCAACATTTCTCTGATGAAACTAGGGATTTCCTATTCAGTAGTAGTAGTAGTAGTAGTAGTAGTAGTAATTTTTTAAATTATTTATACTCTGCCCATCTGGCTGGGTTGCCCCAGCCACTCTGGGCAGCTTCCAACATATTTTCACCATGATCATCATATCTGGCTCTTGTCCTTTGTTGTTTTTAACTGTTTTTAATTTTTTTTTTAATGTTGTAACCATAGCTGTCAACTTTTCCCTTTTCTTGCGAGGAATCCTATTTGGGATAAGGGAATTTCCCTTTAAAAAAGGGAAATGTTGACAGCTATGGTTGTAACGTACCCATGGACTTGAGAGTGAATAGTGCATAATTAAGAATAATACAGTGGTGCCTCGCAAGACGAAATTAATCCGTTCCGCGAGTCTCTTCGTCTTGCGGTTTTTTTCGTCTTGCGAAGCACAGCTATTAGCGGCTTAGCAGCTATTAGCGGCTTAGCGGCTATTAACGGCTTAGCGGCTTTAAGAAAAAGGAAACAAACTCGCAAGAACTCGCAAGACGTTTCGTCTTGCGAAGCAAGCCCATAGGGAAATTCGTGTTACGGAACGACTCAAAAAACGGAAAACTCTTTCGTCTTGCACGTTTTTCGTCTTGCGAGGCATTTGTCTTGCGAGGTACCACTGTAATAATGTTGCTGAACTACAACTCCCTTCACCCCAGCATGCATGGTCACTGGTCAGGGATTGTGGGAGTTGTAGTTCAGCAATATCTGGAGGGTCAAACTTCCTCACATCTGGCTAAAGTGTTTAAATGGAATTGGTTCATAAATCACCACTATTCAGCCAAGGCAGCAGACTGCTGCTGCTGTAATGACATGTGAATGGGTTCAGCATCCTCAAGCCTTTGGGAACTGTGAGACCCTTTCGAAAAGGAGTGCAAACGCTAAATGAAATGCAGAACAATGAAGTGATGGCAGCTAGAAAAAAGTAGAAGTATTTGAAAAGCAGTTTCTCCCCGGAACAGAAATTATTGAAAAAGCAGGTTTAGTTACATATTGTGATTTGCAAAAAACACACACACACAAACACTGAATTGGAAAGTGGAGTAAAGCCCTTAAGGGATAAATCTAGCTATATTCACAATGGCATCCTTTCTTTCAGATACATGGTAAAATTGAACTGAGGTCTGCCTTGACAATCTATGTTGTTGGCATGGCAATTCTGCCTGTTTCAAGGAAGATCCCTGCTTCAATAGGCTAACATTTCTGACGGCATGATGCAAGATGAAAGCAACCATCTAGGCACCTCCAGGCAGGTCAGTAACAGATCATGGTGGAATCTACATACATATTAAAAAACATTCTGAAAATGCTTTTTTAAAAAAGGGTTTTTAAAATACATTGAATTTTCCATAAGGCTCACCATTGCCATTGTATATTACACTTAAAACACACTTAAAACGTTTTATTTGCTGCTGTATAGCAGAGTTCCATATCACTATCTTCTTATGAATGAAGCCCTGCTTTGGCATCGGGTACCCTTCTATGATCAAAGTGATCAAATAACCATTTGCAGTTGTTTTTAGGTACAGAGTCATAGGAAAAGCAGAAGTGGCCTTATCCCAGGTAAGGCCATCAGTTCTTGTTATGTACTGAAGTTCTCACCCTGGGCCAGCAGGGAGATACTGTAGATAGTTTTCACTCAGGTCCACATATGCAAATAAGGGATTGAAAGTGACGTTCAGTGATTGGATAGTTACAGAAAATGGTTACTGTTGCATTCTAGTGGAGCTCTATATAAGCAGGCTGGCTGAACCCTTCAGTTCAGTTCTGTTCTGGCCTGTGAATAAACAAGAACTGTTTGAAGAATCACTGTGTCGTCTGATATGTTCACCCACAACTTAACACTTCTCTAGCTCATTGCTGTCAACATGGATCAACAGAGGCTCTCCAGGATTTCAAGCAGGAGATTTTACCAGGACAAGCTCTACTACTGAGCTATGATGGCCTTTCTGCAAATGAGAGCACCCTCAGAGGGTGCTGAGTGGTGACACTCTTAAATTGTTTCTGGCTTTCCATAGGCAGTTCAGCTCCAGGGGCATGCTGTTTTGTTTCAGTGGGGAAAAACAGCATGCAAACAGGGTATTAAAGATGATCAAGAGCTAATAATAAAGTAGTGGGCATCCTGATCCAATACACATTTACTCAGAAATAATCCTGCTGTGCGCAATAGGATTTACTTTCGGGTATGTGTGCATAAGATTGCTAAGCTGCCACCATGGGGGGAAAGTATACATACATGTATATATAAATCTCCACAACAGCAAGAAAATTATCAGAATCTACCACATTGCCTTGAATTCAAAAGCACTGTGGTCATGTAGTGAAAACATCTCAGCGTGCTGAGTTATTTGGAGATAATCTTGGCTTGAGATGTAACCAAGGGCTAGGAAGCTTCAAGCAGACGTTAAACTCTCTGCTGCTTAGCAGAAACAAGACCAGAGGCTAGTTTCTCCACGCAGCAGAGGTTATGTCTCTTTTTAAGGTAAGGATGTTTATATGATAGGTTTGAATAACCTGCCTCTTTGCTTGTTCCTAACGGAAAACTTCCCCCACAATGTAGCAAGTACAACCAAATTGTTCAGAGGCAGGAATAAGAAGCCCTCGATAATACTGGGAAGCGGGTGAGTGGGATATTATTGACTTCTTATTTTAATAAGAACCCACCTAACTTCACACTCCCAGTTGAAGTTTCCAAGCTGCTTTCAAGGGCACATCCACACAGAATGTGTCATGACATTATGGCTATCAACAATTAATTCAACTAATTATATTTCTGTTGCATATGATAGTAATAGAGTTTTTCTTCCATTATTAAAATAACAACATTCTCTGTCTATTCTCCATCTTTGCAAAGCTCTAAGCTTGCTCCTCGCCCCGAGTAAGCCAGTGCTTGGCTGAGGACTAAACTACCCTGGAAGTCAACCTCTTCATTTTGGATTATGTAGACGGCCTCAGTTTCTGAAGTGTGATATCATTGTTTTGGACCACACACTTGCTTCTAGCTGAAACTTCGGGGTTGTTGGTGTTTCTTTCTTTCTTCTTCTTCTTTGCATGTGGCCTATTAGCATGTTAAGATCTCTGCAAAGCATAGGTTTCCATTGAAAATATTATCAGGCCAAAAGGAAAGTGTGCTTGATACGGCAGAACGCCTGAATGGAACTTAGCATTAAAACATGCAACTCTGGGTCTTCAAAGAACTGTACTGAAAATGTAATTTCATTTCTCAGTGCCTTAGTATCCTTGTTCTTGCAGCACACACACTTATCTTGCAAGGTTATCCCTTCATTTCCCATGAATTTAAGCGAAATGGCAAATGAACTGACTCGATGAAGATAGAATCTAAATATCAGACTAAGCTGTTAGCAGCAGAAAATCCAATATGACTAGAAAATGTTCAGCCCTTTAAATGAAGTCATGGAGATTTGAATTATGATTCTTTTCTAAGACAACTATGAGCAAAGAAATCCTGCGGAACCTGCATCTCTTCTTTTTCTTTTTGAGAAGCACCTATAAAGAATAGTTAATAGTGCCTTTAAATATAAGTAGGGAATGCATTAAGACTAAAAGGTGTTTCAAATCAGAGCTACTTTCATTTCAAGTTCTACCCAAAGTCAAATATAGCCATATTTTATCTTACTTTTCAACCAGTTACTAGGTTACCTAGGGTTCAGTCCTAAACTGAGGAGAGGAACCAAAGGCAGTTTCTTATATTTCTCGTAACTATCCTTTTCTGGGTTTGAAAAAATAATAATAATCTCCCACTGAGAACAATGAGAGAGGGGAAAACAGAAATAAGCTGTATCAGCTCCTGGGCTAATATAGCTTCCCCACCACTCCCCGAGAGTTGAGGAACTGGGAAGGTGTCAGATCATCCTCTCTGAAGTCTCCGGAGCTCTCTATTGGCCCATAGAGGGGAAGTTCTGCTACATTCTCATGGACCATAGGACTGCAGGGTTAACGGACTCCCACAAAAATACATAGGACAGTAATAGGAATGGGATGTGGTTTGTTGCCATGACCAACTTTTACATTTTATGTACTTAAATAATTGTGGATGAAATGTACGTAAAAAGCAACTTACCATATTGAATCCAGATTTCTCTGATACAGTAGTTGCCCCCTCCAAATGTCTTTTAGGCTGCACGCTTATACTGACTTACCTGGAATAAACCCCCATTGAAATTAGCAGCAGGACATGTTTAGCAATGGGCTTCTGTCTTTACATTCTGACTGAATGGAGTGAATCAACATTGTGGAACCGCAGCAGCCATTTCAACACAGAGATATTTGAAATACCAATTATTAACAGTTATATAGCCCAGATAAGAAAACCGCTCTGGTTTCCCTCAGGGAAACCATTTTGTTTTTATTTTACTTCTCTCTCTAATACTCCTTTTCCTGGCATCCTAATTGCTGAGCCCACACAATTGTGCCTGTATAGACACTTGTTCTGCCCTGATCCAGATGGCTCAATTTGTCTTGAAAGAGAAGGGGAAGTAACCCTGTGACAGGATTCTGAAGCATTCAGGTTTCAGATTGTGAAGGTGATAGTTTTAGCTTCTGCTAAAAGCATGAAATGTCAATGCCTCCACAAAGGGGTAAAACAATTTTGAAAAAATAAAACATGAATGGTGTTATTGCATCTTGGATTCCATGTAGAAATATATATATTTTTCTAATGCAGCCCAGGCTATTACAGGAGTCCATAAAGAAATATTGCCTAGTTTAAGATAAAGTATTGGATTTATGATCCCGGGTTATTCACTTCAGTCATAACTTCAAAGCTGACTGACTGACCACTCACCCAATATCTTTTTCTGCAAAAGAGGTATGGCTTTCTTGAAGGGGTACCTGAAGAAAATAAGGTGCATCTCAGCTAGTAAGTCACAGAGTATACCTCAACAGAACAAGTTATTGTTAAGAAAGGCTCTGATGGGGTATGCAATGTCCTAGTCTGGTTTCCAGGAAAAAAATATATGGAAGATTCATGAGACACGTAGTAATCACGCAGCAGTAGTGAACAGCCTGCTCTGTTTTGTAAACTAGGCTGAACTGGAATATCACACCTAAGGCATATGAGCTTAACCATGCCTTATAACAGAGCTGGGAGACTCGTAGCCCTTCAGATGACATTGGATTTCAACTGCCATCAGCTTCAGCCAATGGTCAGGGATGATGGCAGCTGTAGACCAGCAACAGGGTCACTGCTTGGAACTTAAAGTCTTGGGGGCACAGGCACACATGGAAGACTTGCATAAAATTGCATTTACTAATACAGGTGCCTCTGGTCAAATTAAGATGGGTGGCTCAGCTCACATTCACACTGTGGTTTGCAGTGCACCCAGCCACACAGTGAGCAAGGTAATACAGGTTTTTAAAGGAAGGACAAGGAGCAGGAGCTCTAGGGCCCAAGCCCCCAGGACCATCTCCAACAATGCCCCCAGCCATCAACATCTGCAGGGCTATAGGTTCCCTACCCCTGCACCTTATGTAGTCCTCAAGTCAGTCTCCACACCCCTGATACTCTCTGTATAAATTACCTTTTTTAAAGCAGTCTTTGTTAATGTTCAGATATGTCAACAATAATTTGAAAAGAGAAAATAAAAGACCCCGAAAGCAAAATGTAAAATACAAAGATGCAGAATATAGCGAGGGAGGAAATGCAGAGCATATTGTATACCTTTTCACACTTATCATAAGCACATATGGGTACAGAATGAGTCACTGAAGTCAATAAGCAGAAATGTCCCCTGTGTTCCCAGAGCGGTTGTTACATAGTCTAAACGCCCAACGAGGCAGGTGGTAGAGATTGTTGAAATTGTTCTGCAGTGACATATAAGATAAGGTGCCACAATGCTGTTGAAATATGTCTGGTTTTGCTGTCTCATATAAGGCTCTGATGTGCCATGCTACCTTTCCTAATAAACCAATTGTTATGTAACCCAAAATAAACATGGAGGCCAGTGTTTTCGATCTTCGTAACACTATGTAAATTATTGAACCATCTCTATGGTTCAGAAGGGATGCTGCCCTACCCGTGTCTGCTATGGCCTACCTCAGCATCAGAGTAACCCCCTTTTATTTTGACGTTTTAGCAGTGTGGGTGCAAAGGAGTGCAGGGATTAAAGGGACTAGACTAGTTTACTGGGGTGGAGTGGAGGATGGCGCCTGAAGTTACAGCTTTGGCCAGTGGCAGAGGAAGCCGCTCGGGTGCCTGGGGCGGCGCACCCAGGAGCAGGGCGCACTGCCCATAGGGGTGGGGCTCGGGCAGGGCAACCCCCCATAGGGGCGGTAGCGCATTGTGGGGCCTCCGGAGTCTGCCTGCCTCCTTCCACTCAGCTGCCCTAAAGCTGGGGGGGGGGCAGCGGGCAAACCGTTTGGGCAGCATGGAGCCTGCACGTGCTCAAGCCACCACGTCTCTCCCAGGAGAGACACACGGCTTGGGCGCACTGCAGGCCCCGCGGTGAGTGCCACCCGACATTTTGTCACCCCTTCAGTGGTGACACCTGGGGCAGACCACACTCACTGCACCCCCCATCCTCCACCCCTGGCTTTGGCGTGTGGCATAGCAACTGATTGAGACAGATATCCAGCCTGGCAAGATATGGAGTAATTGTTCTGACACCACAAGTATTTTGGAAAGCAAGCAGCCTTTTATCTTTTGAATGATTATTTTTCTTTATATTATACAGCATTTAGTCACCTGGAACACTGTTTGGTGCAAAAATGAGGTACAAATGGTAGCATATAGATGAATAAGCAGCCGCAGGTAAGGTAGAATGCTTGCCTCTGCTTGGAAATAGTGCTGCTGGAGAGCAAAAACATTCTTTTTTGAGCTCTCCACGTGGCTCACTCTCTGAGGGCTGCTCATCAGTTGCTTCCGTGTGATTTTTTTTCTTTAAAACATTTTCCTGGGAACATCATCTCAGCAAGCCAGGAATCATGTAGTGAAAGTAATGATATCACAATATGGATGAGAAATTGTATTGAATGATATTGTTTTTAACCTTTATTGTTTTCTTTACAAACCATTTGGGCATTTGTATTATATTAAGCCTTTAAAAAAATTACAAGGAAATAAAAACAGATATGACTTCACACATAGCCAAATTTATGTGGCAGTGACTGAAAGCCTGTTCAGAGTGAGGTTATTGCCACCTACCACCACTCTAATTAGCCAAAACCACATGGCCAATGTCATTACACTTTAGGGAAAGGGTGATGTTTTACCGTATTTTTCGCTCTATAAGACGCACCAGACCATAAGACGTACCTAGGAGGAGGAAAACAAGAAAAAAAAATATTCTGAATCCCAGAAGCCAGAACAGCAAGAGGGATCGCTGTGCAGTGAAAGCAGCGATCCCTCTTGCTGTTCTGGCTTCTGGGATAGCTGTGCAGTGTGCACTTGCTCCATAAGATGCACACACATTTCCCCTTACTTTTTAGGAGGGAAAAAGTGATTCTTATAGAGCAAAAAATACGGTAATCCATTTTCACAGAAGCCTACAACAATACAACAGAGGTTCATGAAAAACAGTACTTTTGTCTCAGCCATAGGGACACACGAAAAAGGATTTTACATTGTGAGGTGTTAAGGATAGCACGGTACAATTCTGTCTAGGAGAGAGCGTATCCCTGACAGTGTTCAACAAGGTTTGACTGGCAAAGTTCTTTTGGAGGCCAATTACTGGTGCTGCTTAGGCCATTGCTGGTGAAAAATTATAGTATTGCCCATGGCAAATTCTAAAGGCGTGGTTTGGCCCTTCAAACCACTTGAATTTGACATTCCTAAATTTGGGGATATATCAAAACTAATAGCAAAGAAAGAATAGCTTGGGGGCAGTGATTGCCTACATGCATTTTAGCAGATGCAGTTCCTTCGCCCTTCCTGAAGGTCTATGAATGAAAATACAGTCGCACATTATTGGTTTGTTTTTGTCTCTAAAATGCAACATGTTGTTTGCAGGGAAAGTTGCAAACAATGAATTATACAGTGCAATTATATCTCTGAAAAGATGCTAATTAAATTTTAAAACAATGTTCTGACATGGAACAAAATACCACTATAAGACATAATTTCACATTTTATACCTCTTTTTTAACACACACACACACACACACACACACACACACACACACATTATCTGAAAGCTCTTCGGACATCTTTGTGGCCATCTTCTCCTGGTCCTCAATGAACAAAGCAAATGCCACATTTTTGCAATAGCTGCTTTGAACTGCTACATTCCTCTCAGCAATTTTAAGAGCAAAATCAGAGGTTTGGCAAGCTGACCACAGAACATAATGGATTGACCCTGTATCAAAACATCCAGGATGTGCTAGGAATATCAATCTATCAGATATCCTTCTCGGCTGTGGATGGGAGCAGAGCTTGGCTGCCTTTCAAAAGCAGCACACACTGCCAAAATCACTGTCTGGGTGGCTTGCAGGAAGTACAGTGAGTAGTGGCAGAGCCAGGTCAGGCCCATGGGTGGGGGGAGCCCTTCTGAATCCCTAAGGGCTCTCAGTCAGTGTCTGACCCTACTGACCACTGACACTGGCCTTGGGCTGGCCAGCATGCTTAGTTGATATTTCGTCAATGGAGGCTAATATCTGAATATGGTCCCCTGATGCTGGGAATCTCTCTCCAGCTTTTGGAATGTCATGGCCCATTCAAACTTGGAAAGATGACATCCTTCAGTAAGCGTGGGGTAGCACTTTTTAAGTGACTTTCTGTTTAAAGTTAATCAGGAAGTGTTTGGGAGCAGGTGAAAATCCTTGGGGCAGAGAAGCTCTCTCGGGGACTCTGATGCGGGAGGTGGGGTGGGAAGCAGATTTTTCTACCTGCTGTAGGAGTATCAATAGGCTTGTATATTTTGTAAACAAGATCGTACTCTCACGATGAAAAGAAATTAAGCCCTGTAGCACCACACCTGGAACTCCTCATCTCTCAGGAATGGAGGGGGGGGGGGAGAGCAAAGCAGCCACAGTAAATTATTACATTGCCACAGCTGAACCAGCAGATGTCTGAGTAATGTAAGAGAAATAAAACTTCCTGTATTTAAGATACAGTTTTGTATCAAATGTCAGGCATCTACAATACAAAAACAAAAGCCACTGTTTACAGTGATGGGGTGGAGGTTAGCCTGGCTCCTCCTTCTCTTCCAGCCTTCCCCCCTGGCTAGTTGATACCCTCCCCATTTGTAGGGAATCTCTCTGCTACCTGGACTGCCTCACCCTCCCTAACCTCTAAGGCAGTGTTTCCCAAACGTTTTTGGGCAACGGCACACCTGTTTACCGGAAAAAAATCTCGCGGCACACCACCATTAAAGCCCCGCCCCGTGACGTCAGCACGCAGCGTCACGCCGGGAGGGACGCACAAAAGTGAACGTTTTTTCCCTTCCCCTTGCCGGGGTGGGAGGAGGCAGCAGAGCGAGGGACTGAGGGACGGCGGCAGCTGAGGCGGCGGCTGTTGTGGTGGTGGCGGCGATAGCGGGCGGAGGAGGAGCCGTCGCCGGGAGTTGCTGCTGCTGCTGCTGCTGCCCGGACATGCCGGCCTCCTCCTCCTCCGCTGTCTCGCGCTCCTCCCTTTTGCGCGCGCTGCCCCGCCGCTCGGCACCACCACCGCGGAGCCGCCCCCGGCTCGACGCGGATCCTCGCCGCCGCCGCCTCTCGCCGCCCGACTCGCCCGCCTCCCTCTCACGGCACACTAGTGTGCCGCGGAACACCGGTTGGGAAACACTGCTCTAAGGGGAAAGGAATGGGGCGGGGGACTTTCTTCATCTCGGGCTGTTCTTAGCTGATGTCATCATTCATAGTCTCCTCCTCTGCTTCCAGCAACTGCCACCACAGCCTTGTGGAAGTCAGGACGGCAGGGCTCAGAACAAATACAGCCACAGGCCAGCTTGAAGAAAGAGATTTTGGGATTTCCCTGCAGAGGAATATAATATTGTTTTGTTATAGGTTCGTGTGTGTGGGGGGGGGTTTAAAACCCTAGAAATTAATAAATGGTAAGATTTTGATTATCTGGGATATGAATGAAAAATACAAGCTACAGAGGAATTCCTGGGCTAGCAAAATGACCTGGCCAAGCTAGGGTCGTTCAGAAACAATACAGGGCCCTTGAGGGCTATTGGCAATGCAAGAGAACTGCCCCCGCCCCCGGCCTTGCCCTGAGGTGTGAACAGACACAGGGGATTTAGAAGGTTGCCAGGATAACTAGGCATGATGTCACAGGAAGAGTTTGGGGCCTTTGGCACGAGACTTGGAATAGGAGAAAAAAAGACAGAAGATCCATCTTGGGCAGGCTGGCTGAAGGCAAACTGGGAGAGTTGCTTTGGAATCCAGTGCTGCACTGCTGTGGGGAGTAAGCCCTACTTGACATGAGCATGCTATAAGAGCTAGACTCCCTTCCTCTAAACTCAGGTGTAATATGTGAATAAATCATATTTCTTAAAGCTACAACAATCTTGATTCTCAAAGGAACACAGACTTTAGGTGAGCTAACTATAGCAAGATTCCCCGTTTTATAACAGTATGTTCTCCATTATTCTATTTCACAAAAACATTTGGTTCTGCAGCAGACCATTTAAGCCCTCCCCTTTACTCCCCCCATTAGAAACATTGTGTCGCAACCTCATGAAAATAGAACTCAACTTAAAAGGATAGGAGAGGCACTCCATATTTTTAACAAAGCAAAATGCTTTACTCCACATCCTGTCATTGTGTATTCACTGAGGTCTCTTCCCTTTGAAAAATCATCCGCAACGATTCCATTGCTGCCAAGGTCTCCCATGTAGACACAGTCTTACTTAGGAACATCAGGCTGCTGCAAAGATGTGAGCACTGGGGAAGGACAAGGGGGTTTTAAGCTGTTAGGCTTGGACAATCTCCAACTGCTGAAGCAACCTTTCGGGTCCCTAGGCAGCTGGCAGGAAGTAAGACCAGGGACTAACGTTAGGACCAGGAGTAACTGAATGAAGCCATTAAAAATAATAAAAGTTTTTAAAAATCACAACCCGCCAGGTTATTCTTTAGCCTACAGTGAACAGGGTTTTTGTTTTTCAAAAAAATGAAGGCATCCACACACAGGATATTTAACTCACATTAGCCTAAGCTCTGGAAATATGGCTTCCACCCTTCTCAAGAGGGAAGGCCACATTGTTCTTGCATTCATTGTGTGGTTTGTCCAGTCACAGGCGATGCCCTCCACTCTCCCCTGCTGCTGCATATGAATTTCAAGTCTTCATTTTGATCGCCTCCCCCTGCAGCTTACAGGCAAGCAGCCAGTTCTCCAGTGCATTTTGAGACCCAGCCAGAGGTGCCTGCACTGAGATATATGTGCTTCTGCCAGGCTGCATCCTTTGATACCAACATGACTCTGCAGTGACAGCAATGAAGATAAACCGCTCTTGGTTGTATTAGCGGGGACCCATGTGGGGAACACCACACCACACATATATCCCAGCCTTAAATTATTGGAAGGAAGCTGCCCTGATCTAAATAGCTAAAAGACTTCCCCCTTTTAGGCGATTGCACATTATTGTTCATCTCTGTTGTTGCCACCAGGGAGACATTAATATTAAAGGGCTTGGCCCAGCCATAACAGTGGAGATGCATTGCTCTTGGCCTCACCAATTGGGACTCATTAAAAACTTAGGGAAGCAGGCAGCTTGCCTGTGCACTAGTAGAGGTAGAGGAAGGCGAGCCGAGTCGCAGAATGCAAAGCAAGAAAGGGAATGGGCTTGGCCAAAGGCAATTTGGCCAGAAAGCCCATCTTCAAGCTTCATTAACATCTTCTGAGTGCATAATAATGAATAGCCAAGTTAGCTTTCCAACTGTGCTTTTCACATCTCAAACCCATGCCTTTCCTCTCTGTCAAAGTTGCCTCCCTCTTGCATTCGGAAACCCAGTGGATATTGGCTCGACAAGGCTGCTTTCTGGTGTGTCGGCCAGACAAAAAATCCATCCTCAGCGACACAGGGTTGGAATATTTATGCTTGCACCGGGATTCTGTCCTTTAAAATGGCTGTGTAGTAGAAAGGAACGCAATAGGGAGGGAGCTTGTTTCACTGCTTCAGAGGCACAAAAGGAAAAGTGGTTCTAACTGAGGTGCTTATACCTACAAAGGCTCATGATGTAGTAGCAACCCAGATGCTCAGCTCTGAATTAATCGGATGCTGGTCTTAGTTCACTCCTAGCTCTCTCATTTCAAAGAGGGTAGCCTTGTCTGGTCAACTGGGGTGAATGTGAAAGCAAAAGCGATAATCGTAACCAACAGATTGGACTGACCTATAGATAAATTTGTTGTTGTTGTCACAATCAAAAGCCATCACAAAACTGAACAAAACCCCCAACGCTATCATAAAATGGCTACTAGAAGTATTTGTCATGCAACTGAAGTTCAGCAGGGAAGGTACCTGCCTAATCTCAGTTGGGAGAGAGCTCACAACACGTAAATCTCTGGAGCTGTGAAATATGCACTTAAATAACAGGATTGGGCTGGCCTTTTTGCAGCATGGTTCTATTTCCTAATGATAACAAACAAAATAAGATGTGCCAGTATCAGTGGCGGAGGAACCCTCTCCGGCATCCGGGGCGGCATAGTCCATACTATGCATGTGCACTCCGTACGGAATGCCGCTTGCACAGCGACCGTACAGACTGAGCACGTGTAGCAGCCCATACAGTTGCCGTGCGCGAGAACGGCAGCCCATACGGATGCCCGTAAAGACGGCGCTTGAGAGCGGCAGCCCGTACAGACGGCGCGCGAGCAGCGCCCATATGGACTGCTGCTCTACAGCTGGGGGGAGGCAGGGGCCATCTTGTCACCCCTCCCAGAGTGGCACTGGGGCAGCCTGCCCCCCCTTCCTACACCACTGCCAGTAGTGCTTGTATTGTGTGTGCTGCATGGGATTGGTGTGTATTCAAAAAGGCAAATTCTTGTGTGGGTGTTTGCTTTTTCGTACCAAAAGTTGATTAGCCCACAAAATAACGTAGCGCTACTACATATTTTTAGTCTGCTACCCATTTTTTGAAACAGTCAAATATGTAATTCAGTCCATCTATGGTCATTCTTATAAGCCTGATTCTCCATCACCTATCATATCTGACGTGTGGCTTGTCATACCTTGGCCAGGGCTGTCATAAAATCCCGGCGCATAGAAGCACGGATGTTCTGCAGCCTCCCCAGGGCTGAAATCTGAGAAAGACTTGCAATCTTCTGAACAATATTCAAGGGGGGGGGTGCCATACAAAAGTGCCTGGTCATACAATGCAGCCATTGAGGTAAAAACACAATAAAAAGTCTCTATTCCATATGGATTGGGTTGTTGTTTTTTAAGATTGGAATGGTATTGGGAACACAGGTTGGGAAGTTAGTGAGAGATGAAAACAACTTCTACTTCCTATTTCCACAACTTTTCTACACAACTTTTAGAAGCCCTGTATTGGGAAGTTTTTAATGTTTGATGCTTTATTATGTTTTTATATGTGACGGAAGCAGCTCAGAGTGACTGGGGAAACCCAGATAGATGGGTGGGGTATAAACTACTACTACTACTACTACTACTACTAATTGCTGCTGCTGCTACTACTGCTACTACAAGATATATATATATATATATATATATATATATATATATTCATACCTGAACTTTCATTTTAAGAATGCCTGGTATTCCTTTTCATGGAGAGCTTTCAATATGTTATCAAGTCACCAATGTTTCCCTTAGACTGGGTAAATAATTTTTAAACATTTGTTCATTGTAATAGTGGGTTATACTCTTCACTGTTAACACTTTGATTATAGTAATTAAGTCAAATACACATTGCAAAAGCTGCAGCACCAGTAGGCTCTGAAAGAACACCTCTCCCCTATCAATTTAAGTAATTTAACGGCATTTATAGAAGAGCCATCATGTCATAGAAAAATTGCTATCCATTGACACTACAATGAGGGGGGGATTCAAGTTACTTCTCTCGTTCTTCTTTCCTTTTCCTGATAAAGTTACTTAAAAGCTATTTTTACAAGAAAAGATGTATTGATTGCGGTAGCTTAGGGTGTGGGTTTTTTTTTTTAGTGTTGTCACAATTATTTCACTCGATATAAATGTTGCTTTCTTCTATAGTTAAGGTATTGCTGGAAATGGTTCAGAATGGCATCTAGGTAATTTCCCTATGCGTTTGAAAGCATCTGGAAGCAAAGCTTTCCGTAAGAAAGATTTCTGCAAACACAAGATGCACTTGTTACAAACAGAACTCAGGGCTCCCTGGGTTCTTAGAGGCAGAGCAGGCACCAGACCTGAAAGTGAGGAAAACGGCAATGCAGACAGTGAATTGTACCCACTGTTCATCAGAAAAGACCGATTTGAATTCATTGGCTTAACTGACAGAGCATCACAAGACTGTAATTTGCCACACTGGAGGGTTTTGGATGAAGCAGAGAGGTCCCTCCACCAGCCTTTGCTGGCTTGGGAGCTCTGAAGTTGACAGGATGGCTCTGCTGATGAGGAGTATCCACCTAAACAGCCAGTGGGTGGAAGTTACCACGTGCCGCATCCTTACTTCTTGTAGCCAGCAGAAGCTCCTGAAACAAGGTGTTTTGGGAAGAGTGCAGGGCCAGCGCAGATTCTACTGGGTCCTGAGCTAGCTCTGCTGCTGTCATGCAATGGCAGTGGTCCTGATCCAAGTACCTGCCGCTGTGCCATCCTGTGAGCTGGAGGAGTTTGAGGAGGAGTTTGGATTTGATATCCCGCCTTTCACTCCCTTTTAAGGAGTCTCAAAGCGGCTAACATTCTCCTTTCCCTTCCTCCCCCACAACAAACACTCTGTGAGGTGAGTGGGGCTGAGAGACTTCAAAGAAGTGTGACTGGCCCAAGGTCACCCAGCAGCTGCATGTGGAAGAGCAGAGAACCCGGTTCCCCAGATTACGAGTCTACTGCTCTTAACCACTACACCACACTGGCTCTCAACTGGAGTGAAGCCACTAACAATTTTGCTCCTGGGGCAACCATCCCTGTTGTGCCCCCCCCCCCCACGTCACTGTGTGGATTCAGTGTTGGCTTCTTGAGTCCACAAAGTTCCACTTAGGCCCAGTAACTTCAGTTAGTCTACCCTGAGTAAGAACCTAGCTGGCGACCACACAGTATGCACTCCTACAGGAAGAAGACAAAGATGTGAAGAATAAAGAGGGTCTGAAATAGTCAGTGTTTACAGAAAACAAGAAGCATTCATGGCTGAAAGGAGCCAAAATTGTACAGGAAAGTTATGCAACAGGTTGCTTTTATTTTGCATTTATATGAATCACAAGGAATTAATACATATGCTAATCTTGATGCTAAATTCAAATACACAGCCCATTGATCTGACTGTTACCACCCATCAGCCCTTTTAGGGCATTTCCAGCTACTGTTTCCTAGCCACCCTGCTCCTGTCTCTGCACAATCATTAAAGGTAAAGGACCCCTGACAGTTAAGTCCAGTTGCAGATGACTGGTTACGGCGCTCCCTATTCAGTACCAGCAGCATCTCACATAACAGATGTGCATAGCCTTCTGTCTTCAGGGCAGAGCTTCTGTCTGCAGCTTTTCAAGAGGAGTGAACAGCTTTCAAAGCAGTAGGAAAAAACTATGTTTTTAAGATGCAAAATGTTCCTTAGAATGGAAAGACCTCGGAGGCCGGCAGAATGTTGCAGCGGGGTAGCTGGGGCAGGGGCAGGGGAGAGAAAAAGATAATCTTATTGACATTTGCTACTTTATGAAAGCCCAAGCTTTCCTGGACTTGAAACATACAGCGGGGCATCACCCCAAAAGTGGAGACGCATTATTGGTGGGAAAAGAGATCTGCATAAAATTTGTGCGTTCCTGTTTGCATGTGTAGATACAAATCTAGAAATTAGGACAATAATTTAAATAGAAATACATCTCACCTCAGCAGGGAAGACTGTGAACAGGTGACTTGTGCATACCTGCTTACTCTCTGCTGCCCAGGTGCTAACTCTGGATGAGACAAGGCAAGGCTTCCCTGTTCTCCCTTCTTGTGATTTAAGCTTTTCCAATAGAGGATTGTCCTCTGTAAAGGAGGATGGATGGTCACCTTACCTCCCCACTGGAGTAGCCATTAAGAAAAAGCTGACGTTTCTCAGAAGGGCATCTGGGGAAACTGCATTCATTTCTGCATGAAACCCAAGCTGGGCCACAGCTTATTTTTGTTCCCTGTCCTTTTGAAAAGCCTTGCTGAGTCCGCTGCACAATCAGTGGGGAAATTAACAACTTCAACCTCAATAAGCTGCAGAAACATAGCTTTATTTGCCCTTTATTCCGATCCGTCCTGGGCTAAGTGTGTGCTTTGACACATGCCTCTTTCAGCGAGACCTTTGGAACTGGTCTGCAATCTGCAAAGGACTTTCAACAAATAATTTGAAATCACACTGCACATTCAGATTTACACCCAAGGGTCAGCCCACTGTGCTGATTAACTCTAGAACCAAGGTCAGGGGGAGAGATGACTCATGGTCTTTGTATGGCTAATGTTCTTTCCCACAGCGGACTGCAGCGGCAGATATGTATTACAGTAGCCCCCTCTGCTGGCCAAATCAAAAGAAAGTTAAGTTACCGTGAAACAAGCGCAGTGGGGTGGGGGGGGAGGGAAAAGACATGAGGGATTTAAAGTCCCTGCCTTTTGGGCTTTGAATTTAGTGCGAATTCAGTCTGGCTTGTGTTGGTACCTTTTCCATTAGCTCCTACTGCTGACAGGTGGCCTCTGGAGTTCAAGACAAGCTAATCAACTAGAAATATTTTTCATAGCTTCCCAAAAGAAGGAGCAGGTAGCAATAAAAGCAAATTGGGAAATTAATTATAGATGCTAAATTAAATTAAAGATGCTAAAAGGAATAGCTATTAAATCTAGAACTGGTCCTCTGTTTTAAGCACATAAATTCCACACATACACAAGTCCATATGTTAAAGAAACCAATTCGGATAACAAACATTATAACCAAAATTAAGAGGAAACGTTGAGTAATCAATCATACATTAATTGTGAGACTTACACTCCAGATTCAATCCTTGGCATATGTAGATTGTCGGGTTTTGTTTTCTAGCCTGCCAGCATGATGTTAAAAGGCCCACATGACAGCTTATGAAGCATAAAACGGAACAATATAAGCTTACAATCAATCAAATTTAACACATACTAAAACCAAACACAAACAGGAGCATTGCCATGATAAAAAATCCATAGCAACCACATTCTAAAATTTCACTTGAAATATTTCTATACCAACCACTTCATCAAAATGGACTCCTTTGCAGTTTTACAACAATATAAAAGAACAAGCATAGCATTAAAATACAAGACACTTCTGCCACTGCTGCTGCTGCTACTACTACTACTAATCATAATAATCAGCAAAAATTAGGAAGCCTAAAGAACATAACTTAAACTTCCTGGGATAATAAAAATTCTGCCTGATGCCTAAAAGACACCGTGGTTTGGGTCAGGCAAGCCTCCTTGGACACAACTTTCCTTAATTGAGTCACCCAACAGTTGACATCTGCTGCACCTCTGTTAGAGGAAACACTTGGAGATGATCTTAGCTGATGGGCACATTGAAATGAGAGTAGGTGCTCCTCCATGTATTTGTGTAAGGAGAGCCTTGGCTTTAGGCAGAGTGGGGCAGATGCTGGATCACTGGCAGCAGCTGTGAGGTGCTGAAAGATGAGGTATAATTGCCCTGTGATCTATCATCAGCCTCCTATGTCCCTGGGTGAAGCGAAGGAGACTACAATCTGTTAGGGGTGCTGTAGGTGCGGCCCATCCCGGGTGTCCCCACTGAAGGGGGGTGACAAAATGGTGGGCGGTGCTTACCATGGGGCCTGCAGCGCACCTGAGCCACGTGTCTCTCCTGGGAGTGACGCGGTGGCTTGAGCGCCCGCAGGCTCCACGCTGCCCCAAACAGTCCGCGCGTTGCCTCCCCCTCACCTGTAGGGGGGCTGAGTTGGAGGAGGCAGGCAGACTCCTCAGAGGCCGCCACTGTCTGTAGTACACATTTAAAATAGTATCACACCACTTTGAACAATCCTGGCTTTCCCCCAGGTGTGCTGGATTCCGCCCAACATTGTGACATCATACACTGAGAGGAGCCCTGGCGCTCCCTCCGAAAGGCCCGTTGGTGCCTGCTGTGGCTGCCATGGGCTCTGTCGGCCCCCTCCCAAAGACTGTTGGGAACTGTAGCTTGTTGAGGGTGCTGAAGGTTGTTAGGAAACTCCTATGGCCCTCACAGGCTACAATTGTCAGAGTTCTCCCCATGGAATTTAGAGTGGCTGGGGCAAACCAATCAGATTGGCAGCATATAATAGTAATAATAGTAGTAACAGTAGTAATAGTAATAAATTGTAGTTGAAGCTCTGTGGTTTGGCTCTGCTTTAAATGTATAGCATAGATAGGGCCTAGGATTGAGCTGCAAGTTCTGTTGATTTTTGTAGATAAACTATAATGCTCTTGCTCTTTACCTTAGGCAACAAAATGTTTTGAGTTAGCCCTGCCTGTGCACTAAACCATTGGTAGCAGGGATAGGGAACCTATGGTCCTAGAGATGATAATGTTTTTCTGCCCTGAATTCCGACATATCTTCAGATATCATATCCAAATTTTACATGATGGTTCCTGAAATCAAGGAGCAGACTTTCGTCTCTGAGTGGCTAAAATGGGACACTATCAAGATGGCAGGCTGAACCTTTAAAAACTTTACAAACTCTTAGAATTCCTAGGCAACATCGGATACGATAATAGAATAGATATTCATATTTAAATAGGACAGGATCCCTAAGCCACATTCCCCATATTTGGGGACAGCTAAACATACAACAGAACAGACTTCAAAGTTCTGTAGGTGCTAGTTTAAACAGCTCACTTGTTTTTAGGGAGGGGGGGGATTACCGTATTTTTCGCTCTATAACACGCACCCGACCATAACACGCACATAGTTTTTAGAGGAGGAAAATCTGTAGGCATGCCACCCGTAGGCATTTCCTCCATAACACGCACAGACATTTCCCCTTACTTTCTAGGAGGAAAAAGGTGAGTGTTATGGTGCAAAAAATACGGTATTCAAAGTTTCTCATATTCCAGGAGGAGGGTGGGTGGGATGAAGGTCACTTCAGGTCCTCCTCCAGCAGGACAATCACCTCTCCCTCCCCCACAGGCCCACATGCCATCCACCATCCTGTTTGCACAAATGCCTTCTGCATTGTGTATGCCAAATGCGCAGCTAGAGCCAGGATATATCTCCTGGTTGCATGTGTGATCACAGCATAAAATTCTCAAGCAATTATCTTGTCCTCTTTGTTCTGAACTAAATCATTTCTATATTTTTATCTGAACTGAAGTCACTATGAAAATTAATGAAAGATGACATTAAACCATCTCATGCTCAAGCTAATACTATTTTGAGAGTCAGTTCCTAATCTTTCAAGTTTATATTAAAAGGAGTAGAACTCAGAGCGGGCACAAAAGGAGGGCAGGTGGGAGGATGTGAAGAAGAGGCCGTACTGTTCCCAAGGAGACCTGTGCATCGACTTCAAAATTACTAAATCTGCCCTGCTGTTTCCTTGTTTTGAAAAAATTGCCTCACTCACAGGACATCATGATTAGCATGTTATTCTCTGCATGCCTGTCTCCATCACAGAATGGGAAAATCAGGAGAAAATGTTGAATTTCTCCCCTTGTACAAATAGTTTCCCAGGAATTCAGTACCAAGCTTTATATACATGCAAATGTATTCTGCATTGGTGAATAATAATGTAAGTGCTGTATTTTATCAAGGGGGAAGGGTTAAAAGGTTGTGCAGCCCCGGATACTATACTGTGTGTGTTTATGAAGTTTTGAACCATGGGCCCAAAGATGGGCCCAATTACATATTGATGAAATAATAAACATATGCAAGAGATAAAATGCCATGATTGTGTGAATCCACATTTTTCTCTAAAAATCTTAAATGGAAAATCTCACGAAATCGCATTGCTTTGAATCAATATCACAAAGTGACTTTTACTTGCAAATTTCACAGCAAAGCTATTTGGAGGTACACAAATAATACTATAAATAAATAAGAGCAGCTGGAATTTTGCAAAATGAGATCATACAACAGAGCCCTGTCGCCTTTGAATGATTGCCTGGTATGATCACTACTTCAGAAATTATTTTTAGCCATGGTAATATAATTATTGTACATCTCTGCTTATCACCTTGAAGGGTGGAGCTTACACAAAGACAGGTCTTTCCATTTAACCTTGAAGAAGGGTTTTTTTTCCTCTCCAGACCAGCAGTGTAACAGCACTTTTAATTTAATACAATTAAAATATACAGCAAAACTATGACAGATTAAAATTAATAGAGTATGGCAGTATCAAGCTGTGAGCAGGATTCTGCTTTCAGATCTACAAAATCACAAAGGATTTGAGAAAATGTCCCTTAATAGAATGAAATAGACTATTAAAACCCATATAGTGTTGAATGCTTAAGTGCAATGGCAGGTGGCTGGCAATTAATCTTCAAATCATACAGCTGAACCTAATTGATAAACTCATCATATTATATGAGACCATCCATCCTGACAGTCAGGACATAAGAGTCAGCATTAATGAAACATCAGTAGGTAGAAACATTTCATGGTAGATAATTCTTAACATGGGTGATTGGTAGATTTCAACACAGGAAGTTGCTGGCACCCGCCTGCCTTAGGAGACAATGGAGAAGTGTGCCTTTGGGGATGAAGTGAAACCACTGAGCAGTTACAGCGCCTGCTGTGGCTGTAGAGACTGAGGTGGAAGAGACATAATTTATTGCAGTTGGAGCAGGTGAAGGTGTCCAGTTGTGCTGCTGATGTACCATGGTGTTTCTTCTGTCTGCACTCCTCCCAGCAGTCACTCCTCCTCTGGTCACTGCTGGGGATACACAACATGACTGCAGTCGTCTGCAAAGCATTTCCACATTGGTGGGGCTGATGTTGCCAGCCTTTACGTTTCATTTTCAGACATCTTTATAAGAACTGAGGGGAGGGAGAGTTTCTGCAGGCAATGGCTTTTCCACCTGTCTTGCCCCACCCTCCAGCCCTAGGAGCTTTTCCCAGACCATGACTTTGAGAAGAGCAGAAGCAGCTTGGAAGGGAGGAGTTCAGGGATAGTTAAAAAAAAAATTGTACAGGTTGTGTGTTCTTGTTTCGCAACGTGACCCTTTCACATGATTTTGTATGTTTTGTGGTATTTTATGCATTGTGATTTGCTGTTATTTTTATTGATTATTGATTAGTAATTCTTTATTCTAACTGATAAGTGTAAACTGTTTATTATTATTATTATTATTATTATTATTATTATTATTATTATTATTATTAGTTGTTGTTTAGTCATTTAGTCGTGTCCGACTCTTCGTGATCCCATGGACCAGAGCACGCCAGGCACTCCTGTCTTCCACTGCCTCCCGCAGTTTGGTCAAACTCATGCTGGTAGCTTCGAAAACACTGTCCAACCATCTCGTCCTCTGTCGTCCCCTTCTCCTTGTGCCCTCCATCTTTCCCAACATCAGGGTCTTTTCCAGGAAGTCTTCTCTTCTCATGAGGTGGCCAAAGTATTGGAGCCTCAGCTTCAGGAGCTGTGCTTCCAGTGAGCACTCAGGACCGATTTCCTTCAGAATGGATAGGTTTGATCTTCTTGCAGTCCATGGGACTCTCAAGAGTCTCCTCCAGCACCATAATTCAAAAGCATCAATTCTTCGGCAATTATTTGCTGATGTTTAATTTTACTGTTTACTATTGGATTCTAATGGAATATTGAATATTGCTTTGATATAAATTGTTTATTTTAAAGTTATTTTGACTTCCATATTGGATTGGATTGTTTGATGTTTTATTATTATTTTTATGTGTGTTGGAAGCCACCCAAAGTGGCTGGGGCAACTCAGCCAGATGGGCGGGGTATCAATAAAAAAAATGTTATTGTACTATTTTTGTAATGAGTTGCCTCCAAAAGAATGCAACAAGTACAGGATCTGGCCATTAAGTTGTGTGTCCTAGTTTTCAATTTTTATTTCTCAGTTCTAATATACACATTCGGCACACCGCTCCTATTTAGAAATGTTTATGTATCCATCACGGTAGGCAGTGAAAACAAGTAATTGCTCAGGTCCATAAATGTGCATGAGAACTGCTGTATAGATTTGAGATTACTCTTATTGTTCATTCTTTAAAAAGAAGTATGAACAGTACATTGTTCAAGCCAAAAAAATTAATCTGTGCAACATTAGACTCTCTCTCTTTCTCATCTCATTATCTCTACAATTTAAAGTGTTACAGCTTTAGGTTTGCTGTCTTGAATATCCCCTGAGCAGTGGCTCATAGCAACTTTCCACTGAAAAGGATTTACCAAATCTTTTCTCAACAATAAGTCTATTCACACATACCAATATGCAGACTTCAAGTGCCTAGGTAGACAAAGAAATCCACTATTCAAGGTGGTTGTGATCCGATTATGATGTACACTGCCAAACAGCATACAAACACATCACTCTCCAAAATAGGGCATTTCAAGAGGTACCACTATGTTTATTCCAGCCACATTTCCTCTGCATTAAACTCTTGAGCATAGAGGAACAGAGCTGTTTCCCCCCAGATTATAGGTGGTATCCAACTAAACTGTTCCGCTAGTGCAATGAGTTGTAGCTGTTCAGTGGAATTTCCCCTCCCTCTCCTCTACACAGCTAAAAGTCATTGCACTTACTATTTTCTTTAGCTCTATGCCATTTTTAAAAATGCACAAAGCTAAAGACTAGTATAAGCTATTCATATTCCCTAGAAAATGCAGGTGACAGATGTTCCTTCTAACTATGTTATCTTCCAAATCTCTCCGCAAACAGATATTCACCTACAGTTAAGCTTTTGCTTTTGTCTCAGGCGCTGTTACTAATGTTAATTTGCAACACCTTCCAAAGTTCTGGCCTAGGGGGAAGCCAACCACCTTAATCAGAAATGCAAACCCAGAGGCAGAGGCATGGTTTGTTACCAAGGTCATATCCCAGGGACCCTCTCCAGGGGTAACAAAATCATGAATAAAACAAAGCAGAAAGGAAACAAGGAAACAATATAGATGAAATGGCAGAATAGGAAGGTTTTTCATAGGAATCATGGGAAATGAGTAAATAGTCAAGGGACGGGGTTCATTATCAGATATCCAGTCAACATCAACATGTAAACACTCTGGGAATATGATCAAAGGGAGCTATTAAAATATTTGTAATAAACAGACATACTCCGAACCAAATTACTGCTCTTGGGGTAGAGATAGGATAAGCAAAGATTTCAGAAGCAGCAGGGTCATTTGTTCATTATACAACAAGGCCCCATATCTAATTCCCAGCATCTCCAATTTGACACTGTCTACTTTTAATTTTGCATTTTGGTGTGATCTGTTCTGGCCTGGGGGAAAGGCCAATATTAAATATGTAGTTGAGATGGGCTTTAATTTAAAAAGTTGGCAAATAAAAACATTTTAAATCACTATATGACTATGTAACATTTCACAAAGTTACTTTACTTCAGTGTACAAGCTAAATAATTAAAAAATGAAGCAACTCTGTCCCTATGTCCCACACAGAGGCACTGGGAACTAAGTTTGTCTTGAGAATATTGGATTGGATCCAGAGGTGATTTAAGAATTCCAGATACAGTAGTACCTCAGGTTACAGATGCTTCAGGTTACAGACTCCGCTAACCCAGAAATAGTACCTCAGGTTAAGAACTTTGCTTCAGGATGAGAACAGAAATCGCGCCGCGGCTGCACGAGGCCCCATTAACTAAAGTGGCACTTCAGGTTAAGAACGGACCTCCGGAACGAATTAAGTTCTTAACCTGAGGTACCACTGTACTGTGAAAACGCAAAGTGATAAATTTCTGCTCTTCCAGAGTGGCGATACAGGCAATTTATCCTCTTCACACACTTACTGCGGTTAATAAGCTGGTCCTAAGATATAATAGATAGTTGCCAAGTTTATAAAGCTAAATGTTGACATTAAGAATTTGTTCTAGAAGAAAGACTGTTGACATAATTATTGTTCAGTGTGGGACTAGGCAGATGCAATTGAGTGTAGAAAAATATCATTATAGTTTATTAAATGCAGGTCCAATGCCGTATATAATATGTATGTACTGTAACTCATACATTTTAAAACCTTCAAATCACTGTTGACAGTTTTCAGAGATTTCACTTTATAATGTACTCCCAACTGCTAAAAGAATAGTAAGAAAAACAATCCAAACGGTTAATAGTTTTGCTCGCACACTAGCTTTTCTGAGCACATTTAAACAAACAAACAATGTAATGAGAGGATGGTAGGCCCAGAGAGGATAAACCACACGTCTATCACCTAGTGGTATTGCTGGATATACAGGAAATGTTGAAATAAAGTGTGCATTATAAATATATTTATCATATATTCACAATTTTTTATTATTATTTTAAAAACACACTCTTCCATCAAGGTATTTTAAAGACAGATTATGTAAGGTAAAGGTTAGGATGGCTTCCTGCTAATTGTTGCAGGTAAATACTGGGGGGCGGGGAGAGGTTGCCATGAATGTAGAAATGGCACTTGCCTCCCTGCCATAAACACTGCAACTCACATATCTGAAAGCAGAATTGGCCACAGGAGGCACATTACTGTATAAGCCACCAAATTACTGCTCCAGTAGCTATAAAAACATTATTTAGTGGTCATTTTTTACTAACCAAGCTTGACTGACACTCTCAAAGAGTAGAACATTAATGAAGCAAATCATTACTGTTGCTTACTTTCTCTACTGCCTGATGCACTAATAGTTTGTATTTCCATTTCCAGACAGACTTAAGCCCATCATCTTTCGCCTTCCTAAAGCAATGTAATCTTATTGGAGATAAGTCTTGCTCCTGCCAGTGATCTAAACTTTATGCAAGGTCAAGTCACAAATCAATTCAAGTTGGTGGTCAAGAAATCAAATGGACACAAAACAGCTTACAATCCTCTCAATAGTTGACAACGACTGAGAGCAACCTACATACTGTGCAGGTATGGAAAGTTATATATGATCTATGGTTGCCAGTCATAAGTAGGAATACATATGGACTCTGAAAAAAAATTGTTTACTTAACTAAGTGGATGAAGTGTTTAGTCACGTTGCTTTCTTAACTGACACAATTTTGTTTGTTCTCATCTTATTGTTCTCATCTCTACTAACCTTGACTATTTCTCTCCTAAAAATGTTGGCCTAAGTTCCCAATGAGCAGAACTCTGCTCAGGGGATGCTCCTGCCCACTGAAGGAGAGCACAAATTTTCATGAATTTCTCCTTCAAATTTACACTTGATGGTAGGAAGATCACCCAGACCAGCATGTGACCTGCCAGTGGGGCCTATGGAGAAACTGCAAAAACCAGCTCCCCCCTTCCACTAGCAAGCAGTCCCTTCCTTTTGTGGAAGGGCAACTCAGGATCCAAGCTACATATTACTGTGTTCTAAGAGTGGAATGTACAAGTTCACAATGCCATTGAGAGTAGAGGTATTGGCGCGGGGTTGGCGCGATCTGGGAATGGCGGATTCCCTCCGAGCTCCGGAGGGAATCGGCTCAGCGGGGGACGGGTCTTTGCCGTGCCGGCGACACGGGCACGAAAGCCTGCGGACTGAAGACTCGGTGGGTGCCTTAAGCGCCCCCCCCTGATTCGCAAAGAGCCTTTTTAAAGGCTGCGGAGGGGATACGGGGGGTGGCGTGGCACCGAGAGTCCATCGCTACCTCTGCTGAGCGAAGCCGCGAGCCATGACCGGAGAGCGCTGACTTCCTTCCTTGAAATTCGGCTGAGAAAAAGAACCCGTGAGTTAATTGAATTTGGATTCTAAGAATTTCACCTATTGAATTTGAGACGATCGGGGGATGTGTTAAAAGGAAGTCCGCACCCCCCCCTTGCAGACGATCCAGAGCAACGATAAAAGAACTAAGCTGGAGTGCCTACCCTGTAAAGGGTGAGTTTAAAAAGACAGTAACTTCCAAGATTTGGAAAAGGAATCTTTTTTTGAGCAGGAGAGAGGAGTGTTGGAAGGGGTATATTTCTGTTGTAAGCAACCCCCCCTCCCGGGCTCGGGAGTGTCCTACTTTGGAGCTGGTATAAGAAGAGCAGAGTTTGACAGCTGTCAAAGCTGTCAAACGGACTGTTAATAGTAGAAAAATTGCTACTTAAGACCCCTCTGGATTAAAAGGAGTTACAATTGAACTAAAATTGTTGGAAACAAAGAATCAATAATAAGACAGAGGACTGTTGGAGAAAAGAACACTAAGTAACCAGATTCCCTCTAGGGGGAAATCTGTGGAATTACAATGGCTGTGGATGGAAAGATACTGGGAGAAATCGAAAGGATGTTTTATTTGGTTGGAATCTTACAGGAACAGACTACGGCTATGAGTGAACAATTGATGACCTTGAATCCTGAAATAAGTAGTTCTGTTCAATGTAATGAGAACCTGGCTGAGAAAGAATCCACAGCTGAGCCGGAAATGATAACCAAAGAAGAGGAGAAGACAAAACAAGAAAGAGAAGAACTGAAATGGGAAAATATTGTCCAGAAGCTGACATCTGTGGAATATAAACAAGGAGACTATTGGACTGAACCTACTACAAATCTACGAAAGATCCAGAAGATGAAAGTGGAGGCCCTGGGAATTTATGAAATCAAGGAATTTAAAATAAAGAAGTATAATTGGGGCCTCCACATAGACTCTGACTTTGATTATGTTCAAAATTCATGCCTTGTGGAAATTCCTCAGCAGTTGCTTGCAAATATGGGAAGAGATTTTGGACTGATTGTGAAAGAACTCTTTCGAGACGTGAAGACCGACATAAAGGATTGCCAACTAGGCCGGCGGAGAGGGACTGAAAGAGATTTGAGAGCCTCGGACGTAAGGAATCCGGGCTAATAATTGCTATTTTGGACATGTTTTCGGAAGGGACACAAACCGGGGAAGGGAGGGAGGGAAGAATCTAGTTTCAACAACACTTAAGACTATGGGATTTAGCTAACAAGATTATTATTTAAGACAAAATGGGAAATCGTTGGAAGGGAACTGAGGTCCAACTTAGAATAAATTTAATTTTGCTTTTTATATATATATATATATATATAAAGGACTAATATTAAGATGGATAAGGAAATGCCAATTTGCTGATACAAATTTGGGAATAGGGATGCAAGGGAGGGGGTGGGGGGGAAGTCAATGACCAGGGTTAGAAAATAAGTTTTTTCTGGAAACTATATATGTTTGTTGTTTTACTTTTCTGTTTGTTTGTTTTTATGTTTTTTGTGTTTTTGTCTTTGTCTATATAAAATGTGAAAACCCAATAAAAATTTTATAAAAAAAAAAAGAGAGTAGAGGTATAGGGAGGATTTGAACCACAACTTGTATTTTAGAGCATGTAGTTTAGAGCATGTAGGCTCATAGATACTACTTCAAAGTTTAGAAACTAGGAAGTGGGTATCCAACAAAGGCATTAAATAGACACATTGAAATTAATGTGCTGTCGTGTGTGTGTGTGTGTGTGTTTAAAACAGCCAATAGTCTTAAATTAATAAATGAAATCCGTTGTTTAATTATTCTGAAAATATTTACTGGGTTGCACAGTACTGTTGTAGCACTATCAGTTTATATATGCAGTGCATCTTCCAGGTGTTCATTCAGAAGCAATTCCCCTTGTAGTCAACGGGGCTAACTTCCAAGTAAGTGTCTACAGGATTGCAATGTCAAGGTGGGATCCAGAGGTGCCCTTCTGCAAGTGGAAGTCCTCCTTGAGGAGCTGAATAGCCTTTTCCTGACTTAGTGCGAGATCCTTGTGCAAGAAATGAAATCCAGATAAGCTTCCATCTCAAGTTCACACAATGCCTTCAGCTGGCTATAGTTGATGGAACAGCACCAATAGCAGAATTTCTGCTAGTAAATTTCTAGATCCAAGTCTTTCCCCACCATTTGAGCCCTCTGCCTTCTGTCTTACTGAAGACTGATAACTTATATGCACTCTTCACATGTATTAGAATTCTCTGTAAACCAGAACCCATTCCACATAGTGTAGAATGAGTTTAACTTGTAAAAAAAACCATGCAGCCAGGGGACCTTTGTCTGAGGAGGAAAGCCTTGCATCGCAAGCTCCAAATTACAAATTACATACATGTGTTATTCTCTAGTCCACAATTACATGTGACAGGCATTCTACAATCATCCTTTTGGTTTTTAAAAATAAGATCCTGTGTTTTTTCCTCCTCAGATGGGAAAGCAGCTTTGGGAACAAAGAGGGAGGGAGGAAATTAAGCACCTCCTTTTTCTTGGTCACAGACAGGTACATTTATAACGCTAGTCCTGATAAGGAAAATATATTGACTTCAATGAGAAATTGTGTACAAAAGTTTAGAAACTTTTTTCCTTCTCCATCATTGAATTCAGAGCACTCTATTGTTTTCAGCTTGTATATTTGGTTTGATACATTTTACAACTTTCGTTGAAACAACAGGAATTGAATTCTTTAGAAGATTCTTTAGATCAGTTTTTGTAGTTCATATTTATAAGGATTCTGATGTTAAGTTATACTTTTACATTAAGAGTTCTTCAAAAATTTGAATTAGGAGACAGATATTTAAAACACAAGGCACCCAAACTCTTTCAAGGTCTTTCATATAGATAAGATGGCATATTATATAGTATTGAGTAGCCATAATAGCTTCTGAAATAATGAAGTTATTCAATAAATTAAATAATTTTCTGCTCTTTTGTTGTTATTCAAGTAGAGCTTAAGCATCATACAAGGGTAATCAGTACCTATTACAGGTAACTGCCGTATTTTACTTTTACATTTGAAAGTTTATACAAAATTAGGATTCACACAGACTTTTTACAGAATTTGAAAAGTATTTGTAAAAATGTCATCCAGCACTTAAGAAAATATGAAAGCTTAAAAAAACCAAAAAAAACACTAGATCAGCATTCACTTCATTGATTGTATCAAGTAATTTCACCAACTGAGTTCTATAAGGCAGGTTGGTTTCTTAGAAGGACTGGGATTTCTTGTAGTAAAGTAGCTCTTTAATAAAACCGATTCAAGATTGGAACTGAGAAAGTGAGAATGTATTTTTAAGTTTCAAAAGAACTGAAACAATTAAAGATTCAGAAGAGGCACTGAAACATGATTCCATAAGGACTTTCCAGGAGATTGTCTCTTCGCTGAGTTATTTTTCCATCTTGCACTATTGAAGAAATGGGGAAAGTATTATTAGTTTATTACATACAACATTCTGCATTTATTTGACTGGACTTTATAACCTACATTAACTAATCATGCTGCTATAGATTAAATAAACCTAAGGATCTGACTACATAGCAGCCTGTTCAGCAATTTAGTACATAAAGGAAGTAGAAGGATTATTGGGAAATAAATGTATTTTAAATTACATTCATGCACTTACACCTGGACAAGCATATCTGGCAGTGTCATTATGAAGTACCTGTGATTATTAAGCCTTTTCTCATGGTTATTGAATTATTAAATCACATACATGATTTTGTTCTCATGTTTTCATGATTTTTGTATGCTTTTTAGACTGCACACCACTTAATAAGATTTTTTTTGAAATATTAAATGATAAACGTTTTTATACTAAATAAAACAAACAATGTAACATTAGAAACTTTACAAGTTAAACCACTATTAAAACTGATGCTCACAGATTCTCTGATGTTGTGCTGCTGCAATTGTTGTCATCAATTGGCATACATAACCGGCTCTATAACATCTGTGCTTATTATTAACATTCCAAAAGTAAGGAGATGGGAACTGTTTCATGTTGATAACGTAATACGTTCTTTTTTATAACTTAGATAGAACCCACAACTTTTTTTATAATTGTGCATACCTGTTGCCTAAGAACAGCCGTTTTCTCCATCTTCTTGCGAAACACTGTGCATGGCAATGAGACTTTCACATTGCTCACTTTCGTCAGATGTTCTACAAAATGATACAGATTGTGAAATTTGTATTTATACGCAGCACTATGAAAAGCAGACAGGCACGTCTATAATGCTAGTCCTGATAGGGAAAATATCTTGACTTCGACGAGAAATTGTCACACATAGCATTTTGTTTAGAACCCTTTTACATCCTTCACTCCACGTTTGTTGGCTCTAAAATTAAACTGATAACTAAAATGTGTACTAAGGAAAAGTATGTTTATAAAAAAAGAACAGCTTAATTATCAGATCATTTTGATAGTTGTTTATTTGTCAGGCGTTACTTTGTAAAAAATATAAATGATTTGCTTTTTATATACATAGTTTTCCTCAATGTCCTTGCTAAGTTTTATGTTAAGAATTATTTGTGCCTTGATTATCTGTAAAATGAGCAATACAGTAAAATGAGCAATACAAAGCAATACAAAGAGTCAGTGGAGTAATGTTTTCCCAAACTAGAATACTGTTGAGAAAAGTATGCTGTAATAAGAGATTCATAATTTAAGAATTTAGAACAATGTCCAATGAGAACATATATTTCAGACAGTTGAAACCAGATCATGCAAACTAATCAAAGTCGTGTAGATAAAGTTTCATGCCCCTTACATAACTGTGTAGAAGGGGGAATTTCAACTCATGCAAGATAAATCTGTTTATATTCTCTGTACTGTAGAACTATTAAAAGTGCAGGTGCCCTAACCGCCTTTTCACCTGCCCCGCACCCATCAACAGAGGCAAAACAAAGGAATAATAAAGATATGCATCAAAAGAAGTCCATGTAGGAATGGCAAGAGATAAAGCTGTAAAGAAATGATCCCACCTCTGAATACGGTGTTTTCTGCAAATGAATACAAAAACTCTTCTAATTCCCACCATCACTGGATCCCAGTTGTTGTAGTGACATAAGAGAGTTGCAATGAAAAATGAAAAGAATACAGGGATTGCCCCGGCAAAAAATAACCAAGAAAATTGGACCTGAAATTAGAACAAGGATAGCATTTTGCTTTCAAAATATCAATTTGCTATTCCACCAATAATAAAAGTGGAGTAAAGGAAGAAGGTATTTGGTCATTACAGAAATCTTGGAAAACATTTTCCTAGATGGAGTAGATCTGTGTAAGGTTTTAAAACACAGTAATAGGAATATCCATCTCATATTGGCACTTTATTTGTAACGACTATTTATATGCAAGTAAATGAAGTTACCCAGTTTACAAAATCAGAAGCCCAAGTGTTGCAATCAACTAATTTTTACTCATATTTGATTAAAAGTTGGACTCATCAATTTTTTAAAAAAATATTGGTTGCATCCCAAAAGTTTGAAAGGCTGTTTCACACAATTAGTTTTCCTCCTTCTCCTCTAAAAAGTAAAGGGAAAGGACCCCTGACAGTTAAGTCCAGTCGCAAACGACTCTAGGGTTGCGGTGCTCATCTCGCTTTACAGACCGAGGGAGCCAGCGTTTGTCCATAGACAGTTTTCCGGGTCATGTGGCCAGCATGACTAACTGCTTCTGGCGCAGCAGAAAACCAAAACCAGAGTGCACGGAAACGCTGATTACCTTCCTGCCAGAGCGGTACTTATTTATCTACTTGCACTTTGGCCTGCTTTCGAACTGCTAGGTTGGCAGGAGCTGGGACTGAGCAATGGGAGCTCACCCCGTTGCAGCGATTCTAACCGCTGACCTTCTGATCAGCAAGCCCAAGAGGCTCAGTGGTTTAGAGCCCTCCAAATGTCTCAACTGAAGCACATGGGTCCCGTTTCAACATCTTGGGTTGTGTCATGGGGAGATGCAGCTGGACCAGGAACTGCCCCCAAATCAGCCACGAGAAGATTGGAAGCTTTTGCTTCCAGTTTTGATTAACCACAGTTAAACTTCAGTTAACTTCAACTATGGTTGTTGAATCAAGCCAGATTCATAGCCCATTCCAATCTCCTCTCCTTGCTGGAGCAGAGAAGAAAGAGTGTGCAAGCCTTAAGCTTGCTTCAGCTCATTCCTGGAACAATAAACTGCATTTTATTAATATGTCCAAACACAGGCACCGTGAAGAAAAAAAGAGTTTTGTGCCAATTTTCCACCCAGGCATCCATCTTTCTTTGTTGCTGCTTCCTTCTGGCTAGATACATCGTGCAATGCCAAGACTTTGCTACTGCCACCTACCCGTATTTGTCGCTCTATAACACGCACCCGACCATAACACACACATAGTTTTTAGAGGAGGAAAACAAGGAAAAAAATATTCTAAACGAAACAGTGGATGTATGATTTTTGTGGTTCATTCTGTGGCCACAGACATGTGATTTGACGGTGAGTTTGGGGTAGCCCAATGCAAAAATCCTGAGGATCCATGTGGATCCATGCTTTGTAACCACGTTTTTGCACCACTGCGGCCCCAGGCAACAGTGGGTGCGTGATTTTTTTTGGTGCAAGCTGTAGCCATGGACATGCTATGTGATCTGATAGTGAATTTGGGGTGACCCAGTGCAAAAATCCTGAGGATCCATGTGGATCCGTGCTTTGTAACCACGTTTTAAGTGGGGAGGGAAGGAAAAGCACTCAAGGGACAAGGAACACGTGTGGGGTGGGTGGAGAAGGATGCTGTTAATAATGCAGAAGAGGGGTATAAGAGGAGAAGGCTCTTATAAGAGGAGAGGGGAGGAGAGAGGGACAGAGAGCCTGCTTGCGAAAAACTTTGCTGCTATTTAGCCAGCTGAGTGGGGAGAAGAGAGAGACAGAGAGCCTGCTTGCGAAAAACTTTGCTGTTATTTAGCGAGTGGGGAGGAGAGAGGGACAGAGAGCTTGCTTGCTTTAAAGGAGCCAACTGGACAGGCGCTGCTTACACTCATGTAAGCGGCTCCTCTCCTCTCCTCTCCCGCTTTGCTCCTTTAAAGCAAGCAGGCTCTCTGTCCCTCTCTCCTCCCCACTCAGCGGCTCTTCTCCCGCTTTGCTGTTTCAAAGCGAGCCACGGAGGAAGGAAGGAAGGGGAACCATGGATGATCCTCTGCTCACGACTGCAGCAGATCCCCCCGCCATCGGTAGGCATTCGCTCCATAACATGCACAGACATTTCCCCTTACTTTCTAGGAGGAAAAAAGTGAGTGTTATGGTGCAAAAAATACAGTAGCTCCACAGAGCCATAAGTGGGAAAACCTGTTTTGTAGTTGATGGACCTTAAAGCCAGTGGGTAGGGGAAAGGTAAAAAACAAAGGAAGAAACATTGTATACTAGGGATCAGAAGCATTTCAGCATTGGATACAGCAGAAAGAAGCGTGAATTATTTAATTTGTGGGTCTGAATTGTGCAAGTTATTTGGACATCAATCCTAAGCCATTGTTAGCAGCTGAGACTAGTAGCTGCATCAAATGCTAATCTCACACTATATTGGAAATGTCTCACTTTAGAATGAAAGTGTCACAACGAGGGCAAATTCTACCTGCATTAAAAATGAATATGAAAACGAGACAACACTTCCACTGTGACAGGCTAAAATGCAACCTGCCGTATGCTTCATTCATCAAGTAATTTAGGTATTTCTCATGCCATCTACTTAAACAGTTTTCCTGCTGCGTCCCTGACATACTGAGAGAGCATTTTCATTTGTCAAAATACCCATGTTCCTATAGGATCTCTGCACCTCTACTTGAAAAACAGCAACAACAACTACCTGAATTCAATAAAATCCTTCCTGCTGTAGAATTAAACCTGAACTGTATCTAAAAGTAATCTTATTTCTGACAGCTGGTAACTTAACTCAACTTATTGTTCATGGAGAAATACTCCTAACTACTATAGCACCATTTATTATTCTGTTCAGCAATGAAGGATAAAGTCAAAGCATGTTTCCAGCAATGCTTTCATTGGCAACTACAAGAGCAAGCATGCCTAAATCCTCTGCAATAACATGATAGTTTGACCATGATGGAGACATGTTGCAATGCGGACATAACAGTCCAATGTCATGCTCTATTTACTCCCATTTAAAGAACCCTTAATGCACTTTTAACTCCTGTTATTTTAACTAGAACCACCAACATTCTTGGGTTTTCTATGAAAAGTCAAACCTTTGAAGACCTTTGAGCAGGCATAGGCAAACCCGGCCCTCCAGATGTTTTGGGACTACAACTCCCATCATCCCTGACCACTGGTCCCGTTAGCTAGGGATGGTGGGAGTTGTAGTCCCAAAACATCTGGAGGGCCGAGTTTGCCTATGCCTGCCTTTGAGGCTTCTAAACCCATACAAAATTATACAGCCCTTCTACCCGCCTAATTAGGATCTAATTCCTATAATACAGAATTCTAGCACGTTAGGAAACGTCTTTTATTTGTAGAAGGTATATAAAGACTCAAAAGCTTAATCACTGGTTCAGTAACCAAGCAGGTTCCATGCCCTTGTGCAGAGAGGCTGAGAAAGGGACAATAGAGCTCCATTTCCCTGCTCTGCAAACGCAGGCACCAAGAAACCTGGAAAATGGGTGGCCCATGTGTGCCTCCCGCATTCTTGTGCAGCCCTTGCTCTGTCAAGAAATATGAGCTTGGAGGACAATGGGAGGCATGCACAGACATCTCATGTCCTGGATTGCCCTGGTGGCACTTCTATGTGTCAAGACAGGTGGGGAAGGAAGGAACAGGCCTCTATTATGCCCTATGTGATCAATGAGCTTGCAAGGATCGTGCCCATTGCATTCCCCCCCCTCCATTTTTTAAAAAAGCCACCCAGTTATTTCACCTTATAAAAAGAGAAGGATGCATTTAAGGAAGTGAACATTAAATGATATTGCTGGAGAAGCAAAAGCAGTCACCTGCAATTAAGTACAACTTATTTTTCCCCTACCACAGCTATTTTAATTCTCCCTACTCATGTGACATTGCTAAGAGTCCTAACCAGGGCAGTTCTTACAATTGTCATTAATAATAATAAAAATAATAAAATACATTACCTTTTGCATGCACATATCGGCTATTATGGACAGAGGTATTGTAAGGCTCAGAGCAAGTGTGCCTATCAGTGATGAGGTAAGAAAACAGCCCCTAAGAAAATGTTAAAATATAAAACACTTGAGTTTAAAAGCTAAACAGAGGAAGTGTAGAAGCAAGTTTCATTGTTGTATAAACCATGGATAAGCATAATTTGTGGACCTGTTGTGGCCTGCTAAACACATTTCTGAAAGCCAAAGCTTTCAGAATACAAAGAATACAAAGAAACTCTAAATATAAATATTTCTAACCTTACTTAGCTGAGGAGACAAAACTGAGAACACAAACTGCACCAAGATCAGAAAACAAATAGAGAAAGACCAGCTCAATATTTTCACACATACCCTACACCTCAAGTCTCATGGCTTTCAAATTTAACTAATAAATTCCAGGTTTTTACCTTTGAAATCATCTCTTTTTTCAAAAATTAATAAATATCATAATTCCCAGCTGTGGCCCAACTCAAGTAGTGTTAATATGTATAATGTATTTCCAATCCAACACTAGTCCTACAGGAAAGAAAGTCGTTCACTGGACTACTCATCGCAGTTCTCTCAATGATTCCAGAATCAAGTGAGGACTCACACATCTTTGAGTCATCATCAATTAACTAATGGAACTCACTACTATTTACCTGCATCATCTGTATTCAATACAAACCAGATCACTATAGACAGTCCACACATTTGACTTTTCATTATCAAGTGATTCATTAAGTAGTGAGAGACTAACACTGTAATTCTAAGTGTGTCTATTTGAAAGTAAGCCCTACCAAGGGCAAGGAAAATGGGTACAGGTTTGCAGCCTAAGTGAACATGGATACCAAGACCTTGATCCTCCAAACTGGACATTCACAATTTGATTCAAAGGAAACTATTTTAGGTAATCAAAAAGCCATTGCGCTATTCAGCCCCTTGATACCTACTCAGGGTTGATGATCACAGAAAAATTATGCAACTATGTCTACATACAACAGATAAGATTCAAAGCTGCACATGAACACAGAGCACCTACATATTCCCCTCTATTTCTCCATGAAGCTCTTCTTCTCTCCCATTACCTAGAACTTTTTCCCAGCCAAGAACTGAGACTTATTGGCAATGAGACTGGGCAGGAGAATGAGAACTGAACTGCATATGCTGCTGTCACAGCGCTGACATGTACCCGGTTTAATTCACAGTACTTTTGCAGACTCAGATGGCTTCTTAAAGAGAGAAAGAGTGCACATTTCACAGCATTGTGCTGGAAGCCTCCCAACTGGCTGTTGGGGAACTCTGGCGATAGTCCTTTTCCAAAAGCTATTGAAGGCTTGTTTATTTGCCAGATGCTCTCAGGGAATCAGCTGTGGGTTTTCCATTTCACGAGCTCTGGACAAGCAGAGCCCTGCCTTAATAAGCTAATATATACACTAGCAGAGTGCACCTGCCTTTGCTACTCTGGTTGCATGAGAAAGAAAGAGAGGATTTAGCTCTTAAGCATAGTCTTGTATGACTTGTAAGCTGAGTCCTAAGTGGCTGCAAACAAGCCGGGATTCATACATCACCTTTAAACTCTGGTTCAAAGCTAGTGCCTAACCTTGATTTGTTTGTAAGACCTTAACCATAGTTCCCAAATTGCACATCATGGGAAGCTACATACTTGTTTGCTTTGCAACTCATGTGAAAGGGGGAGGGGAGGCAGGTAGATGCAGCTCATGCCTATCATGGCTTATTGAGCCAGGAATTGCACTGCTGCATTACATACACAGTCTTTCTTCCACTTAATGAAATTTAGTGCTTCTTGGTGGTGACAAACGATATCTGCGTTGATAACTTTCAACACAGTATTTTGCAATAACCAGTGCCCTGTAAAAAACAGTCCTAGCTCTTTCGGTAAAATGCAGCCTCGTTTGTTGACTCCTTAATAGCTACCTGATATTAATACGAAAAAATGAATCAGAGCTAGGCACATACCACAGCCAGAGAAATTCAGACAGGACGGTTCCAACAAGGCCATTGATGACAATGCACATAAGGACTAATTTACTGGGAAATTCAAAGTTCTCAAATCCAGTATAATGGAGTAAAAAGAAACCTGGCCAAAGCAGCAGCAAATTAAACAAACCAACAAAACCTGCAAAAACCCAGAATAATAAAGTGTTAGCAACAAAGCCAAAATAATTAAACGTATCTCTACAGTAATGAACTTCTCTTGAACTTCACTACTTCTCTAGTATATATGTATGTCAGACTCTTTACAGGATTCATTTGGTAGATAATCGTCACATCAAATTCACAGGTTTAATTTTATTTAAAAATTAATAAGCAGTATTGCTAGGATAGTCCTCTAACCTGGAATTAGATACTTTATTTATTAAAATAGGTATACCCTCACTGTTTGATTAAAGCAGATCATTAGCAGTGTGTGCTAGAACAAGAGGAGATACTTATGGGTAGGGTATCCTACTATGGGCAGAAAAGACATCCTAAGACTGTACCTGGTCTAGAGGAGCTATATAAGCATTTCATGATAATTCACACAATTCAATATCCTGTCTACATTTGCCCTTAAGGTTTCTTAAAGGAAAAGGCAGTGACAATTCTGCCCTCTTCCAGGTCCAAAAGGACCTGCGCATCAGCGGTTGCGCATCAAGTGGATGTGCCTAAAACGGTCGCTGCCTGTACATTTTTACAAAACTGGATCCTAGTGAGCAAGACTTGGTAACAGAAAATAGTATAGTTTCAAGTTCTGTTCTTACCAAAAAACATTGGTATATCAAGTTTGTCTTCTCTGTCTACTTTTCGTTTTATCATGACTATGTAGATTGCATAAAGCATAGCTCCCACAAGAGACCACAAGGACCCTGTAGATTGGGGGTGGGGAGAAGAAAGCCACACAACTTGTGTTAAAATAAAAGTATTAATCGCTATACTATGGACTGAATTTCTTACAAGGTGACATGCTGTTAAGATGTTTCATTTATACGCAAACAAACAAACCATATGAAGCAAAAAGGGAAAGCATTGCAAAACAACATAAAAGGGTGACAGCCTAATCTAATCCTGAGCAGAATGGATCTTCCTCTATTTCTGACTACAGTTCCCTTTGTGGCCCCACACCATCTGTTCTAGAGCGCTCCCCAAAATAATCTAGAATAGAGAGGATGCAAGGGACTAAAGCTGGGAGAAGGAGAATTCCCATTCCATTCAGAGACATTCCTTTGGAGGACAGTGGATATCATCTAAAGCAGTGGTGGCCAAACTTGGCACTCCAGATGTTTTGGGACTACAGTTCCAACCATCCCTGACCACTGGTCCTGTTAGCTAGGGATGATGGGCGTTGTAGTCTCAAAACAGCTGGAGGGCCAAGTTTGGCCACCACTGATCTAAATTATTTTATAAAGAAAGTGCTTCTTCTACAACTGCAATCCATACATGATATTACGATAAAAAATTTATTGTATTTTCTTGTAGTTCCTGTCTCAAGAATGTACAGTAATGTCCACTCAGATATTTCAATAAACAATAATTAGATTTTTTGGGAAATGTACCTATTGTATCTCTTCCAGCAGATTTCTCAGACCCAGACAGATTCACAAGGACAACGCCTCCAATGCTATTTGAGAAATAAAGTATTATAATTCAAGCTGAGTTTAGTAAGACATTTTGTGTGGAAATCACTTAAAAATATTGCCTATCTATAATTATGATATAAGTATATTAATATTTTATATTCCTTCTTTGCTATGTCACTCAGAATTATATAAACCAGGATTAACAATGCTTTGAAAAGCAAAGCATCATAATGGTTCAGATAATCAAAAACAAATATAATTTTCTTATATTTCTTGTTTATAGAAAGTATACACATATATCTGAATGTGTAGAGAAGCCCTTAGGATGAAGTATAAGCTATTTTAATATGTGAACATTTTCATAACTAAGTACACTAGACAATCCAAATGCCCTATGGAAAAGTTAATATTAGATAATTTCACACAGACATCTGATTTAACAAGGTTCACCTGGCCATAGTAACACAAAGCAGCTCAGGTTAGGACTCAGTGACAATTCTAATCCTGTGTTACATGTTGCAAAATGGGGCTATGAGCAATTATTGGCAGACCAACTTTCAGAACAGGAGCAACATTTGAGCAGGTATTCTGCAAACGTATTTCCCCTACAGCTGTTCAAGATCTGCTGCACCTAAAAATAGTGACAAAACCTGCACTACTAAATCCAGCTATCTAGAAGAATGTAAGAAAATTCAAGCCTGTAGGAGAGAAGAAAATTGGAGATTAAGGAGTCTATATTCTTACCTTAAAATGACAGCTAACAATTTTGAAAGGGTAAACCTATCACCACTGTTACTTGGAAACACTGCAGCTAGGATTAAGGTAAATAATCCTGTGAAAAGAAAGAATTTAAGATTTGTGGGGGGAAAACATTGAATACACAATACAAAGAAATACTGTAACCACTTTACCAGATGAAAACACACTGAAAAACATGTTGAAGAAAATTGATTGGGATCCAAAGTAAGTTAGTCTCACTTAGGCCCCACTGAAATAAATGTAGAAAAGTTAACCAACTGAAGTTTCATTAATTTCGGTGGAATCTAGCTGTTACTAACTTACATCCTATACCTTTTTAAAAGGAGGCTCTTTTCGGGGGGGATGTTACTGGATTATTTTTATTTTTGATGTTATATATTGTGATTTTTATTGTGAACTGCCCTGAGACCTCCGGGTATACGGTGGTATATAAATTCAATGAATGAATGAATGAATGTTATTAACCACGTGTATTCAGAAGTAAGTCCTACTAAATTAAATGGGGCTTAGTTCCAGGTAAGTGAGGTTAGGACTGCAGCCCTAGCTCCTTATACCCAGGAGTAAGCACCACTAAATTAAACAGAACTAACTTCTGAGTAGACATGGTTCAGACCGTAGCGGTAGTAGCCTGGGTCTAACACAATGGCAATAACCAATATTATTCTCAGAGGAGACTCCGCAAAACCAACTTAAGTTGGAAAGCACTTTGTTTCAAAGTTTTATTTAGTAAGACTTTCCCTATTAGCACAATTAATTATTTAGCATACAGATTGCACGACTACATGAGGTGGTTTCTCTAATAAGTATTTAATCCTTTAGCTCTTACTAGGTTCATGTACAATAAAGATTATGTGTTATCGGAGTCCTTTGTTCATGTTGCCTTTTCATGCTGAGCCAATACTGAGTTACCAGCAGGTGGGGGACTGTTCAGAACATAACCAGAATCCCCTCCTACTCAGCATTTTAAAAATGATTCGTTGTTATCAAAATGTGCATCCCAACTTTCTAGAAAAACATTCAGGGCATCTTTTAAAGAATGCCAGTGAAATAAATTGCTAGAGGAAATTCTGTTTACTTGCTCTTGGCTTGTAGAAATACAATTTGAGCATGGGACATGGTTGGTTTTTTAACAGAAAAAGACACTTGAAGTTCGGGGGGGGGGGAGAAAGAAAGAAAGAAAGAA
The DNA here is from genome assembly GCF_965113315.1 of Podarcis vaucheri. NCBI lineage: Eukaryota > Metazoa > Chordata > Lepidosauria > Squamata > Lacertidae > Podarcis > Podarcis vaucheri. The sequence goes on along the minus strand of NC_138759.1, from coordinate 98,410,574 downwards.
AGAAAGAAAGAAAGAAAGAAAGAAAGAAAGAAAATTATCAGGTATAGTTTTGCAACCAAAAATATAGAAAGAAAGAAAGAAAGAAAGAAAGAAAGAAAGAAAGAAAGAAAGAAAGAAAATTATCAGGTATAGTTTTGCAACCAAAATAATGTCCTTCTTAAAACATGCAATGAGTTGGATCAAGCTTATTGAATTGTAGTTGCTAAAATTAAGTGTATCAACAGTCTTTTCTATAAGTTTCATTTCTTACCAGATGTTGAAGACAGAATATTAACGATGGCCACTTGGGTGTCCGAAAGCGCTTCTTGATAAGAGAAGTTTGCCAAGAACCACTAGGAGTTTAAACAACATGTGTTAGTTTTAAAAAGTTAGAAGAAACTCACAAACCATTAAAAATAAACCCAAAAGGTTAATCAGGTCTTTGCCTATATAGTGAGAGCATGCTTGGGAGGTAGGAGGGATTCAATTTATATTAAGAGGAAATGAAAGGCTTAGGCAGTTAGATGAAAAAGTATTTTGGGTTATTTATATACCAAGTTTGAAATCCAATGGTGTGTGCACAAGCAGGACAGACTTCCACTCATGCAATGGGAATTCACATTTCACTCCATCCTCCTAAATCTACTCCAGAGGATCCCCAATCCTCCGGAGCAGATGGAGGGCATGGGTGGAGGAGAGGAAGCTCTGTTGCACAAGCGAAGAACTGCTCATACGATGTCGAATTTTGTCGTAATGGTTTGCAGCTGCTAAGAAAAGTAGATAAACATTCTAGAAGTAATAATGATTGTTCACATACTTTCAGACACTTAGTTGTTGCTTTGAAAACACCTTGAACATAATGGACATATAAAATGCTTGGAACTATCAAAATACCAACATATTAGTTCCAAACCTGAAAGAGAAAATTATGCTCAAAGTTCATTCATTTCAATTGGACTTAAGTCTCATGGGACAAATTAAGCCATGATTAAATTAAGGGCTATTAACTTTATCAGGATTGGGGCCACTATATTTCTCCGTAGTTCAAAAGAAACATTGCATACATATCACATCACATGCTATTTGTTGAAAACAATGAAAGGAATGATTGTCCCATGGCTCTCAAGTTCCTCTTTGGAAACTGCTAGACATATTTCCCAACTTTACCAGATACAGTCATATGAAATAAGTTAAGTAACAACAAATCAAGTCTGTAAATATACATCCTAATTCTAAATAATATATATAAATACTAAAATGAACTAAATGTACATATAAATGTCTAATACACTTCGAAACTAAATGCAACACTGCTTTAGATCCAAAAGGTCACAGGAGTTTGCCCCACCTATCTATAATGCTAATAATTTTTAACACTGCTGTGCTAGTGGTGAAATGGAAAATACTTCAATGTCTCTTTTATCTTTAAATTCAAAACCATCATCTAGAATGTAAGATGCAGTAGATTTTTATTTTATTTCAAAATGTGGCTAGAGATAAATTATTATAGCTGGAACTTTAATCTGCCAGATTGGTGGTGGCCAATTTTAATCAGTGTTGGTAAATGGAACTGAAAGTGAAAATCACATTTTTTGAAGCTCTTTTCATTCGGGTGAATTATTGCAACAGAGAATGAAAACGTTAAAGATAGCCTTTACTTTTAATGATGAATGACAACTTCTGCTTATTAAATTGTAAACTCTCTCACCTGCAATAAGTCACCTGTGGTGAAGTCTTTTGTAAACAACCACAATTAAAGTCAATCAGTTATAAGCAATTAATTAATGAGTAGACAGCCCCCAAAGATCATCCCTTTCTCTAAATGGCATGAACAAAATATAATGACTAGCTCAACACTCAAAATGATCCATTCTATTTTTAGTCAAGCCTTCAAAAAGGAAAATATAAATAATAGGGCAAAAAGAATACAAAATAACCAACTTCCCAATAATATATATTTAAAAACAATACTTAATAAAGAATAGGTGACATACCACAAAGCAAAAGAAAAAGCTGATTTTGGCTACTTGAGATGCGGTAAGCTTCCCTACAGCTTTTAATATTGAATCCTGTTCCTTAACTGTTGGATAAGACATACGAGACAGCTTTGCTTCCAATGCATGGCTTGATGGGAGTTGTCGAATCTCCATAATATTACTGAACCTTACACGAGGCTTTTTGGGAGCTTTAGGGGGGAAAAGAGTGGTGCAGGTCATTATTATACGTAGCAGACTGGAACAAAAATAATAATCCTCAAGATAAGGCCAAGACTCCCAAACTGCAATTCAGAGTATGAACCCATGTTTAACTACTTGCACAGTTAGTTTTATGAGAGCAAAATGGTTTGTGTGTGTCAGGAACATGGACTATCCATTTGGCGCAAAAGAAGAGATGTAATTGAAAATTGTGGCTTTAAGAGTTTCTATCGCCATTAAACATATTCACTGTATTTAAGGAACGGGCCAGGCTTCCTCTCTTTGGGTGCAGCTACTTCTCTTTTATGGAAGATGCCTTCCATAAACATGTTCTCAGAAGAAGGGCAAAGTTAAGTATTTAATATTACAACTTTGTCTTTAAGCTAGTTTAAGTATGGCTAGTACACTATCTTGTGGTAAAACCAACCAAAGGCTTAGAACAGCCATTGGTTACAAAATCCTGTTAGTCTATTTCTAGGCCCATGTACTTGTTTCTTAGAGACACTGATCTACAGCAAAGATGATTTCCCAGGCCTCAACTGAACTGTGTTGTTCAACTTTCATTCATCACATACAGATCAATGCATGTAAAAGGAACCAACATAATCTCAGGACTAAATCCACATTGCAATACATACACTAGGGGGCACATATAGAATCTATATTAGAACACACTATTGTATTTTGAGGCTGCAGTAATGCCTCTGGCAGCAATTGGCTAAACCTGTCATGTCGTAGGATGTTCACATTACAATTGTTTGGCCACCTTGTAATAAATACAAGATCAAATTGTGCAACAAAGAGAAAGAGGCCCACCTTGCACATGATGGCCAATCATTGTGTGATGTCCAAGTGGGGGATTTGTTTTGCTCAAGCAAGCTATGGATGTTAACCAAGAGCAAACTTTGATTTGAGTGAAACAAACCACAACCGCCAGTTCAGACATAATGCTAAATCGGGGATTGTGGTATGTTTCTGCCATTAGCTAGAGGGGAGAAGTGAAGTGGAAGCCTTCTGTGGGTTTATGAAAAGCTATTAACTATGGCTTACCATAACATGCAGCCAATTTGTGCTAACATGCAAAAAGAGCAAGCTGTATTTGCTAAGTTTCAGTTTCCCAAAATTATAATGTGCTATATTTTTTCAAAATTCCACTGAATTTTGAAAATTCCACTGAATTTGTGAAATCACACACAAAAAAATTAAACTTGGGATATGCTCCCTTCTCCAATGCAGTGTTCGTCAATTGTTCATTTTAGCATTTGCCTTCTGCCTGAAGTCCAAAAATTGATGTAATTGTCAATTCTCCGATATTTAAAAAAATTAAAAGTAAAAAAGCATCTTAACAGATTATCTCTATTTTACTACTGAGCATCTTTACCTGTTACCATATTTAGAAAATACTGTACTTCAGGCCATGTGGGCACACAGGTTTTTAGGTAACACAGGAAACATTGCTTTCATATATTCAACATGACATAAATATTTATAAGTTGATACAGAAAACTATATTTTGACATTTTGAAGCATTTACTTACTTTTTTCAGTGTCACTGTTAGTGTTGCTACATTTTTCACTTGGCAAGTCATGAAACTTTACAGGAACGTATAATGGTTCACTCTGAAATGCAACATAATGAGTTCCAAGTTATCATAAGTTATAAAAAACACACACCCAAATAATAACAAAAAAACCCCAAAAATAAAATTTACTAACAGTGCAATCCTATGTATGTTTACTGAGTACATGCGGACATAAACTGATTTAATGTATACTACAATATACAAATACAAAACAATGTACAAAACAGCTGGACCAACTGAAAGGTAAATGTGCACAAGTTGCTAATTTGCAATAAAACTGTTAACCAAAAAGAGCAAGAAGGAACATATGATGAGAAGAAAATGAGCTGCATCTCACCATTTAAGGTAAATAAAACATCCTATTGTGTATCCCTCCTTCTTTAAATGAAATATGTGGGAGAATTCAAATACTTGTTCTGATATTTCCAGTAGCAGAGTACCACATTCCCTTAGATTGATGGATTAACGGCTCTAACTCTAATTGGTGGTTTGTTTTTTTAGGTACCGTATTTTTCGTCCCATAGGACGCTCCGTTCCATAGGACGCACCTAATTGTTTTTTTGGGGAATTTCCCCCCTTTATTTCCCCCCCAAAACCAGGTCGGGGAACAGCGGGATGAAGGTGCTGCGCCTCCCCGCTGTCCCCCGAGCTTGTGGGGCTGGCCGATGTCTGTCCAGCGCGCGGGGCGCTCTGCTTCAGGGCACCCTGGGCACCGGGCGGCAGGCTGCTATCAGCAGCGTGGGGAGCCCCGCGGGAACTCCCGCAGGGGTCCCCACGCTGCAGATGTCTGCCCGGCGCAAGTATTTCAACTTTGCCTTTTTTTGCTCCTTATTGATTGTCGCTAATGAGTTTCCAGGGAAGGACAGATAATATGCTTAACTACGTGTTTTGAAGATGGCCTTATAGATTCTACTGTTTTGGATATTCAACCACAACTTAATGAGAGAGTGCCTATACAATATAGGCTACAGTTGCAGACAAATTAAGATAATGCAACATGGCCATAGAAATCTTCCACCTGGGCACTTCACTGCTTTTTATACCTGCTGCAGATTCTTCATATTGAAAAAATAAGGCTGTGTGTGTATATCTTTATCTTGCATTACATGATGGCATTTTAGGCAAACAATGTTTAACTATAACTGAGTGACTGAAGTGCTTGAACCACATGTATTTAATAATTCCATGGGCCAAGCATAACATTCCCTAGTAAATAAGATTCATTTTTGCTCACATGCCATATACGTTTACTTTCCCTAATCCGGTTCCTATTTAAAATGGCATTATTCAGAGCTCTGTGTTTATTTTCAGCACTAATTAAAAAACAGACAAGAAATGAATACCTATTACCACACAGTAGTAGATGGTAGGGAGGGGCAGCAGGACCTATCTGACCTCCTGGGAGGTAGGCCACTGCTGCTTCCTGGGAAGGAGAGTGGGAGGGACAAGACAGTGGGGAGGTTGGTGCTGTGCAAATGGATCTACAGAGAGGTCAGGTAAGAACCCCACTGTCCCACCCTGCTGTCTGCTACTGTTGCCGCACAGAACATTACAATCACTTAAATGAGGGAGAACTTACCAAAGAACTATTTACAGTATTGTCAGTTGTACAGGCTGCAAAATAGCCTTCAGCATCTGCAAACTAAACATTTAAAATTCAGCTGAGACATTACAATGAATGTGTAGAGTAAAAACAACACATTCCACACTGAAGTTAAAAAAAAGAAAGGTGAAGGACCCCTGGACGGTTAAGTCCAGTCAAAGGAGACTATGGGGTTGTGGCGCTCATCCTGCTTTCAGGCTGAGGAAGCCGGCGTTTGTCCACAGACAGCTTTCCGGGTCAGGTGGCCAGCATGACTAAACTACTTCTGGTGCAACGGGACACAGTGATGGAAACCAGAGCGCATGGAAACATTGTTTACCTTCTCGCCGCAGCAGTACCTATTTATCTACTTGCACTGGCGTGCTTTTGAACTGCTAGGTTTGGCAGGAGCTGGGACAGAGCAACGGGAGCTCACACTGATGACACTGTCGTCAATAACTTCAGGTGAGATGGGACTCAGGAAGACTAGCCCACTGGTGAAGAAAAAACAGATCCATCTCCATTCTTGCCCCTTGGCTTGCTGCTAGGCTAGTTTCAAGCTGCTGCAGCTTCAAAGCCAAGTCTATTCTGGCATGAAGCCTATTCCAAGAAAGGGCCAGAGAAACACGTTAGTTCTACAAAGCCAGTGTGATAGAGTTCTCTTGATTAAATGGACTGCCAACCACCAGCTGTATGATTTCCCCAGATAGCCTATTTTCTGGAATACGCTTAATACCAGCCAAACTTACGATCAGTCGAAAACAAATAAAAAAAATTCATTTGATTATCCAGGAATTAGTTGGCAGCCTGAATTAACTTTAGTCCAGCAACTATACAAAATAACTAGTTTTATGAAACATTAAAGTTTCTTGTTTGAACAGTTCCTCTTCAAACAACTTAAGAGCTAACTATAAGTAGTCAAACTTTCACAAGATCACTCTGCAATCTCAGACCTTATAAGTAATATTTGGGAACCACAAGCCAGAACTGAGGAAGAGGGCTTTTGAAGTCCTTGTTTACCTAAAACTTTCACACTGTACCCTTTACTATTCTTTCCATCAGCCCTCAAAGTGGAGGGGAATAGGAAAACAACACAGCATCTATCATTTTCCTGGGCTCCCAGCTTTCCTGTCCAATCCAAAATGTTAAAAACAGGAGGAGGAAGGTGATTTCCCCATCTTCAAAACCTTTCCCATCTTCAAAAGCTTATGGTTAGCAGAGAGCTTGAGTCCTGCTTTGGACAACATGCTATATCAAACCATTAGCTCAGAGTGGCAGTAAAAGTGAACAGGGAGGAGGGCATAATCTCTGCTCTGGAAGATGGCATGCTTGTGTGGTCATGATAAGCCATAGTTTGGGTTACTGTGTGTTGTGCCAACCCGGTCAATGTGTGGGATCTCAACTATTCCATCAGAGATCAAAGGATTTGCAGTGTTATTGCTATGGGTTTCCACATTCATGTGCTGTGTTGTTCTCTGTTCATCAAGAAAGCACTCTTCAGCCAAGGTAGAAATGCTTCCAGCTCACTAGTAGAGTCTAAGGGTGATGAATTGGCTATGTCTTGTTGAGAAACATGGATTAGCTAACCAATTCCCAGCTTTTTAAATACAATTTGGAAAGCATGAAAAATGGGTCTGATAAAGAATTCATTCACCACCACCACTGCCACTGTCTTTTATCAAAAGAGAAAACTCTGCTGAATCTTTGTAGACCAGTTCAAGAGACATAGATCTCAAAAAACCCCAAAAACATTTACTGACATCTTTTTAAATTGGCTAATAAAAACATTTCAAAACTGGCAGAACATAGCAAAAAATATAACCCACGTGTCCAAATACTGATTCTAGGCACATCTTAAATTTTATATCATTTATTCCATTTCAATTCCACTAAGAAGCATTACTGATGCAATTACTGCTTCTGTTTATGCAATGATTCACTTTGAAATGTTAGACTAATGAAAGCATTATTTTGCTCACTGAACATCTGGGGGTTTAGCTTATGCTAGTTTATGCAGGATTCCCTCTCCAACATAAGCTTTGATTTTGTGTAATTTACAGAAGCCAAAGTGATGGCAAAATTATTAAATGGAAAATAGGCACTTACAAAAGCCGCATGTTTGCCGCGAAGGCCACGTGTGCACTGCTGCCTCCAAGGTTTCCAAACAATAAATCCCAAGAGGTAAAGAACAAACATGGATGTTTTTGCAAATGTACTGAAGAACGGCTTATTGTACACAGTGAAAACATACTGCAAAGGGAAGGAAAAGAAAGATGGTTAAATGAAAGGCATGTCATATGTCCAGAATAGTCTTACTGATCAACTCTTTGGTACTATTTCAAATTTCTTGACCGTCACAGACCATGGGAGGGCTACCGTATGGTCCTCTGGATGTTGCTGGACTAGTTCCCATCCACTATGAACATTAGCCATGCTGGCTGTGGATGATTGAAGTGGAGTCCGACAACATCTGGAAGTCCACCAGTTAGCCCCCTGCGGTGGACAGACATACGAAGAGCAGGGGTGTAGTTCAAGCAAGAAAAAGCTACATATCCTGGAAAAGGAAGAGAAGAGATGCAGTGTTCCTGGGTGTGTATCTCAGGATTACCCACTACACCACCAGCCAAGAGAGCCAACAAGTGGGGGTGGGAAGCTGTTCTGGCACATGGCAGTATGGTGTTCTGGTATGAGGCTTCTGGCCCCCTGCAACTTTTACCTGCTGTGGGTTAGATTCAAGACCTGAGAAGATGGCATTCCAATGGCTACCTATGTTAGATAGAAAGCAAAAATGGTATAAAAAGCTGAGGTGGAATCTTCTGCAGGGCAGCTGATGTCAAGAGCATCAACTCCTGGGAAGGGAGGAAGTACAGAGGGACATAAGAGAAGTGGGTTGTCCTGCGCAGGAATGGCAGCTTGCAACCTACCTGACTGCATCAGAGGCTAAATGAGAGACAGACTTTGCAATACTATCCTGCTCCCAAAATCTGAAATACAGATTACACAGAAAAGCTACAAAACATTTGTAGTTGTTCCCCTCACCTAGGGAGGGAAGACCACAGTCCTTTGAAAACAGGAGGAACTCACAAGCTGCTTGGAGGTCAACTACTCTGGCTAGAAATTTATTTAAAATATTTACAAACACACCCCATCACAGCTTGAAATGCTCCCAAAGTAACTTAAGAAAATCAGCAGTAAAACACGCTCCTACCCTTAGGCTTACAATTTGAAAGTCAGGACACAAAGGGGATATGGGAGGCACCAAAATGAGGATGGGAACAGTTCAGGTAGCCTAATGAACAGCTAAGTAGGCTAAAAGGCAGCTATTTGCTCAGTAGGTGTGATGGAATCGCCTCTTTCCCTCCACTCTGCAGCTGATGAAGATAACAAATTTATACTGGTCTATTCAGAAGTAAACCTCACAGGATTGATGGGGTTTTAACTACATATGTAGGTTTCCTCCTATATACGTGGGAATTGAAAGTAACTCCTTTCCGACTCAGCACAACCCTACCAATGTGTTCTGCTGTCAGCGGCTGATGAAACTAAAATCAGTTTTCACCTACGGGCAGCCATTCCATCAGGCTGCAGAGAAAAGGGAGAGAAGCCTGGCGATGCGCTCTTCAAACCACACAATCAGGGAGGGAAGCAAAGCAAAGAAAACACACCAGTTTTATTTTCATCAAATGATTAACATCCCTTCCAACTGTTCTGAAACTACATAGACACATAGACCAACCATTTTTAAAAGCCAGTGAAAATAAGGATTCAACAAAGCATGAAGGAAGGAACTCTGATGGAAAGAAAAATTGGCCTGTAGCGGGCTACACAAAATGAAGACAGGAAGCAAACATGGCCCCTGAGTCACAGGCTGCCCACCCTGGTTTTAGGGAATTGACTCTCTGACTTAGACAATTCTGGGCTTAAACTACCACACACAGCTCAGTGGGGGACCCTGAGCCTCTCACTTCTCTCTCAACCTAAACTATATCGTAAGGTGGGTGTAAAGATAAAAATGAGACAATCCCATGTATGCTGCCCTAGTCTGCTAGAGGAGTATCCATTTTCACTTTATTGTAACGGATACAGACATCCTAAGGATGTCCCCATAAACTTTGCTAAGCCCACCTTCAGAGATTTAGCATATAGAGAGAACTGCTACCCTAAGGCAGCAATTTCTGTATCCAATCAAAAGGATCTATGAATGTCTTCATCTTTACACTGTCACCTATTCTAACATTTTCATTCAGCTTCATATTATTATAGGAATCCCTGAAAGCTACAATTCTTCTCCCAGTTTAGGAATTCCTGCCCCAAAAATTGGGGCCCCAGCATATCTATGGAAGACTGTGTTTTGTTAAGAGTTTGCTGTTTAAAAGTCATACTTATAGGGGATTTGGAATTATGAAACAGAACTGGCAAGATTAATTGAAGTTAATTATAATTCGTGACAGCATAAATGCTGGGAAAGGCTTCAGGCAGGACCAGAAATGTAGCTAGTCAGGTATGAAAAGCTGCTCACCAAGAACCAGTCAACCTGCTTCTAGCAAGCAAGTACTAAGATCACTGTACAAAGTTAATGGAGTGAGTGTTAATTGCTCTCCCTTGAGCATGCTGTCCTACTACATTAAGGTGAATACAGTCTGACATCACAAAGGGTTTGTCCACACTTATCTTTTGCCCCGCACTTTCTAGCCACAAGCCTGCGCTTTCCCGGTTCGTGTTCGAAAGTTTTATCTTTTTGTCCTGCCACTTTCCCCAGGAATAGCAGATCTTTACCCCTGAATCGGAGCAAACAGCAATTTGAATTTTCCACAGATTGCTGTTTGCTCTGATTCAGCAATAAAGAGCAGGTTTTCTCAAGTAAAACATCCCGGAGCTGTGCCTAGAAATGCAGAGCAAAGGTAAAGAGGGGTGGATGAGAGCCCAAGACACACTTACCGAAGTGAGTTCAGAAGAAGCAACCCATATCACATCAACAAGGAGAAGAATGACAATTCCAAGAGCCATGCGCCTACGCTGACTGGGAGAACTGCTCTGTGGGTTCATCCGGTTCATGATAAAAATCCACACCATTTGTAATCTATGGCAGCAATAAATAAATAAATAAATACTTTTTAAAACTATGTGGGCAACAGGCTTTGTGCTCCAGATCTGGATGGAACACAAACTCAAATAATAAGACACTGCTAAAATGTCAACTAATAACCAATCCACAGGAACGAAACAGGAAGCAGTTTATTACAACTGACCTATTACTCTTTCAGCTAATGTTTCTGTTAAAAACGTGGTCAATCCATGGGAATGTTGTTTTGCCATTGGAGTTGGGCCCTGGTCCCAGAGTGTTTTTTAAAAGAAACCATAAAAAGGAAAGATTCAGGCACCACTCCCTATCAGCTGATTTCAGTTTTCACTATTGATGGTGTGGGGCACTTGGAAGAAAGACATAGGGCAGGTAAGCATGGGAGCAGGTGTTTCTTTAGCAGAAAAAGAGAGGGCTACTTGTGCCCTTGTAAGTATACTAGGATTACAGCCAATAGCAAAACAATGGAATCACTGACGGAAGTGGGCTTTTGAAGTCACATTTATAAACTAAACTGTTACAATACACTGGGCTGGCTTTGTTCTTGGCTGCAGCTCCTGTTTAGCAAGGAAACAGCTTAACCACAAGCACTGGTTTGGACATGCTAAGTCATACCTTGACCTAGCTCAGCACAATGAGAGAATAAAAAAGAGCAGGCAGGGACAAAATGACTACAAACCATAATCTGGCTTACTGTGTCATGTGAATGAGGTCACAAAGTGGGATTTGTCAACTAGCTGACAAAATAAGCATTTAAATAATAAATCTGCTAGTTGTAATTCCTAGCCGCCGCCCCCCCCCCCAAAAAAAAAACAACCACCATTGGAGCCAGCACCTATGTTTGTGTCACAACTATCTTGGGTTTTGTTTGACAGAAGAAATGGAATCAATCCGTGTTTGCTTTATTATACAGTCAAACCTCATTCTGTGTCTGCCTCCACTTGTGTCTGCTTCAGTGAACTTCCGTGGCAAACCCAGAAGGAATGGGCTACTTCCGGGTTCGCCGCTTGCGCATGCGCAGATGCAGCACTTCGACGTGCATCATTTTCGGCTTGCGGATGGGTCTCCGGAACGGATCTTGTCCGCAAAATAAGGTTTGACTGCATTGATAACAATGTGTTTGGATAAGGATGCTAAGTATCACCAGCTATACATGGGACAATTTCCATACCTGCTCAGTAACCTTTTAAAGTTAAAATAATAGCTGGACTCTGACAAGTTTCATGGCATCATGTTAAGGTGAAGGCTGCCTCCTGGAAAAAAACAGAGAAATAAAGGGTATCAAGGGCTATAAAGAGACTACGCTTTCTTAACTTTGCCACCAGGCTTTATGTTTGCCATTTGAGCTAATGCACACACCTGTTCCACAATCAAAGTATTCCCCACATCCTTCACTTAAGAAAGTCAGCAGTGTGTGTAGAAGGCTGGCTCTGTGTAAAACAAGCGTGAAAGTCAAAACAAAACAAAGCATACCCAACACAAATAACCTGTCATAATACAGCAGCCGCAGCTCAGTAAAGGGCAGCAGAAATGAAGCATAGATGGAGTGTAAATTCCTGGTTCAGGCAGAAATGGAGAGCAGAAGCTTTTTAACAACAATGACATCAGAGTGCAACATGTCAAGCCCACAAACCATGCTGGACAGAGACAGCAAGACAGAGCGCTATCAAAGTATTATATCTTTAATACTTTAATTTTTTTTACAGATGTTTGCCAAGACAGACACAGCTTTTTAAAAATAATAATCATGAGATAAGTATAACCACAACATAGGAGAACCTCAAAATAATTTTCCGATAATGAATAAAATATACCTTGTGTGAAACATAGCGTAGTGTAGTAATGTACCTATATAAAAACTGAATCAAAGGACTAAAGGAAACTATAAAACTGAGTTTCAGGTCTCATCATTTTAGAGGGGTGGGAGCCACAGGTTTTAATGCACGTTTTTCCTTTTTTTTAATGTAGACAACTATTGCATGGTGAAAACACATTCTTAAAAACAGTCATGGCATGATAATATATTTCTCACCTCTTGAACTGACAGACATATCTCAAGGATCATATTTTTTTATCTATGGGTTTGTGATGTTTCTGGGGAAAAAACAAAAGAAAAACCAATCCTTAGCAACTGTGCTGCTTAGTAATGCTTTATAAGATGTTGACCTGTTAAGTATTTCACCCCTTTCATTTCAGGATTAGATTATCCAGGATGTATTAATACACAGTATGTTCTGTATGGCAGAATACTGGACACACTTGAGCTTGCAAGTGTCTTTTGCTCACCGCTGAAATAAAAAATGACTTCAACCAGAGTCCTATGACATGCCACTTTATTTTCATATCCTTTTTTCCTTTTACTGCACTAGTAGTTTCATTGCGTTATAATAAAACCCTGTTCAAAGAAATGCATATTTACCATTTATAAAGTAAAATAATAAAAACACAGCAAATTAGTAACTATTTGTTATGAATCATGCCAATTTTTGTAAATCAACACTCATAAAAACATTCTGGTAACATGTCCGAGCACATCTAATTGCATAGGTTTTAACTCCATTCTGTACGTTCACTTTCAACAAATTTGAATCCATATCTTAACATCTATTCCTAATTTAATGAAACATGAAATATTGATAAAGTTGGTCAACAACCTTGAAAAGCTGACTCATTTTTGGCAGTAATCCTTGTTCATAATGCCTTGGTGACCTCACAGAGAGATAATGTACACAATCACGGCACCACCATAGCAACTGGTTGAACAATTCTGCAGCCTTCTATACTTGCAAGACTTAAAGAAACCTTTGCTACTGAAAAATGACGAGGTAGTTAACTACATATTGGTCCATAAGGATTTATTTGTTCCACCTATCGTCCACTGAAAGTTCAACAATAAAGAAGGCACTATTTTGTCTTTTAAGGACCAAGGTAAATAAATTCATTCTGTGCAAAGATATGAATTTGAAATATCTTTCAAATATTTCATATTATATGAACCTAACAGCATAATTCTATACATGTCTACTCGGAACTGAGTTCAGTGGTGCTTACTACCAGGTAAGCAAGTAGAGGATTGCAGTCTAAGTGTTCAGCCAGTAGGGATATTTTTCATCACCAGTTCTGAGTGTCTGACTTGTAAACTGGCAGTGTAAACTGCATCTATAACTGACTATCTTTCTAATTAAAAGAGATACAGATGGAGAGTTTCATTGCAGCAACATTGAAATGTTATTATAACGATTTAAAAGGAATTGTTCTCTTTCCCAAAGCCTCAAGCTTCAGTGCTAAAACCATGCTATATCTGCCCAAATTACATTAATGAAAGTGTTATGCTGAATATTAAAAATGTAACGTGCTCAGACAATATGAACTGATTTTGTAAATCTCTATTGTTTCATTCTTACCTGGATATCTTACTATCGTGGCATCAAAGTGTTCTCTGTAACACTACTGGTATAACTAGTTGTCAAATGTCTAAATAAGTAAGAAGACTTGGCATTAGTTCTGAAGTTCTTAGCATTCAAATTAACGTCAATCACATTTTAGTCTCTCTTTTTTAATCATTACACAACCATGCTTTTACAATTATGATACTTACTTTGTGGTTAAATAAAATCCATTCTTTATGGATCTTAATAATACAGTGGTGCCCCACAAGACGAACGCCTCACAAGACGGAAAACCTGCTAGACGAAAGGGTTTTCCGTTTTGGAGGCGCTTCGCAAAACGAATTTCCCTATGGGCTTCCTTTGCAAGACAAAAGCCCATAGGGAAATCTCCGGGACAGCGGGGAAGCGCAGCGCGTCTTCCCCACTGTCCTTGGACCTCCTCCGAAGGCTGGGGGTGGGGCGGAAAGCCCTTCTCCCCGCGCCAGCCTTCGGATGGCTGTCCTGAAGACTTGCGGTGGGAGGAGGGTTTTCCTTCCCACCGCCAACATTCAGAATGCTGTTCTGAATGTTGGCGGTGGGGAGGAAAAACCCTCCTCCCACCGCAAGCCCCGGGAACAGAGGAGAAGCGCTGCGCCCCTTCCCCTCTGTTCCCGTACCTGTCCTGAAGGCTTGCGGTGGGGAGAAAAGCCCTTCTCCGCACCGCCAGCCTGGCAAGCGGTTTCCATAGGAACGCATTAATTGATTTTCAATGCATTCCTATGGGAAACCGTGCTTCGCAAGACGAAAAACTCGCAAGAAGAAAAAACTTGCGGAACGAATTAATTTCGTCTTGCGAGGCACCACTGTATTGCTTTTATTGCTTTGCTTGTTTATTAAGTGAAGGAGCTAAGAAACCCATTGCTCTCATCTCTTGCAACCCTGCATCTACTTTTAGAAGGTTAAAGATGTTCAAGATCCCAGTAGTGTCGCTAATGGCAGTGACTGAGATACTAAGTGTGAGCAAGTTCTGCAACTACCATCATACTGTTCTACTGCAACACCATATTTTTCCCAGAGCTATGACAGAGCATAACAAAAAGGAAAACAAGCAATTGGCTACCATTGTGGTGGGGACTAAACTTGTTTTGCTCTTCTGGACACTCTAGCCAGTAAGGGATCAAGCCTCATATATCTGCATAGCCCCATATTCAGCTCTGGATACTGAGTATGGTAGCATGTTAGGAAATGGCTCATCCATAAATAAACATCCAGTTTTCTTTGAATGGGAAATAATACCATATACACTTTGAACTAGAGAGGAATTCTAAATTTTGTTTAATTCAGTATCAAAATTACTAGAGTTTGATGCTATTTTTTTCAGATTGGAAATGTTTACTAACTAGGACACTGCCACTAAGAGCCACTTCCAAATGCTGTACTGAAACAAACTTTGCCCCTGTGTTTGCCTAAATCACATGTACTTCAGATCCATCAATAACAAATAAAACGTGTTACTCCAATAAAGAAAAGCTGATGCCTGCCAAGGAAACAGACAGCTGCAAGTCAATGTTGATATTCAACAACTGTTTATACTTTTAAGATACAAAGCACCTATATGCATAAAAATATTAGTTTGCATTCAGTGATGAATGCTGAAATTATACAAAAACCACCTCCTGAAGCCATACACCTGATTCAGCACACAGGATAATGTGCAGCTTCTTTCCAACATGGAGTCATGTACATCCCATATTCCATTATAGCCCTATTTACACATTCACAAGAAAGTAAGTGAGCTTAAATTAGGAGAGGGACAGAGGCATACATATTAAGATTCACCCTCAACATCTGCTTGCACCAGATCCATTTCAGACCTTCACACACGAAGGAGGAAAGGCTATAAGCCCAACTGTGGTCCATTCTACTATAAGATAGTTGCTTACGTTCATATATTCCATTTGGGTGTCTATATATTGGCATACATTTTCTGTGCAAGTTAAGCCAGGTTCTTCTTATTGCTGATACAGCACTGTCAAGTTATATGATATATGCATTTACTGAGTAACAAATATACCGTAGCCATGCTGGCCCATAAGAAAAACAACTGCAGAATCCAAAGTTGGGCAATACTTTTACTAGGACCAAGCAAAATGTCACAAAACAATGATCACAATTTTGGGGCATTTTGGTACTGTGCCACTGTAGGTTTTGAAGTAGATTTACTGAGTTACAGAGGCATAAAAAACAGACCCCTGCCTCTAAATAACTTTGGAAGTTGTCTCACACCTGAAAGTGGTTCTACAGAATTTCAGAAGGGGGGGGGGTCTTTCCAAGCCCTACCTGGAACAGGGGGAGAATGAACCTGCAAAGCTCTACCACATACACTACATACAACTCTTCCCCAAACAAAAATTAGGGGGGAAACAGCACAACACAAGAACAGCCCTGCTGGTTCAGCCGGAAGGCCAGACTAGCTCAGCACCCTGTTCCTGCGCACCAGCCAACCTTTGGGAAAAGCTGACAAACAAGACAGGAAGGCAATACTTTGGTGGTGGTGCTTCCCAGGTGCTGTGTCATTCAGAAGCATATTATCTCTGAACTTGGGAATGTGTCCAAGTAGAAGCCATAAAGACCAACAGCCCACGACAGGTCAGTCCTTAGCCGACCTGTGTAACCCCATTTTCAAACCACCTAGAACTAGAGGCAGTCCAGTGGCAGGGAATTCCACAGATTTCACTACAGGGAAGGAGAGGAAAGAGCTGGGGGTGGGGTGGGGGATCCTACCTCTTCCTGTACTGGATGAAAAGAGAGAGAAAGTGGGACAGGGGAAGGCAGGATTTTTCACTTCAGAGAAAGGAGAGGGCATTTAACCCACTGACCGAGAGGAGAGGAGTGGTCGGGAAGCTGAGCCGGGGGAGAAATAGCGTCGCTCCTCCCGCCCACGCAGGCTCCGCGGCCAAGAAGGAAGTACAGCCGGAGGATTTTTAAACACACACACAAACATACAGACGCCAACCCCGGTTGCTCCCTGACCCCCTGGAAGTGAGTGGGTGCGGCGGGACAGCAGCAGATTGTCCTCGCCCCCGACCACACACGCAGCGGACTGGGTGTGCGTGTGCAGCCCCTTTTGCAACGCTACTTAAAGGGGGAAATAAAAGTGCACTTGGGCACCGCTAAGGACGGGTCTGCTTCCCTTCTGCCCGCCGGGGAGCCGCCGCACCGAAAAGGGAGAGACGGGGTCCTCGCTGGCTGGCTGGCTGGCGGGGCGCTTTGACAGGGAGCTGCTGGGAGAGGCGCCAGCGTCCCCGTCGAAGCCGTTCCCACCCGCCTCTTCGGGGCTCCCCTCCCGCGCTCCTGCCATGCCCAGCCCGGAGAAGCCCGAGTTTTGCGGAAAGAGGGAGAGAAGGAAGGAGGGAGTACCTGTGTGCGTGCCGGACCCTCGCGCCACCGCAGCCCCTCTCCGCCAAAGATGGTGGCAAGCGCCGCCCGCTCCGCTCCCACAGCTGACTCGGCTCAAGAGCCCGCTCGCCTGGGCCGGAGTGAGTCGACCGCCGAAAGGAGACACCCCTTCATCGATTCGCTCGGGGTTCCGCTCGCCGGCCTAAACCCTCTGCTGCCGCCTCTCTCTCTTTCTCACTATCTCGCGCTCGCTCGCTCGCTTCCTCCCTCCTCTCCCCCGACCCATCTGCATCACGCCCGCGGAGAGTAATAATAGGAGAGTAGTATTAAGAGAGCTTGAGGAAGGCGGGTGGGAAATGGGAGAGGGCTGTAGTAAGAAGAAAAGGGGGAGGGGGAGTAGCAAAGGAAATGTGGTTTCTGCCTTTGGAGCAAATTCTAAACTTAGCTGGAGGGGTTATGATTGACTTCGATTTGATGGGAGGTGGGGGGAGTTTAAGGCTGCAGCTTTAAGGAGGCAGATCTCCCTAAATTTAGTAAGTGGCACTATGATATAGCTAATATTTGTATGGGGTGTTAGGGGAGGGTGGTACCTCTGGTGGGGCACTCGTCCTGCTCCTTCTGGGGTAGTTTGCCCATCTTTGGTTCCCACCCTGCACTCAGCTCTCACCCTCGGCTCCCAGTTACAGGTAGGAAGCCGCATTGGTCTGCTGTAGTCGAAACAAAATAATATAAATAAAAAAGTGTGCGTGCACACAAAAGCTCATACCAATAACTAACTTAGTTGGTCTCTAAGGTGCTACTGGAAGGAATTGTTTTGTTTTGTTTTGTTTTGTTTCGGCCTTGGCTCCCAGAAGTTGTCAGCATGTGAGAGTGGCCACATCCCATGAACAGCTTTGCCTGGCCTTCTGAACCAGGTGAGGGTAGCTGAGGGGTTTCAAACCCTCTGTGAGTTGGAGACTTTCCCTGCATGTAAAGACAAGCTCTGGCAGATTGAGCGGATGAGACCAATAGTGGGTCCAAAGGTCAAGAAAGTGGTTTCTGCATGTGCTGTAGAGGGAAGTGAGGGACAGATGGGAGCCCCATGTCAGAGAATGGAAACTCTTATCCTAAACCTCTGCTGCCTTGCGGCTGTACTCATTAATGAGAAAGGCTTTGGGAGTAACCCCAGGGAAAAATCCATATCCGCTGCCTTGTGGGACATCTTTGGGAGAAGAAAAGGCTAAGGAGTAAGCCCTACAGAAATCCAGAGTGGAGTCCCTAAGATGGTTGGATGGTGCCTTGTATGCCTCCTTCCTGCAACTCCTGCAGCCCAGCTGGTGCCAAATGTATTGCTGCTTTGGACTACATCAGCAAGGCCGAGAGTGGGGTCTTGTCATCTGGGCAGCCCAGGATATCCATAGCACCACTGCTTAAGCTTGTGCCCTGAGGAGGTAACCTCCATGCTGCTAACACAGCGGTTTGACTTCACCCCAGGAGGAGCACTCCATTGTCTCTTGAAACAGCCAGGTGCCAACAACAACATTTTGCTTAATAAGGAAGGTGCGACATAGTGTAAAATGACAGGTTATACTGGTTTTCCTGTTTGGGAGATCAGCTGATAGAGGTGTCATTAAGAAACAAAGAGAGCAGAGTATTGGGCCATAAAGAAAGATTAATAATGCAAATATTGCCCTTCCTCTGCCACTCAGTAGTGGACATGGACAGAAGCATTGGGAGGGTGAGGTTGTCATGGTTACAAGGGACATGATACCACTACAGGAAAAAGTACCCCTTTGCAGTGTGTGTGTGTTTTTAAAATGGAGGCTGCCGGGAAGACCATGAGTGATGGTGTAAATGGAAAGGGAAGCTGCATCTGGCAAGGGGTTCTGAGAACAAGAAGTAGGGAGTGGACAGAACTCAATGCAGGCTGGTAGGGAGAGTCTGTACCCAGACACTGGGTGTGGTGTAGTGGTTAAGAGCGATAGACTCGCAATCTGGGGAACCGGGTTCGTGGCTCCGCTCCTCCACATGCAGCTGCTGGGTGACCTTGGGCTAGTCACACTTTGAAGTCTCTCAGCCTCACTCACCTCACAGAGTGTTTGTTGTGGGGGAGGAAGGGAAAGGAGAATGTTAGCCGCTTTGAGAGTCTTCTGGGTAGTGATAAAGCGGGATATCAAATCCAAACTCTTCTTTGGACCCAAGCTTGCTGAAGCTATGGGAAAAGCAACAAGAGACACTCTTGGGGTGTCATACTATGCACCCCTTCAGCCAAGATCCTGGTTGACACTACAGTCACTGTTGTGCCTCATTTTTTTCCAAAGGAAACACAAACCCTGGTTAAGTGTCAAAACACTTGGAATCTCGCTCTGCCCAACAGAGATTGGAGTGGCTAGTAACAATATGTTTTGAATAGCAATTTCAGTTGAACCGTAGGATTTCTGAGTTAGAAATAACTCTAATTTGAGTAGGAGGAAAACCTCTTGTCAGTAGTCCAATCCCTTTGACGCAATATCACAGAAACAGTCTGACAAGCACAGAACGGAGTGGAACTATCACTGCTTGTGATCTGGACACCTTACCTCACCTGGGCTGCAAATCCCTCTGTATGTCATTTGTTCTACTTTTCCAAAGTTGCACAATTCTCCTTATGAGTAAAGACTATGGCAGAATAGTAGTTGAGTGGTTCCTCCTGCTCTCCGTCACTTGTTAATACTTCCCCATCTTCCCCAAAGAGTAGACCTACATTTTGTTCCGGACATAATTAAAGAAGGTTTTTAAATTGTTTTTCATTTTCCTTGCAAGTCAAAGGTCATTATGGGATTTAGTCTTCTTGGCACTGTCATTACAGGTTCAGAATACTTTTAAATTCATCCTTGGTTATGTCCCTTCTTTCATCTCGTATACATTTCAATTTTTGACTGAGTGGTACTGAATTGTGCATACACATCATAGGATCAGACTGCAAATAATATGTTTTCTATTTAGTTATTTTTTTTTTATAATAATTTTTATTACATTTTTCCAAATTACAGATGAGAAAAGACAGAATAAAAGAAAAGAAAAGAAAAAAGAACAAAAAGTCACGTCCATTTCAATAACTTATTTCAAATTTCCATTGGACTTCCCCACATCTCCCGCATAATGCATTCTTGATAATAAAGTCATCAGCAAATTATACCCTTATTTCGTGTATTTCTTTATATTTTCAATTGCAATTTAAGTTTAAATCTCTTGTTCTCCGTTTACTCTAAAAATATAACCTGATATCATTTTAACCCATTTAAACTTTGGTTCTTTCACGAATGTTAACAATTTCATAAATAATTAAACTTCATTGCTGGGGCTAACGTTCTAAATCATACGACATCTTATGTTTCATACAACTTGTAATACTTTTGCAAATAGTCTTTGAATTTTTTCCAATCCTCCTCCATTGCCTCTTCTCCCAGGTCCCGGATTCTTGCAGTCATCTCAGCCAGTTCCATGTAGTTCATCAGTTGCGTCTGCCACTCCTCCAGTGTGGGCAAATCTTGGGTCTTCCAATACTTGGCGATAAGAATTCTTGCTGCAGTTGTAGCATACATAAAAAAAGTTCTATCCTTTTTTAACACCTTCTGGCCGACAATGCCCAGAAGGAAGGCCTCTGGTTTCTTGGGAAAGGTGTACTTAAACACCTTCTTTAACTCATTATAGATCATTTCCCAAAAGGCCTTCAATCTTGGGCACGTCCACCAGAGGTGAAAGAATGTCCCTTCAGCCTCCTTACATTTCCAACATTTATTATCAGACAAATGGTATATCTTAGCGAGTTTGACTGGGGTCATGTACCACCTGTATACCATTTTCATAATGTTTTCTTTCAAGGCATTACATGCCGTAAACTTCATACCGGTGGTCCATAACTTTTCCCAGTCTTCTGACATGATATTGTAACCAATGTCTTGAGCCCATTTTATCATGGCTGATTTAACTGTTTCATCCTGAGTGTTCCATTTAAGCAGCAAGTTGTACATTCTCGATATTACCTTGGTCTTTGGTTCTAGCAACTCTGTCTCAAGTTTCGATTTTTCCACCTGGAATCCTATTTTTTTGTCTTGCTTAAAAACCTCATTAATTTGGGCATAATGTAGCCAATTTTGCACCTTATCCTTTAATTTTTCAAAGCTCTGCAACCTCCAATTACCTCCAATGTTTTCTATTATTTCCCAATATTTCGGCCAATATGCCTCCATATTGGATGTTTTCCGAGCTTTGGCCTCTATTGGTGAAATCCACCTCGGAGTTTTGCTTTCCAATAAGTCTTTGTATTTTTTCCAGACCATAAATATTGCTTTTCTGACAATATGGTTTTTAAACATTCCATGTGTTTTCCCCTTGTCATACCACAAATACGCATGCCAACCTAACGAATTGTTAAAGCCTTCCAGATCTAGGACATCAGTGTTTTCCAATAAAATCCAATCTTTCATCCAGCAGAAGGCCGCAGCTTCATAGTATAACCTTAAGTCCGGCAGGGCAAACCCCCCTCTCTCCTTTGCATCAGTTAATATTTTAAACTTTATTCGGGGCTTTTTGCCCTGCCAGACAAATTTAGAAATATCCTTCTGCCACTTTCCAAAACAATCCACTCTGTCCACGATCTGCAAAGCCTGAAACAAAAACAACATTTTTGGCAAAACGTTCATTTTTATAGCTGCAATTCGGCCTAACAAGGATAGTTTCAATCTTGACCAGATTTCTAGATCTTTTTTAACTTCTGACCAACATTTTTCATAATTGTCTTTAAATAAATTCAAGTTCTTGGAGGACAGATTAACCCCCAGGTATTTCACTTTTTTAACAATGTTTAGTTCTGTTTCTCTCTGAAACCCCTCTGTTTCAGTAACCGTCAAGTTTTTCCCTAACACCTTAGTTTTTTGTTTATTCAGCTTAAAACCCGCCACCCGACCAAATTTCTGAATCAATTCCAAAACTCTTTTTGTGCTAGATTCTGGCTCCTGTAATGTTAAAACTAAGTCATCTGCAAATGCTTTCAGTTTATATTGTTTCGCTCCGACCCGTATTCCTTGTACTTGCCGATCCTCCCTTATCATTTTCAGCAAAACCTCCAGGACTGAAATAAACAACAGAGGGGATAGGGGGCACCCCTGGCGTGTTCCTTTTTCAATATGAAGTTCTTCTGTCACCACATTGTTCACTATCAACTTAGCTTTTTGTTCAGAATAGATTGCCTCTATTCCATTCTCAAACCCCCTTCCCACTCCCATCCCTTCCAAGTTTTTCTTCATAAATTTCCAAGAAATGTTGTCAAAGGCCTTCTCCGCGTCAATAAAGATTAACACCGCTTTGGTGTTAATATTTGTTTGTAAAAGTTCCAAAATATCGATAATGTTCCTGGTATTATCATACAAATGTCTACCTGGGAGAAAGCCTGCTTGGTCCTTATGGATTACTTCATTTAATACTTTTTTAAATCTGTTAGCCAAAACATCCGCAAATATTTTGTAATCCACATTTAGGAGTGAGATGGGGCGATAGTTCTTAAGTTGAGTCTTTTCAGTTTCCACTTTAGGTATCAATGTGATGAATGCTTCTTTCCACGTATCTGGTGCCCTCCCTCCCCCCATAATCTGGTTGCAAACCTCCATTAATGGTTGTATTAAATAGTCTTTTAAAGTCCTGTAGTATTTGGAGGTAAGTCCATCGGGGCCCGGAGATTTGCCTAGTTGCATATTCTGAATGGCATCCTCGATTTCCTGTTGTGTTATTTTACAATTCAAGATTGATCTCTTCTCTTGAGATAATTTTGGTAGGCCATTATCTTTCAAGAATTGTTCTATCTCAGTTGTCTCCTCGGGTTCTTGTGTGTACAATTTTTTAAAATATTTCTGGAAACACTTTCTAATTTCTCCCGGTTTCTGAAAGTTTTTCCCTTCAACTTCTAAGTTGGTGACATAGTTTAATTTTTGTCTCTTTTTCAACTGCCAAGCGAGCAGTTTCCCACATTTGTTCGCAGATTCAAAAGATCTTTGTTTCATTTGTTTGATTTTCCATTCCACTTCTTGGTTAATCAATTTCGCATATTGTGACTGGTGAAATTTGATTTCTCTTAAAGTCTCTTTTGATTTTGGATTCACTCTTAATTTTTTCTCTCCATCACTTATCTTCTCCAATATCTTATCTTTTTTACTATTCCAAAGTTTTTTCTTGATTGTATTCTGTTGTATCAGAAACCCTCTCATAACAGCTTTACTTGCGTCCCAGATAATTCTTTTTTCCACCGAGGTATTCAAGTTAATTTCAAAATAGTCCTTTAAAGTTTTTTGGGCCTTCTTTACGATCTCTTGATCTCTTAACAGGTTGTCATTCATTTTCCATCTGAAGGAGTCGGCAGTAGTAAATCTCATTTCCATTTTCAAAGCGTTATGGTCGGAGCAAGTCTTTGGGCAGATTTCTATTTTTGTAGTCTTAGGTGCCAGCCCTCTAGTTGCCCAAATTTGGTCGATTCTTGTCCATGACAGGTGGGCCTCAGAAAAAAAGGTTCCTTCTTTACCTAGGGGGTTTCTCGTCCTCCATAAATCAATTAGGTCCATATTGTCAGTTAGTTCAAAAAAAGTTTTTGGTAGTCTTCCGTCTTTAGTCAAATTCTGATTCTGTGACTTATCCATCAAAGTAGAGACGACCCCATTCATATCTCCCATCATAATGATGTTGGAGTAGTCCAGATAGTCCAGTAATGTCTCATGCAGCTTCTTATAAAATTCTGATTTCCCCTCGTTTGGTGCATAGATTCCTAATATCAAAACTTTTTCTCCTTGGGTCAGAATTTCAATAGCCAGGATTCTTCCTTGTTCATCTTTAAACAAAAATTTTGGTGATAGATTCTCTTTGGCGTAAATCACCACGCCTCTCTTCTTAACTCTATCTGATGAAATAAATTCTTGGCCTAATCTTTTATTTGTTAACACCTTCCTGTGTAACCTGGTCACATGAGTTTCTTGCAAGCAAATTATGTCCAAATTCTCTTTCTTTAATATATGGAAAATCCTTTTGCGTTTTTCTGGGGAATTCGCGCCATTAATGTTCCAACTATAGAGCTGCAGAGACATCCTGTATCAATCTGTTGTTACTCTTGTTGGGTGTCTTCTTTTTTGTCCAGATCCGAGGGTGGTGGCTCTTTTCCTAGCTCTGGTGGTGGCCAAATAGCTACCGCTCCTTTCTGCAAGTCTTCTCCGTGGTCGTGTAGGAACTTCTGGCTATCCTCTTTCGTTTTGATTTTTATCTTCTTTCCTTTGTATTTGAACGAAAGGCCTTGTGGAAACTCCCACCTGTAAGGTATTCCGTTGCCTCTCAAAAGTCCAGTTAGGTCAGTGTAGTTAGATCTTAGATCCAGTAATTGTTTAGGTATGTCCTTGTAGATTTGTGCTCTTCTGTCCTGGATCTCAAGTGCTTTATTGAAATGTAGGTCGAGTAGCTTGTCTCTCTCCTGCTTAGTCCTTAAGATAATCAAACAGTCTCTAGGTCTGTCCTTCCCAGCAGCCCTTCCCAATCTAAATGCAGTTGTTATTTTAAAGTCTATATCTTCGTTTATACCCCAGAATTTAGAGAATTCTTCTGTCAAAAAGCCAGTCAAGTCCTCTTTCTCAATCTCTGGGATAGAGCGTAATCTCAAATTATTTTCCCTGTTTCGCAGTTCCACCAAAGACAGATAGGCCTGCTGGTCGGTAATATGTTTATGGAGTGGCCTTACCTCTCCTTTCAGTTCCTCCACTTCTTTAGTTACTGCTTCTACTTTCTCATTCGCAGCCTCGGCCAATTTTCGATTTTCAGATACAACGTCCTTTAGGTTTCCAATATCTTGTGAATGCTTAGCCACCTGTTCAGAAAGTTTGTTAATTGAAGATGTGGCTAAGTCAATTTTTGCAGTTTGATCATCCACTTTTTTGTTCAAAATTGCAAATTGTTGTAGCATTTCCTCTAGAAGAATGTTGGATCCCCCAGCTGCCATATCTTCACTTGTTAATTGTTCTGATTCTTCAGCTGGGGTTGTTGGCAATGGTACAGCCTGTAGTACCGCAGGGACTGAAGATCTACGGCCCTGGGAAACCAAAGTTGTTTGTACCAATTTGCCTTTCCCTGCTTTCGACGCAGCTCTTGTTTTTGGTTTACCACTCATTCCACACTCATTCCACACCTGTCTTTGGATTCAAGGTCAAGCTGTCAAAAGTTCCATGGGAAAGACAGGCCTCAGAGTGAGTCACCAGACCACAGAGAGACAAAACAAAGTCAGTTCTCAGGAAATTGTAAATCCCAAACTCCACTAGAGGGAGTATTGTTCAGTTCATGAAAGAAGAAACAAAGTTTCAGTCGCCATTAAAGTTCCTACAGTTAGTTAAATTAATGAATGTCTTTAGAGAAGAACTTTTCCTTCTTGCAGAGCCCTCTCAATTTTGCCACAGTAGTTTCTTAAAAGGTGCAAAATACAGTTGCTTAATTGTATCCACCGGTAGTGCCTCTAAGTATCTGTTTCAACTTTGTAAGTGTATCCGCAACACAACTTTTTGCCCGCTGCAAGTCCGGGACTAGGGATTTTCAAGTCTTTAAAGTTTTGAAAGTTTTAGCGGAGAAGAAACCCCAAGTAAAATAGACACAGTCACAGAAAAATAAAGATAACTTGCCTTTCCCTTCAATTTCCGAACTTCTCCAGACGTATGCTGTCTCTCATTTAAAAACCCTTTTGTACTGCTTCCAGCTTGTCAGTTTCTTTGCCTTTGATCATTAAGCACCTCCGGGAGACGGACTTCCTTTTTCTCGTCTCCCGCTTTCAGCCGAATTCACAAATTTGTAATCCAATCTCAAATAAATCCTACTCGCGAGTAGTTACTTTGTAATCCAATGTAAAGGAAGAAAGGTCGGCGCTCATCGGTAACAGCCGCGCGGCTTCACTCCCGCAGAAAGAGCGATGAATCCACAGCACCGCTTCCCCTCCGCGCTTCCGGAGCCCCTTACGGGGTCCCTTCTTCGTTTTGGGGGTCGCTCTCGGTGCCCGCCGGATCCCACGGCCACGAGCTCGCTCTGCTCGTGGTTTAACTTAATGGGTCGTCGCTTCGCCGTAGCGAACAACCCTTTTCTGCGGAGCCCCTCTTTGCTGCGCAAAGAGGACCGCCATTACACGTTTCGCGCCGCCTCCGGAAGTCTGTTTTCTATTTAGTTATTTAATTATTTGGTACATTTATATACCACCTTTTTCTTCCTAGGAGCTCAAGGTGGAATACATGATCCCACTCTTCCTTAAATGCTCTTTCTTCCTGATCTCTTATATTACTGGTTAAACTTTCCATTTCTGCATATTCCATCAATTTTGTCTGCCATTCCTCCTTCATTGGTACTTTTCATTCCCTCCATTTCTGGGCATATGCCATTCGAGCTGCTGTGGTAGCATAAAGAAACAGATTAAAATTTGGATTTTGATTACATTTGTTTTACTTTTAAAAGGCTAAGTTGAGTCATTGAACAATTGCATATGCAAACAACCAAGGTTGGATAACAAGTAAAGAGCAAAGTTAAACACAGAGCATAAAGTCTATGACTCACAGTCCCCTGATCCTTTTCACTAGTTACCCATCTTCCTCAAACTTCTACCAGCTGATTCTCTGAAATTAGAAACGTATGTCATTCTTAGGCTATAATCCTAAATACATTTTATAGGGAGGAAGTTCTGTTGAATTCAGTGACACTTGCATCCGAGTAAACATGCTTAGGATTGCACTGTTATACTCAAAAAGAGAGGAAACTAGAGAATTGTATCCAAGTAGATTATAACTCAGAATAGACACATTGAAATCAATATACTTGCTGTTTACATTCATTGATCTCAGTGAACATACATACTCCACCTCCCTATTGTCCTCATGTGTTCTAATTAATTCATTCCTTTTTTTTCTTTTTTTTTTGCAGAAAACCAACTTTCCCCCTCTGCATACACACAGAGAATCTATTGTTTGGGCTTCCTCTCCAAACCAGGATTGCAAACCAATGTTTGAAGCTGGTTTGCACAATTCAAGTTCGAACAGGAAGCTTAAACTATAAATTGGCAATTTCCATGGAAAAGGGAAAATCGTTTGCTGCAAACCAGGGAGTTTCTATTTGGCAGAGTGAATGAGGGGAGGAAGGGGCGTTCAAAGTCCAAGGCTGCGTCATGTAACACCCATAGTTTGGCACTTTTGTTAACTAACCCTGTCCTCATTCCTCCCTCAGTTCTGGCTTAAGAAACTACATTACTGTGTAGCAACTAACCCTGCTTTTAACAAGTTTAGGATCTGACTGCTGCAGTAAAATGCATATCATCGTTTTTTGGTCTGGAAAAAGAGACACAAAGATTGGGAGGGATGAGGCTGGGAGGCATGCAGACTTCCAATTTAGATGAAGAAGCCAACATTTGCTTCTCTCAGATTTTCCAGATGTTGATCTTGGAGAGATTCTCTTAGTCACCCAACTGCAAGCAGCAGGAATGCTGGCTGGCTGAGATTTGGCTGAACAGAGTTTCTGCCTTAGATAAATGCAAACAGTAGAAATAGTTTAGCTATTGTGCCAGACTTCCATCCTTTCCAGAATGAAGCATTTAAGATGTGGTTCTTAAGGCATCTGGAGGAAATGGGGTCAATGTGATAATAAGTCTGATAGTTTTAAAAGAGCTCTTGTGAAGCAAAGGGATATCACAGGTTTCCGAACTACATTTTTATCTCCTTATTTACGCCTTCTTTTTTTTTTTTTGCACATCGCAATCTCACAAGATGAACTTATGTCAAATCTGCAGCCAAATACATTTTCAATCATTCCATTCTTCTAATTTACTGAAAAGGTAAAACATAATGCAGATGTCCTTGATATATGTATCTATCAGTTTTAAAAGTATGTTATTTCCTTATTATTTGAGCTGCATAGGATAAACTATCACTCATTTCTACAGGTAGAATGAATTGTCTCAATCACAACGCCTCCAGAAGGAGTGAGAATAGTTTCCACAAATAGGGGAGTATTACAGATCCTTTCAATCGAACGCTGTAGAATTTTTATTGGAATAATGGCTCACTCAACACGAGGTAAGTGGAACCTGATTGTGTGTTTTCTGGAGGAGAAATGGGCAACCCTTATTGAGATCTTTGCTTATTTGTGCTGCTTACTCATTGATTTCAAAGTGATTACTCAAACATATTATTAGAATTTACAATTCATTTTTAGTGAGAATCCT
Source organism: Podarcis vaucheri (assembly GCF_965113315.1). Classification (NCBI taxonomy): domain Eukaryota; kingdom Metazoa; phylum Chordata; class Lepidosauria; order Squamata; family Lacertidae; genus Podarcis; species Podarcis vaucheri. Next base: position 98,382,158 of record NC_138759.1, on the reverse strand, counting down.
CTCCCCAAATGTATTACTTCACAAAGTTTATGTATTCCAATACCTATAAAGATGAAAAGATGAGAAACAAATATGAATTAAGATTCCATAACTGACAGGAAGGATGCCAGCCCATTGTTATGGAAACTGAGAAAATACTAATATACATGTACAGTGGTACATCGGGTTACAGACACTTCAGGTTATAGACTCCGCTAACCCAGAAATAGTACCTCGGGTTAAGAACTTTGCTTCAGACTGAGAATAAAAATCATGCACCGGCAGCACGATGACAGCAGTAGGCCCCATTAGCTAAAGTGGTACCTCAAGTTAAGAACAGTTTCAGGTTAATAATGGACCTCCAGAACGAATTAAGTTCTTAACTCGAGGTACCACTGTATTATTGTGAAGTGTGCTTCCGGTTTTAATCTAGATAAAAACTGTGTCCCAAATATCAAAAGTTTTAAAGATGCTGGTGTTTAGCTATTTTTATCTTTTAAAAAAAACACAAAACCAAGAACTAGCTCTCAGAAAGGGCAGATGTGGTTTTCCTGCTATAGATCAAAGGCCAGCAATTGAAATGCCAGCACTTGACAAAGGAAGGCCATCCTTATCGTTTAACATGGAAAGAGTAAAAGTATAAACGGAAATACCAAGCAATAACCATCCTTCCTCCAAACAACAATTGAGCCTTTATCAATGGCTTGTTCAAAATCCATTTTCCCCTAGCAGCAGATCCCCAGATTACATTTTGAAGACCATGCTGTAGTTATTGCTCAGTATTTTATAACAACAGAACTAGTGTAGTGCAGCAGTTACAGTATTGGGACTGGGACCACAAGATCCAAATTTCCACTCTGCCGTGATGCTCATTGGGTGACCCAGTCATACAGTGGTACCTCGGGTTAAGTACTTAATTTGTTCCGGAGGTCCATTCTTAACCTGAAACTGTTCTTAACCTGAAGCACCACTTTAGCTAATGGGGCCTCCCGCTGCTGCCATGCCGCGGCTGTGCAATTTCTGTTCTCATCCTGAAGCAAAGTTCTTAACCCGAGGTACTATTTCTGGGTTAGCGGAGTCTGTAAACTGAAGTGTATGTAACCTGAGGTTACCTGTATTTCCACTGGGATTTGAGATGATAGTATGGGTGGGAGGACTATTGTGTATTCCTCCTTAAAGGAAGGGTGGGATTAAAATGTAGAAAGTTAATAGCAAACAGGTATCAAGGACATTCTGAACTTGATTTTTTGGGAGATTGTGATTGGCCCAAGATCACCCAGTGTTCTTTGTTGATGCATGGGAATTTGAATCTTGGGTCTCCAAGGTTCTACAGCTACATCCTAACTACTACAACATCCTGGTTGTTAGGATAAGACACATTTGAACTATGGATGTTAGTAAATCCAAACAAAACTATAAATACCACAGCTGCTGGTTTGCCTACTGTCTACAAAAAAAAAAAAACATTTTGGGTGATTCCCTCTATCCTCACTCTTGAACTGTGGGCAGAACTAAAGTTTTGGCCAGGTTGCCAAAATCCTTTGAGTAAATGTCAACAAAAGTGTTTTTATTTAGTGTGCATGCTTGAATTCTGCAACTTGTACACATGCACTAAGGATACTGATCTCAACCACAATTTGCTGGTACGAGACATCACAAAGTGTGTGTGTCTCCTCCGGAAAGCCATCCACAGTCCACTGAGGCAATGAGTGAGGACGGAACAACGTGACAGAGCATTTGGCTGTGGAAGACATAAAACCTATCTTTAACCCACTTCCCTATTCTTTAAATTAGAATGCAAGCACAGGCTCAGCTGACCATATTTGCCAGCTTTGGCTGTATGCTGCCATGGGACTCTGTGTCTGGACCTGATCCTTGCCATGTTAAGATACCAGAAACATCTAGGGACCACGTGCCAGTGGTGGGTGAGGCCTAATGAAAAAGTTGTCAGAACAATGAACGTGATGTCACACAGGAGGCTACAGTCCAGTCACACAAAACCCAGAGCTTTCTATATACACATACACATCGTTCCCTCCTCCATCCAGGCAAGCAAGTCATTTTCACAGTTCAAGGACACATTTCATCCAGGCAAAAGCTGGTGCCAAATGTATTTCTTTGCTTTCCTTTGGACCACATCAGCGAGGCTGAAAACGGGGTCTTGTTCTCTACACATAGCACAGGCTTGCGCCTCAGAGAGGTCACTTTGGTGCTGCTAATGCAGCAACAACAATGTGGAAGGCAGCAGTTACGAGTTACATGTCTCCACAGTCACAGCAGGTGCTGTGATTCTCCAGCGTTTTGACTTCACCCCCGGAGGTGCACTCCATTGTCTCTTGAGACAGACAGATGCCAACAACAATGGAAGGGAAGAAGGGAGTAGGATAGTCCACTTGCTCTTAGGCCTAGTTCTAATTGGGAGGGTAAAAAAACAAAAACTGTTTCTGGACTGTACCATTTTAGAATGCAGGTGGGAGTTCACATGGTTGATTGTTCTTAGCAATACAAAAACAAAAGACAAAAAACCTCCACCTAGAAAATGTGCATGTGAAGAGGATGCTGGACTACAACCATTTCCCCTAACATCTTTGTTTTTTTGAGCATGGTGGCAATTTTTTCCCTATTGAAAACTGTTCATCCGTATGAGTCCCTGCACGTAGTTTTCAGTAGTACAGCCTGGACATAGGTATATCACCTCAGTGAAAACTGCCTAAGTTTTAGACCTCAGGAGATTCCTCTCCATAATAATTCATAGTTTCTGGCAACTCATTGGCTCTGGAAAAAAGAATATTTCTATCAAAGCTTACAGTTATCATATACAAAATTTAAAATCAACAGCTGCTGTTAATAACACTACTTATTTTCAACTTAAGCTGAATATATCCAAGAGCACCTTTTAAAACATTTATATCGCTCAGTAAAATCTATTTCCCCCCCTGCTTCCTCCCAAATTTGAATTGACACCCTAGTTTAAATCATGATTTTTCAGTGCCAAGCCATCAGCAGTTTTTTCCTGGGAAATTACCACAACGAAAAGAGCTGATTTTCTGCCCAAAACTAAACCATAAACATATGTTTCTAGCCAGTGTCTGCTCCCAGTGTGGGCAAAGGGGGGCCAACGTGACTATGTGTTAACAAATGTGAGGCAATGAAAGGCCTGTGCTTCCCTGCTGCTATGAGGGAGAGAAGGCAGCAAAACACTCTTCTACCCAGCAAGGAAGGTGCATTTGCTTTGAGCAATCGCAGGGTGGCAGTACAGAAGTAAAATCACTCCATTTGCAAATTTGAATAACTACTAACACACCCCAGTTGGAATGAAATGATTTACAGCATTTGTTCACGTGGGTGAATTTCATACTTTCCCAGAAGCTTATCTTTACCTTTCCATGAATGATTTACTACATTTTATTAGATAGCCTCAACTGCATGCGCTTAAACACACGCTAAGCCCAAGGAAAGCAAAATAACTATGTGCAGCACTTTGAACGTGAACACTGCTAGTGAGTTTCTAGCGCTGCAATCCTGTAGCTCAGGGGCAGCTAACCCCCCAGCTTAGGGGCCTGATTGCTCACACATTTTGTATGCATGCAAAAATATGCATGAGGGACTTTAGGGTAGCTACACCCATTTTTAGCTACACTGGCCACTGGCATGCACACCTGGGAGGACTGGCGAAGGCTGAATGCCACCCTTGGGTCAAAGAAAGGTTGCTCACCTCTGCTGCAACTACTTGCCTATGAGTAAGTCTAACTGAACGCAGTGGAGCTTCCTTCTGAGTAGGCATGTGTAGGATTGTGCTTTAAGGCTCTCTTGTTGTTATGTACTGAGTTGACTAGGATCCAAACTGCAGCAGTCTGATTGGTCCTAGAACAATAGGATCCAAATTGCAGCAGTCTGATTGGTCCTAGAACAATAGGATTCAGAATGCAGCAGTCTGATTGGTCCAAGAACAATGCAGCAGTATGATTGGTTGGCAGGAACCACCCAATCATGCTCCAGATATAAGTGAATCCACAACCTGATTGGCTTACAGTAGAATTCCAGAATTAACCAATCATGTGCAGCCCATTGTGTAAATAATGTATATAAGCAGATACCTTGAGGGGACTTCCATTCATTCCTCCTCACCACTATGAGCTGAATAAAGAGCATGAAATCACTTTGCGACTCTGAGTATATTTCACTGGCGACGAAGGTGGGATCCCGCTGAGCTGACTGCCACACACAGCACCGCAGCACCGCCACCTGACGCACCGCTGCCTCGCACCGTGTATCCAGGCTTCAGCTCCGGGACACAAGGAACTCAGAATGGCAACCGACAGCAGCTTCTCGCCGTTCAACCCAGCATCTGGAGACTGGGAAGCGTACGCCTCCCGTTTCACCTTCCTTCTAGAAGCCAAAGGGGTCACCGATGAAGAAGACGCCAAGAAGAGGGCAATATTCTTCAGCATCTGCGGAGAGGAGACATTTGAAATCGCCCGGGCTCTCCTTGCACCTGAAGACGTCGCTACTGTTCCATACAAAACAATAATGGAACAGCTGAAGGGGCACTTTTCGCCACAGCCCTCAGTGGTGGCTCGTCGTAATGCCTTCTACGCAAAGCGGCAAGCCCCTGGGGAAACCATAACTGGGTTTGTGACCTCTCTCCGCCAAGCTGCCCGGTTCTGCAACTTCTCAGAGCTGGAGAACATGCTTCGTGACCGCCTCGTCGGTGGCCTGAAGGATGAGAAGCTGCAACGACGCCTCTACGCCAAGAAGGACCTAACGTTCCAGGTCGCTCTGGAGGAGGCCCTGGCAACGGAAGCTGCCGAGAGGTCGACGCAAGAGGCACGGCCAAGCCTGCCACCCCAACCGATGGTCCACCATGAAGACCTCACCGACGACTCAGGATCTGACAGGGAGGAGGTGCACCGAGTACAGCAGCGCACTCAAGCAGCGCACAGACCACAGCTGCCTCGACGAGAAGGAGGAAACTGCGCAAGCTGCGGGGAGAGTCACGAGAGGAGGACCTGCCGTTTCCGCAACGCAGAGTGCAGGCAGTGCAGAAAATTGGGACACATCGCCCGGGTGTGTCGAGCTCGGCCCACCCGACGCCAGGCATCAGATGACCAATCCAAGAGCCCCAGGTCCTGGGGCCCAACGCACCAAGGCAACTCTACGGAGCTCACGGACTTCCAGGTATACCAGTTGCCCCACCCCAACGTAGAGAAAATTTATGTAGAGGTACAGATAGAGGGGGCCCCATGCCGCATGGAGCTTGACACAGGTTCAACTCTATCCATAATCTCGGCAAGGACCTTAAGGAAACTGTGTCCTACTGGGGGTCCCAAACTCAGGCCGGCCCCATTCACCCTCCGGGACTTCCAGAAACGTAAGGTCCCCACAATGGGGGTGGGGACCTTCAGGGTGCAATACCGAGGGCGGACGCGGCAACTGGACTTGCTCGTAGTCAAGGGCCCCTACATTAGCTTACTGGGATTGGCATGGTTTGGACCACTGGGGCTAGCTGTCACCGGGGTGAACCACACTAGCTTACAAGTGGACGTGGACGCCATATGCAAGGAATTTCCAGGGGTTTTCGACGGGAAATTGGGACAGTATACGGGCCCCCCCATTGCGCTACAGCTTGACCCCGCAGTACGACCGGTCAGGCTCAAGGCCCGCCGAGTCCCGTTCGCCTTGAAACCCCGTATAGACGAGGAATTGGACCGACTCGTGGAGCAAGGAGTGCTGGAGCCAGTGCCTAATGCCCCCTGGGAAACCCCAATTGTCACACCCGTCAAGCCTAATGGTTCGGTCCGCATCTGCGCAGACTACAAATGTACCATAAACAAGGCCCTCACGGCCCACGCATACCCAGTGCCAGTGGTCAGCCATGTCCTTGCCACCCTGGCTGGGTCAAAAATTTTTGGCAAGCTGGACTTGGCCCAAGCATATCAACAGCTGCCAGTAGACGAGGCCACAGCAGAGGCACAGACGATTGTGACGCACAGAGGAGCGTTCAGGGTAAAGCGGCTGCAATTCGGTGTCAGTGTGGCACCAGGCATATTCCAGAATCTAATGGACTCGCTCCTTAAAGGGATTCCTGGCGTCACCCCCTTCTTCGATGATGTGTTGATTGCCGGGCCCACACCAGAGGAGTTTGAGGACCGCCTCCGCACCGTTCTGCACCGTTTCCAGACGGCGGGTCTCAAGGTGAAGCGGGAAAAATGTCTACTAGGAGTGCCTCAGGTGGACTTTCTGGGATTTATGGTGGACGCAGAAGGGGTCCACCCGACTGGGGACAAGGTACGGGCCATTTGTGATGCCCCAGCGCCCAAGAGCAAGACTGAACTTCAGGCCTTCTTGGGACTATTGAACTTTTACCATTCCTTCCTTCCCCACAAGGCAGCGGTAGCAGAGCCCCTACACAGACTCCTGGACAAGCGGGCCACTTGGGTGTGGGGCCAGCGCCAGGAGGCTGCATTCCAGGCAGTCAAGGACTTGCTTGTCTCAAACTCAGTCTTGGCACACTTCGACGAGAGGCTGCCAGTGGTGCTAGCATGCGACGCCTCACCCTATGGCATTGGCGCTGTCCTGGGACACCAACTCCCGGATGGAAGAGAGGTACCAGTGGCATACTTTTCCCAGACACTCAATGCAACCGAGCGGAACTACTCGCAAATCGACAAGGAGGGTCTGGCAATCGTGAAGGGAGTAAAAAAATTCCATGATTTCTTGTACGGGCGGCCCTTCACCGTGGTGACTGACCACAAGCCATTGCTTGGCTTGTTTGCCCCCGAAAAGCAGACCCCCCAAGTGCTGTCTCCTCGCGTCCTCAGGTGGTCAATTTTCCTTGCCAGCTACCAGTATGCACTGATTCACCGCCCAGGGAAGGCAATGGGCCATGCGGACGCCCTCAGCAGGCTACCACTACCGGAAACAGGCCCTGACCCAGCACCTGCACAAGAGGTTATGAGCCTGGAGCTGCTTCCCGACCGCCCCATCCAGGCACAAGAAGTTGCACACCATTCCAAGAAAGATAGGGTCATCTCCCGGGTCCTGGACTGGGTGTGGAGGGGATGGCCCAGCAGCAGCCCTGGGCCAGAATTTGCTGGCTACACAACCCGCAAACATGAACTGTCGGCCCACAAGGGGTGCCTGTTATGGGGAAGCAGGGTCGTTGTTCCCCAGCCCCTCCGCAAAAGGGTCCTCACAGCCCTACACGAGACACACCCAGGGGTAGTAAGAATGAAGGCCCTTGCCAGGAGTTATGTGTGGTGGCCAGGGATCGACGGAGAGATAGAGGCCTGGGTCAAACACTGCCAGGCCTGCCAAGAATCCCGCCCAGATCCCCCAAGGGCCCCAGTCCAGTCCTGGGAGTCCGCCCGAGCACCATGGTCATGCCTGCATGTGGACTTCGCTGGCCCCTTTCAGGGGAAAACATTCTTCGTAGTGGTGGACTCCTACACCAAATGGCTGGAAGTCGCACTGGTACCGTCCACTTCTACATCCGCAGCCATCCGGGTACTACGCAGGCTGTTTGCAACCCACGGGCTCCCTGACACTCTCGTCTCAGACAACGGGACTGCATTTACGTCAGGAGAATTCCAAACCTTCACAGCGCAGAACGCCATCCGCCACATCCGTTCGGCGCCATTCCACCCTGCCACCAATGGCCAAGCAGAACGCATGGTGCGGACCACCAAGGACACCCTTCGCCGCATGACGCAAGGGGATTGGGAGTACCGCCTTGCCACATTCCTCCTGGCACAGCACAGCACCCCCAGCTCAATGACTGGCCGGAGCCCCGCTGAACTACTAATGGGTCGGCGCCTTGCAATCAGATTGGACCGCCTTCACCCCGATAGAGCTCAGGATGAGGTAGTGGTGGGGGAAGGCAGGAACCCCCGGACCTTCGAGGCCCAGGACCCAGTGTACGCAAAGAATTTTGGGGCAGGCCCAGCATGGGTACCCGCCACAGTCACCAGGGTCACTGGCCCCGTGTCGTACGAAGTGCTAACAGATGGGGGGCAATGCTGGCGCCGCCACTGCGACCAGATACGGCGACGATTCCCGGGAGAAAACCAGGAGGAGGACAGGTCAGAGGAGTCCCAAGGGAACAGAGGGGCGGTGAGGCCCATAGAGCAGGAGGGGCCAGCAGGAGAGGCAGAACCAGTAAATACAGAGAGGACCCGTGAGGCCGAAAGGACACCGGAACCAGAACCACGACTGAGCGAGCCGGTTGTGCCAGACCAAACAGGCCCATCACAGCCAGCATCCTTGGAACACGAGCCAGAACCTGAACCCCGGACCAGGGAACACCACAGGCCGCAACGCACACGTAGGCCGCTGGCGTACCTCGAGGACTATGAATGCGACCTCCCGGGCAGGACTGGAACTTAGAGGGGAGGGGTGTTATGTACTGAGTTGACTAGGATCCAAACTGCAGCAGTCTGATTGGTCCTAGAACAATAGGATCCAAATTGCAGCAGTCTGATTGGTCCTAGAACAATAGGATTCAGAATGCAGCAGTCTGATTGGTCCAAGAACAATGCAGCAGTATGATTGGTTGGCAGGAACCACCCAATCATGCTCCAGATATAAGTGAATCCACAACCTGATTGGCTTACAGTAGAATTCCAGAATTAACCAATCATGTGCAGCCCATTGTGTAAATAATGTATATAAGCAGATACCTTGAGGGGACTTCCATTCATTCCTCCTCACCACTATGAGCTGAATAAAGAGCATGAAATCACTTTGCGACTCTGAGTATATTTCACTTGTCATCACTCATTAACTGTTCTGTGGAGAAAATTATTCCAGGCTGATGAGACAAGTTACAGAGTAGTCCTATTGTTCAGAGTAGTCCTATTAAATCACTCCCACTAGCAAAGTGGGGGGAAACAAGTCGGAGTTGTTCTTACAACAAAAAACCCACAAACTTTCATCAGTACAAATACATTTCTTTTTAGTCCTGCTATAACTACAATTCTGTGTACTTGCCTGTACATAATTTCCATTCAAGAATAACAAATTTATTTAGGCATGCATGAATGTCAGATTTCAGCCTGTAATCATTAAGCCTGCTAACTGACAGGTTAAAAGTAATTTTTTAACCTTGCCACAACCCTGTGAGGTAAGCAAGTTTAATTACTACGGGCTGCAACCTGGCACACAAATGTAGCAAAGAAAGGAACAGTGAATTGTATCAATGCCAAGCAGGCTCACAACAACTTTCTGTGTCACTAGTGGCGACAGAGGCCAAAGCGTAATGGCATAAATCAAGGCCAGTAAAGAGTATTATAATGCACTGTGCGTAGGGCTGCCTTTGAGAAGTTTTCAAGAATTATGGCTGGTTCAAAACATGGTGGCCAAATTGTTAACTGAAACTGATGGCCAAGAATATCATAGAGGGGTTAAAAGAACCTAGCTTGATACTGGTTTGTTCTGAGCTTAGCCTTTAAAGCCCAAAATGGCCTGAAACCTTCTAAATCAATACAATACTAATATATATGGTAACAATCAGCCATAGAGCAATAAAACAGTAGATTTAAATAGCATTTAAAAAAATATATATTTAAAGAGCTCTCAAAAAGGCCTAGGGAAATAAAAGTGTGTTTTCCTGGTGCCAAAATAACCCCAGAGTAGGGGAGAGCATTCCACAGCTGGAGTGCAATAACTGAAAGGATCCTCTTCCTAGGAACCACACCTTCCTTGTCAGGGGCATTCAGAGAAGTTTTAAAGGATTTTAATTATATTTCCTACTTTTTAGGGCAGAATCTTTTACTTTTGGGCCATTGGCTGAATGGCTAGAGCAGGGTTAGCCAATGGAGTGCACTTTAGATATTGCTAGTCTACAGTTTCCACCATCTCTGGGCATTGACCATACTGGATGGGACTGATGGGAATTGGAATCTAATAACTACTTGAGGACATTGTAGTAGCTACCCTTGGGCTAAATGGTAACACCACTGCAATGAGAGATATGCCATCAGAAGACAGGAGAGGAGAGCACTTACATGATTACCTATAACCCTTCCATCAATGGCCACCACCACTCTTTGATGGCATAATGTTGCACCAGCCCAATACCTGGGGCAAATCATTTGCCTCTTCTTGTCAGAACATAGGATATGGTGTCACACAACACCCAATCACAGCTCAGCATCCCAAGCACATAAATTCCACACAGGGAGAAGATAACTCAGATGATAGGCCATGTGGTTGTACAAACCTGCTGCTCACAAGGGGGACCTTTGGAGATGGAAAACATGGAGAAGGAACACTCTGCACACAAATGAAGGACTTTGCACAAAGCAGCTTGGCTTCACAATACATTGGGGAATTAGTGAGTAGTGCTAATGTGTTCTCCTAGAACCCTGGTGAATACCTTGCTTTGAGACATCAGAAACCAACACTGAACCCCACACCACTTCCAACAACTGGAGGGAGTGGGTAGCTGTAGTCAGTAGAGAACACCTCACACAAATAATAAAGGGAATATAGAACACACACTATAATGTATAACTGTTGCAACTGTCTCTGTGCACCTTCCCAGGCTTATTCCCTTGGAAGTGCATTTAGCATTGCAGCCTAATTGTGCAATGCTCTTATCATACGCAGTAGAAGTATTTGCTGTGGTTCCTTGGTCAAATAAAGCCGTCAAAAGAAAGTAAGATACATGCTATGGGAAAATTGAAGGCAGGGCATAAGGAACACCTACTTTCTTCCACAGTGTTTAATAAAAGACTGCAGTTGTTGCTTCTGAAGCATTTATAGAAGTTGGTTGGTTTGTAATACACTCCGGTAATTACACAACCAAAGTGTTTGCACTTACTTCATTGTGCATTTTCACTTTTGCTCCTAAACTCGTCACATCTTGCTATTATTTTCCTTTGGCTTGGAGTTGTTTCACATTACAGAATTAGAGGCTAGATTGTGTTTGCCTCAAAGACGTGAGGTGAGTACACAACATGCCATAAATTGTTATGTACACTGGCCAGAATCCAAATAACCATGAAACTAGTTCCATAAGCCCTTGTGCACTTTAGACTTACTGTTCTTGAACAGAAGATACCAGGGCCATATAGTAAGTGCTCTTGAAATGGACACGCATAAAGAAAGGATTTGTGATCATAGAATCATAGAATTGTTAAGGTGGAAGGGACCACGAGGGTCATATAGTAGTCCAACCCCTGCAGCGCAGGAAACTTTTGCCCTACATGAGGCTCAAAACCACAGCCCTGAAATTAAGCATCTCATGCTCAACACAGGCATACAAATAAGTAAGTACCCATTTTAGAAGCTGAGGATACTGTGAAGCTGTAGGGACATAAGAGCCCAGCTGAATCAGGCCAAAGGCCTGACAAGTCCAGCATTCATTTTTCCCAGTGGCTGATCACATGCCTGTGGGAATTCAGGAAGTGGAACCTGAATACAAATGCCCTTCTCCCACTTGTGATTCCCTGCGACTGGTATTTAGAGGCATATTGCCTCTGATGGTGGGTGTAGAACATAGTCATCATGGCAAGTAGCCATTAGTCTCAGTCTCCAGGTAATAATGGATGAAATGATTTGTAAAAATTCATATATTTCTGATAAGTGTGTATCAAGAATTTATGACTTCAGATGAAGTGGAGAAAGGAGAAATATAATTTGATATAGATCATTTGCTGTCAGTTGAGAAACCAGTTCTTAATAACATTAGAGAGGAACATCTCTCCCCACCTTGGCCCTCAGGAGCACTTACACTAATGCAGTTTATGGAAAACATCCAATAGGTTTCCTTTGTTGGACAATTATTTTGAAACATTTACAGGACAAGGTGGGGCAAGAGAGAATGATTGCATTTTATGAAGAGTCATGCAAATGTAGGAAGCAATTTTAACATGTCCTTGCTGTCAGTTTTATAGGAAAGTTTATCTAAAAAATGAAATTACAAAATATCCACTGGTGTGGATTCTATATTTTACTAAATTTAATTTGCTCTGTATGAAGGGAAAACAAGTGTTTTATCATTACATTGTGCAATGATATTTTTCATTAACATAAATAATTTTATAATAAGGTGGTGTGGTGGGAATAAAATTATATAATAAAATAAAAACCCAGACACTGTGAAGCTGTGCATACATTCATATGTCAAATACCTTTGAGAGCCTACCTTATTATCAGACATCTCCTGATGGCTATCTTCATCATCATTTGTAGAGTATAGCAATTTTTCTGCAGCAGGACATGCAAACAATTTTCTCAGTGCCATCTTGGTTCACATATGTTTGCTATTCAAGAACAGCAGAATAATGAAAGCATACTTGCAAAGAAAGCGAAGAATGGCTGGGCAGTAAGCAAGGATCCTCAAAGGGAGATGCAGAAGGAGCTACATAGTTGGCGTGAGATACATTTGGCCAAGCAGCAATAGATGTCTGATGACTGGACCCAAAGTTCATGGCAGTCTTGTAGGTTGGATACTGGTGATAAGTTGGGAATGGTTAGGAGTGTGAAACAGGATTATTTGAAATTTAAAAAAGTAATGAAATAATGTCATTCTTCAGAGTTGGTCTTTCCCTCAAAATCCCAAGATATTTTGACAAGCCCAGCTGTTTCAGTGTTATGTACTGAAGTTCTCACCCTGGGCCAGCAGAGGGATACTGTAGATAGTTTTCACTCAGGTCCACATATGCAAATAAGGGATTGAAAGTGATGTACAGTGATTGGATAGTTAAAGAAAGTGGTTACTGTTGCGTTCTAGTGGAGCTCTATATAAGCAGGCTGGCTGAACCCTTCAGTTCAGTTATGTTCTGGCCTGTGAATAAACAAGAGCTGTTTGAAGAATCGCTGTGTTGTCTGATATGTTCACCCACAACTTAACATTCAGGTTCTAGTGTAGAAAAGCACAATCCTATCCTTGAGTTACATGTGCTAGGTTGGAAAGGGTCAGTCCAAAAACTCTTCTGCCAGCATAGCAGGACCATAAGACGTTGGATGGTTAAATTAGGGTAAAAATTACATTTCATCTTTGGGCCTTTTCATACCTTCATATAGAAGCAATCAAAACAGTAGTATAATTTTAATTCCATTTTCTGTACCTTTTGAGAGATTTAGAAAAGTATACAACAGAGAACTACATTAATTGAAGCATCTCTCATAGCTTTTTAAGACCAAACGTTATCCCATAAAACAACTTTCCCCCTAATATTCTCCTGGAAAAGGAAAGCTTTTACCCTCTTCCAAAACATTTGAAATATTTGCATGAAGTCAGGCAGCTTTCATGTGGTTGGGTTGGGAAACAGGACTATGAAAGTCCTGCCTGTACTCTTACAGGGTAGATGAAAACCAGAGTAAGGCCTCATATGTCTGAAACAGCATCTCATTTTGGACAAACATTGGGCAAAACAAAAAAAGCTGAACAACTTTTGTGTCCAGATTTTAATTTTTTGAAATATGGCAACCCTACTTAGCACACCCGGATACCCATTTTTAGTTTGATGTAAACCCTAGGTATAGCTTCCTTTCTAAACAAGTACCGGTATTCTTATAGGGTTCCAGTCTTATGGAACTGACTAGTAATAATACACATATAGTTGTTAGACAACAGATTATCAAACAATAGCCACAGTGGAGCTGTCTATTTTCAGTCATGGAAGTCTCCTCAAATAAAGGGCACTTCTTCAATGTACAACTTCAAAACATGCATGCACAAGCTAAATTTATAAATATACAGAAGCCACTGGGGGAAGTTATCCAGAGGTTTGGATAAAGGAATTACATCAGCACTCAATGACACATTTCTCTTCTTGTTTCCATCTTTTATTTTCGAATCTGGTTCTGCTTGCACACTTTCCATAGGCATCTAGTTGGCCACTGTGAGAACAAGATGCTAGATGGGCCTTTGTTCTGATCCAGCAGCTCTCTTCTTACATATCTTATTATGTATGAGTCCTAAAGAGCATGTCTGGGCAATTTTAGGGTGGATGGGAGCAAACAAACAGACATTTAATCCATGTAAGAGATGGCAGCACTGTGGGTGGGAAAATCTGAACAGCCAGGCGGTATGTACTCGAGGCGGTTATACTTCCCCTGAAATACCAAGTCAGTAGCTTGGGAGTCCTGCATTCAGTGCTGCTGATGGAGATGCAGGTGGCACTGGATATGAGTAGCGGTTTTATCAGATTTGGCTGATTCGCCAGCTATGACGCTATCTAGACAAAGAGGACTTTGCCTCAGTAATTCATGTCCTGGTTACATCTAGATTAGTCTACTTGCAATCACTAGAGTGGGACTGCCTTTAAAGGCAGCTTGGAAGCTAGAAGTACCGTAGAATGTAGCTTCCTGGCTGCTAGAGGTGGCCAAGCAGATAACACATTTTACACATAGCCTGTTAGCTATATTGGCTGCTGATGCATCTGGGCCCACTTTAAAGTGCTAGTGGTTACGTCTAAAGCCCTGAATTGTTTGAGATGAAATTATCTGAAGGATTGCTTGCACTCATTTGAACTTGCCCAGACCTAACATCAGCCGCAGAGGTCCTGCTCGCAGCTCCACCATCCAAGCTGTTTAGATTGGCAGGCCAAGAGTTGAGGCCTTTAACAGCTATCACATTATTTTATTAGGTGGATAAAAAATACATTATATCTGCAATATAACAGATAGTTTTGTGGTGCCTGTATTCTTTTCATATGTACTGGCATGATATTTGGGAAGGAGTGTAATTATTATTAATTATTATTTTATTAATTTATGAATACCCAGCCTTTTTCTCAGAACTGGGGTAATGTTTGTCTGTTTCCCTCATTCAAGCGGTCCACACCCCCTCTCCCGTCCCCAGTAACCAGGAGAGACAAGATTGGCAGCTTGTTCCTTGACAGAGCTTCTGTGCTTGGCTAGTAGTCAAAAAATCTATCTGGCGAAGCGTTTCCCCTGTCACTTCTCCCCTATGCTGTGAAAACGCTCAGCTGTTGCATTTCTGTTTGCCGTGCGTTTTGCAGAACCCGAGCCCTGCCAGAACTTCTTAAAAGAAATCGCTAGGGCCGCCAGAGCTGGAACCTACGGCCCTCCAACAGGGTCTCCTGGACTGCAATTCCCATGATCCTCGGCTGCTGGCCGCGCTGGCTGGGCATGATGGGAAGCGCAGTCCAGCAAAAGAAAACAAAATCTGGAGGGACACGTTCCCGCGCCGCTGTCAACCGGGTCGGGATTTAAAAGAGGATCCTACGGGGGCGAGGAGGCGTGATAAAATCGGCAATGCCACTTTTTTGGGAGCGAGCATTAAGATCACGAGGACGCGGGGGAGGGGGTGTGAGAAAGCGACCTGTGCTCTCTTGACGCTGTAAGTCACTTGGAGAGGAGCCTTTCTTATAAAAGAGAGAGCGCGCGCAAGCAAGCAAGCGCAGGCGAGGAGAAATATATATATATATATATTTCGGCAGCCCGCCCGCTCCACTTCTTCGCACCCACTCGCTTCCTGAACAGCGCACGTCACCGAAAGCTTCGGTTTGACGCGCCCGCCCTCGCCTTCCTCCTGGGCGTCCCTTCCTTCCCTCGTCGGCTTTGGGTGCCGAGAGGGAGGGACGGAAGAGGCGGCCATCTTGGGCTCCGCTCGCTCGCTCGCTCGCCGGCGCTGTGCGCGTGTGTGTGAGAGGTGGGGGCGGGAGCGAGGCAGCGTCTGGGGCAGGGAGGGGCTGGCTGGCCGGGCTCCCTTTTGCGGAAGTGGGTGGCTTCGCTCCCCCAGAGTGGAAGGAAGGAGAGAGCGCGAGCCCAGCGGGGTCCTCCGCACCTTTCCCCCAGCGCCGTCTCGACCCGAAGGAGGATGGCAGGGCGGCTCCCGGCCTGCG
The DNA here is from genome assembly GCF_965113315.1 of Podarcis vaucheri. Taxonomy (NCBI): domain Eukaryota; kingdom Metazoa; phylum Chordata; class Lepidosauria; order Squamata; family Lacertidae; genus Podarcis; species Podarcis vaucheri. The sequence goes on along the minus strand of NC_138759.1, from coordinate 98,366,361 downwards.
TGGTGGACTGTGGCACAGGGTGAGCGGCGGCGAGGAGAGATTGAATGGGCGCCTTGCGTTGCTACTGCTCTTATTCTTATTTTCTTTGCATTTCTTTGCATTTCTTCTTTCTGCTGCTGATTTTTCTGCTGCTGACAGTTTTGGAGAGGGCGGGGAAGGGAGCCATTGAGATTAGCCTTGCGATTCCCTTTCATTCGGGGCTGTGAATGCGGGTGGGAGTGGTAGCTTGCCTTTTCATTTTAAAAAAGGGAGGGGGCGGCGGGGGCGGAAGGGACGTCGGTTCCAGCCCCCCCGCACCCCAGCGCCAGGCATCTTTTATCTGTCCTCCTCCCCACGCATGTCTCCCCCTCCTCTCTCCCACCCACCCCCAGCCCTTCCCCTCTTACTCATGCCTATATTAGCCTTCAACTTGTGAAAATATTAAGGGGAGAAAGGGTCATGTGCAGGAAGGAATGGGAGTGGGGAAGAGGTGGGGTCCCCCCTTCATTTTCCTCTGACTGGCCTTTTCTGAGCAGGTTGCCCAATGGCCCTCCTTCCTGCTTTTTTAAGCATCCAGAACTGTGTGCCTTTGTGGGAGGGAGTGGGGAGTCACACCCTAAACAGCACAGCTTCCCTCACCTTCCCGTTTTTTAAATATGTGGGATTGGCCCTTACTCATTCCTTTAGAGGCGTCGGCCTTCTGTGGAAGTGGGGGTTGCATTGTCTTTACCATCATAAAGTCGTTGAGGCTGCAATTCGCCAGAGGTTTTTTTTAAAAAGAAAAATATTATTCAATGTGTTGGTTGCAGCAGGGCGACCAAATATATTGGCTCTCTTCTTCCAGACTGGGAACAGGCTAGCTTCTGAAAATGGGCACTTATATATCCTAAGATCAGGATTTTTAAATTTTTTACCCTCTTTGCTTCAGAGAGAACTCATCCACCGTCAGTTCATTTCAACGGCCTGGTTAGCTCTTTCAGGAAGCAGTGCTGCTTCATTTCTTTCTGAAAAAGGAAAATGCACTTAGGCGCAGAGTCAAGATCAGCATAGATTCTAATCCTTATTTCTTTTAAATCCAGGCTGAGTGATCTGTAATTGTCTCCAAATCTGAATATGCATTTATACTATGTGGATTATTTAGAGTGGCAGTTTTGTTCAGCAGTGCCATGATTTTTCCATATGTGTCATTTATTCAGCCTTACTTCTCTCTCTGTGGGTGAAAAAAAAAAGTCCACCCTCTCTTGTGAGCAAGCGCAGAGGAACTTCCTTAGTTTTGTCAAAGGCTCTTCCTTCTTTCAGGCTTTTATACCTTATAAGGCAGTTTTCAGTGTCAAACCTGAACCAAATCTTTTTTAGAAACCGCTTTTCTTATTTAGCAATTGCCGGTTGGTGATAAGAGAGAAAATAGTAATGCTTAATACTTAATGTGTGCCTGTAGAAAAGAGCTTTATGGGATAGTTGCAGAGATTCTTTCTGCTGCTCTTTCCAGGAGGTGGTGAACAAAGCGTTGGAAGTACAACTGTAGGAAGCAAAGGCTTCCTCAAATAGATACTTTGTAGCCTTCGTGCCAGTGCCTAGGGAACTGGGTTTGACGGAAGTTCTCTTTTTGACCACCATTTTCAAATAACTGGAATGGGGGCGGGGAACTGAGATACTTTAGTGTGCAGATCATATATGCAGCCTCCAACACAGAAACTGTAACTTAACATGACTTATTGTACAGTTTTTATGTAGAATCAGTTGTCATTCCACCAACTGTTTAAAAAAGATGCCAGTTACAAATTTCCTTCATTGTTTCGAAAAACAGATTCTAGAATTTGATCAAAAGTGCAGTTACATAATCTTTTAAAATTGTGACCTTGTCTTTCAATTTTAAAAAAGAAAAAGGTTGTGGGGGGGAGGGGGAGGGCAGAACAACCCACATTTGATTATGGGTCATTCATATAAATGGAGCAGAGTATGTAAGATTGACAGCAACACATATTTGACAGTTTTTAAATTAAATATGTTATAAACGCCTTGAAATGCATTTTGTACTCATTGCATTTGAGCTGTCACACTTACCTAGAACATATCTGGAGGTGTGATAAATCTGTAATGCTTCTACAAAATGCAATACTTAAAATGACATGTAGGTTGCAGGTTCTGCTCTGAAAACTGTTTTCTGAAGCTTTCATTTTGTACTTGTAGAGGAGACCTCTTTGGGGCCTTGCTGGCAACTATAGGCATTCTTGAGTGTGAGTGAAATAAATGAGGATAACTGCAAGAGGACAAGGGGACGTAAGTCCAGATTCTACAAGGGGCCCTGAAAATGAACACATAACTGCCTCTTTGATTGCAGAGCACATTCTCTCTTAATTGGTAGCTAGCTATTCCTTCCATTTTTATGTTGTGATGTTTTACCGTGCGCAAACAATTTGTGCCCTCTTCACCCCTCCCACAGGGAGGTAACAAACCATTACCCCAGGTTTGGCATTGTGTCTGAACCAGGGACTGTGGTTTGTTTTGCTCACAGTACGATGGATCAATCAAGCACAACCTTAGATTATTGTGACAGGTGTAGAGAGAAACAAACCACAATCCCTGGTTCAAATGTAGCACGGAGCTAGAAATTGTGATTGGTTTCCGCTTGTACTAGTGAGGAGGAGCTAAGAGTACAATTTCAATCCTATACAGTAAGCCATGGGGGCTTACCATGATGTGCAAATGTGGCCAATAGGTTTGCAAAATTCAGACTTCTAGGTGCCACCTTGAAGAAATGTGGAAAGCTCTGAAAGTTTAATGGGATTTCCAAGTGTTCTTTAGTTGGTATCACACTCTTTCACTAATGCTGCTTTAATAACAGTATTGAAGAGTAACCTTGTCAAGGACAACACAATATTAATTTTTCTTCAAGGCCTTACGTGCCACATGTGAAGATGTGAAAGTCAAGGTGCACCCGATGCATTCTGCTCTTCCGTACTGTATTATATATGAGATACCTCACTCTGCATCTGTCTGCACTGTAAACATGGATGGGTTCCAGCCAGTTGGAGGCTCGAATGGTGGGAGGAGTGGAGATCTCATTCATTTTGCTTATGTGCAGTGCTTTGATAGAGTCATAGAATTGTAGAGTTGGAAAGTACCCTAGGATAATAGAGTCTAACCCCCCTGCAATGCAGGAATATTCAGCTGTCCCATATGGGGACCTGCAACCTTGGCGTTATCAGCACCATACTGTATCCAACTGAGCTATGCAGGCTGAAATCTAAAAGTTTGCAGAAAACTTCCTATAACATATGAATGGTTCCTGGTCCTGGTTCCAGCTGTAAAGTGCTGTGCGCTGACTAGTACAGCTGCAGTTTAAGGTGACTCATAGTATCACGGATGTACAGTGCATCAGTGTGATTCCCCCCAAAAACTTTCAGATGCGCACAGGGGACATACAGAAGTCCAATTATGCACTGGACATTTACTACAGACTTGAAATCTGGTTTCTGTTTATTTGATGCTCCTGGATGTTTGGGGACACACATTTTCCCTTTACTATTTACTGCAGCAAAAGATGGTGCTCCAAGTTGTAGGCATTGGGGTCCTAGTCAGCTAAGTAAGTGTGTATGCAAGTTCTTAAAAAACTTGAAGCTTTATTGTGTGACAGAAGTTAGAATCCTGCTGACCTGATGCATGTGATGAGTTATGAATGAACTTGGCTCAGTTCAGATATCACACCAAACAACAATTTGTACTAACTATGGTTTGAGGTTTCAAAGCTATGGTTTAAATTTGCTTGTCTGCTCTTGTTTTTCATTTCTTCGTGCCAAATTATATTTAGCATAAACCATGGTTTCTGATTATGGCTTATTGCAAAAGCATGACCTGTCAATTCAGACATCTTGGTAAACCATAACCAATATTTTTTTTCACTGAAGCATGCATAATTTGGAAAACCATACATCTCTAAGTACAACACAGGTGCTTAGGTAATCAGTTTTGATTTGTGCAATAACATGTATTTGTATGGTCCATCAGGATGTTTTTTGCACACCACATTAGTTCAGCTACTTACTCATAGCATGCTTAGGTCATTATACTGTGTGTTTTTATTCTCATTTTGCCTTTAGTATTTGCATTTGCAAATGGAAGCATCCCATCAGCTGTATTGTTAAATGTAGTTAGCATCAAATTGCTATTAAATGTTTCAGATAGCAAGCCTAACCATGTCTACTTAGAAGTAAGTCACATTGAATTCAGTGGGGCATACTCTTAGGTAAGTGGGCTTAGGATTGCTGCCTTAGTTACTATGCTGATGTGTTTGGGACTATGGGTTGTTGTTTTTGTGTGGAAGATTTCAGAAGTTGTAGCTTTTTCAGCAAGCCTTGTTATTTTGCTTATTAAAACATTTTATAAATTGAGTTAAATAAGCTGCAGCATAGTCCTGCACCCTTCTACTGATGCATGAGTCCTACTGATCTCAGTATCACTCAAGTGCATGTAAATGAAACAGAATTGTGACCTTTATTATTAAACATGACAGAGAATGTTTTTGCTGCAGAATAATGGGTTTGGGGTATACATTTTAACTCTAAAAGGGCTGCTTGTTCTATGCCTCTCCAAAGACCAGTTTTCCATATACAGTAGTAGTGAGTGTTGTGCTCCACCCAGCTTTAAATTTGAATTCATACAACTCAGGATGATACTTTGCAGCTAGGAGGATCTTACTTTTTACGAGTGTATGTGAAGTCTCAGAAAGAACAATCCTACATTTTGTCCATGCTTTAGGTTTTTGTAAAGAAGTATACAGTAAGCTACCATAGGAAAGGTTTTCATTTTTAGGCCTTGCAGTTATATTTCAAGCAGCAATGTAATTATATAGAGTCTATTCCTAACAGGTGATATTGAATTGCTAGATCAGGGCTCAGAGAGAAGGTCAGGTATTGATTTTCAGACAGAAGTTTCCCCATAGTCAATTCTAAACGAGCACAAGTGCAAACTTCTGTGTTTGAAATTCTGTAGCTTAATTGACACTCAGGCAAGAAAACACTGCTTTATTTTTGTAGTCTCATATACTAAAAAATGCATACAGCATGTAAAACAAATATTAAAATGTTGGACACATTAGACTTCTGTTTATCTCCCTTCCCTGAAACTCATAATTTTAGCCCAATTCTTTACTGGAAACTTTTTTTAAAAAGCCACTCGTATGCATCTCGAGGGTGAACAAACTATTCTCCAAGTCATGTTGAATATTTATATTGAATGGGTTTAACCATTACTTTCGTAGCTACGCTGAAATTTATTCCAATGCTGAATATCATTTTGCTCTGTAGTAAGAGCTGACCTTATTGCTGAACTTTGTTTCTTCATGTTTGTTATGAATAACTGTTCTAGTCTATGCCAGGCTTTTGTTTTTGGGAGTACTCATGGTAGCATAGTTTGACAGAAGGCCTTGGACACTTGTGAGGTGTGTTAGATTATATTGATTTATAAGCTGTCTTCAGTATTTTTAAAAAAATGTCTCAAGAGTTCTGTAAATAAAGTAAAAATTAAATTTTCTTGCTTTTGTGTTGATATGGACAGTGTGTTTGGCTTGCTAAGGGTTTGTTTTTTTAAAACTTACTCTGCCAAGGAATATTTATAGTTTTCTATAAAGTTGTAAGCTGACACAAGTTACTGTAACAGAATAATGGTCTTGGTTTTCTTCTAAAAATACAAATGTTTCAAACTGGTATTTTGAGTATAAAAGAAAAAGTAATCATGTATCACCACCATAGAAGTAAAAAACAATCAATCAATCACCCACTTTAGTTACTGGAATGACTCCAGCTTTAAAGTGCATTAAAAACAATGTGCTCAAGTGGAAAAATAAATTTAGTGGGTATAGTTATTCTATACCTATGGTATATCTGTATATTTACTTGGATGATATGCCCATAAATGACAGTCAGTATCTTTTGTGGTGTTCACCTGACAAGGCAGGTTCTCCTTTAGTAGTGTGTGGTGCTGTGGGTTAAACCACAGAGCCGAGGGCTTGCCAATCAGAAGGTCAGCAGTTCGAATCCCCGCGACGGGGTGAGCTCCCGTTGCTCAGTCCCTGCTCCTGCCAACCTAGCAGTTCGAAAGCACGTCAAAGTGCAAGTAGATAAATAGGTACTGCTCCGGCGGGAAGGTAAACAGCATTTCCGTGTGCTGCTCTGGTTCGCCAGAGGCGGCTTAGTCATGCTGGCCACATGACCCGGAAGCTGTACGCTGGCTCCCTCGGCCAATAAAGCGAGATGAGCGCCCCAACCCCAGAGTTGGCCATGACTGGACCTAATGGTCAGGGGTCCCTTTACCTTTTATGTTGCCATTTCCTGTCTGGAACTGTTATTTTAATCTCTTGCTTAGTAGTTTCCATTTTGGTATGATTAGTTATACAACATTTAACAAGTACAGATCTCAAGGGATTTTGATTAAGAACTGAAAGTGGGCTTCACACATTACACAGCTGGTGTATGACTCTCATGTTCTCTTTATGCATGACTTGGGTAACATCAAAAGCAAAACTCAGCATTGCTTCTGTGGGTTATGACTGAGGTTGATGACTGTCATGTCCACAGAGAGGAAATACAAGTTGCTTGCACTTCCTCTTGTACATTTCACAGAAATGAGGGCAAAGTTATTCTAAGAGAAATTAACCAATTGTATTCTCAAGTACATTTTCAATCTATCTGTATGTCTAGTTTTCCCCCCTTTTCAGTTTGTAGTTAACAACTTGACAGCAGCAAGAATAATAATCACTTGTCATTGGAAGAGTTCTGAAATCCTTTCAGTAGGGGTAGGTGATAGGAATGTGTGGGAGGTTGTCGTTATAGTGAAGCTGGCAAGTCATGGGAGCTTCAAGGGGAAGGAGAAATTAATTCAGAGAGATATTGATAACCCATACAGAATTTTGGAACACCAGAGGAACAGTCATGATTAATGAGGATACAGAATTTTCCAAAAGATAAGAAAATAGAATTGAATATCTCTCCTATATGTAATAGTATGTAGGAAGGCAATGTGGAAATGAAGGTTGTTGGAGGGTTAGCTGGGATAACAGTGGAATACTGATGATGATGATAGGGTTACTCAAAGACTTATCAAAATTGTTCTTGTGGAGTATTATAATATAACCTTGGAAGTCAATATTTAAAAAGTATAATTCAAAACCGAACTGTCTACCAGATTTTTCTAGATTCACATTTATTTAAAGTTTGCATACAAGAAGCATTTGGTGTGAAATGTAGAAGTGAAATTCAGTTTGTGTAGGTTTTGTAAGATTATTTCACAGTTACCTGAAGTTTTTTTTCTTTTCAGACCATGGCTGAGCACCAGTCCTACCCCTCTCTGGTCTTCTTTCACACTCTCCATGTGCATTTTTGCTTGGCTCTTGATGCTCGATAATGACTTGCCTCAATGAAGGAAAGAGGTGTATGCAGACATTAGTCCGTAGTATAAAGATAAAATTGGCATACACTGCTCCACCCACTTTTACCTATGTCCCCTACCTACCAGTAGTATATGGCCCTCATAAGGGTTCCCAGAAAGGAATGTGGCCCTTGGGGGGGGGGTTCTCAGCCTCTGTACATAGTTGATGTCTGGTAGTTGACTTACATAGTCTGGTTATGTTGTATAGTTGTTTTGAGAAGGTTGTGCTCTAGTAAATAGCACTAGGTGTTATTAGTGACATAAGTCCCGAGCAACTAACCTTCTATTCTTAGAAATTCTAAGATATAATACAAGTTTTATCTCATTTTGCTTTATGAAGAATTTCTGAAGGTGCTAAGTGTTTTCAGGTCCCTGAAAATACACACAGGTCCTGCTTTACAAACACAAATTCACTTATCCAAACACAAGGAAATAGTACCCAAACCTTGCTATTCCTTTCTCAGGAACGCATTTGAAATTTCCCCATAGGAAAAAATGGAAATCATTGATTCATTATGTGAACACTTGCCTAACTTGCCATTTCCAGGGAACACTCGCCATTTCCAGGGAATATGTTGTGTCCATAAAACAGGACCTGCGTACAAAACTGAAAGCAGGCTCTTTGAGTTAGATCTTAACATATGGGCAGGACTATATGGGTGCAACCAGAAGAAGAGATCTTAAAATGTGCAGTTTAGTTATGAATTGTGAGGATACTTAAGAGTGGTAAAGGCACTGAAAATAAGATGAATTTAAGAAACTGGAAGAGTGATGTAATGAGCGACGTCTTGAATAACAACTTGGTTTCTAATTTCTGCTTGGCTACCTCTTGGGGGAGCTTGGACCCAGTCACTCTCTCAGCCTAACATACCTCACAGGGTTCATGTGAGCACAGAAGTGAGGAATGGAGAGAAAACAGTGGAAGCTTCTATTAATCTTGCTGGCTGAGTCTGATGGGAATTGTAGTCCAAAAGCATCTGGAGGCCACAAGGTTGGTAAAGGCTAGCATATATCATAAAGAAGTCACCCTTCCAAAGGTCTGCTGTAGTAGTAAGTGATATTGAGGGTAACTGAAGTACTTAACACCTTTTAGGGACAGCTTTGTTTGCAAGAAGCATTGAAAACAAACTGGAGTAGTTTTGTACCCCAATTGTTTACACTCAGCCTATGCAAATATTAATTTCTTCCCTGGAGTGTATTTTTATTTGCAGAATGTAAATGGTAAGTTGTGTGTTGCTATACTTTGTTTATCCAACTAACAGATGACAGTGTATTAAAGTACAAAGTTACAGAACCAATCCCTCACAAATTCTTGCAAGAGATATGCCCCAATGCAATTGCTGTCTGTGTCAAAATTTAAGAAGTAAACAAATCACCAATGCATTCTAACACACAGTAGCATTTTTTTGTATTGACAGTTGCCAATTTGTTATGATAACCTTTATTTCTGTATATATAGAAACTTGAGTCTAATGGTTCCACATGTATTTCAGTTGAGGACCCTATTTCCGTATGTGGAAATGTATGCATGTTGCCTTCTTTGAACTATTTGGAGAAAATGTAGTATACAAATACAATGGAATTACAGTGGTACCTCTGGTTACGTACTTAATTCGTTCCAGAGGTCTGTTCTTAACCTGAAACTGTTCTTAACCTGAAGCACCACTTTAGCTAATGGGACCTCCCGCCGCCGCCGCACGATTTCTGTTCTCATCCTGAAGCAAAGTTCTTAACCTGAGGTACTATTTCTGGGTTAGTGTAGTCTGTAACCTGAAGCGTATGTAACCCGAGGTACCACTGTATTTTTATGGCTGGAACTATCTAAGCTCTGTAAATGTTGTTTTCATGATCCATTTTCAACCTTTTTTCAGAGTTACTACAGAGTACTCCAGAATCCTTAATTTTAGTTGGGTTTTTAAAATGTGTATGCCTTTTCCTTGTGATGGGATTACAGTGAAATTGAGTGAGCAATAGTTTCATTTTACATTTGCCACCCACATTTAGTGTTATTTATGTCATTAAATATTTTTGCCCCCAATGTTTTCTTCTAAAGACCTATGACAGTAGTACAACTCAGGATAGTAATACATTCACATTTGGGTAGTACAGTATTTATTTTTCACAGAAAAACTGAATAGATTTTGAGAACTCTACCATTTTAGCATTAGTGTGTGCAAATGGTAATAGGATTTCAGCCTCAATGAATTTTCAGGAAACTATCATTGCAGGTCTCACTGTAAGGACAATTATGTTTTCACACAGCTATTAGTTAACAAAGTATGTGCCAAACAATGACTCCTTAAACTACAAATTTGTACTGTGAAATATGACTACCCTGAACTCTATTAGTTTCAGAATTCTTTAGAAAAAACAAGTGTTGCTTCTCCCAGTGCAAGTTACTTGATTCTTCACTCTTTAAAAGAGTGTGTTCACATTAACAAATTGATGATTGTTAAAGTATATTGAAGGGGAAACACCCACAATATGATTTCTCCTGTTTTGCATGCTCCTGGCTGTTAGGATACTGTGACAGTGGCTTTTCTACTATCTGAGTCAGCTTGAGTGTGTGAAGAGAAAATAGCTACAATGCATCCCATATGTGCTTTAGCTGCTCAGTGTTTGCTGCACTTATAACATGTGAGCAGTTAAAAAACAACCCTCTTGAACAGGGGTCAGCCAACTTTTTCAGCAGGGGGCCGGTCCACTGTCCCTCAGACCTTGTGGGGGGGGGGCCAGACTATATTTTGAAGAAAAAAATGAACGAATTCCTATGCCCCACAAATAATCCAGAGATGCATTTTAAATAAAAGCACACATTCTACTCATGTAAAAACCCGCTGGTTCCCGGACCATCTGTGGGCTGGAATTAGAAGGCGATTGGGCCGGATCCAGCCCCTGGTCCTTAGTTTGCCTACCCATGGTTTAAGATAATGGCAATTAGCTATGTTATAGGACAGAAATTAACCTAATTATGATTGCCTTGTTCAGATTATTATTTATGCCCATCAACAGTTTAGGAAAGTGATTTCTAAGTTTATATTTTTCATATATATAATGTTTCACCAGGTATTCATTACATCACTGGAAATATTTATAATAAAGATAGCCAAGGGCCTATCAGCATAAACAACAGCAAATACTGTTAAAACATTTCAGTGCTGAGTCTTGTATTCCCCACCTGTTTCCCCAACAATTGCTTTTCCTTTCTGCCTCCATTCCCTTTGCTTATCGTGCTTCTTATTGACACTGTCTGATCCATGTAGGCATGAGTTTCTCTTCAAAGGGAGTCAGCTGCATGATTTGGAAGGCCCTTTGCTAATCAGAGCAGCTGATCAATGGCAGCCAGAAACGCTATCGGCAAGAGACACAGTGCTAGTAATGGTGACAGAATGACAATCAGGAGTCAAATTCAACCAACAGAAGACCTGTCATACTGAGGGTCATAAGCTAGTTATAAAATATATGTGTTTAAAAGAAGCAAAGCAAATATCTACTGCCACAATAATTACTGGGCTGAGTGAACTGGCCTGTGGGCTGTCTGCCTAGAGTTTCCTCTATTCCCTGTTCCTTTTATAGACTAACAAAGGATTTTTTGTCTGCAACTTTGAAGTATCAGTGTCTTTCTCCAGCTTCAACACTACTGACAAATGGCAATTCAAACAGTTTTAGTTCCTTGCTGTTTTCAGGCATCACGGTTTAGCTATTCTTTCAACTTCAAGAGGAAAAGTGCAGGTACAAAAACTGAAAGTTGATATTGATCAACATGTGCCATGGCCAAAATAAGGGGAAAGTTAAGGGCTGCAATACCATTTCTATTAAGATCATAAGAAGAGTTCTGCTTTGGCCTTCTGCCAAAGGCCCATCTAATCTAGCATCCTGTTCACAGTTTTCTTGACCTGGTGAATTAGACTAGCTTGCTCTGTGTATGCACTTCATGCAGAAGCATGCCAGTTTTTCCTCCTAGCGATTCTTGGATAATAAACATTTGATTTTTAATCATATTGGCTTGTATCCAACAAAACAGTATTAGGAGTGTATTAATTAAAGTTTATTAATTGGAATGGGTCTACTTAATTGCATATATCCCATTCATTTTAACTCACTTCATCCTATAGCATTTGTGCTATCAAATCTTCATTACATTTTGTTCTACCTTTACAGCCAGAATTAAATTAGTCACTATTCTCCAGTATAGTCATCTAATTGCTTGTTTAATGTGTTAACTCCCTACTGTATAGAGAGCAAGAGCCATATTTTAAGCACATATTTTCCCAACAGGAATGACCTGACTCTCTTTCTTTTTGGAACTTGAAAAGGTTAGCAAGACTATAAACAGGAATTGGTAGCTAGCATAATTTCATTGTCTGGTTCATGAATGATTTCTCTTCCATTTTGTGTCAGTAGGTTTAATACTGATTTGTATGTACCAATCTCATATTGCAGAAGGGTACTGGAGATACCTTATTTGTGAAAATAACTCTTGTCTCAGAGTGGGCTGAATAGTATACAACAAACATCCCTCTGTAGGCTTCAAAGGACTATGCAAATATAAATATAATCATTTTACTTGGTATGTCTTATAGTAATTATGAATTCATCTAAAAGTTAGAGAATCTGGAATTGGTGATACTGCTAACACCAAGGTCTGCTAAATAATAATTACTGTTTCCTACTGTAAACTGAAATGAAATTGGGGTGTGTCTCATTATTCCCTGAGTCATGAATGAGTTGCATCTTGCTTTGCATTCTTTGTATTACTGCATTCCTAAACTAGGTTTGCCTACATTGTTACTGAATAAAAATACTTAGAGTAGGTTTGATACAGTTTGAGATTTTCTCCCCACTGTTTAAACATGGAATTAGAAATCTTTTAAAGTATCAAGATTTGTTTATTTCCCCCCTTGTTATATTTGTCCTTGTTTCGCACTATGAACTGATGACCCACCTTGTTATTGTGGTATTGAAATTACCCTGCTGAAGATGAGATTTAGCTCTTCGAACAAGAATTAGAGTAGTAGTGTAGGCTCAGAAGTGAATGGCCAGAGTGCCTGCCAATTATCTTATTTATTTTCATGACTCATTCTTCTGCATTTTTGCTAAAGTTGCAATGAATATTTTTAGATTTGCTGAGTTGTACTGTTTGAGCTTAGACTTACTGGAAGTACATCTTAGTATTTTCCTTCCAGTCAGGATGTGTTTTTATGCTGTGGATCATTGCCTACATAAGCTATTAAGCACTCTTTTACATCTTGGTCTTCTGTTTTTGGTTTTCCTGAGCTTACGTTTTTAAAATGCTAAGTTATTGCTTCACCTATGTGCTTTTGTTGAATTCTGTACTCTTGCACTAACAGGCTAATCCTGTGCATGGTTCCTTGTATATAGGCTCTGTTTTGTTCAATGGCACTTTTCCCCAAATAGAGGACTATATCCGAAATGTACAGTGTCTTAGAATATGTTCAAAACTTATTCTTAGTAAGAATGTACATAGATTATTCTTTTGTGAGTGGCTTTGGAATCAGAAGGCATTTGTTTTATTGGAAGTTATTTTATTGCTCAATACAAAGTATGACACATCACAGTAGTGCTAAAACAATGAACGGCATTAAGGTCTTTCTACTCCCAATCTGTCATTTATGAGCTTCTGTACTTGGAAATGTGTTTGGGATGCTGTGCCCTGAAAATGCGGCAAGAAATAGCAATTTTAATAGGACCTTAATGCTAGTTCTTCTCAAAGGGATCACTCATGGGAGATGTTTCAGAAAGTCTGCATGAGAAAGAAATGAGACAGAAATTGGTTGGATGATCATTTTGCATGTGCTTTCTCATAAAAGGGCTATAAAATGCTTCATCTGCAGCATTTTTGGTTATCAGAGGCTGGTTATGAAAATCCAGTATTAATCCACAAACGTCTGATGTTCCAGATCACTACAGCACAAGCATATGAAAATTGGAAGAAATGGCTGTTGCTCAGCTTTATCTATGCATTTATTAAGATAAAGGGTGGAGAAGCCATTTTGTTATTTTCCATGTTGTTGCTGAGCAAGAGAAAGCTGGGGAGACCTGCGAAATCCCCTCTACACCAACAAATGAATGGCCCTATTTCTTCCTGTTATCTTGACCCATAAAGCACTTCCTTCTTTTGGCCTTATAATCACTATTCTCTTGTGTCCCATATCTCTTACGTGTAACCACCTGCCCATATCATAGTCTCATATAATGCCCCTCATAACCCTTCCCTATTTGCCTTGTTCCCTATTGTCATTCAGCGTACTTTATCTTTTGGCCCCTAGACAATTCTTGTCATTCTCTTCCCCTACATCTCAGTCCTAGGAAATCTCATGTTCTATTTTTTCACCTCTGTACTCCCACGCAGAATGTACTCAAACTGTATTTCAAATTCTGGCTGTCTTGGAGAAAACTGTTAATTTGTATTCATTTTGATCAGTTTTCCAGACTGGTTACAGAACTGAAACAGCCTTGGTCACCCTGGCGGATGACATGCTGAGAATGGATTGGGGATGTGGAGGGTGACCCTCTTGGGCTCTTGGTGGCTTTCCGTACCATAGACCAGAGGTTTTCAACCTTTCTGAGTCCATGGCTCCCTTGACCAACTACATTCTTTCAGAGGCACCCCTGTGGGACTCAGGAGCCCAGTTATGTCATCTCTCACTCTTTTTCAAACGTGCTCCCTTATGGATGCTTCCTTCAGCCGCCTCTCCCCTCTCCTAGGGAGTCCTCTGGGCAGCCACACTGGTTGCCCCTGGTCTCTCAGCCCCCACACCTCCCCCAAAGGGAGGTGGCTCCTCACGCTGCCCACAGGGGCCTGGGAAGCACCTGCTGGCCAGCCCCAGAAGCACCATTCACCTGGGGAGCTTATAGCCAGGGCTGCTGCAACAAACATCTGTGCAGGCCTTTGGGAGGCAGGGACACAAGAGGGCATCAGAGGAGGGAGGGAAGGAAGGAAGGAGGGACAGAGGCCAGTGTTGCCCCAGGGTGCCATGACACACAGGTTGAAATCCACTGTCATAGACCTTGTATTCTTTTGTGTCTTGCTGGGCTGGGCTTGGATGGCAGTTTTGATCTGGCTTCAGTCCATTCTGATCAGATATTCTCAGCTGGTGTTGCTGTTGTGACTTTTGCAACACCTCATACCTTTGGACTCCTGTGGTGCTGCAGTGTTCCATTCTGCCCCCATGCATCTTATCTTTTGAGTTAAACTTCTAGGTGAAGTCATCCATAAACAATTTTCTATAACGTTTTATTTTTGAAAAAGTTTATCTCAGTTGAATTACAGCAGAGACTCAACTGTCTCACATTTTACCTACTAATCCTAGAAAGTTTGTAGAACTCTTGAGCAGGTATCTGGAGACATTTTTGATACAGATGACTGTGAACAAACTAAAATTTAATCCATTCTATTCTATTCTTAATGTTGGTAGGAGCTTTTTGTGTTAAAAGCTATGCACTCTTGCTTCTTAGATAGGAAGATGGGTCAGATGTCTTAAAGAATATCTCAAAATTTTACTTTTTAACCTGTTGCATCCTTAACTCTACATGACAGGGTCCATGCACTAGAAATGATTTTTCTAAAACTTGAGTAATGCCTGCCATGAGCTTGTTGCAGTGACTACAGTACAATGAAGTTCATTTTCTTGTCTGGCTGTTGCAGAATTTATCATTCCTGTTAAGCAGCACCCATTCTAATTTGGACTTGGGCCAGTCTGGAGCACAGACTTTTGTTTGGTCTAAGCTGTATTTCTTCCTCTGTCTAAAAGTAAATAAGGTGAAAAGGGAGTAAAGCTCCTTTTCGTTAGTGTGAATGTATCTAAAGAAAAATATTTCCAAGATCTTAGCATGTGAAATCTTGTCAGTTTTAACATATAATCTGGCAAATATTGGTGTGGTTCAGACACACTCACAGTGTAGTCTATTCGTGGAGGCAGAACAAGACACCTTCCCAACTAATAGCTGTGTTTAACCTCTTGACCTGCAAGGCACCCACACCTTAGGTACTGTATTCATAGAGACTGTACTTGGAAAGTCCTTTGCACTTGGCCTCAATCATGGTAATTGTTAACCCTCACCTGGATTGAGTTGTTCACATATGTTGGTTATGAAGATAAATTTGGTCTAAATCATGGACCATCATTTGAGCTTCAGTCTGGCTTACCATGTGACCAGTTTGATTTATGTGATGCTTGGCGACATCTGCTGTAGTTTTCTGATACTTATGCAGGTTATTTGGGGATAGAGATAATAATATTAAGAGTAAGTAAGTAGGGCTGTGGGATAAAGGCAGAGTAGCATAAGGAGAACATAAACATGAACATAAGCCAGTTACATTAATTCACGGAGCTGGAGTAATGCTTTATGAGACCTTGACCTGGACAGCTTTGGGGGCAAATTCCATGTTGTTTTAGAGTCATGTTTGTAATAAAGCTCCTGTGGCTCTTCTGCTGGGAGTACAAGCAGCTGAATTGATAGTTCTTCTCTTCTCCCACTCCATTTCCTTGTGAATGCCTTCTGTGCTGGATGCACTGCAATGGACTTTGTTGGACTACAGGTATCTGTTACTTACCAAAAAGTGACAACCAACTAGTAGTTGGACTACCTGTATTGAAGTCCCATATCTGTGACGAATTCATAATGTGAGTCTAGGTGAGTCATAGAGTCATATAATTGTACAGCTGGAAGGGACCCTCAAGGGTCATCTAGTCCAACACCCTTCAATGGAGGAATCTCAACACACGGTCCTACATCTAATTTGAAACCATACCGGACCCTGATCAGCTTTGCAAATATGCTATAGCAGAGGCTCAGTATCCATTCCCATATATAAAAATGCACATTAGCAGCAGCTTTTCTCATGGTGCTTTTGTGAACTGGACCAAGAAAAGTGTTGCAAGGCTTTAGCTGAATTAAAATGATCATAGCAATGTCTAATAATTGCTACATTCATTTTTTAAAAATCTAGTATTGAAACATTCTCTAAATCACAAGCATTGTTTGCTTGAGTTAATATTGTATGTTTCTTACTAATGTTTATGATGAGCTTATGGGTTATTTCCCAGGTTACTAAATCCTATAAATATTCCACTAGGTTTGCATCACGATGCTTAAAATTGAATTTTAACAAATTTGATGGAGAAGTATGAGTTACCTGAGTTAAACATAATTGAATAGCATTTTTGAAAACAGGATTTTTATTTAGAAGCAGTTTCTGTGCACTGCCTGGAGTAAATGGCACATACTTAAAAACACTAGGGAATCCTGTTGTGATTTTTATTCTATTTTATTTTTTACATAGCAGACAACATGTGTGATCCTGTTGTAGATTATCTTCTTTCTCCATTGCTAAGGTCCAGTTCTCCACTCTGGACTGGTGCTGTGCTGATATTTTAAGCAGTCAGTGGTGCTGTGTGTAGCACAGTTGTTCCCCAAAAGGATATTTTGGGTGTTCCAACAGTAACAAAGCTCCCGCTTGCATTATTTGAAGGACTAAAAGCTATAGTAGGTACTATATTTTAAAAATAAACAGCAATTTATAATCTAAGAAAGTATAGGATATGGAGAAGAGGAAAAGAAGCAAGGCGTAAAGTACATGTCATTGATTGCCAGATGGTGAAGGCAAATTGGATTCTGGTAAGTGCAATGCAAGGAGGCATTTTAAAGACCTTTAAAAAGCCTTTGCCTTTGATAGGAAATAAAGGCAAATGTGTGAAGGAAAAGCAATTAGTTGTGCACCATTTGCAAAAGAGCAAAAGTGAAAAATTTAGAGAGCTGAGGTTTGATGCAGAGACGAGAGACAGAGGGAGAACAAGTTGTTAAATTTGTGCATGGTTGCCAGGCATTGCTTTGCTGTATGTTAAAGTACTAAGTACAGTGTGATCACTTAGATGTGAGCACATGAAGTGGCTATGATTCAGTAAAATATGGTTAATTGCTTATGATCTACAATAGCTCATTCCACATACACTTCTTTACAGCACGCACCACCTAAGTCCTGTGAAATGCTAAAAAAGGTATTTTAAGATCAAGGAAGCCTTATTGTCTTATAAGCCAACATTGTCTTATAAATATGGACACTGAAACCCTTGACTTGAATGGTGATATTTGTTCTTCATGGGAGGCAAGATAATTGCATTCCTTAATTAACAGAGTAAAGCTGCAGTTCTAGAAATGTGCATAGATCTAGATGGGTTTTGAAACTTGGAGCTAAGCTGATCACCTCATTTAGCAAGGGAAGCAAATTCTAAATGAAGAAGCTGCTAACCTTTTCAGCTACTTTACTAGCTGCAGCAAAACTCATAAAAACATGGTGGTTTTGTATGCATGTATCTTGAACCTTTGCCTTTGCTGTTTAGGATTTCTGCCTAGAACAATAATATTGCATTGAGCAGTCAATCTTCATAATTCATGTGGATTAAGGGTTGAATAATATAGCTTTGGCATCATGGTAATCAAGAAAGCAGTTATGTTTCAGGTATTCAAATCCTCAAATTGGTCTGGTGTTTTAAAATTCACAATGTCATCAGTGATGGGATATCAGTGGGAATATTTTTGTGAATCAGTATTTGTTTTTATGACAAATAAGTGTTGCCTTTCGTTTGGTGACTGGTAACGTAACCTATTACTGTTTCTTGGCCTTTACAGGTATACCAAACTGGGATATGCTGGTAATACAGAGCCACAGTTCATCATTCCATCATGTAAGTTTTATGTTTTTGATCAGTTTATATTTGTGTTCAAAGATATATCCAGTTCTTAGTTTCAAGAATAGGTGTATATTTTTAAATGCTTTTTTCCTCACAGTAAACATTGCAGCCACTTTGTTTCTTCCGTAGTCATTCTGCTACTGTGCTACGTGGAGCTAAGCCATGGTTATATCTGAATAGCCTCATCCACAAACTATGAGATGTAAGTTTTTAATGTTCTGGGTAGAATGGCAGCAAGACAACCAAGAAAGGAGTGAAATGGTTGTGATGTTTACTATGAGTACCTACACACTTGCATATTAATGTTTAGCCATGGTGTGGTTTAGCATTATGTATACAACTGATACAATGTCTGATGCAAATTACTGTGTAGTTTTCAAATCATTCTTGAAGAACAAACTCCAGAATAGCTAAAGATATTCTAATTAGACTCTAGCACTGCAGTGCTGAGTTTGGGAGGATCTTTCCCCAGCTGTTCTGTTTCTTGGCTGCCCTAGATTAGCAAGTGCTGCTGGCTCCTCTTGCTTTGTGTGCCTTATTCTTTCTATGTGTCCTGGGAAATTCACGTCTACTCATGGTAAAACTGTTACGGAACTCTCATATGATCAGTAGATGCCCTTTTTCAACTTTGGGTCTGCAGATGTTGCTTGGGATGATGGGAGTTGCAGTCCAACAACATCTGGGGACCCGAGGTTGAGAGAGGCTGCTCTCAAGAAAGAAAACTCACACCAATTTATTATTTCTGTCTGAAAGGAACTGCTGCTCAAGGGGCTATAATATCAGCTGATGAAATGAAAACATCTATTGCTCTTCCATCCCCAAAGGCCAAGTTCATGAATAATTATACTAAGTGCAATTGCTTGTTGTAATTCATGCTCCAGAATAGGATTATCTTTATTAGAAAAGTACTGATTTTTAATACTAATTTAAACAATCCCGGGCTGCTTTGAAAATGAGAATATAAACTTGTTCTCATCATTTTTCTGTATCGCACGAGAAGGCTTGTGGAACCTAGTCTTTCGGCAGGACCGATGGAGAGGCCTTGTATTATCTTTTCTCCTTTGATAGCCTGGTTGGAATGGCTGCTGATAGTTAGAAATAAAAACCTGGGGATTGGGTGGAAGGAGTCCTTTATTTAGTATATTTATATGCTGCCCATCTAGTCAAGTTCTTCATGTTCGTTATAGCTTGTAGTATCCTGAAGGGTGGCATTGCTGTCATCCTTCATAAGGAATGATGGTGCACACTGCAACTTGTAACATCTACATTAAACATGTAGTTTTGCATAAATATCTCACATAATTGTGGATTATTTTTTTTACTGCAGAGACAGGCTTTTTAACAGGTAGAAGGAGGTTGAGAAATTTAGCTATGCCTTTTCTTGCTTTCTTTGCTAACGCTGGAGGAAACTATTAGTCATATTTATATTCAGCCCCCCCCCCAATTTGTGATGGTGCGATATGGCTCAAAATGCCATTGATTGATTGATCTTTACAGTACTGAACATACTTGCAGTTGTGAATGAACTATTCCGAAGAAGTTATCACTGAATTTTCTTTTAAAGATTTTAAACTAGAGACTTAATCAGTGTGCACACTAATGCCCAATGCAGTACAAACACAACTTTATTTGTTATTAAAGCGTTTTATTCTTGCAGCACACAAATCCAAGACAACCACTTTCTTGCTGGCACAAGTCCCATCTTTTTCTTCTACCCCGACGTAATTTCCAGGGCACTGCTTTTCTAGGGCGCTGTTTTTCTTCTTTTATTATTTCTCTGAAGTTGCCCAAAATAATTCCACTACATCTTAAATTTGGACAAGGGCAAAATTATTCAGTGGAGTTTGGAAAGGCTTTTTGCATTGTTTCCCACCCCATCCCCTACCCAAGATCTGTTGCTTCTTCAAGTTGTGACGGTGATATCTTATAAAACTGAATTGAAATGACTGAAGGATACCTAAAAGCAAAAAGCAAACAAACAAATAAAACTTTCTGGCCAGGGCTATTGGCCCAGTACCTCAATTTTGTATTATAACACTTCTGCTTATTCAGTAAAAATGTGCGTTTAGAACTAAAATGAGAGATTTGTAGAGGAATATGCTGAGAGATTAATGCTATGTGGTAGAAAAGGAGGCCATGAGAAACCAAATGAGAAAAGGGATGAGAAACTAAATGAGAAAAGGGAAGCTGCAGAAATGTAATAAAATTCCAGTAACTTATAGAATTGGAGAGTTCCTGATAGATTTATGTGGCAGAAGCACACTGCACCTACAGATTACTTTCCTTGTGGGTGTCTTGAAGTCTATTCCTCGAAGTCATTTGAAATGTATCTATTTAGAAAGTTAGATTGTGTACCCACTAAATGAATAACCTCCTCCTTGGCAGTACTTGCAACAAAATGAATATCGCTTTGAAAGTTTAGGATACAAATCTGTCTCGGCTGACTGCAACTCTCTCTCTGCCCCCCCCCTACATTTAAGGTATCGCTATCAAGGAATCTGCCAAGGTTGTCGATCAAGCACAGAGAAGGGTTATGAAAGGTGTGGATGACCTAGACTTCTTTATTGGGGATGAAGCAATAGAAAAACCAACATATGCAACAAAGGTATTTACAGCTAGAACTTTTGCTACTTTTTAATAAAAAAAGAAACCACACAACCAATTTACCCTGCCCTAGAGATTTGCCTGCTCATTACAGAGGTTGTTTTATAGAATGATAATGCATAAAGTACCATAAAACAGTGATAATGTTGCAACTCGCAAGTCTCTGGTTGGAATGAATAAAATATTTTGTGGTTATAAGATTGCAAGTTTATTTAATACATTTCTGTCCTGGTAGTTGAGCCAATATCTCAGAGCAATATTTTAGAGAATGAAGAAGGTTGTGTTATACTCAGGAATGTACAGTGGTACCTCGGGTTAAGTACTTAATTTGTTCTGGAGGTCCGTACTTAACCTGAAACAGTTCTTAACCTGAAGCACCACTTTAGCTAATGGGGCCTCCTGATGCTGTCGTGCCACCGGAGCACAATTTCTGTTCTCATCCTGAAGCAAAGTTCTTAACCTGAAGCACTATTTCTGGGTTAGCAGAGTCTGTAACCTGAAGCGTATGTAACCCGAGGTACCACTGTAATTCTAAAGTTTGGAAGTCACAGCAGAGAAGGGCCATCACTTAGGTCACAGCCATCTTGCTGAAGAAATGGTCCCCTGGTCACATTCTGTGACTAAACGGCCACATTTGTGTGCAAGTCACTTGAAAAAAACTTAGCCAAATGTCATAACTCAGAACCAGCATGAAACATTACCAAACAAAATGGTTATCTCCCACTTGGACTACTGCAGTGTGCTCTATATGGGCCTACCTTTGATCATCCAGCTCTCTTTGAATTAAAAGAGGAACAAATGATCTTAATGTGAAAGATCCTTTTAGGCAGTGAAATAGCATAAATCAACATGAAGAAGATGAGTTGGGTCACTATTTTTTTTGGTGGGGCTCTTCACCTAAATAGTTTTGTGCTTGTCCTCCTCATTTAAGGAATCCAGGGTTTGGTTTTTTCAAAACTGTATAGTAAAAGTTACGTTGTATCTTAGTTACATCAACACTGCATCCAGAAACTAAATAATTATCAGTGGAATTTGGCCGTTACATTTCATTGTGAGTTTCCCAGAGGTTGCTAATGGGGGTGAGTGAGATGCTAGATTAAATGGACCCTTACTTGGATCCAACAGGGCAGGTCTTATGATTCTTTGTTAAGTTGATATTCAGCTGAGCAACATATCTGTGTAAAACATAGTTGGGATATAGAGTACTGTTGTTTTTATCTAGGATGTTTGAAAAGACTGAGATGTAGTCCTTAAATCCTACACACAAGAATAAGTATGTCGAACAATTTATACGCTGAGCAAATACCTTGCAGACTAGTTCTTTTGATCTTCATACAGAATTATATTTATGTAGCTCTAACATAACTTAAAATGCCTTAAAAAAACCCCTCTTTTAATTGCAACATTTTCAACAGTGGCCCATCCGTCATGGAATAGTTGAAGATTGGGATTTGATGGAGAGGTTTATGGAACAAGTAATCTTTAAATATTTAAGGGCAGAACCTGAAGATCATTATTTTCTGTTGGTGAGTACAGCCTATCTTCTATTTTTTAAGCATTCACAACCTCTTCTCAGCACATAGTGTAGAATAAATTTTAACTTGCAAGAGAGTTGAGGCAGAAGTAGCAGCTTGAACACATGCACGGTAGCAGTTACTGATTAAAGGAGTTTTTCTTTTTGGAGTGTTAAAAGCCACAGAGCTTCTGAATTTTGGATGACTGCTTCGGTTTCTGTTTCTTTTAACTTGCACCAGCACTTTCTAGAGCTGAATAATGGTGTCCTGGCAACTGCATTTTACATAAGTATTTCTCCAGTGATGCAACAGGGGTATATCTGGTGTTTGAGTAGAATTAAGACTGCTAAAACAGCTGCTGTTGCTTAGAGACAAGCATTAGTCAGTGACATTTGGTTTCTTCAACTTTTTTCTGCTGGGATTCTTAGAAAATAGGCCTTACGTGGCCTCAAACTCACATGAGAACATTTTTTATTTTAACAATGGGCCCAGGATCTATATGGCCCCTATGTCATATTTCAGAATTGGATGCAAATTAGCTTGTTAAATTTCTCTATTTTTATATAAAATGGTAAATGGAAAAATGAACACACAGGTACATTATTATAACAGAAGTATTGTTACATTAAACATACTTTGCTTAATGTAGTATAGTCAACTCTAAGTATAGGCATAAGTTCTAGGCATGAGACTTATTATCCAAAACAGCAAATGAGATGCTAAACCTGTATTTTGACTAGAAATGCCAGATTAATTTGTTCTTTGTGAATTCCGATATGAATTGGTCTAACTGACCAGTCCTTCTGGAACCAGAATGTGGATTGAAACACAGTTATTATTTGGATTTGTCATGCTTCTGAATTTGTGATATAGTTCATGCTCAAACACATCAAAATGTGTATAGGAATGGGTATTTTAAGACAAAGTAAGTTTGGTAGCCATTTTGCTTAGAAATATATATTTTTGGATAATTTGTTGCAAAATATTTAAATATTTAATATTTGCCAATGTTATATAAAATAGAATATTAATGTAGAAATGGGGCGGAATGGATGAACATAAGTGAAACTGACATGGGTTAGAAATGCACTGATCTGTTGGTCCTTAGTTTTGACTGTATGTATTCAGACTGCAAGTGAGGATTTCTATCAGCCTTCACCAACCTATACATGATACATGTATGGTGGGGTATACATACATTCTTCCCACTAGTTCATCCCCTCTGTCTTCAAGCAGCCTCTTACTTCTGCGGAGGAAGAAACCATAAACCATGTGCTGTGAAGCTCAAGACGTACTCTAATGGTGTTCAGGCCACATGAGATATTGAAATACCTTGCTATTCTTTCTTGTCATTCTTCTGTTGTTGTTTTTCTACAAGTACAACTCAACTGTAAAAAGCTGTGTTTCAATTGAGCTGACTGGATGATTTTGCTTTACAGACTGAACCCCCTCTAAATACTCCAGAAAACAGGGAATATACTGCAGAAATCATGTTTGAGTCCTTCAATGTTCCCGGACTTTACATTGCTGTTCAGGTGAAACATCATTTAGTTTACAGTTGAGAGAAATGTTTTAAGTAACGTTCCTTAAGAGGAGAATATGCAAACTGTTGTGCAGAAATTGGGATTGGCACCAGATTTGGAACCTATCATGTGGACTCTGACCCAAATGATCAAAAACTAATTTCTGGTTTAATCCTGCTAAAGGACAAGAACAATTCACCTTGTTCTTGGGGCAAAACTGGATGCCACATTGCGATAACCATGTTTAGAATTAAGTCTGCTGCCAAATTTCTTTACTTTTTGCATGGTTGGATTGGTGTGGGAGCTGAATCTTACACCATCTGAACTATTCTGCCCCCTAGCTTTTTATGCTGTTTTTCTCCCATGGGTGTTCTGGCACACATTATTTCCAGTCACAGAGAGTGGCTGCTTTTAAAAAAGTGATATTTGGTGGGGAAATATGAGCAGGTTGATTTCCCCACCAGCCAGTGCTATGCTTTAAATCAATCCCCGCCTGTCCTGTTTGTCAGCTGGCACAAGGTTGTAAGCTGTTGCCATCATGTCCAATTGTGATCCCAATTGTTGTATTGCAAAGAAATACATGAGCAAATAACAACAAGCTGTAATTATTCCACAAAAGGAGTACAAAAAACCGTGTTCACGCACTAGAAGATATGATTATGATTATGAATGTCTTAATCCTTTGAAGATACATCTCTCTGTTTCTGTTGGCTCTTCGAATTATGACACTACACTTGTGTGGATTTCCTGAACTTGCAATAAGGCTCTCTGTTAAAGCAAAGAGATATAAATAAATTTATAAACATCTATTCTAAGCAAGAAATGTCCCTTTGTAGACCTTAAAACAGAGGGTAATATTTAAAATTCATTAAGAAAAGTATTCATACCAGTGAAAATTCAATGTCAGACACATAAAGTTGTTCTGAAATTTTGTTTTGAAAAACAGATTATGTATTTCATAAACATACATTGCCCCACATTTAATCTCTGAATAGTACTTTCCTCAGGTTTCTTTTAAAATGCAACACAAAAGTTCATATGTGCATGTACAGCTGTTTAGATTTAGAGCAGTGTTGCCTTCTTTCAAAGGGGAGACAGCAGCAAAATTGTCACAGGAAGAATAGTTCTGTGTCTTAGTTTGATCTATGGAATAAGATGCATTTTGCCTCTTAAGAGAAAAGTCAGATAATGATTCAGAGACTTCACCATTCAGATCTGCATATATAGTTTACTGTAAAAGCTAATCTTTTCAACCTACTTCCAGAAAACAGCTATCGTCTTGTGTAGGCTTGTGAGGATGTGGATCCTTAACCTTTCTGTTTTTGAGTGTCTACATTAGTGTTTTAGTTCCTCCTCATTATGTTCTGTTGAATGCATGACTCTTCATTGCACTCCTTACTTTTATTGGCTGTGCCTAAATCCTTCTGCAGAAGATCTGCAGCAATAATATGACATTTCTTTGCTATAAACTGTTGAATTTAATATAATATTAGCTTAAAGAAAAGCTTTTCAGAAACACAATAATATTTTAGTACCCATAATATCCTTGGTACCAACACAGGAAAGATAAAGCCCACAGTAATTGATTGAGTATATGCGAAAATGGCTCCCTTGTCAGCTCCTGAAAAAGGGGTGCAATTTCTATGGGAAGCTCCTTTCAGAAGCCAGATCTTCTGCTGTTGCCTTCATGGTAACAGA
This sequence comes from Podarcis vaucheri, assembly GCF_965113315.1. Taxonomy (NCBI): domain Eukaryota; kingdom Metazoa; phylum Chordata; class Lepidosauria; order Squamata; family Lacertidae; genus Podarcis; species Podarcis vaucheri. The sequence goes on along the minus strand of NC_138759.1, from coordinate 98,340,903 downwards.
AAGGAGCTGTGCTGCAGTGATCCCTATGTTACAAGGTAATGTGAGAAAGGGCCCTGAGTTTTTAGACTGTTTAAAACTAGTGTGGCTTCAGCTATATAGTTAGGTAGTTCCTATATATATCAATGCATATTTAGATTTTCCCAAAGCTTGAATTACAATAAATTTCCATTTTTCTGGTTAACTTTTGGGTGCTGCTGCAATTATAGAAAGTAAAGTCTACCAATTTTTGAATACCATTTTTAGGGTTTTTATTTCCAGTTCCTTTGTTCTGTTTTCTTACTTCTTGTTTTCTTCTGCTGCATGGTGCAATGTAACTATGTTAAATGGTTTTTGTCTGATGTGGCAATCTTTGCTTGAAGACTAGGCCTTTAGGCTTGTTGTGAGATACTAAATCTCAAATTGTTTCCTTGGATAAGGCCGTCCTTGCCTTAGCTGCATCTTGGACATCAAGACAAGTAGGAGAGCGAACACTGACTGGAACGGTTATAGACAGTGGGGATGGTGTCACTCACGTCATTCCTGTGGTAAGTACACATAAATATGGGTGTGGTTTGTGGAACACCACTGCTTCTAAAGCTATCACTATTATGGGAAGGATAGTCTTGGCAGCTCTGTTCAGCATTTTCCCACTGAACTAGGTGTTATATATCACACAAGATTGTGCTAAAATTAGCATTTAGGAACATATTCTTATTTTTATTTTGGAGACAGAAGTTAGAGAAAATCTGCTTTTTTTTTTTTTGCTTTAGGTTTATAATTGAACTTTGTAGCTTGTTGAAAGTTTTTAATAATTAAATCTGCAATGCTCCCAGTATAATATATGAAGGTATCCTTCAGCTAAATCTGAAAATTTTGTGGGGTTCGTTGCTTTTAAGGAAGACATGGCGATCTCTTTGGAAGTGATGCTGCCACCCCCACATTAAACAAAAATCATGCGGGCAGAAACTAAGCTTCCTGCCCTTCATCCAGTGTAGATTTACTTCCCTTATTTTCTTCCTCCTCCTCTGTCTTACAAGCTGGTGAAAGAGGAAGGCTATACTGTACCAGACTGATGATCCCCTTATATATCTCTGTCTACCATTATCTGTTTACACTATGTTAAAGACACACACCGTGTGTGTGTGTGTGTGTGTGAGAGAGAGAGAGAGAGAGAGAGAGAGAGAGAGAGAGAGATCTTCAGAATTATTTTAAGTTTGGATCCTTTAGTTGCAGTAGTGATAAATAGCTACCAAATTTCCCCTCTTTTCCCACAAAAATAGAAGAGCTTTAATACTTCCAGGATTCATTTCATTAGGAATCAGAGTGGAGAGATTGCTTTGTGTTGTTGTAGATGATGCTTTAATTAAGTGCTGGTATAAGTTATGGCATGTAGAAAATCCACCATTATCTGTTCTGTAAAGGGAAATATCCATGCAACAGAAAGTGTGCAATTTGAGATGATAATAGAGAGATGGAAACATGGGACTTGCTTGTCTTATTCAAGTGTTCACAAATATGTCTCTAAAGTTTGTATTTGGGATTAAGTTCATTGAAGGATTTTTTTATTATTATTATTTACTTTCAGGCTGAAGGTTATGTGATTGGCAGCTGTATCAAACATATTCCAATTGCAGGACGAGATATAACTTACTTTATTCAACAATTGCTAAGAGAACGAGAAGTAGGAATCCCTCCTGAACAATCATTGGAAACTGCTAAAGCGGTGAAGGTAATGTATATTTTAAAAAGCAAATAGATACTTAACGATTGGCTCAGTAAGACTCAAAAACTGACACAGCATATATATGTTCTTTGCCACTACTGGTATTAACTTTAACAATTCAGATCAGGTGACTTATATATTGGAAATCAAGATGCTATCTTGGTGGTAACAAATTGCCAGTAATCTAGTTAATTCTCTGGGCTAGGAGGGTATTCTAATACTAAAAAGTACTTAGTTTTGCATAATGAAAAGTCATAATTACTTTTCTTGAGACTTTTCATGATTTATTTTTTTTAGCAGCTCTATTATTACTGATGGATTTTAAATTCTAAAGTGTATGATGGTATGGTATGTAACCATGGCAATAGTACATTTGAGCATGCATTTTCTGGAGTTAGCATCTCCCAACTAAAAACCCCCCACCTAAGATAGTTTAGGCTGTCAGGTCCTAAGAATTTTTGCCTAGTGGTGCATAGAATTGTGTCTAGCGCTGAGTGCTAATTATCTTAAATGTATGCAGTTAATACTAACTGAACAATTCTCTGGTGTTTTCATTTGTTTTTGTTTTTTTAAAGGAAGTTTCATTCCTGTTCCATTTAAACTGATCAAATATAAAACCCTAGTAGATTTTTGGGAATTTCTTTTGTAACTGTCTGCATCTGATTTCCAGGAACGCTTTAGTTATGTCTGCCCTGATTTAGTAAAAGAATTTAACAAGTATGACGCAGATGGTACCAAGTGGATCAAACAATATACTGGAATCAACGCAATCTCAAAGAAAGAATTTACCATTGATGTTGGCTATGAGAGATTCTTGGGGCCAGAGATCTTCTTTCATCCTGAGGTAAACTGGTGCAGATCTTCATAACGCACACAGAAGTATACTTTCAGTTTTATCTTTAAATCTTTAAATACTGTTGTGCTTGAATGAGTCTTGTTCCCTTGTAAGTGTGACTTATGATTGCAGCTTTCATTTCATAATGTAGGGCAGGTAGTGCCTTTCAAAGTTGGAATTAAAAGCCAGCGTACTTCCACCCCCCTTTTAAAAATAACCTTAGAACCCAATTTCTTGGTGCTGTTAATTATGTTGGTTTTAATGTTCAACTGAATCTGTTTTTAACTTTTGAGGATTGTGAAGCTTTAAGGCATTTTCCCCTGCTTCTTAAATGATACTCAGCTGAAGAAGAATCTGAGGCTGGAGGTGGGAGGGGAGATCTAGCTGTTATCACTAAAAGCCACACAACATGCTTTGTATAATAGTTTCTCTCTTCCCACTTCAAATTTGAAACCACCAATCTGGCTTCTGTGGTGAGCTGAGGGAACAGGAATAAATATTTCTTCCAGCTGATTCCCATTTTTTCATGCTGAATAAAACTGTTTGATTCAGTGCTTAGCATCTGAGATGTGTAGGCGGTCTCCAAAGTGTTCAGTACAATGCAACAGCAGGGAGAATGGAAAGGGTAAAGGGATTGGATGGCTTACATTTTCCTGAATTCCTGTTCTTCAGTATCTGTATGTGGTTGTACTTGGTTTTTTACCCTTTCATTTTTTTATTAGTTTCAAATGACCTTTATTATTATAACATAGGACCTTTGAGAATAAGTGGTACTTTACAGAGGTACATAAGCAGGCAGATGCTGCCTCAAACCTACAGTGTAAAATAGCCATTGGGGAAGACTGTAGAGGCTGGTGAGGGAGAGACGAGAACAAAGATTATTTTTCAGAGTAAATGCTGAGTCTATTTTTTGAATTAGAATTTACCTTCAATTAAACTAGTGCTTCTTTTTCCATAGTGTTTCTCACATTGTTGTGTCTTAGTTTTTTCCATCTTGCTAAATTCATCTCATCTAGCTTTCTTAATGCTTTCTTTAGAAATCTGCAATAATCTACACTTGCCTCTAATATGTTAAAGAGAAGGCTGATGCTTCAGTATTATGTATGGAAAATGAAACCTGCTTGTATTTGTTTTTTTAAATGCTGCATTAAGCAATAAAATTACTTGTAAAGTAATCATCTCTTTGCTGATACATACTTCTGTTTTCAGTTTGCTAATCCAGACTTCACACAGCCTATCTCAGAAGTAGTAGACGAGGTAATTCAGAACTGTCCCATTGATGTTAGACGTCCGCTATATAAGGTTAGTAAAGCTAAATAATGTTTGTGTGTATGTGTGAGAAAGAGAGAGAGAGAGGTTTTTTCAGAATATATCTCTGCCTACTTGCTAAAGAGATCTCAGTTTTTCCGTTGAAAGCACAATAATGGGCTATGTTACAAGTGTAAGAAGCTGCCTTATGCAGTCTGACAAGTGATCCACCTAGCTTAGGGTCTACACTGACTGGTAGTGGCTTTCCAGGGTTTGTGGCAGGGTGGTCCAAATTTTCATACCGAGTGGGCCTTGGGACACGGGAGGTGCTGTGGTCTAAACCACTGAGCCTCTTGGGCTTGCCGATCAGAAGGTCGGTGGTTCGAATCCCCATGACGGGGCGAGCTCCTGTTGCTCTGTCCCTGCTCTTGCCAACCTAGCAGTTTGAAAGCACATCAGTGCAAGTAGATAAATAGGTACCGCTGTGGTGGGAAGGTAAATGGCGTTTCCGTGCACTCTGGTTTCCATCAAAGTGTTCTGCTGCACCAGAAGGAGTTTAGCCATGCTGGCCAGATGACCTGGAAAGCTCTCTGTGGACAAACGTCAGCTCCCTTGGCCTGAAAGTGAGATGAGCACTGCAACCCCATAGTTGCCTTTGACCGGACTTAACCATCCAGGGGTCCTTTATCTTACCTTTACCTTTTACCTTACCAAGTGGGCCACAATAATACTTAGACATGGAACCCCCAGACTGCACACTGCCATGTCACACAGGGGTTGGGGAATGAGGCTAAAAGTTGGTGCCCCCTCTCCAGTCCTTGTGCTGCCTTCCCAAAGCTAGGTAAGGGAGATGTGAGGCTCTGCTAGGGTCCTAGAGATCTCCCACCTCCTTCTCGAAATCTGGGAAAGCACTAACTAGGCTTTAGGAAGCAGGCTGGAGGACTCTGGGACTATGTCAGAGCCCTCATAGCTCCATTCCCAAGCCCAAAGCCTCACCCATCTTTGAGAAGGCAGTGCGAGGGCTGGGTGGGCATCAAATGTTGCCGTGGGCCACCAGAAAAGACATTGAGGGCCGCATGCTGGACCACCCTGGTTTGGGTCGAGAGTCTTCTCCAGGTTTACTAGAAGGTGCCAAGGACTGAACTTAGACCCTTTTGTGTGCTAAGCATGTGCACATTTATCCTGAGTAGCCCTTCACTAATGTATATTCAAGTGGATATTGTAAATAATGGAATTAATGGAATGAAATATATTGCTAAACTATAACTAGAAATAAAATATGAAAGGGTTAGGTTGTATCCCCTGCCGCTGTTCCACTATTATAAGCAAACTTCTGCTTGTGCAACAGAACTTCTCCTTCCCCTCCTACTCTCTGGTTGGAAGACCCTCTGGAGGAGGTTTTGAGGGGAAGAAGAGTAGTTGCATGGAATGAATTCTGGCATGATCATTTAGGAACCTTTGTTGTGTTGCATAGCTTTTAAAATTGGGCTGACTCAGAACAAACATATTAAACAAGTTATTTAATAAATTTCTAGATTGAAGAAAGTGCACTTTAAGTATCTAAACATCTGTAGTAATTTGTAATCTAGCCTTTCTTTCATGGGGTGCTCAGCTTAACACTGATTGTAAAGCCATAAAATTCTCAGGCTATCTGTAAAATTCCTATTTGTGAAATAATTTGTCTCAGTCTCTTAAATTGAGCATGCATGGCTCAAGCATTGGCCCTGTTCCTTGCTATGACTGTTTTGTAGTCATTACAGCTGCCTTCACTCCTTATTTTCAGAAACTGATTGCTAACATCCAGTGTTGTTAAGTAATACAACTTTTGTGTGTACAATTTAGAATATTGTCCTCTCTGGTGGCTCCACAATGTTCAGGGACTTTGGTCGCCGTTTACAACGAGACTTGAAAAGAACTGTTGATGCCAGACTGAAACTCAGCGAGGAACTGAGTGGTGGCAGACTGAAGGTTTGTTTCTTTAGTTAAGATGTTTCACTTGTATGTGTAGTTCGTTGTGCTAGTTTACATCACATCTCTAAATGGAATCCCATAAGAAAGCCATTAAATTGTGTCATCCTCATTTTGAACTGTACCAATCTCTTCATCTTTAATTACTGTATATACTCGAGTATAAGCCAATTCTTTCAGCACATTTTTTATGCTGAAAAAGCGCTCCTTGGCTCATACTTGAGTGAGGCGCGCCGTGGCGGCGGAGGGACGAGCAGCCCAAAAGGAGCCCTTTTGGGCTGCTTCTTGTTCTTCCGCCGCTGCTGCCACCACCAGGTTTGTGCTGTGGTGTACCTGCTTATACTCGAGTCAATAAGTTTTTCCAGTTTTTTGTGCTAAAATTAGGTGCCTCGGCTTATACAGTGTTACCTTGGGTTACATATGCTGCAGGTTGCAGACTCCGCTAACCCAGAAATAGTACCTCGGGTTCAGAATTTTGCTTCAAGATGAGAACAGAAATCGTGCTCCGGCGGCGCAGCGGCTGCAGGAGGCCCCATTAGCTAAAGTAGTGCTTCAGGTTAAGAACAGTTTCAGGTTAAGAACAGACCTCTGGAACGAATTAAGTACTTAACCTGAGGTACCACTGTATTTGGGTCTGCTTATACTCGAGTATATACGGTACTTTCCACATTTGTGAAGGTTTCATTATGATTGCTACAGGCACTTATCCTGTCCATGATCTTGAAAACTAGTAGTGGTTTTGGAGAAGCAGCTGTTGCCACTTTTGTGGAGAGTGGATACTCCTGCTTCAGTGTTTATTGCAACAGATGGATAACAAATAGAATTTGCCAGTTTCCTCAGAAAAATAAGAAGAAGCATTTATTTCAAGTCTGCTGGCCACATGAGGCTTATTAAATTATAGAACTGCTTTCAGTACTGTGTATTGTTTTTGGTTGGTGAAGAAGTGCTTATATTGGAAACTACCTTTGGTTACATAAGAAGAGCCTGCAAGATCAGGCCCGTGGCCCAGTTGGTTCAAGATCCTGTTCTCACAGTGGCCAGCCAGCCTGAAAGCAGGATTTGAGTGCTTTACTGGCCTGACCACTTCAACTTTACTGCCCTGTACTTTCCCTCTGGCACAACAGATTGGAAATGGCAAGAGGCGTGTTATAGTGGCTTCTGTGAGAGGAGGGAGAAATATATTGAGGGGTTTTTTAGGACTTTAGTACCTGGGGAATAAGTGATTTCTAGATTCTGCCTGTTTTCAGCCATGTAAACCCACAAGAAGTATCTTGTCGCATTTTGGGGAGAAAGGGAAAAGTTGACACTTGTAATATAGAGAACATTAATGGCTGACAATGATTTCCCAGGATTTCAGGTAGAGATTTTTCTTTTCACATATGACCCAGTCATTTTAGATAAAAATATTGGGGCTGGGACCTTCTGCATGCAAAGTCATGTGCTCTTCCATTGTGCTGAGAAAACATATATATATCTTGGAACTTATTCAGATTAGTGCATTTGAGAGAATTTGATTAAAAACTGTTTTGCCTGACAGTTAAATATTCTTAAAACTGGGGTTTTGCTACAGCCAGTGAAAAAAAATAAGTGTCTGTAATGGCATTTTATTTAAAACAGTACTCTGTACTGATTTTATTTTCTCTTGTAGCCCAAACCTATTGATGTACAAGTTATCACACACCATATGCAAAGATATGCTGTCTGGTTTGGAGGATCAATGTTGGCTTCCACGGTAAGTTGACAAAAGGAAAAAGAAATCTGAAGAGAACTTTTCTCACATATATTTTGACCTGTATTCACTGTCCATGGTATATGTTTATAGGACAAGCCCAATCATGGTGCTTTAAAAAGTGCTCCTATTTTTTTTTTTGGGGGGGGGATACTGCCTGGAACCTTTTATAAATAGACTTTCCAAAATGTTTGTAACTTATGAGGAGCTTCCTTGAAAAATGTAAATGCATGGGGGAAGAGCTTTTCGCACTGTCTATTGTTTATCTGTTCCTAATTTTTTTCAGAAACATCTTTTTAAGGCAGTGTTGTCTTGTGTTACATAAGCTATAATACAGGCACAAAACTGAGACAGGTGCTTTAATAACAAGTTTTAATATATCGCAAGTTTAACCTAAAAGTGACAAAAATATATTTTTAGTGAAAATATTCCCTTTTATCTTCTTTTCCCCCAGCCTGAGTTCTACCAAGTATGCCACACCAAAAAAGACTATGAAGAAATTGGTCCTAGCATCTGTCGTCACAACCCAGTTTTTGGAGTTATGTCTTAAATCCGACCTGCCATGAGTCGGATCTAGGGAGGCTGTGAGATGGAGGGTCTTTCTCAATACATGTTTGTCTGGATGGCCGGTATTAAGATAACAAAACATGACTTGAAAATAAGAAAAAAAAGACCAAACACAATTAAACAGGAATATTTTAATAAGTGTCTCAACATGCAGATGTAGTGGGAAGCCAAAATGATTCCAAGTGTTTTTTTTCCTTTCGATTGAATATTTGATCCTGTGCATAAACAAAACAAAAGAAGTGGGTTTTTGTTCTTTCTGTGCCCTCATATTTTGTATATTAATGGAATATCCAAGATTTGATGGGATTTGATGGTGTGTAGATAGTCAGCTCTATAATTCTTCAATTGTACTCTTACACGTGTACAATGAGAGAGCTTGTTTATATTTCATACTTTTTTATACGTTGAGAAAAATATCAGTGAATGAAAGAAATGTAATATTTGACAAGAGAAATACCAGTGACCAATTTGAGATGAATAAAAATAATAATAATGCCCACATGAAGCTTAATCATGTGAATCTCTAGTAACTTCAAATTATGACCAATCCTAAAACTTGGGTTCCACACACAGTGCAACTTGGCAAGTGCTTTTGGAACTAAGGAGCTAGAATCTTGGATTAACCGATGCCTGCTAGTGCTTTCTGATTACTCGGTGCATTTTCATTCTATTTCTTGCTTTGGGGGTGGGGGGGAAGTAAAGACAAGACTGTTGGACCAGTATTGCAGTTCTGTAGTGTCATTTCTAATTACAACCAAATATTCAAGTTATCAAAATAGGTGTATTCCACCATTCCAATAAAGACACAAAAATTCTTTTTAATGTTTGTCTGAGGCCTTTCAGTCTCATTGCTTGATCGTTTGAAGGTCTCTCTCTCTCTCTAGTTTGCCATGGCAATTATTAAATCAGTAATTTTAAGGAGACGAAAATGGAACAGGTATTGTGACACAAATATGAAAGTGGTGCATGTGTCTGTGATTTTAGTTTCTATTCAGCAGCATACAGAAGTGAAAATGAAAATTTAGCTTTCATTAACATTTTCTCATTATGTTTTGGTAAATAATGCTGCTGCATTTTGGGGGTATTGTTGATTTGCTACTGTAGGATCCAGGGGGTGAATTATATGGCTTCTGTATATACTGTTATCTAACAAGGAGCTGGTATGGCATGGCTGACTATACAAATATTTAGAACAAAATATGTTGGCCTTTGTGGAGCAAACGTAGCTGCTGATCAGTGTATTGCCAACTTAGTTTTAGCCCTGCTCATTCACCTTTTGATCAACTTGAGGCCATGGGTCCTGAGTGAGAAGGGAGATTGAAAAATTGGAATGTTCCCAAAAAATTAAATTGGATTTTTAAAGAGTTTTGAAATTTCTGTTAAGTGTGTGTTGGATCCAGGCTTCACAGAGGCTGATTTCTGCTGATGAGACAGTCACTTCATGGCAGGTGGGGAAGGCAAATTTCATTAGTATAACTTCATTTGCAACACCTGTGTTCCCTGAAAAGTTCTTTCTGCAAGATAGGAGACCTCCTGCAACAGCATGGGAGGTGGTTCTGGGAGTTGCAGAGGAAGGTGTAATATATGAAAATCACACACGCCCTTCCTGCAGCATGAGTCTCCACAGGATACAGGGGCTGTGGTGTGAGAGAGAATCACCAGAAATCAGGTGAAGGATACTTTACACAAGCAAAGCTCCCTTCTCAGGTGATTTCCATTTGTCCCACTGCCCCCTCATACAACATACTCCACACTGTTCAGAGGGCCCCAGACTCACTGGATAGGCTTTCCAAGAGCCACAGCGACTGCAGAGGGAAAGAAGGCCAGGGGGAAATGTGAAGTGCCTTCTGCTCAGGTAACTACCGAATATAATCTCTACTAAACAACAGGTGCAATGAACTACTTGAATAGCATTTCTGCATATGTTCTAGAAAGCTATTCCATTGGTTTGAACACTTTTACTGCATTTTCAAGTCTACAAACGAAGATGTGTGGATTTCTTCTACTGAAATGTACTTTAATGAATAATGACGTGAATATCCTATGTGTTACGTACCAGTAGTAAAGGATGACAGTGGAATCAGCTTTGAAAAACATTAATATAATTTTACAACTAATAAAATGTTGCATACAGATACTCAATATATAAGATTATTCATAATGCAAACTATTTAAACAACCAGGATATCAAATTGATTCCTCAGTAACGGTTGTTTCTTGCTTCCCGCAAGGAAGCTGTCAGCTAAGAGGAAACTATGAACCTTTTTTTAGGCAGAGTCCCTAGACTTCAGCATCTAAAGAGTTACCAGTTGGCCTTCATGCTTGTAGACCAGCACCTTGATCTCTTCTGTCATTTTGTGTATAAAAAATACTCAACCTTAATGCATTTTATGTGGATTTGTCATATTTGCATGCCCCCTGGGGCAGGAACACTTTAAAAAAATCATGGGAATGATCTGAAAACTTAATAAGGTACAAGTAGAAAGGAAGGTTCTGCCATGGCATGGCTGTACTGTACTGAATCTCTGCTAATAAGTTGTTTCTTAAGGGTGATATCTAAGTCATATTCAGACTCATTGAAATCAGTGGGATTAAGTTACTTTGTGTATGACTAATGTTGACTATCACCCAACATTATGCTAGTTTTCTGTTAATCCTGCAATTTTTTTTAAAAAAAGACAGGTAGAATTATTAACTACAGACTTTTTGTTATGAAAGGGTATTGACCCACTAGAAAAACATCAGTCAAGGACTGCAGTCTCTGGCTGGGTGAAGTCAGATTCAAAAGCATGTGGAGTTTGCAGCATTGCACAGTTGCTTTGTAGCATTTACCTTTGCCCCACCCCATCTCTGTGTATGTACCAACCCTTCTCTTCCTCATGCTGTGAGTCACCCTCTTTCTCAACACTGTGTTAAATTAGGCTGAGAGTAGTAGCTTCCTAACCAGGAGCTAAACTGTCAATGGATATATTGCCTAGTTAGAAGCCCATGGGAAGCTTGAATATTTCCATTGAAAACAAAACAAAAAATTGATTTCCCAGTGCCTTAATCAAATATCAATATTGTGCAGTATTCAGTTATCAAAAATGTGTGTACCTAAATTATGAAGCTAAATTGTTTTAATACATTTGATCATTTGGGCTCTGACTATCTCACAACTGTAGTGGATATGGAAGCAGAGTTTCAGGTGCTAGGTAATTGCTAGGAATTGGTATAGGAGAACAAATGTGATGGTCTGCGTGCCTATTGTGGTGCGAGAGAACCCCAAGCTTAAGTGATACAGTGATTTAACTAAATCCTTGTATGGGAAACTCATTTTCCTATAATAGGAAGGGAAGGAATCGTGTAGGTTTACACATGATTCGAAGGAGATTGTTGTGTATGTATAAAAATGCATATAATTTTTATTAAAGAATACATTATTATTTAATTACCTGCCCTTCATGCTAAGGTCCCAGGGTAGGGATTACAACATTCAAACACAATAGTAAAAACAAATTACAATCACAAGAATAAAGTGGGTCCTAAAAATACACACCTAAAGTGTCAAAAGTCAGGGTGAAGAGATGCATCTTCATTGGAAGCTGTATAATGAAGGTGTTTGATGCGACACAGGTGCACGACTTAGGGGCTACCACAGAGAATGCCCTAGGCTGCGTTGTGTGAGTTGTCTCTGTATACACACCATTGCTTAAGCTTTTGTACTTGTCAGTTTGAGATACAAAGAAGTAGCTTGAAAATGTGTGTGAGAGAAAGCGCACATTCTATATGCTTCCTGAATATTTATATATGACATAATCTCAAACATTCAAGTCTTGTGGTTATCTGGGACATGTTTGCATTCTTATGGACAAGTCCTAACATTGTGTGGCTGTCAGTGGCAACTTCAGCAAAACTGTTAGTGAAACTTCAGTCTTCCCTGCTTAAGAAAGTGAATAACACATCATACAGTTGTCATAAGGCATCATATGATGATGACAATAGGTGGGGTTATAGAATACGGCAGATAAGATCAGCACAGGCTGCCCATAGAATCAAAGGTATATATTGTTATTAGAGGGTTTTATTATGCTGAAAGGAATAACCCTTATGAAGATCTGTCTCTGTTTAGTTTCACTTGTGTATTCCAAATAAATGCAGACAAGATTTGGATCCTACTGACCAAACCTGTCACTTAAAGCTTAACTGGTTGTGTGTTGCAGAGGGTAGCTGATACTTTATTAATCGGCTTTTGTTTCCTGAGGCAAATCAAAATTCCATTGGTTTTTGCTTATATAGACTTTTTCTATAATACTGACATGTCCTATTAGTAAGGTCTGTGAAGAACAGTGATTACAAACCAAGTTTCTGTGCTAGAACATCAAAGTCTATGCCGAAAATACCTAATCCAAAACTATTCTTTGTTTCCTTAACTCTGTTAATTAAATTAGTGGGCATAAAGATCTGCCATATCACAATGGTACAAATATGCTGCTGTGTAATAAAATCTTGCTGCTCTCTGCTACAGGTAATCTTAACATTCATTTTTGTTGTTCATTTAATGGCTGTTTGAGCAGTGAACAAAAACTCACATGTGACCAAATCTAACACTGTAAAAAGCACCTATGATACAGTAATTAACAGTACATTAGAAACTTGATGTGGCTCAATAGACTTCTTTGAATGTCCTTAGTGTTTCCAAGGATACTAGATAATCACAGGTGTTAGAAAAACATTGTTTCAAGTCCCTACTGCTTTCGCTGAAAGTTTTAATTACCTAGTGGTATTTTAACAATCTATTTTCTTCTCCTCTCTACTTTAGGAATACTGACTTTTCCATTGTCTATAAAGAAAAAGGTTATGTTCATACTAGAACATTGCACACTGCTATCTTATCTGTACATATTTTGTAATATCTGCTGTGACTTTACATCCCAGCTGAAACTAGAAAATCTTGTCTGCAATTTTTAACCTCCTTCTAGCTTGAGGCCCGGTAAATGCAAAACTCTTGGCAATCTCAGTGAAGTTGTCTGTGCTTGTAGGCGAGATTGGTTCATCATGTTTCTCCTGAACATCCATATCTTCAAATCTATTAAATACCACTCCTTATGTCAATAGTGAGACCATCTGATTGTGTGATGCCACTTTTGGCTGACATTTTAACTGGTATAAAAAAAAAAAAGAAAATTGATAAGTCTTCCGTGTCTAAAAGGGTTTGGCATTCAAAGAAGGATACTGAAATGATGCTTCAATAATAAGCCTGAAATATTATACAAACTATTGACATTCACATTCTATTATACATCATGTAGCCCCTACCAGAGGTATATACCGTGTACTGTGTGGTAGCTTAAGGGTTTGGTTTTTCTCAACATGGATTTCATAGTTGTAGGTGTACATGCCCTGTCTCCCACCTCATTCTGTACATCTGGGGTGGGGAATCTCCAGATATTGGACACCAACTCCCATCAGCCGCTGCCATAATGGTCAATGGTCTGAGAAGATGGGAGTTGTCATCCAGCAACATCTAGAGGCCCACAGATACTCTGTCCTTGCAATGCATGGTTGGAGTAGGATGCTAAGACACTTGCCTCCGCACTGCATGCACGGTCTACAGGCTGGCTCACTGCGAGAACCCTCTCTTGACTTTCAACTCCATTTTCTCTTTTTCAGTTGCATTTCTCTAAAGCTACCAAGCTAACTTGTTTAATGTCTTGTGCAAAGCTCTCTTCTAATTTTTGGAAGGAATAGCTAAGCCTATCCTTACCTGTATGACTAAAAAGTACAATGTAAGGTGTGGGAAGACAAGCCATTAAGACCTGAGGTTTGTGTGTAGCCTTGTTTTGTCTGCTAAAACACTTAGGAAATAATGATCTGGCTATGTCACTGGTGCGTCTTCTGCAGGACAGGTTTCAAATATTTGTTATCCGTACCCTTGGATGTGTAAAGTGGCTTATCGTGGATTACCTTGTTCATTAAAAGAGCACTCCTTTCCTATCCTGGTTTAAAACATTTTTGTTGAGGGCCATTTCTCAGGAATTGCATGCTTGCAATAAGCAGAGGCAAAACTAGGTGGATTTTTCATCACTGCAGTATTACGTGGCACTCCATGTGCACATTCTAGCCCTACTCTATCCATTATCCCCTTCCCTCTATCCATTTTTGTCTCCTCTCCATTTCCCCCTTTCCAGTGACACAAATTGGAACTGACCACTACAGACAGCTCTCCCTACTTCCAACTCTCTGTCCGTTTCTGGTCTCCACCACTACATGTCGTCTTCTCCTTCCAGCCCCATTCCTGGGCTCACCACATGGCAGACCCATTTTCTTTTCTTTACCCCCTCCTTACACAGTGGCATGTAATGAAGAAGTGATAGCAGTTATCAAAGGGCTGGTCTGGAGAGCAAGAATGGGCCTGCAGCATTCAAAGGGTCACATAGTGGTCCCTGGACTGCATGTTCCCACTACTGTTTAACATAGACAGTACAATATTCATCATCATCTTCATCATCATCATCTTACGTATTTGTATGCCACCTTTCCAATAGTTAAAACCATGCTCAAGGGAGCTTACAACATGAAATAATTTACACAATTACAAAAGTTGTCAAACAAATAAAAGACATCTGAAAGTACACAACAAAATTGAAAAACTTCCACATACATTTTAAACCATAATAGGATCTAGAAATAAAGATACAAAGAATTAAATTAAATTAAATAACAAACCTCCCCACAACAAAACCCCCAGTCCAGGAGTCTGTTCAGCAGCCTCAGCTTTTATGGCTGGAGTCAGTCAGGGGCCTGCCCTCACAAGTCAGGAGGAAAAAGGCCTGCAAAGTTGGGAGCAGGCCTTCCAGGACTCGCAGCCAAACTTGTCTCAAACCTGTACATCTGGGGTGAGGATTTGGCCACTTAAAAAAACCTATTGGGTGCAGGTTTGTATCAGTTTTCCTAAGCCTCTGCTTCTGCAATCATATTAATTTACAATCTGAAAATTCCTGGATGTAGTTAAAATGCTAACTGTCCAAAATCACTTCAACATTATCATGCTTCACAGCGAAGGCTTTGATCTGTCCTCAGTTATGCACAGAACTCCAACCCTACCAAACATTCATTATTCATACCCCATTTCCAGTTACACCCTTAACCTGGGAGTAAACCCTATTCAACACAGGCTCTATTCAAGCATGGAGTGAGAAAATGGGGATGAGCCAGCATTCTTCACAAGTTGGAGGGATAACTTCTGAAACTGGGAGCCTTTTCTACTTGTGTAAGCTCCCCACATGATTTAGGGTTCTAAGTTGTATGAGGAACCTAAATGAACAGAGTGGGCTTCTCATGACAGACAGTCCTCATTGCCGTCATTATGAGTAATTCCAACCAATTGGGTACCATATTACCCAAATATGGTAAGAGAGTTACTTCCAGGGCACACATGCCCAGGATTGCATTTAGTGTGTGTTAACATCATTTCCTATTCTTTTACATTTTCAGTATTTCAGTATTTATTTTACTAAGGTTGGGAATTATTGTCTTGTGTAAGATGTTTCATTGCACATTGCCTTGGTGTCTCTGAGGTAGACTTTTGTTTACTTGGATGAAATGGACATAAGCCTCTCCACACAAGTGTTGAAGAGCCTGCCAAGAAATGTGTAAGAGGTTTACAAGCATTATAGCCCTATGTGGATTACCATCATGCAGAAGCGACTAAACAGTATAGGTATGAATTGAGGGATAGGTCTCCGTACCATAGCTACAGCACCAGTAACTAGGAGAGGAGGAATGGCAACTAAAAACTAACACAAAGCTTGTCTTGGTTGTTTGCATTGCTGAACTTCCCCATAAAGGTAAAAGGTAAAGGGACCCCTGACCATTAGGTCCAGTCGTGGCCGATTCCGGGGTTGCAGCGCTCATCTCGCTTTATTGGCCGAGGGAGCCAGCGTACAGTTTCCGGGTCATGTGGCCAGCATGAGTAAGCCGCTTCTGGAGAACCAGAAGCATTTACCTTCCCACCGGAGCGGTACCTATTTATCTACATGCACTCTGATGTGCTTTTGAACTGCTAGGTTGGCAGGAGCAGGGACCGAGCAACAGGAGCTCACCCCATCGTGGGGATTCGAACCACCGACCTTCCGATCGGCAAGTCCTATGCTCTGTGGTTTAACCCACAGTGCCACCTGCGTCCCTTGGACTTCCCCATAATTATCACTAAATAAGATGGCCAGTTGTATTCACCCACGGTGATCAAGATTAGTCAATGGCCTTATTCCCAAGTGGGCTTGTGTCTTGTGAGAATGCCCACCTTTTATCTGCTAATAAGCAGTCTGTGGCTTTGGTAGTTTTAAGGTCCTCTTTTGTGGAAAGTGGCAGAGAGGCACTCTGTTCTGTAAATTTAGTACTGAGCAAGTCTTTGGATGTTGCTGTGAATTTCTACCTGAACCTTGAAATATCCTTGTCTCCCCCACCTCCCAAAATCAGTCTAGAAGAGCTAATATTTCTAAAGATAGAAATTAGGAATTTTATTCTCATAAGTCTAAGAATAACGATGAACACCTCAAATCAAACACCAGTATCATGTCAAGGGAAATGGTAAATAGAAACCACTTAAAAATAGCAAAAGCATGTCCTGGAATAGTAATTAGTACTGCACAGGAAGGAGTTATGAATATATAGGCATAAGCTTTCCTTCACACACAGTTTAAGATAACGACACCTAGCTATGTTATAGGACAGAAATTAACCTAATTATGTTTGCCTTGTTCAGATTATTATTTCAACAGTTTAGGAAAGTGATTTCTAAGTTGATATTTTTCATATATATAATGTTTCACCAGCTATTCATTACATCACTGGAAATACAAATGCATCCTGGTCCAGATCTGTTAATTTTCTTATGGTATTTGCAAAGTAATCGCACTCAGAGATGTTAAAAGACTCCCTCCATCTCATCTTTCATTTCAGCAAGACCAGTGCTGCAATATCAGCAGCAAAGTACCTTGTGCTGTCTTCCTAGGAGGGAACATGATCCTGTGGTGGCTACAGTCCATTCTACAAGGATAGACCTGGAATGTAGTTCTGAAGGTCTTCTGTTCTCTCTCCTTGACCTTTGGGTTGCCCAATGTGGGGAAGGTTTTAATGAAAAAATGCCCTTTTTAAAACCAATGAAGTCAAATATCCAAGAGGGGAAGAAAGGGGAGAAGGAACAAGAAGGAAATTATATATGTGATGTCTGACCCTCCGTGCTTCCGATGAAGTGGACTTTTAGTTCATAAAAGCAACATGTCATAATAAAATTTGTTACATCTTTAAGGCATGGCATGACTCTTCATTGTTATTACTACCCATTGAATTCTCACCTCTCCTGAAAACTCATGGAAAATCCTAAGAGGTCAGTGGCTCTACTGTCAGAAGTACAGTCCTTAGGTTTCCTTTAGAAGAGAAAATGCTAGTTAAACCAGATAATCCTATAGTGAAGGAATGTTCTAAATTTATCTGCTTTGCAGAAAGCAAAACCTTCCTACAAAGAACAAAATTTGAGTAGATGGAATGCAAGTTCATGTTGAAATACTTGAAATACTCTGAAATACTTGAATACTCAATCCTATTTATAGTAAGGTTAAAACACTCTTCCAGGCACTTACCAAATCAGTAGCTAAAAAGATAGATGACACAATTAAAATATACCAGAATAGATAGACACCAGAATAGAGAGAGTGGCTGGAATGATGTCACATTAAATTATGATTAAGGATGGAAATTAACAAAGTTAGACAAAATGGCATAATTTGAATTTGAAATAAATCCATCAGTTCAAGTTGATACTTAATTATAATATTTACATATCATCCAATATCAAAAGTTCTCTGGCCCATTTTGTAAGTTAAAAAATGAAGAACAAAAAGTATTTTTAAACACCTTAAAAATGCAAAATCTAAAACACAATAAAACGGGCATAATAAAGCCAAAGTAAAAACCAGTGCAAGGGGCTCAAAACAAATTCTATCTATTGTCAAAAAGGCAAGCTTTAAAAACTCTCCCTTTGTCCATTGTAAGTGCTGTAACTTGATGGCTAGTCTCTTCTTGCTGCTTGGAACCACATCACAGAAACTGCCTTTCAATATTGGCGGAAATAAGCCTCGGTTTAGCTCTCTTTCACTAAAAAGATTGTGTGATATATGAAAATGCCTTCCTGCATAGCAGTGAAATGCTCTTCATGCTTACTCAGAATTGGGGCCTTCTGCATTTAGTAACAGTTCACAAGTACCGGTACATGTGCACAGGAGTGCTACTTTGGAAAGTTTTCATCACCATTCTAAATTTGGAGAGAATCCTGCAGGACAGGCTTGGGAAACACAGGCCCTTCAAATGTTGTACGACAGCTCCCATCAGCTGAAGCCAACACACAATAATCTTTACAATAACCCTGCACATAAGGCTACACACACATTTCAGAGAGAAGGGTGAGATTGAGAGAGAGCATATTGGGTTTACATAAAGCCTGTGCCTAAACTGAAATTTAAACTGGGATTTCTAAGGCACATAGGAAGGTCCTGTGCTATTAGCCATTTATTTATATAGGCTGCAATCCTAACTGCACTAATCTGGCAGCAAGCCCCATAGAATTCACAGGTCTTACTTCTGAGTAGACATAGTTAGTCTTGGACTGTTGTTTATTAAACCTGTATTCCGCCCAAAGGTTCCTAGGGCTGTACAAGCACCATAAAGCCCCAAAATAATAAACCAAATCTATAAATCCCCCCAACACACACATTAAAAAATCCTGCAGCATCTCTCTCTTACATCACCCAAATCCATAAACTGCTGAAAATAATCCCATCTTAACCAGATAGATGGTAAAAGGCGTATCTGGATCTCTACAGGGTGGTAGTTCTATGTCCAGGGAGCCACAACAATGGTGAGGGTCTTGTTTTGCGTTGCCACACCACAAGCTATGAATGTTGATGGAACAACAACTTTCCCATGGAATTTAAGGCATAGGAGAGCATGTAACAGGGGAGGTGATCCTTCGGGTGGAGCTGTATTGAACTTTGTAGACTGAAGTCTACAAAGCACCTTGAATTGGGCCTGGGAGCAAATAAGAAGACATGGGATAGATATTGCATGATCCCGTTTCAAACTGCCTGTCAGGAACCTAGCTGCCACATTTTGCACCAGCTGCAGCTTCTGGGTCATCTTGAAGGGCGCAATGGCAATAGTTAAATCAATAGGTCACCAGAACATGTAACGCCATAGCAAAGCGATCTTGGTCCAGAGAGGGCCCTAGTTGGCTAACCAGCCAGAGCTGGGCATAGGTGTCTATTGCCACTGAGGTCACCTCACCTGTGGCTTAAGCGACAGTGGTGCCTCCAAGGACACCCCCAAGTTACAAACACACTCCTTTAGGGGAAACACAACTCCATCCAGAACGGGACATTTTCCCCACTCCAGTGGGGGGAATTCAGTATTCCACCGTTCTGATCAAGCAACACAAGCATTTCTACTTACCAGACAGAATGATCTGCTTCTCCTCCCTCATGTATTGTTCTCCTGATTCCCCAGAGCAGATCTGGGGGAGGTGTGTGGGGTGCATGTGGGGAGGAGTGGGGTGAAGCCCTATTGTGCTAATGGGAGTCCTTGCTTCCACTAGCATGCTGGGTTAGTTGACTCTGACCCCACATTTCTGCCGCATCAGTTTTCAGCTTTGGTTGACTGGTCACCATCTGATGCACTGCTGTCTCCAGGCATTAGCACAATATCCGCAATGGCACTCCTGATGACAACATGTTCTAAATCTCCAACTGACAGCTCTCAGTGGCTTCACATATATATTGAAGAGTAACAGGGGCAGAGTGGTGCCCTGTGGGACCCCACAGCACAAGTGTCAGAGGAAAGAGCAAAAAATCTCCCAGTGCCACTCTTTGGCAGAACCATTGTAATACAGTAGCCCCAACCCACAGAACTGACACCATGATGGATGGCACTGAAGGCCACAGAAAGATGAAGGAGAACCAGCAGGGTCGTATTCCATCTCCCAAGAAATGTCACCCATCAGGGTGTCCCAGACCATTTCAATACCAAAGCCAGACCAAAGCCAGACTGAAGTGGGCCTAGGTCAGTGGTTCTCAACCTTTTTTTGGCCATGCCCCACCTAAGCATCTCTAAAATCTGATCCCACCCCCCACATATAATTTTTAATATTCAAAAAGTGAACTATTCATGTGGAGGAAGTCTAAAAGGGCATTAACTGTTAATAACTCATTCTCGAATTGCTCCCCTATGAGGCGTGTGTCCCACGTTGGGAACCACAGGTCTAGATAATCAGTTTCAACTCAATGTATTTAGAGTTGGCTGGTCACCACCCTCTTCAATCAACCCACCTCACCCCAAGAAGGGGACATTTACAACCAGACAGTAGTTACCTAGTACCTTAAGGCCCCGGGACAACCATGTGAAAAGGGGTCTCACCACTGCCACCTTCAGGAGTTGGGAGTCTCCCCTCTCTTAGCTGCCAATGACCTAGAGAGAACTAGACACTGCTACTTCAAGTGCTTATGTACCCCTATCCACCATAACACAGTAAGCTGTCAGATCTAATTTATATTAACAGAATGCTTTGCCGCTTTGCCACAAGGAATCCATAGCTAGGTTACAAACCCATGGAACCAGACACTTAGAGTACATGGTCCCTTGGAGCTGAGTCCCACTGTGTACAGTGGAGCTTACTCCTAGATAGATAGGCAAGAAGCTGCAGCCTTAGGCCAAGTTCTCAGGCCTAGTTTAGTTCTATTTAGTTCTGCTATTTAACTATATCCCGCCTGTCTTCCATTAAGGGACCCAATATATTAAAACTATATATATCTGCACTGTCCTCTACTGCCCATTTCACATACCGGTAGTTAAGGAATGCCCTCCAGGTCTCCAGAGATACTTGTGGGGAGGACACAAGTGACAGAAATGGAAAGGAGTGGATGGGAAACTTGCCTTCCTTGAACTGATACCGAAATCCAAGCCAAAGTGTTTAAAGCTCTAGCATTTCTTTTGTTTGTCTTGGGATATTTCTTAGGAATTTCTCTATTCTTCTCATTCAAGTTGTTCTTATTTGTTTTGCGTGGCAAGATAAAACTACCTGTCAGCATCAGTGAATTAGAACAGCCTCTGATTTTCTGTGTTTCTTTTGGCTTGAATGGCCTTTTCATTTAACAAAGGAGGAATCGGTTTTGCACACACTTTATAATCAAGCACTGCCTAGATTGTTGTGTTTTCTTTCGAAGAAAGATAGCTTTGGCCCTTGAAGCAAATTTGCACCGCACCAAATTTTAGTGAAGGAACAATAAAATATTTTACCAACGTTTTAACTGGTAGTGTTTGGGGCATGTCACCAGATCTGAAGAGACAAAGCATAGTATTCTACACTTCAAATCACTCTTCTAGATTTTGTATGCAGTGTATATAGTTCACATATAGGCCAGAAAATTGAGTTCTTCTTTGCCAGTAGCAGTAAGATAACATAAAAGTGGTTTCATTTTGCTTGTTTGGAAACAAAATTCCCTGAATGTATTTTTAATAAAAAAGGCTTATGTTGCAGATTGCCACAAAGGATAACAGACTGTTCTATCATGTATTTCTTTAAGGTTGTGTTTTACTGCTGCTATTATCTTATGGGTACCTTCGAATATTTTTTAAAAAAAATTGTGCCCACAATGTAGGTACTTTTTCTTACGATTTGCTGTCAAGTCAATAAATATTTGTGGAGCTCCATACAGATATTTGTATACAATGCTCCTTCTGAGCTCTGCAGTTGTAAAACCCATAATGCTAGATGTCACCAACCATATTATAGAACCTGATTATGTGTGATCATTCTGTGAAGCAAAAGAAACAGGACAGTGTCTGCCAAACAGAGTGGATTCTGAGAGCACAGAAGCTGGATTGTAGTTGTTTGCCTAACATAAAAAAAATGGTTGATCATATATGTTTTTAAGTTATTCTGAACCCTTTGATTGGAATACATCCCAAAACTCATTAATATAGCCCGGGAAAGATAGTGCATATTTTATGGCTTGATCAAACAGAGCTTTGTGTGTGTGTCCCAATTAGATGCAGGCCCAAAAGACCACATTATGCCCTTGAAATGTCATCTTTGCTGATAATAGGAGATGTATGAATAGATAATTTCTTGCCAGGCTCTTCCCTATTAATAATAAGACCACTGTCATATCAGTTTCCAAGACCGATGACTGATTTTACGTGCCAGACAAGGCTTTTAGAGGATGGCAAACACTTTTTATGAGGCAAGTACTCTGTATTATCCTTGCTCAAGATCTTGAAAACAAACATTAATAGTGTATCAAATTTCCTGCAGTGAAGGAGAAAAAGAGTTCTGTAGAAGCGTAGAACCTCGGCTTACGTTACCCTCGGGTAACATAAACTTCAGGTTGCAAAGACGGCAAACCCAGAAGTATTTTTCCGGGTTTTTCCGCGAACGCATGCACAGAAGCCCTATATTGTGCTGCGAGCATGCACATAACAGGCACCTCTGGTTGCAGAAACTTCAGGATTCAACCGGAACTCCGGAATGGATCCTATCCACAACCGGAGGTACCACTGTAGTAGGGTTGGCTAACTTGTCATTCTCCAGATGATGACAGACTACAACAGATGGTCACAGGTCAGCCATCCCTGGTGTAGAGATCCTTAAAAAATACGTTAAGAACTGTTCTGCACTGGTCTTGTAATCAGTATTCAAGAACTAAAGCTCAAGCCACATCTGGTAGAGAAAGGAAAGTCATTATAGGATATGCCAAGTGATTTGTGTAGAACATTCTAAGAGAGTTTTACAAAATAAACCATGAACTTAAAAAAACACACCATACTTTTATTTACAGTCAATTACAGTGTGCATTATATCTTTGTCTCAAAAAAGATAGACATAAGAAAATGGCACCCCCCACCGTACTTTGGTGTGCTCTGGTATCCCCTATCTGCAGAATAATCAACACATTTTGATCATTAATTGTAGCATTGTGGCGCTGTGGGCTAAAGCCTCAGCGCCTAGGGCTTGCCGATCGAAAGGTCGGCAGTTCGAATCCCCGCGGCGGGGTGCGCTCCCGCTGCTCGGTCCCAGCGCCTGCCCACCTAGCAGTTCGAAAGCACCCCCGGGGGCAAGTAGATAAATAGGTACCGCTTACCAGCGGGAAGGTAAACGGCGTTCCGTGTGCGGCTCTGGCTCGCCAGAGCAGCGTTGTCACGCTGGCCACGTGACCCGGAAGTGTCTTCGGACAGCGCTGGCCCCCGGCCAATAGATGTGAGATGGGCGCACAAACCCCAGAGTCTGTCAAGACTGGCCCGTTCGGGCAGGGGTACCTTTACCTTTACCTTTAACATACTTGGAATTGCAGCTGGTTGGAGCCCAATCCAATACCATGAAGTATCAGAATTCTTTGTGTTTGTTGCTTCTGGTTATTTATGAATAAAAGCAGTGATGTTGTTTGAGAGGAATTATTTGATGGTTTCCACTGTGAAGGGATCTCCAGTGTTGGAGGACAGATTTCATCTTGAGAGTATCCCTTTTAATATGCCTGCTGTCTTTAGTTACTTGGGGAAAAACAAAAGAGAAAACTTTTTAAAATGCACCAATTTTTGATGGCTCTCCCTTCTCCTTCAGCCAGCTCATGTTCTGAAGGACAGTTAGGAGTTTGGCACTGCTTCAGAGCGGCTTTTGAGTATGCTGGGAATTCAGCTATCAGTTTGGTGTTTCGTTTTGAATGCCTCTGTATCTCCCTGCTCTATCACCAGGGTTATGGGTGGCAACTAATGCTGCTAATGCACAAGTGCAATGGGCTTCAGTTTGTGCAACAGGACACCATTCTCCTCTCTTCCACCCTGTACCCCCTGCATGTCCTGAAAATTTGCTTGCTCTGGAATGTTATGGGACTCTATAGAGAAGATTGGGGGCATATAGAGGGCTGCAGGGGTGAGGAGAGGAAAGGGGAGTCTTCTGCTGGTACAGTGTTCAGTACTGCCATATATTTTCACATGGCCCCAAAAGTCATGTTTTGTTCAATATCACCCACTAGACAAATGTTTTTTTCTGGCAAATAAACTGCTTCATCCCTTGAATGAAGTGGAAGGGATTAAGCCCCCTTACATGTGATTCTTACAGCACAGTTGTTTTATCATGCTCACCCTGTGTTTTGAATCTGAAGTCCACATAAAAAGTGTTGCTTATATTGTGGCTTTTTTTGCCATTAAGTTGGATGGAAGGCCAAAGACGTTCAAGTGTACATGAGTGTACATTTTCATTGAGCCACATGTGTTTTGAACGGAATTCTTCCTCAGAGACACTATGGATATGAAATGCATAAAACCATACTACAAAACATTTGTGCACATTTTCAATACAGCCAGTTAAAAAAAGGAAAACCAAATCATACCTGTTTTTGTTGATAAAACAAAGTTATACAAGAGGACAACTGAATCATTCACCATTTTGATACAAAATGTTGGTGCAATTATAATTGTTTTATTTTGCACATTTATTTGCCTCCAAGAAGCTCAAGGTGGTGTAGGCTGTTCTTCTCACCCACATTTAATCCTTACAAGAACTCCATGAGGTAGCTTAGGTTGAGAGCTGGTGACTGACCCAGTAAATTTCACGCCAAGTGGGGATTTGAACCTGGATGTCCCAGGTCCTAGTCTAGGGGCAGGCAACCTAAGGCCCATGGGCTGGATGCGGCCCAATCACCTTCTCTCTTTTTTTTTATTATAAATGTTTATTGGATTTTCACAGATTATAGAAACACACAATACACAAAACAAACATACACAAAAACAAACATGTATAATTTCGAATCCTTCTTTTCTTATAACTTACTTCCCCGACTTCCCCATACCTCCCCTTTCTGTATCCCAATTCCCAAATTTGTTTCAGCAAATCCTCCCCCTTAATTTTATCTAACTTTTCCTTATTCTTTTCTTTTACTTATCTTTTACAGCTGTAATCCCCTATTTTTTATAACCGCAACATTTTAACACTCATTAATTTTACAATATTTCTTAAGATAAATTTTAAATTTCATCCAATCTTCTTCTGCCGTCTCTTTCCCCTGGTCTCGAATTCTGCCAGTCATTTCAGCCAGTCCCATGTAGTCTATCACCTTCGTCTGCCATTCCTCCAGAGTGGGTAGATCTTGTGTCTTCCAATACTTTGCAATAAGTATTCTAGCTGCTGTTGTAACATACATTAAAAAGTTCTATCTTTCTTTTGCACCAATTGGCCGACAATGCCCAGGAGAAAGGCCTCTGGTTTCTTAGGGAAAGTACATTTAAGTACCTTTTTCATTTCATTATATACACCTTCTCAATCCAGCCTGCGGACGGTCTGGGAATCAGCATGTTTTTACATGAGTAGAATGTGTCCTTTTATTTAAAATGCATCTCTGGGTTATTTGTGGAGCCTTCCTGGTGTTCTTACATGAGTAGAATGCGTGCTTTTGTTTAAAATGCATCTCTGGGTTGTTTGTGGGGCATAGGAATTTGTTCCCCCCCCCAAAAAAAAAGTCCGGCTCACCACATGGTCTGAGGGATGGTGGACTGGCCCATGGCTGAATACTTATACATGTATAGCCACTATCCATGGCAAAAATAAAATACAAATT
This sequence comes from Podarcis vaucheri, assembly GCF_965113315.1. Classification (NCBI taxonomy): domain Eukaryota; kingdom Metazoa; phylum Chordata; class Lepidosauria; order Squamata; family Lacertidae; genus Podarcis; species Podarcis vaucheri. The sequence goes on along the minus strand of NC_138759.1, from coordinate 98,315,215 downwards.
TGAAAAAACAAAACATTGAAAAGGGCGTGGGGGAGTTTCCTCTGATTTCACTCCTTGAGGCTCCAGTGCCGCACAAATATCTGCGCTGGAGGAGTGGGGAACCGTCTGAAATAGTGTGAAAAGTTAGCTCAGGGAACTTCTGCTGCAAATGGAAGGACACCTTATAATGCAAGGCAGCACTTCTTTCAGGGGAGAACTTCTGAAGAACAGATCAACTGACCTGTGATGAGGGGCAAGAGTAAAATATTGGCAAAAAAATCTGTATAGAATATACCTACAGCTCTTCTAATTTACTTTGTTTTGAATGGCAATGTAGCATTAAATATTTCTGAATGGCATTATGCATTTTTTGGAATGAATCCTTGCAAGTATCAGGATGCGTTCTTCTCAGTTGGAATGAAAGCAGGTTTCGGGACAAATGCATCAAAACACAGAATTTCATAAGAAATGACAGGGCAGATATGGTTTGCAGCCGAGATCATGCGCACGCTACTTCCCAAACCAGCTGTGGGTGTGCACTGGATGCAGAGTAAACAGGAATGTGTACACAGCTTATGCCTTTGCCAGCACACCTATTTCAGAGCTATAGGGAACTGTTTGCGCCAGAGCATTTACAAGGAGAGGCACCAAATGGAGGCATAGTGTTGCTTGTTCCCAAGCAACGGTATATGCTGCATAAGCAATTAAGACTGAAATCCTAAACACACTTACCTAAGAGTAAGTCCCATTGAACTTCTAAGCAAGTGTGCATAGGAATGGAACTATACAAATGAGTTCTGATTCCATCCATGCAGACTGATTCACAAGCTGTTATATTACAATTTGCATTTCTTGTGTCATAGATTCCTAGAATTGTAGAGTTGGAAGGGACCACGAGGGTCATTAAGTCCCAACAACGCGCAATGCAGGAATCTTTTGCCCAACATGGGACTCAAATTCACCACCTGAGATTTAGAATCTCAATCTGTACTGACTGAGCTATCCCAGTGTTGTTACCTTTCTGCTGAAAAATTAAATAAAGATAATTTTTTAAAAAACAAGGATTTAGGAATCTGGTGTAAAGGGAATCCTTATGGCATTTTCCATGTGAATGGGAAAATTTACTGACCAGGTGTTTCTGTAGAGGATATTAAATTGTCTTTCTAAAGTTGAAATACCAGCACTTTTCAAAATATCCACTAGATGGTACTTTCCTACAAGAAATCTAATTTTAAGAATGTAAGCTGTGCAAAAGCGCTCTGGTGAGAGGAACAGACAACATCTCCATGTGACCAAAAATTGTAGAAATTTCAAAGAAGATTGAAAGATTCTTTCAATTTATTAAGGGTTGCTTTAATACTATACTATAAGGGTCAGTGCTTCTGAAATCACATGCCTACTCTGGATGGGCTATCTCCAGTCCAGCACAGAATTATGCACTTAAGCTCATTGATTTTAGAATGCCCATGATTTAGATTTTAGAATACCTATGTGAAGTTTTTGGCCAAGGATGATGTGAAACGAATTTAAAGGACAGAGGCTGACTATTTTGTGTATAGCATGGCTTCATATACTGCTGATATTTTTTATTATAAATAGCCCTAGGAATTATGTGAAAAACCTGGATGGTTAGGGTTATGAACGGTGTTTCTGAATATACAAATTTACCAACAAGTAGAACAATATGTCAATATCCCAGTAGCTCTAGGAGTCATAGTAGAATTGTCTTCACACACACACACACACACACACACACACACACACACACACACACACAGAGGCAACTCCCCATTTATGTGGGTGTTACTTTCTGAGGCACCATGTGTTTAAGTGAAATCACGTATATTGGGAACACCATTGGAAAAGCTCCCTCCAAACTCCTGCTCTCCACAGGCCTCAATGTTCAGTGCAAGGGCTTGTGGGATTGCACTTCCAAAGGCTTGTGGGATTGCTAGACACTCTTTTAGGGCCTTTTTTTTTGCCAATTTCAAAGTCACTTCCGGTTCGGCGCAATGCATGAGTGCACAGTCACTTGGACGTGCGTAAATTAGTTATTGCCTGTATATGACATGTTAAGGTTGTTGTCACGCTGGAGTTGGCATGGCCACCAACTGTTCTGAAGGATCTCCTGGCACCACCACCCCAGAGCTAAATTGGGCTGTGTATAAAGCAGGTACCATAAAGAAGGCTGATCGCCGAAGAATTGATGCTTTTGAATTATGGTGCTGGAGGAGACTCTTGAGAGTCCCATGGACTGCAAGAAGATCAAACACATCCATTCTTAAAGAAATTAGCCCTGAGTGCTCACTCGAAGGACAGATCGTGAAGCTGAGGCTCCAATACTTTGGCCACCTCATGAGAAGAGAAGACTCCCTGGAAAAGACCCTGATGTTGGGAAAGATGGAGGGCACAAGGAGAAGGGGACGACAGAGGACAAGATGGTTGGACGGTGTTCTCGAAGCTACAAACATGAGTCTGACCAAACTGCGGGAGACAGTGGAAGACAGAAGTGCCTGGCGTGCTCTGGTCCATGGGGTCACGAAGAGTCGGACACGACTGAATGACTAAGCAACAACAACATGAAGCAGGTGGGAGAAGAGGAAAAAGCAGAAGTCCTTGTGCAGAGTTTCTGCTGACGGGACTCAATAGTTTTCCCCTCGTCAGCATTTCAGTGTAAATTTCTCCAAATTTACACATTTGTATGCATTTCTGCCTAAGGGACGTTTTTGCAAATATAATCAATTTTTGTATGTTATTTTCAGTAATATATGCATTCTTATGCACATTTTACCAAAAAGTGTATTCATTCTTGGTACACATTACTTGGCTGGAGAGCTGCATCGCAAAATTCAGAGAAGTTCAAATTTCAAAGGATGGCTGTGTTTCAGTTTGTATGTTGTTTTGGAAAATGCAGGTGAGTTTGGTTTGTCTTTAAATGTGCACAGGGGAGGCAGCAGTGCCAGGCTAGGGCCCAGGTTGCTTCCTGGCTTAGGTGACCCATTCCCATCTTCTTTCTATACTTGGTAGGAAACAAGGTGGATGCATGCCCAACAATGGCAATGGAGACTACATCAGAGTTTGGGGGAATGTGCCCCTTGTACCAACAGCTGCCCCAGTTGGTGAGGTTTGTGCCATGCTTTAGAACGGCCTGTTTCTGTCTCCTGGGTTGGATAGTACCAGGAATTGAAACTCCTTCCCCCATCGCAGCATGGAGAATAACTAAAAATCAAGTTCATTTGATGCTAGGTCCCCAGCTGAGGATCGGTACCATTGAAAGCACATTCCCCGGTACTTCCTCTCCTGCCTTTTGTAGGAGGGGAAGGCTGCATGTGTGCTGTGCAACAGGAAAATAAGTGAAGGAATTGCGAATAGAACAGGCAGGAGCATTTAATTGCTTTGTTTTCATAATAGATTAAAAGGATAGTGCAATTTCCAGGTCATAACCAGACAATCCTTAACTTAAGGTTGCCAATGGAAAGGCAGAACATGACTACAGTGGTATCTCGGGTTATGAACTTAATTCATTCTGGAGGTCCATTCGTAACCCGAAACCGTTCTTAACCTGAGGTGTGTTTTTACTAATGAGGCCTCCTGCTGCTGGTGCACTGCCAGCATGCAATTTCCATTCTCATCCTGGGGCAAAGTTCATAACCTGAGGTACTACGGTACATCTGGGTTAGCAGAGCATTTGTAACCTGAGGTGTTTGTAACCAGAGGTACCACTGTAATGTGAAATAGTTCCCTTTTGTGTACAATAAAGTACTGGCCCTCCGGGACTAGAACTTGCTAGCATTTTGCATGAAGCATCAAAGTCTTGCGGTATTGCCTTCTAATCCCTTTTGGCATTTTTCATATTAGAATGTCAGGTGGATCAACGCAGCAGTTTCAACTGCAAAGCCATAGACTTTCTGTTCAGAAGGTTGTTTGGCAGCCATCAGTTTTCAATCTCTTTCTTTTTTTATTTGGGGGCCTTTGACAACTTTGAAAGATAGGAACTTAATAGCTGTCCTTCGTACTATGGAATGTAGATCACTTGTCATTTCAACTACAGGAAGATTATAAACCTCAGTACATTTTATCAGTGGAGTGGTCCTTGATACGTCAGGCTCTGGATAAAGAGGCAGCACCACAAAATGGCATATAGAACACATAAAACAAACTGAATTAAGTTTTATATAGTGACATTTTATTTATCTTAATAAAAACTCAAAATTGCCTGAGAAGCAGAGCTTGGAACTAAACAAAGCACATAAAATCGCCCTTTTAAAGTCTGTAAACTTTAAATTATTTTGAACTTGTAAGCAAGGAAAATTCACACAAAATGAAAGGCAAGCTTCCTTGTTGATAGCACTGTGAAGCACTGTGGTCTGTGTAATTATCAAGCCAGAGGCTACAATGATTCTGATAATCACTTAACTTTCCTATTAAATTACAGCACTGCAATTTTATGGCAAGCATTAAAAGTCAAGTGTTCACCTGTTGACCATGCTTTTGAATGATTGGATAATTAATCTCATTATACAGTGCTGTTTCGCCATTGTCCCTGCCTTTCAGATATTCTCCACTGGTGGCAAGAGATGTACTCCGATTGTCGTCAGGGACACATGCAAACTGAAAATTAGGTCCAGACCAAAAAACTAAACAAACCCAAACACATCCTCTTCCCCTCTACTATAGATAGGGTTTTATGCAAAGGCCTGTCATGATTAAATTATACTAAACTTGATTTGTTAATGCCTTTTAAAAACAATCCAATTGAGTAAATCCTATGATCAGCCTTTGGAGGAATATGATCGAAATTAAAGATGCAGGATAGTTTGGCTGCAGCCCAACAGAGTTGATAGGCATTTAAACCAATTGAAACCAGTGGTCTTAAGCTTGCTAAACTCTTCATTGGATTGAAATGTAGAATATGGTAAATCTTCCTTGATATTCAACCCAGTATGTGGGGCAAACCCCCCACTAGATGATTTTTGTATTTGTGAATTAAAAAAGAAATATATTTTCTAAAAGGCCTTCTGGTTACTACTCTAGTTGTATTCTCAGGACGGTTGTTTCAGTATTTGCATTGCCATCCAACTGTGTTTGCTTCAAGCTAAATGAAATTGAAGAAGAAAACATCTTTTGCAGCAGCTGTTATAGGGAACCACCAGTTGCGCCCCTTGATCCAATAAATCACTTTAAAAAACACACATGCTGCGCTCAGCTCTGTATGTATCTAAGCATTAGATACATTATTTACGCACCTTACCATTGACCAGAAATGATGCCACATGTACCTGTAGATACGTTGATTACGTCTTCTTGACAAATTTACTAAAGGGGCCCGGTCATTTCTAAACAAGGGTATTGTGCTGTAATCTACAACAGTATGGCAGCATTAGAAGGGCTCAAAAATAGATAGACGCTGGAAGCCAACTTTCCTTTGGTGTCCCATTTATCTTAGCCATAGTGGCGCTTTTCAAAAGTATGTGTCAAAGAGAGAGAGAAAAAATGGCCTTTTGAATTCTGGTCTGAGCCAAGCATTCATCTCTCCCATCTTCTTCGTGTACATTGTCATGTTTTGAGTATACTGCTTTAGGCTCTTTCCTAATGAAAATTCCTGCTGCTATCAGCATGTTAAGTCACTTCCAGGCAATGAGTTACCAAAGAGAGATAAGTTGTGTTGCCCACTCTCTTAATGCGGGTATTGAATTGTGGGCTATGCCTACAACTGAGGTGGATAGTGAGTATTTCACTAGTAGATAGGTTGGTCTCAAAGTACTTGAATTCCAGATGAACACTGGGGTTCCATTGAAAGCCTTCACATTCCATGGGAAAAATGCTTTTGAGAGCTGGATGACTTTTTCAGAATGGTACACAATTTCAGCGGATGGGTGGAATGCAGCTGCCTTCTCTTTGTACAATGGGGTCTTTAGATTCTGGCTAGTACTCTTAGTATTGGTGGTTTCTATTTCGCAGTTGGTGAAATTAAATGAATTAAAATTAATTAAAATGTTGCCGTGATCATACAAAGTGATATTGACAAGGCTCTCTCTCTTTTTTAAAGTAATCTACATTAGGGATTGTCAACCTGTGGCTCCAACTCCCATCAACACCCCTCAGGGCCAGTGGACAAGGATGATAGGAGTTGTAGTCTAGCAACACCTGGAGGAACACAGGTTCCCCATCCCTGTTCTCATTATTGTGTATTATTTATTAAATTTATATACTGCTGTTCAACAAGAGAGCCCAGGGCGGTTCGCAGAGACATGCACTATTAGTGTTCTAGAGAAATTCACACAATTCTATCGGTCCTGACATTTCCCACTCTTAACGGGCTACATACATATTTTACAATCAGGTATGTATACCTGCAGACAAAATTAGCATATTACATTTTAATATTGTACAAAGCATTACTGATACCAATGCCACCGTAGGAAATTTATCCAGTAGGACTCACGGCGTGCTGGTAAAGTAGTAAATTTTAAAGTGTATGCATGTTATTGTAAATCTCCTTCTAATCTGACAGGATGTCATAGCCTTCTGTTTCTGTAATATAATGGGGCAGATGACGTGGCTGAGCGATGTAGAGAGGAATGTGTCCGTTAAGCAAGGAAGGAGTGGGGAGGAAGCACATTGATCAGTTCCATTTATCAGGCTCCTTGTAGCCGCCAACCATTTGATTAAAGGAATAATAAAATAAATGGCAATGGAAAGACGTTCTGCTTGGTGCTTGTCATCTGGCCACCACAGAGTATAAGAAAACAACCCATAATGCATTTTATCAGCAAATCCCCTTATCAGCAGTATGCAGTTGCCAAATTGGATGAGAGCTCCTTTTTTTGTGAGTTCCCTAAGGCACGGGGAAAAATTAATAACTCACAAGAAGGAGGGATCTACTAAGTGAAACAATTTTATTTGGGGGCTTGCATATCCCAGCTGTTGCTCACCACAGGTCCATCGGCTGTAGGTGGTGCTCAGTGCAGTTCTAATGATAAGGTGCTCTGCGGGGGCATTTTATCTGAAAGGTACGGGGAGCGTGACACACATCTTGTTAATTATTTCTCACAACATCCCAATGGGGTAGGAACGATTTCATTTTCTCAATGCTGAGTATGAGTTAAACTGAGTCACGCAGAAAGAGAGTTATTTATGCAAAGTTATACTCAGGGCGGGAAGCTAGTTGTGCTTTCATCTCAGGACCAAAGAAGTAAGCCACCCCATGTATATTTGTGTGTGAAAGTTCCACTCTCTCATGTTGCCATAAAACTACTGTTAGGATGTACTTTTAATTGATAGTGTTATGAAGAAGAATCCATTGTTTCTATTCTAATGACAAATCTGAGAAAAGAGTAACATTTTGTTAAATAGCATAGTTCCATAATTTGCATAATAGGACAGTTTCCAACATGTCATCGGCCTAACACATGTGGCAGCCATACTCTGGACCTTGTTTTCTCAACTGGGCAGCAGGAGGGTAATCTGAAAGTGGGGTGGTGGTGGTATTGACATCAGTCCCTTGTCATGATCAGATCAGTTCCTGTTAAGATTTAGGCTTTCAGCACCTTCCCCCTCTATTAGGAACTATTAGGATGGTCTGCCCTTGGAGGCTGATGGATCCAATGGGTTTCCAAATGGCTCTGGAGGATTTTCCTGCTGATAGGACTGGTGCTTCTGTTGACGTCCTGGCTGACCTCTGGAATATTGGAATGGCTCAGGTCATTGACATGGTTGCTTTACTTTGTGGAGCCTGCTTGGCTCCCTGGTATACTCTAGACTAGAGCTTAAGGGGAGGAAACAAGCTGTGAGACAGCTTGAACATTGAGTTGAGGAAAACTCCAGTAAAATACTGGTGAGGGTATAGTGGCAGTGAAGGCAGCATAGAAGGAATACTTTGATGTTTCCAATGCTATTTTCTGGGGGGGGGGGAGAGAGGTGCCTTAACTCACCATGAAAGCCTCCCTTGTTCTCTAATAATGGCAATGGCACCCACTTGAGTTCCATTAAGTTCTGGCTGAACAGAAGCCCTGGCTATCTCCATAGCATCTTCATTGTGCTATCCAGAAGAGCCTTTCTGGGAAGTGTGGGGCCTTTTATAGTCTTGCCCAAAGGAGGTGAAAGAACTGGCGGTAGCTCTCAGTGACTTGTTTGCAAAGCATCTGCTGGGACCTTGACTCCACTGTTACAGCAGATGAATCTCGAGAGGTGTCTAGAGCATGGTCTAGTCATGCTATGTTGGATGAGTTTCAGTTAGTAAGGCTCGAGGACAAGGACAAGGTGTCTGGATCGGTCAAGGCAACCCCTTGCCCTCTGGACCCTTGCCCCTCTTGGCTGATATAATAAGCAGGGAAGGGACAGCTAGCTAGGAGGAAGGCGAAAGTTAATAGCTGCATTGGTGCAAACGTAATATATAACTCATAGTGAGGGCATGATTCTTTTTGTTTTGTTTTTTGTTCTTATAGAGGTATGCTAACTCAGTAAGCAGTGGCACCTTCATCTCTAAATATAATCAACTGCTATGCAGTGATTTATTTGAAAGTAAGGAACCTGATAAGGCATCCTGGGAATGACAGAATGGGATGCAGTAATTAGCTAGGAGTTATTGTTTTACTATCTTTGATACTGCCTTATCTGTTCATTTCAATGGTGCCTGGGTGGAAAGGTTAATAAATAAGCAGGCGTTGAAATATTTTCGATATTCTGATGGCACTTCTATCTCTATTTCATCTAACTTAGTGGAATTTTGCTTTCAGGCTTTTTGAAATGAATGGTGTACGGGATATTAGACAGTGAGCGGGATATAGTTTGAGGCACTGTGCTAAGCACTTTTAACTACTTTGACCGCTCTCATACTGATTCCAGAGGGCTTGATTCCAAAAGCCTCATCTCACTGTGTATTTTTGGGCATCAGTTCATACAGAGGCACAGCCTGCCTTGCCTGCCTTGTATCTTTAATACCAAAGCAAAGTAAAAAAATTACAATGGGCGGAAAGATGATATTTGATTAGATCACCTAGCCTAACCTGTCGTCCTGGAGCAAGATCTTCCACGATCAAATCTTCTTAAAAGATTAGACCATATCATGCTGATAATGTGTCTCACAAACAGATAGAAGAGGGAACAAGGTCCACAGTGTCAAAGGCCCTCACAGAGAAAATATAATTGAGTAAACAGATGCCTCAAGCTGAAAGAGATGAAAATCCCTTTGGGTAATTGGTCAGTCTGACAAGGAAGGAAAATTCTTTTCCTACACAAATGTGGCAGTGATTTAGACCCAACTGCCAAGACTTTTTAATGGAAAATATCATTAGTGCCCTACCATTAAATCCCCTTTTGCTGTTATCTGAGCTTTTCAGAAGAGGAAGAAAAAAGTCAGCCAGAAAAGAAGATTCTCCCAGACCTGAATAAGCTATTACTGCATTTCCACCTCCCGATGGCCACCTTTTGCAGCTAAATTCATTCAAGCAATTTTAGTACTTTGATATCAGGCTCACCATCAAGTGTCCTTTTAATTTAAACATTAAGTATGCTGGCACTTATAATTAAGTTGATTTCAGGCACAGTAGACTGCAGGGAAAAGTGTTCAGCAATGCATTTACACTTTATCCAAACATGTCCAAGACGTTTGACGATCTATTATATCATCAAAGCATATCTGAAGATCAGAGTAAGTACCTGAAGCAGAAAGTGGCACCAGTGATGCATCTTTTCTTTAATGAAAGACATTGAATGGAAATGCCTTGAAGTGGAAAATACATGCATAAATCTGTTAAATAGAACTGGTCTTCAAAAATAAATTAAAAGTAGAAAAAGAAAAAGAATTGCATTTTATGTACATGCTTCTTCCAGTCAAAGGAACATAGGAAGCCTCTGGAAGAGGCAAGTGTTGCCAACATTTCACAAATATACTGAATGCTGTACAGATTCACCTTTTCCACTGAAGTTTTCATCAACAGATAGTGGAGTAAAGTATTGAGTTACCAAGTACTGAGATACAATCTCCTATCCAAGCAGCAGGTGGAATAGTGTGTAGTTCTGCTCTCATGTGGCTCCTATCCATTTTCAATAATTATTGAGCTGGACACATTCCTTATGAACTGTGTCCTTAAAGAACAGCAACTCCATTGTTGGAATCTTCCATCACAAGGTACCACTGCAGTGACAGGTCTATTAAAGCTTAACTGGCCCTGTTAAAAGGCCAGTGCTTGTGTCTGAAAATGTCATATTGAACATAAATTTCAGAAGCAAGGACGTTTATTTATTGTATTGAATTTCCTTGCTTATCCAACCCCAAGAGTTTGGGGGTGGGCAATAATTTCAAAGCACTTTGGATCATATCTCTTCTGTACCAGCTTAGCACAGGTCATGAAAAGCCAAATCAAATGTCTCGTAAAGTGATGTGGGAAGGGTGCGATATAGCTTGGGGTTTCTTGTGCTAGGTTCACATCTTTCCAAAGGCGTATGTGGTTATGAGCAGAAAGGCCAAGGCTCAGTGGTTCAGTAGGGTAATTTTGGACACTGGCCCTTAAAGGGGATACCCTCATTTTAGATGGCAATGTGAATGACAAATAGTAAAGCCTAAAGACTTTATGGCTTTCAAATAATCTAGGATTAAGAGTGAAATGAAACCTGTGCACAACCAACAACAATCTTTAAATCTGATTAACAGAAACCTGAGCTGTACCTCCACACTGGTTTTGCTGTGCCTCTATGCTGTTAGGTAAATGTAAAGGGACCTCTGACCATTAAGTCCAGTCACGGACGACTCTGGGGTTGCGGCGCTCATCTCGCTTTACTGGCCGAAGGAGCTGACATTTGTCGGCAGACAGTTTTTCCGGGTCATGTGGCCATCATGACTAAGCCGCTTCTGGCGAACCAGAGCTGCACACAGAAACACTGTTTACCTTCCCACCGGAGCGGTACCTATTTATCTACTTGCACTTGATGTGCTTTCGGACTGCTAGGTTGGCAGCTGCCTGGTAATCTCTGCAGAATTTTGGTTCCTCCCTGCTTTGGTTTACAATGCATTATTATTATTATTATTATTATTATTATTATTATTATTATTATTATTAATTTCATCAACCTGCAGAAGAAATAAGGAGCTAATTTCTATCCACATCAATTGGGGAGGAGTTGTTCAAAAACTGAGAAGGCAGAAATGCTTCCTCTTTAGCTGACTAGATGACCCAGAGGTGGAGACATTTGAATTGAAAATCAATTCCAGTAAGAGCCATGGAAAAAGATAGTGTCCTCATCCAGGAAACAAATTAAAAAGGGGGGAAAGGTGGCGAGAGCCTTCAGAAGTCTTAAAACTGTCAGAAATATGTGTTTTGTGGTCATAGAATACAAATGACCAGTCGTTTAATGAAAGGGGATGAGCAAAAAAGAGTAGCAGTCTATGTCTCTCCAGATATCACTAGTCTGTATTGTCAAAGTTATTTAGCAATTTTACAGTAAGGATTTCTCAAGTGGAGCACTCTTTCTCAGCCATTTTATCTATTTCCTATGCACTAAAAGCCATTGCAGTGGGACACTTTCACCCTAACTCAAGTAGGGAAAATTATCATCACTTAACTGAAACAAAGAATTAAAAGACAGTACTTTAGTTGCTATCCAAATCAGAGTGTTTGAGAGACTTCATTTCCTGGTGCTATGAAGCATATGAAGGATATGTATAAGATGCATGTGTATATTAATTATTCAGATTTCAAAATGTTTCCTCTAACACTTTTTTGTACATTATTTTCACTAATGCATGCATTCATGGACATTTTACTGTACATTTCTCGCCAGGTGATCTGCACTGCAAAGTTTGGAGAGCTGCAAATTTTGAAGGATGGCTGTGTTCTAGTTCTCAGATTGTTTCAAAGAATTAAGTAGTCACACCTTTAAATGTGAATCCCCCCCCACCACATCCCCAGTGTTCACATGACATTGCGGCACAAAAATGTCATTCCGCCCTGCCTCCATTTAAACTGAATTTACCATTGCTAAGGGAAATCCAATGATTTAAAACAAAACAAAACAAGCTGTTAGAAACCTGTCTGCAATATCATAATGGTCCAGTTGCAGTATTAAGATCCCATCTGGAAGCTCTCTTACTTCTATATAATTTTCTTATCATCAAATATAGAACATTAGGCATTTATCTAGACAACACTTTAAAAAAAGCAGCAATGGATGGTTCAAGTTTCAGGTTATAACACAAGAATAACCTTTCACTTCCCTTGCTTTGAAATTCACTGTCTCTACCTTGTTATAATACTAACCTGCTTGAACTTTAGAAATAATTCTTTCTTGTTTTTGTTAATTAGCTAGCATCGTTGCCAACTTCAGTCTTATCTGAGCCATTGTTCTGCTCTATTAATCCTTTCAAGAGAGAAAGATAGAGACTGGAGTGGGCACCTCTAATCTTGTTAAGGCTTCAAAACACTAAATCAAAAAGTAAATAGATAGCTTAGAGGACAGGGGTGAAAAAGTCAGCAGGTTTCTAAATGATAAGTTTACAGCATAAAACGGAAAGAACAAATCTACCAGAATAAAAATGAGTTCACCTAACATTTTAATCGTTTCCCTCTTAATATCAATCCACATCCGTGTGATATTTCCTTTTTGCAAACTTTTATTATTATACAGTATATATTAAAGAAGGCTGATCGCCGAAGAATTGATGCTTTTGAATTATGGTGCTGGAGGAGACTCTTGAGAGTCCCATGGACTGCAAGAAGATCAAACCTATCCATTCTTAAGGAAATTAGCCCTGAGAGCTCACTGGAAGGACAGATCGTGAAGCTGAGGCTCCAATACTTTGGCCACCTCAGGAGAAGAGAATACTCCCTGGAAAAGAACCTGATGTTGGGAAAGATGGGAGGGCACAAGGAGAAGGGGACAACAGAGGACGAGGTGGTTGGACAGTGTTCTCGAAGCTACTAGCATTAGTTTGACCAAACTGTGGGAGGTAGCAGAAGACAGGAGTGCCTGGTGTGCTCTGGTCCATGGGGTCACGAAGAGTCGGACATGACTAAACAACTAAACAACAACAATATAATAATAATATGATGTTATTATATTACATTTGATTATAACGTGAAAATTCTAGTTAGTCAGCAAAATCTCATACCCTGTAGCATTTGTCTGACGAAAATAGTGATAATTCCATAGTGATAATTTTACTATTTATACCTCACACATTTTATTGGATTGCCCCAGCCACTCGTACAGCTTCCGACATATATAAAAACATAATAAAACATTAAACCTGAAAAAACCTTCAGATGGCTTGTAGGTTGGATAACTCCATACCCTCCAACATTTCTCCAATGGAAACAGGGACATCCTAAGAAAAAGTGGGACATTCCAGGATCAATTCAGAAACTCAGGCGGCTTCTCTAAATCAGGGACATCCCTGGAAAATAGGGACACTTGGAGGGTCTGAAATCTAACTGAATATGGAGAGAGGAAGGGGAAGGACTCTCTAAGGCAGAGGAATCTCTCCTTCCCAACCCGTACAAGAGGGGGTGGATTTTTCCTCCTCACTCCCAACTTCTCTTTCTCTCTTTTTAAAAAAAGTTTCTATATTCATTTCTCTTTTGGTTTCAATGGGAAGGTTCTGGCATAGTTTTTCCCCATTGTCATGTTCAGTTAGGATAACCTGGACACCCAAAGCCTTCCTTGTCTCACCCACCAATATATCTTTTTCATACCTTTCCATACCTTCTTGCTGTCAGCACTTGCAGTGGTGGAGAAATAGCAGTGAAACTGCTGCTGTCGCCACAAGGGTGTCTCTATGCCAGATCTCGTTCTCTTTTTAATTGGTGGAGAGGAGGAGACACCAGATCCAAAGCCCATCACTCACATTTCCTGGATCTTAAGATTTCTCCCTAATATCATTTTTATTCTACATTATTAAAAGGAATGCACTGTGGATTAGATCCCGTCTAACAATGACTGAGGAGCTGCTCATGGGATACTCGCACAAGTGGAAATGAGGATGCATTTTTTGCTGATTCCTCCTCCCCCCTGCAGGTGACCTATATCTCCAGAAAAGCATCTCTAGAGAGTTGGGTGACCATTTCCTCAAGTGGAAACCTCTGCTGCATATCCATTCTTTCTGTAAATGAAAGGAGCCCCTCCATTCACAAATGTGCTTTCTGGATCCAACTGTATGAATATTAATCTTCTTCTTCTTCTTCTTCTTCTTCTTCTTCCTCCTCCTCCTCCTCCTCTTCTTCTTTTTCTGTACCATATGGAGAACAATTATCCATTCTGATCAAAAGGAATGCATCTGGAAAGCAATTTTTTTTCAATTTAGTGTGCAATTTAAAAGCAATAATCGGCAAAATCTCATTTTCCCTCTTTCCTCGCACCAGAATTCTGAAGTGTTTTTGCATTACTATAGAAGAAATAAAGTCTTGAAACATTAAATCACAGCAGGGGTTGCCCCAGTTTTAGATTAACTCATCTCAAAGCAATCTAATTTATAACAAAGAAAATATGCAAAAAGTGATTCTTCATGGTGCCAACAAAACTCTGTTTGAAAATTAAAGGCCTTCTCCTTATGTAGAAATTGGATCTAAAGTTTCAAGCGCGGTAGACATGAGCAATGATCAGATTCAAAATTATAGTGGACATTTAAGGGCAATGGAAGTTGCCCACCCATAGTTTCAGGAAGAGATCTTTATCAGTCGTGCTACCTTTTTGCCATAAATAGGTGCAGTTTGTCACTGAATTGCAGTCCTTTAATGTCAACATTAAAAAGCCATTGCAGGAATGGAGCAGTGGTACAGTTAGGTGATTTTAGACTCTAGGTTTAATGTTCTCATTTCCCTTCTACCCCTTTACAGAGTAATGTGTAATTTCAAAATGCGATAAACCAGCCACGGGGGCCATCTTTCTCATTCTGTTGAACTGGGCCATGGACTTTTCGAGCACAATTCAAGGTGTTGGTGCTGACCTTTAAAGCCTCAGCCCTGTATACCTGAAGGAGCACCTCCACCCCCATCGTTCAGCCCAGACACTGAGGTCCTGCGCCAAGGACCTTCTGGCGGTTCCCTCACTGCGAGAAGTGAGGTTACAGGGAACCAAGCAGAGGGCCTTCTTGGTAGTGGCACCCACCCCCTGGAACGCCCTCCCATCAGATGTCAAGAAAATAAACAACTGACTTTTAGAAGACATCTGAAGGCAGCCCTGTTTAGGGAAGTTTTAAATGTTTGAAGTTTTATTCTGCTTTTAGTGTTCTGTTGGGAGCCACCCAGAGTGGCTGGGGTATAAATAATAAACTTATGAATATGATTTATTTATTAAAGTTCTATTAATGACACCACTGCAGTGGAGACCAGTTGCTTCTTCTGGAGAGCTGCAGTATTTATATCCATCTTATAGACATGACTTGATCTCCTGTTAAGACATTCTGCCAATGCATGGTTGGATTCAGCTTCTATCCTGATTGTTTGTTCATCACAATCTCATAAGGAGTCAATATGATTGCACATTGGTATTCAAAGACAGCCTGCACCACTGACTGGTATGTTTATAAAAATGTGAGATTTTCTTTTACACTGGTGGAACAATCCCTTTAAAGAAAAATGCTGCCACGCATGAAACCAGCCACCAACCATGGCTGGAAGAGATACTTAGGCTCCATCCAAACAGCAGCTTCCTGAGCTATTGGGTTTGTTATTATCAATATTTGTTCATTTATATACCACTTAGTGCCAAAATACATCTCTAAGCAGCTTGCAAGTATGAAAACCCATTATACCAGTATTTAAATAGAAACATCAATAATTAACACAATGAAACAATCCCACTGAAACAATACGGTAATTAAAGTCAGAGATTTGGGTTGAGAGATCAAGGGAATGCCTGTGTAAACAGGTGCATCTTCAAAAGCCAGCAATATTTTAATGATAAAGCTGAAACATCAGAAGGTTTATTTAAATGGCAACCATCTTTTAGTGCATTTGATAGAGGAAATCTGTTCCTGCAGGCTGCATGGCTGGTGCTATGTGCTGTGTTCATTATGCAGTTTCCTTTCTGCTGCCTACCTTTCTACATGCAAAAGGATTTGCCTTGTTGTTTAGGCTACTGGATCAGGGGAGACTTTCTACCAGAACAAAAAGGCACCTAGCATCTCAAGTGGCTGGACACTATTAGAGGGGACGGCTAGTGGCTGTGCATATAAAGAAGACCTGGAAATTCCCAGCGGAGACTAAAATTATAGTGGAGAATATGGCAGGCATCCTACCAGGCCACAAGCAGCCCTAGAACTCATAATGTGTATATAATAAAGGGAAAGGGCTGGACAGAGTCCTAGTGAGGTCAGATTCAGTTTTCATTTAAAGGCGAGTATATCTAATTCACACTTTCTGAACCAATATACAAACCGAAATTAAGACATGTTTCAAAATTTGCTCTTCAAATTTTGCAGTGCAATTCTCCGACCAAGCAATGTGTACAAAAACTCTCACACCAGTATGCATATAAATGCATGCATTCATAAAAGTAACATACAAAATTGCATATTGAGGGAAAATGCATACAAGGCAAAACTACACAGAAGAATGCATATGTTAGGAGACATTGGCATGGGACCACAATTTAAGGTGTTTTGTGAAGTCAAATTTTGTTAAGTAAAACTGTATATCTATATCTATATATCTATATATCTATATATATCTATATATATGAACAGTTATACTTTTTTTTAAAAATGGACATCCTATATGCATAATTCTTCAAATCAGAAAATATTATATCTACATTTACAGACTGGATGCGCCCTCATACCACTCCCTTGGCATCTGTTGACCCTACACACCCTCTAACCACCCACAAAAATCAGATGGCCTGCAACCCCCTTCCACACCACCTCACAGAGTTCTCTCCTTCAAACTGCACAGTGGTAGCAATATCAGGATAATCTCACAGTTGTACACTTTGATTCTTAACTTGCCTTCCAGAAGGGCTTGAGAATCAGTGGATTGTATTCTTTTATAGTCATGGGCCCTGGTGCCATTATTCCAACTTTACTATGCATAATCTGGTCTTGCCCAACAGTTCTGGTCATGACCTTGCTGTTGCAGCACTGCCAGCTTATTTGTATTAGAATACGTTCCACTGAGGTATGTTCTATAGCAGGAGTGGGGAATCCACATCCTACAACTGTCCCGATTTTCCCGAGACATCCCAGAATTACAACTTCTGATTGGATCTCAAAATATCCCATTTTCTACCTCTGGTGCTGTCATCAAGCTTGGGGTGGAGGATGAGCTTGCAACCAGCATTGGTGCTTGCTGTGGTACCATGCTTTCATGTGAGTCAGCTGACTCCCATGAGAGCGTGGCAGTGAAAGACACGCGTCCCAATTTTCTTCAGTTGGAGCGTATGGAAATCTGTGGTTCTCTTGATCTTGTTGGAGTCCAGATCCCATCAGCCCCAACTCTAAAGCTGCTATAGGAACTGTGGGACTCTAAAGCTGCTATAGGAACTGTGGGAAAACAAATTCAATCTCTTCTTGCATGAAGACCATGTAGCTTTGCAACAGTTGGTAAAAAAGAGTACAGAATAATCTACTGGTTTTCTCCTTTCCTCCCCCACAATTTGAACATACTGTTCCTCAGTGGCTGCATGGAACCACTTTTCAGCAGAGGCAAGATTGCAATTACAGATGAGGGTAGCACAGTGTCAGCTATCTTAACAGATCCAGTGTTGAAGTTGTAGTAAAGCCCACATTACACAGCCGAAAGACTTAACAGGCTGTAAAAAGAGGTGCATTGTCTATAAAGATTTAGGATTATGGACTGGAGCTTTCCTAAGTGTATTTCAGGATAAAATAAGTGGCTATTAATTATGGCAGTCTGTGTACATTATCTAGTGAGGATGTTCCTAAAACTACACCTATCAAAACTGGAAGGAGATGATAAGAGCTAGAGTGTTCAACTGATGCCCTGTGCTCTTAAACACTTCTCTTAAGACACTGGGAACTGCCCACCATTGCAAAAATGATGCTGACTTGAGTGGACCATCAGTTTGAGTGAATTGGCTCATTAAATACCTACAAAGCTTCTATGGCTGTCATGTTAGTTCTGCCAATGGCTTATAAAAGGGCTTGTAAAATATGAGCTCCATTCCTGTCTGTTCTGTAAGCTATCCATAGTGCACGTCTTACCAAACAACAGGCAATAAAGTTTTGGAACCAAGTTTAGGTTATTTAACTTACCGTATTTTTTGCTCTATAAGACTCACTTTTTCCCTCCTAAAAAGTAAGGGGAAATGTGTGTGCGTCTTATGGAGCGAATGGAGGCTGCGAAGCTATCCCAGAAGCCAGAACAGGAAGAGGGATCACTGCTTTCACTGGGCAGCAATCCCTCTTGCTGTTCTGGCTTCTGAGATTCAGAATATTTTCTTTCTTGTTTTTCTCCTCCAAAAACTAGGTGCATCTTATGGTCTGGTGCGTCTTATAGAGCGAAAAATACGGTAGATCAATTCACATAGGTAGTAGCTGATGCAGAGGGGTATGGTAATTGGATTTTGAAGATGAAAGCAGTGTACTGGTATGAAGAGAGGTAGTAAAAAAAAAAGGTGTATATTAATGAAGATAAAGGGGGAAGAGCCTTCCCCCTAACTGCTCTTTAATAATGCTTTGATGTAGACGAGGGATTATAATGTAAGGCCAGCAATTCTTGAATATCAGTTTGTGTCTGGATAGCAAACCACCCCAAACAGCTCCATTAGTTTCCATGAGACCTGTGCTTGTTTTCTTTTCCAGCCTTTTCTCCCTATGAATTCATTTATAATTTAATGCATAATATGCATGTCTAGAAGCCCCTCTGAACCCACAGGTAAATCGAATGCAATAGATCAGTGGTTCTTAATTGGTGATCCACGGACCTTAGGGGCTCTGTGTAACCCACCCAGGGGTCCATGGCACATATCTGTCAATTCTCTGGGACATCCCATTTTTGGAGCCATGCTATAGCCCATGTGTAGGCAAACTAAGGCCTGGGGGCTGGATCTGGCCCAATTGCTTTCTAAATCTGGCTCGCGGACGGTCCGGGAATCAGTGTGTTTTTACATGAGTAGAATGTGTCCTTTTATTTAAAATGCATCTCTGGGTTATTTGTGGGGCATAGGAATTTGTTCATCCCCCCCCCCAATATATAGTCTGCCCCCCCCCACAAGGTTTGAGGGACAGTGGACCGGCCCCCTGCTGAAAAAGTTTGCTGACCCCTGCTATAGCCTCTCAAAAGTAGGGGGCCCATGGTTTGGCCTTTGAAAAAACAGGGGGTCCTCAGTACTTAGGTAATTGGGAACCACTGCTTTAGATAGCTCCCCTCCCTTCCAAACTGTGAAAAGTCCCCGAAACACACTGTTTGCAATGTGTTTTATGACACTACGACTTTCTGTTCCAGTTTATTTCAGCTCAGCTCAGTGAAACTAAAAATACACATTGAATTGAGTTTAGAACAGTCTGACTGACCAGAGGATAATCCCTTCTACACGTTTTGCTATATATTATTCTTCTGAAAAGGATTAGTTGGGATGTTTCTCATAGCATGAGAAGATGAGGTGGTATTTGCCATCAATCAATAGCATTTTGCGGTGAAGTTGCCATTTTTTATTTTAAGAGAAGTGTTTTTAGAAAGTTTAGATAAATGTTCTACGCAGGAGGGTTTAAAAACCAAAATGCCACAGGTGAGGAACAGAATACAGTAATCTAATAACATCAATTTTAGCAACCTACATAAAGCTCCCAAACACTGATTACAAAATGAGAAATTACATGATTGAATTATGCACTTGATGTAATTGGGGAACAGAGGCTGTTTCCAGTCCATGAAGGCTTGACTTTGATTCTAATGCAATGCATGTATGGCAGTAGCTTCATTGTTCTGCTTAGAAACGTTCAAATGACCAAAGTTTTATGTGAAAACTTGTATGCATGAGGCAGTATTCCATTTCCAGTGGGGCTTTTATAATGGTAGACATGCCCGGTTAGAAGGTTATTGCCTTGGATCCAGACAAGCTTGCGGAAACAGTGCCCCTGGGACTCTCCCATTGGAAGAAAGGAAAAAAGGCAATCTTTTCCTCCAGTTGCTGCTCTGGAACAGTTTGTGTGTTGGCGTGGGGAAGCTGCAGGGGAAATATTGCCTCCCCCTTTCCTCCAGTGGGATGTCTAGATGTCTTCCCATCTCTTCTGAGAATGGAAGCAGGGCTTTCTATCTGTGGAAGGGGATCAGACTTGATAGCTCAGCTGGTTAGTGTATGGTGCTGATAATGCCAAGGTTGCAGGTTCTAATTCCCATATGGGATAATAGCATATTCCTGCATTTTGGGAACTCCCTTCCAACTCTCTGATTTTATTATTCTATAAAACTCTGAACGCAACCATTATGTTTATGGTTCTGTACCATCTACTTTTCTGTATTCTTTATGCTTTGTGAAAGCTCCTGCACAATAGTGATACATTTATTGTTCAGGAATTATTATTTTTTAAATAAGACAAAAGTCAAACTGGATCAGGCCAAAGGCCAACTTCCTGTTACCATAATGGCCAAGCTTGAAAGCAGGACCTGGGTGTCTTTTCCAAAGAACGGAGCACCAGCAGTTGTGGCAGTGAGGATTATTTACTAGTATTAGAGCCAAGGAATAAAGTGCTGTAAATCAGAAGTGTATGAAATTCAAGGCTTTCTTGCATTATAAAGATCTTATTTTCAAATCTATTTTATTACCCATGGTACTTAGTGATAGAATTCTGCCTTCAGACATGCTGTTAACCAATGCCATAGGCTTAATATATGGGTGTCTTTTTCAAACAAAATCCATCTTAGCTTCTGAACATGTCCATCCTCTCTAATTCTCTAATAGCCTTTTACTGTACAGCTATCCAGATTAACTCAAATACATGATATCTTCAGACCCCATTATGTTTAATTGTATCCGATATGCATTCATCTATTGAAATGCAAGGTACAATGCTACATCCCTGCAAGAAAAGGCTAAGAGCCTAGAGAACAGATGAATTTCAAATTCTAATGGATGCAAATTGATTTAGATGTCACTACAAAGATACTCAAGGCTAATAAAAAAATTACAGAGGATTGGAGAATGACATCCTTGTATATTTTTAAAATGCTGATTTTTTTTTCTTGCGCAAAATCTGGAATGCCAGTTATATCCTTTGCCAGAGGGAAGTCAATGCAATTGGTGGCATGACTTTTACAGTTTTTGCAAAAAGCTATTTATCATTAAAATGACTTGCTGCCACTTTTCCTTTTCACTTACACTTGTAGTATATTTATTTATTAAATTTGTATATCACCCTTCCTCCGAAGATAGGGCTGCCATACATCAATCAACAACTTTTGGGGTGTCCTGGTTTTTACTTTTTGAAATATGGCAAGCACATCCAAAGGCGATTCACAACCTGAAAATACATACATAATAAAAACAAGAACAAAAATAAGCCAATAACCCTCCCCCCAAACACATTTAAAATGACATGAATGTTAATCACCCCAAGCCAAAGGCCTGGTAAAAGAGAAATGTTTTCACCTGGCGCCTTAAGATATGTAACGAAGGAACCTGGCAAACTTTCCACATATAGGGAGCCACCACAAAAAAGGCTCTTTCTTGGGTTGCCACCCTCCTGAATTCTTGTGGAGGAGGCACATGAAGAAGCATCTTAGGTAATAATTGCAGGCTTCAGTTCTGATTTACTCTTTTTCTTATTTTCTAACCCATGCTTTAAGGACGTTTGCTGCTCCTTAAACACATACATTCAAGAACATTGGCTGTTTTGTTGGGCTTAAGAAAAGAAAGAAAAAGAAAGAATCCAAGCCATTTTTTAAGGTAACTTGAAAAACTGCTTTTAAGACATTATGGAGAAGTTGCTTCATGATTTCACAAGGACTTGCCAATCTTCAAATTACTCTTCACCTGCAAACACCAAGAATTAGTTCTCCCTCTAAGAGAATAGATATTATAGTGCCTCTGGTGTACCAGATATATGGTGATGCGGATATGCTTGATTAAGGCTCAGAAACCAAAGGTGGAGAGGGAGTATTTATGGGGGCAGTCATCCTTCACCCCACTTTTGCCATCTAATTCCCAATTAGGTTTCCAGGTAGTAATTTTTATAGAAAGCCATCTCTAAGTTCTGCCTGACAGTAGTATTTATTCTTTGTAGGTAGGTGTCATGGGTGCCTAAGGCTCACTTTGCCCATCATAGTAAACCATAGTTTGAAACAAAACATGGAGACCCTTTCCTGACTCCTGCTGCACTCCAGACAAAACTAGAAGAAGAAGAAGAAGAGTTTGGATTTGATATCGCGCCTTTCACTCACCTTCAGGAGTCTCAAAGCGGCTAACATTCTCCTTTCCCTTCCTCCCCCACAACAAACACTCTGTGAGGTGAGTGGGGCTGAGAGACTTCAAAGAAGTGTGACTGGCCCAAGGTCACCCAGCAGCTGCATGTGGAGGAGCGGAGACGCGAACCCGGTTCCCCAGATTACAAGACTACCGCTCTTAACCACTATACCACACTAGCTAGAATCATGTCATCTGAATTTAGGCTAGTGGTCTGTTTACCCAATACAAACTATGGGCGGTGAGCCAAGAACAAATCTTGGTTACTACTGCTCAGGATTTGTTTGGGAGAAGCAAACAAAAAGCCTGTGTTCAAATTATTCAAGAAACCAAATTATGGCTTGCTTTGAATGTGGTGTGGCAGCAGGAGTGCAGGAGAAGGGATGTGCAAACATGAACTAGCACTCAGCAGCGGAGCAAGCCAATTGGGTGCCTGGGGCCAGCTGCCCACCTGTCGGGGCGGGACCAGCCATCCATGGGGCAAGGCCAGCCAGGGGCAGGGCTAGCTGGGGCAGGACGCTCCACGGGGCCTCCAGAGTCTGCCTACCTCCTCCCACTCAGCAGCCCTACAGCTGAGGGGGAGGCAGCGGGCAAACTGTTTGGGGCAGCGCGGATCCTGTGAGCACTCAAGCCACGCGTCACTCCCAGGAGAGATGCGTGGCTCAGCCGCGCTGCAGGCCCCGTAGTGAGTACCGCCTGGCATTTTGTCATCCACCTCAGTGGTAACACCTAGGGTGGACCACTCCCACTGCCCCCTTCCTCTGCCCCTGCTAGCACTCTGCTTGTTCATATTAAAACCTAGCTTGGTTTTAAACTATGGTTTGGTGTGATTATTTAATGTGTCATTAAAACAGTGAGAAAAGTTCAGTCATAATATTTTAAGTATTAGCACATTAGCACTTTTTTTTTAAAAAAAACCCCTTCTTCCCTTCTGAAATTCATCTTCTGTCATAGCTTTGAACCTATTCCTTCTAGCCTGAATTAGGGAACAGGGGACGCTTTTACTGCTTCAATTATACAAATTTTATTTTCAAGCAACAGCTGTGTGAAATCATCTAGAGAGAGATTGCTTTGACTTGGAAATAACACCGTTTACATTATTACAGAAGAAATATTCTAGAAAGCCCTTTACAAAAATAAAAGAAATGCAATGCAACGTAAAATATTTAAAATCTCTGTAGGGCATGCACGGCAACTTTGATGCAGTTTCATGTTAATTGGAAATAGCCTCTCAAAATCCTCCACCCTTTTAGCGGATGCCAAAATGGTTGGGTGGAACCATTTCAATGAATATTCTCCAGGAGGAAGAAGAATTCTCGAAGATTTCCTTGACGGGCAGGGCTTATCATTCGCGGCGGCAGCAACACACCTTTCCTTGCTGTTCTCTCAGTTCATCTGATTTCTGTCATTCTATGGCATTCTGTTTGTATGTAGTGTTAATACATAGAAGATAGAAGTTGAAGTGGTGAAAACCTAGACACCAATCTTCTTACAAATACACAAATGAGTCGGGATACAAATCTTCTGAGTTTGCATCAAGAATAAGGATATTTCGGGGCTCCTCCTGAACAGCAGGAGCTGCCTTATACTGCCTCAGTCCTCCCTGCTTCTCCTAGTGGAACCTTCTACTCAGTCAGGAACCTTCTGTAGATGAAAGTAGCCCACCTATGCACAGAAGGCAAAGTCTGGTTCTAACCCATAGTGCTCTTTGCTTCTCACAATTGGTACACATCCTTGGGATCTTTTGCTTCTTTTGCTGCTCCAGTTTCACCATCAAGCTTTCATTTTCTCCTGCCACTAGGTATTCATGCGGAAAGTTTATTGAGTATGTAAGTGTCACTTTTAACTAAGTCGGTGCTGTGGCCACAGCAGACCCAGGGGATTGAACTGCTATGTGTAAAAATGCCTGTATAATCTCCTTTTCACAGGAGTTACAGATTCTCTTCAAGGACATTAAGCATTTAAGTGAAACCATGCAACGCTTGGCACATACACTTTAGTAATCTTCTGTTATATGATAGATGACTCCAGTAATGTCAGGTCACTGAACTTTATATAGCGTATGCACATTTGCGATTAAAATAAGTAAGTAATCACTGTGGATATGGAATTATCCACGGGCAAGGATAATTTCTTGCATGGGAGAAGCAGGCCTACTGAGTGCTGCAACAGGCATTAATGGGGATGTAATTCTGTTAGTTCTTTGCTGTGTGAATTAATTTGGCAAGAAGACTTGGGAAGAAAACACTCACCTTGTGTAAAGAAGAGCTCCAATTTGACAAGGCCCTGCAATAAATATTTAGTACACATAATCCACTGTGTCTCATTCCTTTTGCTTTAATTGGCGGCAAGAAATATGTTGCTTGTTGTGGTTTATTGCTGCTGTGATATTTTACTATGTCGCTTCTTACTGCTTAACTGTCTTCATTTTAGTAATAAGAGATGCAATTCAGCCAAGGTTAAGCACTTCAGTGGGAGAAATCCAAGCATGCACCTTACTTTTCCTTTGCAACCAGGGAGATCTAAGAACACTTAACTGTGACCTGATTATTCCAAGATTGTGACACTACCTGGCCCAACGATGGATAGGGGAGAAATTTGAGTCAGTTCTCTTTTAGAAATGACCTTTACTGAATTTGTACTTTTTGAATCAGTAAGCAAACTGAAACCCAGCCATTCTTTGAAATGCACAGTTTTCTGAATTTTGCAATGCATTTCTGCAGCCAAGTAACAAGAAACTTAGTTGGTCTCTAAGGTGCTACTGGAAGGAATTTTTTTATTTTGTTTCGACTACGGCAGACCAAGACTGCTACCTACCTGTAACTATCAGTGTGTATATCAGTGAAAATAGCGCATACAATAATGCACAATGTATCATATTATATCTGTATATCATCTAGTGATATCTTATGTGAAAGTGTAGTTTATAAATATTTGAATACATAAGTAAAGGCTATTAGGGGAAATTGTTTTGCAAAAAATATCTTTATTAGGAAAAACTGCATACAAAAATATGTATGCTGGAATAAATTCACACTAATATACTGCTGAATTTTCATGAGGACTTTTTAAAAAATGCAAACTGATATAGAAATGTGGAAAACCAAATATTTATTACTATTATTACTATTATTTATTGAATTTATACACCACCCTATACCCAGAGGTCTCAGGGCGGTTCACAAAAAAGATCAACATAAAAAAACCACAATATATATAATCAAAATAAAAACTACCCAATAACACCCTCCCAAAAAAGAACCACATTTTAAAAGGTTATAGGACATCAATCAGATCAACCAAAGATTGTGTTGAATATAAGTTTGGGAAAAGGAGAAGCAGAAGCAGAAATTGATTGATTTGCCCTTCCCTATGCCCCTGCCTTGATGTTCTAGAGAAGCATTGGAATAGACCTTGAAGCAAATACTTAAATGGTCTGCAACAGAATAACAGATTACACAAACTCTCTCCACACTAAAGCCATTTTGTGTTGCTGAGGTATGGCTATGGCATACGAGCTGCAGTTCCACACAGGATTTAACTCTGGCTCCATACAACATTTAGTATATACCCATTTTAATTGCATTATGCAAGAGTAACCAAGGTGGTGTCTTCCTGATGTTGATGGGCCAGTTTCCAACAGTCCCAGCCCCCAGAACCAATAGCCAGGGATGGTGGGAGCTGCAATGCTTGTCCTCACAGCAGTGGCAAGGTGTACCACCAACCTTGCTCTTGAATTAATCCTTTCCCGAAATGGTTTCACACACCTTTTACTGGATTGCCTTTCAATTATCACAACTTTTATTTATATATTTTATTTTAAAAAACTACACATTTCTGTGCGGATTGTTAAGGATTTCCCCTTTAACATCTACACAGGAACAGTCTGGTACAGACTTAGTCCCATCCCTGTCTAGAACTGAGATGGACCAGATTTCAACAGGTCCGTCCATCCCTATTTGAGAGGTGTGGTTCAGGCAACTTCAGACAGTAAATCTGCAAAGTTCAAATTCCCTGCAGCTTGTCAGCTCTGGGGTCAGTTGTATGGCATGTCACAGAAAGAAAGGCAGCCATAAATGCTTTGCAGCATGTCAGCTCTTAAAAGATATGAGCTATAACATTTCTGTGCTGCTGAAAGCTTGGGGAAATAATAAAAATATAAAGATTTAATCTTAAAATATATTTGCCAAGCAGACAGATCTTCCTACTTGCAATGCCAACTCCAGACTGAGAGCCTGATGTCTTACTATTGTTGGAAGCAGTTTTTGTGTGTGTGCCAGCTGGAGAGAGACAGAGAACTAGAGCCACCTGCCCTGATCTTCTTATTACTATTCGGAGGGGACAGCTTTGAAAAATGTCCTGAGGTTGGGGCAGAGCTTCTAGATATTTAAAATAAAATAATAATATAGGACCATCATAATAATCATAATTGAAACCAGAATAAGATAAACTGGTATGTTTAGAGCAGGATTGGCCCTCTAGATAATGTTGGTCTACAGTTCTTACTGAGATGCGGTTGGCGCTGTGGTCTAAACCACTGAGCCTCTAAAGCTTGCTGATCAGAGGGTTGGCGTTTCGAATCCGTGTGATGGGGTGAGCTCCTGTTGCTCTGCCCCAGCTTCTGCCAACCTAGCAGTTCAAAAGCACGTCAGTGCAAGTGGATAACTAGGTACCGCTGTGGCAGGAAGGTAAACAACGTTTCTGTGCACCCTGGCTTCTGTCCCGGTGTCCCGTTGCACCAAAAGCGGTTTAGTCATGCTGGCCACATGACCTGGAAAGCTGTCTGTGGACAAACGCTGGCTCCCTCGGCCTGAAAATGAGATGAGCGCAGCAACCTCATAGTCGCCTTTGACTGGACTTAACCGTCCAGGGGTCCTTTACCCTTTTTTTTTTACTTTACACTTCTTATCACCCCTAACCAATGGCCTTGCTGGTTGAAGCTAATGGGATTTATGAGCCAACAATAGATAGAGATCTCCATATGAGCTACCCTTCATTTCAGAGGCTATTTAAAATAAGTTTTATTTATTAGAATGATTTATATCCCAACTTCCAGCTTACCAGAAGAGCACTCAAAGTGGCTAACAACAGCCAAAGAATCAGGGATTTTTTTCTGCCCGAACTCACTGGAACTCAGTTATGGAACCTCTCTCTTATAATGCCATTGGCATTATAAGATTACAAGGGAGCAGATCATGGTGAGTTCCAGCACCTCTTTTTCTAGAAAAATAGCACTGTAAAGAAAGAAAAGCTCACATGAAGAAAATTATCTAGACTTGGCAGTGAAGGTAAGGAGAGAGAGAGAGAGAGAGAGAGAGAGAGAGAGAGAGAGAGAGGAGATCATTTGAGGAACTTCCATAACTGGGGTACAGCTTCAGAAAGGCATTTCATATGCCTTGACTAAATATGGGCTAACTTGACAATTTTGATTTCTCTCAGTTTCTCATTTTTCAAATTCAGTTTTCCAAAGCTTTTATGAAAATTCATTTGTATTTTAGTGTGAATTTACCCTAATATACACATTGTATGCATTTTTACTGAATACAAACAATTTCCCCTAATGTAATGCATTTTAATATGTTATTTTCATGAATATCTGCACCCTAAAATATGCAGGGTCTCTCTCTGTGTTACACATTGCTTGTCTTGAGAACTGCACTGCAAAATTCTGAGAAGTTGCAGCTATAAGACATTTCCATACTTAGGCTGCATTCAGATGACCCTTCCACCCATCTTCTCAATGTTTCCTTACCTGTCAATTTTTGCATTTTATATGACTTTTCACATGACATGAAAGCCATTCTGGAAATCTAATG
This sequence comes from Podarcis vaucheri, assembly GCF_965113315.1. NCBI lineage: Eukaryota > Metazoa > Chordata > Lepidosauria > Squamata > Lacertidae > Podarcis > Podarcis vaucheri. The sequence continues at coordinate 98,287,064 of NC_138759.1, read as the reverse complement.
GAATCTAGCAGACGTTTAGTGCTCATGTTTTTCCATAAAAGAATCCATTTGCGTTAACTGTGGAAATCATGGAAGTTCTGGGTTGCAATTTCTCCACAATTTTCATGATCATGCCACCACTAACATGATGAAATTTGGGGTAGTTTTTGTCCACTGTTTAAAATTTAGTACGGCATAGTGGTTATAGCAATCAAAATGCCATAGTTCCATCAGGACAGAAGCACTAACATTTATAACTAATGCAATAACACCGCCCCTCGTCTGAATGCAGCCTCAGAAAGAGATCCAGAATATCTAAAGAATATGCAGTACAATCCTATTCAGGAATGTGCCATACTATTTTCCTTAGGACTTACTCCCTAGTAAAAGTATTTCAGATTTCAGCCAAAAGATGCTTTGGCGGTTGACTGACTCCAGCTATTAGGAATAAGCAGGGCCCCTATCCATCTTGGTTCTACCATTGCTTCACAGCACACTGGGGGAGGGATCACTTTGTGGTAGTCCAATCACCCGTGTCTCATTTTGTAAATGTTGCTGAAACTTATTGGCTCAAGGCCTCCTTCCTTCTCCCCCCTTTCCCCTTTTCTCTTATTCCCTCCTGTTTGAAAACTGGAGGCTTGCCCAGCGCTTGCAGGCCCTTTGAACAATTCCATAAATCACGAGGAGATGCTTCACGGCCTGGGGCAGCATTTGCAGCATGGTTAATTCAATATTCGAAACCAGTTCTACATCACGGAAAATTCAATCTATCCATTCCTTGCAGCTTGCAAGTAAAACATGGTGTGGGGGCATCACTAGAATTTTATTCAAGGGACATATTCCCATTAACATTTTCCCACAGAGGAAGAAAGAATTTGGCTTGAATGCTGCTCATCTTCATTAAGTAATAAAAGGCGTGGGGGGAATAAAACAAAGCCCACAAAAGAATATATCAGATGCCTAATATCCACCTGTAATTCAAACAATGAAATCTGGCAGGGTTGGGGATTAATAATAATAATAATAATGTGTGTTAATTTGGAACGCCATTACAGTGGTACCTCGGGATGTGAACGGGATCCGTTTCGGAACCCCGTTCGCATCCAGAAGCAAACATTACTAGTGACAGCACATCTGCGCATACGCGCATTGCTTTTCGCTGCTTCTGTGCATGCAAGTGATATCATTTTGAGCATCTGCGCATGTGTGAGTGGCGAAACCCAAAAGTAATGCGCTCCGTTACTTCCAGGTTGCTGCAGAGCGCAACTCGAACGCGCTCAACATGAAGCATATTCAACCCGAGGTATGACTGTATTTTTTGTCCTGTGAAACCTTCTGGGGAGAAACACTTCAGGTTTTGATAGACCTCAGGTCAATCACATCCGTCTAATTCAAGAGTGAGGAACCTATGGAACTCTAGATATGTTTGGACTGCAACTCCCATCATGGCTGACTGTGCTGGCTGGGATCGATGGGAGGTGTAGTTCAGCAACATCTTTAAAGCCCCACAATGGCTACTCCTGACGCAAGACATCAATTTGCTGTTCAGCTTCATCATCAGCTTGATGTCTGTGTTCTACGAAAATGTATTATTTTCTCCCTACATTCATAGATACGTCCAATGAAATACATCAGCAGTTCTAGTTATGTGTATTAGCTCCTTTGGGATCAATATGGCAGCAACACTCTGAACTTCCAAAGTATTATACATTTGTCAAAGCTGCAGCACTCAGGCTTTGCAAAGTATATTCTTCTTGACCATATTCAACTGCGAATTTGTTTTAATAGCTGTATGGTTTAGCTGAGCAATTTTCATTATTTTACAGAAATGCTGAGCACAGCAAACAGTTTCCTAGTCTATCATTTGATCATTATTTACTCAAGGTAGTACTTTTTTCAGGATTAATGTCACTGCCAATTGCAGAAATAATAGATTGTCCTCAAAATGAGCAAGTGGGCTACATATTCATCTCATGAAGAGGAACAGAGGAATCTCATAGAAGTTAGCAAATGGGATGGATTACATTGATTTATTGATAATTCATGGGTGCAATCTTAGCTTCTGAAGCAGGCAGCAGTGCTAATACCAAGCACCCTATCTGGTTAAATGAGCATGTGCTTTTTGTGAAATATATACTCCATGTTTGAAAGGCACAGTGTCCTGCATTTCCAAAAGACTTCCAATTCCCCCTCCACACAGCATACACAGGTGGAAAATGTGGTAGAGGTGGTGGTGGAGGAGGCGGCGGAGGAGAGGGCCTTCATCAACAGTACAGTCTCTCTCTACTTTTTCCTCCAAACAGCAAGGGACACTAAACTCTCATTAACCAACAACTATGTAATGCCCACTCACTAAAAGGGGGGGGGGGGACACAATGACAGCAGAAAACAGTGCACACAGGTGCTCTGACACTGATCAGGGCTTGAAGTTTGCTAGATGAAGGTAAGCAAGAAGCAACCTGGTAAAAGCCCCAACGGTATGGATTTTGGATCTCTTTTTTCGTGGACAGGGCGAAGTTAGCTTTCTCTCACACACCAAACTAATTGTGAGAGGCAGAGCTCTTTGGATTTGGCATGCCACGTTTGAGCCAAAGGCAAGTTTCTGCAATGGTCTCAGAATTGAAAAGGAGAGGGTGCAATGTTATCACATCCTTTGCTCCCAAACCCATTGTGGGGACCTAGCGGGGGTGGGGTGGGTGGGTCTGAAAGTGTTGTTCTCTGGGTATGGCACTGGCTTCCCTTGCCAGTTAGGTACCATTGACCCTTTGGTGTTCATTCGTTTAAAAGGGATTGTGAAGGGTTATTGTTTTATCCTTCTGAAACCCTGTTTATACAGTGCCTTCCTGTCAAAAACAGGTGATGTTGAAATTGTGTTATGAGGAACTTTCTTCAGGTGTTATATTTTTGAGGGGGCAAATGTGTTCCTTCCCTTACTACTAGCTCGTCTCCAGTCACCCTCTCAGAGTTGGAGGGCAGACATCTTATGTAAACATGTGAAGTGGGGACCACTGGGGATGAGAACACTGGCTCCTTTCCATCATTATTTGTATCCCCTTCTCTGAGTTGGAGGGTGAACTTCTGAAGCAGGAAGCCTCATAGGTTTTCTAAAATGTGCTGGGAGCCTCCATGAGTATTAGAGGATCTCATCTTCAGAAGTTTGCCTTCCAATTTTTGGAGGACAACTGAATCAGAAATGGAGGTCTAAATTTGCATGGTCACCCAGCTGCTGTCCTCACATGTTTACTTAACATGAACACCTGAAGATAGTTTGGGAATTCCTGGAAATCTTGCATTTCCCCACGCTGTAGCATTTTTTAAGCACATGAATAAAGTTGGGAGACAATTTCTTTTTGTAATATGGGCTTTTCTCTTATTATGAAGTTGTCAAATCCATATGTAACCCATGCTGATGAAGGGCACATGGACAGCAGGCTTGCTATCAGTAGTTACGGTAGTTTCCTATAAAACCTGTTTCCTATAAAACAGGAAAACTGGTTGTTGGCAAATAGGAGATAGTGCCAACATTTTCTTTTGGGTTTGTTGAACCATTAACAGTTGTGAAGAAGATTGATTATTTCTAGCTTGCTAGTGCATTTGGAGTATTTTTATGCTACACTAAGTGGGTGTTGCTTGATACCAAATTGCATTTGAAATATTATAGCAACACCTTACTCAGAAATCAATCTGATTTCTGTCAGATTGTTGTGGGTGTTCCCCCACCACAGAACATTTTATTTTATTCCCTGATGTAAAAACTCTGTGGCATGTTATGTTTCTGAGGGGATTTATTGTGTGGTGCTCTGCAAATTGTATCTCTATGAGGGGAATGGAGAATGATGGGAGTTAAAGTTCAGTAACATCTGGAGGGCCCAGTTTTAGCAACTGTGGTAGTTAGAGGGTTCAACTAGATGCAAACTCAGGTTCATAATCATCACTTGGCCTGGAAGCTGAACTTGGGTGCCTAGGCCAACCCACTTTGCAGATGTTTTTGGAGAATAAAATGGGAGGGACAACATATAATACATTTGATTCATGTTCCCAAAGACACATGATTTTTCCTTGCCATTGTTCAAGGGTGGTACTGAATAACTCCTTTTGCATTGTAGTATAGACAATATACTACAATATACTATAGTGTTCTTGAAGCTACTAACATGAGTTTGACCAAACTGCGGGAGGCAGTGGAAGACAGGAGGGCCTGGCGTGCTCTGATCTATAGGGTCATGAAGAGTCAGACACGACTAAACGACTAAACAACAACAACAACATAGACAATATAAATAATTCAAATCATGATAAGGTCCCCCTTTTTTGTAATAGTAACAACTAAATAGTACCATTTTCTTTCTGACTTGCCTGCTGGGAAAATTAGAAGGTATTCCTATGAATTATGTGCTTTACATTTGCTGACCACTTTCATACATGGGTGAAGAAGGCTGGCTCCAAACTGTGCTTAACTGTCACCTCTCTCAGTCATTATATACATTAGTAACATCCCTTATCTGATGTGACATCACATTACTCACTTGGTAATACAGAAATATCAGGAAAGCATGAAGAGAGGCAGCATAAAGAGCAGGTCACACTTTAGTATGCCCGGACAGGTTGTTGTCTTATTTGTATGTCCTAAAGATGTGCCTGCAATGATGGGGCTGTCAAACACATCTGCTAATACATCTTCCCTCCTTTGATGCTTGATGTACAATGAAATAATGGTGCTAACACCTAGAATGTGAGGTGTGCAAGTGCCTTAAGTCTTCCTGTGTGACATGGACCCAGCTTCCACATGCAGTGCCATCTTGAAATGGCACAAGCCTGACACAAATCCATGTTTGATTGGCACATGTGCACACAACAGTTTCTGTTGCTGGTGTATATTACACAAACTGAGTTCTCTGTAATCAAAACAGATGATAAGAGACAAAGAGTGTTGCTTGTATCAAAGCTAGTTGTATGCTGTTGTTGTTTAGCTATTGTTGGCAGACCAGAAACAGAACAACTCCCTTACATTTGAAGAAAATCGGCCCTGTATAAGAGTATGTGCAGATATGACAAATGAATATTTTGGGTTCTTTCTGCATCCATAATTCTACAGAGATTGATTTCTTGCACAAATGTGGGAGATAAGACTTCCCATTAAGTCCACTATCTCACTCCAAATTGTCTTAGGAAAAGTCCCCAATGCAGACCAAAGGGATACTGTTTAAAGACTAAGGACCTTTGTTCAATTCACAGTGGCTACATCTTGGATAGGAAAAACCTGTTTTATCCTTTAGACCAGACTTTCTCAACCTTGGATCCCCAGATGTTCTTGAACTACAACTCCTATCATCCCTGACCACTAGCCAGGCTGGCTAGGAATGATAGGAGTTGCAACATCTTGTGACCCAAGGTTGAAAACAGACAGACCATTGGCCCACCTGTCTCAGAATGGTTTACTACACAGATTGACAGTGACTCTCTAGACAGCTGTCAAAAGAAGAGGCGCAAAACCATTATAGGCTGAGTTTCACATTACAACTGGTTTGCTATCTGGCACTGACTTAAGAGTCTAAGATTGCCTCTCACCCATTTGAGTGTGCCATACTGGATTAAGTATTGCACCGGAACTGGAGAGACATGAACTATTTAGCTGTGGAACTCACCTAATGATCTTGGGCACTAAGAGCTTGGGCCTAATCTACCTCACAAGCTGTTGTGAGACTAAAGTTGAATAATCCTCACAAAGACCTGGAATTCCTTAGAGAAAAGGAAAAATATAAATTAATCTAATAAATAAACAAGGCAAGGTTTGAAACAACAGAAAATAAGAAAAAATATATAGTAGTAGCTCTGTTTAGTTAAAATACAATAGAAATCTCTGAAAACTATAAGCGTTGAGAAAGCTGTGTGCCCATCACTCCTGTTGTGTCACCAGCTGTTTAAAGGTTTATGAAAATGTGTTGTTGCCCTCTCTGCCTTGATTCTTGTTATTTCTGTGTAAATGACTTCACCCAATTAAAATCTAATGTTCTGATTTTACTACCTGATGGCTCCTTGCTGTTAATGCTTAAGCAGCTACTGCAGCCTCTGGAAAATTATAACTGTTCAAAGGCATCAAAGTGTGATGCTTCGTTCAAATGAATGGAGCAAGATAAAGTGCTTTCTCAATGGTTATGAAGAGAACATGTAGAGTTTTCCCATAAGTACTTTGAAGCACCCAAGAAATAAATGTACCAATGATGTCATTGACCCTGTGATACTCCAGAATGCCCAGATCATGTGTAGTGAGGCCTAGTGCGGCTTGCAGGACATTAATTGCTTTTGCTTATTATCGGTACATCTTAGGTGTGATCTGTATCTATCTGTGATAAGGTAAAGGTGACATTTTTGTATTTGAACTGAAAACCTAAGTGTGAAATCCCTAATAACGCAGCCAAGGCTGGCCCAATACATTTTGCCACCTGAAATGAAGGACGAGATGGTGTGTCCTCCCTTCATCACATAAAGAATAAGAGTGGCTTGGCAGTTGAATGTTATATCAACACTGGTGATGGCATAACACCCTCTACCACACCTGAGGCAACAGGCCAGATTAGGTCATATGTCAGCAACGGAAGGGAATGGAGGAACAGCTGGAGGCTGCTGCTGACCCCCAGCACCTACTGTTTCACTCTGTCTAATGGTAGGGCTGGCTCTGAACACAGTCCCTCCAAGTGTCACTATTTTCCAGGGACAGTCTTAAATTTACAGAAGCCCTCCTGGTTTCTGATTTGATCCTGGAATGTCTCGCTTTTCCTTAGGTCCCTATTTTCATCGGATAAATGTTGGAGGGTATGTGAACACAACACAAAAAAGCACTCATAGGGAATAAACTGTATGTATAGGAAATAAAGCATGTATATGAATCACGCTTTACCTTCCCGCGGGTGGCGCTGTGGGTATAAACTGTATGTATAGGAAATAAAGCATGTATATGAATCACGCTTTACCTTCCCGTGGGTGGCGCTGTGGGTAAAACCTCAGTGCCTAGGACTTGCTGATCGCAAGGTCAGTGGTTCGAATCCACGTGGCGGGGTGAGCTCCCGTCGTTCGGTCCCAGCTCCTGCCCACCTAGCAGTTCGAAAGCACCCCTAAGTGCAAGTAGATAAATAGGTACCGCTGTGTGTGGTGCCGGCTCGCCAGATGCCGCTTAGTCACGCTGGCCACGTGACCCGGAAGTGTCTCCGGACAGCGCTGGCTCCTGGCTTCTTGAGCGAGATGAGCGCGCAACCCTAGAGTCGGACACGACTGGCCCGTACGGGCAGGGGTACATTTACCTTTTTATGAACCTGAAAATCCAGCTTTGAAGTAACAGAAGGGGATGGGATAGAGAGGAGTGGAGGGACACGCAGGAGTATAATACATAAACAGATTTACCCCTCCCTTGACAGGTCTACACTTTTTGTCCACATTTTGCGTAGATCTACATGTGTTTCTAGTATAATCCTTCTGGGTGATTAGTTTAAAAGGCCATTAAATTAGGTCAAGTCATTCGAGAGAGTGCTGTACGAAGCAGCTAATTTATTATATCAGCTCTATAAAGCCCGCTTCAAGGATGTGAAAGTATCATTACTCTTAATGACGAAGCAATGGCTTTGGATGAGATGATGAAGTCAAGGATGTTTTGTGTCTTTCCTTGCCCTCTTTAATCTTATGGGGCCAATTCGTGCAAAAGACAAATTGGTGTCTGGGTCGGTTTCCCTGGCCCTGGATTGCTGCATTTTCATGGCAGGCAGGGTTCCATTGCAGGAAAAGATTGTAAGAAGGCTCACCACGACAAACTCACTTTGGAAAAGTTTACAGTAAAATTATTGTGGAACCCACAAAATAAGAAACAGCTGCAATTCAACTCCAGCCCAAAGCAGACAGGCAAATATTCAGTAGTCATAAATATCCTGTGGTGGGTGGAAATGAAAAACAACATTAAACAACATTAAAACATTATTTTGAAATGATAATTAGTGAAAATTAGCTTGTAAGAACAGAAGAAAACCCCTGCTGGATCATAAAGGCCCATCTAGTCCAGGCATCCTGTTCTCACAGTGGCCAACAAGATGCCTATGGGAAGCCCACAACAGGACCTGAGTACAATGATGCTCTTCCCACCTGTAATTTCCAGCAACATGCTGCCTCCAAACCCGCTAAAAGAAAAAAGAAAGCAACCACAGTTTGTTTGCAGATTTCAGCAGATCATACATTACTGCCTCTTCCCTACTTTCTAACATCTTGCAAAAGCACAGGAAGATATGTGCATGGCTGCTGCAGCCAAGGCTGCTCACTCAGGAAACAGAAAGTGGAGCCAGCTTGGTGCTGATTCCCTGAAAAGCCTGTTAACAAACACAAGACTAACCTTGGAACCCCTGAGGAAGGATGACACATAATTTTGTTTTATTAGCACCTGGGAAGAACTAAGCAGATTTGGCCCATGAAGTTAAGTGGTGGTGCCATCTTGATAATGGTGGATGTGAGCATTTGGAGCCGAAATCCTACCAAAGATTTTGGGACTTGCTACCATTAAAACATTTGAATTATGGTGCTGGAGGAGACTCTTGAGAGTCCCATGGACTGCAAGAAGATCAAACCTATCCATGAGTTTGACCAAACTGCCGGAGGCAGTGGAAGACAGGAGTGCCTGGTGTGCTCTGGTCCATGGGGTCACGAAGAGTCGGACACGACTAAACGACAAAACTACAACAACCATTGAAACAAGCCTTGATTGAGAAAAGATCCGTGGACACTTATAGCTGGCTTCGCTCTTGTCTATTTATGGGTGATAACTTATAGCAGCTTCTGCAAAGCAATTGCTGTTTCTGGTTTATTTCTGTATGGTGATGTTTTTCATTCTGTATAGAGCGAGCTACGTTTCTGTGAGTAAAGCAGATGCTGTTTTCACTTAAGCCAGGGATGGGGAACTTTTGGCTTTCCCGTTGTTGTTGAACTACAACCACCATCAACCACAGCAAGCATGGCCAATGGCCAGGGATGGTGGGAGTGGCAGTTCAGCAATATCTGGAGGTCAAAAGGTTCCTCACACCTGATTTAAGCCATGAATATTGGCAGGGAACACTGCTCAGCAACATTTGCAAGTCTTCGTGCTATTTTTAATAATTAGGCTGCAACCATACATATGCTTAGATGGGAGTAGGTTATTCTGAACTTATTTATGCTCAAATGTGGAGAAGCCCTTACTGTGAAAAATGGCTTCTGTATATTTATGCTCCCTAGCAAAATCGGAGCGGGTGGCTCTTTGCAGCTAGGAAACTTCCTTGGAGACAATGCCTCAATTGTTTTCTTCTCCCAAATTGCCTTATCTGGTGGCTGGATTTATTTTCTGTGTCTCCTAAACTGAACTTGCTCCCCAGCTTTCTGCAGGGATGAATTTTGCTGCTGACAAGTGAGTTGCAAGTTTTCTGGATGGCCATATAGATAAAAGAGTTTAAAGAATGGCATATTAGGTATTTGATGTATGTGGGCTATAATTAATATGTCATCCGTTGTTTCCCTGGTAGGCATTTATCCTTGGAAATTACCATTAGGTAAAACCAATCCTTTTGTATAAACTGACCATGTCTTCTGAAAATGGTTAAGCTTTCATGGTATTATGAATCATCTGCTCATAATTTTAAAAATTCAACGGTATTGTTACAAATGGAGATTGAAGTCTATATTATTCTCCTCAGCTCTTTATTCATTTGCAAATCCAAGTCTCTCTCTTTTTTGCCCCTGTGTAGCTTGATGGCTTATCATAGCCATATGTTAGGAAGCTGTAATGCAGTAGTGATATGAGACCTTTATTTTCTGAAGCTTGAGACCTTTTTTTATTAAAGCCACTGAATAAAGCGAAGTAACATTCAAAACACGGCATATTTGGGAGATTCCTTCCCCTGCAGCCTCAGAATAATGCAAGCACATATTTCCTTCACAATGCAGGCAGAGATGGTAGCTTTGATTCACCCTGTATGCAAGATTCAAACAAGAAGAACCTTGGTGAGTGACTTTCATAGATTGTTCACCTTGAAAGAAGAGCCAAGAGAAGCCCTTCTGCTCCATCCCACTGCTGTTGGACAGTATTCGGTAATCTAAAGCCTCCAGGACCCAAGTCCCTTTCCATGGGATTTATCCAGTCCTACCCACTTAGGGCAAACCAATTAAAATTAATGTATTTAATTAAGTTAGTCAGGTCCATTAATCTTAATAGGTCCCATGGCTCTTTTACCTCAGAGGAGGAAGACCTCCCTTCCTCCACCCAACTGTTTTCCTCCCAGTGTCCCTTACTCAGCATGAGGGCAGATTCTGATGCTGCCAGGAGTATAGCATTGGTATAGCATGGCCAGGAGTAGGCATTGGTAAGTGAGTGGGTACTGGGCAGGTTTTGGCACTGAGGTCCACCTGAAAGTGCACTGAGTCCCACTGGTGGTCCCCAGCCCACTGTTTTGTTTTGTCCCCCCCCCTGCAATTTCTGGAGAATTTGGGAAATTGGATGCCAGATTCCAGCTGATTTCCATGGGAGGCTTTCACTTCTATCCCTGGATAATATCTCTCTCTCTCTCTCTCTCTCTCTCTCTCTCTCTCTCTCTCTCTCACAGAGTTGTGAACTATTCATACAATGAGGTGGTTACCATTCCATTCCCCCTCCAGCTAGCTTTCAGGCTTTCCCCCAATAGTCAAGTGAGCATTTATTTAAACATTTATTTACCACCCTCCATCAAAAGATGCTAGGATGGTGTACAAAAATGTGCATAAAATACGCACAACCTAAAGCTACTGTTTAAAACCAGCAAGTAAACATAGCAAAATACAAGAAGGCAAAACAGAAACAGAAGGAAACACCGTTTAAGAAATGCATTTACAATCCAAATGCAAATAGGAGGGGCTTTGCAGGTGCCACGAAGCTTGTAATGTCAGCGCTGAAGGAGGGCATTCCAAAGTCTAGTTGGCACCATGGGAAACACCCTCTCCTTGTGTATCTTTACTAAAGCAGTACTTGGAGCAGGGACTCTCCAGGAGTTCTTAATGCCAGGGTAGGCAGGGGTCTGTTGACACTGGGCATGTACAGTCCTCATTTGGCTGTTTTGGAGGGTATCACCCCCAGGGTTTTTCTCTGCCCCTGAAGATTTATTGTATTGTCTTCAAACCTTCTAGTTTGCTCATACCTCCCTCTTGCGGCTGTGGCCATTTTTGCAACAGCAGTCAAAAGAATTGAATCATCATTACCACGGTGCTTTAGTATAAGGCTGCCCGCTTGCTGATTTCCTAGATTAAGTGGTTGTTTATATTCTCAGTATGGCTATCTTGATTTCATTTCAAGGCATTAAGCTCTTTTGTTCATGGTCCCCCACCACCCTGAGCTGCAGCAAATTACTCAGCAATAAAACTGAACTAAGAAATTAGTGGAACCAATATAGTCCAGCTAGAGCTGATACCCATGAATACTGGTGCAGCAGGGACAGTTTACAAATCCCTAAGGAGGCATGTTTGGCTCCAACATTACAAGCTTTTCCACACCAGATGAAGACTTTTCAATTTGCAAAGGCATTTAAGCATTTTAGATATAGGTATTTAAGATATTCAATTATTTTTTATTTTTCCGATGCAGCTTTTTTGTTTGCTTTTGTTTTACAGGGCTTTTATTTGCTTGCCTGTTATTGTATTTTATTACATTTCTTTGTTGGTTTTCAAACTGCATTTCCATGTTGGGCATGGATTACTGTTTATTCACACTTTTGGACACCCTCCCTGGCATCTTTTGTGAACCGGCAGTTAAGAAATACTTTAAATCAATCATAGAATGATAAAATTGTAGAGCTGGAAGAGACCCCAAGAGTCTTATACTCCAACCCAGTACAATGCATTAGCAAAAGCATCCATGACAGATGGCCATCCAACTTTTGCTTACAAACCTCCGTGGAAAGAGAGTCCAATCCAGCCAAAGACATAGTGAATGTGGATTAAATGTCTTTGGCTGCATTGAGACAGCACTTTATACCATTTCCCCCATATTTGCTTACCTGATAAATTTATGTGCTTTTTGTGACCTTTCACACACTATAAAAGCCACTTCTGGAAATCTAGTGGATTCTAACAGAAATTTAGTGTCCATTTCTGTGTTAATTGTTTTCATTAAAGCTACATTTGCAACCCTGCTAGAAAACGGTGGTAATTTTGCATTGTAATTTCCCCATGATTTCCATGGATCACACCATGTGATGAAAGTTGTGTGTGTGTGTAATCAGACTTCTATAGCTGATGCATTAAATTATTAAAATACACAGAATATATACACCTATATACCTGCATAGCAGTGCTGTTTTTCTAGAAAAATAGGTGCAGGAACTCACCATGAATGCCTCTCTCTTTATCTTAGAATGGCAATGGCACCCACCTGAGAGATGCTGGAACTCACCTGAGAGGTGCCAGAACTGAGTTCCGGAGAGTTCCCCCTGAAAAAGCCCTGCTGTATAGTTATGGATCCGCGTATGCTACTCATCTCCTGTTCCTTCTAGTAAATGCAGATTGTAACATATTTTGAACCAAGTTTAGTCGAGATTGTGGGGATGCATGACTATGCGTCTCATGTCAGCTGCTTAGATCTTCTTCCAGTGGTTACAGCCAAGAGATCATCTGACTAATTTGTTATGAGTGGCTGCGCACACCATTCAGCCTGTTCTGAGGAGCGTGTTTGGTGGGGGTGCACAACAGCAGCTTGTGGTAAATGAATCAGTGAAAAGGACAATCACTTCCATTGGCTTTCGGTGAGCCATTGTGTGAATAAGTCCCTCCCACCCCTTGTCTATCACTTTGTGTTCCTCTGGAGTTTCTTGATGGATTGAGTTTGTTGACAACATTTAGTTATCAAGTCTCAATCTTGCCCTTTGCAATCTTGCTCAAGAAAACCAAATGTGGAAATATTTCCACCTTTTGTGTAGTGCCCTTGAGCTGCGCTGGGAAGCATAAGTAACTCCATCCAGTTAGAGCGGCACATCAAAAGCTAGAGAGAAAATCTTCATCCTATAACCGGCTTGTGTGCCCTGAGATTGCTGTAGGTTTGTAGGATCAGGCCTGCTATTTCTATGATGAGAATATAATGTCACAAATGTTAAGAAATTAGGAGTCCTGCTTCTCCGCTTTCCATGTCTTAAATGCTTTGGCCCGAGATCAAAGTTTTATAGAAGTATTTGTGACTAAGTAGACTTTCCCTTTTTTGCTTTCTGGCTTACAGAACCTTTGTAGTTTAGATTATAGCAAACGGGAGCTAATGCTGCAAGATCTGTTTTTCTGTAAGATGTTTCTGGGTCTATTCCCCTCCTGCTTTTTCCAAAGAGGAAAAACACTGAGAATTTGAAACAGCCTTGAAATGTTTCCCTTTCCATCAAGAAACACAACATGTCCCTTCAAAGCTTAATTGAGCAGCACAAAGCTAATTAGCTGTCCGAAGACATGCCATTTAATTCACAATCCAGCATTAATTTGTTCTACTGAATGAGCTTATCTAATATATAAACGCCTTTGCCCTCTGGCTTCCAAGGCAGCTGCAATGCACGAGGCAGGCAGATAATTCTTTCATTTCGCCATTGCTTGTTTCCTTGAGCATAAAACAATTGGCACATCAGTGGTAAGTAAAAAAAGTTTCAGTGCTCAGGGGGTGGGGCTGGGGGGCTGGGGAGAAGCTGCTTTGATAGCTGTATTTTTATACCTCAGTCTTAGCCATTAAAGTGTGCATTCTTCACTAGATGTTTCAGGATAAGATGATCACTTACAACCTGCTAATCTAAATTGTAACTTGAATGGTATGTCGAGCAAATGATTTCAAAGCCTTCCATAGATAGCAGCTAATTGCCTTATACTCTTTCATTTTACAAGGCAAAAAAATCCAGAGTATTTTTTTATTAAGTCTTTTATAACACAGGAGAATTGCTGCAGCTAATATGAAAGAGTGTTTTTTTTCAAAAATCATAATATGTTGTTAATCTTTGAAGCATGCAACAGTATTTTAGAAACTGCTAAATGAATTGACTGTGGCCCATCTATAGGAAGCCATTTCACTGTAATGTTATATAATATAAACACTGAGATTTGTACCTCAGAGTGTAAAATCCTTTACCAGAATCATCTTCTGCTAAAACTAATGGTGTTAATGAGTCTCTGTACTCTTTATGCTCAATCACGTGCTCTGAGTAGATTGCCACCGTTTGCAAAATTTCCTTCAGCTAATACAGTGGTACCTCAGGTTAAGTACTTAATTTGTTCCAGAGGCCCGTTCCTAACCTGAAACTGTTCTTAACCTGAAGCACCACTTTAGCTAATGGGGCCTCCCACTGCTGCCGTGCTGCCGGAGCCCGATTTCTGTTCTCATCCTGAAGCAAAGTTCTTAACCTGAAGCATTATTTCTGGGTTAGAAGAGTCTGTAACCTGAAGCGTATGTAACCTGAAGCGTATGTAACCCGAGGTACCACTGTAATCTATTCTTCTGACCTCAGTGTATTAGAGATGCATGGGCCCCTAGGGATGTGGGTGGCGCTGTGGTGTAAACCACTGAGCCTCTTGGGCTTGCCGATCAGAAGATCAGTGGTTCGAATCCCTGCAACGGGGTGAGCTCCCGTTGCTCTGTCCCAGCTCTTGCCAACCAAGCAGTTTGAAAGCACGTCAAAGTGCAAGTAGATAAATAGGTACTGCTGCGGTGGGAAGGTAAACGGCGTTTCCGTGCACTCCGGTTTCTGTCACAGTGTTCCGTTGCACCAGAAGCAGTTTAGTCATGCTGACCACATGACACAGAAAGCTGTCTGTGGACAAATGCCGGCTCCCTCGGCCTGAAAGAGAGATGAGCGCCGCAACCCCAGAGTCACCTTTGACTGGACTTAACCGTCCAGGTGTCCTTTACCTTTTATTTTGCATGGGCCCCTACCCTCATGCAAGCGACAAACTGCTTTAGCTGATGAGCAGAGGTGGTCAGTTCTGTAGTCTGGGTTCAATCCAGGTTCGCTCTGGGGCATTTGTGAGAATTCGCTGCAGTTCCTAAAGTTTCTTGGGATTGAATGTTAATCCATTCTGAATGTTGTGGTTCTAAAATTGGATCGGGGTCTCCTAACAACTCTCAGCACTTTTTACAAACTACAGCCCCCAGGATCCTTTTGGAGTTGTTATAAATGTTTAAATTGTTATGATACTTTTTAAAATGTATAGTGTGGATGGAGTCTGAGCCGTTGTGTTGTTATGATGTGTTGTGTGTTTATGCTATGCAAATTATACCAGAAACAGATGTGGAGGATTAATATTTCTTGTTGTGGATTCCCTAGAGAAGGGATGAGGTTTTGTTTTGTTTTATAACCTGAGGCCACATTTCCCTTGGCATAATCTGTTGTGGGTAATTGAGGCCAGAACCAGCAACAGCCAGCTGTGGGTAGGCCATCCCTTTCTTCCCCTTTTCTGCCAGTGTCTTTCCCCTCTTCCTCTTGTCAATTCAACAATAGGCCTATAGACCTTAAGCAATCTGTGAGGTCTTAATTTTCCAGGGCTTTCTCCCCAGATTCAGTATGTATAACACAGGGACCGTGCAACCCATTTCGCTGCCCGAGGTGAAACAAGAAATGCTGTCCTGCTCTGCCACCTCTGAAGAAGTGGTGCCATCATTGCACCAGTTTTCCATGAGAGCTTGCCGATTTTGGGCGAAATCATAGAACCTTAGAGTTGGAAGGGACTCAAGGGTCATCTAGTCCAACCCCCTGCAATGCAGGAATCTCAGCTAAAGCATCCATGACAGAAGGCCATCCAACCTCTGTTTAAAAACCTCCAAGGAAGGAGAGTCCATCATCTTTCGTGGGAGTCTGTTCCACTGTCGAACAGCTCTTACTGTCAGAAAGTTTTTCCAAATGTTTAGTCAGAATCTCCTTTCTTGTAACTTGAAGCCATGGGTTTGAGTCCTACCCTCCAGAGCAGGAGAAAATAAGCATGCTCCTTCTTCCATGTGACAGCCCTTAAGATATTTGAAAATGGCTATCATATCTCCTCTCAGTCTCCTCTTTTCCAGGCTAAACATACATACTCTGCTCCTTCAAGCCCTCCTCATAAGGCTTAGTTTCCAGATCTCACATGCTCCACAAGTTCTCACATGATTTGGGCAATATCTTGCTGGAAATCAGCAAATTCTTGCTTGAAGTCAGCACTTATGCCATGAGCTTGGGAGCTTCCACCTGCTGAGATGGCAACCTCACAACACTTAATGGTTGCGTCAGCCCTGGTATAGGAATGATCCCAGGGTTACCTTTGCTTCCAAACTGCTAACAGGGATCTTCTGCTCCACTTCTTGAGTCCTCATCTGTGCTTCCCTCCTTTGCTTTAGGAAGACAACCATCCTTCTTAAGTCAAAGACATAGGTCATCAGAATGTTTTCTGGCAGGGCCACTTTGGCTATTAATCTCCCACTAAGTTGTTATTAAGATTTAACAAATTATTAAAATCTAATTTTAGTGTTTTGGCCTTAAGTTTTATGGCTCCAACTCCCATGAGCTCCAGAAAGTACAGCCAATGGTCAGGGATGATGGGATTTGTGGTCCAACAATATCTGGGGTGGGGTAAGTTAGTCACACCTGCTATTGTATATATCCCTCTAATATCACAGGTACTGTATATCACATTGTACATTACTGAAATCAGACAGGGAGTAGAGGATACCTTTAATTGAAACAGTGGGATAAATATAACAAGGAGTCTTGTAGCATCCTAAAAACAGATTTCTGTATTTCATACAGAACAAGCTTGTGTAGACTCAAATTCATTTCACCAGAAGCATGAAATGTCACTCTGAACTGGCTGGTATGTATAAACATATATAGGAAGAATGGGGGGGGGGGGAGCAGTGAGGCCAGAGAGAAACAAAATGCAAGAAAAGGAGACATTTATCACTGTGTTAAATGTGTATAAAATAATTACAGTGACCATTCACAAAGAAGTGTTGATAAATATCCTGGTATTGTTAATTTAACCATCTGCTGTTGTGGGATACAAAGAACCTGTTGAGTAAGTACTTCCCAAAGTCAGGCCATTGTGTGAAATGACCCATATACAGTCTCTGGTCATATTGATATGTTTTTGATATCAATCGATATTGTTTACTCCATTTTTCTCTGAAATAGTTACTACACTTGGGAATAGGGTTGAGTCTCAATAAGTATCTGCTTCACAGTTATTAAGGTCAGAATGTTTTATTGTTGAAGTTGTTGTCAGGCGCTGCTCATGATTTTTTAAAAACAGGAACTGAAGCTAAAACTGTAGCCTTATGAGGCTTATGAGGCTCGGGTGGGAAAAATATTGTGCCCGGGAAAGGGAAGTGGTAGTCAACAGACACTCAAGGAATAGTTTCAGAGAAAAAGCTTTATTTCTACCATCCATGAACTGGTAGAAGGAGCAAGTGTGATAACTCACAAAAAGCATGCACGGGTTCACAGTCATGTGCACAGAGCATATATACCCCTTCCAGTTCCCTCCCCCTTTCTCCTCCTTCTTCCAGAGTCCTGCCCATGAGTTCCTCTGAGCATGAACAGAAAGCTGTCTTGGGACTCTTGGACTCTTGGCACCCTTCCCAGGAAAGGGGAGTGAGAGCCAAGGCGTCGAGGAGCCCTGGTGGTTCAGCATGTTGCAACCAGAATGAGATAAGATTCGTTTCTCAGGCCTGAGTATTCTTGGCATTGACAGAGCCTATTCATTAGCCTTTTAAAAAAAACATTTTGCCTATGCACAGCATCGTGTGATAGAGCAGAGGAAAGCTTTAGCTGTTTTGGATTTTTAGAAGACAAAAGGAATTTTGGGCAGTTTTGAAGCCTGGGGTGATTTTCACAGACAGGATTTGGGTATCTTGTCCCTTCAAAACAAAACTCTTTTATTAGTGAAACCTGAATTAAAATTGCATAGCTATGCCTTTTAGATATTTAATATTGAACACAACTGCAACATTCTTCAGAAAACACTGAGATCCCTTGTTCTTCCCAGGAAGGAAGAGTATTCTGTGGTGTACAGTTTTAATGTGAAATTTATGGAGGTTTTCTGTTCTGTACTTCACAGCTTTGAGATAATTTTTATTATGAAAGGTAGGCTATATTTTACTAAGGCCCTTCAGTAAGTTAGTTGGTGAGCCAATAATCAGCAGCATCCAGTTAATACCCTTAACCATTACGTTACGCCACTAAAGGATTACAGGGAGATTTTCCAATTTTATTTCAATTCCCTCCCCCCCTCCCCCAAAAAAAACTTTGTCGCATTTGAAAGATGAATAAAAGGGAATGATAAGATTATTGAAATGGTGTGATTTTTCATAGAAATTGCTTATAGAATATCCATTTTGCAACATCTAAGTAAGATTTTTTAAAATAAAAAATGCTATCCTATTTTCACCTATACAAATAACTTCCCTGCTCACTCTGCCTTCTGATAATCCCTCATTTTGTCATTAGCTTTAATAAATATTGTGTTTATTTTTATCTCTTATGTCCCTTATGAGAGTCAAGAGGGACTTTTTATTTATTAAATAGCCACATTTATTGCTGATGGATGATAATTTACAACTGCACTACTAGGAAAAGAAGAAATAAACCTTTGTTTTATTATGCTCCCAGAACTGATTACTGGAATAAAAAGGAATAAAATAACTCATACATCTGAGAGAGATTATTGCACTATCAGGCAATACAGCTGCCCAACTGATGAATAGGACTCATGAGCGGAGTTAATAAAAGCCTGAAGTTATTTGAAGCTCAAACATAGTAGGACAAAGCAGTGAAAATGTAGTTCATGATGATGTCGCCATCATAATAGAAAATCTGAAGACTTAGCAGGGCATTATGGAAAATAGCACCGCTCTATTAAACCCATTATAGTCATTCAACTTTTTGGATCTAATGGTTTTCATGCTGGTTTTGAGCGTAATAAAAAAGGTAATTATTTTAATACACACTTTTGATTAAAAGTATATAGTTTATGCTTAAACAGATGTAAAAACGCAACAGAAATGGGTAGCTTAGATGGAAGAATGTATGCAAATCAAAAATAAAGATGTAGCCGAGTGGACAAAGCTGCAATTCGGCAGTGAGCAGGCAGGCAGGCAGGTGGGTGAGCAATTGGTGGCGACAAAAAGCTAAACAACTTTGGGTAACTCCCCTCTAAAAAGCTCAACTCCTCTACAAAAAAGCTTGACAACTCAATAAATAATTGATTTATTAATTTGGAGTTCAAAAAAATAGGGATCGTCATAAAAATACGGTAACACCTCCCTACCTGTGATAGGTCGCCTCATGCTGTGCCTAGCGAATCAGAACACTGGCACTTTGGCAGCAGGGATTGCTTGCCTGCCTGCCAGCTACCAGCCAATATCATTGGAGGGTTTTAGAATCCCCTCTGCCTTTTGTTATGCAGGTGAAACCCCTGAGCTTCAGGAGGCCTTAAGGCCTAGGCTTGCAATGGCATGCATACAGCCTGGCTTCGGTCTACAGTGCCTGCATACGTAACAGGCATGTCCCCGACCTACCATACAATGCTGTCCTGATGCAGCATGTCAAACTTGAATTGGGCTACCCTTCTGTTTATGAAGGGTGTGGAAAGAGGCATTGTGTGCTGCCAGGTTTTCCAGGGAGAGTGCCGTGTACATCCTTAGCCAATTGAAATCCCTTGTGAGACCCCTTTCAGTTCAAGCTGATTCACTGAATTTTGAAGAGGCAGATTTTGCACTCGGGGTCAGCCCACCTGTGAGGCGTGAGGCAGTCAGCTCAGGCAGCAGAGCTGGCCTCCTCAAGCCTGGGTGCCCCCTTCACACCTGCCACCCTCCTCTGCATGCTTGGTTGAATGTCCCCCTGCTGTGTCAAAGGCTTGAGGTAAGGAAGACAAAACCTCTCTTGTTTATTTTTCTTCATATTGTACCCTGCTTTTGTTCAGTATCCACAGAAAAAAAAATGTTGTCAGGATTCCTTTTCCTGCTATATAAGTGGTTTTGCCAGCACTTATATGCCTTGGCACCTCTTCATATTAGAGGGTGGCAGCTGTGGCGGAGCAAACCACAGATCTTGTAGGCGTGGCCAGTTCCTCCACAAACATTTGGCTTTGTGTGCCAGGCTGAACCCCTCAAGACGGCTCATGTGTACTTGTGGTAAAGCTGCTCTGAGGCCTTGGGCAACAATTTCCCCTCAGTTCTGTTTCCTCCCATGCATAAATAAATAAATAAATAAGCTGTAACCTTGTGCCGTAGGCCTTACGGGAGAAAGCAGTCTCTGTGGCAGTTGTGGAATTCTTCCCTCACAGACATGTGTCCGTCACCTTCATTGCAGTTTCTGGTGAATGCTACTAATGCACCTCTTTACCCTGGCTTTTGCCTATTTTTACGACCCACCTTATTTCTGTGATTGTTTTATAGTGTTTTAAATAATGCTTTAATTGTTGTAACCTACTGTGGGACCTTAGAGTGAAGGGTGGGTAATTAATAGTAGTAGTAGTAATAGTAATAGTAATGACTCTTGTCTCCTCATACTACTTCAGACTAAGCCTTTTACTCACTCTAAACTCCATATCTGGGTCCCCAACTGTTGTTTTTCTTCCTCTTCCTGTTATTTTCTCTCAGCTGTTTCATCTCTGCCTGTGCTATATATGACTCAGTACACAAGAGAGTCATCTGTCTCCTTTCATCCTTAAAAATGAGCACTCTGCTTTCTAATGGAAGCCTGCCATCCCCTTTCTCCATTTTTGTTGTTGTTGCTAGCCTGGGGACATCAAAGGCACTAGGAAATGCTTAGCTTTTCAAAAGAAACATACTTCCACTAATCAATCAGGAACCATTTCAAGACCGCCCCCCCGCCCCCGCACTGAAAGGCCAAAATGAATCTCGGGGGGGGGGGCATTATGCGGGAAATGGACAAACATTAAGGTGCTGATGACAACATGCATATTGTACATGAATAGTTGACATTTTTGGTTTTGTTTATGGCAGGTGAGGTGGGGGTGGGGAATGCCCTTACTTTAACTTTTCCTGTTTTGTTTAATGTAAACATCAGCATTAGCATCAGGTCTTGAAATTTACAGTAGCAGATCCTCAGAGACTTGACCTGACCAGCCGACCAGCACCACCTCAGGATGCCTCCACTGTGGCAAACCAGTTAACAAATAATTAGAATTAGTTCCTTGGTACTTAAGGGTTTTCTAAAGCAACCTTGAGGTACTTTAGAGAAAAGAGAAGTAACGGGTTTGTGCTAAATTTTTTAGAAGAGGCACCTGAATAAAATGCCATATAATTAACACACACTTCCTTTAAGAAAAATCAAATCTGTCTTTGCATAGCTATGAATCTGTTCAAAAAGATCTGCGGTTATTTAAGTAAAGCGATTAAAAAAAAAAAAAGGCACGTAAGAGCTTTCTCTCTTTGTCTCAGTTTAAATCATTATCTTCATGGAGATATTAAAGTAATTCTTTTAAAAGGCACTTTTGCAAAAGAGGCTTTTTCTGTGACCATTACCTTGTAACGTCTTGACAAATGAGCTTTTGTTTTATACTTAATACATGATTAATATGAAATGACCTTTTCGCTCATCGGGCAAGAAATTGTCTTCCCTGTTGTTCCAGAATGTTAATAGCAGCAATGATGTCTTTTCATTTGACATTTTACCTAATGCATTATACAGAACACACTTTACAGACACACACCCCTCCAAAGCAATCCAGGAAAAAGTTAACGGTGAGAAGGAAAGATTACTTATGAATATGCTGAAGTAATTTTAAGCAGCGTCAGTAAGTCAGGTATGGAGAATCTTTGGTCTGCCACATGTTGCTGAACTGCAACACCCATCATCCACAGCGATTAGCCATGCTTGCAGGGGTTGATGGGAGATGTAGTTCAGCTGTAAGTAATTTGGAACTGGTTATCAATAAGTTGGGTCCAATAATTAAATTTACAGTTAATCACTAGAGCCTTATTTTGGCTGACTGGCACATCTTGAAAAATAGTTTTATAGACAGTTCCACAAAATGGCTGCCATGAACATATGGCTAGTGAGAAATATTTTTGGGATGTGTATGTGTATGCTCAGGTAAAAAAATGTCAAATGAGAAGGAGTCTTAACTCAAGAAACTGATAACACATTTTTACAGCCGTTGCCATTTATTATTACAGACATTTCTATGCCACCCTTCAAGAGAAATTCCCAGGGCAGTGTATATAATCATGGCTCAAATGTAACTTGAGGGTACATGGGACAATTCCCTCTGTTTGATTACTCTGATTGGTGTATCTTAGAACAAGGATGGAAAAACTGGCTCTCCAAATGTTAGTAATGGGTCCCATCATCCCTAACTATTAGCCATGCTGACTGGGCCTGACAAAATTTTGTTTATTTAACACTATTTATTTATTTCAGACATTTATACTCTGCCTTTTAGCCAAAAAGCCTTTCAGAGCAGCTTACAAAACTCAGTACTAAGGTGGTTCCAGTTTTCAGCTCATAATCTGAAAAGGGGGCACGCAAGGAAAAAGAAATGGGAGGAAAAAGGGAGAAGTAAGCTCAAGCACAAGTTCTTCTAGACAATAGTCAGATGTGGGGTTTCTTGCATTAGTTTCCCTGGTTATAATGCTAGCACTTATAGATGTCCTGATTTCTAATGCACCGTTTACATTGCAATACCTGTTGTGTTATGGAACTGGCTTTTTTATTGCTGTATCGCCATGTCATGCTAAATTTTCAGTGGCAGGACAGTAGTAGTAGTAGTAGTAGTAGTAGTAGTAATAATAATAATAATAATAATAATAATAATAATATAATTTGTTATTTGTACCCTGCCCATTTGGCTGGGTTTCCCCAGCCATTCTGGGTGGCTCACAATAGAATATTAAGAACATGATAAGACATCAAACATTAAAAACTTCCCTAAACAGGGAAATTACAGTGTGAAATTCCAGTGATTTTCCAAGTTCATGGGTTGCAAATGAATCCCCACCGCACCACGGAATCTACACATAAATGAGTGCCAAATTTCCACTAGATACATAGAAGTAGCTTTTTACATCTCATGAAAGAACACATAAAATGTCAAAATTATCAGGTCAGGAAATGTTGGGAAAATAGAGCTATATAATTCTGCCTGTACAGCAAGTTCTCACTAGTGTCAATGGTGTTCTGGCTGTGTTCACGAGGGCCAGAACACCAGTGTCAAGGGTGTTCTTGCCCTTCCCAGAAGCACTATTGCTTTCCCACTCAAATCCAGGATCAAAGCAGGTGACAATGTCCAGGCCAAGATGACAGGGCAGCTCCTGCCCCACTTATAAGATGATTCCCACAGACAGTCTGTGCAGCACCCATAGCTACTTATAACGTGTCAATAGGTGCCAACAAATTCTCAACTAGTTCAAAGATGCCTGCAGGATCCCTGATGGGAAATCTCTTGCCAGGCTCTTAAAACTGGAAAATAACTTGCCACATTTATGGGAATTACTCAGGTCATAGAAACTGACTGAGGTTAGTCACAATGCTGTTGTTGTTGCTGCACCTCTTGCAAAGTTGTCCATCTTTTGCTCTGAGAAGGAAAAAAAGAGAGTCTGTGGGTCCTCTGCCATCCCCCTATTTCACACACCTCTTCATTTACTTGTGTCAATGGAGGGAAAGCAAGCCCTCATCTTCCTTCCTACTTCCAACACCTAATGTGCGTCTGCACCAACAATAGAAAGGGGGGAAAGGAGAGAGACAGCTGCCAGGAGAAGGGAGAGGGAAGTGGAAGTCAAATGTGCAGTGTCCCTTAAATGCACAATCTAAAGGTCTTCCTTTAGGTTGTTATCAGAAAAAGGTACCGGAAAAAAAGAGTGCTCATGGAAGAAGAAGAAGAAGAAGAAGAAGAAGAAGAAGAAGAAGAAGAAGAAGAAGAAGATGCCGCCCAGGAGGGGGTCATTTGAATAGGAAAAGCTTTATGCATCCTGCCCCTTAAGGGCAGCTCTTCCACTGAGATGGAGATCACACAGCCACGCTGAATCATCTCTCACAAATCACAACAGCCTTCCTGGGCAGAGTGAGAGTCAACAACATCTAGAGGGCCACAGGTTCCCCATTCCTGTCTTAGAATTCTCTGCTCAGAGTTGTTCTTAATGAGAATGCAGATATAATATAAAAAAGAAGATGCCCAGCGTGTTCTTCAGTCAAGCTGTGATGCTGCCTTCAAACGGTTATCAGACCAGTTGCAGAATGTTAACTTTTTCCACCCAGTGGAAAGCAGCAGGAGCAAGTTACCAGGAGGGTCACAACTTGTTGATGTGAACCAGTTTTTGATACGCTGGTCTTAGAGGTCACTTGTGCAGAAAGGCTTAGAGTGCATCTGAAGAACACTCAAGATCTTTCTTTCTTTCTTTCTTTCTTTCTTTCTTTCTTTCTTTCTTTCTTTCTTTCTTTCTTTCTTTCCCTCTCCCTTTCCCTCTTTTAGAAGATTCCCTTTGGAGTGAAATTGATTGGACAAAAAAAGCTGTTTACAACCCAGTCTATTCAATTTTACCACTCTATTAGTTTGTGTGGGATAAGACGAAGCAGCTATAATGAGGAAAACAGACTGAACCGGCCATTCCTCTGCAGTGCAGCAAGGTTTCCCCATGCCATTACATTTGTGCAGTTATCAAGCTACCAATGGTGGAACTGAGCTAGTGCAGCAGTGCTCTTGTTGCTCTACCGACATAATAATCTGTATACAGCCTTAGGTTAATAGAATTGTGTCCATTTTGTGATGCGAGAGCAGAAAAGAGAGTCTTGCAGTGGAACAAAAAATGAGATGGGAATCTTTCACCAGGCCTGCTTGCCTCAGCACAATGCTACATTATTTAATGCAGTGGCACACAAGGCCAGCCTCAGGTGATTAGTAATGGCTCTGCTGCTGCTGCTTAAAATCAGTACATGCAAATTCTGGAACCACATATAAGTGTATGAAAGGTCTTACACTTGCAAAACCTTTAATGAGTTCAGTTTGCCACTCTAAATATGGAAATCCTATAGTCCTGCTACACTGAGCAGCTCTTCTGGTAGGGCTAATGCTAGCACAAATGTAGTCAACAGTCCTAATCTCAACCAGAAGCAGAGATTATGTACAAGATAATTTCTTGTACAGCAATGAGATGGACATCCTTATAGCATTCCAGGCCATTCTCCTGCCACCATTCATCAGCCCCTGCATTTGGCCACAAAGAAGGTACCAATTAAACCCCAATGTCCTCACCCAAACAAGAACACTCAGTGTGCAACTAGGACATCCACAATGTGACTACACCACCCAGTCCAGTCCATCATGATGTAATGGACAGGCACACAGAAGTTGTCCTAAACTCCATATCTCCTTGCACATGGTTTTGTATTGGAACATGCAGTTCCCAGATTGTTTGTGTGGGAGGAGGGGAAAGTTACGGCTATTTAAAGTGGTGTGGTACAGCTTTAAATGTATAGGGCAGATGTGAAATAAGTACAGTGGTACCCCGCAAGACGAATGCCTCGCTAAACGAAAAACCCGCAAGACGAAAGGGTTTTCCGATTTTTAGAGGCTTCGCAAGACGAATTTCCCTATGGGCTTGCTTCGCAAGACGAAAGCCCATAGGGAAATCTCCTGGGACAGCGGGGAAACGCAGCGCACCTTCTCCTCTGTTCCCAGACCTGTCCTGAAGGCTTGTGGTGGGAGGTCCGGGAACGGAGGAGAAGGCGCGCAGCCTTCCCGGGGCTTGCGGTGGGAGGAGGGTTTTTCCTCCCCACCGCCAACATTCAGAACAGAGCGCCCTTCGCGCGGGGCAGACATCTGCAGCCTGGGGAGCCCTGCAGGACTTCCCCGCAGGGCTCTCCAAGCTGCGGATAGCAGCCTGCTGCCCCGCACGAGGGGCGCTCTTTAGCAGAGCGCCCCTCGCGCGGGGCAGACATTCACAGCTTGGGGAGCCCTGCAGGACTTCCCCGCGCAGCTTGGAGAGCCCTGCGGGGAAGTCCTGCAGGGCTCCCCAGGCTGCAGATGTCTGCCCCGCGCGAGGGGCGCTCTGCTAAAGAGCGCCCCTCGTGCGGGGCAGCAGGCTGCTATCCGCAGCTTGGAGAGCCCTGCGGGGAACTCCTTCTTCCCCCGCCAGCCTTCAGAAAAGGTCTGGGGACAGACTGTCCCCGGACCTGGTCTGAAGGCGGTTTCCCTAGGAACGCATTAATTGATTTTCAATGCATTCCTATGGGAAACCGTGCTTCGCAAGACGAAAAACTCGCAAGAAGAAAAAACTTGCGGAACGCATTAATTTCGTCTTGCGAGGCACCACTGTAAATGGCTTGCTTCAAAAGTGTGAACATTTTTGCTTATAAATATTGTTTTATCCTTGCCTTAGAGCTTTTCAATGTGCTGCACAGGGGGGAATCCATATTCACTCTGATAATCAAAGAGAACTTGTTTTCACACAAGTCCCCTTTGAGTTCATGCTTATGTGTGAATTAGTCATTTAAAGATAATTCTGTGCATCCCCAGAGGTGTATCTCTCACTGCCTGGGAAGAAGATTGTTTCAATCTTTATGGGCTTATGTCCACAGAGTATTTCAAAGACAAAGAATAAATTAATAATTTAACAATCAGTGCAGCATTAAGGGAGACTATTGCAGCACCACTGAGGTCTCTGATGGAGTATCTTCAATGCCACTTGAGTCTTCACTAGTCATTGTAAACCACTGATTTCCATTTTCCTTTCTCTTTGTTTCTCAACCCCACGCCACCCTTTCTCTGCCTAGTACATATCATTATAAGCCTCTTTTAAGTATTAGTCAGGACAAATCCTCACTTAATAAATGAAGATATGTGAAGTTGCACACAGTGCCATTGCGCCACCCTTTGTGCAAGCAGAGATACAAATCAGGAAGTCTTGTTAGTTGTCACTTCCTGCTATGTGCAAACTGGGAACAATGGTTAATGGCTTCCAAACAAATCAACATGCACTTGTTACAACATACTGACATTATGCCAGAACCCATATGCATTCCCTGGGGCCAAGCAGGAATCCCAAGTCAGTCATGGGAGATTTTGCCATTCTCATGGCAATGAATCAAAATGGAGCTGTAGGACTTCCCCATAGTGATTGCTTTGGAAGACAGAGAAATGGACTCAGAAGCATGGGACCAAAGGGGGCATGTGTGGTCTTGGAACTCAGTTGTTTTCTCTCCCTGCAACTGCTTCAAGTTTAAAGCAACCATTGGGTATAGATGACCCATCAAAGGGTGTGCTGTTTCTAAACCCCAGCAAAAACACTTTGAAGGCTTGAGTCAGGACTGGAGCTTCTGCAATGTGTTCTGATAGGAAAGAGACTTATTAAGGATGGTGTAAGAGTGCATTTCTTAGATCAGCCTTCCCCAACCTGGCACCTTCCAGTTGCTTTGGACTACAATTCTCATCAGCCCTAGCCAGCATAGCCAATGTTCAGGGATGATGGAAGCTGTAGCACATGATATCTTAAGGGACTCAGGCTGGGAAAGGCTGAACTAGATGATTTTCAGGATGAAAATGATTCTAGAATGCTAAGAAAGTTCCTAGAGGCATGAAGGAAGGCAGTATATGCAACCTGCATATGGAAGTGGTTTGGAGATAGGCAGGTATCAATCAGACTCCATCTTTTCCTGATGGAAAAAATGAGGTTTCTCGCAATGGTAGAGCAGCAAAGATCCTATTCTGCCAATCTCCCACATCATTCCCTTCGAATGTCCAACACTTCAGTTTGGGGGAGCCCTGCCGGATGCTTACTTTAATGTCCTTTTGGTATCAAGCAAAGGTCTTTTTATTTCCACAGAACTTAAATCTTGATATAGCCTTTCATGCAGCATTGAATTTTATAGTGTAATCCTGTTTACTCAGAAGGAAGTCCCATTGAACTTAGTGGATCTTACTTCCCAGTACATGTGCTTGCAATTGCAGGCTTATTGCATTTCTCTTTTAATTGCTTTTGTTTCTAACTCAGTGGGTTATATTCTGAAAACAACATTGAGAACTGTTTTTAGAAGACAGCCTTTATATTGTAGTAATATTGGCCATTCAACTAATAATTCAGTTAATAATTACATGAGCAGAGCAACTTTGGCTTGTGTAATGGGACTTTCCTTCCTTGTCCCTCACTCCACTATACCACTTGTACCATCCCGAAATCTGCTCTGAAAGTTTGCGGGCATCCCTAGAAGAGATTTAGGGGGTGAGCAGGAAGAAAGTCTCATTGCACATGTGGAAATCCATTTGTACAAGGAGCTCTTTGGTGCTACCTTGAATACAACCATCAATCAATCAATCAATCAATCAATCAATCAATCAGTCAGTCAATCCCCATCCATCCCTACCCACCCCTCTATCCCAGTTTAGACCCTTGGAATGACTGCATATGGACATGCCATTACAAATATTGATAGCAATAATGTAGACTGTAAGCTCTCTAGTAGGGACAGCATCGCCTGTGCCCTGGAGATTGTGCCAAGGACCACAGCTGGCTAGCCATTTATTTGTGTTGCCATTTACATTCATTTTCCAGGAAGGGTAGGCTAAACAGATAATCACAGGTTAAAGGCTAAGAGAACTGCTGTAGTTTTTGTCTGATTCTTGGAGTGTCTCAGCGGCAGAAAAAGAGCCCTGGGCTTTCAAAGCAATGTCTCTAAATTATTAACTAGAAATTGCATTAAGCCATACCCAAAGTTTGCGAAAAAGAGCCATCGAAATGCCATTTAGTGTAGTTGCCCCAGATGGGCTTATTTGTTAACATCTTTCCACTTACCCCCGGCCATCTGCATTTCTACAGGGTTGTTTTAAATAACTTTCCTTGATAGTAAACCTGACTTTGAGCCCACCATAAGATTCAACATAATTTTTAGTTATTGAGGTTTTGATATTGCATGCATCTCTGTTGAATTGCACTCTGTGCGACAGAAGGCTCAAGCACCCATATTTTCTATAATTAGATGTATATGCTAGACCAGCAGCTTTTTAAAATGTGAAGGAAAAAAATTGGATGGTCTTTTTTTAAAGACTTCATGGAGGCTATGTCTGTGTTATTCCTCTGCTGTTGGAAGCAGCATGCTTCCATTTAACTATTGCTTGGAATTGTAAGTTGGGAGAGTTCTGTTGTACTCAGATCCTGCTTATGCAAAACTGGGACATCCCAGTTTTTCCCACAAGAGCATGGCGGGCATTTTGGGCACTATGATTGCATGCAGGTCACGTGACTTGCGAGGGAGCATGGCCAGGAAGATGCACCTCCTGGTTTGGGGATTCAAGATGTTGGAGGATATGGCTTCCCATAGGCATCTGGTTGGCCACTGTGAGAACAGGATTCTGGACTAGATGAGCTTTGGCCTATTGCAGCAGGGCTCTTCTAATGTTCTTATATTTTGTAAGCCAACTCGAGAAGTTCCCTTATAAGAACTGTAAAAGTGGGATAACATTTTTAAAGCCAGCAAAGGTAAAAGAAATATAAACACACACAATATGTTTCTTGTTGCTTTTCTGCATAAACATTATAAAAGTAAAAAAGTGCATAAAATAATGCTCTGCTGAAAGACGCTGTCAGGGAACTGACATCGGAGGAAAGGGAAGTGGTAAGGCTCCCAGAGACTGGGAGAGAGTCAACAGCCAAAGCAGGGACCAGCAGGGGGAGCGCGGGGTCTCTGGAGGAGGATCTCAGTAATGCTGAGAGAGACGCAGCAGCCCAGGCAGGAAGCAGCAGGGGAGAGAAAGGGGTGAGAGACACTTCGAGCGAAAATAGCGGGGAGGTGTCAGAAGCAACTGCAGGGAGACCCATGCTGCGCCGGAAGCTGCCACGTCGTGAGTCCAGGAGACGCGTTTCCGTTAAGGAACTTCTTTGCTGGAAGCGCTTCCGCAGACAGCCACTGTCAGACTCTACTAGTGACTAGAGCAGACATGTCTGAGGAGCTCTGTCACACACAGAGGTTTGTGGGGTCGCACAAACTCTGAAGGGGCACAATTTTAAGCACAAGCAGCTAACCATCCCCTGACAGCAGTCTGACAGTCTCTGTACGCTGCCTGTGCAGGAGAAAGCATCATGAGCAACCCAGCCGGAACCGGAGACGCAGGGGTTGGAGCTGGTCCAAGCTTGGAAGAAAGATACCGAGCGTTGGAGGTCCAACTTGCGCTGCAGACGGCGAGGCTCGAGGAGAGAAGGGCTCAGGATGCTGACAAAAAGGGGAGAACCACTCAGTTCCCCAGAAAGGTACCAGGATTGGTGCAGAAGTTTGGGGGGGGGACCCCAAGGATTACCATGCCTTTAGGACTGAGATGCAATATGCTCTGAATGTGCAGTTTGATGAGTTCCCTGATGAGGAATCGCGAGTTGCGTTCGTAATTGGGCATCTTGAGAAGGGGGCGCGGGACTGGGTTCGACCCCTGATGGCAACGCACAACGATATCCTAAAGGACACTATGAAATTCTTTCGTGCAATGGATATCATGTTTTCCAGCGATATTGAGGAAGGGTTGGTACGCAGACAGCTAATGGCTTGCAAGCAGGGAAGCAGATCTGTCCGTGAGTACTGGACTGAATTTACCATGCTGATTCACAGATTGGGGTGGGATTTATCGGCGGCACCCATTCAGATGCTATTTGAAGAAGGTCTTTCTTCAGCTGTGAAAGACGAGCTGGCCAGGAGCCCCAGGGCGGGGTCTATGGATCAGCTGACCAAATCTGCGCTGACCATTGGAGCGCGCCAGGAGGCAAGAGCCTTGGAGAGGCGGGAAGGGAGAGGGGAACGTTGGAAGGAGTTACGCATTCCAGACATTCCTGAGCCAGCTTTCCCGCCGGCAGAGCCGATGGAAATCGGAACAGCCCGCGCGCGCGCAGTTTCAAAGCCCAGTGAGGGGGCGAAGAAGGAGGGAAAGGGAGCCCGGAAATGCTATCTCTGCCAACAGCCAGGCCACTTTGCCAGAGTCTGCCCCCAGAGGAAGGAATGGCAAGGGATGGTGGGAGCTGTTGAGGGGGAAGAGCAGGGAGAAACGGAGCAGGTAAAAGCCAACGCCTGGTTGCCAGCAGGGCACTGCAGCCAGGCCAAAGAGCAGTGAAAGTGCCCCTTCCCCAAGTGCCAGTGCCAGAAGCTCCTCGACCTGCTCTAGTGATTGAAGTGTCACTAGAGCTGCAAAATGGACACCCCCTAAAAATAAAGGCGCTGTTGGACTCAGGCAGCTCCTGCAATTTCATGAGCAAGGAGTTTGCTGCTGAACACCAGATACAGACTATCCCTTTAAGCAACCCCCTGCAGGTGACCACGATTGATGGCAGGGAACTGTTGGGAGGAGGCGTCAGCTTGCAGACCGTCCCAATGATAATGAGGGTGGCAAGGCACACAGAACTGATAGCGTTTAATGTGGCCACCTTGGGAGGCGCTCCCATTATTTTGGGAATGAGCTGGCTAGCCCTACATGATCCGCTGGTGGGCTGGCATCAAAGAGTGGTTTCCTTCGGTTCCGCACACTGCTTAGAACACTGCAGGGCGGAAAAGGGGTCAGCAGGGGCCCAAGCCACCCTAGCAGGGACGGAAGTGATGGAGAAGGGGAAGGTGCCACCACAGTATGCTGATCTCAGCGACGTGTTCAGCGAGAAGGAAGCGGACCAACTACCCCCGCATAGGCCCTTTGATTGCCAGATCAATTTACTCCCTGGAGCACAGCTTCCTGTAGGCAAGTTGTATGCCATGTCAGACAGGGAGATGCAGGAGTTGCGAGCGTTCATTGACAAGAACCTGAAGAGAGGCTTCATCAGAGAGTCCAAGGCAGCGGGGGGTAGCCCAGTGTTTTTTGTGGATAAAAAAAACACGGACAAGCCGAGGCTGGTATGTGACTTTCGGGCCCTAAATGCAGTGACAGAGCCGGCGGCTTTTCCTATGCCCAGGATTGATGATATTTTGACCAGGGTGCGAAAAGGAAAGATTTTTACAAAGCTGGACCTAAGGGGGGCGTACAACCTGATACGTATAAGGAAAGGGGATGAATGGAAGACCACCATGTTCACCCCTTTGGGGGCATTTGAATACCTCGTTATGCCTTTTGGATTACAAACAGGCTCCGCGTGTTTTCAAGCCTTTATGAACCATGTACTGGGGCCTTTGCTCTACAAGAATTGCGTGGCCTTCTTAGATGACGTGTTGGTGTATTCGGAGAATGAGGAGCAACATGTGAGAGACGTCAGAGAAGTGTTGAGCAGGCTGCAAGCCAACAGACTGTGGGTGAAACTGGAAAAGTGTCAGTTTCATACCAAGGAGGTGGAATTCCTGGGGTACCGCTTGTCAGACAAGGGGTTGGCCATGGACCCCGGCAAGGTTCAAGCGGTGCTGGAATGGAAAACACCCAAGACCAAGAAGGATGTGCAGAGGTTCCTAGGGTTTGGAAACTTTTATCGTAAGTTCATCCGAAACTTCGCCCACCTGACGGCGCCCATCACGGACTGTCTCAGCAGCAAAAAGAAGTTTGTTTGGACGGGGGAGGCGGAGCGAGCGTTTGAGGAACTGAAAAGGGCCTTCGCCTCTGACGAACAACTTCTACATGTGGATTTACAAAAAAAGCTGAGGGTCGAAACAGACGCTTCGGACAGAGCCATAGGGGCGGTGCTTCTTCTGCAGCCGGGGAAGGAGGGGTCAGAGTGGCGACCGTGTGCCTTCTTTTCGCGAAAGCTGAACAAATCTGAGAGAAACTACATGGTGCACGACCGGGAACTTCTTGCGATTTATGAGGCCTTCCGGAGATGGAGGCATCTACTAATTGGTGCACAACAGAAGGTGCAAGTGTGCACGGACCATAAGAATCTAGAGTATTGGAGAACTGCGCGAGTGCTCAACCAAAGGCAGTTGAGATGGGCCCAGGAGTTCTCCAAATTTAACTTTGAGATTTGTTACGTACCAGGCCCGGAGAACGTTAGGGCGGACGCTCTCTCACGCAAACCTGAATATTTGGAGGGAGAGGGTGCACCCGAAGAGACCCATGTTATTCCCGAGGACCGCTGGGTGTGTGGGGCGGCTTTGGTGGGGCAAAGGGAACTGGTAGAGGGAACGGTGCAGGATGAATACGCCCAGGACAAACTCAGGGGTCTCAGGAGGGAGGGAGACAAACCCGGGGGTTTTGAGGAGAGAAACGGGGCGTTGTACTACAAGGGAGCGTTATACATACCTGAAGGGGAATTGAGGGAAAAGGTACTCAAGCAACTGCACGATAGCCCCACAGCAGGGCATTTTGGGCAACACAAAACCATGTGGCTGGTTACCAGGGAATTCTGGTGGCCCAAGGTCAGGGAAGATGTGCGTGAATATGTGAGAGGGTGTGACCGATGTCAACGAGCCAAGGGGGAGAGGCGGGCACCGGCAGGTTTATTAGAACCACTACCCACGCCGGAAAGACCATGGGAGGCAGTGGCAATAGATTTCATGACTGATCTGCCCAGGTCCAAAGGGAAGACAGCCATTATGGTTGTGGTAGACCTGTTAACCAAGATGGCCCACTTTATAGCCTGCTCACATGCGGTCACAGCAGAAGAAACCGCTAAATTGTTTGTGGAAAATGTGTTTAGGTTGCATGGTGCCCCCTTGAGGGTGGTTTCGGACCGAGGGAAACAATTTACTTCCAGGTTCTGGAGGAAGCTCATGAGCTTATTGCATGTAGAGGTAAATTTTTCCACTGCCCGTCATCCAGAAACCAATGGGCAGGCGGAAAGAGCTAATGGTGTCCTCCAGCAATATTTGAGGTGTTATGTGAATGACAGAGAGAATGATTGGGTGGAGAAGCTGGCGTTGGCAGAATTTGCCTATAACAATGCAGAGAACGTGTCCACGGGGATGAGCCCTTTTTTGGCCAATCACGGGTGTCATCCCCGAGCCTTCCCAGGGGGGGAGGGGGAGAACTGGAGCGTTCCTGCCGCAGAACAGTTCGTTGAAGAAATGGAAGCGATCCATCGCCAGCTCCAACTTAATTTAAACAGGGCGAAGGAGGAATATAAGAGGCAGGCAGACAAAACCAGAAGGGAAGGGGAAAGCATTAGGGTGGGGGACCAGGTGTGGCTGTCCACCCAAGGGTTACCATTTAAAGGAGGTTGTAAGAAGTTAAGACCCAAAAGACTGGGCCCATTTGAAGTCACGCAACAGGTCAACCCAGTGGCTTTCAGACTCCGGTTACCGAACCACATGAAGTTGCACCCAGTGTTCCACAGATCATTGCTGTCACCGTATATAGGGGACAGAGAGGGGAGGGTCAATAGGGGACCAGCTATGGAAGAAAAAGAACACAGCTACCATGTAGCGGAGATTCTCGATTCCAGGTGGAGGGGAGAGCAAGTAGAGTATTTGGTAATGTGGGAAGGGGAGCCGGAGTCGGAAAACACCTGGGTCAGGGCAGAGGAGGTAGATGACGAGGTTTTGATTGAAACTTTTCATCAGAGATTCCCTAGAAAACCCCAGCCAGTGGCGAGGTTCCGGAGGGAATACTTCGCCACCACCGACGACGAAGAAGAGTTGGAGGGGTTCGCTGATTCCGAGGTGGAGGAGGATTCAGCGAGTCGGAACGAAGACCGATGGAGGGAATTGTTCGAGACGTCTGAAGATGAAGAGGATGCTTTTAGGGGTTTCAGCTCCTCACCGCCCAGAGGAGAAAGTAGGGGCGGGGGAGAGGGGGGCCCTGGAGGGGAGGTGGATGTCAGGGAACTGACATCGGAGGAAAGGGAAGTGGTAAGGCTCCCAGAGACTGGGAGAGAGTCAACAGCCAAAGCAGGGACCAGCAGGGGGAGCGCGGGGTCTCTGGAGGAGGATCTCAGTAATGCTGAGAGAGACGCAGCAGCCCAGGCAGGAAGCAGCAGGGGAGAGAAAGGGGTGAGAGACACTTCGAGCGAAAATAGCGGGGAGGTGTCAGAAGCAACTGCAGGGAGACCCATGCTGCGCCGGAAGCTGCCACGTCGTGAGTCCAGGAGACGCGTTTCCGTTAAGGAACTTCTTTGCTGGAAGCGCTTCCGCAGACAGCCACTGTCAGACTCTACTAGTGACTAGAGCAGACATGTCTGAGGAGCTCTGTCACACACAGAGGTTTGTGGGGTCGCACAAACTCTGAAGGGGCACAATTTTAAGCACAAGCAGCTAACCATCCCCTGACAGACGCCATACTTTCTTAAAAAGCTCCTTGAAAGTTTTTGCTGTGGCTGTGCCAAGATTTGAACTGGCTGGTTTTTTTTGAAGTTTTTTTTTAATATTATATATAAAAAAGAAAATTGATAAATGTAGTGTCAGAACCAAAGCTGCAATGGGGACCCAATCCCAGGTGGAAATTGGTTTGCAGAATTGGAAAAATATGAGAGGAGGAAAGGAAGGCTGGCAGGGGAAAAAAATGATGATAAAAGAAGAGAGTGGACGTGAATAAGAGAAAGCAAATAAAGGAGTGTATAAAACCTCATAATTTATTATTGCTCTGCCAAAGGAGGCTGAAATGTATGACATAAACGTAAAAGAAGAAAACAAATCTCCTTTGCCTTTGCTGGGAGAAAAGTTTAATGGGCAGCATTCCTCAGAATGGCTCTTCTGAGTGCCCTGCACAGCAATATATATATATATAAAATTCGAACCATCATAACCATGGGAGTAAATAGAGAAGTGGTAATACATAAGGCAATAACGTGCTGGGAGTCTCCAGTCTTGCACTACTGTAATCATTTAACAATATTAGAGCTGGTCTTTGAGCATCAACTGACTTGTATATTTCATGTTGTGCATGTGGTCTGTGTATCATTTCACCCCTGCATCTGACAACGCCAAGCCCCAGTAGGTGGGGTGCAACATGATGGGATGTGTGTGTGTGTGTATCAGGATGTAATTTTCTGTATGAAATTTGCAAACCATACAAACACAGTTCAAAGCATACGTGGATGCCTTACCTGCAGTGTCCACACAGTGTGAGAAGCAGTGCCCAAGCTACCGAGTCGACACTGTTTCCCGCCCACACCATCCTGCAAGATTCAGATCTTCCCTAGGCAAGTTCCACCTATTAATTATTTATTTTGGAGGTGCTCCAATCATAGAAATTGCATTGGGAGTGAATCTGAGGAACACAATGTTATTTAATATATACCTTTCGTCACACACTGTCTGTCCTTGTAGAGGTCAGGTGTGATCATATAAAGGTCATTTGCTTGTATGATCAGATGCAAATTCCCGATCT
Source organism: Podarcis vaucheri (assembly GCF_965113315.1). NCBI lineage: Eukaryota > Metazoa > Chordata > Lepidosauria > Squamata > Lacertidae > Podarcis > Podarcis vaucheri. The sequence goes on along the minus strand of NC_138759.1, from coordinate 98,250,902 downwards.
GAGCACATGTTGTTCAGATTTATTAGTAGAAAGAAGAGCTACCAATGCTACATATGTAGAGATTGATTAATGGTTTCTATCTTGTGCTTCTACCATTGAAGGCAGTAGATGTGGGGTTTCCCAAGAGCCAAGCCCAATTAGCTCCAGCAAGGTTGCTTCGTCATATCTTCGGATCACATGCTGGGGTTATCTTAATTTTAGAAAAATTGCACATCAGAAAAGGACTTGGCATACACTAATCCAACAATATCAATCTCTCATAGATTAATTTGTTTACTTGAGATTATAGTATGAAACAAACTGAGAAATGGTTCTATATTTGATAAGTACCAGTGTTAGGGATGAAGAAACCACAGCTCTCCACAGGGCTTTTTTCCAGCCAGAATTCACCGAAACTCAGTTCCAGCATCTTTCAGGTGGGCGCCATTGCCATCATAAGAGAACAAGGGAGACATTCATGGTGAGTTCCAGCACCTCTTTTTCTAGAAAAAAATAGTACGGGCTTTCCAGATGTTGTCGTACTCCACCTCCAATCAGCCCAACCAGAATGGCAAATAAGCAGGAACTATGGGAGTTGTAGAACTACAACTTCTGAAGTGGCACATACTCCCTATCCCTGAGTGAGGGATAAAGTGAGAAGAATACAATAATACCATGCAGATAGGTAGCTCAAGCTAGTAAGCCATCCTGTAGTTCTACAGAATTGCTAAAGAGACGGTTTTCTATAATATAATCCAAAGGTTGTATTCATATGAAGTTAAGTTACTTGTATGTGTTTGGATTGTAAGGATAATGCTAGTTCCAAGACCAGCAGAATGCAAGTGCCGCTGCAAGTCTCTTTAGACATTAAAATAAGTCTGGTGTAACAAGATTAATTAAATTGCTAATCGTGTGGTGGTGGCTTTTAAATACTCAGCATGTTCACATTGGAAACGTTCTGTCGTTTGCCATTATGTGCCTCCCAAGGATCACCCAGTTCATCTTTCTCTTCCCCGCAGTAATGAATCACAGAGATTCATAACCAGGCCCTTGTGCTTGTTCATTAGCCAACTCTGAGGTTACAAATGTGATAGGAAATATTGAACTGCAGGGCTGACCTTCAACTGTTTGCCTTGAAATAATAATACTTGACATAAATACATTGCAATCCATGGATATTGGAAATCTGTACAATTGGCATTAGGGTTGCAGTGCAACCTCTGAGTGTCCTACGCACAGTATTATTAATGACACCCCAACTCATTGATTCCCACGTAATTTTTAAAGTGTTCCATCTCTTTCAGCTAACACGTGCCCCTGGACTTTATTACTAATAGGATCTTGCCCTGTTATGGACTCCACTCCTGTCTCAATTTGGGACTGCTTCCATCAAAGCCTTTGCTCTTGCTATCCCCTCTTGCCTTTGCCACTTTTCAAAGCTGATATTTTCTCATTTTCTGAACACCCAGCTCTCACAGCATACCCCCTGACCCAATGGGCAGCTAGATGATTCAGTAGGCATTTTTCAGTCGCTGAAGCACAAGTTGTGACTTTTATTGCTGCAGCGGCCACATTAGCCTGTGTCATAGAAATGGACACGACTGCCGTAATTCTAAGAATGTTCTGTTTCTTCCTTTTAATTTTAGCTTTGCTAACATGGTGATGGCCTCTGTTGCTTCTAGGACATAGTGACATATTTCATGGAATAAAATGAGTTGAGAAGATCTCCCTTTAGATGTTGGGGGGGGGGGTTTCCCTGCCATGGGCTGAACTCTGAGTACCTGGTTCTGATGATGACATGTCCTTTTCCCCTTGCCCCAAAAGACAGCTTTTGGGCTTTTCTCAAGTCATCATCTTTGTCTAGTTAAATCTTTAACTGCACAGCCAGCCTTTAAAAGATGCAATTGCTCCTGGGATGATTCCTTTTGCAAAACTGGGTGTGAGTCCAAAAAAAGCTTGACGAAGAAGAGGATCTGTATAGTTAAAGCTATGGTTTTCCCAGTAGTGATCTATGGAAGTGAGAGCTGGACCATAAAGAAGGCTGATCGCCGAAGAATTGATGCTTTTGAATTATGGTGCTGGAGGAGACTCTTGAGAGTCCTATGGACTGCAAGAAGATCAAACCTATCCATTCTGAAGGAAATCAGCCCTGAGTGCTCACTGGAAGGACAGATCCTGAAGCTGAGGCTCTAATACTTTGGCCACCTCATGAGAAGAGAAGACTCCCTGGAAAATACCCTGATGTTGGGAAAGATTGAGGGCACAAGGAGAAGGGGACGACAGAGGACAAGATGGTTGGACAGTGTTTTCGAAGTTACCAACATGAGTTTGACCAAACTCTGGGAGGCTGTGGAAGACAGGAGTGCCTGGTGTGCTCTGGTCCATGGGGTCACGAAGTCAGACACGACTAAACGACTAAACAACAGCAACAAAGAAGAGGATCTATAGAAGGTTTACCTCTCAAAGATAAGCTTCAGAGTGATTTCCAAATAACTGTTTGTATACAACTATAGAGTTGGAAGTCATTCAATACAAACCCTTCCTTTGAAACATCTGCCAATTGGCTATGCAGTTCAGACCACAGTGTTTAGGGCCACAAGCAGGGAGCAGAGAGGCTCCACAGGTATTAGTAGCACCTTTGGCTTTGGATGAGTGACTCTTGTAAGTGAACCACACCACCACATGCTGTGTAGGGGAGCCCAGAAAAAGCATCGCCTGAAGTTTCTTAATAGCTCGGTTAAGAGATGGCTGAGATGTTGAAGTTGTATATTTAATGTAATAAAAAATGCGTTTGGCAATGTTTGGTGAAAAAGATAGTAGATAGTGCTTAAAGAGTTAATGTGCTTAAAATTGCTGAGGCTGTCACAGTAATTAATGTTCCCAATAAACATGCTAATTAGTTGACATGGAGAGAAATCTTCCAGGGAATGTGTTGGACCCTTTCATATTATCCTGAATGCAAACACTACCTTATCATATCCTTGCCATTGAACATTACCTTTACATCATTTCTTGGGTTTAGACACTTGTTATTGACTATTCACAGAACAGCAAAAAGACTTAATAAAATCTGACAGTAGGCTGCTTTTCCTGCCTGCATAGATTAAGTGTGTACCGTGTTTGCATTTCAATTAGCTAAAACTAATTGAATAAATATTTTACTTTTTAGCACCTTATTTGGAAACTAGCTTGGAGGATGAAATAAATCTCTGACCTGGAATTACGCCCTGCTTTTAAAATAGATTATCACAAGTTTATTCTGTTACATATGTGATTTTTTTAAAATGTTATGCATGTGTGTGTGTGTATTTATTTATTTGAAAATATTTTAAAAATATTTACTAACCTAGAAAAATACAGTTTTGCATTACCTATTTGCTTTCGAGTTTTTTAATATTATAAAGAGCATCAATTTTATTTTTATTTTTCAAGTGCTCAAAATGGGTGCCATGTATCTTTCTCTCACCACCCTCCCCATATCTACTTGATTTCCCATTCTGGTTTTTATTGTTTCTTTTGACATGTCCATCCATTCTTGCCTAAGACTGTGATTGTTTTGAAGCAATGGCTTAAGCAAAAATATAATACCCCACAAATCAGTATAATTACAGAGGTGGCTTCTTACATTCTTTGATCCCCACCTCCTCCTTGTTGCCTCACCTCACTGTTCCTAATTTGTAAAGAAAAATACTGGGATGACAGAGTCACAGCTTGTAATTAGCTGTTTTTTAAGAAGCATTGACAATTCCTTCAAGGCATCTGTGGTGCCAGATTCATTGCTCTGGCCAACCTGAGCCACATCAGTATGTGCTTCTCCGATGGAAGTGTATTTACTGTGGTACCTTGGGTTAAGTACTTAATTTGTTCCGGAGGTCCATTCTTAACCTGAAACTGTTCTTAACCTGAAGCACCACTTTAGCTAATGGGGCCTCCTGCTGCTGCCGCGCTGCCGGAACACGATTTCTGTTCTTATCCTGAAGCAAAGTTCTTAACCTGAAGCACTATTTCTGGGTTAGCGGAGTCTGTAACCTGAAGCGTATGTAACCTGAAGCATCTGTAACCTGAAGCGTATGTAACCCGAGGTACCACTGTACATCATTCTTAAAATCTGTACAGATTGTATTTCTATTTTATGTCTCTTGACAAATGAGGAAGCCAAGGATGGTCTGTAGTGGTTTGTGGGGTGGTGGTGTTCATCTGGCTTCGCAAAGCCATGCCTCATGGCAGGTTACCAAGTGGGAAGGACAAGGCAGCGGGGAGCTTGGTGCAGCATTGGATTGCTCTGCTGCTACACCTGCCCTGTGCCAGACTTCTTGCTTCCTCGCTTCCGCACTTCCTCGCTTCCTCACAGCCACCATAACAAGCAGTGGCATACAGCATTGGGAAGGCAGGTGAGCAACACCATCCCACCTGCAAAGGTCTGACAGCCACTAAGAATTATTGTATTAAATTCCCAATTAGAGATGGAGAAAAAAATACAGTGGTACCTCTGGTTATGGACTTGATTCGTTCCGGAGGTCTGTTCTTAACCTGAAACTGTTGGTAACCTGAGGTACCACTTTAGTTAATGGGGCCTCCCGCTGCTGCTGCGCTGCTGGCACACAATTTCTTTTCTCATCCTGAGGTAAAGTTCTTAACCCAAGGTACTCCTTGAGTCTGTAACCTGAAGCGTCTGTAACCCGAGGTGTTTGTAACCTGAGGTACCACTGTAATTCTTTTCACATTTTTATGAGAACCCTGCCCAATTTGTACTTTCTAAACCATTATAGGAACTGAAACACAGCTCTTCTCTAAATTTTGCAAAGTAGTTCTCTGTCCAAAGAATTCCTATAGAAATGCTTACTTACGATGTGAAATGTGCTCTAGAAGATGTGTATATTCATGAAAGTAATGTACAAAAATGCACTTTATTAGCCCCAGCATGGAGTGCATTTGCAGTAATCCAGGCTTGAGGAGAAATGCCCAGGAAAACACGTATCAATTTTGACGCAGACTTTCATTTAAAAATAAAATAAAATAAAGCAAATGTATGTTGACATGTGGCAAGCCAAATTTAAGACTGGAGAAAGACAAAACACAGAAAACCTTAAAATTATAGCTTCATTCTTCCCATCCCAAATTTATTTCTTTGTTCTAGGCAAGCTAATTGGCCTACACATAAATGACCTGTTACCAGTGCTTTTTTCTAAAAAAAAAAAAAAAGGTTAGGGGTACTGTCATTTTCCTGCTCAGATTGAATTACTGCCCTTCAATGAGGCCAAACTTAGATTCACAAAATGTTTAGGAGTATGCATACCCCTGCGTTCCCCCAGAAAAAAGCACTGCCTGTTACCTTTGCTTGTCAGCATGTGGAAGGGAAATGAATAATTTGAATCTGTTAGACCCATTCACTGATGAAAAAATGAATTGTACATAATTTCTTTGGACTTTCCTGCCTCACTTTGACGTGCTTTGAAGAAATTCCACTTTGGCTTGAACAAGCCCAAATTTCTCAGAACGGCCCTGCTTTGGTACTTGATTTGGGATTCATCCAAATCTTTTGCACATTCCTAATTTATAGAGCTTTAGCATTTGCTCTGTCACCCAGAACACTACTGCACCTTTCTTTAAACAGAACTACTTAAAAATATTTATAGGAAGGTCAGCAGGGGTATAAATGTTATTTTATCCTCACTCCCAGAAAGCATATGTTGAGATGTATCCGGCGTCTAATATCTTATTTCAAGAGTTTTAATGGGAAAGGTAAAAGCAGTTTATTTTAACCCCTTGCACCGATATGTCAATGCAATGGAAAATATTTGTAGCATTAAAATGTAAATTTGCTTGATGGTACTTGTTATGGATTTCCGACTTGTTCAGAAGTAATTATTCTGGAATACCTGCAATGTAATCAATACCTAGTGGTCTGAAAATAGGAGTGATGACAGTGATTTGGTTTTGCTGCATTTGACAGGACTGCAGTCTATTCTCATACCTTTTAAAAAACATCATTTCTGAGATAGCAGTAGTGGTAATAGTCATATGGGCAGAATAACAAGTGGCGGAAGGTTAACGAATCTCTGTGAACCAATAAAGTATTCTGATGAGCTGATAAATCGAATGAATAACAGAATTCTCTGGAAGCTAGCCCCTAACTTGGAAATTACTTGTCATGGCAACAGGCAGGTATCACTGCTGAGATTACAACCTTGGAGCAAAGAGATTGATCTAATTTGCACAATGAATGAGTCTTACTTATAGGAAATCTATAGGCAGTTGGCAGTGGTGAATGGTTAAGAAATATAACTAGTTCAGACCTGGCAAATCTTTTTCAATTCTAAATTAAGAAGTAAGGACATTGTTTCCAGAAAATGCAGTGTGTGGCAATGTAAAGGTCAAAATATATTTTGCTTCTCTTTGGGGAGGCTTTTATATAATTACCTGTCCCCTTCATTAAACTGCACGTGAGGCCATTCAAGAGTTATCTGTCCTGATTTTTAGAGAGGACGTGACCTTCCTTATGGTGGAGCAAGGTACCATGGGAAGGAGCACAATTACCTATTCTAGTCATGTTCAAATGAAGACCATTAAAAGAACGTTTTATTCCTTTTAATTCTTATTTCTGTGAGCATGAAACAGGGCTTAAAGCAAGGAAAGGACCATCTGAAAAACTAGAAAAAATGATTAAATATAGAAATAGATTGTGCTTGTTTGTTTATGCTTGATATTTTTACTCCACTTTTCAGACTATCATCGTCTCCCAAAGCAGATCATGCAAGAAAAGGAAATTAGACAGGCCCTGCCATGAGACTTGATACTGAAAAAAGACACACAAGAAAAGGGAAGATAGCAAGGGGAACACATATTCTGATCAAGGGTCCACAAATTGTTTCTTTACAAAGCTCTTTGCTGACCATTCTCCACCTCTGGCAATCATCCTTTTGTCCATTTGCAAATGTATTCAGAACTTCCAGTGCAGTAAAGGAGAGGAATCTTCCTTCCAGGTAAGGCTACCTAATTCAGCTTCTATTGACTTTTTCCATAGTACACCATTTAAGTAGACACGTAGCTTTGCTAATATAAAAACCCCCATCACATTTCTTTCCACTGTTTTCTCTATTATTATACCTAATATATTAAATTATTTTGGAGCTCTTCATAATTCCTTTTGGATTTTGTCACCCTGAGCAACTTGGTGTCATCAGCAAACTTGGCTCCCTCACTACTCAGCCTAAATCCTACCATCATCATTCCTCAGCTTTTGCCATATGCTGAAGACACACCTTTTTATCTTGTCCATTGTCAGCTGAGGTAGTTTGTTTTATGGGACCCATCTCTTTTATTGAACTTGGACTGTTCTGTTCCATCTGGAATGGTTTTACTTGTTTCATAATTGTAATAGTTTTATCTTGTTTGTTTTTTTAAAAAAGATTCCGTATTATAGTGTTGTAAACCACCCTGGATTGTTGCAGTGAAGGGTGGGTGAGAAATCTTATAAATAAAAATAAATAAGATTAGAATAGCACATTCCAAAGCTGAGGTGCTATAAAGGTTGAGTTTGTCCTGCTGGCGATATTTATATAACATATTTTATTCATACATATACAAACACACATCACAAAGAATTGCAGCTGCAGGACTTTTATTAAACAGCAGCAAAACAGGAGTTAACAGAGATTGATGACCTTTCTGAAAACAAAGCAAACACAAAATGTAATGAATATTCTTTGGAAAATGTTGCAATCTCTCACATGAAGTAGCATGAATTGAGCAGGTCCAGAACTGTTTCCGAATAGAATAATTTACTATAGAAATATGCTAAACAAGATCAGTCCTAAAGTAAGAGATCCATAATTCTGTTTGGGCCTCTTCATTCACTATACAGATAGAAACAAAAAATGTACTATTTATTTAATTAAAGCATTATCATCCTCCATCTTGTTGAAAAGATTCCCATAATAGTAGGACTGATGGACCTGTCCATTCCATTTGCCCAGTGTTCCTTCCTGCACCTAATATTGACCAATTCCCTCCCGCTCCTGGGACTGTAGGCTTATATGATATAGTTTACATTGTTCAATAGAACACCATGTTACCCTTGGGAGAGACTTTTTGGAGGCTAGAGGGGCTGCAGGGCAGGATGGGTTGCCCGAGTTGTTTTCCACTTGCATAACCATTGGATACAAGCTAGGTGACTTTCAAGATGGCTGCAGAGAACTTCTAGCAGACTTACCACCTTATGCTGTAATTGTATACTATTTATTGTACATCTGCTGTGGGGAACAATTTTTGGCTCACTGACCAAGCCTGTGTAGACATCACTGAGACAGACATGAAAATATTGCTGGGAATGTGGGCTTGGGAGAGCACATCTTTGTTTGAGACTCTGTCCTGCCATTCCCAAAATCTCCCTGATACAGTGCATATGGAAGGTATTGAGGTGTCACTGCTGATGAGTGTAAGTTGCCCACAAGTCACTTCCATAAAGCAATGTGCTCAACACACAAGCCTGGCAGACCTTCATCTTGATATTGGTCACTAGCATCACATTTCTCCCATAGCATTTTGGAGAGGCAAGCCATTGCCATAGCTGCCTTGCCAATATGCATGTGAAGCTCAGTGTCGATGGAGAGATTGCTGGTTATTGTGGAGTCCAGGTAGACAGCACCATTTACCACCTCAATGCTGGTGCATGGGGTGCTGGCAACATCCTGACTCAGGATGTTGATCTTCATCAGGATGGTGGTAAGACCGAATTCCCTGCAGGTTTGGGCAAAATGGTTGATGAGTCTTGGAGTGCACTGTCAGGGCAGCATCATTTTCAAACAACATCTCTTGGATAAAAACCCATTGCACTTTGTTCTTGGTGTGGAGATGTCCCAGGTTGATCAGACCCCTGTTTCTCCTTGAATGGAGGTACATACCATCTTTGGTCAAACTGAAACCATAGGAGAGCAACAGAGAGAAGAATATGCTGCAAGAGAGTTGCTGCAAGAATGCAGCCCTGCTTCACACTGCTGTTTATTGGGAAGATGTCCGAGGATGAACCATCGTACTGGATGGTGCCATGCCTGTTCTCATGAAAAATTTACATATTTGGCTCTTTCAAGACCAGATGTCATTAGGGGTTTTGTGCATCAATCTCCATTCCGCTTTCATTTATGACATTGCTTTTTGTGCTTGTAACATCAACAGAACGGCTTTGTTTTCTGCAGTGTCATTGCATTTCCAAAGGGACAGAACCAATTCTCTGAGGGATTCTTATGTAGAAAGAAGACACATACATTCATTTTTCTTCATGAAGTACTGATTTGCAGAGCGGGAGATAGAGAGATGGCATACAATATGCAGCTGTGTCTGAAATGAACATAGCTTTCTTGGCTTGTGATTGATAATGGAGTAACACTGTAATCTAATTGGAGCAGAGAATGACTTTGGTGAAAGAGCACTATTGGTTCTGTAAGATCTAAAACCTGGCAGCTGAAATTGTTGGGGGTGCTATATGTTACTCAGCTGGATTCATTGGAAGAAAGTCGAACAACATCACTACAGAGTTCCTTGAAGTTTTACAAATACCCCCAACAAACACTAGGCTAAAAGATATTCATGAGATACCAATTCAGAAACTTGTCAGTCCATAAGATCTCAACCTAAGAGATTCTCCTGTTGCGCAATCTACCACCTCTCTCTGATGATTAGCTCTGAAAACAGAGATTGCTCCTCACACCTCTGCTCCAGTATGCCTCAAAAGGATGGGTAAATTGAAACTTACTTTCAAGTGAAAGCAAAGGAATTAGATGCAGTAGATATATCAAGCACTCTGCAAGGCAAACTAAAAACTGTATATGTTGTATACTATTCTGAAGAGAGCTGAACACAGAATGATAAAAGGCACAGGCAAGGGTTGGTAGACAGGCTATTAAAGTTTTGGGATATGTAGCAATGAGGGCTTAAAACAGGGGTGGGGACTCTTTTCCTGCCTGTGGTTCACATTCCCTCCTAGGCAGCCTTCAAAGACTCACATGCAATTGATGGACAGAGGCAAAAGTGGGTGGAGCAATGAATTCATTTTTTACCTTTGCACAGTGGGCTACTTTCTACACACACACCCGTAGAAAGTCCTTAATCCTGTTTTATTTTTTTTAAAGTCTGCATACTTTGTTGGGTGCACACTCAGAATTCCTCCAAAGTATGGCAACTTCAAAAATCAATCAGAGTTTGATCATTGGTGATAAATTTGCCTAACAAACATCCTGTCCCTTCTGTCTCCCTATACCTGCAACTATAGGGGATGCAATCAAATTATTTGCAGGTGCCAAAGTATGGCTGAGTTTAGTTTGGTGGGTTACAAATTGTGCAGCCTTCGTTTAAGATAAGGCCAAAAGTATACTGGGTGGCATTTAACTAATGTTTACTCAGTGGAGACCCATTGAAATCAATGGACCTAACGTAATCATGTTCATTAATTTCAGCGAGTTTACTCTGAGTAAAACTTAGTTGAATACCATTCACTCAGCTTGTAAAAACTGACAATATACATATATATTGTGGCAGGTGGAAAGCATTTGATGCCTAAACTTAAAGTTTAATTCTCCCTATTCTGAAGAATGAGTATGTTACAGTAGGGTCATGATATAGGAAGTATATATAGGAAAGTGTGCATAACTTTTTCATTCTACGGAAATGTATGTGAAAGTTGTCATAAGGTGGTCCAGTTGTCCAGATGGTACATGATTCCAGAAAGACTACATCAGATAAGCAGAAATTATAAATGCTGGAAATGTGAGCCAAGTCTTGGAAGCGACTTCAATAGCTGGCAGTTGTGCACAAGGCAAAACAGTATTGATTTCCGATTGAGAATATAAGAGAGAAACAAAAGCACCACTAGATTTAGAACATGCTTTATTTTTACTGACAAATATATATACATACAGCAACAAGAATAAATATATAGCCATAAGAACAGGTTAACAAAATTCAAGGCCAACAATAATCAGTAATAGCCCAAGCTTAAGAGGTTTAAAAGTAAAAGAAAGAAAGCAGAAATGTAATAGATTTGCACAGAATTGGAGTTTTATTTATTGACTAGTGGAACAAAAAGAAGAAGAAGAAGAAGAAGAGTTTGGATTTGATATCCCGCCTTTCACTCCTCTTCAGGAGTCTCAAAGCGGCTAACATTCTCCTTTCCCTTCCTCCCCCACAACAAACACTCTGTGAGGTGAGTGGGGCTGAGAGACTTCAAAGAAGTGTGACTGGCCCAAGGTCACCCAGCAGCTGCATGTGGAGGAGCAGAGACGCGAACCCGGTTCCCCAGATTACAAGACTACCGCTCTTAACCACTACACCACACAAGGTGAAGGACACCTTCATCACGTGATCAGTTTCGAATCTTCCATTCCTGGGTAAGGTGATTGAGAGAGCGGTTGCTGAACAGCTTGGTAGGTTTCTGGATGAAACATCGGCTCTGGATCCATTCCAGTCCGGCTTCCGCGCTGGTCATGGGACCGAGACGGCTCTGGTCGCCCTAACAGATGATCTTCGTAGACAGCTGGATCGAGGCGGGTCGGGGCTGCTGATTCTTCTAGATCTGTCAGCAGCTTTCGACATGGTCGATCACGAACTTCTGGACCACCGCCTCGCCGACGTGGGGATCCAGGGCACAGTCCTTCAATGGCTGCGCTCGTTTCTCTCTGGTCGGGGACAGAGGGTGGCGCTTGGGGGAGAACTGTCATCCCGCCACTCCTTGGTATGTGGAGTGCCTCAGGGTGCGATTCTCTCCCCGATGCTTTTTAACATCTTTATGCGCCCCCTCGCCCAGCTTGTCCGGAGTTTTGGGCTGGGTTGCCATCAGTATGCTGATGACACCCAACTCTATCTGTTGATGGATGGCCATCCTGACTCGGCCCCAGACACACTGATCAGATGCTTGGAAGCTGTGGCTGGATGGTTACGTGGGAGCCGGTTGAAGTTAAATCCTTCGAAGACAGAGGTCCTCTGGCTGGGACGGGACGATATGGGATTGAGGGGGCAACTCCCATCTCTTGCGGGGGTGCAATTAGTGCCAGCACCGTCCGTCAAGAGTTTGGGTGTAATCTTCGATACCTCCCTCTCTATGGAGGCGCAGATTACAGCTATAACAAAGGCGGCATTTTTTCATCTCCGCCAAGCTAAGCAGTTGGCCCCTTACCTCTCTCGCCCTGACCTAGCCACTGTGATCCATGCGACGGTCACCTCCAGACTGGATTATTGTAACTCGCTCTACGTGGGGCTGCCCTTGAGACTGACCCAGAAACTCCAGCGGGTGCAGAATGCCGCAGCGAGACTCCTTACGGGGTCCTCGCTGCGAGATCACATTCATCCGGTGCTATACCAGCTGCACTGGCTCCCGGTGGAGTACAGGATCAGGTTTAAGGTGCTGGTTTTAACCTTCAAAGCCCTATACGGCCTAGGACCCTCGTATCTACGGGACCGCCTCTCCTGGTATGCCCCACAGAGGAACTTACGGTCCTCAAATAAAAACATATTGAAGGTCCCAGGCCTCAGAGAGGTTAGGCTGGCCTCAACTAGAGCCAGGGCTTTTTCGGCTGCGGCTCCAACCTGGTGGAACGCTCTGTCACAAGAGACAAGGGCCCTGCAGGACTTGACATCTTTCCGCAGGGCCTGCAAGACAGAGCTGTTCCACCAGGCCTTTGGTTAGGGCACAGCCTGACTCCCTCCTTTGGCAATCCTTACAATACTTTAGTTTATGGTTGCCATCAATTCTGATTTTAATTAATTCTTATGATGTTTTTATAATGTTGCACTATTTTAGTGTTGTTAGCTGCCCTGAGCCCGGCTTCGGCTGGGGAGGGCGGGATATAAATAAATTTTATTATTATTATTATTATTATTATTATTATTATTATTATTATTATTATTATTATTATTATCATAGGTACTTACTTGATATATTATGTTTGGTTTTGCTGAGACTATAATATTCAATGTAATAGCACAGCTGTAAAGTATATTCCCTATTCAGGGAAGCTTTTAATGTATGATATTTTAGTGTTTTTTGGTTTCTGTGGAAGCCGCCCAGAGTGGCTGGGGAAACCCAGCCAGATGGGCGGGGTACAAATAATAAATTATTATTATTATTATTATTATATGTGTACAATTATTTATATATTGTTTATATTTAGTAAGGTTGAAATAATAACATTAGCAGCTTAATTCCAAAATCTAAGTTTGGGTAACTGTTGCATTTTTAAAATGTAGAGATCAGCCAATGCTTCTTTTCCCTATACTTCTAGAGGGTAACCTGACACCTGCTTAAAACCAGCAGAGACTAATCCAATTAAGTGTGCAATCTGCTCCTCATTCTGTTTTGAGACTACCTCCTCAAGTGATTTTTTTAATATCCCCCCACTTTTAGCCATACCCTCTTACTCCTAACCCTTAGCATTCAACCTGATTAAGAGGTGTGATGAACATAAAATCTTGCTCTGTATTTTGTGACATTTTGGTTTACCCTAATTAAAGTATTGCCCAAGTGTAAATTGCTCAAGGTGATTTTCTCTGTTGACAATAAACAGTGTCTTTTTTCTTTTAAAAATTATTATTAGAGCAAGATCCCCTTCCACTTAGGGCAGCTTAGGGCATATAAAATCATATTTTCATTAAACTGTAAGAAACAATTACAAAAGAGGCAGGGTTGGCAGTTTTAGCTTAAAGCAGGTTAAACACATGTAAAATAAAATACCACAACTTAAACAGTACTTTTGTTAAAAAATCTTATTGTGCGGCAAGCATAAATCTGAGTTTGTGCTGTCAGCATACATGTCTATTGCACAACTAATCCATCTTAAAAATTTGTGATGAGTGCACAAATTTTATTATTCTCCTTTTAATGCCCTAGTTCAGCTCATTAATTTTATATCTTTGATGACTGGCTAATGCTTACATTTGTCCTTCTAAATATGTAAATATATGACATTAAGTATGGAAAGTGGTGGGCATTTACATTTAAGGTATGAATAATGGTAGCATGTAATTTCTTTTGATGACCAATGGTTTCTAACAAATAAATTTGACTGACTGACTGGTTGACATAACTGATTAGTCATTTATTAATTGATTCAAAGTCAAGAAAGCAGTCCTAGTGACCTTAGGAAAAAAATTCTTTCCTTTTTTTGTGTGAGTCCTCTACTTGTAATGTAAATATTTATAGGTATCCCTAAGAGGTTGGCTAGGTTGAGAGATGGTGACTGGTCTCAACTTAGTGACCTGACTGTATATTCATACTCTGATATCCCAGGTCCTACTCCAGCACTCTGACCACTGCACCACACAACCTCTCCTGCGTGCTTGTTCTTCCAGTTAAAGGCTCATTTTGTCCTTTGATATGTCACCATTCTCAGTCATTCAAAATGAGCCTGAATTGATTCAGCATGTGAAATGTGAGGCTATGTATGATGTGTGGTGCCTTAATTTTAATGCATATGCACTGGGCTCATGGTGGTTAAGTATAGTATCCTGTGAGCAAGGAGAAGTGTGTGTGTTTTAAAGCATGACATTCAATGGTGTTTATCCATCAGTGAAATATACATAGTTGATGGAACAGGTTACCCCTTTTTCCTGCAGCCTCTGTGCACCTTCCAAACCTGCTCCAAAATTGGGGTGGGGGGAGGGCAGCACAGTAGGCTATAGATTTCATGTGGCTGAAACCATAAGCATGGCAACTCCAGTGCCCAACTGAGCATATTGACAATTTTTAAGGCCTAAAGCCCCTCTAAAAGTCAAAATAGGAGGAACATTAGGAGAGTGCTTTACTAGGGGATAAATCACAGGAATGAATGATTTCCTTCTCTCTTGCTAAAATGTAAGAAATTAATCTGGGAAAGCTGAATTGGGAAAAGGTTCTGGGAGCTCTTTCAGCTGCATCAAAGGAAAGTAGTATCTTGCTATGACAGGAGGGGATGATTTTCCTTTTTTTAAAAAAAATAATAGCGGTGGGGAATGCTTACTTTTTGAACATGCCAAGTAAGCATTAATTGGTCTGTGAATAATCGGCTTTTTAAGGGGTAGACTCCTCAGCACATCGTGGGTCATTCAAGCGTGCAAAAGATGTGAGGCAGTTTAATATTATTAATTGCTAGCTAGCTGATTAGATTTACACAGAATTGTCAGTCCTTACAGGCCCAAATAATCATTCCTCGCAAAATAAAATTTACAATGCTATTAAATTTATCCCTAGCAGGTTTTCCAAAGTGAAATCTCCCAACAGCAATAAACTTTTATTGCATGTTTAATTTATTTCTCCCTGAAGTCAGGAAATGTCTCAAAGACGTATGTTGGTGCTCATTGGTATTATTCCTTAAATATACATAAACATATTTAATCTATTTCTTTCATTTTGCTGCATCTCTTGAGATTAAGGCAGCTTCCAGATGTTGCTCCTAGGAGTGATGTAAGTGGGGGAAATTGCTCTGGTATTAAAAAATGCCTAATGATCTGCTTCTTCTTGAAGAACTTTGGAGCTACCTTGGCTGCTTATATGTGATGATATTTCCTTTTACTCCAACCTCTTTGTGTGAATGTGTAATTGCAAACTGTGGTGAGAGTGCTCATCATTTAAAAATTGCAGACTGGGAGTGCCTCTAAATTTCTTATTAATAGAGGGAGATATCAAATATTGGTCATACTCAGAACATGCCCATTTAAATCAATAGGCTTTAAGTTGCTTAAGTCCATTAAATTCAGTGGGTCTACTCTGAGTATGTCTTATCATCCATAGTAAGTGTTGGACTCTACTTGGGTTTTAAATTATTATTATTATTATTATTATTATTATTATTATTATTATTTGAATTTATATACAGCCCTATACCTGGAGGTCTTAGGGCAGTTCACAGAATAAAATTGTGTCACCCAAGTTAGCAAAAGCTAGAATGCAGAACAAATATTGCTGAACTGAATTCTCATCCAGCTACAGTGATATACACCATGCTTTAAGTAAATGTCCTGCATGTTTACTCAAGACCAAGAAGGCTTTGTTTTTGGCAAATTTGTATCAACAACAATTAAGAATTCTTGCAGAATCTGATTTCTCACAATGTTTTTAAAGCTCTGCTCCAATTTGCCTCCTGTAATTTCACCAAATTCCATAATATTAGGTGCAGCATAGAGCAAAATAAGCATTCATGTGATAAATACATTCATGAGATTGCACCTGAGAGTAGAACTGCATGCACAAATACATCTGGTGCTTTAAATTTAAGTGAACAGTGACAACTTGTATGTCCGTGAGTTCTAGTGTTGTGAGAGATGGAGAAAAGCAATGAAGCTGAATTTTGAAAGATTCAGGACAGAGACAATAAAGCATTTCTTAATGCAGCACATAGTTAAACTATGGAACTCAGTCCCACAGGAGGCAGTGATGGCCACCAACTTGGGTGGCTTTAAAAGAGGAGTAGACAGATTCATGGAGAAGGCTGCTGATGGCTGTGCTCTGCCTCCACAGCTGGAGGCAGTCATGCTGTTGAAAACCACAGAGGAGAAAGTGTTGTGATCGGATCCTGCTTGTGAGTTTCCCACAGGCTCCTCATTGGACTAGATGGGACACGGGCCTGATCCAGCAGGAGTCTTCCTATGTTCATCTCACTTAGCTGCCTTATACTGAGTCCATTGGTCCATTGGTCCATTCTAGCTCACTATAGCCTGCACTGACTGGCATTGTCTCTTCAGGGTTTCCGGCAAGGACTTTCCTAGTCCTACTTGAAGATGCTGGGGATTGAACCTGGGACCTTCTGCATGCAAGGCAGATGTTCTGCCACTGAGCCACTTGAACTTAAATGCATGTCTCTTGTCTCGCTTATATTAAATTGCATATCTCCTTGTTGGGCAGAGGGCTAGAATTGCAGAGCTGGAGGGGACCCCTGGGGTCATCGGATCCACTAGTAATTTTATGCCCACATCATTCTGCTTGCGATCCTGTAAATGTCTCAAGATTAGTGCAGGCTAGATAATAATAAGCTAGATATCTACCAAGATGTGATTTGGGAGGCATTCCCACTTCGCCATGAAGTGTGTCATCTTTTAAAATGGACTCTATTACTAATCTAATCGCTAAACTGAATGCTAAATTGAAACATAAAAATCAGCGGAGGTTCCCCCCCCCTTTGAGTGAGGGAATTAATTAGAAAATTATCAGTCAGAATGAACTGAAGTACAAATTGCTGAATTATGTTTGTTATCTCAGTCTTAAGACTGTTTTAACAGAAAAGATAAAATTAAATGAAGGCAGCAACCCAGTGAAAATCATGTTAGGAAAAGGACGCATGCTAATAGATTTCTTTATACCACAACACAGCTTTTAAAGAACTATTGAAGAAGGCAGAATTATCATCTGAGTAAAGAGCAGCTTTGAAGAGATGCTATCTATGTGGGCTTGCCAACAGACCAGAAGACAAAACCCTGGATTGGTCCAATGTCTTGTTTGGTTTGGTGGGCACATGCCAGAAAAGTGAGAAGGTTGGTCTTGCATCTCACGGCTTTACAACTAGTGTTTCCCCCCCTTGTGGTATGCACTGGTATGCAGAACCAATAACTCCCCTCCCCCCAAGACACTCAGCCTCATGGGGAGCCATGGCATGAACAGAGCCCTGCTTGGGCCCAACCACTGCTGCTGCCTCCCAGGGCTGGTAGAATGTATGAGTGCCACCCCCTGAGCAAGAGTGGGCAGCACAGCATCTGATGTGCTTCCCCTATCAGGCTCTGCTTCCTGCTGCTGGCCGTGTGCACCCTGGTTGCCTCGCTGGTGGTGCTCGTGATAGAGTACCGGCACCTTTTTTCTAGGAAAAGACCACCACCATTTACAGCTATGGGCAGCTTTCATGCTGGGAGTTGATTACAAACTTGGGGTTGGGGGGAGTGGTAGACCAGATCCAGCACAGATTCAATTCCTGGAATAGCCATGCTAGCTTCCTGGTGAGGTAATGGCCCTCTGAGTAGGAGCCAGTAAGGTAACAAAGAAGTGGCTCTGTGCAGGATGACAAATGGGTGGGTCACCCTTCCTCAACTCGCTGGTTGTTAGAAAGACAAAGGCTAGAGAGTTTGAGTTACGTGAGCTCGAAGGTAGAAGCAAGGCTGCAGGCTGGGCAGCTGGTAGACAAAGCAATATACCTGATTTCTGAGGGATTCCAAGGCCATGGCTGTTGGGGAAGCAAGACCCTCTCGCAATGCCAGGGACTTGGAGCCATGATCTAGGAACCTCAGGAGCTTCGTTAGGCTTGATATTAGCCTAGTGAACAACCATTGGATTGCAGCATCCCACCTCAGATATGGAAAGGAGAAGAGTGCAGCATTGACCTGTAACTGGCAGGCATTGTGAGTCTCTTGTGGCTGGACTCCTTGATAGTATGAGTATCCATCTCAATAAAGCAGATCCTTCTAGCAGTAAGCTGCTTTTCAGAGCCTGGGCCAACAACGGATCTCAGGGATGTTAGGCTTGAATTCATGTGTGGTTAATCCTGGGTGTAACCAGTAAAAGGACAATGATGGACTAGAGGGACCAGTGGTATAAAGCAGCTTCCCTTAGTGTTCTGGATCATTTAATGGTAAAAAAACACACTAAACTATGTTCCCTAGGTTGCTGACTTGCAGAAGAACAAACAAGACATAGAGCCATAAGCATGATGCTATAATGCAAGCTTGACTGGTGTGTGTGTGTGTGTGTGTGTGTACATTTGCCCCATAGTTTTTTGAGGAAGAGGGGGAAGGTTGTTACTGTTTTTGTTGAAGAGAAGGCACATGGCACAGCATTAAAGAGTTATGTATATTCTGAGCCATTGAACCATTCTTATGTGCCAGAACTCTCAGACAGTTGTACATCCTGAAAATTCCAGGTTACAGGAAGGAGTTGATGATTTTATAACAAATCACATCCACCATGAGTGTGGTGTGTATGGAGAGACAAGTGTTTGCTGAAGGTAATACGTTATAAGCCTCTTTTAATCAAACTGTGTTTCTACCAAAGGCACAGGTAATCTGACAAGCATATTATCTTTGCTGGCAGAAGCAGCAACATAGAAAACAGCTCTCATCAACTGAGAGCAAGGAGAGAAATGAGCAGGAAGCAGAATAAATCTTCCATATCTCTTAATATAAGATTCATTTTTTTTATTTTTTATTTTACTTTAGTTTGCAGTTGGAGCTATTTAGTACCTTGGAATTTCCTTGTCCTATTTGTCAGAGTTGAAGTATGAATGGCCCTGAACTTTTTTCTCCAGATTTGAACAACCGTTTGTGAGATAGAAAGCAGTTGGCAGCTAAGTGGCAATTCCGTCTTTATTGAGTGGCTTGGCTCATAACTGGCTATTCCTTATTGAATTTCCTGTTAACAAACACAACATGAAAGCACAGCCTCTGAGAGTGTAGATGTAAACTCATTCTCCTATAAAGCTGAGAGGACAATTTACAGCATGCAAAAATAATTTCTGGCATTTTAAAATTTTTGTATTCTTTATGCCTATTTTTGGCACAAGGGGGAGGTCAAAAGGAATTATCTAATGATTGTAGAAGTAGAAAAGAAATCACAAGTTATTGTCCCCACTCATTTTATAGAATTCCTCTAGATTACTTGTTTATTCAGCATTTATCCTTATTTGCTTACAGAAATCTTACAGGCTGCTTAGATTGAGTTCATTTTTTTATTGAGCACGTTCAGCTAAGTTCTACTTAGAGTTGACCCATTGAAATTAAGGAATCTTAGTCATGTCCACTGACTTCTGTGGCTCTGCTCTGAGTAGAATTAGCATTGAAATATTGTTCAGTGCACTTCCTTGTCATTTTCCTAAATGAAAAAAAGATCTGGTTTTGTATGGGTGGGTGTGGATTTGTGCAGTAGGGCAAAAAGGCACTTTTTGTTGTTTTTGTTGTTTAGTCATTTAGTCGTGTCCAACTCTTTGTGACCCCATGGACCAGAGCACGCCAGGCACTTCTGTCTTCCACTGCCTCCCACAGTTTGGTCAAACTCATGCTGGTAGCTTCGAGAACACTATCCAACCATCTCGTCCTCTGTTGTCCCCTTCTCCTTGTGCCCTCCATCTTTCCCAACATCAGGGTCTTTTCCAGGGAGTCTTCTCTTCTCATGAGGTGGCCAAAGTATTGGAAGAAGGCACTTTAATACACTCTAATTTGTTGTTTAGTCATTTAGTCGTGTCCAACTCTTTGTGACCCCATGGACCAGAGCACGCCAGGCACTTCTGTCTTCCACTGCCTCCCACAGTTTGGTCAAACTCATGCTGGTAGCTTCGAGAACACTATCCAACCATCTCGTCCTCTGTTGTCCCCTTCTCCTTGTGCCCTCCATCTTTCCCAACATCAGGGTCTTTTCCAGGGAGTCTTCTCTTCTCATGAGGTGGCCAAAGTATTGGAAGAAGGCACTTTAATACACTCTAATTGCAAATGCATTATCCCATTTAGGGACTGCCTCTTTAATGTCCTGGTAAATATGGGAAAGAGCAACGATGGAATTATACACCAATTCTCTTCATAGTCTCCATGCAGTCCTGCATATGGGTTTTGTGCCTGGGCAAAGCAACATTTAGCTCTAGAGCTAAACCACTTGGGCATGGACAGTACTTTCCCATTTAGCTTCTGACTGCAGCTGCAGTATGGCATGGAGCAATGACAGTGTCCCACACTTCTCCTAGGCTTCTCACTTTAGGCAGCTGAAAAGTAGGCAAGAATCTTGTGCACAGGAACATGACTAGGAAGCTGTTTTATATGGAATAAGACTGCTGGTCCATTTCATTCAGTATTGTCTACACTGACTTGCAGTGGCTCTCCAGGGTTTCAGGCAGGGAGGCATTTTCAGCCCTACTTGAAGATGCCAGCCATTGAACCTGGGATCTTCTGCATACAAATCAGATGCTTTGCAACTAAGCTACATATTTCTATTAATTTTCTTTTTATTTAAGAAACATACAATAAAAGCTTTAGTCTGTTTGTAGTGATCATCTTCCTTAAAATACACAATTTACCCCTTTAAGCATCCTTTCAGACAACCATAATATCTAAGGGGGGGTGGGGATTTTGCCACAACATCATGTAGACATGAAAGATCCATGCTGAACAAGCAGAATCTTGTGTGGGCAGAACTGCATTGGTCAGGTTTCATGGAGTGGAGAGCATAACCATTTTGAGGGAGAAAAGCATCAACTGCTAGTGAAAAACGGACTTTTTAAAACAACAAAAATAAAGATGCCATTTATCAAATGGAAACGGTCATGCCATAAATTAAAAAGTATTTTTAAAAAGCTAGCTTTCTTTAAAATAAGTAAATCAGTGCTCTAGATGGGATAGTGTATCACTGGCTAGAGCCCTGGTAAAATAGCATCAACCCTTGAGACTCAACATTTTTTCTTTGGACATCTGCCTAATAAAATCATTGCCTTGTGCTGAGTTATCTAGTGTCTTCCCTCCTCACTGGCACTTCCATCTGTGATCCACAGGACACCCCCACCACCACCATTTGTGCATGTCTTATTATTATTATTTGTTTATTATGTTTTCAAGACTTCTTCCTCGCAGTGATCATTAAATTGCTCTTTAAACTTCCTTGGATTGCCAAATAAGTGTAGCAATTTGATGCTTGAGCCATTTCAAGAGGAAAATTAGGGGCTAATTGGCATGCATGAACTGACACAATTTTTTTTCCTAAATAACTCTCATGCTAAATTATATATATATATTCAGTTAGGGCAGATGCACACGAAGTTCCTTGATCCTGGCTTTTAAGCTTATGTTTAATTCCTTGTTTAGATAATGCTCAAGCATTTCAGTACTGAGGACAGTCCTACAAATGTGGTTCTTGTCTTTATGTTGGCGTTCTATCTTCTACTCACTAGTCTTATGCTAGGGCCAACTGGTCTTGGCTCTGACTTAACAGCTTAACCTACTTGTTCACCCTATTCCAATGGCTCTTGGGACACATTACCTGCTATGACCTTGGCTAGCTATACACAGTCTTGGCTCTGACTGATTCTGATGCAACAAGTTGCCACTTCCACACATATCCTAGATAAGCAGTTTCATCACTCTTTCCTCTTTGATAGCCCAGTTCCCCTTGAGTATCTGAAAGTGTTCATAAGATAGCTATCACAGAGAGACATATGGGACAATGTGGAATCCTACCCATGCTTGGGAGTGAAAATGTGCTTTCTGCCCAGCAGCTAGGACATCTGCCCTTCATTGCAACACACTGGGTGTATTGTACTTATTTGTATGCTGCCTTTCCACAGTGAACTATGCTCACGGTGGTTCACAACACCAGAAAATTTGTATGCTTCACTAACAGTTACAAATTGACAAATCAGTTACAAATTGAAATAATCATAAAAATAGGCACGCGCGTGCGCGCACACACGTATGTAATATTCTTAAATGCAGAATCCAAAATACACAGCCCTAGATTTCACCCTTCATATTGCACCCTATGTGTGTCTGATTTTATGCATATACACCTTATTAAAAAATATGTTCAAAGTGTAGATAGATGGCCAGTTGTACTGGAGATGAGGCAGGCTTGCTTGGAAAGAGAGGAAACATGCTTTTGCTCTACATCTAGGACAGAATTGCGCATGTGGGCAAGAGTTTAGCCAATCTATTTTACAGAGGCTTCGGAATCATACTGCTAACAGATTAACTTGTGTGCAAGTGCCTGAGTATTTAAAAGCAAATTGCAGTTCTTAATCATTTGGAGCTTACAGTAATGCAATGAAGCTTCTTTATTTCTGTGGTAAGATTTAGTGCTCCTTGGGTCTCTATAATTTCCAGACTACCTTGAGATTTCGCAGTTCTGGATAGTCTGGTGCATCAAACATAGTATAATTTTCACAGTCTGGTTTATAAGACATCAGTGGAATAAATCACAAGTGCTGGATGCAGAGATGTCTGGCTGAAATGGAACAAAAAGTCAGAAGACACATCAAGACAGTGTGCAAACTGTGGGGGATGTAATGAGAATCACTCTCCTAGATAGACTATGGAAACATTCAAATGAATTTGACCTTGCACTTCAGACTTGTTTGGAGTAATCCAGAGTGGCAATGGGGTCGTAGCTGTGTGGATGCACTAGCAGAAATGCACTTGAACTACTTCTAGTTGCCCTGTCCCATCCAGGCAGGCCATGCACAGGGTGGGGCAGCCAGGTAAACTCGCCCTGGGTCTTGGAGGGAAAAGCTGGACGGGGAGCCCTGCCAGAGGCTGGCTGCATTTTTGTTTGAATTTATAACTTTATTCTAACAGGACTCCTGCCCTGGACCTCATGCAAGCTCTGCACAAGCCTGCACCCAGGTAAGCTGCAGAGATGCTGGGGTCTCTAGCTCTCTCCCACCACACTACCTGCCTCCGCAAGTAAGCATGAATGCACTTTCCAAATGCCATGAGAAGTAAAGATGGGCAGTGTTAGAGACTGGACCACCCCCTCTTGAGATAGCTATGTGTTTCATTCAAAATGTGGTAAGCCAGTTCTGCTTTAGGTGAATGCAGTCAAAGGCCTGCCCTGACAGCTGGACTGTTGCGAGGTATGTGCTGGTGTGCTAAACTATGCTCCTGTGGTCCAGCCTGATTTGCCAACCATTGCTAATTCTCATCATTAACCCCCACCCCCCAGGACTTGCCAGCTCTGCTTCCCTCCAACTTCCTATTGTATTGTTGTCTTGCTGTTATACTACATTTGTTCAGGAAGCCCACCATTTTTCTCAGCACTGCTGCCCATCTGCTGAATGAATGGGCACAAGCTTCTCCGGTTTGTCAGGACAAAGTGAAGGATGCCTCATAACTGTGTCATCTCTCCTGAGGTAGTGGAGTGGTTATAAATGAGCTAGCCAGTAAAAGGAGAGTCAACCCCATTTACACTTGTTCCCTACCTCATTAGGTGCTACTTTGAGAGCTTGTTTTTGTAACAATAGCTGTCAGGCAACAACAGGATGACTTTGGTTTAAATGTCTGTGTGAAGAACTTACGGGTGGGGGGAAAGTTGTGTTGAGAAGCTGCTCTTGATGTATTGAGACTGCTGAAAAGTTGTGAGGTGAGAAGTACATGAGGATGGCAAATGTGTGGTGTCAAAATTATTGATTAACTATGTGGGGTGTGTATGAATCTCTATCTCTCTCATGCTCTCAGACACGTATGAATGGTAATCCTTGTGCTAGAGCACATAAGGTGAATTACAACTAGGGAATAAGTCACACCTTAGAAGTGGAAGGTATTTAATGAAGTGACTTGTTACATTTATTTATTTTTTCACACCATCCCTATAACACTGTGTTGTTCCTAATGGTCTCAAGGCACTTTAGCTTGGTCAGCCAAGAGTTAAGGGAATTTGCTAAATCCACAGCAGCAACAAAGAAAAGTGTAGAAAAATTATTAGTGGCTATTATGGGATATAATATAGGGTACCTAGCAAAATGCAGCCTGATTTAATTGACAAAAAGTGTCAGTGAATAAAGAATGCAGATCAATAATTAATTTTACCTTCATTTTAATATTTTAGCCCTAGACAGATTTAGTGCAGGCTGAATGTAGTAAAAGCCTGATTTAAATTCTCTTTCTTTGAAGTGTTATGATGGGACTGTAAGAGATGCTTCTCTCCCTCTCCATATCTCCAAATTCCAATCCATATAAAAACCTCAGA
The DNA here is from genome assembly GCF_965113315.1 of Podarcis vaucheri. Lineage (NCBI taxonomy): Eukaryota > Metazoa > Chordata > Lepidosauria > Squamata > Lacertidae > Podarcis > Podarcis vaucheri. The sequence goes on along the minus strand of NC_138759.1, from coordinate 98,226,265 downwards.
AAACAGTCCATCTGGAAAGAGGCAGATATAACCCTGAACACAGACATTTAGTTCTGCATCTGTCATTGCCTGGATGTCTAAATAAAATGGGGAAGCTGCATATAGCTGAACAACCTTGTCAAAAATTAACATGGGGACATGAGCAGATTTTAGATGACTTTTAAATAAGAAGGTGATGTGTGACGGACCTTTTGGCTGCTAAATACAGAACTAGACACCAGGCAGTTTAAACAGAAGGAAATAACTGATGCAGGAGGACAGAATAATGTTTGGTGGTCATTATAACAGGTTCTGAAGCAACCTATTATGTCAGATTTGTGACCTGTATTGGCCAGGCTACCATCTGAGATGATGAGAGTGTTAAGTCTTTGGGGGGCATCTTCAGCCTTGGGGGAGGGCACCAACCTTCTTTAGGCCCAGGGACACACTTAGATTTTTGAGTGACCATCAGCCTCTCTGTTCACTTTCCCCCTTCCTCCCCTGGATCAAGCCCTTTCTTCTCTTCACTTTTCCAAGGAATCTGGGTAGCAGTCAGATCCAGCAGAACAAACCTGTGCCTTGGAAAACACAGAGGTGAAAAAAGGTGGAAATGAGCACCATTCTTACAACTTCCTCTTCTAGCTCTACGTTTTCCCCAGTGAGAATAGGGTAACCACCCTCACCATCTCATGACAAAGGGGACAGTGAGTGGGAGGGCTCAGAGTCTTTCTGGGTGACAGGGAAAGACACTGAGGGTGACATTGCACTCACAGCCACCATGTTAGTGACACCTGCCTTGGGATAGATGTTTTGATGTTATCTGTGGCAACAGAAGAACCCCATCACTCCTCCTTCCTCAGTGTGCACCTCTAAAGGGAAACCCATGCAACTCTTTTGTGATGCATGTGGAAGCTCAGCAAACTTTCACTTTGCATGTTACCCATAAAGTGTGAAAAGTTGACATGGAAGGGATCTCTTGCTATTGTGTGTAACACCTGAAACTGGATTTCAAAACTGTGGACCCTGTGCCTAGAGATAAGAGTGAGCATCTGCACAAACAGCAGACCTGCACCACCAAGCCAACCATAGCATACCAGCCACATATATGGTATGGAGCCAACACTGCCCCCCCCCGGGTTTGCAGGGCAAACAAACAAAAATAACTATAAAGCCTGTAATCTCTATGCATAGTTACCTGGAAGTAAGTGCCATTGAACAGTGAGAAATACTTCTAAGTAAACATGCTGGGAATGCACTGCAATCCATAGATGGACCACATGTTGCATTTTGTAGGCCATATGTTGTACAGGCCTCATCAAAGCAACACTATGCTGACGCTAGAAAGCATCTAGAAAGCATCAACTTCCTGACAGTAAGAGCTGTTCGACAGTGGAATTTGCTGCCAAGGAGTGTGGTGGAGTCTCCTTCTTTGGAGGTCTTTAAGCAGAGGCTTGACAACCATATGTCAGGAGTGCTCTGATGGTGTTTCCTGCTTGGCAGGGGGTTGGACTCGATGGCCCTTGTGGTCTCTTCCAACTCTATGATTCTATGATCTAGAAATGGTGTACCAAACACTCAGGAGTTGTTTTGTCCCTGCACTCTCCTGTTGGACTGATCAGTTCAGCAGAGAACATTGATCAACTGTACTACAGAACGCCAAATTACAGGGTGGGAAATTCAGCTTGCAAAATTTATGTCTTCCTGGATTAGTTTCCCCACCCTGCTCTTTAACGGATACGATGTGATATATATTGTGCCTTACACCTCAGGTTTTGCCTTCTGTTGCATTCTGCAATATTCATCCCAAAGATACTCAGAATGCCATTAAAGATATGCAAGAATCCCAGTAGGGAGTTGAGCTAAAAGTGCCCTGGCTGTAATTGCAGATTGGAAATATTCTCAAGCCTGCTTTGCATAATAGTTCAAACCATCTCTGGGCCTTTGAGTTTTGATGCAAACAGAGCATTAGTTTACACCAAGGCAGAGGCTCATGCTGCAAAAGAGCCTGACAGGTACATTTGGGCTAGGTTGTAATGACTGCACAGAATTGAATTTTAGTGCTTGCATTGTGTTTATGTATATGAGCATGATGATTTAGAGCACCAACATCCTGTATTTGTCTTATTATGAGTGTGAATATGAGCTTTGGCTTTTTATGCAGATGAAAAATAATCACCTGTCTTGTGCACCTTGAATAAATCATCCAACCAGAACTGCTATTGATGTTACATTGTCTTGCGGTTGTTTTGAATGTCAAAGTGAAGTTAGTATGAAAACAATTTTTATTCCACCCATTACCATTTACCTTAATTCCTTATCATAGTAAAAATATTCTCTTCAAGCTCCCTGCTCCCCAATGTCACTTGTGGATTTGTCAACAAAGAGCCATCACTTTACTTCCTGTTACAGTGGTACCTCTGGTTACAAACGCTTTGGGTTACAAACGCTTCAGGTTACAGACTCTGCTAACCCAGAAGTAGTACCTTGGGTTAAGAACTTTACTTCAGGATGAGAACAGAAATCGCGCCGTGGCGGCAGCGGGAGGCTCCATTAGCTAAAGTAGTACCTCAACTTAAGAACAGTTTCAGGTTAAGAACAGACCTCCAGAACGAATTAAGTTCTTAACCAGAGGTACCACTGTATATGCAATAGAAATAGATGAATTTTTGCCATTTTTCATTTCCTTTTTAGTTATTGTGTGGTCATTGTTGGTGGCCTAAATACTCACATGTGATGAGGAAAATCTACTTGCTGAGCAGCTTTCAAAGGTTAAAACTCATGTCCAGAGTCATTGCCATGCAGAATAATTTTCTGACAGGACCCTCATGTGAAAACTATTCCTGAAAATCATGGTCAAGAGAGTACAACAGATATAATAGGTGCTGGATCCAGACTTCATTCTGCTTCTCCCCCTCTTCGGATCCCCTTGTAACCTCTTTCTAGGGATGAAATAATTTGTCAATTTCAGTCTCATTTTTCTAAACTTAAATTCAGTTCTCTACATTTCACCAGCAATTTGTGATTTTTTTTTAGAAAAAATACTCACGAAAATTCTGCAGCATTTTAGTGTGAATTTCTCCTGCTAAATACATTTACGTATACAGCTTTGACTAATGTACAATTATTTGCAAGCAATTCCTCATAATATAATGCATTTTAGTATGCTATCTTCACTAACATATTGATATGCAGTTTCTCCAACACAGTGGTACCTCTGGATATGCACACCCCCGGTTGCGTATCTTCAGGATGTGAACGCGGCAAACCCAGAAGTATTTTTATGGGTTTCGCTGTGTATGCATGCACAGAATCGGTCCCTCCAGTTGTGCAAACCTCGGGATCTGACTGGAGCCCCGGAATGGATCCCGTCCACAACCGGAGGTACCACTGTATATGCATTTTTGTATATATTCTTTCTTTGGAGAACTGCATCGTAAAATTCAGTCATGTGGGAATTTTGAACAATGTGCTAATATGGCTTTAACTGTGAACTGAATTGAATTTCTTCTCAGTCCCTACCTCTCGCACAGTGTCCTGGATGAATGGAGGACCCTTCATGTCCCCAGTATGGGATGTGGAGGTGTCAGCTGCAGAGGGAGGGAGTACTCAGCACGATTTGCTCCTTCCTACTAGTGGGATTTTGCCACTGGATCAAAAGACTCCTGTGGACAAAGGAAGCCTTGAATCTGATCTAGTATCTGTTGTAGTTAAAATGGGCTGAATAGAAAATGTGCATAAAACACCATGTCGTGTGCACAAATGTACAGCATAAGCAGGGAAGTATGGTTTTACATAAATATTCCTAGCTTTCAAACAGTATTGGGGACTTTGCATGCATGTTCATTCATTTTGGTTGCATATGCACACCCTGCAGTTAATATGGGAAATGCTCACAACCATGCAGGCACGTGGCTGTCTGTATCATTTTTAAGAGTTACCACCAGTGCAGGTTGCTAATGTCAGCAGCGGGAACTCCCAGCCAATCAACAGACAGCCTGCATGTTGTGAGCATTTTACACATTCATGCTACTAATGTCACACTGGGGACTCATAGTGAGTCAGCAGCTGCACACTCAAATGATGCCAACTCTGGTGATCCTCTGTGTTGGCATATAATCTCAACTAATAAAGTACTGGGGTTCCTCTCCTCTTCAGTCTCCATTCTGCAATGGTGGCCTCTTCCTAGCCCTTCTTATCCATCACACCACCTTCCAGGCCAACACTGCATTTTAATTCTTTGCATTATTTGGATTACCAGCCCATAACAAGACGTTCAGTATTGATCAATGATCAGCCATTGCAGTTTAATTTGTCTAATGGTCAGCAAGAGCCATCTTGGTATATTGCCGGCTGAATTTGATTATATTTCAGACAGTATTAAATGAAACGCCTTTTGATCAATAAAGCAGGTGAAGAGCTTCAAGTTAGTCAAGCTTTGATTATATAGGCATGTACCACATATCTTACTGGAAGCTTATTTTACTAGGGTCTGGAAGTCTAGGTCAGTCCAGTCAATGCTAAAGATAAGTTGCTATGCAAGGGAACTCTAGCTTGGGAGCTACGGTGAAACTGCCTTAAAAGAGTGCAGATTGAATGTAAACATTTCTTAAAAACACTGTTGAAAGTACCTTCTTGGTTTAGATTTTCAGGCTTGTTGGGTTGCACCTCTAGTCCATATTTGATCACAAAGCAGGTAAGATGGCTCTGCATTAATCATGTGAAGCCACAGCACACGCCAGAATTTCCTGCCTCTCATTGGCCTTGCCTATCATCCCTCAGGACCAAGGATGGGGAACATGTGGCCTTCCATATGTTGGGCAACAAAGCTCCCCTTATCAATGACCATCAGCAATACTGGCTGGGACTGATGTGAGCTGAAGCCCCCAAACATCTGGAGGGCTGCAGATTCCCACACTCCTGCTATGACACTTAAGGGAATTTCCTTCCTGGGCACAGCATTGGATTACAAAAAGGTGGAGCTGGCATACACCAAATTTGTGATTAGATAGAAGAGTCATAATGCAGGTACCCAAGAGGTTCTTCTATGTTTCAAGCAGTGGAGAAATAAACACTACCTAGCATTTATGTAGTGCTTTTAGAGTTTTAAGTGCTTTCCTCATCTAAATCCATCCTTCTGTACATCATTTCCATCAGAAATTGAAGATACTTTTGTTTGAATTGGCTTTTAGCGTATGATATCATTTAGTTGCTGCTGGTCCCCCCCCCCTTTAAGAGTAGAACACCATTTTAGCCTCTGTACTATTGGTTTTCTTCATATTGGTTATTCAGTAAATCAATCAATCAATCAATCAATCAATCAATGTCATTTGTACATTTAGGATTATACTGTACTGTTTTTATCCATATTCTGGAAGCTACTTAGGGTCCAATAGCTGAAAGTCGCATATAAATTAAGTTATTATTATTAAAACACACCAATTGTTTTACATTTCCTTTATGAACAATCCTGTAAGGTAAGCAAAAAATGTGAATGGATGAATGACTTATGTACTTGTTCTTCCTGCTGTCTTGTAAACATGCAAATTTGCTTGGTGACAGTCTTAATTAATAGCACATTCTTGTCTGATAACAATGAATCACCTTAGGTTGGTGGAAAAGTACATCCTTTACATGCAGAAGATACCTGTTTCAATTCCCAGTACATCTTAATAGGGCTGAGAATGTCTCCTAAATGGAGACCCACTGTCTGTCATTGTAGAGAATACTGAGTTATGTCGACAACCAGTAGCTCCCATGCCCTTGTGCTTTAAATTGGTAGCAGACTTAGCAGCAGAGCTAACAGGAATGGATTTCTCACCTACAGTTTGTTATGAGCTGTTTGTCTCTTGCACCATGGTTCCGGCTGCAGATTTGTTATGCTATATTAGTAAATGTGACCTAGTTCACCCATCCTCTTTACCTTGCCTCTCAGTTTCCCTGCATAGTCTCAATGAGTTGCCCAAGAGATGATCTAGTTGAGATGAACATGCAGGGGGTGTTCAGCCGGCATGTCTGCAATGTTAAATACTGCATTTATAGCCTCACTCGGCAGCCAGTATAATTAGGATACTAGCAAAACATATGTTTTTTTTTACAGGAAATACTTTGAGGAGAATTACTGGGTTGTACAGATAAAAAAATGTTGATCTCAAGTGAGGTTTATAACATACATGATGGTGGCAGGGAGGAATCTAGCATGTGTTTTAATGTTATTTTGTGATCTCTGGAAAATCCCCAGAATCCAGGTGATTTGCTTTGTAACTGAAGTGTATATCTAAGGAGAACAGTGGGCTGTGAATATTTTGCTTCCTTTGTTTTGTGGGAGGGAAATACAGCTTTTGTGAACTGCATGAAATGTAAGGTTTTATTTCTACACTTAGTTCACCTTGTTCCTAGGAACAGAAAATACCACAATTTTACGATGGAAACATTCTGCTACAGGATACAAGTCAAACTTTAACACTGGATTCCCCACCCACCCCTTAACTTGCAGATTGTTTTGTTTTAGTAATTGGATCTAGTAGGGTGAACTGAGGAAGGGACAGTTCATGCATGCAAGTTAATCATGTACAAATAAAAGCAAGTTGTGACTTACATGGATGTGTGAATGCACCACCACAAATTACAGACCACAAGTAGAGTGTAGTGTTGTTTCATTCACACATTCAACTTTCATAAAATGTGGAGTGATGAGACAACTCATAGGCTTGGTTTAGACATAGACTAATTCATACCTATTCATAATAATTTATAGGAATGAAAGGCAATTTATAAACCAACTGATAGGTCCAGTTCAGACATAGCTGGCATCCATGGTTTCCCACAACATGAATAGTAATTTCCAGTAAATAAATAAAATGTTCAGTCTTTGAGCTTGCACACTCCTCTCCCCACCCTCCCTCTTTTACATGCCAGACGAGACAGATGAAAACTTCCATTTCACTTTTAACAACCACAGTTCCCTACAGTTATTTATTTAAGCTGTGGTTTGAGAACAAGTCAGAATCTGAAATAACAATTTGATCCTGGACTGTATCTAATGATAGTTTAAAACAAACTACAGTTAATAGGAGAACTATGATTTGTTTAAAAGTTGTTTCAACGGGTCAGTGCTTCTGGCTGTTAGCCAGAAGGTTGGTGGTTTAAGCCCACCCAGAGACGGCTGTGGGCAAGATTCCTGCATTGCAGTGGATTGGACCAGGGTCCCTTCTAACTACAATTCTATGATTATATAAAGTGGAAGCTATTGATCTCTTTCAGTAGAGGCTTGTCTCTATAGCAGGGAAATATGTCTACGTATTATGGCTAAACTGGACCACAGAGTGCCTCCTTAGGACTCAGTGGAGTTGAACCATGTTGATCAGATCTAGAAACATCCAGAAGTGGTGACCTGATTCATTAAGTTCTGCTCTGTGGATAGCCGCTACAAATGATCAAGAGGGAAAAATGATGACTAGTACTTTATAGGAATTGCTTTTCAATCGAAAGTGGTTGCCACTATCCCACCGAAGCTGGAAGAGATCCTTTCAGAAGTCTCCCATGATAATGAATTGAGCTAAGTAGAAGCAGTTGAATAAAAATTGTATGTAGCCTAAATTCACTTTGACATTCAAAACAACCAAAAGTAAATGTAACATTAATAGTAGTTCTGGTTGAATGATTTATTCAAAGATGTACAAGGCAGGTGATTATTTTTAGTCTGCATAAGCCAAAGCTCATATATATGCAATGAGGCAAGTACAGGTTGCTGGTGCCCTAAATCATTCTGCTCATATACGCAAACACAACACAGGTATCAAGATTCTATTCTATGCAGTCATTATAATATTGCCCAAATGCTGCTTCACAAGAACCTCTGCCTCAGTGTACATAAATGCTTTATTTGCATCAAAATTCACAGGCACTTCTACAGTCTAGAAATGGCCAGCACTATTATGCAAAGCAGGGATTTAGGATATTTCCAATCTGTAATTACAGCTGGGGCAGTTTTAACTCGACTCCCTACTGGATTTCTTGTATTTCTTTAATAGCATTCTGAGTATCTTTGGGATGAATATTGCTGCTTGCAGCAGAAGGCAAAATCTGAGGTGTAGGACACATTATAGATCACAACATATCCATTAAACAGAAAAACACCCCTTGCCCCCATGGTCATAAATTTTGCAAACCAGTTTCCCACCCTATAAACTATACATTATAAATGACTAGAAAACAACTTTTTTCAGCAGAACTTATCTCCTGGAAGGCATGGAGGCCTCCCCTCCCCTTTTTAGGGTGGAAACAAGATCTAGTGAACAGTTTCGCAGTTCTTGCCAATATCCCACTCTCATTTAAACCTAAGCAATCCCAAAGCTATGAGGTTGATGTGTTTAAGTTTCAAGTTCTAAAGCTGATTAAATGCATTTAGATACATACTGTCCACATGAGGTTCTTGTAAAAGTTCAAAACAGAATCCTTGCCTTCAAAGGATAGTTTTCCTCCTTTGCATCTCAATTGCTCATTTTTGTAAACCTGTAGATTATAAATATGGGTTTGATTTTTATTGAGGCTGAAGAGTGTGCTTTAAACATGATGCTTCTTTGGTGCTTGCTCCAGTACTACCAATAAATAATGCCACCAAGTGGCTGCATTCCGACATCATATTTTTAATTCTCCATGGCTCCTTCCTTCATACTTCCTGGCATGGTCATTCAGTGTGCTTTAAGTTATGTTTGAACTGTAAAACAATTATTTGAGTGAGCCCTCAACAAGGGATGGCAGACCAGGATCAAACTGTGGTTTGCAATCTTGGTTTGGAGGGCTTGCTCAAATCATAATACACACACAACAGTAAACTATGCTTTGATCAAACCAGTAAGTGATACAGTATGTTAAATTGCACACATGCAGGGAGAAGCTCAGAAGAGAGAAGTGGAAGGAACTTGTGAGCAGAGGGCTTCTTGATCCTTCACATCATGGTTTTGAGGATTGGAAATGTGAAATCTGAATGCAGAGAGTAATAACATAACAATTTAAAGGTGTATGGGTTAGGCACCAATCTTAGGCAGACATTGTCCCATTACCTCATCTTAGGAAAGGTGTATCAATGTCTTCCCTCTGAATTATATACGGAATATGTAAAAATGGATTACATTTGTGCATATCTAGGAATCTTTGTACTTTGTTTCTGGTACTATTTAACAGACAATAAGTATTAGGATAAGAAAGAGGCACACAGCCTAGGATAAAAGTCTCTTTTTGTTAAGCACTGCAATGCAGTGAACAGCAGTTTACCAGGTGTTTCACTACTGATAGTGCTTTTTTTCCTGGGGTGTGTGTGCAGGGGGCGCATACCCCTAAACATTTTGTGAATCTAAGTTTGACCTCATTGAGGGGCAGTATTTCAATATGAGTAGGAAAATGAGAGTACTCCTAAACATTTTTTTAAAGAAAAAAAGCACTGACTACTGATATCACAAAACTACATCTATATCAGCCTTTGAGAATCTGTGTCTGTTTCCTTTTTTCTTCCCTTGGTACTGTACTTCAAACCTGAGATGTCATCCAGAGTGTGGCATATTTGTGATGGAGTGTCACTATTACCAGCTCATTCTTTAATTAGAGGTCAGATATGCTGGCAGAATCTCTAGTGACTCTAACCCAATAACCAATGGCAAGTTTGATCTATGAGAGAGTCAATCAATATTCTCTGGGCCACCACACATTGGAATCCGATATCTGGTTTGTTTGCCAGTCTCTTCTCATTTGTCACTCAGAGAAGGCTACTTAACAAGTGTTTACATTTAATTCCTCTTTAGAACAGAAATACATTTAATATGTAAAAGTTGCTCATTTAGCTGGTATAGTGTGGATTGAGAAGTCCCTAGTTCAAATCTTGGAGAACAACTCAGCCTCAACCTATCCTCCCTAGTCAGCAATCTGCTACAATCATAGTAACTTACTTTGGTAGTATGATATTACTGGCCTATTCATTGCTGCTGCTACTTGATTGATTATAATCCTAAGGATGAATATTGGACGACTTCACATTTCTACTTAGCATGCCAGAAGTCTATAGGTTTAGGTTGGGGTGTGTGATACTTCTCATCACGCATAAAAACAACTATAATCAGAGTAATCAGTGTGGTGCCTGCAGATAACAGTGTCCCCACCAGTACTTCCTATGGCACCCACAAAAGTAACTATTTCCTCAAAATTTCGTGTTCATAGTCAGTTGCTGTTTACACGGGTTCAGCCTCTCCTACATTGAAGACACTATCCCAACAGTAGCGATTTTGGGTCATTCCATATCCCATGGCAGCCGTTTCCTACATTATTTCCTCCATGGTAGCTATTTTGTGATATGCTATGCCCCAATGGCAAATGGCAGCCATTTTATGACTGGAGCCCACAGCACCCCCCAAAATTCCAAATGTGCCCACTCGTCCAAAAAGTTTGAACAATATGAAGTACCTATTTTGTTTAGGAAGCATGTTGCTGAAACAAGGCTGTGTGTGATGGATAGTATACCAATTGTACTTGAAATTCCTGGACCATGATGTAAGTAGACATGCAGCCTCCTTAGCATGAAATACTGAAGTTTGGATACTATGATTAAAATGTGAACCTTAGCTCTAGAGGTCAAATGCTTGGTACAAAGTAGAGCACTTGACCCTGAGATAAGTATTTTAATTTTATGTCTACAGCCATTAGTTACTGTTCATAATAGCTACTATCTACTCTCTGACTTTTTATTTCAATAGGTGCTATCTGACAATTGAGGCATGAGCTAATGATAAGAGAATTTACATAGTCAATACGAATGCATCAAATAAATTAGAGGCTGTGCATTCATTGTGGAGATTTGAGTTAAAAGCCAGGAAACAATTGCTTATGCGGGAGTGAATGGGTGCTTTTTCTGATTTGACTGGATTTTATTATACTTTGGAGCCCTCAGCTGATGTATAAAGGTTCTGGACTGTGGGAGAAGAAAGTTTTAAAACACATCTGAGAGTGAAGCTAAGGCACCAGAGCACTTAATTCTCCTCATGGCCTGCTCATTGATGTCCTTCTTTGAATAATTGAGAGTAGCTTCAAACTCTGTGTTCTTTTTACTCTGTAGTCATTATCAAATAATATTAGGTAATTCAGAGAATGTTAGTTATGCTAAGGCAGCAGGCTTATACTTACCTGGAAGTAACTCATGGACATACTGAGTGAGAATGCATTAGACTACATTGTAAGTCTCATTGAACTCAACAGGGTGAAGTAGTTACAACTTGCATATATCCCACTGTTTCCTTGGGGTGGCGGTTATAATAGGATACACAGAGTGATCCTGCATAACCTGGAAAAAAATTCAATAAAAACCCATTCATTCCCATGCAACTGTATTACAGCATGGAGATTCCTGACCTTACATCAAGCACCAAACAATTCCAATTTCCATTCAGAATTGCCATACTACCACTGAAATACCTGGTGTCAGAATTAAGCAATTTCCCTCCTTGGATTTTGCTTCTTTGAAAAAATGATATACAAATCAAAACTGACATTGAAAAATACTATTTTAATATTTGCACATTTTATGATTTGTGCACATGAAACTTTTTGAGAAAACTAAGTGCTCTTTCTTTGGCTGCTAGGATTTAAAAAGCTCTGCTCCCTGTAGAGAGCTACAGTTTCCACAGTGGTTCAACCATCAGTCCCTCTTCACAGGAAAATATGTGAATTGCACCTCTCTGTGGGGCATAAGGGGTCTCCTAACAACTCTCAACACTTTTAGCAAGCTACAGATCCCAAGATTCTTTGGGGAAAACCATGGCTGCTTAAAGTGATATAATAGTGTCTTAAATGTATGGGGTGAATGCAGGTTGGACCCTGCCAAGGGTGCAGGCACAGGGGGGCACAAAACTGGCTCAGAGTGGCTAGGAACCAGTCTATCCATTCCCTGGGCCGCTTCTTCGTTGCTCAGTTGAGAAATCCAGTTGCTGTCATGGGCTGTCCTAGCAGCCCTGCAGCAGCTCCTCCCAGTGCTGTGAGAAGTGTGAGCAGAGTGCTCAGTAGGGCTCGAAGGGAAGAAGATAGAGAGAGTGGGTGAGAGTTGCAGGAGGAGGCAAAAGGAAGGAAGGGAGTAAGGAGACAGAAGGGAAAGCAGCAAGTGGAAGCAGGCAGGCAGATAGACTGACAGAGGAGGAGGGGGAGGAGCAGAGCAGACCTGACCTGACCCAACCCTGGTGGCTGCTATCTAGGAAGTCACTGGTGGAGCATGAAAGGTGACGAAAAGCAAACTTTCTGGTCCATGGTTTCTCCTGCTTTGGAGGTGCCAATACCTCTCTTTGCCAAGGGAGCAAGGGAACCTAGGTATGTTTGGCCTTAGAAAAACCCTGTAGACCTTTGCAATAAATATGCAAAGGTCTGATCTGCAGCCTGTACACTCAAATGTCTAAACATGGCTTATGCATTGCACTATACTTATGACTAAATCCATTCCTGACAGAGAAAGCATTATTTCCAAAAGCTGTTTCATACTTATGACATATACACATCCACCTGCATAATCCACATTCAAAAGTTTAGGAGGATTCTCTCAAATGATAGACAGAAAATCTGTACATGCCTGGAGTCATATTGGAGAGAAAGTGGGAATGTTTTTTCCTTTCAGATTTTGCGCTTGCTCCCACAAGCAGGGAGTCAAAAATATATAGCTTGAGTAAGCTAAGACATGGGAAGAGAGACTCCCTGCCAAGATAGTCAGAAAAGAGACTTAATGTTTAAATAAGGTCTGGTTTACACATTGCTTTGGATTCAGACTAAGTTAGCAATCAGGCTGAGCATGACTGGATTTCCATGATCTCTGTGCCAATTACAGCTGATGGCTTTGTTCCGAACTTCAGCCTTCTGACTTCTTTTGGAGGAAAGGGACTTTTAGTGTTTCCCACGGTATGGCACATGTCTCCCATGGAACTGGAGAACTGTAGCTCTGCTATTTCCTTTCAAGCAGAGAATATCATTGGCACAGTGACAACAAACTGTATTCTGCCAAAAGCAGCTGAATTGCCTATATAGCTCTGCTGGGTTGCTGGTCCCCTGGTGGATGAGTAAAGCTCTTTATTTTCCATTGGGGGATGTTCACAAAAATAGAATAGACACACACTCTTGAGGTACAGTACAGGACCTTACAAAGCAACTCCCACAATTTACCAGTGGTTGCAGTTTAATGCTAAAAAGTTATTTTGTACTCTCCTTGTGAGACGAGATCAAAATACTTGGGGGCAGCTATGATAACAGCATGAAAACACACCACATGTTTAGACCAAGGCATACAACAGAGGCATTTAACCCAATGCCAACAGAACATATTCATGTGAGTGAATGGCACAAAACAGAATGTGATTTTTGCCACTTCTCTTTCCTCCTATAGCCCCATCACCACAACTCTCCAGACCAGGGATGAGGGAGAAATTTCAGTTCACATTTAAAAGTAAATCAACTTGATTCACACATTCTGTAACAATACACAAACCGAAACATAGCCACCTTTTGAAATTCACATTTCTTTAAATTGTAGTTCTTCAGCTAAGCATTGTGTACACAATGTTTATATTAAGGTAAAATGTGTATACACATGCATATTTTGGAGAAAACATACAAAAATGCATTCTATTAGGGAAAATTGCTTTGCAGAAACATGTATGAATGCGAACTGATGTGGAAATTAACTACAATTGGAAAAATGAAAAGCTGAAATTCACCTATTCCTGATTAAGACCACCAAAAAGTCACAAAATCATGGTAGCCTTTTGAGTTCTCCAGAACTCTTCATCAGCCAAGATATTACAGAAAACAGGGAGTGGGGGGAAAGCAGGAAAATCTTACTGAAAGAAATGAAACTGACAGATTGACCCATCCTTACTCCAAAGCAGTTATTTTAGGGGACTACAAAATGGGGTACAGGAAGAGGAAAGAATTACAAAAAACACGCCCTCCTTGTTCCTCCAGCCAGATTTCTTCCCTGGACTAGAAAGCCTGCTGTAGACAGAATGACTCCTTTGCTTCATGGGAGGCAAAGTCTGGATCCTAGCCATGTGTCCAGTTAGCCAGAGGTTAGAAGAGAACATTTTCCAAATGGAAAAAAAGATGAGAGGCCAGTGGTTTCTTCTCAACTTTTATTTGCACTGTAGAACCAATGGGAATTTATATACCTATGATTATATGTGGCCATTTATTCTTTTCTGCACATTTTTGTGGAAGCCTTCATTCAGTGACCTCTATTTATATGGAGAGGAAATGCAATTGACTTAATGGAGTCACTCTAAAGATAAATTAGACCCCCATGTATCTCTGTTTGGGACTGAAGTCTACTTGGCAAGTACTATGCACATGGAAAATTAAATTCCAAATGGGAGATGTATGACTCATATCAATTTAAAACCCAGGCGAAAGTGGTAATTGCATGAATGATAACATTCTGCAATTACAAGTAATCACTCATAGGTAATTATAGATGTAACAAAGTTTGGATGTCTTTAGAAAACAGAACAGTCTAAATTTTGCATTGGCTTGCCTTGTTCAGACAAGAGAAGTGTGGAAAGAGTGCCGAGGGGGGGATAGATTGCAAAGCGGCTAAATTCTTTGTATCAATTTTCACTGTGGAAGATACTGAAGCAATAACCACATATGAGCAATAGTTTTACATGAAAGCACTTGAGCAGCTATGTCAAGTGGAGAGGAATACTGATGTTTTAGAACTAATTGGCAAAATACAAATTAGCAAATAATTCAGGTTGGATAGCATTCACTTGAGAGTTCCTAAAGAACTCAGATGTGAAATTGCTGATCTTTTAACAAATATATGCAATTTGGCATTAAAAACCAGCATCCTTACCAGAGGAACGGGGAGCAACCAATCTAACATCAATTTTTAAAACAGGGATCCAGAGGGTATCCAGGAAATTAGTGACTTCTTTGCCTACACTTTATCAGCCTAACTTCTGTCCCAGAAGTTTTACTTTCTAAATTGGTAGAAAGCTAATTATTAACAGCTCGCTTATTAAACATGTAAGCCAAAATCCCATACACATATCCAAATGCTTTCATGATTGCTTGGGAAGCTTTCCCCTACTCCAGTTAATGCATACATTCTGCCATTTGGAAGTTACGTTGTTCCTCCTTTAATTGTCACAGCATCAATCGCCACAGCAAATAATGCAGAAGAAGACACTCCCCACACCTACCCTGACATTTTGGGCCATATTTCCTTGTGATTTGATGCAATCCATCACAGTGTGATTCATGACAGCCTTGCTGCATTACTTGACAACACATTTCATCATTATTCCTTTCATCTTTCTGGCCTTTGGCAAAAGTTCTGACAAGGTCAAGGGGAAAGGCTTGTCAATTTCATGGATGACAACTTCCTGCTCTGAAAAGGAAGAGAAGCCTTGTGTATTTCACCCAATCAGAGTTGATTGATTCTGCCTTTCTGCCTGCTTCTCTCTTGACTCTGAAGTTCAGTGAAACTGCAGTGATGGCTAGCAAATTTTGGGAGGGGGAGCACTGTAGAAATAGCATTTGTGTTTTCTGTATTATTTCTGCATCAAGCAAGCACAGCTTTAGCACACCTGTGTATTTTCTTTGTACCTGTACATACTTTTGGACACATTGTTCTTCCCCACAGCCAGTTTGTGAGAGCCTTCTGGCAATACAATCTTGGAATGTCAGAGGGGTAGCACCATCTTTGAGGCCAGAAGGGCTGTGACCCACCAGAGTGCCTTCTTAACCATGTCATAGTGGCTTTGGAACAGCCCTCCAGGTTAGGCTGGCACATCCATCGTTTGGCACTAGCTGAAGATCTACCTTTTCTGCCAGACATTTGACATTGTAGGGCCATCCCATATATGAGCTACATTGGCAGCTTTAGCTGTTGATTGTGTTTGTCTTGTCTTATTGGGTTTTAAATTGTTGATACCCATACTGAGATTTTTTTATGATGAAAGGTCAGTTAGAAATTTTAAGAATAAATAAAATAAAATCCTGTACCACCTTCAGGGATCATCACTACCAAAATTACTAGCTTTTTCAAAAAATAAAAATAAATGTTCTTTGTAAGGTGAAACTGGAATTAATAAACTTATTAGATCAAAAATTTCCTTCCTTCCTTCCTTCTTTTAAGTGTGACCACGTAATTTGATTTTAATTATAGTGTTAATTTTGTAACTATGCTCTACTTTAAGAATCTTTTTGGCTGACAGGCAGACTATAAATTACTAATAAAATAAAATAGCTGCGTTAGCATTGTTTTGGACTTTTCAGGCAGGGAAGTGCATTAATGTATGCACAGTGCATTTCTCTCACTACTTAATAAGGAAGCCAGGTATTCCCTAGCCCTCTGGGGATCATATCTACTGAATCAGTAGTTCAAAATATCACCTGGGATTTTACTTGTAAAGAAATGCAGTTCTCTAAATGTCTTTCTTCAATTATCCCATATATAACTTAAAAATAATAAAAAGGTAAATTCAGAAGTCCTCCTGGGCTCACAGTAAGTGCTGAGCGAAAGAACATCCCAAATGATTTTTCAGTGGCAAAATGTTTTTGGAGTGGTGTAAATTTCAGGTGCATGAGAAGAAATTCACATCAGAACTACATCAGAAGAAATTTGTTTAGGACTGCCCAGCTAGCCATTCCTTACAGTTGAGACAATTAAGAATAGTAAAAAGAAGCAAATTATTCTACTAATTCAGAGCAGCAGAGCCACAATCAGTTAAACTAATAATATTGTGTGTAATTGTAAGTTCATTGAGCTTACAAGCCAACAAACCCATTCCTCTAGGACTGAGTACAGTACAGTCAGCAAAGCATAGTGGTATGAAAGCATGCGTTTCCTAAAAGTGATCTTCAGGTTTTACAAAGTGATCTTTGGGCTTTTCTGCTTCCTGCCAATTCTCTGTTTCCTGTGCTCACACTGTAAATAGTAAAGCTGCAGTTGAAGGGATAGAGACCATTCTATTTAAAGAGGCACCAGGGGAATCCCTCACTGGCATCACTCATGCAGTCATAAAGACCCTGCTCATTGCTCTTGATCCCTTGTGGAGACATCTATCCATATAATTCCAATGCAAATACAGATGAAAGCATGTCCAGTACGTTTTATGTGCTGACTAAAGCTTTAAAAAAACTTTAAAGTTCATCCAGCTCACTGGTTTTTCCTAATGCACAGTTTACAGATATTTAGCTATCATTGACTGGGACTCATTGTAGCTATTCTGGGTAGTTTGCTTATTTATAAGCTTTCTAACCTGGTCTTCATTAAAAATAACATCAGGATGGGGTAACATTTAAAAAAAGCCATAAGTTATAGTCAGCAAATGAAACTTTTAAGGGTGGAATTCAACATTGTGCTATGAATTGGGCATTTCAGCTTGACAGTTAGAACAACCCCCCTTCTCCTCTCCTCATGTGCTGGTTTTTTTTGGGGAGGGGCTGGTTCCCGAACCTCCCTGAGCCAATTTCA
This sequence comes from Podarcis vaucheri, assembly GCF_965113315.1. Classification (NCBI taxonomy): domain Eukaryota; kingdom Metazoa; phylum Chordata; class Lepidosauria; order Squamata; family Lacertidae; genus Podarcis; species Podarcis vaucheri. The sequence continues at coordinate 98,208,792 of NC_138759.1, read as the reverse complement.
GGGTATGCAGGGAGAGGAGACGAAAAGAAAGCTCCATTTTTCAAATCATTGCACAAGTTGTTAGGTACAGGTTGTTAGGTACAGGTTAGGACTTGCGCCCTAAGAGTTGGTGTATTTGCAGCTAGTTCTTGCAATGCAGCCAATCTCTTCTTGCGAGAAGTTGGCAGATGTATTGCCTAAGCCTAGCCAAACCATTCATTTTGCTATACTATTGACACAACTCAATGTGACATGCACAGGATGTGTTGGGCAAAGTAAGCAGGAAAAAACATGCACATAACCACGTACTTATCATGATGAATTCCAACAATCGATAATGTTGGATTTCTTAGCATTAACAAAGTGATTAATAGCAATGGATAAGAGCTTTGCTGTTGCCAATGTCTTAGAATATTTGTTACTAATAAACTCAGCACGGTCATTTCCTAAATCCTGGGTCATTTTTCTGTGTTCATGAGGTGTTCAGTACTCCTCTGTTTTTTAATTTTATTTTTGCAGTTGACACCAAGCTTGGCTCAAGAGTTAATCCCACCCTGAGACAGCCAGATGGGGTCAGGGAGGCTCCTCTGCTTTCATTGTGACAGAAAGTAGCAAGCACATAAAACAAGGTTACTTATACCTGGCACAAGTAAACAATAGCAATATGCATGTGGAAAGAAAATCAAATTGAATCCTGCTGCTCTAGGTGTCTTCACCAAAGCAGAGTGGGTAGGCGAGATATAGGTAAAGGTAAAGGTACCCCTGCCCGTATGGGCCAGTCTTGACAGACTCTAGGGTTGTGCGCTCATCTCACTCTAGAGGCCTGGAGCCAGCGCTGTCCACAGACACTTCCGGGTCACGTGGCCAGCGTGACAAGCTGCATCTGGCGAGCCAGCGCAGCACACGGAAACGCCATTTACCTTCCTGCTAGAAAGCGGTCCCTATTTATCTACTTGCACCCAGGGGTGCTTTCGAACTGCTAGGTTGGCAGGGGCTGGGACCGAACGATGGGAGCGCACCCCGCCACGGGGATTCGAACCGCCAACCATGCGATCGGCAAGTCCTAGGCGCTGAGGTTTTACCCACAGTGCCACCCGCGTCCCACTAGGTGAGATATACCTGGCCTTAAATAAATTCAGAGTCACAAAGCCCTGGTACTGACTGGGCGACTAGTTTTGCAGGGCTGGGAGCCACCAGTATACAGAAAACCCACCACTTGCCTCAGTCACCTTGGATGGGTGACTCCACTCTGGTTCCAAGGATCACACTAGTCAGTACTCTTTGCCTCCACACTTAATTGTATGAGAAGAAAGCCACTAGGGCAGCCCAGAGCAGAGGTAGCCAATGTGATGCTCTCCAGATGTTGTTTGACTACAGCTCCCCTGACCCCTGACTATTGATCATGCTGACTGGGGCTGATGGAAATCACATCTCAAAACATCTGGAGGGCACCACCTATTGCAGCCACTGGTCCAGAGCATTGGGGCCAATTAGGACATCAAAGTGCTAAAGTTCATGCATTTCCATGCTGCTCTCAAGAAGAGCACATAAGAGTTGTGCCCTTCTCATTATTTCTTTCACAATATTTATATAGCACGTGGTTGTAATAAACCCTGAATGCGGTTTACAAAAAGAGAGAGCCCTTCTTTAGGTGAGCCTCCCTTTACCCCTCCAATACATTAGGATACCCTTCATTGTTCTTTCGTGCCTTTTCCCTCCCATTCATCCTGCACAGAAACTCTAGTTTTTCCTGCTTAGGATACAGTGCCACTTCAACCATCTGTCAGTGCAGGGTAGGCCAATAATAATAATAATAATAATAATAATAATAATAATAATAATAATATCTCCCCACCTTTTCAACCAATTGGGGAGCATAGCAAAACCTTTTTTTTTTAAATTGGCCTATATGTGTCAGCTGCCTCATTCAACCCTACTAGAAGGCCAGATGTCATGGCACCAAAGCAGAAGCCCTGGAAGAAGAGTAGCTCTTTAAAAAAGCACCCACACCAGCATCCCATTGGTGGGGGCAGATTCCTCCAGCAGATACCCTAGCCTCTATCCAAAGGATGAGGGAAAAGCTGCTTCCCTCTCTTTCATCCTTCTCCTCACAGGGTAAGCTACGGAGTGCAGCACTTGCATACATTTTGTTTCTCTGACATGGAAAAACATTAATATTTACTGGACAGAATCTTTCCGCCTTTAGTTTGGATACTGGCCACGTTGCAGGCACTGTTTCTACTTGTGCTAGATTTATTCTCAAGAAAACAGCTTCCAAATATTAATTGGCAGGATCTTGTACTGTAGAGCAGTCTGGGTTTGCTTCTGACATGTTGTGCATGATCTCTTTCAATAAATATACACCAGACAGAGCTTATGCAATTGACACAAAATCTTGTGGCAGTCTCCCATTTAGAACTTCACTGTAGATTATTTTTGCACTGTAATTATGATCCGCTTTCTTCACAATCTAGGCATATATTTTATAACCCTTTTCCCACCTCAACTGTCAGAAAGATTTTTCATTTTTTTGAAATAAACAAGCCCATTATCTGCCTCCATTCCTCAAACTCTTTTCCTGCAAAAGTTAGTACAGGCACTGGGATCTGCTCTATACCTTCCACTGTGAAGACAGATGCAAATAATTCATTCAGCTTCTCTGCAATCTCCTTGTCCCTATTTAGCACACTTTTTACTCCTTTGTCATCCAAGGGTCGTACACCCTCACTAGAATGTGTCCTGCTACAAATGTATTTAAATAACTTTCTGTTGTTGGCAGTGCTATTTTTATAGAAAAAGAGGTGCTGGAACTCACCATGAACGTCTCCCTTGTTCTGTTATAATGGCATTGGTTCCCTTGTTCTGTTATAATGGCAACTGAGTTCCGCCGAGTTCCAGCTGAAAAAGAAGCACTGGTTGTTGGTCTTAATGTTTTTAGCATTGCTTACTGTCTGCTTGCACTTTTGTGTGTTCTCTCCATTTGCATGAAGGAAGCATTCTTGCCTCTAATACCATGTTTTACTCTGCTTGTTAAGCACATCAGCATCCTTTCAACTCCTGTGGTACCTTTCCTGATCTGTGCTATACACTCCAATCGAACTTCTAATATTGTGATTTTAAACAACTCCCTGGCAGTTTTGACCATTTTGACTTTGCCTTTCAACTTCCTGTTTGCCATTCCTGTCATTTTAAAGTCAAATGTGACCATGCTGGATTTTCTTGGATATTGGTTGTTTACATGTATGTTTAGTTCAATAGTGCTATGGTCACTGCTCCCAGTTGGCTTAACAACGCTTATATCTCACAGTAGGTGCTTGATTCAGGGTCCTATGATCAACTGTTCCAAGGCGCAGACATTTAGAGTATCTAGAAATTTTACATCTTTGTCATGACTGGAACACATATGTAGCCAGTCTATGTGAGGATAGTTGAAGTCACCCATGACTACAAACAGCGCTTTTTTTCTAAAAAAATGTTTAGGGGTACTCTTATTTTCCTACTCATATTGAAATACTGCCCCTCAATGAGGCCAAACTTAGATTCACAAAATGTTTAGGGGTATGCATACCCCTGAGTCCCCCTAGAAAAAAAGCACTGGCTACAACATTTCCTCTTTTGGATGCTACTTTTGGACCTTGATTTCATTCCTCAGCTCAAGATCTCCCTGAGCATTTTGATCAAAGGGATGAGAACACATCCCCAGAACTAAACTATTACTGGGGTGGTATCACCACCCACAACATGTCTACCCCTTGGGGATTTCTAGCTGACTGCCCAATGCCCTCTTTGATGTACAGAGTGACACCACCTACAGTACAGCTTCCCTATAATGAATATACAGAGATACCTAGCTGTTTCCCACTTGTTCTCTGCATTCCACCAGACATTCAGGTCCCAAGTTAGAGGTTTCCTGCAGTGGACAGTCTATATATCCATCTCCCTCAGACACCTTGTTCTTACTAATTCACCCACTTTATGGTGAAGAGGCAATCTTCTTAGCTGTTTTGCAATGGTATAAAGATGTTTCCTTGGTCCTTTCTTGCCCCTTAACAAAATATGTCAGCAATATCTATAGGTGTTTGTGCACAACTTTGGCACTACTGGTTTAATGAAATGCATAGAATCATAGAATAGAATCATAGAATCATAGAGTTGGAAGAGACCACAAGGGCCATCAAGTCCAACCCCCTGCCAAGCAGGAAACACCATCAGAGCACTCCTGACATATGGTTGTCAAGCCTCTGCTTAAAGACCTCCAAAGTAGGAGACTCCACCACACTCCTTGGCAGCAAATTCCACTGTCGAACAGCTCTTACTGTCAGGAAGTTCTTCCTAATGTTTAGGTGGAATCTTCTTTCTTGTAGTTTGGATCCATTGCTCCGTGTCCGCTTCTCCGGAGCAGCAGAAAACAACCTTTCTCCCTCCTCTATGTGACATCCTTTTATATATTTGAACATGGCTATCATATCACCCCTTAACCTCCTCTTCTCCAGGCTAAACATGCCCAGCTCCCTTAGCCGTTCCTCATAAGGCATCGTTTCCAGGCCTTTGACCATTTTGGTTGCCCTCCTCTGGACACGTTCCAGTTTGTCAGTGTCCTTCTTGAATTGTGGTGCCCAGAACTGGACACAGTACTCCAGGTGTGGTCTGACCAGAGCAGAATACAGTGGCACTATTACTTCCCTTGATCTAGATGCTATACTCCTATTGATGCAGCCCAGAATTGCATTGGCTTTTTTAGCTGCCGCGTCACACTGTTGGCTCATGTCAAGTTTGTGGTCAACCAAGACTCCTAGATCCTTTTCACATGTACTACTCTCAAGCCAGGTGTCACCCATCTTGTATTTGTGCCTCTCATTTTTTTTGCCCAAGTGCAATACTTTACATTTCTCCCTGTTAAAATTCATCTTGTTTATTTTTGCCCAGTTCTCTAATCTGTCAAGGTCGTTTTGAAGTGTGATCCTGTCCTCTGGGGTGTTAGCCACCCCTCCCAGTTTGGTGTCATCTGCAAATTTGATCAGGATGCCCTTGAGTCCATCATCCAAGTCGTTGATAAAGATGTTGAATAAGACCGGGCCCAAGACAGAACCCTGTGGCACCCCACTAGTCACTCTTCTCCAGGATGAAGAGGAACCATTGATGAGCACCCTTTGGGTTCGGTCAGTCAGCCAGTTACAAATCCACTGAGTGGTAGCATAGTCAAGACCGCATTTTACCAGCTTCTTTAGAAGAATATCATGGGGCACCTTGTCAAATGCCTTACTGAAATCAAGGTAGGCTATATCCACTGAGTTCCCTTCATCTACCAGGCTTGTAATTCTGTCAAAAAACGAGATCAGGTTAGTCTGACATGACTTATTTTTCAGAAATCCATGCTGACTATTGGTGATCACAGCATTCCTTTCTAGGTGCTCACAGACTGTTTGCTTAATGATCTGCTCCAGAATCTTCCCTGCTATTGATGTCAGACTGACTGGGCGGTAATTATTTGGGTCCTCTCTTTTCCCCTTTTTGAAAATAGGGACAACATTTGCCCTCCTCCAGTCTGCCGGGACTTCGCCTGTTCTCCAGGAATTCTCAAAGATGACTGCCAGTGGTTCTGAGATCACATCTGCCAGTTCTTTTAATACTCTTGGATGCAGTTCATCTGGCCCTGGAGACTTGAATACATCTAAACTAGCCAAATATTCTTGTACTATCTCCTTAGTGAATGAATTCAACATGAATTCAACAACAACAACAAGAAGAGTTTGGATTTGATATCCCGCCTTTCACTCCCTTTAAGGAGTCTCAAAGCGGCTAACATTCTCCTTTCCCTTCCTCCCCCACAACAAACACTCTGTGAGGTGAGTGGGGCTGAGAGACTTCAAAGAAGTGTGACTGGCCCAAGGTCACCCAGCAGCTGCATGTGGAGGAGCGGAGACGCGAACCCGGTTCCCCAGATTACGAGACTACCGCTCTTAACACACTACACCCAAACCACCCAGTAATTGCAAGAAGAGAGAGTACACATGGATAATGATTGTATAAAGTATTGAATGGGGAGTTGGAAGGGTAAATTATGAAGGGTTCAATAGGATGCAGGTACATGCATGCTTTAGATCAAGAGAGCTCTTAAGACCCGTGTCTTACAATCCTTCAGCACCACTTTTTAAGTGGTTAGGTGGCAAATTTTTAATAATAATAATAATAATAATTTATACCCCGCCCATCTGGCTGGGCTTCTCCAGCCACTCTGGGCAGCTTCCAACAAAATATTAAAATAATGTAATGCATCAAACATTAAAAGCCCCCCTAAACAGGGATTTCCTTGTTGATGCACAAAATCGACAAAAAAATTGTAAGTTGACTACCCAGATATATGAGCTACTTCTTGTGCTAGTTTTCCAAGTGCATGTTCAGAAATACATGGGGTACATGTATTTTGTAAGTTGAGAAATGTTTGGTTTAACTTTGCCCTGGAAACAAGGTGATCAAATGCATACCATTAAGTTAAAATTACAGTTTCTGATCTTCATAATGGATTTGTAGTATGCAAAACTGGTATTAAAAAGTAATGTGTGTATTGGCCTTAAGGCAGGGGCCAACATCAGTATCAAGGCAGTATATGTATCTACCAGAAATTACGGCTTTTAAAAACAAAACAACAACCACAACTCTGCACCAAAGCCTACTTCTGACCATTATTTTGAAAAGTAGCCTGCCATGTGATTCTGAAGGAGGGTGTGCTGTGCCTTTCTCTGGATCATGGACAGAGGTTTTAAAACCTGTGGCTTTTAATCTGGTAGAAAGCAACATCTCAGAGGTTGAATCCATATGACTTATCTTTGAAGTTAAGTGATAACTTTCTGTACTGGACTTACACTGGTACCTCGGGTTAAGTACTTAATTCGTTCCAGAAGTCAGTTCTCAACCTGAAACTGTTCTTAACCTGAAGCACCACTTTAGCTAATGGGACCTCCTGCTGCCGCTGTGCAGCCGCTGCACGATTTCTGTTCTCATCCTGAAGCAAAGTTCTTAACCATTGAGCCATTTGACTCAAGCATTCACCCACATTGTGAAGAGAAGTGTAGCACTATCCTATTTCTCTGATTGAGTGCAGATTTGTAGTATGATTCTCTTCTCTCCATGTGGTTGCATCCTTGAGATGAATGGTGCCACATGTGGATTACATTGCCCATATCACCCCCAGAGAAAGCTATTTGGCTTCTGCTTTACTCAGCCAGGGCCTACTATAGTCTACATTTATTCCCCTGCAGAACACACAGTGTTTACAAGTTTTAACTGATGGAATGTATTAAAATTAAAGTTGTTTTCCCTTCTGTTTTTGATAGATGGAAAACCTGTTTGGCCTAATAAATTGTACGTCTTGTGATTATACAACACCCCAAGCTCTCAATATGGGACTTGTGGTGCATTTGAATAATAAATGAATGCATATGTTATTTCCCTTGACATTCTTGTCTTGCTTTTTTTTTCTGTTGCAGGTAGCTACATGCTAAATTGATCCTCCTTACTTCCTTTTCTTGCAAATTCTCTCATTAAATTAAATAGTCTGAAAGGAGCACCCATTAAACATTCATTCCTTATTAACTAAGTGGTCTAAAATGGAGGCCTCTGAATGCTTCCATAATTAATTGTGTAAAGCTGGAAACCAAGTTAACAGGGAGCAAAACAGTATTATTTGGAAACATTCTACAATTAACTGGAAAGCTATTTACTGAGGACCGCAGAAGCGGAAATATTTTTCCTATTCTGCAAAGGCCATTAAAAGAAAGCCCCAGAGGTGGAAAAAGTATTCCAGGTTCCCCCTGCCCCTTAAAAAAAGTAAACAAAGCCTAAACTTTGGATGTGCCCATTTTGGTTAGCTCATTTGGGGTTAAATATCTATTATATTTAATTAACATAATAACAATTATATATATATATATATATATATATATATATATACACACACACACACACACACACACACACACACACACATAACAATAATATAATAATATAAAATGTTGCAATTTCTTCTGCACTCAGTCTTCACCTCATGGTTTTAAATCAGGAATTTTGCAGTGGTATAACACTGCCCTGCCTCCAGTTTGGACTTAATGACTGATTTCACAGTATGGGAGAACCATCAGGGTTCACATACACACAACAATGGAGCAATACATGAAATGTGTGCTTTTTAAAAAAAACCATTTGTACAATTTCCTACACTTGGCGGATTGTAAAAAATCCTAAACTTGGGGGAAATTAAGGAAAACCTGTAGTAGATACATAAATTTAATATTGTATATTGTTGGGCTGGGTGACATAGCTGTCAACTTTTCTCTTTTATTGGGAGGAATCCTATTCGGAATAAGGGAATTTCCCTTAAGAAAAGGAAAACGTTGACAGCTATGGTGGGTGAAGGCATTAAGGAAAAAACAATTCATGGCAATGAGAGAAAGAAAAAAGCACCATGGAGGCTTCAATCCTATACACCAGAGCAGTGGCGTAGCGTGGGGGGTGCAGGGGGGGCCAGCCGCACCGGGCGCAACATCTGGGGGGGGGGCGCGCTCACACTCTCAGCTCTTTGCCCCTACCTGGCTCACTCACTCTCTCTCACTGCAGTGCTGGCTGTGCGAATCCGATCCGAGCCGCCGGGTCGCCACCCACTGTGGAGGGGAGGGGGGTGCCAGGCGTGTGGTGCGGAGAGAGAGCGAGGGACTATCTGGGGGAGGGACAGTGCAGCGGCCGCCCAGCGCAGCGCTGAGCGCGGGAGAGAACCACACCAGACCAGACCAGGCAGCAGCAAGAAGAAGCTGGCAGCGGCGGCAGGTTAGGGGTTAGGGGGCGCAAATTACTTGCCTTGCCCCGGGTGCTGACAACCCACGCTACGCCACTGCACCAGAGCTTTCCAAACTGTGTGTCATGACACGTTTGTGTTTTGGCTGCAGTGGGGTTGGAAAGGGTTAGTTTAACCTCCAGTTTTCTAGTAAAACTGAATTACTGTGTCACACAATTATGCAAAACTGAATTACTGTGTTGCCAGCTTGAAAAGTTTGGAAAGCTCTGCTATACACATTGCAGCCATAGCTCTGAAGCAAAGGCTTATTGAACTCAGTGGACCTTATGTCTGAGTTACAGAACTTACAGAATTGCAATGTAACAATTCAGAATTATTCAGCAGCAGCCAGAGCACTGTTCCGGGCCACCACCATCAGCCTCCACCAACAGGGAAATTACATATATAAAGCCCTATCCCCACACTTTTCTGTTGACACTTCCATAAATAACAGGGGCCTTGAGAGATATGTATACCGTAACTGATAGGGAGCAGCACGACTGAAGTGTGACAGGAACACAGCTTGGATGGAAGGATTTTCTCTAAAGTCATTATACTTACAGAGTAATGTATCTAAAATTTGCCATCCTATGAGAATGCAGGATGGTCACTGTTTATAGAAGCTGGGCTCTCTTCTCTGGGCACTGCAGATAGTTTTTCCTCATGCAGCAAGTTCTGTAATGCTGTGTGTCAAATACGCTTAGCAAAGTGCAGCCCATCTGCTGAGCACATGGCTAGAAATGAGCCAGCTTGCTCTGAATGGAACCACCAGCATATAGACACGTCTGTAAAAACTCTGACCTCCGAGACAGAGACTATATGCAAATATTGGCATGAGAAATAGCCATTTTATAATTAATTAATTAATTGATTGATTAATGTGAAAAACATTTAGCTTGCTTTTGAGCTAAAAAAGCTCCCAGACACAGCTACAGTCTAGTCAGGGAGATTTCTCAACTTCTGAGGTTGTTTGAGGGGAATTTGTTTGATTAAGGTATTTTATTTAATGTGCATTTCCCCTCTATACTTAATAGAAGGGTAGGAGCCAAGAAGGCTGGGCTGACATCCACTTATTTTGACCAATTTTGATGAAATTTTGGGAAACAGAAAATATTATTAACATTTTTTTAAAATGCTACTTTTAGGAGCAGAAGAAGTGGTCTTGTATCAAGTCAGATCATTGGTCCACCAAGTTCAGTATTGTCTATATCAACTGGCAGTGACTTTCCCCGGTTTCAGGCAGGGAATATTCCCAGCAGTAACTGGAAAAAGCGACCAGTGAGGTGCTGCTGGGTTCTGTCCAAGACCCATTGTTGTTCAACGACTTTATAAATGATGTGGATGAAGGAATTGAGGGGATGTTCATAAAAATTGCAGATGACACTAAATTGGAAAGAGTAGGTATTGCAGAACCAGAATTCAAGATGGCCTTAACAGATTGGAGAACTGGGCCAGAACAAAATGAATTTCAGCAGGGACAAATGTCAGGTTCTACACTTAGCTGCTCAAATATATGATGGGGGACACTGATGTGTGATGGCTCTATTTGATGATGAAGCCATCAAGCAATAGAACATGCATCTGTGAACCAACCCTGTGTGCCACCTGATCATTATCACACTATTCAATAAAATAAAAAGGAAGTTGCCAAATGAACTGAATGCATTTTTCAGTTTTAGTTAGACATTTCCTATGCATTATTTTTTCTGTGGGTAAGCCTAATTTAACTCAATAGGACTTGCATGTAAGCACACTGTCAAAGTAGTATTCACAACCTCAAGGCAAACTTGTATGCATTTCAACTCTAATTTGGAAAAATGACGTTAGGCCAAGGTGGGGTTAGGTAGGGATGAAGTCCACAGGATATGGATTTGGAAGACACATATATTCAGCGTTAATAATGTTCAAAGGAAATACATGCAAAGTAGATTTCATGCCTCTTTCAGCTTGGCGCTTTTAGGCTCAGAGCATAAATTGACTGCTGGTGGTGAAAGCATGTCGTTCTGGATTTTTTTTCTGTGGTTAAGTACTTTTTTATTGACATTAGCCGCTCTTCAGCTGATTCTGCAAACTGGGTATATAGTTCTGCAAAAGTCTCAAATTGCATACATATATGTAGTTCTGGAAGCTGTTACTGATAGTGGCAGGATGCTGCTGAGGAGTCCAAATACTGGTTGGAAATGGCCAGAACTTTACTGAGAACTTTACCATGGTATTGTACCTGTTTGCTGTTCCAGGGTCAGGAGAGAAAGGGGGAGTCATGTTCTGCTCATGGAAGTCCTTTATACACAGTTGGTTATCATTCTTTACGTAGCCAGCAGAATGCTCTGAATTAAAAGTAATACTTGATCAATTTGCTTTTTGATTTTGAAGTGGCACAAACTGCAGGTGCTTTTCAGGTTCACTGTGGAACCAAGATATACTAGGAGTAAAAAAAAAAGTCTGTTGAATTCCGCAAGGTCTCATTACAGCCAGGTTAGGATGACCAGCTTGACTAAGAAATGAAACTTTGTTTTTCATTGAACGTTAAGTTGACAACACTCATATGGCTATCTGAACAGTTAAACAGCCCCAACTATCTATAGAGGAGGGAGAAAGGTTGTTTTCTGCTGCTCCAGAGAAGCGGACACGGAGCAATGGATCCAAACTACAAGAAAGAAGATTCCACCTAAACATTAGGAAGAACTTCCTGACAGTAAGAGCTGTTCGACAGTGGAATTTGCTGCCAAGGAGTGTGGTGGAGTCTCCCACTTTGGAGGTCTTTAAGCAGAGGCTTGACAACCATATGTCAGGAGTGCTCTGATGGTGTTTCCTGCTTGGCAGGGGGTTGGACTCGATGGCCCTTGTGGTCTCTTCCAACTCTATGATTCTATGATTCTATGATTCTATGATCTTGTGTTAAAATGCCAAAGAACTGTGTTGGAAATTGCAATTCACATGAATTGTGGTTTAGCTGACATTTATTGTTTCAGTGAATAACCATATTTTGTCATATTTTTCTTCCCACGAACTTCCATAGAGATTCTTCGTTAAGGTTGCTGAATTAACATATTCTTGTTGTTTTGGTTTTATTTTGCTTTAGGAATGCTAATAATTACATTCCACTTGCATTTAATTGGGCGTTTGGGTTTTAAAGCTAGAGATGGTTTCAATTTGGGGTGGGGAAGTGTTTGCTGTGGCTTTGATTTAAGGTTTTTCATTCTGCTTTTTGAATACTAGTAGGAGGGCAAGGAAGACAGCTTGAACACTTAGAAAATGAGCTTCTGTGGTGTAATTTATCTTGGTCACTGAAACAGAGAGCTTTTGAAAACCTACCTAAGCAGTCTTCAGTCGTTTTGAGTGGTATTTTAGCCACCTAGTTTGCTGAATCATGTTTGTTGAAATGCACACGTTAGTAAGTCTGGTTTGTAGCCAGGATGCAGAAGAGCTATAACAATATGACACTGGTAAGCCAGCCTTGATGTTGACTGACACCATCAAACGCCAATATGTTAAGGGGGCTGGTGTACATTTGTGTGTGGCTGGCAAAACCTACAAATCTGAAGCAACAGCCAGTGTTAATGTAAGTGAAAACTCTGCAGCCATTGGGGTAAATAAACCCACAAGTTTGGTTGAATCACACTTTCCTTGGGTGTCAAGTGTTTGCATAGGTTTATATTGCTAGAGTACTAGAGTACAAGATGAGACGCTTGCAGGAGGTACATGATTACAAATCCACCCATGTTAGCAAATAAAATAGCAATACAGTAATGCTTACATTTGTGTGGTGCTTTTGTAGTGTTCTTTGCACTTATAAGGGAGTAACTGGAAAAAAATATGTCCTTGGAGGACTTTTAGTTTAGAAAAAGCTGCATAGTGGGGTGGTGGTGGTAGATGTGCATAAATTTATGTATGCTGGGAACTTGGTATAATCTATTAAATATGAATTATGTAAAGATTCAGAGCAGAAGAAAGGAAGTACTTTTCCACAGAGATATTGCCCAGGAGCAGCCAATATGGTAGGGCAGTACCGTGGCACCACCTTCCCAGCAGCGGCATTGTGCCACTTACCAACACTGTGCAGAGACAGGGAAGAATGGTGGTGTGGTCAGGAATGGGTGGGGGGCACTGGTAGAGGCAATCCAGTGCTCTTGCCTGTGTGTCCACATTACTATCACAACCTCAGCATCACATAGCCCTTATTTTGCACCATCACAATAAGCAGTGATGGCACTGTTGTTATGTGTCACTGTTCCACTACATTGTCTAGTCCTGGTGATGCCACTATTAGGCTGCATTCCTAACTCAGTTTGCCTGGGAGCAGTGGCGTAGTGTGGGGGGTGCAGGGGGGGGCGGCCACACCGGGTGCAACATCTGGGGGTTAGGGTTAGGGGGCGCAAATCCAAGGGTTAGGGGACGCAAATCCACGGGTTAGGGGGCGCAAATTACTTGCCTTGCCCCGGGTGCTGACAGCCCATGCTACGCCACTGCCTGGGAGCAAGCCCCATTGAATTCAATAGGATGTATAGTTAGGCTTGCACAAATTCAAGGAGGATAAGACCACCAGTGGCAATGAATTATGATTACAATAAGTTACATCCAGACTCAGAGACAGCATTTTGTAGGAGGGAGGGGCAGGGGGGCAGAAAACAGGAAAAAATGATTTCACTCTTCCTTTTCTTGTGGGGCACCTGAAGGCATCTGGCTGATCACTGTAGGAAACATGGTACAGTGGTACCTCGGGTTACATACGCTTCAGGTTACAGACGCTTCAGGTTACATACTACGCTAACCCAGAAACAGTACCTCGGGTTAAGAAATTTGCTTCAGGATGGGAACAGAAATTGTGCTCTGGCGGCGCGGCAGCAGCGGGAGGCCCCATTAGCTAAAGTGGTGCTTCAGGTTAAGAACAGTTTCAGGTTAAGAACGGACCTCCGGAATGAATTAAGTACTTAACCCGAGTTACCACTGTACTGGATCCAGGAGGACTCTTCTAATTCATACATTGGTGTGATAAACCTTATTGACTTGCAAGGTAGTAATTCCATATTTCATCCATTTTACAGATGAAGAGTTAATTATGTCAGTGTTATTTCCTGTGTCATGTGAAGTTCCTCCTAGTTCCTACATAGATCTTTTAAAACTGATATCCAATTCCATTGCAATGCTTTTGGCAGGAAGAGGAAATATTAATATTATCATACTCAAGTGTGGTTCAGTTCAACTTTCTATTTTTGCAACATTTTAGACCCTGTTGACCATTATTACTACCTTTTTTTTTGCTAGTTTTCCAAGCACATTTCTCTTTTTCATATCTTCTCATTCATCTCATTCCTACTGAACTGACAATGAGCTCAGTTGATTGTCTACAGTCTCTGCCTGCCAATTCATAGCACCTTAACTTGAATGTCCTGAAATGTAAATCCACTTTCTTCCAACAGAGCCAAGGGAATTACAAGCCACTTCCTGAATTGTACCTTTCTGTTGTGTCTCAGTGCTCTTTAGCTTGCCTTGTTATATATGCCTATAATGTCTAATCCAATTAAAATTATATTTCTGCCAAAAGAAAACTTCAGTTAGCACTGGCGGTTGCTGCAGGTGACAAATCCTGCAGGTTTCTTTTTCACATTCTGTCTACTGTTTTGTCTGTCAACAAGCTGCAGTCTTTTTTTCTGGAGTCACCGAGATACATGTCCAGTACAATGTATATTGTATTCAGAAGTTAGTGACACTGAGTTTTCTGGGACTGTAGATTTGGCTTTCCCTATTTTCCAATCTTAAATTCAGATCTCTATATTTCTTCAGCATTTTTTTTAAAGCTCCTTGTGAAAATTAATTAGCATCTTAGTGCAAATTTCTCCCAGTAAACACAATTTTTAATGCAGTTTTAACTAATATAAGCATTTTTGCAGTTTTCCCCTAATATTTTGAACTTTTGTATTCCCCTCCCACATGAATATATTCGTTTTAATACACATTCCCCCCTAACATGTGGATTTTTGCATGCATTGGCTGATTAGAGAACTGTAGCACAAAATGTGAAGATGTGTGTGAATTTCAAAGGATAGCTATGTTTTGGTTTGTGTATTGGTTTGGAAAGTGTGAATTAGGTAAAATTCCATTAAAATGCAAACAAAATCAAATTTCTGCCCCATCCTTAACTGGAACTCACTCCCAAATCAGTTGTTTATTGATTGATGACATCAACAGCAATCCAAGGGCATGTTTGTAATGTTTTGCCATATAGTCATCTTTCTGTTTTTCTCTGTAGGGAGACAAGATGCATTTGTGTAGAAGGCCACATCTTTCCAATCTTACATGACACGATAGACCAGATAAAATTCCCCTTTCTATACAAGTATGAAAAGTAAACTACAGTGGTACCTCACAAGACGAATGCCTCGCAAGACGAAAAACGCGCAAGACGAAAGAGTTTTCCGTTTTTTGAGTCGTTCCGCAAGACAAATTTCCCTATGGGCTTGCTTTGCAAGACGAAACGTCTTGCGAGTTCTTGCGAGTTTGTTTCCTTTTTCTTAAAGCCGCTAAGCCGCTAATAGCCGCTAAGCCGCTAATAGCTGTGCTTCGCAAGACGAAAAAACCGCAAGACAAAGAGACTCGCGGAACGGATTAATTTCGTCTTGCGAGGCACCACTGTAGTTCTGTCTTCCTTTGTTTTGGGTCTCTGTGTCTACCCCACTCCTTCAAACAAAATCGAAAGAAATGAAAATGCCATTGAATCTACTGCTTTGACACACCTAAATTTGGGACACTGCCTATTTATGAGTCCCCAACCCACCAATTGAAAACCAGTGAAGAAAACAGGTCAGTGGAAGGACAAACAATTATATTTACTTGTAAAGTAGTGAGATTTTATAATCCTTCCCCCACCTGCCACCCAGGCTTTTCCCTTCAGATTGACTTTCATTTCCCAGCAAAATAAATGGTAAATTTGGAATATAAGGTGTGTTTGCATCTGGATCCCAAATATACCGCTTATGTTTTCTATATATATTGCAAGGGAATACCCTCTTCCCATGCTAACTATAAATACCTGTCATTTTCCCTCTCCCTGTTTATACGACACCGAACATATATCAGAAGGTGTTGACCTGAAATAAAAAATACAACCCACCAGCAAATATTGAAAAAAATGTATTGTAAAGTCAAAGTGGTTGTGGAAAACTCCCAGATAAACTGTTTTATTACATTGGCAGACCAAGGGAACATTTCTCCAGAACTGACTGTAAATATCTGTTTCACTAAAAGCAGAAGAGAAAGAAAGAATCCTGGTTGTATGACCAGCATCCATTAGCAGGTTTCACATTTGTTTTTATTTTTAGGACCACTGGTGAAGACCATTTGAATTAGAAATAGCTAGAGTTGAGTAATATTTCCAGCTTCAGGACATTTACTCCTGTTCCATCTAGCTTGTGGGCTTCCTAACAGCTCTGCAGCTCTGCAAAAGGTTTTCTGGATTTTGTTTGTATGCGTTTCTTAGGAAGAAAAGGGGATTCCCCCCCCCCTCCATTAGTTAAATTGGATAATTTAACTAACAAGTTATACTCCCTTAACAAAACATTGTAGCGTATCCTGGATGTGACTATGTTACATAACAACATAAGAAGAAGTCTGTTGCATCAGGCCATGCATAGGCCCATCTGGCTTGACATTCTGTTCACACAGTGACCAGCCAGGTGCCTTTAGGAAATCCACAAGCAGGACCTGAATGCAATAGCACCCTTCACATTTGGGATTTCTAGCTGCTGGAAATCCCATTAATCAGTCAGTCATGTTATTTGTATGCTGCCTTTCCAAATTTAAAACCATTTGCTGGAATAGTTACTGGAAAATTTGGGCAGCATAATGAGTTGGGTTGGTACCATGATGGGCCTCTACATGCAGCCCTCAACAAAAGATGTAAAATAAATTAACCCTAGTTATCTAACACACTTCCCACTTCTGTTGATTCTCTTCTCCTGTTGCAGCCTCCCATGTCCCATTCCATGACATTCTGGAGAGCACCTTCAAGAGTTAGTTTTATTCAGGCTTTGAGGGTGATGGGGGCTGAAGCGTGAAGGTGGCACTGGCAAAGTAACCTTGCGTAAGGCTAACTCCCCTGGAGATTCTCTGGACATAACCCAGTGTTTGTTTTTAATTAGGCAGCATTTGTATGTTAATATGAACTTGGATATAGGAGGTCTGTTTGTGCTGCACCCTCTGCCATTGTGGTTGCTGATAATGTTTAAAGGCGGAATGGGAGACCTGTGGTCCTCCAGATGTTGCTCAGTGAGAACTTCTATCATTCCTGAACATTGTCCACATTGATGGGGCTGATGGAAAGTGGGGTCTAACCACAGCTAGAGCACCACAAGTTCTCCATGCCTGATCCCTCCCCCCAATTATCTACCCCACTCTTTATACAAAATCTTCCTTTTTTGGGTCCTGTTGCCCTCTTAACAGTCCTTAATGCTGTCTTGATCAATTTTGTTCAGAAAGGTTGGAGAGATGTCTTCTGTGCTAGTTGAGCCCTTCTCTAACTGGCAGTGGAATGGAATGGTGCATGTCTTAAAGGTCCAGAGGTATTGCCTTTCTCAAGGGCCCAATGTTTCTGTCAAAAAGGCAAACTTCATCTTATAATTTTGTAGTTAATCAAAGTTCCTCTGCTGCCTCAGTAGACACTCGAAACTGTCATGGGCTGAGGGTTATACAAACACACTGCCAGAGAAAATCTCTGTCATATAGAACAATGCACACAGGGCTGTAGTCCTTGGTCAGCAAACACTCGCAGCTGAGGTTGGCGAATGGGAGCAAGTGACCTGCCTTGAATCTATCACCAGTGTCCCTTATGTGTAGGGAATGGATGTGACATTCTATGATCATCTCCAAGACCAGCTTGTGCAGTTCTCTCAGGGCTGAAGGAGAAGGGGAGCGAACAACCTGAGGCCCAAGGAAAGGGTTATGGAAAAGGCCAGCATCACACCTTGAGAGCTTTTGGAAAGTTGCATTGTTTTGCTCAGCATTCCCCCACTTACCTTGTAAGGAACATGTGGAAATCAGGAAGGAGGAGAGGAGAAATGACCAAAAATTTCTATACATTATTTCTCTCTTTCTGCCCCACCTGTTTTTTCCATTCATTTTATGGTGGATAAGGAATGCTGCCATGCTACTTAATAATGTGTTGGTCCCATTGTCACCCCTATTAGTTAAATTTAGCTGTTGGAAGAAGTATAGAAAGCTATAAACAGAATGACCTCTTTTGTAATTTTTATATTTTGACCATTCGCGATAGCCTGGAAATGTAGGAGTGCCTTAAATATTGGTAGCAGCTCATCTCTTACATGAAATTTGGTTCATTGTTTTGGATTCTTTTCCACTATGAATGTTCTGTTGCAATGGGTTGAAGAGGCCAGCAATGTGCTGTATGACACAAAGCATGCAGAAGTTAGATTTGTTCAGGTGCTGCAATCCCCCACATGAGTACCACCATGTGTGTAGGAGCACAGATGTGTGTGCTAAGCTGTATCCCATCTCCATCACTCTCTATGAGTTGGAGAATCAACCTCTGAAGCAGAGTGTCTCCTGTGCTGTCAGTAGGGCATTCAGAACCATGCTGATAGTCTCCATAAATACCAGCGGCTCCTCCCACTTCAGACAATCAACTTGTGGATGACAATGTGACCAGGGTGGAGTTTCAGGCATTCACCCCTGCTCTCCCCCTTCAATGCTACTCACCTGGGGAATTATAACACCTGAATAGAGCTATAAAGAAGAATCTAACTATAGGTGATTGGTGTAAATAAGGGTTTGCTGAAATTAAAATAACCTCAAGTGCTTAGATAATGGCATAGCTTCATGATGCCCTAGTGTTTATGAAACACAATTACTAAAAAGCTTAATGTGGAAATGCATAATGTGAGAAAACCTTAGAATTGTACCGAGTACCATGAATATTTTCTGATCAAAGCATCAAACACTTAGTGAGATGTGTGGGTGACAGTATATCTTTTAATATATAATTCTAGTGGGTCAGAGTGCTACATTATTTCCCTCCCCTCAATATTGGTTGAAGTTAAACATCATGAAGCCAATTCTAAGCAACTGGCTCAAATTTATTTTGCTTTTCTTACAAACATAATCTAGTGTATGATCCTATTTATCTATGTGTTTGTTTTTAAAAAAAATAGTAGTCATCTGTTTGTGAGCCACAAGGAAAAGACAAATTAAGAAATTTTACTGAGCTGACACTTTTAAAAAGTACTGTGTTTCCCTGTAGTCACATGTACAAGCAGTCCATCAAATCACAAGGTCATTTGTTTGATAGATAAAAGGCAGAATAACTTAACAGACAGACAAAATAAATGGTCTCTGCATGCTCTTTGTTGTGTTATGGAGAGCTCAGATAAGTGTCATTTTTATAAATCGCTCTTACACCCACTCACACCACTTACCACTGAGACATTCGCCAAGCAGTTTACAAAGTAACATATAAAATATTATATTTTAATTTATTTATTCAATTTCTATCCTGCCTTCTGTATCCTGCCTTCTGTATCCTGCCTTCTGGTGATCTGCCAAGTGTGTGTGTATGTGTGGTAGCCTGTCTTTAACATATCCATTGGGAATAATCTTATTTGTTGTCTTACATATATCCATGGCATGTAAAACTTCATTGCTTTTGCTCTTCTCTTGTGGCATGCTGTCATCTTAGTACTTGTATACTATGGTCTTCTGTTTTTTTGCATGTCACTGTATTTGGGTTATGGAGTATATTGCTCCACTGGTAACAGGGGAGGCTAGATGATGGTCACTTCCATTGCCACTTCTTGTGAGGTACTCCATGATGTGATATGAGCAGAACCAACCTTAAGAACTTTGTGAGTGTTTTAATTTTTTCTTAATTAACACACTTCAACTTTTTTAAAAAAATTATAATTTGGCCTTCCTATTTCCTACTTTACCCTCACATGATTAGAACTGTGAGTCTAGATCTGAAGGAATGTAAAGTGGAAACAATGCCATTTTCTTTTGCCCCCCCCATGTAGGGATGCGGGTGGCGCTGTGGGTAAAACCTCAGCGCCTAGGACTTGCCGATCGCATGGTCGGCAGTTCGAATCCCTGCAGCGGGGTGAGTTCCCGTCATTCGGTCCCAGCTCCTGCCCACCTAGCAGTTCAAAAGCACACTTAAGTGCAAGTAGATAAATAGGTACCGCTTTATAGCGGGAAGGTAAATGGCCTTTCCGTGTGCTGCGCTGGTGCTGGTTCACCGGAGCAGCTTTGTCACGCTGGCCACGTGACCCGGAAGTGTCTGCGGACAGCGCTGGCTCCCGGCCTCTAGAGTGAGATGAGCGCACAACCCTAGAGTCTGTCAAGACTGGCCCGTTCGGGCAGGGGTACCTTTACCTTTACTTTATGTAGGATCAAAACTTGTCCACCCCCCCCCCAATTTCTAACACTAGTCAAGATTCTGAGGTTTTGCTCTTTGCCATTGGACGGGGTTACCAATCACTCAGAAATCTGCCTTGCACTTGTTCATAAAAGCTTATTGCTACCCCTTCTAATTAGAATATGATCAGTTGATATCAGTAGTTGCTAGTGTTTAGTAAGTCCATGGTCCAGCTCACAGAGCGTATAAGAAGCAATAAAAGGAAAAAATACTGCCTGAGAGCATTTTGTCGAAGGAAAGCAAAATAGCAATTGGGATCGTCCCTTGAGTGCTCCTTGCCTCTCAAAACTTTAGTATATTGGTTTGCTCATCTCTTTTGCTATCACATCCATTAGATGCATCATAATTTGAAAAATTTGACTTTGGCAGCGTTGGTAAGGAAGAACATAAGGCTTTGGAAGTAAGGCTGAGGCAAATATGTGTGGCAAGGGAACAATACTGGGAATTAGAGTATTAACAGCAGGGTACTGAGAGATCTGAATAACGATCAAGTGCTGCAGGGAATAGTCTCTCTAATTAGATGGCTGCAATGATGGTATTAGTGTCCTGCAGTTGCTGTTGATGTGTTTTAACTGCAGGGCTTTGAACAACGTAAGTTTTGGTGATGCTGTCCTCTGGACTTATGGGAGTTCTTTAAAGATTTTTCTGTCTTCAAAGGAAGCAGCTTGTTTGATGATTTATTGATCGATTAATTAATTGTATTTCAATTCTGCCCTTCTTCCAGGATGAACGAGCTTCTGTTTGGGAGGTGCCATAGCTCAGTGGTGGAGCAGCTGCCTTGCATGCAGAAGGAACCCAGTTCAATCCCTTGCATCTCCAGGTAGGGCTGGGAGAGAACCCTGCCTGCAGAGCCACTGCTAAATGGACCCAATGGTCTGAGGATATGCAGCTTCCTATGTTCCTGTTAGGGCTGTTGGGAGGAGGAGAGTCATCATTATGATTTCCTCCTCTGTACTGTAATGTGAAATCTAGGCAGCTGTCCATGGCTTTTGTATGCTCTCCAGTACATTTTTGGAATCCACTTTGTTATTTAGTTGCACCCTGAAGCCTATGATACGTTTTTTTCAATCTGTCCTCTTCCTCCTTCTGGAACAAGCCAACGGCAAATATGCACATTAGCAGGCAGCAAGCGAGGTGCAGCGTTAAGAAGAACTGAATTTAGTTAAGCGGCCAGTTACCAAAGAGGATTACAAGCACTATGAAGGATTAAAAGTTGCATTAAAGAAAGAAAGGACTAGAAGTGGATGGCATTTATCCAAAGAGTGAGCGCCACAACAGCCCTGCAGAGAATTTTAGGCAGCGTTTTATGGAATCCCATCCTATTGATTGGAGTTGTCCCTATGATGTTTTATCTTGATAAATGATCCACTTAAAGAGTCATTATCATTCTTGAGACCCCTTGTTAGGCTTATATTATAATTAGGTCAGATAAAATAAGACTGAGAGGTTAATCAGTGAAATTTATGCCTCCTAGGGACAGATAAATTAACATTTTGTAGAAGTCCATCCAAACACAATGCCAGCAAGTTATTGATCACGCTGTATGTCTTTGTCTGCTCCCCCTCCCACTCATCTCTTGTTGTCTAAAGAAGGATTTTATTTGACAGCTTCAAGGTGTCTAATTTAGGTGCCTTTTTGGGGAAATTTGCACAGAAAATTGGTTTTTGCCAAAGCATGAAACAAGACATAAAGACTCCAATAAAGTTCTTATTGGGTCTCATAAAATTCAGTGCATATTTAGTCCTCCTCAAACTCTTAGCAATGAATTTCATTAGCTTCAAATACTGTGTGCCACAGTTTGTTAAATATGAAATGATGTTTTTTCTAGTTCAGGGGAAAAGCATTTAGCCATTATCTCTTCTTGGGGGCAAAGGCAAGGACACGTATGATTAACTTCCTGCAGTTTACTCCATCCATGTCTGCTCACCCTTGGATCTCTCTGTTTGCTCATCCACCTGCCTGGAATTTTCCTCATTGATCCTCAGGACTGGTCAAACCTCTTGCAAATGGACTCATTGGAACTGGGCAGACTTTTGCTCTAGACTGCTCTTCCTGTTAGTACACGTGAAAGTGCCTTTAGGCAGCTCTTCATCCTTGAGCTAGGTTTTCCTGTGGGAACTCTTTTATCAATTCCTCTTGAATCCAGACACAGCCCTGCTTGGACTCATGTTTTCAGGAAATCAGCGTGCTTGTATTATTATTATTATTACTACTACTACTACTTTTCTATACTGTCCTTTACCCGAAGATTGCAGGGTGGCTTACAATACAAAAACACAAAGAATGCATACCATAATAACAAACAAACACTATATAGTATTATCAGCCTGTACTAGTTAAGGTTCCAGCATAGGCACAGCCTCATAGGATGTGACATGTAATTTCTCACAGAAGTGATATGGAAAATGTAGGTTTTGTTTCTCAGGTTGTCTGTTTTTGTATAGGCTACCACAAGCACACGCATTTACACACACAACGGTCCATTCTGCTTTGACATATCTGCCATGTTTAGTGCTGGTATTACAAATGGCAGTAGTGAGTGACATGTTACCAAAGTGAATTATGTCACTTTGCCAGGGAGAAATGCAGCCAAATTCTGTACAAATGGAATCTGCTCCAAAATATACAGTTCATGTTACGGGTGGAATTGAATCATGAGCAGGACATATCAGAATCCATTAACAGATCATTGATTTCTTTAAATTTCTTTTTTAAAAAAAATTCATGAGGTTTCTTTACCACTTGAGTGCAACAAAGCCTCAAAGCAG
This sequence comes from Podarcis vaucheri, assembly GCF_965113315.1. NCBI lineage: Eukaryota > Metazoa > Chordata > Lepidosauria > Squamata > Lacertidae > Podarcis > Podarcis vaucheri. The sequence goes on along the minus strand of NC_138759.1, from coordinate 98,185,796 downwards.
TTTACAAAAAGCTGATTTCTGTTAAGTTGTGAGGCTATGATAGGTCTTGCCACTTAGAGCTATTAGCGTGGCATGCAATGACATCATCAACTTCCCAAGGCACGGGAGACCTCTGGGCTTTAAAAGCATGGCCACCATGTATATAAACAAAGCTGAGGCTGTTCTGCCACATTTCTTTTGCTCATGACAGAAAAGGGTAATAACATTCAATTTTACTAAATGGGCAACAGAATTTCTTATTTATTCCTACATCTTCACCTGATGATTAGCATGGACAAAATATTTACATCAACATTCCCATTCATTGAATGTCTCATGTATAGATATGGATGGCTGTATGCATAATAGAAAACATTAATATTCAAGATCATCCTTGTAGATGTTGGGTGATAATCTGACTAAGTCATATTCAAAGCAGAGTCTGCTCTGAATATGACTCATATTTCATATCACCCATTGTGATGAGCTGAGCATGTGATATCAAGAAAATAAGTGCATCAAATGAAGGCAACCTCAGTGTATAAAGCAGGAATGAGCTGGTTTACCTGATTTTCATGAAGTTGAAAATAAAGATATTTGACTTGATTTAGCTCAGTGAAGAGCATTACAAGAGAAACAATGTCAACAATAAACTATACTGTCCCTCTCCCTTTGTCTCTGTTTGTCATGTTCATACTTACACCTCAGCATATGTGGCATTGATTGTCATGTCTACAAATATAGCTGCCTCATTTTTGGTGCATTTCTGTGCACCATAGGAACTGTAGAAAATGACCACAAGAAAGTCAGTCATGTTGTTGTAGCCCTTGTAAGAGAAATGGAGAAGTGGGGAGCTACTGCAGGGATTTGATCTGATTCTGCATAGTGTAAGCCTTATACCTACTTGAAAAGGATCAAAGGTATAATATCAGCATCCCGTTTTAACATGAGAACTCTGTAGTAAAATACAGTCCAGGTACTAACCTAATGTCAAGGGATGGGGCCATTTCAACACAGGAATGTGTATGGTGTGACTAAAGAACAGGTGGTTCCTTTCAGATTTTCCAAAAGAGAAAATTAGGAGGGAGTTTTGATGCAAGCATCTGGATGGGATGTCTCATTGTCTGCATATATTTCAGCTACTTTTCCAAGCACCACCTTAGGAAACTGAAATTAATTGATAACACTGAAATTGTGTGTATGTATGTGTCTGTGGTGCGTTGTGTTTGTGCAGTTAGGATTTGAAGGCTAATCTGTAATTACCCCCTGAGTTAGATTAATTTCAAGGAAGGAGAGAGTGTGCTGGGCTGCAGTAAATACTGATACAGTTTGCTGGTATTCTGTTCTTTTCAAAGGGTTGGTGAGTCGAGATCATTGGCTGCGCTGAGGAGCTGTCACATTCTCAGTGCTGGAGAGGTGCAGTGCAAGTGAATGGAAGCAGCATTTGAGCTCTCTGTGTGCAGAGGCTTCAGGAACCTGAAGAACGATGAATCAAATGAATACTCGAGTTTAAGGCTGAGATTCAGACTTGTACAAATCTGACAGCATCCCAGCCTCTAGAGCCATAAGCACTCGTAGGAGGGGAGAGAGAAAGAGAGAGAGAGAGCAACAGCAGAAGTCTGAGCGAGGACGGATTTCTAGCCATTTGCTCCATAACTCATTGTGGAATTGTGCGCTATCCTGGGTGCTGAAACATGAACCAAACTGCAACAGTGTCCCATCACGTCAAATGCCAGTCATCCAAGACGATCAAGGTATGGAAAATTCATTATTGTTGCAAATTGTGTGTGCATCTCTCTCTTTGTGCATATATATAGGAATATGTGGTGTTCATTATTTTGCATATTTAAGAAACTCTGACATATTTGCTTGACTAATTTTGATTGCTTGTGGATTATAAGAAGAGTATTGAATCTTTTGATTCTGGATTTTTTGAATAATGCTTGCATTGTTATTTCTAGTTTTCACTTAGGATAGCTAAGTTGGTGAGCTTCCTAAGTTTAAATATTAGCAATGGGTTATAATGATTAGCAAGTTTGGTAGGCTTGACAGTACTTTCTACAATGAGGGGCAAAACAGCCAAGGAAAACACCACACACACAGTTAGCAACCTGTTTGATTTTTTCCCATTAGTTTCTTGTGTTCTCTGAGTACTGTATGGAATGCTCCAGGCACTGGGATTTTGAATTCTTGTCAATCATTTTAATGGTAAGGTCAGATCAGTTGTATGAATAGATATGTGAGCCAAGTTGAAATGAAATAGAGTATAGTTGGCTTGCTGTTGGCTTGTTAATTGAAAATGTTTTTGGTGGCTGGGATAGCCTAGAGATATTGTGGAAAGCTGAACTTTTATTGATGGCCCTGTCATTCTGTGAACGGTCTTGACTGACGTGGATTGATCTAATAACAACATGAAATAAGCTCTCTCATCATTTTGTGTTCTCCTTACTCTGCATTTGAGCCACATGCATACATATTCGATGTGTGGCAAATGATAGACATTGCTAATATTACAGTGAAAAGGGCCGACAGAAGGACTGCAGTGGTTTCTGTATAAACCTATCTACCCTTTACAGTAAGGTAAATGTATAGCAGTGGAAATAACTTTTCAGGCAAGGCACAGACTTTTTGGTGGTGTAAGGATTTCTTAATCTATTTCCTTTACATTACAATTACATGTGTGTATGGGAGCCCTGCATAATGCTATTTTCTGGGCTGTATTATGGAGTCATTCTATCACAAGCAGGTATTTTATATATTTAGCAATATATATGAAAGACCATATAGAGCACAACATGGAATGCCAAGTTTGAAATTCTGCCAGAAGGGGCATAAAAATGCTATAGCTGCAATCAGGCTCAGTCTTACTTGGAACTACATTCTACTGAATGCAGTGGGACATGGAGTGTAACCCTATGCAATTTGCATTCAGTGATACTTACTCCCAAATAAGTATCTGAAGGACGGTAGCCATACTTGCAGGTAAATGTGCACACAGCTGGGCACCCTGTGATATGGCAAAATCCAGCGGCTTCCTGCATTCTTATGAACAGTGAGGATCTTGGCTCTTTAAAGAAATGAATGATGTAAAGTACGGTTACAATGAAACTTGTTTCTAAAACAAATTTAGCTTTGTTAGTTGTTTTGGACACAATATAGGAAACATGACATAATAAAATCCTATACAGTACAAATCCCAGGTGAATTCACTGGGGCTCACTCCTAGGTAAGTGTGCATAGGATTTCAGCTTTAATCTTTTTGTGTGCGTAAATGGGCTACATTTCCAAAGAGTAATTCGTAAGGTATGTGTTTCTCACAAGATTGTAATGATCAGCCACACAAGTTGTAATGGTATCTATAGAAACTAAATGACCACTTGTTTCATGTTTGTGTATGAAGGTAAGCAAAATCCTATGAATTGCATTTAAACCGATCATACTGCAGTTAAGATAAAGTCACCCTCCACTCATCTTAAGGATCTGCAGTCCTAACCCTGTGAGTACTAAACGAAGGCTGTGCAATGCAGTATGGGACCTGTATCATATCTGCTACAGCTGAAACTATTTTTTTCACTGTTGGCAGCAGTTATTAAATGCACTTGACCACATGCCAGGAAGAAAGCACAAAAATGTTAGTGTCACATTAAAAACCCAGATTGGTCAATATGTGTGTGTGTGTGTGTGTGTGTGAGCGAACGAGCGAGGGGGGGGGGAGAGAAGAAATAACATCAGCGAATTGTGTTTAGCCATGGACCCTTTGTGCTACAGCTGTCATAAGAATAACAACGCCCAAGATAAACCTTTTGATATTTTGCACTCTCTTTATGATGTCAGGTGTATTATGTGCTTTGAAAACATTTCAAGATACTGCAGTGCTAAGGAAATGGTAGCAGAAGCTGACATAAATATGAAGTTGGGATACAATATGCTTCAGTAGTTGAAAAAAACACCAGCTCTTTAGCATGTTTTCTTAGACGTAGTGTTTCTAAAAGAAATTGGGGGTAGGGAGGAAGTGCTAATCCCTTTTTTTCAGCAATCAGCTGGAATGTACTGCGAGACAGTGACAAAAACATTAAAATTGTACATGGAGTAGCTTAATAGTCTAGGCTGCAATCCTAAACACGTCTGTTTGGAAATAAACCTATTGAATTCAAGGGGGCTTACTCCCAGGCAAGCAGGGTTAGGAATGCAGCCTTTGTAGGTGTACAAGCTGGGGTGTCTGGCATGCTACTGGGCACTGTGAAAAGGTTTTGTTGTAGTACCCTTTAATGGAATCAGACTGGGGTACAGCGGGAATTAGGATTGTATCCAAAATGAAACGGAGAGAAGATAGGCATTGGCCATGATGAACATGAATTCTGGGTAGTTTGCTGTCTGTCGGGGCCTGAATTGCTGATGGAACAACTGGATCCACAACAGCATTGGAGCTGAGAGTTAGAAGATGCATGGTGCCTTCTTCCTTTTCCTGTCAGGGTTCTGCCTGCAGTGATTCTGCCCTGGCTCCACCACCTAGTGTTTCTGGAAAAGCTGTACCAAACATGTATGATCATTATTCCTTGTGTATCATGATATGCAGTCATGTGAGATGGATGTCCTGTGCCATTGTGATCCTGAGACTGTCATCATCACAATTTTGTGCATGGTGCCCTGTGTTCTCACCTTTTTCAAGCTCCCAGGTGCAGCCTCCATTCCACACATTCCATCCAACACAGATGGGGAGGATAAAGGGGGCAAAAAGTGGTAGAAAACATGGAAACAGACCATTCAGTGCAAAATCTGGTTGGGGGCTTCTGGCAAACAGTGCATGAGCAAAGGCTGATCAACTTAGGAGGATGGCATGAATTCAAATCTTAAGTTGCCACACTTTCCACAGACAAACCATAGTCAATGTTTCTGAAACACAGTGGTCTTGGAGATCTTTGCATGTTCATTAGCTTCAGTCAACTGTATAGCATCTTCCATTTCATGGAAATAAGAAAAGCAAGAGCAATCTTCCTCCCACAAAAAGGTCATTATTAGAATCTTTGAACTGCAAGTGAAATTTCCGGTTTGATCCATGTTTTATAAGAATAATCATTTCCCCCTGTGTAGCACTATAAAGCAAGTACTAGAACAAGGTGAAGTTTTGCTTTTACTTACGCAGTGCCAAGGCTGGCAGGCAGTTGCATATATTGTTTGAAAGTGCAACATGACACCTAATAAAACTATGGATACATTTTGTTGGGAGGCACCTTGAGACCGGATTATTATATTAACTATATTTTTGTGCAGACAAAACAGACCCTGTATCAGACTGGCAGTGGATTGATTTGCCAATTTTCATGCCTGTGTATTGCAAAAATATGAAACTGTGATCAGTTCTCAAATGGCGGGGCTAGATTTTGGTCCATATTTTGAAAGTAAAAACCTCCACTTTATGCTATTCAACAGCTTTGTAATATATGATTGCTGTTAGTCTGAATAGAAGCCCTTAAAAATGGTGCTGGATGCAGCTGATCTGAGAGTGGTTTGAGCTGTAATTGAACACTACAAGGGCTGAGTGGTTACTAGACGAAAGGGAATATATGCAACCTTGATCAAATATTGCAAGACATTTTGAATGTAATTTGGGGTTATTTTATTTGCATCTCTCACTTAATTTGCACATTTCCCAGTTGTATTTATAATCTGCCATGGTGGTGACTGCTGCTTTGAAGAAACTGACCCATAGCTCTTTTTCAAACTAAAGTACACTTGTTGGAACCTGACTTACAAAGGGCCCATGAGTCAACTCAGCACTTTATATATATAATTTTTGAAGCTTAAACTTAGAAGATGATTCCAAGAAAAATATTTTGCCTCAGTGCCTTTGCTAGACAGGGTAAGCCATGGTGAACCAGCTAGAGCCATTTGCCTGGCTCACTACAAGGCAGAACTATGGGCATTTTTTTTACTTTTTCTAAACATCAATAAATAAAATTCATTTTATTTACATGAAGAATAATGTGTGGCTCTGGGTTTCTTTATTTCTTTTTTAAACAGTCATTTTATGGTAGCATTCTCTTGCCTGGTGCCCTATAGATGTTTTGGATTATAACCTCAGCCAGCATTTCCAATAGTCACGGGTGATAGAAATTGTAGTCCAAAACATTCGGATTCTCTACTCTGTCAGTGAAGTCTCCTTCCAAGGAAAACAGGAGAGAGGATGCAAAAGCATTTCAGCTGACTTTAGATAAAGTTCCCACTCTCCTAATGAAACCCTCTCTTAACTGAGATTCATTTTACTGCATTTTCTGAAACTCTTTCAAATCTTAGAGAGCTAAGCAGCTCTCTGAATTAATGATTTTTCACTTAGATCTGTAATACAGAAAACTTTTTAGAGTCTAGCTGGGAATGCTAAACACCCACCTTATTTCTCTTTCATTACAACCTTGACTTCAGAAGCCACCCCTTGGGCAAATGACTTGTTTTTATTCTTTACACTGTTGGCTCATCTTGTAACACTGAAAGTAAATTAGATCCTGTCGCAGAATTTCACCACTGTTGGGTGTACCGTTATGCTTTACTAATGGCAAAATGGAAAGATTGTGTCACAGAGGGAGAGAACTGCTAAAGCTTTGCTCATCTTGTTAAAAAAAAATTCAATAGCTTGGGCTTGATAAATTCAACAACTTTGAATCTCTTGATAACATAAGTGTGAATATATAACATCTTACAAAGTGTGAACACTGCATAGTAGAAATATTTTCCACCTTGTTTGTGTTAAATTTACCTGGGAAAAAAACACAATGAAGATTTGTGCATTTCATACTTTTGACATTTTCCTGGTGGTGCTTTCTGCCTTACACCTCTTGGTGAATGGATATGACTTGCTGTTACATGCAGGAAAGTGGTCAAAGGGTACCCTGGAATAGGGAGTGCTTAGAGCAATTTACTAAGCTACTTTTCTTGTTTTGGTGTTGGAATCTTTAATTTTGCAGCGCTGGGAGACTTTCCTGTTGTTACTGAACACCATGCATTGTTGTTTCGTCTTTGGTTGGGTAGCTCTTGAGCTCACCCCAAAATGTTCCTTCTTTCAGGAACTGGATGTGTGATTAGTGCTTCATATAAGTCCAGGCATATGAGGAACACTAATCAAGCTGGAATAATGCTAGACTAAGGGGCATGGCATAGAACTGTAGCAGCACATCACAAAATATCCATTGGGAAAGGCGCATGAATTACTTTGAAATACTCACCTGCAGCTGCAAAAAGCCGGTAATGCAGAATCTGCTGTCTGGAGGAGCATTAGAAAGACTACTCTTCCCCCCCAATATATGCCACAAGTTTATGGCTCATGTATGCGTACAAGTTCAGAAAATCTGTACCAAAGTTATTAGCATATTTCTGATAGTAAGAAAGCAAGCAACTGATTGGATTGTAAACCAATTTTATTTTTAAGCAAAACCAGAGTCTGAAGTTCTGGTAGGGCAGCAATTTGGAAGCTTCTTCTCATACCAACACAGCTCAGCAGATGTTATGATAGGATGCACTTTAGATCTGGTCTCTGTCTTTGTGTCAGACTGCAGCACTTCTGCACAGATCTTGCACCTTCATTGTTGTTGTTTAGTTGTTTAGTTGTGTCCGACTCTTCGTGACCCCATGGACCAGAGTACGCCAGGCACTCCTGTCTTCCACTGCCTCCCGCAGTTTGGTCAAACTCATGTTGGTAGCTTCGAGAACACACCACAAAGAAAGTGGGTACATTGTGATTAATAGCAAATGCTAAATATTATTCTTGTGCAATAAATCCACTCCTACCCCAAATAAGTCAGACACTTACGGTAGTGGCCCATTTGGTGGGGTGGAATTGCCGAACTGCCCACACGATACTGCAGCTTTCTTAGGGTGCATTCAGATGTGGATATTATTGCATCATTCAGACCAATGTGGAAATGTGAAGCCCTTAAACCAAGACTGGAAAAAAGAGAAACAAAAACTGACAGATTTACCCATCCCTAGTGTATATATGCATATCTGAAGTGGATGCAGTCTCTCTCCCCCTCTCCCTCTCAGCTCCACAATTCTATTTTATATGCAAAGATTTGCACGAGCAAATCAGTTAAATGTATACAGCATTTTGGAAATACATGACCATTTCCCCCCACTCCAGCTGTTTAATAAACTGGAGCAGACCATTGCCAAAATGTACCGTGCTATAATGTAAGTCAATATCTGAGAAATAGCCTGATTGCTTGGTCCATTAAGAATTATTCTATACAGTGTGTAACAAATGTCACACATCACTAATATGAGCTAATGACATCAAATGGGAAGACTGTCTGAGCGCTTAGCACTCTAATGGCCTTGTATAGGCTTTACCGCTCTATTTTGTCCCAGCAGCGATGCAATTCCCTGTCGGCATTTTCAGCATTGGATAATTAGACTTTTCTTCTACTCAGTGATGCTATCCATAAACCTGACTCTTGCACACTGTAATGTCATTTGTCAGGCAGAATTTTCTGAGAGGTGAGACAATATTGTGAGAGACATGCCGCAATGTGCCTACACGCTTGGGAACACGGAATTTAAGGCTGCTATCCTAGGTGCACTTTCTAAGGGATGAGCACCACTGAACACAGTGCAACTTGCATCCGAGTAAATGCACCTAGGATCATGCTACACAGTCAGAAGAAACAAGCATATAAACACATACATTATTGGATTGACTTGAGCATTCAGTATCGGCAGCCTGCCATTCTCTAACTAAAACGGCTGACTGTGACAATCACCTGCGGTTCTTCCATTTCCCCCACTTGCTCTGTCATTTTGTCTTGCTTATCTCTTGTTGGCATTAACCAGGTCTGGTCAAAACATGCCCATTTATTGCCATGAGCCAGTGGCATTTTATTATTATTTTTATTTTGTTGCTGCCCTTCATCCCATACAATCATAGGGCACTGAACAAAACAACCGAAAACAACATAACAATAAAATTAAGATGTCTATTAATATGCATATTAAACTAGAGGCAGAGATCCTCTGACCAGGTGGGGGAAAATGTGGCTCTCTGGCCTCTCTATCACACCCTAGACCTGTTTCCAAGCCATAGCCTTTGCCATCCCTGCTTTGCACTCCTCTTAAGTGTTTTTGTCTGGCTGGAATGTGTCTTTGATAGCACCCCTTGCTTGCTTGCATAGAGAACAGAGAGGGGTGTGAGAAGGTGTTGAAAAACTAGCCTAGGACACAAAGGTAGAAGTTCTATCCACATTTGCCTCCGGCTCCATTCACCATTGGCATGTGGCTGCCCGGAAAGGAGTGTGGCCCTTAGGTTGAGAAAACTTCCCCATCCCTGCATGAGAATCTTTATATCTTGAGCTCCACATTGGGCAAAAAGGTTGCTACATTGCAGGGTTGGGCTGGATGGCCCTTGTGGTCCCTTCCAACTCTACTATTCTATGATTCTATAACCCTGATTCTAGGATTCTACGACTGCGTTTTAAGCTGATGTCTAAAAATCATCCACGAGGAGGAAACAAATATGGGGGTGCGTGCATGAAAAATGTGGCCACAAAACTGAGCTAGAGTTGAGGAAATGAGTGAATGTCACTCCTTTCACCTTTCTTTTCCTTCACCTTTCCTTCGCCTTTCTCTTTATCCCTTGGCTTCCTTTCCCATCTGCAGCTTCATCTAGCAGCATGAGGGTGGAGAAGGCTGTTGTAGCTACAGGAGTGCCAGATTGGTCATGGCAACTCCCATCTGTGTAACCATGTGATTCCAACCTTACTGCAACCCTGACCCAGCCCAGCCCCATTCAAGTTAGCAGCAGCAGCAGCGGCGGCCATGGTGGGTGGTGGGGGTTGGGAGGCTCAATGTCTCTGCCCCACCACACACACTGCTTGCTGCATCTTTATATCAAGGCTTTCACTACCCTTTGGTCTTTCATTTTCCCTACAGCATCTGCTCTTCCCACATGGACAAGGTGATTCAGGATAAAGGAGGCAGAATTCTAGGCATGTGGGGCACCATCTTAATTTTGTTTTTTTGCTCTAGAGAGCACTGCAGGTTACAAAGCGCTGTAGAAAAGTAATTTTATGGCACTGGGCTTTCCCCGAAGGCTTGCAATCTAAAAATTAAATGGACTCAAAAAAAGAGTTTGGAAAAGAAGGTTGTGATTAGATTCTGGGATGTATTTACATTGTTGTCCATGTCTGACTCTGACATCATTAAAAAAATTCAAAAGAGAAAATGGTAAAACCGTTCTCTATGCAGACACATCCATGCATGAAATCCTTCTATCTTCAAAATGATACAAGTATCTCTTGTATTTTAGAGTTGGACTCGATATAAATAAATAGAGATTATATTGAGTGCTGTGGTCCTTGACTGCATTCAGATGGCAGAGAAACATCACTGGGAACGCAAAAATAGAAATGGTATGTAAAAGTATATGAGACAGGGGACACCTAGAGAAGGGAAAGATGGCCTGTAAATAACTTGAAAGCTTGGCTCACTCCCATCACCTCTCTTTCCAGTGCTATGCTATACCTAATCTACCAGAGATCAATACTGCAATATATTGAACTTCCTACCCTTATCCTATGAATACACTGTAATCTATTTAGCATTTTAAGAGCATGTAAATGGTCCCACTGGCAGTGTAATGTGCTTAAGTGGATCCAAACTGATATAGGATCAAATCCTTATAGATCAACACTAGTTGGACTTTGACAAGGCATTTTTTTGTTTTGTTTTAATCTTCCAGTTGCTATCATGTCATTTGTCAATGTAAAGCTTGAGTATTTTAAACTTTCCTGGCTATTTTTGCAAACATATTTCCAATTTACTTTTTTAAAAAAATGACTAAAGCACTGTGAGCCCCCCTCACCCCTGTCAAATAACTGGAAATTTTTGCGCACTTAAGGATCTTTACTCTGGCCGTGTGCAATTGCTTGTCCTAGGCATGAACTACATGCACTGTGAGCATTGCCCTGGTCATTAATAGCTTTTAGATTAATAGCATTGGTTGAAAAAAAGGCTATTTTGAAGCAGGTAGGCACCAAATGTTTACAAAAGGTGTAACAAACCTTATTTAAAGCAAGGTCAGTAGTTTCTTAGGATGTAATCATAGCTAAATTTGCTTTTCACAAATCCTTGTTACCACTGCGAAAAATTGATACTATGTTCCTGTGTGATTTGTAGAAGCCTAATGTATGAGACTATATATAATTGCCTTTTCTAATGGAACTTATGAAATGACTCTCCAAACACCAGCCGTTCTTCTATTTCAGTCGTCATGGGTTTGGTTCCTCCCAGCCCCACAAAGCTGTTCCGCACATCATGCCTTTAGTGAGCACAAATTACCGATCAGTGTTGCTTATATGTGCCTACATTTTAAATGTATGAGTACATTGCATACCCATGGGCTAAGGAGCTGATGCCAGCCATGTCTACTTGGTGCCTGTGGTCTACAAAGGTGAAAGATGAGCACAATGCCTTAAACACAAGAGGTTTAGCATGCATTATGCAGGTCTGCAACATCTGGTCATATAAAGTTTATGCTGTACTAATACACTCCAATTTCAATTTTTAGACAGAAAATAGGATTTTTGGCATGGTAGAATTTCTACCTCAAACCCACTTGCTTTTGTTCCCTTTCTGGATTAGTCAAATGTGTGATCCCGCTTTGTTAGGGAGCATACAGTACCTCTATTTAGGCATGCATAGGGAGGGGGGCAGGAGTGTATTCACTGGCCATGCCCCCAGTATCCCTAGGTACCCCCAATCCCTACTGCTCCTCCAGCCTTTGAGTGAAGATCTGAAGGAAGATTCTAACATGCTTAGACACTGCAGAAGTTTTCACTCGCTGAGCAAGATCTGTTCATTGCACATGTCGGGAGAGGAGAGGTGGAGCCAGCATGCCAAGGGATGTGGAGAGTTAGGTTAGGGCCATCACATGCACCACAACCAATTGTCAGGCTTGCTATATAGTCTGAGCCCTCATGTAGTCTTTTGAACCCCTGACTAGGACTAATGAACGGGATAATGTTAAAAACACCCCAAAGCCAGTCAGGTTTGGCTATAGGATAACTTCACTATGGGATAGTGATGGCAACATGAATAAATAATCCAATGGTACCACCAGGAGTACTATTTCCCACTATTCAGAAGAGTCAGGAGTTTTTCAGCGCTGTTTTAAATGTTTGCAGAAAACAGAGCAGTTTGAGCATGATTCTATTTAAAATTATAATATGTTAAGTACCCCTTGCAGGGTTCTGTTCTGCCAAGGATGCAGAGCAGTTGCCAGCTGTACAAAAGAGTTATGAAAAAGGTTTAATATTCTTGTTATAGTTCCTCTGAAGGAAGGAACAACAGCAATTACATTAAAATATTATTATTATTTGCTTTCTTCTGTAGGCTAATTCTAATCTTACATTTTTTCCTCTGTAGAGAAATATCATTTGAGAAAACATGTATGAAAACATGTCACAGTGAAAGCTCCACATAGATAGTGCACGACAACAACGGTTTATGTTCATTCCCCTATAGCAAAGAGGGCCCCTAACCTTTATTTCTTTTTAGTCCAAGAGCTGCATCGAGAGCTGGCTAACTCTCTGAAGGCTGCAAGTCAGTGATGGGTAGGGCCAAGTGGGTGCAGACAGCACACCCATAACCATGCACATCCACACACATGCTAGACACACAGTGCACTCACCACATGTATACATCCCACAAAGATAATGCGCATTCACTGCCATGCCCTACATACAGCCACCCCCTTTCTACACATACAGTGCATCCACCCATTCTCATCAACCCTGCTCCTCAGTGCTTGGGCATTTTGGTGACTTTGGTGGTTGACAGCTGGTTAAAGCACTCTGGAGAGAGCCACCGGGAAGGGGGGGGCATCCAGCAGTTGTGAAACACTAGTGTAAGTTAGAGTACCCCAACCAACTCTCACAATGGTAGTGGTTTGCCCAGAGCCACAGTTGGAATCAGTAAAATGGATGAAAACTGGTAAAATCAGTAAATGTTTGTCAGGGGGACTGGCAAGCCATTAAAAATGGGTTGGTAGGCCGGTCTAGGGTGTGGCATCAACATCTCTGCTCTATAGGAATTCCTATGTGGAGCAAAAATGCTTTTGCTGGAACCAGTGCTGGTTTTCAAAGGTGTATATGTTGTGAGGTATATGTTTGAACATGTGTCTACCATGTGTATAGAGCCAGTGCATGCTCTTTTGCATGGAGTCAGGATTTGCACCTATTGTTATATATATATGTGGATTTAGATACATCTCCATTGTTTTGATTCGCAGTTGCCACAGACCTCCATTTTGAGTTAAGTGCCAAGCCAGCTGTGACATGGAGTGTATGAAAGCAAATAACCTGCACTTAAAAAATGCAATAGCTGCTGTTCTGGGGACAGAGTGGGGTCAAGATCATGGTGGATTGGGGAAGAGAGTTCAAGCCTTTGTGCCCTGCCATGGCTACAACAGCCCACACGTCCTGGGCCTTCAAAGCTGGTATTAGCCCTGTGGGGGTGGGAATTCCTATTGGTTCTAATGGAAGCTCCCTCACAGTACTTCAGAGCTTTGGGGCAAGGCAGTCTACAGCATGGGTAAGGAAAGGTTAACTCTCATCTCTACTCCTTATGGTCCCAGTCCTACTCAAGACATCCTCCCACCAAAGGGAGTTTTAAAAATATATTAAACAATGTATATTACTTGTATTCATACAATGAACATTGTGTTTAGTTTGAGTCTTAGTCCATACAATCTGTGCTGCAGAAATGAACTGCAGTGTGATGAAAAGAAAAAAGGGTCAAAATATTAAACAATCTATGGCCTTTTAAACTGTGTGTGTGGGTATTGTTTTTGTTTGTTCCTATGTTATGCATTTTTGTGCTTTTGTAATATAAACTGTCCTGTAAGCCTCAGATGAGGGGCTGTATAGAAATTTAATGAATAATAGTAATAGTAGCAATAGTACTAATAATAGTAACAACAGCAATAAATGAATAGATGCTGATAAGCCCATTTTTAGGGGGAGGGGTAGAGGTGAGATTGGTGGATTTTGCTCCTCTGCAGTATACCACCCTTCTGAGTGGAGCCCAGACCAGCCATCTGCAGATGATCAGAAATGCAGCTATGATCAGAAATGGATCATAGCTGGGACAGTGCAAACTGTGCAAATCAATGTGCGATATTGTTGCTGGGCTTTCTTGCACTACATCATGCCTGCTTCTCTAGGGGATTTCTACATTGGCAGTTGAGGGGGGGGGGAGCAGTAAAAGATGTGCTTCATTTCACTTCTGGTTTCTTGTCCAGAAACTGCAAGGGGATTTTAAAAGGAAAGGTCTACTATTACATCCCACACAGATGCTTGGAACTCGGTGTAATTGACTTTAGACTGGATTAATACAGACTCTTTTCATGGTTGCAGGTACTCTTAGAATTCAGAGGATTCAAAATAACTATGGGGCTAACAGTAATATACCTTGCAAAGGCTAAAACTTGTTTTCAGTTCTCAATATTTCCACGTCCACTTATGAATCAGTTTTTGAACTGCTGACATAGGTACGTGCCTCACATATGGGCAACAAAAGATGCAAAACACAATGAATTTCAACATGTCTACCAGCTTTTATTTTGTACCTGCCTTCTGCTTGAAAATGAAGTGTAGATGGTCTTAGTTTCCAAGGATGAAAATGGGCACATGGCTGGGTCACAGACAAGCGGGCTATAGGGTTCCTTGCTTTCCTGTCTCATAAAACTATGAGATGGATCAAACACCTGCCAGAAATTCTGCAGGAAAATTCTGCAACCACTGTTGTTTATCTCTTCCCATCAGTTCAACTCTCTTAGCAATTTAGTGCGAGCTAATAATGGAGACAGGTTACAGGTCCAGCTGCCATTTCTGTCCTGTGAGGAATGTAGATTGTAGTTGTACCCCCGCTTTCCTCCCATTATTGTCACTAAAGCATCTTGAGAGTCAGATTTATGCTGCAATCCTAAACATGCTTATTTACAGAGGGAAGGCCATAGCTCAGTGGGAAAGCATGTGTTTTGCATGCAAAATGTCCCAGATTCAATCCATGGCAATACAAGGTAGGGCTGGGAAAGACTTCATGGAGAACTACTGCCAGTCAGTTCTAGTTGGATCAGTGGTCTGACTGAGTATAATGCAGCCTCCTGTGTTTCTTGGAAAGACCCCTGCCTGCAGAAGTCAGTGCTTGTTTCCAAGTAAAATATACTTACGGCAGCTCTTTTAGGCACTGATCTAGATTCTCCTTTCGCACACTGCATGTTGAATTAAACAAGCAGTATGTGCAAGTTTGTAAGAAACTGGGAGTCAGAAGCAGGGGAAGAAGAAACTCCTAATTTAGTAGAGCATGGAAATGTGCCAGTTCTTTCCCACAGGGAATGGTGGGGAATATAAAGGAGCCTTAAAACAAAGTTCTGTTCCATATGAGAGAGGAATGGTGTTTTATTTGTCATCTTCACCCTTCAGCTGTTAAGACCCCACCACCTGTACTGTACATTTAAAGCAGTATCATGGTTCCCCCCCCCATGGTTCCCCCCATAAAAAAAATAATCAAAAAAATCCCAAGGGAATAAAAAAAATGATGGGAAGTGTAGTTTGTTAAAGGTACTGAAAGTCATTAGGATATCTCTATTCTCTTCATGAAGGGAAGTGGGTGGCACTGTGGGTTAAACCACAGAGACTAGGGCTTGCCGATCAGAAGGTCAGCGGTTCGAATCCCCATGATGGGCTGAGCTCCTGTTGCTCAGTCCCAGCTCCTGCCAACATAGCAGTTCGAAATCACGAAGTGCAAGTAGATAAATAGGTACCGCTTCAGCGGGAAGGTAAACAACGTTTCTGTGCACTGCTCTGGTACGCCAGAAGTTGCTTATTCATGCTGGCCACATGACCCGGAAGCTGTACGCTGACTCCCTCGCCCAATAAAGTGAGATGAGCACCGCAACCACATCTGCCACGACTGGACCTAATGGTCAGGGGTCCCTTTACCTTTATTCTCTTCTTGGAGCTACAATTCTTAACTCTGGGGAATTGTAGCTTCCTGAGGGGAATAGAGGACTCCCAACAATTTGCAGCACCCTCAACAAGCTACAGTTCCCACCATCCTTTGGGGGAAAGCCATAAAGTGGAATGCTGCCTCTTTAAGTGTATAGTGAATATGGGGTTTCAGTTCCCTTTGTCAGTGGACAGCAGCTGCATTTAAGCCAGGGGTTGGAAACCTCTGGGGGCATTTTTTCTCACTGGCATTGTTCTTCAAGAGCTCTTGCTTAGCCTTGAGCTGTGATAATGTGCTTGCTGATTGCATTGATGTAGAATGGAAAGACCTATGTGGGCATCTCTTGACTTGTGCATGACTGGTCTGCTGAAGACAAGTAGAGGCAAGAGTAGCATACTTGGCTCTACCTATGTACATTTCCCTATGGCTCCACCCACCACAGTCATGCAACCCTTAGAAGTTTCCCCATGAGGGAATTTAGCTCTTGGGTTGAAAAAGCTTCACCACTTCTGACTTAAATGAACTAATTAAATGGCTTAAAAATGGCAGGTTGTCTTGTGTGTTCATGCTGGAGTTTGATGCTCAAGGACAGGTAGTCTTACACTAGATCTAAACAGTTATAAAAAATGCTCTGGAAAAAAACCCGTTGTAAAGCTCGCAATGGAAAATATCAGGGAGTTGCTATTTCAGCTCTACAGCACCATTGGGTGACACAGTGTTATAATGCATTTATAGCGGTGTAATTTGACTAATGTAGTTGAGTCCTTAAACAGTTGGAGCATTTACTTTCGCAGCAAGAAACTATAAGATATTTTGAGTTTGTAGATAGTTTGCTAAGAGGGCACAAATTGAATTTTGAGAATTTCAGTTTATTGCATTTCTTTGCAAGATGCCTAGAACTGATGTTAAGGCAATGAAATATTTTCTTTGCAAATATAGTAAAGCAACACTACAGTGTTTTTGTGGACAGTAATATCAACAGTAATTAATATTGTGTGGAGACTGGTATATTGATCTGGATTCTTTTTGATTGCAATTTTCTTCTTCAAAGCAATATAATCTGCCTTGACTGTGAACTTTTCTATACTGCTGCTCAAGTATCAAATCTGTCCGTTTGCATTGCCTTTGTATCTGACTGTTTACACCTCTAAGTGCTATGGAGCTTCTTAGTGGGTTTTTTTTTGTTATTTCCTAACTCTTAAAGAGATCACTTCAGTAGCAATTAAAAATGTGGCTTTGATCTGTCAGATAAATGCAAAACTGTCACAGGATACAGAGATATTTCACAAACAGTGAATTTGTGAAAGGGATGGAGAAAACATTCTTCCAAACACTTGATTCCAGTAGAGGAAGCTATACACTTTAGCTGTGCATAGATTAACCCATATAACTCAAGCTATAAGGTAGCTGGTACTAGTAGTCATAGATATGTTAAAATACTTATTTACATAGGTACTTAGAGGTGTTTTTTATGCAGATGAATGTGGGTAAGGGATGGATTGTGGGTAAAAATGTACAAAAGTGGCACACTCTGAAAATAGACAGATTTGTTCCTAGAATGCAAAATTATATATTTTTTAGACTTATGACAGTTATTTATATATTAGATGTAAATAGGTCATCATCTGCCTTACTAAGCTGCTATTTTTTATGTCATTTTGGACAGCTTATGATCAAATGTATGTCTGGGCAAATGCTTCTGAACTCATATGTACCTGCTGTAACAAAACAAATTGCATTTGTTCAAACATAACAAAATACATTTTGAAAATATGGTTGCTTCATTGGATGGGAGCTATGGGTACTTCACAAATCCAATAATGCTCTTCTCCAAAGCACACAGTCAGAATCCATGACTTTGAGTTCAATTTGTTTGTTGTTGTTTGCACAGTTCTCTTGGTTACTGCCAAAAATCTTATGTACCCTACCTTTAGGTGATCTGCAGGCTGTGACCAATACTTTTGGAAGGATGTAGTTGTTCTGGCTTGTGGCACTCAGTGATGCTGTAATGCTTAGGGACACTAAGATGTTCTTCCTGACACTTGAGCAAGGATACTATGGAAGAAGGACCAGCGAGCCACACGTGAAGCTGTCTCTGTGCCCTGGAACACCAATTATTCAGTCTTCCAGCACACAGAGAAAACCTACATGTATAGACATTAGGATGCTACCTTATGCCATCTAATTCAATATTTTCTCAACTGCCTAGCAGAGGCTCTCCGGGGATTTACCAGGATTTCCTGCTCTACAAGGGGATATTGGGCATTCAGCCTGGGACATTGTTGTAGACACCACATGTGCTCAGCCACTAAGCTATGGCTCCCCACATAAACTTTGCTTTCCAGGTGTGTGGACAGGAGGTGCAGGGGCAGCGATATACCCCTGCAGTTCTATTCCATGCATGAGTCCCTTTATTGTGATGCACACGTGAAGGGGACTCCATTTTCCAAGTTCTAAATCCCAGCCATCAATGTTGATTAAGTATCTGTTCTATAGGTAATATATGAGGGTTCCCCCCAATGCCTACCATTGTTGAGTATACCTATTGTCTATTTAAGTCACTTGTGCTTCATAGTACTGCACAGGGACAAAGTTATATTATTTTGGCGAACTCTTTGGCTACAAATGAAGAGCAGATTCCTACTGGGGAACAGGAGAGGGAGATTTGGCCCTGTCCCCAACTCTATTTTTGTACAGCTCTTTAATATAATCAATTGCTGAGGTGGGAGGAAGCCTGTCTTCCTGATTAAACCATTTGTATCATGTCTCCTCTGCACAGCAGCTTTTGTGGGAAAGCATAAAAGATTGTTCAGCTGTAAGAAACAAAACAAAACAAAAACCTGGTATTGGCTAGTATAGTAACTCCCAAAAACTCATTTCATGTTGCTGCAGTGATGGCCTTCAAACATAAAAAATCATTTTGTAAAGATAAAAAATGGCCTTTGAATAATTACTTTTGCTATGATATGTGGTAGCAGTTCCCACACTGTTTCTTTTTGTATTTTGAACTGAAGGACACTTGTAAAACCTCAGTGTGTTTTTAAGGTGCTTGAGACTTCTCTGGATGGATAATTCTCAGAAGGAATACTGGATTCTTCTGTTCTGCTGATTTGTGAGACATTAGCCCTGCCTTAGGCTGTATACATCAAGACTAGCCAATGTGGTGCCATCCAGATGTGTTTGGACAGCAACTCTCATCAGCATGTCCAAGGGTAAGGGGTGGTGAGAGTCCAACAACAACTACATGGCATCCTGTTGGGTACTTCTTGGCTACAATTTACAGCCATGATATTGTTGCACCCCATCCAACTCTGAGTGGTGTGAGGTTCCAGGGGTTCTAGGCCTTGGGCTAATGCGGATTGTAGTTCAGCAACATCTGGCGGGCCAAGGGTTCACTGCTCCTAACTAAGAGACAAAAGCCCAGAAAACGTGAGTCATTCCCCTAGAGCTGAAACAAAAACATCTTTGGCCCTCAGGGTGTGTACAAATCATACATTCATAACACATCACTTCCCCAAAAGATTTATGGGAATTACTGTTTCTGCCCACAGAACCACAATTACCAGCACTCTTAACAAACTATTCCCAGGATTTTTTGAGAAAATGAATGTATGGCTTATTCCGTCCCAGTTGCGCTTCCAATGGAAGTGCATTTCATAATCAGGTTTCTATCATAGAGAAGGCTAGCAGAATGTCGGGGGATTCTGGAAGCACCTTACACAAAACCTGCCTGATCTTCCCAGAAGCTTGTTGAACTTTGCTAGATGTCAGATAGGCAAATGAACTTGTCAACAAGCAAGAGGTATGGCTGAAACAGTAAAATAATCAGAGTCAGAAAGAACCATTTGAGGGATTTGATGTTGATACTGAGCAATAAATCAATAATAACTGTACTTTTGTTATGCTACAGATTGTCTGGAAAGACCATAAATTTAATTAAAACTTAATAAGTGCAATCATTATCCAATTTAAATGTTTTTTTTTAAAAGATGGATCTATTGATTTTTTATTGGGGTAGATGAAATCACGTGAGTGATCAGATATGTTATATTTGTTATATTTTCTATCCACAATGAAATACTAAATAGAAATGTGTATCAAGCAATGCTGAAATCACTCTTGAACAGCCAGTAGATATTTTGGAGATTTAGTTTACATCAGTATTTCGAAGAAATACACTGCTCCTTGTGTAGCTGTATTTCTCTGTAAAGTAGAATGAAGCATGTGAAATTATCCTCGTAAGACATTGTCATCTGTGCTACACTGAAGTGATTGATGGGAACTTGACTGCTCGAGAGAGTCTTAAGTCTGTTGCTTTTAAAGTTTTCTCAGTTTATGTTGATAAATGGTCCTGAAGGTCCAGTACCTAAAATGAATTTTAAAATCATTGTTTAAATGTGAATTTTAAAATCACAATGCTTAACCTGCATCCTCGGACGCCTCAAGAGATCTGAGCTCGTGTTTGCTAAAAGTGCCAGATTAATTTCAGATCACCTAGCAATTTAAGCAGTAACAGTGGCAACCTGAAAAACAAAATCACCAAGTCTATAATAGTGAGCACTGCTTTGATCTATATTTTGTGTTTCCCCCATAAAAAAGCACCAAGAAACCCAGCCACAACATAAGAGTAATTTAATAAGGATGCTTCAGTGCCATGCCACATTATTACAGGGTTGGCAGTTTTCTAGATCAAAACTGAATTATTTTATGAGAGAGCCTTAGGGGAGCACATTCCCTCCATTCCCGGCATGCCTATACAGCTTGTAATGTGTTTGTGTGCATATATGGTGTCTGCTCTAAACAAACAGGCTTAAGTGGTTTGTTTTTTTCATTAAAGATGATTTCAGACATTGGCTGGAATTCAAAGAACTATAAAAGGCTCTGTGCCTGTTGCTGCTCTCACAGTCTCATCGCGGAGCCAGTAGAGGGCTGGTTTGCAGAAAAACTGTCACTGTGCCAGTCAGTCTGTTGTTAAGTGGGATGGAAATTGGAGTTGAGAGGAAGTTGGTGCTGGCCCAAGATATCTGGCTGCCTGCAGAAGAAGAGGCCAGTGTCACCCCCACGGCTGTGCTAGGGCAAACATTATAAGAAGTCTTGCCTTCACTTGTCCCACCCTCATGATGATGCCCTAAAGTATGGGTTTCTTGTCTAGCTGGGCTGGTCCTAGGGCAGAGGAGTGTCCTGACTTGAAGAATCTAGAATCAGTCATCTGCTAGGGAAGGGAAGAGAGGGGACACTTCTGAGTTAAGTGCCTCTAGTGCTACCTTGGATTCCTATTGTGGCTGCCTGCGGATCAATACCACCACAGTCACAGCATCAGACTGGGGTGGTGTTTTTGGGTGTGCTGAGATTATGCCCTCAATGAATTCCCAAAGATTAGCATCAGTTTCTGGCAATGGGCATTCTCACCACCGCACTCCATTTTGAGTACCTGGTAAAACTGATCCTTACATCGACCACAACTGTTTTCAATCCAGACCACCTTTTTGTATTGCACTAATGTTAACTCTTGTAAGATTAGCACTACAAATTCATCGCAATCACTTATGTGTTATATTACACGTGATAAAATAGAAAGCAAACCACCCGACAAGAAATCCCAAGATGAGTAAATAGCCAAAAGCTTCTTAGATTTATTTATTTTTAAACCCCCACACACTTAATGACTATCCCTGTGAGTGAATTGTAACACAGCACTGCAGTAACAGTTTATTTCCTGGACATGAAAATGATAGCAAGTGATACGCACCTTACTAAATGGCTTACAACATTTAGATTGTCAGTGGGTTATTTAGCAGTTTGTTTGCCGTAGAGTAATTCTGAATTGCTTTCCTAAATGTTGCATCCAACATACAGGGTGGGCGGAGGAGCTTGTGACAGAGCAGAAGTACTGAAAATGGTTTATTGCAACAGTATATGGCAATAGCTCAAAGGGCAAACCCAACCCCTGGACAATAACAGTTAACTCGCTGTTTACTTCTGGCAGATAATAGAAGCATTTCAGCCCCAGCTGGTGAATAATAAAAAAATAATTAATTTTATTATTTCTACCCAGCCCATTTGACTAGGTTGCCCCAGCCACTCTGGGTGGCTTCATATTTATTCATTTCATTTATATACCACATTTTTCTTCCAAGGATCTCAAGGTGGTGTACATGGTTCCCCTCTCTCCCAATTCATCCTCACAACAATTCTGTGAGGTAGGTTAGGCTAAGAGATGGTGACTGGCCCAAGGTCACCCAGTGGGCTTCATGGATGAGTGGGGATTCAAACCCTGGTCTCCTAGGTCCTAGTCCAACACTCTAGCCATTACATCACACTGACTCTGGAAAGAAAAGCTGCCAGCGATATTGTGATGCCAGTTGGACCACTTAGCTATGAAATTTACTGGATGACCTTAGGCTGTGTACTATCTCTCAGCCTCACCCACCTCACAGGAATGCTGTTAGGGAAAACTGGAGCAAGAGATGCTTCCTTGAGCAGCCTGGAGAAAGGAGAAGATAAAAATGAAACAAATACCCTACTTACCAATCACTGATAATCCTGCTTCATGTGGAAAATAGGAATCTTCCTTCAATCCTAGGCACATCCAGTAAATGCCTTTTAGAAAAACAACCTTGCAGCAAGAGTGTGGCAAGGTTACAGACCAACATTTTTGAAGTCTGGGTTTACTTTACATTGAAAATGATCCAATTATTTTAGGATGCTCTGACTCGATATACATGAGTAATGTGTTTTCCAGGAAACCCACACAATGAAGATGTATGCAGGTAAGAAGGTTGCGGCTGCCAGCTCAATTTCTGATTGAGACTGCCAAAGTTTTGAGGCTTGAATATCCTTGCATTTAGTCACAGCCTTACAGACCGCCCCCCACCCCTGTATTCTCAATGTGCTGAACAGCACGGTTCTCTGTAAAGGTCGTCCTTTCTTGCAGTGTTATGCCTACATTACTACAGTATTTTGGTTGCTCCTTAAATTATGAGAAGAGAAGCAATTATGCGACCACTCCTAAAGAAGACCTCATTGAACCCAGACGTTTACAATAACTACCACCTGCAAAAAATTCCCCTTCTTTGGGCAGGATGTTTTAGGAAGATACTAGTTTTCTGGACCCATTCCAGGTCTGGGCTCAGGCCCAGGTTTAGGTTGGAATTCACCTTGATCACTTGGCAGGTTATGCTTATTGGGAAAGGGACAACACGTTACTCTTGCTTGATTTCTCAGTGACTTTTGACACCATTGTCCATGATGTCCTCCTGCATTGGTTCCTGGGCCAGTTCCAGAGAGTAATATTGGGTAATTGTGCCTCAGACCCCTAGCAGTTACAACCTAGACTGATGCCTGCATGCAGTGGTGGACTGGATAAGGGCCAGTAAACTGAAACTGAATCCTGATAAGAGAGAGGCACTGGGGTGGGTGGTGCCAAGGTCTATGCATTTATGTAATTTGAAACTCTGTTTCCAAGACAAAGTATAGTTTCTTTTATAGCAAAATCTTGGATGTGATCACACACAGAGATTCCAGATCAAAGCTGTATCTTAACCTTGTTCATCAGGGAGGTCAAAAGGAAATTATAAAGCCTTTGAATTTCTCCCTTCTGAGATGCATTACTTTATGTTCCCTGTAAAAGTCCCCTACCCCTCCACCATTTTCATCTAAAATCATTAAAGCATTTTAGAAGCTCGGAAATGACAGACTAATGGCTTTGCTTACTTATTTTATTCAAATATCAATAATTGCGCATGTTGCCCTTTGAATAAAGAGGGCAAGGGGATAAATTGTTTGGAACACTGAAATTAGGGTCGAATCATTTGGCTAACTCACTGTGCCTACCTTCCAGCATCAGTCTGCATGTTCTTGTGTAATCGTAATTAAATTTATGGGGACTTTCTGTTTCATACAGATATTATTTCAGGGGTTGAGAACCTCAGGCCTTGGATTGGATGGGGCCCTCCATGTGTTTCTCTCAGACCTTTGGGACTCTCTCTTAGCTGCTCCCCTTTTGCTCAGGTTACACACCTCACAGACCCTCCTCAGGTGCTTTTCCCTGTCTGGAATATGACAGTGCCTCTTGCTTGCCTGAGTGTGGAGAGAAAGTTGTGTGGGTATGAGTATGCTTGGAAACCTCTTACCTTGGTGTGACTGGGATGTAGCCTACTTTACAGAGGAAAGAATTCAACACAGGTAAGAATATCATCCATTGCTGCCCACTTTGGTTCTGCCTGTCTTTGTTTAAGTTCCCACCCACCACAGACATCCGAGAGCCCCTTGGTATACAGCATTTGGGCTGAAATCCATTCTTTATACTATATACTTTATTCTTTATATGCTATATACTTTATTCTTTATACTGTAGCTGTAAGTCTTTCGAGAATCACATTTACAAACTGCAGGAATGGTAAACCTGCTTGGAAATAGCTTCGTTTCCACCTGAGTGTTTAAAAAAATTGTTTTGCTTCAACCGGACGTCAACAGTTAATTATAGGCATGGATCATAATTTTTCATGCCACCGATCAACCTACTTAGAATTCTAGTATATGAAAAACTGCCTGCTGTGGTTAACCCAAACATCTGACACGAGCAGAAACGCAGGTTGGTTTGGACAAATTCTAAAAGCAATGCAGCCTGTGTGCAGCATCATTATGCATCTGATATAATGTTTGGACAAGGCCTGCATGCCTTGTTTGAGCTATGTGGTTCTTATACTCAGATCCTCCAAGTGTCCCAATTTTCCAGGAACCTCCCTCATTTAGAGAAGCTGTCATGGTTTCTGATTTGATCCTGGGTTGTCCCACTTTCCCTTAGGATGTCCCTATTTTCACTGGAGAAATGTTGGAGGGTATGGAGTTATCTGACGCCCAAGCTGTTTGAATGCAATCCTGTATAGGGAAGTTTTTGTTAATGTTTAATGGTTTATTATGTTTTTATATATATTGAAAACTGCCCAGAGTGGCTGGGGCAACCCAGTAAGATGTGTGGGCTATAAATAGTAAAATGATCATTATGGAATGGGTTGTTCCTATTTTCATCAGAGAAATGTTGGGGAGTATGATATATGGTAACAAACTGTTTAATCCAGGCCTGTGAATGATGAATAATATTTGTGAAGGCCCTGTCTGAGTAATGTCCAAAGAGATGAGCATCTATCTTGGTGGTGGGGCAAGCACATTGGCTAAGCGGCTCGGGCTGCTGCAGTTCCGCCATTATTGTCTTGACATGCCGATCCATTTCATCTGAACTGGTTCTGTACCTAGCCAAACTGAAAAGCTCTTAAGCTCTATTTTCTTTTATTATTTTTTAAAATGCAGGATTAGTCCTACAGTTAGGCAGTGTGAAGCAGCCCGCTTCAGATGGCAGTTCATTATTATAAAAGGATAGCTTATATTCCTGCCTGATCATTGAAGTCTTCAGGGGAGTCAGTGCTAGTTGTCCACTATGGCTCAGATGCAGAGTTCATATCCACCAGTAGCTGTGCATTCAGTATTACAGGTCAAATTCTGTGGAACTGTCTCCTGACTGAGATCAGACAGCTACCCTCCCTCAGAGGCGGAGCTAGTTGCTCCGGCACCCAGAGCGGCGCACGTGTTGTGCACCTGGCGGCAGGGCGAACCGCCAATAGGGGCAGTGATGCCTGTGGTGAGCATCCCAGGGGGGCGTCGTGGCAAGCAGTGAGCATCCCAGGAGGGTTTTGCCCATGGCGATGTCACCCCTCCCCCAGGGATGACACCCAGGGTCCCCCCTTCCTCTGCTAGTGCCCTCCCTTACGAATTTCTGGCACTTGGTGATGACTTATAATTTTATTTTAGTAGCCGTTTTAAGTAAGTTTTTCTGATCTTATGGTTACTTTTAACCAATGTTTATTTAGGCTGTAACCTGTTTAGAAACTACCGTATGAAGCAGTACAGAAATTATTTTTTTAAAAAAATACGTTTGCCACACTTATGTAGGTGTACTTGGACTTCTGCTTCAGGTCTCAGCATTTTGGACCATCACTGAGATCAGGCATGCACTAGTTTAAAATAACAGGCCAAAATGTTATTGAACCACAGATGGGTGGCATAGCGAGAGTGCAGGCCACAAGCTGTTATAGTCTTTTTCTCCCATGAGAGGAAATGGCTCCACGATGCAACCCCCCCACCCCAACTTATGCATGATAAAAAAATTCCTTTATTAAAAGGAATTGCCATTTCTCTCTAATACAGTTTGCACAGTGCCAATCTGCAGTTCATATGAATTCTATGTATGGAATTGGTTATGGATGTTTGCTTCAGTTTTCTTAGCATTTTTTTTTACAAATAATTACACCAGGAGGCTAGTTTTTATTTGCTTTCTCGTTTCATGCCTTCAGTTGTGTGGGGCAGCTGAACAAACAACAACAACAAATTCAACCTTTATTTTTTTATAAGAGCCAACTTTCCTTGGAAAACCTTGGTAATGGTTCTACATTTTATGATTGCCACAAAACTCCCATCAAAATGTGTACAGGGGGGCTGCTATTGCTGTTGCTTTGGGAAGTACATAGCCAGTCTTAGAAACTATTTATGAGTCAACTTAAACCATCTACTGCAAAGGTAGGTGGCATTTGTCATGGTCATTTAAGACTTAGCCCATTTATATCTTTGAACATTAAGTCTCTGCCAAGAGGCTCAAGAACTTTTAGCTGTCTAGGAGCCTGACCTATTTGACAGTGAGGTGGGGCTGTCTAGAGCACACTATCTATTTCTAATGCACTCAGGTCCTGGTGGTATTGATCACAACAGCCAGAATAGAGCTCCCGCAATTAGCTGGCCTCCTCTAGACTGACTCTTACACCTGATTCAGCAGGCAGTTTAATTTAGGACCTGATGCTGTGCAGTAATCTCTCTCTCTCTAAAGTGCACGGTGTAAGTTGTGAAGAGAATACTTGGATCTCAAGGCTGGGGACAAAGTATAGTAGCACTCCTTGGCGGAGGGTGGGTGAGGGTGAAATGAAGGAGAAGATAAGCATAAGAGGCTGAAATAGTATAAGGGAATGTGCTTGCCATGGAAATGAGATTCATTTTTCTTTTGTACACAGAAGGTAGCAGCACACCTTGAAAATTACTGGGAGGGGGCACAGAGGGGGCAAAGTACATGAGTGGGATATTTATTCAGAAAGAGAAAAATAGGATTGCCATGAAAAGTTGGAAAGTTAGAGTGTTAACTGTAAAAAATGTTAAAACTGTCCTTTTCTTACTCTTAGACCCCAGTGTTCATTCTTTCCCCCATGAGTGCTCTTTATTTGACCCACACTTGATATTCTAGAGCAGTGGTTCCCAAACCCTGTCCCCCCCACGAGACCACTTGAAAATTGCTGAGGATCTTGATGGATCACTTTATTATTATTATTCCTGTTGTAGCAATTGTAATGGGCTGTGCTAGATGCATATTTAGTTTTCTTTTAACTGACACACCATGGACCACCTGAATGAAGCTTGTGGACCACAGATGATTTGTTGGTGGAAAAAAGAAGGACAAAAATGTATGAAAATAAGTAGAGATCAACTCTGTTAGGATACAATCCTATATGCACGTGTCTGGGTGTAAGTCCCACAGAACTCAATGGAACTTACTTCTGAATGGACATGTATAGGCTCACAATGCTAGGCATCTTGCCAGGACAAGACTCAAGTCAAGTTAGCAATTTTCAGGGTATAATTGTAAGACCTGATCTATGCTTGGCCCCAGCATATATGAAAAAGAC
Source organism: Podarcis vaucheri (assembly GCF_965113315.1). Classification (NCBI taxonomy): domain Eukaryota; kingdom Metazoa; phylum Chordata; class Lepidosauria; order Squamata; family Lacertidae; genus Podarcis; species Podarcis vaucheri. Next base: position 98,158,101 of record NC_138759.1, on the reverse strand, counting down.
CACCTTTAGTCATGTGCAGAAGGCCTGTCCCCTTTTAACTACAGCCACCTTCCACACCACTAATACCTCAAGGCTAACAATGTGATTTCTAGACAGTATTGAGCCTATTGTCTGTCTCAGTGTATATTACTTCTGAATATCCAAGCTGAATTTTTAGCTTTTGAAAGTACAAAGTGCAGACCATAGGAGCCAACTCCTAGAAGTTGTGGGAGCTTCGTTCCCCCCAATAAAACATTTGAGGGGGCCGCCCCTCCCCAAGGTTGATGGGCACTGCCATTCAGAAGGTATGTGTGCACTGTGTCATGTGATAGATTGTGTGGGGTGGGGCTTACCTGGGCCCCCACAATATTTTATTCAAGTTGGCACCCCGGTGCAGACCAGGAAAACAAAACCTTCCAAATTTTACCATTTAGTTTTGACTAAAGGCTATTGATTATTTGCCGTTGTTGTATCTGCTAGAATATCCAGTATCCAGGCTAGAACTGGATGTGTGAAGATCTCTCTCATGTGGTAAGCTGTGGAACTGAAGGGTGCAGTATCCACCTGAGTAGTATAATATCCCTAGTCTCTGGACTGTCCCTTTCCACCAGTTCTGGCCATTGGGTCTTCGCTTCACAGAAGGTGCTATGAATAGGTCAGTTACCATAACTGAGAACTGGCTGTCCTCAGACTGCCCAACCTTAAGCACTAAAGATAAACATAAGTGTGATGTGGATGAAATGCAAAATGAACAGAAAGGGATGCTTAATTGAGAAAACAAAAAGCACATTTGAGAGTCTAGAAGTTCATGTTTCACTGTTCAACTGTGAGACCCAGGAAACACTTTATGCTCTCATTTGATGAATGTTGCACTCACTGCAAAAACCTGTCTCACAAGATATTGGAAATGTTCCTGCAAACACTGCAGTATTTTTTGACTTTTTAAAATGGTGCAGTTGGTGGTTTTGTTGCTTAAAAACACATTTTTCAAACAGCCCATCTAGAAAGCTTAACTGCTCTAGAAAATAGTACTGCACCTCCATTATTATCTACTCTTTTCTTTTATTCTGCTGCTGTTAAAAATTGAAGCAGGTTTCATTTCAAGCGGTGTGACTAGTAAATCCCAGATATCCATATCTGGCATAGCTTCTGGAGGTTTACTGGAATCCCCACACCCAATGTTTAGATCTCATAGGTACAGTGCAGAGACCTTTGTCATTGCAACATCTATGGCAGCTCCTTACATTAAAAAAGCAATCATGATGGAAATTGGTCTGCTGTCTTTTACTAGCCTAGATTTATGAAACCAAAGAGCAATACCATTTAACTGGGAGAAAGTAACTCATAGTACTTTTCAGCTTTCAAATCCGTTTCTGTTGAGGAGATACTAGCTATGCGTCATATGTTTTGCTCAACAAGGTGAATCTGAAATTGTGGAACCATAATGGGCAAAGTTAAGGAAAAGCTAAGTCCCACTGATATCAGTGGGATGAATTTACACTTGTGCATTAACTCTACCATTCAGCTCACTTTGGTCAGACTCAGGCCTGTGTAGAACTTGTCTGAGGCCCAGGGTGGGAGTCTTGTTCTTAGCATGACAGCATAAGTGCTGGCGGGGGGCCCTAAGCAACTTAGCCCTCCAAGGCCCAGGGCAAGTGCATCTGGCTGCCCACCCCCACTGCATGGGCCTGGTCAGAGTGTGCCAAAGTGTGTGACTACTTGCCAAAGGGGAAATGATCCCAGTAACATTAGTACTTAAGAGACACATCAAATAAACAAAACCGTGCAGATCTAGGGACAGTGATAAACTGAACTAAAGACCAAATCCAGACTGAAGCATGTCAAAAACTTTAAAATCAGTGAACAAGCTGATTGACGGCTGCAGACAAAAAGTAGAAGGTTTTTTGAAATGAGCACGGCAGGGAGATGCTTGTATTATGAGGAAAGATATTGCATGTCATTTATTAAAAATAAAACTTTCCCAGCTTATTTTAACTCTGTAAGGGGGAAAACGTTAGCATATATGCACACCATTTCACGTTTAAGTGTGTATATGCTTATATAAGAGTATGCTTGGTTATAAGTAGTATCCATCCAATTATTTATGTAGTTCTGATAATATATCTAAAATCTATACATGACACTTTTACAAATACTGCAACTAAAATTTTTTTTTTAGCTGGGATGCCTAACTGCCTTTGCATTTCCCAGTGTCACCATTAGATATTAGATAATGTATGTTGGACTTTTCTTTAAATGGCAACTTTGGAGAAGACCCAGATGGCTTTATGCCTAATAGAGTGAACATCCATCCCCAGAAATTTGGCTGATTAAGTCATAGAATGGTTAATCTGAATTCTCTCAAAACAGCAAAATACTGAACATGCATGTGAAAAGCAACCTTTTGCAAGCCTATGGAGCTTGGCAAAGAAGGAAAAGTGGCATTTGAGAGGGCTTGCACAAGTCATTGTCAGCTGAAGAATTCAATTTGTCCCACAGTCTTCCTTGAGAAATTGAATTGAATGCAGCTTTCACATCAATGAAACATGCATGCAGTGGTACCTCGAGTTACAGACACTTCAGGTTACAGACGCTTCAGGTTACAGACTCCGCTAACCCAGAAATAGTACCTCGGGTTAAGAACTTTGCTTCAGGATGATAACAGAAATCGCGCAGCGGCAGCGGGAGGCCCCATTAGGTAAAGTGGTACCTCAGGTTAAGAACAGACCTCCAGAACGAATTAACCACCAGGTTTCTTAGCATATTAGATGGGCTAGTACAAAACAGTGGTCTATGGTGGATCTACCTTGTCTAAATTCTGGCTGCTCGTCGGCACGGATAGCTTCATCAGTTAACCAGCCCACCAACCTATTATGGAGCTGTTTTGCATATAATTCGCTAATTGTAGATAGCCGACTGATTCGATGATAGTTAGCTGGGTCAGATGTTGAACCCCTTTTAAATATAGGGATAATTACAGCTGTGACCTAGACATCAGGCATTATTCCCAAGTAGTCAATTAATGAAAATAACTGCCAACAGTTGTGGACCACCGGTTTGAAATTTACGGCATGTGGTGCTTTATTACTTTTTATTACTTTTTAACTGTGAGATGAGGTTCTTGGCTTGGGTTATGGAAACAAGAGGTCAGTGTGGTAAATATTCTGTTATTTGATTGGCCTCATCATCGTGAACAAAGTAAAGTGAGTAGTAATATTGCATCCATTCCTTGGGTCCGATAGTGCACGGGGTGGGGTGGGGGGCATTATATGCACTCTCTAGAAAATCTGATATTGTGCGCCAGAAAAAGCAAGTGTCCTTATCATAAGAGGCCTTTATTAGAGTTGACTCTTTTATTTATATATTTATTTGTATTAGTTTTTTAATTTGTATATTAGCTCTTTGATTTTTATAGTTGTAAACTTTCAGAACCCATTTTGAGTAGCAACCATCTAGCTATATCTGTATTTTATTGCATTTGAGTCCTTTGCTATGGCTTGTGACTGACACAAATAAAGATTTTAGCTAAAACTATTGATCACTCTCTCCATAGATGTTCATCAGAATCCAGCACTGTGTATCCTACAAGTGTGCTCGATTTAGAATACAGTAAGGAGCGTTAAACAAGCCAAGTGACATATGAACCCAATCTTATTCTTTTGTAAATTACAAAACATAAGCTCTTTGCATAACATTTGCATGCTTTTAAATCAAGATAATTAACATTTAATTTAATAGCAATTTTGTTTATGATGCTACATTCATATCCCATCGTTTCTCCAAGGACCTCAAGGCAGCACATATGATTCTCTCTCTCTCTCTCTCTTTCTCCTCATTTTATCCTCACAACAGCCCTGTGACGTAGGCAAGGCCGACATTCAGAGATGTGCCCACGGTCATCCAGTGAGCTTCATCATAGCTGAGTGGGGATTTGAATCTAGGTCTTCATGGTCTTAATACTACACCACACTGTCTCTTATTTGAGATAGCATGCACCACATATGATTGAACAAACCAAGCATAGACTTACAACCACATATTTGGGGCTACCAGGTGCCTATTCTGTTGTTGTTGTTGTTGTTGATGATGATGATGATGATGATGATGCCTTTGTGAAACTGCCAAAACAGGGGAAATTGGAAGCACCAGCACACCACTACATGTGGTTGGTGGGCTGTACTCAACTCAGTGGGCCACACTGTGGAAGTATTGAGACTTAAAGAGAGCCATTGAGATAGGGCTGCACAGTAGATTAGTTCGCAACATAATTTTTTGAGGATGTTATAAACATTAACAAATTGATTGAACCCTCACAGCATGCATCTGGAGTACGTAGCAGGTGGACAGGCAAGCAATTATATACCTTTATCCCCTTTTTCAAATCATGTAAGGCTAAGCCAAAATCACCCATCCAGTCTATTGTAAATTTCAAAGGATGTGTTATAAGCAGGATTTAAACTTGATCATTACTGTTCTCCACTTCAGTGGCTTGCTGAAATAGGCGTCTGCATTCCATGAATTTGTTCATTAGTTCTAGCAGGGTGCTGTCTCCAAGGCCTCCACAGAATAGTGCCTTTCACAAAGTAAAAGAGAGGAAGGAAATTGCATCAGTAAGGAAAGGTACTTGTGTACTACCTCTGCGCATAATTTGGACTGTTAATTCTTGTTCAGTTTTGAATCAAAGGAAAAAATAGGCTTGTACACTCGGCACTTGTTCATCTGGGACATTTTGCTGTGTGACTAAGGGCCACAGCACAATAACTGCACCATTTCTGCATGGGAGATTTAGATAGACAGATAGATAGATAGATAGATAGATGATAGATAGATAGATAGATGATAGATAGATAGATAGATGATAGATAGATAGATTGATAGATGATAGATAGATAGATAGATAGATAGATAGATAGATAGATAGAGACAAAGGAGAAAGTCACAACTGGAATATTCGCTTTAGCTTCATTGAGATGGACAAGACTTGCAGGAAAGTGGGGCTGCAAATGAATTATTACAGTTGAGAAATCCCAGAGCAATTATGAGCTGACCCAACCCTCTTCTAAATTAATTCTCGTCTTGGCTTGCAAAAGGTTCAGAGCAAGCCCACCCATCTGCCAAGTTCTCTCCCCTTACATTTCCCAAATTTACCAGCTTCTCTGGGGAGGGGAAGGGAGGGCAGAGGTGGAAAAATTTCAGCCAAGCTTAAAACGGAGGGCTACTTTAAAGTCATTTAGACATTGAGAAAGTAAAATCTGACTCATTGTTCACAAGAAGGAGTAATGTATTTTTAAAAATAACACTACTGTTTTACTCTTTAAACCAGTGAGGGTGGTTTTTTTTGTATGTAAAAAAGAAAGATGTGCTGACACTCATATATTGATAGAAGTGCTGTGGGTATCAGTGCAAATGGTTGCCAGGGGCGGGGAGGTGCTGGTAGTTTGCGCTGGTGAACACTGTGACAGAAAAAAGCACTGCGGTAAACTGTTCCTCACTCTGAGATTTCTGAGCATCGTTGGAGCCTTCATTGGCTTCTTGGGGAAGTGTAGTTTCAATAGAACCTGGTGTAGCAGAGCAGTGCGGCAGATCCACCATTCCAATAGTAGTGTCACTGCCGCTTATCAGGGAAAGGTAGCAGTGAGGTCAGGGCTACATGGCCACACTGGTGAAGCCAATTTCCCAACACTGTGTCCACACACCTCCAACCACACCCTACCCTCCACACCTCCCAAGTAAGTGGCAATGAGACCACTGTTGGAAGGGTCGTTGCATGGCACCATCCCAGCATGCTGGCTACTCCTGGTACTTCTTGTTGCTCCTGATTAATTTATTACAGGGGTTGGGAAACCTGCAGCCCTGTAGAAATTGTTGGACTCCATTTCCTATCATTCCTGATCATTGGTTGTGCTGGCTGAGGCTGATAGGAGTTTTAACTACAGCATCTGGTGAGCCATTCCTGATTTACTAGAGAACCATGCCTCCTTTCAGTGCTCATCCCATTTTCCTTCTTTTAAATTTCTGCAGCTGCTGGATTAGTGTCTGATATTTACCTAGTAGTAATATGCTAACATTTATAACTGCTACGAAACTTTTAAACCCCAATACTTAGTGATGGATAAGCTTAGCTTGACTCATTTCTCTGATTTTCTAAGGAGCAGCTTTGTGCTAGTTCCCATTGTACATTCATTCATTCATTCAGGGAGGTAGCAGCACCTCATCTACAACATGAAGCCGGAGAGTGGGAAAGTGCATTTCCCATAGAGCTGGAAACTCCTCCAGGGTGAATGAATAACACACCTTTTAGTGAGGCATATGATTTTATATGTGCATGAAAACAGGAGAGGTTCAGAAATGCTTGATTGTTTAATGCACCCTTTGTTCAGTTGGGGTTGAGTGCATTGGCCTCTGTTTCTTTGCGAAAGGCAAGTGCTTTCAAAACTGAAAGTTTCCCTCCAGTAAAAATAATATTGCCAAACTTGTGGTCAGCTCTCTGTGGAGGAACTCTAGAGCTTCCCTCTCTAGAGGCTTATAGCCCACACATTCTTCTGGTGCTGTGGCACCATGCAAGTGACCCCTAGGCCCATGTGTTCCTTGCGTAGCCCTGTCTGTCAATATCTTTCCCACTCGTGCGTGCTGCCTACTCCCTTCACAGTGGAGGTCATTTGGCAGAGTGGAATGGAAACGCATGAGCTGCGGTTAGCTTTAATTTCCCATGTGGGTTTTCTTGTGGGTTTGTCAGAGAATGATAACACAGAGAGCACTGAGCCACTAAGCAAATTCCACCAGCAGGTGATTCTGTGAATGAAAATAGCCATGGGGTGATGGGGATAGCACTTTAGGCTTAAAAGTCTTTATTATAGTACACTTTGAGCCATGTGGGACATTTTTGCAGATACCCTAATTTAAGCCATGGTGTGACAGAAATTGGAAGTGCCTTCATAACTCAGGTCACATCATGCCTTATTCCAAATCTGAGCCAATGCAAAATGTTGCAGATCAGTAATGGCATGTTGCGTAGCAAACAAATTGTTTCACATTATACTTCCCTGCATGACTCACACTCCCCCCCTCCCCTGCCACAATATTTTTTTATCTGATAGTGACATTTTGCATTGCCAAAGAAAAATGACAGTGGCAATATTTATCACCAAAGCTTTTTTCACACGTCTAAAATGTTAGCTTATCATTATCAGTTTTGAGGGCAAGAGTTAGTTCTTGTGTGTAAAAATACAACTGGTGCAAAAATATATGCAAATGATCTGGATAATTTGCAGTACTCTTTGGTCTTGAGTGAAAAACAAAGTAAGAAGGAGTAAAGAGAAAAATAAGGCATCTAATGGAATTATTTTATATGCCCTACTTTTAGTAGTGGCATTATACACCAGCTGAAGTTTATGAGTGGTTTTCAATGGCAGCCCACATAGATGGTACCCCAGTAGTCAAAGATGCAACTTGGCCAAGCCCAGCTGTACCTGAAATAGGCACAACTAGTGCACCATCCAAAGCTGGACAAAACCTATTAACCCAGTTCCTATGTGGGCTATTGTGCTGATGCACTTGGCGCTGTGTTTCTTTTGAAACTGCATGGTTTTAGGTTGGTATAAATATGATAATCTGTTTGTTCATAAAGCTTCTGTGTCCCCTTTGCAGCAAACTGTTCAAGGCAATAGACAATTAAACTACAAACAAACTGTTCATGACATGTAACAGACGTGGTCTTGAGGGAAGCTGGTAAATACGTTGTTTCTCCAACAGACTGGAACCTGGGCAATGAAGTCCCCACCCCACCCCAAAAGTGAATTTTTCTCCACTCCACTAAATATCAGGTCCCTGTTGACTGCATGGATTATCAGTCACCTTGGCCCATGCAGCTCTTAGAGTGTCATTAAAAAAAAACTGTTTTGAAGTTATGAATACTGCTAAATTATAAATCCTTTGTTCTAAATTCATTTCTTCAGGGGGGTAGATGGTATCAAAGGCAAGCTAGTGAAACGATAACTCTGTCAGATCTTTGTGTTCTTAGATTTGACAATAATAGATTTAACTAATAACATCCTTGAGGGTGATGCCAGCATGGTTGACTGCATTTTTTTTTTTAACGCTGAAGGAATTAGAAGAATGATACAAATACAATTAATGTAAGCTTTGGTCCCACTCTTATCAAATATAGATAGCATCATATTTTAAAGCTGAAGTAATTGTTGAAATGTATTGAAGGTGTGATGCATAATTAATAAATAACGGATAATAGCTATGTGAATGTAGACTTTGTTTTGCATTTAGGACATGAAACAAATAAATTGGCTGGCTATACTGTGCAATGACACTATGGTTCTACTATTTGTTCTGCACTAGTTCACACAGTATTTGAAGATTCCATTCTACTTTTTAATCGATAGATGAAACTTCTCTTGCAGTGAGCCCTTGCTAGTAAGCACCAGAAATGGAAGGAGTTCATTTTATTGCATTCTTCTTTTGGATAGTGTTTTTTTGCTGAAAGGAGGGACTGCAAGCACAGAAGAAGGCTGCCACATTTATTGTCACTTTTCAGTCAGTGCTACCACCCTTTATGATTGCTACTGCTGCTGCAATTTATCACTCACCCTTCACCCTAACTCAATATTATTAATAAAGCACAAGATCACACAATATTTAAAATAGCTTCAAAACAGTTTCAAGCAACATAAAATTTCAAAATTCAGGCAAGTCCTAAAAATATGCACCTCAGTGTCAAAAGCCAAGGTGAACAGGTTGTTTTCAGCATTTGCCAAAAGCTGTATAATGAAGGCACTAGGTGTACCCCTGTGTGGGATGGAGTTGTACAACTTAGAGGTTGCCACAGAGAATGCCCTATGAACTCTGTCCAACAGAGATGGCAAACCAGCTGGAGGCATTCATAGCCACTGAGCCTAAGCCTCCAGTGACAGTGTTGAATCCAGGAGCACCCCCAAAGTATGGGACTGTTTCTTCCAGGGGAGAGCAGTCCTCACTTCCCAGACATGAGGACTTGGAATACATAACACATCTGTCTATTGAGAATCCAGCTTCTTGGCACAACTCCAATCCAGCATCACCTCCAATTACAAGACTTCAGTTGAATAGAGCAAAAAGACACAGCAGCTTCTTTTTCTCTCCCTATCTTTCAGTAATTCTTCCTGGATTGTATAGCATAACATTACTGAAGAGGGCACTGAATACCGTTAGTATTTCTTTTAATCTATAGAAATGTTCATGTTTACCAGCTCAGGAAAACAAATTTTGGTGGCTCATAATGCTCGCCTCAAATACAACATGAGCAGCTGAGTTCTTCTCAAGTTTAGAATAAAATCTCATCCAGATAAACTAAATATTCCTTCTTTCCTCCCACCTTCCTTCCTCCATTTCATCTGCTCTCCTCCTTTTGATCACTCCATCAGTCTACACACCCACTTACCTGCCTTGCAGCCCTGGCAATGGAGGGGAGGAAGGGAGCTCTGCAAAATGGAGTCTGTGATGAGCTGGCTCTGGAACAGCATGGCAGGCATCAGTGGGTGTTGGGGGGGGGAAGAATGACTCCATATTCACTCCATTGCACTGCTAGCCATGTAAGTGAATGAGTGGGAGAGGGTTTGGGGGCCGGGAATTGGCAAAGGGATTAGACTCTGGTGCACTCACAGTGATATCACTGAGGGTGGAACAGAGTTTGATTTGTTTCAGAACTGGACTTGAAATAAGTAAAATCTATTCTCCGAGTTCTAACGAAAATGCTTTGAATCTTTCAGCTAGGTTCCAAGCCTGACTCAATGGGAATTTTCCTGCAGGCTGGTTATCTATTTCTCTGCATAATCTCTACTTATTTTCTGCAGGAAGCAAAAACCTGTACAATAGCTTACTGCATTTATTTGACTTTCAGGTCAAAGGTCAAGTGTTTGCCACAGGTTTTGGATGCCCCAAATATAAGGTTTTGAAATTTCAAACCTTGTATAACCACTTCAGAGGCACACATACGTTTAGCTACAATGACAGGAGGTTAGTAAGAATTACAAGGGAATACACGAGAAGAATAAGAGCCTAGAATTTAGGTACATGGGGACTGAAAGTCAAATAGAATCAAGGTGAATTACCAACTCAGTGACCGTTTTCAGCACCTGTGAGTCAGAATAATGATATTCTGATACAGCAAGATATTCTAGTTGAGTACTTGGGGACTTATTTTCTAGCAGGCTATTCTATGCAATCATAAGAAGGCTATGTACAATTTAAAGTGCAGTTTATTGCTGAGTTGGCACTGTGAATAATTTGGCAGTGCTGTCTGTTATGTATAATGTATTGCTTATGTACTAATATTTTTTGTATTTTATGAATCTTATGTTATGTGCATATATTATGTTATTATGAAACTGTTGTAAAACACCCTGTAGCCTTTCTGACAAATGGCAGCATATAAAAATTTTAAATAAGTAAACAAGAAGGGCAAATGTAAGCATTAACCAGAGTGTTATTTATATATTTAATTATTTTAGGCATTTATACACTTCCCTTTCTGCCAGAAAGGCTCTCAGAGTGGCTTACAAAAACCAGCACTGATGATCTTTTCCTGCAGGGTCACAATCCAGAAAGATAGGGCACACAAAGTTTTGTAGTTTTTTAGAGGACTTGTCATTTAGTGGCTATCTTTGAAGAGTCACGCACACTTCTGTATCAGTCTTCTCCGACTGTGCTACACTTCACACATATGTACAGCATTTGATGAATATGTATGACCTATCAATTGAATCTGTAAATGAGCACCATTAGAAAGCCTTTGCCTTTCAATGATGTATCAACTCCACTTGGATTTCTAGCTGTGATGGGTCACTCGAACACTAAAAGCATCACTTGCTGCTGCAATCATCCAGTGGTGAACACTTGGAAATGTTGTACGAACTGGCATCCGTATTATCACAGGTCCAAACTAGATTTGATGGTAATTCCATGAATGCAATTAGTGTGCACATTTTTGTTGCTGTTATGTAAATAGTAACCATCGGACAGTCTTAGCACTATGGTGGTAGGGTTGTGGAGTTGCAAACTTCCTTTCCCTGTGACAGTCATGATTTTTTTTAAAAAATCATCCTCACCAAAGCTTTTTTGTTATTTTGTTTGTTTTTTTTGCAATTCAAACAGTACTTGTTTGGTGGGGCTACCCTGCTAACCTTACCTCCGTCTGACTGACTCATGGCAGCTACCAGAATGAAGAAGGGGAGAGATGAGGTGCTGGTGAGGTTGGTATGATGCAAAGGCACCAATGGAGCCAATCTGGTGCTCCTGCCAACATATTTACACTGCGCTGATCTACTCAAAACCTTGCCCTTCTTCTCTGGTAACAACTGCAATGACTTCTACAAGCTGCTCCTATAGATGAGACACTGATATTGGTCTATAAGGACCCTGAATTGCTGCTTGGATGCTGCATGTACTATAGAGTGATGGTAGAAGAGGGTTCTTTGAATCTCCCTACCCCCCCTTTCCCCTCAAATTAATTCACTCTAGGAAGCATGGCAAACAAACATCTAAGAAGTGGTTCACATTAGTGTTTCTCCATCACTAAGAAAATGCATTAATAATGCATTTCAAGAGCCTCTGTAATTAGCTCTTTGGAATACAAATGTCCACAACACTGAGACAGAAATGGACCAAATGTTCTGCAGCCTGTAAATGAAAATGCACAACGGCTAAGCAAAAGTAAAAACCAGAACAAACACACATAGCATTTCTTGGTGTGTGTATAGAATATTGCCTCACGAAGAATGTTTAAAATAAATACAAATGTGGATGAATCTCAAGAAACAGTGCTCTTGGAAATGCATTTGGCCCTATCTAAATTTGCAGAAGAAGCTGAACTGAATAGCTTCTGAAAAAAAGCATTTATGCATTGCATTTATGTATGTGTGTATATACACACACATAATGTAAGCCCGAGGCAGTCATAAACTTTGCAAGTACAAGTTCGCTAAAGCATGAGAATAGTTGTAAGGATGCATTAATGTTCTGGGAAAATTCTCTTGGTGAGAATAGAAATCAGGTCACCAAACCAGTCTCTGATAATGGGTGTCCTGCTTGCATGTAAAAGCTACACATGAGAAGGGAGAGTGGGGAGGAACATGCTAAGCTCCTCCCCCCTGCATTGCATCCCCCTGACCCTTGAACCTACAACATTGCTGTGTTATATACAAGTTGTTGCACATGTACATGGGAAACCCCTCTGTGTGTCCACCCCCCCCCCCCAATGCACAATTTTTTGGGAGCAACAACATCTTGTGTGTGGAGTCAAACCTTGCACCGTTCCAAATGTGTCCCTAATCAAATCCTTATATATTCAACAAACACATCCTCACACAGATAGGTTTATTAGGCGAAAAGAATAACAGAACTAACCGCCAGATTAACTAATGTGAATTGACCTTATGGAGATATGCAGGCAGCACTTATAACTAATACATTCACATACACCTAAATCTAAATGAATTAGAGCCCTAATCAACAAAAGGAAACAAAGCGGTTTGAGAATAACCCTTCATCATGGAAACCCAAGAGTATAGTGATAGGAGCAAAGTTTTACTTATGCTGGCTCTCAATAGAGCAATCCTAGCACAATGGAAGATGATAGGACTGGTTCTTGAGAGCAGTGTAACAGGAGCAGGAAATGACTGGAGCTAGCTAAACATTGCAAAAAAACTGATCTTAAAATTTTGCAGATGTGTAGGAACTAAGAAGGAGTCTAAAGATGTCAAATGAAGGGTTTGGTGATGCATAAGTGGATGGGCTCAAAAAAGAAGACAGAACCAAGTGGAAAAATGTAGTTTTTAGGTGGGAAAATCTAGTTTATATCTGAAAGGTCATGACAGCATGTACGTTGAGAGGATTTTATTTCTGAAATAGCCCCTTGAATACATCATCTACTTGTAAACGAAGGTTCAGCATATAGTTTCCTGGTCTGACAGGATACCTGAAATGAACACCTGTTGTTTTGCCCCTCCTTTCAATTTACACCTAGTTGAGATTCCTGTCTAAAGTGAACCCCACGCCTGTAGATCAGTTACATAGAGTGCGTGCATTTAACATTCTTTTGACACTCAAATAGTCACATTATTCTCATTGTTACAACCCAGTTTTCCCAGGTCTGTCCAACAGGTAATGTAAAAGTTCAGAAAAGAAGATAATTGAGAGGTAGGTACCCCTAATGCAACTTTGGTCATTCCGACACAGTTGTGAGCCAAAGTGAAGGCTCGCCAAGGCAATCATACTAGCTGTCTAAACCAGATACCTTAGTTCTTACTTGGAGCTGGTCTAACTTTTGGCTGAAATTGCAGTTTTGTACTGTACATCAGTGCTGCTGCAAGCACCTGATATCGGCAGACCAGTGCCAGGTCGGTGGGGATCCCATCAGTGGTGTCCACCCTGGAGCTGTCCTTCTCTACCTAATATTAATTTTCAAAAAAGAAAGAAACTTGGTCATGTAGGGAAGGGTAGCATGCGGCTGGAAAGCAGGACATATAGGATGGATCCCATCTAATGTTCTACATGTAAATCACAAGGTGTTGTGCACGCAGAAGGAACAGTACTTGTGTAGGTTATTAGATTTAAACTGAGTGCACTATAGCTTTCAATTCAATGCTGGGATCAGATGTGAATGGCTATTTATTTTGTCAGTGTCCTCCTCTCACTGCATATGTTCCCAGATTCTACTTGTGTACACCACTTTCTACTGCTTCTCTGGACTGGGTCCTTTTATCTTTTTGTTAAGCTTGTACATTGTTGAAATACAGGCATTGCATTTGTTCTTTACAGATTCTCTGTGTTCCCCCCTCCCACGGTTGAATGGTGTGCTCCCCACAGAGCCATATCTTTACTCAGTTCTTATGAAAAAGCAATTTCTTTTATCCCAGTGCCTACATGCACAAACAATTAGAATGCTCCGTCGTTTGGCTAATTAAGAAACTACTGAATTCATTCTTAAATCTAATTACATCCATGTTGCTGTGGGGAAAGCTTGAAAGTCACACACACCTCAGATGCAAACGCACTTTCAAAGGAATATACTAATACTTTGTTCAATGACTTTATAGATGAAGAGGAATAGCCTTTAGATTATGAAGTTTAAGAAGAGCCTTCTGGATCAGGTCAATGGCCCATCCAGTCCAGCATCCTGTCCTCTCAGTGGCCAACCATCATTTTACTTGGCCACCTTGATGTATAGATCTTAGAAGATTGCACAATTTTTATTTTTATTTTGTGCTGGGTACTCAAGCTCTGTTCAAAGCAAGGTTGCAGCCCGGTTAATCTCAGTTTATGCATTTTGTTGATGATGACTTTTAAAAATAAATAAAGTGGAAATGTGGAGAAATGAACTTAAGACTGGGGGAAGGAAAACGAAAAGGTAAGAAACCAAAATCGACAGATTCACCTATCCCTAATTGCAGTTTGGTGTTGTCAATATTTTGACATCTAATATCTCTTGGTATTTATGAGGGACCAGTAATAAAAGACAGCAGTTCAACTTCAACCTGTGTGCTGCTCTTCGTACAAAAATCTGGTCACTCCACTGGTGCTTTCTACACAGATGGGTTTATGTTCTGTCTTATAAACTGGGAGGACACAGTAAAACTGAGGTCCAAGTGGATCACGCCTTTACTAGCAGAATGGTGACCTTTTTTTTAGAAAGCAATTTATACTGGAAAAAGAAAGAAGAGAGAGAGCTCACTGTTTTCTGTCACGTTTGGTGTGAATTTTAAACACAAACAGGACTACCAATTAATATGGGGAGTTCTGTTCCTCCAAGATTTCTTTCATAGTTTTTGTTGCTGACTCTTATCAATAGGCAGCACTTGGTATAAGACTTGTATATCAATGAAAAACCAGCAAGTGTTCCTGAGTCAGCACAGAGGCAAGGAAAAACAGAAGACCTTGCAACTTTGATCCCCTTGAGGAAAAACTGGTCTATTAAGATTATTCCTGGAATATACATTACAGTTCTTCTCATGCATGAAAATTCTCTGCCTACCCACCTAGAGTTTGTTGCGGCAGCCAACCACAGCAGGTGATTGTCAAAGCCTCACTACAATGTTGATGTTTTGTTGGATCCAAAATTTCTGCACATGGCACCCCATGCACTGGATGTTCCCACTGAAAAGAAAGTGGGAAGGCAATTTCTACAAATTCCATTTCCCCCTTCTGCAGCCCCCTGTAACTCTAGAAAAATCTGGTCTGGAGGGAACTTCTGGAATAGTGTGGTGGTGTGTAGAGAAGCACATGTGTGTAGGTAATGCACAATGCAAGGAGCTCAGCTTGTGGTACAGGTGGGCATTCCAGAAAATAAGCAAGTCATAAGTTGCCTTGGAAGGAGCACTCAAGAAACTGTTGAATTATTTAGTTCTGTGTACTACATTTTAAAGGCTTTTAAAGACCACTCCCCAAGCTCTGTAGCTTTGTCAGCAGATCATCATTCTCAATAGGATATGAATGGAAAGATCCGCAACAGCAAGCAATGCACTATATGGAAATACATGTTTAAATGGCTTCAGACCTTCCTTTCAGCAGATTTAAAATTAGAGGATTGAGACAATTTTATCTTTTAAGGTGTGACTTATAGGCTCCTCCACAGGTTACTTTTTCCAACAGTGAGATTAATTTCGCTCAGCTGCTTCAAACATAATGGCTTTGTTTGAAGCAGGAACTTTAGGCTTCTCCAGATAAATTTTTGACTTCATTTAATGGAACAATGGAGCCCAGTCCAGTATAACAAACTGCACTAGAAACTTCTCTTAGTTACTAAAGAGGTTTTTCAAGGGGCATCAATAGATTGCTGTTTGAAAAGCTCTGTAAATCCTTTTTTTAATGTACAGTTTTTTAAATTACTGCTCAGATTTATATCATTTTATCCTTTAACTGGTCTGTGCTTTTAAATAATTGTTAATACTGATGCTTTGGTGACTGAATCTGTGCTGTGATTTTAAGAAACGTTAAGCCTCCTTGGTTTTTTTTTTTAATAAATAAAATTATAGCATGATTCTGTGAATTTAGTTTCCCTTTCTTTCCTTTTTTTTTGGCTTTCTCTTCATGAATGTTTTCCCCACTATTAGTGCATGTGTTTGGTTTCCTTATTTGGAATTATTTTTTAAAGAATGTTTTTCCACAAGTGAAGTTTAAACTGGATTTTGTTTTTGTTGTTTTTTCATTTGTATAGTATTCTATGTACTATCATTTTGTTTTAAGTTTGGGTTTCTTTAAAAAAACACACCAAAAAAACCTTCATCTCTTTCCACTGACACTGCAAATACCTCACACTTTGAAAGGAAAAATGTGTGTGAAGGTATAAATTAAAATAAGGCATAGTTTGTGCACACAAATTCAAAGTTTGTCCACATAGAATCACAACATTCTATCAATTCTGTAGAGGTGCTTAGAATCTGTTGGTACATAGTACAACTGCTCCTGAAATGAATTTTATTTATTTATTTTGCAATAATTGCAGATGATATGAATGTAATCAGACTACTGAGTGAAGCTCCACTTATGGAATGCTCCTAGTGGAGAAAGGATGATTTTCACCAATATCCCTGCAGTCACCTGTATTCCCTATAGAGTTGGGGGATTAAGCAACCTAAGACGTGGGAATTGGCAAAAATTAGTTTCCCAAGTCCTTGAATGGGAGTTGCCACTGGGTCTTGGTCCCAATGCAAAAAGAAGAACTATTCCATTCATGGAAGGGTGCCAGTATAGAGCCAGCCACATGAGAACCTTAAGCCTTTGCTTGCTATTGTTGTTTTTAATTGAGATTCGCCTTGGGCCAGATAGACATTCTGACCAGAGTTTCAGTATTAGTAGACTTTGGTGACAGCCCTCAAATCTGCAAATAATTGAATAAGTTGTCTAGGCAGAAATAAGGGTCATGGTGACAATGAGAAGGCATAAGGTACTTTATCAGTTATTGGGTTTCATTGCTGTTAGAAGCCCATTTCAGCACTCTAGACTCCAAGAATATGCTAGTGATGAAGCATTATATTTTTCTGCATTCATGACAGGTACCGCATCTTCCCCACCCTTTTGTAGAGTTGTCACTGCTTGTTATTTAGACAGATAGTCTTGCCATTTAAAAATGAAGCAGGCTAATGGTTTTTAATAACCTATGGTGGCAAATTATATTGCACCACATAATATATGTGCCACCAAGGAGAAGCATAATGAAGAGATTAGTGTGACAGATGAAAGCAACATGTTTGCTTTAATAGAATATTGAGTGACTATTGAGTGGGGACAGGAACACTAATGCAAGTCGCTTATCAATTGCTGAGGTTTGTTGATAATGTACAAATGTTCTCTAGCATGAAATGACTAGTGGGAGTGTGGCCCACAAACAATGTGTCTGGATCCGGGATCATTGGTGAATTGGTGTGTATCACAACTTCTTGGTTTCCAAGTTTGAAGAATATACAGATATTTAGTACAGTACATAGTACAGTAGATATTTAATATATTTAGTACAGTACGTTTTATCCAGCTGAGGCTTTTGTAGAATTTGTAGTTTTTTGTTTTTTTTAAGGTATGTGTCACTTTTCGTTCACAAAAGAATAAATGAATCAGGAAGCGCATTGGGTGCTTGATAACTTCCCTCTTTTGACATTTCCAGACAAGAAGCGAAAATGTGCTTTGTTGAGTCTGTAGTGGCTGGTTCATCGTGGCAAATGAGGCACTGCCCCATCAACCTCAGTCTGCCTTCAGCCAACCCCACCTACCTGCCTTCTTACAACTGGGCCAGAGGGAGGCACTGCCAGTTAGCTGTCTCCTTCTTAGTCTCAGGGTTGCCCTTGTAGAATTCAGCAGGGAGGAGGATGGGCCAAAACTGGCTCTGGCTCAACCTACTCCTAGCCTCCTATCTTACACCCCACCAGTTTGAATCGGCACCAGACACCACTGCTGGTGCAAGCTATGGTACAATCCAGGGAGAGTGGCTTGCAGAAAGACCTGCTAAGCATTCATGGCTCATTCCATACAATCTGAGTGTGTAAACAGATGACCACTTACTCCATTACCACTGCCTGTGTCGCTGTACTAACTTTATTGATGGCTGGTCTAGTGAAGTGGTGAGCTAAATATTAAATGTTCAGCAACTGGGCATATGTTTGTGAGTTGGGGAGAGGGCAGGGGTAGGAATGGCTATTCTCTAAATTTGTCAGGAATTTATGATGAACCAGTTCCTCAGGGGGCTAGATATATCACATGACCTGTCTGTGTAATGTAACCATGCTTATTATCAGCATTGAGCTTTTTTTTGCAATGGGTCCCTCAAGTTACAGTTAAAGACAGTGCCACCAAACCCCCTTACAGCTTGCCAAGTTTGGGAAAGTAGGAAGAGGGAAACTGGAAGGAAAGGGATCAGGTTGTGGAGCAACTTTCCAAGGGAGGGGTTTACAAATTTTATCTCAAAAGTTCTCCAAAATGATTCAAAAACCATCCTATGTTCTGAATCGAGTAAGGGTTTAAAGGTGAGAGCAGCAGGTTGTATTGTTAAGATTGTGATCTTAACAAAACCACTAATGACAGCTGAGATCCTTTATATTGTCCAGTTAGTTCACATGTAGGTCAGTAGTGGACAGCATGGTGGGGCAGATAAACTTACCTGACTTCCTGGCATGTGAATCACTGCTGTTCACCAGAAGAAAGTAGGGAAGGGCTGTGGTGCAGGGATTGTCTCTTCTGATGCATTTTCACACTGTGCCACCCCCACCCCCCACCTCTGTGCCCCATTCTTTCCCAGTAATCAGCAGTAGTTAACCTGCTGGGAGGTCAGGTAAATACCCCTGCCCCACCATGCCATCTGATATTAACATTGGTGTTTGTTTCAATGATGAGACCTTATAACAAGATTTTATTTTTAAAAATATGATAATCCCATTCCACTGATAGCAGAGATTTTCTTTCTAAACCTTGCAACACGGGATGTTTCCATACCTCCTCTCTTCTAGCATACGAAGTGAGCAGGAAGGACCATATTATCACTTGCTTACTAGGTCTTTGAACAGACATCAAAGCTGCTGCTGATGGGCATAAAAATAAAAGCACGCACCACAAAAATAGCCTACTTTAAAAGAGTAGCTCACTATTTGAATTTCCCTGGCAGTAAGTAAAATATTTGCTATTTACTTTTACTCAGATCAAAAGAAAATTTATTTTCTAATACACACCATTTACTATCAGTAAGCTGCAGGCATTTTGTTTTCAGTAACCTGTGACAGTGGTGTGTTTTCTGGGCTTCATGGGATGCACATCAATGTAAATAAGCATGGTCACACTTCTTTATGGTGAAATATGTTGTCATTTTACTTTTTGCCTTAAAAAGGCAAGTATTTAAATTGGCATACAGTATACCCAGGGATATTTTTTAATATTCTGTAATTGTTTTCTTAGAAATATAGCTTGAAGGAACTGAGGGCAAAATTCCTTATTGTGATTTTAGACCCACATGTATGCGTCAGGTTGCCATCACATTCATATAAGACAGTGATTGCCAAACTCGGCCCTCCAGCTGATTTGGGACTACAACTCCCATCATCCCTAGCTAACAGGACCAGTGGTCAGGGATGATGGGAATTGTAGTCCCAAAGCAGCTGGAGGCCCGAGTTTCGCCATCATTGATATAAGAACATAAGAAGAGCCCTGTGGCCCATCTAGTCCAGGCACCTGTTCTCACAGTGGCCAGCTGGATGCCTGTGAAAAGCCCATGAGCAGGACTTGAGAGTGACTGCACACTCCCTACTTGTGATTCCCAGCAATTTGTTTTGAGAGGCATATTTTGAAGCATACATTTATGGATTGTTTTAGTGTTGCAAAAGCCCCCACCCTGGGACTTTTAATTAAGGGTGGGATGTTTTGATATGAATAACTGTGTAATGACTTCCTATTGGGGGCATATGTTGGAAGGTTGAATAGTATTTGAATCTTTCACACCACAGTACAAGGGAATTCCTCTGTTCTGGGTTGGACACACACAAATGGGGATTCCTCCATTCTACTCCACTTCTGACCCGTTATGCCCCCCCACCTCCTTTTGGCATGTGTATCAGTGGGAGCGCAAATGCTGATTGTGCGCAGGTGCCTGTAAGCACTCAACCACCTACCATAAGCCTTGATAGGAAGTCATGGCAATATGATTAACTCATTAGGCTTGCTTATCATGGAACTGAAGCTGTTAAGTTTGGTTTGGTTATTTGCATTGTTTTATATACACTGTGTTGTATATATTGGTGGGCTTTTGGGGTATTTGTTGATAGTATTTATAATTGCTTCTAATCATTTTCAGCTGTAAGCTATTTGAGATGTTGTGAGACACATTGAGCACAGTTTTGTGAAAGAGTGGGCATATGAAATAACAAAAATTGGGATGATGAACTCATTGTCAAGCACTTATCTGCTTACCCCAGCAGAAGTCTTGGTTTATGGAGAATGCATTAGAAAAAACACTAATGTATGTAATTCCTAAAGATGAAAAGAAAAGAAAAAGTAGAGGAAGGAAAGAGAGTGATTGCATTCATTATTTTCTCCTATCAAGACCATAGTGCCCAGTGTGCATAAAAGCTGTCGTTATATCTGAATGTGATTCCCCCCCATTTAAAAACGTTAAAGGAGATATGAAAGATAACTCAGAGGTTTGTACTAGCAGTGAAGAAAATATGTACCAGAAGCAGTGTGTGGGTGTAGAGCAAAAAGTACTTGGAGGGAAATAAATATGTGTTCTTATTTCGAATGCGCCTTTCCCCATTTACCTACAGGGAGTATGCTGTATTCAAAGTGTAAAAAAACACACTCACCAAACCATGAAATGCTTGGATCAATTATTCTGATTCTCCAAGCAGGAGCTTTATATTCACAGGAGAGAGAAATGATACATTTTGAAAAGCACTGTGTACATATCATTTTACAGTGGTACCTCGCAAGACGAATGCATCACAAGACGAAAAATGCGCAAGACGAAAGAGTTTTCCGTTTTTTGTCGTTCCGCAAGACGAATTTCCCTATGGGCTTGCTTCGCAAGACGAAACGTCTTGCGAGTTCTTGCGAGTTTGTTTCCTTTTTCTTAAAGCCGCTAAGCCGTTAATAGCCGCTAAGCCGTTAATAGCCGCTAAGCCGCTAATAGTCGCTAAGCCGCTAATAGCCGTGCTTCGCAAGAAGAAAAAACCGCAAGACGAAGAGACTCGCGGAACGGATTAATTTCGTCTTGCAAGGCACCACTGTACTGGGGTGAATACCTTTACAGTGATCAACTTCACCCAGTGTGATCGCTAATCTTTATGGATGACAGTGGAACAGTAGTACACTACACCATATGCCCATACCAAGTGAGAAATATTACATATAGAGTCCCAGTTCTCTATCCTTTTCTCCTCCCACTTGCAGTTGTGAGAAGTTAACAATATATGCTTTTGGCTCACCTGTGCACTGAACACACAGCATCTTGGAAAGTGTCCTAAAGAGCAACCCAGCACAGTGCTAAGTCACATTGATATCAGTGGGCTTTAAAGTGTACACATCCCTGCACAAAACTGTTCCTATTGCAAAATTATGGTTAAATATGTGAAAAATAATCTTAGGTGATGTGTGAGCATTGCTTTGTTTACTATAACTCTACTACAAGGTCGGTGGATATTAATAAATAATGACTGTCTGCTATGCAAAATCAATTCATTTGTAAATTGTAGATCAAAATTGATTTTACATTTAAGAGAATATTGGACAATTAAGTGTATAAATTGCCTTGATGTCTCAGGTATTTTTTCCATGATGTACTGTGATGAGCTAAGGCTTTGGGCACATTAATAACAAGCAGAAGAGGAGTGAGGGATGGAAATGACCAATTAGTTCATCTAGTCTGTCTCTTTCCAGCCAGGATTGTTTGACTGCCTTTCTAGTCTAATTTTAAATTTGCCAAGTGATGTGACTTCTCATTTCATCTGTGTCGTCACCTGCCTCCTTAGGGGAAATTTGTTCTTTGTGCAAACTTTATGGAGTTATGAAAATAAAAGAAATGAGGCCTTAAGTTGCAGCACTATACAGTATTTCCAGCTTTTCTCTGCAAAGAAACAATGTTGTAGATGAGGTCTGCATCCATTTGTGGTGGATTTAGGGCAGCTGCACCTCTGACTACACAAGCATATTGAAGTATAATAAGGGATATCAAACAATGGAATCAGGATATTTCCAGCCAAATATGGGGGCTTCATGAAAAGCCTGAGGAACCACCATATTTTTAAAGCCAGCTGGCTTATAAGCCTTCATGTTTTGTGTGTAAATCTCTGAAAATATACCCACAGCTTTGCTCAAACTTTAAAACCAACCACCTTTACTCTGCAATATGTTTCTTCTTCTTTTAATCCCTGTAGATCTCAGTTCACTTCTACATGTGCGTACTGAGAAGTAAATTCCACTGTGGAGTTTACCTCTAGGGAAGTGTGTGTAGGATTGCAGCCTATACTACTGGGGCTGGCTCTACCATTAGGCAAAGTGAGGCAACCACCTCAGCAGCAAATGCTGGGAGCAGCCGCCCCCGCTTTGTTGTTCTTCCTAAATTCCCTAGCTAATCCCCTCTGTTGGAGGAGAGAAATATGTGTGCAATATTGTTGCTGTTGCTGACCTGTTTTGTTTTATTCATATACTGGTTGCTTGCGGAAATGGCTTCTAAGCAGTTCACAAGTGTAAAAGCAATCATAGGAAAATATCCACACCTAAGTAAAATACTCAGTAAAGCGATTTCATCAAAAAAATTAATATGTAGTTACAATGTACAATAAAACAAGCACATTAAAACAGCATAACAGCAATTAAAGCAATTAGTTCAGGAGGTTCAGGTCAGGAGATCAGGAGAATGCTTGTCTAAACAGATGTATATACAAGATCCAGTGGAATGCCAATACTGATGGAGCCTCATATTCCATCAGGAAGCACATTCTGCAACACAGGTGCTACCAGTGAAAAAGCCCACATGTGTGTTAGAATGTGTTTTCGGCGCATGCTGTCTTGTGGTGTTTCATATCTTTCGCCTTAGGGCCAAATGGAAAATATGCTAAATGTATTGTATGAAGCTACATTTAGAATTTTCCTAATAAATTACAGGCATGGTGGTATCCCCAATTCTGATTTTTAGACCACAGTATTTTGTAAGGGAAAGTGTATCCCTTTCCTCCCCAACCAGTGAGCCCATGTGCTGTAGTGGTTGGAGTGTCAGACTAGGACCTGGGAGCCCTGAGTTCAAATCCTAACTTGGCCATGAAGCTCACTGGGTGGTATTAGGTCAGTTATTATATCTTGCAGCCTAAACTACGTCCTAGAATTGTTGTGAGAATTAGATGGGAAGAGTGAGAACCATGTGCACCACCTTGAGCTCTTTGAAGAAAAGATGGAATATAAATTTAATGAATGAATGAATGTGAACTGTACAAAGGTTATCCTGCAACATAGCTAAAAGGCTTAAAAATATTCCCATTGGCATCAGTGAAAACATTTTTTCCTACGTCTGTTAGCTGTGTTGGAAGGATTTTTGTCCTGATCTGAAGCCCATGTGCTATGATTGCGATCAAAACTGGGAACTCCAATTTTCTTTTTTCTTTTTTTAATGAAAGTTTAATGTAATGTAAAATTTAGTGCAACGTGTCGTTTGGCCCTGTGTTCGGGTTCTACAAACTCAGTCTCTTGCCGTTCTTGATCTAGCAATGTTTCTTAACCAGCTAGCCAGTGGTTTGGCTACATCTGTAAGCCAGCACCAAATTGCAATGTTGCCATCCGTCACTGGCAATTGAAATAAAAAGCAGGCGAATCTCTTTTTATTTTACAGGTAACTGCATAGTGTGGTTGAAAACCATTATCATACAGACACATGGATGGTTGATTCGAACACAATTTAGCTCTTCCTAATCAGCTTCGAAAGCTCAAAATCGTTATTAGTAATAGCTGTAATAATAAACCTTTCAATTCTTTTCTGTTGAATAATTTTCCTTCTCTTTTCCATATAATGTCCTCAACGTTTTGATTAATCTGCACAAAATTTTATGACAATTTTCTTTAGTCTTTCACAAGTGATCAGCAGCCTTCATCTTTTTGGAGTCATTTAATCCAGCGCTTAAAGCAGAAATCTTTTTGTTGTTGTTCTTTTACCTACTGGACTTAGATCTTAGCTCAGGGCTACACAGCTGCCCAGAAGCCTAAGCGGAATGGCAGATTAAGTTTATAGTTCAGTGCTAATAGAAATGAGAAATTTAGTAACCAATTTGGTGTATTAATCCCCCCCCCCAATCTCTGGATGGAACAAAATTGAAAGTGTGTTCTAATGGCACTCTTATTAAATCTGACTACCTGGGGAAGCATTGCAAAGCAGTGAAGCAAGTAGATTTATTCTGTAAAACACATGGTGCCTCCTGGTGGTTAAACCATGTATTCACAGTTACTATAAACTGAATAGATAATATAGCAGCAAAAGTGGGCAAATTCATTGTAATTAGTCTGCAGGTGGGATGAAAAATGTGCTATGCAGTGCAACATTTTTCACATTCTCACGTAGAGTCGGTTATCTTTGTCTGCTGGGCAGAATATATTGGTCTCTTGCTTTTGGATACATGGAGCACAAGATAATCCTGTCATCTGTCTGGACATGTACTCTGAATATGACAAAAGCATGACCGGCACCACCATGAGAAGTGGTGGATCTGTAAACAAATGATAAATAGCAAAAAACGACAGGACGATACACCACTCTATGGCCCCTGGTGCAATAATAATAATGTAACACCTCAGCACTGCGCCCTCACCCCACCAAAAGCAATTGGGGAACAAGAAAAGAGGAGATGATGATGATGCCACTTCTGCACTGGACTGCACTCCCCCCCCCCCAAACAGCTTTGGAACAATCTCTGCTGCACGATATGCAGCAGAAACAAGAGTTGTCATATCCTCCCCTTAAATTTAACTGAGATCCTTCTCATGCCAGCTGCCTGCTCCAGGTGCCAGCAGGCAGCAAAACAAACACAGCAGCAAGGCAATGAGTCCCATGTTTCTCCCTCCAAGCCCTCCTCCCCTGCATTTTAAAAAAGTCCCTCATGCAGCTGCCAGCCATGTGGCTGACTGGTAGAAAATGACTGATGTGTGATTACTATGATTATCCCCCCTCACTTTTTTTAAAAGTAGCTGCCTGCCTGCTACCCCATGTGTCTGGCAGGCTGCAAAACAAAAGACATGGAGCAGCAAATGGATGGATCCCATGCTTCTCCCTCCACCAGTGCACCCACATACTTTCAAAGGACTCTTCCATTACCAGAGCAGCTGCCTGCTGCTTGCCCCACAAGTCTAGCAGACAGCAAAGCAAAGAGGAGGCAAACAGGCCCCTGTGCTCCTTTCCCCCTTTTAAAGTCTCTGTGGACAAGAAATAACTTCTCCTCCCACTTTTCAAAAGGCTTCCCATGGGCAGTTGTAGAAGGGAAGGCACTTCTTAGCTCTGCCCCCTTTTCAAAAGTCCTTGGTCAGCCAAAGCAGA
Organism: Podarcis vaucheri; assembly: GCF_965113315.1. Lineage (NCBI taxonomy): Eukaryota > Metazoa > Chordata > Lepidosauria > Squamata > Lacertidae > Podarcis > Podarcis vaucheri. The sequence continues at coordinate 98,132,591 of NC_138759.1, read as the reverse complement.
GGAGATGGAGCAGTCTCAGCCCTTCCTCAGCCACAACATCCTTCAAAACCCCAAAGCAGTGGCAGCTCTCCTACCTCTCCGCTCCTTTGCCTTCTCTCCTCAAAAACAACAGCCCAGGCAAATACTGTCTTCCAGAAATAAGGGGAGGACTTAAGTCATAGCCAAATTCAGTTGGAAGTGGATGGGCCCTTCCAACAGCAATCAATCAATCATTTTATATGAATGCCACCTTTCCAAAATTGAAACCATGCTCAAGGTGGCTTACAAGACATAAAAATTACATCATTACAAACATAACAAAAGTCATAAACAATAAAAACGCCAAAAAGTACACAAGCAAATTGAACAATTCCCACATAAATCATAAGAGAATTGAAAATAAAGACACAAAAAATTAATATCAATAACAGCAACAACCCACCCTAAGCAATACCCCCACCCCAACCAATGGTCTGTACTGCAGAGACAGAAGAATCATTATAATCATCTCTCTGTTTGCGTCAGTTGGCAACTTCTGGTTTCGAAGGTTGCCTGCACATTATAGGCTTCAGAACTTACCTTCTAGAAGAGCTATAGACTTGTTTTTTATTTTTATTTCTAAATGAAAGTTCAGAGTCCAAGATCCCTGCTAGCACGGGGCTTGGTGCACTTACTCCAATGCACTATTATAAATCCTGCTCTGCTAGAATCCCAGGGATTCTTATTGCCTATTGTTCAAACAATTTACTTATCAACCACAGCTCTCCCCCCATCCTCCCTCTTTTCCTCTTCCCCAACCTTATCCTGTATACAACACTAATGTCTCACATCATATGTACTGTAACTGGTATATAGAAAAGACTTTACAACCTGAGAAAAGAGAGAGTGCAGATACTTTTGTAAACCAAGAAAATCTGTATTTATTTTTTTAAAAAAACACAGCTCTGGCTTAATTCATTGGATAAATACACTGTCAGTCAGGAGTAGTCAGGCTGGATCATTTAAAAGAAATCAATTAGATGGGTAGCTGCACATTATATTTCATAACTTTCTTTCTCAATGGGCCAGAGAATTACTTTTGAAGAAAAACAAGAACACAGAGTATGATTTTACACAGCAAGTCTTATTTCTTGCAAATGTATTTGTGATCCACAACTTTGAAAAAATTCCAGCAGTATCCCTGCTGTTTCTGCCACTAGCTCTCTGGTGATGACCATATATAGTATCTAACTAAGTGGCACTCAGAGCAGTAGACACACTGGAGTAAATGGATTTTAAGTCAGTCATGATTAATTTAACTTCATTGGTCTCTGTGGGTCCATGTTGAGTAAGACTCACAGATCACTCCATAAAACTAGTAAACTTTTAAACAGAATAGGAACTGTAAGAAGACCCCTCTAAAAATACCCTACTACTCATTCCCTTCATACACTAGTTTAAAAGCAGGATTTAAAAGCCTTGCAGGAGAATAGGTTTTATGTATGTATTATGCATTCATTAATCATTTCTGAATAGCATCTTTCTCAGAAAACTTACAATTTCCCGTCATCGGAATGAGTCTCACGCTTTCCACACAGTGAATAAATATACGTGTGTTGACCTTGTTAAGTTCCACAGGCATGCCTGGGAGAAAAAAAGATTGAAAATATACTCCAGACAGCTAGAAACTGATGCCAGCTGGGGAAGTGAATGTATAAATGCATTGTTGATGTATTTATTCAATTAAGAAGTCTTGACAGAAGTCTTTCTGTAAACAGAAATTGCTACGTTTCAAATCATTCTGCCAAATAACTGTTTCTGAGTGAATTAAAAATGTCTGTTCGTTCCCTTATAATAAATTACTAAGGGCCAGACTAGAAATCCATAACTTTGTAGTTCCTTTTTTAAAAAAACAACACACAGAATTGCATCATATTTGCTTGATAGTCCTGTTTGGTTGATTCTGAAGTCCTATTCAGTTGGATGCCTGGCAGTTCTCACAATGCAATAAATAATAATAATAATAATAATAATAATAATAATAATAATAATAATAGGTTTGTACCCCACCCATCTGCAAGCATTCACACTGTACCTGTGGACACTGTGTGTGCATGTGTGCACACTATTTAGCACTAGGGTGTTGGGTGCAGGGTGGGGCCTGCTTTCTGCTAATATGTAAGGCTTATAACACATGAATATGGGTACAGGTGCATTGATTCAATGGGGGCTAGCTCACACTTTGAGCGTCTGTACTCATAGAAGCCATTCTGCACGCACAGTGATTTAGTTGGCCACAACCCAAGGTGTGCATAGCTGATCTATTGAACAGAATATGGAAAATCAGTCACATGATCTGGGCCAATGTGTGGTGTGTATTGAAGAGTTATGGCTTTGCACGGATGTTTAGCAATGTCAGAACTGGTGCAAGAATCATTAGTGACTGCAAAGGGCAGGTGTTCTTTGTTCCATGTGGATGGGCTGGATCAGGAAGAGATACCTTTTTTATCTGGTACAATCGGCAGAGCAAACAGAGTGTTAAGAATGAATAGAAAAGGAATTAGAAACAAAATGTCAAATGCTATTACCCAAGTCTCTACTCTCTCTACATTTAAGAAAATTGGTTGTAATTCTAGTTATTCATTTGTGTCTGTGTGTGTAAATATACGCTGAAGTTCCTGAAAAATGCAAAAGAGGAAGGGCTGAAGCTCAGTGGTAGAGCTTCTGTGTTGCATGCAAAAGGTCCCAGGTTCCATCTCCAACATCTCAAGGTAAGGCTGAGTAAAGCTATTGTCTGGAGTCCAGAAGAACTCCTGCCAATCAGTATAGGCAATATTGAGCTGGACAATACTGGTGGACCAAAAGTCTGCATGAGGAGCTTTCCCTATATCCCAAGATGTCACAGAAGAGAAAGACTAACTGTCCAATCCTGTGCATCTCTACACAGAAGTAAGCCCTGTCAATTTCAGCCAGACTTAATCCCATGTAAATGGGTATAGCATTGCAGCAGAAAATGATTAGGAGGTTATAATCCTTATAACGAAAGGATTAAATCTTTATTGGTGGTGGGGAGGGAGGTAGCAATATCTGTAAAGAACCCTGAATATTATGTGGCAGTCTCAGTGATCTGGGATACAGATGTCAGAGTAATGCAGCAAGCAGGTAGGAAGCAGAAAGCACCAGAATATGCAAGTGATGAAGCTAAGGATGCACAGATTGTTAGGACACAAGATGAGCCGGCTGGGTTGGACCAAAGGACCATCTAGCCCAGCATCCTGTTCTCACAGTGGCCATCCAGATGCCTGTGGAAAAGCCCACAAGCAGGTTCTGAGCACAAGAGCACTCTCCCTCCTGTGGCTTCCAGCAACTGGTATGCAGAAGCATCACTGCCTTTAGCAATGTAGGCAGAGCCATCAATAACCTCATCTTCCTAGTAGCCATAGGAGATAGTATACAGAGCTAGACCTCATCTAAGATTCTCATAAGCTCAGGTACTGGTCTTCTTTATTGTCCTATCTGCTGTAGTTACTTACGACCATGCAACTTCTTTGGGGATGAAATTTAAAACATAATTACAGAGAAGAAACTTTAAACATAATTACAGAGTGAAAGACCTATGAGCACAATGGAAACCATGGGCCCTGTTTGATAGCTGTGTATAATGTCCTGCTTTAGAAAGTAATTCAAACTTGAAATTTAGCTTTCCTACTTGGGTCTCTAAGTGTGTTTGCTGTCTTGTCATTTCATTCTGAAGAAGCAATCTTGTTCCTCTAAAGACAATACTTCTCAGTTTGTTCCCAAGGGCTTTAAAACTCATTGCTACAGAGAGGCTAGAATGATTTCAGTTATCTGCTATCCATCATGCTGGAAAGTTTGCTTTCGTTTTCACTTGAGGAAATTTAAAAGTGGCTGCTCTTGCATGCAGCTTGTTATAGAAAAATGGAAAGCAGGTAAGCAACCTTCTCCCCTTGCCATTTATTTAAATGTATAAAACAAAGCCAAAGCTGCAATTATACACCCAGTTAGCTGGGAGTAATACCTGCTGGATTCAATGGGTCTTACTTTTGAGAAGATTGTGCTATAAAAGCATGATCAGGAATAGAGGTACTACACATATTTTTTGGACTACAATTCCCATCAGCCACAGCTTGTGTAGCCAATGGTCTGGGTTGATGGAAGCTATAGTACACAATTCTGCATGGCTACCCTGATCTAGATGGCAAAATTAAGACTTTCTGCATGTTCATCCAGCTGCATGGTATCTGCTTCACAGTGTTCTTGCATCATGCAGCTGCAGTATTTAAGTGCATACCGAGCCACATGGCTGGAACCAATAAGGTGGGTCTTTCCCACTCGACTTGCTTCACCTGTGTAGTAGCAATATTCATACAGCTCTGCAGCTATGTGGGATAGCAACGTTCTGAAGCAGTTCTCATGTGACCATGAGTGAGATTGAATGGGCACTTAATTACATTCTGTATTTGATTTCAGAACAGCAGATTGAAGTGCAACACTGCAAACTGCTTCCAAAAAATTATGAGAATTTCAACAGAGTTAGCAATGCATTGAGTTGCAGTTGCAGTTGTAGTTGTTATTTGGACTTATTAGTCACTTTTTGAATGAAATGTAAACTCAAAGTAATTTACAATATAATACTAAAATTAAAACTGATATAAATCTAAAACAATAAAAGCTTAAAATATTAGTGCATAAAAAAAACAAATCCCACTCACCAAGAGGCCACGGTTTCTAAAGGCCTAAAGCCCAGTTGAATAGAAATGTTTTTGCCTGGTGCCTAAAAGTAGCCAGTGGTAGCTCCTGGCATGTCTCCCGGGGGGGGGGCATTCTATAAGTAGGGAGCCACTATCGAAAAGGCCTGTCCTCATGCTGACACCCTTTGGATCTCCCTCAGAGGAGGACCTTAGACGATGAACACTAGGTCTCGGTTAGCTTGTAAATTCAGTGTGGTTGATTCCTGCCACCCTTTCACTGGGTTATTTCAGGGCTGATCCAACATGAACTGGGAATAAGAGGCATGGGATGAGAGTAGCTACAGGCTCATGGAATCATGGTCTAAAATTTAATTTAAATACGTAAACATAATAAGAAAATCAAATAATATACATTTAAAAACACATTATAGATCACCGAACAGAAAACTGGTCCATAAATATATTCTAAACAGATAGGTCTTCTGTTACAATTGAAAGAGGCTTAAGCCCAGATTCAACATTCTCTGACTGTAGTTCTGGGGCTGGGGCATTAGTGTGAGAATTTTGTTGGTGAAAATCATTCCCTAGCACAACTAGTATAGCACTAAAGGACTTTAATTTAATGTAGCATTGAATTCCTCCCTTAGGATTTACTGAATCATATTGAAAAAATAGCAAAGCTTTTCTGAGCTGAAGAGCAGTCGCTAAGATTGCAGTGATGCCACTTAAGTTCTAAAATAACAGCTGTTTGAGTTTTTTCCCATCCTGTTCATAAGGCATGGATGTATTTCATGGAGAGCTCCATTTCCCTAAATTCTTCCTCTGCTCACAATTTAAACTGAGACTGTTGTGGGTTTTATGTGTGCCAATGGTGTGCCTTCATGAGCTGTATTTATCATAGTAAGCACTAAAAGCTCCAGCTATTGCTGAAGCGTTTTCCATGTAATGTTGATGATACCCTTTAATCTCAGTGAAACTGGTTGAGTTTTGTGCTAGAATTTTTGAAAATGGGAATGCAAATAACAGAACAAGTTACAGTTCTGAACAGTCAATTGCTCTTGGTTTTTCAAGTTTGAAAAGCAAGTTACTCTCCAAGGACGTACATTGTAGCATGAGGAGGTTGATTGGGTGTGGTACTTAGTTGGATCTTATCATAGATAAGCAAGAACCCTGCCCTGCAGTTGGGCAGGATGGCACCAAAGCCCTCAATTGAGGAAGGAAAAGGCCAGGAGAAAAGTTGCTTTGTTTGTTTGTTTGTTTGTTTGATTGATTGCTTTGTTTGTTTGTTTGTCCATGTTATGTGTGTGTAGATGGTTGAGTGGTTGAGAGGGCCTTGGGGTTTGCGACTTTGGTGCTCAATAAATGATGCCCAGTCCTAGTGGCTAGACAGTGTGTTGTATTTTCCCATTCTACCATTGTGAGAACACACATTCTTTAATTCTAAATACATATCCAGGTGATTTCTTCTTTCTTTTTAAAATAACTTTAAAAAGTTCTTCCGGTTCTGTGATCTGAAGCTGAGCAAATCAATTACTGTATTTATTTCAAGCATTACATACAGAAAATAAGGCTTTGAAGAGGATTTCTTGGCTTCTCTTGGCTGCTTCTTGTCAGATCACACAAGAAAACAAACCTCTCAAGAAGAAAAGAACTGAACCATGCTCTGTTGGGAACTCCCTGTCATTTCTGAAAGTGAATAAAATACTGATCGTTACGATAAAACCACTTCATACAGTACACTTGTAGAGTGGCAGAATGCCCTGCTGCCCCTATGTTCTAGACTACAGGAAAAATGATCTGAAGGAATTGGTATATAGCATCTGCTCTGTGTCATTCTTACTTTCTGGGCTACCACTTTAAAAAGTACTCCCTCTGTTTAAATGGGATTTAATAAGAACGTAAGAAGTGTCCCACTGGATCAAGTCAAACACTCATCTAGTCCAGCAGCCTTCTCTCACTGTGGCCATCCAGGTACCCCAAATGGAAGCCCACAACCTGAGGGCAGCAGCACGCTCAGCACCTGCAGTTCCCAGCAAGTGATATTCAGAGGCACACAGCCTTATCCTAAACAATAATGTGGACACTACCACCAGATTAGACATGCTGAAACAAGTACTAATATGAAATACAGAAAAAGTCATCACTGCAACACCAAAAGAGCACCCCTACTGACACACCTTTTCATAGTTTTTCTTGTTTCTTTTCTGTTGGTTTTCATTCAGACAGTTTACAAGGCACATATCTCATTATTCCCCTCCCCATTTCCCCATCTCTTTTGGAAATAGGTGTTGGTATGTTTGTAAGAGGCAGGTCTAGGGGGCAAAATAGGAATGCCAAACATGTAAGCGAATCTAGTTATGTGGGGACAGTGCTGGAAAAAGCCAACTCCCTCCTCTCTTTCAATTTATTGAATTTATACCCCATCCTTCCTCCCCAAGGAGCCTAGGGCAGCAAACAGATAAACAACTTAAAACAAGTACACTCTAAAACAGTTGAAACATTTTGAAAACAATTAGAATTAAAAGTATCTAAAAGCAGTTTCAGTTCAAAACATTTTCAAAGCAATTACTGTTAAAAACATGCTTCCATCCAATGATCACAGGGTTACCAGCAACAATAAGAAAAATGAAATCTAATATTCATTAACAAGTTTTCCACTTTAACAATATACAGTGGTGCCTCGCAAGACGAAAATAATTCGTTCCGCGAGTCTTTTCGTCTTGCGATGTTTTTCGTCTTGCGAAGCACGGTCCGTCGCAACTGCGCCTCTTCAAGCGGCTTTAAGAAAAAAGTGCAAGATGTTTTCGTCTTGCGAATCAAGCCCATAGGGAAATTCGTCTAGCGAAGCAACGCAAAACCGAAAAACCCTTTCGTCTAGCGAGTTTTTCGTCTTGCGAGGCATTCGTCTTGCAGGGCACCACTGTAATAATATAACAATTGTTATAATAATATAACAATTCCTTAAATTTAAGATTGGGCTGAGGAAGCAAGCTGCCATTGTTGTCACTAAAAGCTGGGTGTCTAAAAGAGAATTCTTTATAGCTGTTCATGCAACTTTGAGGGTTTTCTCATTAACTCCTGCAGCATAATGAGATTAAAAAGTGTCCAGCTGTAGTCCAGCATTCTGCTTTTAATAGTGTCCAACCAGATGTCACAAACAGAATACAAGGGCAATATAACTCTTTCCCTGGGTTGTTTCCCAGCAACTGCAATCCAGAGGCACAGGCCTTGCTCTGAGCCTGGAGAGAGGATATCACTTGATTATGATTGGTACCCATTGATAATCTTATGCTACATTAATCAATCCAATACTCTTTTGAAGCCACGTAAATTGGCAGCCATCATCAGTGCCAGATTTATGTATAGGCTAAGTAGGCTGAAGCCTAGGGCCTCTAAATCTAGGGGGCCTCGCCAGCCCACCTGCTCCTCAGCAGGCAGTCTCCCCTCTTCCAAAACTAGAAACCCAAGACTTCATGCGAGGGCAGGGCAACTTGGGCCTCTAAATCTAGGGGGCCTTGCCAGCCTACCTGCTCCCCAGCAGGCAACCTCCCCTCTCCCAAAATTGCAAACCCAAGACTTCATGCAAGGGTAGGGCTACTCAGGCTCAACAACTATGAGACTCCATCTAGATTGCCCTGGTGCGGGGGCTCACTTAGGAGCAACACGCGGGGCCCAATTTGGCCAAATTGCTCCAATTGCCTTAAGGTCAGTCCTGATGAGACTGTGCAGGGGTTGGACTGACAAGCCCTGCACTTTCTAGGTCCCTGGTGTCACTAGAGTACAGACTCAAGGACTTGTTATGGAAATAAAGGAAAGCAGTTTTGTCACCCCCCCCAAAAAAAAACAACAACCCCTGAGACAATGAACCCAGCCACCTTTTATTCACAGTCGCATAAGCACTACACTATAGCATGGCCATAAACCTGTACGTTCAACTGCTGAAATATACACCCAATATGTAGCAATGGAGATTTATGTTACTGCTTTATGAATGAACACTGTGTTTTATGAATGGAGTCTATATTTTGTGAATTACCTAAGAGCCACCAATAGGGAGCTCTAGAATCTGACAGCTAACCAATTGGGTACTACCAAACAGCGACCCCTATTGCTGAAAGCAGGTAACCAGCAGGGAACCCTTCAGCTCTGCCTTTGAACTGTTGACTGAATGCCCCCTGCTGTGCAGATAATGGAGAAAGCTCGCAAATTGCATCCCTTCTGGCATCCTGGCTAACTCTATTACACTGGTGTAAACCCTGGTGCACCAGAAGCCCAGAATAGCAGCAAAGAAAATCCACTCATACGTCAGCAACTGATAAGACTTGTCAACCAGTTCTTCCAAAGCCTTCCTAAATTATAAAGCTCTAAAATACAGCCCAAAAGAGAACAGGTCTGGGAATAACGAGGCATACAATGGGCACCACCAGTGAAAAGGTAGCTCCTGCGCTGTCATTTGATAGGGTGCCCACTTGCCCTCCTTCTTGACATGGAATGCTCTCTATTGGAATCTCCAGGTCCAGTACAAAGACCATAAGAAGGGAGAGCAGGTACCTTGAAGTTCCCAACAGCTGTTACTCAAGCAAGCAAGCACACAGGTCACCTTTGTCACAGTCAGGACGCCTATGTCCGGGCCAGGCCTATGCCCAGTCTTGTTTTTGTACAATCTTGTTCATTCTCAGTAACCAAAACTATATTATCAACATATACAAGCAGAAAAGTTGTTTTCCTTCATTTGCAAGGAATCGTACAAAACAAAGTGGCACTAATAAAGACAAGTTCCAGGGTGGCAACAAAAAGCAAAATAAAAATGTTTTTGCAGTTCATCAAAACTATCCAGCAATATCAAGTTACAGTGGTACCTCAGGTTACATACACTTCAGGTTACAGACTCCGCTAACCTAAAAATAGTGCTTCAGATTAAGAACTTTGCTTCAGGATGAGAACAGAAATTGTGCTCCGGCAGCAGGAGGCCGCATTAGCTAAAGTGGTGCTTCAGGTTAAGTAAGGACCTCCAGAACGAATTAAGTACTTAACCCAATGTACCACTGTATAGGAAAACTGGTGCTATTAACAGTAATCCTTCTAGTTGGTTAATTGGTTCGGCAACTTCCATGCACATGATGTGTGATGCTAATTATTTTCCCAGAGAGTTAAATGATAACTAATCAGAGACAGCTACAGTTGCAAATGGCAACAAAATATATATGTGAAAGGAAGAGGAACAGGTTTGCTCAAGTGTGTTGCAGGTAGAAATACTGCTTGTAATGAAGTGAGAGCAGTAGCGTACTTGCTCGAATTAACAAATAAGAAAGTTTTGAGAATTTAAATTCTAGATTAAAATTGATTACTTAATTGAGGAGGGGATTGTAACAAAAACACTGGGGGCTAATTTGAATAGTAGAGTGATATCCGGTGGGCAATCTCATCCTTTATTTCCAAACTGTGGCTGCAGACCAGATCACCTGTCAGGAGAGTTATGAGATTCAGGTGAGGGTCAGATGCCTTGTCAATCCCAGCAGGTATATAAGAGGACAACCGCCCTGGCCAGGCCTTTGCCTTTGGGTATGCATTTCTTCTTTAATGGATTTGTGTTTATGTTTTGAAATGTGTTGTAAACCGCTTGGATGCTTTTGAGTAACAAGCTGCTAGCAAGTCTAATGGATAACAGCATCAATAATCAGAATACCAGTGCAAAGAATTGTAATTATTTTATCCCATGAGAAATTATCCCATGGAACGGACCACAAAGATAGATTCTTTTCTTAGGGATATTGAATAGTTTTCTTCAGATGCTGTACCTGACTGATAATGCTCAAGGCTCACTGTGAAGGACAAAGTGCTTAGCACTATGCTAAAGAAGTTCCAGTGAGTTGGTGGGGGAATGTTCCTGACAAAGTCGACAAATAAAGCATTGTAAAGGCGACCTTCCTGAGGCTGTGATATCTTTGCTTCTTTGACAGTTTCCAGATGGTCTCCTACTTTTTCATCCTCCCTTGCTACTCCCCTTTAGACCTATCAGGGAGAAGCAGGTGGTAGATTGAAAACCTAAATAAAACATCGTAATAATCTTTCCCAAAAAGCTGTGTGTAAACATGAACCCACAGAGGCAAAAATAAAGCTTTGGCTGCTATCCAGAGGTGACTGGGGAGTAAAAACAAGCCAGCCCATGCAACTTAGAAAGATCCAATCTGCTACTCTGAGAATCCTTACAAATTAGGACATATGATGGCTCAAAATGCTTACAGAGAGGTTATTTGCTAGAAATTATTCAGCAGTAGTATAATGCAGAAAAGTGTCTTGAGCATTTTGCCTTTTTTTTTTTTAAAAAAAACATTAGTAATGCTCAAAATTGTTTTTGAGTGAAACATGAAATCCTTTCCTCCCTTTGCTTCCTGGTACACCATGATATAAGCTGTACTAAAACCTTTAAGATAATATACCTTTGCTGGGAAATATTACCAAAAATCTAATCTAATTCTGTCTTACCTTATTTCCTTCCCCATTTTCTATCTCATTCTAATCTTGTTAGCTGCTACTTTCATTTCCATTCATGCTTTAGTGCATTGTACTTCGCCTGGTGAGTTGCATTTCATCCTAAGGCACTTTGTTTGCAGTATTTTCTTTGTATAGTTTTTTTAAGCGCTCCCCCCCCCAACAAAACAAAAAGAAAATGCAGACATGCAGAGAGGCAGATTAGCCATTAGTCTATTAGACTACATTTGATACTGCCCTTTCATTTAAATTTCTTAGTTGTAGGAGGCTGGATTTAATTTGATCTTTGAATAATGTTGCAGAATCTTATGGCCACTAATGAAGCCTCAGTAGATATATAGAGTTGAAGGCTATTGTTATTTATTCACTTTATAAATCAAGCTTGTTTTGTGAAGCTGAATATAATCCAAACACTGGAAATGAGAAGTAATGATGGCATACATCATTGCTGCATAATTTTATTTCATTTTATAGCCTGGAAAATATGGTGAATTCTATAAAAGTGACAAATGACACAGTGCTGTAATAAATAGCTATAGTTTATGCATCGCAACTTGGCATATGGGTATAGATGGAAATTCTTTACTCCGGCAGAATGAATGGAGAATTAAACCACAGTTTCCTCATACAGAAAATAATCATCTTCTCAGACATTACTAATGTTTGTTATATCACCAGTGGTGTGGCACAGTGAGCTAGTAATCAAACATATGAGACACACTCCAGTTCATCAAGAGCAGAAGCATCTTTAGAGGCATCAGAAAGTCCCCCCCCATTCCCCTGCAGTACATGCATAAGCATCACTTGAGGCCATTTGTTTGTCCCACATGCTACTCTGTCCATTTGATCAAGGCCACAATTGTGTGGAGAAAGGAGAGAGCTGAACATGGATAGGGGAGGGACACAGAAGCCCCCAATTCCCCATAAACAACCTGTGCATCAAGTGCTTTGTTATGCTCTGTGAACATAACCTCTGCATTCAGGTGCTTCAAAGTGAAGTGAATGAAACCCATATTTTTCTTCTTCCAAATGGTGTGTATATTTTGATGCACATCAGCAGCCCTGATCCAACAGCTTGTTGGACCTGCATATGTTGATGTCTGCAGAATGACGTTCAGTTACACCAATCACTTTTGGGGACAGGGTACACAGGAGGAACTAAATCTAGTCTGCCACTTACCCTCTGAATTCCTGATCAGTATGGTTGCAGCTTATTTTACGTATATAACACCCAGGCTGCTGGATTGATCAGTAACCTTATGGGGGGTTCAGTCACCAAGTATATCTTCATGGGAGAACCCTAGCTGGAGCCATACATTACTAGTAATTCTTTATGTATGATTTTAAACACTATTTAGTCTTCCTGAAGTTTCCTTTGTAACAGAAGAAATTATATTATTAGCAGCCTTCTATCATATCCAAAATATTTTAAATCCACAAATCTCACATCCTTTTCTCTGCCTTCCTTTCTTGGAAAAAATGTGCTTTTATCCACAAATTAGACTAAGGACATGCACCAAAAACTAATTATTTCCTGTTCAGCATGAATATTTATATACAAAAATCATTATCTCAGGGGAAGCTAAAGTACCTCTTCTAGCCTAGAATGGTTTTGTAGTGTTCAACCATTTGAATTTGTGCCAAAAATATGCTTGCTTGGGTTTTTAATTGTTTAAAAATCCATTGGCTAAAGTCATTCAGTCAGGTAATTGTTATGAAATTAAATACATTAGAAATTGCCTGGATACATAAACTCTTACATGAGATTAGACATGGTAAAATAGGCCCAGTGACACCTTTTCAACATCCACATTCATGGGACAGGGCTTTGCTAAATTTCAAATCTTGTATCATGTTCACCAATAAAAATTATCCTAATGCCCTTGTCCGCATGCCACAGTAACCCAAACTATCGCTTGCAGGAACTATGCAAAAGTTTCAAGAGAAGGACTTGGAGCTACTTTGCTCACCCTCAGACTTTTTTTTTAAAAAAACTTCTGTGCTGCACTAAACGAAAGTTAGGTTGGCCTGTGCTAGATGAGTTTTAATGTTGCACATCAGAATCCAAAGCAACAGTTGCCTTAGCAAAGGTACTGTAATTGTGCAACAGATTCAACAAAGTTGCAAGCAACCTGCTTGCTTATTCCCTTGCACAACAGTATTGCACAAAACAGTTTGCCAACCAATACATATACAGTATGTACCACTAAGTGACTTTAATTTAGTGCTGCATTGAAGACAGGCCAAAATAGAAACAGACACTTCCACTGCTGGTTTATTAATGTAATCACAACAGTGGACAAAAACGACAGAGGGAAGGCCAGCAACAAATATTAAATGTGAGCACATGTTAATCACATAGACTTTGTAAACCACTTTGAGTTTCTTTGCAAGCAAATGGTATATACATTTTATGAAATAAATTAATTAAATGAATCAACAAATGCTTATGGGAATGGAGCCAAGCGGGTGGGATGTCCAAACTGGTGCTCAGTTTCAGTTACATACAAATCTCAGGTTTCTTCATTGGTTTCTAAAGGCAGCTTTCCCTTCTATCCCTGGGAACATTTAAAAATGCTTCTTTAGTGTAGAACAGGAAATGGCCTGCCCATACAATATGTGGGCACTTTTCTTATATCAATGTGACCCCTTTGCAGCCTTTCCAATATTTTCCCCTCTCACTTTGGCTATTTCCCCTCTTCACAGTTTCCCAGCATTCTGTGCCATTGAACACTTAGAGGGTTGTTTTTGAGGTTTCCCTTTTAGAATTTCCCATGTAAACTCATGCAAACCTCAGGGGTTCACCCAAATCAGTGTGTGTGTGTGTGTGTGTGTGTGTGTGTGTGTGTGTGTGTAGTGCCACTTTGTTTGCATAATGGTGGGCACCCTCTCTTGAAATTCAGAGATAGAATGTAAAATGATGATCATGCTTTGGGGGAGGGAGGTAATTGAAATAGGGTTGCCATATTTCAGAACGTAAAATATACACTCGCACAATTGTCGAGCGAGCTTTTTAAAGGAAACCACCAAAATTATTCAGCTTGGGGGGGGGGGAGCCTCCATCAGAAATAGTGGTTTTAAGCTTTTAGAGCTGTTTTCACTGCTTTTCCCATCATGTTGCCATACATCTGGGTTTTCCATGACACTTTGCCACGTCAGCAAAAATGCCTCCTAACACTATTTTTACACCTGAAAACTAGGACATGTCGGGAATTTTCCTGACAAATGGCAAGACTAATTGAAAATAAAGGAGAAATACATGATCAAAGTGCATTATGAATATAGTATCAGATGTAATTAATTGAAGCTATAATATTTGTGTACCAATCAATAGGCTGTCAATTAACTCAGCAAAACTAAAATTGAGAGTGGAGGTAACTTTCTCACAGGATGTTTGCACAGTGAATTGAGAGAGAGTTGGACTGAGATTTTTTAATAGCTCATGAAAATAATCAAAGTGTTGAAAATCCACTAGCAAGCATGGGATTTAGCTCTGGGCAGCAGTAACAGCAATTATCTTTATTACAGTTCAAGTGCATTATAAAAAACAAAAATTCTATATGACTTTTTGGGGGAGCAGGAACAATCTGGAAGGAGTATAGATGTCTATCACTGATTTATAAAGTCCATAGCCATAACTATCTACATCTGAGCAAAGTAGGGTGTCCTGGTATGCTCAGTAGCTTTCCTCCTATGCCTTTAAAAACAGTTTGATTTGCAGATATTAGAAGAAGAAGAAAACAGTTGGTCTGCATTTCAAAGTGAACTGAGTTAATTGGTTGCAGTCACAAACAGATTATAATGCAGCAACTAGTTGGATTACATACCTCAAGTTTTGTAATGCAGTTTTGGTAAAAACAGTTAATTCCAAAAGTTGCAAAAATGAAAAAAATACATATTTTAGGGAAATAACAAGTTCAAGATGCATAAAAGATATATGCACTTAAATTGCAATTTATGGTTGGTTTTAATCTGCAAAAACAAGCATAAAAGTCACTTAACTATAGACCACTTAACTATCAATATGTCTCAAAGTGCCTTATATTTTAAAAAAGAAAGAATCCAGGTACATAAATATGCAATAAACCCAATACCAGTAATTTAAGGGGGGGTGGAGGAAACCAAAGTACATATACAGCTCATTATCCATACATGTAAAAATCATCATGTCAGTATGGAATTTTTAAAAAAGGAATAACATATAACATGTGTTGTTTCCAAAGAAGTCCCATTTGCTCAATGGAACTTCCCCTCCATCTCCTATCCCTGACCTCCCCCCCCAAAAAAAAATCTGTTCCTGCAAGTTGAGAAACCCCTAGAGCAGATATTTTGCTAGGGGACATGCAGAGGGAGGAAAAGAAGGGGAAGTTCTGTTCTGCAAGCGCAGGTCCTTGTGTGAACTGAACACTTGCAGAACCGACATGGAATGTAAACAGGCTGATTTGCCTATCCCTAATGAATGCTTATCTCTAGGGTGTGAAAATTTTCACTGCTGGTTTCTGCAGGTCAAGCGACTGTTTAGAGCTGATCTAATCCTAATGTCACAGCCAGAGAGAATTGGCAGGTAGAAAGCTCTTTCACACTTGCCTTATATAGTAGCTGTTGTATAGCTCGAGATATGCACCACAGTATCTATAGTATTCTCTGAATCTTTATCTCAGAAATGTTGGACTTAAACTTCTACTTTATTTCTATAATGGCCATGGAATCCATGTTGGCCCATCCTACTTGCAACTTCATTTAGACAGGTGCTTTTGCAAATCCATCTTATCCTTCAAAATTCCCAAACCGTAGGTTTTCTCTCTGTTGGTCTTGCTGCACAGCAATGTGTAGAAAATGGAGACCCATTTTTCTTTCCAGACAGGGATATTGTTATCTAGAGTGAAGTTTCATTTCGCAGCATCTTCCATTGAAACTATCACTTGATAATTATATGAAATGGAAAGTAACCATTAATCAAAAAGGTAATATAACAATTTATCATAGTCATCCTTCTTCTTTCCCAAGTGAAGAACTGCACAGTTAAAATTAATCAGTCAAACTGAACTTCATCATGACATGTTTTTGCCCCTGAATTAAATGTCTAAATGTGTGATGCTCTTATGGCAGAATTATTGAGACCCTAAATTGTTACACTATCTTCTGTCATTATCAGAGATTATTGTAATCTCACTCCCTGCCAATTCAGCACAGTATAAATTTACTGCCAAATTTACATGTCTGATGACCCTTAAATGCACTGTGGGAAAGGTTTGTCAAAGTTAAGTTAGAGTTGGTTCCTAAGTGTCTTTTCCAACCAGATAAAGAAGTTATTTCTGTTTCTGCTTATATAACATTACTTACTGTTCTGCATCTGGCTTTAAAAGCAAATTCACAGGAAACTAACAAGTTCATTTTGAAAACCATCCAGACATTTCAAATGGGCATCTATCACAACTGAAACTATGTGGTGTTTAAAGGGTCCTGAAAATTCTGCATGGATATGCAGGAGCAACTAGCAGGACTGTGCCATTTTGGCTATGCCATAGCCACCTGCCCTGCAAGTGGTCCTGGCTTGTGGGAGAGGGGATATCAGGTTGGGTTGAGCAAAGAAGTCCATCCCGAGGTAAAGGAAAATAAGTAACTAGAGCAGCATTCCTGATATCTGGGAGTGCAGCTCCCTTCAGCCCCAGGCAGAGTGGTCAGGTATGGTGGTAGTTGTAGTCCAACACACCTGGAGGCCACTAGGCTTGGGAAGGCTAAATACAGGGATAGTGCTTAGAGCTCTGGGTCTGGAGTCATAAAGTCTTAGTATATCTCTTTGCCAGAGGATACTAATGATTGGGACTTGCTAAAATTGAAATGATTTAATTTTGCTGAAGAATTAGATGACAAAGCAGACACCTTACATGATAACTTTTGTCTCCTGATGAACACCACATACAGTATCTAAAATATCAAAACAAATTTTCCAGGCATCTGCTATGTAAATAGTCCTCTTTTCATTTCTCATCACATTGCTGCACCAAAAAAATTGTCCTTTTTAAGATTTAAAGCACAATTTTCTACACTTTCATTTTCTTTGTCATTATCAAAGATTGTAATATGTAGTATTCATCTCTTTTATGTATTTTTTTAAGGATAGCATGTTCAATTTTTTTTTAAAATAGTAATCTTTTAAAATGATATCTTCAATTGCTTTAAGACATAGCTGCATTCAGTAAAATCAAAATCACTTTAACAAAATGTATCCGCATATCATATTCATGAAAACGAAGATAAAAGTTTTGTACTCTGCCCTAGCTCTCGAGTTATCAGTAATGGGTATTCTATTCCAAAGATTTCTTCTGTATTATTAATTGTACCATTACTGCATAATTCTCCATTTCAAACTTCTTCTGGAGTTTTAAAATGTTGTGTTTTTTTGGTCATTTCAGTTTATTGCCTTACAACTTTTTTTTGATAAAATATTAACAAAAATTCAATTAAAATCTAGACTAGCAAAACCATCACCACCATCATCACTTCTAATATGTTCCAACCCAAATTTTTAGATCATCTTTGTGTGTGTGTGTTTGTATTCTTGCCTTACTAGTTCATTATTTGGTCCCCCCCCTCTAAATAATAAACAAACAAAAACTCTTGTAAAAGCTAACTATCAGTACTCATATACGGAAGCATATCACCAGGTGGAGTGGAGACACAATGCATGCTTCCTAGCAGGAGGGATACTATTGCTTCCTGTTGCTCCTTGTTGCATTTGCACAGTGCTGACCTCCCCACTTCTGTCGCTTCTTCCTCCTGATAAACAATAGTGACCCATCTGCTGGGAAGCTATTGTAATGGTCTATCCCACCTGATAAGCTATAATGCTCATATTTTATCATAATATATTCTGTGTTTCTAGCTGAGTTGGTCAGGTACTTAAAGGTGACAGAGCAACTAAGATGATCATATCTATGAGACTTAAGGATTCCTGAGGTTTTAAGGGGTCTCTAAGGAAGTTGCCTATTGATGTCCATGCCCTCTCCAAAATCATATTTTAGTTCATAAGTTAATACATATTTAAACATATATATTTTCTCCATATTTTGAGAAAATTTATTGCAACATTTGAATACATGCAAAAATCTAGTGGATATCTAAGTTCTGATTTCCACATTAATTTCAGGGATTAAAATACTGAAACAGAGTTCCAAGTGATGGAATACGTTAAATCCAATTGAGTCTTGCACAAAACCAAGTCTTTAGGGAAAAGATGGAGAATAGCCCTCTGTTGAAGATGCTTTAGCCCTGGATTTCCTGCACTGAGCAGAGGCTGAGCTAGATAGTCTGCAAGACCTTCTCCAGCTCTGTATTTCTAATTGAGTGACTGTCCCTGTATGTGTATTTTTCTACGGCTGCAATTCTTTGAACAGTTAAGTCCACAGAGCATAGTAGGCCTTACGTCTGAGTAAACATGCATAGAATTAGTCTGCATGAAACTTAATAACAGTCTCTATGTTTTTTAAAATAGAACTTATTCAAGTCTTAAATGTCACATTCTTATTTTCTGCTTTGTAAATTCTGTGAAGCTGCTGTCAAAACTTCAAGACACCATACATCAGTAAAATATAGTTCTAATTTGCCTTGTTCCACACTGTTGGCACACTTTTATTTTGAGAATTGATGACAGTATTAAGTTTCAAAATGGAACCTTGATTCTAATGTAAACAAATGGCACCATTATTTTATAGTGTAAAATTTCAGTAACTAGAAGCATAGAACCTAAGAGGCTGTCTTGTTAAAGAAAAGAAAAAATATTTAGACCATTACCTTATGAGACATATATGATGCAGATTTATCACTGTTGAGAGCATTTAGAAATATGTCTACCACCAGATGTTGGAAAAAGAGAAACGGGGAGAAATACTATCAAAGCATTTATATTAAAGTTCTTTTTGCCATGCATTGCTTGTGAACTGCAAGAATAGATTAATTAGCATACATATTTACCAGTACATGCTGAAGTGGCTTGTCAGCTACAGCAGAGCTGCTATGCTAGCTTCCTGGTAGGTGGGTCTCTGTTGATTACATGGAGGGAGAGGCAGCAGTGAGGTCAGCATGGTGCAAACACCGTGTCAGAGCCAATCTGGTGCTCCTGCTGCTGTGTTTGCACCACCTCAACCTCCCTCCCAGTAAGTAACAGTGACCTATCTGCCATCAAGTTACTGTAGTGGCTCTGCCCCACCTGGTGAACTGCTTCTGAATTTATGATTAGAAGATGCCCCCCCACACCTGATGAGTTAATATTTTTATTGATTTACTATGAAAATAAAAATAGCTGACCTTGAGCTAGGGAAGAATGATGTGAATGTGGAAACAGTCATCTGCAAAGTCATTCCCTGGTAGATGTGGACCTGTGTACAAAAATGGCAGTGCATGCATAGTTCCTGGGGATCATTGTGTGCAGCAACGGGAATTCAGTAATGGATTTTGTCAGGGGATGATTAGCTGCTTGTGCTTAAAATAGTGCCCCTTCAGAGTTTGTGCGACCCCACAAACCTCTGTGTGTGACAGAGCTCCTCAGACATGTCTGCTCTAGTCACTTGTAGAGTCCGACAGTGGCTGTCTGCGGAAGCGCTTCCAGCAAAGAAGTTCCTTAACGGAAACGCGTCTCCTGGACTCACGACGTGACAGCTTCCGGCGAAGCATAGGTCTCCCTGCAGTTGCTTCTGACACCTCCCCGCTATTTTCGCTCGAAGTGTCTCTCACCCCTTTCTCTCCCCTTCTGCTTCCTGCCTGGGCTGCTGCGTCTCTCTCAGCATTACTGAGATCCTCCTCCAGAGACCCCGCGCTCCCCCTACTGGTCCCTGCTTTAGCTGTTGACTCTCTCCCAGTCTCTGGGAGCCCTACCACTTCCCTTTCCTCCGATGTCAGTTCCCTGACATCCACCTCCCCTCCAGGGCCCCCCTCTCCCCCGCCCCTACTCTCTCCTCTGGGCGGTGAGGAGCTGAAACCCCTAAAAGAATCCTCCTCATCTTCCGACGTCTCGAACATTTCCCTCCATCGGTCTTCGTTCCGACTCGCTGAATCCTCCTCCACCTCGGAATCAGCGAACCCCTCCAACTCCTCTTCTTCGTCGGTGGTGGCGAAGTATTCCCTCCGGAACCTCGCCACTGGCTGGGGTTTCCGAGGGAATCTCTGATGAAAAGTTTCAATCAAAACCTCGTCATCTACATCCTCTGCCCTGACCCAGGTGTTTTCCGACTCCGGCTCCCCTTCCCACATTACCAAATACTCTACTTGCTCTCCCCTCCACCTGGAATCGAGAATCTCCGCTACATGGTAGCTGTGTTCTTTTTCCTCCATAGCTGGTCCCCTATTGACCCTCCCCTCTCTGTCCCCTATATACGGTGACAGCAATGATCTGTGGAACACTGGGTGCAACTTCATGTGGTTAGGTAACCGGAGTCTGAAAGCCACTGGGTTGACCTGTTGCGTGACTTCAAATGGGCCCAGTCTTTTGGGTCTTAACTTCTTACAACCTCCTTTAAATGGTAACCCTTGGGTGGACAACCACACCTGATCCCCCACCCTAATGCTTTCTCCTTCCCTTCTGGTTTTGTCTGCCTGCCTCTTATATTCCTCCTTCGCCCTGTTTAAATTAAGTTGGAGCTGGCGATGGATCGCTTCCATTTCTTCAACGAACTGTTCTGCGGCTGGAACGCTCCAGTTCTCCCCCTCCCCCCCTGGGAAGGCTCGGGGATGACACCCGTGATTGGCCAAAAAAGGGCTCATTCCCGTGGACACGTTCTCCGCATTGTTATAGGCAAATTCTGCCAACGCCAGCTTCTCCACCCAATCATTCTCTCTGTCATTCACATAACACCTCAAATATTGCTGGAGGACACCATTTGCTCTTTCCGCCTGCCCGTTGGTTTCTGGATGACGGGCAGTTGAGAAATTCACCTCTACATGCAATAAGCTCATGAGCTTCCTCCAGAACCTGGAAGTAAATTGTTTCCCTCGGTCCGAAACCACCCTCAAGGGGGCACCATGCAATCTAAACACATTTTCCACAAACAATTTAGCGGTTTCTTCTGCTGTGACCGCATGTGAGCAGGCTATAAAGTGGGCCATCTTGGTTAACAGGTCTACCACAACCATAATGGCTGTCTTCCCTTTGGACCTGGGCAGATCAGTCATAAAATCTATTGCCACTGCCTCCCATGGTCTTTCCGGCGTGGGTAGTGGTTCTAATAAACCTGCCGGTGCCCGCCTCTCCCCCTTGGCTCGTTGACATCGGTCACACCCTCTCACATACTCCCGCACATCTTCCCTGACCTTGGGCCACCAGAATTCCCTGGTAACCAGCCACATGGTTTTGTGTTGCCCAAAATGCCCTGCTGTGGGGCTATCGTGCAGTTGCTTGAGTACCTTTTCCCTCAATTCTCCTTCAGGTACGTATAACGCTCCCTTGTAGTACAACGCCCCGTTTCTCTCCTCAAAACCCCCGGGTTTGTCTCCCTCCCTCCTGAGACCCCTGAGTTTGTCCTGGGCATATTCATCCTGCACCGTTCCCTCTATCAGTTCCCTTAGCCCCACCAGTGCCGCCCCACACACCCAGCGATCCTCGGGAATGACATGGGTCTCTTCGGGTGCACCCTCTCCCTCCAAATATTCAGGTTTGCGTGATAGAGCGTCCGCCCTAACGTTCTCCTGGCCTGGTACGTAACAAATCTCAAAGTTAAATTTGGAGAACTCCTGGGCCCATCTCAACTGCCGTTGGTTGAGCACTCGCGCAGTTCTCCAATACTCTAGATTCTTATGGTCCGTGCGTACTTGCACCTTCTGTTGTGCACCAATTAGTAGGTGCCTCCATCTCCGGAAGGCCTCATATATCGCAAGAAGTTCCCGGTCATACACCGTGTAGTTTCTCTCCGATTTGTTCAGCTTTCGCGAAAAGAAGGCACACGGTCGCCACTCGGACCCCTCCTTCCCTGGCTGCAGAAGAAGCACCGCCCCTATGGCTCTGTCAGAAGCGTCTGTTTCGACCCTCAGCTTTTTTTGTAAATCCACATGTAGAAGTTGTTCGTCAGAGGCGAAGGCCTTTTTCAGTTCCTCAAACGCTCGCTCCGCCTCCCCCGTCCAAACAAACTTCTTTTTGCTGCTGAGACAGTCCGTGATGGGCGCCGTCAGGTGAGCGAAGTTTCGGATGAACTTACGATAAAAGTTTCCAAACCCTAGGAACCTCTGCACATCCTTCTTAGTCTTGGGGGTTTTCCATTCCAGCACCGCTTGAACCTTGCCGGGGTCCATGGCCAACCCCTTGTCTGACAAGCGGTACCCCAGGAATTCCACCTCCTTGGTATGAAACTGACACTTCTCCAGTTTCACCCACAGTCTGTTGGCATGCAGCCTGCTCAACACTTCTCTGACGTCTCTCACATGTTGCTCCTCATTCTCCGAATACACCAACACGTCATCTAAGAAGGCCACGCAATTCTTGTAGAGCAAAGGCCCCAGTACATGGTTCATAAAGGCTTGAAAACACGCGGAGCCTGCTTGTAATCCAAAAGGCATAACGAGATATTCAAATGCCCCCAAAGGGGTGAACATGGTGGTCTTCCATTCATCCCCTTTCCTTATACGTATCAGGTTGTACGCCCCCCTTAGGTCCAGCTTTGTAAAAATCTTTCCTTTTCGCACCCTGGTCAAAATATCATCAATCCTGGGCATAGGAAAAGCCACCGGCTCTGTCACTGCATTTAGGGCCCGAAAGTCACATACCAGTCTCGGCTTGTCCGTGTTCTTTTTATCCACAAAAAACACTGGGCTACCCCCCGCTGCCTTGGACTCTCTGATGAAGCCTCTCTTCAGGTTCTTGTCAATGAACGCTCGCAACTCCTGCATCTCCCTGTCTGACATGGCATACAACCTGCCTACAGGAAGCTGTGCTCCAGGGAGTAAATTGATCTGGCAATCAAAGGGCCTATGCGGGGGTAGTTGGTCAGCTTCCTTCTCGCTGAACACGTCGCTGAGATCAGCATACTGTGATGGCACCTTCCCCTTCTCCATCACTTCCGTCCCTGCTAGGGTGGCTTGGGCCCCTGCTGACCCCTTTTCCCCCCTGCAGTGTTCTAAGCAATGTGCGGAACCGAAGGAAACCACTCTTTGATGCCAGCCCACCAGCGGATCATGTAGGGCTAGCCAGCTCATTCCCAAAATAATGGGAGCGCCTCCCAAGGTGGCCACATTAAACGCTATCAGTTCTGTGTGCCTTGCCACCCTCATTATCATTGGGATGGTCTGCAAGCTGACGCCTCCTCCCAACAGTTCTCTGCCATCGATCGTGGTCACCTGCAGGGGGTTGCTTAAGGGGATAGTCTGTATCTGGTGTTCAGCCGCAAACTCCTTGCTCATGAAATTGCAGGAGCTGCCTGAGTCCAACAGCGCCTTTATTTTTAGGGGGTGTCCATTTTGCAACTCTAGCGACACTTCAATCACTAGAGCAGGTCGAGGAGCTTCTGGCACTGGCACTTGGGAAAGGGGCACTTTCACTGCTCTTTGGCCTGGCTGCAGTGCCCTGCTGGCAACCAGGCGTTGGCTTTTACCTGCTTCGTTTCTCCCTGCTCTTCCCCCTCAACAGTTCCCACCATCCCTTGCCATTCCTTCCTCTGGGGGCAGACTCTGGCAAAGTGGCCTGGCTGTTGGCAGAGATAGCATTTCCGGGGTCCCTTTCCCTCCTTCTTCGCCCCCTCACTGGGCTTTGAAACTGCGCGCGCGCGGGCTGTTCCGATTTCCATCGGCTCTGCCGGCGGGAAAGCTGGCTCAGGAATGTCTGGAATGCGTAACTCCTTCCAACGTTCCCCTCTCCCTTCCCGCCTCTCCACGGCTCTTGCCTCCTGGCGCGCTCCAATGGTCAGCGCAGATTTGGTCAGCTGATCCATAGACACCGCCCTGGGGCTCCTGGCCAGCTCGTCTTTCACAGCTGAAGAAAGACCTTCTTCAAATAGCATCTGAATGGGTGCTGCCGATAAATCCCACCCCAATCTGTGAATCAGCATGGTAAATTCAGTCCAGTACTCACGGACAGATCTGCTTCCCTGCTTGCAAGCCATTAGCTGTCTGCGCACTCCCCCCTCCTCAATATCGCTGGAGAACATGATATCCATTGCACGAAAGAATTTCATAGCGTCCTTCAGGATATCGTTGTGCGTTGCCATCAGGGGTCGAACCCAGTCCCGCGCCCCCTTCTCAAGATGCCCAATTACGAAAGCAACTCGGGATTCCTCATCAGGGAACTCATCAAACTGCACATTCAGGGCATATTGCATTTCAGTCCTAAAGGCATGGTAATCCTTGGGGTCCCCCCCAAACTTCTGCACTAATCCTGGTACCTTTCTGGGGAACTGAGTGGTTCTCCCCTTCTTGTCTGCATCTTGAGCCCTCCTCTCCTCGAGCCTCGCCGTCTGCAGCGCAAGTTGGACCTCCAATGCTCGGTATCTGTCTTCCAAGCTTGGACCAGCTCCACCCCCTGCGGCTCCGGCTCCTGCTGGGTCGCTCATGATGCCTTCTCCTGCACAGGCAGCGTACAGAGACTGTCGGACTGCTGTCAGGGGATGATTAGCTGCTTGTGCTTAAAATAGTGCCCCTTCAGAGTTTGTGCGACCCCACAAACCTCTGTGTGTGACAGAGCTCCTCAGACATGTCTGCTCTAGTCACTTGTAGAGTCCGACAGTGGCTGTCTGCGGAAGCGCTTCCAGCAAAGAAGTTCCTTAACGGAAACGCGTCTCCTGGACTCACGACGTGACAGCTTCCGGCGAAGCATAGGTCTCCCTGCAGTTGCTTCTGACACCTCCCCGCTATTTTCGCTCGAAGTGTCTCTCACCCCTTTCTCTCCCCTTCTGCTTCCTGCCTGGGCTGCTGCGTCTCTCTCAGCATTACTGAGATCCTCCTCCAGAGACCCCGCGCTCCCCCTACTGGTCCCTGCTTTAGCTGTTGACTCTCTCCCAGTCTCTGGGAGCCCTACCACTTCCCTTTCCTCCGATGTCAGTTCCCTGACAGATTTTCAACTGGTTAGCACTGCCACCTTTGACAGTACCGATTAGTTATTTAGGTGATCATGTCTGTGAGGAGGGGGAAGAATTTCAATTCCGTTTGCATTTTAATAAGAAGCTGCCTAATTTACACTTATATAACCAATATTTGAACTGAATCACGACTAGCCTTTGAAATTTCACTTCTCTGAATTTTGCAGTGCAGGTCTTCAACCAAATAATGCCTATGAAAGTGCCTTATTTTAAGGAGAAAACACATAAAAATGCATTAATTTGAGGAAATGACTTGCAAAAGTGCTTCTGGTTGCAGCATGCCTGTGGTTTCTGGGACCCTCAATAGCAGTGGTCTTTCCACCTCTTGTAATTATTAAATTTAGGATAAAGATGATCCTATTCCAAACAAAGCAAGTCACATCAAGGAGTGCAAGTCCCGACATAGCTGTTCTTACACTGGTCTGGTAACGTCTGAAGGAAGCAGGTTAAGAGGGTGAATATGGTCACTTCCCAGACCAGAATCACCAAGAACAGATTCCCCAATTCCAGGAGAAATAGGAGTTAAACTCACTCCACTATTGCTTCTCTTTTAACAGCAAGTAGCTTGTGTCTTTTGGTAATACTTTGCTTTAAATCTGTGGTGTGTAAGGGTTTGTTTATATTAAAACCTGTATTGGTCTTTGGATATGAGAAGTTCTAATCTGTGCAATTGTGTACAGAAATATTCTTCAAATGAATTCATTATTTACTATAATGGAAAACGTAGCTCCCATATGGTGTCTGCAGAAGTCTACTTTTGAATGCTAATGAGTTAACTGCATGCACTGAACATGTAAGTAAAAAGGTGCACTGGCCAGATTTCCCCACTAGGTTGTACAAACAGTCTATGAAATTTGCAAGTAGTAATGTTAGCTTTATATGCTTTCCGCATACATTACAGTGCACTATGCTATGCTGAATTAATCATTATTCTATAAAGGAAGCAAACAGATGGAGAGAGTGCTGAGTATCTGGCACAGGAAATGCTTAAACAAACTTTAGAAATCTTCGCATTAGGCCTTTGGGGTGTGGTAAAGCGCTGCAACCCCAGAGTCGTTCGCGACTGGACTTAACTGTCAGGAGTCCCTTTACCTTTACCTTTTTAAAGCATATATATCTGATAATATTCACCATGTAAATATCACCTTGAATTTCCAAGTCCTCTGAAATGAAGCTGAATTTCTATTAGAATAGTATTATAAGGCAGGCAACTCTGAAGTCCAATAGTGTATTGCTACCCCATTGAGTAAAGTCCATTCATTTAGGTGGGGCTTACTCCCAGGTAAATGTTCGTATGATTTCAGCCTTAATCACATAATGAAATAATGTGTATCTGAAGAAGTGTGCATGCACACAAAAGCTCATACTTAGTTGGTCTTTAAGGTGCTACTGGAAGGATTTTTTTTATTTTGACTATGGCAGACCAACACGGCTACCTATCTATAATGAAATAATTGAGGATATAACGCCTACCCCAGTTTTCTACATTATGGCCCCCCAAAAGGGGGTGGGAGACTAATGGGAAGGCAAGGCTGGGAATTGCAAGCATAGTGATTTTTGAAAGTGAGCAATTTGAGGATCAAATTTTTAAATGAGTGGTTCTTCAGACCTTTTGAAAATAAGTCCAGTAAGGGTTTATACCTTATCCCTTTATTTCATGTTAATGCCATTGAGTTCTGTAACTAGCTTTTGTTACCATCCCTTAGCATGGAGTTACTATGTCCTTCAAAGAGTGTTCGCTGCAACCTGGTTAGGGTCATGGGTGACTCTATTCATATCCAGACCTGGTTCATGGCTCTTGAGGAAAACTGCAGGAGCTGCAAGCAGTGTGAAGATTTGAGCTGGCATCTGAAGTGCAGCAGGCAGATTGTGGGTTTCTGATAACTTTCAGGCCTTTTCAGAGGCTTCATACTGCCTGCCAATCATGGCGGATGGTGGTGGCTGATGTTGCACTTATAATGTCTACACAGCTAGCTCATCAGACAAGATGCTGTCACTGGTAATACTGACTTTCTTACTGGAGAGATAATAATATTCATAGTACCAAAAGCCTGCTCATATTCTGACATCAATATGATCAAAGGAAGATATTCACATCAGCTAAAAGTGACTTAGGTATTTCTTACAGTCAGCAGTTGCCATATATTCTCAAAAGCATTGCACTAATGTGTCCAGCCTAGACATTTTAATATTTTAGGTAACCCACGGATCTGCTTATCTTCAAAACATAGGTTGCTTTTCCAATTAGTTGCATAAAAAGAAAAACAACCCCTCCATGTTTTGGCAGCTTCTGTTTTGACTCTTCTCATTTTCTTTTCTGGAAGAAATGTGGGACTTTCTTGTAGTAAGCATACAGGCTTTAGTACTGTAGGCTAATTTCTCCCCTCAAATATTGCCCACTGTTCTGGAAAGCTTTGTCATGCTTCAGAAATAGAACTGGTCCCCCACACATTTCAATGTCTTGCTTCTTGGTGAAGAGTGCACCAAAACCCCCTCGCCATGAGACTTCGATAGCCAAAGAGTGACCAGGAGTAAAACAACAGAAGGGAAAGAAATTATCATGGGTGGGTGCAGACTTTCTTTTTATGCATTTACTTTATTTTAGAGTTGGCTGTGAAGTGTTTATGAGTGTCCTTTCTTCCATTCTACAAATCCTTGATTGTTAAACCACTCTGGGAATTGTAACTTTGATAGGGGACTAGAGGGTCTCTGAACAATGCTCAGTTCCCTTAACTACAGCTCCTATAATCTAGAGAGGAAGGCATGGCTGAATAAAGGGGTGTGATAAGTACTTTAAATGTATGGTGTGAACGTGGCCTCAGTCTGTTCGGTGGACAGAGGATGCTCAGTAACTATTGGAGAGGAAACGGAAAATGAGGAACAGAAGCAGGAGGTCCCCATGGCTGGCTGGCTTGAGCAGTGGACAGGAGTCCTCCATGATGCAACATTTTGTTGCCAGCCAAACTTGTAAAAAACAAGCTCAGCATTGCTCAGTTGTGGTAAAGCCATTGGTATGGTGGTATAATCTTACTTCCATTCATTGAAGCATTTGAAGCTAAATGAGTTGAAGGTAAATGTGAAAGTTCTGTCCAATAAAAACCATCCTTACATATTCCTCTCCTCTCTATTTGGTGTCTGCTTTATGCTAATTTAAACAATCTAAAGGAAACCTTACACAGGATTTTAATAGAAAATTTCAGACTTGTTCCTCATATTAACTATTATTTCAGCTTTATAAGCTTGTGAAACAGACAAAGAAGGCATAAGCTATGTGTGGGACTTCATTAGAACAAAACTGAAAAATACATACCCTTAGATGCCAGGGTGGTTGCTTAATCCCCCTTTTAAAGCTGCTTTTTATTATTTCAGGTGGTGATTTAGTTTCAGAGTGTATTATGAGAAATAAAACTGTAGCAAGAGAATCCTAACTAGGTTTGTAAAAAGACCAAAGGCTCTGATATTTCCATATAATGCTTTGCTCTAAAACCTAATTTAGATAAAAGCAGACTGAATCCTTATTTGGCAAAAGAAGAAAAAGAAGAGGCAGCAATAAGTAGGAATGCAATGAAATGCCGATATCAAAGGAAAATGAGAACCGTATACTTTTAAGAATAGATTTTATAGCAAGGTTAGAGACAAGGTTAGAATTTAGAATACAGACTTGTCAAGATCTTAGTACATTTGTGGGTAGATGATCTTGCCTCCTGATCAAAATGAATAAACGTGCAGGCTTTAGTAGAACGATGTGCATAATTAACTAACTGTATTCACAAATACATATTAGCAAAACAGAGCCAACCATGTTCCGTCTTGCAAAAAGTGAGAATCTCTCATTGTGTGCAGTGGCTGGAGAATCCCGTCTATAAACATGCAATACTAGCCATCCTCATGGAGTTGTGGGTACAATCTGAAGTCCAGCCCACATCTTGCTTTTCTGCAAGGAGCAATGCTGTGAGCACAAATAGTGCTGCTTTGGATTTGTGTACCATTTCTTCTAGGGACACTGGCGTTGCCTTATATTACATTACCAGGGCTTCCCAGTTCTCAGGACCTCTGGTGGAAGCTTCTGTACAAGGCCATCCCTACAGTTGGTTATGTTTGAGGAAGGGAAGGGAAGAGGGCAAGCGCTTACCGTGTGCAGCAGGTTTGGCTAACCTTTCATTTGGTCCAAGGACTGCATTGACCCATGGGCAGCCCTCTAGGCAGTAAAAGTGGCTGAGGCTAAAGCATAAAATGGGTGGTACATTTAATAATAATAATGATGATGATGATGATGATGACACGTTTTGGGGGTTGGGGTCAGAAAAACCTTTTGCTGTCACAGAATCAGGAGACGCATTAGAGTGGTCAGTAAAAAGTTTTTAAGAAGTGTGATAGATAGATAGATGTTAGATGCTAGATATAGAGCCACAGAAAACCTTGGGCATCATAGTGACATACCCATGAGGACAATCATTATTTAATTTTTTTAATGGACAAATCTGGGGGCACATGGGGGACAATTTGGGGGGCAACCCCAGAGGAGAGTCAAATTTGGGGAGGGCTTGGAGGAACACATAAAACTACTGGCCATGGCTCAGCCACTCTTTGTGTACAAGCTTTAGAGAGATCTCTTTTGCTCTGGCCTTTGACACCTGAGACAAAGTTTTTAGGACCTACCCTATTCTCTTCATTGTAATCTGTTTTAACTGTTTCAGTACTGTAGTTTTAAATTGGTGTGACCTTTGCATCTCATGGTGAAAGGTGACAAAGAAATCGAATAAGAATATATTCTTTTTCATATAAACCCTGTCAATTTGGAATGCATCTGTTTATTTATTGGGGGAGGGTGGAGACATTCTCTAAATCAATCTGATGATAAAGAGCCAGTTTTAAATGGGGTATGTTTTTAATTATTGTAAGACAGTTTGATTTTATATTGATAAAGAAAAGCATATTGTACATTTCCAAATAAATATAACCTTACTCTTTCCTTCCTGGCATTTATTTCCCACCTTTCTTCCAAGGGGTCTGTTGCTGCTCCCTATTCTATCCTCATAATGACCCTAAGAGACAGTTACTGGCCCAAGGTCACCCTACTTGAACTTCATGGCTAAGTCAAGCCTTCTATCCACCACACAGCACTAGCTCTCAGTGTGACCAACAGAGTCCAACATTGCACCTCTGCATCTCTTGGTTGTACAGTATGTGCAATGCTTGCAGTACACTTACTTGATTGAGCATCTGTGGTAGACGTTGAATTATAATAAGCGATGTGGAATGGCATAATTTGTTCTCCGTGAACATAGTTTCTTGTCTCTTGACTCCTGATGTTTAATGCAGCGGGCTTCCTTAGCGAGGATAGCTTGCTATTATATCACAAATTTATAAAGCAGAACTTGAGGACTGTGTCACCATCAGCTTCTGGTAAGCCTTGCTGCTGCAGTTGAGCTTCTTGTTTATTAGTTGTTTTATTTATCACAAAGCTATAAGACAATTGTGATAATTTGTGTGCGCCACCTAAAGCATTTGAAATACAGGACTGCAAACAAGCCGCCTCTCAAGAAAGAGATGTTGATTATTTATTATTCATGACACATAAAACTACAGAGCATTAGGACAATAAAGACCCACTTTATGGGAAGAAATAAATACCAGTGGTGTAAATTCTTCAGTATGAAAGGACTGATCTCATAAATGCAGATTTGTGGAATGTTTACAGCTTCCACAGTAGACAACATTTATTCAGTTCACTTATCCTCTGAGGGTGATCTAATAGCCATTCAAATCAGCTCCACAACAGCAGTCTTGCTACATGTCTTATTGGACTTCACATTATACCCTGAATATATTTGTCGTCACCAGTGGAAACCCAAGACTGTTTAAGGACAGAGGCTGTTCAGATGTAAGTAAAAGGCTATAGTAGTATGAATACTGTTAAGAGCTTAATCTTATTTTTCTCTCCTTGGCCATCAAATGGTGAGGTACAACTCTTGGTTGAGGGCACAAATGGATGAGGTTTGTGTGCACAAAATCCCAGAGAGAGGATCCAGAAACAGGTGGAGTCTTTTCTGTCACGACAGTCAATAACTGGGTAGTTGCTGGCAGCAGATTACAACCTGATACCTATTGGATAGTGAAGTTTATTTAGAATCCTGTTATGCCAACGTAATTTGGGAAGGCGGAACTCAAAAGTGAATGCATACCCACATGAGCTAACTGCCTTAGTTTGTCATCCTCAAAAATATGACACCCTTTTGAAGGTTCACCATCTGTCCTATGCCAGTTGAATGGTGGAAAACGGGTAATTTCTGATGTGGTCTCTCTATAGCCTTATGCTGGAGAAGATAGGCACCAGGCAACAACCATCCAAATCATTTTTTACTGTAGGTATAAAAGCTCCTGTTTGAAAACTTGGAGAACTGCT
Source organism: Podarcis vaucheri (assembly GCF_965113315.1). Taxonomy (NCBI): domain Eukaryota; kingdom Metazoa; phylum Chordata; class Lepidosauria; order Squamata; family Lacertidae; genus Podarcis; species Podarcis vaucheri. The sequence continues at coordinate 98,100,969 of NC_138759.1, read as the reverse complement.
GCCAGTCTGTGCAGACAATACTGAGCCAAATGGAACAGTGTTCTGATTTGGTACATGGCGGCTTCTGATGTTCATAAACAGGCAACTGAGCTTCCAGGGTAATCACATTCAGAAGTCCTCCTGGTAGCACTATAAGCATATCTTTAGCTTTACATGTGTGTGGAACCTCATATAGCATACTTGTGGAGCCCCCTGCAGCCATGCAGAATCGTATAAATGCATGCACCAGTATCAACTGATGATGTGCCACCACCATCCAGACGAAACTGGGCAATGCATACCCTTCCTCTGCCTTCTTTGCTCCTCAGCTGCTTTCCCATAGAGGTGTCCAGGCATTGCCAGCGATGCTTTATAGCGTTGGCTGTTACCAAAGAGATTATAGCTACTGTTAAGTTAAACAATTTAGGTTGCTCTTGTGACAACCGAGACAGTTTCCTGCTATGCTCCAGTTGCAGTGGAATTTACTGATAAAACTTTCAGCTAAGCTCCATTATCACTTTTAATGCCATCCGGATGGCACTGTGAGTTTATTTACACATTATGAATGAGCTAAGGCAAGCACTTTTTCCGGATCTGATGAGCTGTTGGTCTTACTTGAAAGCACAGCTGTTGAAGTGGAAGCCTACTTGCACATTGGTATCTCAGAGGAATATGTTCTTTAATTTAACAGTGAAATGGCTTAATAAACTGGCAATGATTGAAATCTAATTGAATTTGGTCAATTAGAAAAAATGCAGTGGGTGTGATGAAAAAAGAAAGGATTGTATTAAATATAGCATAGGAAAATTACGCTTTCATTAGCGATTGTAAATTAGACCTCAAAGAACACTTTAGTTACCACTGTTACACAAAACAAGAGAGTGAGATAAAGCTAAATTACACATATTAGCCATACTAAAAGAGTCACACAAGGATATATGACCCTGTGGCAAAAGGAGGGTAGAAGTCAATAGACAGAAATTGCTGGCAGCTAAAATAACTTCTATTAGTATCTCCTCTCTGTACTTTGCAGAAAATTCCAATAAAATTTACGTTGGTGAAAATGTGCAGGACAATTTTTTAAACAAAATTTGTTCTAACATAGTTATATTCCAATATAAAATTAGTTAATATTATTTATATTCACAGAACAATTCCCCGCCTTTTCTTTTTTAAGCAAGCAATGTTTTCCCCCTGGAATAGTTTCCCCTCCCCCACTTGATTACTTTCTCTGTTAATGGGAAATTTTCCAGCTTTGATTTTCATTTGCTTAAAATGCTGTAAATAACTTTGACTAATTGGTAACCATTATATTATTGTATTGCTAATTTTACGGGGGTTGTGGTGGATTCAGATAGTAGACTATAGGCTTCCTTCTCCTTCTCACCTCCCTGCAAAATTAACACTGATCATAACATGAATGCACTAATTAGATATTGTTGTGAGATATATAATGAAAATTACATTTGATTTCTTGATGTGGTTAGCAAATTAGAGTCATGTTGAGTGAAATGTGCTTCATATTTAGTGGAAGAATACATTATCTAGGCAGTCCATTGATGATACCCCTTGGATTTTTTAAATAGTTTTGCTAGTAGTATTTGCATTTGAACAAACAATCATCTGCACAGAGTATAAGCTTCTAAAGAACTTCACTAAAACACAAAGAATAGCAAGCACGAAGCATTTTTTTTATGCCTTCTGTGTTTGAAAACGAGCATTCTAGCCCAGTTCTGCACATGAAAGCAGGTTTGTGCAGATTGACCACCTAGTGAACAGGATATCTGCACAAACAAAAGGGTGCTGTACTAGAGGAAAACTACGCCCAGTATTTGAAGCCACAATCATAGCAGAGGGAGGGCAATGCTTTCAACCCAAGGAACACATCCCCTTCTGGGCATCCCTCCAGGGATGAGTAGGACCAGAGGCAAAAGTAGGTGGAGCAATAGATTTTGCCTTTGTGCAGTAGTCTAGTCTCTATGTACCCACACATTCCTCTCTGTCCTCCATCCAGCCAAGCAAGAAGCATGATCAGTGTCCAAGGGCACATTTCAGCCAGGCAAAAACATTCCAAGAGGGTGTAAAGTAGGACTGGTAAGGGGTGTGACCTAAGGAGAAGGAATGTGACTGAAGAGGAGATATGGCTTGGGGTAAGTTCTAAGGGTCAGACAAAGAGGTCTGGGGGGGCTGCATTTGGCCCCTGACTATAGGATTGCCATATGTCTTCTTTTTCCACCACACGTCCTCTTTTTCATGGGTAGAGTCCTCATAGTGATCCATAGTTAAAAGTAGAAGTTGGCAAATGTGCCCTCTTTTCCCCCTCTTCAAAATATGGCAACCCTGCCCCTGGGGCTTAAGTACCTTATCCCTGCAGCGTTAGTGGGGTGTGTGGCCTGGGGAAAGTTATGCAAGCTAGATAGAGGGGCCTGGAGGGGCATGCTTGGCCCCCAGGCCTGAGGTCCAGAACCACTGATCCATGCTGCTCTTGATGTTTGGGAGTAAGGCTGAAATCTGGGCATTATTTCCCTCTTTCTGCATCAATAGGTAACCAGCAGTGGCAAGGCTGACAGGGTGAGTCATCTGTTGCACATAGGGATCTGTAGATCAGGACCATAAAATGTTGTCCAAGCAGATATTTTATTAGAAAATGTATCTATTGGTGGTTTCCCCTTAGCAAAGTGTTTCCCTTTGCACATTTCTAAAAGTGGGGAAATTCAATGGTTTGCTCCCTGTATAGTTGAACTCTTAAGGCTGCAACTCTAAGGCTGCTAGAACACAAGCCCCATTTAACACAGTACAGCTTGCTTCTGATAGAATAGGATCTAGCACCTATCATTTTTCTGTCCCTGTCTTAGCTGGAAGATAGTTAGCATTTTGGCTTGTACCTATTGTTCATTCTCGGATACCATGATAACAAAGCAACAAGCAGCTGATTCTTTGGGATCCAGAGTTCATGTGATACAGTGATACAAGTGCCATGTGATACACTTCCATGTTAACCTCTTCAAAGATTTTCAGTGGTGTTCAGATGAGAATACACTTTTTGATAAAATGCTAATTTTATCCTCCTTTATTTTGGCTCCATCCAATAAAGAAGGCATCCCATTCCATGGACATTTGAGCCATCTCTGGAGGGGTACTCCAGCTGTCCACACTGGCAAAGGCAACTGCTGCTACTGCACCTTGCAAGTAATTGCCTAGTGTGCCCTGTGGTTGTTTAGCTCTTAAAGCTTGGCAAGATATGGGTATGGAGCAGTGTGAGAAGAAATTGCCACAGTATCAGGAAGAACAGAAAAGAAAGAATGCAGAGAGGCTCAAGGTAGGTACTGAATCTCAGATAATTTACAAATGGAGATGAATCCCCTTTAAGCCTCCCAAGTCAATTTGTAAGTGTGCAGTGCTGTAACACTACATCCTTTTAGTTTTCAAAAAGAATAAAGTGATCCGTAGCACCTTAAAGACTAACACATTCATCATGACACATGCTTTTGTGGGCTAGAATCTTACTAACCCTCTCTACCTTGAATAGTTTATGTTTTAGCAGGGTGGTTTGATTTTAAATCAGGGCAATTTAATTTTGTTTCCATTAGTATGGCTGTTGATTAAAAAAAAAAAAAACTCCAGTAATTTTTCTCATTTTATGTTTAATATATTTTCTGAAGAAGCAGGCATATTAATTGCCTGCTGTAACACTTACATCACATCGGTTTGTACTTTGAAAGAGTCTTTCTACAACTGCATACAATAATTCAGAACTTTGTCCATGCAGCACACAAACACATGCCCTTTGAAGTGCTGAGTTATCTGCTTAGAGCAGTACTTTTCCTGCCAAGGACCTCTTGCCCATTTAATTGCAAATAGATATCTCCTTGCAATAAACAGTCACAGAAGTGTCATGGGTGCATACTAGATATGCTCAGGGTGTCAGTGAGTCTCAACAAGTCTCGACAAGACTTTGTATAAACTGAGCATGTACTCTGAAAACATTTCTTAGAATCCTTTGCAACGTGTAGGTGCTCTGTGACAAAGCTTTTATAAAACCTATGTATGTCTTTTAACAGAGTGCATTATTTGCTTAGAGCAATTGTTTTAATATCTTCGGAAGCGGGGGGCTTGCTACATTGATTTGTCTGTCAATGAATTCTTTGCACATTTGACAGGGAACCTTTACTGCACATTGCAAGGAGTTCTTAGAAATCTGTCCTTTGCCAGGTTGCAAAAGACCCTGTGCTCATTATTACTGAGCCCCATTGTTTTCTCACATGAACCAAGACTATGGACTCAGCTATACAGCTGCAAATAAACAGTTTTAAGTGTGTTGTAAATGTGACAGTAGATGGCGACAGTGAGCTATGGCAAATTCAATATATTTTTCAAAATGTTTTTTTTTTTTAAAGCATTTTCAAACTGTTTTTTATATGTGTGTAGATTCCATCTAGGGCTAGAATAAATCCCCTGGCTGTTCACTACCAGGGAGTGATGGAAAGGTATATTTCAAGCAAACTTGTCTTGCCTTATTGAACTTGTCATTGAGGACACTTTAGTAAACGTACAGAGATGGGAGCAAATGTGACATGAATTCATGTCTAATTGGCTGTTTACATACAATCTGAGACACACACTGAACTAGTTTCCGTGTATTTCCAATGCTCATATGAAAATCATATTTCATTTCATACTAAGTTACTTTTTTAATGTTGCCCTGAATATGTGTGTAAATATATCTCTGCCCATCCTGCCTTTTATGATGTGATCTTTCCTATTCATCTCTTCTGTGCTTTCCCTACATCTGCTTGGGCTGGCATGTGCGTTATAATTCATAGGCTGAGTCGGATCATTGGTCCATCTAGCTCAGTATTGTCTACACTGACTGGCAGCAGCTCCCCAGAGTTTCAGACAAAGAATTCTGCCTGTCCTATCTGGAGATGCTGGAGAGTGAACCTGGGCCCTTCTGTGTGCAAAGCAGATGCAGGTATTTTTTCTTAGGATCGACATAACCAGCACCAGAACAATGTGCTGTTATGTTCCACAAGACCATCTGGAACTGAAAAGTTTCAGTTGGGAGGGGGTTGACCATAATTGTAATGTTTCTCTCCTGCTCTTATAAATGTGTGTTCATGAGAGAGAGAAAATGTTTCTTCGTTCACTTATTCTAGCATTTCAATTAGTTAAATAAGCAGAGGTTCACTTTTCAGTCCACAGTAAATGCTGTTGAACATTTTTATAGGCTTTCTTGACCGCGGCCAAAGTCTATTTTAAAGTTATTAAAATCTTCTAATGAGGCACCTTTCCAAGCACACCAAGAAAAGTACAATATTCTTTGATGCAGCATAATAATTCAATGAAATTAAGCAAGTAAGTGGTCAATGAAGCAAATGATTAAAAAGAGGAATGAAAAATGAATATTAAAACAGGTAAAATTGTATTTTCTACAACTGTGGCTTTGGAATTCATAATTACCATCTGCTGGACAAAAACATTAAAAATGACCTTTTGAAAATGCATAGGAGGGGCTTGTAATGGTCCTTCCACCTCTACCAGATTCTTTAAGCCTCTTGCTATATATCCCACCATGGATCATGGGAAATAAGATATCACAGCTGATGATTGTGAAATAATTCTGGATTCTGTTCTTGTACAAAATGAACTCTCCCTTAATCCCCCCAATAATAAATAAAACAAATGAATGAGCACATGGTGAGATTGCCATGCCTGCAATGAGCAGATAAGTAATCGTGCAACCCTATGCATATCTACCTGAAAGTTGGTCCCATTGAATTCAATGGGCTTACTTCTAGGTAAGTGAGTGTAGAATATGGCTTATTTTAATAAGCCAAGGGCCAGGAGGAAACTGTTCCTGGAACCAGCTAAGTTGATTTCAGGAATGCCAATGACTGGGAGAAACAGGAATTAATTGAAACCACATCTGGGCTGGCTAAATGCTGCGTTCCTAAGCATACTTTCTAGGATGCAATGGGAATAGCTTCTAAGTAAAGAGGATGCTATGCAGCAGGGCTGGTGCTATGGGGTTGTTGTGGGGAATAATGTTATTTTGCAGGGTTGAATAGAATTGTCATTTTAATTCCGAGTCCAAATAATCGTGGAAGAACAAGGATTGAGCCGTGCTGAACAACCCTAATATGATATTACCTAATGCGGTAATAATGTCAATGTGCACATGTTGTAAGGTATGAAGAATTTGATTTAAATATATTTGGGCATCATTCATACCACTAGATTGGAATCACCTGGGTGACTGCTCCACTGATCATCCCCTCTTAGTATGGCAGATCTGGATCACAGAAACAATTGTACAGCTCTAAAAAGGTATCCTGTAAAGCTAGTGGAGATCCATTGGGCCTTTTGAAATGTTCCAATAAACTTGAGCTGGATGCCTCTTATGAATGTTTCCATATGTGAGGTGCTTGATAAAATACCTTCTGTGTCAAGTGCTTGTGAAAATCATTTTTACGTGAGGGAAAAACTGACTTTTGCAGCTTCAGCCTATGTTCAGCTATAAATTCCTGTCCCTGACAGTCATACTTCGCTTTCTTGTGCTTTAGGATTTCTTTTTCTCTCCAGAAACCAGACAGGACAATTTAAGAATCAAATTAATAATTTTGGAGTGCCAGCTGATGATTTCCACTAACTCATAAGATTATCCAGAGAAAGCAATATAATTTAGGTGTACACATAACCAGTTCATCAGTCAGTCAGGGTTGAAGTTGAATTCTGTGCTTTTCCAGTGTTTAGATTCTGATTTTTAAAGAACCATATGTTAGACGCTTGAGCTATGAAAATTCTGAGACATAACTGTGATTTAAATTTGGGCAACAACAAACATTCTGTGAATAACATTTTCTTTTATAGATAGAGTCTTGGAAATTTAGGAGTAGGAAAAAATGTTCATTCTTATTCCATTAGATAGGTGCCTACGCCACACAAATAGATTGACAGCTACTTTTAAAGAGCTTTGTTGACTGCTTTGGCTAAGGATTTACCTCCTGGAAGTTTAATCTCCTGGTCAATTCTGATTTATTCATTCTTCAGTAGAGGCTTTCCTGCGAATAACAAGGCTATCTCTTGGTGTTTTTCCCTATCACTAAAACCAAGTGTATTAAGTATCAGGAATTCACAGTACATATATGAAATATTGCTATAAATGAAGACAAGAAGCCTCCAACCCAGAGTTTCTGAAACATTTTTTTAAAAATTCCTTCTGCTCAGTAATAAATGCTTCTAGGCTGTTACTATTTTGGGTGAGATTCAACCACTAACCTTCAAATTCAGGTTGTGAAATTAAAGTGGATTGGGTGGGAAGTCTTGTGCAACAAATCCACCTTCCTCCCAAAGATCAGACTTTTTGTGAAAGTACACTGGAAGTGTGACCGAAGCACTCACTTTGATGCATTGCCATCTAACCTCTCTGCAAAGAAACCAGTATGGATGCTCATTAAATAGCCAATGTTGTCTAATCTCCCTGCAAACAAAACAGAGTGACTGCTGAACAACAGAATTATGGCACAGAAGAGGTCGCCAAAGACCCTCATCAATTTCTTTGGCGTGCAGATACTTGAAGGGGGAAATCTGTCCTTGAGAGTCAGTTGTAGTTAGTCCTCTTAAGATCATTTGGTGGTTAGCAGATATTTTTAGTAGTACTGAAGTATCAGGCACAGATCCACTTTCTCCCCCATACTCTTCTCCCCCTTCAGAATTGTAGCACAGATACAGACCCTAGATTTAGTATACCTAGCAGAAATGGAGACTGGCTCTGTAACAGTGCTGCTGGGTAAGGGTGCCATGTGGGTGGGTGCCCATTGTGGTCAGCATGCTCTCCCTGTCTTTAGATTAGCCTGAAGGTAGCTGCTGGGACAAATGAAAAGATAAAATTACTGGTAAATTCTAGCATGTATGCTTTTGTGTGGTATGTGTGGGGAGTCTGATGCAGATACAGCAGCTCTTCAGAAAACAAAAAGGGTGTGTGAGCTTTTAACACCTAGGAACATTTCATATGAAGCACTTAAACAGAGCAACACTTAGAATCATAGAATCATAGAATCATAGAGTTGGAAGAGACCACAAGGGCCATCGAGTCCAACCCCCCGCCAAGCAGGAAACACCATCAGAGCACTCCTGACATATGGTTGTCAAGCCTCTGCTTAAAGACCTCCAAAGTAGGAGACTCCACCACACTCCTTGGCAGCAAATTCCACTGTCGAACAGCTCTTACTGTCAGGAAGTTCTTCCTAATGTTTAGGTGGAATCTTCTTTCTTGTAGTTTGGATCCATTGCTCCGTGTCCGCTTCTCCGGAGCAGCAGAAAACAACCTTTCTCCCTCCTCTATGTGACATCCTTTTATATATTTGAACATGGCTATCATATCACCCCTTAACCTCCTCTTCTCCAGGCTAAACATGCCCAGCTCCCTTAGCCGTTCCTCATAAGGCATCGTTTCCAGGCCTTTGACCATTTTGGTTGCCCTCCTCTGGACACGTTCCAGTTTGTCAGTGTCCTTCTTGAATTGTGGTGCCCAGAACTGGACACAGTACTCCAGGTGTGGTCTGACCAGAGCAGAATACAGTGGCACTATTACTTCCCTTGATCTAGATGCTATACTCCTATTGATGCAGCCCAGAATTGCATTGGCTTTTTTAGCTTGACTGTAATATGAAAGATATTCGAAGAGGCAATGAGTGATGCATACCAAGCATATGTTCAATGACACACACAAACCTTATTTAGATAGACAGGGGGCAGATTTAGGCAGACATAGGGACAGGTGACGTTTGGCCTTCCCCCTGGCATTCTGGTTTGCACATAACTTGCTGGAGGTAACACTGTTAGGAACAAAACTCAGCTCTCTATGGCCTTATCGCACTCTTATAACCTGAGTATCTCTAGACTATCTTACGTTGAGAATTATAAATTGTCAACTCTTTGGAAGCAAGGACCTATCCTCTTGTATGATAAAGTGCCATGCACACTGATAAAACTGGCGCAACTGAACTGGCTCGCTCCATGCAGCCCTTTTATTGGAAAAAGTAGAATCCCCCCCCCACTCATCCCTCATTTTAGATGTGAATGGGACAGCTGCATAAATAAATTCAGCTCACACACAGATTTCAGCATGTCTAGTTCGGCATTAGGTTGCAACACCTTAGACAGCATATATGTGAAAACAAAAGCATTTCAAAATATGTGAAGCAACCTCAGCAGTTCATAAAGCTCACTCTTTTCGTGTATGTGCTCAGATTGATGTAACTCAGCTGCAGGAGCTTTTGAAATGCTGCCATCTGCTGTCTCATACTAGCATTACAAGCTGCATAATAACTGAACCAAAATATTGCAGAGCTCCGTAATGACTGATCCATATTCTGTTCGGATTTATCATGCTGCTTCTTTGTTTATTACATGGTGGTATACAAATAAATTTAAAAATGTAAATACAATGTAAAACAAACATTACAACCATGATGTACAATTAGGATTAATAAAAACTTGTCAGCCAGCTATAAATATCGTAAGGGTGATTCACAGTTACGTTATCAACACAGAGAAGGCCCTCTTTTTTTGTACAGAAATGCTACAAACAGAACATGGAAGAAGGCCTCTTCTGATTATCACAGGCAGGTTAGTATGGAAGTAAGCACTCCTTCAATTATTTGGAGTCAAGCTTTAAAAATAAGCACCAGTGCTTTGATTTAGACTAGATAGTGAATACGGAGCCAATGTAGTTCCTTTAGAAATGACGGAATATGACTCCATCAAAGTATAATAGCCAGAATTCTGGCACCCAAATTTCTTATTTCCAAGAGTCTCAACACTCTGAACGCAACAGTCTCCAACTGTGGAATATATGATGATGATGATGATTTTCAGCATAGAATGTGCTTTTTATTTGGTAGTTTTGCTTTGATCCAGGGTCAGGTAGTAACTGGGATGCTGCATACACCCATTATTGCATAAGTTATGGCATTTTCAAAGCTTTCGGGCTCTTAGAAATATGAATTATATTGGCTCAAGAAGTGTGAATTGTTGCAGACTGAAGGTCCAAGCATTCAGTATATTTTAGAACACTACTTTCAAAATAGCTGAACTTGATATATTATGCAATATTGGCGCAGGCATTTGGTCTAAAGCTCTCAGTTAAAATACAGCATGCTGTATCCATGATATAAATGCTGATTCGTAACTTATCTTCCATGCACTTTCAGAAGTTCAAAGTATCCAGTTATTATAATTAAGTATGATTTTTTCTGGTTACCTTTTATATCCCAGCTTGAGGACCCTGATTGAATCTAATTATTTTTCAATTGAAAAGGAGATATTTTGCAGATAGATGCTGTAGATCAGGGCTCATTATTAAGGCAGCTCATTATTTTTAATGAGCAACTTCGTTATATTTGATTCTGGGGAGAACAAGACATAATTTTGTCGATGCAGGAAAGCTTGTTAAATTTCAGTGGCCAGACATGACTAGCAGCCAGAATTTGGCAACACTGATGATTAGGGTCAAAGAAATTACCTTGTAGGATTGTAGGGTATTTTTCTAGATTATAGATAATGGGGAGGAAAAAATCTTTCTTTCGGGCAATTTATCTTTATGGATTCAAATGCACACTCCCCAATTGCTCATTGAACAGTGATATTTCTAATAGTTGTGGCAAGAACTACTTGCAGCTACTTTGCTTCAGTTTATCCTGGTCTTCTTCTTAAACTTAACCTCTACATGCCTATAACCTCTGGTGGTTGCTACAAGTTCATCTAGTCTGCTAAGGCATTTCCACCAGAGTGGGTCTAGATCAGGAAGTGTAGTCTAGTTTAGCCTGTTTAGTCTACAGGTGGAAACTGCTGGGTCAAAGACCTACCAGTTTCCGTACTATTGAGTGATACCATCCTCATGCAATATTAGGCCATTGCAGACCAATATAGTTCAGATTACAACTGAGTTAGAAAAGCAAGCCACCGAAACAAAACAAAAAACACCAGGAACTAACTTGCGTGTAAAGTAGATTCCTCAAGAAAGTAATCAGTCCAAAACCAGAGGCTACAGGTCACATCACCTTTGATAATACATTATATGAATAAGGAGTTAAGCATGGGAAGGACTATCTAGAAAACATCTATGCAGGTTGGTAATTCAAAGCTTGAGGAATGATAACAGACACTGACAGTTGGGTCACCTTCATTCTGTGAATTGGTCATAATCTGTTCACCCTATTCAGTTCAACCCTGTTGCCTCCACTCCAACCCACTCCATCCAGGGTGGTTGTAAATCACAGGGAGAGCCTTGCATTGCTGGCAATCAATTCCAAAGTTGAGAAACCATCACCAAAGGATTCCCTCTTTTTAGAAGCTTGGTGTACCTCTACTTAAGAAGGTACTTGGAACAGGAGTTCTCCAAGAGATTTAAAAACACAGGGTGGCAGGCATGGGAAGAGGCACTTCTTCAGGTATTTTGGTTTCAATGTGTTTAGGGTTTTAAAGTTAAGCATCAGCTTTAAAGGTGAGTGCCAGCCCTTAAATTGGGTTCAGAAGTGAATAGGCATCCAGTGCAGATCTTTCAAAATAGGTGTAATATGAACAGGTACTGGCTGTACCTGTCAGATCCTATAGTACACTGTTTGCTCCAGTGCACTTCTTGAAACCAAAATACACAACCCAATGATTGCTGGAAATCAAATTGCCTAGAAATTTTGTGCAAGTAAACCATAAAAGCAGAAAAGCTTTACATCAAAGAGATTTGTATGAAAAATAGCATTATTATTATTACTATTACTTTGTTCTGCAAAGGCACTGATCCCTGGGAGACTTACAAATCTGCAGAATGTTCCCCAGTGCTGAATTTTGTTCTTGGATTTCTGAATTAGCTCACAGACCTACAAAATCACATGTAGCTAGATTGCTCTCTGGGGAGTATGCAAAGCTCAGTTTTCCAAGTTAGGTTTATCATTAATTTAAGAACCAGCCCTGATCCCTGAAGGGTTTATGAGATGCATAGTGGGGGAAACTGAGCATTATTCAAATATGAATATATAGGTTGCTGAAACAGTATAAGTATGTAAGGAGATAGCCAAACAGGTTCTGGATGAGGGCAAACTAAGCTCGGTGGGGCAATGACCCATTTCCCCCAGTGGACCAGTTTCCATTGTGCAAATGGAGGTATAGGTATTTCTTGTGTTGCATTCCTTTTTTATATTCCCACTTCCATAAAACAATATAAATCAAGGATGTAGAACTTGTGGCCCACCATCTGTTACTAGATTATCATCCTCATCATCCTTAATCGCTGGCTATGCTGCCTTGGGATGATGGGAGCTGGATCCAACAACATCTTGAGGGCCACAGATTCTCCAGTCCCTGAATGGTCCACTCATAAATGAGTGGTCAGAATTCAGTTTCTAAACAGTGATTGGGGAAGTACATGCTGGCTGCTACTGTAACTCTCATCAGCATAGACATCAGCATCACTGTCCTGGTTAGAGTTAATGGGAGATTCAGTCTGAAAATGTCTGGAGGGCAGCAATTTGTGAAAGGTTTCCATACTGTTGTTGTTGTTGTTTAGTCGTTTAGTCGTGTCCGACTCTTCGTGACTCCATGGACCAGAGCACGCCAGGCACTTCTGTCTTCCATTGCCTCCTGCAGTTTGGTCAAACTCATTAGTAGCTTTGAGAACACTTTCCAACCATCTCATCCTCTGTCGTCCCCTTCTCCTTGTGCCCTCCATCTTTCCCAACATCAGGGTCTTTTCCAGGGAGTCTTCTCTTCTCAAAGTATTGGAGCCTCAGCTTCAGGATCTGTCCTTCCAGTGAGCACTCAGGGCTGATTTCCTTCAGAATGGATAGGTTTGATCTTCTTGCAGTCCATGGGACTCTCAAGAGTCTCCTCCAGCACCATAATTCAAAAGCATCAGTTCTTTGGCCATACTGTAACTAAGTCTAAATGCACATTATAGCACACTCTTTCACTATTTCCCTTGGTTTCACTACATTGCTCTGTTGGCTCCCTTGAGTCATTTAATCGTAATTGTAAGACTCCTGGGGCTGCAACATGTCCTCTCATATTTAATAAAGTCCTAAACATAGATGCCGCTGTATTACTAATTCATTTCCATATCACATGATGAAGATTCAATATTATTATTTTAGGTGGGAATAATGGACTATTAAGAGAGAGACATTTTGGTGGGGGAGCTCTTGCTCTCAAAAGGGGTTGTGTGCATTTGTTGCCTGAAGAAAATCCACTTTTGAGAAGTCCACTATGTACATTTATTTGCTTAAATGTATAAAGCCACCAGCTTGTTCTTTATTTCTTTGCTGCTCAGAAAGAAAATGGAGTCAATGAAGTTTGTGGACTTGTTTCAGTACTTTAGATGCACATTTGATTCCAGCTTCTGTATTCCTGTTTTACATTCAATGAACAGCCATTCCTTAGAAGTGAACAAATCACATTAGAATATATATTCCTAATTATCAATACTTCTGCCCTAAAACCTTATGCATTACTCGTGATAAATGGATTACTCATGGTAAATGGAAATGTCATGTTTCTTGTCTATAGGATTTGTAAGTAATATGCACCGTGGCTATTATCTGTTTTCTTTTCATGGCTGTGCTCATTATTTTTATTTGCCTTGTTAGTGGCATTTGGATAAATTAAATGGCATATTTAACTCTAATAGCAATTAACATTCTACTTATAATCTGGTTTAGACAACGTCTTCTATAAATGAAGAATGTCATGTATCCCCTTCCCCTTCTCCATTCTTGGCAGTGGGTATATGCAATGAAAAACACACATATTGCCGAACCCATTCGCTTTAGTGGTTCAGAGAAACAATCCTTGTGCAATATTTATGGGAAGTGATAAAGGCTTGTTCCTAGACTTGAAATAATAGAAGGCACTTGTGTGAGTTTAAGTACATCAACAATTGCAGTATGGCATTCTGGTTCTCTCATTTTTCCCATCTTAAATTCAGTTCTTCAATTTGAGATTTTTTAAATGAGTAATTCCCATGAAAATTCATTAGAATTTAAGTGCAAATTTCTCCTTAAAACACAGTATTAAGGAGTTATTTTCCATTTGCAAGCCATTCCCCACAACACCATGCATTTTTTTTGTATGTTATCATCATGAATATCTTCTTTCCTATGCACGCTTTCCCCTAATATATCCATTTTTGTAAACATTGCCTTGCAAAATTTGGATAAATGCAAATTTTGAAGGATAAATGTGTTTCAGTTCACATATTGTTTCAGAAAGTGCAAAATCATTTAAAATGCATATGGAATCAAACTTCTCGCTCATCCCTGATGGGCACCTTTGGAAACAGGATGCTGTACTAGTCCCTGCTCTCTCTTGATAAACAGGAGTCTGCTAACTGTCCACAGGAGTCATGTATCTTTTTGGGGGGGGGGTGAGAAGGGAATGCACCATTATTTACTGAGGCACCTATCAGGAACAAAAGGCGCTTGGTAATAAGATTCTGATAAATCAAAATGCTGCGTCTATAGGGTTTCATTGAGTTGCAGATGGTTAACCAGACATATAAATCAAATTACATAGTTCTCTTGTTATTTTTCACAGTCGATCTTTCATACAATACATTCCACTTTCCAAAAACTTTAAATTTGCAAATTTATCTGTTCCCACTAATACTGGAAACAAACTAGCTTCCAGAATGTTTACATTATAGAAAATTTAAATGCCTGGTTGCATCATGGAAGCTATTATTCAGTCTGGCTTTAATTTACATATTCCATTTGTATAATTATGCTATAAAGAGTGATTTTCCTTCATTAGAATCTATAGGTATTTAATTAAGAACAGGTTGGAACTTATTGCTAATTTAAGTGTATATTTGTTAAATTTGGTATGCAGGCAGAGACCCTACCAGCCCGCAGACAGTCTCACCAGAGTGGTAGAGGCTCTGGTTATCTCTCAGTTGGATTACTGCAATGAACTCTACATGGGGCTACCTTTGAAGGTACAACTACAACTTTGAAGAAACTACAACTAATCCAGAATGTGGCAGCTAGACTGATGACTGGGAGTGGCCACCAAGACCATATAAAACCGGTCCTAAAGGATCTTCATTGGCTCCCAGTATGTTTCTGAGCACAGTCCAAAGTGTTGGTACTGACCTCGGCCCAATATACCTGAAGGAGCGTCTCAACCTCCATCATTCAGCCTGGACGCTAAGGTCCACTTCCGAGGGTTTTCTGGCAGTTCCCTCACTGTGAGAAGTTAAGTTACAGGGAACTAGACAGAGGGCCTTCTCGGCAGTGGCACACTCCCTGTGGAATGCCATCCCACCAGATGTTTGAGATACAGAGAATTACATAACTTTTAGGAAACATCTGAAAGCAGCCCTGTTCAGGGAAGTTTTTAATGCCTGACATTTTATATTTTTTAATATTTTGCTGGAAGCTGCCCAGAGTGGCTGGGGAAACACAGCCAGATGGATGGGATATAAACAAAATAATAACTATAATAATAGTTATTGTTATTGTAGGAAAGTACATGTGACCGTTTCTAGAAAGAGTTTTCTTTTGCCAAATTCCTTTAAAAAATTGAGGGTGATCAATATCACCTAAATTACTGATGCAAGGGCAGCTTTTGCATTTTGCCAAACAAAACTGAGGACACAGCTTAGTAATATTAATATCTGGAAAAAATAGTAACATCAACATGTTAGTCATTTTAGCTCATCCTGATTTCTGTAATAGTAACATTACTCTATATAGATATATATTCCTGTATCTTGTGTTTTGACTTGGGGGATTTGATTATATTTTAATATTCTACTATCTGTATATGGTATGTTTATTGTTTTGTTCTACAGTATTTTTAAACAGAAGTCATATATTTTGATGGATATGTTGGATATGTTTGTTGGATATGTGTTTTTGTTTCTGTGGCCTAAAGCTGCGGCAAATGATAGATAAATCCAATCTACTAGAAACAGATGCATTAAGTAAACATATTACTGTACTGGTGATGAATTGTAGCTATTGCATTAAATGTTCTTTTTACTTCCCTGTAGCAGTTTATGATTAAGAATTTTAGTATATCCTATTGCTCATCTAACCAGTTCTGTATTTCAAGAAAACAAGTACTGTATGTATGCTTCCTAAGCAGTGAAGGGTCACTAGATGGCATAGCACTTGGGATTCATATGAACACATGCTTTTATGATCTTTCAGTAAACTTATTGACTTTGTTATGCTCTCTTTATAGTAGAAAAAGGCTGTATTTGGGCTTTGGGTTCAAATCCATGTTCATTTCATGCTTTTACTGTACGAAACCAGTATCATTGTCATAATACCTGCCCTAATCCTTTGACATAGGGTGGTTTATTAGTCAAGGCATTATAACATCCTGGTCTCATGTAACCCTTGAGTGTGTGTGTAGAGGGGGAGGTTTTTCCTCTTAGGCTTATCATACCATTCCCCTTATGCACATACTTGACAATAAGTCCCACTGAAACTTTCTGAATAAATACAGTAGGGCTGGGCTGCATGTCTTCAACTTAGTGTTGCAGTGACTTCATGCAGTTATATGTAACAGCTGTTAGGCTAAAGCATTATAAGGAACTAATAGTTCTACTGTGAATATGGTTGGTGTTAGCTATACAAAAGTGACAGTAACACTGGCCTGTGGGTAGAAGCTCCTCCCTCACAAGGAAACATTTCTGTTTCCCTTCTTCTGATGTTCACAAAGTCCAAAAACTTTGGATTCCCAGTTTTTTGTAGCATTACTTAATGTTTACAGTCATTCAGACAGCAGAATGCCAAGTTTCCCTTGCAACTCAGTATTAAATGACATTTGATAACTGTCTTGTGATGAAGGCTTAAATGTGCTCTGCTGTTCTGGAAATCCTAAAAATAAAATTTCATTATTTAATTGCTTTGGAGAGGGTTGCCCACCATTTCTTTTTAAGTGCCGGACTGTGAGACTCCTTAGCTACAATCCAACACATTGATTTAAGTTCACCTAACTATTCACTGCATATGCCTCAGTCCCCCATATTTCCTTCCCAGCTATCTAGCTGGCAAGTGTTATTTTCTGCTGATCTTTGTCCCCTTGTTTATTGACTGATTTCCAGGCTTTTTAAATAAAATTAGTTCAGAAATTCCATAGGTATCTTCAGCAGAGTTATTCATGTGGCAGAATTATGTCATTACATTGACCTTCGGTTTCTCACACTTTCTGAACTTGGTACGAGACTTTTATTCATCTCTGATGTTGACAGAATAAGCAATAATATTCACAAATGGAAGACATTCTAGCTTCAAACTCTTGAAGATTGATAGGTAGGCATATTTTTTTGCCTTGCCAGGCAGTCACTTCTTGATATATAAGGTAAACTGTGTTTCTGTGCACTCTGGCTACCGTCACGGTGTTCCATTGCACCAGAAGCAGTTTAGTCATGCTGGCCACAGGACCCGGAAAGCTGTGGACAAATGTCGGCTCCCTCGGCCTGCAACGAGATAAGGCGACTGTGGGGTGCAGTGCTTAACTGTCCAGGGGTCCTTTACCTTTTACCTTATTTTTTTCAGCACATCATAAAAACTGAAAAGAAGCACATAGAAAGCATGTACTGCCAGATGTTGCTGAACTACAGCTCCCATCAGCTGTAGCAAACATGACCAATGGTTAGGGACAATAGAAAGCACAACTTCTATATGTGTATGTGCTGGCAAGAGTGTTAGTAAAAATCAATATCAATTTCCCACTATAACCTTATCTTCATCCTTAAGTTTTTAGCAAGTTAATTCATTTTGTTTGTGGGAGAGGATGAGTTCAAAATTCCATTTAAAAACCATTTACTTTGGTTACTTCTGTGCACATGAAGAGAGGCATTTATTTAATATTAATCATACAAGTGCAAACTATGAAGGATTAAAAATGGCTGGGGCAAAACCATCAGGAGACCATATTTTAAAAGGGTAAATACTGTTTAATTATCATATTACTGTGAACTATAATACCAATATTGCATTTACAGCTTGCATAACACTTATCTGCATTAAACCTTATGAAATAAAGTGAGATCTGCTTAGCTGGGTCATCTGAATTATGTGTGTCACTGAGGAGTTTGCTCTGTTTAGTCAAGGAGGTTGCAAGTTGTTAAATTTTTAATTTGTTGCAGACGAACTGTCAGGGGATGATTAGCTGCTTGTGCTTAAAATAGTGCCCCTTCAGAGTTTGTGCGACCCCACAAACCTCTGTGTGTGACAGAGCTCCTCAGACATGTCTGCTCTAGTCACTTGTAGAGTCCGACAGTGGCTGTCTGCGGAAGCGCTTCCAGCAAAGAAGTTCCTTAACGGAAACGCGTCTCCTGGACTCACGACGTGACAGCTTCCGGCGAAGCATAGGTCTCCCTGCAGTTGCTTCTGACACCTCCCCGCTATTTTCGCTCGAAGTGTCTCTCACCCCTTTCTCTCCCCTTCTGCTTCCTGCCTGGGCTGCTGCGTCTCTCTCAGCATTACTGAGATCCTCCTCCAGAGACCCCGCGCTCCCCCTACTGGTCCCTGCTTTAGCTGTTGACTCTCTCCCAGTCTCTGGGAGCCCTACCACTTCCCTTTCCTCCGATGTCAGTTCCCTGACATCCACCTCCCCTCCAGGGCCCCCCTCTCCCCCGCCCCTACTCTCTCCTCTGGGCGGTGAGGAGCTGAAACCCCTAAAAGAATCCTCTTCATCTTCCGACGTCTCGAACATTTCCCTCCATCGGTCTTCGTTCCGACTCGCTGAATCCTCCTCCACCTCGGAATCAGCGAACCCCTCCAACTCTTCTTCTTCGTCGGTGGTGGCGAAGTATTCCCTCCGGAACCTCGCCACTGGCTGGGGTTTCCGAGGGAATCTCTGATGAAAAGTTTCAATCAAAACCTCGTCATCTACATCGTCTGCCCTGACCCAGGTGTTTTCCGACTCCGGCTCCCCTTCCCACATTACCAAATACTCTACTTGCTCTCCCCTCCACCTGGAATCGAGAATCTCCGCTACATGGTAGCTGTGTTCTTTTTCCTCCATAGCTGGTCCCCTATTGACCCTCCCCTCTCTGTCCCCTATATACGGTGACAGCAATGATCTGTGGAACACTGGGTGCAACTTCATGTGGTTAGGTAACCGGAGTCTGAAAGCCACTGGGTTGACCTGTTGCGTGACTTCAAATGGGCCCAGTCTTTTGGGTCTTAACTTCTTACAACCTCCTTTAAATGGTAACCCTTGGGTGGACAACCACACCTGGTCCCCCACCCTAATGCTTTCTCCTTCCCTTCTGGTTTTGTCTGCCTGCCTCTTATATTCCTCCTTCGCCCTGTTTAAATTAAGTTGGAGCTGGCGATGGATCGCTTCCATTTCTTCAACGAACTGTTCTGCGGCTGGAACGCTCCAGTTCTCCCCCTCCCCCCCTGGGAAGGCTCGGGGATGACACCCGTGATTGGCCAAAAAAGGGCTCATTCCCGTGGACACGTTCTCCGCATTGTTATAGGCAAATTCTGCCAACGCCAGCTTCTCCACCCAATCATTCTCTCTGTCATTCACATAACACCTCAAATATTGCTGGAGGACACCATTAGCTCTTTCCGCCTGCCCGTTGGTTTCTGGATGACGGGCAGTTGAGAAATTCACCTCTACATGCAATAAGCTCATGAGCTTCCTCCAGAACCTGGAAGTAAATTGTTTCCCTCGGTCCGAAACCACCCTCAAGGGGGCACCATGCAATCTAAACACATTTTCCACAAACAATTTAGCGGTTTCTTCTGCTGTGACCGCATGTGAGCAGGCTATAAAGTGGGCCATCTTGGTTAACAGGTCTACCACAACCATAATGGCTGTCTTCCCTTTGGACCTGGGCAGATCAGTCATAAAATCTATTGCCACTGCCTCCCATGGTCTTTCCGGCGTGGGTAGTGGTTCTAATAAACCTGCCGGTGCCCGCCTCTCCCCCTTGGCTCGTTGACATCGGTCACACCCTCTCACATACTCCCGCACATCTTCCCTGACCTTGGGCCACCAGAATTCCCTGGTAACCAGCCACATGGTTTTGTGTTGCCCAAAATGCCCTGCTGTGGGGCTATCGTGCAGTTGCTTGAGTACCTTTTCCCTCAATTCTCCTTCAGGTACGTATAACGCTCCCTTGTAGTACAACGCCCCGTTTCTCTCCTCAAAACCCCCGGGTTTGTCTCCCTCCCTCCTGAGACCCCTGAGTTTGTCCTGGGCATATTCATCCTGCACCGTTCCCTCTATCAGTTCCCTTAGCCCCACCAGTGCCGCCCCACACACCCAGCGATCCTCGGGAATGACATGGGTCTCTTCGGGTGCACCCTCTCCCTCCAAATATTCAGGTTTGCGTGATAGAGCGTCCGCCCTAACGTTCTCCTGGCCTGGTACGTAACAAATCTCAAAGTTAAATTTGGAGAACTCCTGGGCCCATCTCAACTGCCGTTGGTTGAGCACTCGCGCAGTTCTCCAATACTCTAGATTCTTATGGTCCGTGCGTACTTGCACCTTCTGTTGTGCACCAATTAGTAGGTGCCTCCATCTCCGGAAGGCCTCATAAATCGCAAGAAGTTCCCGGTCATACACCGTGTAGTTTCTCTCAGATTTGTTCAGCTTTCGCGAAAAGAAGGCACACGGTCGCCACTCGGACCCCTCCTTCCCTGGCTGCAGAAGAAGCACCGCCCCTATGGCTCTGTCAGAAGCGTCTGTTTCGACCCTCAGCTTTTTTTGTAAATCCACATGTAGAAGTTGTTCATCAGAGGCGAAGGCCTTTTTCAGTTCCTCAAACGCTCGCTCCGCCTCCCCCGTCCAAACAAACTTCTTTTTGCTGCTGAGACAGTCCGTGATGGGCGCCGTCAGGTGAGCGAAGTTTCGGATGAACTTACGATAAAAGTTTCCAAACCCTAGGAACCTCTGCACATCCTTCTTAGTCTTGGGGGTTTTCCATTCCAGCACCGCTTGAACCTTGCCGGGGTCCATGGCCAACCCCTTGTCTGACAAGCGGTACCCCAGGAATTCCACCTCCTTGGTATGAAACTGACACTTCTCCAGTTTCACCCACAGTCTGTTGGCTTGCAGCCTGCTCAACACTTCTCTGACGTCTCTCACATGTTGCTCCTCATTCTCCGAATACACCAACACGTCATCTAAGAAGGCCACGCAATTCTTGTAGAGCAAAGGCCCCAGTACATGGTTCATAAAGGCTTGAAAACACGCGGAGCCTGCTTGTAATCCAAAAGGCATAACGAGATATTCAAATGCCCCCAAAGGGGTGAACATGGTGGTCTTCCATTCATCCCCTTTCCTTATACGTATCAGGTTGTACGCCCCCCTTAGGTCCAGCTTTGTAAAAATCTTTCCTTTTCGCACCCTGGTCAAAATATCATCAATCCTGGGCATAGGAAAAGCCACCGGCTCTGTCACTGCATTTAGGGCCCGAAAGTCACATACCAGTCTCGGCTTGTCCGTGTTCTTTTTATCCACAAAAAACACTGGGCTACCCCCCGCTGCCTTGGACTCTCTGATGAAGCCTCTCTTCAGGTTCTTGTCAATGAACGCTCGCAACTCCTGCATCTCCCTGTCTGACATGGCATACAACCTGCCTACAGGAAGCTGTGCTCCAGGGAGTAAATTGATCTGGCAATCAAAGGGCCTATGCGGGGGTAGTTGGTCAGCTTCCTTCTCGCTGAACACGTCGCTGAGATCAGCATACTGTGATGGCACCTTCCCCTTCTCCATCACTTCCGTCCCTGCTAGGGTGGCTTGGGCCCCTGCTGACCCCTTTTCCCCCCTGCAGTGTTCTAAGCAATGTGCGGAACCGAAGGAAACCACTCTTTGATGCCAGCCCACCAGCGGATCATGTAGGGCTAGCCAGCTCATTCCCAAAATAATGGGAGCGCCTCCCAAGGTGGCCACATTAAACGCTATCAGTTCTGTGTGCCTTGCCACCCTCATTATCATTGGGATGGTCTGCAAGCTGACGCCTCCTCCCAACAGTTCTCTGCCATCGATCGTGGTCACCTGCAGGGGGTTGCTTAAGGGGATAGTCTGTATCTGGTGTTCAGCCGCAAACTCCTTGCTCATGAAATTGCAGGAGCTGCCTGAGTCCAACAGCGCCTTTATTTTTAGGGGGTGTCCATTTTGCAACTCTAGCGACACTTCAATCACTAGAGCAGGTCGAGGAGCTTCTGGCACTGGCACTTGGGAAAGGGGCACTTTCACTGCTCTTTGGCCTGGCTGCAGTGCCCTGCTGGCAACCAGGCGTTGGCTTTTACCTGCTCCGTTTCTCCCTGCTCTTCCCCCTCAACAGTTCCCACCATCCCTTGCCATTCCTTCCTCTGGGGGCAGACTCTGGCAAAGTGGCCTGGCTGTTGGCAGAGATAGCATTTCCGGGGTCCCTTTCCCTCCTTCTTCGCCCCCTCACTGGGCTTTGAAACTGCGCGCGCGCGGGCTGTTCCGATTTCCATCGGCTCTGCCGGCGGGAAAGCTGGCTCAGGAATGTCTGGAATGCGTAACTCCTTCCAACGTTCCCCTCTCCCTTCCCGCCTCTCCAAGGCTCTTGCCTCCTGGCGCGCTCCAATGGTCAGCGCAGATTTGGTCAGCTGATCCATAGACACCGCCCTGGGGCTCCTGGCCAGCTCGTCTTTCACAGCTGAAGAAAGACCTTCTTCAAATAGCATCTGAATGGGTGCTGCCGATAAATCCCACCCCAATCTGTGAATCAGCATGGTAAATTCAGTCCAGTACTCACGGACAGATCTGCTTCCCTGCTTGCAAGCCATTAGCTGTCTGCGCACTCCCCCCTCCTCAATATCGCTGGAGAACATGATATCCATTGCACGAAAGAATTTCATAGTGTCCTTCAGGATATCGTTGTGCGTTGCCATCAGGGGTCGAACCCAATCTCGCGCCCCCTTCTCAAGATGCCCAATTACGAAAGCAACTCGGGATTCCTCATCAGGGAACTCATCAAACTGCACATTCAGGGCATATTGCATTTCAGTCCTAAAGGCATGGTAATCCTTGGGGTCCCCCCCAAACTTCTGCACTAATCCTGGTACCTTTCTGGGGAACTGAGTGGTTCTCCCCTTCTTGTCTGCATCTTGAGCCCTCCTCTCCTCGAGCCTCGCCGTCTGCAGCGCAAGTTGGACCTCCAATGCTCGGTATCTGTCTTCCAAGCTTGGACCAGCTCCACCCCCTGCGGCTCCGGCTCCTGCTGGGTCGCTCATGATGCCTTCTCCTGCACAGGCAGCGTACAGAGACTGTCGGACTGCTGTCAGGGGATGATTAGCTGCTTGTGCTTAAAATAGTGCCCCTTCAGAGTTTGTGCGACCCCACAAACCTCTGTGTGTGACAGAGCTCCTCAGACATGTCTGCTCTAGTCACTTGTAGAGTCCGACAGTGGCTGTCTGCGGAAGCGCTTCCAGCAAAGAAGTTCCTTAACGGAAACGCGTCTCCTGGACTCACGACGTGACAGCTTCCGGCGAAGCATAGGTCTCCCTGCAGTTGCTTCTGACACCTCCCCGCTATTTTCGCTCGAAGTGTCTCTCACCCCTTTCTCTCCCCTTCTGCTTCCTGCCTGGGCTGCTGCGTCTCTCTCAGCATTACTGAGATCCTCCTCCAGAGACCCCGCGCTCCCCCTACTGGTCCCTGCTTTAGCTGTTGACTCTCTCCCAGTCTCTGGGAGCCCTACCACTTCCCTTTCCTCCGATGTCAGTTCCCTGACACGAACTATGACACTTTTGAGCATGGCCTTGCTTGTAAAGAAAAAAAGAATTTTTTTAATGATTTGAATTACAAATATCTGAACATCAGACAGAGTTATGAATATTTAAGTATGCCAATTGGAATTAGACATGATCTTTTGAAAATATTCCTATTTGCAAAAAACCACACACACACAAAAACAAACCGTCAGAATTATACAGCCCTGACCTTTAAAATGAAATGAACAGAATTATTGTTGAGCACAGTTACATTCAAAGGAATGTAACTTACTAAAGCTTTCTGGGAAGTATGGAAAATGTTCAAGGTTGTACATTAGTTTATGAATGATTGTAAATAAAAACACATTGCTCTTGTTTTAGACAAGTGTCCAGCAGAGTGACAGCACATTACCAAACCAAACTAGGATGCCGCTATATTAATTTTTATTGCGGAGACTGGGCACAAATGTTTATTTTTTCATCAGTTAATAATACCAATGCAATTTCCAAAACATAAAATAACTAAGTGAAAAGCACATTTTAATAAAATGACAAATAAAACACAAAACATTACTGCAGCAGTCCAGAGATCAGTGAGAATGGTGGCCCCGGTGGTGGAAGCCCATTAAGGTCTCTGCCATCTGCGCTGCCAGGAGAGCCGCAAAAGGGAAGGCCCTATTGTTTGTCTTCATCTACTGGGTTAAGGTTTAGTTGGTTTGTTTTTAAGATCCCATCTAAAATTAAGGGCAAGGTATGGGAATAGAGGATCAAAAAGTGATTGGGGTGGTCTTCTTGTTGACCTTGTAGATTTAGCCACTAACAAGTAATAGCTTTTTGTTATTCAAGCTCCATACCATGCTCTGCATTTGTAGATGGGCTGTCAATAGCAAATTAGCTAAAGATTGGTCTCCAGTCACTCCATGATGGCTCCACAACAGATTTGTTGATACGCCACAACTGGAAAAAAAAATGTTTGAGCGTTGTTACTAATCTAAGACCACTTGTACCTCACATCATTTGCTTCTCCAGGACCTTAAGTGTCTCACATACTCATACTTATGATGGGAAGAGCATGCCTGCTGGGGCTTGAAGAGGAGAAGGCCACTAAACAGCTGAGTGGACCTTACATTATCAGCAATACAAAATGCCTTGCAGTGCATGTGCCACAACAGCAATGTGCACTGATTCTAATGTAAACCATAAAATAATTTTACTTAAGAACATATATATTTCCCAAACACCCAGCTGTTCATTATCCACAGTAACAACAGCAAGCTATCAGTGGGTACCACAAAGCTGTGCTGGTGGTTGAAATGGGCATATATAGAGATGGAGATAGATGGAGAGTTGGAATGGAGGGTAGGAATACTGGAAGGAATATAAGGGATATTAGAAGGAATAGAGATGGAAAAGTTGGAGGCTGCTTTCAACGATATGTTGGACTGTGGAATGCTCCTGTTCAAGGTAGCAGACAGGTAAAGGTAAAGGTAAAGGTACCCCTGCCCGTACGGGCCAGTCTTGCCAGACTCTGGGGTTGTGCGCCCATCTCACTCAAGAGGCTGGGGGCCAGCGCTGTCCGGAGACACTTCCGGGTCACGTGGCCAGCGTGACATCGCTGCTCTGGCGAGCCAGAGCCGCACACGGAAACGCCGTTTACCTTCCCGCTAGAAAGCAGTCCCTATTTATCTAATTACACCCGGGGGTGCTTTCGAACTGCTAGGTTGGCAGGCGCTGGGACCAAACAACGGGAGCGCACCCCGCCGCGGGGATTCGAACCGCCGACCTTTCGATCGGCAAGCCCTAGGTGCTGAGGCTTTTACCCACAGTGCCACCCGCGTCCCCCTAGCAGACAGGTAGGCATGACTATTTTCCAGATATTCCATTGGCCATGATATTTTACTTACATATTTTCAAAAATTAGGATAATTTGCTGGACAAATGCCTATCCATAGCAGCTGAGAATAGAAAACAACAAAGGGTAAGAAGAGCAATAATATGACATTTTCAATATTTGGTTATCTCGATGTGATTTGACTCAATTCTCAGCAGTTCCAATTCAGTTCTATAGTATGTAAATGACAGTCTGAGACACAGTTGCAAAACCTGCCCCACACCCTCTCCACAGCAGTGTTCTCAATTATTTTGTTTCGGTTGTTTTATGGAGTGAATAGCAGGTTGCAAGATAACCCCAGGGTCTAGGGCATGACCTTGACCTCTGGTAACTCAATCCACAGAGACCCTGAAGGAATGTGTGATCTGTGGAGGGCTGGTATAAGACTTTGGCTGTCCAAGGTGGAACACCTCCCCCCCCCCCGCATGCACACAATTAAGATGCATAGCACAGAAGACTCGCCAAGTTATTTTGGCACCTGAACAGAAAATTTCACAAGTACTACCAGGGAGTAATAGTGCATTAAAAACAAATCAAAAGGCAATCATTTGCTGCCCTTTCATAACACCCAAAACTGCTGGCTAAGACATTCGCTTAACTTGGTTCAGTGACCAGCCCTGATTCCATGTCTCTGTGTGCAACCTTCATCTCTGTGCCATATAGGCCTCTCTCTATCCTGACCATAAATGATCGGTGTTTTGCTAGTTTATGTTATAATGCATTGTGATTGTATGGACTGCTGCCATTCTCTCCAATAGTAGTGAATTTTTCATGTTTGCAGCACTGAAAGCCCTGTGCATTCTACAGTCACTGATTCAAGTCTAATCATTCATTATTCTGCTTTTCATCCTATTTTCCAATTCCCTATAGCTATCCATTTTTCTTGAAACATAATGAAGATGATATCTTACTTGAAATATTAACGTGTGTGTGTGTAAGAGAGAGAGAGAGAGAGAGAGAGAGAGAGGGAGGGAGAGACGAATTAATAGAATAGAATACTTCTAATGATAATGAAATCAGAAAGCTACAGAATTCTCAAGTCCTTTATTGAATATTCATGCATGCTCAGTAAATCCCAGTTTGGTTTCTGTTATTCTAAAGTGATAAGCCTCAAACTAGAAATGGGCAAACAATGATGTACATTTCCCCACTTAGAAAGAGTTTGTTTCAGTATTGGTAACAATGGAGACATGAATGTCATGTAGAACTACCGAATGTTTGCTATATTTTTTCCTTTTTTCCTTAGTGTTTAGTGTTCTTTCTTCAGTGTAAAGAACAAAGGAGAAAACATCTCGGGCATATATCTATTGGCTGCATACTTGCTTTGTGTTGTTATCTTATCATTTATCACTATTATGTCATTTCTGCTTAGGAAATTATACATTCCAGATGTATAACCACAGATAATATGAAGCATGGATCTCAGGAATATTTTGTACAGTAAGGGGCTAGATTCCTTTTATTAGAAAGTATCTGGGTTTTTAAGAACGTGTTTTGTTTAATTTTGCTAAGGGACACACTTTCTTAGAAAAAACAGCAGCAGCAGCAGCAGCAGTGTAATACTTCCATCACCAGTAACTGCATCAGGATCAGCACCTACTTCCAGCAATGCACCTTGAAATTTATTATTTCCCTGTCTCCCACTAGTAGGCTTATCTGTTGTAAAGAGCAATTACTTATACCTTGTGAGGTGCTCAAAGAAATTCTTAATTATTTATTATTCTTGGCAGTAGCATCTTTATTTAAACACTGTACTGGAAGAGCAGCTAATAGATAAGAACAAGAATGTAAATTTAAACGAGTACATTAATTACCCCAGTGATACAAGCAGTGACTGACTTTCCTGCAGTAATATAGATTTGGGTGAGAAATGAAATGAATATGCAGCTGGAGAAGAAATTGATGGTATACAGTCCAATCTTGAATTTGCTTATTCACACAAGCAAACACCACAGAGTTTAATGATGCTTAGTTCCAATGAAGTGTGCATAGGATTGCAGCCACAGAAATGATACCAAGCAGATACTGACTGCATGGACAGTTTTAAACTATGGTGGGACAAAATCCTACCCAGGCTGCACTTTTCACTGAAGAATTTGAACAATCACAGACCCGTTGCCTAGACATTGTAGGCAATTGTCACTTGCACAATACTAATCAAGTGACAATCACTCCTCCCCCTTCACTTAGCAGGTTCTGAGAGTGTCCATTCTGTAAGCAAACCTCTTTTCACAGCACCTTAGGAGTCAATCTATTACCTTCAGTGCAGGTTATACAGGGAGTGGGGAAATTGTTGCTCTCCACAGGTTGCTATACTCCCACAACCCCTGGCCTATGACCATTGACTATGCTGTCTAGGGTTAATGACAGCTGTAGTCCAACAAATATTTGTCACATTGACACATTAAACCCTTGGATTAAATTATGAAAGGGCCAGTGATAACTGGGTTTGTCTTTCATAAATTATAATGACTTAGAACAGTTTTAGAAATCTAGTAATGGAAATAAAAATATTCACCCCATGTTCAAAGCACCAGCTGTCTGTTAAAAGAAAGGAAAATAGAATCTATTTACTGAAAGACCTCCTAATCAGAAAGAGAAGTAATGGAAATGTAGAATTATCTTTGGTAGTGGTGATGGAGGGGATGTCTACTTACCTGATGAAAAGGTCAACAGACTCAGCTGTCTTTTGAACACCTGAAAAATTATCTCACATTCACAAACATTCTGACAAATATATTGATCTCCCAGAAGACAAAGTAACAAAAGACTGCAGAGCAGTGATAAAAGGTCAACTCGTCTTTATTTCAGTTTAAAATGCTAGCAAGACATACATCTTGTTAGGTCTCTTTAAAGTTTAATACAGCCTACAATCTTATGTACACTTAACTGAGAGTAAGCCCTGAATGTACCATTAACATCTGAGTAAGCAGGCATAGAATTACAACCACCACCAAATATAATTCAAACGTTTGAGTAAGCAGAGACTGTACTAGTGTTGCGTCTGACTTGTTTTCTAGGGTTGGAAAACAAGACATTTGCTTTCTGTCTAGAGATCCTCTGGGCCATGGCATTTGATTATTCCAACTGCTTCCTTTTCTAAAATGAAAATGCATTCTTTGAATAAACCGACCGGCTAAATATTGAAAAGTTGAGTACTTTAAAATCCTATCCACATTTTTGTTTTCATTTCTTCAAACATAGCTCCAGAACCCAGCCCTCTTTTGACAACTAACAATCAGTCATGTTATGTATGTATACATATCATCATTAATGTTCTTGCCTTCTATTTTGTTATGTGTCCTGCCCTATGGTATCTATGTAGACTTAATGCTCCATGGTTTACTGTAATGGGTTTGCCAATGGGGTAAACAAGTAAGTTTTTACTGCAGCTCAGTTACAGTAGAATGTGGTCCTTTCCTTAATAAAAGGTCAGGGAATCATTTACTTTGCCTCCAGAGCAAAGTGAATAGAAGCCTTATTGTGCTATCTCTTATGAAATAACTCAAAAACCATGGAAGTAAGAAGTGTAGCATTCAGGTCAAAGTCTCTGTGTGTTTGAATAAAGGCAGAAATCCCCATTGGAATTCAGTGGTGTAGCTGGGGCACAATTCCCATAAATGCTTGAAGAACAGTTTAAAATTAATTCAATATAAACTTGCAAAAAAAGAAAAAAGCAGAGGACCACTGTCCAGTGGAGTCCAATGGAGAAGAAACCCTTAGCTATTTTACGTCATTTATTTCGGAGCGTATACCTACATGGGCACATTTAAATGTTTCTAATAATAATCAGTTATTGTGTAAAGCCGTGAGTATCCTAGAAATATATATGCTTCTATGGAATAAGCAAATACAGGGTTAGGTGTGAGGGATGCAGGCCTGGAATCTTCTCTCTGTAGTATTGTTCTCTAAAGCAGGTACATTGCCTGAAACTTCAATGTAATTCAGTGCAATGATGATGACTTTGGGTAGTACTATGGTATATGTCTCATCAATGTAAGCATTGCAGCTTGCCAGACAAAATTATTCCCCATTCTCCACTGCCTGTACACTGGGGTTCTCCCAATACACCTCAGAGCCATTGGGGGGGGGGCATCACAGGGGAGCACCACAGCGGTTGGAGGCAAAAAATTCATTTGCACAAGTGAAAGCCCTTGTGCAAGGCTTCCACTGTTGGGAGTTGTTAGGTAAATCCTGCCCTGTATCTTGTAGACATATCCCATTTAGTACAAGGCACATATTGGACCACATATATTGACCACATAATTGCACATAATATTTGCAGGATCACATAATGATTACAAGACATGTATGACTGCAACTTTGGCTTGTGAGAGTTCATTCACAAAGCTACAAGGCTAAACAAATGTTGCTTTGAAAACCTTGTACAGATATACTCCTATTAGAAGTACTTGTGAATTGCAGCTTGCACATGATGTGGGAGGAAGGCAATTTCATTTTGACATACTAGGCTATAATGTAGCTACAAAGAAAGAAAAGACAGTCTGCTTCTATGCTTCCCTCCATCCAAGGCAGGAATAACGGATAATTGATAAAATGAACTTATGGGATGCTCAATTTTCCTAGGACTTTGGTGATTAGGAAAATCTGGAATTTCTTTTCCCTACTTGTTCAGGTCATTGAGCAGAATTCCCCTACATTCCTCCACAATACTAAATTGATAGGCAAATATATTGAGGAATTGCTGGACATTAAGAAACATTATTTATACAAATGTAGTGAATTTGGTATACATAATTGCAATATTTGATTTGATAACATTCTATTTTATAATATCTGGGGGGGGGGAATGAAAATATGGCATGCTGATTTGGAAAGATTTGGAGAAGGTAATTCTCAATATTGGCTACTCAGCTGTTCATGTGTTGATCCCATATATGATGTTGGCCTCTGTTTAGTAGGGTTATTGACTCAACTTCAGCTGAGATGAATTTTCTCACACTAGCTGAGTCGGCAAAGGTTCCTGACATTATCCCCTTGCTGTCCTCTGCTTTAAAACCTGACAAGGAGTCTGCAGAGTGAAGGGTGGGAACAAGGTGTCGCTTAGACTGAGATACCAGGCTGCAGAAGTATAACAAGAATCCTGCCTCCATTCCCTACCCTATCAGAGAGCCTGAAATTGTGCTACTTGTTCTTGTCTGTTTCTCGTCATGAAAAGTGCAGTCATGCAATGACTATTGAAAGCTCTAATCTCTGACACTTTCCTGCTGAACGGTGCTTTTCAATATCTTGTAGGAATACATGAGGGACTGAAGGTTCAGATCATCGACTTCCCATATAAAGCATTACGCTCTTGGTTCGAGGGCGCCTGTTACTTTTGTTCAATTGATCTCCAGTTTTAACACATTTGTACAACATGCTGCACTTCTGCAGCCAAACATCTTGTAATAGTCCTGAATTAGACTAGAACATGGTCACAAGAGAAATATAATCATGTACAATGTGAATTCATGTTTTACAAGTCATGCAATCTATTACCATACAGCTGAGGTCATTTCTGGAAAGATGGAATAATGAAAAATGGCTCTTTGTAGTAAAGTAAAATGAAACCACCCAACTGATTCTGGGATGTAATGAACGTCCCCAGTATGAGTTTGGATGGGATAATACTAAAACCTGACTTGATTTTAAGGTTTTCCATGTGTTTATATTCACAACAGATCAGCAGTGGTGGTGGGAAATATTGAAACTTTAGTACAAGGCCTTGGTTGGCAACTAATCTAGTTTTATCAGCCAGCCACTTTAGTTGGGAAAAGGAAGTCCCCCCTCACGAACTGGCTCGCTAATATGTCTACCCACTTTTCAGTCCCTCTGTTTGTTACACTAGGGAAGAAGGAAGAGATAGAAAGATAGATACATGTGAAATAGAAGCTTATAAATAAATATAGAGATTGGGGAAGCAGGGCTATATAGGGGCACTTGGGAAGTGGTCTCTTTTTCACACATCTCTTTACTGCTCCCTGCAATTCCTGCTCTTCTTTCTGGGGACAGTCCAGTACATCTAGCCTTTTTAAGACACTGGAGCGACTTGATTAGGAGAGTCAGAAAATGTGAGGTGATTTTAACCTGAATGTCCTTTTTGGCATGTGCTGTTCTTTCCATACACCATCAAATTGGTCCCAAATAATGGATAGATATCCCATACTGGGATACTTTAGTAATGTATGACAAAACCATTTTCATTATTATTTTTTTACACAAATATTGTTAGCCACTGCTTCATAGAATCACAGAGTTGGAAGAGACCACAAGGGCCATCGAGTCCAACGCCCTGCCAAGCATGAAACACCATCAGAGCACTCCTGACATATGGTTGTCAAGCCTCTGCTTAAAGACCGCCAAAGTAGGAGACTCCACCACACTCCTTGGCAGCAAATTCCACTGTCGAACAGCTCTTACTGTCAGGAAGTTCTTCCTAATGTTTAGGTGGAATCTTCTTTCTTGTAGTTTGGATCCATTGCTCCGTGTCCGCTTCTCCGGAGCAGCAGAAAACAACCTTTCTCCCTCCTCTATGTGACATCCTTTTATATATTTGAACATGGCTATCATATCACCCCTTAACCTCCTCTTCTCCAGGCTAAACATGCCCAGCTCCCTTAGCCGTTCCTCATAAGGCATCGTTTCCAGGCCTTTGACCATTTTGGTTGCCCTCCTCTGGACACGTTCCAGTTTGTCAGTGTCCTTCTTGAATTGTGGTGCCCAGAACTGGACACAGTACTCCAGGTGAGGTCTGACCAGAGCAGAATACAGTGGCACTATTACTTCCCTTGATCTAGATGCTATACTCCTATTGATGCAGCCCAGAATTGCATTGGCTTTTTTAGCTGCCGCGTCACACTGTTGGCTCATGTCAAGTTTGTGGTCAACCAAGACTCCTAGATCCTTTTCACATGTACTGCTCTCAAGCCAGGTGTCCCCCATCTTGTATTTATGCCTCTCATTTTTTTTGCCCAAGTGCAATACTTTACATTTCTCCCTGTTAAAATTCATCTTGTTTGTTTTTGCCCAGTTCTCTAATCTGTCAAGGTCGTTTTGAAGTGTGATCCTGTCCTCTGGGGTGTTAGCCACCCCTCCCAGTTTGGTGTCATCTGCAAATTTGATCAGGATGCCCTTGAGTCTATCATCCAAGTCGTTGATAAAGATGTTGAATAAGACCGGGCCCAAGACAGAACCCTGTGGCACCCCACTAGTCACTCTTCTCCAGGATGAAGAGGAACCATTGATGAGCACCCTTTGGGTTCGCTTCAGTTCATCCATAATGAGAATTGTATTTTAACATTACATGTACAGGTGTTAGGCTTGCGTGCTCGCCCTTCCCTCTCCTCTGGCATGATTGTGATGAAGAGATAATTTACCAGCTACCCACTACATCCAAAATCAGGACACTGATCAGTGAAACAAGCCAGGATCATGATCTATGATTGGATCCTAGTTCAAATTAGTTAGAGTTTCTTGTGTTTGGAAATAATGGGGAAATCTGATTCATTTGGACAGCAATCCTAAAGTACCCAAGGATAGGGAGGTCTGAAGGAGCTTCAACTGCCTTATTCTACACCCTGCCAGGCTTGAGCCAACAGGGGAGAAATGAGGCCGGAAAATCTTTGTCATACATTTCTGTGCATATATATTATTACTCTTGAAAACTATAGTAGGGAAAGTGAACATGCTTCTGAGTGTTTCTAAATTATTTCCTGCTTTGAAGGCAGGACTGCCAATCAGGATGGCTTTTAGTCCTTTCGACCCAACTGCTTATGGTCCCTTCCCGGCATATACTTGATATTATACTCTTTTGGCCCTACTGCCTTTGGAGCTCCAACTTATGTTGATACAAAGCATTGGAATGCTTTGCAATGGCAGGGAGTGGATCTGAAATCTGATCTCCTTTTCAGATGTTGGAGAGGGAGATCCAATCTATGCTAACTCAGTTGGTTAGAGTGTGGTGCCAATAACGTCAAGGTCGCAGGCTCACTCCCCATATGGACAGCTGCATATTATTCCTGCATTGCATGGGGTTGAACTAGATGTTCCCCAGGGTCCCTTCCAACTCCCAGGGGCCATAGTATTGCAGCCTTAAAAGTGGGTAGGGGAAGCATTTGAACCTGGGGCCAGTGCAGGTTCTAAATAGAAAGCTAAACTTGATTTAATGTTATGTTCAAAAAGAGCCATTGATAAATGTTTTCCCTTATTCCCTTTCAAATGAAATGCTGCTGTTGTTTTTAAAGTCATTGCCTTGTAGATGGTTTCAATAATGATCACTTTAATTTGCGGGGGGAAGGGTTTGAAACCAAACAAAACTGCTTAATATTAACCTTGAGGGAGTGATTGAGAAACAACTGCTGGAATCATTCATCACTTAACATTTCCAATAGCAAGCCATTAGACATTTCTGCTCTAGACCCTTTATCTTCATTGTTACCAGATGTTGATTGAAGGGGATACTTTCCCACATTCTAATTAAACCATTTTTAACCTCCTGTTCTGTAGACCTGAAAGCTTGGAAAGCAGAATGATTACAGACTTCTGCTGTGGAGGCCTAATCGATAAGCCGTTATTCATTTGTCATTTTTTTTATAATCCAAATGAAATGCTCATTATATATATTACAGAGCAAATAAAACATCTAGTATGTAAAACCGCTACAGTGCAAGGGCACTAGCACTAATGATTGCGGCTGTCATTTTGAGGAAAGATGGGGCAGAGCAGTTTTATTATTCAGTTCTCAAGCATTCAAGTTTTGATATTCAATTATTTTAGTGCAGTATTGCATTATGAAACCCCTAATTTTAATTCTGATATGTTGTAAAAAAGCCATGAGATCAAAATATCAACGTTTAGTTGGGGTGTTAATACTGATGGCAACTTAAATAGTGTACTCCAGCAATTACAACTGAATGAGGTTGGTTTGAGAAAAATGTGGTAGGTCAAACATCTTCCTAAAAGGTCAAGCTTCTGCCACATCAGCAGCTCACCTCTCCAATTATTGCATATGCAGATGGTTGGTGTGAAAAAACCCATTTCTGAGAAGTTATAAATCTTATTGCTTCCATTTTAGTAGTATTTTTGTAAAGTTATATAAGAGTAAGCAAGAGCAAAGGAAGCTGCAAAGGAGACTGAGGTGAAGGAAAACAGATGAGATAAAATGGAAATCCTTGTTAAACTGAGTAGCTGAAATGCTGACAAGGCTTCTGCTGCTGAGAGCTTTGTGCCTAGGAATCCCTCACCCCGCCTGCCGCCGCCCTTACTTCAATTTGGCTTTTTCTAAGATAACTTTCACAATCTAGTATTGCAAAAGAAACCATTTATCAAGTCAAGTAGGCCTTGGAGAGGAAGGTTCTAATTGCTACAAAGTGATTCTGGCCATAATAGTCATGTTTCTCTACTGGCAGACAGTGAGCATGGCTCTAGTTCCAGAACTCTGACTGATTTATGGATATCTTCTCTTGTAGTGTACTGCTGCAGTGGGGGCTGTGAAGGTACAAGGGGTTGGAGAAAGAAGATTGTTAGGATCATAGTTGAGGATTTTTGTTTTTGTTTTAACTGCTGTAAAAGGCAGGTGTCATCCTAAGTGGCAGGAAATAAACCATGTCTAACCAGAAACTATACATACCCAAGAGTTGTACAGAAAGCAGCACCAGCAGAGTCACACTGGTGCAGCAGAACTCTTCCGTCTGTGCACATCCAAAATCTTCGCTAAAGGGTCCCTCAATGCCCTCTGGAGATGATTTTGAGGGTGCACGTGGGTAGAGCCTGCAGGGAACTGTCACAAGTCTCTTGCATAAGTGTAATGGGAGTAGTAGTAGATAGTAGTAGATAATGGGAGTGTTAGATACAGGCCCTAGTTTCTGGCACTATTGGAATCATTCACAGGAAAACATTGTGACAATTCAGCTATATTCGTTATATTCCTCTGGCACAGTCCTGACAAAGCATATGGTAACATGACATGAATTTTAAGGGAGCCTTCTTCAGTCTTGTGCTCTCTAGGAGCTCCTTCAGATGACCTATCTATTCAGGATTCATCCTGATTTGCTTGCACAAAGCTTAAAAAGTGGTTACATTATGCCAGGTCTGTCTTGGCCATACGTTTGATTTGTTTATGGGGTGGTTATATGACAGTGAGCATTCATCCTGCATTCATCTTTATGTCCTTGCAGGGTGTTTACATGTTTTCCTCTTAATCATCCACCCGGTACTTTTTCAATGAATTTCTCCATCACTTTCCCATCTGCAAAATGACTGAGGGTTTTTTCTTTTTTCCCTAAAGTGGAAGTATTCTGGGGCAAAATAGCACTTCAATGCCAGCCTAAGTTGTAGTATACACTTGAATCCCTCCCACAAAATGTTTACAGTCTTGGATGAAAACTCCCATCAGCTGTGCTGACTATGGCTAATGGGAATTGTAGCCCAAATGATTTGGAGGGCACCAGGTGGTGAAAGGCTGTTTTAAGGTGAGTTATAGCCTCATAATGATGTTCCCTGTAATCCCAGCTCCTAGCAATGTCGCAGTAGAGCATAACATATTATGCTTAAGGGGTAGCTGATGATACAGTGTGTGCTGAATTTTGCTGTGCCTTAGTGCAAAGGACCGGTTCTATTAAAAGTACCATGTGTCAATGAGCTTATTTAACACTCAGGTGCTTTAAGTAATATTGAAAAGAAGGTTCAATATCTCCCAGTGGAGCAACAAATGCACAAGCACCTTTTCGCTTTCTTTGATTTTTTCCCCTTAAACATTGTCAATATGTCTTCTATAAGCCAGGAACTCTGTAAGCCTGTACTGAAGTCAATACATTACTGTCTCTCTTGTATTGTGCTGATCTAGTTTTATGGACCTTCCTTACCTGTCTTGTAGATATAGGACTAACTGTACTAGGACAATTAAACTGATCTATCTGTGGAGGACCTTTGACTCACAAGCTATAGTTCATTAACTGCCATTGTGTTTTGTATTGTATTTAATTACAGTTATACTTGGCATATAT
This sequence comes from Podarcis vaucheri, assembly GCF_965113315.1. Classification (NCBI taxonomy): domain Eukaryota; kingdom Metazoa; phylum Chordata; class Lepidosauria; order Squamata; family Lacertidae; genus Podarcis; species Podarcis vaucheri. The sequence continues at coordinate 98,064,385 of NC_138759.1, read as the reverse complement.
CAGAGTGTCCAAAGCGTTTCTCATACAATATCCTATTACTAACATTTACAACATTTTTGTAAGTTGCATGAATATTGGCTTATAGCAGCACAAATTCAGCGCAGGAATACCTCGGAGACCACCTCACTTCCAGACCACCACAATAAAGTGAATACCACAATAAAGCAAGCCACCCTTTTTTTGTTTTTATTTCCCAATGCATATAAAAGTTATGTTTACACTAAACTGTAGAAAACCATACAGCTGCAGGGGCAAGATGGGAAAAACCCAGCTCCAGCCCTAGCCAGCTCTACTCCCATGGCCAGAAGAGGGGTGGGAGTGACAGGGGGCTATCTTCCCCTGGAAGAGGCTAGGCTCCTGCAGCTACACCCATGTCCTCATAAGGAGCAATAGCTACAAATGCAAGAAAGTGAAGTGCAATAAAATGAGGTATGCCTGCTTTTATCAGGAGAGAAACACGCCTTAGTGAACCGTTTCCAACCAAAATCAATAGAGCTGGTAAGTCTGTCATAGATCTAGCTGGCATGTAATGGGTTCTTCCCAGTGACATCAGCAGCATAATTTGCATTTCAATGGAAACTTTCAATAGTACTAGCCCATCTCATTCCAGTGTTTGGTTTCTCAATCATTTCCTGTATGATCACTCTTTAGATGCCCTGCAATCTGTTCCATGGCACAGTCTCCATTAAAATGCGTACCTTTATAAAAAAAATCAGCCAGTACTTCGAACCTATATTTTAATTATTAATTCTGAAGTCTTAATTTATCAAACAGAAGCTGTAAGTGGCTTTTGAGCCTAATTAAGAGAAGAGATCCAGGTATTAAAAAGCTATCACATCTATTTAAAAACAGTCTCACGATTATCCCAAGGTAGAGATATTTCAGAGCCTGCACAGCTGCATTCAGGTTAAAGTTAATTACCACAAATACTTCAAGGAATTGTGTTTATAAAACTGGATAGAAAGCAGTCATGAGAAGCCAGCTTTAGCACTAATGGAGCAAATCCAAGCAAGGATATTATTTAAAAGAATAGCTCAATGGGTGATAATAACCAAGTAAATCATACTCAGAGTGGACCCACTAAATCCATTAATTTTAGTTGTTTTATTCTGTAATCTCACTCTAGCTTGAAAGAGAGATAGGAAATTAAAGTGGGAAAGTCAAACTATACTGCTATACCTCCCTACCCCACACTGATCTGTGGGGTGAATTATGCTCATTTCTGTAAGGCTGTGGGGGCTACTTTGCACCTAGGGCGATAGTAGAAAACAAATGGTAGAAGGAACTGTGCAAATACAAAGTATGAATGTGGAGCTGAGAGACATCTTGATGCAGAGGATACACTTCCCTGCCCCCCAATTATTATTATTTTATTAAAGGTACAAAAATAACTAACACAGCATGGGAGAAGCTTGTACAGAACTTCATGGAGTTGTGTTTCATCTTCAGCTCTACCAAAATGACAAGACTTCAACGGTTTAGAGACTGGGAACAGGTTTCCCTTTGCATCCTCTGAGATTTTTGTGAGGGCTCAATCCCTTTGACAGGCATGCAACTTCAAGCAAAATTGCAGATAGCTAAATATAACTGGTACCAGGAGGTACATTTTAAAAAAAGGGAGAAGTGCACATAATATGCATTGGTATTCAACTTAAAGCCTCAGTCCACACATAATGCTAAACCATTGTTAAAAATTAACTATTGTTTTTGCAAGAACGTGTAGCATGCTGGTGTACACTACTCAAAAGAAATGAATTACTTCAAATCTGCTCCTTCCATTTCCACGTGGAGAAAACAAACAAACAAGTGGCCTGTTATATTCAAACCAGTACTCGTGGTTTGTTTTTCTCTCCTTACAAACTACAATGGTAAGCTAAGAACAATGGTTTGTCACTGTGGTTTCTCAGCAGAGAAACAAACAGCCATTGCTGGTTCACGTATGAGAGCAATCCAGCCTCTGACCTGTTTCCTCCCCGGTGCGCTGAAGGAAGGAACAAGGGAGGAGGACTGTGGGGATTTTTGTGCAGTATGCACCAGAATCCTGCACATTCACTTCAGAGCATAGTTTAATGTTATCAAGGCAAGATCTGCTATTGTTAGATCTATTCCAGTATGTTTTGTGCCCTGATTTTTGAATGGGAACTGTCTTGGCTGCCCTGGTGCATGTCCTTTATTGGAGGACAGAAATGGGAAGTGTGACATTGTAGATTCTCTTGGATTTATCTGTAGGATTCATTACTATCGGTCACGGTATCTTTCTGTCATGGCTCACTAGGTGGGAACTTGGGCTCCTTACAGAGGAAGGGCAGTAAATAAAAAACTGGGAGTCCTGATTTGCTCTGGCCCTGGTGCTTTTGGGGGGCAGGCGGGGTAGTGGTCCCAGAAGGTGGTGCTAAAGGAATGCTGTTCGGCCCTGTTGGCCTTTAGGTTATAGGGTGCCATAGGTTCTATCCTGTTTCCCCATGTGCATTGACATCTGTATGAAACTGCTGTTGCCAATGAGCTCCATCTTGCTGCTGCTTCAAGCAAAAGCAAAAGCTCAGGTACAGAGGTGAAAAAATTATATAGTGGTGCCTCGCAAGACGAAATTAATTCGTTCCATGAGTTTTTTCGTCTAGCGAATTTTTCGTCTTGCGAAGCACGAAATCCCATAGAAATGCATTGAAATTCAATTAATGCGTTCCTATGGTCAAAAAAAGTCCAAACAAAGCCAAATTTGGTACAAGAGTTTATTAAGTGCTCTTTAAAGTCACACATACTGTAAAGAGCATTTCGAAAATTGAAGGAACAATAAATCAAGTTTCTAAACATGACAGAAAAACATTTAAAAATCAACAAAGTGTACAGTACATTTTCTAAGACTCTGGGGGACAACTCGAAGAAGGTTCCTCTTCCACTCTTTGCTTCTTGCTGAAGAACCTGTCCATGGTCTGCTGCTTCATCCGCCTTTTCAGCACCTCCCTGAAAGATGACATGACCCTCTTATCAAAAGTGTTCGCAAGGTCACGTGTCAGGTCCTTGTCAGGGTGGTGCCGCTGTGCAAAAGCCTGCACATCTTTCCACTTCTGGCAAATGTCCCTCAGTTCTTTGGAGACCTGCTGTGGAACATAGCCCTCCGTCGTCACAACCTCCAGAAACTCCATTGCAAAGTCTTCAGCCACAGGAACATCAGAACTGGTAGCCTCTCCATGCCTGACCATGCTGTGGATTCCAGATCTTGTCTTGAACCGGTCAAACCAGCCTCTGCTTGCCTTGAAGACTTCTGGCTCGCCTGAGGTTCCTGGCTGTTCCCGGACGAGGCCTGCGTGCAAGGCCTTGGCCTTCTCACAAATGACGGCCTCAGTCACTGTGTCCCCTACACGCTGCTTCTCTTCTAACCAGATGAGCAGCAACTTCTCCACCTCCTCCAGAACAACTGGGCGGTTCTTCACGATCCTGGTGACTCCCTTGGCTGCATCAGTCGCAGGGATCTTCTCCCTCATCTTCAGGATGGTCCTGATGGTCGATAGATTCCTCCCGTACTCCCTGGCAAGGTCTGTCACATGCATTCCACCGTCGTGCTTCCGGATGATCTCCTTCTTCATTTCCAGCGTAACCTTTGCCTTCTTCCCCTCGCTGGCCTCTGCAGCAGCAGTCTTCTTGGGTCCCATGACAGCACAGCTCCTACCTTCGCAACCCCCCCCCAAAAAAAATCAGTGCTTCACATCCAAAAAATTCAAAAGCACCCAGCCACCTACCACACAGAAATTCAAACCCAGAATATTTTTTTAAAAAAACAGCAGAGTGGCCCAATGGTCACAGAAAATCATAAAAATGCAGAACACCAACACCAAGTCCTTGAATTCCAAACACCCCAACCCAAAATCCAACCCCCCCAAAAAAAAAAGTTTTAAAAGTTTAACTTACCAAATGGCTGCAAAAGACGTTTTGGAAAAGCTTCAAAAATCACCAAAGTCTTCAAAAACCTCAAAAAAGGCTACCACACCGCGTGCTATGAGTTGCTCCTCGAAGTCAAGTCGCAACTGCACCTCTTCAAGCAATGCACCCTGGGTATTAACGGTTTTAAGAAAAAGGAAACAAACTTGCAAGACGTTTTCGTCTTGCGAAGCAAGCCCAAAGGGAAATTCGTCTTGCGAAGCAGCTCAAAAAACGCAAAACCCTTTCGTCTAGCGAGTTTTTCATCTTGCGAGGCATTCGTCTTGCGGGGCACCACTGTAGCTGCCATTGGCTGTTCTGTGTATGGTAATCAGCAAAGAGAGCTACTCTCACTAGCTAAGCATTGTGGGTTCAAACAAACAAATTGATAAAATGCTTATATGAATGATTCAACTTTGCTTGCCATTTGTTTTGGCCAGCCTGCAATTTTTGCATTATAATTAATTAATTAATTAATTAATTAATTAATGTATTTATTTATTTATTGACAGATTTCTATTCCACCTTTCAGCAAAAAACATCATAGGGTGATTTGAACCAAAATCATGAAAGAAAAGTTAATAGTAGTAACAGCAGCAACAGCAGGAACAACAGCAGCAACATAATGGTTGTTCTAATTTTAATGATTTTCCAATACATAAAATGAAACTGAGTGGCTAAAGCTTGAAAATGGAAGAAAAGTCACTATTCAGAATTTAAACTGAGCTGCCTGACAGCTATAACATAGGAAAAGATAACATTTCTCATGGCATTGTATATTAGCAACCTGATATCATTTCCAGGTTTTGCCTCTATTTGACTAAAGGGGCAGAATGTGATAAGACATATGAAATGCTGGGGTTTTTTCCTTTGGCATAAAGATAAATATAATTTTCCACCCAGATATTGTAGCTTTTTCTTTTATTTTGCAACCAATCAAATTGGGTCAGCTTATAAAAGGCAAGGGTTGCATCAAAGGCTGCATCTGGGCATGTAGGCTATTTATAATTGCAATTGGACACATTGAATGTGGCATATTTTGGATGTAGTAGCACTTTAGAATTTTGTATTCTACAAAGATGAGAATGAGAAAATCACACGGACAATAACTTTAAGGAATGAAACTCCACAAGATCAAGTACTTAAAAACCAAGTAGTTTTAAAATGGGAAATAAATACCTATTTATCTGAAAAATAATACGCAAGGCAAATATTAAAATGTCTACAGTAGGCTTCCCCAAGCTAGTGCCTTCCAGATGTTTGGACTCCAGCTCTCATCAGTGCCAGCAAGCACAGTCATAGTGATGGGAGATCATGGAAGCTGTAATACAAAACATCTGCAGAGCATCAGGTTGGGGAACGGCAGTTTTTAGTATGTCTGTCCACATCAACTTCTGTAGGCTATAGTGTTTCCTTACAGAAGAATCAAACAGTTTTATGCAATTAACAGTCACTATACAGTGGTACCTGGGGTTACATACGCTTCAGGTTACAGATTCTGCTAATCCAGAAATATTACCGTGGGTTAAGAACTTTGCTTCAGGATGAGAATGAAATCGTGCAGCAGTGGCACAGCAGCAGCACCATTATCTAAAGTGGTGCTTCAGGTTAAGAACAGTTTCAGTTTAAGAACAGACCTCCAGAACGAATTAACCCGAGGTACCACTGTAATTGGAAAATCACAGTCTGATATGAACACAGGAAAATATACACACAAAATTACATACTTTGGTTTGCAGTCCTGGGTTTAAACCCCATTGAATGTAGCCACATACTTTGTCATTTTGAATTGAATAGGACATACTATTACTAAACTTTACTTGGATTGCTCTTTTTCTAATTCTTTTTCTTTTAACTATGTTTCATAGGTTAAATGGAAAGCCTTATTTTCTTTTGATCAGCAGTGCAATTTAAATGTTAGAAATATCACGGATAATTACCGTAATGTGTGGAAATGGGAATGTTATTGTGCAGCCCTCGCTTCCAATCTCCATAGTTTACCAATGCACATACTTAGCACATTCAGGCTCTGCATGCAGGATATGTTAGCTGGCTTTTTGCATGGTATGAGATTACATGGGGAAAGCTTCTGCACATTTAAATGATAGATATGTTGCCTCTGTTCACACCTTCACACGCATGATTTAACACATAATTTTCCATGGTTGCCCAGTATCACACTGTTCACAAAGAGTGAGGCTGTTGCTAAGGCCTGTCAATTTCTAAGCCCTGAAAACAAAATATTACATTATTTGATGACATGATCTTAAGGATAAGATTTATTTATTTATTTGCTGCAAGTCAACTATGAGCTCACACACGTATGCCTGTTAAAGCACACAAGCTACTCTTCGGCCATCTAAACCAGCACTTTGTTGATGTGTCTGGAATATTCATGGCCACGATCATGAATTTTACTCAGACTATTCTGGACTTGGAGAACAAACTGTGGCTGGAACTTCTCTCAAGCCCAGTGACGTCCTGCCCTTGCCCTGCAATATTTTAAATCCTAGCTAAAATAACAGAGCCTGCAGCTCCTTTGATAAACATGAACCAAGCAAGAAAGCAATCTCCAAATACCCAAGGGCCAGCATATGCCACTCTTTTGATTAAACTAGATCTATTTTAAGAGAGAGGAGCATTAGAGCCCTAGCACAAAAATAAACATGCAAAATGTGTTCTTTCTTTCTTAGCTAGTTACTTTTTCTGCCAGAGGTTGGTAATGAAGCCAAGGCTTTGAAGTCGCTGTCAGAATGGGTTCCAAGTTATTGTGGGTCCTTCAGCAACAAAGTATGCCAACAGTGCCCTTCAGCTCTCTATATTGGACAAACAGGCCAAATCCTACGCCAGAGGGTAAATGGACATAAATCTGATATCAGGAATCACAAGACAGAGAAACCAGTAGGAGAACACTTCAGTCTCCCAGGACATTCTATACAAGATTTCAAAGTAGCTGTCTTATTACAAAAGAATTTCAGAGATAGACTGGAAAGAGAAGTTGCTGAATTGCAACTTATTACCAAACTTAAAGCCATGGAGAGACCTGGTCTGAATAGAGACATTGGATTCTTATCTCATTATACATGATAAAGCCATCTCACCCATTGCTTTTTCCTGTAAGACCAATTGCAGTTGTTAACAGTCGTCAACAGGTTTACCACACCTATCAGGCAATCACCCGTTCCCACCACCCTTCTGAGCAATACCCCTCCCCACCCTCTCACTATATATAAGGGTCTGGTGTATCTGAAGAAGTGTGCATGCACACGAAAGCTCATACCAATAACTAACTTAGTTGGTCTCTTAAGGTGCTACTGGAAGGAATTTTTCCCTTTTTTTTCTTTTTTCTTTATTCAAAGTAGGAGTAGGTGAGCTCCCTTTTGCCCTGCTTTCAAAACTAAGGACAGTTTTCACCGTCTGCAGGCAATGCCAAAAACAAAGGATCCTCAAGAATGTCTCTTTCTAATCTGATTAAATTAACCAACTAAGTTAATTTGACTAACTTTCCAGTGGGGACATAATAAAGTTTACAACACGTTTTTCTGAAATACTTTTTTGATGTGTCTAGATCCAGCCTGGGTCTCCTCCAAGTGTTAATCAATCAGATACAAGCCTGCTTTTATTCTGCTTTGCAATTCATATCCTTCCATTTGGCTACACAGCACCCTCTGGGAAGCTTCTTGCACTGTAGAATCATAGAATTGTAGAGTTGGTACCCCCAGGGGTCATCTAGTCCAACCCCTTGCATTGCAGGAAACTCATCTAAAGCATCCACCACAAATGGCCATATCACACGTAAAGTGACAGGAGCAGAATACATCACAATATAAAAACTAAAGTCATCAAAACTACCACCAACAACATAAGACTACATACATACCATTCACTCAAAGCACATTTTATAGCACACCCCCTCAAAAAAAAAAAAACACCCTGGGAAGTATAGTTTACTCCTCCTGGTGCTACAGTTTGCAGCACCTATAGCAAGCTGCAGTTCCCAAGATTCTTGAGTGGGTTTGCTTTAAATGTGCTTTAATTTTATGGTGTGTATGCAGTCTAAAGCAGCAATAAAATGACCTCTGCTTCCAGATATTCTGTAACTGGCATATTAAGATATACCAGGTCATGCTCCTCAACAGAGCTGGCTACCAGCTTCAGGGGGGCCTGGGCGTCTGAAGTGGTCATTTTGATATTCCACAATACTCAAAGAGATTGAGAGGCATGGTGGAAAATTAAAATGGCAGCTCTCAGAACCAGTTTCCTTTTTGGGAGAAGCAGGGTAGGAGTCAAACTTGCATGCTACTATGATGCTGGGATCTTGGCAGCTTCCTAGGATGCCAGATGTTGATGCCAGGCCTGCTCTCAATGCCTACTCGGTAGTTGCACCCGCCATGTGTAACACCCTCCCATCAGATGTGAAGGAAATAAACAACTAACTGTCTTTTATAAACAACTATCTGACTTTTAGAAGACATCTGGAGTCAGCCCTGTTTAGGGAAGTTTTTATTGTTTGATGCTTTATCATGTTTTAAATATTCTGTTGGGAGCTGCCTATGGGTGACATACAAATAATAAAATTATTATTATGGTGATTACTACTGGAGTGTTTAAAAGTTATAATATGTAGGAGGGAAAGGGCTACCCTCATGGACATTTCTTCAGAGGGAGTTTCACAGTGATGGGTGCTGCCCCCAATGAGAAGGCCATGTACCTTATCCCAACCACCAGATAATAAAGGAACACGAAGAAAGGCCTCATATGCCACTCTTAGTTACATGGTGTGAACAGCTCTAACATTTTTTACAATAAAAGAAATCACTCAAGTGTGGTCCAAATAGCCTGTACCCCATGACCCTGGTTGCTTTGCAAGGGGTGGGGCTTCAATGCAAATACAGAATACGGAGTGCCACATCTACTGTTCAGGAAATCTTGAATGCTTGGGCTGTGCTGTACTAGTTCTTGGGATGTTTTACAGCCCTTATTTCAATATGAAATCTAACGCTAACAATCTGCCGAAGAACCAGACCTCTTAGCTTCTTCATTACACTCATTGAACATTTTTGTGTTAAAGAAAAACATCTCCACCATATGTAGTTGGCAGGATGGACTGATGGATAATTGAGCCATGTACGGACTTATCATACAGTGCAAACCCATTATTATTATTTTTACCCATACCATATCATATTTTTGAACCTCACACTTCTGTGGGCTCTTAGCAAAATAATTACTCCTGCCTCAAGAGAGATTATCCTGTCAACATCTTGGGGGGGGGGTAAACATTCCATTTCAAAGTCATCACTGCACAGAATTCTAATTAAGTTATAAGAAGAACAACTAAAGGTTCTCATTGTCCTTTCACATACTGTAACACAGCCATTGCTGGAATGTAACATGACACCAGGCAATGGCAGTATGAAAGGGGTCTTTGAACCTGCTTCTTTTATCCTGCTCTGTTCCTAACAGGGTGTCTCTGCTCTAATTCCAAAGAGAATTTGCTTCAAGGTCCATAATTGCACTGGGGAGCTGAAGCCTCATAAAAATGTAGAGCATCCTCTCTCTTAAGTCAATATGCATTATCTGTGGTAGCAGCAAACTGATATACCAGGAGGGAATACTTAAAAATCGCCCATTTGGAAAGGCATTAAAAAATTGTTATTTCTTACTGAAAACAGAACAAATTTTTAATTACTGGAGTTGTATAGCATTGAGGTTTTTTTCTATCTCTCTCCCTCTGTATCTTCCAGAATATTTTCTTTACATCTGTATCCATAGGAGCAAACTCCAGGGGGCTGTAGGTGCTTGGGCACCCACAAAGTAAATGAACAAAGCTGGCAGGTGGCAGGTGGCAGCAGCGCTGCCTTCAAGAGAGAAGCGGTTCAGATCTGCCCTCTGCAGCTAGCCAGCAAGGCACCCTATTCTAGGGGTGAGGCTCGGACGTGGAGGCAGAGTTCAACCCCCCCCCCCTGTGGAAAAGGGAGCCTCACTGGCTGTGGAGAGGAGGAGTAAGAGGAGTTGTTGCTGCTGGCCCCTGCAATGCATACATGCGACGTAACACTCAGACATGTGCATGTGACATGGGCACCCACAATCCTGAGGCCAAGATGGCACCCTTGTCTGTATCGGTTAAATATCTCCAAGGTTGAAATAAAGCCTACACAATTCATTCACATATACAACATCAACTTCATCATTATCACTTTTTATATGTATTCTGCGGAATTGCCCTGCGGTCTTTTGATGAAGGACGGTGTATAAATTTAATAAATTATATCCTGACTTTCCACTTCTCCTCCTCATGTTACCCCTGAATGAGATCACAATTCCTCTTCCTGGAGGAAGGTGAAAGCTCTGCTACTAATACAGCAACTACAACTGCATTAATAGAGAAATGCCATTTAGTAGATATATCAGCCACCACTGAAATAGCTATCTATGCCAAAATCTTCTGTAGTAATTAAAAGGTGTTTTGCAGCAAAAGAAGCTGTAAAATATGGTGAGTGCTTCATATAGCAACCTTTCCTGCTTTCCACTTAAAGATGCATATTCTTTCAAATCTGCTAATGCTGCTACTTCTTGGGAAATTGCTTTTTAGAGAAGCATAGATTTGGTGGGGGTTGTGAAACAAGAAGTCTAATTCATTCCTTGCTCTTTTAGGAGACCAGTTTTTCGATTGGACTTACTCCCAGGGAAGTGTATATTGGATTGCAGCCTTCTTAATAATTACAAAAGGGGGTTACTGCTAGGGATGTCTGAGGATTACATTCAGTTTAAGTGAACTGCCTTGATACGTACTTTTGGGACTAACAGAGGGATCAGAATGGAGCTATTCTTCAGCTTCCACGTTTCTCCAAATTCTACAGTACAGTTTTTGGTTCTAAAAAACCATACCAAAATGTATATATAATGCATATTTTAGGTTCAAATGTGTATACAAATGCATCTTGTAAAATAAAGAGAAAGCCAGATTTGGTGGGATGGAGCCCTGCTTGGATTGGAGAAGGAAAGCTGGATAGATCCTCCTATGCAGGGGTGCTCTGGCCTTTGGGATCTGGATTTGGGTCAGGGGGAGAGTGGCGCTCTGAAATATCTTTTGGACTTTAGTTCTGACTCTGGAGAATGGGCTGACCTGTTGAGAAGGAATAAAGACATTGTTAGGTTGGAGTTTCCCCGAGAACTACTCCTCAGTGCCAAAGGAAGGAAATTAAGAACAAGATCAGCAGAAGATAAAGTAAAGAGCATGTATAAATACGAAGAAGATCTGCAGAAGGGACATGGAAGAGAGTTAAGAGCCTCGGACAGAAGGTCACCAGGTTGATGGACCATATGGTATTGATAGAAAGGACTGACAGAATCTGAGACCAGGGAGAAGAGACGGTGGAAGAAGATTGAGAAAAAAAAGTTTTAAAAAATTTATTTAGAGAAATGTTGCAAAATTGAGTGTTAGAAAAATGTTGGAATGAAAATATAGGGCTTTAATAGAAATGTTATAAGGAGTTAAGTATAATTTTTTTTTAGGGTTTTAATGGTAAGATAAGGTTAAAATAAATTAAGATAATTAAATGACAGAAAACAGTGAAAGATGGAAAGGATTTGCTGAAATAATTAATAACTAGAACACAAAAAGGGAGGTGTGAGGAGGTCGATGAAACAAGTTAATGAAAGATAAAGATATGGAAATATTGGATGTGTTTTTTAACAGTTTTTGCTTTTGTTTTTGTTTTGATGTATTGTGTCTTTTGTTTTTTATATGTATTGTAATGTATTGATTTGTATTGTTTATTTTTCTCTTTCTTTTTACTTTTTTCTTTAAATCTTAAATTTTTAATAAATATTATTTAAAAAAAATAATAAAAACATAGTGACAGAGAGCCTAATACTAAAAATAATCATTATAATAACAATTCACTTCCCCACACTTTCACAGGCCATAGATTGTTTAATAGCCATAGGCCTGGGTAGAAGGGAATGTTTATGCCTGCCGTGATGGTGCCAGGCAAGGCTCTCTGGGGAGACCATTCCACACTTGGGAAACCACCATGGAAAAGGCCCTTCTCTTGTTGCCACCCTCCAAACCTCTCTGGTATAGAGGACATAGAGAAGGGCCTCAGATGACAGGGTCTGGGTACAACACTGCAGATAATTTTAAGCATCAATGTAGAGGATGCTTGGAGCAGCCATTAAGGGAAAGGTCCATGCTAAAAACTGGTATTCTAAACTCCATTGGCTAAACAAAATGTATATGATAGTAAACAGTAGTGTGGAGGTTTAGGCTCCAATCCTAAACAAACTAAGCAAGTAAGACTGTGTAAACATTAGCAGCTTAAAATGCAATTAGGTTGTTCTTTTCCTCAGTTTGGATCAAAGCTGGTTTGGGGGGAAATGCATGAAAATGCAGCATTTCATAAGAAACAATAGGACAGATACAGGACAGATATAGATTGTGGCTAACATTGTGTGTACACTACTTCACAAACCAGCAGTGTGAGCACATTGGATGGAGAGTAAACACAAGCGTGTACACAGCCTAAGTCTCACTGAACTCAACCCTTTCAGAGGTCATACCATATGCATTTCTGTTCCTTATTTTCTAAAATTCAGATTCTTTCCAACATTATATATATATATATATATCTCTCACACACATACACTCACACATATATACAGCAGATCATCAGGAGGTGGCAGTAGTGTTTGCTGAAAGAGTTTGACAGAAACTGGAAGTGGAAAAGCTCTGCATGAATTCACATAGGCTAGTGTTTTCAAGTTTCCCAAAGCAGATAACAGTAGTCTGAATTACAAAGACTCTGCACTTTAATTGCATCTTTTATTGACTAGTTGGTAAGCTTGGTAAATAATTTATCATTTTAATTCAGGAGTATTAGAAAGCGCTGCATACATTTGTTGAAAATGTATTAAGCATCAAGGTCCTGAAAGATTTTATAGGACAACTGACTAATTTTATCTTTGATTACATTTCTCATCTGTGGGTCTTCAAAGGCTCGAGCTGAAGTCCCTCTCAGGCCTCCTGCTTTGCAAAGATGCCACCTAAATGAATGTGCGTCTTTCTTATATATAAAGCCAGACAATGTGGGTGATTTTGAAATGGTGTCATCATAATATTACTGAAAACTGATGTGAATTTATTTTGAGGTATTGGACTATGTCTCTAGCTATGTATTTAAGTATATCCATTACATGAAAAGGGAAACTCAGTTTAAAGGGGGAGAAGAATCCAAATGTGATCCCTATTTCAACTTACTTAAGTGTCAGGGAACTGACATCGGAGCTAGAGGCGGAGGGAAGGCTCTCAAATGATGCTGGAGAAGGGCCCAGCAGGGAGAGAGGCAGCTCCGCAGATGGGGAAGCAAATCAGCGCAACACCAGGGATATAGAGGGGCTGATGGGGGAATCGGCGAGAGGGCTCCAGGACTCTTCACCGGACACCAGCGGGGAGAGCACGGGTCCTCTGCTACCCACGCCCACCCTGCGCAGAAGACTTCCGTGCAGAGAGAGTAGGAGGAGACTGGGTGTCAAACAACTTTTATGTTGGAAAAGATTTAAGAAACGCCCACTGACGGATCCTGCTAGCGACTGAGGCAGCCACGAAGTGAAGGGCTGCCCAGACTGAAAGGTTTAGCAAGGCAACAAAGCCTGGAGAGGCGGCAACTTAGACACGAGCAACCCATACACATTACATTAAGTCTCATTTTTACATTTACAACATAAGTAATCTGGACCAGACAAATTCATGGAGGGTAAGGCTATGCATGGCTGCTAGCCACGATAGCTATGCTCTACCTCCACATTTGGAGGCAGTAATGTTTCTGACAACCAATTGCTGGAAGTCACAGTATGGGAGAGGGTTTCTGTGCTTGGGTCCTGGTTTCAGGTTACCCACAGGCATCTGGTTGGCCACTGTGAGAACAGGATGCTGGACTAGATGGGCCATTGGCCTGATCCAGAAGAAGCTCTTCTTTATGTTCTTATAGTCTTGAAGGCTTGGCACCGACTCTGCTACAGCTGCTTTCAGCTGAAAGCTTCCCCACCCCCCATGAAGTTTAAGAAAATCACAACCAAGCATGAAAGTTCAGGTATGATTTATTAATGATCTGTGAAACAGCACAATAGAACCCCACACTATAACATATAATCTGAAGTTAATGAATAAGTGAAGAGGTTGGAATACTGTGATTTCGCATACCTTGTAATAAATGAAAGGTATGAAACGAAAAGCCATGTTGAGACTTTAATCTAGACCTAAATGAGTATGTGTGAAAAAGAAGCAGTGTTTTACACTGTTCCCCACCCTACATGGGTTCATTAGAATATATGGAGAACCCTTGGATTTACAGTTCTGTGCTGAGGGCTCTCTCACTGTGAAATTGGCAACTTCACCACTTCTTTACAGACATTATAATAAATGTGCAGTTGTTGTGCACAGGTCAGGAGAGAAGCCTGTTGCAGCAATATCACTCCCTCTCTCAAACTGTCACATAGCTTAAAATACACATTCCCTTTTAGATAATTCTAAATCAGAAAAGATTTTCTTTACCACTAATAGAATGAACTACACACAACTTTTGTTTTTCAACTTCCAATTCAATTTGCAATGCTGCCTGCCAGTATAATTAAGGGAACTTTCATTTTCAATCTGTTCAGGGGAGCATCTACAGTGAAGTAACAGCTGGACAGACACAACAGCTTCGCCAACATCCCCTGTATGCAAGCGATTTCCCTCAGTTGTGTTTCGTTTTTCTCACATAGGCAGAAATACGGTTCAAAATGGCTCCTTTGAACTCCACATGTAGAAGAATCAAAGTATGTCCAGCTTGGGAAGGGACTACATTTAAAACATGGGAGGTTGTTTTCTGTGCAAGTAACAGAGGATATTGTAGTTTGTCCCCACAGCCCTGGAATGAAGGCACTGCCAGACACTGAATGGGTTTCAGCATGTGCCATTTCCCCCTTCATGATCTACATCCTTCTTAACTAGTCCGCCTCCACAAACTCAGTGTGAATATACTTGCTAAGAAGACAAAAGCTTGGAGCTGCCTTATATAACTGTGACTGTTCCCTGCCATTTTCAACCATCAATGTCAGTGAACGGAAAGATGTGCAAATGCCTGATAGGCATGCAGAAGAGATCGCCTGTCAGAAACTTGGCCAGAAAGCCTTGGGTTAAAAGAGGCCACTGAATTATTTCCCCTGTCCCCAAGTGCACAGTTTGATCATTAATTCAACAAGTCACACTATCTGCACACACACACACCACATACAACCTTGCTGAGTAGAGCAGGAAAGTCTGAAAGGGCTCTCAGTCACAGGCTTCTAAGCACCTTCCTGCATCAGTGCAGGATAGTTCCAGCTGAGACTGAAGAAGGTGCATTTGGCACCTTCTCCCCTCCCCAGTTTGAGCCTCTTGCATTATTTCTGAATGCCTGAAGAGGGCAATGGTGTGGCTAAACCTCATTTGGAAATCGTCCAAGTTATATATATATATATATATATATATATATTAATCAACAGATCAAAAGTCATAAGGCAAACATACATTTTTAGTTAAACCAGATCAAAACAGTAGTTTAGTGTATGGTGCTGAGAACTGTAGCTTCTGATATTATGCCATTACTAGTCTCAAAACTTGGTAGCCTAAATTTTACAAAACAGCTGCTCAGTCTCGATAAATTTAACATATCCCAAATGAGCATCTGTTTTCATTTGGAAAGAAACGTGCCTACTGTTTTGTATCTACCCCTTTAGCAATGAAAAATAGATTTTCGTGATTCTTCAGGACATCTTTATTCATCACATCCAGTCACATCTTCAGCCTATTTCTTTCTGCCTATTTTGCTCTGTTTCTCCTGTCTTCCCCCTCCAGCTTCTGGATCTGGTTTGGGACGCACCTTATAAAACACAAACTTATAGCTAATAGAGCAGCACAACACACGGCTTATCTCAAACATAATGCAAGGATTCTGCTACCTTCTTGTAGCAGTGGGACAACATCCTTCATTTTGTATTCTTTCATGCTGTGTCATTGATGTGGTAGATGGTACCCCAGAATAAGTGATAGCAAAAAAGAGAGAGGAAAAGGAGAGGCTTGTTCAGATAGTTGACTGATACAGAAGAGAAGCCATCAGCTTATTCAAGGATCTTCTACATGGCAGACGGGACTCTAGAATAACTGATGCCTTGGTGACTCATACTGGGAAAGGAACAAGGGGAGTGTGACTGTATTTATTCTGCCAGATGGTTCAGTGGTATTAACAGTCCTATCACCCAGGATCTCCCTTTGGAGAGGCTGCCTGAGTTGGGAACTGGAGGCATGGTGTCTCAATGATTCCAATCCAGTCAATTGGACATCGAAGCACAGCATATAAATGTCAAAAATTAATAAAAAATGGAAAGAGAGCAAAAGGAGAGCGTAGATGAGATTCCATGTCCTTCCTTATTGAAGGTGTTACCATTTTAGAGTCTGGGCACCAATTAAGGTCACTGCAGCATAGTTTCTTCTCATGACTCATGTACAGAGCCTTGTGTGTGAATCTATTTTGACATCCCTCTCTTGCAAGTGTTTCCCCTGCCAGTAACAAGCATTCAGATGAGTTGCAAGGGCCATGCCCATGCACCTTGGAACTTTTGACATGAATAAAACTGCTTTTTGGCTCCTGGAACTTTCTCCCAGAACTAGGGTGGACACTTACACACCATGAAAAAATGAGGAAATGTGTCATCAAAAAAGGGACAAAAGAAGATGCAAGTTTATATATTATTCAAATGTGTATATATAGATGCAAATTTAGGAATAATTAGTGTAATTTGAAGCAGAAATACAATAAATCTTGCCATGGTGGGGGAGACTCTGATCAAGTGACTTGTGTATATGCTGTCCAGGTACTCACTGTTGCTGGCAACATCAAGGGCCCTCCTTTCACATGATAGAAAAGGCACTTCTGGAAATCTAGTGGAATCTAACAGAAGTTTAGTGCTCATTACCATGTTAATTGTTTCCAGATAAAAATCAATTTGCTCAGGAAATTGTGAGATTTTTGCATTGTAATTTCCCTGCAGTTTTCATCTTAACACCATCACCACTCATGTGTTGAAAATTAAGGCGGTATCCTGGCATACATTTCTTTGTAGGCATTTAAAATCTAGCATGACATGGAGGTATTTCGATAAAAAACCCAGAGTTTTGTAACACAACAGGTACTGTCAAGGCAATAAGCAACTATTTTACTTTTAAAACCCAACTGAAGGCGGCCATGTTTAGGGAAGTTTTTAATGTTTGATGCTGTATTGTTTTTAATATTCGGTTGGAAGCCACCCAGAGTGGCTGGGTGGGGTATAAATATATTATTATTATTATTATTATTATTATTATTATTATTATTATTTACAAGGAATGTTAGAAATGGGACAAATGCTAGCATTATAACCAGTGCAACTAATGCAATAAACTGCACATCAGAATGCAGCCCCAAGTCCTCTGCTGGAAACTTGCACTGTACTTGCAGATGCATATTTTGATATTTGCACTTCTGCTTGTCTTGTTGTTCCTTTATCTTCTCCATCTATGTCTTTAACTTCCACATATTATCCAAAGGCCTTTTAGAGCCCTAAAATATTGTTTCTAGGGCATGGACCCGATACATTGTTTGTGTTGCCACAGCTTTTTGTGCTTTAGTGAAATAAAACCATTTTAGCTTTTGCAGCATACTTGGCAAATCTTTTCCTCATGACAATTGCACAATATCCCGTCCCTGGGAGAAGGGACAATGGCTGCCGTACTGTTGGCTGCCCTTTTCTTTCAACCTGGCTAGAGATGAGCTTCAGGGCAGAGGACCATGCTGGTTCAGCATCAATTTCTTCCTAGAGCCCACACAGAGAGCCATAGAAATATATTTCCTAATAGGAGTCACTGTGGTTAGAAGAGCACAGGCCATTTATTAGTGAAAGCCACACCAAGCCTGGCCCATTCCGTTTTTGTTCCAGGTGCCTTCAGATCAGTCACTCTGTTGACCTAACCTCATTAGCGAGCTTTTTCCTTTGCTGGTGAAGATGAATCCCATGCAATGCACAGTTTTTAAAAGGAGCTTATAAAGCCATATAAAAGGCATTCCCAGGGCAACAACTAAAATGTTAAATTAGGCTTTGACAGCAGAACATTTTACTCCAGGTAGATTTGAAAACTATGCCACAAATTACCGCTCATAAAATTTTCCCTAGTCCTTATTTGCATTTTATTATGGCACATATGGAATGCACATCCAGGCTTACTTTATTTCAAACTGCAAGGATCTAACACTTTCATGATATTTTTTCATGCTGATGATGAAAAGAGGAATAATTGCAAACGGGCATGGTTTGACTGCAATATTAGTGTTGGAACTTAGTCAAGTTGTGTAGGGCCTGTTTTCCCATACTGACTTGATTGGCAACCAACCATGCCTTTTCTCTCTCCCTCATTTTGGTGGATAAACACTCTGAACTCCAGGAGATAAATTATTTTTACACCTCAAGAGGAGAGGTACATAGCACAGTGCTTCCAATGATTGAATGGCTACATGAATGAATAAAGAATGAGCAACAAACAATACTGTATAATTGACATAGCAATTCTAATCACATCTAAGTTTAGAATGACATTATGAAGCCTAAATAGCATCACTTAACTGCACTCTGAAAGCTGGTATTGAAGAGTGATCTTTAAAGTGAAAAACGTTATAGAAAGTGCTCAAGGAAGGAACCACAACTGATCTACAGCAAGGATTAGTGTCTTTCAGGATTGTTAGTTCTGTTTTGCATTGCTTTAACTGGCTTCTGTTGTGCAGCTTTTAGTCAAATTGAAATGAGCTTGTTATGTACTGAGCTGAATAGGATCCAACATGCAGCAGTCTGATTGGTCCACAGGAGCCACCCAATCCAGCTCCAGGTGGAAGTGAATCTGCAACTTGATTGGCCTGCAGGAGAATCCCGGAATTAGCCAATCACATGGGGCCCATTGTGTAAATAATGTACCATATAAAGCAGACATTCTGGGGGAACTTCCATTCTTCCTCACCACTATGAGCTGAATAAATAAAGAGCATGAAATCCACTCTTGACTCTGAGTATATTTCAGAGCTTATGAATGAAGAACTTGTGAACTCCAGTTTTTGTTGGATTACAACTCCCATCAGCCCCAGCTAGCATGGTCACTGGTCAATGATGATGGGAGTTGCTGTCCAGCAACAATTGGAATGCCAAATGTGAAGTGTTAGGGACTGGTTTTTCAGAGTGGATGTCTCATAAATCTGTTAGATATTCTAAGAGTGCCTTCTTCATCCATTCTGTAAAGGCCAGCCTGCAATATGCATTGGTTACATTAAAACTGTTGGCACTGTGGTCCAAACTACTGAGCTTCTTGGGCTTGCCAATTGGTTCAGATTTGTGCAACGGGGTGAGCTCCTGTTGCTCTGTCCTAGCTTCTGCCAACCTAGCAGTTCGAAAGCATACCAGTGCAAGTATATAAATAGGTACCACTGCAGTGGGAAGGTAAACGGTGTTTCCGTGCACTCTGGCACTCGTCACTGTGTCCCGTTGTGCCAGAAGCCGTTTAGTCATGCTGGCCACATGACTTGGAAAGCTGTCTGTGGACAAACACTGGCTCCCTTGGCCTGAAGCGAGATGAGCGCCGCACCCTATAGGAACATAAGAACTGCCACACTTGAGCAGAGCAAATGTCCATGTAGTCCTTTGTGGCTTCCAGTATGTGTCAGCTAGATATTTATGGGAATCCCACAACTGTCCATGGAGCCTTTAACCTGAGAACCTATGTGACAAATCTTAATGTATAAATAATGGAGTAATAGAAAGGCATGTAGCATTATAACTATGGAATCCAGTTCTTTAAAAACTCACTGAGTGTGAACCACTTTCCAAAGTATTCCAAGACTGTTCTGTTCCTTGTGGCTTTTGTTATAGCCAAGGCATAAGATATCATATGTTGATTGCATATAAAGTTTTTAAGTATGTTCTATATTACACTGATTTTAAAAATGTAACTTACATTTTTATGCAGGCCTAAGAATAAAAGGAGTGAGATAGGAATCCAAGTATGTAAATGATGAATAAATAAATCAGTGTTGAAAGGTTTAGTATTTTAATTTAGTCTATTTTAACATGGCTAGTACATTGGGGAAAAATGACACTCATATTAGTAACAAAACAGTAATCATAATCTTTGTCATTCTGGTTTCAAAGTGGGCTTTCTGAGACACTGACAAAACCTGATTTGATTAACATGATTCTCAAAATCAGCCTCTCACAATAGTAATAATAGGCTGTATTTTGTATTCTTTTGTGTGTGTGTGCTATTAGCTTTCAAGATGTCATTTAAAGTAATCTAAACATTCAGAATATTGAAAGTGAATTCTTCTAACAAGATAATGCAAGGATCTGGCAGCTATAAAGAATTATTTCTTTGGGGTATAGTAAGCACATTCCATCTCTAAACCTCTTGAAAATGTTAATTAGCACCAAATAAAGAACAATGGAAAATGTCTGCATTCTTCCTTGGAGACTAAGATTTGGGACAAGTCATTTTGCACATGACTGGAATACTTAAGTGTATAGAGATTTAAATATCTGATTTTAATAGGTTTCATCCCACTGGGAGAGACACTTTTGATTATCTATGACCTCTACCAATTATCGTGATTCTCCCCATAGGCCAACCATAATTTTAATAACTCATCAAACTAAGCCTGAAGGTTCTCTAAAATGCCAAATATGTACTTGAACTTCTTTTGCTAGTTACAGAGCTAGTAGTTGCTACCTGACCTTTTTTCACTCCAGTTTTTTTTTAAGTAGTCTCTTTCAGCTCATTAAAACATTTAACTTTTGAACAAAGGTAATGTAACAGCTCCAAACTGTATACAGATGTGAGCTTCTTAATCCACAGAAACTCATTAATACAGAAGAATGTTTGAAGACAGATTGTACCAGATAATGTTGAGACTATACAGACAACCAAACTACATTGCTCATTTGTATTATCTTGCCATCTTGGAAGGACAATTTCTGTTTTTGCTATGTAAGTGATTGTGCAGAGCTTCTACTGATGGTCCTCAGCTGAATCCTACCCATGGTTAAATTTAGAAGCAGTTGATAACCAAGATTAACCATGGAGGTGTTTTGCCATTGAGAGACTGTGAGGAGGTTATGATTCAAGAAACTACCATTGTATCTTCTTACCTAGGTGAGAGTTTTATCAGGGGCTGATGCTGTCAGTGCTCTGTGACATTTCTGTTTTGCAATGCATCCAAGGATTTTGGAATGCATCCCCTGGTGGAAGGAAGTAGAAGGGGAAGCTGACTAGGGTTGGATGAATTTATCCCAGCAGAGATCTTGTGAATACTTAGCACTGAGGTGAGTGTTCCAACTAAGACCATCAGGTTCAGAGGCTAAAGTTGCCTAGCTCCAGCATGGAGTGAGTGTAGCAACCTTATGGCCACAAATTCCTGTACCAAATTTTGAGAGCATATTGCAATGAGTCCATGTTTTACAGAAACAGCCACATTAAAACCAGCCAGTACTTGATAGTTCTGTCTTCATAAGATTTCTACTCATAAGATTTGCTTATTAAAATAAAAGTAGGAACTTGTGAAATCCCTTTAGTGTCATGGAGCAAACAGATACAGAACATTTTCTCAACCCTTGGGAGAATAAAGAAGATGGTGCCCACTTAAGGTGTCCTACTTAACAAATCTTCAGTGTTTCTGGGGGAGAACATGGAAAATAATAATTTGTGAACGTGGTCTGGATGCTCCTTTCTTTTCAATGCCCTAGTTACTTTCACCATTATTTCAAAAGGCTTCCAGTGTAAAATATGTAAGTACTAGGAGAAAGGAAGGTAACAGAACATTTTACCAGTTTTGAACTATAGAATTCTTTGAAGGGCTGAGACAGAAGCTTGCTAGCAAGCTTTTTCTTTTTCTTCTTTTTCTTTTTGGTTTGGAAGAAAGATTTTCATGTTGTATGAAAGATTTCATACAATTGCCACCCTTGTTAACCATTTTCACTACTTGCTTATAGTCCTGGCAGAAGCAGTGGTTGCATTCTTTGCTGGACAAAAAATATTGATTTTATTGTTGCTGCTGCTATTTTACAAAAAGCAGCATGTTTCCTGCCCTCACTCAGATTTGGCTTTTGCTGAGATATGGCTATGTGATGATATATGAAGCCTAATTGGAGTGAGGGAAATGCTTCCTGTACCTACTATGGTTTCTTGCTGGTTAAAAGAGGGATGATACCCACCCCCAGTTTGCCATCCCACCATATATCTCAAGAGAGGCCTGCAAATAAGGGCATTTTGATGCAGCCTCAATCCTTTATAATAACAAGTCTTTCTATTTGTACAAGCAGCTTGAGAAAACATATTAAAAAGGCTGCCGTTCCATATAAACCACCTCATTAAATGTGTATATGTGTGCTTATTGCAAGTAGGGTGTGTGCATATGCTGTGAGCACTATCCAATGCAAGTGATTGTTCACTGCACTTTCAAATGATCTGTGTTTTCTCATGCTGTAGCAGGGTGCTTGAAGCATCTCCCTGTCATTTTCATTTCCTTGTGAGTGGTCACTGCTCTTGAATAACTATTTGCCAAACATTCAGCTGCTTGTAAATAGCTCTTTGGCTTGCTCATCTTGCTCATCTTGGCAGACAGAAACAGCCTGTGTTAGAGATATGCAGACACTGAGGCTATGTGCACATTACCATTTACTCCGGGTCCAGTGCAATCCCACCACTGGTATATGAAGCTGCATATGCACGACGTTAACTACAATCCATGGGTATCCTGTATTTTCATGCAAAATACTGCTCTTTGATGTGTTTTTCCTCAAGCCAACTTCTGATTTGAAAACATAAGCCTCGGATAAGTTGAGGTGACATTTCAGTCCCGCATTGCGCATGCACAGACAACAGCTTCATTGAATGGGAGTTGCACCGACTGTTCTGCACATACACACCATTCTTCACACACATGTAGCTCTGCAGAGTGGTCCCCACAAACCTCCTGCGGCAACCTGAGTTCATCACAACAGCAGCACCCATTGGCATTACAAGACTAATACTTGGAAGAGGGGTGTTCTTTTTTTGAACATTTGATGCAATGCACTTCAGCTGTGGAATGCTTTTGAGAAGAGGGCATAGAAGGGGAATAAGAAACGAAGGTGTATGATGCAACCAGGATATGGCCTGCAGGTGCATGAGGTCCCCACCTTCTTGAGACTGAGCAGCTCTGGATCTGATGAGTTCCTTAGAACCACATGTATGCCATATTGGATTACATTATGGATATAAATGTAAGGATGCAATACTCTGCATCATATTGTAAAGCACATGTCTTTAGCACTGTCGTAATGGTGCCCCCAGAGCAAATGGTTTTGGAAGGACAGCGCTTCAGGAATACAGCTCCCTGCAGTGCATCAGCAAAAGTGGTAGCAGAGTTTGTTCATCACTGACTGTTCCGCAGTGTTATTTGAATGGTATCCAGTTTTCCAGTGGCCTTTCCAATAATAGTGGTCAAAGAATACTTTAAAATAGAAACGTCCCCATCTATTGCAATTATCCTCTCCAGAAAGCAGTTATATTTGAGAACACAGGTTAATTTTCTGAGAATCTCCATAGCTTGAGTACAATTATGTTTGTGTCAGTTTGGGTCATTGTCGGGGGAAACCAGGCTTTATTCTTCCTAACTAGTCAGGGCACAAAAACTGAGTGTTAAAATGGCATATTTTTAAAAGGAACTTTGCACTCTGTTTAGCCATTTATTTCATTTGCAATTAGTGAATTTAACTGAAATGTAACTTGTGTATTTTGATTTAGATATATGTAAACATGCATTGTATAAAGAACAAACTGATAAAAATGAAGAGTATATCTGTCCAAAATGAGACAATTTACCAATGATTTTATCAACAGGCTCACAATAAGGAATAGTCGCTTTCTTACCCACCCCATCTCTAGCTCCTGAAATGATATGAATATAAAAAAGTCCTCAGTTTAATTTAAAAGATAGGGTTCTAGCCTCCTGGCTGTGGGGAAACATGAAAACATGACCCCAATTAACCTTAAACTCTCAGACAAGAAAGCTAAAGAAAATGAAATATATATCACGCCCCCCCCAATTATTATATTTAGAAGTCTCATGGATTACTAGGAATCTAATTCATTATTCCTGAAAGTTTCACAATGTAGGAAACCAATCTGTTATCAAAATGGAGCAAAATGCAGACACTGAATATATAATGTTTCTGTTTAAGAATATAAAGGGTACAGTCTTTATATGAGACTTTCTTCTAAGTCTATTTAGTAGGCTTAACCTTAGTTTTAGGCAGCAAAGCTCACTTTACTGAATGTGTGGAAGTGAAAGGTGGTCTATGGCCCCCTGGCTCAAATGCATGTCTTTGCCAGCTATGTCTTCACTTACCACCATACATTCAATGGAATATATGAAGGGGGAGCCAACATGTACGGTATATAGCTGCCTTCATGTACAGCTGCCCATGTGACAGGCAATCCAAACTGGACACACACACCAATATTCTGGAGGATCCTACATTCATACAATTCTATGTAAGTAAGGTCCTCTTTTAGAAAGAAAATGTGCAGAGGCCAGGGATATCACACCTGGAAGAGCCATACCTGCTGAGGGTGGGGCCAGAAGTTGCAGTTCTGTATCTCTCTCAATGTGTTCACTGAAACCAGGGGAGGGGGGAACTTTTGAATCAATTCTATCCATTCTTAAGGAAATCAGCCCTGAGTGCTCACTGGAAGGACAGATCCTGAAGCTATGGCTCCAATACTTTGGCCACCTCATGACCCTGATGTTGGGAAGGATTGAGGGCACAAGGAGAAGGGGACGACAGAGGACGAGATGGTTGGACAGTGTTCTCGAAGCTACCAGCATGAGTTTGACCAAACTGCGGGAGGCGGTGGAAGACAGGAGTGCTTGGCGTGCTCTGGTCCATGGGGTCACGAAGAGTCGGACACGACTAAACGACTAAACAACAACATGGAATAAAAACGAATCAAAAGCTCTTTGGCTTTACAGTGGGGTGACAGTCATAGTGTGGAAGCCGGGGAGAAAGTGCAAAGTATTTGTCCAGATTTCTGTTAAGCATAAAAACATGCCCAATGTTTCAGAGACAGAAGAGATTGCCAGATGTGCACCTTACCTTATTTCTAAATGAAACAATGGCCTGGTTTGCATTTGCTTCGCAAGACTGCGCAGATGTGCCGGGTGCCAGACAGGGGCTCACAACCACTTCACTCTTCCCCTGTCCTTTTATTTGTTGCACCATGTTGTGCAACACCAAGATTTCACTTACCATGTCATACAAACCAGGGTTTGTGGTTAAGTTATCTTCTCACTGACCATTAGCTGTAACCAAGAACTAACCAGGGTTTAGTTGGTATAGTAGCCAGTTCTTGTTCCTAGTGTTTGTTTTTAAGATAGTTAATTTCTTATTCCAGGCTGCATCTTTATTGGAGCTATTTTTAACTCTTTTAATATGTGAAACTGTTTTGAATGGTTTTTACCCTTGTTTTTTGGTTGCAACTGGTTTAGTTGTTTTATAATTGCGTATTTTGTTGTAGCCCACTCTGGGACCTTGTGGTGAAGCGTGGGTAAGAAATCTAATAATACATGCTTAACTGACTGTTCACAGAACCATTCTTGAAGCTGAAATAATTATAAAACCGCTGTTTTAGTGCCACTTGGGACTCTTTTCTTAAGACTGTTTTATCAGCTGAAAATGGAGGGGCTCTGTGAACTGGCTGGATGAATTGTTCCTAAGTTTCCTCCTTGAGGCTCTCTAAACTAAGGCTCGTCTTTAGCCACAGGCAAAGAACAGCAGCCCCTTGCTGCAGTAGGGCGAAGCATTTGTCTATTGCACATAATTCTGACAACTTCCCTTACGTTTTGATACCTTGTTGCAGATGAACGTAGTTCCTGATGCCGTCTGCTCAGTTGGCTCCCACATTTTTCAGCTTTTGTTGGAGGGTGATAGCCAAAAGATTTTGACTTGAGTTATTAGCTATTTTTGGTTGCTAATATAGGGAATGTGGTTGGAATTATTGGCCACAGATAGTTACAGGGTTTCCCCCTTGCATTTTAATTTCATGTAGGTGTGTCATTAGTGTTTTGTGTGGAATTGGGAGTCCTGAGAAAATCCATATTTTGCTTAATGTCTAAGGCTGGCACTCTGCCTTGGATTTTTGCATTCAGTGTGTGGGCTTGATGGCTGCAGCAAACTGACCTTTCTGCAAATACCATGGCCTGCTGAGCTGATCAAAAATCCATCAGTTTGAGAAGGCTTTCAACCAATTTGTCCATATTACTTCCACAACATAGGATAAGAGAGAAAGTAATTTGGAAACGTTAAGAGCAAGCGCACCTATGCTGGAGCAGGTGATAAGATGATGGAGACCTGAGCTGCAATGCAGTTAGGCACGCAATTGGATCTGTCTTCAGCAGATCTTATCTTCGTTTGCCTAATAGCAACCTTTGCCCTCTGCATTAAGAGCCACATGTGAAACTCAGTAGGGTTTCAAAATATAGCTGTAGCAGTATAGTTGGGTGGGGTAGGCAGGAGAAGATAAAACATCCAAACAGCTTCTTTGGCTAGCAAAGGACATCCTAAATTTGATTTTTTGTTTCTTTGAAGAAATTTGTTCCTCCACTCCACTAGGGATGGAAAAGGAATCTGTTTTAAAGAGAATTGTTTTTTATTTCATTTATGAATCACTTCCTGTAAGGCACCTCAAAGTTTATACACAGTCTTTGGCAGATGCAAGCATAGTGATCTTTGCCTGCTTCAGACCAACTATTGCGTCAAGTACCCACTTATCATTTGTGCATTGTTTGAGCCACTTGTTAATTGATTTTTAAAAGCCTACGTATATGCAATTGAAATGTGTGCTATACAAGTAACATGCAGAAAAGGGTCAAGATTCATGTGTAACTGTATTTCTGCAGCATAATTCCCTGTGAGTTCTTACAGAGTTATATGTACTGTTGTATTTATCGGATTACTTTAGGAAACCTGATGCATACATGTACCATTATACATATAATAATGCTTATAACACATGAGAATTGTTTCTATTTTTAGCAGAACTGGATTTTCTAAACTCACTTTTTATCAAGATCAAGGGAATTGGGGGGAAATCCATGTGGATAAGCCTCACATTTTATATTTTCTGAAGCTTCCAGCTCTTTACGCCAGTTATATCATATCTCAAATTGGATTTGAAAATCTCTTCACTTTGAGAAACAGACATTAAGTACACATTTCCATTGGGCAAGTAGAACTAGTTATTGGATTCTTTGGGACCTGCAACCTCAATATACAGCAGTGTGGATTAACAAGTTGTCCATTTGCCAGTTGAGTAGGGTTTTTTGGGGTCGGAGGGTGATTCTCACCAATTTTGTTTGTGTGTGTGTTTACTACTCCACACTGCAAAAGTGTACAGCAATATGGTTTTGCACTTTAGTCTCACTCTAAGTGGATGTATCAACTTACTGCTGATCAGAACTGACAGCTTTGTGTGGGCTGGCTTGGATGTTAAGACAGGCTGCAGTAGTGAGTACTCTGAGGCATATTGACAGTGAAGGGTTGCTTACCCAAGCTATCTCTCATTGCCATCCCACTTTGAGAAGGGAGTTTTTCTAAAGCTGTCCAGGTAGGATGGGATGTAGCAGTCAGATGCCTCTTTTATTCACCTGTAAGGTGAGTCACTGAAACACTGTTCGCAAATCCGTTAAATGACTGATTCAGCATGTGGACTCACTTGGCTAAGGAAGAGAGTAGGAGGTTATTTCAGCTCTCTCTGTAAGTCTGCAGGATGCCCACATGGGTGGAAAAGTTATGTGTAGCTGCTACTTTTGTACCTCCTTATTCGTTAAAAAAAAGCCATGACCTTTTAACCCCTTTTATTGTTTTGTGTCTTCAGTACTGGGAGTGCGGCAAAGCTTCCATTAAACCTAATTGTAGCAAATGAGCAACATAACCAAAGAAAATGTATTCTGTCTAGATTCCAAATAAGACAAATTTCAGCCATAGATGTAGAGCCACTAAATTTGTGGGAGCTGCGGGATGCTGCTCCTATTCCTAATTAACACAGCAAGCTAGCACAATTTGAAATCTGTTCTTATCCAAATATGAAATAGGTCATTTTTTTAGTTCAAAAAGATACAGTGGAACCTAGGTTTTTGAACGCCTCTGTTGATGAACGATTCGGAACTCATACACCGTAAACCTGGAAGTAAATGTTTTCATTTTCAAACGCGCCTTGGAAGTCAAACTTCCAAGTCGGCTTCCGTATTTAGTTTTTCATATTATTTTTTTCGTTTTGAGGCTCCATATTGAGTTTTTGAACATTTTGGAACTTGAACAGTCTTCCGGAATGGATTACGTTCAAAAACCGAGGTTCCACTGTACTGAGACAGAGGGATTGTAAGTAACTGGTCCATGGTTCCTCCAGTGAATTCAGAGCTGAACTGGCAAATCAGGTGGTGGTTTATGGCAGTTAAAGAGGGGGAGGAGAGATAGGCAGGTAGTCTGACAAGTGGAGGGGAGGCGATCAACACAGAGGTAAAGAATATATTTTCCAGTTCCTGTCCCATTTTCAATTTTACCAATACATAATTCTTAGTGTCTGGATGTTCAATACTTACTGCTTCCCCAGCCTCTAGTTCTTCTGCATTCCATCCCTCACTCCGCAGCTTCTGGAAACCCATCATATGTCATTGCCCACTCCTACCTAATCAACATTCATCACCCAGCCCCAAGTTGCTTTTCTATGTTGCTGTTTTTTAAAAAACAACAACAACAATCCATCCATTTATCACTGGCCCCTGGCCCTTTCACCCATTCTTAAATCACAGGCCCTTCACTTAGGCTGCACCCAGATCCCAAAAGTTTGCCTTTCATCAATGCTGGCAACCCTAATTCTGATAGAATGGTGCATTGTTTTCTGCTAGGAGATGGTTTCCAGACTGAGCCCAAGTTGCGAAACCATAAGAAGTCAGAACGCTACATTAACCCTCCACGTAGCACCTGAATGACACAGTAATATACGGTACCTTCCTAAAAGGCATTTACATAATTTTTCCTTTTAAAGTTTGCTGTAGAAGCTTCATGAAGATGTGTTGATTTAAAGTTGTGTCTTAATGTCCCTGATAAATTTGGTGCTTTTTATTACTGACAGGTACTGTGCGTTTAGTTATGTAACAATAAATGTAAGGATGTAAACTTGTTTTTTTCTGAGTATTATTACCTCCACGGCCTAACAATTTCATTCACCTATTCATGTACATTTTGGAGATATAGTTAAAATACTGACAGTGTCGTACACTGTCACCTACCTATGCTTTTCTTATTATTTGGGACTGTATTTCTTAGCCGCATCATGCAATATGAATCAAGATGGAATTTATGTATTAGTTTTCAGCCGGCTCGCCTGCGGGTATGTAAGTAATAAACCAATACGATACATCAGGAAGGGACAGATTCTTATAAGTAACATTTAATCACATTTTAGAGCAGAGTTTATTCAATTGTGAATTGGTTACATAGTGGAGAGCAGTAATGTTAGGTAAATATTTATAGACGGATGAAGGCGATTCGATGGAATGGTAGACACCTCTCTCTCTACATTACGTTAGAAAGAACAGCCCACAATTAAGTTTAAAATATAACAGACATTCCTATCATCCAAGCCTCCTCTAGGGGTTCATGGGGCAGAATAAAGTACTTCTTTGCACAATGGATAATTAATCTATGGAGTTCTGTTCCATACAAACTGATGAAGACTATTAGCTTAGATTGCTTTGAAGGGGAATTCATAGATGCTGGGCATATCACTGACAATTTACATAAAAACGTAATAAGGGTTCTGCCGGATCAGACCAAATAAGCATTTGGTCCAGCATTTTGTTCTCACAGTGCTCAACCACATGCCCATCGGAAGCCCATAAGTACAGCAGCAACGCTACCCACTTGCATGGCTCAGCAACTTGTATTCAGAAGCTTGCTGCTTCCAACAATGGAAATAGCAGCCCATGATAGCCTTGATGGCCGAATTGAATCTACTTGTTCAAAGGCATAGAATACCAGTTGCTGAGAAACAACAGTGGGACAGTGCTATTGTGTTTGTGTGTGCGTTTGGTGAATATATATTGTGTGTGTGTTTAAACAAACAAATGTGTCCATTCATAAAATCCCACAAACTCAAAAGTTTGTCAGGTATTACAAGTCTTGAAGTGCCTCTTATCCCACTGCCTGATTTTTTAAAATGTTACTGGCGAATTTCCCCTCAGATCTGCAACTGGTATGATGAACCTGGGACCACAATGTGATCATTACACATCACAAAGCATGCATACAGCAAATGATGATGATGTGCTCTACACTGAACTTCCCCCCCTTTTGTACTGTATTTCCATTATGTACATGCAATGGAAATTTCATACAGCCACCTCACACATTGTAGCCAGCGTGGTGTGGTGGCTAGAACCCCAGACTAGGACCTGGGAGACCAGGGTTCAGATCCCCCACTCAGCCATGAAGCTCACGGGGTCACCTTGAGTCATCAGAGCCTCTCCCTCAAACCTAACCTCCTAGGGTAGTTGTGAAATCCTTGGGGAAAAGAGGTGAGATATAAATGCAAATAGCAGTAGTAAATTTACTGGGTACAAGCCAGTGCAGACTACTTTTCTCACATCTACTGTAATGAGTTAAGCAGCCCTAAGGGACAAAGCCTAATGGAATGGTTTGTCTAGGATTATTGCCTTTTCTGGTATGAAGGGTCTGCCTTCAAATTGTCAGGCAGGATTTTCATTCCACTCTTCTGCATTAGGAAATGGAGAAACTTTGTTGTTCCTCAGCCCTCTATTATAATTGCATTTAGCGCTACTTCAATGGTTACAAAATAAAATGAAAATATATGATTGTAGGGGAAAGTTATTATACCAATTCAAATATAGTAAATTACCCAAATGTGAGAGCTAGGTAAAAATGTGCACTTTTGCTTACAAAAATGCACTGTGATTATGGCCAGTCAATCCCATTTTCCAGAGCTAATTCATTTAGAATATTTTGAAGGAAAAGCAATAACAGTGGAATATTGAACTACTGAACTTTCATAAACAGTTTTAGCTTCATATGAAATTTATGTTAACTGAGTGAAGGCTGGCAATTCTGAATACCTTAGAAAGATTGTTTTGTCAGATAAGATGATAATAACATCTGAAATAAATATGAACACTTGTGAAATGATAGCAGCTTGATATATGCTGTATTCCAATGTGGGCATCAGTCACTTTCAGCAAGAAGATGCTCCCTCCTGAGAGATACATGCCAGTGAAGGGGATCCAACTGTACCTTATTGCTTTACTCATTAGCTTCTCTGTTGCTGCTCTCAATTTTCTGGCAAAAAGCCTCCTAGGACAGTCCATCATCATAATAACAAATGACTTGATTTGAAACGCAAAGGCAGCTGAGCTATTCATACCGGACCATAGCCACAAGGAGTGGATTTAAATTAAAACGCTGAATGAATACATTGAAGCAAATGATGTTTGCATATTATATTATTGAACTACTTTGCATATATTATGTATTTGCGGGTTTCAGATTTGGCCACAGCATGTTTGCTTAAGTCACAAAGCCAACTCTCAAAGCCTCTCCCAGTGCTAATGGGCTTTCTTCTTGCCCATAACCCCAAAGGCTGGGGTTATTCTGTTGGAATTGGATTTTAGTTGCTGAATATGATGGGAACATTACTCCATTTGGCTGTTAATCAGTCCATGGCCTTTTAAAGTGATGAGTCTGTGTGTTGTTGTTGTTGTTATTGTTGTTGTTGTTGTGTGTTCTATATTGTAACACCCCCCCCCCGTAGTCTCTTGATGAAGGAAGGTACAGTATATAGATTTCATAAATAATAATAAGTCTAGCATTGGGATGAAGGTGGCAGAAAGCAATGAGGATTTAGATAATAACCACTCTGCCAAATAAATTATAAACCCTCCAGATGTTGCTGGACATCCCTGACTTATTGGCATTGTGTTGAAATTCAACAGTGTAGGATGGTCATAGATTAGCCATCCATGTTTTAGCAGAACACTCTAAATAGTGTGAGACATAGTAGGCACAAAGTGGCCAGAGAAACCACAAGGACCTCACTACATCTTGTCTACTACTACTTTTTCCAATGGAAAATGCTTTGTGACTCATTACTTATTTTTATGATCTGTGGAATCAAACCCCAAACACCTGTTGTTTGATTCTACAGGGTCCCTTCCTCGTGGTGTCTATTTATGAACTGTCAGCTTTGAGTTCTTTGGCATTTCTTATGTTGTTAGAGGAAATATCTGGAGCTTTGTGGAAAGCCAAACTCATAATACTTGCTTATAAATGTTGATTGGTATTTTGTAAATTGGATGTTTAGGATCTCAGAGACAATTGGAAAAGGGAGAGTGTTCTGTTCAGCTAAATGGAAAATTGCATTTGCTTCTTTATGTTATGTTTCTTTAGATTTAAAATTGAGAATGGTCCAGCAGATATCAATGCTTCAGGATATCAAAGACTCCACAGTGCCTTTATAGGAAGGAACTGGCTGCTTCAGATGGTGCAAAGATGGCAAACACCATATGTGATATTGAAAAGGATTAAGAGGAAGGAAGGGTGGAAATGACAACCTTTTTCTTTCCCATCCCCAAGGTGTTCCTGAACTGTGCATTAGAGGGCTCAAAAATAAGGCTGGCTGCCAGTCGTGAACATTATTACTATACAGTAGGTGAAGAGCAACTGTGGAGACGCATTCATATTTCTTCTCTTCTCTTCAATGTGTTACAGAGTGCTTCAAGTAACTAATTGCAATGTGTTTTTTGTACTGTTGCTGTCCACCAAAATCAGCCACTATTGTGAAACTATTCAAATAATTTCCCCTTCTAGGTTGGTCCACTGAATCATGTGTGAAGTACCCGTGCCAGTTCTGCACCTTTTAGGAGTCTATTTTATCACAGCTTTCATTTCTGGTGGCAGCACACACCACAACAGGGATGTTTGAATTGGGTCTGGCATACAGATAATTCCCAGTGAATAAATAAGTCCCAAATAATGTATGCTTAGGATCATAGCTTCCATGTATTTGAAAGAGTAAGGGGGAGGGGGAATCCTTAGATCATATCAGCTTGATCTTTGAAAACTGACAGACAGCTCGTCTTTGACTTTCCAGCATCAATATGCTAACATTGACCTTTTGTTTCCGAACAGTACTTTAGAAATGCTTGTGATGACACCCTTCCATTGTTATACAGAATGCCAATATCTCAACGCAGAATTTACCTAGATTCCTCCCTCCGCCCCAGTGAATTGATATTCATTTCTCAGAATGCATGTAACTGTTTATGCTTTTGGTAAATGTGTAAAAGACTAGCAGTCCTGCACAAAATGGATTTTATAATCCTTGTGTCTGTTGCACTCTCACTGCCAAAGAAGACTCAAAAACCAGCATATTGGCACAGTGGTTATGTTTATTGAAAGCCAGTTAATAAGGGAAAGAAGGTTTGTCTATTCATCATATTAAGGGGAGCACCCCTCTTATAATGCCCTGGGCATGTCAGCTGTTGTACTCATTTGATTAAATGAACTTCTCCCTTCTTGCTAGATGAACCTTGGGGTGTGAGGGCTAAGCATGTACACCATGAATCTGCAGCCAGGTGTTCACCCATGTGTACCTGTCCATCCCTGGGAACACTATGGAGAACCCCCCCCCCCAGTCAGTATAAGTGCTGACTGCCCAAAACCCAATATTCCTCATTGACTCGGGGGGCAAAGGATTACATCTTAATTTGCTCATCTGCTCGCACTAAATGTCAATGAGAAGAAATTGATCAAATTCAACTAATTCCAGTGAGACCACATTGAGTGATTTAATTAAGCACGCCAATGCCAATCAAACCAGGTTAACCAAATCAAGGTATGAGAACTTATGCCAATCATATATATTTTTCCTCAGTTCTGTGAGCAATTGCCAATTAGACTAGATAAACCCAACTGAGCAATGGAAATATTGCCAATCAGATGAGATTCACCGATTAAATGCGCTAACAAATACCCTGCAATGTGAAGTAGGTGAAAAAAAGGGAGAGGGATAATTCTCCCCAAACAATTTCTGTGTGGTGCCAGCTAGCCCCAGACCACACTGTACAGGGAGAGTATCACTGAATAGAAAGGGAACAGTGAAGGGTTGGAGCAGCCCAAAATTGTTCCAGCCCACTCTCATATGGCTAGTGACTGCACCACAGGTGACCTCTTCACCCACTCCCCTTGAGAAATTTATTTCAGAGTCTCCTTCAGGTACAAGTGGCAGTGGAGCAAATTCACTGTTTCTGAACACAGTGAGATCTATGGGATGTGGTTCCAAAAAGTTTGCACAGGATTGAGCAGCACCTCCCATTTCTCCATATCAGCCATGATGTTCTGTAGTTCATCCTGAGAGGTTTAGTCCAATGTATCAAAATCCTGAAACTGCTTTAAAGAGTTTAAACATGTTGGGGTTGGGGAATCACCAAAGCATATTTGTAAGTAGAGGGGGGGGGGAGTTATATGGAGCAGCAGAATTACTTAATTGGCTACAACCCAAAGGTTGCCCAGACTATCCCAGCTGAGTTTTGTTTTACTTTCCTTCATCATCCAAGACACGAAAGCTCATCTGTACACATCAAGCAATTGCATCAATTAGCTATATCACATATGTTCTTAACCTGTAGTGTTGAACATATTCAAAATGGGCAATCCCCAAAATCTCTAACAAGTAATTACATTACCTAGCATGCTGTTGGCACAAAACCAATGGTTAGTAGCAGCAGTAAAAAAAAAAAAGAATTGGAGTGAAGACAGAGGCCTATGATTTTTATATGTACTTGATTATTTCTATAAGAAATGTTTCTACAATGAAATGAATAAAGATTTGTATAATCACCACACATGGATGGAATTCAGCCTTTAAATTTTGGATCCTTCATATTAGAATTTGGTAATAAGCAATAAATGTGAACCAAGAAGCCATAAATATTTAATTGACTTTTCTACCATTTGTAAAATGTATCATGGAACACTAGCTATATAGTATGCTATCATCTAGGGAAAAATGGATTTGGCTAAGTCCTTAATGTGTGTTCCTGCAATGTTTCACTTAAGAAATGTATATCATCTTCCAACCAGAACAGTTTAAGTGTTCAAACCGTCCCTTTTCGGTAGAGCATACAGTAAATCAAACTAATTTGTTCCAGTTGGTAGAAGATAACTCAAGCCAGGACTGATCATTAGGATTGTATGGGATATTTTCAGTAATAATAATTACATAGTACTCCTACTCTTTCAAGTCTGATTCAAAGCTTATTAAAGTGTTGGGACATTAAGAATAGAGGCTTGCCGCTAACAGAAGGCCTCACTTCAGTGTCTTCCAATTCTGCAAATTTGAAGGAATTTTGCATTCCCCTTGCCTAGTGTGACAGAACCATACCAAGGAGAAAAGCATGTAAGTGAGAGGGAGAGGTTGATGGGCCCACACACTCTTCCATATTGATCATTAATAAATATCACTATTCCTTCAGAGCAAGGAACACCGGAAGAAATGAGCACCACTCTTCTTTAACATAGGAGGCTATGAAAAGTGGGTAACCTTCCAGTTACAAGATGCTACTTCAGCTGCTGTGTCATGAACTACTGGTTGCCCCATAGCATCTAATGCTGATCCATAGGGTTAGCACATAAATTAGAGTAATGTGCCTCTCTGGATTCCCAGTACGTATTTACATTTTTTATGTGTTGTGATGCTTGGAGACCTTTGGGTAACAACAATGTTCTGTGTGGAAATTGTCTTCAGCTGTACGTAATGATAGCAGGGGTCTTGGCTGCCATATGCATGTCAAAACCCTTCCTTGGCACCAACCAGATTATCTTGCAATATGATCCACTGAAATGCTTTGAGAAATAAAAACTATAGCAAGGTTGTCATGTGCCCATTTCCAAAGGCATGAAAATGTGACTTTGCTCTTGTGATTATGACACATAGTTATATCTTGCTGTGACGTATTGTTACATATTGTTTGCCAGTCCTGTGGTGTCTGATGTGGAAAGAGAGGCATAGAGGCTCACACGCCTTGCTTTGGGGTCAACAGTTTCAACAGAGCTTTCAGAACTACAACAGATGAGTGGACAGTCACTTCAGTTGCTTTAATATATAAAAAAGCAAGTGCAATAATAGTCATACTACTTATGTATGTCAGCCCTAATGTGCAAAAAAATTAGTTTTAAATCAGTTGTTAATATCTTCAGGTTAAAAGTCTAAATCAGCCTTCCCCAACCAATTTCCACTCACTTTAGCACCAGCCAGCATCAGTGATGATGGGTGTTGTCGTCAATCCGTCTGCAGGATTAGGGAATGCAGCTCTAAGTAATAACCTGCAAAACAGCAACAACAATAGCACCATTGCCCCAAATCATGGGTAGCCAACATAGTACTCTCCAGTTGTTGTTGGACTACAACATTCATCATTCCTGACCACTGGCTGTGCTGGTTGTGGCTGATGGGAATTGGACTACAACAGCATTATTAGGGATATGTACATTCTTTCACTATTAAGGTGCAAGGAGAAGAAAGAAACTCCAAAAAAGGAGAAGAAAGAAACTCCATTATATTTCATATTGTAAAACAACAAATCAGTGAAATTTCAACTAACAGTGCATATTTCAAAGCAGGCACAATTTGATGAATTACAAAGTTTGGTCTGCAGAGTTGTTCCAGACTTTATTGAGTTTCTCCAGTGAGAAACTAGAAGGTCGGTTTAATTACGCAAATTGTGCTCAGCTCAAATCTTCCCCCTAAAGTCAGAATCAATTTGTCTCACATTCCCTTGGGAACTGGCAACACACTTATTTGCCAGTCTCACTTCAAGAAACGGTATTTAAATATTGAGCAACATTTCAGCAAAATTATTATCATAAAATGTCACGCTATTCTTAGTATACCAGTGTATTAAATATTCAACTACACAACACATACAAGAAGGTAATGCCATCAGGAATCATTAGCGCATTTATTTCACTGTCATATTCTATTGACTGAAGAAGCTATTCTGGGGTGGGGGAGGAGATCTAGTAATTGAAAGAGTAGCTACATGGAGGGAAAAAATAATAGGTCCACCCATATTGCACACGTCAAAAAAGTAAGTGCAGTTGATCCAAATGAGACACACAATTTGCCTTAAGCCACAACAGTTTTTCCAAGACTATGACCAAATGTTGCTAAAAGCTGCCACTGTTGTTTAACAATATAAAATTAATAGAACGGAACAGGTGGTACCTGCCACCAAATGTTGCATTGGACATGCAGCCTGTGGATGCCCTCCTCCAGGATTTTTCATCCCTTTCTGCTCCTATTTTTTCACACACCTGCTCCGTAATAGGAACTCAGCATTCCATGCTCGCTGAACAGCCTCATTCCTCACTGGGCTGTTTTTTAGGTCTTCCCCTGCTCTTAAGTTTTTCCCTGAATATTTTGCTATCCTACTGCGATTTATTTGGTCACTCTTGTGTATGGATGATCCCACTTTTGCTACATAAGAAGAGTGAGTTCACTGTTTGTATATAAAATTGGATAGGATAATGTAAAGTGCAACAGAATTTACAATCTATATGCACAAAGATGGAGAGAGGAGATAGTACCTACAAAGGAAGAGTGGCAGATGAAAGTAATGGAATACGCAGAATTAGCAAGCTTAACCAGCAAAATTAGAGAGCAAGGAGAGAAAAGTTTTAAAGATGAATGGAAGCCATTTGGAGACTACCTAAAAAAACATTGTAAAAATGTTAGAACTTTAGTCAGTTTGGAGTAAACTCAGCAGTTACAGTTTATGAGTAGAATTGGAATGTTTGAATAGTTAGAAAAAAATAGAATATGCAGCAGGAATGGGAAACTTTGGGGAGCCATGGAAGGATGGATGGGAAGTCGATGGAGTATTATGGATTGATGTAATGTATCTATTTTTCTTTCTTCTATTTCTTTCACTTTTTTGTTTTATTCAGTTCTGTATTTTGTAAATACAGTATTCAGTTCTGTATTTATATTTTATAAATTCACACACACACACACACAATACAGTATTCAGTTCTGTATTTTATAAATTCACACACACACACACAGTCTGTGCCAAGTGCATGCCAGAGCTATTGAGTGGCGATTTGAGAAGATGGCACCTTCTTCCCTTTCGGCTCCTGGTGCTTCCTATTGCTCTATGCAATACACACTAATTTCAGACTCTTCTTGCATCGGTACATGTTTATAAATAGGTTGAAAGATTTGAATCAAAGAAAAATCCTAGTCAGAAATCTACATGTTCTGCCCTGCCACATGCTCATCAGTGCAGATTTCTTTGATCCGATCTGTTTAGAGCACTAACAGCTATCTGCTCCTGGGGACAGGTGGTGGTCTGATGTAACTCAGACTTATGTTCACCTCTAATGCTGTTACCACAACTCCATTGGCATGACTGGACCTGCGTAACAATTCACTGTGCAATATTCTGATGGAAGAAATGAGTGTGTTCAAAGGCTGTTCAAGGAGCAGAGTAGCAGCCGAACATGCCTCATTTTATGTCTGGAGGAATCCCAGACATGGCTTTGTTGCCTCAAATAATTCCGCTGGTGCAGCCACCCAGTTTCACACACTTCTTGAAGCTAGAATCATTGGATAATGTTAGCCTTTCTATTCTGTGTTGAATTTAGCATTATTAAATCAGGCATGTTTTAGTCATAATATGCAAGCAATTTTGTCCAACGATGCATACAGTGGAAAGCATACAGCACAGGCGTGTGTGTCATACTTTTAATTAATGTTGTAAGGGAAGCTCCTCCCACTGAATTGCGCTATAACACCTATGTTACGTGACATTAAGAATGTGCAGTTGCATCATTTTCTCTTTCATTTACCCTAATGCAGTATAGCAGAAGGATTTCAACAATTCATAATACATTAGTGACAATTAAATGCTAATGTGAAGGGATGCAATATTAGCTTGTTTCCACTAAGAGCAAATAATATATTATGGATGTTATAATTCTGGGTTTTTCCTGTTGTTCTTTCCCATTCCTTGTGACTTGGCTCAGAAGTGACAGAACAAGCAGAATTGCACAATTCTTTGATGTGAAATTTGTTCGGGGGAAAAAAAGTAGGCTGGGGAGGGAAGAGTAATGAAGAATAATATTTTCCAAAATATGACAACAAAAATATGCCTGTCTGTTTCACCAGTGCTGCATACATGCATCTAAAGCTTCTTTTAAAAAAACAGATTTTAGGGTAGTTTAAAGGACACCCTTTGTAGAATCTCATTCCTTAAATTATCTTAAATCATTATTTTCTTACTATGTTAGTTTAATTGAGGATAGGCCATTATGCTAATTTATTTTGCTTTCCCACTTTTCTCTTAACAGTTTATAGTTGCTTTATTGAAAAAGTAATTACTGACTTCCAATACAATAACTGGAAAATGGCTTCTTCAAATAACCCAGATTGTCACAGCAGCATCAGCACAGTAAAATCATTTTTGTGCGAGAGAGAGAGAGAGAGAGAGAGAGAGAGAGAGAATTTCTTTGATTTCAGATGGACCTTAAATTACTGCAGAGGATCTATCAGTGTTGAGATAGTTCTGTTGCCATTATTTGACCAACAGCATCCTGGGATTTAGCAGTTTAAGACAAAAGGTCATCACCCAGGGAAATGTATGAGAGGCCACTTCTTTGAAGTTTAAAAATTCTCCTCTGGGGGGGAAAAAGAAAAAGAAAAGAAAAAAGACAGCTCACTGAGATATCTCTCAAAGGAAATGTGCTAGTTACAGATAGGTAGCCGTGTTGATCTGCCATAGTCAAAATAAAAAAATTCCTTCCAGTAGCACCTTAAAGACCAACTAAGTTAGTTCTTGGTATGAGCTTTCGTGTGCATGCACACTTCTTCAGATACACTTCTTCAGAGTGTATCTGAGTGTATCTACAGAGTGTATCAGAGTGTATCTGAAGAAGTGTGCATGCACACGAAAGCTCATACCAAGAACTAACTTAGTTGGTCTTTAAGGTGCTACTGGAAGGTTTTTTTTTATTTAGGAAATGTGCTGTAACTGTTCTCTCCCCACTCCTATTTCATTTTAAAATTTGAGATATGGAATAGTATGAGGTTCTTTCCCTTATTTTTTATCTTAGAACGTTGATATATTTCATCAAGAGAGTTTTAAATATTTGAAAGAGCACTGCTGGGTGAAATGACTTGGTGAAATTGTGCAAGTGCTATATATTAATGACTTAGTGTTTCAAAAATGAGGAAGGCAATGCTTTTCAAATGGGTATCAAAGCAATGTCAGCGTTTCGTTACTGGAGATGTGCACTGTTACAGCTGATGCAAAGCCAATCTCTAAATTGCTCTGCATTTGCAAACTGAGAGGGAGAATAAATAGTAGAGAGAAGAACATTTATGTAGTCTTAAGATGAGTAGAGACTAAGATCTAATTCTTATGTCGCCCTTGCTAAATTCTGTAATTTAGCATAGAGAAGATGAGAATATTTCCAGAAAGCATTTGTGGATCTTCTGCTGCCATTGCACAGTGTACCTGCATCTGCAATCTTTTTCTTTAACATTTCATTTGCTCTGGCACCATCTGTTTCTCCCCTGAGAGCCGACACCATCAGAATGAGCAAGGATTGGATTGATTTATGCATACATACATACCCCACCTTTTCCCTGACAGGGACTCAAAGCAGCTTACAGGTAAAAATAAGAACTGCTGAAAGCCTGGAGTGGGGGACAATCAATCAAATATAACTAAGCATTGATAGAATTAGAACTATATACATATATAAAAACTGTTAAAAACATACCAAGGTATTGTTGACAGAAAAGAAAAGAACCACATGTGGTCAAGGTGGCAACAGTGCACTGACCCCCCAAGGAAGAAAGAGTGCTAAAAGTGCTTTCAGATGTAAATGTTCTCTCCTGTGTGAAAGAGATCTTCCCCTTATGAAGGCCTAAACAGACGGAGAAGAAGATTTATTCTATACATGTAACATTATTACATGTGGGCCTGCAGGCGTTAGCCTCCAACTCCCATCAGCCTCAGTCAGCATGGCCAATTTCTCCCCACATTCTGTGAGTATCAGCTAATTAGCTTTTACTTGGCACAAAGAGTGTGACTTCCTGTCATATTTCTGTCACCTTGTGATGCCATTTCTTTCCTGTCAAGGAAAATGCAGTGTCATTATATGTCTTGGATGAACAACTCTTAAGGAACATGCATTGGATTAGTTGAAGAAGGTGACTTTAACAGTTCCAAGCTGGTGCCTTCATTCCTTTTCTTTCTAAACCGGTGCTTCAGTGCAATTGAGTCCTAAACTAATCCTGACACATAGTTCTTATCCCTGGTTTTGTTTAACCAAAAGCAGTGGATTTGAGCAGAGAAATAGAGGGCAACATACCATTCTCCTCTTATACTTTTATTTTCAAAACTACCACCACTTAAACTCATTCTCTCTCCATGGAAAAAGATATTCACACCATTCTAGGGATAGTGGCAGAATTTGCAACAAGCGGACTGAGCATTGAACTGGCCCATAGTCAACTTGTCAGCTGTCTTTTTCAAAGTATCTATTAGAACTTGGAGAACTGATAAACGTTTGAACTAGGTGTCAAAATCAATACCTCATTGTGCACTAGCAGTTTTTCCAAAACCCTTTACTTTGCTGGCATAAACTACTGAAATTATATTGCAAGCAATATGCATGGAGGTTCAGAATTGTGGCTACGGGCAACATTGATTCTTGATTTCCTTGCACATAACAGTTTTATCGTGGTGGTGCTGAGTTGTGATGGTTCAACTCTTGATTATTGACTTATCTGCACTGATTTAACTGAGTGTGCATTATATGCCACTCTTTTCTGCAACCAAGCAATTTGAATGTACAATGTATCCTATTCCTATATCCTACAGCAGTCAAGCCACTCGCTCCCCCCAGTGAATTGTTACTGGTAAAAGGAAATCAGTAACATTATTTCAAGGGGTCTACTCTTGAGGATGATTAATTTGGCTGCAACAGATCTTTAAGCTGGAGACAATCCCTACTTATTTCAAGTGGTCATAGTGTTTTCTGTGGTTGGTTGTGGCTATTCCGCAGCAAGGAAAGCCAAGAGGCATCCCCAGCTGGATAAATGGGACTTTACCTTGAGTGAATTGTGTTTGTCTTCTTTTAACTGTCTTTATCTAATATGCAGATTATCTTGAGACAGTGGTTTAGAAGGTAATAAATCAATAATAATAATAATAATAATAATAATAATAATAATAATAATAATAATAATAATAGAGAAAGACACATTTTCCTAGGTAGTTTCTATTATTATTTTGTAGCTGAAGCCTGATGCTGCAAAATGGCTTTTAGGGTGCATTCATAATAAGTATTGGCTGAAATGAAGCCTCTCCCAGCAATCTGTAGAATGTGGCTTGAAGAAGCTGCCTCAGCAAGGCTCATGGTAGTGCTAGCCCTGCTGCCTGCAATCTGAACCATTCACAGACGTGCATCATGTCCTGTAGGGCCTTACTTATAGGCAAAACAGCACATAATTAGATTAAATGGTTGGTGCTTTCTTTTTCATTACCAGTCCTGTAAGTAACTCCATGTTTCTCCTGTATTGTTGTAATGGACTTCAAGAATACACTCTGCTCTCAGGTATGCAGACCTTTTTTTAAAAAAAAAAAAAGGCTGAGGGATTGCCACAGTTACTGATGTCCCCGAGGGCTCAGTGAGGTGCACATTTCCAAAGTCTTTTTTCCCACCTACCCAGCTTGCACAGATGGATTTTAAGGATTCTGATCACTTGAAATATCTGGGGAGAATGATTAAGGGGACAGGAGGAAAGCTGCCTTCTTGAATTCTAATCAATCACTCCTCCAAGGATGATTTAAGCTATGAGGAGTATATAGGCTTGAGACCCTGTATGACAGTAAGCCTATCTGTGGCACTGTGGAAGGCTAGACCGCATGAGGGAGGTTGGTGGACGTAACAAGCCATCCAAAATGGAAGTGGGCAGCAAAGGCAGCTAGCAATGGAACTTGCAACCAAAAATGCATTGGCCAATCACGGCACAAAAATTGCATTGGCCAGCCACAGCTCCATTGCTCAGGTGATACTTGCAACTTGCACTGAAAGCTCCTATTGAAATGAATCGTGCCACTCAGCAGTTGCTGATCCAGACTGAAATCAAGGGTGCTTTATGGGGTGCCTGAGAGTACCATTGCACTTGTGTCAATGGGGGGGGCAACGTCCAAATGACTTCACACCAAGTGCTGGAGGGCAAGGGGCGAACTGGAAAGAGGTGGCCCTTTCCCTCCCTTGTCTGAGGCCAGGGGTGGTCAGTAGGAGACTGGATTTCTTTATTACTGGATCCTGAAATTTGTTTGTGCACAGGTGTGTATTGTAGCCTCCTCCAAGGAGCTGTGCAAATAACAGCACATGCAAAATATATCAGC
The DNA here is from genome assembly GCF_965113315.1 of Podarcis vaucheri. NCBI lineage: Eukaryota > Metazoa > Chordata > Lepidosauria > Squamata > Lacertidae > Podarcis > Podarcis vaucheri. The sequence goes on along the minus strand of NC_138759.1, from coordinate 98,020,841 downwards.
CATAGTGCTAAATTGCTGAAGTACAGGCACTGATGAGCAGAAAGCCTTTCACTATTGGAGATGGAAGTTACCCATTTTCTTCCTCTTCCCCCACCCAATGATTCATCATGGATCTCTGATTTGTTTCAGCTGTGTACTGTAAGTGCAAGAATCAGTACAGTCAAATAAGAGTTGCAGAATTTGCACAACAAAAGCTTGTTTTGATTTTATCGCTTGTGTGGGCTCTGATAGCCTGTAGCCATCTTGCAAAACAAGCAAGGATTTGATGGTGATAAAGCACAGTTACTTGAATTCGTAGCAACCTGGAAGTTATTCCACTATCTGTCACTTTTGTAGAACCAAACTAGATGATACATTAACTAGGTATCTATGCTCTTAAATGCATGGTTCTTTTTTTTTTTACACAAATTGCCAATGCAGGGCCTCTGGCCCAGAATGGGACCTTAGCATGCAGTTTAAGGTATTCTCACCCTTTGCAGTCTCCATCCAGATTGCCCCACTATGCATTGAAATGTGTATTTGAAAGAAACCTCCTTTTGAAATGTGTTGGACTGAGCAGGGGCAGGTGATCAAGACTGAGACCATGGGTAGGACGAAGCAAAGCATTAAAGCCCCATATTCCCTAGGCCAGGGCCCTGATCTGTATTGGTGTCACTGCACTGGAGATTTCTGTAAAGCAAAAAACCTAATCCTGCGTATAAGGACATAGATACTTAGCTATTGTACCATCTAGTTTAGCTTTGAATCATGGGGGAAAGGAACATTCAGCTACGCTGTGTTTGACTTCACCTTCCCAACACAGTTGTTTTCTGGGAAACCTTAGCAATTTATCAACAAACAGGTGGATTTAGAAACATAGGGATAAACTTTAATACAGGGTCTTTTTTCTGCAGAGTAAAAAGAATAAGAAATGCATTTGCTCTTCCAGGTACCAGACTCTCCCACCTTCTCAGTTATTAAGCCCAATGAGGTCTACATATAAAGTTAAGTGGCCACAGATTTTATGTTATTAACTTAATAATTGCATGCTATTCTCTATATCTGTAATTCCCATAAAGTCCATTATATACATAACACAACCAGCCTTTATGGCACCAATATTTTTGTCTTAAGTGCCCAGAAGACAATTATATGGCAGTTATTATCTCTTTCATGGTAACTTATCACTTCAGGAATAATGGCTATCGTAAACTGTAAATATTACAGTTGGTCTTACCAAAAACACAGCTTGAAATAATCTATTTGTCACATGTACAGTGTATATTCTATATGTGAACTATGCAGTTGTTGGTAGCAGTGTAGAATGTACCATGCCTTGTAAGAAAGTCAAAATAAAAAAATTCCTTCCAGTAGCACCTTAAAGACCAACTAAGTTAGTTCTTGGTATGAGCTTTTGTGTGAGAAAGTATTATTTATGCCCTTGAATAGTTGCAGCTGTATTATAATTAAAAAACAAATAATGTAACAGCTTAGAAATATGTTCTGTTTTTGTTTACATTTTTGTTTAAATTGGACATTTGGTAGAATGGGCTAGGACTTTGCCTTCCATGGAAGGAACGACTGCTCCAGCCACAGAAACGTTTTGATCTAGCAGATGAATCCTCTCTATCTGGTCAACACCTTCTGAAGGCCGCACCCGCTCTTTAGGCCATGCCCCAAACTTTGCAACCCCCTCGAGTCCTTTTGTGCTGCTGGAATGCTTCGTTGATGGGAGAGAGCAAGGGAATATCCAGTTTTGCATGACCGGAATGTAGCCCACTGTACAAAGGTAAAAGTCACACCCATATCCCTGCCCACTTTTGTCTCTAGTACCACTCACCACTGCCATGCAGCCAACAAAATTTCCCCATGAGGAAATGTGTCCTTCAGGCTGCAAATGGTTCTCCAGCTTTGCTTTACATATTGAAATATCATTGTCATAAATCTGAAAACTTGTCCATTGTCTTTTGGCATCACTTTAGCATTGAAAAACTGAAATCTAGATGTGTAACCACACCTAGATGGCAAGTGTTAGACTGCATAGCTTTTGTTATATGTTGAAGCTTTTTTTTGCACAAATATTAACATGGCAGAACTAATGTTCTGCAACCTTGTCTTCATTTTTATACTCTTTTCCTAAAGAATGGGGTATTTGGATTTTTATGTCATGAATGAACTGTGAATTATATTGATGTGCTGTATTGCTTTGACCTTTTCTACATAGTTTAATGTGAGTAGCCATTCCACTGTGCTGGCTTTTAACTGCTTTATTATCCTCCTGGGAACAGGTAGTCTGAAAGGCAGGCATTTAAAAAAAAGTCACCCTCATTTCAGCATTAGTTGGCAGCCTTTTTTTATTTCACACAACATTTTTGTCTGAGTTTCACATCTGTTAATTGATATCTAAAAGTGGAAGCCTCTTAGTGGGGGATAAGTTATAAAAGAAGGAACAAAGTATGTAGAAATTTGTCATTGTCATATGATATATATCCTCATCTGATATGTCCTAAAGTGCCACGGTAACTGGGTTCCCATGTGACACAGAATTCATTTGCATATGACAAAGATAACAAAGTGGGAAATGAAATAAAATTTCAATCATTCTCCATTTTGGCCTGGAGATAAGCCATCTTGTAGTGCTGCTCCTTCGCCCTTTATAATGAGAGTATGCCTGATGAAGGAGAGATATTAGGTATTACATTTCTGAAAGGTATAAAAGTCGTGTGATATCATGGATATCTCATCTACAATATAGAGTTTCTGCATTTAAGAAATGTGAGAATAATAATGAATGGTTGGGGGTTTTTTTGCTTGGTATAGTTGGGGAAGGTAGGAGGGGTTAAACAGACTGTTTCAGCTTGAAACCTCTTACTTCAGAAGAGTGCTGGCTGCAGCCCATTGGGACTGGCAGAGCGGGTGACAGAGAGACCAGTTGTAGTGCCAGAGCCAATGACAGTTGTTGTTGTTTAGTTGTGTCCGACTCTTCGTGACCCCATGGACCAAAGCACGCCAGGCACTCCTGTCTTCCACTGCCTCCCGCAGTTTGGTCAAACTCATGTTGGTAGCTTCTAATGACAGTTAGAGCCATCTAATTCTGGTTTTACCTTATCCTCAGTGGCGTAGCGTGGGGGGTGCCAGGGGTGCCGGCCGCACCGGGCGCAACATCTGGGGGGCGCAAGTCCAGAGGGAAGGGACAAATTCCTTCCTCCGCTGGGCTCCCCCCTGCGCCGCCAGCCTTGCGCTCTAGCGCACGCGCCCCCCGCCGCTGCTGCGGCTGCGCTCCACTCACTGCTCGCAGAAGGAGCAGCCGCTGCAGCAGCGCCAACGCCGCCACCGACGCCTGGCCAGGCACAGGCAGCCTCCGCACCCCGCCGCCGCCGCCATCCCCTCGGCCCAGCCACAGGTGGCGGCTACTTCTGCTGACTGGGAGGGAGGAGAGCTCTGAGGGGCCTCGCTGCGCCCTGCGCTCCCCAAAACCCTCCGAGAGGAAGCTGGCGGGCGGGCGAGGATCTCCTGGCAGAAGGGGGCGCCGCTGGCTCCGGCTCTGAGCCGCGGGGGGGGGGGGCGGAGCACGGCTGGAAGCCCCCGGACCCGGCCGGGAGGAGGAGAGGCGCTCGCCAAGCCCGGATCTGGAGCTCCACCTACAGCCCAAGGAGAGGAGGGGGCGGGGAGGCGCCCGAGGGGAGGGGGCTTCGGCTGCCTCGGCCCGCGGGGGCTCCGCAAATAATAAATTTAATAAATCCCTGCTGAGCCCTTGGGGGGGTCCTTCGCTCCTTCGCTCGCCCCCAGCCCCAGTGGCGTAGCATGGGAGGGTGCAGGGGGGCCGGGCGCAACATCGGGGGGGGGCGCTCGCACTCGAGTGCTAAAATCCACGGGTTAGGGGGCGCAAATTACTTGCCTTGCCCCGGGTGCTGACAACCCACGCTACGCCACTGCTTATCCTCCTTCCCTCTGAGGGCATTACACTGTTTTAAAGCAGCATTTAAAGCATCATTTAAAGCAGCATTACACTGTTTTAAAGAGCCATGTCTTCTTAATCAGTTAAGCCTTCTCTCAAAGAATCCTGGGAGCTGTAGTTTATCAAGGGTGCTGGGAGTTATTAGGAGACTACTATTCTAATAATTCTGGCTTCTTCATCTGCTGCATTTATGCACTGTTACATTAATCCCATGTATATATGGAAAGCTTCACATTTTGTCACCCACTTCAGAAATAAAGGTGTCCCTAAGGTGACCAAATCTATGCTGCTCATATACTTCTCATTGCAAAAGATTCATGCAATTTGCACTCCCCACTACCAACCAATAGGATACCTTGCAGTTGTATAAAAACATTGCCATCAGTTAGGATTATAAATTCACAGGAAATCTGTCATGTAAAATATATTTTGATTTAATTGTGCTTTTCATCAATGTTAATATGAAAATGAATGGCTTTAAATGCAGCAGATCTTTCTTGCAAAATATGAGTACCCATCCCATCAACAGATCTTTTGCGAAGCTGGTATCATTAAATGTACATGTTATTACACTGAACATAGAAATATGAAAAAGGAAGGATACTTATTTTAATGACTGCTAGAATTTTTAAATGCATTCATTTTAATGTAAAATCATTCCCTACAGTGTGTGTTATAGATCTCTGTAATGTTTCTGAAAATTCCTCACACAGTTCCTTGACAAATGTAAAAGACTTATGAAAATCGTTCCAGATGTCTTAAGTGGCTTGAAGGCGCCACTGAAATAAAATCTACATTTATTCTCATCATTGCATGCTTTAATTATCTATTTCACATTTGGTCTTCAGAGCAGACCAGAGAGGCTTTTAATTAACATTCTGTCTTTACAATAATTACATATATTTGGTAAGTCTATGTTTAGTGAAGCTTTAACATTATTGGGCTTTAATATCCAGAAAACATATTGCCATCTTCGGTAGATAATAGATCCTCTAAGCAGTATTGTTCTGCTAACTAAATCAACTTGCTGAATTGATTTAATCAGTTTTGACATATATTAAAATAGAACTGTGTTAGATGGTTACAGGTGAAATGGATGGAGCACAAGTGATATTCCAGGTTGTTTTGAGATTATTTAAGCACCACCAAATATTTGGAAGACAGTGGCTACAATCAAATGGCTATAAAAGTGCACATGAAGAGTACGCACACCATTGTCAATGCAACAATGCACATACTCCAGCTACCATCCCTCTAGCACAGTGGTGGCGAACCTTGGCACTCCAGATGTTTTGGAACTACAACTCCCATCATCTCTGACCACTGGTCCTGTTAGCTAGGGATGGTGGGAGTTGTAGTTCCAAAACATCTGGAGTGCCAAGGTTTGCCACCACTGCTCTAGCAGCATTGGGTAAATATGATTATATTATCAGAATACAAATTTGGCCAACACGGAGGTCTCTGTGGCCAACATCATGCTGTATGAATTTGGTTAATACTGGCAAGATAGCAGTTTGGTAGGTGATGGGGTGTTAAAGAAAGAATTGAAAGTGGAAAAAACAAATATGATTAACCTAACAAATACTATCTAAATAAAATTTGACACAAATGTGGTTTTTTAAAGGTAAGAATTATGTTTTTCAACAACAAAAATGAAAGATGTAATGCCACACATACACTTTTTGCATACCCTTGGTAAGTCTTAGGTAGGTTGCTGAAAAGGCCAGGTGTTTATATCCTTTGCTTTGTTATGTTTTATCCCGCCCTGGAACATGTAGGCACATTGGCATTTACTGTACAGCAGACTGCTTATTTTTGTGAACTGCTTTGAACACATAGTTTATTTGGAGGAAATGCAGTGTATAAACAAGTTGACTTAAATTTATTATACATAAATGAATGCAGTGCTGGCCACTGACTTTCCACCACCTGTTTATCATTTTTCTCTCCATGTTGCTTTGTATACCAATAGGATGGCATCTAAAGTGATGCACCAATGTCACCTTTTAATACTGTATGTGTCTGAACATTCCAAAACCGTCCCTGAAACTCTGGGGGACTCTCTTAGTTGTATTTAATGTGCCAGGAGAAGTTACAGCTGGAATGGAAGTGTCCTGGGTGCATATTATGGTATGGGTCAAGGAGGTCATTATACTGTATCTACAGAAGGCCTTGTTTTATTATTATCTTGGGTCATTTTTATGCCAAATATTTCACCCAAAATGATGTGCATTCTCACAGCTGAGCTGGGCAAGAGTGAAGGTTCTGCCATGTATTAAATTATGCAGGTCTAGTTTATCCTCCTGATGATGGTTTTGAAATTTGCCCTTCAGATTTCCCAACTGTAGACATAGCTCCGACTTCTTTAATCAATTCCTAAATGACACAGAAATGCCACATTTTATTTTCAATCCTATTTAGCATGGCACAACATCTAAGAATTCTTTGCAGACTATCAGCTTTAATTGTAGGCTCTATGTTCCTAGGAAAATAGAACAACTGTGTTATTTCTGTGTCTGTTATCATTATGAAAGGCAGAGGAAAAGAAGCCCTAAAGACTATTGGAAAGAAAATTAGATATTCTGCACAAAGGCTTGTTCCTTGGATTCAAGAATATAAGAACTCATCAGAAGACAAAATCAAAATGCTATTTAATGGCAGATGAAATTAAGGCTTAGAAGATTATGAAATAGCTAAAGATCTGAATATTCACATACAGAAGCAGTGGCATATGTTTGTTCTGGTTCAATCCTTAGCATATATGGGGAGGGGGAGCCTAGGAAATCCAACTTAAACCCTAAAAATTCTACCAGTGTAGGAGCTAGGAGGACCAACAGGTTGACTTAGTCTAAGGCACTTTCGCTACAATCAAATCCAGATCATGTAGCTCTTGTCAGATAGCTGGTTGTTCCCATTTGTGTTCTGAACCATGAACATAGGAAGCTGCCTTATGCCTAGTGAAACCTTTCTTCTCTCTACCTCAGTATTGTCCATGTTGACTGGCAACAGCACTTCAGAGTTTCTTTGCTATTTTGCTTTTAATTTAATTTAACATTCAGTCTTAATTGAAGAAGCAGTATAGCTCACTGACAGATCACATGGTGTGCATGCAAAAGCTCCCAGTTTCAGTCCCTGACATCTCCAGAAATACTGAGAAAGGGCTGTGTTTAAAACCCCAAAGTGCTGTTGCTGGTCCATGTGGACCATACTGAGTTAGATGGACCAGTGTCTCACTTGACATAAGGCATAAGCTCAATTTTACGTACTAGGCAACATGTAAAGTTAGTAATTTCAACTAGATGTTGACATTGTCCTTGTTTGGCCCCACTGTCAATTAAAACAGATGGGTGTTTTCAAAACTATCATTCAAAAGGACAAGGATTTCCGCCCTCATATAGTATAGCAGAATAGAGACGTGCTAAATAAGGCTACTGTTTCATGATGACTTTTCTGCTACACTGGTCACATATTTTGACATGCTTGCTCTGCTCACACTGTTGTGTCAATAGAGGAGAACCTTTCTGAGACCCCAGATTAACTGGCACTTGCTCTGGCTCAATGACACTATTCCCAGATCAACTGTTCAAAAATAAATGTATCTCTGAAGCTTCAGTATCTGCTCTATATATCTGTATTGCTGAGAAATAAGAAACATTCACCATGTGATATGGACACTTGCTGAAAAGGGATATAGGATAAAATTATCAAAATAAATTACATACAGAAACTCTGCTACTGTTCAGGAATGTTAAAGAGCCTCTTATAGGCAACATTCAATTCATGACAGCCTAAAGCTTTCCTAGCCAGTATAAATGTTAAAATGGGACGAAGAGATCACAGAATGCCATGATGGCTCCTGATATTAAGGGATGTGAGTAGAATGTGATATAGCATCTGTTGAAGGTTTGAATCCCAAATCAGAACAGTTGTATATGGATCATTTATGTCTGGCAGCCCCTAATCATCCCCTCTGAGAGTGTAGGGGGCCATTGTTCCACTTACAGGCAGAACACATTCAAGGGTAGGTACCAATAATGTATTGCGTATATACAGCATTTTACACCTCTCTTCAGCTTAAAAAGTGCCCAGAACAACTGAGAGCAGTAATGAACAAGTCAACCCCTGTCAGGAGGCATGTAATGTAAAAGACACAACATAAAAAGGATAGGAACAGTGGAGGAAAATAGGCAGATGCAGATGATACTTCTTAATGTTATGAAGTTCTTATAATGACCAGCTTGAATCAAAACACAGAGAAGAGGAACCAAATGGACCTATTCTCTCATCACATAAAGGAGTAGTTTGCCACCCCATCTCTCAGCTGCAGCCAAGCCAGAGGGCTGCTACGAGATAACAATTGATGGAGGGAAGCACCTGGTTGGATCCACACTCTCAGGAGTGCTAATTGAGTGGGCCTCATTTCCCATCTCTCCCTCTGCTACAACCAGGTAGAATTTGTATCAATATGGCTACCATGAAAGGCATAATCACAATGATTATGTACATGTCCAAAATGCATCAAAACCTATTCTTTATATACTGAATATATATTTATGAAATTCAGCAATTACAAACTGCCCTATGTATTACAGAGGCCATAAATCTCAATAGATTTTTCAGAAATATATTCCACTTTTCAGCATAGCATTCACCAGATGCAAGTATGGCAGCTTGCTGTGTTTGATAAACTTGTGGTACATTGCTATCTTGTTGACAACTTGCAATTAGATTGCACTGCATGTCTCATCAAGAGCAGGTGCCTTAGAAATAATAGAAGCAAATTTGACCTTCAGTGTTGGAGATCTTGCAGTTCTAGTTTGTGCAGCTCAGTAGTCAGCCTTGAAACTACTTGAAGGTAGAATCCTGGACTATGGAAATACGCTTCTATTTCTGTCAGGGGCAGTTTTTACAGCAATTTCCCTCATGTTTTGTTTAGTGAATAGCATATTTTTAATCTACTTGCTGGTCTCTCTCTCTCTCTCTCTCTCTCTCTCTCTCTTCCATTGCCAGGTATAAATACTGCCACTCTTTCTTCAGTTCGTTAGTATTTGGCCCACTGAAAATAATTCCCTAACATCCAGACACAATGAAAGGAGCTAGGAGGAAGTCCCGAGGAAGTCACTTCCCGAGGAAGTCACCATTGTACCATCTTCTTTTTCTGCCAAGACATGAAGATAGTATTACCTCTCCTCCAACCCCCAATTCTTTCTGGTCAAATAAAACCATAGAACTGGAGGGGGCTACGGGATATCTACTAATCCAACACCTCCTTAGTGTAGGAATTCCAAGCTAGAGCATCCATGACATTTTTTAAGTCATTGTTTTGTTATACTAAATATATCACAGCATCTCTAGTGGAAAGATGCATCACCACAGTTCTTTTCCTTACTGTGCAGGCTACCTCTGTTCAGCAAAAAATATTTATTTTATGCATCTCTTAAACTGCTGTGTCTAGATAAATATACTGGTAATGTGGAATCACTTCATTATGCTGGTATTCTATAGCCCTCTTCAGGCATTGCTTTAATGTGTTAATACACACAGAAGAGTACAGTCCGAATGAGCACACTAGCCGTTCCCACCATCGCTGCAATTTCCATCCTTTTTAACTCAGCTGAAGCAGGGTAGGCAACATGGTGCCCTCCGGATGTTGCAGGACTACAAGTCCCATCATATCTGATTGTTGGCCATGGTGGTGAGGCATGGGACTAAGGTACATTATAGTTCTACAGTGTTTGGGGAGTATCAGGTCAGCTATCCCTGTTCTAGAGTATACAGTAGGCAGTGGAAGATGCACAATCAGTGTCTTGGTCAGTGCACATGGGAGCTAGAGGTAAAACTTGGTTAAATAGTATGATAAGGAAAGACTGGGAGAGTTTCAGGATGTTACAACCCTAATTCATGCAAACAGGCATTGTATGTGCAAGTAGTGGGACATGATGTGTTCCTGTTGCTCGCAACCCCAGTAGAGTCTGGAAGAACATATATGTGCTTTGGTACAGTTTATTTAATCAATCATGTGATACCTAGGGCAGGGGTCTGCAACCTTTAAGACAAAAAGAGCCACTTGGACCCGTTTCCGAAAAAACAACAACAACTGGGAGCCGCAAAAACATTGCAACATTTAAAACAAATATAACACTACATATATTGTTTCTGGCCTTAATGCTATATATACAGGATCGTGCAGTCAGCTGTCAATCTCAAGAAAAAAGGACAAATTAATAGCTAATTAAAATATTTAATTTACAACCAGGTAACCAGGTTAATGGGACTTTTGCTCCTGAACCTCAGTGCTCAGTGTCTGCACATCAGGGCTGTAAGACGTCACCTTCATTTTCACACAGGCTTGCAAGCTGTCATCTGTGAGGCGTGATCGGTGCTTGTTTTTAATATAGTTCATGTTGGAGAAGACCTGCTCACATACATATGTGGAAGAGACCACAAGGGCCATCGAGTCCAACCCCCTGCCAAGCAGGAAACACCATCAGAGCACTCCTGGCATATGGTTGTCAAGCCTCTGCTTAAAGACCTCCAAAGAAGGAGACTCCACCACACTCCTTGGCAGCAATTCACCAAACTTTCTCCTGCTTAAGTTTAAAAAGGGGCTTCAAGCAACTAAAAAGGGGCTTCAGGCAACTAACTCCACGTGGAATTCCACGCGACCGCGACTGCATAATCAAGGCCACAAAATGCCAAAGAAAATTAACCAGGGCCCCAGTGAACCATAAATCATAATCAGTGCCTGATGTAAATAATAATTAATAATGAGGGCCCAATGTCATCCTCGTCATTATAAAAATAATCCCTCTCTTCGTGCCGCCCAGCCTCCCAAGAAAAAAACCCCACTTCAAACGGTCACAAAGCACAAATTCCACGCGACCGCGACTTGCTATGCCCAATAATCAATGCCCCAAAATGCCATAGAAAATTAATCAGGGCCCCAGTGTACCATAAATCATAATCAGTGCCTGATGTAAATAATAATTAATAATGAGGCATTCGTCATTATAAAAATACCGTATTTTTCGCCCCATAGGACGCTCCGTCCCATAGGACGCACCTAGTTTTTTGGGGGGGAAATAAAGGGGAAAAAAATTCCCTTTATTTCCCCCCCAAAAGCAGGTCGGGGAAACCGAACCAGGTCGAGGAACAGCGGGATGGCGGCGCTGCGCCTCCCTGCTGTCCCCCGAGCTTGTGGGGCTGGCCGATGCCTGCGGGGCGGCAGGCTGCTATCCGCAGCATGGGGAGCCTTGCCGGGAAGTCCGGCAAGGCTCCCCACACTGTGGATGTCTGCCTGGCAAGGGGGGCGCTCTGATTTAGGGCGCCCCGCCCGCCGGGCAGCAGGCTGCTATCCGCAGCGTGGGGAGCCTTGCCGGGACCTCCGGCAAGGCTCCCCACGCTGCGGATGTCTGCCTGGCGAGGGGGGTGCTCTGCTTTAGGGCGCCCCGCCCACCGGGCGGCAGGCTGCTATCCCCACGCTGCGGATGTCTACCTGGCGAGGGGGGCACTCTGCTTTAGGGCGCCCCGCCCACCGGGCGGCAGGCTGCTATCCGCAGCGTGGGGAGCCTTGCCGGGAAGTCCGGCAAGGCTCCCCACGCTGCGGATGTCTGCCTGGCGAGGGGGGCGCTCTGCTTTACGGCGCCCCGCCCGCCGGGCGGCAGGCTGGTCACCTCCGCCCCTCGCCTCCGCCCCTCGCCTCCTCCCCTCGCCACCGCCCCGGAGCCGCAGCAAAGGCTTTAAAGAGCCGCATGCGGCTCTGGAGCCGCAGGTTGCCGACCCCCGACCTAGGGGAAACCATTTGGCAAGGGAAAGAGAATTAGCACCTTCACGGCATGTCACACTTCTACCTCCCAGTAATATTGCAACTAGTTGAAATGTAACCAGGGGTTTGTGATTGAAACCAGTTGATTACAGAGTAAACCAACTGGACAGAGCTAAAATATGTTACTCCACTTCTGCCAAGAAGAGTTAAACAAAAATGCAATCCATTAACATAATCCATCAGCATACATTATTTTTATGGCTATGTATGCCTATAATGGTTAATCATTTTAAAATTATTCCCAACTTTTCAAAGCTTAATTTCTGTACTATTCTTGGATAAATTAGCAAACCTGTTAATAATAGTAAAGTAAGTTTGAACCTTTCATATCTTCTACATCAAAGGATATATCTGCACAATATTAGTCAGTGGATGAAATTTGTGAGTAGGGCTTCTTCTGACTCACAAAGCTAACGGATGATGCTTTTTAAGCACAGGAATGTATCAGTTCAATCACTGTGAAATTCCAGGAGTACATGGTGTAACATCCATTAAATCGCTGGTGTACATGGCTATAGTTAAGTGTAATGCTGAGTAAATACATTGGAAACAGTTGACCAAACACTAAGAAATAGTGGAGTATAAAGAGATGTGCAATTATGTTTGCATCTTAATATGTTTAAGTAGCATTCTGATTCTTTTTGTATTTTCTAGAAGTATACCCACAGATTTTGGTTCTAGGTAAGGAGAGGAAGAAATGGAGGAGGAGGAGTGAGGTGAGGATAAAGGGGAACCAAAGAGGAAAGGAGGAGGAGGAGGGAAAAAGGAGAGAGACTTCAGGTAATAGTTTATAACCGATCTAGACAGATCATGTTAGGACATTGTTGTCCCACCCCCTCTCTCCTTGAAAGAGACTTGATCTCTGAGGGAGAAGAAGAACCCCAAAAGAATGTGTAATTCAGATCTGCATTTAGGACTGCACCACCCCCTCTTCTCCCTCCTATTGCAGCAGCAATGCCCTCCCTCCTCAACTTTACAGTGTGGGTTTTGACTAGTCACCTTCTATGGGCTGAGAAGGAAGCTTGGTGGAGCCCCTGGTTGGGACTGCATTTTCATCTATGTTATACTGCAAGGCACACCTGTGCTCTTTTGGGTCAACTGGCTATCTGAAGTTCAGTGTGGGCAAGTAAAAGAAGGCAAAATCTTATGGCACTGCCACTCTGAAGCATTATTGGGTTAAGGGGCACCTTGAGGTTTCCACCCATAGCGTGAGGCTTCAGGAGTACTTTGGGGTGCACTTACGGTCTGGCTCGAACACCTTAGTGGTGTGCAGGTTGGACTTCACTTACCCAAGGCTCACTTAGCAAGGAGGCAGAATCTTCTCCTACTCCTTGGCTGAGGAGTCAACAATGTGATAGAGTCTGCTTGCCTATACTTAATTCTTTGGTTGAAGTTGCAGAACCTATTGTTCTGTTATATTTAATAATTACAACTTTTTCCTCCAAGACGGTGTGCCAGATCTTTCAGGGGGCAAAGCAAACAGGTTCCCATAGGGTTGCTAAGGTCAAATGCTGCATTTCTGAGGATCAAAGAAGAAATGCAGATAATCCATGGGAAACTGGACAGCCAGTGTTGTGTAGTGGTTAGATTGTCAGACTAAGACCTGGAAGACCAGGATTCACATTCCCACTTGACCATGAAGCTCACTGGGTGACCCTGGGCCAGCTACTGCCTCTCAACCTAAGCTACAACACACGGTTGTTGTGGGGATTAAATGCAAAGGGGGAGAACCATGTATACCACCTAGAGCTCCTTGGAGAAAAAGTGAGATAGAATCATAGAATCATAGAATCATAGAGTTGGAAGAGACCACAAGGGCCATCAAGTCCAACCCCCTGCCAAGCAGGAAACACCATCAGAGCACTCCTGACATATGGTTGTCAAGCCTCTGCTTAAAGACCTCCAAAGAAGGAGACTCCACCACACTCCTTGGCAGCAAATTCCACTGTCGAACAGCTCTTACTGTCAGGAAGTTCTTCCTAATGTTTAGGTGGAATCTTCTTTCTTGTAGTTTGAATCCATTGCTCCGTGTCCGCTTCTCTGGAGCAGCAGAAAACAACCTTTCTCCCTCCTCTATGTGACATCCTTTTATATATTTGAACATGGCTATCATATCACCCCTTAACCTCCTCTTCTCCAGGCTAAACATGCCCAGCTCCCTTAGCCGTTCCTCATAAGGCATCGTTTCCAGGCCTTTGACCATTTTGGTTGCCCTCCTAGATAAAATCACTGAGATTTGGAATAACAGTCTTTTTGCTTAGAGTGAGAAAAACAGGAAACAGCAAGACACAATTATATCAGAGCAATGATTGACCATCCTCTCAAAGCCTTAGCAAATCCTCAGCGAAGAGGCTTTGGTAGACATTTTAATGGATCAGGATGTTAAATACAGTGTTTGCTCTCCAGTAACCTAGGATTTTAAATGAATAGGCATTCTTTTAATTTGTGTTAGAAATACACAGTAAGCAAAATTATGCATATTTATTTTTTGTTGCATCTTTACAATGGAGACATGTAAGCACATGGTTAACTCTGTAATTTAAATCAATGGTATTTAAAAGTATTTAACTTTGGCTTGATTGTGACATATATATTAATAATTCACAAATCATCAATAGTTGCTTTATTTAGGACATATATGTGTCTGGGTGATATGTGTCTGGGTGTCATGGGGAGAGAAGACAGTGATGGGTAGGGTTTTGGTATAAATTCAGATTCAAATATTGTCACAGTCATAAATCATAATGGGTTGTCTTGGAGAAGTCACCATCTTTCACCCTAACCTCCTTTAAAGGCCTAACTATGAATGCAGTTATATAAAATGAATGGTGCAATATGATACTGTTGATTATTAATGCTACAAAAATTTTCAGTTCCCAAAAGGGGGGGGGAGTCAACCCGTGAAACATTCCCAACTTTTGTGGATGCATGGGTCTCCCCACCATCACAAAAAAAGAATCTTAATTATGGATGGCTGTCAATCATATCAATGGAAAACTCTTGTATTACTTTGCAAGGTCATATATGGAGTAAAGTGTCATGCCCCTTTCTTGCCTTTATCTCCTCATTTGGTTACCTTGGAATGTCTTTCCTTCTGGAATTCATCAGAACTTAAACTGACTTTTTATGTTGACCTTTGGCATTCTGAGCAGTTCATCTGCATTTCTTTTCACAGATAGGAAAAATCTGAAGGGTTTTAGAGAGCTCTGCTACCTAATGTGTCCCTCCTACCTTGTTCTTGAACCATCTTCTCTTTGCCTTTGGTACCCTTTTTTGGAATAATGCATTAAGACCTAGCCTTTAAATCAAATTCTAAAAGGAACCAAGCCCTTCTTGATCTCTTGGTACCATGATGACCATTGGCTTACTTGGCAGTTGTGAAAGAAGTAGCAAAGAAAGAGTGGGGTTTGAGAGGCTAATTTAACAGCCGAGCATCTTGATTGCTTCTGTTTCCCCTAGCGTCTTTCAGACTAGTCATCCATATCACTCAACAACTGTGTGAGTATTCAAACCAGATTTTATGCTTTTGAATTATTATGAGTGGATTTATTTATTATGGAAACTGAATCACAGGTAAACAAAGAAGCAATTTGAAAAATTGTATGGAATTAAATGTATTTTGCACATAAAACTGGAAATAGAATATAGCTTTCAACCTATTCTGCTGGTGGATTTTAAGATCTGAACATAAAATATAGTCATTCCATTGTTATTTTAGAAGTAGACTCTCTGATCTTTTTCTATTTCTTTTCCCATCCCATTTAAGAGAGCTGCATGTTAGGCCTTGTTAAACTTCTAAGTAGTAGAGCAAAAGTCCATCAGTGTGAGCACCTTATTCCCTTTTGATGGCAATCAAGGCAGATGCCCCAAAACTAGATAGATTTTGATTGTCCTCTACAGGAGAATCGTTATTTTGTGCCATTGAATCACAAAGCCACAGCTTTCCTCTGGGAAACTAATATACAGGCAAATGGAGAGAGGGGAAATGGCTCAACAGTTCTAAAGAAAATTTCAACCCTATGCCCGAGTAGCTGCCTTCTGCATCTTGTGTCTATGCAGTACATCTGCCTTGCACATTCTTATGGAGTGAGAAGTGGAAAATGAAGGTGAAGAGTTTTGCAGATTGACAACCCAGGCATGTGTGAAGAGATGCTCTTAGATACTGAGAGGTGTGATAGCATAGTAAGTGCTATATTATCAATCATTTTTAAAATGTGTATGGTTTTTCTTAAAAAAAGGTTTGCTTTTATAGTTACACCATGCTGAGAAGGAAGGCTTGTGAGTGTTTGAATGCATGTATGCTACATTTATCGTAATGTAAACCTCTGTGAATGGGAATCAAAGCTACATATTTTGGTACATTTCCTTTTGAAAAATGCACATTAAAGCTGCAAAACTGAATTCATTTAAGACACTTACACACCTTATGGAATCCCAATGAATTGATGTAACGGAAGCCCCTGGGGCATGTCTTTAACATATTCAGTTTCCTTTTCTTTATATGCTATGTATAATAGCAGCATAAGTACACACTTATTACACTGGTTGAATAGATTACTTCCTGCTGGCATTAAAAAAAAAATACAGGGCTTCATTAGGGCAGATCATTATCATAATGTATTAACTATGATACATCTCCTGAATGATGATGATCTGATGGGCTATCAATGAGCTACATCATTATTCTGCATTTGGCTGGTGATGTATTAAAATGATGCTTCATTACTTTGAACCATTTGTTGCCACCACAGTATAATATATCATGGGCGTGACATCACAATAGCAATCTTCTTGGCCATGCTTTGTGAGTTTGTGGCATTAAGCTCAGCAATGCATTCTTATGCGCTTTTTCGCATTCATAGATAATGTTGCTTTAAAAAATTCTCAGTACAGGAATAGAGGAGTGATAGATGGCTGGTCATGGACAAGAGCTGGACTTGTCACTTAACTGAGTCAACTTGACCTAATAGGTAGGAAGGAAAAAAGGAAAGGCTTCCAATTTAAAGGATCTTTTCTAAAAGAGAGCACAAAGTGCTAGGAGTACTTGCACATTTTGTGATACAGTATGTCATTACTAGTTGGCAAAACTCACCACCCACTAGGCTGAATAAGATCTATCAGCCATACATGGTGATTGAATAAGCCTCCTAGTTCTGCTAGCTTGTTTGGACTGGAGTTGTTCAAGCACATGACTGGCCGCAATCTACAATCAGTGGGATGTATTCCACTCAAGAGTCACAAAACATGCAGGGCTGCATTAGTAAGCAAATTTTCCAGACTGTCAGCATCCAGTGATATAAAAGCTGATGTAGTTTACAACATGTAGCCCTTAACAACTTGGGACCAGTTTACCTATGATATCGCCTTATCCCATGTGCCCATTTGACTGCTTCAGTCAGCGGAACTCACACTACTACAGGTGCCACGTAATACCTATTCCACGTTTAGTGTGGCAGCATCTGCACTTTGGAACTTCCTGTCTAATGAGATCAAGCAGGCACCTTCACTGTACTCCTTTCAGTGTCTGCTAAAAACATTCTTGCTTAGATAAGCTTACCCAGATGCTTAGAAAATGGATGTAATGCTTAAGAAGTTGAGATCATTTTAATCTGTTTTAGTATTTTAACTTTTGTATGTTTTAGAGTATGGTTTAGTTAAAGAATGTTTGTCCTTTTTATGTGACCCTTTAGCCCTGGTAGTCAATTTGTTCCTTTTCTTTGCTGAATCTCAGCAAGAAACCTATCAAGATGGAACAAATATATTGGCTAAGTGTACCTTTTTAATATGGCAGCTTTTATCAATTTTGCAATAGAGTATATGGATTCATATTAGACCTTCAATTAGCCTACACATTAACACCAGCACTGCAGCTTTAGATCTTTAATTTAACTCTGCAGGCAAAGGAATATGAATGATTGCAAAATTGCTCCTTCAATGAATATTTCTTTGTTGAAACTTCAGTATTCATTGCCAACAAAACAAAAGAAGGGCAAACATCTTGGATTAAACATCCTGATGAATAGAATATCCCCTATGTGAATAGTGTCTTTATATAGTTTAGTCACTAAGTGACACCGGACAGATTTGTATCTGGGTGGTGTCAGGCATTCCCCGGATCTGTTCTGCTATTGCTTAAGAGAGACAATAGGATTCATATCTGACTTTTTGGCGGGTGCATCCTGTCAGACTTCCTTGGCATCCCTGTTCTACCATAGAATGTATGTGGTATTGCATGCCCATTGATGATCTGTAGAGCTAAACAGTAGCAGTTGTAATGGTTCTCTGAATAATGTGTGAAATCAGCTTATCCGATGCCCTTATTGAAACAGAGATTGTGCTGATCCATGTACTAATCTCTGCTAGTGTACAGAGGATGTCAAAGACCTGAAGAATTTGTGATTCACAAAGCCAAATACCCCAGACCAGGCTTGCATACCATTGGGAAATGTAGAGAATAGTAGTAGAGCACAAGGAAGGGAAACAACTTGGAACAACTTCCTCCTTTTCTGAGTGAACAAGCAGAGATCTTGCCCTGGGTGTGTATTTGTTACACCTGTCTGTAAGAGTGTCAGTAGGTTCTTTTACATTGGTCAGCCACGTGGTGCCCTGAAAATGCATCCAGAAAGGTGTATTGAATCCAATAATTTACACCCACACCAAAAATTGAAGTCAAACCCAAATCATCAATTTATTACTGGAGGGTGGGGGATGAACATTCAGTTATACTTTAAACAACTTGGTGGCAATTCAGTAAGCAATTGATGCAGTAACTGAGCATGGGTATTAATCCATGGGTATGAATGCCTTGAAAACAGAGAATAAGAATGCTTATATGAAAGAAATTGAAAAAGAAGAAGATCTGGAACATGTCTGTTTGGTATGAAAACTCCAGAAAACAGAACAGAGTTCAAAGTTGCCTATGTAGTACTCTGAGGAACATCTTCAGCTGCTAAGTGATGATGATGAATCATAGCTGTCAAGTGTCCCTTATTTGAAGGGACAGTCCCTTATTCCAGCGCCATGTCCCACTGCTGTCCCTTATTGATGGATGTCACTTAAATGATGTCCCTTAAATTTCAAAGGAAGCAGCTCCTCTCCCTCCCTCCCTGCCAGCCAGGAAGGAGGAAGGCTCCAACTGTGTTGCTTGGCTGTGTTGCTCACCCAATAAGAAGTCTAAGAACGACTGGGGGTTGGAGCTTGCATGCCTTGTGTGTGGCTAGTTAATGCAAGCTGAGGGGTTTTTTGAATGCTGGACGCCATTTTGTTGCATGTGCTGCTGCAAACTTTGCAGTGCAAAGCCAGGCCGGGGAGCCATCTTAAGTTGAGGCTGCATAGGCCTTGTGGTGCATGTGATTCAGATTCTATTCAGTTGAACCTCTGGTTACAAAGTTGGTTGGACAGTGTTCTCGAAGCTACCAGCATGAGTTTGACCAGACTGCAGGAGGACAGGAAGACTGGAGTGCCTGGAACAGGTGAGGCTGTAGGTCCCTTATTTTGGCTGCTGGTCCCTTATTTTCAAATCTGTAAGTTGACAGCTATGTGATGAATGTGTGTGAGTATGTGCATGGACATGCAGAATTTCAGAACCAGAAGCTTAGGCTAGGAACTCCATTCCTAAGATGTCTGTTCTGCCCTGCATCCCCTTTGAGTTAAGGTCACAACAAAAGAAAAAGCTTAGTAATAGGATCTCTCACTTCAAGACTTCTCAGCCTGGTGCATTGCACTTGCATGTATCAGTGATGATGATGATGGTGGAGAAAAAGAAAAAAGACTGATGAAAGGACCAAAACCTTCATTTTTTTCTAAGATTTTGCATCTCAGATATGTGTATGGAAGATCTCTGTCCAGTATATGAACCAAATAATAGGCTATCATGGGCTGCCTTGTTACAAGATAATAACAATTTTAGAACAGGATCTCCAACCATAGCTGCTTGTAGCAGTTGTTATGATCAACAGCTGCTACAGACACTCAGAGTCTTCTGTGTATGTGTTTCTTATGAACTGCAGCTCAGAAGTTTGCATGTATATGATTAAATTATCTCTAGGCAGAGGAAGTTGTCATAAACATTATAACTGAACATTATAGAAGCATGCCCAAAACTCTTAGAATATTGCAGCTAAGTGAAATCTACACTTTTTTTAACCTTTTAAAATATTATTGTAGGCAATTAAGTCTTTTTACAGCAATGTAATTATGACAATACAATTACAAGAGGCTATAGATAATCAAGACTTTATAATGTGATTACAGTTTTATGTATCTAAATGTATTGTGGAATATCCAAACTATTTAAATAACCAGACATTCAGATAAAATGGAGTGCTGTCAGTAACTTACACCAATATCCCTTAACCATAGTGAATACACTGTAATTGGCCTGTCATATCTTCAGCATCACTGAGGCTTGGCTTATGGACATGCAACTGTGATGGTCCTACTGCATTAATGTATGACTTCTAAAGTTACTCAGAGACCACACTGGATTATTCTTTCAAATATATTTGTCTATTTATCTTTATAAGTCTTGTTTTGAAAATAATTAAAATCTATGCCTTGGAATGCCTGTATCATTCCTTTAGAGTCTCAGTGTCATCAAAATAAATTAAAATTTATGAGAAATTGAATTTCACTGTATTGCATGGTGTATAGTATTTCTGATTATTTAGATACTTTGTACAGTTATTTTAACTTGCAGTGCTGAACTATATTATTTGTGGCTGTTGTAGGTTCTGAATAATACTACTTTTATTATTTTCTTTGGATCCTCAGTATTGAGCAGGTGGGAAATCTAATTACCCTAACTGTGCAAAATTGCTAATGACGGGATAGCACATTATTATTGTGTGTGTTGTGACAGCAGTTATTGTGTGTCAGAACAAAATTCCATTCCACAATGGAAGACATTTAGGTGCAATAACAGATAAAGCAAAGAGTTTAATTTACTTATTGTTAGTTATAGTACATTGCTTTGGAGCTAATTCAGCCATGGAAAAATAACAAATTCAACAACAATATGTTGCACTAGTTTAGTCCATGATGCAATGTCGGTCAGGATGATAAAAACAAAGTTTTATGATATTTCCTTCCTTCAATTGATTTCTTTGTGTTTATAAACCAACCCTTCATTGTAATGATTTCAGGGATGGTTGCAACATAAAACCTACATAAAACAAATCAAGATCATGTCAAGAGTGTTAATCATTTCCATAAAAATATTTTTAAAATGAAAAATAAGGGCCTTGCCCCACCCTCCGACCCTAGGAGTCTTCATAAGGGAGCTGGTCTGGAGGAAGAACTGTGAGGGGAGAGACTCCATCAGGCAAGGCCTCTTTCCACCTGCCTTGCCCTACCCTCTGCTTCTCAGTTTGTATTGTATTATTTTATGTACTGTGGCTTGCTGTTGTTTTGTTGATTATAGTTTAGAAATTATTTATTATAACTGTTGAGTGGATTTCTGTTTAACTTTTATATGTTATTATTCTTTAATACTATTCTAATGATTTTGAATGTTACTTTTTGATGTAGGTTGCTTATTTTAAAGTTATGTTTTATTATCACATTTTTGTATTTCATTAGATTGTTATAAGGTGTACACTTTTTGTTTCTTCAGCTTGTAAACCGCCTTGGGTATTGTAAGATAGAAAGACAGTATACAAATTAAAAATGGTGATGATGAAATGAAAATGAGTGAAACTATTCAAAATAATACAGGAGACTGTGAGCACAATTAGCAACTGACCACATTATTTCAACCTCATCCAAAAGCCTGGGCAAAGAGCTGCATCTTTAACTGGCACTGAAAGGCAAACAGTAGTGGCACCAGACACATCTCAGAAGGTAGAACATTGAGCAAGAGCGGTGGCACCTAGAGAAGGCCCTTTTCTGTGCCAATACAGCATGTAATTTACTTTGCAGTGGGACAGTAGATAGGTATCCCCTGCTGTTCTTAAAGGTAGTGGATAGCTTATTGGAACTGGGAAGTTGTGCTTTCTTTTACCATGTAAGCATATATCAGGAGGGTTGACATGTTATGTTCTTCTTCCTCTTCTTTTACTGGCCCTGATATAGAGGCTTTCATAGCTGCCCAGCACCAACTATACCAGGAAAATGCCAGACTTGTTAAATGTCTGTGTTTGGGAGAATTGCTGTCTCTCAGCCTTAACCCAGACTTTTATATCTCCTCTTAGAGTGTGAGAAGAGACACCGAGAGTGTCTTCAATCTGTTTCCTCCCTGATTCTACAGGTACCCCACACCCCTTGTCTGCTGTGTGAAGCAGAGCTCTAGATAAGCCACACAAGAGATGGAGGGAAGTGAACCAGAATCAGGAAAGGAACTATTGGGAGGAACAGGGACTGTTTTGCCTCCCATTGCCACCAGAGATTTAAAGGTGTAAGGGTGGTATCCAGGCTGCAAGACAAATCCCATGAGAAAAGGAAAGGAAGACTAGTATAATCAATATTGGAGGTCATATTTGCATTTTCCATCACTTTATTTGATACGTCTGGGAGACTTTTATCTGCTAAAATATTCAGCAACCCTAAGCATTGAACTGACCCAATTAGTCTGATTCTCTTGGGCTAAAAGCTTGGCACTGCTGTTTGTCCTTCTAGAAGTGCCTAGCACACTCTTAAGCACACTGTAGTACAAATACCCCCTTTCCCCAGCTTAAAAAGATACTGTTTATCATGTGAGTTGGGATAAATATACTAGCTACTGTATTAGCAACCAAGGGGGATAGAGCTTTGCTTCAAGGAGCCAAAGACTCTGCAGCTGACACCTGTAATGAAGCTTGTTGACATCCATCACAGCAAGAGCCTTCTTGCTCTTTAAAAGCTAATTGCTTGTAGACACCTGAGCTTCTGCCTCCTCCATCTTTGCATGACCCATGAGATAGATATACACCCAAGAAATCTGCCAAACAGGTGCGTACATGCATATGCCCATAATTCTGTCCATGCCACATTTGTCCAATTAGAATTCCAGCTGATGGCGTTCATTTTCTACTGGGCCATCTATGGCACACTAGAGCCACAGGTAGTTCACCTCAGCAAGCTAACAGTACTGTGTCTCAGATCATTTATTATTGGATCTGAGAAGCTGCCAGAACTGTTAATGTATGTGTGTGTTTAATTCTTTTTTAGAAGCAAAGCCGTCTCATTACTCTGCAAATAAGTCTCTCAATGCATTGTTTCATACATAGCTTACTTTGATCTGAAGTAAACAGCCCGACAGAGCTGTATATGCTTTTGAAAGAGGTTTTGGAATATTTGATCTGGTGCCTCAGCTGTAGGCCATTAGACTCCTGAAGCCTGTTCATCTTTCCCTTTCTGATGCCATAGTACAATATGCTACAGCTGCGTGTTACTGTTGGGTGTTAGTGGGATTTTGGTTTTTTTACTGCTTTCAATTGATAGCTGCATTCAATACTTTTTATTAAAGGAAATATATAGCAGAATTATTTTAAATGAATGAAACTTCTTAAGGCACTGTATGCTTGCACATTCAAAGAAGTAGGAGTGAGTTTCGGTTCCTGGTATTGCACTTCTTCTGTAACACTCAAAGCTAGCTGCCTCCATACAAATTTGGGTTACTGCCTCCTCTTCCTTCAAACTGTGGTATAATAGCCCCCTTTGTTCAGGACAGGTATCTGTCCTTCTGGTGGGAACTTTCAGGAACCATAGGAGTATAAAGAAAATATAAAACTATTGCACAAATTGCCTTCCATTCACGTAACTTTGCACCTGACTTACTGTTTGAACAATCTCCATTTTACATAATGTCACAGCCATCCTTTGCCCATGCATTGGTAATTTGAATGTTGGATTAATACAGTTGTTGTATGTGGGGCTACCCTTCAGAGGCTGCAGCTACTGCAGAATGTGGTGTCTAGGCTGCTTGTGGGTGGGGGCAAACTACAGTCAACACAAAACACTTTTTCTGCAGGATTTGCACTGGCTCCAATCTGCTACTGGGCAAAGTTCAAGGTTTGGGTACTAATGTATATGACCCTTATATAGCTTGGAACCAGGATACTTAAGAGACTGCCTAATCCTTTACAATACCCATTGGGTAACTGCCTTTTGCAGGAGAATCTCTCCTTTGTTCCTAAAACTGCTTTTTAAAACTTTTTATGGCTATTGTCAGCTGCCCTGGACTCCTTTGGAAGGAAGAGCGGGATACCATAACAATTACTTGGTAATAACAATATTTTAGTGATTTAGGAATTACCTTTCACATAAGTTTCAGAGTGATTTGCAATCACACAACAAAAACAACATAAATTGGTTTTCAAGCAATGCAAATAAACATCCAAGACAGAGACCTAAAAATAATTATGCTCTCCACTCTCATCTAGATGCAAAAGCTCGTCAAAGCTAAAACAAAAATAGTGGACACTTGTCATACCTCAGCAGAGATCCTGTTTCACATAATGGAGCTGAAAGCTTTGCTCTGAGTTGCTAAGGAGCAGGCTTTTAATATTTTCTATTGTTTTAGAGGACTTAGGAATACTTATGTGTTCTTGGGGTATATGCAAGGCCCATGAAGGTCACTCAGAGCTGCTAGCTGTAAGGAGTAATAAATCCTGTATCTTCTTCACAATCGTGTATTGTCTTAGCTTGGCTAAGGCTTAGTCAGCATTTCTGTCTCCTCATTCCAGAGATCATTCCAGAGGCAAAGATATTTCTGTCCTCAAGAAAGACATTGAGTGCCTCTTGAGTTTCTTGACCAAAGTTTGCTTCCATTCTGCTTCATAACTCTCTGGCCTATCATCCTCAGCATGTACCCTGGTTCTGCCTCAAAATGACCTGAATGACAAGCAGCAGTCAGACATACTAGATACTTGAGAAAATTGAGTTTTTTCCCCATCATGGAAAAATGTAGCTTCACCTGCTAGGTATCTTTGTACTGAGCTTCCATTAAAGACATAGGAAGGGGGCCAGACCAGAAAAGGTGGTGACCCAAATTATATTGGGTATGTATATATAAGGCATAATATAATCTCATTGCAGGCATACACTCCTGCAACCACAGAGGCACAGCTGTCTATAAGCCATATCACAGCAGGGTCAATAATACTGAGCCCCGTGATGATAGTTTTCTGCTGTTTTCTTCTAGAATTTTACTTCACAGATTTTTATTGACTCTAGCTGAAAAGATCTGAGTTGCATTGTGTAATTACCTAGCAGAACTACGGGAATTGCCTAAAGGGTAAGCTATATATCACATTCATGGCATTTATTACTTTTCCATTCCATTTCTTCTCTGTATTAAATAGGCACAAAAACTCTATTATTTGTCAACAGCAATGAGTTAGCAGCCAGCACAAACCTGAAGTGCACAAGAGATTTCTGATTCCCAGCTTCTTTGAATAATGTTAAAACTCATCATTGCAAAGGTATGGAGTTTCACTGTTTAAATTCAACTGATTGCAATGCTGTGAAGTGTTTCAGAGTAAAGCATCCCTCCAGTCCTACTTGTCATTGCTGGCAGTGCCACTAAAAATACAAGGGACAGTGGAATATAGATAGGAATGCTTTTAATTTTCCGAAGAGTTAAAATGTTTAGAAGAATGGGCGCCTAACAGCTTTTTTCTTTCCCCTGCAATAAAGTGTCTCAGGTCTTGGGTCCTTCTCATTTATCACTTTATTGCTACCTTTTCTTGCTTGTGCTTTAAATGAAGAATGGTGGAGTACCCTTGTAAACACCTATGAAATTGGGCCCTTGACTGCATGAACAGTGAGATTGCTCTGTGACAGCAAATGCTAGAAAAGTACAGAAGCTGCTGAATGTGACTTCAGCACTGGAGATTGGACAGCATCCACCATCACGGCTGAAGGCAATAGCATAGCTATGGAGGCATAAGGATCATCACATGTGCAGCAGAAGAGTGAGTAGAAGAATGTTGGGCAGCAGAAAAGTGTGATGGAATGTTGGGTGGAGCTACTGGAACTCTTATTGGTGTTCTGTATAAAATGACTTGTTCTGGGTATCCCCCCCCCCACTAAATAAATAAATAAATAAATAAATAAATAAATGCTTTTAACTTTCTGTAGAATGATTGCATGGCACACAAAGCTCTGCCACTTTGTACCCTCTAGCATTCACTGCCAGAGCTGGCTGCCTCACGTTCTGCTTAATGGCGTGTTCCTGATAGGAAATACTGCCTCAATTTCCCATTGGTCAAGGAGAAATTGGATGGATAAGTAAACCTGTTCCTAAGCGTCTCCTCCTCAATATGGTGGCCAGAGAGCCAGGAGATGCCCTGGAGAGCCTCTTCCCTTTCTGCTTTAAACAGTCTTCCTTTTCCCCATCAAGGGGACTTAAAGGTTGGGCTGTGTATAGCCCCTACTCCCTGTCAGTATTTCCACTGCCACTATTGCAGAGGGCCACATGAGCGGATGATTTCATTTCTTATCACTGTGTGTGTAAGCAGAAGTCAAGCTGACAAGTTCTCTGTCCAGCTAGAAAGCTAGAGAGGATGTGTGGGAAGGAGCTCACACAGAATGCCATGTTTCTTTTGTTTCTTTTGCTGTAAATAATAAAATACTTGATGTCATAATTCCTACACAATTCTACTTTCACTGACTCTGCTCATGTCTTTTGGATGTGTGCCAATGCTTTATACAGCACTCCACCAAGGGAAACTCCATCCACCCCATGACTCTGATTTTGGGGTATCATGTTGACCCACCCTGCATCATTCTGGGTTCACTGCCTCACCCCAGGTGTGACTTTAAATGCAAATCAGATTTATCCCCAATCCCCACTTAAATTGCAGCATTTAATTGTCCTTCCTGCAAATTGCAGTGAAGTGTTTCTTGGCCTATTCAACAAAGCCTGATTTTAGCAGAGAAGCTGGCTAGCCACAGGCCCTGTAACTGTCCCACTCCCGCAATTGAGTGGTCCATTTTTGCTTAGTCTTCATGTGTAAGACCTTTATGATTACTGTATACTAAAAAAATCAATATTTAGACATATGGTGCCTAAGACTGTAATTCTGTACATGCATACTTGATAATAAGCTATGTTGAACTTAGTGGAACTTAATTCTGAGCAGATATGTATAGGATTGCATTGCACTGTGTGTTGCTTAGTGAGGAGGTAAATGGGAAATCCTTGGATCATATATGGGAAAATGATAATTGAGCATCATTTCTGATTTGTATAAGCCACAAAAACCTCTATATTTCAAATTATAATTGGTTATTTGTTGTACAGATGCCCAGGAATTGACTAGGACTGAAGGTGACCCTGATGAGCTTATAAAAAGACATTATTGTTGTAGTTCTGCCCACTGGATCTGGTTGATTGAAGCTGCTCACCAGAGACAGAAACTGTAATTTTTACCTTCCACTACAAACCTTTTCAATACAGGCTGAGAATAAGAACTTTCTATCCCATACCAATCTTTGAACCTGTTCTGGAAGTGCTTCCCCCACACTTGATCAGAATTCCCGCATTGAGTTGCATTGCTGTTTTCTATAGCTTTGGCATGATCTTAGATGGTTGATTCTTTCTGCCAGACCATTACCCCTTAACTTAATGAAATATTATCCCATAATGGCATTTCTACATACTGAGCTCCAAATTGATTTGTTATATGCCACCTCCTCTGTCATATACCATTTGTAGCAGAGTGGGTTAAAACTGACTTTTTAAGGTGTGTCATGGGCCTTCTTTTTCTAAGCACATTCATTTCCTCACTAATTTGCATTTACAATGCAAGGAGCTGCTGTTCTTTAAGGTACCTGGACACCTTACACTGCATCTATTTTAAGTTGTAGGTTTATTATAAATGACACTGTCAGCATTAGGGGCACTGAAGTTATAATGCTCCCTATGAGGCATATGATTTCATTATAGCATGCATGGAACTATGGAGAATATATGTGGCACTAAGGCTTAAATTCACTTACTTCTGCATACTAATTGGTTTGAGGCAGAATCGGAAATGAATGAATGACAGCCATATTAAAAATGGGCTCTTAGATTTTCATTATTTACTAGCGAACCAGTTTGCCATGAATAAAAGAGAATGAGAAAAATGGATGTTTACTGCTTGGGTAGCTTGCAAAGATGGAAAGCTACATTCATAAGCCAAATGCAAAACTTGATTGAAAATTGGATGGCATTTCACACTATTTATTGAGTCCGATTTTCAAGCCGGATCCAATAAAGAATATGATCCCCCCCAACATAAATTGTAAGAGGAATTAATTACAGATGCTGAAAGTAGATTTCAGATAGTGAAAACCTACACATACATACTCAGAATTAAGTCCCATTGTGTCCAGTGGAGCTTACTCCCCCAAAAGCAGGCTGTGGTCTGCAGCAAGAATTTCTTTTATTTATATTATGTTATTATTTATATTTTAGCTATGTATATTTTATTAGATAACTATCTCTGTTTTGCCTTTGCTAAGGATTTAAGGGGGCCCTTTTTAATGTGTTGAACCTTTGAAGCTTGTAGGTGTCTCCCCAGCTCTTTAGGTGAAGGGCAGATGCATCTTGACTCTACTGTGCATATATCTATATATAGATATAGATGCATAAACATGGACACAAATTGCCAGTGCAACACTTTCATCTCAACCTACTTCCCATAACTGTCTATCCAAACAGTAAATATTTCTGTGATTATTCTATAATACATAAGGTCTTCTGTGAGAATAAACATTCTGATATATATTCTCCTCTCCCCTTCCTTTAAATAATAATAATAATAATAATAATAATAATAATAATAATAATAATATAAAAATAAAGAAATTGTGATGGCCATTTTTGTAACACAGCTTTGCTACAGAATCTAGGCAGGACAGGGTGCTGTGTAATAGATTGATACATTTCACAGCAGGCAGAGAACAGACCAGCAATATGTAGGGAAAGGAGGGTGGATAAGGCAAGTGTTACAAATATTCAAGCAATCCTATTTTAAAAAATTATTATTTTGATATCTCACTACTATATGGGATTTCCAGTTTCCTATTCAAGGACCACAGCTTAGGACTATGGTTGGACGTGGTATAAATTAGGTTCTTGTGGTATGATTAACTTACACAATTTCAACCTTGCACAGTTGAAAGCCGGCTGATTGAAATCATGTGAGTTAATTGCATGCAAGTCAGAGGGTTAAAAGCTCTTTGTAGTGGGTTTTCCCAGTGCAGAAAGAGCTTTTATTCCCTCAGACTTGCTTACCGAGCTCTGGGATTCCCTCACATGAGGTCTGGGATGCCCTGGTAAGATCTTACAGGACCTCGGACGGCCCCACAACATCTCACATGAGCATCCCAGAGCTCAGTAAGCAAGGTGGAGAGTTAAAGGTTCACTGCCTTCCTTGGAAGGTAAGAATGCTCACACAGGGGTGATTAAAACAGGGGCAGTTCAGATATATGTGTTTTTGCATACACACACCAGAACATAGACCCCTGCACAAAATGTCACTGTTCTCTCTCTCTCTCTCTCTCTCTCTCTCTCTCTCTCTCTCTCTCTGTGTGTGTATTTACACACACACACACACACACACACACACTTATAAGTCAGTTTGGCAATCTCAGCCCATGAACTATCTTTAGGGTTAATTAATAGTTTCATCTAATTCATACCAGTAAGTTTAGAGTTTCTACTACAATAATTGGAAGAAAAAAATCACACTTTTTTCCTTACTTCCCTAACTTGCTAACTCTCTAACTTTCATCAAATAAATCAGTTTTATACTTTTAATAAAACACCAACTCCGTTCAAGTTCAAAACAAACCTGTACATTGGTTTAAGAGGTTCTGAGACATGAACATCAGCTCAGCAACTGTAGAGGCTTTATGGCGAGTGATTGTGGTCTCGAGGTTAGGAAGAGTGGATTGCTGTCTGATCTCGTATGAGTTTGATGGATAGCTTTGGCAAAGTAATCCCTGGGCTTTGATTCCCTATTTATAAAATAGGAATATTAATGTCCTACCTCATAGGCTTGTTCTCAGCAAACATACTAAAAATGCCATAGACATGATGAATTGGAATAATATGCAGTTTATTCACCTTCTGACATGCTCAACACATCTTTATTCTCTGTCAGTGTATATCAAGATAAGAGGTAGGGAGCAAGACAGCTTTTGAAGTATATCTGACAGAACATTTAGGGTCAATGTTTTGAATTTTGCCTGATTAAGCCATTGAAAGTGACCAGGAACATTAGTATAAATTAATCTGAGCAAGGAGCTGCAGACTGGAAACTGCCAGTAATCTCTGAGGGCATCATGATATAGAACAGAATCAAACTTCACATTATATAACACATAGTCTGAGCCTACATAGGTGCTTTTCCTTATTCAAAATGAAGTGTGCACACTCCATCTGGACTGAGAGTGCAGTATGTTTTGAGTAGGGGCCTAATCATTCTCTAAAGCTCCCACTTTGTGCAGCTGTTATCAATAATGAAAAGTTCTCAAAAGCTTTTTATTATTTTTATTTTTATTTTTATTATCAGTAGGTAAGTGTTGTGGGCTGTGTGTGTGTGTGTGTGTGTGTGTGTGTAGATAATGTATGGGTAGGGAAGAATTAGCGCCCGCCCCCCCCATGTACTAAAGTTTCAGTCCATGTTACCCACCCTCCATGTTGACTTTTGTATAAGAAAAATGCATTTAAAAACTTGTTCATAATGTGCAGTTTGACCCTCAGAAAGTCACGTCTGCCCTGGTTGTCACTTTAGAACACATTCTGTGATGTCTTTAATCTCATGAGATCCAGTCATAGTAGTCTATGACTACACAGTAAGCCAGACCTAATAATTAATGTTGCCGTTGTTTGATTATGGATAACATGCACAGCAAGAAATATGTAAGAATACAGTGCTGTACATAACACTGTGTTGGGTGACTTTGAAGACTGCTGTTGCATTTCCAAGTGTCTTTCTGCCATGAATTGGGTAGGTGTATTCATAAATAGAAAAGGTGGTGGTGTGTTTTTTATTTTAAAAAATGCATTACCTTTGTGTGTGTTATATTCTGTATAAGAGGTTTTGCATTAAGTTTCTTTAATACCAGCATGTGCTGGTATGCCCTCACCTGCCATCTTTTAGATCCCTGAAATGTTGATATTCTTTTCTAAATTTTTAAAGCCCATCTGATACTTCAGAAGTCGTAAAACAACAGAGTCCAACAGATAACTGGACCTAGTCGAAGAGTATTTATCATGCACACTTTTAATAGTGGCAATAGCTAACTGCTAGAACCTAATGGGAATGATAGATTCTCTGTCAGTTGGAAGTCTTTTTATCAAGATCCGGTGACTTTTATTAAAGAGCTGCTCCATTTCATAGGGCTGATACAGGAATTTTAGGGGACATTTTATGGTCTACATTACTCAAGAGGTCAGACTCAATGATCACAATGGTGCCTGGTGGCTATAAATTCTATGAATAACAATACAGAATAATCTTGTGCTTCAGGTTTGCAACTTTTCTGTAAAGCTGGTTGAGCATTATTATCTTCAGTAACTAGAGCAGAAATAAGTGTCTTTCCCTCAAAGGTACATAAGGGAAGGATTTAGACTTTCAGTAGATGGTAAAGATTCTGGATGCTGCTCCTTAAGGAGCTATAGTAACATCACAAGGACTTCATTTTCACAAAAGGTGTTGAAGTTCACTCAGGGACTGACTTACTCAAAGTGTCCTGCTTCACTTATCTGAAGACCATTTCATATACAGTCTGAATCTTCGCATACTTTCCCTTACTTCAGAAAATCCAAGATCCACTTAGGTACTGTTGTACTCTTTGTTGCTGTTCAAGACAGCTAAATATTCATTTTAAAAAGGAAAGAAAAAGATGTATATTTTTTTTAACACTCACACATATATACTGGCATTTGGAAATTAAATTGAGGCTTATTATACTACTGGGTTAGTTCCTTGGCTGATATCAATAAAATGCTCTACTGTTTTCTATTTTTTGAGGTGGACTTTGCTTTAGCATTTCAGCAAGCCACCCTCATCAATAGGGGGCATATCAGAACTTGAAAGAATGTTAGACAAACTCTCCTCAGTATTATTCAGCAAAAAAGTATTAATTGTGGGTATTTTTAGTTAGTCTTTAGAAATTTAAGAAACCATAGCCCAAATATATTTATATTTGAACATGCAAATGTTTATTTGTATGCATTGGCTAATTCTATCTATATAATTCTGGTTAATCTCTCTAGCACACGTGTTGTATTATGCTAGGAATAGATAATGTGATCACCGCTCCCCAAGGGCATTTGGAGCTCAGCGCAATGATACACATGTGCCCCCACCCCTGTGCAGTCAGAATCTGATGTAAATGACAGAATGTTAAGATATGCTATCTGCTTCCTTTCTTTAATGTACATTGTTAGTACAACTAGAGCAGTTGTTACCTACTAATGACTGTTCAGTTTATATATTAAAATGTCATATACTTAAGAACATGTTACTATGTGAAACACTGGTGTTTCAAACTAATTATAGGTTGTGAAATTTCACCATGGGCAAATGACAGTTGTTCAAACTTGAAAAGTGTGAGCATGAAGACATTGCCACATTGTGCTCAAGCTAAGGTGCACTGTGCTTAAGTCAGGTATAAGTAAACCATGTGATCTTCACCACAACTATAAGAAAAGTCAGTACACCTGCCAACATATCTGGTTCATTTGACAAGCATTGGATTAATAATTGAGAAAGTGTTCTTGACATCCTCCTAAGGCAGATTCATCCATGCGTGTACTTGAGTCAATGAGTCAGCACTCAGTGACCTAAGCTAAATGTGAGGGTTGCAGTTTAAACTGAAAATTGTTGTAGTTGAGGCAATGGATGATTTGAAGCTTCTTTCTGCACTGTTTGGCTGCTTCACAGATGCATTGTCCTCTTGATTCTTGTCCGAGTGACCAGCTTTCCACATGAATTCATCTCAAAAGCATTCTAACACCAAGGAAACTTGTCCCTGGTGGAATCTAATTCTTCAGTACTATAAATTAAAATTATCTCAAATCATCCCTTAATATTTTCTCTCTGTCTCTCTGTCTGTCTGTCTGTGTCTGGGTTAATATAAGCAGTTGTCATTCTGGAGACACTGCCAGTGTCTGCAAAAACTCAAAGGCTGCATTCACATGGCAGTTTATTCTCTAAATATGTGTTCCCTTAACTGTTAATAATACTGGAGCTTCAGGTACAAAAGTGGAATATGGATCACATTTAGCATTCAAGAACACACTTTTTGCAAACAGGTTTTTTTCCCCCCTGGGAGTAAATAACATGGAACTTTGATTCTATTGATACTTAAACAATGCACACATAACCCCAATGCCTGGTGTGCAACAATGGACTTAGGTAGCTAGAATGTCTAAGAGTTAGCAGCTGGTAGTATTTGTTTTCTGATTTTTGAAATCTACTTTCCTGTCCCCCCCCCCATACCTCTCACAGAGCTTTTCATTTTAATTCTATGGTCCTGCATTCTCTTAGTATCTGCACAGCACTGAAAAAAGATTTAGCATCCTTTTTACAAAACTGTTTCTAAAACCTGCCTTCAGCTGGTGTGACTCATTCAGAAATGTAAAAGAAAGGTGGACACATAATTGTCACTTGCCCTATCCCCCCCCCCCCGCTGCCCCCCATCCAACTTTGATCTTCAGGATGAATGAATCAGAAGAGAATTTTAAAGTGGATTAAATGAACTTAGTTTTAATCATTTATTGCAGTATTGTTTTTATGGCATCCCCCCTCCCCCGATAAAGGGTTTATTGTGGTACATCACTTCAGGCGATGGAAATAGCATCTATAGCACCAATGAATAGAAAGTTTTCTTAAGAAATGTTACAGTTAATGGCTGCCATCGGGGGGTCCAAAAATATGGACAGAAATAGTTTTATACTGTTAACTTACTAAAGAGAGTGAATGCTATAAACTGAGAGGAAGATATCACCCAGCTTTTGGTGAGGTTCTTTTGTTTGTGTTTTGTTCCTTGTTGCCAATTAAAAAGTTGAAATTTGGCACATTCAGAGATACAAGAAATA
Source organism: Podarcis vaucheri (assembly GCF_965113315.1). Classification (NCBI taxonomy): domain Eukaryota; kingdom Metazoa; phylum Chordata; class Lepidosauria; order Squamata; family Lacertidae; genus Podarcis; species Podarcis vaucheri. The sequence continues at coordinate 97,987,058 of NC_138759.1, read as the reverse complement.
TTTTCAGCATGAAGTTCATATATGGCTTTCAGCATGAATGCATCACTATCATCCAGCCACCACTCATTTCTGCTTCACAAATCATTAAAACTGAGACATTGTAAGGACTCAAGCAGCATTGCTCTAAACTTCAAGCAGTGTTGCTCTATTCAGCTTTGCTGTTTGTCGCTGCAGGAAAGTAGAAGCTGTGGTCTGTGCCCTTGTCATTTCTGGCAATGGCTCCCCATTTTGTGACCACTATTAAACAATTGCCTGTCATAAGCACACAGACTTCTGACGGAGAAGACTATATTATTGTCATTCTGTTTACCCCAACGAAGAGCTGCAAGAATCAGGCTTGTAGCCAAGATAGGGCTTACTGGGACCAACTCACCTCTCATATGGCTAAAAGTCCCCCCCCCCGCCTGTTTGGCTGTCATTTAAAAAATGTGGTTCCTGTGCAGCTGGTAGAGATTTGCTAGTATGCAATAGAGGCAAAGCTGCAAGGTAGCAGTGGATGCTGACATGTGATCAGAAAGCTGATCCTAGGAATTGCGCAACATGAACCAATAAGAGAAAGGATAGAGCATGACAAACTGCAAAGGAGCTTCAAAGCTTTTTCTTTCTTTCTTTCAGCATAGCCTGGAAAAGTTGCAGCCTCTGTCTCCTTGCATAGTGCCCCCAGAGGGGTTAAACATTTGCCACTGCTTTCCTGGTGGGAGAAATCTTTTGGCATTGATGTTGTGGGTGTGGTGGTCATCTTGCACTAAGGCAAAAGGAACAGAGTACCATTTTATAGGTTGGATTGTCAAGATTTTTTTTTTTAAAAAAGAATAGGACTTTGGGGAGTAACGTGGGATAATTTGTTCCTATAACCACTTTTTAGATAAGGGTAGTCTTTTTTATCAGTCTTAACAATCATATTTTCTCAATCTGGAGCACAGATTAGTTGGCTTTCCATAATTTCTCTCTTATTTTCTTTTTCTTTTGGAGACTTGAAAATAAGCGTTGTGATGAATGTCTTTATTGCATTTGAACCATACCCTTTCCACTTTGTGCTGCATATTTGAGGTTTTACTCTACATGCCCTCCAAACAACAACATGGGCATCTGGTTAGCTGCTGTGAGAATAGGATGCTAGACTAGATGTACCACTGGCCTGATCTAGCATTATTTTCTTGCGGTCTTATGTTTGTGAAGTGGGTTACGCTAAAAGACAGAGACTTGCCAACAAGCCCACTACTGAGTTTGATTGCTTAATGGGATTTTAAGCCCAAGACTCTTGGCTTTCCAGCATTCTAACTATTGCACAAGGAAAGGATCATAGCCTAGTGATAAGAGCATCTGCTATGCATACAGAAGGTCCCAGGTTCAATTCCCAGTATCTCAAAGTAGGGATGCCCGAAACCATGGAGAGTTGCATCCAGTCATTGTAGAGGATACTGAGCTAAATGGACCAGCTGACAGTGCTCAAAGGACTTAGCCATATAAATAAGACAATTTTTAGATGTGCATGCCCCAAACAATGCTTAATTTCTACCAAAAAGCTATTCTGGATCTTTTCCTTTCTGATCTGGTAGCCTTTAATCACTCGGGTTAAAACCAACCCTAAATGGTTAGACAGACCAGCTGTCTACTCCAACTTTAAGATGGCACACTCCCCACTTTCCTGAGTGGAAAGAAGAGATACCAGGATTGGATTCCATTTGAAGGGAGAGCACTGGAGGCTTATGGTGTTTTTGCAATAGTTACTTGAAAATATATAAGGTACAATTCAACATTATGCTATTAGAAACGTTCAGACTTCACAGTGAGGTCAGGGGAGATCTAGGTTAGTAACCCAGAGCAGTGGCCCTGCATGTGTGTGAAAGTGAAACTTTTGAAAGCAAACTTTAAAAAAAACTTTCATCAAAACCTTTTTACAAACGCATATCATTACTGTAGCAAGCTCTGGAAAGGTTCACATTTTTCCTCTCAAATTTGTTAGGTTTGCCTTTTGCCCTGGATGCTTCACTCTGAATGAGGATCCCATGAGGATCTGCAATTTGATATAATATACTGAGTGACTCACAACATCAGTGGAGACTCATCTTCTTCTTTTGTTAGAGTTCCACCCCTGAACTGTCTGCTAATATTCACTCTGATTAGAGAAGCATCAATCAACCATCCCTTGCTATTAACCAGCAATCTGTCTGCCAATATGCTCAATAAGATAGATATGAAGTGCTGTTGTGATTCAGCTGTGCACTGCACTTATTAGAGAGAGGTCTGTGCTTTTGAGCGGGGATCACGATGTACAATTCAACAACGTGCAGATCACAAAATTCTTGCAATGTGAGCTATTGATTCAGAGCAGCATTGTGAAAATTGCATAATCACTTTATGTGAGCATGTTCCAATAATGAGTGATGCTACTGGGCTCATCAGTCAGCTGCAGGGTGTCTCTGTCAAGGCCAGCACTGAGGACAAATATTCTATTACACAATAAATAGGCCAGTGCTGCTGAATGTCATTAATCACACATACTTCATAATGGTTTATATTGTCAGCATTTAGAATGTGAGAGAAATGGATGGTGATTGTATATAAAAAAAATGATAATTGTGGGGAGGTGGGATGCTTAGAGCTGAGTCTGGATTGGATTGCTGAATTGGATTACATGTCGGGCCACCCTTAAAGGCAATCTGGAAGCTTTAATTGTACTGAACTCAGCTTCTAGAATTTTGACAGGTATAGCCAGACCACGCTGTATCCTACTTTTTTTTTGAAATGTCTGCCTATCTGCTTCTCAGCCAAACATAAGTCAGCATTTATCCTTTAAAGTGCTGCAGGTACCAAATACCTGGAGGAGTCTCTTTTCCCTGTCATCCCTTCTGCCTTCCTGTGTCTTAAGATCTTCTGCAGAGGGTCAGCTCCAAGTAGTCTCTCATGCACAAGGAAGATGGCTGCTGCGGTGCCCCAACCTTGGAATTCTGTCCTCAGGTTGCAGGTTTCAAGTTGAATAAGATGAAAACCAAGGTTCTAGAGAAAAATTTAACTATGAATGAGAGAGAGAAGTTTCAGAAGGACTAACATTGGTAAAAAAAGTGAAATACTTAGGGGTTAACATGACTGCTAAAAATGTGAACTTAATTAAGGACAATTATGAAAAATGTTGGACTGAAGTGAAAAAGGATTTAGAAGTATGGACAATTTTGAAGTTGTCATTGCTAGGCTGAATGTGCTGCCAAGGATGTTATTTTTGTTCCAAACATTGCAAATTTTGGATAAGATGGATTGTTTCAAGAAGTGGCAGAAGGATATTTCTAGATTTGTCTGGCAGGGCAAGAAGCCCCAAATGAAATTTAAGATATTAACGGATGCTAAAGAAAGAGGTGGATTTGCCCTGCCAGACCTTAAACTTTATTATGAATCAGCTGCTTTTTGCTGGCTGAGAGAATGGCTGCTTCTTGAAAATACTGAAGTGTTGGATTTAGAAGGTTTTAACAATGTATTTGGTTGGCATGCATATTTGTGGTATGATAAGGTAAAAGTACATAAAGCATTCAAAAATCATATTGTTAGAAAAGAATTGTTTAATGTTTGGATAAGATATAAGGATTTGTTAGGGGAAAAAAACCCAAGATGGTTGTCGGCCAATTGGTGCCAAAGAAGGACAGAACTTTTTTTATGTATGCAACAACAGCAGCAAGAATACTTATTGCAAAGTATTGGAAGACACAAGATCTACCCACCCTGGAAGAATGGCAGATGAAGGTGATTGACTACATGGAATTGACAGAAATGACTGGCAGAATCCGAGAACAGGGAGAAGAGTTGGTGAAAGAAGATTGGAAGAAATTCAAAGACTACTTACAGAAACATTGTAAAATTAATGAATGTTAGAAGGATGTTGGATAGAAACTAAGCGGTTTCCAGCTGTAATGTTTTAAGAGATATGAAGAAAAAAAAGGTTTCACAAATGGGTAAAAGTTTAATGGTAAGGATTTGCTGAACTAACAAATTGAACTGGAATACAAAGAAGGGAGGTATGAGGAGGTCCGAGGAAATAAGTGTATGGAAGTTATGTTATTGAAAATTAATGTGTGCTTTTAACTGCTTTTTTATTTTGTATGTTTCTTTTTCTTTTTTTGTTATATTTTAAAAACCTTCAATAAATATATATTTTTTAAAAAACCAAGATCGTTGTCACCAATGGAAGTGAAGGCACAGAAAAAACTCAATATGGAGGCCAAATGGCCGAAATATTGGGAAATTCTGGAACAAGATGGAGAGAGAATAAAATTGCAGAGCTTTGAAAAATTGAAAAACAAAGTGCGAGATTGGCTCCATTATTATCAAATAATGGAGGCATACAAATTGGACAAAAAAGTTGGTTTCCAGGTGGAAAAATCAAAATTGGAAACAGAATTGTTAGATCCAAAAACTGAGAATTTGTCAAGAATGTATAACTTGCTGTTGAAATGGAACACTCAGGATGAAACGGTGAAATCAGCTATGATTAAATGGGCACAAGATGTTGGACATAACATAATGATGGCTGACTGGGAACGGTTATGGACCACAGGTATGAAATTTACGGCATGTAATGCCCTAAGAGAAAATTTAATGAAAATGATTTATAGGTGGTACATGACACCAGTTAAGCTTGAAAAAATCTACCATTTGCCTGATAATAAATGTTGGAAATGTAAGGAGACTGAAGGTACATTCTTTCACCTTTGGTGGACGTGCCCAAGGATTAAGACATTCTGGGAGATGATTTATAATGAAATGAAAAAGGTATTTAAATATACCTTTCTGAAGAAACCAGAGCCCTTTCTCCTGGGCATGGTCAGCCAAATGGTGCCAAAGAAGAACTTTTTTCATGTATGCAACAACAGCAGCAAGAATACTTATCGCGAAATATTGGAAGACACAAGATTTACCCACCAGGGAAGAATGGCAGATGAAGTTGATGGACTACATGGAATTGGCGGAAATGACTGGCAGAATCCGAGACCAGGGAGAAGAGTCAGTGGAAGAAGACTGGAAAAAGTTTAAAGACTATTTACAGAAATACTGTAAAATTAATGAATGTTAGAAAAACGTTGGAATGAAGTTATATGGCTTTAGTAGAAATGCTATAAGGAACTAAGTATAAATAGATTAATAGAGTTTTAAAGGGAAGAATATGGTTAGAATGTGTTAAGACAATTATATGATAGAAAACAGAGAAAGGTGGGAAGGAATTGCTGAAACAATTAACAGAAGTGGAATACAAAAAGGGAGGCGTGAGGAGGTCGAGGAAATAAGGAAAAGAAAGACAAGATGTTGAAATTGGATTGTGTTTTAAATGGTTTTTGTTTTGTTTTGTTTGTTTACTTTTATTTTGTATTGTATTGTATTTTTTTCTTTATAGTTTTTTGTAGTGTTGTGTTGAATTTGTTGGAAAACTTTTAAATAATTTTTTTTTTAAAAAAGGAATTCTGTCCCCAAGACATGCCTGGTTTCTCAGTGCTTTGACCAGGCATTTCAGCATTTTAGATCGTTGTTGTTCGTTCTGCGTTACTCTTCAGTTCCTCAGGTTTTGCCTTACCTTGCATTTTGATAGCTTTATTTCCTAACTTTAAAGAGAGTACTCTGTACTGATGGATGCACTCAACATGTTTTAGAACTCTGAACTTCCAGAGTTTTAAACATATGCAGGGGGGCTTCTTGAGTCTCTTTGTTTTAGCACTTTATCCTCCAGCAAACAAGGGGCATTCACACATTACATTCAATGAGTGTACAATCTTGCCTCCCTGTGTACACAAATAGTTAAGTTGGTGACTCATACAGTTATTCACATGTAATATCCAGTCAGTTTACAGGCTGTGTACCTATGCACACTATAGCTGAGTTGCACAAATCAACATATGTACACTTGTCCACATACGTAAACGGTAAAGGTAAAGGGACCCCTGACCATTAGGTCCAGTCGTGACCGGCTCTGGGGTTGCGGCGCTCACCTCGCTTTATTGGCCGAAGGAGCCAGCGTCCAGCTTCCAGGTCATGTGGCCAGCAGGACTAAGCCGCTTCTGGCGAACCAGAGCAGCGCACGGAAAGACCATTTACCTTTCCACCGGAGCGGCTTTCAAACTGCTAGGTTGGCAGGAGCAGGGACCGAGCAACAGGAGCTCACCCCATTGCAGGGATTCGAACTGCCGACCTTCTGACCGGCAAGTCCTAGGCTCTGTGGTTTAACCCACAGCACCACCCGCGTCCCTTGTCCACATATGTAGAGACAGCTTATACATTAGTTCAGAGTAATGTGTGAACAAGCCTAAGGAGGGCTACAAAGAAGGGAACATCGATGTGTTCTCCATTGCATGATTGTCTTACTTTGAGTGAACAGATGCCTGATGTGAACTAAAGCGCTTAGCTACTTTTTCCTTTTGTTGGAAAGTTCCAAAGGACCACATTTAGGGCCTGATATAATTAGCATTTTTCAAGCTTTTTCTCCTTCAAATGATTCCATTTAAAAGCCATAGCTTTAAGGCAAATAATGAAACAAAGGCTTTGTTCCACTTAGATTAGATTTACTGAACATGTTTTCTAACCCTTCAATCTAGGCTTCAATCTTTTCTGACCCACCTTCAACCTCAACCTGTAGTGTGGGAACCATTTTAATTTCTTCCTCCAACCTAATATGTCCCTGCCTGTTCTATTCTCTGTAAAGTATATGTCTCTCTTTGTTTTTGCTTCTTTCCTTTTCTTTCTGCTCTTTCAGTTTGACATGTCCCTGGAAAACCCCCCTCTTAAAATGAGAAATTAAAAAGGAAAACACTAGTAGCCCTGCACCAGATCTTGGGAGCACAATCAACTTGTAGGTTCCACAACGAAGATAGACATTCATTATTATGGACTTCTTCTGCAGCAATCTCTTTTTCTTATACCATCAACTGAAACAGTCCATATGTATTATATTATACGGGTTGTAGTCTAAAGCCAATTTAGCTTTTTGCTTTAACAATTAAAATAAATCAATACGGTTTTGCCTCTGAAGACTATTTTTACAACACTTTGGACACATAATAGGTTGTGATAATTTGTCATTTTGAGCACTGGGCATAGGTGCCCTCCTCTTTTTGTTGTTGTTGCTTCCCTTGATATCCTTCTGCTGGTTGTCTTAATTCCCATTCAGGTATATGCTCCAGTCTTTATGCTTGATGCCTTCTCCAGAATGCAGATCATTCATGGTTCCATGCTATGGGGAATTCTTAGCATGTACAACTATATGCACAAAGGCTTCCTCCCTATAGACATACTCACTGTATATGCAGACTTTGGAAGATAGGTACTGCTTATTCAATACAGGTGTGCAGAATGCACAGATAGAGCTAATGTATTTCCGGAAACCAGGGGTGGGAAACCTGTGGTCCTTCTGATGCTGTTGAGCTGCCCTCAGCCAATGGTTAAGGATGATGGGAGTTATACTTCAACAACAACAGAAGAGCCTCAAGTTCTCCATCCCTGTCATTAGCAATGCTGAAGTAGCTCACCATTGATTGTGTAAGATCCAGTTTTGGATCAGGATTTGATAGGTGGTGTTTCCTTATAAAAACACAATAATCTATGAATGAGCATTCTTTATGTTACTGTTTTGCATCCTGCTCTCCCTCCAAGTTGTTCATGGCTGTATATAAGATTCTCTCCATTTCTATCTGCACAATGAGCCCATGTCTAGTTTGAGAGGCAGTGAATGATTCCATGTAACCTAGTAAGTTTTTGGGTGTTAAGGATAGATTTGAACTTCAGTCTGTTTAGTCTAACCACTGCACCACGCAGAATATATGTCATTTGCTTATGCCGAAAGAACAAGAGCCTTATCTTTGAACATTGCTCTGCTAAATAATGAAATATTCAGTAATGAGTTACTAATGTTTTGGCAGAGTAAAACTCTGTACAGTGATGGGCTTTATTACTGGCAGAGGAAGGAAGTTGCTTGTAATCTAAATAGTTAAATTTAATTACAGTAAGATCAATGTGTTGTGTTTTTTTTTAAAAATGATGCAAGTTAATAAAGTAATAAGGCACAGCATATTTCAGACTGCCATTTTCTGCATATTTGTAGCCTTCTTAAAGGAAAATGAGTCAGAATAAATTTGCAAAACTGCATGACATTTATTTACTGAGAAGTTTTACAGAGTGTGGTTTCAGCTTTTTAAAAATTACTGCATATGAAACATGCTTGCAAAATAAAAATGGTGGATTTTTTAAAAAAAGTTTCAGATACTTTAGATATAACAAGTTTCTGAAAATATAATAATAATGGCTTCCATTAAAATATCCAATAAAACATGGAAATAACATGTTTTAAATACCCTTTCTTGTTTATCACCTATGCTGTTTAACTACATGAAGAATCACTTTAAACACTGATAGAATTTTACTTGTATAATTTAATGTATTCATCAATGACATTTCCATACTGCAGCACCAGCCAAATACTCTCAGCAGTGTATTACAAAACATGCAAATGTAATAAAAACCTTAAAACAATATCAATGTGCGATGGAAACCAACACAAAGCATCGTAAATCCAGCAAGGGGGAAGTGATTGGTTTCTGAAACCCTGGAGAGCCACTGCCAGTCATGGTAGACAATACTGGGCCAGATGGGTCATTGGTCTGACTCAGTATAAAGTAGCTTCATATAAGTTGAATCCAGCTGAATCATTGTACATGCAGAATGACTTCAGCAAGCACAACAGAGCTCTCCTCACCCTGCACTGCCACCAAATGTGCTACAGAGGGTTTGAGTAACTCCCAGAACAGATTTCAGGCCCTAGGCAGCAGGAGAGGGGAGGGAAGTCCCATTGTACTAGCAAAAGTAATTCTGCACATGCAATGATTGCAGCTCTAAGCTTCTGATTGGCTGCACCATTTGTATGATTTGCAATACTGTCCATAAGGTAATGTCTTAAGCTCCAATAGGTGTTAGCTTGCATGTGCCTCCCATCCTACAGAAATGCTCACACTTTGTGTTTATCTTGATACAGTGGTACCTCAAGTTACATACGCTTCAGGTTACATACGCTTCAGGTTACAGACTTGGCTAACCCAGAAATCGTGCTTCAGGTTAAGAAGTTTGCTTCAGGATGAGAACAGAAATCGTGCTCCTGTGGCATCGGCAGCAGGAGGCCCCATTAGCTAAAGTGGTGCTTCAGGTTAAGAACAGTTTCAGGTTAAGTACGGACCTCCAGAACGAATTAAGTACTTAACCTGAGGTACCACTGTATTTCCTATTCACCTGTTCTGCTAGTAGCTGTCATTCTTCCCACAATGCTCATGGGATGATCCATGCCACAAGGTAGAATTGTTCCAAGTGGAGTATTATGGGAGGACATGGCTATTGGGGGGGGGGGGCTGCTGAAGCACCATGTTTGTTGCTTGTAGCCCCCACAAAATAGGTTTGTTTTACAATAAAATAAAAATAGTAAATAAATTAATAAGTCTTCTACCAGTTACTAGCGAATTCTGATCCTGAAGCATGTGAATAATTCAAGCATCCCCAGAAATTTGCAAAGCGGATTTTGGCATTCTCTCTCACTGTTCTTCAACATAATATTTGAACCAAGAAGTTTTCTTTGCGTTCAGTGGCAACTCAGTCGTCCATTTTCATCTAGCACAGATTCAGATGCATTGACTGGATGCAAGTCTCATTTGTATTTTCTATATTAACTGTAATTTATTGGTTATTTATTTTTTACTCTCCTTATAACTTACATGAAACATAAAGTGGATACATGAGGGAGGAAGAGCCCTATGGGTAGAAAGGGAAGGATCAAACTGACTACATATTCTGTGGATGAGAAATGTCACTCATCTGCAAGTTGCCCAGCACATCAAGCATATGTCTTTCTATGAGTAATCCAAATAGCCTGATCAACATTCAGTGATGCCTACAGCAAGCTGAGAGTTCATAAACATACAGCAAAATCAGCTGTCTGTTGGGATGAGTTAAACCCCCTCCAGTATCTTAAGACTAGACATTTAGCAGTCAGCAGGACACTTAGCATCCATTCCTGATGATCAGATTTCATAAGATCAGGATGGGTGCCATCAAGAGTATCTGCCCAACATATATTGCATTATCAAGCACAAAATTGAAAATATATCCACCCCAAGTGAAGTTACCACCAAAGATCCCTACCCTGAGCCTATGTTATGGCTATATTTTCCAGAATTTGAGATAAGTTGTTTCTACGAAGAGATGCATCATGAAGAGGATGCATGAAGAGGATGCACACACCCATACTATAGGAGAGGGGCATGTTGAATTTCAGACCTTCACACACAGAAGGGAATCTTCATAGGCTTAAATGGATCCCCTTTCCCTTCTGGCTGTTGGCTACATGTGAGTAATGCTAGCAGTGATGCCAGCAGCATCTCCCCAAAAGTTACAGGGTGATGAAGCTGAATCATTTAGTAAGCACTCTTAGACATTATGGCAGGAAAGGGGAAAGCTCTCCATGGGGATGCCATTCCTGGCAGCATTCCTGTGGTTGGTTTGCCATGCAGCCCAGTCTAAAGTTCCACAAAATTAAATATTTGTGTCATAAGCTGTTATTTGTCTCATTCCATATTTTCGGGGGGGGGGGGGAGCTTTGGTTGCAAACACATTGCCAGACTTAGCACAGCACTACAGGCATCGCTCTGTCCTACCACAGTTAAATGTGAAATGTAGTTAGTTTGAGAAAGTATTAACAATGGGGGCTTTTAAAAAAAATAACAAGGAATAAATAAATCCAGCCCACGTGTTGCACAGAATGTCTTTAAGTGAGAGAATACAGTTGACATGATGAAACTGTTCTCTTGTTTTGTGAACCATCTGAACAATTGTTTGTGGACCTCTGTTCCAAACAATTTTTTTTAAAAATAGATGTGTCATGTTGCTGAAAGCTAATGCATAACAGGCCACAGACAACAACTGGGAGGCTCATAATAAGGTTTCCTACGGCATGCTGATTTGTGAGCATCACATACTGTTTTGATAGCTTTGAATGCTAAGTAGAAAGAATAGAAGAACCGCACACAGGAGGAAACCAAAGGCAGTTACTGTGTACCACTTGGCTCTCATGAGGATTTGCAGCAGTTAGACATAGAGTAATCAAGAGTGATCGTAGGAACATAGGGAGCTTTGTTCCATTGAATCAGACCATTAGTCCACCTTCCTCGGTATTGTCTACACTGAGTGGCAGCAGCTATCCAAGATTCCAGACAGAGGACAGCCATAGCTGGAGAGCCAGACAAACCTGGTAGAAGGCATTTCTCAGCCATGGATGCCACCTGAGCCTCCTTTGACATAGACAGTTCAAAGAGTACTCCTAGAATAGAAAAAAAATTGTTGCTTGTATCTCACTCATCTTCACAAGAACTCAGCTGATCATGCAGTTTAAGCAAGCAGTGGAGTCCTAAAGGCCTTATAGTTTATAATGCATATTACATTACAAAGCAAAAGGTTATAAGGGGTGCCACAGAGCACAAAACGTAGGACCTTGCAATGGGGATCTCTGATTACACCAGGGCTTCCAGTGATGCGTACGGAAAACCAAGATGCATAGATCCTATTTTTACTTAATGCTGAATGTGTGGAAGTTGGAAGGAGGCACAAAGTCAATGAACACAACCCCTCAATGTTTACACTCTAGGCATTCCCAACATCTGAGAAGAGGGTTAATGTCAGTGTGCTGGATATAGAGATGCTTGAATCACTTGACCTTAACTGAGGTCTTTATCTGCTAGACTAGTTATCCACCTAGACTCAGTTTCCCACCAGCTTTTACAGTTCCTGAATGATTGAGCACAAATGCAATTCTTGCCTGGGAAAAACATATCAGAAATACATTTTGAAATAAGGATTGATTAAAACTAAAATAAAGGTTTTCAGATAAAATGTGTTTTTTAAAATACCATTTCTACAATGTATTTCAGTGTGATTTTTTGGTGCAGGTTAATATAAACCTTACAGATTAATGAAGAAATTGTCTGGAACAGATTTTAAAGTGAACAGGTACAAAGTGTTACAGGCTGGAAGTGGACTGATTTTCCAGTCCCTAAGTTAGAAAACACAACTTTGAATAACCAAGAATGTAGTCCTTTTTATTTATTTATTTTACTTTTATTTTACTTAAAACATTTACATCCAGCCCTTCCATGTGCAAAAGCTTCCTTCAGGGAGGTTCACAACATTTAAAATTATGATTTCTTAAAACAACAATATAAAACAATCAGCTGAGGAGAGACATGAGCAGCAGTTAAAAACAAACATAAAAACATTATCTGCCACAGACAATGAAAGCTCATGGAAATAACATGGACTTTAGTAAGTGACAAAAGCATAATAGCTCACACTGTTTTATACTGATAAAGCAGTTTTTAAAATATGTTTTAATCTCCACAATGAAGGAAATACAAATGAAAAGCTGACTCTGTGCTGAATTGCAGTGAACTCTTTAGAGATCCAGGAAATGGCTGGGGATTTAGAGGAAAATAATTTCACAGAGCCCAAGACATTGTGAATAAGGTGTTTTCTTATAGAAGCATTTCAGTGGAAGAATTCTGCTTTCCAAAATAGTGTTTGGCAATGCAAAATGTCTTCTTAATATGCATGTTCCTTCCCAGAGGCTGGGAGTATGTAGTGGTTTCAGATGAACCCCAGTCTGAAGCAGGGTACTTCAAAGGGTTTTGGGCCTTATGCAAAGTAAAGCAGGTTCTGTGTGAAAACACCCCAAGTTGAATTGGGGATCCTTGAAGAGCTTTGTGGTGCCTTATCTACTTAGATGCCAAAAACAACAAAACTAAAAACATGTCTGCAATAAGTGAAAGCCAAGCCTCTAGCTTCATTATATAAGGAAAATGTGGTGTGTGCATGTGCATAGAGCAAATACCAGAATGGGAAGAGGGAGACCTGTGTTGTGACTGACATGACAAACTTGAAGGTAGATAGAATGGTTTTATCCAATCCTGGTGATTCAGGTGAGGCAAGTGAATGTATTTTCGTTCTGAACCTATTTACCTGTAATTTGGCATGCTGTATTCCCTGTGGAGGGGTTAGTATGCCTGCAAATTCCACTCACTTCTGTCAAAAGTGGAAAGTTACATTTTTTTAAAAAATTCCCAAGCTGAATTAAAGGCGGGATGTGTAGAATAATGTGTCATTTCCCCACAAAGCAGACTTGCATGATGTTTGGGGCACTGTGGTGGCCACAAAATGCAAAAGAGTGGCCATGCTACCAACCTAGCTCCTGTTACTTACTTTCCCCCAGAATTGTTGAAAACAACACAACATCCAAAGTTAGAAAAAAAGAAAAGAATGCATTCTGTACTTGTTTCACAAATTGTAATTTTACTTAAGGTATGCAGGCAACCAACACAGAAACATTGTTTCATTAACAATAGATAAGTTGAAAAAGGGATGGGGATGGAATTTAAACACATTATGATTACTAAGAAGTGAACAACAGAGAGATTTGCGAAGTTACAGGCTGCACACAGCAAACTGTGGTAAATGGTTTCTAGTGTTAACAGAGTAATTACAAGAGTGAAGTTTGACCAGCTTGCAGCCCTTTCAATGTCAATGAATGGGGAAGAGCCATTTTACACAAACAACACTTATTTCTGAGTAAATATGCATAGGGTGGTGTACAGAGGATTCTAGGTGCCAAATCATATTCACGTTCATATGCAGCTGAAGGCTACATTTGACCGGCAATGGACTGTGCAGACAGAACAAAAACTTGCTCCCCATCCATAGAAATCTTTTCTGTTCATTTTCTCTTGCGATATGAACCTAACTTGGTGGGAAAAGATGGTGGTGTCATTATTGTAATGATGTGTAGGGTGAGTGTCTCCTTTGCCTGCCTGCCTTCCCTGAACACCTAGGCACACTTGCACTGCCTTACAATGGATAGGAAAGAAAAACCAGTTGATCAACAACAGCTGTTGTAGAAGATAGATTTCCTGTTCTAATGATGTTGCTCAGATTATTAATTTATTTAATAGAATTCCAAAGGAATTCATCTGTTAGCTGTCAGGATTCCACAGGGCCCGTAGCTTGCTGTAGGCTACCAGCATGCTGGTTGCCTGTTAACAACATCCAAGGGGGCCAGCTGACAAATAGCTTTGTTTATTTGTGTTTGGATTATAGGGTTTAATCTATTACTTGGTTGAAGGGATCCAATATTCTGCTACTGCTACACATTCTTTAAAGATTCAAGAGATGCATTGCTGGCATGATTTTCTTTGTTAGCTTTTTTCAGTTCAAGTTCTTAAATCCCCCGTCTCAATATGTGTCATGGACCAGCTGGATTAAGAGGAATGGTGGGAGCCACCAGCTAGGGACCCCCAAGGGGAAGAAGGCTCAGAGCCTAGGGGATTGGTGATGGGGTGGTGATGAGTGGTCAGAGGGAGAAGAAGGAGCAGCCACACCGGGATGCTATAAAGAGTGGCTTCTGGTGAAGGTGGTGCCAAGTGATACCTTGGAATAAGACATTGCACACAGAACCAGTTTGGAAGAAACTACCCATTTCTCTTGCCTGCTGTGGGGCAGAACTAAAGTCCTGCTGCCTGCAGCAGATGGCAGAAGAGAAGTTAACTGAAAACACTCACAAAGCCACAGGGTGGGAACTTTGAGGCTGTAGAACTTTTAAAAAGGCATCATTGCTGAGTAAAGAGCTGACCCACTCAAATACTTAAACCAGATTAAGAGAATGTGAATGAAGGGGGAGGGAGAATCTAAGGATGACATCAAGGAGCTTATATGCCATCTGTTTTGCTAAGTAAATATTTTAAGTGCTTGCATAGAACAACAGGGAATTAATAGACATAGACTAGTGTGAAATTTTCTTTGCAGTGGATCAGCTTTATGGAAAGTATTTAACTAAAAAGCTCCTATGTTGTTGTTGTTGTTTAGTTGTTTAGTCGTGTCCGACTCTTCGTGACCCCATGGACCAAAGCACGCCAGGCACTTCTGCCTTCCACTGCCTCCCGCAATTTGGTCAAACTCATGCTGGTAGCTTCGAGAACACTATCCAACCATCTCATCCTCTGTCGTCCCCTTCTCCTTGTGCCAACATCAGGGTCTTTTCCAGGGAGTCTTCTCTTCTCATGAGGTGCCCAAAGTATTGGAGCCTCAGCTTCAGGATTTGTCCTTCCAGTGAGCACTGTTTTCCTTAAGAATGGATAAGTTTGATCTTCTTGCAGTCCATGGGACTCTCAAGAGTCTCCTCCAGCACCATAATTCAAAAGCATCAATTCTTCGGCGATCAGCCTTCTTTATGGTCCAGCTTTCACTTCCATACATCACTACTGGGAAAACCATAGCTTTTACCATACGGACCTTTGTTGGCAAGGTGATGTCTCTGCTTTTTAGGATGGTGTCTAGGTTTGTCATTGCTTTAATACAAAGCTATAATACAACTCAAATAACAACTCAGGGCTTCTCCTGTCTAGGTTTGTCATTGCTCCTATAGTTATCCTATAGTTAAAAAGTTTTTAACTCCTACATTTAAAAAGCTCCTATAGTTATCCCTTTATTTTTTCTTATAAATGGATGTTTGGTTCAAATGCCATTTTCTTTGTTTTTCAGAAAACATTGTAGTGGTCAGCAGAGTGGTGCTGTCTGTCACTGTTACTCTGGTATACTTGCAAGCTAATGCCTTAAAAATGGTTTGGGGATTGCAAAGATAAAATTAAATTCAAAATGATGCTTCCTTGGGCAGCTGTTCTATTAAGTTTTGTGGTACATTTAGAGTAATTTGTTCTCAACTCTCTTGATTGCTGCCTGCAACTTGGCGACTGTTGCGTCACCATACCAATTGCATTCAATCCCTCAGTCCTTTTCATTAAAGCTTTCAAATTTTCACCTCCGAGAGTTGAAAGTGTTGCTACTATGTATGTTATGAGAGAATGAAAAGAGTAATTTTGTATTATCTGTAACAACTTCTGTTAGTAAGTGCACTATAGATTCCTTGGACAGCTGCTGACTGTTCTATGCAACAAGGCAGAGCAGGCTGCTCCAAGCAACATAATTTAGTGAGCTGGATGAAGGCAGATGCTGATGTCTGTTGTGCAGCAAAACGTTTTAATGTCAAGTGGGTGGTGCCATTTGGGACACGAAACTATATTGAAGCAGACTTGTTCCTCCATGGTCTTCTAACGATGAGAAAAGTAGAGTTCTTCCATTAATGGAAATAACACTCTGGATCCAGCCCAATGTCAAATAATAAACAAGCAATATTTAATTTGGATGTTAGCTACAGTAAACATAAAACACTCAACTCATTCAAAAAATCAGGTTGAGGTACATGGAGAAACTGCTGCTAAGTAAAATAATAAGCAGGGGGCTTTTAAGGACACTTGGAAACATACCTTAGGGTTTCCCAAGATCATCCTGCTGGTCAACTCTTCTAAAATACAATTACTCTACCTACCAGATAGGTTTAAGTCATACCAAGATATTCTGTTGGCATTATTGAAGTTTGGATAATTTTGATGATGAACATGCTTATGCTTGTGATAGTGGTGGTGGCTTCCATTTATATATTCTGTACATGTGAATACATGGGATACGATAGTAAGACCATTTCTGATGAAGCCTTCCCTAGACCCAGGAGAGCTTAATAACTTCAGATCTGTAGCAAATGTCCCCTTTCTGGGCATGGTCATAGAGAGGATCATTGCCAATCAAATCCAGGTACTCTTGAAGACACAGAGTTTCTAGATCCATTTCAGGTTTCAGGCCTCGTTTTGGTACAGAAACTGCCTTGGTCACCCTGTATGGGAGGGAAATATGCACAGTCTTGAGCATATTTAGTCAGAAGTAAGCCCCACTGTGTTTAGTGGTGCCCACTTCTCTAAGATTGCAGGTATTCCATTGTTTTCAATTACAGATCCTACTAATTGTTGGTGGGCCATGTCCTGAAACTGCTACACAACTCAACACTGTTGCCATCACTTCCAGAAACTAGGCTAATGCACTATATTTTATGTTGGTTATGTTATTTCTTTTTGCTTTCTCTCTACATATGACTAAAAAAATATCCTTGCTTCCAGATATAAACCAAAGGAAATGGCACCACACCATTGGGAACGTGGCTTAGCCTCTAGATCAGGATGCTAGGTATATTTTCATAAACCTGATTCACAGTGCAGTATACTGGAGCTTATTTTAATGTTAATCATTCCAATGTACTGTTTGAAAGACAATGACAAAAATTGGTCTAAGACAAGAGAGAGAGAGAGAGAGAGAGAGAGAGAGAGAGAGAGAGAGAGAGAGATTATCATCTCATTAACAAATCTGGCAGTATTATAGGGACAGCAATCACATACAGAGTCTCTTTGGTAACCTGGGTTTCTAGGCAGCAGGAGAGCTAATGATGTTGGCTTTAAAATGTATGTGAATAGCCGTATCAGTACCATCATATAATTTCAGTAACACTGTTTAGCACAAGGAAGTTTAGTATTAACTATAGATAAAAAGAACAGAACACCAGGGAAGATTAATGTAAATGTCCCCTTAAAAGAAAATGAGCTTGTCGAAACAAAGAAGTGGAATAAAATGTCCCATAGTAGCCTATTAGCAAAGCAATAAATGCTGCTGTTGTTCATTATTGATGTTACATATAATTTTCTCAAGGCAAAAGATCTCCCCCTCCCCGCCTTTTGTTCCTCGCTCTCCAGCAAAACACTTAGGGATAATATGAGTTCTTGAGCCACTTGGAAGGTTTAACTCGCACAAAACACCACCATTGTTTAGCTAGGTTTGCTGTGAATCTTCAGCCTTGTTCTGAGTCCAACTATACATTAAGCATGCTTGGAAGACTCTTGTCAGTCTAGCCAGGTCCTTCCTGCACTCTGCCTTTGCTGCCTTGCTTACGCAGGTGCCATTTCAAGCAGAAACATAGGGAGCTGCCAGGCTATTTACCCATCTGGCAAAATATTGCCAACACTGACTGGTAATGACTCCAGGGTTTCAGGCAGGGGCATTTACCATCCCTACCCGGAGTCAGCAGAGATTGAATCTGAGACCTTCTGCTTGCAAAGCATGTGCTCTACCACTGAGCTGCACATGTTCCTTTCTTGGTAATTGGTCTTTACTATTTAGTCCTTGGAGCAACTGTGTTCCAGAATGAGAACTGTGACTTCTGCGTGGCTTCCAGGTTAGGTCTTTCCAAGTACACCCAGCTAGCTGCTTCCACGGTGGATTCTGGTGCAATGCAAGAAGGTGCTGTCAGGAAAAGGACAAACAAATCTCAATCTGCTTTTGCAATGAGTGTCTCACTGTACCACCAAAGAGGAGAAGGATTTCAAATTCATAAACTGAAAACAGTTCTAGGGCCATATTTATACAGACATCCTCAATCTCTCTTCAAAAGACAAAATAGAGCCAAAATATGTTATATTAGGAAAAGACCTACTAAACAGTGGCAAGTTGGGGTAACTGCATGGAAGAGAAGAGGCGTTTACAGAAGATGCCCAGGTTTGGGAGGAGGCTGAGGCAATATGGCTTCAGTAAGCCCCTCTTTTTGCTGCAACCGTCCACTTGCCCTTCTGCTTCTAATCCCAGTCTTCACCCTTGCTCAGAATCGACAGGCAACTGAGCAGGCTGCTGTTTTTTCTGCTTATTGTTATTGCTTGCTGGAACTTTACATCTCTGGACCAGAGGAAAAGGATAGAAGAGCAGTGGGTAATTGACAGGAGGAGCAGAAACAGGGCCAGGGGTCTCTAATGGTCAGCAGTCGTCTCCCTGCTTCAGCTGGTGCTTGGTGATGCTGACTCCTGATGTCATCCCGGCTGTTAAATAAGAATGACTGAAAAGATAGTTGAGTCCTCTGCTTTGAATACATGATCCCTGAGCATTATATACCTTTGGAAACAAAGGAAGATATATTTTCTTTTTCTGTCTCCATTAGGAGACAGTCTCCATTAGGGCAAAATCCCTTTACTAAACGCACCCTGCTGAAAATCAATTTCCAAACAACATCATAACACTTTTAGGATGCTTTACAAATTAAATTTATTCCCAAAGTGTCATTTTTCAAACATTATTCCAGATGATGGTTGCACGACTACCTTAATCAACAGCTGTAATGCAAGTAGATAACAGTCAAATGTAAACAGCGAGAGCGATATCATATTTGCTCCTGTCAAAGATCAGCTTAATTCATGTTGCTGTACTAATGTCTGAAAGTCAGCTAAGCAAGATAAAACTTAAAAGTATTGAATTTGAATGACTTTTATGTAAATCCCAAGTCACTTTTCAAATCTGCTTTTTTAAGATGCAAGTTTGTGACACAGAATCTTAATCTTGTCTGGCGAAAAAAATATACAATTACAGTTTGATGGTTTTTTGGTTTAGCATTGTCAGCACAATCACGTAATGTTATGTCAATACAACTCATCTTCTGAGTTGACGGCATGCTAGTCTTAATCCAAATTTGCACAAATTAGTTTAGACATCCCATTTATCTGGCATTTCTCCTTTGGGACTCTGTTCCTTCATGGTGTTCTTATTTGGGTTTTCTAAATTTAATTTTATTCCCATTTTCTGTGCCCTTGGACTCTAAGGTCTGCAGCTTATGTTTTGGATGGTACATTCCAATGCTCACACACTTCTCCCCCACTTCCCAAAATCAAGCATTTAAATCAGTTCACTTTGTGAACCCCCACCCTTCTACTCTCCCTTCTGTTTCTCTGTCACCCAGTCTTTGAGGCCTATTCTCAATCAAGGCTACCTGTCTTTCTCTCTCCACTTGCCCTTCTCTTGCCCATGCACCCTATCTGCCTTACATGTGAGATCCATTGCCAACATGTGGCATGACTGCACACATGCCAGTGTTCCTTATTCAATGTGTGTGTGTATACTTGTGTTTCTATTGCTGTTATTTAGTGTACATTAAAATAAAATCCATATTTAAAAATACACTGTGGGAGGTTTTTAGACCCATTTTGGAGAGTTATAGGTATTGCTGCCCATACTGTGAAAGCAGCAAGATCAGTATACCATCTGAAGGCCAATCATTTGAGGCTAGTTTACAAGTTAAGCCTTCCCTACAGATAGGACATGAAAATAAGTGTTCTCTGCTTTGTCCTGCTACAGGACAATAACCAAAGGTGTGGCTGCTTATTTCAAATATCCTCCATCCTTCCTCAGTTATGGAGCTCCTGCCCAGATGCTCTCTCTCCCCCCCCCACCCCCACTGCTTATTGTTTCTCCTGGGCTGTTTCCCAATGGGTGGCTCCTAGTGCTAATAAATCATTGCTCCTCTGCTACAAGTTGCAAGCAGAATCACAATTGGTTTTTTGCACATATTGGGGATATTGTACTATTTATGTATGTTCATCCTTATATATGTTCTGTCCAAACCGGTGGGCATTACATAGGTGCTATGTGTGGGGAATGAAAAGGTCCACACGAGCAGCCATTTGAGAAGAACAAATCTGAGCAATAAAAAAATTATTTATTTAATGCTAAAAACTAAAAAAAAGTGTTTGTCCATTATTACCCACAAAATTGCAAATAATGAAGTGTTTAGCATTTCTTTTAGGCTAGAAGTGTAGACAGAAAGTGTTTCATCAGAGAGGAGAACCCCACTTTGCTAAGATGGCAATGATTGGAAAGGGTCCCCCCCTTTATTCTGGAAAATTATGAGAATTGAAGAACACATGCCAGCCAGGCAAAAACACACAAGGAAGTTGAAAAGCAGGACCAGTGAGGGGCGTGGCCTGTGGAGAATTCCAAGGGCAGACAGAGAGACCAGAAGGAACTTATTTGGCCCCCAGACCTGAGGCTTCTCACCTCTGCTACAATGCACTCTTGGCTGATGCACTCTGGAAAAATGTTTTGTGTGTGTGTGTGTGTGTGTGTGTGTAATTGCAGCAGTTTACACATTTTAAATTTTAGAATTAAATTACATGCCTTTGGTTCTCAAAGAGTTGAACCGTGTCCGGATAAAAATTTATAAAAGAATGATGGATAAGAGACAGACATTTGCTTCCTCAGACAGCTTCCATGTTAGTTAATTAACCAGGAGATGGTCTCAGTCAGTGGCTAGTGTTGGATGCTGAATAAATTTATGAGGTGATTAATATGCAGCACACACAACCCCAAAGATTTTGACACACTTTTGAATCTATTGTGATGTTAAAATACAGATCTTGCCATTTCCCCCCCTTTAGGTCCATACGCTGCAAGCATATCATTAGCATAATTACAATCTGTCACATATAAAAGATAGCACAAAGTTAGTGTTCCACAAATAGTTTGCACTGAGACAGCTGCACTTGAATGGCTTAAGATCTGGGAGGACAATTCCTCCAAGCATCCCTTTAAGAGATGCTAAAACAGACCTCGCACAGAGTGTTCTCTGTGCATTATGGCCTGCCATTTCCTGAGATTCTATACTGATAGCTAGTCTTTATTTCATTTTCTTTTCTAGTGTCTTAGTATTCCAGGGTTGAGGAGAGTGCAAGTTATATCTAGACTGGCAGACTCTTCTATATATAGCCCATTGTTCTTCAGTTCTCTGGGAGTCTGTACTCCATACGTGGCATCTTCTCTCCACATCTTCCAGCACCTTTTGTTTTGAAGTTGACCTTTTAAAGGGAAAAGATTCCACTTCACTCCTATGCAGTATCTTATGCAATTTTTTTTTTTTAAAGAAAGATTGCAAGCTATTGTCACTCTATAAGCTGCTGGCTGGTCTTACTGCTTTCAGATACTTCAGAAGTCTCCTACTCCACTCACCTCAAAGCTGCCCCTGCAAGATTGTACAACCTCCCAATACATGGGATGGTAGGAAACAGTTGTTGCCTTCTCATCAAAGGGCTTCTAAGTGTTTTGGAAAATGTTGCAGTGTGCACAAGTTTTGGGACGATGTCCAAGGCGGCTCATAGGCACAAATGTGATTACCTCTTTGAATACAGAACCTTTTAATGTTAAGTTTAAAGGAGTCCAGTCCAGAGTGATATTGCACACACAAGAGCAATAGTTTGGGAGGGAAAGATTCAGGGTGCTTCCAGGTTGTTGCTATTTTCAGGTCGGATTCAGTCACACACTGGCAAATTTAGGTTGTGCAATTATAGTTGATTGGAAGATATTGCACAATAAACCGACTTCCCCCAAACACTGGGTAATTTGCAATAAGGAAAATGAAGTAGAAAGTGTGGGGCACCACTTGCTTTGGCACAGCATCATCTAGCCTCCCTGGAAACAAATCAGGATGATTGCTGAAACAAAGGGTCATCTGGAAGCATCCTTCATCTTTGCAAATGGAGTGGTGGTGGTGGTGGGGATGATGCAAATAGGAAGAAATTCACTAACACCCCTTTGTTTAACCAGAAAGGGGTCAAAGCTTTGTGCATGCTGCAAGTGAATGCATGCAAGAACCCCCGGAAGGTGGTTGAGAAGCATCTAAAGGTGCCTCAGCCACCTCCTTCTTTCCCTGCCTGCAGGTAAAGAAACTTACTTTGGGGCAGATGAAAGTGAAAGGCAGAGGGGGTACCTGTGGCAAGTGCCCCCCTCCCAGTTGTCTTTTCCCACTACAGCTCTTGATATCATTGGCTGGAAACTGCTACTGTGTACCCCACTTGACACACTTTCCCACTGGATATATTGGGACTTGTAGGCAGGAGAAACAACAACATTCCACTGGGATGCAGAGCGCCTGCAGTTGCCACCATTTCTGTCTTTCCCTTCACCTGACTGCAATTAAGGTGGGGTTTTTTCAACCTTTAGGCAGGGAAATGAGATGTGGTAGCACTAGCAATTTGCAGGATCAGGATAAACATAGCTCTGCACACCCTGCTCATGGTCAGCTGCAAGCATGGTTGCTTTCACTCAAATATTTCTTGCAAGCATTCAGTCAGGCATGCTTGCAGTTGCCATTTCTGAGTGTCATGTTTTAAGAAGGACACTGACTAACTAGAGTATGTGCAGACCAGGATGCTGAAGGGTCTGGAAACCAAGTATAATGAGCAATAGTTGGAAGAAGTGTGTTGAACCTGGAAAAGAAGGCTAACTATAATGGAAACACTGTTACAGAGAAGCTGAAGCACATTACCACCCCCCCCCCCAAAAAAAAAGACAGGGTCAGAACTGATAGGTAAAAATGACATGCAATAAGATTTTAGGTAAACATTCAGAGAAATTTCCTAATTAGCAATCTTGCCAGAACCCAGAAGGCACCAAATCTCCTCCTCCTGTGGTGGTGGGCACCCATAGAAGCACCCCTTGGTTTCTGGCTCTTCAGGCAGCTGCCTCAGTATGTGTCATGGACAGGCCAGCCCAGGTTGCCAGAAATGAACCAGTTTTGAACTGAAATGATTCAACCTGAACCATATTGGTCTGCTCCAGTTGCTATGCAGCGATGTTGTTTTGGGACGATACAGAACCTTCCTATAGTAAGTGATAGCTGAGCATTGGTCTACATATTACATTTAACCATGAGAAGTCATTTCCCTATTATTGGCCCTGCCTACAATTTTCTCTGACTACGCAGAGACTTTCATGCCACTGATTACAGCAACATTTAGAACCAGTGGAATATAATTTCTATGGGTAATCCACATGGCAAGAGATATTAGGGAAATTTTGCCATGTAGAAGTGGCTCATCACAAGAATAAGGAAACATGTAGGGCAAACGTTTGAAATGTCATGATTACTGCACCTTAGAAATATCATAGTGATAAACAGAAATGACTTCTAACTAGTGCTCCTGTAGCTTGTACAGCATGAAAAAAGGATATCATCACTGAGTTAGCTCCCTCTTAATAGTGGGCCTTTTCTGTGGTAATAACATTTCCAGGAACCTCTAGTTAACCCCCTTTACCACCCTCCCAGAATGCCATTTGCTGAAACATGACATTTTGGCTGCTATCTCTGTAGACCAGCTTTCACTTTTATAGAGATTTTAGCGTTCAGGACTAAGCTGCTGCTCCTATCAACCTGCTTTTGCACTTATCACCCACAGACCATCTTGTTTCCAAGAAAATAGAACAAACTACTGCTGATCCCTTTGCAGTATTGGTGCAAGTCTTTCCAGGAACGTGATGAAAGGCATACTACCTGTGTTGCTTTTGTCCTTTCTGAATGTATTCTTGCTTATCATATTTGCAAATGATGTGACCTTTTCTAGTTAAGGTAACAAGAATATAAGATCCAGTTCTTAGAATTCCTTAGCCTTGGTAGCAAGGAGATTCCCTGCACTGCAGATTAAATAGTGTGTCCTTTTGATTGTATCTGGTGATTCCATCCTAGCTAATGCTGCTATCAAACATTTACCATTAGCCATCTTCTTGGCACCTTAGTAGATGCTGGCTTAAAAAAGAATTGAAAAAGGCTTGTATCTTTGTCAGGTCTGATTGAAAACCCCAAGATTGTTTGCTTATGGCAGAGTTTCAGATATTTTATAGATACTGTCACACAGGACCACTCATGCCTTCCTAAAGCACAGAATTTAGACCACAGAGTTACTGCTTCTCTTGCCATACTCAAATTACAAAAGTTCACCCATTGCTCTTCCATAATAGAGCTAAGCTTTACAATTTATCTGAAAGTGGCTTTGGACACCATGAAGAGAGGGCCGTGTTTTTCTTATTTATTTATTTATTTATTTATTTATGAACAAATTTAGAAACAGCTCAACATTCAGAAAATAACCAAGCGGTGCAATTTTGTGCCCCTAACAATTTTGTACCCAGAGAAACTGCCCCTGGGTCTCCCCGCAAGCTACACTGCAGCTTCTCTTCTCTTACTCCAAGTGTTATTTCCTTGCCCAGTCCTCTCCAGCTCACTGCCCAAAGAGAGACAGGGTGAGTGAGCAGGTAGAGCATTCCAGAAGTAAGTAGTGAGCAGCTGGAAACATTGGTGACTTCTGCCTCTGACAACATGCATGCTTGCCTTTTCATTTTGGGAGCGGTAGTGGTCAGCTGCCCATAAATAGAGCTCTAGTAGAGCAATGGTGGGTCTCTCATTCCTCCTTGGGGCACCACCACTGAGATGATTCTCCATCTCCACGATGCAAAGAGAGATGATGTGTTATCTGTTATTACATAAGGGAAAGAAAGTCAGTTTTGCTCATATTTTAGTGCAACCTACCTAATTCAAATGTCCTGAAACAATACACAAACCAAAACGCAGCTCTCATTCAGAATTCTCACTTCTCTGAACTTTGCAATTCAGTTATCTAGCCAACAAAATGTGTACAAAATGCATGTATTAAGGAAATGTGTGCATATAAATATATACTGGCAAAAATAAGATAGAAAAATGCAACATATTGCAAGAAAAATGTGATATACTGCAGGGAACTGCTAGGAACAATGTATATATTGGGCAAAATTTGCATGAAAATGCTGATGAATTTTCATGAGGACCTTTTTCGTTTTTTAAAAAATGCAAACTGATGTGGAAATGTACTTAACATTGGGGGGGGGGAAAGGAAAGTGAGAGAAACAGAAATTGACAGATTAGCCCATCCACATCTATCACTCCATCAGAGTGTTGCAGTCACTTCTTTATCCCATTCAAAGCTAGCACTTTCAAAATTCTGTGACTAGAGAAAATGGCACAATAATGTTTCTTTTACTTGCCAGCTTGACATAAATTTTAGCACAGAATGATAATTTACTTTCCCATATTGTGTGTGATGTGTGCACTCTACCAGCATGCAAGTTTGTGAATTCATCTTTAAAAAGACCAGCCCAAGCACAAAATATATTCAGCACCTTTGCCACCAAGAGGGGGGAAAACAAACATTATATTCGGTGGATAAAATAACTAAAAATGGTATTTCATGAGTGGCTGCCCAAATAGAATTTTGTAAGCCTGTTTTAACTAGAATTCGTTTTTCCTCCCTTGAAATAATAGCACTGTTAGGGTCAGTTCATATTTTATACTCAGAGTGGTTTGTTCTATTTCTGTTTCTAATATAACATATTAGGGCTTCTTGAGCAGTTAATATGCATCACCATATCTGGTCATTAATTCTTCAAGTCTTCCCTAAACCAGCCTTTTGTGTGTTGAAGAATACTAATACTATTTTGTTAGTTCCCTGCGAATCTCTTCTAATGTACTGCAGGAAAAAATGTGCTACATGACTGATTTTGGCATCTGCGGTATTTAAATTGGCTTATTTTTGCCTTACACAGCTAATAATTTTTATGAGATTCCTATACCAAAACAAATGCGTCTCGCTGTATGTTCAGTAAATCAAACCCATTATTCCTTGTCAGCCCCTTTTATCAACCTGCATTTCCACATGTTTCCCTTAGTAAAGCCTCTGTGAGGTGAAGAAAGTTACCAATGCAGTTTGGCATGGTATATTGAAAAGAAAGAAATAATGGGTACCTTTCATATTTAGGAAAATATGGGGGGGAATCCAAGTGTTCATAATTAAAAACTAGATTAAATGATATATGTAATCTAAATGGCCTCGGCCTTATGTACCTGAAAGAGCATCTCCACCTCCATCATCTAGCTTGGACACTGAGGTTCAGCTCTGAGGGCCTTCTGGCAGTTAAATCACTGTGAGAATTGAAACTACAGGGAATCAGGTAGAGGGCCTTCTCAGTAGTGACGTCTGCCCTGTGGAATGCCCTCCAATCAAATAAATAACTATTGGACTTTTAGAAGGCATCTGAAGGCAGCCCTGTTCAGGGAAGTTTTTAATGGTTTATGTTTTACTGTGGTTTTAATATTTTGTTGGGAGCAGCCCAAAGTGACCGGGGCAACCCGGTCAGATAGGCAGCATATAAATAAAATTATTATTATTATTATTATTGGAAGCATATTCTGGTGGTTCATGTATTTTTGAGAATTTATACATGAATTCAGTTGACTATGTGGAGTCCAGGGATATTGTTAGGGAATGGCCTGAGACCCAGGTCTCTGGTACTGGGTCCCAGATATCCTTTACCTCCTTCTTAAAAACTTTATTTAAATCTTGGGTGACAGCAGGGATTCATAATCTGTTGCTAGATTTCAGCTTCAATTATTTCTGCCCATTGACCATGATGGCTTGGGCTGATGGGTACTGGAGAACCCAGGTTCCCCATTCATAACTTACAGAGTTGGGTTGGGTTTGCTGCAAAATGCAGTGCTGGTGAGACCCCACTTAGTATTTTACCATGCGCTGAGACTTACATCTGTTTCTCTAAATATAAATCATGATATGCAAATATTTGCCACAGACCTGTGCCCCAAATCTTTTAGCTTCCTAGTGATGAATCTGGTGGGATCAAAACATCTGTTGTGCTTTTCTGGGCTGAATCAGGCATGCTAAGCTAAGGAAAAGTAAGGATATGCAGCAGCTCATGCCTATTGCAGATGGGATATTTGTGGGATTGAATTCTCATCCCCAAATAGTTAGAAGAATGCATAGTACAGAGAACTTGTGCACTCTGGTGCATTTAATTCAATCTTGAGTCCCAAGGCTGCCATCCTGCTGGAATGCAGTCGGACTTCCTTTTGAGTAAACATGCAGAGAATTGGGCTATCCAACTACAGCCTTCTCTACAAGTACTCATGAATAGGATTGAGCTGGGAATTAATCTTTAAATGCATGGAAGCAAGTGGTGCCTTACACTGGAGAGAAAACAGGGCAGACAGAGGTAGCTGAAAGGTATGCTGTCAAACCATGTAAACCTCAGATTATTTCACCTGCAAGCAATGGAATCTCATAAAGTTGTGAGAAGATGTTAAATGGGTCTTACGAACCCTTCTGAGGATGGCAACCTTTGTTATCCTTCAGGTATTATTGCATGTAAGTAGTTAGTTTATACCATGCTGTTCAGAGCACAGTGTGCAGCTGGCACAATACAAACCATATTAATTTCATGTGCATTTTTACTAGGTTGAGGCTCTTATGCACAAAAGAAGCTACCACCCCAGGCAAAATAAAATCCCCTTTATCTGAAGCTTGGCATCCAAAGGTAAATTGACTTCTCTCAGTGCAGTTCCACGCCATTACCCAATTTCATGTGAATTTCATGTAAGCACTATTTCCATTAAAAGTCTAAATATTATCTTAATATTTTTGGCAGTCCTACAAACTACTCTGGCTATAAATAACATGATGTTGCAGTTTTGTCTCAAAGGATGGGTGTGTGTTTTAAATGCTAGAAAGGACTGAATATACTAAGGGAAGAATTCAAGATAGCACTATGGCAATCATTCCATCAGCACAAGCTTTCCAGCTGGAATGATCCCTCCCTGCCTGCTGCTCTAGGGGTTCTCCTGACACCCCACCCCTGAGAGCCCATTTCAGGGACAGAGCAGCAGGGTGACAGGGCAGCAAGGGGGAAGCCCAATTGTGCTAGCAGAAATCCTTGCACAGGCTTCTACCAGAAAAACTAGTTAGGTGAAATAAAAGTGTTGCATCAAAGGGAAATCCAGACAGCTCTTTCTTCCTCCGTTGATATTTGTTATAAATGTGCTGAAATTTGCGAGGGAAGCAACTAGATACATTAGTCAGCATTTTGTAAAACCCTGTCCTGAATTTATTGCCCCATCTGCAGAAGGTAAATTGGGTGATGGGAACATTTTGGCATCGCCATTTATAGTGGCAGGTTGTTTTTTTTTAATTATTTGTATGTGTCTTGCCATAGCAGATGATGTTGTGGGGAGAAAGGTCTTTTTTGCAGTCAAGAGCAGAACTCCTTTGTGATAATGTAGCATTATTTCAGGGCATTCAGGGGGTCTGCATGGAGCTGACATGGCCTCGTTGCTGTGCTGGCTGTCTCCTACTGATGTCCACTGGTAGAGGTGCTGCATCCTTCCACGCTTCAGTGGTGGTCCATGTTGGAAGCTGATAGTGTGATACCTCTGTATGTAAATAAATACATACATAGAGCTTGGGTAAGAAGTAGTTTCCTTCTAACTACCATACGCCAGCTTTTCCAGCCTCTATATCTAGCAACAGGCTTCAGGAATGGCATATGCATCTTAGATTCAGAGACCACCATTCATAGCTTCTGCCTGGCTCTAACCATATGTATAATCAGTGGAGCACATTTTAGAATGTAGCAGTTTTAAGTAATCTGATTCTTTCTAACAGGCAAGATAGAATTTGTTATCATTAACACTAATTGAGATGTAAATTAGAACAGACCTTTTTTAAAAAACAACAACAATAACCCTCCATCCATCTTGGTTTGCCACACCAGTGGAGATGTATACAGTTGTTTCCAGATGCATACTTGGCCTACTTATAAACCCAAAATGTTTCCCTCAACAGTGAAAGCAGTGTCCCTTCATCAACACATGTCTTTTTTATATGAAAAACGTAGACAGGACCAGTCCATCCGTGAGCCAGGGTGAGCCCCTTGTGTCAGCTGGCAATTGACACAAGATAATATCAACAAGGCAACTATCTGTAAACAAACAGTAAAAGTAGTTTCTTTCTCAAATAAGTTTTATCTTAAACAATTGCAAACACAGTAATAAAGAGTCCACTTGTGGTATACCAGGCATCCGTTTGGTAATCAGATGTTTCCTCGCTTAAGAGCTTAGTCATCAAGCTTTGTAGTAACTAATATACAAGAGAAGAAAGTATGTAAACGACTTCCTGCAGGGGCATATCTGTCCTCATCTGCATGTTTCCATTGGGAGGAGCATAGAAAGAGGACGATGTCCTTCAGTTTGTTAAACAGATCAGGAGTAGTGGCAAATCAGTGCCCCCCCCCAAGCCTCTCTGTTGCTGTTTTTGCCCGTTTTCAGAGCTGCCCACCACCATCTTGTGGACTGCCTGCTACTGTGGTGGCTACTGCATCTGCCACTGCTCCCACCAACTGAGCAGCTGCAACCCCAGCCCAACAGCCACTGCCTAAAATGCTAGGATTACCACTTCCACATTTCCGTTGCAGCAAAGTGACATGCCTAAATGCCTGTCTGGGTTGGCAATGCCTTTATCTGAGGAAGCTCTTTCCTCAGAGCAAGGCATTGTGATTGGGAGAATGCCTATCTGAAGCACTGGCGGGGGAAAAGGGGGGGCTCTCCCCCACCCCACGGCACGATGTCAGCAGGGTGCCATCACTGCTGCCCCCACACACTGGGCACCACACCCCCGCAGGTGGCACACCATGCCCCCGGGACACGCACCATGGCCCTGGGACCCATGCCAGCCACGCCCCTGCCTGCTCTCTGTCACTGATCTGAAGTCACAGTTAACTACTGTGAAACCTTAAATAGCATTTGCTGCTGCAGAGTGTTTCCACGGCCACCCTGCTCACAATGTATTGTTCCATAGAAGACCCAAGGTGTGCCTGCACTGTCACTGCTAGTGGCAAAACCCCCAAAACTAAACTAAAGCAGAAGGAGGCTGCTGAGGTCAGTGCAGGAAGAGGACAAGGCTGGTCTACATCGTCTCAGGCAGAACAATGTTTTGCACTAGCCTTGACTGTAGGAGAGTACAGAAATACAGAGCAAACACTTGTTTTGTGCTTAAAGGTCATCTAAAACATGAGATATTCTGAAGGTAGCAGTTTTGGCTATGCTATGAAAGGAGTTTGATGACAGGAGAAATTCATTGTTATAGAATAAAATTGTCATGCTCTTGTGGCTGTAAAAGTTGCAAATTTTAACCGTTGCAAATGTGCAAACATTTAATGGTACATACCAACAACAACAACGATCTAGAGATGTAATTTAGGCTGCACTCCTGTAGACTGTTATCTGGAAATAGGTTACATTGAATTTACTAGGTTTTCATATCCTTTTACCCCTGGAATGGCAGTCAAAGAAAGCTGGGTGCACCCGATTGAAAAAACAAGGAGATGGATTGTGGAAGATTCACTTGGCTGTCCCATGTTCTTCTAACCTACCAAGGCCACAATCCAGCTAAAATTAAGCACTTTTAAACCAATATTAAGGAAAGTTAAGCACACACTTAAACCTCTCCCATTGAATCTAATGGAATATAGAAGTGGTTACAGTTGGCCAGATTATGCCCAAAATGCTCTTTCTTTTTTAAGATGGGAATATATATACTTATAAGTAGGAAATTTCTGTTTCGTAGCTATTAAACCCCCTGGGTTTTAATTGTTTTACTCCTGATCTTTTGACTAGCAGCAGATGTGTGGTTTTAGGAGTGGAATTATTATTATTCTTTGTAGCATATGTAAAGGTAGAATGAAGTATTTCACTTGTATTAATCAAAATCAAGGTATTTAAATCATCTCCTTTAGATGCTCCAACATAGATTTAGCTCTTGGCTATTCAGTGTGCAGTGTGGAGACATTTTCTGGCCTGGCCATTGGCTTTTGCAACCAGAGACCTTTGCAACTCTATCCTGCCCCCGTATCCCATAAAGAAGGCAGGAGAGTTCATAGTTAGATGTTTGATTGCTTGCTCGTTTATTAATTTTAAATATTTATACCCTACCTTCCCAAAATGGCCATTCTGGCTTACAAATGTAATTAAACATGAGGACTTGGTTCCAATGGCTTTCTTCTATTAGCAGAAAAACTCTTCTGGTCATAAAATGGCTGTTAGGAAACTAGGAAAAGACCAGGGCATCAAAAAAGTGACTGTAAACCAGTGGGTCTTAATGTTTTGTGGGTCACAAACACTTCTGAGAATCTGTTGAAAGCTGTTGACACTCTCTCCAGAAAAAGAGCATCAAGTTCGCATATCCCTTGAAACCTATCAGGTTATAGTTAAGAACCCTTTCCCTCTGTTCATGCAAATTGCACAAATTGTTGAAGCTCTTTCTTGATTTTTGTTTTGGATCACTTTATATAACTCCAGCCTGTATCTTCCTTACTGTAACAGAGCCCCTGATGTTTTGTGATGTGGCAGTGCAATAATTTTCTAGCTACCGCTTGCCCAAGAGTTCACAGAACCACACTAATGTATTTTCTCTTTCAGCTCATGGTTCTTTGGATCCAAGCCAAGCACATTAAAATACAAATGGAAAGAGAACATTAAAAATTTGTGAGGGGGACTACATACGGTAACTTGTCCTAGGTCATGAATTTGGATTGTGATAGAATGGCAGAACCTCTTAAGGACAAAATCTCTTTAGGCAATACTCCACCTCTCTGGCTCTAGAACAGATAAATACTGGTATAATTTTCAAGCCTAGTAGAATGTTGAGAGTACTTACCAAACTCACCTCTACACACTTTATAACAGAGCTCTGCTCAAATGGCCCTAAATATTCTCCACCCTAATTCTGAGTAGAGAATTCTATCCTGGAGGAAATAAAATTCTCTTTCTCTAGAATGGGTCTCATCATTAGAAGTTTTTTTGGTCAGTTTTTTTTTTGCAGCTGATAGCAGAAGAATTCTCCGCAAGGTCTAACACTGAGTTTTACTGTGACATGGCAGTGCTGTTGAGTGGTAGCCACCAGGAAAAAATAGTAGAGAATATCCAGCCAACAAGTGGATTTCCTACCCACCCCCACCCCCTGGAATGGGAGATTTTTATTTTTTATTTTTTTAAAAAAACATGTCTTAAGAGAAATTTCAACTCCATTCTATAAAACAGTGACCCTTTCTCCCCAAAACCAACAAGGTTGTTCCTGTAGTGGGGAGTCACTTAAAGCTTTTCCTCGCAGAAATGGTGGTCCACATTTTAATTCTGTCCTTTTGCATGTGACTATTTGACATATATAGGTGACATTTGTCAAGGTACATGATTCAACATATAAAATTCAAGACTGAAACACTCCCTTTCTGTCTCTGTTACACGTCTGAAGTTCTTACAAGGCAAGACCATTTTACAAACAGGCTACATTGTGTTTGATGTGAAAACCTTTGGAAACATAGAATTATCTTGTAATGTTTTCACTGATACTGTAATCAGCTAAAGGACAGGCACATATTTTATTACAAAAAGAAGCAGTAATTCTGCTCAAGAGTTCAGAGAAAAAGAGAGCAACTTGACAGCCCTGAACTGCGTAAAAGAAAAAGGATAGACTGAAATGGCATTGTACAAAACAAGGCTGTCGGCTTTTGTGGCAGTCACACGAAAATCCCCACAGTTGTTGCAGTTTTTCGATTTCAAATAAGTTTCAGCATTTGGACTTAGGAGACCAATGTCGCTGTAAATCTAGGCAGATTTCTGTAGTATTTGGGGAATATTGGTTAGAAAGAAAAAGTCAAAGACTTCATCATTCATCATTAAACAATGAACTGAAATGAAATGGCGATTAATCCAATATGATAAATATTAAATTTTACGTTAACGTGCTAGACACTTTTAACTGTGCAGATTTATTTCCCTTTGCAAAGTTTTTACCACACTGTTCAAAACTTTATAACTGTAGTTCTTTTCTAAGAGTAAAACTTACTAATGGCACATTCCCCAAGGTATATTTTATTCCCAAGGACAATGCTTGGAGATTTTAAATATTAATGCATATTAAACAGAGACTTTTAAAAATTTAAGCAATATCCACTGATTTTGAAGGGCAAGATCCACAATCACAATTAGCTATTGGATTGATGTTTTTTTATAGCAGCAACTTCCACTGCCAAGCACACATGGATCCTATATTAATTGAATTATTAAAATTATTTAAATCTGCCAACTCATGCTAAAGAAACTCAAGGCGGCTTAAAATGGAAACAAAAACAATCACTGAAGCATAGAATGGCAAAGGAGCAAGACAGAAGCAATGAATAACAAATACAAGCCAGCAGCAGAAGCACATGATTTCCAATACAGTGTCACAAATGGTCCCATATACTCCCAGAAATAAAATTGTCTTAACCAGAAGGTAGTAGTTTGCAATTCTCCAGCTAGGAGTTTGAAAGGCTTGCTAAAGGGACCACCAACTTGGTTCAAATGGTAGGGGATCCTAAAGTAGGAGCTTTGAAGCATATCACCCACACCCACACATATATATGAGAGATTCAGTTCCACTAAGGTGATGTTTATTCTTTTTTTGTCATTTTCTACTAGTGCCTGGTCATTCACTCACTTCCACATGTGTGTGTGTGTGTGCACGCGCACGTACACACACAGAGGATTGGGAGTGGAAAGCTGGGCAAAAGACTGAAGAAGAGGATCATATTATTGTGTTAACAGGTTTATGCATGATGCAGTACACTTCTCTGACAGAACACAACAGATTGAGGCTGCAATACTCAGTGAAGTTTGTGGAACTTACTTTCAGTAGAGATGCATAGGATTGTACTGTAAGGCTGTGTTTCCTGTACCCGTGGACTGGGAAGTGAGGTCTGTTGAACTTAATGGGAGTTAGTGCAGTGTTAAACCAAACAGTCGCTCTAGCACCATGATTGGCCTCTCTTCTCCCCATGCAGTCCCTAAATCAGCTTTGGGGAGGATTTATTCTTGTGCAATGGCACAACCTAACTACTCCTACATGGAATTCAACCCTACTTTGTCTAAAAGAGTTCATGGCACTTTAAGACTTCACAAGTTTCTTGAGGCTAGCAAGAAGGCAGTATCATCTCAGATGGAATTTATTCATTCATTTGCTCACTCTCTGGAATCTCATTCTCTTTGGTATATATCACATGGCTATATATCACAAGAATTTTTGAAAGAAAGGATCCTGTGGTGTTGATGTATTTGGGTTCATGTTGGATCTCAAGGGATATGTTTAGCAGTCTGAAAGAAGTGATTGTGTACCATTTGGCATTATGGAAGTTGAAGAAGATTCAGGATTTTTTTCAAAGCAAGTTAGATGGCTGCAGGATATTTGTTATGGAATTTAGAATGAGTCAAAATTGTCCAGATGATAAATTCTATCATCAATATTCAGTATCTCAGGTGCAACTGAGTATTGTGCTTTCTGTTACTTACCTTCCAGTTTTCCAACATGGTCACAGGGACCATTTTTGCTATCCTAACTATTTGATTTTTTTCCAGCCCAAAGTAAGTCTCTTATCACATTCTTTCCTATTTTAAATTTGCTGTGCTGTAATTGTTTACATAATATTCAGATTCATGTAATGTCCATACTCAATTTGTTTAATGAAGCTATACTTAATCTGATTAATTTTATTCAGTTAGCTTTAATTTATTCACATGTTTAATTACCGAAGAAAACTAAGCAAAATAGTAAAATGATTTCAGGGATTTTTTTTGTTTTGGTAAGTAAGCAAGAAAAGCAGTGGAGACAGCCAAGGTGACAAGGTCTCTGTGTTTTTTCCAGACATGTTTGTGTGTGACCCAGATTAAAGACAAACAACAAATTGAATTGGCAAACAACAAATGAATGAATTCATATCAAAACAACAGAACACTGGCTGAAAGGCCCCCAACAAAAAGAGGCAGACAAGTAAAATTAGGCTACAAGCTATTACATACCCCAGGAATGGGAAACCTGCCCCCTCCCCAGATCTGGTGGACTCCAATCAGCCACATGCAGCATGGACAAAGATCAGGGTTGATGGGAACCATAGTCAAGGAACATGTTTAGGGCCATGCCTGACATACCAACATACCTTTACAGCAAGGACTGTCAGCATGGTACCAGTTGAGCCCACAGAGGCTTTCCCTGGTACCCATCGGCTTTCCCCCCACATTGAAAGTAGGCGTCAAACAAGCATTCTCTTGTAGCCAGTAATATAGCTGTGTTGTGTCTATGGTTATTTGCCCAACGTGGGGGTCGAACCACAACCCAGAGATTAAGAATCTTATGTTCTACTAACTTAGGTAACCCGCAGCATTATCCATATCTGTAAAAAATTATAATCTATTAATAACACCCCATATTTATTTGCATGTGTGTTTGTTGCAGGTGATGATGTTTTTTCCCATCAGTGCTACCGCCTGCCCCTCCCCCGTTTCTGCCGTTATGTTGCATTGCTTACTGATTAAACAATGCATTCATAAGAACAAAGTATAACTAGAATATAGCATGCAACAGTTACACATTTTTCACCTTGAGTGAGAAAATGAAGCCACCAGAATGATGCTAGTCACTTTAACATGGGAGGGGTGGTTGTAAATGGCTTGTGATTACACTGAAGAGCAAAAGTAAATTAAATAGGACTCTAATAGATTACAGGAAGACAGATGTGCGTTCTTTTCCTCCCAAAGCAGGTTCATGGATTGTGCACTTGCTTAGTCTGCCTGACATTTAGATTTTGCACAAATTCAGTGGTTTATAAGAAAAGCATCTGTTGTTGGAATTATAATAGCAGCTGGATGCAATAGGAATGGGGAGAAAAAGCCTTAATTGTTTTCAGGAAGTGTACAAGAATGCCAATGAATGGACTTTCATTCAGTCCATAGGCTGGAATTCATAATATTATTAAATTTTCCTGTTCCTAAGGAAATCTTCTACATTGAGTATTTCAGATGTGCGGCATGAGCTTAATAAAAAAAAAGTGACTTCAGATGTCATAAATCAAGAGATTAAATGTAAGCTACATTCATGGAAAGAATGCAGTATGTATGCCTACTGCCTTAAATTGGCTGTTCTCAATCTCAGAGTCACTGTTCAAGGCAACCAAGTCACTCTGCTGAGGCTTAAGCTGATCCATAGGATGGGCACATAGGCTTACAATTTTTTATTAC
Source organism: Podarcis vaucheri (assembly GCF_965113315.1). NCBI lineage: Eukaryota > Metazoa > Chordata > Lepidosauria > Squamata > Lacertidae > Podarcis > Podarcis vaucheri. Next base: position 97,950,559 of record NC_138759.1, on the reverse strand, counting down.
TGGGCTCAAGTTTTCATTTTTAAATTCTGGCTTGTGTTGGTATCATGCTTGTGGTATATACTTCATGCCACTTATATCCTTGAATATTGCTACACAAAGCAGGCAAGTAAAACACGTTATAATACTGCTATATTTTAACAAGCAAAGCAGGTAAAAGTGAAATTTATAAACAATTGTTCATTATGTTTGCGCCACTTAACCTGTGGACTCTGAAAGGGAAACAGTGATTGATTGAGAACAATCATTGAAAGTAGGTCTATAATTATAATTTGGAATCAATTATATGAAAAACGTGTGCAGTTTTATAGGCAGCACAATTTTAGCCTGTGATAAACATGAGAGAAAAATTGGAAGTTTGAAGTAGTTTCCTGCATTGTTTTCTGCTGTGTCCTGTATTCATTGTGTGCAATACTTTTTTCTGCACTATTGCAGTTCACCTTCCACCAAAAACTACTCCATTAGTCTAAATGATCATTTTGGCAAAATTATGTGGCATAACTAATTTGTTATGTATTGTGCTGTCATTAGGTTACTCCACCACATTCATTTCAATGCACCGACTCGGACCCTGCAATCATCGTCTGAAGCTCTTCTTTGTGTGTTTCCTCCATGTAAGGTGGATAGGGCAGAAACACAACAACGGGCCTTTTCTGCAGTGGCTCCCCACTTTGGAATGCTCTCCTCGGGGACGCTTGCTTGGTACCTTTGTTATATATCTTTAGATGCCAGGCAAAAACATTCCTCTTCTTCCAGACCTTTAGTTACTGAATAATCTATGGCTTTTTAAATTGTGGGGTGGGAGGTATCGTTTTTGTTTGTTGCTATGCTGTGCATTTTTGTGGTTTTATATTGTAAACTGCCCTGTGATCCCTGGTTGAAGGGCAGTATAGAAATTTAATAATAATGCAGCGAAGGAAACTCAAAACAACTGGAGGGGATGTAATAGTTTGCAGACTGAAAGCAGTAACAACAGCAAATACCAATTGTACTTGTTGGATTGATTTGTGTTCCAGACATGGGATGAATAAGCAAACACTGGAAATTTTGCTCCTGTTTCATTGGAATTCTCAGACATCCTTCATACTGTACATCTGAAGGAATTACCACTTTGTCATGTTTAGCTTCTAGCACTGAAGCATCCCTCCTCAAATATCTCTGTTGTGTGCATTTTCTGCTCAGGTCCTTAGACCTATTTGACTGGCTATCAATGTCATACTGTTCACTCATTGCTTAGTTTTACTCCGCCCTCAATTAGACAAACAGAAACAGTTTCACCCTCACCCTAAACTAGATGTTCCCCAGCTCCTATCAGCTTTTCCCTGGGGGGCAGGGGGCAGTTTAAAGCTGCTCCACAACCTTTTTTCCTTTTGTTTAAGTGAGCACCAGTTTCAGCTCAAGTTGAGCCTGTCCCTTTTGTGCAAATCAGGTTTGATGCAAATGTTCCCCCTTGCCTGACAAATCCCAACCCATTTCCCCATCCCCCCCCAACTTGTAATAAGGTTAGGTCACATTTATTGTTTACTATCACTGAACTGTTTTGGGTGAGCCACAATGCCCAGAGCAAGAGGCCTGACAATGCCACACCCTTAAAGCAAGTATTAGACTTTCTCCCCTTTCTTTTTCTGTTTGCCACATTTGAATCCCATCATTCATTAGATCATATGGGAGGTGGGGTTATGCCCACCTCCAAGTGAGAGTGACTGGGGCAAAGATACCCACTGAGTTGCATTTGTCTTGTCCACACCTGGCTATTTTACAGTCTGTGTGAATACATTCACCCATTGCGACGTCTTCCCATGCAGTCGCTGTGAACTTTATTTAACGGGACACAACAAGGAAGGCTTCTGACATTTCCAAGAGTGGACCTTTTGGTTGTCTGATAGCAGCATCCTGTAGTCTTCTCATGCAACACCCATTACAAGCTCTGAGCTTTACTTGCAGAATGGATGCCACGAGATTGATTTAGAAAAGAAGGAAAGATAGCCTTTCCATTTGGTGCATAACTTTTATGTACTCATGAATTTTACACACTTATGCTCAAGTGTATAGAAGTGGCTATTTCTGGGTAAATTATGCAGCACTGAGATTCATTAAACCAGTCCCCAATTCCCTGCCACACTAAACAAGGCCCATTAAACGCCTAATGGTGTTTGTGGCCAACAACATTAAAGCTAGAATGAAGGGAGGAACTCCTCTGCTTCTCGAAGGTCACCGTATATGATAAGGATGGCTGGGGTCAGTTAATTTCAACTATCAGTTTATTGTATCGGGGATTTCAAGCGACAACTTACTGTATTATTCACATAGTATACATTCACCATGGCAACAAGAGCAACCAGTGGCCTGGATGCTGGCTTTAAGATAAGGAATGTGGAAAGAAATAGTGTGAATTTTTAACACTGAACACTGCACTAAATATGAAATTAGATTTGGAACATGGTTTTCCACAAGGAATTAAAATGCACACCAGTGACTGTGGGCAAGTAGCATTCGATATTGGCACAAGCATTCTAAGGTGTTTGTGTTTGTTTGTTTGTGTGTGTGCATGCGTGCGTGCACACACACCCCTTCTCCATAGGCAACTGTAGAGAATGCATCTGTGCCCATGGTATTACAGACTCCATAGGTTCCTAAAATATTTTTTTTTTCACATACAGTTCCTCCAGATGGCCTATTTATTGAGCTTTGTCCTGATCTGCTTATGTGGATGTCAGATTGTATTTAGTCTTCACTGAGCATTTGTTCCGATCTGTTTGTGGGGAGGTTATACAGCAATTAGCATTCATCTTGTGCTCATTTTTATTTGCTTGCAGGGTGTTTATACAACTTCCTATTAATCAGCTGTCCATTCCACACTTGTCAATGCATTTCCCCATCACTTCTCTAATGGCAAAAGGACAGTTTCTTTTTTTAAAGTGGATTTGCTGTGCTAGGGAGGCAATGCGGTTTAATTGTGCAAACAAAGGTTTCCCGTTTTGCACTTGAATCTCTCATCTCTTGCTTTTCTTTCCACCCTTCCATTTTGTCTACCTTCCATTCTCTATTTAAATTTAGATTGTAAGTGCCTTGAAGCAGAGATCTTATCTTTTTATGTTTCTCTGCAAAGTGCCATGTTCAATGACAGTGACTAAACAAGGCAACAAACAAACCCCTTGAGCAAATACAAAGTGTGTGCATGTATTTTCTTTTTTTTATAAGTGGCAAAGCCACTGCTACATAACCAATTTAATCTTAGAGCTATATGCCAGATATGGGAGTTTAAAAAGTGATTTGCAATGAGGGAACTTCCAAGTAGGGAAAATATGTGCATGAATGTAAACTAAAGAGAACCAGGTACATGTCTACATTCCCCTGATGTTTTGAAAATACAGTGGTACCTCGGGTTGAGTACTTAATTCGTTCCGGAGGTCCATTCTTTACTTGAAACTGTTCTTAACCTGAAGCACCACTTTAGCTAATGGGGCCTCCTGCTGCTGCCATGCCGCCGCTGCACGATTTCTGTTCTCATCCTGAAGCAAAGTTCTTAACCCGAGGTACTATTTCTGGGTTAGCGGAGTCTGTAACCCCAAGTGTCTGTAACCTGAAGTGTATGTAAGCCGAGGTACCACTGTACAGCAAAACAGAATGTTGATGGGAAATCTTGATGCCAGTGGTTGAGCACATGCTACGCATGCAAAGGTCCCAGGTTCAATCCCGAGTATCTCCAGACAGGATTTCTGTTTGAATTATGGGGTGCTACTGCTAGGCAGTGTAGATGGTACTTAGCCAGTCTTTGGATGCATTGTGAGTGTGGGGTTGATAAACTCAGGAGCACCCGCCTTCCACACTCTGATTGCTAGTCTGAGTGACAGGGAGACATTTGCCTGAATATGCAAAGCTGAAACTTTGGACAGGGAGCAGAGACACACACATGCATGCTTCACCACCAACAATGTTACACTGACACCAATATTGGGCTTTCCACTGTACACAGTGTTGGAACTTGATTGGCAGAGGTGACAGTTTTAACCATTTTTAATTTTCACTGCTATGGTATCAGACCTCCCATATCTCAGACAGGCTGAAATAGATATATGGGGAAATGCCTTTGGGGGGGAAATGTGAAAAAATGAACTTTTAATAATATTAAATCAAATTTACTGAATGATTCCATTTTTCCATTAAAGTCATTTTAATTAGGGTGCATTTATTGAAATCCTGACATAATTCTTGGTATTTAAGGCTCCATTACATTTAGATGTCATATCGTAAAAACTTAGCTCGCATGTGCATTTATTGATTTCCAAATTTCATTGTATTTAATATTATCTTAGAAGCTAATTAATCTTTGAATCCCTCCTTATGAATAGTGTCTGAACTAATATAACTTTGGATTTGTGACCAGGAATAATAATAAAAAACCTTGGATTAGGAAAGTATTTCGCTGATTACACCATGTGGTATACTCACGCTGTTCAATTTATTTCATTTCAATGTTTTACATATCAAATCTGTACATCAAACATGATGCTGAAATAAGGAGCACATACTTATTTTGCAAATTTCAGCAGTCTGCAACTGTATATGCAAGCCTTCACAGTTTTTTGTTGAATCAGTTAAAATGTACACTCTAACAAACAAGATGGCTGTCATAATATGGTTCAGATGTCTTTGGAAGTAATATGGTTGCAGCATCATGTCTTCAAGATTCTGATTATTTTGCCACTTAAAAAAATGGTTTCCTCTTTCTGGTTGGATGATGGAATTATTTTAAAATTAGTTCTGTATAGTTCTGTGGTAGGGCACATGCTTTGAATGCAAATTATCTTTGTTTCAGTCTTGTGCATCTCTGAGTAGGGCTGGGAAAGGTTCCTGCTGAACCCCTTGAGAGCCATGCCAGCCAGTGTAGACTATAAGGTGCTATGGAAGTCTCCCTGGGAAAGGCTATCGCAGAGCTGGAGTGCCACTACCAAGAAGGCCCTTTCTTTGGTAGCCACCACTCCCAATTCACTTGACAGTGGCACCCAGAGCAGAGATGCAAAATAGAATTTTAAGGCAGGGTCTTAAGGTAGGCATATGTGGGAAGTAATATTTATAGGTTAAAATGAGCACTTTAAATTAGACCAAAGAAGCCAGCACAGCTGTAAAGCAATGATGCAATATAATCAGAATTTACCCTCCGGGTTAACAATCTTGCAGCCCTATTTTGTACTGTTTCCCGTTTCCAGACCATATAATTCTGTAAATTATCTTCATCCAGATATGGCTGCAGCTCCCCAGAGTCGTCCGCGACTGGACCTAACGGTCAGGGGTTCCTTTACCTTTACCATATCAGCTGGCTGATAAAGCCACAAAAGCTACTTGACAATGACAATGTTGGATCCAGAAGCACCATCAAATTGTGAACTGGACCCTTTAGGGGAAATGCAACCCCTTAGAGAACAGGTTGAGTACAATTTACCTGAATGGGTAATCTACTCACCAGCAGTATCTCTAACTTGCCTGGAATGAGTATCAGATTGTTCGCTTTCATCCAGTCCACCCACAAACTCACTTATGTCTGATGGAAATGGGTGTCATCCAGAAACTGGGACAAACCTAAATAATTCATCCCATTTATTTATCAGATTCAGAGTTTCTCTCAAAAAAGAAAAGTCAATTCATAATATATGCTCTCTTTTCCTGGAATTATCATATAAATCCTCACACTTCCAAAACAGAATAGTCACTTCTGAGTCTTGGGTCATAGGCAGTCTTATCCCTTGCATATAAAACAAGGCTTGCGGTGGAATTCGGCCTATATATTTTAAGTTGCCACACAGATGCCAGTGTTTCCTAGCTAAGAATAAAACTGTGGTCTGCGCTGTATAACCTTGCACTCTGTGGGGAACATTTCCACCAGCTGTACAATCATAGCAGCCCAACTGTTTTGATTAGAGCAATGGTAGTTTTGCAGGTGCAAAAGGAAACAAGCAATTTCCTAAATTCTTTCAGCATTGCAGGGCGGGTCATCAGCCCTTAGAATATTGGGTAGATGTATCAACATTATTTTGTTAATATCTAAAGCCTATCCTGTCTTGAAGGTTCTGGAAGGGCTACAGTTCAAAGTCACAAATAAGGCCCTAGTTGCATTTTACATTTATCTAAAGCACTATCACACCACTACACACTTCATCCTGGAAACTGTGGTTTGCAAATATATGTGTATTCATAGTGGAGAACATTGTGTTTTCAAAAGAAGTACAAACGTTTGGCATGGTAAGGTCATGTGCAAAGCTGCCACGAGTATCCTTCTGCAACCTAGTGCTCTGAATATCTTAGGCATGGGCAAGAAATTTGATTCAGTTTGCATGTAAAACTGATTCTATCAGACTTGCACTTTCTGAATCAATATGAGGACTGAAGCACAGCCATCCATTTACACTTTCCTGAATTTTGTGGCGCAGCTCTCCGACCAAACAGTGTTTACAAAATGCAGGCATGGGGAGGGGAGTGTGCATGGAATGAATATATTAATAAAAATGACATGCAAAAATGCATTATGTTAGGATAAAATACTTGCAAAAAATGTATGCATTAGTCAAAACTGCACATAACAATGTATGTATTAGGAGAAATTTGGAAGAAAATGCTGAAATTTTTTCATGAGAATTTTTTTTAAAAAAAGAACAACTGCAGAAATGTACAAAACTGAATTTATGTCCAGAAATTTGAAAAACAGAGAGAACCAAAACTCACATGTCATTTCGCCTCTGGACTCTATACATATTTATTTAGAAATACATCTCATGGAACTCAATGGGCCTTCAAGAGGAACCATAACTCAGTGGTTGAGCACATGATTCGTTTGCAGAAGTTCCAGGTTCAGTCCCTGGGATATACATTTAAAAACACACAGATCGGGTAACAGGCACTTGGAAAGGGCTGTATCTTGGAAAGTCACAGTGGACAATACTGGGCAAGGTAGCAAATAGCCTGATCTGGTGTCATATAGCTTCCTATGTTATACGCAGTGCCATTCTAGACACATTTCCACAGAAAAAAAGTGTCACTATGTTCAACAGGGCTTACTCATAGCTGAATGTGCCTGGGATTGCAGTCTGATGAGTTCCTTGGGAGTAAGCTCCAGTGGACCTATTTGAGAGTAAACATGTTTGTGCTCCCAGTTAGTTACTAAGCATGTTCCGCTATAACAAACTAGCCATCATAAACTCTGCAGGATTTACTTCTGAGTACGCAGGTGTTAGATTGCGCTAAGAAAGTCATAGATGTCTGGCCTAGAAAGTAGGCTGCACTGGGTTTGTATATTTTCAGAGGGATTTAATTTAGTTTGAATATATCACTGATGACTGGAGGCAAGCTGCAATCACCATTCATTCTTTGGTGAAATCATACTCGTTTACTACTAAAATATTTATTGATCTCTTAAGCAGTAAATCATAGTGTACTTGGTTTTTTGCAGGATATATATTTTATGAATATGGTGGTGATATTAAAGATCAGCACAAAGATCTAGTGGATAGAATGTACTTGTTATTTTTAAAAAAAAATATATTCTTAGAAGATTGTACATATTCATCAAACTCTGTGCCTATGCCTTGTTACAGCCTGTGGCATTCCATATTTTGTCAGTTCCCATGAATACATACAGAATAAATAAGATGTTAAAGAAAGGCAAGGACTCCTGGGATGTTTAGTGTGATATTTTTCCTTAATTGGCAAAGAAATAATGTTGTAAAGTTGATGTATTTGGTTTTCACTGGTTCTGTGAACTGTCACAGATTTCTGAGAAGGAGAGCATTCTGTTATGTTTTAGAAACAGAAGAATGCTACCTACTTCAGATGTTTTTAGACATCCTCTCCCTTCAAAAAAGATCCACAGCCTAGGACTAGATTGCAGTGTTTTGCTACTGATTTGCTACTGATTTGGCTGTTCATACATGACTCGTTCCATAGTGCTTAATAATCACAGAGATTTTTTCCCAGGTCTATAGTCAACCAAAATTTTTGAAATTACTCAACTCAGAGCGGCTGTACAGTGGTGCCTTGCAAGACGAAATTAATCCGTTCCGCGAGTCTCTTCGTCTAGCGGTTTTTTCATCTTGCGAAGCAACCCTATTAGTGGCTTAGCGGATTAGCGCTATTAGCAGTTTAGCGGATTAGCGGCTATTAAACGCTTAGCGGCTAAAAGGCTATTAGCGGCTTAGCGGCTTAGAAAAAGGGGGGGAGCGAAAAAAATCGGAACACTCGCAAGACGTTTTCGTCTTGCAAAGCAAGCCCATAGGGAAAATCGTCTTGCGAAGCAGCTCAAAAACGGAAAACCCTTTCGTCTAGCGGGTTTTCCGTCTTGCGATGCATTTGTCTTGCGGGGCACCACTGTACAATGTACATGGTTATTGCATTAGGCACTGCTACCCCAGTACACTCCAGTGTTTCCTATCCATTTTGGAGCTGTTGTACTCACACCTTGCTTGTGGACCTAAGCAGAAGAAGACCAGCTGGATCCAGCTAATGGGCCATCTCGTCCAGCATGCTGTTCTCACGGTGGCCACCCAAATGCCCATGGGAAACCCTCACACTGCACCTGGGAGCAAGAGCCCTGTCCCCTTCTGTGGTTTTCATCAACCAGTTTTCAACAGCATTGCTATCTCCAACTGTGGAGGCAGAGTATAGCCATTATACACGTTCCATGAGCATCTGCTTCGCTACTGTGAGAACAGAATGCTGGATTACATGGGCCTTTGGCCTGATCCAGCACAGCTTATCTTTTGTACTGATCTGCCAATAAATGCTCATTTTCATGCAACCCTTGTCTTGCTAGAAGAATATGAATTAGCTCTCAGTAATGATGCGGTTGATTCTTGCCTCTCACCTTTCCAAGTCCTGTTAAATTTCCCTTGTTTCTATTCTTTTTCAAAACAACCTGTATTTGAAAGTCTTTTTACTTCCCAGTTCCTATCCTCTCCCTCTGCAAAACATAATTCCCTTAGTGCTCCAACTGCAGCCGAACCTCTGTTGTATTGCTTTCCGTTCCCCACACATTTCTCTGCTTTTCTTCTTCCGTAGCTTCACAAATATATTGGTGGCAATGCATGTGGAAGGACAGTATTTGAGGGGAGATAAAAAGGTAAAGGGACCCCTGACCATTAGGTCCAGTAGCGGACAACTCTGGGGTTGCGGCGCTCATCTCGCTTTATTGGCCGAGGGAGCCGGCGTACAGCTTCCAGGTCATGTGGCCAGCATGACTAAGCCGCTTCTGGCGAACCACAGCAGTGCACGGAAACGCCGTTTACCTTCCCGCCGGAGCGGTACCTATTTATCTACTTGCACTTTGACGTGCTTTCGAACTGCTAGGTTGGCAGGAGGGAAGAGATCTGACCATAAAAAGGGCACTAGAGAAACTTGGAATACAATAACCGAAACATCCTTTCCCCCCAAAAGATGAACTATGGAGCATGGTATTAAAAGGGGTGGGAGAAGCTTCTTCTTGCGCCTTCTAACCTTCGAGTTAGTGTCATATATTTCTCAGTGGAAGAAAGACTTGGATTATTCATTGTACCAGAAGACTAGATAGCTTTTCTATATTCTACACCACATATCTAGCAGCATGAGCAAAGCAAAGTCAGGCAGGTCAAACCTAAATATATTTTTGTTCAGCTTTAGGATATTTTGGGTTTGCAGTGGAGAATATGAGCAGACTACAGTTCTAAAATTGTTCTGAGGATCTTGTGGGTATTTCTGCACCAAAATGGTGGTGCCTTCCCTGTTCACAATCAAAGTAATATAGGAGTAATTGAGAGCAGGTTTTACAGGTAAGCTCCAAATTACCTACTCAGTGATTTCACCCATGCTTATACAATTCTGTTATTCGAATGGGGATTTGCTCAAGTGCTGTTGGTGTGTATTATGGGTGCATGTAGGCTTACTCTCTTCCAAAGTAATGAAAATGTCACTGTTAGTAGATACAACTTCATTATGCCATTATTATTATTATTATTATTATTATTATTATTATTATTATTATTATTTCTGCAAACATTACACTAGCAGGGAACTCAGCAGTAGAGGGAGGGAGAGGACAGACTAAGAAAAGGGAGAGAGGTAAGTACAACAGGTGATAGAAATGTACAGATAAACAAATCTGCTTTAACTTTTGCATCTAAAACCATTTGCATTTAATCTAATTGGATGCCATGCTTTTAACAAAGTTGGGGATGGATAAGATACTATATCATCATAGTCTTCCAGAAATTGGTTTCTTTTAATTATTTTTCAAGAAATGAGTATATTATACCCTTCCCCAAATGCAAGGCTGTGCCATGCAGCTTAATAAACAACATACATAATATCCACACCATGCAAAAGTTAAAAGCTAAAAACATTTCTATCAATACATTAATAATAATCATCATCAAATTATTCATAAATTGTTTCAGTCATCCTCATCCCTCCCTCATCTTCAACTAGGTTGCCATTCCACCATACATGGGCAAAAGTCACTCTCCAAAACCCCCAGCACAAATTGAAGATTATCAAAGCACTTACCTAGTGTACATAATTTATGCATTTAAAAAACAACAACACCTTTCCATTTATTAGATTTTACAGATTATTGACAAATGCAGCTTCATTTTTCATTAAATATAATATTAATGAATTCAGTTTGTTCAGTTTATATACTACTGTCTATGTCTGTTAAGAATTTGCCATGTTGCTATGGATAGTATTCAGCTCCTACAGCTTGAGGATGTAGACATCCTGCCTGGAGGTCTGAGACCCACTACTTGTCAACTAAATCTATGACCAACCTGGGTAATAATAATGGCTAGAATGGATTTGAAGAGTTGGATTTTGGAGGTAGTCAGTTCATCCTTGAGAGGGGATGTGGTCGCCACTGTCCTTAAAGAGGTCCCACTTGCTACAGGTCCCACGGGATTATCTTTATTTGCATAACATACTTCTTCAGAGCCAGTGTGGTGTAGTGATTAAGAGCAGTAGACTTGTAATCTGGTGAACTGGGTTCGCGTCTCTGCTCCTCCACATGCAGCTGCTGGGTGACCTTGGGCTAGTCACACTTCTCTGAAGTCTCTCAGCCCCACTCACCTCACAGAGTGTTTGTTGTGGGGGAGGAGGGGAAAGGAGAATGTTAGCCGCTTTGAGACTCCTTTGGGTAGTGATAAAGCGGGATATGAAATCCAAACTCCTCTTCTTCTTCTTCTTCTTCTTCTTCTTCTTCTTCTTCTTTCGAAAAAAAGAAAAAGTGTTTCCATATTTATTCTGGGTGGTTTGTGGTTGGTTTCATTATTGTCTGGGTAAAAAAAATGAAATTGCTACTCCATTCCAAACATTATTGAATGGAAGCGCAACCATACATTTATTCTCTTGGCTGTAACCTAAGGTTTGTATTGATTGCACGTTGATTGCCTCATGCTAACAACTCTGACATTTAATCTTGTGAATATGTGAGTTAGGCTCACATTTGCTAATATTGCATTACAGGGATCCATTTTGGTGCTTAGCTTGGCTGTTCATTAAATTTTTGCCAATATTCTGTTATACTTATATTATTTCTTTTAACTCAAATAAAACAATACGAGTAGAATTAAGTATTGACAACATTGTAATAAGCAGCCAATGCAAGTACCAAAATGAAACTGTTCTTGAATTTTTCATATTAACTCTGCTTGGAAGGACAAACTGTGGATATTTTATCACTGTGTCTAGAAAGACAAATTAATTGGTACGTTTCATTTACATTTTGTACGCGACAGGAAAAGGCATTTTCAAACAGTTTTAAAATGCTCTCTTCCTGATAACTTGATTGGCCATTATGCTTTGATAATTATTGTCTTTCTGAAACGAAACGAAAACCTTTCTACATTTCAGTCAGTAATCATTCAAGTTCGACCTTTTGAAGCTGATTTTTTGTTTAGGTTTTGATAAAGCAGTTTGGAAATGGGGATTCCTGTATTTGTCAGGTTTGCTTTCACACTGTCTTGTGAAAAATGCATTTCTAATATTCACCCAACTCTCATACTATCCAAAATGTTTTTTCTCCTGATTTACATGATTAACTTATTTAATGAGGCAGAAAGAAGGTCCCATCCATTGTACTTAGTCACGAGCAATGTGGCACTGAATAAACAGTAACAGCACATTAATCTCGCTGACTTTTCATTATTATGCACTAACAGGAATAAATTAGTATCTGATTCCATTGTTCCACAGCATTCACCGTGTCTGCTTTAAATAAGCAAGATATGGTGTATTAAGAAATTTGTTCCATTGGTAGATGGCAAGACAAGGGTAGAAATTTACTGAACTTTGCTTTTAGAGTACTTTCTTTTAATTGTATCTAATTTCTTGAAAGAATTTTAATGATCTGTCTGCATCACAAACCCCATTTTGGGTTTGGGGACAGATCAATTTGATGTTTCTTTATATAAAAAATAGATTTCAAACATTTAAAATGGTTTTTGTTTACAAAAAAACTGTAAAGTTTCAAATATAGCTTTTTATGTTTTGTTTTTACAAACACACTTTTTAAATGGAAATCTGAATTTAATACAAAAATTTTTTTAGCATCTACAGTTAAAATGAAATTGAATAATGATGACTATCGGACACTTTATTAAAGGCTGTTTTTGAGGAAAGAAATAATCTGATATTAGTCATACAGCACATCCACTGAAATAATTTCACTTAATTGATTTCAGTAGTAAAACACTGGGTATGGCTTAGCTGAACAGGCCTTGGCTGAGGTAAACATGCCATACCAAATTTCAGAATCTCCCACAAGAAAAAATGCTTTTCTGTAGACCTTTCTTCCGTTCTTCTCTCATATAAATGATGCGCCATTTGCAATCCAGGAGGTTGTAGAGTGCTAATTACTCTCAACTAGATATGACCAGAAAAACAGCTACAGAAGATAGAATATAACAGTGTTATGTTCCAGAAATATTCTGGATATTGCAGAATTACAGTTACTGGTGCTAACTGTGGTTGGTGAAAGGCTGGGGAAGAAAGCCATGATGACTAGTCAATGCATATCAAAAAAATGGAATTAAATCTTAGCGTGTTTCTGCTGACATTAATACTTAATGAGTCATTTAGTGTGCCACTTGTCTAATCACAGGGATGATCTATTAAACAAGGTGTGAGAAAAGTGCAGAACGTGTCAGCTTTTGCAATCAAATTATCATGTAATTGTAGTTCTTAAACTCCATATTTCTGTTCCCCCACAAGATGAAAAACAAATATTTCAAGAATCTTACATTTCTTAACCTTTCCCCTTTCTCTGATTCAGCTACATATATGGCAATTAAAAATCACTCCCCACAAGCATGCACACACTACAGTGCGATAGAAGTAGCCTAGATGGCTTGGATAAACTCATCCTCTTGCATGTAAACTTCATAGGGCACCCTCGGAAAGCACTTGTAGGTGCTCCAAAATGCTTATGGACTTCTAAGTATTTACTGCTTTAAAAATAGATATTACTAGTATTGCTATATGAAGAGAAGCTATTCATATTTCACCTTCATTCCAGTCACAGCTTTCCACTCAGACAGGGGCTACTGTTTTGGGGAGAAATGTCAAAAGTAGCACCTATGTCGTTCCTTCAATTTCATTTTAAATGGCAACTGTTTTGAAGAAAAAAAGAAAACCCTGGGCATGGGTGTTTATAATGATATGTATTTCCATTCTTGACATGTTCAACTGAAGTGAATTGTAGGTCCTTCTGGATACTTGAACAATTTTGGGAACAGTAAATATCCCCACCAAGACACAAATCCTATTTCATTTCCTATTGCCTTCACTAGACATTCTGTCAGCAAAAAAACTTTCAGAATGCTGCCATAGTTGATAATATGATCATTCATTCATTTGTAGAGTATGAAAGATGACAGTAACATTCCATATAGAGTGCCGTAGCTATGATAAATTGCCCGAGGGCAGTAACTGGAGCTTAAGGATGTCTCTTATTAACTTTTAAGACTATTATTGTTAGAAATGACAGGATTTTGAATAACCAGTTTATCTGGCAGAAAAGTTTATTTAAGATGAAACTCTAGCTTTAAGGGCAGCCATAGCTATACTTCTTGAATGACTTCAGAATGGCTCAGCTGGTAAGCAAAGAATTTATTGATGAACAATGTAAAATAATAATGCTGGTCCCCTCCCCAACCCCCCCAACCCTTCAGGTTAATTGATCAACATACAAAAAGTGAAAAATTAATATTATTCTTTTGTGTCACACCTGAAGTAAGCATGTACTTTGTTTATGAAGCGTGGAAACCTTGCTGCTTTTTGAATGCTTGGTTTCCTGGGAGTAGTCTGCGGGTTAGGCCAGGTGCTTTGCTCCTCTCAGTAACCTACATATGCTCACTTTGTCACGGCTAAAAATTGGCCGCTGTTTCTTTAATGCTAAAAGAACTGAGTCAGCATGAGAATGAAACTTGTGATCATTTTTGCATGTTTCTTGCCACACACCACCACTAGAGGCCTAAGCTATAATTGTTGCTGTTTAGTCGTTTAGTCGTGTCCAACTCTTCGTGACCCCATGGACCAGAGCACACCAGGCACTCCTGTCTTCCACTGCCTCCGCAGTTTGGTCAAACTCATGTTGGTAGCTTCGAGAACACTGTCAAACCATTTCATCCTCTGTTGTCCCCTTCTCCTTGTGCCCTCCATCTTTCCCAACATCAGGGTCTTTTCCATGAGGTGGCCAAAGTAGTGGAGCCTCAGCTTCACGATCTGTCCTTCTACTGAGTACTCAGGGCTGATTTCCTTAAGAATGGATAGGTTTGATCTTCTTGTGGTCCATGGGACTCTCAAGAGTCTCCTCCAGCACCATAATTCAAAAGCATCAATTCTTCGGTGATCAGCCTTCTTTATGGTCCAGCTCCCACTTCCATACATCACTACTGGGAAAACCATAGCTTTAACTATGCGGACCTTTGTTGGCAAGGTGATGTCTCTGCTTTTTAGGATTCTGTCTAGGTTTGTCATTGCTTTAATACAAAGCTATAATACAATGCTCAAATAACAACTCAGGGCTTCTCCAACCTGTGTTTCATGTTGCTATCATCTGTCTCTGTATCACCTTTGTATCACCCAACAGCCCGTGAAATAAGCATTGTCTCCTTTGCAATCTACACAGAGCAATGACAAAAAAAGTTTAGAGAAAGACCAAGGTGAACATTTATAAACAATTTTTTCAAAATGGTGTTTTTATGCAGCTTACGTTTCAGAAAAAAGAGCATCTTTGGTCTCAAAGGTAGACTGTATACGTATGTATAAATATCTAAGCAGCATTCTGGCACATTCTCGCATCGTGTTCCTGAGAATTATGAGATTTGCATATTCTATCAAGAGCAGAGTTATAAAAGTAGCATCTATTTACTGAATAATGAAGTTGGCGAAGCTGGCTGTCACTGCAGAGAGGCATTATATCAAAAGGAGCTGGGTAAATTGAGAACCACTGAGGAAAGAAGCTCTATATCATTTCCCTTTAGCTGACAGGTGCATTGCACAGACACTCTCCCAAAGGCAGCTCTTGGGGTTGCTTCCTCATTGCTGTCTGCAATACACGCGTTACCCTTACCAATTAGTTCCACATTCCACTCAAGGTGTGTTTGCGACTGTGATCCATCTCACTTACTTTCCCTCTGGAGTTTTCAAGTCATTGATTAAGGGCACAAAGAAAGAAGATATCCCTCTCCCAGAGTTTATAACCACGAGAAGTGCTGCTGTTTCATTCCTTTGATTACTCATGTTCCCTCCGTGGAGCTTCTCAAAGTGACACGAGCTCTCTTTTTCACTAGCTTGGTTCTGCTCAGTGTTTTGTCACTGCTCTTCCTTGGAGGCTATGTTTTGCTTCTGTGTGTTGGGTTTCCAGTCACATTCCTCCTTGATAGTTACTGCCTTCTCCTGTCTCACCACCACAGGCTCACATGTTTTGCTGTGTGAAATTCTGCGTTTTGAGTCTGCATGGTTTGGCCTTTGGTCTGACCAGCGTGATAGCTCTTTAAAAGACTTATATTAAACAATATTGGAATAGCTATAATAATCTAATGTACAGAGCCCCCTTTTAACTACTGCATAAGAGGGGAAAGATTTTAATAAGAACATAAAGAGTCATGGTAGAGGCATGTGAGATATATCCATGTGCACGTCTCCTTTATTGTTATTATTTTTTCCCCAGTGAAATGAAGCTGCAGGAATTTTTCAGATGTGATTGTAGTTGCAATGGCAGGGTGAGAGTGCCCAATCCTTAATTGTGTCACCTGTCCCCACATTACCACAATTAAAATCATCCCCCCCCATTAGGGTCAATATATAGGCTCCAGATCATTTCACCTGCATGAGACAGAAGAGCTTGGAAAGGGTTGTTTTGATTGTCCTTTTGGGGAAAGGATTAAGTATCTCCTCTTACCGCTTTGCAGCAAACCTGCAACCTTCCTCCTCCCCTGAGCAGTTTGTCCCAGGGGAAGACTAGGGTTAGGCAGGAGGGCTGCTTAGCCCAATTAGGAAGGTGTGGGCTAAGTCACCCATTTGGGAAGTCTGAGTAGGAATTTAATGGGCAACCCCTGACTGGCCTTTAGGATTCCTCTTTTATGCTTACATCACACTGTCAGGTGATCTGGAGTGGCTCCCCACCCCATTTAATTTGCATTAAGTCCAGACAGGAAAGAGAATTTAAGAATCCTTAACCGAGTAATGCCTCAGGTGTCTGTCTAGTTACCTTCCAGCGCCTTTGGCTTGGGGAGTCCTTGGAGTACCATTTAGGCTTGGCATGCACACCAAGGTGAATGCTGGGGAGTGGAGTCAGGTTTACATACCAAGGAGGGATAATCTTTTTCCAATCCTCTCCTGTGTGGCCACATATTGCAGCCATAAACATGCCCAAGAGATGACAGGGAGCAAACCCCTCCTTAATAGATAATTCTTCTGCCTGGACAAATTTGATTTGGCTAATCTGGTTGATTTGTTTTTGCAGGGTTTTCTAATTTGCTATATTTCAAGTTTGTTATATTTCTCTAATTTGTTATATAACAACTCTTCTTCAAGAGTGTGATGGCAATAATCATAACAGTTTCAGGCCCAATCTGTGTGGAACTGCTTTGCCTCATGGTGAGTGGCCTGATGAAGCTGGAAATGGGGGGTGGACGGAATTTTACCTATGTATTAGATCCCATGGGGGTTCCCTCAGTGAAACGTATTACATTCTTTTTTTAGGCTGAATAGCATTGAATGTTTATAGGGTGTATAGGCACAAGGCAGGATCAACATAGTCAAAGGAGCCCCTATGAGGGGCTTGAGGGGAAGATTAGCCATAGAACCTCCCAAGCTCAGGTTCCTGGTTGGAATCCTCACCCTGGTTTCCCAGTGAGACCCTGGAAGCTGGGCTTTCACCACAACATGTTTCAGTACTGGACAATTCCCCATTGTATGGGTTTGGCATGGTTCAATCCCAGAAGATTCCATTCCCAGCAAGGGGCGGGTGGACTGATGAACTGATCCCGGCCCTACTGCCATGCCAGTCCTCCTCGCTGTAGTCAATAAAGCCTATGCCTGACTACTAATTCCAACATCTGGCGTCCTGTCTCACCATTTGCTGCTCTTCAGGGTTATGAAATGCACCTACCAGGGCAGTTACTCTTAAGATTCTAACTAGCATGCTTCAACATCCCCCCACCCCATCTTTAGCACAGTCTTATCTCATACAGAGTACTTGTCTGGCCTATTGTGACTTATAATATCCCTGTTGTGATTTGAGAAGACATCCTAGAAAACATTGTAATATTTCCTGTAAATATTTATTGTCAATTCAGTATAAAGAGGGTGGGTAAGAGTAATATCTTTGTACTAGATGGCTCTTTGTAATTAATATGGATTGCATTGCTTTTTTGACTAAAGCATAAATACACTACACAGATGAAACACTGTAAAACTTCACTATAGAAACTTGAAAGCACGAAGATTGGAATAAGATTGCTCACATGGGTCTTTTCAATAAGCTTGAGAGTGTGTTTTCCTGCCTGCTTGAGGACATAAAATAAATATCTTGCTCTCTGGACACCTTATTTATACTACTCTCAATTAAGCATGTCACAACTCAGACAGCTTTGCCTTAAATCAGTGAATCAATCGCAACTCTTTCCTACTCCACCCCTTTTAAATTCCAAAGATACAAAGTGAAAACATTTTCTGATGGAAGCCTGTGCACTTGACTGAGCTTGTATGTACTTGAAAATATTTGTATTTTTAAGGTATATGTCTATGAGGAGTTTCCCATTCAGTTAAATGGCACATGCTTATATACTTTTATGTTCGGAAACATCTCTTGCTTTTAAGTGGAAGTGGAAGTCTGCACTGTATGTGTACTGAAGAATATATACAACCTATGGTTTAGGAATGATATTCTGCTCCCAGCCACATATCCAACTATCACCTTAGTGTCTCTACACAATCCACTTGAGAAATGATAATTATTGCCTGTGTGAGAAGTAGGTAGAAGTAGATTTTTATGACCACTGCCTGAATTAACTTTTCCATTTCTATAAGCTTGCTGAAAATACAGAGGCAAGTTCTCAATTCTCTTTCTTATTTGAGGTTTGATCTTTCATCTTTTCCTTGCTGTAGTTCAGTATTTCTAACCAATGCATATTTTCATTGGCCACCAGTATGAGCAAAAAAACCTTTGACTATCTGGAGGTTGGGGGGAATTAGTCAAATGATTGTCTATAGCATGCTGCTTACAGAGAATGTAAATATGCTTTCACTTTTTCATATCACCTTCCTTTCATATTGCCTTCCTCTTTCAAGAGAATAATATATTAAAGTTTCACACAATTAGGGATGGGGAAGAAATTGCATTCAGTTTGCATTTTAAGATAAACCTATCTAATTTGAACTTTTCAAAATAATATTTGAACCCAAACTCATCCATCCTTCAAAATTAGCACTTTTCTGAATTTTGTGATGCAGTTCTCCAGCCAAATAATGTATACAAAAGTGTGTATAAAAATGTGTCTAACATACAAATACATATTATACTAGGGGAGGTTGCTTTGTAAAAATGTGTATAAAATTGCATTAAAAATGTGCTTATTAGGATAAATTCTCATTAAAATGTATATTATTACAGTGGTGCCCCACAAGACGAATGCCTCGCAAGACGGAAACCTGCTAGACGAAAGGGTTTTCCATTTTTGAGCTGCTTCGCAAGACGATTTTCCCTATGGGCTTGCTTTGCAAGACGAAAACGTCTTGCAAGTGTTCCGATTTTTCCCCGCTTTCCCCCCCTTTTTCTAAGCCGCTAAGCCGCTAATAGCCTTTTAGCCGCTAATCCGCTACGCCTTTAATAGCCGCTAAGCCTTTAATAGCCGCTAAACCACTAATAGCGCTAATCCGCTAAGCCGCTAATAGGGTTGCTTCGCAAGACAAAAAAACCGCTAGACGAAGAAACTCGCGGAACGGATTAATTTCGTCTTGCGAGGAACCACTGTATTATTATTATTATTAAAAATTATATACTGCCTTTCTTCAAGAGATCCCAAGGCGGTTCAAAGAATAAAATACAAGATAAAACACAAGTAAATAATTAAACCCAAACAACAGTTGATGAATTTCCATGAGGATTTTTTTAAATTTTTTTTTTTACAAAGTATTATGGAAATGTATGGAAATGAAGACTGGGGAAAGGAGATATTGAGGAGAAATTAAATTGTCAGATTTGTCCATTCCTAGCCACAGCCACCAATGGATCCGTGAATATTGGTTCAGGAAAACTCTGGAGTGGACAATCTGGATACATATTTGGGGATTTGGATGAGATTCTTCTTTTGCCTGCTGCATTATGCCACATTTCAATTGCTCTGTGGTTTTTCTTGTTGGTTCTGCCAGAGCATGAAGTGTGTAAATATACAAACTGAGTTACATAGATAAGAACTACCACTACCTTTGAAAGTTGTAGTAGATGTAAGGTTGGAGTAATGGGACAAGCTGTAGATCCTGGGGCCAAGTGTGTGGGTCAGAAATTTCCCCCCGTCCCCTGCTTTACAGTCCTAATTCTAAAAGCTTTGGATTCTAGCCAACAATGTCAAGCCATTTGTGCAAGGGCTTGTGTTTGCACATTGGAACTTCCCCTCTCTTTCCCCCTCCTCCTGCACCTCTCATTCTTTTCCCCAACCCTCTTGTGCAAATGCAAAATGTCCTGCAGTTTCCATGAAATGAAAATGGCATGACAATATATTCAAAATAAAAAGGAAAGGAAAGATGAAAAAAGAAAGGCAAAAGGAAAGAGAAAGGTTGAGTCAAGGTTTTAAGCTGTATGGAAGGTGAATAAGATGAGTATAATCACAGAGATGGAAAAGAAAATGGGTTCTCCCCTCCCCCCAGCAAAGCTCATTAATCAAGTCTCTAGATTTAGATTCTCTTAAACTCTAATGAATACAGTACATACAGACCACTTAGGTGAGTCAGTATCTGGTTATCATAATGAGAGGAAAGAGAACTAATGGTGAAGGTAATCTCCAGAAGAAAAGGCACTGGGCATGTCCAATGATCTCATCTGTTGACATCATGTCCCAGATTCTGGCATTCAACCTGTATATGGGAGGTATGGTACCATGTATTATTCTTATTTGAAGTAAACCCACTAGAAATGGTGGGCTTTAAATAATTCATGTCTACTAATTTCAGTGGGTCTTTGAGTATGACTTAGCTGAATATCACTTAAGAATAACAGACAGAGGTAGGAAATTAAAAGATCCCTATCCTGTTTCAATACAACCACTGTCAGGATGGAAAAGATTGTATATCATGTAATAATCTGAATATGTAACAAAATTCAGTAACAACAAAATGTAGGACATTTCAGGAATGTCAAATATTTACTAACTGAGATGTGTTGCTCTCTAATATTAAATACACAGCTTTGAAATGTAAGAACAACCACATTTCAAACCAAATTTGTTTAGGTGGCTCTCATCACAAGAAGCTTAAAGGTAGTTTATTTCAACCTCTACCCAACCCCGAAAGGTAGCATAGGAGTTAAAGGACACTTGTGCGTCAAGACCCCGAGGCCTCCCAATAAAGAGACTTGGACACAGTATATTAGGTTAATGATTAATGGGCAAACTTTAGGCCACAACTTTATTGGTTACAGAATGTGAGTGGTATTGGCTTAGGCATTGGAATTGAACTGACTATATCTGACTCCTGCCCACCCGGCAGGGAGTCTGGTAAGGGTCAACCACCAATAGGGGGAGCCCTGTCGGTGCACTTCAACTTGAGCTCCCCCAGGGTACCCAATGGGGTTGTGGCATGGCCCTAGCCCCTACCCGGGCTTTGGACAAGATCCACACCCCCAGATCCCTTTAACGGAATACCCTTAAAAATGGAGGGGCAGGTGATGGCCACACCTCCCCTCCCCCAAACCAAGTTATACCAGATCCTAACCGCCAAACCTTACAAAAGTTGTGACGATTGCTATGAAGTAGGTGAAAACCAAATGGCTAGTGCCAATTTGCCAGGTGGAAAAATTCCTACCAGGCCTTTCAACAGCGACCAACCGAGGTCCATAGCAAGGCCAAAGTTGAAGAAGTAAAAAAAAAGGGGGGGGGGGAGATCCGCGAAGCCAAGCCAGAAAGGATGTTCCCTGGTTGTGCTGCAGTTTAAATTGAGTAAGCCATGCCCCCCAGCTGACGGGAATGGTCAGCCGGGGTTCGTGACACAGCCGGGGCTGATCCAGTCCCCTTTGTGAGTGGGAGACCATGTGGCCTGCTTGCAGCACCACCCCACCCAGAAGTGGTGCGGCCTTCTCTCAAATATAGTGTGTCTGTTAGCTCTTTCTAGCTGTGTTTAGTTCAACAGATGTTCTGTATAAAATAAAATTGTATATAGGCTGGGAGTATCTGTTTTTAAAAAAAGATTAATAACTTGAAGGCTAGTACAGTACATTTGATTCCCCTCCAGCATAAAATCTGCATAAAATCCAATTAAAATATATTGCTAATCCTGAATGAAATAGGAGTGTTCATGTAGCATGGGGCTCTGAAAATAATATTGGTTTAAAAGCATTGTAAACTGTCCTATAGCCTCTGGGCTACGTTAAGGTAAATTTGAAAGAAAGAAAGAAAGAAAGAAAGAAAGAAAGAAAGAAAGAAAGAAAGACTTACTATATTCCTATTATATTACATCTGTACATTTTAAATTCATTGTCATTTGTGCAAGTGAATTTACCAAGAGATTATATTCAAAATACAAATGTTTGAATCTTGCATGTTAGTTAATAGAAATTTTAAATGATGGAATATAAAAATCAGGCAGCATTGTAGAACAAATGACATTTTTCTCCTGATTATCAATGAAATGAAAAATTAAATCAACAAATTACCCACAATTCCTTTCCTTGCTTCAGCTCCTCCACTCCAGATGATAGCTTTAATTGCTAGTTTGCATCCTTGGTTCTTTGTATAAATTACATCACTGTTTGTATTGCCTTTGCTTTTGCCTTGGCTTCCTAGGATTTCAGTGTATCAAACACCATTTTATGGCTATTATCACAGACTGAAATGTACAGTAGACACCTGGAGGCATTTTCTTTTCCCACCATCTTTGAGCTTTGTAGAAATAAGGCCATCTGGCCTGTAGGACTAGAAGCATCAACATGTGCTCATTAAATTTGTCTCAGTCCCTCACATTCAAGCTGCTTCATATTTAGGTACGTCAAGAATTTAAGTCATTTTTTCACTCATGGCTTACAAGGAATTTAAAACATGTTCCTAACTTAGGATGACGTCCTATGCATATAAATTTGTGTTTATATTTATGTTACTGCTACTAATCACTCAAAAGCTTTTACAAAAGAGCCATGGTGGATCAGATTCTCTCCTCCACGGGTGGGGAACCTGTGGTCTTCCAGATGTTGCTGGACTGCAACTTACATCATCCCTGGCCATGCTGTCTGCGATTGATAGGAATTGAAGTCCACCAACATTTGGAGGGCGACAGTTTCTCCATTCCTGTTCTAGTGTTTCAAATATTAGTAACGCAGGTGCCTTTGAAAAGCTGACAACCAGAGCATGAAGGGAGAAGCATTCAGATTCTTTTATCTGCTTATATACTGTCATTTGGTTGACTATGCACATATTGATACATGCAAGATTATGTGTTCTTTCAGCCTACAAGGTCAGCTTTTGGCAGCCTTTTTCACATACACTGTGTGTCAGGGAACTGGGGGCTGAGAAGGGGAAATACAGAGAGAAGCCTCCGATCGTAAGCAGCTGCACCTCGTCAGAGGGGGAGGATGAAGAAGGGTTGTCAGGAAGCAATGAATCAGGGAGGGGGGAGCAACTTCCGGGGTTTAGCTCTTCACGTAAAAGAGGAAGGAAGAGGGGAGGGCTCCAGAAATGGTTATGCTGGAGAAAAGCAAAGGAGGGTCCAGTCTCGCCAACTGACACCAAATAAGCCGGACATGCTTTCGAGAGCTCCGTAGTGTAAATAAGATAATGGACTCAATAAATCCTGTAAAGCTGGCTGGAGGCCTGGGCTGTGATCTTTTCTAGCACCCACCAATCATCCCTGACACAGTGTGCTTTCAGTTCCTTACTTATCCCAGGAAATTATTGACATTGCAAAAGCTGAGCATAGTGACTATCCTTTAGGGCTGTGGGAGAGGGTGAATATGGCCCTCCATACCTCTTCATTTGGCCCTCAGAGCTCACCCCAGGCCACACCCCTCACAAACTCTTGCTTTGCACCCCAAGTGTTTTTAGATGGGTGGAATGTGTCTTCAATAACATGTATC
Organism: Podarcis vaucheri; assembly: GCF_965113315.1. Classification (NCBI taxonomy): domain Eukaryota; kingdom Metazoa; phylum Chordata; class Lepidosauria; order Squamata; family Lacertidae; genus Podarcis; species Podarcis vaucheri. The sequence goes on along the minus strand of NC_138759.1, from coordinate 97,926,762 downwards.
TTTTCTGGATGAAGGATAGAAAGGAATGTGTAAGTGTATATACTAAATGGCCTGCTATAAGAAAGGTATCTCCATTGCTCTGCCAATTTTGCCTCTGGCCCCATCTGCTACTCAGAAGGTTGCCAAGAAAGGAACATGACCCTCTGCCACACACAAGAAGTTTCCCCATACCTGTGTTAGAAGAGGGCTGTGGGAATCCAACCTAATAAAGATCACTATGCACCAGATGGATGTGCCACTTTCCCACTCTTCCAGCATTTATTTTTCTTCTAACTACACTCATGTCCAGTAAAGAAAGATCCAAATTCTTATTGGTTTTGATAATATTTGGATTCCATAATATGGTTTCTACTGGCTGTAAGGAATATCTTGGTCCCAATGTTTGGCATTGGCTTCTTTTCCTTATTAAACAAACTCACTATCTTCTGAGGTTTCACAGGGTGGGGGAGGAAATATCTTCTCCTTGCATTGTGATTGTCATCCTTTACCACTCTGCTCTTGTACATGCAATTAACATTTGTGCTTAATACCTACATGCAGCTTTTATTTTTATAACCTATTGTGAAAACCATGAGACTCTTTTAAAAAGACAGCAACGGAGTCTCATGGAAGTGGATAATGAGAAAGACGTTAGCTATTTATACCAGATATTATTTCATGTAAATGTGACATTATCCTTCTGCTCTTTCTTACTATTACTATATGTTCATTGGCTATGCAAATATAATTCACTCATTTTTAATGCTCTTGGGACAGTAGACAGAAATATTAAAATATTGATATTGTTTGCATTTAATTTTGGTTGTACTGTAATAAATCTTATATTCAACTGGAGCTAACTAAATTTAGACCGCAGCCTGACCTTTCATCAGTGTTTAGTGCATAGTGAACTCCAGCACAATCCTTGGAAAGGCCAACAGATTATTTATTCCATTTTCAACCATGTTAAGTAATTCAGATGCGATAAATTGCTGTACAGTACATGATAGTGTTTGATTATTCCTTTCAAATATTATAGATAAAACATGGTTAAGCTTTAATCGAGTATTCCAGTGTTAGAATGATTTTTTAAATATGGTTTCCCCTGTATCATCCAAATACATCTTCTTCAAGAACTTCTATTTGATGGCTTGGGTATACTGAAAGCAACAGCTATGTGCTTGTGTGTGACAGAAGTCCAGGATTCTAGGTCTGCTGCAGAGCCTCAGTCATTTTCAGCTTCCTACAGTGAATATATGAGAAGAACAGATTGATTGACAGGGAATTTCAGGGAATTCCTGCTCCAAACCTACAATGTGTGCCCATGAAAGGATATTGTGTGAAGTGGCCCTAAATTTTCAGTGGGTAATCACATCTCATGAATAATGTTGAAACACTTCAGCTACTTCAAAGTAGGAAAGCAGAATTCTTCCCTGCCACTCAAAGAAGTCCTCTGCAAGTGGTAAAATAGATTTATAGCCATGGTGATCATCTTTGCTTCCTTTACACAGTTTTAACATGACATGCTCTAATCCACATAGCAGCTGCACTGAGCAGGAAGTGCACTAGGTAGGATTAAAAACCTCGTCAATAAACAGAAGTGCTAACCTGAAATGGAATCTAAGATTGTATGCAGTAGCCGGCTTTTAAAATTCAGGATAGATTCACTTTCTTTAAGGGAACAACCTTGGTTTATATTTTATTCATAGAGACATCCTTACCATATTTTCTTGCATGGTTCCTGCTGTGTGCAGATATGAATGCAACGGCTTTGCATCCGCTTGAGTCCACCTGACTCCTGCCATACGTTCTTGAATCAGCAGTCTGCAGTACACTTAACTGTGTTATGGTGGCTATTATTTTCCCAGTGCTTAGTGGGCGGCTACCAACCCTCTGAATCTGAAGTGCTAAATTAACACCTTGCTTTAGAGCGGAGCAACAGGACTGCTGTAAGAAAATGCCGCCATCTCAAATATTTTGTGTGCAGCAGGTGTCAGACACCATTTTCAGTGTCTTAATTGTAGTTGAAATGGCAAGATTATGGCAAGCTTGAGATATGACGGCTTTTGTTGTAAACAGGAAGCAAAATGCCCTATACTTCCCCCTTTTCCCATGCAGAGAGAGGGGCATAGGAAGCTGGTCTATCTACTGAGACAGACCCTTGGGCCATATAACAGGCTGTGAGGTTCTCCAAGGTTGGACCCTTGTCTGAAACCTTGGAGAACTTCACAGCCTGTTATATGGCCCAAGGGTCTGTCTCAGTATATAGCCCTATATGAAGATGCTGGGGATTGATTCTGGACACTTCTGTACAGATCCTGTACCGTTGAGCTATGGTCCTTTTCCATACAGAAGAAGGTAGATGAGCTTTTATTTTGGGTGATATTAAGGAAGTGCAGGAGGGACGTGGGTGGCGCTGTGGTCTAAACCACAGAGCCTAAGGCTTGCCAATCAGAAGGTCAGCAGTTCGAATCCCTGCGATGGGGTGAGCTCCCGTTGCTCGGTCCCTGCTCGTGCCAACCTAGCAGTTTGAAAGCATGTCAAAGTGCAAGTAGATAAATAGTACTGCTCTGGCAGGAAGGTAAACGACGTTTCTGTGCGCTGCTCTGGTTCGCCAGAAGCAGCTTAGTCATGCTCGCAACATGACCCGGAAGCTGTCTGCAGACAAACACCGGCTCCCTTGGCCAATAAAGTGAGATGAGCGCCACATCCCCAGAGTTGTCCGTAACTGGACCTAGCGGTCTGGGGTCCCTTTACCTTTTTAAGGAAGTGCAAGGCCTATGCTTCCTGCTTATCATGCACATTGTGATTTTCTTGTGCACGGCATTTGAATTTCTATGAGAGCATTTGTTGTGAACACTGTACATTTCAGTTTAAGATTTGGCTTCTATTCACCAGTTTTCCATTAATCAGTTACATTTGCTAACAACATGAAGATGAGAATGTGTGAAAATAGGTGCTCCTTGTTAAACAAAGGGCACCAAAGTGAATTAGGTGTAATTCAGAAATGTATCTAATTTTGAGAATCATAGCAAACAGTTTTATCACTTGATAGTCTATAGTTAAGGAGACACTTGTACTGAACTGATTCTACTGGTAGGGGGATGATGCGTTTGTAATACTCTCAGATGATATTCACCCATATGTAATGTTCAATTTGCTATGGTTGGTTCAGAAACATAAGCTATCAGATTTGGAATCATTGCATTATGAGTTCCTGCTGCGCCCCCTCCATTATGGTATTATAGCATGAGAATAATGTGGGGAAATTGGTAATAGATTTATTACCTGTTAAAAAACAATGAGGAAAAAACACACGCTACAGTGAACTCACCTGATCTATGGCTACCAAACTGAGATGTGGATCAGAATGTGGATCAGATGTGGAGAAGAGTGGAAACTGCACTCTTCCGAATTCTGCAAGGTAGTCAAACAACGCATTTAAAAATGTTGTTTTTTCCTTTTCGTACTGCTTGGAGTGGTCAGAAAATGGCTGCTGTTGTGCATGGTGAAAATGGGGTAACAAGTAATGGAGGGATGGGACATCTTGCTGTCCTGTCCCTCTCTGGAAAATTGTACAAGGAAAAGAAAGCCGACCCCAATGGTACATTTAGAAAGTTGGCCCAGTTAACAGAAGATCTTTATTTTTAATAATAGCTTGAAGGTACATTGTCGCCTGCAGCTCAGTTTAAAATCAGAAATGTAGATAAGAAACATGACTTCTCAGCTAAAACTGTACCAGCTAGAAGCTCTGTGCCTCAGACGATAAATGTACTTAAAGGTGAAAGAAGACGCTTGGCCTTAAGAAAGAGCTTGAGCAATTAAGGAATCCTAAACCCACATAGCTGGGAGTCATTTCCATTGAATTCTGCAGGGCTTGCTTCTGAGCCAACCTGCAAAGGTTTGTGCTTTTTAGCTAGATATTCCAAATCTATGTGTTTACAGCTTTTGAATGAGAGGAACAGAAGAGGCAACTTTTTAATTCAGTCAAGATTGCTTTTTCTCTATCTCACAAAAACTAATCATGAATACCACCATTGTCTCTCACTTTGTTTCCTGGCTCAATTAAGAATGCTGGTTTCATCTTCACCCAGTACGTATCCTTTCAATGCACTGAAACAGAGTTATGGAAAGACTAATGATGTTTTTAATTTCTTGACCTTAATTTCTCTATAATAAAGGTCACTTCTGCACAGCATGTTATTGAGGACTCTGTGCTGATCATTCATGCAAGGTTCTCACAGCATCCACATGATGTCATCGTCAACAAAATGCCATCCTATATTCTCCCCCACTCCACCCAATTTAATCAATATTTATTGTGGAAACAGTTAATCCTGTTAATGGTGCTGAACAATATTTGCATGCAAAATAAACTATCAGGTGTAGATATCCAGTGTTCACCCTCAATCATGGAAAGAGGAACATGAAAACTCCATAGGACTGAGATTATACATACCAGGCAATCAGTAAGGATGAAAAATGGTATATGTGCCACTATTTCTGTCTGACAGCTCACATAAGAAATTGTCAATTTCTTCATAGGCTTTAGGCTTCCCCATACTCCTCCTCTCCCCCTCCCTCCCATTTCTTCATTCTCTAATCATTCTTACCATCTGAAAGATGATTAAAGTTTATTAGCTCAGATGTCATAATATGTATCAAAAGAATTGTCTTAAATGAATGTTGCAGACAAATGGAGTGTTAGGAGTGTGGGTGGCATGAAACAGAATCATAAATCAATTCATCTGTCTTATTGCTATTGCCATCTGTCTTTCGCTGTTGCCTGACTCTTTCTACATCTAATATGCAGAAAGAGGAGTTTGGATTTACTGTAACCGATTTGATGAGTTTGATTAATCCAGAACCATTAAACCTTTTTCTGTGCTCTTTTAGTTCATTGTATATCTCAAACCTAGCCAACAGACCACACAGCAGAATGATTAGATGGCAAGAGTTACTAGATCACTTATTATTTTCACATCGTTTATAATTTATATAATAAGCATAATCCAAAGAGTATCTTAAAACATATCACTGTGTTAATTTTAAATTTAAATACATGTTTGCCTTTGAGGTGTAAAACAATTAGCCTAAAATATACAGGAGTGGAATTAGGATATTTGTTTAGGTTACCACTTGCCTAATTATCTAAGCCTATGGGCCGAGGCCTTCCTTGGGGAAACCAGTGAAATGCATGCCAGTATAAAACTGTGTTCATTGGAAACTGCTTGCAAGAAGGAGGAAGGATGCTTATGTTAGATAGCAAGAGGCTACAAATTAAGCAAATGCTTGCTTCTTTTCTTGTCAGCATAGAAACCTGATACAGTGGACCCTCGAGTTACGTACCGCTCTGGATATGTAACTTTCGGGTTGCGAACGCGGCAAACCTGGAAGTGTGTACTTCCGGGTTTTGCCACACACACATGTGCAGAAGTGCTCTGCGCACCGCACACATGTGCAGAAGCGCTCTATTGTGTTGCATGCATGCGCAGAAGCAGCACTTCGAGTTACAAACTTTTCAGGTTAAGTACGGATCCCCAGAACAAATTTAATTCGTATCCAGAGGGTCCACTCTGCACATAGTCAGATAATTGACCCAATATTGTTTCGTATACTCTCCATTGACTGGCAGTGGCTCTTGGGGATTTTGGACAGGGGACATTCCAAGTCCTAACTGGAGATGCGGAGGATTGAACCTGGGATCTTCTGCATACCAAGCAGATGTGCCATCATTGAGCTACTGCCATTCACCTTAGTTCTTACTTATTTATGTCTCCCTCAATCACCTTTGTATCTTTATGAAGGTAACTTCTCATACTGTGTAGATAACTTTGGGACAAAGTTGATTCTTTGTGAGGGGAAGTGGCACTGTGGGTTCCTTAGGACTATTGGATAACTGGGGTGGGGAGAAATATTTCTATATCTATGCTTATTTAATATTTCAGCAGATATATTCTGTCTCTGTTTCAAATGGAAATTTGATGATTCCACTGACATCTACATGTGTCAAGAATAGTGATATCATAAGAGTTTGTTGAGAACATGAACATGAATATGAACAGTTTATAGAGTTCAGATGTATTAGGAAGCAAGTGGCTTCTTCATTGACTCAGAAAGTACGATGAGACTCTGGATATGTGCCTACAAACTAGCATTCAATCTACATCTCAAGTGCATGCACAAAAGTATGTTGCCTAGAAAAGCCTAGGATTTTGCAGAGAAGCTTCCAAGCTTTAAGGAGGAAAAATCTATGCAGTCCTGAGCTTGCCTATCCCAAACATGAAGAAGCTCCAAAATCCTAATAGATACTGTTTATTAGCTTCCGTTTTCTTGACTTCTTTTCCATATGGCTTCTGCCCCTACTTGGAGTTTTGGAGATACAATGGATACTACTCTCCAATGACCAGCATTGGGCACAGCCCTTTTTTCTTTTAATACAAATCCCTCTGAGAACAAAGGGATATCATCTAGTGCCATTGCTCCCAGAGTGACTTTTCTATGCTATTCAAAGTGCAGTAAGAAGACCTACACACTAGCTACTCCAGTTTGTGAGCAGTTAGATGATCTCCAAAGGTTTTTAAGGGGAACAAATAAAACAGACGGAGACAACACTGGAGCAATTGGATCTCTTCATATTGGGACTTTAAATTCTAAACCAGGCTAAAGATGCATATTAAAAAATTGTTTATTAGGAAGAATTCACGCTAACATACTAAAAAATTGCCATGAGGATTCTTTTTAAAAATTACAACTTGCTGGAAAACGTGGAGAACTGAATTTAAGATTAGAAGAACAAAAAATTGAGAGGATAAAAATTGACAGATCCTTCTATCCCTACATGTGACTCTGCTTTGGGAGTTCTGTGGATTCCTCTTCTATCCCTACCCTTTAAAAATGTGTGATTGAAGTAAGTGCTCTTGGAAAATAGTAAACTGTGATAAAAAGCTAGCCTAGTAAGTTAAATCAGAAAGATCCCCGATCTCTCCATCGCTTACCTCTCAAGCTTTGGGTGTTTACCCAATCCACTTAGTATCTTATTCAGCAAGTGGGGAATGGCCAAGTGTCATCCCCCCACTACATAAATATTTTCAACACAACAACCATAATGTCTTTGTAATATGTGAGCAACAGGGGTGGGGAAAACCAATGAGAACAGATGGAGCTTTGTTTGTTGTTTAGCTGCAGAATTCCACTTTCAAAACACTCCTCTGGAATAAAAAGTTCCAAATACACTGTAATGGTTCTAGGGGTTCCTCGTGCGTAAAACGGCGCTACACCTGGCTGGGTTGCCTGAGTGAACCCTTTCTGTCTGGACAGCCACTCGCCCGTGGCTGTCTCAATCGCTGGCAGAATCCGTCAGTGGGCGTTTCTTGAACTTCTTCCAGCAAAGAAGCTCTTTGACGCCTAGTCTCCGCCTAGTCTCCCTGCGCGGAAGCCTTCTGCGCAGGGAGGGTGTGGGCAGCGGAGGACCCGTGCTCTCTCTGCTGGTCCCCGGCGAGGAGTCATGGAGCCTCCTCACCGATTCCCCCATCTGCCCCCCTTCTCCACTGGTGCTACGCTGATTTCCTTCCCCAGAAGATGTGCTGCTTCTCTCCCTCCCGGGACGCTCTCCGGAACCCCTCTGGAGCCCTCCCTCTCCCTCTGGCTCCGATGGCAGTTCCCTGACATACACATATACATGTATCGCTAATTTGGACTCTAGGCAAAATCCTTGAATTTATGGAGCAACAATTTATTTTAGAATGTGAATCTTAAGAGAGGAATAAAGATTTATCTTTTCTCACAGAGTTTTCTGTTTGTGTAAATGTCACATTTATTTTCGCATGCATTCTGTTCTAGTTGAATAATAGTTAATAGGAACGCAAAAGGAACTGTTGTCTTAATTTCGGGTGCATTCACACTTGCATGCACTTTTTAAGCCTCCAGTTTTAAATTAAGGTGCAAAAAAGGTCAGAAGCAAAAATGTGCCAGACTTTCAAGCTATTTTAAAAAGTTCCATTGTAGTAATGAATAATGTTAATTGGGAGTTCTGCAAGTAACTCATTTAATCATTAACTCTTGATATTATGAACATTAGGACATGTGTGTCTCTCTGTTGTTGTTTAGTCGTTTAGTCGTGTCCGACTCTTCGTGACCCCATGGACCAGAGCACGCCAGGCACTCCTGTCCTCCACTGCCTCCCACAGTTTGGTCAGATCCATGTTTGTAGCTTCGAGAACACTATCCAACCATCTCGTCCTCTGTCATCCCCTTCTTCTTGTGCCCTCAATCTTTCCCAACATCAGGGTCTTTCCCAGGGAGTCTTCTCTTCTCATGAGGTGGCCAAAGTATTGGAGCCTCAGCTTCACGATCTGTCCTTCCAGTGAGCACTCAGGGCTGATTTCCTTAAGAATGGATACGTTTGATCTTCTTGCAGTCCATGGGACTCTCAAGAGTCTCCTCCAGCACCATAATTCAAAAGCATCAATTCTTCGGCGATCAGCCTTCTTGATGGTCCAGCTCTCACTTCCATACATCACTACTGGGAAAACCATGGCTTTAACTATACGGACCTTTGTTGGCAAGGTGATGTCTCTGCTTTTTAAGACGCTGTCTAGGTTTGCCATCGCCTTTGTCCCAAGGAGCAGGCGTCTTTTAATTTCATGACTGCTGTTACCGTCTGCAGTGATCATGGAGCCCAAGAAGGTAAAATCTCTCACTGCCCCCATTTCTTCCCCTTCTATTTGCCAGGAGGTGATGGGCCCAGTGGCCATGATCTTCGTTTTTTTTATGTTGAGCTTCAGACCATATTTTGCTCTCTCCTCTTTCACCCTCATTAAAAGATTCTTTAATTCCTCCTCACTTTCTGCCATCAAGGTTGTGTCATCTGCATATCTGAGGTTTTTGATATTTCTTCCGGCGATCTTAATTCCTGCTTGGGATTCATTCAGCCCAGCCTTTCGCATGATGAATTCTGCATATAAGTTAAATAAGCAGGGAAACACTATACAGCCTTGCCGTACTCCTTTCCCAATTTTGAACCAATCAGTTGTTCCATATCCAGTTCTAACTGTAGCTTCTTGTCCCACATAGAGATTTCTCAGGAGACAGATGAGATGATCAGGCACTCCCATTTCTTTAAGAACTTGCCATAGTTTGCTGTGGTCGGCACAGTCAAAGGCTTTTGCATAGTCAATGAAGCAGAAGTAGATGTCTTTCTGGAACTCCCTAGCTTTCTCCATAATCCAGCGCATGCTTGCAATTTGGTCTCTGGTTCCTCTGCCCCTTCGAAGTCCAGCTTGCACTTCTGGGAGTTCTCGGTCCACATACTGCTTAAGCCTGCCTTGTAGAATTTTAAGCATAACCTTGCTAGCGTGTGAAATGAGTGCAATTGTGCAGTAGTTGGAGCATTCTTTGGCACTTCCCTTCTTTGGGATTGCGATGTAGACTGATCTTCTCCAATCCTCTGGCCACTGCTGAGTTTTCCAAATTTGCTGGCATATTGAGTGTAGCACCTTAACAGTATCATCTTTTAAAATTTTAACTAGTTCAGCTGAAATATCATCACTTCCACTGGCCTTGTTATTAGCAGTGCTTTCTAAGGCCCATTTGACTTCACTCTCCAGGATGTCTGGCTCAAGGTCAGCAACCACACTACCTGGGGTATACGAGGCATCCATTTCTTTCTTGTATAGTTCCTCTGTGTATTCTTGCCACCTCTTCTTGATGTCTTCTGCTTCTGTTAGGTCCTTTCCACTTTTGTCTTTTATTATGGTAATCTTTGTATGAAATGTTGCTTTCATATCTCCATTTTCTTGAACAGATCTCTGGTTCTTCCCATTCTGTTGTTTTCCTCTATTTCTTTGCATTGCTTGTTTAAGAAGGCCTTCTTGTCTCTCCTTGCTATTTTTTGCAAATCTGCATTCAATTTCCTGTATCTTTCACTATCTCCCCCGCTATTTGTAAGGCCTCGTTGGACAGCCACTTTGCTTTCTTGCATTTCCTTTTCATTGGGATGGTTTTAGTTGCTGCCTCTTGTATAATGTTACGAGCCTCCATCCATAGTTCTTCAGGCACTCTGTCCAGGTTAAATCCTTAAACCTGTTCCTTACTTCCACTGTGTATTCATAAGGGATTTGACTTAGATTGTATCTTACCGGCCCAGTGTTTTTTCCTACTTTCTTCAGTTTAAGCTTGAATTTTGCTATAAGAAGCTGATGATCTGTGCCACAGTCAGCTCCAGGTCTTGTTTTTGCTGACTGTATAGAGCTTCTCCATCTTTGGCTGCAGAGAATATAATCAATCTGATTTCGATGCTGCCCATCTGGTGATGTCCATGTGCAGAGTCATCTCTTGTGTTGTTGGAAAATAGTGTTTGTGATGACCAGCTTGTTCTCTTGGCAGAATTCTATTAGCCTTTGCCCTGCTTCATTTTGAACTCCAAGGCCAAACTTGCCAGTTGTTCCTTTTATCTCTTGACTCCCTACTTTAGCATTCCAATCCCCTATAATGAGAAGAACATCCTTCTTTGGTGTCATTTCTATAAGGTGTTGTAAGTCGTCATAGAACTGGTCAATTTCAGTTTCTTCAGCACCAGTGGTTGGTGCATAAACTTGGATTACTGTGATGTTAAAAGGTCTGCCTTGGATTCGTATTGAGATCATTCTATCATTTTTGAGATTGCATCCCAGTACAGCTTTCGCCACTCTTTTGTTGACTATGAAGGCCACTCCATTTCTTTTACAGGATTCTTGCCCACAGTAGTAGATGTGATGGTCATCTGAACTGAATTCGCCCATTCCCGTCCAGTGTGGTGCCAGTGTGGTGTAGTGGTTAAGAGCGGTAGTCACGTAATCTGGGAAACCGGGTTCATGTCTCCACTCCTCCACATGCAGCTGCTGGGTGACCTTGGGCCAGTCACACTTCTCTGAAGTCTCTCAGCCCCACTCACCTCACAGAGTGTTTGTTGTGGGGGAGGAAGGGAAAGGAGAATGTTAGCCGCTTTGAGACTCCTGAAGGGAAGTGAAAGGCGGGATATCAAATCCAAACTCTTCTTCTTCTTCTTTTAGTTCACTGATGCCCAGGATGTCAATATTTATTCTTGCCATCTCATTTTTGACCACATCCAACTTACCAAGGTTCATGGTTCTTACATTCCAGGTTCGATGGGAAGGTAAACACCTTTTCTGTGTGCAGCTCTGGTTTCACCAGAAGCAGCTTAGTCATGCTGGCCGCATGACCCGGAAGCTGTCTGTGGACAAACCTCGGCTCTCTCAGCCAGTAAAGTGAGATGAGCGCCGCAACCCCAGAGTCGTTCGTGATTGGACTTAACTACCAGGGGTCCTTTACCTTTACCTTTTTGAGAGAGAGAGAGAGAGAGAGAGAGAGTTAGAATTGTTGCATCTTAAATAAATGCATGGCCAAAACCTCTATCCTGAAACAGCCTCCATTTGTGCTCTATGCAAATGAAATGTGCTCTGAATTGAAATTAATTGTCATTATATAAAGATGAAGAGTCAGATGGGGAAATGGGAGGTGCACATAGACCCCTCCTTCCTTAAACATAAGAAGAGTCTTGCTGAAACAGACTTCAGTCCCATTTGGTTCAGATTCTTTTTCCACAGTGGCCAGCCAGATTTTTATGGCAAACCCACCAGCAGAACATAGAAGCTCAACAGCACTTCCTGGTCATCTTCCCCAGCAGCAAATATTGAGATATCTACTACCTCCAATGGTGGTGGCACTCCACAGTCATTAGTGACAGAGAAGAAATCCATTTTAAATGGATCTATACATGGAATTTGGTAGTTTAGACACAACTGAACTTTCCGCACATTGGGCTGCCTCTTTATCAAGTGCGAACTTACATTCAAGCCATTCATGTGTTAACCTTTTTAAAAAATAAAAAAGCCTGACTAATTATAGGCATTATTATATGCAGACCAATCAAAAACAATATGCATAAAAGAGTCAAGCTCCATGTGATAATGTATTTCTGCAAAATAATTTTATAAGTGTTTTCATATGAGTATTTTTACATGTTTATATGCATTATATTGCTCCTTACCATCCACCACTGAAAGCAGCATAGGAGCCAACTCCAGGGGGCCCTGGGTGCTTGGGCACCCACAAAAACATAATTGTGGGGGCCGGGCACCCACAAAGTCAATGAGCAAAGCCAGGGAGAGGCAGCCACACAACCTCTGCAGTGCTGCCTCCAAGAGTGCAGTTCAGTTTCGCGCTCCACAGCCAGCCAGCAAGTCACTCTTTTTTGAGGGGGGAGCTTATCTGTGTTATGGTGGCAGGCACCCACAATCCTGAGGGCGAGATGGTGCCCCTGGAAAGCAGTCTAGATGGGAGTACATGTGCAGACAAAGCGGAAGTGGGTCGTGAAGTCACTTCCTGTTGCTGAGTGCAGGCATTTGCCAGTGCTTGAGAGGAGATGGGGAGGAGGATAAAAAGAGCAGCTCCCTCTCTTCTCCTCCACCTGTTTATGTGTTGGTAACTTAAGAAAACACAGAGTGTATATGCATATAATATTATGGATATGATAATGTATGTAATAACTGCTCATATTTTGATTGAACCAGTAAAAATGATAACAACTTCTCAGTAAGATCCCTAGTAGTCATCAAGACCTGTAACCACTGATAGCCTAATTAATTTAATCTAATCCCCCTTTAAAATGGCCCAGCCTCTTGCACTGCCTTGGCATCGGTGAGGAGAATACAGTTGAAACAAGTATCTATGAAAATCCTCTGTGTGAAGGTGATTCACTCACATTGAGCACGATCAAATCCTATGTTCTTGTTGTTTTAAGGAAATAGTGTATATTAAACTGGAATAATGAAACACTTTTAGCAGTCATTGATGCCTTGTCTGAGCAGATCCTTTAGAAATGTTTTTAAATCTGAGCAGTAAGTAAATTATAATGCTATGAATCCAAATGCAGCTCCTATGCATAGCCCTACTAGGTGTTGTAAACAAAGAATAGCATTAGAATACAAATCAGATCAAATGAATTGTTCTTTCCTGTTTAACTGGCAATCAAAGAAGCAACCTCTGTGCATGATCTGAAATGAAAACACTTTCTTCAAAGTAAAGAGTCTGCGAATATACTGTGTACTCACTCAGTAGTCACTAATGTGTGCTATACACACAGATGCACAACATTTAACTCAGACACTTCTTATTTAAGTAGGCTTATGCCATTGACAGAGCTGGCAGCGGTGGAATACTTGACACTTCTTTTTTTCTTTTTGTAAAGCAAGAATAGCAGTTCCATATTCTCTATAATCTCAGTAGCCTTACTCAAGCTATGTGCAAAGCAAAATCTCCTCCTTGACTTACCTTTTAATTAAAAGGGTTTAAATGAAATGTCACGTGCTTGTACAATTAAAATTATATGCATATAGATAAATAATACACCCTACATCATTTGCACGACCCCAAAATAAAAACATTCGTAGGGTCACTGGTCACATTATTGGTGTTCAACCCGTGCACTGCCATTGCTTCAGGAATGTTAGTCGTGTAGTCAGTTAACACCAGGATATGCATATGCCTAGCTACTGTTTGTTGCTGTTGTTTTTAGCAGAGCCACCAGGTCGATAGCTACCCTGTCAGAGGTTCCCATACCACCAACAAGGAAAGTAACTGTCCTGCAAGTTCATCTATTAGCTACATTAACCAAGAGTGCTAAAAACACACCAGGGGTTTAATATTGTACATTGGTCATTGAGAGACTGCAAGTGGGTCTTTGGCAACAGTATTTTTCTTATTGGCTCCACCCCCACTTACAAAAAAAGGGGAAATCTGGATTAAGTAGGGACAAAATACAAAGTGACATTTTAAGGACAACAATGTAATGTGGACCCTACAAACAAACTTGCATGCAAGAGAAGTATTGACACCCTGAAACTCCAGACAAGAAAGGCAATAGTGAAACCTTGACCAGTAAAACTGAGGCAATACTATGTGCTTTCAAAGGTCTGGAGTCTGGCTACAGGGGTTGAAAGGAGCAATGGGGGGGGGGAAAGAAGAATTCGAGGTTTTATGAGAGGGGGAGGACTTCTGCTTCTGCACTGGGGTGTTTCCCCTTCCTCTTCACCGGTGCATCTTCTAAATATGTTCTGAGGTCTTCCCCAACCTTCTGGAATAGGTTTGTGGTGGGAGAGGTAGAAGGTAGAAAGTTCCACTGCAAGTGGAAGTTATTCCGCTCATGCCTAAATACCACCCAAATACCACACTGAGAGCCAGTGTGGTGTAGTGGTTAAGAGCGGTAGTCTCGTAATCTGGGGAACTGGGTTCGCGTCTCCACTCCTCCACATGCAGCTGCTGGGTGACCTTGGGCCAGTCACACTTCTCTGAAGTCTCTCAGCCCCACTCACCTCACAGAGTGTTTGTTGTGGGGAAGAAAGGGAAAGGAGAATGTTAGCAGCTTTGAGACTCCTTAAAGGGAGTGAAAGGCGGGATATCAAATCCAAACTACTACTACTACTACTACTACTATTCTTCTTCTTCTTCTTCTTCTTCTTCTTCTTCTTCTTCTTCTTCTTCTTCTTCTTCTTCTTATGTTTCATGTTCCGCTGCAAGTGTTAACTAATGCAGAAAATATAGGGTGCTTATTTATTTCTGTATTTATTTTATTTATATACTTCCCTTTATCAAAAGATCCCAGGGTGGTGTACAACATTAATAAACATATTTTACAGAGCATAATAATAAAACAGAATACAAAACAGAATAATAGACAGCATAATAATAAAATAATCATTAAAACATCCCCCATGACACATTTAAGAGGTCAAATATTATTTAATGGCTGAAGGCCCGGGTAAAGAGCATTCCCCAGAGCATCTGAATGGTCAGTGTGTTAATTTTGCATGAATTGAAACTTTAATTGAATTGTTACATACTGTACTTTTAAAATTTCATTGCCATTTGATCACAATGTTTACCATTTTTTCTTCCCCTGTGTTTGTGGTGTGTGTGTGTGCATGTTTGTACAGAGATATGTTCCATCCAAAAATAACACTTCTTGCATCTGTTAAAGTGAAGTTTAGTCCACAAAAGCTTACACTACAATAAATATGCTGATCTTTTCATTGTTTTGAGTGAATTTCTATCTAACTGTGGAAGTACATCTGGATACAAAACATAACATGTGCATATGTACTTGAGTTCCTTTTGCAGCTGAGAGGAACAGGTGCTGTGCATCTGGAGGTTCTGCTGCACGAATTGCATCTAGGCCAAATGTAGCTACTTAAGTTTCAGGCACTGCCAGGCTGCCAAAGGTGATAAATTAAATTCTCCTTAGGGGTCCAGAAATGAATTGACGGATTGGTCTACAGTCATAAGCTGGGTCAATGAGGATATTTGCTGAGTGGTTGAGAGCTTCCACCTCGTTGGTTCATGGACTATGGTAATGTGAAGATTACCCCATATGCTAAATTCATTCTGTGCAAAAGGGTCAGTGTTAATCCTTCTGGCAAGTGATTTCCATGCTTGTATAGGAGCTTTGATAGTGAGAACATTTTAAGTAGGCAGATTATAGAAGCACTTATTCTTCTAAAGGGAATGGTTGGTCATCTTCTTGTTTGTGTTAAACCTGCCCAGACCATTTTTGAGTGCTTGCTTACAAAAAACCTTCACCAGTCTGGTGTCCTTAAGATGTTCTGGGCTATAAATCATGTGCTGGCCACAGCTCATGAGACTTATAGTCCAGGATATCTGGAGCTTAACAGTTTAGTGAAGATGAATCTACTAGGCCACTTGCTGCTTCCTCTGCCTCTTCCCTTCCCCTGTGCAGAAGGGCAAGAAAGATACCACTTGGAAGGTGATGGGATAGTACTGATAGACGGTTTCTTTCACCCACTTGGAACCAGGCCTGAAACTACATGTTAGGAAGATGCCAGGGAACTACGTCTTTCCCTCCGAAGTGCCCCTCAGGATGATTCATCACTCTTCTGTCCCGAGTCGCTACTGAGACATATATCCAAAGATATATGCACACACAAACATAGCAGGGTTCAAAGGAGAAGCTGGACTTGAGGTGTATAATACTAAGCTAATTTATTATGTACAAGATCAAGTGTTAACAGAACAAAGAAATCATGGCTCCTCTCTCCTTCTCGTCCGAGAGAGAACGGAAAATGCAAAAGCATAACATAACGGAACATTGTAACTGAACTTCCGTTCTCATGACTCCAACAGTGTGGAACGTCAAATCAAATCAAATATCTTTAATACGGTCAGTGACCAGGAAGCAATTTATAAAATATGACATTAAGAGTAGTATTGTGCTACAAGTAGCAGTAAAAATATGGCCAATTCTCAGAATTGGTGCTTATATTTATGACCAGGTTTCGAGTTTTAAGTTTTTAAAATTCAATTCAGGAGTCGCTACTGTTTATTATCGTTCTTTCGATGTTTACAGTTTGAACTCCTTTGTAGACATCATTGCTCGTCTTATTCTTGTTGCAATGTAACAGTACTTTGCCACAGAGCTGTTAATTTCGGGCTCTTTGTCAGCTAAGAGGTGTCTGATATAGGTGTCGTTCTGTACTACGAGGTATTTTCCTCAGAATTGGTTCGATCAGCTCTTTTCTTGAGTCTCGATATAATGGGCAGTATAAGATGACATGCCCAATAGTTTCGATTTCATTGCTGTTACAGGGACATAATCTTTGTTCGATCGGTATTTTATTGTATCTTCCCTCTAGAAGAGCTGAAGGGAGAGCGTTAAAGCGGGCCCTGGAAAATGCCCATTGGTGTTTAGCGTTGTCTAGAACTTTGAGATAGTTTGCTAGATGGGGCCTTTGGGAATTGTACAGTGGTGCCCCGCAAGACGAATGCCTCGCAAGACAAAAAACTCGCTAGACGAAAGGTTTTTTCATTCGCGATTTGCCTCGCAAGACGAATTCCCCTATGCGCTTGCTTCGCAAGACGAAAACGTCTTGCGACTTTGTTAAGCCGTTTAAACCGTGCTTCGCAAGAAGAAAAATTCGTTAGACGGCAAAAATTGCGGAACGAATTAATTTCGTCTTGCGGGGCACCACTGTATAGAAGTTTATAAGTTATCGGAAGTTGGTTAAAGTCATTTTGGGTTTCAATGTCCCTGAGTCTTTCTTTGATTATGTTCTTGGCCCTTCCCCCTTCTAAACTTAATAAATACTCTGGGGAGAGACCATATGTGGCCAGTTTTCTGAGAATGCCCTTCAACCAGCTAGATTGGAATTTGTCAAGAAGCATCAGGGAAAGTAGTCCAACCGGCGAGTTGTTAAGTCTTAGCCAAGTGCATAAGGTTCTTATCCATACTTTGGCTTTAATGCTGTATAAGCCCGCTTCCAGTTGTAGGGTGGCGTTTGGGACGCATTTAGGTGTTTGCAGGAGTGATCTAAGGAAATCTGATTGTATCTTCTCTTTTTTTTAAATATTTATTAGAGTTTCAAAAAAGAAAAATATAAAATACAGAAAAAAGAAATAAAAATAAAAATAAAACCATTATACAACAAATCATATTCCTTTTGAACTTCCATCAACGTCGCTGACATCATTCATAATTATCCTTTTAGTACACATTTCATCTTTTTTTTTTCATATTGCCAATTATTCCACCCCTCCTCATAATCTCTGCTAAACAATATTTATTAGTACTTTACAGAGCCTCTTTAAATCCCACTAGCGTTATTTTTACACCATAATTATTTTCCAGATAACACACAAATTTCTCCCAGTCCTTTATAAATTTTTGGTCCTTAGTATATCTGATTTTCCCTGTTAATTTATCCAATTCAGCATATTCTGTCAATTTTGTTCTCCACTCTTCTACCGTTGGGACTTCTTCCTGCTTCCACTTCTGGGCTAACACAATTCTGGCAGCTGTCACCGCATACTGGAAAAGTCTACAATTGTATCTTCTCATATGGGTCTAGATTAGAGAGAGAGACGAGTGGTGCGCCGTATAGGATTTGTGCTGTTGGTTTTGCAACGAATAGTTTAATTGTAGCAGGAATGAAATTTCCTCCCGTTGTACGATGGAATCTTAGGATTGCCGTTGTACTTTTTTGAGCTGTAAAGGAGCTGTAGTTTATGTGGGCAGTCTTCTTCCTTGATGCTTGGAATATCACTCCTAGATATTTAAAGCATGTCACTTGTTCAATCTCCTGATTGTCTAACACAGACATGTGATGAAAACAATCACGCATCAGCAGTGGGAAGGAATGAAATCCCAACACACCAAAGGATCATCAGTGGGAGGAAATGTTCCATATGTCTATGGGATTGCTCTGTAATGAAGTTCTAGTGCAAAAAAATGGAGGTCTTCCATTTATCCGGTGCAAAAAAATATAGAACTTCCATTTATCTGGACCAGTGTACCCAACCCAGTGTTTTTAAGCTATTGTTTTAAGTAGAACCCTTTAATTAATTGAATCATCTAATTAGATGAGGATGGGTGGGTGGCTTAACATAGTAGTGAGTAAAAAGGAACAAATATACCTAAAGCAAATTGTATTTAGATTTAATATGTGGCATTTTATTCTGATGTTTAATGCCACATATGAATTTGAAAACCTGGACCAGCCTAAAGAAAGACATCTGCTGGGAGATGCCACTGCAAAGTGTTTAATACATGAACATACATATAATTTCCCTCACCTAAAGCTATTTTGGCATCATTGTGATGGCCTACTGTACTTTTGCAAATTGCTTTGTCTTTCTTGCAGCTTCACCATTCTTCTTGTCAATTGCATGTCACTGATAATGTCACTTTTAGCAGTGATGCTGCAAATGCTTAGAATTTCTGATAATTTCACAAGGCACTGTCCTTTAGATAAAGGAGGAAGGAGAGTGTGTGGTTCTTTTTACCTTTGTACAAGTTCCCTAGTGTATGATTTCCTTGAAAATGGTCCTTTTGTGTTAAATACAAGGGCATTCGCCCAGGGAGGGAACTGTGCACTAACATTAGGGAAGCAGAAAATGATTCTGCATCTTGCAATAATAAGGGTGGGGTTGAATTTTTACGTGTGTGTTATTTAGTTATTTTAAAGCTTCCTTCAGAAATGTACCTACTGGAATTTTCTAAAGGTTACAGTGACAATATCTGCCTTATTGCGCTTGCTGCATTGCCTTTCCATTATGCATCAGAAATGATCTACTGTATCCTGTTATATTCTGTTTATACACTACTTTCCATCCAATACTGGCTCCCAAAGTAGCTTACATTTTTTTAAACAACAACAACAAAACTATGGATATATTGTTATGTGTGGGGTAGTTAATGACACAGCCCCACATTATTTCATTGAGGGGTAGGGACAGAAAGATAATGCAAACAATGAAATTAGAAGCTGAACGAGCTGAAGATGCCAACCCATAAAATTTCATCACAGTTCTTTGGTTCTGCACATCATCTAAGAATGCTTAACTTTCACTTGTGGTTGGTCTTTCTAGAGGGTTAAATGAATAATACCCCCTGCTTGTGTTTAATAAATTTTCTGCTTGCTTTTTCTAGAAGGTGGTACTTAAGAGATCAAATTATATGTCTTGAATTGTCTATAGTTCCTTGGGTTATTTACCATGATTCACTCAAAATAACCATTTCTAGATTATCAGTTTCCAGCTAAGGCATACTCAAAGTACACCTATTAAACTCAATGAGCTTATTTTAACCATGTCTATTCTGAGTATGATTTAGCTGGATACAACCAAACGGCTTCTATCATGTTTGTTATCATATTTATTTCTCTCCAAATGTGCTTAATATTTTATTCATTCATCCATCCTTCATTTATCCTGCATTTTCTCAAAGGATCCCAGGGCAGAATACGTAACTCTCCACTCTCTCACAATAACCCAGTAAAATAGGTTAGACTGAAAAATAATGAATGGCCAGAGATCACCCTCTAAACTTCATAGCTGAGTGGAGATTTGAACTGAAAGTCTTTGTGGTCAAAGTCCAACACTCTATCCACTTTACTATAGATTAGTTTCCTGATATGATGCAGATGAAGCTAATTTAGCATAATGGACTATTACAGACAACTACTGGTGTTTCATTTTAAATATAAATTATTTGTATACTAAGGACCAGGAACAGTTCTCATTAGCAGACTTTTTCCAATGTTCATGGTTTTAGGATCCAAGACAATGTCCAATATCGTATAAAGTATTAATAAAATATGCTTGGATTATATTAGCCTAATAAGGCAACTCTGAAGGCTTTTGTTTCCGTATGTTTTAGAGGGTAACCTATGTGATTTAAATGGACAAAATTGTTAATGACTTACCTTACTGTATTATTGATATATATATATATATGCAGGTTTTGGTGTCTTCGGGTGTCTTCCCGTGTAAGAGTCGGGGTGTCTGTGCGACGTTTCGACGAGGTCTCACTCGTCATCTTCAGGCTGGTGCTTTCGGCTTCTTGTTACTGGAACAACAAGCAAATATATATATATTTGCTTTCGTAGATTTTCACGGGTACAGGAATGCAGGTTTTGGTGTCTTCGGGTGTCTTCCCGTGTAAGAGTCGGGGTGTCTGGGCGATGTTTCGACGAGGTCTCACTCGTCATCTTCAGGCTGGTGCTTTCGGCTTCTTGTTACTGGAACAGAGCAGAATCTGGTGTTTGAGTTCCTATAAGTACTGTTGAGGGGTGTGGTGTATAGCCTCCAAAGTTCTAGGCAGAGAGGAAGTTCCTAGATTAGTGTGCCTTTTCTTCTTTTGTTCCTTAATTACTTGAGGGATATCTTGAGTGATTTCATGAGTGATATTCTGAATACCACTGGGTGGGTCATTAAGTGTAGATTAGTTGCTAAAGCTTTCGTGTCTTGACCTCTTGAGCTTGTGAAGAGTTTTTCTGAGAAGATGGCTGTGCTGCATTTAGTTGTGCTCTGGCTTGGCTTCGTGTATAGGGGCGAGCTGTGATTTTGTGCCTTGTGCCAGCCAGATCTGTGTAGGGATTGCAGGGGGGTGCAGCATCCGGAGGTGCCACTATAGTTTGGCTACTGGATGGAGTCTGTAATATGTCTGTGGAGAGGGTCTGGGTTTGGGTCTGGTGTGGTTGATTGGTGACGGCGTTCTGTGTGCCTCTGGTTCTGGTGTCGGTTTTTGTGGGGAGGGCTAATTTCCAGATGTCTGGCAGGCGGGACGTGTCGTCACGCTTGTTCATGTTGTGAGGGTGTTTCTCTATCTCGATGGCTTCCATGATTATTCTCTTGTGGTGATGTTCCATGTTAAAGAGCAATTTGGAATCTGCAAAATTAATTTCGTGTCCTGTTTCTTTCATGTGTTGGAAAAGAGAGGAAGTTTTTTCTTCTTTTTTGACGGCATTCTTGTGTTCTGCGATACGTGCATTTATTCGTCTGTTTGTTTGTCCAATGTACGTGGCTGGGCAGACTTTGCAGGGTATTTCATAGACCCCTTGGTTTTCCAGCTGGATTTTGTCTTTTGGGTTTCTGAGGATATTGGCTATTTTTTGGTTGGTGCAGAAGGCTGTTTTAATATTGTGTTTATGGAGGATTTTGCTAATTTTGTCTGTAGTGCCCTTGATATAAGGAAGGAGGGCCATGCCATTGTTTTCTTCTGTGTCTTGGTTTTTGGGGGGTGTTTCTTTTTGGATTAGCTTCGTAACCTTGTTTTTCTGGTATCCATTGGCGATTAACACATTTGAGAGATTCTGTAACTCAGTTGTCAAGTGGTCTTTGTCAGCCAGGCGTTTGGTTCTGGAGATGAGAGTCTTGGCTACGGAGTTTATTTGTGCAGGGTGGTGGTGTGATTGTGCATGTAAGTAGCGGTTGGTGTGTGTTTTTTTCCGGTAGATAGTGTGTCCTAGGGAGCCATCAGGTTTTTTGTAGATTAGGACGTCAAGAAAGGGGAGTTGGTTGTTGTCTTCTATTTCCATAGTGAATTGTATTTTGGGGTGTAGGCTGTTGAGATGTGTGAGGAAGCTATCTAGTTTTTCTTTCCCGTGTGGCCAAATTACAAAGGTGTCATCAACATATCTGAGCCAGAGTTTGGGTTTGTGTTCTGACTTGTCTAAAGCATTGGTTTCAAAGTGTTCCATGTACAAATTTGCGATGACCGGTGAGAGGGGTGATCCCATAGGTGCTCCTTCTATCTGTTTGTATCTTTGTCCATTGTGGACAAAGAACCAAACGCCTGGCTGACAAAGACCACTTGACAACTGAGTTACAGAATCTCTCAAATGTGTTAATCGCCAATGGATACCAGAAAAACAAGGTTACGAAGCTAATCCAAAAAGAAACACCCCCCAAAAACCAAGACACAGAAGAAAACAATGGCATGGCCCTCCTTCCTTATATCAAGGGCACTACAGACAAAATTAGCAAAATCCTCCATAAACACAATATCAAAACAGCCTTCTGCACCAACCAAAAAATAGCCAATATCCTCAGAAACCCAAAAGACAAAATCCAGCTGGAAAACCAAGGGGTCTATGAAATACCCTGCAAAGTCTGCCCAGCCACGTACATTGGACAAACAAACAGACGAATAAATGCACGTATCGCAGAACACAAGAATGCCGTCAAAAAAGAAGAAAAAACTTCCTCTCTTTTCCAACACATGAAAGAAACAGGACACGAAATTAATTTTGCAGATTCCAAATTGCTCTTTAACATGGAACATCACCACAAGAGAATAATCATGGAAGCCATCGAGATAGAGAAACACCCTCACAACATGAACAAGCGTGACGACACGTCCCGCCTGCCAGACACCTGGAAATTAGCCCTCCCCACAAAAACCGACACCAGAACCAGAGGCACACAGAACGCCGTCACCAATCAACCACACCAGACCCAAACCCAGACCCTCTCCACAGACATATTACAGACTCCATCCAGTAGCCAAACTATAGTGGCACCTCCGGATGCTGCACCCCCCTGCAATCCCTACACAGATCTGGCTGGCACAAGGCACAAAATCACAGCTCGCCCCTATACACGAAGCCAAGCCAGAGCACAACTAAATGCAGCACAGCCATCTTCTCAGAAAAACTCTTCACAAGCTCAAGAGGTCAAGACACGAAAGCTTTAGCAACTAATCTACACTTAATGACCCACCCAGTGGTATTCAGAATATCACTCATGAAATCACTCAAGATATCCCTCAAGTAATTAAGGAACAAAAGAAGAAAAGGCACACTAATCTAGGAACTTCCTCTCTGCCTAGAACTTTGGAGGCTATACACCACACCCCTCAACAGTACTTATAGGAACTCAAACACCAGATTCTGCTCTGTTCCAGTAACAAGAAGCCGAAAGCACCAGCCTGAAGATGACGAGTGAGACCTCGTCGAAACGTCGCACAGACACCCCGACTCTTACACGGGAAGACACCCGAAGACACCAAAACCTGCATATATATATATATATATATACACACACACTATCATACATTTAGACACTGAGCATAGGAGGTTACCTTGTAGCAAGTTATATCATTAGTCTATCTAACTCAGGAATGTCATTGAGAAGACTCTTTGACCAGGTGCCTCTCATTGCTAGCCAGCTCGTGGTTTGCTTGGCCTGATGGTCTTGGTCCCTGGTTCCCTGCCCTGCTTCACACTGTACTGTGGAGAGATGGTGGGGAAATAGTCTCCCTATCAGCTCATCTTTTTGGTGGGTGGCAATTGGAGCTTCTCCCTGTTCTAAAGGGCAAGTCTGGGTTTGAGCCAGGGTGTTGCTGCCCAGACACTGACAGCAAGACTTTTGGCATTTCCTTGTTCTCTGCAAGAATTCAGCCCTCAGGTGTTTAGATCATTGTTGCAGATCTTTCTGTACTATTAATAAAATTGTGACCAATTCTTTTGCTCAGTCTACATTCTGAGGTGTGCAGGCAAAGGCCAGTACCACTTCAGAGAGAATGTCTGTAACCCATTTTAATTGCTCTCCATTGTAAGAAATACCTCATATACAAAGTGAAGTCATGTTAAAAGAGAATTTCTGTTAAAATGGTAATAATGCATGATGTTATTTTAAACTCCCTTTAGATTAATATGCCGTCAAAGAAAAAATAATAATGTCTGGTCTTATGTTCAGCTCAATGCTGAAGCCTAGCTAATACTGTATCCCACCCTGTGTCTTAGGAAGTCTTGTTCTGGACTTTCTAATTATCCTCCTCCTTCTTTCCAAATTAATTTCTCTCTTCTGTAAATATGCAATATGTTTAGTTCACTTTTCTTGTATGAGCACAGCTGCATAAACAATGCAGTTGAATGAGTTTTGGAAGTAATCTAAATGTCATGTATAAAAGCATTCCCTGCGTATGGGCAAGCACCCATCCAACCAGCAGAAACACCAAAGCAGCTAAGCATTTTTTAAAATATCAGTTTGAAATGGACCTGCTTATCAGCTATGAGACAGAAATAATAGCTTCCCCCAGAAAATACTATATATGAGGTAATTATCCTGATATAGTTACTAAGAGAACCTGTTGAATCAGGCCAATAGGTCATATAATCCAGTATACATGCTGCATTGCTCATACTTCTTCTTTTTAATGTGCTTGAAGTGGACACTTTTCTTTTGAAGAAAAAGCCACCAACCCAGATTGGGATCTGTGTTAATTTTCTGCCAAATATTTCTTCCTCCCCAACTAGTTGATCCTTAAAGGGGGGGGGGGAGTCAAAATAAAAGTGGTCAGTTTAAGCAGATTTTTTTTAAAGGTGCGATTTATGTAATATGTAGTTTGACCTTGAGTTACCTCATATAAGTAACCTGTCTCACTTTGGGCATTTGACCAGTCAGAAAAGATCTGGTCAATTGACCAGTCAACTATTGGTCATGGATTTTTAATGTGTTCATTTTGTTAGAACACAAATATGACACTTTCATCACCAACAGGTTTGAGCATATGCTAATTGTAAAAATGCAGGGCAGTTAAGAGTCTCCCTTTTCCTTGCATATCTTTACAATGTCCAAATCAGAAAGTTCAGTTCTGTGACTGATGGGGAGCTTCTGGATTGCAAAGTGGACAATGTCTTGGGTGGGGAGATATAAACATTTGGTAAATTACATAAAATAATACATACATTTTTGTATTCTGTTCTCTTCATTTCTGAACTTTTGAAGATATATTGAACTCTTATATTGAACAACTGCCACTGTTGGAAACAGACATTCCTTTGTTGCACCAAGAATCTTTCCTAGTGACCTAAGATGATGCAGGCTATGCTATAATCAAATTCTTTTTTCCAAGTAATGATATACATTGCAATTGTCTGTGACTTTTGTGTGAACATGGTACATGACTGAATCAAATAATGATCACCCGATACTTGGCTCATCTGACTGCTGTCTGGCTTTGTATCACTTTTTCTTGTCAAAAGATGATATAGTATTGCTTCTGAAAGTATAAATTATTTATTTTAATGAGAGGCAAATGTCATGTTAATGAAGCTGTGACTTCCGAATCCTCCAGTAATAAATTATTCCTTCCAGCGCTTTCCCAAAGACACACAGTCATGTGTGCTGATTATGCATTTAGGGTAAGGACAGCTATTTCCGAACTCTGTCTTAGATGTTTGCATTCATGCTGGAATGTTTGTCAAAGTATTTAATAAGTTTCGTGATTTTCCAGGCTGGGAACCTCTTGTGCATAATGTCTGCACTTAAAAACCCCCACACAAAATAGGCAAGGAGATAAAAAATATAAATTAGCCCACAATTGAAGCTGGAACAAAGCTGGAACAAAATGTGGGATAAGCTTGAATGAAATATGTTCTTGACTAGAGGGAAATGGTTCCCCACCCCATAAGGTCCTTCAACTCTGTAAATCAACCCTTTCCCTCCTTCTACTCTAGGAGTAGGAAACTGTTCCACTGAAACTAGTTGACACAAATTTCAATTATGTAGATAAGCTGGAGTTCTGGGGCAATGATGCACCTTCATGATATTGCATTCACTAGCTTGGAAGTCTGTCTTTCTTGTTTGAATGTTTGTTTGCTATGATGATAGCAAAGCCTGATGGCCTTCCAGGGGTTAGGATAAATGCATATACAGTGGTACCTCAGGTTACATACGCTTCAGGTTACATATGCTCCAGGTTACAGACTCTGCTAACCCAGAATTAGTACCTCAGGTAAGAACTTTGCTTCAAGATGAGAACAGAAATTGTGCTCTGGCGGTGTGGCGGCAGCAGGAGGCCCCATTAGCTAAAGTGGTGCTTCAGGTTTCAGGTTAAGAATGGACCTCCGGAACAAATTAAGTTCTTAACCTGAGGTACCACTGTATCTTTAAAGGGGCAATATGTCATACATGGACTGAAATATGAACATTTGACCTGAAGCAGTGAGCTCAATTAATTTTCATAAATTGTTGTTATAAAACTCAGTTCTTTTATATCAAATGATCATAGGTTGGACACAAAGTTCACACAGGCCAGTGGGAGCATCTCTTGAACATAATTTTACTCATGGGATGAACCTGCTGGTGAAATTAGGAAGTAGGATTTGGTTACTTCCCCTCCCAGTGTGGCCCTTTGCCCCACCTCCCACACTTTTGTGAAGGGTTCCTTAACCCTACAGTGAATAGGCAAGTGGAGATACAGCAAAAGTCACTCTACACCTGCCTGCAGAACTCCTTTGCTAAATCAAGAACCTTCCATTAATGGAAGGAGCCTTTCCATCTACAGAGGTGGTTAGGCTCCGACCCATAGTGTTTTGTAAGGATGGGACGCAGGAATAGGTTTTATTAATCAGATCCCAGTCTCCTCATAGACATTAAAGAAATTCATGGCTAATGCATTTATTAAGAAGAAGAAGAAGAAGAAGAAGAAGAAGAAGAAGAAGAAGAGTTTGGATTTGATATCCCGCCTTTCACTCCCCTTCAGGAGTCTCAAAGCGGCTAACATTCTCCTTTCCCTTCCTTCCCCACAACAAACACTCTGTGAGGTGAGTGGGGCTGAGAGACTTCACAGAAGTGTGACTGGCCCAAGGTCACCCAGCAGCTGCATGTGGAGGAGCGGCTGCATGTGGAGGAGCGGAGACTCGAACCCGGTTTCCCAGATTACGTGACTACTGCTCTTAACCACTATACCACACTGTGATTAACAACAAAAGCTATATAGAAGCTCCACACTGAAAAGAAGCATAAGTCTGAATACCGGATGTGAGTGCACAGGCAACCTGGGAACACCATGCTCTTCAGTCCCTTCTTGAGAGCTTCCTAAGAGCTTCCATTAGCCACTACTGGGAACAGGTTGATATAACAAATGGACTTTTAGACTGATATGTCAGGACTCTTCTATAAAATCAGCCCTCTCCCACCATATATTGAATCTATGCTTGACCATTATTAAATTAATATATATAATGTTAATACGTGAGACTTACTTAAGTCTTGCGGGGGAGCCAGTCTAATTCTTCACTTCTGTGCATGCTTATTTAGGACTGAGCTACCTTGGATTTAGGGTGGTGCAGGCAGTTCCCCTGCATAGGGCACCAAGCTATGAAAAGATCCATTTTGGGCACCAATTTTTGGCCTCACTCCGGGTGCCATATTACCAAAGATTACCAAAGTCGGTTCCTGGACTGAGTCAGTTAATGCAGTGTAGCCCAGGATTAGGCTCTAAATCTATATCTAGAGGATTTGACAGAACTTCTAGATCATGCACTCACCAGGTCATAAGCGGTATATACTGTCCCAACACTTGGACACTATCACCCCTCTTGCTATGATGCTCTCCATAGTCATTGGGTTATGTATTCAGAGCATAAAAACCCTGAAAAATAAACACAGTTATTTTAATCTACACAACCTCACTGGGTCAATGCCTGCTGTGGTTTCCTTTGGGCTGCAGATATATGCAGCAAAACAGATGCATGACAGGGGTACCAACTTGAATAAAATATTTTGGGGGGGGCAGGTAAGCCCCGCCCCACATAATTTATCAACAGACACAGCACATGCACACCATTTGAATGGCATTGCCCGTCAACTCGGGGGGGACGACTGGCTCCCTCAAATATTTTATTGTGGGGGCCGAAGGGACCTCGGTCCCTAGGAGTTGGTTCCTATGATGCATGATAATTGTACATTCATGCAAATTCCTACACGGAATAAACTTCATTTGTATTGTATTGGGAATTTGCTGTGTGTGGTGTCTCTCAAATATCCTTCAGAGTTTTCTTATTTTGAAGCTCATTTATATGCTCTCTTGGATTGTTATGAAAAACGAGACAATGCCATTTAACAGCACATATGCTCAGAAGGAGTTATTTGTAGAAAATACCTCTAGCTTTTTAACAACTCCTACTGAAACATTTAAAAATCATTATTTTTGCTCTGGCAAACAGCTTTAATAACAGACGCCAACATAGTTTTTACAGTTCGAATGCTATAATTTTGCAAGCTTTGCCACCGACAGATTAAAATATTTATGTACAGTTTGGCTACCTGTTTAGTGCTGTAGTGTAAACACATCGTTAGATATGAGGATTTGAATTGAACAGAAGTGCACTTCAGCAGGCCTGCTACATACAATCTGCCACATTCACATGTTAGCAGCAAATTGATCTCTATGGTTAAAAAAGCTATCTTCTAAGCGCAAGGTAAATGCCTTCTGATATGTCGGATAACCTCTAGGTCCCATTCGGCCCTCTCTCCCCCGTCCAGCCCATTACAATTGCTGTGCCCATGAAGATTGTTATTGAGCAGAGTGTACTCTGCTCTCCCCTTCAGCATTTCCATTACTGAGTTGTGTTAAGCAGGTAAAAGTGGGGAAACAATCACAAGTTAGAGCAAAAACAAGCTGGCAGAATGATGGACATTTGAGAAAAGAAGCCACTGGCATATGATAGGGATGCAGGAGTGGGGGCTATTTAGCGCTCATTTATAGGTGAATCTCTCAAAGTCACACTTTCTGAAACAATATGCAGACCAAAACACAGCTATCCTTCAAAATTAACACTGATCTGAATTTTGTGATGCAGTTGTCCAACCAAATAATGTTTACAAAAATGCCTACTTTAGGGGGAAGTGTACATAAATATGAACAGTTAGTGAAAATAACATACACAAATGCATTAGGGAAATTGCTTGCAAAAGTATGTATGTAATAATAATAATAATAATAATAATAATAATAATAATAATAATAATAATATATTATTTATACCCCTCCCATTGGGCTGAGTTTCCCCAGCCACTCTGGGTGGCTCCCAATCGAGTGTTAAAAACAATACAGCATTAAATATTAAAAACTTCCCTAAACAGGGCTGCCTTCAGATGTCTTTTAAAAATAGGATAGCTCCTTATTTCCTTCACATCTGAAAGGAGTGCATTCCACAGGGTGGGCGCCACTACCGAGAAGGCCCTCTGTCTGGTTCCCTGTAACTTAACTTCAAGCAGTGAGGGATCCGCTAGAAAGCCCTTGGCACTGGACCTCAGTGTCTGGGCAGAATGATAGGGGTGGAGACGCTCCTTCAGGTAATCAAGACTGCATACGGAAATGTGATTATTAGGAGAAAACACACTAAGCTGCTGATGAATTTTCATGATGAATATTTAAAACACACACACACACACAAATTGCTGCAGTAATGTGGAGAATTGAATTAAAGATCAGAAAAACGAGAAACTGAATTAACCAAAACTGACAGATCCCTCCATCTCCAGTGCTAAGCATCTCTTTAATCTTGATGCCTAGAGTCTCTTCCCACCCACCTCTCAGAGTTCTAAAGCACTTGCATGACTAGGTTCTTTACAGAGGGGATGGAGAATGATTGGCCCTCCAGATTTGTTGTACCACAATTCCAATCATTCCTCATTGCACATGCTGGCTGGGGAGTTCAATAACATTTGGCGGGCCAAAGCTCAGCCATTCCTACTTCAGAGCTTTTAAATTAAAGCCCTGTGTCTCTTCCCTTCTAGGAACTAGCTCTTTGTTTCTGAGTATTGCATGCATTTTAATACATCACAGGAAAAAAAAGAATGGCCAGTCACCCAGAATATTGCTCTTATTAGCCAGTACAGCATACATGCTATGATACGTGTCACCCTGCCACTTATTTCATCTAGTGTTAACTAAGATAAATGTTGGCACTCGCTGACCAGAAGCAAGTTAATTCTGGCATCTTGTCCAACATGTATGTCTGATAGTGCTTGAGCTACAGTACAAGGAAGAAATATAGGATATCGGCATATAAGTAGACATTCTAAGAGGTACGAAATAAATTCAGACAATAACAGATGCATCAGACGCTGCACTAACGAATAATTGCTTAGCATGTAGCATAATGATGGCAATATTGAACCTTGTGGATTTGTTAGGTGGCTGAGCTGAGCACATCACTTCAGTAGAGCTCTGGTGCATTAGTCTGATGTAGGTGTAAAGGAATTAAAGAAAGTCCTTCTCTGGGGCATCCTAAAGGCAAGGCACCTGTGTTTGCTTCTAATGTCAGGTACAAACCTTTGTAAGTGGAAGCATTCCAAATATCAGTCACCAAGAGCAAGACAGACTTGCCCATTTCCCACTCCACATGCCTACAGCGCAACCATGCTTATCTGTAGTATCCAGGTGCCTACTCACAAATCAATTTAGATGAATGATCTGCTAAATTTCCTTTGCTTTCTTCTCCATCACTGACATGCTTAGGTATAGCACCCCACAGAGTATAATTGCTGGATAACAGAAGAACTATTAAAATGATATTATATTCAAAACCATTTATGAAATAATTGAGTCATTTGTGAATTAAATTATTGTCAGTTGGATAAAATCAACCGCCCATCTATATTATATCCTTATTAAGAGCACACGAATGGTTGCAGCAATCTTGACTGCTGGTTGGAGTCTGCTAGAGAGACAACATGCATTCCATAAATACACCATAGGTGAACTAGTTTAGCCGTTTGTCCTAGGAAGACCCTAAGCTGGTTCACCCCACAGCTGTCAGTTAGCTCAGATCCTAAAAAGGTGCATTATATAAAAGATGTTTTCCATGCTGACACAAATGGATTTTTGGTGGGAGGATAAAACATTTCAACATTGCAAATATATATTTGTGTCATTCATTCCTTTAGCTAGTTATTAAATCTGACTCAAATTCTAAGGAGTATTCCATAACTTTGCTGTAACTAAGCATTTAAATCAATCATTTATATTCTTGAAAGCTAGAAGAAAGTCAAAACCAACTTATATATATGAAATGGATTCTGTTTCAAAGCTGTTCTTTTTGCCAAGAGGGCATCTTAGAGCCTAAAGTTGTCCCAGTTTGTACAAGTGTCTGTTTACATAATCTGAAACACTATTTTGATTCTGTATACTTAACCTAAACAGGTCCAACTACATCCCACCATTACAAAGTTTGAAGTCTTAAAAGTTAATAAAATGGGAACTGTCTGTCCATACTTTCTGAAAGCTGCATGATTTGTCTACATGTTGGAGATGATAGACAGCCACATTTCAGACAGATGCATTGCAAAATGTCTAACATGCAGTAGTTCAAAGGATTTCCTTGTGGGGGCAAAATTTGGCTGTTTATAAAGGTGACTATAGACTTGTTTGTGGCTGGAGCACCTTTGTGTGTGTGCACATTAGAGAAGCTGATGAGGTTACCAGAAATTGCTGGAGAGAAGACTGTAACTACCTTAATATGACATGCAATTTTTTTTCAGGCAACAATATACTTCATTAGATGGAGATGTTGCTCTAACAAGCCAGAATAAAACGACCAAGTACATGTTTGTATCATTTTGACAGGGATTATTTTGTGGATAATAACAGACAAAAATACAATCCCACAATATCCTAAGCAGGGGCGGAGGAAAGGGGGTGCGGTGGGGGTGGGGCGCCCCGGGTGTCACTACTGAAGGGGTTGACAAAATAATGGGTGGCACTCACTGTGGGGCCTGCAGTGCACCTGAGCCATGCAGCTCTCCTGGGAGTGATGCCTTGGGCACCCGCAAGCTCCACGCTGGCCCAAACAGTCTGCCCGCCACCTTCCCCTCAGCGGAGTTTGTAACCCGAAGTGTTTGTAACCCGAGGTGCCACTGTACTACTAAAGTATGTAATTCTTGTAAATCACGTGAAGTGTCAGTCAGTGAGGAATTTAGGGGCACTCTCCAGATGCATATACAGTGGTACCTCAGGTTACAGACGCTTCAGGTTACAAACTCAGCTAACCCAGAAATAGTACCTCGAGTTAAGAACTTTGCTTCAGGGTGAGAACAGAAATCGTGTGATGGCAGCAGCAGCAGGAGGCCCCATTAGCTAAAGTGGTACTTCTGCTTAAGAACAGTTTCAGGTTAAGAATGGACCTCCAGAATGTGGTACTGTACAGTGGTACTGTACTTGACCACCTTAGCTACAAACTTCCTGCTAGCTGTTTATTATTCATTTACTGTATGTGTAGCACATTTAGCACACACAGTCCTTGGCTGTGTGTTTCATTAATCTTGAAAATTAGTGCTATGGATTCACTAAAACATCAAAATCCAATTTTAGAATCAGGGAAATGGAAAGTTAAGAGATGTTGGTTTTCCCAGCTGGACAATCTTTCTAAGTCTGGGAGGCAAAAAATAAGAAATAGAAACAGAAAATAAGTAGTCAGCTTTTAATAAACACGTTTTTTTCATTGAGATATATAGGTAAGGAACAACAAATTGTTTCAGTAACTTTTGTTTCCAAGATACATTGTAGATGGATGGTGTCAGACAAGGGTTTAGGAAACTGAGCTCAACTTTTTCCATAGATATGCTTGGTCTTGGGATACTGGCTTGGGGCTTGACTAAACTCCTGATTATTGCAAGGATATGTGTGGATTAGATTATGCCTAACTGCTCAGTATTCAAGTGCTAAATAATGATTACACAGATATCATTGGTTCAATAGGCACTGAGTATTCAGCAATTTTTAAAACTGACCAGATCAGACCTGCTTCACTTTCGTAGGCTCTTCAGGTGCTGTTGGACTACAACACACATCATTGCTGCCTTTGGCCATGCTATCTGGGCCTGATGGGAGTTGGAACTCATCAACATCTGGGGGCCACCTGAGTTTCTAAAGCATGAATATGACCTTTAGGAAACATATAGGACTTTTATTCTCAAAATAGATTTTGCTTTCAGTGAACCCTATAGTGCACATTTCAAATTAAATTAACTCATGCACATCAGCTAGTCTCTGTTGCTCCTCCCCCTTCAAAGTAGAGACATAGGTGGACACAGGATCTATTTATTTGAAAGAAACTCTGGACAGTAGTCAACTCAGAGAAGGTCAATTGTTGACATTAATGGATCTCACTTAGTCATGGTCATTCATTTTAATGGGTCTACTCTGAGTAAAGCTTAGTTGACTACCACCCTGTTTTCTACTTGTATTGTAAACGTTGGACCCCACCACCCCTCTTTCTCTGTGCAAAAACTATTCCACCTTGCAAAACAATATTTCTATCGACATCAGATGAGAAAAAGCATAAAGAGCCAGCAATGCCGTTGGCACTGTGCAATTCTGTATAAATGGATGACAGTCGGAAACAAAACCTTTCCCTTTCTCAGAAAGGCTACTGGATTGCCGATGAGTCCCCCTGCTTGGAATGTTTCATTTCAGAGACGAGATCAAGGGGCTGATTTGTAACTTAGCCAGTTTGCACGAGCGCGTGCGTTTGTGCATGTCCGCAGAAGTCACACGCCGAAGCATAATAACTTAACAGTTGATGCTCAAGGCAAATCTCCCCTCTCTCCTCTCCCGCCTGCTCCTCTTCCCCACCTTTTCCTTTCGTTCCCCATCAAAGCGCTCGATCCACCCTTGGAGCGAACGCCCTGCCCTGCCCTGCCTGCTACCCCAAGGTGACGGATTTAGCCGCGCGATTGGAGGCGGCATTCTTCAGAAGTCGTGCAAAAACCGGGAAGTGAGAAAGGCGGAGGGGTAGGGGAAAGAGGCGCGCTCTACAGCAGCCAGGTAGGCAGCAGCAGCAGCAGCAGCAGCAGCGTCCCCTATGCCCGGGATTCCGAATGGTCCGCTCCAGCTGAGGAGGGAAAGCGAATGTGCCGTCTGAGGGAGCCGCGCTGTGCTCCTTTCCCCCTGCGTTCTCGCTGTGGCGCCGGGCTGCGGGATCCAGCTGCTGCTGCTGCTGCTGCGAGGGGAAGATAGGGCGAGCGGGGGAGAAGGCGAGCGCGCGCGCGCCCTGGGCTGCTGTTCTCCTCCCTTCTTCCACCTGCCCTTAGGGAAGCACTTCGGACTCTGGGACCACCGGTGCCACAGCCACTCGCCGCTGCCACTGGATCTCCTCCTGCTGCTTTTTTTTTGGGGGGGGGGCATACTGTAGGAATGCCCGACCGTGCCGGTGAGGGGAGCCAACCCGCGTCCCAGGTGGCTGCCGCTTTGGGGCTGCCGTGCGCTCCTTAGTCGCCCGCGCCCTGGCTTTGGAGCTGGCCGCTCCGGTCCTCTTTTGGGGGGCGCGCTTTTTCTCTCTCGCTTCCCTCAGTTCGGCTTGGGCTTGAGGGGGTTGGAATTGCGGTAGCCGGAGGAGGACGAGGCAGGCGGCTGCTTCCCGCGCTGCCCGGTGGGGCTTTCTCCGCCGCCGCGTCCCTCCGCCGGCTTTCTTTCTTTCTTCTTCTTCTTCTCCTTCATCTTCCGCGTCATCTGCTTCTTCGCTCGCGCCGTGGGAAGAGAGCGGGCAGCTTTTGTCATGCCAGCGGGGCCGAGGGAAGCGGCTCTCGGACTACAGGACCAGTGAGAGGAAGTGCCCGCGTGTCTCTCTCTCCCCCCCCCCACTCCTCCCCGACCATGACAGCCATGAAGGAGCAGCAGCAGGCGCCGCCGAACCCGGGCAGCCGGGGGAGCCAGGCTCCCCAGCAAGACCAGGTAGGACTTGGCAGCAACTCCGCCGCCTCAGCCTGTGGGGGGGGGGGGTATCTGTGTGTGCTTTCCTGGGAGGGGGGTGGCTTTCGTCCACCATTTCCTGCCCATTGAGGACCAGCATGGCAGCCCAAGTTGTGGCAAATAATTGGGGGGAGGAAGAAGAAACAGAGATGAGAGTCCGCTTTGGCGCGCGAGCCTCAGCGTCCAGGAAGGCACAATATGGGGCCAGGTGCTGTTGCTTCTGCTGCCGCCGCCTCTTCCCCTGGAAAAGAAGACTTTCCCACTTGGCGGAGACTGTTGCTTATGCGTGCGGAAAGGATCCTTTCAGCCAGGCTGCAAGTGATGTGTGTGTGTGTGTGGGGAGGATTGGCGGGCAATGGCTGGGGGAAGGAGGTGAGGTGGGTGGGGTGGGAAAGGGAGCCATGGCCTGAGAGAGGAGGAAGGGAACCTGCGTGCATCTCCCTCTCGGGCAGGCAAAGTCCTAAAGGGAGCCCCGGAGCCCTGCTTTTAGATGCATCTAATAACAGCACAACCCACTGACCTTTATGGGGCAGAGAAGATTTGGTGGGGGAGGGGAGGGTGCAGTCAAAGGGAAACAGAAGGCTTTTGGCTTCGATGGCGAGAAGGGAAAAGATGCAGAGGTCTGAAGACAAGAGTCCAGTGTTATGCTCCTCTTTGGAAAAGACTATCGGATGAAGTAATAGGTGTGTGCAAGAGAGAGATGATATGGCTGTACAGGTGCAGAGGGGAGGAGAAGACACAGCACTAGGAAATTCAGGGAGATGAGGAAGAATGCAGACCATCATATTCAGAGCCTTCCGTTTTCATCCTAAGGAATGTTTGCTGTTCTCCCTTGGTTTTCTGTCTTTGGTTGTGGGCTTCTTTTTCTCCGCAAGTTGCACTAAACAAAGACAGAAAATGTGCAGGCTTTTTATAGATGCGTTGTGTTTACATCAATTAATGGCCCTCAGAAGAGGCTGCCAGCTATCAGGTCACTGGTTAATAGTGGCATTCTAGAGAGGAGAAAAGGCTGGCTGGTGTTACCAGAGATGGTGCTGTGCGCTCAGTATAGACACAAGGAATCTGTGAAATTCTCTCTGCTTGTCAGTTACTCTGTTGCCAGAAGCAGGGATGAAAGGAGTGAAATAAACTGGTGTGTGTAGAGAGAGATTTGGGAGTGAGATGCAGAAACTTGTGCCAGCCCAATACCCGCAACAAGAAACAGAAGGAAAATGTTATTGATTCTCTAGAGCTCCGTTTGGGGTTTTCATCATTGCTGCTTGTCCTTTGCTCCCGGTTAACACTTGCAAAAGTATTCACTGCCATACTACAGAGATACTGTAGTGGTATTTTATTTTTTTTACTAAACAAAGCAATTACAAAGTATTCAGTTGTCAAAACTGTACTTCATATCATGACTTCTAACTTATACATATTTATCTCCCCCCCCTTTTTTTTTCTGGGACGCTTCATGTTTATATTAGTAATCTTACTGCCTGGAGCACTAAGATGTCTCTACCATTTTTAAGGTGGAAAGGAGCAATTTGGAGCAATTTGCTTCTGAACTGTAAAGTGTGGTCAAGATGGGAATGTCTGTTTACAGATATATCCTTTCAGTATTCACATATCTTAGGTTTCATTACAGTAAGCATCTGTATCTTACAGTAGCTCACGAATCACAGAAACTGTTTCATTAGCTGTCAGTTTTCCTGCGAGTTCTCCATGCACCCCCCACTTCTTTTCATTAACCCGTGACACTACCTCGAAAGGCATTGCAGAGTTTGAGAAAGTGGGAGGAAGAGGGGGAACATATTGGAGATTGACATAGGCACATCTGCTCTAAGCCATGTATGGCTAATAATGACAAGTAAAATGAATGTTTTTCACAAAACATATTTCAACTTGCAATAAGATTTCCCCCCCATTGTATTTGTGAAAACTATTGGACAAGATTTATATATCTCTGTCTCTCTATATAACATTTATTACATATTCAGTATGTTTTATAATGTCAATTTTCTCAGTAGAAGATCTTGCACTGACTACCTATTTAGTTTCTTTTCTGAATTATTCACAAAAAGGTAATGCCCAAGTTAGATTTTAAAGTGTGGCCCTCCATCTCAAATTACATGGCATTGTTTCCTGAAACACTAAACTTAATTAGTAAGTTGCAGCTTTGTTGTGTGAAGTCTTTTAATGTTCTGAGTAAAATCAATGCATTAATTAAACTTGTTTGGGAGAGGGTGATTGGGTTATTTCAGTCAGTACTTAATGCTTATGTGGAGGACAGATTCATGTGGCTTTTTGAAATTTTACAGAGTTCTGTATTGAATAAAATATTACTACTTTTGTTCCTTGTAATTAATTTAATTGGGTTTGCAGCCTGTCCTGCTAAAATCTCATCTTACTCACTGCTGTCCTTGCATTGCTATGTTGGTCACACTTCCATTTTTCAAGCTAAGCAGCTGTCACTTTTGCCTAGGCCATGTAGTGACTAATGCCTAGCTGTGGCAGCATTCGGACACAGGTGTCTCAATGCAATGTGAAGGGCTGTAGTTCATAGTACAGCATTTGCAAAAGGTCCAAGCTTCAATCTCTGGTTGGGCTGGAGGAGGGACCCCTGCTTGAATCCCTGGAGAACCACTGCTGGTGAGTGTCAGATAAGATAGAACAATTGTCTGACTTGGTATAAAGCAGCTTCCTATGTATAACATGCATATAACTTTCAGCTTCTGCAGATCAGTAAACACTCACAACTTGATTCCAGTTACTATTTTGCTGGTAAATCCATGTACAGTGGTACTTTGGGTTACAGACGCTTCAGGTTATAGACTCTGCTAACCCAGAAATAGTACTCAGGTTAAGAACTTTGCTTCAGGATGAGAACAGAAATCGCATGGCAGCGGTGGCAGTGGGAGGCCCCATTAGCTGAAGTAGTACCTCAGGTTAAGAACACTTTCAGGTTAAGAATGGGCCTCTGGAACGAATTAAGTTCTTAACCCGAGGTACCACTGTCTAAACATAAAAACAGCATTACTGCTATTGCTTTCTTCTGTATTAGATAGAAATAGGGAGGATAGGGAGGGAAAATAGTATTCACACTGAAATAACCTGCCTAGTTGGTGATATTATTCAGAAAGGTGAAATCGCAAGCAGAATAGTTGAGTTCCTCAAAGGAGTATCTCCCAGGGCTTTGTAGGAGCCAACTCCCTTTGCTCTCCCAATAAAATATTTGAGGGAGCTGCCACCCCAGTAGATGGGGATTGTCATTAAAATAGTGTGTGCACACCATGTCATGTGACTGATTATGCAGAGTGGGGTTTACCGGCTCCCCCAATATTTTATTCAAGTTGGTACCCCTGCAGGGCTGGGTTAAATATCAGCTGTGATTTACAGTAAATAAATGCAAAATGTAAAGTCCATCACTTTTTATTCCCATAAAATATATATGCTGATGGAAGTCAGATGTTAGACCTGTGCTAGACAACTAACTGAACATACAAAGTCAGTATGTTGTTTCATTAATAAAAAGCTTATTTAGGGCCAAGCTAGACATAGAATCTTAGAATTGTAGAGTTGGAAAGGACCATGATGTTCATCTAGTCCAAACCCCTGCAATGCTGGAATCTTTTGCCCAAGGTGGGATTCAAACCCATAACCCTGTGATCAAGAGTCTCATGCTCTACCAACTGAACTTTTCAGCAGCCAGAGATCCGTGATGAGGATTTTCACTGCTACTTTGAAGAGCAGAAAATTATGCTGTGAAAGCACGTGCTTTCCCAACACCATTTCCATCATTTAAATTGTGCTTTCTCACTCACCAAAGCTGCTGAAGCTACCATTAACTATGCAGGGAAAAACATAAGGTATGTTTCCCCCTGTGAAAGTAATGGCAGCACACTTTAGACTAGGAAAATGGTTAGGCAAGAGAGGTTTAAATACCCATTCCCCATTGCTCTCCAAAGTATCTAAATAGAACTTCTTGCTCTTGACATATTTGGAAAACAATAGTTTACACATCTCATGGAAAGTACAGACAAGAACAACTAAAACGATTAAATGACTCAAACACCCAAGTGTAAAGAGATTTGAGATTTTACTTGGGAGCAGGGAAGATGACTAGGGTTTAGTTAGAAACTTGTAGTGATTCATATGATTATCAATGGTAGAAAGAACCTTTTTTGCTCTCACAGGAGCATGAGAATGTGGAATAACTTAGGTACAAATGATTAGATGTCACACAAATTATTGGATGTGACAGAAGGAGTTATGTGATTACATCTCCTGAAAAGAAAAATAGAGGCAATATTATTGATTGTATCAGTGGCGTGGCCAGTTTGGATCAGGGCAATAGCACTGGGATTGGTTTAATCTTCCTATACACCATTTCTTGGTTCAATCCCAAATACTACTTGTTTCCCCTTGCAGCTTGATCCACCAAGTTAGATTTATGCAAACAGACAGGTTCTCCCTTCTGCATTTGAATTTCACCCCAGGGCTCAAGAAAATTTCTTGGTTTTATTTAGACATGTGACACAATCCTTCCCCAGGTACCGGTAGTTCCAGTTTCCATATATTTGGGGTTCACAAAATTACTCCCCTCTCTCATACCATGCCAGGCCATTACAGAAGATGAGGTATGTGCACACTTCCTATCTAGTAAACTCCTCCTGCTCAGAGTGATAGTGGGATAAGTGGAGTTGGTGAAGATGAAGGATGTGCACACTCATGCCCCCTTTTCCTGAAATGGCACACACAGATGTGCTCGCATTCAGGGAAGTTGGCAAAACTGGCATCTGTTTTGTTCTCTAAATATCCCTTCACATGTCAGTGCTATAACCACGTGTGGAATAACTACTCACATGTATTTTCTTCAAAATCCAATTTTGCTATGACCACAAAGTACAGAGAGGCAAAACTATAGAATCCCAGCAGGGATTTATCCTTTCATCTGTTAAGAATATAAGAAAATGAAAAAAAAATCATAGGGGGAAAAATCACAAACTGTTGAGGCTCCTGAAATATACTTGCAGGTCACTGTCAAACTCAACTGTTTGTTTTTAGCCATCTGCAGACGTGGCTCAAATGAATGCAAGATTTTCTGGCAAACCATAAGAGCAGGAAAGCATGGCTATTGTCCTCTCCTTTCCCCCACCCTCAAATGAAAACTGAGGTTCCTAGGATACCACATTCCATGCCAGATTTAAGACTAAAAAGATACAGAGAATGCATGTAGAGGGGTGTGTGTGTGTGTGTGTGAGAGAGAGAGAGAGAGAGAGAGAGAGAGAGAGAAATGCTGAAAATTGGAGAAAACGCCAATTTTCTGTCCCCCCAGTACACCCACACTCTGGCAATACATCCCAGATGTCACAATAACATTTCACATACACAAAAAGTCAGCTCATCCTGTTTTACATCTCCGACTTTAACGGAATTATTTTTAAAAAACCACAGAATACCTAAATGCTTCTTTCTGAACCTAAATTAACCTTCCTCAAATCTGCTTGAAGAATTCATCAGATGGCCTTTATCCGCCTCTCACTTCTAGCAACTTGCCACAATATATCAAACAATAGCTCCTAATGAGCATAAGAGAAACTACAGCCATTCAATATAATGTACCCATGTGGGGTGCTAGTTGATGAATGCTTCTATTTTGCCACAGATGAGAATACTCACATAATCCCTACAGGTATGAACACTGTGAGAGACTAGTTTGTTTACAAAAAAGCAGTTAAGCGGTACCATCTTGTAGAGGTTATTGCTGTTTATGCAAACTATCTGAAGATTAAAAATAAAAAAGCATTCAGTTCATTGATACGAGTAATCTATTCTAATGGATCCTAATGATAATATCAAATTTGCATACATCTTATACATATTTTAGGCAGATTTCCATAGCATGTGAAATATACATTGTATGTTCTTTGGGCATAGGATTCATTCATAACTCAAGGCTTTCATTCTCTTTCTCCCTTTTTCTTTCTCTTTCTGTCTTTCTCCCTCCCTCCCTCCCTCCCTCCACACACACACACACACACACACACACAGAGTAATTTGTTGTTTAAAAATATCATAATTTTTAATTTCTTTTTAAAAATTCTATCCTGTCTTTCTTTCTTCATGGAACCAATAGAGACATAAGCAAACAACAAATTTCCGTCTGTCTTTCTATAGGCGGAATTCAGTGTTCAGTGGTACCTTGGGTTACATACGCTTCAGGTTACATACGCTTCAGGTTGCAGACTCCGCTAACCCAGAAATAGTACCTCGAGTTAAGAACTTTGCTTCAGGATGAGAAGAGAAATTGTGCTCCGGCAGCGCGGCAGCAGCAGGAGTCCCCATTAGCTAAAGTGGTGCTTCAGGTTAAGAACAGTTTCAGGTTAGGAACAGATCTCCAGAACGAATTAACTACTTAACCCGAGGTACCACTGTAGTGCTAAGCACATAGCTCTATCAGCACATTTCTGCTTGCCTGATGGAACGATTTGCCCTCTCCTCCCTCCCATATACTGTTTTAGGGGTTCTCCTAAACTCTCTACAGTGCTTATACTATGATGATGATGATGATGATGATGATAATAATAATAATAATAATAATAATAATAATAATTATTATTATTATTATTATTATTATTATTATTATTATTATTATTATTAATAATAATAATACCCCGCCCATCTGGCTGGGTTTCCCCAGCCACTCTGGGCGGCTTCCAAAAGAATATTAAAATACTGTGATACATCCCAAATAATTACCGCCCAGTCAGTCTGACATCAATAGCAGGGAAGATTCTGGAGCAGATCATTAAGCAAACAGTCTGTGAGCACCTAGAAAGGAATGCTGTGATCACCAATAGTCAGCATGGATTTCTGAAAAATAAGTCATGTCAGACTAACCTGATCTCGTTTTTTGACAGAATTACAAGCCTGGTAGATGAAGGGAACGCAGTGGATGTAGCCTACCTTGATTTCAGCAAGGCATTTGACAAGGTGCCCCATGATATTCTTGTAAAGAAGCTGGTAAAATGCGGTCTTGACTATGCTACCACTCAGTGGATTTGTAACTGGCTGACTGACCGAACCCAAAGGGTGCTCATCAATGGTTCCTCTTCATCCTGGAGAAGAGTGACTAGTGGGGTGCCACAGGGTTCTGTCTTGGGCCCGGTCTTATTCAACATCTTTATCAACGACTTGGATGATGGACTCAAGGGCATCCTGATCAAATTTGCAGATGACACCAAACTGGGAGGGGTGGCTAACACCCCAGAGGACAGGATCACACTTCAAAACGACCTTGACAGATTAGAGAACTGGGCAAAAATAAACAAGATGAATTTTAACAGGGAGAAATGTAAAGTATTGCACTTGGGCAAAAAAAATGAGAGGCACAAATACAAGATGGGGGACACCTGGCTTGAGAGCAGTACATGTGAAAAGGATCTAGGAGTCTTGGTTGACCACAAACTTGACATGAGCCAACAGTGTGACGCGGCAGCTAAAAAAGCCAATGCAATTCTGGGCTGCATCAATAGGAGTATAGCATCTAGATCAAGGGAAGTAATAGTGCCACTGTATTCTGCTCTGGTCAGACCACACCTGGAGTACTGTGTCCAGTTCTGGGCACCACAATTCAAGAAGGACACTGACAAACTGGAACGTGTCCAGAGGAGGGCAACCAAAATGGTCAAAGGCCTGGAAACGATGCCTTATGAGGAACGGCTAAGGGAGCTGGGCATGTTTAGCCTGGAGAAGAGGAGGTTGAGGGGTGATATGATAGCCATGTTCAAATATATAAAAGGATGTCACATGGAGGAGGGAGAAAGGTTGTTTTCTGCTGCTCCGGAGAAGCGGACACGGAGCAATGGATCCAAACTACAAGAA
This sequence comes from Podarcis vaucheri, assembly GCF_965113315.1. Classification (NCBI taxonomy): domain Eukaryota; kingdom Metazoa; phylum Chordata; class Lepidosauria; order Squamata; family Lacertidae; genus Podarcis; species Podarcis vaucheri. The sequence continues at coordinate 97,884,086 of NC_138759.1, read as the reverse complement.
AGAAGATTCCACCTAAACATTAGGAAGAACTTCCTGACAGTGAGAGCTGTTCGACAGTGGAATTTGCTGCCAAGGAGTGTGGTGGAGTCTCCTACTTTGGAGGTCTTTAAGCAGAGGCTTGACAACCATATGTCAGGAGTGCTCTGATGGTGTTTCCTGCTTGGCAGGGGGTTGGACTCGATGGCCCTTGTGGTCTCTTCCAACTCTATGATTCTATGATTCTATGATTCTATGATTCTATACATCAAACATTAAAAGCTTCCCTAAACAGGGCTGCCTTCAGATGTCTTCTAAAAGCCTGGTAGTTGTTGTTCTCTTTGACATCTGGTGGGAGGGCGTTCCACAGGGAGGGCGCCACTACCGAGAAGGCCCTCTGCCTGGTTCCCTGTAACTTGGCTTCTCGCAGTGAGGGAACCGCCAGAAGGCCCTCGGTGCTGGACCTCAGTGTCCAGATATAACGATGGAGGTGGAGACGCTCCTTCAGGTATACTGGACCGAGGCCGTTTAGGGCTTTAAAGGTCAGCACCAACACTTTAAATTGTGCTTGGAAACGTACTGGGAGCCAATGTAGGTCTTTCAAGACCGGTGTTATATGGTCTTGGCGGCCGCTCCCAGTCACCAGTCTGGCTGCTGCATTCTGGATTAGTTTTAGTTTCCGGGTCACCTTCAAAGTTAGCCCCACATAGGCGCATTGCAGTAGTCCAAGCGGGAGATAACCAGAGCATGCACCACTCTGGCGAGACAGTCCACAGGCAGATAGGGTCTCAGCCTACATACTAGATGGAGCTGGTACACAGCTGCCCTGGACACGGATTTAACCTGTGCCTCCATGGACAGCTGTGAGTCCAAAATGACTCCCAGGCTGCGCACCTGGTCCTTCAGGGGCACAGTTACCCCATTCAGGACCAGGGAATCCTCCACACCTGCCCGCCTCCTGTCCCCCAGAAACAGTACTTCTGTCTTGTCAGGATTCAATCTCAATCTGTTTGCCGCCATCCATCCTCCAACCGCCTCCAGACACTCACACAGGACCGTCACCGCCTTCACTGGTTCTGATTTGAAAGAGAGGTAGAGCTGGGTATCATCCGCATACTGATGAACACCCAGCCCAAACCCCCTGATGATCTCTCCCAGCGGCTGCATGTAGATGTTGAAAAGCATGGGGGAGAGGACAGAACCCTGAGGCACCCCACATGTGAGAGCCCAGGGGTCTGAACACTCATTCCCCACCACCACTTTCTGAACACGGCCCAGGAGGAAGGAGCGGAACCACTGTATGACAGTACCCCCAGCTCCCAGCCCCTCAAGACGGTCCAGAAGGATGTTATGGTCGATGGTATCAAACGCCGCTGAGAGATCCAGCAGAACTAGGAAACAGCTCTCACCTTTGTCCCTAGCCTGCCGGAGATCATCAACCAGTGCGACCAAGGCAGTTTCAGTCCCGTGATGAGGCCTGAATCCTGACTGGAAGGGATCCAAATGGTCCGCTTCTTCCAGGCGTGCCTGGAGTTGTTCAGCAACCACTCGCTCAATCACCTTGCCCAAGAATGGAAGATTTGAGACTGGGCGATAGTTGGCCATTGTGGCCGCATCTAAAGATGGTTTTTTAAGAAGCTGTTTAATAACCGCCTCTATATGGGTAGGATTCATCATGGCTGTTGCATAAATATTCTACCTTTCCCCTCTGCAATATGGCTACTAACTATCTGTTTGGCTTCTCATCACAGCCCTTTTCTGGCAAAAGATACACCCCACTAATTTCTAAAAAACAAACGAGGCAAATAAAATTAATTTCCTTATATACTTTAGAGCTTATATCTGGATGCCTGTGGGTGGTTTAGAGATTTTTGTCTAACTTTCTGTGTGCTTGATGATTCGGTGCAACGTGTCTAAGGATGTGTGGCAGAAATTGCTGATGTACAAGGTGAAAAGATTTTATACTGATAAAGGATGGCATCCAACGGATATCTGCTGACAGAAAGCATCTGTCATAGGAATGGGGGAGTGAGACAATTTTTAGTGATTTTCCCCATGCATTTCCCTTGTATTCACCCTAATTTGCCTCCCTAATTTGAGGGTGAGAAGGAATCACTGAAAATTCTAATTCCACTGACAGATTCATTCCATTAGTGGAACACACACCACTGGCTATCACTCCCCAAATAGTGATAAGGAGAATTGAAGTAGTATCTCAAAGCTATGTACAGCTTGCTTGTGTATATTGTTGTTGACAAAAAAGTGTTTTGAAAGTCCTAATTCTTCTTATTCTCCATTCACAAAAATAACCCCTTGCCTGATTTTTTTATAACTCAGATCTCAGACAAAACCATGTACAGTATCATAATATATGCTGGGTATTATGAAAAATTACTACTGTGTAGTAGGCGATGATTCTTCACACCTTCAAGCTAAAGGTGGTAGCGGTGAATATCCCAATCATGACTAACAGAAGAGGATATGCTGATGTTAGCAGAGAAGCGGGTGGATAGCTTACCAGTTAGTATTTGTGCCTGGTAAAGCATTCATGTACCATGTTGTCCTTGTTCCAGATTTATGCAACATAGGTAGAAACTCTCACAAAATGTGCAAATAATATTTTTGCAGTGGCAAACCTGGTTTTTATTAAAGCTACAATATACAGGGTGACTTTATTGAGTTTTGTGCTTTTGATACTTGGTTGGTTTGTGGTGCCTTTTTGGGCTTTAGTCCTTGCCCATGACTTTTTGACCCTTCATTTACCTACAATTGCCTTCTTTCTCCCAAAAGAAAATTTCAACCCAACTTGCCTAGTCAAAATGCAAAGGAAATAATATCTCATTCTTTTGCTTCTAGCAAATTGACAGTGCTATGCAGAAAGACTCTGCAGAATGAAAGAATCTTTGTGTGTGTGTGTGTGTGTGTGTGTGAGAGAGAGAGAGAGAGAGAGAGAGAGAGAGAGATAAACAAACAGACAGACAGACAGACTGTGATGGAGGGGAATCATAAAAGGGGCACTGCATTTCTTTCTTCAGGTTAAATATAAACAATACCAATTAATAATGAGCATGTGGTTAACACAATGCATTTCCTTCATTATTTCCACATTAAAACGAGTTAATTTAAAATGCCAGTTTGCTCTGTTGGCCAAAATATAATTTATAATATTTAGGAGCACCAAGTATCTTGGAAGTTTAAAGTTGAATAATTATTCTTTGGTTTAAAAAGCATTCCCTTTTCTCTCCCCCTCCCCTTCCCCAATTTTGTATCAATGCTGCAATGGACACTTACTTGATAAGCCTCTTTGGTCTGAGTGGGGCTTGATTCGGAGTAAATATTCATTGGACTGCACTGTAAATTTAACACATTCTTATAATGAATCTGCTGCAGAGGAATAAACATAAGCAATACGTAGACTTTTATAGAATATTGTTGTTTTAAATCCCTAAGGTACTGTTGTTTTGAGTCAAATGTTTAGAAATATAACAGTCATATTTAGATTTGGTATTCAGGTTTTGTTTTTCATTAGTTCCTATCTAATGGGAGTGTTCTCTTTCACACTGTTGCAGCACACCCAACTTTTGTATCTCCCTCTTAAAGTTTGTTTCATATATTTTATTTGCACTGAAGGAGTTTGATAGAAAGTCTGCTACAAATGTTGGAGGTTATGCACTGTTACTCTTTTGAATCCTTGCAAGAGTTGGACATAATGTGATAGCAGATTTCCACTATTAGAAGGTCTGTATTGCTTTTTGGGACTATGCAAGTAACCATGAAACATGAGCTGTCTCAATATCTGTCCCTTTTAACTTTTAAACATGCAGTTCTTTTATGTTCTACTAAGCTAGATCGAATAATATTCATGAATACAAGATAATAAAAAAGAACAATGCTGATGGTGACTGATGATGATAAATTACTGCATTTGTCCATTACAAAAGACAATTGCATGGCCTACTGTCTTAGGAGCTGAAGCTAAGAACTTCCTTAATCATCCTTAACATGATTAAGAAATGGATCATGACAGCTTCTCTGGTACTAATATCTCAGTACATCTGCTAAATTGTTTTTGATACTATTTTTGTGATCAAGGGATAAAGTGAAAACAAAAGAGAACTTAGCGCTTAATATTTTTCAGATAATGTAGTTCAAAATTTCCAGCACATGAAGTGTGTAATATTTCCGGACAAAATTCCATAATAGGGATATTGCCATAGTACAACATCCTCAAGGCATCTCCCATTTCTGTCTTATGGATCCTGCCTAATGCCTACCTGAGACCTACGGGTATAGGGCAGTATATAGAATCATAGAATCATAGAATCATAGAATCATAGAATCATAGAATCATAGAGTTGGAAGAGACCACAAGGGCCATCGAGTCCAACCCCCTGCCAAGCAGGAAATACCATCAGAGCACTCCTGACATATGGTTGTCAAGCCTCTGCTTAAAGACCTCCAAAGTAGGAGACTCCACCACACTCCTTGGCAGCAAATTCCACTGTCGAACAGCTCTTACTGTCAGGAAGTTCTTCCTAATGTTTAGGTGGAATCTTCTTTCTTGTAGTTTGGATCCATTGCTCCGTGTCCGCTTCTCTGGAGCAGCAGAAAACAACCTTTCTCCCTCCTCTATGTGACATCCTTTTATATATTTGAACATGGCTATCATATCACCCCTTAACCTCCTCTTCTCCAGGCTAAACATGCCCAGCTCCCTTAGCCGTTCCTCATAAGGCATCGTTTCCAGGCCTTTGACCATTTTGGTTGCCCTCCTCTGGACACGTTCCAGTTTGTCAGTGTCCTTCTTGAATTGTGGTGCCCAGAACTGGACACAGTACTCCAGGTGTGGTCTGACCAGAGCAGAATACAGTGGCACTATTACTTCCCTTGATCTAGATGCTATACTCCTATTGATGCAGCCCAGAATTGCATTGGCTTTTTTAGCTGCCGCGTCACACTGTTGGCTCATGTCAAGTTTGTGGTCAACCAAGACTCCTAGATCCTTTTCACATGTACTGCTCTCAAGCCAGGTGTCCCCCATCTTGTATTTGTGCCTCTCATTTTTTTTGCCCAAGTGCAATACTTTACATTTCCCCCTGTTAAAATTCATCTTGTTTGTTTTTGCCCAGTTCTCTAATCTGTCAAGGTCGTTTTGAAGTGTGATCCTGTCCTCTGGGGTGTTAGCCACCCCTCCCAGTTTGGTGTCATCTGCAAATTTGATCAGGATGCCCTTGAGTCCATCATCCAAGTCGTTGATAAAGATGTTGAATAAGACCGGGCCCAAGACAGAACCCTGTGGCACCCCACTAGTCACTCTTCTCCAGGATGAAGAGGAACCATTGATGAGCACCCTTTGGGTTCGGTCAGTCAGCCAGTTACAAATCCACTGAGTGGTAGCATAGTCAAGACCGCATTTTACCAGCTTCTTTACAAGAATATTATGGGGCACCTTGTCAAATGCCTTGCTGAAATCAAGGTAGGCTACATCCACTGCGTTCCCTTCATCTACCAGGCTTGTAATTCTGTCAAAAAACGAGATCAGGTTAGTCTGACATGACTTATTTTTCAGAAATCCATGCTGACTATTGGTGATCACAGCATTCCTTTCTAGGTGCTCACAGACTGTTTGCTTAATGATCTGCTCCAGAATCTTCTCTGCTATTGATGTCAGACTGACTGGGCGGTAATTATTTGGGTCCTCTCTTTTCCCCTTTTTGAAAATAGGGACAACATTTGCCCTCCTCCAGTCTGCCGGGACTTCGCCTGTTCTCCAGGAATTCTCAAAGATGACTGCCAGTGGTTCTGAGATCACATCTGCCAGTTCTTTTAATACTCTTGGATGCAGTTCATCTGGCCCTGGAGACTTGAATACATCTAAACTAGCCAAATATTCTTGCACTATCTCCTTAGTTATTCTGGGCTGTGTTTCCTTTCCTGAATCATTTGCTCCAAATTCTTCAGGTCGGGCATTGTTTTCTTTATCGGAGAAGACTGAGGCAAAGAAGGCATTGAGGAGTTCAGCCCTTTCTGTGTCCCCTGTTTGCATTTCACCATCTTCTCCTCTGAGTGAACCCACTGTTTCTTTGTTCTTCCTTTTGCTACGAACATACCCATAAAAGCCTTTTTTGTTGCTTTTAACCTCTCTAGCAAGCCTGAGTTCATTCTGTGCTTTAGCTTTTCTGACTTTGTGTCTACACGTGCTGGCTATTTGTTTGAATTCCTCTTTGGTGGTTTCCCCCCTTTTCCATTTTTTGTACACATCCTTTTTTAATCTTAATTCAGTTAAAAGTTCTTTAGATAGCCACCCTGGCTTCTTTAGGCACCTTCCATGTTTCCGTCTCATTGGTATTGCCTGACGTTGTGCTTTTACTATCTCCCTCTTAACAAACTCCCAGCCATCATGAACTCCCTTTCCTTTTAGTATTGCTGTCCATGGGATCTCACCCAGCACTTCCCTAAGTTTTATGAAGTCGGCTTTCTTAAAGTCAAGAAATTGAGTCCTAGTATGCTTGGCTGCTCCTTTCCGCTGTATAGTAAACTTCAGAAGAGCATGATCACTCGCGCCTAATGATCCTTCCACTTCTACCCCACTAACCAGGTCATCAACATTGGTTAGGACCAGATCTAAAATGGCTGTTCCTCTTGTTGCTTCTCCCACTTTCTGGACAATGAAGTTGTCTGCAAGACCAGTGAGGAATCTGTTTGACCTTATGCTCTTGGCTGAGTTTGACGTCCAACAAATATCTGGGTAATTGAAGTCCCCCATTACTACTATCTCCCTTCCTTTTGCATGCTTGGCCATCTGTTCCAGGAAGGCATCATCTATGTCCTCCGTTTGGCTTGGGGATCTATAGTAAACTCCCACAATGAGGTCTCTGTTATTCTTTTCTCCCTTAATTTTGACCCAAATGCTCTCACTTTGGCTTTGAGGTTCTAAATCTTGGATCTCTTCACAGGTATACACATCCCTGACATATAACTCCACTCCTCCTCCTTTCTTGTCTGGTCTGTTTCTCTGAAATAGATTGTATCCCCCCATTATTACATTCCAATCGTGGGACTTATCCCACCAGGTTTCAGTGATGCCTATTATGTCATATTTAGTTTGCTGTACCAAGAGCTCAAGCTCATCTTGTTTATTTCCCATGCTTTGCGCATTAGTGTACAGACATTGAAGTCCATTAATCATTCCCCCGTGTCTCTTATTTAAGAATTTTTTCCTCCCACCACTAGGTCCGGGTGCTGTTTGCTCCATTTGGTCTATGACATTTGGATGATCATCTTCATTAATTGATAGACTCCTACCTTCAGGAGCACTGTCTCCCTCCCCCACATTAGTCAGTTTAAAACCCTCCTGATGAGGTTTCTGAGATTTTTGGCAAAAACATTTCTCCCAACTGTTGTGAGGTGCAGCCCATCACTTTCCAGAAGTCCATCTTCAAGAAACTGCAGTCCGTGATCTAAGAATCCAAACCGTTCCTGTTTACACCATTTGCGAAGCCAGCTGTTCACTTCCACTATTTTCCCCTCTCTCCCTGGGCAGTATATAAAAGGGCAGTATATAAATTTAATAAATAGTTGGCAACCATTATACATCCAAATCAATGGTTGAGAATTGAGGGTGGAGGAGTGGATGGTGAGGTCAAAGGGTCGTGCCACAGTCCTTGCTCAGCTCTAAAGACATGGTGTAGGGAAGTTCCTTGTGTAGTCCACTTGCCCAGCCCAAACCCCCTGGGTGTCCCTTACTGACTTCTGGCTGCTGCAACCTGGAGCAGGCCACAGCTAAGGCAGGTACAGGGGGACTCCCTCTGCTGCTGCTATTCAGCAGCCCAGAAATAATATCTGCCAAACCCTCCATGCAGTGTAATTGTTAGTTCCATGCTATGGCAAATTATGAACCCCACTAATGTCCCAGAACTATCTACTCACATTGTTCATTCTCTTTAAATAATGATAGTCCTTCACATTGAGCTAGGGATGATTCTGAAAATGAATGCAATGTCAGTATATTTTGCTATTCCATTGTGCTTCCTTCTTTGCTTCCCACCGCATTCTCACTCACTATTTCTCTCAGTTCCCGTGATAAAATATTTAACTAAAGTTAAATTAGTTCTGCTTGCCATCTACTTTATCTGATATTTAATTTACTAAACAAGAGTATTTCAGTTCTAACCAACTGTTACAAGAAAAATAGAAAAGGAAACGGTATGCTATTCATACCTTAATTCAATAGCTATCAAAATCACTATTATGAAGATTAAATATTAGAATATATTCTATAATTTGGAACTTATTTTAAGAATACATTGACACATCATTTCATAATAAATGGCCAAGCATTCTCTCATTAGGAAATTGGCTGAGTAAGTTTTATGTACTAACTTGATAGACATTATTTGACTGTTCAAAATGAAAATTTGGTATTCGTGTTCAGGATACAATTCAACATTTAAATTTTGAATACCATATTGGTGACCAGGGCTTTTTTTCAATGGGAACACAGTTCTGGCACCTCTCAGATGGGCTCCATTGCCATTATAAGAGAACAAGGGAGGCATTCATGGTGAGTTCCAGCTTTTCCTTTTCTAGAAAAATAGCACTGTTGGTGACCACATACATTTTTAAAGTGGGGAAGAAAATTCAAAATACTTAACAATACTTACCATCCTTAAGGACTGATACATTGTGAGCAGGGACTTAGTCTGGGGGATGGGAACAGTGGGATGAATACATGGAAGGCGGACTTTGTAAGATATGGCCAATGTGGTATCCATGTAGCCAATGGAAAGCTAGTTTGAGGAAGGGCAGAAAGAGAGCCCAATTGAAGCTCATGCTAACCAGCGCTTGAATGAAATTAGTTACAATTCTATATTTCATGTTTAAATAACAGCTATTTTAATGAGCCTAGAAAAGATGCAACATACACTTGAATACTAAGTTATCATGCTTATTAATATTAACACTACAGTGGTACCTCGGGTTAAGTACTTAATTAGTTCCGGAGGTCCATTCTTAACCTGAAACTGTTCTTAACCTGAAGCACCACTTTAGCTAATGGGGCCTCCTGCTGCTGCCATGCCACCGTCGCATGATTTCTGTTCTCATCCTGAAGCAAAGTTCTTAACCTGAGGTACTATTTCTGGGTTAGCGGAGTCTGTAACCTGAAGCGTATGTAACCTGAAGCGTATGCAACCCAAGGTACCACTGTATTTTCACTCAGTTTATATATCTGTACTAAGCAGAAAACGTACTGGAAGAAGCTGCCCTATGAGACCATGATTGGATTGAAACTACAGTCAGAACCCTGTAGCCACTCAATTATTCACTGTAAACTGTATTCTGTTTTCCAAATTATTAGGCTACAATTCACTCCAATGTGGGTACTGTTGCTTTGCAGGAAGGATAAGCATGGGCCTCAGTGGAGCTGCCTTCCTGCCCCCCGTTATCAGATTGTGAGACACACTTTCCAATGCCTTCATATATAGAACATTGGGCATTTCTTACATAACAGGGATTTCCTATAATACATCTTGTATACAGTTGTCACTCTGCTCTCAGGTCACAAAGTATTCCTGCTTCAGAACAGCCCTGGATATGCTAAGAAGAAAAGTGCTCTCCATTGATCAAGGTGCTCCCCCTTCAGTATACGTGACGGAGTGTCTCCACCCCCGTCGTTCAGCCCGGACACTGAGGTCCAGCTCCAAGGGCCTTCTGGTGGTTCCTTAATTGTGAGAAGCGAGGGGCAGAGGGCCTTCTTGGTAGTGGAGCCCACCCCGTGGAACGCCCTCCCATCAGATGTCAAGGAAATGAACAACTCTCTGACTTTTAGAAGACCTGAAGGCAGCTCTGTTTAGGGAAGTTGTTAATGTTTGATGTTTTATTGCTGCTGCTGTTGCTTCTTCTTCTTCTTCTTCTTCTTCTTCTTCTTCTTCTTCTTCTTCTTCTGTCAGGAGCCACCTAGAGTGGCTGGGGAAACCCAGCCAGAAGGGCAGGTTATAAATAATAAATTATTATTATTAATTATTATTACCACTACTACTACTCATAGTATTTTTCAGTTAAAATATAGCCAGCTATTTTCTCCATCATGTGAATCCCTAGGCATATTACTTTGAATTGTTGTAACTGAACAATGTATACACAATTTAAACAGTGCCAGAGTTATAAAATATGCAAACAGAGGAATAGACCAATTTATTGATCATTTGGTAAAAGATGAATCCCTCCCCCCACAATGGAACACTGGTCTTATTTTTTAAAGATTTGTTGAAGTTTGTATTATTACTTAAAATACTTGTAAGGCAGAAGTAGTATTGTAAATCACAATTCAATTCCTTTTGAAAAGAAAGTGCACACCAGACAAAACTGAAAAATAATCTTCTCACTGCATGTAATGCATTCATTAGAAGAATATATGTTAGATTTATTTATAGCCGCAGTATTATGTATATACAGTGTATATAACATTAAATATTATGTTTAAAATCTAATCAGTTTAAATACAGTAGAGTTTAGCCACAAGCACTTGGCAGGGATACTTCTCACCTCCCATATAACATGTCAAGTTTCTTATTTAGGAAAAGTGAAAGTTGAACCAGTTTTAAGTGTGTAATTTACTGCAGCTTTTAAGCATTGCTGACTTGACTTGCCAACACATGGCACATCTTTTTATTTTATTTACCCCCAAGTTCAATAAAAAATGTGTGCTTGCCATGGTAACCTAGTATCTTAACAGCACATGTGCCAAGATAACAAACACCCTGTGAAAAAAACACATGGAAAGCAATATATCATGTCAGCATGGGAACATTTTTCAGCATGTAAAAGAAAAAAAAATATCCTTCCCTTCAGAGTATTATTCTCCCAGAGGTTTAGTGGAATTTCTGTTACACTTTCACATTTTGTGGATGCATATAAAATCACACTTTCCCTCAGATTTACAGTGCAACATTTCAAACCCAAGTACTAAAATTGTCAATAATTTGGGGAATATCTTAATTTTTCTCTTACTACTTCCATAGTAATGGAAAAGTAGCTTATAGGTTCACTATAAAGGTACACATTTTGACTGTTTGTTCAGTCCTTAGCCAAATCTTCTTCAACAAATATTTACGGGAGTGGTTGAGTAGGAAGGAAAAGCTGTTTCATATTAAATGTAGTGGAGCATTTACATCCAAGGTACAATTAGTTTAACACTATCAGAGCTGTCTTTCCCATTGGGTTTACTGGCATGTTGTGCCAGGGCGCTGGCCTCTCAGGGGCGCCCCAGCGAGTGGGGGAGCTGCACGGCTTTGCCGGCAGCCTCCCCTTTCCCTCCTGCACACCTGTCAGCTGCACCCCATCAACCATATGGCTGGCGGGCGTGCAGCTTGCCTCCCAAGCCTCCGCGGAGGAGAGCGATCCCCGCAGAAGCTTAGGATGGAAGCTGCGCCCTGCCAACTATATGGCTGGTGGATGTGCAGCTTCCTTACCAAGCCCCCGCGGGAAGAGAGCGATCCCCGCAGAGGCTTGGGAAGAGGTTGACAAATCTGGGAAATGGGGGGTAGGGCACCGGAGGGATCTTTGCAGCACGGCGCCAGATATGCTTAAGACGGCACTGCACTCTATCCATTGCCCTACAGAGGCTTTCTCTGGGTCCTTCCAAGTTAGAAGCTTCATGCGTTATTTCTTTGGCTTGTCTAGATCAGGCATAGGCAAACTCGGCCCTCCAGATGTTTTGGGACTACAACTCCCACCATCCCTGACCACTGGTCCTGTTAGCTAGGGATGATGTGGTCCCAAAACATCTGGAGGGCCGAGTTTATCTATGCCTGGTCTAGATCTTCCACACATAGTGGTTCTGAAGCAATTCCACTTTGCACATGTGTCACTCCATTCTGCTCTTCATTGGCTTTCTCCCACAAAACAATTCAGGAGGCAGCCCAAACCAAATTGCCCCAAAGTTGCAAAAAACAACACACAGAATATATCCTGCTAATCCTTATCCAGAAACACAGCCTCCCTTTCTGGTAAAGTTCCTTGGATAATCGTTCCTTGATTTACCTGCTGCAATCATCTCTTGATGGCTGCATAACTCTCTCTAATCAGATAATCTAGCCTTTGTTGTAACATAAGGTAGTTGTCAAACTACCGTAGTGTGGAAAATATAATAAAATCCCTCTTGTAGATATTGTGGGAGGTGCCTCACCATTCTTTTCCGTTTTCTCATTTGCACAGAAACTATAGCAATGCTTGGAAGGTTTGGGAGCATTGGAGCAAATTATTTGCATATAGAAGGTCCAAAATTCACTTCCTAGAATTTCCAGGTAGTGCTGGGAAAGAATAGCTACCTGAAATGCTGGAAAGTAAGATGGACCAACCGTCTGTATATGTTCGCTTCCCATGTTCCTGTATCTCATTTTATTAAATGGAGCTGTGAACAAGCTTTTCCCCTGTGCATGCCTTTTCTTCACACATCAAGTTGCCACACTGAACTCCTTCGCTCCTTCCTTCACTACACACTGTGGTTAAACCAGGAAGGATTTAATTAAACATAGTTTTCTGTTTTGTCCAAAGATAGTTACGCTAAAATAATTTTGTTAGCCTTTAATGTGCCAAAAGACTCTTCATTGTTTAAATTGGAATGTTTCATACTATCCCCCCCATGGAGGGGGCAAGATTTTAATCTCAATGTTGGTAGTTTTAATATATCCTGAGCTCCCAAAAGGCAATGATTTAGAACTGTGAGTACATTAGGAATAACATTTTTGGTTTGGTTTTTTAATCCATTTTTTTAAGGTAATCTGATGATGTGCTGTCAGACGGAATGATGTGCACATATGATTCTTTTGAATAAAATATTTTTAACTGAAGCTGTATTAAAATAATATTTATTGTTAAGATTTTGGATTTGGCCCACAGATCTAATCTAAAAAGATGTTGCCTATAAGTTTTGCTGAACTTTTTGATATGAATTATTCAGCAAGTGTTTTTTTTAAAGAACGTTTTAAAAACTAATTATAACTTTGGATGTTCCAGTCTTTTATGAATGCTTATTAGAATGGAAGTTGATTAAACTGTGGTGAAGGAAAATTCATTCAGAAACAGCTGACAATATTATCCTGTTAATGATTGATGACGCATCTTTGAGAATTGCTTGCCGTATAGAACTTTGGATGTTTATATTCTAATAGTTTCCCATAATGGCTGTAAGCCTGTAGACAGTAGGAAAATGGAAATATCATATAGAAAAGCCTTCAGTGTGTACTTGCTGAACATTTCTCCTTCTGTTAAATAGATCATTTGAAATGTGTGTTAAAGATATTTAGCTTTGTCATTAATGAATTAATATTACAGAACTCATTATGTTCTCCATGGCAAAGAAGTAGTTCAAAACAGAAGAGTTCTATGTTAAGGGGAATAATACATCATAAATAACAGTTTGGCAACTGAAAATTTTAACACCCATCTCAAAGAATATCAAGATTTTATACACTTTGATATCATTCATAATCCCAGGAAGTAAATCCATGGTTGTTTTTAAGTTATAGCCTTCAGTAGCTGAACTCGTGATATATCCTTAACAGTTTTGAAGTTGGTGGTCTCATTTTCTGATATAGTTTTGTTCATATGTAACTATGTGGTGTCTGATGATAGCTCTAGATCTCTACTCTCTGTGTCTCAGTATTTGCTTCCAATAAAATTTATATCCTAATATAGTGGCACATGTGTGTGCATCATCTGCTAATTTGCCCACAGCTCAGCTCCCTAGCTGGCCAGGTGGGGCTCGCTAGCTCTGGGAGGACTTGTTTGATTCCTTTGCTTGAGTAGGCTTGGAGCAGGTGTCTCATCAAGTCCAGATGCTGCAATCAGTAGGCATAGTATAAAAGGGCAGCAGAGGCGGGGTGTTGTGTCTGCTCAGCTGCCTGTGTTGAAGGACCTCAGCTTGGATGCTCTGTGAAACTGTGCTTCGGTTTGGACTTTGGGCATGTGGCTTGTCCCTGGACTGTCCCTGGACTGTCCCTGGACTTGGCATATTGACTTCCTGTCAGGTAAGCCAGGGGTTCATGACAGTGACCAACATTATGTCTCCTCTTCTCTCTGCTTGTGGATCTTCATCTTTAAGCTGGACTTGGATAACACAGTCTTCAAAGAGAGGATACCTTCAAGCAGAGTACTGTTCTCTGACAGTAGGATTGTCTAAATCCTAAAGAAAGGATTATCCTCTGAAGAGTAGGATACATGGTCAGCTAAGTATCATTTGACTATCCATTCAAATATGAATAAATGGCAGTGAATATTTAACTATACTGAAGCTTATGTGATACTTTCCTGCAAAATCTTACATTTGAAACTTTACTGACACCAGACAAAATGACATCTGGAAAGCAATGCCTTCAGGCATTACCCAAGAAATCAATCTAATATTTTTCAGGATATCTTAAATTATGATAGCAGGGAATTGTCACTAAATGAATCAAAGGTGGGGACAAACCCTTCCGAGAGCTGGAGGGTTTTCACTTCATAAATTTTGAAGTGTGTTTTCTAAACCTCCTTATTCAATCCAGTCAGAGTTGAATGCTTAGAATTAATAGACTGTATCTAGACTGAATGGAAACCAACACACATACTGGGATATGTACCATGGAGACCAGATGTGCAGTGCTTGCCCCTCCTCACTGACTGCTCCTGAATAAAAGTATGCAGATGTGTCTGTGTAATAATGCTCATAGGATATTGTGTCCAACAGTAGCAATACTCAGAATAGACCCATTGAAATTAATGGACATGACTAACTTAGATCCATTCATTTCAGTGGGCTTACTCTGAGCAAAGCTTAGTTGGGTGCAAGCCAGAGTATATCCAAATAAATCATGCTGAGAGCAGACTCATTATAATTAATGGATGTAAGTAACAACAGGGTAGTCCTGCCTCGCAAGCAAGGTGAAGCAACCTGCTTCAGGTGGAACTGTGAGAGGAGGATATATGAAAGCAGGAACTGGTGTTTTTCTGCTGCAGCAAGGAGCAGGGCAGGGAAGAGATTTGAACTCTACTCTAGCAAGCAAAATGTATTGCGCCAGCAGTGTGAAAACAGCAGCAACATTAATTATTTATTCCTTGTAATTATTATTTTTAAGGTGTTGTAATCTCCTACATTAGGGTCTTGTTTTTTCCATCTGTGATGTGTTGTTCACAGAGCAGCTACAGTGATATATTTGAAAACATTAATAAAGCAATTTTGATGCTCAGTCATGAGGTGCTTTACAATTGCTAATGTTTACTCAAAAAATGGGGGGGGGGCATCCTGTATTGGGGAATTGTAATCCTGCAACTGTTAATATTTATTTAAACCTTTGTTTCGCTGTTTGTCGTGGTAAATTCTGTAGGCGACAGTATTGATCCCACCCCGTCTTAGGAGTAAGCAAAGCGTGCTGTTTAGAGAATACGCTTGAGTTTGAAAAGATCCACTTTAAGAAAGATTGATTTTGGGGGTACAATATCTTTTATATAAAATACTGTATTGGTTCATTTAATTAGAGTTCAGCTGAAATTACTAGTGCCATTCAGTTTTGCTGTTGGGCTTTTTAAAGTGGTGTCCATGTTTCATCTCCACCGCCCCTTTCCAAAACTCTGGCAACTTTTATGAAAAAGAGATTTGGAACACTGCATTTGACTATACCTTGAAATGCCATCATTTGCTATGAAAGTCTGGTATAGACACCAAAAAGTTCAGAATTGCATGAACCATTTATTTATATATATTTACATGCCACCTTGCTAAATAAAAAATCCTTCAGGGTGGCTTACATGTCAAAACATAAGTACACAAACTATTACTGAACAAATTAGCCCCTCTTAAAGTCCCAAAGAACAATTCAGTTCACAAGTTCTATAATCAGTAGTAAAAGTTCCCCACAGCTGAATAACATTGATTGGCCTTCTAAAAGCCACCAGAAAATTTTCCCAAAAGTTTGGATATCAATAGGTAAATAAAATAAAAAAGCTTTCTCTCTTGAACCTGCCAATTTCATTGACTCAGGTGGCAAGCAAACAAGGAGGGTTTCTTTTGTAGATCTTAGAATGTAGGCAGAAAAATATAGGTGCAGGTGGACCGTCAGGTAACTCAAACCCAAATCATTTAGGTCAGGCTTCCTCAACCTAAGGCCTCCAGATGTTTTGAGGCTACAATTCCCATCATCCCTGATCACTGATCCTGCTAGCTAGGGACCATGGGAGTTGTAGGCCAAAAACATCTGGAGGGCTGAGTTTGAGGAAGCCTGATTTAAGGCTTTAAAGGTTTAAACCAGAAGCATATTAGTAGCTGCTGCCATTGCCTTATTTTTGAACACAAAACTTACAAAATGTGGAAGTTCAAAATGTCGCCACTAATAAATGCTAACATCTGCAATATTTCAGTGTAAGCTTCAAGCTATAACTACATATTTGTCTTTGAGTGGTTTTATGCACTACCTGCATGGTAAGGGTTGCCAATTGTTCCTTCTAATTAGGTATGGGATAGTCCCAACATTGGTGAATGGGTGATAAATAAAATGTCAAATATAAATGAACGACTAGTATTTTTAATAGCCTTAAATCTGATGGTGGCTGAAAACTCTGTACAACACTAGCTTTTCTCCCAGCTGGCACTCTTTCTGAAACTGTTTTAATTGCTGATTAAAATGTTCAAATCAAATTGTTATGTATATACCTAGCAATGTTTCTTAGAATTCCTGATCTCCACCCTCTCAGGGCTTTGTGTATAATTTTATTATTTCCCCACAGAACTGCTTTCTGTTCCTTTCCAACAGCTTATACAATATTGCTGATCACATCACCCATACCTCTGTTATGCTGTATTTTAGCTGTTATGGTATAGTATAGTTGAGCTCACAGCTATAGTAATTTTGAGGCTTTGGGGAAGAAATGAAGAGAGAGATAAATTGCAATTCTTCTTGAAACATGAGCTGCAGGGTTGACACCTTTTTCTTACTGATTTAATCAAATTGAAATAGCAAGGTAGTGGTATTCAGAAACTCATTCAACCTTCTGTGAAACTTTCAGGATATTTTCCCTCTGAGGGTTGACTGAGGAAGCTTGCAGTAGCTCCTTTAGAGCAGAATCAAGAATGCTGGTTTTAATGTATAAATCCTTAAACAGTTTGAGCTCAGGATACTATATGGATTTCCTTTTCCACATTAACGTGTTAAGATATTCCTTGGAGCTCCTCCTTTGGCTTACAAGCTGTTGGATAAAAACAGAAAATATGTGTTATGGAATATGTGGAAGATTGTGTTATGGGGAGAAAGTGGCATTCAACAGATTACCTCTATGATGCTTTATTCAGGGGCTATATATAATCCTGAACCTGTTAAATTAATATTAATCCATCTAACATGCACTCTTTAAGGAGTTGATTTTGTTTAGAAATGTGTTATGTCATCAGGAGGAACTGTGAGCTTCTGGTAGGACTCAGAGTGTGAGGAAGTACAGTAATTAGGGTGGTGGGATCCCCTTATAGGCCATCAAGATAAAGTGAGCTATCTCCCTTGGCTACTAGCCAGTTCTTTGTTGTTGTTGTTTTAAAATAATATTTATTACTTTTCCAACAATTTAAACACTACAAAAAAGAAGAAAAACAATACAATACCATACAATAAAGAAAAACAATACAATACAATACAAAAACACTACATAACACTAACACATAAAACTAACAAAACAAAACAAAAACCATTTAAGACACATCAAACAATTTCAATATCTTATCTTTCATTCACTTATTTCAACGACCTCCTCACACCTCCCTTTTTGTATTCCACTTCTGTTAATTGTTTCAGCAATTCCTTTCCATCTTCCTCTGTTTTCTATCCTATAATTATCTTAACACATTCTAACCTTATTTTTCCTTTAATACTCTATTAATCTATTTATACTTAGTTCCTTATAGCATTTCTACTAAAGCCATATAACTTCATTCCAACATTTCTCTAACATTCATTAATTTTACAGTATTTCTGTAAATAGTCTTTAAACTTTTTCCAGTCTTCTTCCACCGACTCTTCTCCCTGGTCTCGGATTCTGCCAGTCATTTCCGCCAGTTCCATATAGTCCATCAACTTCATCTGCCATTCTTCCCGGGTGGGTAAATCTTGTGTCTTCCCACTAGCCAGTTCTTTGAAGTCCCATGTTGGTTTTGCAGTCAATAGCTAGGAGAGTAGAAAACTCTAGTGATGTCATTATAAGATGTTGAAAATAGTATATAAACTCCAGTTGTGTCCCTGTATAGTTTCAGATCCTGTCCACAATGCTTATCGTCTTGCCACAGGGTTCTTTTTGGATTCAGGTAAGCAATAAAGGGAACACCAAGCTAGTTAACTGAGCTTTGTTTCCTTACCTGTTATTTGCCTTACCTGCAAATAAGTATGTTAAAGTAACCAGCTTGGTGCTCCCTTCATCACTTACCTAAATCCAAGAAGCATTGCTTGGTCCTTGGCAAGACAACAATCAAATTCTGAAGAAACTGTGCTTATTTTTTTTAAGTGTACACCTTAGCAATGTACAGAAAATGTCTTTCTGTTTAGGAAACATTTATTTGATCTCTCTAGGCTGTTCTTAACACTGCATGTCTTTGACACTTCTCTGCATACTAAGATTGGGCTTGTGACAGGAATTCTTTTTGTTAATCAATTGCAGCCATAAGGGGGCTTGATGCAGGTGGGGCTACCTTTGCTACCTATGGCAAATAGATTCATGAGCAAACGGGTGCTTATTCTCAATACAATTGGAAAACCTGGCATCTAGGAGGCTGTGAATATTTGTTTGGCTGATGATATCAAATCACTAGCTCTTAAGTGACAAGACCACCCAGATTTGTGGATTGTTCCACAGCAACAGACCTCTAGAGACACAAAGCGTAAGCTCCACCTGGGACTTTTTATATACGGTATCTTTGCAGATGTGATGAAATGCATCAGAGAAGTATAATAGTGTAGTTGACAGTGAGCAATTGCATTTGTTCACAAACTTTAGAAATGAAACATTGTTCTAAAATTTAACTTGCAAATTGTTTAAGCTTGGGTTCTGACACCCAGTCAGAATCTGTACATCTGTTAAGATAAAGTTGTTATGAGTACATTTCTCCTTCAAACACTGAATACACTCAAAGGAGAATTTGTACTGATTCAGCCTGTACTACCTGCCAGAGCATCTACTTGAAGACTTGGAGCACAGCTGCTTTTTCTTCTCTGCCCCCAGTCTCCCCCGAGAATAAATGAGGGAGGAATGAAAAGAAAGCTGCAAAATCAAGAAGCTGCATCTGTCAGGCTTTTGTCTGTATTTGTGCTATTTATTGCTTTAGTTTCAGAAAACAATGATGTGCAATCTCTTTGCTGTATGCCGACTGAACACATTATTTTCAAATGTGGTACAGTACTGTGACCCCACCCACCCAAGGTTCAAACAACAGTGATTGATTTGGCTCGCAATAATGAGTTTATTATTAGGAAGCATGAAGATGTTGTATAGCACCCCATTCAGCATGTTCAGGAGGGCTGTGGAAGTCAATTGTTTTGCCAACCCTGTTCTCTGGATCCAGCCTACAAAGTTTTAAGTAGGGAAGGAAGGAAGGCAATAATAACCTGGTACAACGTCTTCCAATTTTCTGTGATGTATATGTAGTATAGTCTTAACCCAACCTGGTGCTGCCAGATGTTTTGGACTACAACACCCATCAGCCTCAGCTTGTCAGCTGTGGTTGATGAGAATTGCAGTATAACACATCTTGAAGGCACCAGGTTGAGGAAGGCTGGTTAATAGACATAGTGATACTTTTAATAGACTGTTAGGAGAGAGTGAAGGGACACGGGTGGCGCTGTGGGTAAAACCTCAGCGCCTAGGACTTGCCAATTGTCAGGTCGGCGGTTCAAATCCCCGCGGCAGGGTGCGCTCCCGTTGCTCAGTCCCAGTGCCTGCCAACCTAACAGTTCGAAAGCACCCCCGGGTGCAAGTAGATAAATAGGGACCGCTTTATAGCGGGAAGGTAAACGGCGTTTCCGTGTGCTGCGCTGGCTCACCAGATGCAGCTTGTCACGCTGGCCACGTGACCCGGAAGTGTCTTCGGACAGCGCTGGCCCCCGGCCTCTTAAGCGAGATGGGCTCGCAACCCCAGAGTCGGACACGACTGGCCCGTACGGTCAGGGGTACCTTTACCTTTAGGAGAGAGTGAAGATGCACCCATATTCAATTTCAGATATCCTTTGTGAGCATCTGCTCAGCAAGAGTTTTGCATGGGGACATACAGTTGTCCAGGTATATTGTGGCCAATTTCATATAACAAATCTCGGGAATTCAAACCACTGCAGTTTTAATACCTACTATAATGATCAAAAAGAATGCATAAATGTTTAACTTTTTGATGGCCCGACCTAACACATATCATAACATCATTCTCCAAGTCATACTGCACCCAGAAGGAACCCTATTTCTAACAAGTTATTCCTACAGTCTCAACTCTTACCGAAAACCTTACACGTTCTGTTACATGAAACATTTACTACCACCTGAATTAGAAGGGGAACAGGTCTGATTTGGGTAATATTCTCACATCCCTGAGCCAGATTGAGCCATTAAAGGCAACTTCAATGTCCTGAAATCCCATTTGATTCCCTTTGTGTGTTAAAAACATAACCCTCCTAGCTTCCGGTTGAATCTCATTTAAAATGTGGAACTAATTAAGTGGCAAAATACATTTTAGTACAGTACTATAATCTTAGCTAATGGCCTGGTTCACATGGCATGGAAAACCAAACTATGGCTTACTGGGACTGTCTGAATGTGTGAGCCCTGGAGGGGAGTTCTTAGTCTGTTTGCTTCTCCTGGTATTTTTATTCCCACACTGCACTGGTTTGGCTTAGCAAATTGTCTGAATCTGGGTACATAGTTAATCTTCCTGCTTGCTAAATGCAAGCTATAGCCAAACTGAGGAGATAGATTGATATTTTCAATAGTTCGTCTTAAAAGGTCATTGAATTCCGTTAGCAGTATACATGTCTCTTCAGAGGTGAAACTCACTGAGTTGAGTGGCGCTTATTCGGAGGAAACTGGGTTTAGGATTATAGCCAAGCATGCAAACTATTTAATACATCTTAGATATTTTTTTCTTTATCACTACATTGTTATGCTGCTATAATTTATTTTTTAAAGACCTTATAATTATGGATATTCCTGTCCTTGTACTTTTGTTGAGCCTTTTTTTTCTCCAAACACTGAATCAGGATATGATGGGGGAAATGGGACTAAGTTGGTGCATGACAGTGCTGGGAATCTGAAATGCTTGGTAAGAGTTGCTTCTGTGATAAAGCTTAATTAAAATGGATGAAGCAAGAACATGTTGAACTCTGTCTGATATCCTGGCACAGACCTGCTTATTTCTCAGCAGCATGCTAGAAATCAGGCAACAAGTTCCAAAGTTTCTTTGATGTCAGTATCTACCTGTCTCAGGGGCCTGAGAAAAAATCATGGTCTGGAACATAACTTTTCCATAAGCATTGTTGCTAAGCCCTTGAGCGCAGCTGCCTTCTCTGTGTGGATTCTATTTTAAAAATCTTAAATTCAGTCCCCATGGCACTTCCTTCACAAAACCAGATTGTGCATCAAAGGATTGCCCAGAGCTTTCTGATAGAACTATTTGTTGAGACTGATTAACACGGTTGAAAGTGCTGCATATGAATAAAGAGCATGGCATAAATACTGTACCTTCAAAGAGTTCACTACAACCCTTTTGTGTTTCCAGAGCAACGAACAGTGAGATATTGGCACCAGCCTTCATTTCATTTCATTTCATATCATTCTGCACTAATTTCATATTTGGATGGGTTGGTTTTGAACCTACTCCAGTTGCTATTGCTGGAAAACTAATGTTGGTTTATTCAGAATAGAAAGAATACCAGTACCATGATAAGTTTCACAGATATAGTATTTTTAGGCTTAAAAACATTTTTAATTTATCATAGAATCTAATAATAGCTTTCCCCCCATTTGGTTGGATATTTAATGAATGTCTTGGAAATATACCCATAATCAGCTTAGGGCCCAAATATCTGAAAGATTGCCTCCTTCCCCACAAATGCTCTTGGGTTTTAAGATCAGTGGAAGGGATACTTTTGGTAGTTATGTTGAATGAGTGGTAATAGTAAATAAATAAGAGTGGGGCCACCACAGAAGAGTCCTTATATATATTAGCCACCCACTGACCCTCTGAAGGTAGGAGGGTACAGAGCAGGTGCCAGATGGTCACCAGAAGAAAAAAATGGAGATATGAATATGGGAGAAGTCAACCTCTCAGACACTCTGATTCCATGTCATTCATCTCTGTCTTCAGCCTGAGAATTTCTATAGTTGATTTTGCATCTTGCATATCTTCAACACTTTTTCAGTCTTCATATGTGTTGATCAAATCACCACATGAAAGGGAATCTACATATGCTTGCACAAGGGCACGAAAATTTCCTTTTGCTCTTATCATTTGACCTATGCATATGCATGCAGGTGTACTTTGCTGGCCTTTAAAGTGTGTCTGTGTCCAAAATTCTCCAAATAATTTGGAAGAATTAGGATGAACAGATTTTTATAAGTAGTCCTATAATGAGTTTTTGGGTGCTAGACACCCTAATATCATGGGTCCAGTAGGTGTTCCCTTTGGCACACCAAGCCTTAATTAAATTATAAACTATGCTAGTCTCCTGTGTGAGTTGATAGCTAGATCATGTGTATTAAGCTGCCCTCTCTAATCTCCTGGAGTCAGCATGTGTTGAAAGCTAATTGAGCAAGGCTAACCCTCATGAGATGCCAGCCTTTGGGTGGGCCATTTAGAAGAACAAAGGATCAAGGGACTCTGTCTGAGATAGCCAAAGAATGGGCCTCATCCCTCCCTCAACAGATCAAGGCACAGAGTTTAGTGAGTTAGGATTAGGAGTTATGTGATGGAGAAGCAGAAAGCAGAAAAGGCAGAGCCATGGCTGATGTCCATTTGAATCCAGGGCTGTCCCTATAGAGGAAGCAAGACCTCACTGGAGCATAATGCTGGGAACCCCTCAGGTTCTATATCTATGGAAATAACCATATATCATAAAGACACCACAACATGAACCCTGGGTAACTGCACCTAGAACTTCTTAGAATTGGGGGTGGTGTCTAACAATATTCACCACATGTTACAGGTCTTCAAATCACCCAATTCCTATCAACCAGAACAGTGGGGGGGTGTTCTTTTTTCTTTTTTAAAAATGCAATTTCTTGCATTTAAATGCAATTTCTTATATTCTTAAGAAGTTTAGGATCATCAATATGTATTAGACATAGTTTTGCTTCGGCAAGCCACTTGGTGTAGACAGCAGTCTCCTAAGGGTGAATAAATTGTTCAAATCACCCAGGGACACCCAGATAAGGTATATTGTCATACAATATTTTTTCTTTTTTGTGAGCAACAAACATTATTTTTTTTTAGTGTGGGTAGGTAATGAACCCCAGTCATATATGTTTACTCAGAAGTAGTTGTCCTGTGCTTTACAGCACAGCCCTATACATATCTACTTTAACGGGACTAAGGTAGCTATGGGACTGTACCTCTTTCATGCAATTTTCATGTCTTGGAAACATTAATGAATGTGTAAGGACTCTTCTCTTAAATGGAAGGCTTTGTAACCCTGTGATATGAGTTACAAAACATTACTGAGTCAGCTGACGGGGTGTTACAACATCTGGTTAGACTTTCCTAGCTTTCCCCCCCTGCCATAGCAAGGCAGGTGGTAAGGAGGAGAACACTCCAAAAGCAGGATCATCCTGCCAAAAAACAAGACATTTAGCCATAATATCCTTTCACTCTTTGCAATGGTGAAACAAACAGATTTTAAACCAATAACTGCATAGTTTCTTGTTGTTGTTGTTTAGGCGTTTAGTCGTGTTCTAGTTTCCTTAAAAAATCATAGTCACACACAATGACATTAAATAGATGGCTAAGTTATGGATGGGTTATTTCAGATATGCATCTGAAAGAATAAGGGTTTTTGAACATGTTTTTCTGTTGCTTCATATGTAGTTAGGGAGAAAATAAATGATTAGAGGAAATTGATTTACATGTTCTGAACACATTGTTTTGTGAAAAGATGGAGGGTCTTAGCCTTCCATGCTTCTGGAAAACAGATGAAAGGCAACACATTTAAAAAACAACCCTTGCCAGATCAGTGTGAGATCTTGATCTTGTTAAAACAAATAGGGAATGTGTCGCTGAATTCACAAGAGCTGTAATTGATATATATCATATTTTCAAATCATTAGAAGTCTGAACTAAATGCCTCAAGGCATTTATCTGTTATCTTTCTCCCCTAAATATGAAATAATAATTTATTGTAAGCTCACATGTGTTGCACTTTTTCATTATTGCAAATGCCATCCTTAATAAAACAGTCAGTGTTCTTATTGTTTGCTTCTAGAGGCAGATGTGTGTTGGATGCATTTTCCCATGCTTTGATCATATTAGGCTGGTATAAAGTCATTGCACTACTGTACTGAACCTTTTGAAAATTGAACTCTGCTCTGCTAAGATAGAGGTCATTTTGATTATTTTTGTTCACTATCTCAGAAACTAGCTACTTGGTACATTTTCTCAAGAATCGTATTTTCAGCTGGCTCCCAGTGACAAAAGTCCATCATTACCTTCTAATCTTACCTGTCACTCAGTGGACACCAAATATGGTCAGTCTCTCACACATACAGTAATAAAGCGTAGTCCAGGTAAAGAAAGAAAAGCAATATTGTGATAAGTATACGTGAAAGATGCACATGAAAGAATGTACTTTGTGTTCAGTTTCTAATAATGGACTTCAATAAACTGATTTATTATCTTATTAACTGGTTCTACTATTATCTAGATAAGTGCCATCCTAGTTACTGATGATAAAGTAAATGCTTTCTTCCACCTCCCTTACTAATTTGCCTTTTGCCAAAATTTAAAAGCAACTTCTCACATCACTTCAGTACCTGGTGATTTTCTAAAGCAGTTTGACTTGGATCAGGTGTCTGTCAGTGCCTTACTGCCTTTGGGTCCCCAAACTTACCACAATGCCTGTAACCCAGCTTTGTTCTGCGATATTGTGGGAAATTAAGAGAGTGGTTAGATGCAGCCACCAAGCAATGTTTGGAGCACTGCCACCACAGTCCACTGACAAAGGAGGGGATAACTAGAAGATACCTAGCGTCCTCTCAAACCTGGAGCAGACCCTCTATGCCAATTGCTTTCCTATTATTGAGTCCAGTTGCATCATGCTATAAACCTATTGTAACAGAAATGCATCATGAAGTCCTTGCCCAAACTTTGGTTTACAGTAACTTCTAACCCATGTTGCTATTTGAGCCTGTGCTGAGATGTTTCACAACGTCATCATTTGCCAATCTGTTGTCTCTGGATGGAGCTGATGGCAGTTGTCATACTCAGGATAGCACCAGGTTGGGAAAGGCTGCTATGCATACTTTCCTGGACATAAGTCCCATTGTACTCAGTGGGTCTTACTTCTGAGTAGACATGTAAGCAGTTGGCAAAATAAAATAAAATAAAGGTTTCAGGTACTGGTTCACATTTGTATTGATGTTTACCTTATAATTCTTTGTTATAGCCAAATTATTGTTTGACCTCATCTTGCCTAACCTTCAGAAGTTGCATTAAATCCTCAAATCAGTTTTAGTGTAAAAATCTGTTTTCATCATGTGAAAATAACTCTGGTCTGAAAGCTGTTTCAGTGCATCATTGATATTATGTCTGCCACAACTTCAGCAGAGCATTTTTATCTTTTTGTGTTCCATAATTTCTGGTAGTCAATAAACTGCAAAGGTTATTGCAGTAGCTTCGGACACCAGTGCGGTTTTATGGAAACTGCTTTTTGCCTAAATTAAGCTACAATATATGTAGAGGAAGCTAAATATACAAATTCTTATGAATATTTAAATAAAGAAGGCTATGGAGATCAATGCTGAAATCAATGCTAGAATGCAAAGAGATGCTTTGAGGCCTTCACAAAAGAAACAGACCTTGAACTAACTAAAAATCAGAATTTGATGTGAAAAAAGGAAAAGCAGAGATTTTGTATAGATGTATAATAATTTCCAGTGCATATCAAGTAGCTACCATTTATGAAGGATTTTCTTTTATGAAATAATATTTCTCAACTGCACAGTCTGCTTCATCTCTCACTTGATAACATAGCTTCCAAAAATGAGAAAATGTTCCAATCATTCACTGAATATCTGACTGTGAATCCTGCAAGATGTAGTACCTTTCTTTTTTCCTGGATTATTCAATTTCACCTAGCTGGGAGGCAAGGGATTCTGACTGATTTAGGGATTGTTGTTTTAGGGTAATATGGTTTTAGTTAAGATGTGGGTTCCCCGCTTTTGTAGTTATTTGGATTATACTCTGGTATTTTAGTGTTAGGACTTAGCATGAATGGTTGAATCCAGTGTTGTACTTATCTCAATCTTTTTTCTCTTTTTTTATAAGATATTTATTGAGATTTTCATAGTGTTACAGAATAAAATAAAAGCAGAAGAAAATACAAAATAAAAATAGTTAACAAAGTAGAAAAAGGAAAAAAAAAACAAATCCCTTCCAAGCATACGAATACAAATTCAAAAATAAGAAAAAGATACAGAAAAAAATACAAAAATACACCACAAACAATTAAGAACATTTAAAAACAAATTCATTATTCTCCAATCCTCAACTGTCATTACCTTCTTTCTTTGACCTCCTCCTCCTCCCTTTCTTTGTATCCTAGTTATTAAATTATCCCAGCAAATCCTTTCCATATTTCATAATATTCTGTCATTACATTACCCTAAACTGTTTTAATCTTATCTTTCTATAGGAAAATAAACCTTAAAGCTTAAAACTTAAATCTTATCCTTACCAACTTCTCATAACCATAATATTCTTTCATAATTCTTTAAACATCTTTACTAAAGCCGAGTAATTTCATTCCAACATTTTTCTAACATTCATCAATTTTATAAAACAGTTCTAATGGTTAAAAAAATAAATATACAAACAGATCCAATCTTCATCCAACGTCCCTTCCTCCTGGTTCCGGGATTTGTCAGTCCTTATTATCCCATCGATCTAGCCCATTAACCTGGCAACCTTATATCCGAGGCCCTCAAGTCTCTTCCATGTCCCTTCCGCAGCTCTTCTTCATATTTGTAACTGTATTTTCCCTTGTCTCCTGCTCGTGGTAACTCCAGCTTGGCAATGTTTTTAACCCTTCTCGACAGATCAGCCCCTTTTCCATATTCAACACTGAATTCCATATGGTATTTAAAAGCATGTTTCAAAGACCCTCCAAAATTAAGAGCCCCCACAATCCCAAACATCTCACGGCCCATTGCCAGATTTGAAAAGTCCAAACATCCCAGCATTGGGGGGGGGGTCAATCCAGCCCCCCATTTCCAAGCCAAACCAAACTTTTTCTTTCCAAATCTGGCTTTTTCCAAGTTCATTTGTCAAATCCGAAAACTCATATTCCTGTTGGGCCTGTTCTGTCAGGACACACTCCTGATTTAATTCCTGGGTGGGCTCCACATATTTTCCCACTGTCTGTTCAAAATTTCCCACTGCCTGTTCAAAATTTCTAGTTGAAGTCGTCATCAAATTCACCTTCTAATGTAACTGTTCCAGTAGGGCATTTGTTTTATAGAAAGCACACAACAAAGCTTCTGAATACATTGTCCTGCAAGGTCAAATGCCTATTCCCCCGATTGTAATCTGTAACAGCTGCCGGCTCCCTGGAGTTGGTTACAGTTTCACAGTCTCCCTCTAGGGGGAAAACTTCTATTTGTTCTTGCAACAAAGTTTCCCTTTTTGAGATACTTTGTCAATATTTATTCCTTTAAAGTGCGAAGGGAAGCAGTGGAATCACTATGTTTCTCTTCTTTTAGCTATCTGTCAAAAACGTTTGTCTCTGGTCAATGAACTTCAAACGTCAGTCCTGACACCCCGCTCCACGATCAGGACGGAGGAAAGTTGCTCTACTTTAAACTCACTTTAAACAGTCCGAAAAAGATCCCCCTTCTCCTCCTGCTGTCGAAGGGGGGTTCCACAATTTTAAATGATGAAATCCAATCCTTTAAAGGCGATTTTCTGAGCTCTAGTTTACGTTGTCTTTGCTTTATTCTGTCTACAAAAGAATGGAAGGCTGACTTCCTGTTTAGACCTTCCCGTTCCGTACCAAATTAAAATAGATTTTAAAGATCCAATTCCTTTCTGCTCACAAGTCCCCTTTTAATGTCCAGTTGTTCAAAGTCTAAGTACTCACGGGTGTTTATTTTAGAGTCCAAATTGTCCCAGGAAAAAGGCAGCGCTCTCCGGCAACGGCTATGCGGCTTTGCTCCGCGGAAATAGCAGTTGACTCACAGCACCGCGCCACTTCCCCCTCTTCACTTCGGAGCCCGTTAGTGGGTTCCTTAGCGAGTTGGGGGGGCGCTAAAGGTGCCTGCCGAGTCCCATGGTCACAGGCTTCATCCACCTGTGATTTTTAAAAGGGTCGTCGCTTCACCGTAGCGGAGAAGACCCGTTTCCCGCGGAGCTAGTCCCTCCAGTTCAGAGGGAGTCCATCATTGCCGATGGCGCCACCCCGGAAGTCCTCAATCTTTTTTCTCTGGGACACACTTTCAGAATCAAATTTGCGCCACACCAAATTTTTTATTGATAAGATTACATAGTCTTCTTAAAAAAAAGATAGCTAATGTTGCTTTCAGAAACAGAATATGGGGCCCAGGATCTAGCTAAGCCCTTTGTAACTTGCAGACTATTTCAAACTTGGATGTGCTTTCTGGTACTTAGCTGAGTACTTTAAATTGTAGACAACTTTGCAGAGGGCACAATATATTATTTTAGGCTTAATCTGGAAATATTGCGACCTTTATTTTATACTGCTGTTAAGCAGCTGCAAGAATTGAACATTTGAAACTATTTTCTGGTCAGGGAAAAAGGTGGGATGTATAATAATAATTTCCTTTAAAGGTAAAGGGATCCCTGACCATTAGGTCCAGTCATGATCGACTCAGGGGTTGCGGCGCTCATCTTGCTTTATTGGCCGAGGGAGCTGGCGTACAGCTTCCGGGTCATGTGGCCAGCATGACTAAGCCACTTCTGGTGAACCAGAGCAGTGCACGGAAACACCGTTTACCTTCCCACCTGAGCAGTACCTATTTATCTACTTGCACTTTGACGTGCTTTCGAACTGCTAGGTTGGCAGGAGCAGGGACCGAGCAACGGGAGCTCACCCCGTCGCAGGGATTCGATCTGCCGACCTTCTGATCGGCAAGTCCTAGGCTCTGTGGTTTAATCCACAGCGCCACCCACATCAATAATTTCCTTTACAGATGCATAAAAGCCTTCCCTTCCTTATATGGAGGGAAATGCCCATGTGCACATTTGGTCCCTGTATTTTCACTGGAAGTTTTTGTGCTT
Organism: Podarcis vaucheri; assembly: GCF_965113315.1. Lineage (NCBI taxonomy): Eukaryota > Metazoa > Chordata > Lepidosauria > Squamata > Lacertidae > Podarcis > Podarcis vaucheri. The sequence continues at coordinate 97,854,616 of NC_138759.1, read as the reverse complement.
CTTTTCTGCACGTTTTGCCTTCTGGGATTGTTCAAAATGAGGGAGGAGGAGGAGGGCATTTTTTAAAATACTCGTTTGTTTGGGATTATTCAACACAAGGGATATGTAGATGTCACCGTTATAATTGTCCAAGTGTAATGAAAACTCATTTTGCTTTCCACAAAATGTCTGTTTCATAGTAGCTGTTTTAGAAGCCACTCTGAGATGGCAAATTGCTTTACAAATTAAAAGTGTTGTGTAAATGATTAGTGTAGTCGTTTTACTTTTACTTTTAGAAGACATCTGAAGGCAGCCGTGTTTAGGGAAGTTTTTAATGTTTAATGCTGTATTGTGTTTTAAATATTTGGTTGGGAACTGCCCAGAGTGGCTGGGGAAACCCAGCCAGATAGGCGGGGTATAAATTATTATTATTATTATTATTATTATTATTATTATTATTATTATTATTATTATTATTATTATTATATCTTCTTGCAAGCTTTAAAAAGAATTGAGTTATTTATAGAACTTGCTTTTATTTATACAAGACTGCAATGTTTTATTAAAAGGTTACGTTTAAAGATCTTATCCTTGACTGCTTTAATCCATTAAAATTTGAATATTAAAACAGGAAGTAGACAAGACAAGTGAAGCATGTATACTTTAAATTCATGTTTAGTTCAAAAGGGGGGAAAAAAACTATGTCAAAATTATAATTAGAATATGCCCTTGAAATGGCCTTTTTGAGTGTTCTTTATTGAGAGACGAGAAACTTAGTTTAAAATTCCCAACACTAGTTTGGAATTGATCCAGAGGTTTTGCTCCAGTCATGAAGGAGCTTCAGTTCAGAGAAGGACCCCTTCTGTATGTGAAATAACTTTCCTGAATATAAACTCATTCTAGACATGAAATGAAAGCTTAGAAATCCAAACCACTATGTGCAAACTATTCGCAACATTTTGTACCGTATTTTTCGCCCCATAGGACGCACTTTTTCCCCTCCAAAAATGAAGGGGAAATCTGGGTCCATCCTATGGGGCGAATGCAGGCTTTCGCTGAAGCCTGGAGAGTGAGAGGCATCGGTGCGCACCGACCCCTCTCGCTCTCCAGGCTTCAGGAAGCTATCCGCAAGCCTTGCAAGCCCGGTGAGAGTACCCGCGGGCTCACAAGGCTTGCGGGCAGCAGCCTGCAGCCCCCACGAGTGTCTGCAAGCCTCGCGCGCCCGGCAGGAGGTCCCACCGGGTGCGCGAGGCTTGGGGCGGCAGCCTGTTGCCCCGAAGCACGGGGAGCCCTCCGGAGGGCTTCCCCTGCTTCGGGCAGGTGAGCGTAAGGCTTGGGGCGGCAGCCAGGGCTGGGGGGGAAAATATTTTTTTAAAATTCATTTCCCCCCCAAAAAATGAGGTGCGTCCTATGGGCCGGTGCGCCTTATAGGACGAAAAATACGGTATATTGCAATATTGCAATTAATGACATAGTGTGTAGAATGTACCAAAAGAATCTGTTCCCCAAAATAATGGATAGCATTGGTGAAACTGATTCCTGTCCCCTTACAGTTCCCTGCAGGTCCCCAAAGTTTGGAGGGTACCTAAGAGCAGATCTAAGCTGATGTGGGAGTTAGGAAGGGAGGAGAGGAAAGTCTACTGAGTGGAAGTCTACTCTTGTGACAGTGGATGTTACCCATTATGCTGGTACCTCTCACCACTCATCATCTAGCCGGTCCTTGATATATGGCTTCTGCCATGTTTCCTAAGACAATATTTTACTAGGATTATTTCAGGAGCTGAGGTTAAAAGAAAGAAGGAAATTATTCCATTAGCTCCTGATATTTTAAAAAAGCTTAACTTGATGTATCTAGTACTACACCGTAGGTACTACTCTGAAACAGTATGGCAAAAATTATGACTTTCATTAAATGGGGCAGGCAAAGTGGGATAACGTTCATGTGACAAATGCACCTATTCCCAGAAGTCTCGTCTGAAAGGAAGCTGCCTTTGTTCTTTATGTCCAATGTGTGTGTCCTAAAGTTAGCAATTACCTGAGAGCTAAACATAATAATAAAATACCTGTATACTACAGCTTTGTGCAATTCTAATATATAGGGTTGTATCCAATGAAGTTGTCCCATTTGTACAAGGGATATGGTACCTAAATGGTTCTGTTCACTTTCACAAGTAATAAAAAATGGGCCTTTCTAAAGATAGCTGTAAACAGCAATAGGTCAGCACTTTGAACTTTAAAGACAGACTCTTCCCAGGTAGTCCCTGACCAACATAACTAATGCACAATTTCCCAATCATATTAGGCTTAAGTCTTGCATTTAAGTCTCATTGAAATAAATGCAGACAGTTAATCATGACTAATTAAATTCCATTGATTTCAATGGAACCTTAGTGTGACATAACACAATCCTGGTGTTACTGGTTCACCACTCAAGTCTTGAGCAAACATACTATCCTTTTAATACTGATAAATATTCATATTTTATATACAGTGGTACCTTGGGTTAAGAACTTAATTTGTTCTGGAGGTCTGTTCTTAACGTGAAACTGTTCTTAACCTCAAGCACCACTTTAGCTAATGGGGCCTCCTGCTGCCGTTGCACCGCCACTGCACGATTTCTATTCTCATCCTGAAGCAAAGTTCTTAACCTGAGGTAATATTTCTGGGTTAGCGGAGTCTGTAACCTGAAGCGTATGTAACCTGACGCGTATGTAACCCGAGGTACCACTGTATTACCTATTGATTTATGCTTTGGCTAGAGTTTATTTCTGTGCTGCCTTTTGGCAAAAATAAGAAAGGTCCATAAGGTGACTCACAGAGGACAACATGCAAATACAAAATTTAAATCAAAAAAATCTATTTTTTAAAGGCAACCTACCAGAGGTACTACACTCCTCTAACACCCCATAACGCTGAATGTTGCAGAGATTGTTAGTAGGGGTGAAAAGAAGCGTCTTACTCTACAGTCTGGGAACTTGTTTACAACAAGTTCTTACAACTAAATATTTGATGCATTTCAATGAAGAAAGAGAATCAAGTCTGATATTTTGTATGTAGAACCAGTGGTTTTGTTTTGCTATATGTTGGGCACTGGTTCAAAATATTAAATAGAATAAAATTCAAAGTCAGTGGCAACCCCCTCCTTTAATGTGTAGTATCTGCTGCAATCCAGTATCCAGTTATGCATAAATAAGTCCAAGTGACATCAGTGCACTTATGTAACTAGGAGAAATACTGCATTCAGTTTTAGAGTGCCAAAAACTTCCTAACTAAACTGTGATGCAAAATTGCACGTACATAGTGTACTTAGCTGTGCTGTGTAATTTAGTATTTTATATAAGCAACTCTGAGTGAGTGGAAGCATCCTTCTCCCCTAATGGAACAATAAAAAACCCTCAAGTTCAGCATAACAAATTGTCACTGAGAATCTCACTCTTATCTTGTGTATGAAACTACAATTTAGATATAATTGTGAACCACATAAATGTCATTTTTTGCATCGGGAAAGACTTTTAAAATTTATCCAAGGCCCTTTAATATACCGGTAGTTAATTCTGGTGGCAGTGTGTTGTTACAAAATTTTGTCAAAAATGAAATTTCAGAGATAATTTAGAGACATCTAAAGACAAGACAATGGACTGAAAGTTGTTTAAATAAAACTAGCAGTATTTATTATGGGGGAGAGGGTGTTGTGTTTCCTACTTTGCACCACAATTTTGTCCAGTGCTACAGGGTGGTGAGCAGGAACACGGGTTGAGCTGGCTCAGTGTGGTCATCTTGGCTGCATCTTCCCATTTTCCCAGGCCATTTGATGAAGCCTTACATCCCTTGATGAGAGATTTGGTGTAAACTGGAAGGACCATGCCCTCATTGTACACAAACTGTACACAAACTGAAACTTCTGTTTCACTCAGGCGAATGCGTCCTTGCCCAATTGTCTTCACTCCTTTAGTGTTCAAGCTGTCACCTTCTTTACAGGTTGCTTGCTTTGCTATAGGATGGTTGTTCATTGCTAGTTGAATTGGGTTTGTATCTGTGTTCCTGACTAGCTAGTCAGTTCCAGAGTTTTTGCCTTCCTTATAGGAAACATTAATTTTATCATGCTCAGAAAACTAGTTCTGGACTGCCTCTGGGCATCAAACAGGGGCTGCAACCTGGGCTGAACAAGAATGGGCACTTAGCACACCCTTGCCTTGGAGCATCCTTAAAATGTCTTGGGAACAGTGGTTCACTTCGGGTCCATTAGGGGGGCTTGGGTTGGTCATGGTGGCTGGAAAAAGCTATTTCCTTCTCTGTGCTGGCTTTGTTCCCTGTTCATTTGTTCAGTGGTCAGGTTGGGATGTATTATTGGCATCAGGACATCTTCCAAAGTTATTGGATCCCTTTTCTTGGTATGTGAAATATGGATAAGAACCACAATTTAATAAAAAGTAGCAGTTTGAAAGCACATCAAAGTGCAAGTAGATAAATAGGTACCGCTCAGGTGGGAAGGTAAACGGCGTTTCTGTGCGCTGCTCTGGTTCACCAGAAGCGGCTTAGTCATGCTGGCCACATGACCCGGAAGCTGTATGCCGGCTCCCTTGGCCAATAAAGCGAGATGAGTGCCACAACCCCAGAGTCGGTCATGACTGGTCCTAATGGTCAGGGGTCCCTTTACCTTTTCCTTTAGTGGTCTGACAAATATTGTGTGCAGTCTCATATTTCCCGTCCACACAACACTCCTGTGTCTGGGCATAACACATGATGGCAATATTTTATTATTTTACTTTTATTATAGAATTTCCCTTTTTATAGTCTGTATTGGAATATGAAATATTAAGGGTTCAAATAAACACATTTATTGATTGGTATAAAGAATGGGCTGAAAATTGATGGAACAAAGCACTTTGTCCTATGATTTGGGGGGGGCAAGTTTATCTATAGGGACCGATTTATTGATGGTGGCTGGGGTTCTTTTTACTGCTCGGCATTCATTACTTATGGGCACAATGGAGATGGAGATGGAGAGTGTGTGTATATAATAGGAAGCTCCATGGGCAGAGGCTGGTGATGATTTTTTTCACTCAGACCTCTGCCTCATCCAACTCCTCCATCCCCACACATGGTGTGCTGGAATGGGGGCTTGGATTGACACCAAATTTAGCAAGCAAATTATTGCAATATCAGATGCACAATTCCTCCCTTTTATTATTGTGTTCAGTAAGTGCAGATACTTTTTGAGTTTTTATGTATCTGGTAGTTTGAATGTTCTGTCCAAACTCTTGCCCCAACAGGTGATTTTATAACTGTCCAAAGTTCTAGTCTGGTGATTTGCAGAGAAGACTTGTTGTCCAAAAAAAGCTGATAAAATGTTTACACGCTGAAGTTCTTGCTTATTGCATTATTCAGAGAAATTATTCAATAGGGAATTGGTAGCTTATGGTAGTATGAATTGCTCCAAAAAGAAAATAACATAGGGATAAAAGTAAAAAGAAATGTGATAGATGTGGTATTTGGACACAATATTATATTCTTGCTGGCACCTAGAGAGGCGAGAGACTGTGAAATAGTCTAAATGCATTCACTGCCAGTTTGTGACTAATTACCATTTTGGTGTGAAAATGGCTTACTATTCATTATTTTTAGGAATTTCAGAAAGACTTGCTATGTTAAGCATATGCAGTATTAATAGAAATGGGAACTGCAGATGAAGAGAGATGGTCTTTGGCATGAATCTAGGTAACCTGCAAATAGCTTTAGGGAGCAGATGATTAATTAAAAAGATGAAGGTCAGGAGTTCATACAAATATTAGCTGAGTCATTCAGCATTCTTGGCTGTTACTAATCTATTTAGAACAATGAAGTACATTAAAAACATTTTATATTGGTGTAATTCCCTTGATATCATAGAAGGTTAATTTATTACAAGGGATATTTATATATGAAAAATGATTATACAACAGATGTACCTAAAACTGCTTGGTTTAATGTCTTGGCTTCTTCCACCTTCCCCAGTAAGTTACATATTGTATCTGTAAGTACTTTCAGACTATCTGTTATGAAATACGGTATGGAACTATGATAAATAAAACAGCTAGAATTGAAACCACAGCATTTTACCTTTTTGGAAGTACCGTAGTTAATTTTTGTGTAAATTCACAAAAGAGTTGTTTTCAGTATAGCAAGACTAATGGGTTATATCCAGCATTAGTAATACTCGGAAAGTAGACTCATTTAAATCAATGGACTTAAAATAGTTTAGTCCATCAATTTCAATGGGTCTACTCTGCATACAGTTCAAAACTACCTAAAAAGTACTTCTGTGTTAATTTTGGGTGACCACTTGTTATGTAATTGGGAGTGGGTGTGCACTGGTGCAATTTATTCTTCCTTTAAGTTGTAGACTAAAGAGGGAAACTTCAGAGCCAGAAATTAACCAAAAAACTCCCCTATCAGAAAGCCACACCTTTCTAGATCTGAAGTTTGCCCCCCAAATCTCTTTCACACCCATTTAGAATGGCTTTAAGGTTCCTTTTCATAGAAGTGGATGAAATTTACAGCCAGGTCAGCCCCTGTAGAGTCCCAAATATAAATAAATACATCCAGGTATGCTAATGCAGGATGCTTTTAAATGTACAGTGGTACCTCGGGTTAAGTACTTAATTCGTTCTGGAGGTCCGTTCTTAACCTGAAACTGTCCTTAACCTGAAGCACCACTTTAGCTAATGGGGCCTCCTGCTGCTGCCGCACCGCCGGAGCTCGATTTCTGTTCTCATCCTGAAGCAAAGTTCTTAACCCGAGATACTAGTTCTGGATTAGCGGATTTATATACCACTGTATATAAATCGTAATTGGAATTTACAGTCTATAACGTACGCATTTTCAGCTAGAATTGACAGAAAATTTACAAGCATAGCTACCCCTTACGCTGGAAGGAAGCCTGCCAAATTGCGTGGATACAATCAGAGAGGGCAATGGTGGTTCTGGGGGGTGGGGGGAGACAGGAAATTTCCCAAGAAATTTGTGATGGCAGAAATGTAGCTCCTCCCCTAGTAAGGAGACTATGTCCCAGGTCATTGGTGGGGCTGGATTTCTGCCACCTATGGGGATACAGCTTTTTCCTAACCCAGAAACATCTCTCAGTTGACTTGCAAAGAGGAAGGCTGGTAGTCCGGAGTGGAGAGGACCAAGGATTTGCAGGAAATACTGTGGTGGGGAAAATGTCAGTTTCCTAGCAAGGACCTTGTTACCATTACTGGTGGTGGTGAACCTATCCTATGCCCTTCCCCTTGTACAGTTTATTTTTTTTAATTCCTCCTGCAACTGATTGGGATTGGACTGCCCTAGGAACATAATTCACTAAGATTGAAAACTAGATCAATTAATCAACATGAAAGATTCCTTCACTTCTCTCCCCCCCCCCCGCCCATTTGTTTATTGAGCTCTGGGTATTTCCTAAATTAGCTTGGTTTCATTACTCTCAAAAATAAACAAAACCGTTGTACATTTTTCAGTCAGCTGAGACCACTGATTGTCTTAGAAGCTTTGTGAGGCTCTGAACTAACCTGAAATACCTTGTTAATGGTTTGATCCAAATAAGAAATATGAGAATGTTTCCCAAATCACCCAAATCTACCTTTAAATAAATACTCTGTTTTTAATCTGACCATTGTCTGGATTTTTGGCTTTCAGTCCTACAGCAGATGTTTCCAAATTCTCTGTGGTTCTCTCCACCAGTTTGGCACTCAGCTATGGTCTTTGTCTTCAGTCATTGAATAAACAATCATTATCCCATATATTCACTAAATGTATTTTTAACCATCATTCAGACATACATTATATTACTTAATACAAAATCAATTCAGATTTATTTCAATTTACCTATACTAGACCATGTCAGAAGCACTTGCAAAACCACACACAGGGGATGATCCAGTCAGTCACTAATCATTAAGCACACATAGTTGTGTGAAAATTTCAACTTACTTCACATTGTTAATCTGCCAAATATGTTTCTTATGCTGGAAATGCATCCCTCTACTCTAACAGAAAATTGAGGGGGCCCTTAATCTGCTTCTCATATGGTTATACATTGGCCATCATATATAAATGTGGCATATATAAAGAATAATAATAACTTAATTCCAGGAAGATGCATATTATTAGCTTTCTAAGGCTGCAATCCTGTGCAAAAAGCACATTCAATACAATAAAATAAAAGGATAAAACCTTTCTACAGACATACAACCTGAAATATGCTCTTAATTGAATTAGGTTGCCATTATTCACCCTCCCCAAACTGTACAGCTTGACTAAGTGCCTCCGTTTCAGAACTGGAAGGAGATTAAAATATGTACATTAATTTTGATACAGAAGAGATAAGAAGTAGCAAACACCTCTTTCTTATTTTCCATGAAAACTGCTACATTGCCTAATACAGGCACGGCTGCTTGCTCCCTGTGTTTTAGGGGGCTGGCACCGCATAACATGCTCACATCACACGCGCACACGTGTGTTGCATACGTGCCTTGCAGTTTGCGTGCATGACACGGGCATGTCACATGGTGTGTGCAAGTGATGTGAGCATGTTGTGTGGCATACATGCAAAGTGTTTGCACATTGCTATGGGATATTGAAGGAACCTATCCTCCTCCTTGAAAATTTTGGGGGAGCAAGGTCCTTCAGCCCCTGCTAGCTGGTCCCCTGGCCTAATACAAAAGCATGATTTTGAAATGAATTGAGGGCATTTGCTTTTTGCGCTGAGGCAACCCACTAGGTTTGAGGATTTTGGCATAAGATCTTTGTTCAGTGAAATATTCTGACCTTAAGTATTCTGACTTGCATATGATAAACCTATTTCTGGACAACAATAACCAGTTTTTTGTTTATAGTAAGTTATTATCATGCAATTGGTCATGACTTTTAAAAATGAAGGAAATTAATAAAATCTGTCTGTCACTGTGGTTTGCTAGTTTGTGAGAAGTGATTTAATTATCAATTTACTTATTGTTATTTTAGAAAGCTTGTGTCTAAAATTACCTCATATATTATTGTGTTACCAAGTGTAAGCAATAGTTGTTTCTGCAGATCAGTGAGATATTTGTAATGGTTTGGCAAGAAAACTTCCTCCCAAATATATGTTGTGTGCACATCTGTTACATATAAGAGTGTGGGGTGGTCACATCCTTCTATGCCATGTGGCCAACAGAAGGTTGTCTAAGGGTGAATGTAGCCCTTAGACCACAAAAGGTCAATCACCTTGATCGAAAAAGTTTCTTCCAAAAAGTCAATTTTACAAGATGTTTTCCTTCATCATGGACTCAGGAGAAAAGGAAAGAAATATTCTCTTCCTTTGGGTCAATGTGTTTAACCTTTAAATGCACTTGTACTTTACTACTATGGAAGTTTTCTTGCCAGCAGATAGCTTCACTGCCAATCTGCCCCTGCATATTCTTCTAATGGACAAAAGACACTTTTTCTTCAAGTTTGCTCAGTGGAATCCAGCCTTCTTGAGTCTTAATAGTCAGCTTCTGGTGACTGGACATTACTATTCTTGGAGTAAACATTACAGAAAGGAAGGCATGCACAAAGAAACATTTTTATTAGAAATATAATGATTTTTTAAAACCCAGCAAAATAACGTAATAATTTTGAGTGTAACACTGATACAGTAAAATGGTCTTGAGAAAACTCATTATTTGTGATTTTTTTAAATGTGAGAGCTTGTTTGACATATGAGAATAGGCTAAAGGTGGGAGGAACCACTTTGGAGTGATAATTTCATCCCAAAGCATTTGACATCTATATTGACATTGAGTTATACAGGGTTACAACAATTTTAGGATACCCCAAGTTCAATAGTTTTCTTTGCAGATTATTTAATGTGTTTTACCATTCAGATTAATGGAAGGTAAAAAATAACCTTATTGGTTTCTGTTAGTGGCATGCTTCTTGGGAGAGATACTGGGTTGTATCCAACAAAGTCATGCTCAGCGTATCCATGGGCATGACTAAAGTTCATTTTGTGTTGTGCAACATATTTTTTGAGAAACCATAGGTTTTGATACTGTGCTAGCAGCTGCTGCATTGGCAAGTGGTTGCCAGAGCAAGGACAGCCCATCTTTCTATGCTTGTCTCTAGCTTTAAGTTTTGTATGTACAAAGAAAATGAGATTCCATGGGTTTATCGGTATGCATTCTATACACAATGCATACATACACAAACGATACAGAAATCATTTAATAAATAAATTAGGCCAAGAATCAAAAGAACAAGAACACAGTTTATTATATATTCTTTACAAATCACATCAAAATACGCTTATTTAGACATCTCCGAAGCCAATAAAATAGTCAGAGACATTAAAAATGAGTAGCTGGAACCTCTGCTTTATGAAATGGTACTTAAAAATTTGTTCTTCTTGCCCTAACAGTTGGGAGAGTAATGCAGCAACAAGCAATATTAAAAGAATTCATAGTTGCAAACTGAACAACTAACAGTAGAATACACACACAAGAAAAACAAATACATTTAATGAACTTCAAAATTTGCAGCAGTGAAGAGATTCACTGAGTTGCAAATGTAAACACACATGAATTTCAATTAGTCCTTTGCAAAGTTGGGGAAATTATTTTGTTTCAGATTTTTCTTTTCTTCTATATTGGTTACAAATAGTATATAATTTACTGAAATAGAATGGGCCTGATTGAAAGATATTTGTGTTGAATAGCATGATCTTCTGTCCACCCACACTTGCGATTGACGCTTCTCACTATTGATAGTGGACATGACTGGATGTAGACACATCGAAGAAGCGATTCAGTTAAACATGCTGTAAACTCATACAGGGAAATCCGGTAGGGAAAGTGCCATCTGGTGTCAGTGTTATATCACATATATAGCACTTATAAAACACTTTCTTTACCAATCTAGTCCCAGGCCACATTGGCAGTGTGGGGAAGGTTAGCCTGTGCAACCCCATTCTTCAGGCACTGTTTTGATGTGTTGCAGGGGTGTCATCTGAACACCCTACAGTTTCACAGTTATGGCCTCAATTTTACAAAGTGAAAGGCACTGTCTTTGTGTTTTTAAACACATGCAACAAGATCTGTCAATCTCAGTGTCTTTCATTACTTCTTTGGCTTGGTAACTTTCATACACTTCTTTGTAGAACAGGCAAGCTCCCCCTTCACCACCTTTCTAAACTCCGTACACCAAATCAAACTTTAAATCCTTCCCAATGATGTCTTTACAATCATCTTTTTCATCACCTGTTTATGTCTGCATTTGTCAATACTGAATAGAGAACTCCAAGGGAGGTTTTAAGGTGGTATTTATAGTTCTGGGAATCTGCAAGGCCATTGCTGTAAGGCAGCTCTATATCAATGCAAGATCTACAAATCAGTACCAGCTTTTAGATAGGTGATCGTCTCCTCCTTTAAGCATGATAAAAAGGGTTGAATAATGGCCAGTATGTGGGAATGGTGATAACACAACAGTCAGGGATACTAAAATGTTAGCATTAGTGGTAACTTTGTATCTGCTTTCTGATGATTCAGAATTGTAGCATAAATATTTTTGAAAGCATTAGTCCTACTATATTATTAATTCATGTTGAACCTGAATAAAAGCAATGGGGTACCACATTTTTAGGATTGGGACTTAATTAGCAAAGACAATAATGGCCATACTTTCCATAATGGGTGAATTGTGTGATCAGATTTTTCAGTATATAGTTTGTAATGATATGAATGATGCATTATTATGCTGTGTAAGTTCTGTAAAGGAATTGAATATACATAAACATGTTCAGAATTGCAGTTTTGGTGCATTTAATATATTGCTTGTAATCATAACCAATAACTAATTTAAACAAATTTACATATTTTCTATAGCCATGTTTTGTTAATGACATATAAGAGAAAGTATTGTATAGTGTTGGAATATAGTGTTGTTATTGCAGAGTCCTGTGCACAACGGAATGACGAACAGTACGTGCCACATGCTTAAAGTTGCTTTATTTTCAGTTCAGAGTTGAGAAATTACAAACATGCATCTTGCCTCTGCTGGAGCAGAGAAGCAACCGTCCTTCTCCTCGGAATAACGAACACCGAGAGAGCAGTGAAAAAACAGGAAACCAGTGTAACGTCACATCCAGCTTCCCATTCCCGTGGGAAAACCCAACAGTACTCTGACTGTGGAATGTAAACATTGTCTCGTGACAAGCACTTTGCTGCACAGTGAAGAGAGCAGAAACCAACATCCTCCCCCTTTCCGTGAACATCACTGGGCAGCGTGTTCGTACAATATCAGTACAAACCCAACTTCTGTACATAGGTACAGTGTTGATCCCTTGATACAATCTTGGACAATACATCAGCAGGAATTTCATTACCTGGCATATAGGACACCGTTACGAGTCCCTTCTGAATATGTTCCCTAGCATGTTGCACCTTCAATTGCAAGTGCTTCATGCTTTGCTTACAACCTTCCGAATTCAGCAAAGCCAAACATGCTTTGTTGTCCTGGTAAACCTGGATTGGACATTTGACAGGAATTTTCATGTCTTTGCACAATTGTAACAACCATTCACAATCCTTAAGTGAATAAGACAGTGCATTCAGTTCAGCTTCACAAGTACTTAAGCTAATTTTTGCTTGCTTCTTGCATGACCAATCAAATAGACCCTGATTGTACATGTAGCAAACTCCAGACGTACTTTTCCTGTCTGTAGTGTCACTTCCAAAACTTGCATCTGCAAAAATCTCAAGACCACCAGACTTCTGATTGTTAAATCTTAGTCTGTAATGCATAGTGCCTTTCAAATAGCGTGCTACGCGTTTCAGAGCTTTCCAATCCTTAACAGTAGGATTGTTAACTTGTCTGCTTAGCAAATTACAGCTAACAGCAATGTCAGGTCTTGAACATCTGGCAATGAAGTTTAGCTTGCCTAGCACACTTCTGTACAGTGTAGTGTCAGAAAATGCTTCTTCAGTGTCTTCTACCTGATAACCTGTTGTCATCGGTGTGTCTACAGGGTTAGCATCCATCAGGTTCAGTTTGCTTAACACATCAGCAATTTTCCGTGACTGGTGTACTAGAATGTTACCACTTTGATCTTTCTCTATTTCCAGAGATAGGTAGTTGTTTACCTCACCAAGATCTTTCATGTCAAAGTGCTCTTTCAGTTGAGCTAGGGCGTTATTGTACATTGTGACATCTTTCCAAAAGAATAAAATATCATCAACATAAAACAAACAGTACAACTTCTTTTGCCCCTCCTCTTTGACAAACACACATGGATCAGCTTTCCCTTGTTGAAAACCTAGAGAAAACAATGCTTCAGTGAGTTTAGTGTGCCAACACCGTGCACTTTGTTTGAGACCATAAAGGGACTTCTTCAGAGCACAAACAAATCCCTGTTTTACCTGTACGCCATCAGGTGGAAGCATATAAAGTGATTCACCTAGAGATCCGTACAAAAATGCTGTATTCACATCGTGGTGACTAATGTGTAGATTCTCCTCTGCAGCTAGCTTGAGCATAAGCCTTATGCTCTCATATCTCACTGTGGGTGAGTAGGTCTCGTGATAGTCTTCACCTGGTACCTGTGCAAAACCTCTGGCTACCAATCTGGCTTTGTGTCTGACTATCCTGCCATTTTGATCAGTCTTCGCTTTGAAGACCCATTTGCTTCCAAGCAGTTTCATTCCTGGAACTACTGGAACTAGCTCCCAAGTTTTGTTCCTTTCTAAGGAATCAAGCTCAGCCTTCATTGCGTTTAACCATGGCTCAGCTTCCTTAGAATCCAAATCCTGGATTTCTTGGAAATTTGAAGGTTCAAATACCTTCTTGGAGCTTTTAACAGCTGCTACTGCTGTCTTAGCAAATTCATCAGCAAATCTCTTTGGAGGTCTGCCTTTCGTGGCTCTTTGTGACCTACGAATTAGCCTTTGGTCTTCAACACTCTCCTCTTCCTTCTTAGGAGAAAAGTGACCTATTGTGAACAATGGTTCTTCCAATTCCTGATCAGAGCTTTCAGAGGGTCGCATAGAGGCTTTCGCACTCTTGAAATCCTCTGAATCACCCGATTCAGTTTCAGACTCAGAATCAGAACCTTCATCAGTGGGTGTGGGTTGTTGTTGCTTATCCTCAGTCTCATCACTGTCATCAGGATAACATTGAAAAATTCCCACATTCTCCCCCCACTTGGCATTGTACTCAACACTTCTTGTGAGCTTAATTAGTTATATGTCAGGGATGTGTATACCTGTGAAGAGATCCAAGATTTAGAACCTCAAAGCCAAAGTGAGAGCATTTGGGTCAAAATTAAGGGAGAGAAGAATAACAGAGACCTCATTGTGGGAGTTTACTATAGATCCCCAAGCCAAACGGAGGACATAGATGATGCCTTCCTGGAACAGATGGCCAAGCATGCAAAAGGAAGGGAGATAGTAGTAATGGGGGACTTCAATTACCCGGATATTTGTTGGACGTCAAACTCAGCCAAGAGCATAAGGTCAAACAGATTCCTCACTGGCCTTGCAGACAACTTCATTGTCCAGAAAGTGGGAGAAGCAACAAGAGGAACAGCCATTTTAGATCTGGTCCTAACCAATGTTGATGACCTGGTTAGTGGGGTAGAAGTGGAAGGATCATTAGGCGCGAGTGATCATGCTCTTCTGAAGTTTACTATACAGCGGAAAGGAGCAGCCAAGCATACTAGGACTCAATTTCTTGACTTTAAGAAAGCCGACTTCATAAAACTTAGGGAAGTGCTGGGTGAGATCCCATGGACAACAATACTAAAAGGAAAGGGAGTTCATGATGGCTGGGAGTTTGTTAAGAGGGAGATACTAAAAGCACAACGTCAGGCAATACCAATGAGACGGAAACATGGAAGGTGCCTAAAGAAGCCAGGGTGGCTATCTAAAGAACTTTTAACTGAATTAAGATTAAAAAAGGATGTGTACAAAAAATGGAAAAGGGGGGAAACCACCAAAGAGGAATTCAAACAAATAGCCAGCACATGTAGACACAAAGTCAGAAAAGCTAAAGCACAGAATGAACTCAGGCTTGCTAGAGAGGTTAAAAGCAACAAAAAAGGCTTTTATGGGTATGTTCGTAGCAAAAGGAAGAACAAAGAAACTGTGGGGTCACTCAGAGGAGAAGATGGTGAAATGCAAACAGGGGACACAGAAAGGGCTGAACTACTCAATGCCTTCTTTGCCTCAGTCTTCTCCGATAAAGAAAACAATGCCCGACCTGAAGAATTTGGAGCAAATGATTCAGCAAAGGAAACACAGCCCAGAATAACTAAGGAGATAGTACAAGAATATTTGGCTAGTTTAGATGTATTCAAGTCTCCAGGGCCAGATGAACTGCATCCAAGAGTATTAAAAGAACTGGCAGATGTGATCTCAGAACCACTGGCAGTCATCTTTGAGAATTCCTGGAGAACAGGCGAAGTCCCGGCAGACTGGAGGAGGGCAAATGTTGTCCCTATTTTCAAAAAGGGGAAAAGAGAGGACCCAAATAATTACCGCCCAGTCAGTCTGACATCAATACCAGGGAAGATTCTGGAGCAGATCATTAAGCAAACAGTCTGTGAGCACCTAGAAAGGAATGCTGTGATCACCAATAGTCAGCATGGATTTCTGAAAAATAAGTCATGTCAGACTAACCTGATCTCGTTTTTTGACAGAATTACAAGCCTGGTAGATGAAGGGAATGCAGTGGATGTAGCCTACCTTGATTTCAGCAAGGCATTTGACAAGGTGCCCCATGATATTCTTGTAAAGAAGCTGGTAAAATGCGGTCTTGACTATGCTACCACTCAGTGGATTTGTAACTGGCTGACTGACCGAACCCAAAGGGTGCTCATCAATGGTTCCTCTTCATCCTGGAGAAGAGTGACTAGTGGGGTGCCACAGGGTTCTGTCTTGGGCCCGGTCTTATTCAACATCTTTATCAACGACTTGGATGATGGACTCAAGGGCATCCTGATCAAATTTGCAGATGACACCAAACTGGGAGGGGTGGCTAACACCCCAGAGGACAGGATCACACTTCAAAACGACCTTGACAGATTAGAGAACTGGGCAAAAACAAACAAGATGAATTTTAACAGGGAGAAATGTAAAGTATTGCACTTGGGCAAAAAAAATGAGAGGCACAAATACAAGATGGGTGACACCTGGCTTGAGAGCAGTACATGTGAAAAGGATCTAGGAGTCTTGGTTGACCACAAACTTGACATGAGCCAACAGTGTGACGCGGCAGCTAAAAAAGCCAATGCAATTCTGGGCTGCATCAATAGGAGTATAGCATCTAGATCAAGGGAAGTAATAGTGCCACTGTATTCTGCTCTGGTCAGACCACACCTGGAGTACTGTGTCCAGTTCTGGGCACCACAATTCAAGAGGGACACTGACAAACTGGAACGTGTCCAGAGGAGGCCAACCAAAATGGTCAAAGGCCTGGAAAGGATGCCTTATGAGGAACGGCTAAGGGAGCTGGGCATGTTTAGCCTGCAGAAGAGGAGGTTAAGGGGTGATATGATAGCCATGTTCAAATATATAAAAGGATGTCACATAGAGGAGGGAGAAAGGTTGTTTTCTGCTGCTCCAGAGAAGCGGACACGGAGCAATGGATCCAAACTACAAGAAAGAAGATTCCACCTAAACATTAGGAAGAACTTCCTGACAGTAAGAGCTGTTCGACAGTGGAATTTGCTGCCAAGGAGTGTGGTGGAGTCTCCTACTTTAGAGGTCTTTAAGCAGAGGCTTGACAACCATATGTCAGGAGTGCTCTGATGGTGTTTCCTGCTTGGCAGGGAGTTGGACTCGATGGCCCTTGTGGTCTCTTCCAACTCTATGATTCTATGATTCTATGATTAATTGTCTTAGAGTCAGTCATCATTATTCTGTAAGAACCTTTCTGATAACCTAGAAAGATACCATGCAATCCACGTTTGCCTAACTTGGAGCTTTGTGGCGAGTGAATCCACATGTCAGAACCAAAAATTTTCATGTGTTTGATGTATGGTTTCTTGCCAAACATCTTCTCATACGGGGTACAACCAATCGCTGAAGATAACCTGCGATTGTAACTGTAAACAAAACATGAGAGAGATTCGGCCCAATAACTCTCTGGAAGATTTGCATCATGCAGCAAGGTTTTTAACCCTTGAAGCAATGTTTGATTTGCCCTTTCGCAAAGTCCATTCTGCCATGGCGAGCGAGGACTGGACAAATCGTGTTGAATTCCTTTCTCAGTCAGAAAATCTTCAAACTGCTGAGAAGTGAATTCTCCCCCGCGATCTGTGAAAAGAATTTTTATCTTCTTACCATGCACATTTTCCAACCAAGCACAGAATTCCTTGAACCTTGGAAAAGCCTCTGATTTCTGCTTGAGATTGTACACGTAAATATACCTGGAAAATGTATCAATGAGAACCATGAAGAACCTATTGCCACCCAAAGAGGGCGATAGTGGACCGACTAAATCAGCATGAACAATCTGGTATGGTTCTGTAGCTTGCCTACTAGACACCTTACCTTTCGCAGCCATTTTCACCTTGTTTGCTGCGCATGCCTTGCACTTCATGTGGTACTTGCAGGGTTTAATAGTCATACCTTCAACCAAGGCAGGCATTTTAGATACTGCCTCAAAATGCAAATGACCAAATTTCCTGTGAAAATCATGAATACATCCTGCATGCAAACTTTTGTTAGAACCTGCAATGCAACAAGTATCATTCTGCATAACATCATCATAATACAAAACAAACAAACGATCAACACATTCAGCATGCAATACATAATCGTCTTTCTTTGTGATGGTGCATTTCTTGTTCTTGAAGGAAACGTCAATGTTGCGTTCATTCAGCTGCATCACACTTAGAAGATTGTGTGTGGCATCTGGAACGTAAAGTACATCCTGTATTGATAAGTCCAAACTGTGAAGAACAACAGTTCCGTAGCCTTGACTGGGAATCGTGTGGTCATCCGCCTGGTGAATCGCACCTTCCTGCGGTGTAAAAGACACGAACAGTCTCTTATCGTTGCACATGTGGTGGGTAGCTGCTGAATCAACAACGAAGAAAGATCTAGACGTCTTCTGGACCTTTGCGACCTTTGGAGTGAAGCGTGAGACCATTGCCTTGTGCTGCGTTGTCCTGGACACCGGACCTTTGCCTTTGCTTTGGCCTTTTCCACGCGATGAGCTTCCGCTGCGCTGCTCTGTCTTGGCCTTGGGATATCTGCATTCCCTCTTCATATGGCCTAGACGTCCACACGAGTAGCATTTCTCTGCCTTCAAAGCTTTGGCGCCCTCTGGTGGTTCCACTGCACTCTGGGATGACGTCTGTGAAGACTCCCCCATACCCATGCAGCTAGCACCCCGGCGATCTGCTTCATTCTGGATCACGGCAGTAACATAGGCTACTGTGAGCTGAGCAGTTGGTTGAACAGCAATCTGAGTGGCAACGGACTCCCAACTTGGACCCAAAGAATGTAGTATCATGAAGGAATACACAGCCTCTGGAAAGTTGAGTCCTCTCTGTTGCAGCTCATGTCTCAGATTCTGCATCTCCATCAGGTGTATACGCACATCTCCACCTTCAGCAAGAGCCATATCATGCAGCTTGGCATAGTAGTACATTGAGGAACCAGCTTCTGTCCTCAAGTGAGCCTCTCTTAAAGAGTTCCAAATTTCCTTGGCTGTGGTCTTTCCACGCAACAAACAGAGCTCTTCTGGGGATACTATCAATGTAAGCGTTCCCCTTGCTTTGGAATCCTTAGCAGTCCATTCAGCTGTAATTGGAGCTGGGGGGTTGTCTGTAATAACATTAAACAGACCTTCTTTCCGCAGAATTGCCTCTGCATATAGCACCCAGTTCGCGTAATTATTCTTATTGAGCTTAGGAATCCCAAAAGCATCAACCAGCTTTGCATCAGCCATCATTGCTGCTTTAATCGAGCTGCGTCACAGTACTGCAGCTTTTTTCAAAAGCACTTTTAAAAAGTACTTTCGCTTTCTCAGCCATTGCCTTAAACTGTATCGCGGCAAAACGGCTTTAAAAGTTCAAAGTCCAGCCATAAAACCATAAACTAGAAACTGGCAGGCTGCTCGGAGCATGAGCACATACCTTCATCAATCAAACTTGACGCGCAGAGCAGATAACGCGATCCGTTCCTCTGTACCTCTGCCGGCATTCTTCAGTTTGATTTACGTCTTTCTGGGCCCATAACCAAAATGTTGTTATTGCAGAGTCCTGTGCACAACGGAATGACGAACAGTACGTGCCACATGCTTAAAGTTGCTTTATTTTCAGTTCAGAGTTGAGAAATTACAAACATGCATCTTGCCTCTGCTGGAGCAGAGAAGCAACCGTCCTTCTCCTCGGAATAACGAACACCGAGAGAGCAGTGAAAAAACAGGAAACCAGTGTAACGTCACATCCAGCTTCCCATTCCCGTGGGAAAACCCAACAGTACTCTGACTGTGGAATGTAAACATTGTCTCGTGACAAGCACTTTGCTGCACAGTGAAGAGAGCAGAAACCAACATGCAGTATATTAATTTTCCAGCTGGCAGAATTCAGCAGCTAAGTTGCTTATTGGGGCAAGATGAATTGAGCATTTAACACCAATCCTGGTCCAACTGTAGTAGGGTGCCAATTAGAGCTCAATTCAAAGTGCTGGTTTTGACCTATAAAGCCTTAAATGACTCAGAATTGTAATACTCAAGGACTGCCTCTCCTTCTATGAACCCTGCAATCATCATGAGGTCTTTCTTTGTGTGCCTCCTCCGTGAGATGTCTAGAGAGTGGCAACATGAAAATTGGTCTTTTCTGTGGTGGCTCCCCATTTGTGGAATGCTCTCCACAGGGAGACTCTCCTGGCACCTTTGTTACGTGTATTTAGGCACCAGGTAAAAACTTTCTACTTCAATCAGACCTTTGGCTGATTAAACAATTTATGGCCTTTTAAACGTGTTGGTGGGCAGCAGGTAGTATTTTGTGCTTTTATGTTATAAACCACCCTGTGATCTTCGGATGAAAGGTGGTATAACAACAACAACAACAACAACAACAACAACAACAACAACAACAACAACAACAACAAACAATTTAATTAATTGCTTGCAGAAAAAAACCTGCTTTCAACTACATTAACCTAGAAAATCACAGGAGTAAAGTGATGAAATCTTGGATTATTATACTAGCATACTGTCCTGTCTTGCCATTTTCATGCATGAATTATAGTGGAACCGAAGCATGCATGTGCAGAATGGGTGGGGGAGTAGCAACGTCCAATGGTATTCTTTTTTGTGTAACATCATGCCCACTAGTGTGAGTGGAATTTAGTATTACATGCTAGAATATCGAACATTATTTAAATGTCTCCACAGTCTGCTGGCACCAGTGGCATTTAGTTACACTGATGTTGTTTTATCGTGTATGTGCATGCACACACAGTTGGGCCCAATAACAAAATTTGAATCTCCACATTTAGTCAGTAGTTTATCTACTATTTAGTAGGATTAGAAGTGGTGCAGTATACCCCAGGAGACTCCGTCATTGTGCAAGGACCCCTGAAGCAGCGCCGTAGCTAGGGGGTGGTGAGGTGGGCGTCCCCCAAGGGGACAGATGGGGGGGGAATCAGCTAAAAATATGTCCATTAAAATATTGATTATTGTCTCATGAGAAAAGGTTTTAAATAGAGGGTGAATTGAATGGGTGGAGGTTGGGGGAGAGGTGGAAAGAAAAGCTAATTTGTCCATGGCTAGGGGGTGCAATCTGGACCGTTCTGCCAGGGGCACAAGATCACCTAGCTATGCCTCTGCCCTGAAGTATGAAGAACTTTAAACTTTTGCATGCTACTTTCAACCAAGCAGTCCATGTAGGCCCTATGAGTCTGAAAACCACTTGCAAGCTCCATATCAAACTTTTAGGGCTCCAACAGAATTTGCAATTTCCCCCTGTCCTTAGCAAGTCTGCCTCCTTGCTAGCCCCTGTATCATAGCACAGATGATAATTTTAGTTGGTTAATTGGTTCTTTGGTCTATAAGAATGTAACAAAATTTGTGTTAGCTCTTTGTTTTCATAGCATGTTAAAGTGATATAACAATATAAAATCTAGCACAGACTTTCTTATTCTTCTCTTGCTGTCTTTTTATGATAGGCAGAGAGAATTAATTTTATTGCAGGATTTTATTTAGGTCTCTATTGCCTAGTGTGTGTAGGAGTTGGGGCACACACAAATCCTAGAGGAAGCTATATTCTTGGAGTTCTAGAATTGCTACTACATAATAATGTTGATTTTTATGAGTAATACAAGAGCAGCTTATAAAACATATCATGATATAAATAAATGATGTTCAATTTAAAATGGAATGACCAGATCCTCAGGCAACAAATGTTTATTTGGTTCTGAATAGGACATTTAGCACTGCACACTAAAAACCATGTGTATTTAAACCATTATGGCCTACACCACTTCAGGTGGAATTATAGTAAATTGCTGTATTTTATTTCCCTAATTATCTGGTGAAATGCTAGTTCATGTTGTCCTGAAGTTTATCTTCAGTACATTAGATCTCTATTCATATTTTGACAGCACTCTTATACCCTCAATTTGATTATTGTTTTGGTGTGCATGTCTGGGGTTGGTGGGTAGGTGAGATTTATTTGTTATTTAGAATGAATTACACCTCTATAAATAATTAAATTAACTCATGAGAAAGAGCTCTGATAACTGAATCTCATACTGTTTGGTGTGAATTGTGAAATACTGTTTTTCTACCTCCCTCCAGGAACTTGGAAGCAACAGCCCACCACAGAGGAACTGGAAGGGAATAGCAATTGCACTGCTGGTGATCCTAGTCGTATGTTCACTCATCACAATGTCTGTAATTCTTTTAACACCAGGTAGGATTTATTTATCATGTACTTACCCTATTATTGAACCAGATGTATTGTATTTGTTTTGTGGGCCCAAGAACATTGAGCTTGCAGGAGTCAAGGCTGTTGATACAATTAGTAATAGACAGGACAAACCACTTGGGTTGAAATCAACTTTATTTATTACAGATGTCAGAAGATCTTGTCTCTAGGCATTGGGCTTGCATCCCAAATCAGTCAACCTGGTCCACTGGTTGATAGTTATGTTGGGATAGATCTTATATTATGGACCACCCTATGGCGCAAATACTACTGCTCTGGTGAAGAAGGCCCAGCAGAGAATTTATTTCCTCAGACTTTTAAAAAAGAACAATCTGAGTGAGAGACTGCTGGTGTCCTTCTACCGAGGCTCCATAGAGAGCATACTTACATACTGTATTTGTGCTTGGTTCTCCAGTTGTACAGCTAGGGAGAGGAAGGTGCTCCAGAGGGTCATAACCACAGCCCAAAGGATTATTGGTCGCCCTCTCCCACCTTTGGAAGAACTGTACGGTTCCCGTTGCCTTAGGAAAGCAAACAACATCCTGCAGGATCCATCTCACCCGGGATACAGTCTGTTTGCACTACTGCCTTCTGGCAGGAGGTATAGAAACATCAAGTCAAGGACAAATAGACTAAAAAACAGTTTCTATCCAAGAGCTGTGGCCTTTTTGAATGCTGTAACTCGATAGTGAGACCTGGGAGTTTGTGATGGGTGTGGGTGTGGGTGTGGTTGGAAGGTGGTTTGTTTGGTTGTTGCTGTTGTTTTGCTTTTGTTGTTTTTAAGGGATGGCATCCAATTTCGTTGCACTTGTGCAATGTTGCACTAGTGTAATGACAATAAAGAATCTATCTATCTATCTATCTATCTATCTATCTATCTATCTATCTATGATGCACATCTGAGACTCCTGAGAGTCCCGTGGACTGCAAGAAGATCAAACCTCTCCATTCTTAAGGAAATCAGCCCTGAGTGCTCACTGGAAGGACAGATCCTGAAGCTGAGACTCCAATACTTTGGCCACCTCATGAGAAGAGAAGACTTCCTGGAAAAGACCCTGATGTTGGGAAAGATGGAGGGCACAAGGAGAAGGGGACGACAGAGAGAGATGGTTGGACAGTGTTCTCGAAGCTACTAACATGAGTTTGACCAAACTGTGGGAGGCAGCGGAAGACAGGAGTGCCTGGCGTGCTCTGGTCCATGGGGTCACGAAGAGTCGGACACGACTAAACAACAACATGATGCACATCAAATCAAGACAGTGCTTTGAGAAGCCATTAGGTCTCTGTGTGTGGGAGTCTGCAGCATGTCCACCTCCATCTGGTGGTCTGGACAGAGCACCCCTATGCTGGGGGTACCCCAAAACATGGGTTGTGTAGGGGAGGTAGAGTCATGCCTGTCCCTTCCAGCTAGCCCAGGGGTCCAATTCCAATGTCTTCTCTGCCTGAAAGTTCTGGTAGTTGCTATGAAGTAGACAAAACCCCAGACAGGCCCAGTTTATCTGCAGGCAAATTCCTCACTGGCCCTGAATAGCAAGGTCCCTGGAACGTCCTGACCAGGGCAACCATGGAATAAAGGGATGGGAGGATGGGAGTTCAAAAGCCGGCTGCACTGCATAGAGCAGGAGCAACCAGTCTTTGTGCTTGAGCAGCACACCTGACTGGATACACCCAGAGGTGGTCTCCAGTGAGGTGTGCCACCCCAAAACCCACCCTGAGACAGCCCATGTTTGGGCAATTTAAATTTGAAAATTTGATTGACTGTCCCCACGGCTGTTGTGCATTGGCCACATGGACAGAGGGTGCCCCCTCCCTTCTGCTGTGGCTTGCCGCGGCCACACCAGACTGCAACCTCTGCTCCAGGGAAGATAATCTGGCATTTTCTGTCCCTTTACATGATTTTTTCTTTTTGTATATTTTAAATACTGACTTCTTTACATTCAAGCCTATGCATAATATTCACAAAAGAAGCTTGGTGAAAGAAGGTACATAGGATAATGATCTTTTCATTTGTCACAATGCTGCAACAACAACAACAAACAACAGTGTGAAGCTTTATGACTGCAACTAAGAGACAAAACAACGGTAAATTACTTGTTTGGCTACACTTAGTCCTGTTGCATCCTGGATACAATCATCTCTTTAAAAATGAGGAGAAAATCAACGCAGCCTCACAGTATGATTTTGGTGGTGGCGTGTTTAGCAGGTGAAGGTTGAGTGTTTCTTCATTGATTCCTGGAATCTGGTGACCAACAAACATATATAGCACACTTCTTAACTTAAGTGTTGGCGTTAGTATTATTGTAAAGTCAAGGAGAATATTCTGAAGCTGTCTCTCCAGCTCTCACACACACTCTTCAGATATAGTTATGTAGCAATGAGCAGCTAGAGTTCTGATATCCAAGCAAAAGTTACGGGAGCTTGTTTGTGAACAAAATTTTAGAAGAGCAGAAGGAGTAGGGTTCTACTCTGCCTGCCAGTCTCACTATAAGGATGACTTGGTCCCAAACCAAACTGAAATTAGACTGGCACCGTAATAATCAGTCTACAGAAATGTCTGCATTTGTTCCACCTCAACGTTGTCAATCACTTCCCTAGAAAGAAAGTATTTGTGACTGAATGATAGTTGTTACAATGAATTGGATCCAGGACTGGCTTTTTCAGTTGTTGCTGTGCCACTACCTCCTTTAAGGTGACAGGCACCAATCCCTCATGCAAAGAAGCATACTCAACTTTCGGGACCCAACCAATCAAAATAGGTTATTTTGCAGCAGTACACAGAACACATACAACTGGGCCAGTTATAAACAAGAATCTGCACCTGAGGTATGTAGATAATTGGTCTGATTTGGCCAAGTAACTATGGGCTTTGGGTTGTGTGGTCAGAAACTTGTTTGATTGATAGAGGACAACAAAATCTCTTTATAAATATCTCAGTTATAGTGGTTCTAATCCTACCTATGGAACAAAGTCCAGAGATTAGCATTGAGAGAGTGCTTTTTCACAGCCTGGGTTGCTGCAGGGCACTATTTTGATGTTATTTAATATTTACATGAAGCTGCTGGAGATATCAATAAAAGTTTTGGGACAAGGTGCCATCAGTACAGTGATGACATCCAGCTCTATTTCTCCATAACATCTGAATCAGGAGAGGTTGTGCAGGACCTGGACTAAGGCCCGGACACAATGGTGGGATAGGTGAGAGAAAATAAACTGAGCTTGAATACCTGCTAGGTAGAGGCACTGCAGCACAACTTCTTATGATGTGTTGTTAACAGAGGACACCTTTATCAATGGCATCTTTACAGCCCAAACCCTGATTTACAGATTTGAAAGAATTTCGGTGATGGGATGAAGAATGGAAGAAACAGCAGCAGAACAATTGCACTGTTAGGCATAAAGCAAAATAATTATCAAAACTATAACTATCATAGCTTGTGTCTTATCGAATCCCAAGGAGCACCAGTTTGAGGGCCTCAATACAGCATTTACTGGATATAAGTAGTTCACTAGGCCTGCTAAGGTCTGGAAGTCGGCAAGAAGGAATAATAAAACAGATTGCAGGAGAACACTCCAAGTACTCTAGTTGTATGTTTGATGCTCAGTCTTCATGATTGCTTAAGTCAGATTACATGACCACATTCCAGCCCTTGAAATAATGTCTAGCAAATTAGGGATAACTGTAGTGCACACCCAGTGTTTCATGGGCTGTAACAACTGTGGATGAGGGGTATAAACTCTTTCCAAGAAGGACTGGATCATTGTCATGGTGAACATGACTATGAACACTTTCCTGTTGGGCAACATTAGCTAAATCTCCTGCTTAATTTTCTGCAATCATGATTTTGGATTTTGGTGGAGCTTTTAAACAGCTCAGAATTCTATTCTGGCTTGCAATCTATACTCAGTATCTATATCTTCAAATTTTAAAATCTATCAGCCAGTTAATGAATTGGGAAATGTCATACTGTCAATGAATAATTCAGTATAATCTTGAATGGAGATGGAAAATGCATAGCCTATTGTGAAATGTGAGAATAAACATTAAGGAGAAAGGAATATGCTCCAGTAAGAGGCAAGAAATATAAAGTATGCATATGAATTCACAAAGGTATCAAAAGAAAAGTTGCCCTGGTTACAGAATTCAGAAAGTTTTTGCAGTTTGAAGGGGAAATACTTTTACTGCATTGTATAAACTGCACATTGTGAATTTGTGAGATTTCTGAAGCCAGAACAACATTTATTGAAACGTTAGACAAAGGTAGCAACACGGATTTAGTACAAAAAAAATAAAAGGTTGGACAGTGATGTGATGTGAATTTTCCAGCTTACATACAAAAAGATACATCATTTTTCAAGAGAATGTGTGGCTCTCAATACCATCTTCAGTAATGTTATATGGTAAGGTATATTTTCAAAAACATGCAACAAAGCCAGCTTTTCAGAATCTTCAACAAAGCTGCTACATCTGTCTAATGGTTTAAAGGATTCTCCCCCACTCTCAGTGGTTTCATGAGATTCTTTTAGGGTTTTTTAAAAAGTGCCAGTTATATTTAACATTTAGTGATTTTCAAATAAATTTACAGAATCCTGATTTGAAGATGATTATAGCAAAGAAACAGGGAGCTCAGAAAATGTTGCCATAGAGAGGGGGAAAAAAACACCTAATTAATTACATGTATTGTGAATATTAATGCTTCCTAGGGACCAAAACGATCAGGTGGCAGGTAAGAGCTGTTTGGCAGGGGAACAGATTCCCATGAAAGGTGGTGAACTCTCCTTCCTTGGAGGTTTTTAAGCAGAGGTTGGATGGCCATCTGCCATGGATGCTTTAGTTGAGATTCCTGCATTGCAGGTGATTGGACTAGATGACTTTTGGGTCCCTTACAACTCTTAAGATTCTATGATTCTGTGAAATTCCAGTAGACTACTAGCTTCTGCTGTTGACCACTACTAAATGAAGGAGGGAACCCAGTAGCCTTACTGGAGGGCATCCAACCTTACTGGAGGCAGTGGAGGCACATGAGCAGTGTGGTGGCAAATGGCTGCTGACTCAGTAATAGTGCATGGTATCAGCATGGCCACTGCCTCATGACATCCTTTGGAAATTGGGGCCTGCTACCTTTTCTAGCAGCATTCAGTATTGGATTGCTAGTGCATGGTGGAAGGCGTATTAATACTGTTGAAGATGGGATGTAAGGGACAAAACTGCATGTTTTTTTGGGGATTCATAAACTATATTTGGACTGGAATTAAGGCTTTCAAATGAAGAGTTGTTTGCTTCAAAGGAAGTAGGATTAGTGCAAATGCGGATGAAGTGTGGAGTTCAACATTTTTTATATATTGTATTTTAATTTGGTTGTATATCTCTATATATTCTTTCTTTGTTAACTTGTCATCTAAATGTCCAAATATATTGGTAAAGGTAAATGGTATATCATCTCAATTGGGACTTGCCAGTTTCAGCTGTTTTTATCCCCTCTGTAAATTCACAGAGAAACTTAGCAAACTTTCTAATCGTTCTTTTACTCCATTGGGCACCAACCTTTTAGGGCTTGTGGGCCGATTTGCAAACCAGAGGAACCACGCTAGAATGTTTCTTTCGGGCCTAATTTTTTTTGGGGGGGCACCCTGTGGGTACCAGGAAAGACAAGCATGAGCTTGTAGAAAAGGTTGTACTTGTCTGTCTTAAGCTCTTACAGTGAAATGCTGTGACCTGTGTTTTGAATACCATATATCTCTATGTATTCTGCCTTTATGGAGAGAAAAAATAGCTTCAAGGAATAAAATAAAAATAAAAATAGCAATTTCATAAAGGAAAGCTGAGAAGAGAGATCTGCACAGCAAGTATTTAAAGGTGCAGATTACTTAGATTGGTAAAGAAAAAGCGTTTTATATGTGTTGTATATGCAGTATAACACTGTGGCACTAGATGGTGCTGTGGAGTCCCATCTTTCCCTACTGGATTACCCTGTATGGTTTACAACGTGTTTAATTGAATTGCTTCTTTGACGGGTCTAGATCCAGCCTTAGTCTTGCCAAAATGGGGGTGGGGGATAGAACAAGAACCCTGAACAAATTCCAGATGGGGGAAAATGTGCTCAGATTATAAAGTGACAGTGAGATTCAATATTTAATTTGCAAGTTCTCTCTTCTACAATTTACCTAGTAGTCTATGGCTTTAAAATGTCAGGAAAGATGCTCAAGCAAGCAATAATGTCCCCTGGACCACGGCATCACCTGCAGCAGGTGATATGGTTGCAGAACTGGAAGAGGGAACACCGTCACTAGTTTCCTGCCTGCTTTGACCCTGTAGCTGACTGTATCCATCCAGCAACCAAAGGGCTTTCCCACATACCTGTAAATGTAAATCTTGTAGGAAGCTGTGCTTTCCTGGAATTCCACAGAACTCACATATGTATATGTGTGAGATTACAGCCAGCCAAAATTGTATGTGATTCCCCCGCCCCCCAATAATATTTTATCTGGCGCTGTAGGTTAAACCGTAGAGCCTAGGACTTGCCGATCAGAAGGTTGGGGTGAGCTCCCATTACCCGGTCCCTGCTCCTGCCAACCTAGCAGTTCGAAAGCATGTCAAAGTGCAAGTAGATAAATAGGAACCAATCCGGCAGGAAGGTAAACGTTTCTGTGTGCTGCTCTGGTTCCGTGCGCTGCTCTGGTTCGACTTAGTCATGCTGGCCACATGACCCAGAAGCTGTACGCCGGCTCCCTCGGCCAATAAAGCGAAATGAGCGCCACAACCCCAGAGTCAGCCACGACTGGACCTAATAGTCAGGGGTCCCTTTACCTTACTGTTGCTGAAATAAAAATCTGTATTTTTCATGAATGGGAAGGATTCAGCTTTCAAAATAGTCTGGTGTTGTGTGAAGTCTTTGGTAATCTAATCTGGGTTTTCTATATTAAAAAGTGTGATTTGCTGTTTCAATTTTCTTTTTTCTTTTTCTTTAGATGAACTGTCAAATTCATCAGAAAGCAGATTGTCTTTAGAAGACCTCTTCAGAAAAGAATTTATAGTTCACAATCCAGAAGCCAAATGGATCAATGGTATGTTGCACATACTCTTTTTAGTACTATATAGAAAGATCTGGGAATGGGGATATTAGAGGGGAAATCAGTCGTTGTATCAACCCAACTCTTAATGTGATGATGAGGTCTACATGTGAGAATTTTCTTCATATCGATGTTTGGTCTGAAGATCTGAAAAACCTATGATTTATCTTGTTGTGAAACGTCAGGTGCCCAAGTATCCAAATAATTCCAACATAACTGCATCTATACAAGAATTATGAAAAAACTTATTGCATTTTGGTAGTGATTGTTGTCAATAAGCTGATGTATGGCTCAAGAAACTAAACAGCTTGCAGACCATCTTATGTGAGATGGGGAAAAGCTGCGAGTTTGGTTGTGAATAAATCTCCTGGAACAAGTTTGGAACTGGGGGAAGGTCCTGATGTATAAGGAAGATTAGGCACAGGTAGTGCAGAGAAGAGGATGCTGAAAGAAACATATAATTGACTAATAAAAAATTCTCACAAACTGATATGCTTACATGATAACTGTATCTGTTGAAGTTGCCTTTTCTTAACACCTTTCTTAAAGGTGTATTCTTTTGCCTCTGGGTATTGAAATAATGTTAAAAATCAGTACAGCAAAACAAAAACTGTAAAATCACATAACTTTAACCTATGCCATTGCTTTCTTCTCTGAATCCATCCATTACAACCTACAGCAGTGATTGATAACTGGATCTGGTGGGTAAACTTTGATAGCCAGTGTGTTGTAAAGTGCAATATACAAATGTGGCACTAGATGGTGACAGTGAGCTATGGAAGATTCAATTAATTTTTTTTCCAAAACTTTTTTTTAAAAAAACACACACATTTTCACAGCATTTTTTATGTGTATAGATTCTACCCAGATGTCCTTAATGATGCCAAAAGACTTGAGATTTGTCAAATGAGGTCACTGTTATCATTATATAGCCCTTATATCACAATATTTATGCACTAGGCCGTATATACAACTATTACTACTAATAATAATTTATTTATACCCCACCCATCTAGCTGGGTTTTCCTAGCCACTGTATATACTATTGCTTCCTCCTGTCTTACCCACTTGCTTCTTCTATCCCTAGACCACTACAGTGGTGCCCCGCAAGACGAATGCCTCGCAAGACGGAAAACTCGCTAGACGAAAGAGTTTTCCGT
Source organism: Podarcis vaucheri (assembly GCF_965113315.1). NCBI lineage: Eukaryota > Metazoa > Chordata > Lepidosauria > Squamata > Lacertidae > Podarcis > Podarcis vaucheri. The sequence continues at coordinate 97,824,481 of NC_138759.1, read as the reverse complement.
TTTGGAGGTGTTTCGCAAAACGAATTTCCTATGGGCTTGCTTCGCAAGACGACAATGTCTTGCGAGTTCCTGCTGGTTTTTCCCCTCCCCCCTTTTTCTAAGCCGCTAAGCCGCTTATCAGCTGATCCAATCAGCAGATAAGCCGCTAAAAGCCACTAATAGCGCTAATCCGCTAATCCTTCAATGGGCTTGCTTCGCAAGATGAAAAAACCGCTAGACGAAGAGAATCACAGAACGGATTCTTTTCGTCTTGCGAGGCACCACTGTATTATATTTTCCTGGTTTCTCACCTTCCTCCTTTCTTTCCTCCTCTCATCTTTTTACTGCATCTATTTTGATTCAGTGGTGAACTGCCAAATTCTGCGGGAGATGTAGTATTGAGTGGTTCCAGGTGTTGCTGCTTAAATTGTTCTCCAGGGCCAGCTACCGAGGCTGTTTCTCATTTGATAGACAAAAAGGTTGGCACTTTTACTATGTTGTCTTTCTTAGGACCTTATGAATAACTGCCTGTAGTGCTCATTAAGTTTGTAGGCAGTATTTTTTGTTGGTAGTTTAAAAAAACAGCAACGGTGTTTAGATGACAAGGGATGCTGTTAATACAATGGAGACCTTGAAATATGGAGTAGACAGATTTGAGTAGTTAAACTTTGAGGATTTTTGTAATTGATTTTGTAGTTGTTTTCTTGTTGTTTGTTAATGCTCCCCCTGAAAAAATATATTTTCAGAATTTATCTTTATGACATATTAGGGTTGGGAACTAATACTAGATTATGTATCAACACTTTGCCTATGCTCGCTCCACCAATAGATACAGAATGGCCTTTGCTTTTATGTTAGCAATAAAAACTAGAACTACGTGTTTTGTAGATTTTGCACATGTTGTATCCATAACAATGGCTGAGATTTATGCAAAATATTGGAAACCTGTTTTTCTAATACTATTGATTTCTGTAAATGAAATTGGGTTGTACCCAATAGTTGCACAACTGAAAGATAGGAGCTGCAGCTCATTGGGAAATATTCACATGAAGCAGGAACTGAGAATGGTTTTCAACAGGGAATGGGAGCATGGGTTAAAGTTAGGGCCAATATATTGCCAAAGCTGTAGTCTGAGGTACATGTGTTCAGAATTACTTATGCAAGCTAACATTCTTCAGGCAGAAAAAGAAAGGTATGATAAAGAAGCCATTCTGAAACACCAATGTATGTTGTAATTCATTGACACGTCAGGATTTCAATAATGTTGTAAAGCAGAACTGTAAGGCTTAAATTAATATTGTTAAAAGGATGAAAGTCCCTTTGGAGACAGCAAACATTAGTATTAAACTAAGTAAAACTGGTCTAAGTGCACTGGCTTAAATATGAATAATCTGAGCTTCAGTTCTAAAGTAAAGAACTCAAATGCACCACACACACACACCTTTGAGCATTTCTCCTAAACCAAACTCATACATGCTATAATTCACACATTGTAGTCAGTAGATGGAAGTGCTTTGGAGAATTGTATATGGATATCGGTTTCTCTGCATCAGTTGCTGTAGGGATGAGAAGGGTTGTCTGTGTGTGATGATATTGTATCTATTAGATATTAGAACAGAAATCTAACATACTAGTATGTGGGCCTTGTATTTGTCTTTTGGATATTATTCTGGTTAGTAAGATTAAATAATAATGTGAGCCTTGTTTCGTAAACATTTCTTTCTAGGCTGTAAATACCATATGCTGGAATATACCCTGATTTAGTCAGGCATGTTGGGAATCGTCTTACGACACTTATTTATGAGAACTGGATGAAGGGTTGACAAGAAAAGTGCAATAATTGGTACACGACTGAGATAATATTTTGTAAATTCAGATTTTGATGTTCATACTTTTTTTTCTGCGCATTCAAATAGTTATGGCAATAACACTTAATTCTTATTAAAAAATAAAGTATACTATCAATTCAGTCACTACCTTGTGGCATATCATCAAGTGATCATGACACTGACATGAAATAAGTTCTCATACTGATAAATTCAGCAAAGTGTTTCTCGGTGAGAGTCTCATATACTAATGAGTACATTATATTTCACAATTCTATATTTAAGACAGCAGCAGCATTCATTCTTTGCAATATCATTTCACTGAGTTTGTAACACTGGTATTTTCACTGTATCTCAGTCACAATTATCTTGGCACGCTAGAACCTCTTACACAAAATGGTATGTTCTTAATTTCTACACAAATTTTATAGCAGATTTTTGAAAGAGCTTCCCTTTCCCACCACCCACAAGTTGGTTACAAGTGCTGATGCCTAATGCACCAAAAGAGAGCTATTGAAAGCCTGGTTCTGCATGAACAATCCCTTGAGAGCATGTAAATGGGCTCTCTGGATTGTGGCCTATGTCTTTTATGCTATAATTAAATTCTATCAGATCAGCCACTGTTCTCTAACATGATTCTGAAAAGAGGTCTAGATGTCTGTCAGGCTTTTGAAGATGTTAAATGAGAGTGCATCTACTTTTAGTAGTATTGATTTTTTAACATTTAATTTTGAAAAAGTGAAAATTTAAAACGCTGCCAGTGAGTGATACAAAATGTGTTAAGATTAAGGGCACATTGAAAGAGAAGTATAGGCTATGCCACAGAAGTAGAAATGGGAGGAAATGGCCTTAATTTGCTTAAACTACACTGCTGCATTGAATTATGAGGTATTAAAATGGTTATCAGATGGTTTGGAATTACAAAAAGGCAAGGCTATTAAAGGAATGCATGAGAATTCAGTTGCAAAAATCTTTGTAAAGTACAGTTAAATTGGCATGGACATGGGGTAGTATTCTTGGGAAAAGTGATGTGTGCTGGATCTTGGGACCCCATAATTCATTCAAGTGTTGGTTCAGTGCATGATCCATCTTAGGGCTCCTCTAATTAATTTGAAAGTGTCAGATCTTTGGAAATCACTACATAACAAGAACAGCGACTCTAACTTCTTAATATATATTTTTACTTTAATAATTGTTTAAGCCATGAAAATTCATCATTGGTTATACTTGTTGAAACACTGTCATATTTATTTTCTACAGGCATATTTATGGTAAGGTTTTCCCCCTAAAAACATACACAAATGCTGCACTATTTGAAAGTCATTTTAACTAGTAATCTCTATACACATTAGTCTCCTATGCCTACAAAGGAAACTGGCCAAACTTCAAGTTCTATTATTATAGTACTGTATCTTTAGCCACCCACAGTACTAGCCTAACCATGTCTACTCAAAAGTAAGCCCAACTTAATTAAATTGGGCTTTCTCTCAAGTAAATTGAGTTAGGATTGTGGCCTGAATGCTTCTTGTACTCAGAAGCTGTTCTTTTGGCCAGGAATATGTATGTGAATGTTTTCATAAGATAGTTAATTGATCAGATAAGGCCACAGGCAAACAAATTGGCTATTTAATCAGCATTCATTCCAATACTGACTAATCTCCCTGTAAACAAATCAGGATGAAGGCTCAGTGAACAAGTCACCAGGAAGTTCCCTATGCACAACAAAGCTGATTGGGCAGGGAAGCAGAGGACAAGAGGCATAACAAGAAATGGACCTCATATATTGCAATTATGGGGTAAACTCAGCTTGATTCTCATCTGAGAACACAACAGAGTGCTTTGCTGTTGTTCTAAATACACTGGAAATCAGTGCCATACTCTTCCACTTGTTTTGTGTAAGCACTGCAGCTTTTCACATGGAATGATCCACCTTCTCCCTTCATACTTTGTTCAGGGGGTCCCTCCTGACCCCCCACCACCATAAACCAAATTTCAGGGGGTTGCACAGGGGGATGAGAGTGGGGACAGCCATGTTGTGCAATTGCGGATTTGCTGATGAAGCTGGATAGGTGAATCACCACCACTAGTTAAACACCACCAATGAATACTATAGGACAGAGCTTTCCAAACACATTTTAGACATGCATAATTTCATAACACAGTAATCCAGTTTTACTAGCAAGCCAGAGGTTAAACTAACCCCTTTCTAGCCTCAAGGAGCTTTCGTGCAACACACCTACTCACTGCAGCTGACACACTAACATGTCGCAACACACACACATTTGGAAAGCTCTGCTATAGGAATTAAGTCTGAGTAAACATGCAGAACTATGCTGGCAACTGCTATACCAAACACATGCTAGAAAGCAAATCCCATTATGCACACTTCTGAGTAAACATGCACTAGATTTGTTTAAACCTCTCATAAATGTTTTAAGCAGACACCGAAAAGACTAAAGTGAAGGCACCTTCATCTTTTAAATGCATGATACTTAATACTTAGTGTAAGCAAGTTTTATTTTTTAATAATTAAAGGGACACTTTTGTGGACTTACACTACTATGTTGATATTTTTGCAGAATGGGAAACTAAAAAAAAAAGGGGGGGGACCTGAATTCAATTATAGCAGCTACCCAGTTTCTTGTTTCTGATTTAATATCATAATTATCATAATTGTTTCTTCTAACAACATATACTATTGCCTAATTTGCAGGTGGCCACTTTGTAGGGATGGGGCTGAAATCTGAAGAAAAAATTCTCAAGTGTTGTAAGCAGAATTCAGTTTAACACAGCCCACCTCAGACAGATCTCCCTTCCTCAGTTCTACTCAGATGTCTGCAAGCTATAAGAGAAAGAAAGAAAGATTAATAACAATAATAATAATAATCATGAAGGTGGAACAGGGTATCAGCCTGTAAAAGACTGACTTGTCCCAGATGGTTTTATGATGTGAAACTTGCTGGGAGGCACCCACCCACTGACAACCCTGAGTCTTTTTTCAGGATGATCTCTCTGCTACACACATGCAGTAGCATTTTTCTCAGGTGCAACACTTCTAAGCAACATGTACACAGATAAAATAATTGAAGGGCTAAACTGTGAAAATTTTCTGCTATGGGCGAAAAACTACTTCGCAAAGGAGGTTGTCGTGCTCCAAGGGTCCTCTTCAGTGGGTGGGCATACCACCCATGGCAACAATTTCACCAAGTGCAGGCAGTAAGGTGTGTTTCCTCTGCCAGTGGTTATCTCCCACCTTTCTAACAAAGGTAAAGCTGTATTATTCCCACGGTTTCCCTCGACTTGCAAAAGGAAGAGAGCCACTGGTGTGTTGTTGGTTTTTTTGCAAGCATTTATTTTAAGTGCTTGCAAAGCCCTTGAGGTTCTGTGCATATTTGAAGGGAATGCTTGCAAAATATTAATGATTTTGGAGGCAATGGGGAGATGCTTTCCCGTCCCTACTTGACTATTAACAGAATTGTCTTGCGTGCAAACAACTGCATTGGAATGTCCTTGGGATGTACTGTATAGGAAGAGAGGAAAAGCAAAAGAAATATGTTGTTTTCCCCTTCATGTCACATTCTACTCACTCTTTCCCATCATTATAACTTTTGCTTGTTATAAATATCTTTAGCCCATGGGTGCATCTTGCTGCACAGCAAGTATTCAAAATTTTATTTACCAAAGTCTGCTCTGCGGAAATGAATTTAGTCCCACTAGAGCAGGCATGGCCAAACTCGGCCCTCCAGATGTTTTGGAACTACAACTCCTATCAACCCTAGCTAACAGGACCAGTGGTCAGGGATGATCGGAAATGTAGTCCCAAAACATCTGGAGGACCAAGTTTGGGGATGCCAGGTCTAGAATGCATGAGAAGAGTGGCTCCACCCCACTCCCGGAATGTCCAGATACTTTGTCTTCTTCCTCATGGCTATATATATTCAGAATTAAAGCCAGATCTATTTCAGAATTAAGAAATCTGGAACCAGCAGGTAAGGCAGCAACAAGAAAGTCAGGGCTAGAAAAAGAATCATAATCACTATCACTTGCTCAGATGTAAGTCTTACTGTGTTTAATGGAGCTTGCATCCAGGAAAATGGGCTTTGATTTAGGGTTAACGTTGTAATTTATTGTTCCTTTAACAGCTGCATGGCAGGCAAAAGTTCAACAAATCAAAGCTTTTCCAGTACAGAAATACAATTCTGGAAAAAGCTTCACTATGACTGTACTGTCTCTAATTTTGTGTTATGCCACACACCTATGGCAACCATTCTGTGACTGGTGCCTACACCATTCTCTCAAAATTCAAAATTAGCCGAGTAGCCTAGAAAACAGACAGGAGTAAGGAGGATTCACAAAGAAGCGTGCTAATCTGCATTTAGTTAGTTATGAGCAAGCAGCTCTAAAATAAACTAAGTATAGTCTGAATACAGGTGCATATTTCTAAGAGTCCCAGCATACAGGGTGGAAAGTTTACAGGAAAAGTAAAATGTTTCCTGATAAACATTAAGGACGCAATTGTTGAAAGCACAGTGAGAAGCATGGAAGAAGTCATGGAGCTAAAAATTATTAATGTGGCATCAGAAGGCTGATCCTGTAGAGCTCTTTGTGACAGTATGTAGAGGATGAGAAAAGCAACAGGAAGGATGATATATTGGCAGGCAAAGAGAGCGAAAGAGAGCTTTTAGAGGATGCAGCAGATCTGTGAGAAATGATTTTGGCTTTGGTGTAGTCAGTAAGCAGACTGTAGCAGGACCTCAGGATGGGAAACCAAAAAGTTGGACTGCAGATAAAAATGTAGGGCAGGGAGCCACAGGGCCAGGTGCACAAGCTTCAGGCCAAGATGGATGGGAGAGCTTGAGTGTTCACTTTACAATGGGAATGAGGAAGGATAACAGGATGCATAGAAGACAAAGCCCAGGGATAAGAGATGGAAACACACGGATCTAGTAGGCAGTCAGAGTACATTTATCTAGTCAGCCAAGCAGCCAGAGCATTCATAAATAAGCACCATAACCTGCCAATTGCTGTGGCATGAAGGAAAACATAGACATTGGTTGTGAAAATTGAAGAATACAGACTTCTAATCCTGGAAAGTTTCCATGAGCCCTTGCAACAAAGCAAAACCATGATCCTCTGTTTAGCGATTAACATTCAGGTCCAAATCTTTTATATCTTGTTTTTGAATATGCCAAAAAACGGACCTCTCTCATACTATCCTGGTTCTGTGTGGATTTTTAAAGCGAAAAAGCTAAACAAATCACACAGAAAATTTTAAGAAACATGTTATAGATCCTACTTATGAGGTTGTCTGAAGGTTGCTTTCTGGTCTCCTTATTTATCAGTGTAAAGCTGAAACACCTTCAGAGCATGGCACCTGCACTGCACTGTCTGAGAAAGCTTTGAAAAAAATGTTCCAGGAACCAGCTGCATGTCAACTTTCATGATAATTGCTTGATTAAAGGAATGTTGATAGCTGCATTAAATACCTTGGTATTCTTCTCCCCAAAGATTTGATGCAATTTAAAAGATGCAAAGCGTGCAAATGGACTTGGTTCGAGCAGATATGAGCAGCAAAAATGAATGTTGTGCCTAAATTTCTACCCCTGTTCCAGAACCTTACATTTTCTATTGAACTACTAAAGGAATAAAGTCAATGGTAAAAACAATAGTCACATTACTAATGGGAAGAACAATGCACACAAATCATAGTGAAGGCAAATTAGGTATACCCAACCTACTGCAGCTGCTGTCGGTCTCCTTCCTTGGGCAGCTGCTGGAGAATGGGCAAGGAGGCTACTGCCAATGGTGCCCAGCCTCATGGGATGTACCAGCTCTGCTTTGAGGTGCAGGCAGAGGACAGGGCTCTGTCCTTTTGGGGAGAACCCCAAAACAGTACACAAGAGCCAGAGAAGGGGGTTATTTCAGTTGGTAAGCTGCAATGCTTGCAGAGACAGAATGAATGTAAGAACTCAATACTGAATTCCTCCCCAATACCCTATCAAATACGCTCAATATGAACAATGGAAAAAATCCAAAGGCCTATATAGGTTACATAATTTGTTTAATAATAATGTATCTTTGAATAGAGTTCAATTGGTGGAGAGAAAAACTGTTTACAAATAAAAACTTTCACTAAACTTCTCCTCAGGACGTAACAGCCAGTTGAGATCCTTAACTTTTAATTAAAGTTTCTGTAAGCCTCTGTAGGTACTCTAGAAGGTTCTGTTTCTATTATTTACAGGGACCTCCTAACATGTGTTATGGGTTCTAATATGAGTTTGAAAGCAGTATGGGACGCTAACAATAATACTGGTACAGCAGAAGATCAAACTTGACAAGCACTGTGGCAAAAGCATCCAATTAGAGTTAGAGATTATATATTTCAGAACTAACTTGTAACAAATTGCTTCATTTGTCTGTTTAGCAATAACAGGCACTAGAAAAACTCAGTTTTAGTTTGCCCATTGAACTATACTGCTCCAAACCAAATTTTAAAACCCTAAGGCTGAATTTCAGTACATAGAATTTGCCTTGGTTGTGGTGAATGTGAGACATAAGTTCTGAAACCAGGCAGAATTTCTTTTGTTAACGCTTGTCTATCCATAAAGGAAAATATAATATAAAGTTAAACACTCTTTAAACAAAAACTTGAGTCTCTGAGGGTCTTAAACAAAAAAGTCAATAATTTCTTCTATAAATTTCTCATTGGGATAGGTGTTAAACTTTTCTTTATGGACACGCAACGATACAAGCCAAGCAATTAAGTAGGTAAATAAATATGGGGACAGCGACAGTTTACTTAGAGAAGGATCTGAAATATTTTCCTTGAAGCTTGAATTTATTTTATTCAAGATTATTTTATTCAATGTTTTAATGTGTTGTAAACCACTCTGAGATTTTTTTCTTTAAAATACAAGGCGGTATAGAAATGTAATGAAAAATAATAATCTTCATCTTCACCCTGTCCAAAGTGCTAAAATCGTTCAATTGTGTATATTATAACTGGGAGGCAAAGAGCTGTGAGGACATTTTATTAGCAGGGAGCTTTTGGTGTGGTCCAAGAGTTCAGTAAGGCCCATGCTGGATATGCCAGATTATTACAGGTGAATTTCTTTGATATGTCTTTTTACCCACAACTCTTACCAAGTAATGGATTGATCCCCAAAGTTTTCAAATTTATAAGGTTCCTGAGTGGAATTGGCATGGCTCAAAAGTTATTTTCTTCAGTGCAGTGTATCTGAGATGAATGTAGTTTCAGCAAACTCCACAGGCTGGTTTTCATTACTGAAATGAGTCCTCGTGTGGTAATAAGATAATCCAAGTACGGAATGTAGATGGACTGCTGGTGGAATTCTTCTGGGATTAGTTAGGGTGAATGACAGTGCTTCCATGCAAATGTGTGCATGGTTGCTTTAGCATTGCTTTGATCTCCATCTGACATGGGGAAACCGTATAGTATAACAACAGCTGCACTCTTCCATTCACAAATCTGGCCAATCATTGTACCAGTATGAGGAAATAGCAGATGTACAGAATGAGAGCATAACAAGCATAGTTTGCCGCTTGTCTGTCCAACTGGCAACAACATTATTTTCAGGTGAGTGGCAGTCTTCTAGATTAAATAATGTTCACTTTTTCAAATGAGGAGGGTGGTATTATTCCATCTGAAATGGATTCAGAGAGCAGTTGGCTGACACAGACTCTAGTTTGTATTGGCAGTCCTGATTTTTGCAACAAATGTCCTTGATGTCTTTCACAAGGCCACAGACTTTGATCCTCTGTTAATGTAATTTTGAATAACCCCCATATTACGTCATAAATTTCTTTTTAAAAATTCTTCAGCTATAGACATACATGGAAAAGATGGGGAAATCACTGAATTGGTTGGGGAAGTTTTTATAGTTGTGTGGTGACCACTTCAGTCCTTACTGCACCATTCTCTTACCATTGCTGATACATAACAGAAGGGAGCGGATGGCACTGTGGTCTAAACCACTGAGCCTCTTGGGCTTGCAGATTGGAAGGCTGGCAGTTCGAGTCCATGTGACGGGGTGAGCTCCCGTTGCTTTGTCCCAGCTGCTGCCAACTTAGCATTTCAAAAGCATAACAGCACAAGTAGATACGGTGGTACCTCGGGTTAAGTACTTAATTCGTTCTGGAGGTCTGTTCTTAAACTGAAACTGTTCTTAACCTAAAACACCACTTTAGCTAATGGGGCCTCCCGCTGCCGCTGCGCCGCTGCTGCACGATTTCTGCTCATATCCTGAAGCAAAGTTCTTAACCCGAAGTACTATTTCTGGGTTAGTGGAGTCTGTAACCTGAAGCGTATGTAACGTGAAGAGTATGTAACCCAAGGTACCACTGTAAATAGGTACTGCTGCAGCAGGAAGGTAAACAGCGTTTCCATGCACTCTGGTACTTGTCACAGAGCCCCATTGTGCCAGAAGCGGTTTAGTCATGCTGGCCACATGACCTGGAAAGCTGTCAGCAGACAAACGCTGGCTCCCTCGGCCTGACGAGAGATGAGTGCCGCACCCAATAATCAAGTCCAACTGGACTCAACCATCCAGGGGTCCTTTACCTTTACCCTCATAATGGTACTTACACTATAGTACAGAAGCTGCTATCACAATCTTAGGGGGCAGGAAGCGGGAGAATTGTGGACATTAAAAGCATATGTCTGGATGAATCCCTAGAGTTTGGGGATATATTTCTGCAAATTACAATGTACTTGTCTCATAGCCAGTTCTGCCTGATATTTGACAGAGAGCTTCTATCACTGCCTTGCAATAATTTTTTTCTGGACACTCCGCTTAGACAAATTGCCTGCAAGAAATGCTGCTTAGGCATTACACCCCACACTTGGGTCTTGGGTACACAGATGCAATTTAACCCTTGGTTTGGAATATGTGCTACAAAAACAAAATAAGTACTATGAGATTTGGTTGATGATGTTTTTGATGGTCTGACTTAATTACATTTTTAATTTACTGCTGCAAAAGTTGGACGTGGTGCACATACCGAGTAACATTAAATTGAACCACTGGCAACTGGTATGTTTTTGTTTATCCCAGTCTGACAAAGTTTCCAGGCAATTTGTGGGATATATTTGCCAACTAGTAATGACTATAGCAGCCATGTCTCTCTTTGCCAAATAAGTAAATGTAGATTGATTTACATCCATTAATGGGGCTACACAAACTCATATTCTCTCTAGTGGGATAATTAAATTCTGGGAACTTTGTTAAAATAAAATTGCTAAACATTGAAATCAAGAGAAAAAACCAATCAGGTTTTGGACTGAGTTGGAGTATTGGTGTTCCACACTGATTGGGCCTTTATTTCTATCCAAAGTGTTTGGTCTCAGTGTTTTGTTCTTGATGGCCTATTATGAGAAAACTTTCAATTTCTAACGTTTTTCAGTTTTAAAACTGGGCTGCTCTCCCAACCTCAGAACTCTCTCTTGCAGTTGCATAATGCTAATGTATACTGTAATGTATGGAATTTCAATTGTCTATGGACTAAAGATTGTATTATTTTATTATTAATGTATACCATTTGGGGATATTTAATTAAAGGAGTTCATAAATTCTATAAAACGAAGAGTGATTCCCAAAATTTTAGTTATTGTTGTCTGATCCTTATGGGCATCCCCCTTTAAACCAATGTAGAACTGAGTGCTCAGAAAAATACAGAATCCATTTACAAAAATCACATTTACAAAATGGAAGTCTTGGCAGTCTCATCTTTCCTTGGTTTGCTCTCCATTAATTCCCCCCACAATACTATTTGATATAAAAAGTCTCAAACTGACTTAACAATATAAAATCCAAATGGATAAAACTAATTAAAAATCAGAAAACTGTACAATACAAAATATCTAAAATACTAATCAAACAACACAATAAAAAGGACAAGTTCTACCTCACCCCACTGTAATAACTACCACAGTAGAAGCTAACCCAACCACCAATGACCTGAGTAGATATAAGTGTCTTAGCCTGCCACCTAAGAACTAGCAGTGATGGAACAGCATAATACAATTACGGGGGGGGGCCGCACAACTGAAAATTATACTTTAAATTATATAAAAGTTTAAATATTTTAAAAATTTTCCCCACATGATTTTTTTTTTTTTACTAGTGCAATAGGGTGGGCTTGTTTCCTACCTTACAGAGGAATCTTTTCTTATTTCTAGAGATTGTGTCCTCCCTCATGGAGAGCACGTGTTGTGGTGAGATCACCTAAACTGCCTCCCTGTTGTGGGGCAGGACCGTTTGGGTAGCCACAATACCCCATTGGTCGCCCCTCGGTTGCTGGGGCAGAAATTTGGCCTGTTGGGTTGTCTATTGGCCACCAAGGGGCGATTTAAGCTTCCCGTCGCTGGGAGTTTTCTCTTTCTTGTAACGTGCATCACCTGCCCTTCCACCCTGTATTTAGGGCTGTTCTTTGGCCTTGCTATGCCTGTCTAGGGGGTCGTCTGTTTTGGAGCAGGGGCCCAGTAGAAATTTTGCCATTTGGCTGATTGGCGGTCGCCATTTGGTTTTTGCCAAATTTGTGTAGCAAATTGCCACAACTTTGTAAGGTTGGCGGTTAGGCATTGGTTCAAAGTTTTGCGGAGGGGAAGTGGTTGGCTGTGCCTGCCCCTCCATTGCTGCTGCTAGGGAATTCCGTTAAAGGAATCCAGGGGCTCACCTTGCTTTTGTCTGATCCGCTTTCAGGGGTTAGGGCCACACCAGAGACCATGGGAACTTATGGGGTGAACTGGAGCCTGTATGTTTTACTGACCTCTAGTGGAGTCCAGTTGTCAGTCCTGCCCTGCCACTGTGCAGGATCAGGTAGTTGGGAACCATTGCCTAGGCAACCACTCACATGCTATAATTCAATAAAGTTGTGGCCAAATTATTGCCAAAAACCTTAAACTAAAATTCTATGTCTATTGTGCATTTATTTTTGGGGTGGTTTTGGGGGTCTTCACACACAACTGTCATTCATCTAGCTGAATATTTTATCATAAGCCTCCCAGATCACTGTGATGATGACAGGCCTTCCTGCTCAAGCCCTTGACTCACAGCCAAGCTCCTCTGTTGCACCTGTCTCACCCTGGGTGATGAAGTGGGGGGATTGATGTTGGGGCGGGGAGAGGAAAGCCATGCCTTGCCTCAAAGGCAATGGCCGTGCATCAAACGGCAGGAGCAGACCAATCCCGCAAGAAGTAGCTCTTGGCTTCATGCCAGGAATCCTTGGTGAGGCAGGCATGTGTGTGTGAGTAGCTGGATTTTCCCAGTCCGCTTTTAAAAGTGCACTGTGTAGGTGTGGCTTAACGTAAGAAAAACTTCATGCTGCTGTGCAGTGTCACCTTGCAGTTGCTGATCCTGGAATCCTCAGCCCAGGAGCTTATCCCTGAACTGTGCTTAGAGGGCACCTTGAAGCTCATCTAATCAAAGTTGTTTTAACCCTTGGCACGTTTCTGGTGCCTAAGTGTGTCTGGACTTATTCCTGCTCCTACCTTGTTGAGTTTGCACCATCTGTCCACTGGAATAGAACTTTGTTTCTTTATGTAAAGGAAAGTACACTTGTTATTGTTCTTGGGTAGGAAAAGGACAAGTGCCCTCTATTTGAGGAGCTGGTCTGTCCAGGTCTAGTTTCAAGATAAAATAATCCAGAAAGAAGAGCAGGAGAGCTGAAGTTGCACATCAGTAATTAGCACCTCAGAAGCAAATTGAGCAAGGCACACAGGTCACCTGATGTATGGTGTATTTGTATTTATGCCATTTATGTCTAAATTTGCATCTATACATATGCCAGCAGGCCTATGTAGTTGTTAAAAGTTTTATTGAGTAGCCTGCCATTTCACTGATAGTTCGGTACTGCTTTGAATTGTTTAATTTATATAGATATATATTGCTATGTACCAGCAATTCTGTGTACCACCATGAAAGGGTGGTATGGAAATACATTTTATGAATAGATAAATAAAAATTAGCATGTGTGAAGTTTCAAAAAATACAAAATGGGCACCTATGGCAGAAATCTATTCATCCACCTGGGAAAACTTGTTATAACAAATATATATTTTTGGTGATGCATAGGAGGCCAAGTTACTGTGGAAGGATGAAATACACATTTTCTATAAATCTGCTCCCCTGTACACACACCCCCCACTCAGCATGGGAGTCTATTCTGAGTGGTGTACTTTCATATATTTTCAATGGGGCATTCCCTAACTTGGGGGAAAGGGTGGTGACTATATGAAAAATACCCCTTAAATCCCTGTTCAGGTGACTGTGTTATTCACATGTGCATCCCCACAGTATATAATATTTCACTGAAACGGTTTCCACACTCTGGTGTGGGTGTAGGTGGGTGTGAAATGGCCCTCACTACTATTGCATCAGAATTATTTTTTATGAGTTGTAGCAAGAAGTTCTGAGTACAGTGGTGCCCCGCAAGACGAATGCCTCGCAAGATGAAAAACTCGCTAGACGAAAGGGTTTTGCGTTTTTTGAGCTGCTTCGCAAGACGAATTTCCCTATGGGCTTGCTTCGCAAGATGAAAACGTCTTGCAAGTTTGTTTCCTTTTTCTTAACACCGTTAATACAGTTGCGACTTGACTTCGAGGAGCAACTCATAGAACGCAGTGTACATAGTAGCCTTTTTTGAGGTTTTTAAAGTCTTTGGTGATTTTTGAAGCTTTTCCAAAACTTTTGCAACCATTTGGTAAGTTAAGCTTTTAAAACTTTTTTTTTGGGGGGGTTGGATTTTGGGTTGGGGTGTTTGGAATTCAAGGACTTGGTGTTGGGAAAGGGTTTGCAAGAATCTGGAAGCTTGTGGTGTTTTTCCTGCATTTTCATGATTTTCTGTGACCATTGGGCCACTCTGCTTTTTTTAAAAAAAATTCTGGATTTGAATTTCTGTGTGCTGAGTGGCTGGGGGAACAGTTGGGGAGGGGTTTGCAAGAATCTGGAAGCTTGTGGTTTTTTTCCTGCATTTTTATGATTTTCTGTGACCATTGGGACACTGCTGTTTTTTTAAAAAAATTCTGGATTTGAATTTCTGTGTGCTGGGTGGCTGGGGGAACAGGTGGGGAGGGGGTTTGCAAGAATCTGGAAGCTTGTGGTTTTTTCCTGCATTTTTACTATTTTCTGTGACCATTGGGCCACTCTGCTTTTTTTAAAAAAAATTATGGGTTTGAATTTTGAAATGCTCTTTACAGTATGTGTGACTTTAAAGAGCACTTAATAAACTCTTGTTGTACCAAATTTGGCTTTATTTGGACTTTTTTTGACCATAGGAATACATTAATTGATTTTCAATGAATTCCTATGGGAAACCGTGCTTCGCAAGACGAAAAATTCGCTAGACGAAAAAATTCACGGAACGAATTAATTTCGTCTTGCGAGGCACCACTGTACAGCCCCTCTCCCACAGATTAGAGCCTTGTGTTCTGGTTCTTCTGTGGTAAATTCACCCTTGATTTTAGAATTAGGAATTATCTGTGTATTAAAAAGTGTGTGGGAGAGAGTCAACTAGGAATAAATGAGTGTGACTCAACCTAAATTAAGGACTTAAAAAGTCCTGTTCATTAAAAGGACTGTAATCGATAGGATTTAAAATGCTGTATTATGGCCAGACTTTCCCCAACATTTTCTTAAATTAACACCCTAATCCTAACTTAATTTACTTAGAAATAAGTAGCATTGATTTAGATGGCATTTACTTCGAAGCAAACATGCTTAGGATGCCTGACCCTCAAGCATTTTAAATAAAACACTTTGTCGGGATTTCTGTTAGAGTTTCAAGGTCAAAAAAGTTAAACATAAAAAGTATTAGAGTTGGGTTTTGTGTGTTGTACTTGCATCTTAGAAATATGGGGCACTTTAACATAAGGAATGACAGAAAACCTTACTTCCAAGAAATTCTGGCTGCTCTTGGCTGTTCAACAGATTTAATGCCCAGTCGTGCTCTCTCTCTCTCTCCCTCTCCCCCCCCCCTCCAATTTTGGGCAACATACAAGATAATTGAAGCTCAACGGAAGCATTTTGGCAGAGTTCAGAGACAAGAGTAACAACACACTTTAGTCAGAAACACAATAAAATACTGTGGGTTAAGAACTATGTGACTCTGGCAATAAGATTTGAGATGAAATTCAGTGCACACAAATGGGAAATGTGATACTTTGAGAAGAATAATATAAATGAAGACAAAAACTGGTCCTAAATTGAGTGAGTGATACATAAAGGTAAAATGTCCTGGTACCATTGCAGACACCACCCTATTGTATTTAGACTAATTAAAACTAAAGTTAATTTATTATAGGAGTTTTATTTGATGATTAAATGCTTACATTTGATTTGCACAATTTTGCATGATGTTGGTCGAGTATGAGCCCAAGTTTCCAGGTTAACAGTTTAAATTAAATCAGTAGTGACTTTAGGTCCATTTTGTTTAGGGTGGCTACTTACCACAAAGAAACAAACAAAATACAAAGGAAATGCATCCAAAAAAGAGAACACAGGATGACCCAGAGTTGCATAAAATTTGTACACATTGATTTATATGTATATTTGGAAATTTAGAAATAATTGTAGAATACAATTTTATGGGTGACCTATGTATCTGCTCAGTTTGCTGCCCAGGTGTTAACTGTTGATACACTACTTATACCACCATCATCCGCTGCTCTCCCTTAGAGTTATTTATCTTTAAACCAGCCTTGGACGAGACAGCTCTTCAAATAGAAGGCTGTTCTCTGACAGCCTTTCAAACAGAGGACTGACGTCTGTAAAACAGAACACATGTCCACCCTAAGTTTGATGGCTTTGGTTTCCCTACCAATTCAGTCTCCCTGCCACCACAAACCCCAGTCATTTAAATGGCCATTGCCAGATTAGAATGTCATTGGAAATTTAACTACAAGTAACAATCACTATGGCTTGATTCAGCCTCTTATATTTTCTTTCTCTTCTTTTTTGGCACTAGCATGGGACTTTGAAGAAACGAATAATGCCCATTTATATTTTTAAAGCTTTATTTTAAAGAAATATACATGTATTTTCCTTAAGAGATCTGGCTGTTGTAAAGAGATTTGGATGCAGTAAAGGCTATGTGACATTTAGGCAGGTAGCAGAAGCAAAATATATCTGATTCTACAGCATCACACTCCCTTGCCTGGGAGTAAGCTCCATTGAACTGCATGGGACATTTGAGGGGGGAGTGCCAATACTGTGTACCTTTGAGTACCCACCCCAAAGCACTTATTGGGGTTATATTCTTGCTTTGTTTTTTAAAGAGAATGGTGAGTAAGTGATGTTTTTTTTAAAAAAATTCTGCTGCCATTACCTGCTGCCATTTATAATAACGTTGTGAGGCTTTGGAATTAATGGGCCTAGGCATAGTCCTTAGTATAACAAAGGAAACAAATGGGTTGGCCCCTTTCTCACCTGGCTATGTAGTGATAAAACCAAAGCGTAAAGTGTGTGAGTGAGCTGGCTAGAAGCAGGCAGAGGCCAGGTAGTGAGAGCCACGCTTGATTTCTGCTTGAATCCAAAGCTGTGACTATGGGAGAAGCAAGATTTTCTGGGATGTTAGTCCTGCTGTGAGCCCATCCATTGTAGGCTTGGGCTTTTTCTATATGTGTATACGTATAGAACTATACAGGCTGGCATTACAAGTGTGCTTGCTTTTTCCTCCCTCCTCTCTATCATTTATAAATCTTCCCTGATAATAAGTCCACTAAACTCAGTTAGACTTACTTGTACTTCAGATACTCATATAGCATGTAGTTTAAAACATGGAATCACAGTGTTTAAATTAGGTTTCTTCCAGCTCAAATTTTCAGGGATTATCTACGCCACTGCATTCTTGTCTTTATTCTATTTTCCTTTGGCTGACAGGTAAATAGCTGTTCCATTAAACTTATCCATTTCATGGCTAACTTGAGATCAGGCTTTTCTTGACAGCAACTAAGATTTTCCCCCCCTTAAAGTATATTGACAAGTTACACCCCCACTGCTGTTCCTTGTTATTTTTTCGGATGATACCATACCTAGGTCTAGGGCGGTGGTGGGTGGGGGTGGGAATAGTTTATGCTTACTGCCCAGACTCTTCCATTTTTGTTCTACATGATTATCGAAAACTACATGGATGAAAGAAAGAAAGAAGGGCTTGGTGTGGATAGGGAACAAGAACAATAAAATGGTATTTGTGGTCAATTTCCACAGGGGTAGCTGCAATAGCCAACCATACAGAAAATTTTCCTCATGTAGTGTCTATGTTTATTCAGTCCAGTAGGCATGCATTATAGTAGATATTGTTATGTTTAACAATATCAAAGATAAGTCGCTGTGTGTTCATGCATGTGCACAGACACACTACTTTTAATCACCATGTTGTTAAGGTGTGTTCTTGCATAGTTGCAGGGAGTGGCAGCTGGTAACATGTTGACTTGGTAGGGCTGCAGTTTTCAGACTTGCTGTTTTCATTGCATTAAGATTTGTAAAGTCCTTAAGTAGGAAACTGTGACATTCTCCTCTCTCCAAAAATTTCAATTATTTTCTGCACATGCTTCTATGTAAGAGGGCCCCAGTATGATTTTCAAACATGATTGACTCTATACATCCATGCCTCTTATTTAGTATTAAGCCATATGACATGAAATAAGTTTTTGAATTCATGATTCCTTCAGCAACACATTCATTGGCACTAACCCACACACAGTTTTTTTTTAAATGTGAGGAAAACATCCTTCCTCTTGTATGCAATTTTTATCCCCTCACAATACAACAGATTTCTCAAACACAATATCTCCAACCAAACATTGGTAATTCAAAAAAATAGTCAAATCCTATTCATTCACCAGCATTAAAGTCTTCTACATAAAAAGGTAGTCATAGCAACATTATTTTTATATATATATATAAGAAAGATAAGACATGGCAAGCAGGTGAAATCCCCTCCCCCCTGCAGAATATTCAAAAAATCATTGGTAATGCCCAGGTTGACATAAGTTCTCTATTTTTGCCACCAATATTCTGTGTAAAGGCAATGAAAATGCTAGGCTTGGAATAAGTTATGCAGCATAGATATGCTTGTATACAGAGCATAATTTGCACAATCTTCTCCAATATTCATATTTTGGGAAGATCTGTGGAAGAAAAAAATAGCCTTTTATAATTTTTGACCCCATATTTTTGGATTTCCATTCACAGTTGTTGTTCTAGATACTTTCATAGAATACCTGGGCACAATTTTTATTACATTTCCCGTGATGGATAGATAAATACTTTCCTACATTGGGTTCCTACTTGTTTCATAAACTATTCCTATCACATGAACATTCCTATCCTATTCATAAACTATTCCTATTACAAACTATTTATTTGTAAATTTTATGGCACAAACTGGATTAATTCATCAGTTTCTAAACAACATTTGCCACATATGGAACATCTGCAGCTGGTTCTGGGAGGCCGTCATCTTCCTGCGTAGCCAGGGGAGGTAACGGTCACCTGGGGCCACCCACCTCAGCCATCTTCATTTGGGGGGCAGGCCTTGCCTACAAGGCCAACTGGGGCAGGGACATGGGGGCTTCTCCCTGCCTGCCCCTGGTGTATTTAAGAGGGCAGGTGCAGGCCACCCTCTTTGCTGATCATTACTACCTCAAGCTATTTGCTCCATAAATATGGTTTGTTTTAGTAACTTGGTGGTTGGGGGTATGGGTTGTTGGGTGCATAGTCCTGTCATGCAGGACTAGAAGTCCTTTTGGCACACTCCAGTGCAGTTTGTGACAGAAGATCCCTAAATCCAATAGTGACAGGATTTTTACTTTTAATTTCTGTATCTTTCTTGATAGCTTTATTTTCAATTGCTTACAAAACAAACATTGTGAGGGACATTACAAGTGTCGTATGTGGAAAACTACTCTGGGATGTGTAAAGGTCTTATCTCCTGGGAAAGCTGCAGAACTGAAATATTATTTTGTCTACAGAGGTGACTATAACACAATAGAATCTTCTATTGAAGCAAGAAAGGAACTGGACGTAAGTCTGTGTCCCTGAATAACAAACCTCTGTAGAGACGTTAAATTTTGGAACAAGAATGTTTTGGCAGCTGAACAAGACAGAAACCTGAGAAACCAAGAAATAAAAGAGTAGATGACTGAATACGACACGGAAAGAATAATGGGAGGAGCAACAAAAGATTAAAGAAAATTAAAGGCCTCTATTAGATTGGATTTTCGGCGTTAAACATCATTAAGACAATCAAATCCGAAGAAAACAGCATGATGGACTGAGATAAATTTGGCTGTGGACTTAAGATCTCCAGGCCGACAACATACAGACAAATGGACATGGGGAATCAAAACCGGGGAAGGGAGGGGGAACCTTAGAATCCAAAGGCTTTGTAACCAACTTTTTGAATTTCTCTATACTTTCTATCTTATATTCTTTATAACTTTGATATTTTACGTTTCTGTTTTTTCTTTTTTTTTAGAAAGGGGGAACTCGTGGAAGAAATGAGAGCGGATCTTGGGGAAAATTTTGTTCTATTATAAGACGAGGAGTGATGCCAAGATGGTGTAAATTTAAATTGGTTTATGAGTATAATATATTAGGTTTAATTGGGGATGAGAACTTGTGGAACCAACTTAGATAAAGGGGAATACAATCGGGAGGGGAAGGAGGAAGTCCCAGAAAGAAGGTTATGAAAAGAAGGGTCTAAGTTAGTTTCTCTTTTTCTTTCTTTCCTTTATCTTTCTTATTTTCCTATTCTGTTATTATTGGAAATTTTAATAAATATGATTATAAAAAAAAAAAAAAACAAACATTGTGAGCCATTGTGTACTGCAGATTGTTGTATTAAAAATGTTGTGTAAATTGTGTCTCTTGCATTTGTAGTTACAAAACAACCTTTTTCAGTCTTGATGGCTTGTATTTCAGATCATACTGTATTTGTACAGACATGATCTAATGCCACAAGGCCATAGTTAAGCTTCTTGTGGCTTTTTTATTCTTATCTAGAGCAGCTTGAAGAGTGCTGCCTTAATAGATTAATTTTATTGGCTCAACTGTACATCTGAGGCTTTTTCCTATTATTTTCCCCAAGGTACTGTTTTATCTGTTGGGGTAGTGATGGAGTTTAAATCAAAAATAAACAAGAAATGTGCCAAAGCTAAGGAAAATCAATAGGAGCTACAGGAGTTTGAAATCCTAACATGTTCTTCAAAGTTGTTTGAACAAACTTTCTAAGCTGTTGAAAACCATTTATGCACAGTTGAAGTATCCAAATGAACTCAGGTTGCAAACAGTACCCAAGAGAGGAAGGTTCCATATAAACTTATACGTGTAATGTTTGATAGTCAGCACTCCAAGGTATCAACATTTCAGTGATTCTAGTGCTCTACAGCAAATACCAGGACCAGGAGTCTGAGTAGCTAGGTAGAAAAGTTTTTAATGTTTTATTATTATTTTTTATGTGCTGGAAGCTGCCCAGAGTAGCTAGGAAAACCCAGCCAGATGGGTGGGGTACAAATATTAGTATTATTATTATTGCTTCCAATTTTAGTGTATATTATTTGCAACATTTTCCACAAGGTTCTGACCAGCAGGAGCGATATGATTAATTGAACTATATTAATCTTCAGTTAATATGAAATTTAGATACATTTTCTGAAAGCTACTTTCAGAAAGCTACGTGCCCTTTATCGGGATTTCTATAGCCTGTCCTGTTTACCCCACCCACCTGAGAAGCACAATAAATGATGTGCACAATAAATTTAAAATGTTGTGCCAAATGTAAATTAGCATGCATTTGTCTGATCTGATTCTACTTTTCTCCTATCTTTTGTGGATCTAGTGTAGTCTTTTGATATTTCTCTCGCTGTCTACTTAATTTGCTGGCTAGGGAGAAGCAAGGTGTGAAATGTTATGAGGATTTAATCAAACTGAAGGCTTTCTGACTATCTGAAACACTCATAGAATAATTCAAGTTGCTGTAAAATTTGGGTTATTCTGTAAGCACACACTGGGTGGCTTATGCAGGCCTGACATAATTTTTGCTTCTGTCATCCTTGTGGTTGGGCCCTCCCAACAGCTTGGTAGCAGCAGGTGAGTAGCAAATAAATCTTGTGCAGGTGCAAGCTCTGCCAGTTTTATTTGGCCCACCATTTTAATATGTTGGGGCCACAAATGCATTTTGGAGGAACTAAAATAGTGGACACCATCTATGGCCACCCAAGCTCTAGTACTGAGTACTGGATCTGTCCATTGTGATAGGGAAAATCTATTCTAAGCACCTTTTACTTAAATTACTTACCTGGATGAAAAATCTAAACTGACCAGGGAAAGAACAAAGGCTGCTGTATCTTAGACCATTGTTGAAAAATATAGACTTCAAAACCAATCCAAGATTTATGCAGCTTTCATAGATTTTTGTGGCACCTTTGGTCGATCATGTGATATTGTGGAAGAAACTTGTAGAGTTATGAATCGATCAACGCTTGGTGATCTTAATACATACTTTATATATTCCTTTAACATCTGTGAAATCAAACTCAATGCCAAAGGTCACCTCTCTTCCGACATCCCTAATATGAAAGGTGTAAAACAAGGGTGTATTCTTGCCCCCTTTCAATATATTTTTATCAGATCTTCCAGTGCACGTTCAAACAATAGAATCACATACCCCCAAAATCAATCAAAACCCGGTCCCAATTTTAATGTATGTGGATGATGCAGCCTTATTATCACTGATGTGGATAGGTCTGAAATGTCTTTTACTCTCCCTGGTTTCCTGTTGTGAAACCAATAAACTTTTAATAAATTATGAGAAGATTCTGGTCTTCTCTAATTCTCAGAAATTAGAGAAATGGAAAATAAGAGGGCAAGAAATCCAGCAAGTAAAGATGCACAGTTATTTCAGAATTTCATTCCAGAGCAATTCATGTTGGTCAAACCACCACACAAGTGCTATAAAAAAGGCTAAGTGAACCTCCTCAGCAATAGCTCACTTTTATTTTCAGAAAGGTAACCAAATTATACCAGCTGCTATTCAGATTTTTGGATGCAAGCATATAATAATGATTTAGATAAGATACACTCTAGTTTCTTGAGACATATCCTGGGGCTCCCAAGTTAAATCAAGTATGAGACGATGTGTGCAGAACTAGGTATACACATGGTGGAATATTGGGTGTGGACTAGCTCTATAAAATCCTGGTTGCATTGCCATTTTTGTTCGTGTCTGCTTTCTGACTTAAGGACTCTTATAATTCCAGATGGTTCCAACTCCTACATAGCAAAATTAGATCTATTGGTATTGACTTGGAATTCTTGTATAATTCAAGTCAGCAATATATTTATCACAATATTCAAACTAGATTAAGGGACATTGAAAAACAAAACATCAAGTCAGCTGTAAACAAAATTTGTGCCCCTAAGTTCTACGGTTTAAATACAACAGATAACAGGATAACTTATATTTCAGAATTAATAATTCCAGTCCAATGCAGGGCCTTTATGTTAGCCTGACTGAACACTGTCCCCTCAGCTTTTGTCAAAGGCACATATTTAAACATCCGCAGAAACAATAGACATTGTGGATGTTCTTTGAATATGCCTGACACTGTTGAACATATTCATTCCTACTGTCCATTGTACAACCAGCTATCTCCTTTTCTGAGTAATTGAACATCACGGCACAATGAAAATATCAGATTCTATCTGTCTGACATTAACCCGGAAGTAACTGCAAGGGTGGTTGAGTTTTTGTTAGTAGTATCTCTTAGAGTGGTGAATTGCACTATTTAGCAGGAAGAAACTCCAATGAAAATCCTCGTTATTGCATATTTTACATGGCTGTTATTGTGTATATTTTAAAATTTTATATATGAATGTTTTATGATGGCCTATATTTGTAATAAATAAACTGTGGGAGGCAGTGGAAGACAGAAGTGCCTGGTGTGCTCTGGTCCATGGGGTCACAAATAGTCGGACACGACTAAACGACTAAACAACAACAACATATTTGTAATGCCTTATAAAGGTTAGGCGAAGGAAGGAAGGTTTGTCCATTTTGAGTTGGCAGCCGGTTAGATGGTGGGCCCATTTGAGGCCATGTTGTTCCTTGATTCTGAGCGTGGTTATATGTTTTCATTTTTTTGTTTGGGTGAGAAACTTGGGAGTTCCTGTACACAATATGCTCTTTTTAAAATATATTCTGGGAAGGAGAAGTAGAAATATGATACAAATATCATAGTAAAAACTTACATAACCACTAACTGAAATTACTAGAGTAAATATCCCTAAGAGAAAACGTTTGCAGTAGCAGTTTCAGTAATTGACAAAATGTTTTTTATTAACCTCAGTGTTAATTCTCCCACCCTACATGTATCAAGCCTGTCAATTTGTCCAGTTTAGCTATGCAGTTAATATTTCAGTGAGATATTTTCAAACATTGCCTGCCATTAGAAACCTGGACAAACCTCAGTTGTATAAAAACCCTCCAAAATAGTAGTTTTATTTGCTCATTATACAGTCTCGTTTAGGCAAATGAATGTAGCAGCTTTCAGGAAATGTTCAGTACAGGTTGCTACCATATTTTGTTGAATGGTATACATGTTCCTAGAGTACTGTTCAATATTATGAAAATGATTCTTTAAAAACAGTTCTTTAAGATCGTATTGTGCACCTAGTGGAAAGTGGCTATAATATTTTACATCTTACCACATGGCCCAATGAGCCCTCAGGGCGGCTTACAAAATCATAATCTGTAAAAAAAGCAATTAAAAACAGTAACATTTAGAGTAAAATAACTCCACAATTACAGCAATAATTAAAATCCACTTAAAACTACAAACAGTAACACGGCTGAATAAAATAAGTACTGTACAGCAGCCCTCTAAGTGCTTGAAGGAATGCTTTTTTTTATGGATATCACCAGTTTTTGCAACATCTGTCCATACAAGCTTCCCTAAGGAAGAAACCCTTGACAGAACACAATCCCTGAGAAAGCTCTATTCCTTAACCCTGCTAGTTAGACCTCAGGAAATTTGGACCTTGGTCTCTTCTGAAGACTCAGTGTAGTGGAAGTAATTTCCTCAGGTAACCTGACACCACTCAAGACAGGACACACATTTCACCAGCTATAACTTCTTTATTGATTTTAAGGCTTCTATATTATAAGCTTTTGTTACTAAGCACTATGTATAAAAATATCAAAAACGGCAACAACCCCCACCACAAAACAACACACCAACCCAAGAGTCTGTTCAACAGTCTGGCTTCTGTAGCTGGAATCAGAGCCCTGCCTTCTCAGACAAGTTGGGGAAAGGCCTGCAAGGCATGGAGCAGGGCTTCCAAGAGTCACAGCAAAGACTTTCTCCCCCCCCCAGTGTTTTGCTATGTTCTCTTTATTGCACATAGTTCTTTTTGTAGAAGAGGCGGGGGGGGGGTGAATAGGGCTTTAATGCATAGCAAGCTTATTTCCCTTACAGCTAGGATTGTCAAGAGCTGGACTTTAATGTTGTGCCCCAAGGCAGTATGCACATATTATTGCACATCTACATCTATTATTGCACACATTGGACACTTGATACACTCCCACCCACCCCCCACATCACAGTGCAATTCTATGTACACATTATTGGAGGTCTGTCCCACTAAATTACATAGGACTTAAGCCCCTTTAGTCCAGCATTCTGTTCTGGCAGGTAACAGGTAGATGAAACACTCCTCCTCACCCTTAGCAGGGTTGGCTGGCCCACAGTTGATTATGAGCTGTCTGTATTCCACGTAATGTTTGCCCACTGCTGGTTCGTTATGTTAAAATAAATAAATGTGGCCCATTCCTTCCGCGTTGTATCTTACCTCCTTTTTTTAGTGTGGTTAACTTTGCTACCATGTTTTCATTTGTTAAATTTTTTTTGTATGTTAATTTTTCTTTCCTATTAAAATTGATTTTTTAAAAATAAATGCCGTTTAAACAAACATAAAAAATTCTCTTTTTAAAGTAGTGTATTTTAAGAGGCTCTGCAGTATTATTTTCCCCTCCTGCAATTGCTCAAAATAACCAGATATATAGCTTCTCATGTGGAGTGATCACATGTGGTCTGAAAAATGTGGTATGATGGATTGCTCTCCCTGTATGGTGCCCTTGATACTAGCTGCTACAATGAAGAAGATCTATGATGTGTTTCTTTGTCTTATTCTCTCTTTTGGGTCTGAATAGAAGGAAAACTCTAGATTAATAAAATAAAATGAAACATGAAAAGAGACATTATCCTGTGAGGAAGAAAAGATCGTTAGCCAATCATTTTGGAACTTTTATCCATTTCTTAGTGAAATATAAATGATACCACGTGGAACAGAGGAAGGAGGAGGCATGCAGCTATAATACTAAAGCACTTCAACAAATTCTTGTAAGCTTCACATCATTTAGGACAGTGCTGTGATTCATGAGCCAACATTACTGCAAAATATACTTTTATATTGATATATTATAAGTGCCCCATGTCTAGTGCTGTGGTACTTCATTTTCCTAGAAAATATCAATTATAATGTATTTTTATACAAAAAATGGCTGCAGTAAAAAAATGGAATTCCATAAATATGGAATAACATTAAAAATTTGAAATTATATAAAATATTAAGGAGAGAAATCAATATAAATTTAGTGGATTTATCTAGAGTACCCCATCCTTCTAATACATACATATTACACAAGGCAACTAACAATAATTGAAAACATAGGAAGATGTCTTAGACTAACTCAGACCTTTGGTCCAAACAAGCATTCCTAGTCCTACCTCAAGGTACTGTGGATTAAATCTGGGACCTGCATGCAAAGTAGATATACTGTAATCAATCAATCAATTTATTGTGTATAGCCAAAGGCCTTTACAATGTACAACAGGGGGCAAGAGCAAAGTTTCCCTCTGAAATCACACAACATAACCTATAAAAAAATTACAGCATAACAAAATTACAGCATATAGTTTTGAAATTATAGTATTAACATATCCAGAATGGAGCTTCTGCAAGAACAGATTTGGTTATCAGGTATGTAGTTTGTGGATCTTTATCAGCTAAGAGTTCGGCCATCACTTCCTGGGGGGATTGGCTTGAGGAACAGTTAAGAGTAGGTGATAAAAATGATTCTCTTTGTTGTCCAAACAAAGTAGCTACAACAACAAAGACATTACAAAGGCAAGCATAATGTGCACAATAAATATTCCTAAAGAAGTAAAAGGAAAAACAACTCCTCAACCTGGTTAAAAGCCTTCTGAAATCCAGAAAATCTCTCCCAATCAGATAAGAATTAACACAAGGAAAGCAGTAAAACTTTTGTTTTGTTTTGTTAACAGTGTAAAAAGGCACTGATTTCCATTCCAACCTATGCTCATCACATGCAGCACAGTTTCTCTTCCACTTCAGCTTGGCTTCTGACAAAAGCTATGTTAGTATGCTGTGGTGAAATTTTACATAAATAACAATATTATGTTTGTGTGATTCCACACCATTCATTTCAATGCAGAGGAAGTGCAGTGCAAATGTGGATGGGGAGATAGGAACGGGGCTTTGGTGAAACTATGTGCCAATTACAAAAAAAAAAAAGCCTTTAAAAGAGGTGAGGTGCACTTTTAAAAGAGGTGAGGTGCACTTTGCTGTAACGGAGGAAAATAAAAGCAAGATCTTTTTTCAGACAATTATATGAATACCTAGAGAGGGAGAGTAGGATCACATATGCACAGCCTCTACCTATTATTTATAAGGCCTGGAAGAGCCTCTTGTGGACAGCTGCAGCTTGTGGTTCTTTGCATGTGATGAGGAATCCTGGTTTTTCAGGACTCCTGAATGTGTGGAAAGAGTTGTCCGTGCAGGTGTATGTGTGAAGGTTCTTTGAGACTTGCTTGAAAACTTGACAATGCAAGTTATTTCTACAATAAAAATATGTGCAAATACAATATTTAAGCCAAGAAGGAAGGAAGGAAGGATAATCTCTGTTTTAAAGGGTTTTGTTGGAATAGAAAGGTATTTAATAGGTACCCAAAAGACTATCCGATATTTGATGGGCAGGAGTTCCAAAGGGCGAGTCCTGACACTTTACTTTTGTAATGAGGTCCAACCTGTTCTCTTACCATAAATTAATACAATATCTGCACAGTGCTAAAAGGTGAGTGCATGCTTTTATTATATCAGCTGGTAAATTTCTATACACTCAAAAGCATTCCCCCTTTAAAATCAGCCCAACAGCTCTACTGAAAAGAATATTTTGAAGTGAAAAAGATTGGGTTCTGCTTTCCCCTAATAGTATGCTGCTGACATTCTGGCTGTGAGAGGCACCACGGAGGAAGAAATTTTCTAAACAGGAGGTGCTTTGTAATTTTAGAAGTGATCTCTGTCATGGTAGGAAAGTAAAGTACATACTACCAATATATCTAGGCATTGAATTTTATGTTCCTTTTAGTTGATCACTGAGATTAATCCCTAGTTTTCCTGCTAACTTGTCCCTGTTGGCTCCTTTTACACAAGCCAGCAGAAACGACACTTATGTGCAATGATTTATTTTGCATCCAGGAACCACATGGGTTGTTCCTTCCAGAAAAGAGACAAGAAGGATGGCCCAAGAGTTTATGCAGATTTCTTCCATACTAATACAGTGGCACCTCAGGTTACAAACAGATTCCGCTAGCCCGGAAGTAGTACCTTGGGTTAAGAACTTTACCTCAGGATGAGAATAGAAATCTCGCCGCGGCAGCACAGCAGCAGCAGGAGGAGGCCCCATTAGCTAAAGTGGTACCTCAGGTTAAGAACGGACCTCAGGAATGAGTTCGTAACCAGAGGTACCACTGTAATTCCAACTGTTATGTCTCAAGCACTGGAGTTTAGTTGGAATCTTGGCCTTGGCCTGAGGAGACTTTGATCCAAATCTCCTCAAAGCTATATATGAATTTTTCTGAGTAGCTGTTTCTAAATTGAATCCCCCTCACAGGACTGTTTTGAACATAAAAGGGTCTAAACCTCATGAATCTTTGGAGGAAGGAGGAAATTGGTGCTTTTTTTTCTTTTAAAAAATGTTTAGAGGTACTCTCATTTTCCTGCTTATACTGAAATACTGCCCCTCAGTGAGATTAATTTAGATTAACAATTGTACTTTAGAGGTATGCATACCCCTGCGTCCCCCCCAGAAAAAAGCACTGGAGGAAATACAAATGTTACAGTGATTCTGACAATAACAACTACATGCAGGTTGCTCACATTTTGATGCCTGCGTTATATTCCTCTTCCTATAAATATAAAACTTGTAGCTTATTTAGAAAAGGGGAAATCTAGATGTTGCTTTAAATGGCACTTGCACATTATCAAAATGTCATACCTTTTAAAAGGCATTTGTTTTGCACACTTCAAATGGAAAAATGCTGCATCCAAGTCTTGCTGGATATTACTTTACTGTTTACGAGATTGCATTTAGCATAGAATTTAGCATAGAATCATTGAAAATAAGAAGTGAAGCATAAATAAAGCGGTAATCGTGTTTCTTTATTAACTTGTATACTATTTTGTAATTTATGCTGAACTTAAAAGCAATAAAATACTTCAATATCTAGGGTTATTAGCACTGGCTGTTGAGATCATTCACCCACAGAGGTTACAGCTGAATCATTTTCCTTCCATCATCATTTCTCAAACAAGGCTATGTCTCATCATTACAAGGAGACTGCAAAAAACTCAGATGAAGGTGAAGCTAGAATGGCAACTTTTAAAAGCAGGATTTTTCAAGCTTTGGGCCCTTCCCCAGAAGATAACAAGTTCTGTGTAATGAAATGAAAGAGTGGTGTTGACACCATTGGACTTGCTAGAAGCAAATACAGAGGAACAATTCTCTTTATACAAAGGCATAAAATGTACAAGGTCTCAATGACTAGATCACCAAAATACAAATGCTTTTTATAAAGTGAAGGAAATTAGGAGTTACTTATTTGCAAAAGAGAAAGATTACCGGTAATCATGATTTTATTATATTTTTAAGTTAAAAAATAACGCTTGGAATTATGCTAGAAGTCTTATTATAAAGCCTAACTGCCATTTAATATGGCCAAGAAAAAATGAATACATGCTATATTAGGAGGCCCTGAAGATTTTTTCCATCCCACAGGCCAGAGACTCATCCCCCATGCCTAAGATAAGAATGCATATTGCTTTATGCTTTTTTAAAAAATGGAGCTGTGCAATATAAATGATGAAATATAGAGATCTTATATACATAAAAGCTGAAGGACTCTTAATTTTAAAAACCAATGTTGAGTCACCCTTATGAAGAGTTTTAAGGTGAGGCACTAAAATTGCAAAAAGAAATATAGTTATTGGTTAGATGCAGCATTCATTTCTTATGTGTTCATTGGAGTAAATTGCATCACTTGTTCAGCGCTTGCAACTGCACAAGGGCTCCTTGCCTACTAGATTTGGCTGCACAGAGCAGCTACTTATGTAAATTACTGGTTAACATCCCCTCAGCTTTAGCTGTTGCATCGTAGTAGGCAGCTGGCTCCATGCTCTAAAGCACTGCATTCTAGGAAGAGAGTGAGGAAGTGGAGACCTTCACAAGGAAGCTACAAGGCAGCGAGCCAAGAATTCTCTGTCAATTTCAATTTGATCAGGAAATGATAAGGCATATTTGGATGCTTTCCTAGCAGCTATTTAACTCCTCCTCCTCCTCTTCAGTGTTCCCACAAACTCATCTTAGCTAACATGGAGCCAGCCATCCTGTAAATTGAAGAGGACTGTGGCAGCAGTAGCTTGCAGGTTTTAAATGTTTCTAAAAATGTGGATGCTAAAAGGCAGCTGTACACATTATGTATGGACATTTTAAGTGGACCTCCTTGGCTGAGGTTTGTACCTTCTGTAACTAAAAGTAAAGTAATGGAGGAAAATTTTTATTGAAATTATTGATGTCCTCAGTGCAATAATTATAGCAAACTGTGAAGTGGGAAGCAATGAAAACTGAGAGCCAGTAAAAAAAGAAACTGAATAAGTCAGGGAATGCTGCCAATAATTTGACGAATGAAGATTCATGAGGGCAGGAGGCCAGATACTTAAAAGCACTCTTTTCTTTCTTTTTCTTTTTTTCTTTTTGAATTGGCAGCACCGAAATCTCAGCCAGAATCTGTGACCTTCCATGCATCCTATGTTCTGGCAAGGTATGGAACACTGTGGAGTCTAATTATTAGGTTATTAGATTCTTCTAAATGATCGTCTTGATTAGATCCTCAGCTGCAGTAATCCACATTTCACTAGCTCATAATGTGTGTTGTAATTCATATTGTAAAAGCTATAGTGGCCTCTGCTACTTTCCAGAAAGGAAAAAAGGTGGAAACAGAAATTGCAAGTACAAGTAAATCTGATTTAAAGATGATTGTAGTAACTGGAATTTTGGAACTTTGGGGTTCGATTCATAAAAAATATATTCCTCTATGAAGATTCTGTGAAGTTTATCATAATTTTCTCTCTGGAGTTGTACTCTTGTTCTTTTTTTATTATTAGATGTGCTTCCCTTCCAATGAAAATTGCCTTTGGGTTACATGCAGAATTCTAAATCATATTCCACTGGCAGCATTCGGTCACTGAAAATGTGAAAAAATAATGAACTGGGTTTTTTTATGCAAGCCAGTGACGCACTGACCACATATGAATTTAGGAAGTTTAGACCTCCTAAACTTGCTTGTGCTGATGGAACAATCTCCTTAGTGCTACATTGAAATCCACCCATAATTTCTATTTTGCCCTTCCTTCCAAAGGAACCCAGGGCAGCCAACAACAAATCAGTATATACAAATAACATAAAAACAAAAGCATATTTAAAATATTTAAAAATTAAAACATCTAAAAACATTTAGAAACAATGATTGTTTTGAACTATTTTTTTATTCAGAGTAGACTCATTGAAATTTATGGTTATGATGAACTTGTGTCCGTTAATTTCAGTGGGTCTACTCTTCATAAAAGGTAGTTGAATACAACCCATTATGAACATTTTAAAACAGTAGCATGCCCTCACAGTTGATCATATTGAAGTTGTCAGGAGCAGTAAAGTTCAGCTATCAAATGCCTGGGTGAACATGATTACTTAAAAATCCCTCTTGAATGTTAACTATGAGGGAGACAGACATACCTCAGACATTACTTAAATCAGGAGCTGCCACCAAGAAGGCCCAGTCATGCCTACTGGATAGCACCCAGTGGCCATCCCATTATATCTGAATCAGGTGAGGTTGTAGATGTGCTAGAACACTGCCTGGAGGTAATGAGAAGCTAGATGAGGACAGATAAACTACAGCTGAATTCCAATGAGATTGTAGTACTGTTGATCGTCCTCCTAGAACTTTGCCACTTCAAAACTCCATTGGCAAATTACATAAATTAATGCCGTATTAAATCTAGGGATGAATGGATCAGTTCTAGTCAGTATCACTTTAAACATTGATATTTTCTTGGTCTGTTATGCCCTGTTTCCCTGTGATTTTTTTCTTTTGTTTTTAACTTCAGCAAAATTGGGAGGACAGAAACAATCACAGTTCTGCATAGTAGTCTGAAAGCAGGACTGCCTTTAGAAATCTTTGAAAATATTTTCCATGCGGGTAGCTGCTACTGCAAGCATGTTAGAAACTGGCGTGCCCTTGTTTGAAAAGTGACAGCAGGTATCTCTGGAAAGGATGGTATATGATGACATGCCATCCTTCAAGAGATCATGCATATGGAAAATAGACGGCTGCTCCCCGTATTCCAAATTAGTGTATTAAAAAAGATTTTTTTAAAAAAAAAAACACCTCTGAAGTAGAGCTGAGAATTTCCTATTCTTTCAGTAGTAAATATTCAATAATACTCAATTAAACATTCACTTTTGGCTTTTTTTTGGTATCTCTTAAGTTGTACATGGTTTTGATAAAATTTTGTATGGAGCTGGACCTCTACTTTGTTCTGAAATTCTTTTCTGTTGGATTTGATTTCTGTTTCTGTACATTGCTTTGAGATTCCTTTGATTATAAAGTGATAAAGAAATTTTATTACAAAATAAAACAAATGTATCCCTATCTCTAATGCATTATCCTACTTACTGATAAGAATTCATCTTTTCTAACACCTCTGCTCTTGGGGTTTATTTTGTTTTTCTTATTTGTTCTTACTTCTCTAGATCTTGCTTTAACCAAGAATGGAAAATCAAGTGTGACAGAAAGTCACAAACTCCTGCTGAAAGTGAATGTTTGGCATTTGGGGAAAGGGAAAGTTTAATTGTTTCTCTTCCTCTCCTAGCGGCTCACACCTTTCAAATGTCACTCCTCACTTCCAATTCACTGGGTTGTATGTTTAGTTTTTATTTTACTCCTCTTGCCACTACCACCTTTCTCTTTTATTCATTTGCTAGAAATGGCACTGTTTAGTTTAAACTACAACATGTATTTGATTTCAAGCCTTGTGAGAAACAGCTAGCATATAGGATGAACAAATTGGAATATTGCTATTTCAAGCATTTTTTTTCAGAGTCACAAAACAATTTGACAATTTAATCTTCGAGTTTATTATTTTTGTAATTTGTCTCTTTAGAGCAGCAGCAGCCAATGTGCTGGACGCCAGATGTTTTGGACTACAACTCCCATAATCCCTGACCATTGGCCATGCTGGTTAGGACTGGTTGGAGCTGTAGTCTACAACATCTGGAGAGCAGATGTTTTGACTACCACCACACCTGCTTTTTTCCAGGAGGTACTCAAGGGCATACAGTACTGTCACCTCTTTTTTGTTGTTGATAAAATGTGGCACTTACTGTAACAACTTCATGGTGAATACCAGCACCTGTTTTTCTAGAAAAAAGCACTGGAGATAACCACTCATTTACAGCAAGGCAATACAGTGGGGCAGTATTTCAGTATAAGTAGGAAAATGAGAGTACAGTGGTACCTCAGGTTAAGAACTTAATTCGTTCTGGCGGTCCATACTTAACCTGAAACTGTTCTTAACCTGAGATACCACTTTAGCTAATGGGGCCTCCCGCTGCCGCTGCCACACGATTTCTGTTCTCATCCTGAAGCAAAGTTCTTAACCCGAGGTACTATTTCTGGGTTAGCGGAGTCTGTAGCCTGAAGCGTCTGTAACCTGAAGCGTCTGTAACCCAAGGTACCACTGTACAAATATGTCTACCAACTAAAGCTTTTGAACTGCAAGGAAAAGAAATGACATTTGCCCCAGCACCAATATCAAGACATGAGTCAATGTAGGGTAAATATGAACCTGATGTTATTAATACAGCCTATCTGCAAGGTGGACTATGGCCCACCAGTAGACCATTGCAAATCTTTAAGGCTCTTGTAAACAGAAGCCACACCCTTGAAAATGACCTGGGCTTTGCAAACATAAGGGTTTGTACAACTTTTTATCCATTTAGGTATTTTCTTCAATGTAGTCAGAATGATTTTTGCCAAGTGCAAAAATTGGATCACTGTGTCATACTATTATTCATACATTTGGAAATTGGAAAACTTAACTATACAGTACTACAAAACTGAGAATGTATGCTATATATGTTCTAAAGATGTGTCAAGAAACTGTTCCTAGAAGGGTTCATACCCACACTTTATGTGCTCAAACACAATTTTGCCATTTGTACTCTTTGACTATTCTGCTTAATGGCAACTATAATCACTTGATTATATCCCTGCATCATGAAAGAAGGTAGATATCACTTTCTAGAATTTAATGTACATTCATTCCTTTTATCTTTTTGCTTTATAGAAATGAAGACAGGAATCAAATTGGTACATTACAGTGGCAGCATTGCTCTTATTCTCACAGCTATGCTCATTTTTTTTCTTGTACCCATGGATAAAGTTCTATCTATATATCTACTATGTGTGTCATGAAAAAAGAGAATCCATTCCAATCCCTTCTGAGAAAAATTACTGTGCTATATATAATTAACAACATTATGCAAATGCCTCTCTCTATAAACCAGGCACTAAACTAGCTTGACTAAATACTGTAGTTTGTTATAAGGTTCCAGATTATATACCCCCAAAATACCAGAGATCAGCTAGACATTGTAATTTTGTACTGTTGTCTGTGGTAACTACTGAGTATGCTTAGGGGGGTTGAGACATGTTTAATTTCCAAGCCATCTGTTTTTCTTTCTTCTTTTGGTAAGCTGTTGTATCCTATACAGCTACATTATAGCTGTAATGCAGTAATTAATAGATTCCAGCAGTGGGAATGGAAACAACTTTTGCCAATTTCTCTTCCCCACTCAACCCCTGCCCACATACAATTTGCCCTGGAAGTTCCTGCAATCCTCCAGAATATGTTTTGAGGCAAATTGGGGAGCTGCAGGGAAGACGATGGATTTTCAACAAAATTCTTCTTTCCCTGTTTTGCTTTTGGGTGCTTTTTGTAAGTAGAGCGAGCTCAGTTGGATTCCACCCATTGTGTTTAAGAAATTTACTGAGCAGTTTAGAATGAGACAAGTGTATTACCTTTGTTCAGATGGCCTTGTGTAATGAGGAGACTCACCAGCCATGTCATTCATGGCATATTAAAAAGACTGGAATGGAGTCTTTAAAGACAAACCTTGTCAAGGGCATGTTATATGGTACAGTTCAAAAATTATTCATATTGAAACTAACACAGTTAAATTCAGTGCAAGGCTAGAAAAGGCCATGTTAAAACACTTCGAATTTGATATGGAAATCCCTTCAGCATTAGTTTCATGTTGTAACTCCATAGTTTCAGTGAGGCTACAGTCAAAACTCTGTTTTCAATCATTTATCAACTCCCCCCCCCCCAAACTATAAGAAGTGTGGAAGAAACTTTTTATGTACTCTAGATCTTGTTCTTGTATACAAAATGCAGTAATTGATTGTGCATGAGTAAATGTTGGTTGTACTGGGAATCCTACTAAATACGGATGCAGAGGTCATTATTAATCATTCATATGTGGCATGAAGTGTTGGCTTGAGAGTACTGCTGTGGAGCACAATATCATCAAAGGAGCAAAGCTAGTGTTGTATGTTCCCACTGGCTAGTTTATGCATTTGGCAGTCACCACTTGAAAAGGGTACATGCCTGAGTAAGGCTTCTGTTAACGGCATACTCAACTTATGTGAACTATGGGAGCTGGCTACAAGACCAATCATCCTTTTGTTTGTGGAGTATATTTTCTATTACACTCAATTCTCTTTACTGTTGCTTGCAAGTGTTTTATGTAGTCCCATCACTCCAGCATCTAAGAGCCTCTCTTGTTTCCTGGTGTGTTGATTTTGTGCAGTGAATGGTTTGATTTCCATATAGCTCCTCACCATGGCAAATGCTATGAATGAAAAATTTATAGTAGGCAATACAATAAGGTGCATGCAGGCACACAGTACCATCCCTGTTCTTTTGAAGTTAGGGAACAGCAGCTTATTGGAGAAGCCAGACTGTTTGATCAGTTAGATCCACCCATGAAGAGCAAAAACATTGCCTTAACTGTAGCTGACTTTCAAGGAAGGAAGTCTATTTATTTGGAGGCTGACAATGTCAGCAGATTGTCATTTGTGGGGTAAATTCAAAGCCGTGTCTGGGGTAAACTCTTAGTAGTACTGCTTCTTTTCTCCCCTATCACCCTTAAGAACATGATACATATAAATCCACACAACACAGAAAATTTAAAACAGAGGAATGCTTAAGTTTTAATTTTTTAAGCAGTACTGTTTGTCAGTAATACAATTCTACAACTATGCATTGGATTGAGAATTAAAAAAAAAAACCACAGCAAATTTCTATTTGAAATTTTCAGTCTGCTGTGTTATTTCAATAATATGTTGTATCTGTTTAGAGTAGCGTGGTTGTGCAACTTTCTAAATAAATAGTGTGTAGATAGCATCATATCACCTGAATAACAGAAGAACATTCAGGTTTCATAGGTCTGGAGTGGGACACACTATTAAAACACTAGTTGACTTTGTGAGTATGTCAACTGAAGGTTAACAAAATATGTTACCCACAGTGGTATGTTTATCGTGGAACATCACTGTACCTTTTGTGATCAATATAAATCTATAAAGATTGGGATCTATAGCATAGTAAATCTTTAGCACTGGCAATTATTGCTACTAGTATAGTAGTTACAAGAATTCATGATATATTAATGGAGATAGTGTGAAAATACATTATAATTGGAGATATCACAGAGTGCAAACATTTGATTTAATTGGGTCAAACTAACAGGGGGCTCTTTATCCTGTCCCCAAGACAGTTGTACTATCTGCATTCAGCTCTGGTTTACAAGCAAATTACAGTGTGTAACAGAATATTGTAAGTTAATTGGTCTCTTCAAAGGTTGTGTGCTGAAACTGTGCTACACCTGGTACTCTGTATCAGGTTTGACTGGAGTTTAAAACAGGCAGCTGTATTAATTTTGCTTCCTAAAATTTCCTCAGTACCTCAAGATTTATTATAACCAAACTATATTACAATCCAGTACAATTAGAATGCTTCATTACACCCCACTGAAATCAATATGATTTCATTTGTTATGTAGGACACCACATTGTTTTAAAAACATTTTCAGAGTCCTAGGAATCTAAGGTAAAATGAGGTTTGCTACTCTCCAGAAAAACACAGATTCATGATGTCTTAGTATTTTAACATTAATGCATATTGGGAATAAGTTGGAAAGGTGCATATTGAAGAGGGATTTGTTTACTTTTATATAAAAATATAAATATTTAGATTTATAGTTGTCCAATCCCAAGGCCTGAGGGCACACAATGAAACATTATAATATCAACATTGAATAACATTGCATCTTTAGCTAAAGGCATTTCTAAAACATGTCTATTATGTCTGGGCTTGCCATTTGTAGTTGGATTTGGGAATACTAAGTGGCAGATTTTTCAAAAATACAGATCATCTTCAGTATCCATTGCTGAAGGAAAGGACACAATTAAAACAAAGTCCTTTATTAGGCACTCAAGATAGAAGAAGAACAACAACAACAACTAGAAGAGCGAAATATAAAGTTAAAACATGTGGTGTACAGTATTCCATGCAGGGGAAAAATCTTTAAATAGTTTTCATATTTTGATTAATAAAAGGATGTTAATAAAATGTGGCATGGTTTTATAAGTATAGAACAAATTGCTTACTTTTGTTTTCATCAATGACATTTTAACATACTCTTGTGTTTACATTTCTTTTAACAGGGATTAACTTCCCTCACTGTAGTTTTGCAGGCCATTAGGGTATTTCACTATGAAAATATTATATATCATAGAAGTCCTCCTAGAAAAGTTAAGAAGGATGGGTCCATAGGATAGGGATTTATGATAAATGGGGCAGGAGGAAATAACTCCAGAAGCAGCATGACATGAAGGTCAAGCACTTTTCAAGCAAGCAGCACTAGCAGAGATAGAAGGGCACAGTACATTACCACAGCATCCCTCCATCAAGGCAATGTAATTGGAGAGCCTTCTTAAATCATGCCTTCTGATTCGAAGCTAGACCTGTCAGTCACAAAAGAGGCCTCCCTCCCCATCCCCATCAGGCTCCTGTTTTGGTTTGAGCTGCTTTAGAGAGATCCTGAATCTTCATTAATTGATACAGTTCAGCTTGGTATTCAGATGAATCTGGTCCACAGCTCTAGAACAGCTTCTCCCTCTTGAAGAGGTAAATTGTAGAGTTACTTATTCCATTGTGGTCCATCAACTTCAGAGCAACAGTGAAAATCACTTTTTATGATATTTAGTAAAGAAGTTCAGAAAAGAATAAGAATAAGAAATGTATGAGCAATTTGATTTCCTTTTATTCTTCTGACTCTACTGCCATGTGTAGGGAACAAGCAGGAAATCTTATTGCACAATGCGTCATTAAAAAAAAAAAGTTGTCCTAAGGCACTTCTTGCTATCAGATGATAAAGGAATTCAGAATTCCTCTTGCAACTGGGAAAGATGTATAGTATATCAGGAATGGAAGCTATACAGTGCTACTCAAAATAGCTCTTGACAGACCTTAATATCCTCCTGATGATTTAATGGCATAGTTCAGTTGTGGAGATATTTCATCATGGTGGAGTTCAATTTTTGCCTTTTATTGCTCTCCCTGAGTGATGATGGCCAACTTCCTGCTGCTGCTAGTCAAAATATGTATTGGTTTCTAAGGGAGCTATGTGTGTGTGCAGGGGGTGATGTTCAGAATTATAGGAATCAACTCTACCTAAATAAGTTCAGTAAATAGGGTAGTTCAGTAGAGAGCTAGAGAAGGGAACAGGAATGGGAACAGGAGGAGAGTGATGCCTTATCATTCAAGTAAAACAGTTTATGGATATTTTATAGCCGTCCTGAAAATGCGTCTAGGTTGTGATCGAGTAAGGCAAAAGTGCTCATGCATGTTTGGGCAACAGTGGTAATTGTTGGAGTGTGGGTGGGGGAGAGCCATTGCCAGCCAAGAACTAACTGCAGAAGGAGACAGTGCTTCCCCTGTGTGGGAGATGCTGCTCTCCATTGTTGGGAAGGACATGTTTTTGAGCAGTATGATGCATGAGAGGAAGAGGCGAAAGTCCCTTTACAAAGGTTAAGTCCTTCTTTGTGACTTCTGTTGATAGAACTCATTAGTTGAATCCTGTCCAGAAAGTTTTATCCTCAGACGACACTGGCTTTTTGCTTCCTGACTAGTCCCAAAGAAAATAACAAACACAGGGTAAAGGCAGGGTAATGGGGGGGGGGGTGTCTCGCGGAAGCTAAACAAGTCTGACTCTCACAGCGACCCCTTGATTGGAACATCTTGGAAAAGAATAGTGTAGAATAGCTTCCTGGCTGCACAAAGTGGGGACTGAAAGTTATATGAAAGAAACTTCCTATCAGGCATTAACTCTTACACAAAAGGCAGTCTTGTTAAGGACAGGCCTAGATAGAAGGGACATTAAATGACAACAAATACAGGTAATAAGCTGTCATCAGACATCACAATATAATTTTTCCACTAGAGAGCAGTCAACTTTCTAAAGTGTTCTGAAAGAATAAAGGTGGAATTGTTTGCCAAGCAATGTAAATCCAACCACCTGGGGAAGGTGTGTGCTGGATGATGCTCATAGTAACATTTCCTGGAGTTAATTAGTATCTAAATAGGAGCATCAAAGTGAATATTTCCATTGGTCTCTGAGTAACAGAAGTCTTTGCAGTATTCACATTTTTCTATGAATGTTCTGGAGGCAGACTGTTGGGTTTTTTTACTGAAAGAATTCCAGCCCTTCAAATACATCAAAATATGCAGTAAAGAAATCATCTTTAATTGTGGGTTGCTGACATGAGATTTTATGCACATGCCTGGCCAAGTCGCATCACACATTCAGCATAACCCTGGAGTGATGGATCTCCTTTAGCAGTGATCAAGAATGTAGTGTCTTCCTCAAGTAAACCTTTCTCGCATAGAGCTGTAAACACACCTCTGGATATGATTATTGGCACCCCTAAACAAAATCAAAGTGACAACTTTTGGGAGGGTTTTGTTTTGTTTTGCACCTTTCTTTGCAATAATTAATCTATGTCCTCTGGAAGAGTGTTAGCTTTTGCGCCAGTGCCAAGCTCGAAAGAACTGGGCTTTCCAGAACAATAACCTTAGCATGCCAGGAGTCAGTAGATGCCTTCTGCTCTGCTCTCTGGCTTGCAAATACTGTACAGTATCTACAAACAGAGCATTCAGGTCCATATCCTGAAGCTCAGTTGTTTGCTTAGCCCTGCACGGTCTTGCAAAGTGATGTTTTCCGCAGCAATAAAAACAAACAGCTCCATGCGCCTGGCAATTCCTGGGTCTGCTCTTTCCGTTTGTGCTGGAGTTTGCAGGAAACTTCCTTACTTTTTGTATTCCTATAACTTTCTTTTTCTCTTGAGCACTGCGTGTGTTTTCCTCTCTGCAGCTCCAAGAGCTTGCCTCTTCTTCTTCAGCTGCATAAATGACAACAGCCTGTCAGCCTGCCAGCCCTCATCTGGTCTGATCTAATATCATAAATAATACAATATCTAATGAGTGAGTCACCCATGCCTCCAAATCACAAGTTTGTAAAGCAGCTTTAATTATGTAACATGGGGATCAATTATTTTCCTCTTCTGTTCCAGCTCTGGTTGCTTGTCACGTTCTTTTTTGGAACACAGTAACAATTGTGATATTCTGCTAGTCAGCCTCTCAGTAAAAGGTTGGGAACTCTAGAAAACCTCCCTAGCTTCTTCTCCAACCACATGCAGAAACAGAAACAGTATGGAATCTTTCATCTTTTGCATCTGCACCACAAACAATGCTATAAACGTCAGTGCCTTGCTTCTGCTTCCTCCTCTTGCTGGCCGTGCTGCCTGGAAACAGCAACTTTCCTAAAGGCACTCTTTCTGCCATAACCACACTGCTCAGATACCAGTGTGGAATAGGCCCAACTCTTGACACCATGTGGCATCCTAGATGGCAACATAGCATTAGAATAGCTCATTGTACAGCAGGCTACTCAAATGATTTCACGCCTCCCTGTTAACCATGCACCCCAGCAGACTTCTGCAGAACTGTTGAACAGTTGCTTTATTAGACAGTTAACAAACAGGAATGGATCTGAGCGTTGTTCCTCCCACCCCTGCAAAACTCAGCTGGTGAAATAAAAGCACAAACACAAATCCCATTCAGTGAGTCATAGGAGAGGTGATTGTTATAGCCAATCTCCTTTAAAACATCTACACACCACATACCATTGATAACTTTATTATCAAGTACAACAAAGATATTATGGCTGTCACATAGGATGTTTTAAGAAAGACTTATGGATGTGCCAAGCAGTGTTCATAATGTATGTGTTGCATACAATCTGAATTACCTGAGCAGATGGACTGTTGCTATATTAGAGATAGCAGTGACCAGAAATGTGTGGCATGGAGATTGTCCTTGTGTTTTGGGCAATCTGTATAATAAACCTAATTCCAAATATTATTTCTTGTGGCATCCTAGATGGCAACATAGCATTAGAATAGCTCATTGTACAGCAGGCTATAGTTAGGAAAAAATAGGGATACTAAGGCACTTCATGATCACAGATAAGCCAGTGTTAGAATTTCTACTGATTTCTAAGATGCTCTCCAGATAACATCTGAACTTGGGTTGGCACTGCCCACTGATGCATTCACTAACAAATGCAGCCACACTCATATGACAGGTTCACATAATGCTACCGTGAGTCTCTCCCCCCCCCCCCGTCCAGAATACATGATTATTCTTGGCAAAACAATTCGTGTCACATCACTACACATTTTCCCATGCTGTGAAACAACCTTTTAAGTCTTTAGAAAAAAGAAAGAGGGTGTCAAATAAGGCATAAAAATCACAAGTCATAATCATTTTTTTGTGAATGGCAGAGCACATCACTTGAGCTACATTCTCACCTATTTAGTTTTCGGGATAGATTATGTGTGTACCATTTGACAAGACCAAATGTGCATGAAGTGTGAATGAGCAAGCATAGTGTTTTCTAAGAAGGCACTAAATATAAATTGGAAACTTCGGATTCCAGAAGTGTACTTTTGGGTATCTCTGTTTTGCTGTCTTCAGTAATGAAATTTAAAATCTTGCCTTTTAAAAGATTTGGTGGTTTTTTGGTATGTTTCAGAAAGAAAGGAGTGTTGAGCCTTCAAGCTGATGTTTGTTGGTTGTTGCTGTCTGCACAGGAAGTCTAAAATTAGTGGGAGGTTTTAAAAGATATAATAAGTATTACCTATTTTTCAGGGACATTTTTACGTCTGCTTATATAATAGGCAAATGACAGAGTTAAAAGCTTTTTTGAACATGTTCATCAAAGTTATTAAAACTTTATTTTTCCCCACATAAATTATATAAATAATAATGCTAAATTCAGTTTATTTCTGAGTCTTTTTGATCAGAATGGCCCCGGCCACTTTCAAAGAGACAGTCATAAGGCCTCTCCTTATCAAAGCGTCTTTTGACCATGAAAACTATTCCAACTATGAGCCAATTGCAAAGATACTCTTTGGGGGCAAGTTGTCTGAGTGAATGGTTGCTAAAAACACTTTTGGATGACATGGATGATCTAGATCCATTTCAGCCAAGTGTCCAGCTCAGTTTTGGCACTGAAATAGCATTAGTCACACTGATGGATGACATGTTGGGAGAAAGGCAAGGCAAATGTGCTTCTTTTAATTCTCTTAGTTTTCTTGGATGCTTTTGATACATACCTTTAGTCACTGTATCCTTATGGACTTGTTACCTGAGGTTGGAACTGGGGGCACTGCTTCATTGGTTCCTTTGGTTCCTTTCATTCCTGGATAGTCGGTTCTAGAAGCAATGCTGGGGGACTACTGCTCTGTCCCAAGACAGCTATGCTATGGGCTTCTTCAGAGCTATATTCTGTCTCCCATGCTGTTCAACTTCTACTTGCCACTGCTGAATGGGGTCATCTGGGGATTTGGGGTGTGGTGTCATCAGTTTGCTGATGACACTCAACTCTATTTCTCCTTTTCATCAAATTCAGGTGATGCTGTCGAAGTGCTGAACCGATGTCTGAGATCAGTAATGGATTGGATGAGGGCCAGTAAGCTGAAGCTCAATCTCGATAAGACGGAGATGCTATTGGTAGGTGGTTTGTATGTTTTGGGAGATGCTGTGTAGCCTGTTCTGCATGGGGTTGTATTGCCCCTTAAGGACCAGGTTCATAGGTTGGGGGTGGCTTTAGACCTGACCGTAACTAGTGGTTTGGTGACACAGAGCGCCTTTCACCAGCTTAATATAGAGATGGTCTAGCCACAGTGATTCTCACTCTGGTAACATCCCTTCAGGACTACTGCAAAGTGCTTTCCATAGGGGTGCCCTTGAAGAATTGTATAAAATTAGAAACTATAGTTAATACAAAATGTGACAGCTAGGGTTACTAACTAGAACCAGACATATGGAAAACATTTCCAAGTCTTGAAACAGCTTCATTGGCTCCCAGTCAATTTATGGGCTCAGTTTAAAGTGTTGGTTTTAACTTTAAGAATTTAGGACTAAAAGTACCTCAAGGATTATCTCTTTCTGCACAAACCTCCCCAGGTATTAAGATCTTTGAGGCATTTTTCAATACTTTGAGCTATTTATAGCAAGGTGGGCTGTGACCTAGGATAGGTACTTTTGTAATGCTTTCAGATAATTTTACAACAAACTGTCATAGTTATATGTTTGTATAACTCTTTTCCAGTGCAGTCCTATTCTCTTCAGCCATACAGATGTAACTCAGGAGATAAGCTAGCCCACAATATTCCCTACTGAAAATGTGTTGGTTTTGTTTTGTATATTATGGACTTCTATACCTGAGAGAACAAAAAGATTGGAAAGATTGATTCCTTTTCATTTTGTTGCATATTGTTTTTGATTTTTGATAGAAGCCTTTTGAGCAGGGGTACCTATGAGGCTAGACATACAGTAGCCCTGTGCCTCTTGATGTTTATCGTTAACAGTGAACACAATTTTAGAGGTGGTGACCCTCATTTGTCATACTGTCACCAAACTGTCATTTCTTCACAGGTTCCCCTATAAGCCTGAGCTGCGCAAAATGAGCAGGACCTCAGGTAGAAAAGCACAGCATCCATAAAGAAACCCTCAATTTTCTAGTTGAGAAAACAAATCATTGCTGATTTTCTGAGAACTTTCTTTTTGAATCAGGCCAAACGGCCTGATGCAGTCCAGTATTCTGTCTTTAGCAGCAGCCAGGCAATTGCCTCTTTGAAATTCACAGATAGGGCCTGAGGATAATGATTTTCTTAGCATGGGTAGCCAACACAATGCCTGTTAGAAGTTGTTGAACTACAATTCCCATCAGCCCCAGCCAATATGACCTATAGGAAGGAATAATGGGGGTTGCATTTTCTTCATTTATTAAATTTGTTATCCTATTTTCATTATAAAGCAATCCTAACATTGTAATCCAGCAACATCTGGAGGGTACAATATTGGCTACCCCTGCCCCTAGTTTGTGTTGAGGAGCCCAAAATCAGGTTCTGGTACTACTGCATCTGAACGTTATTGCTGGTAACATTAATCAGTCAAATCATTTTAAAATCAATCTTGGGT
Organism: Podarcis vaucheri; assembly: GCF_965113315.1. Lineage (NCBI taxonomy): Eukaryota > Metazoa > Chordata > Lepidosauria > Squamata > Lacertidae > Podarcis > Podarcis vaucheri. The sequence continues at coordinate 97,779,567 of NC_138759.1, read as the reverse complement.
AGTGACCATTACTACATCTTACAGACAGTGGATTCCTTAAATTAATTTATATGCAGTCCAGTAAACAAATGTTTCATTTTGTCTGTCTGAAGGCTGTACATTTTCTTGGCAAGTCACATCTCTTCCTTATGTTCTTATGGTAATACTTAGTCTTAAAATTGTAATGCTAAAGGTTTATTCACATCATATAAGCCAATGAAGCTGAGTGGCAGGGAAACTGTGGCATATTCTTTGGTGTGGGGCTTTGGCAACCATGCAACCTGTGGAGATGTGGGGCTAAGTCAGGCTTCAGCAATCATTGCACTGTGCTAACTGAGCTTAAACCAACCTCCTATCAATTTAATCAATGCTTACACATGCAAACACACTGTGTGCTATGATGCAATGATACACTATATATACATATTCATTACATTGAAGATTGGTGCATGTTGTTAAAATCTTTATTATGCTGTACTGTCATTGTAAATTACATCTGGTTTATATTTATAAGGTCAGCTTTTCATTCTCCCCACAGCTGTCTATAATGCTTTGCATTATGATTCATACTCTCTAAAACCATCACAAATCAGCTCATATTTAGATGAAACTTGTCACGTAAGCTTTTCAAGTCAGTGCATGGGCATAGAATGCCCATGCTTTTAAACATGATTCTTGCCAGTCACACTATGCTGCTCACTGTTAGACAGGTCTCTTTTCCCAGCTAATTAAAGGGCTATTTATTTTTAAATGTTATTTCAAAATAGGTTTGCATTTGAATCAGAAAGAATCCAAATATTTGTAGGGCCTAAGCCCAATATTAGTCACCCTTCATGTTTATTGTTTCAGTTGCACTGTTCCTCAGCATAATTTATCTATAATTCAACAAATGGGAAGATCTCTGGCTTTATGTTTGGAATCAAAGGGGTGGTCAGCTTTAGCTGGCCAGTTAGTGGACATCATAACCCAGATTCAACTAACTAACCCATTGCAATAGCAGAAGCCAGTGCAAGGGTTTTTGCTAGTGCAACAGGGCTCTCCCCCTTTCCCTGCACCGCTCTGAAATCTGCTCTGGAGAGTCAGAGGGGAAGATCAGAAGAATGCAATGCTGAAATCCTCTTCTTATTGACTCATAATTATAGACCAATAAGAGGATGAAATTTCATCCAAGGTTTACGTTTGGGTGTAAAAGGTTGGCTGGTGTAAATACTGGTCAGGGAAAGTACCTGTTGGAGCTCCTCAGTTAGAGTGGAATAGCAAGAGACTTATGAATAGGCTAAGGAGAGGATCAGGGAAGCCTTTTGGAAACCAGGATAGAGAAAGAGGCTGGCATCTGAAGGATAGCTGGAGTTCTAGCCTAGGAGCCAATGTTACTTAGATGTCCACATGTTTCCTGTGTTTTGGCTTAAAGCATGCTTGGATGGGGCTCGGAGAGAACTAGCTACTTGATGCAAATGAGTTGCCACCAAGGGTGTTTATCCCATTGCCAGAAATCATCACTGGGTTGCAGCAGCAGAGGCAGAAGGCTGTACAGTACAAGTATTACAAGTATTATGCCTATGAAAAAGGAGACAGTCTCTTTGAAACAAAAAGGAAAGGAAAGTATCCGTAAGTGTTTAAATACTTGCCAAGTATCATTTCTGGCTACCCTTGCCCACTTCCCTTACTTCCCCCTCTTATTGAAGAAAAAATGCCCATAGTTGCTCTGTAGATTTTTAATTTTTTTTTAATCCATCATTTTGTCAAGTGGCCATAAAATGCTTCCATTATTCTGTCTAGGAAGTGTTCTTTATCACACAAAATGTCATTCATTGGATTGACACTTTAATAGACATTAATAGTGATTGTTCATGATTACTATACTTACTCTCAGCACTTGCTTAGTACTTATGTATATGCACAGCTTTATTTTAGTATCTTCAACACTTCAAGGATTTTTATCTGTTCACACTCACTGCAATGAGGTTTTCTGCTTTATACCGAGGTGACTGTGACACCAGGGTCTCTGTATGACTCTTCAGCAGACATCTTCATTGTTTGCAAACATCATACTTTCGACAATGAAAAAGAATTGACTTTTTGTGTCATTCCATTTTTCTCCTCTAAAACTTTCTATTCAAACATAAGGGGAAATGACAACTACAAAGTAGTTTCTTGAAATACTATAAAAGTTTCTTGAAATAACCAATGGATCTACCCTTTCCTATTCATCTGATTCTAATGTGCAAACATATCAGCTGCATATCTTTTCAGAGTACAAAATGGCAGGTCACCACACCAAGGAGCTTACAATCTATAATTTGACAGAGAGAAAGTAGCGTAGGAAGGCAGGTGGAGGCTGAATTGAACAGGGAAGCAATTAGCAAATGTTCCAGTTGCAATTGCTTAGGCTTGGTTGCAGGCCATCAGGTACAAGGACCAGAACAACTAGACTTCACAGAATACATGGGTTTTGAATGAAGAGAGACAGAAAAATACGCAGCATGTGGCCAGAACACGTGGCAACAATTAATATACATTAACAGAGGTTTTGCGTATTATGTTTCTGCTCAAGAAAATGTTACATCATTGTACTTTTTCTGTAAATTTCTTCCTTCTGCACTGTTTCATTTCCATGGTATGTAAAAAAGGTAAAGGTAAAGGTACCCCTGCCCGTACGGGCCAGTCGTGTCTGACTCTAGGGTTGTGCGCTCATCTCACTCTAGAGGCCAGGAGCCAGTGCTGTCCGGAGACACTTCCGGGTCACGTGGCCAGCGTGACGAAGCTGCTCTGGCGAGCCAGCACCAGCACAGCACACGGAAACGCCATTTACCTTCCCGCTATAAAGCGGTACCTATTTATCTACTTGCACTTAAGAGTGCTTTTGAACTGCTAGGTGGGCAGGAGCTGGGACTGAAGGACAGGAGCTCACCCCGCCGCGGGGATTCGAACCGCCGACCATGCGATCGGCAAGCCCTAGGCACTGAGGTTTTACCCACAGCGCAAGGATTTTAAAAAGCACTAAACCACTATTTATGAAATATGCTAAGGTGGCTTTGTTGAGGTTGAATGATAAAGCCACAGTAAAAGTTTTCTCATGTTTCAGTGTTTTTGTTTTTATTTTAAAAAAAGATGGATAGAAAGATGGATTGAAAATCAGTGTGGCATAATGGTTAAAGTGTTGGGCTAGGACCTGGGAGGCCAGGTTTCAAAATCCCACTTGGCCATGAAGCTCACTGACGGCCTTGGACTAGTTTCTGCCTCCAAGCCTAACCTACTTCTCAAGGTTGTTATAGGTAAACTCCTTGGAGAATTATAGAATTGTAGAGCTGGAAGGGAACTCAAGGGTCATCTAGTCATCTAGTCCAATACCTTGAAATGCAGGAATCTATGGCCCCCATCTAATTTGAAACCATACTGGACCCTGCTTTGTAAATGTACTAGCAGTTTTATTGCTGCACCACTGGGAGAAAAAGGTGGGTTATAAATACAGTCAAACAAACAAACAAACAAACAAACAAATAAAAGCAATGAAATTGTTGGATGTTCTTGTAAATGTTTGGTTACGTAACCATTTTCTCATGCAAGTGCAATCGGAATTCATTCTTGATTAACAGCCATTTAACCAAATAAAGGTTCAAGGGTTAAGACCATATGGCCAATGTTGCTGCTTTTTTTACACAGTACAATTGAACTTGTTTTACACAAAGGAGTAGGATGTGGCTATACTGATTTGATGAAACCACCTCCATTAGCAAGGTCAGAAAGACTAGAAGCACTCAGCATTCCAATTATCTCTGGACAAATCAACAAAATTAGATGCTACTAATGAATTCATTACTTCAACCTAAGCACATTTTAATGTATTGGATGGTCAGTGATGTCTTTTCTTCGTTGAATAGGTCCATTAATTAAGAAGCTATTGCGTGAAATGTTTTGCCTTTGCTGATCCTTAATGTGTTTTTCTATTAACAGATACAGAAGTGGTGTATAAAAGCAGACATGGGCATGTTGTTAAACTGAATGTAGAAACAAATACAAGTACGTTATTGCTGGAAAATGCAACTTTTGTAAGTATTAACTCTTTTTACGATTACTATGGCAACAACAAGTTCTATTATACAGTCACAGACCTAGTAAAATTATTATACTATGTTTGGCAAAGAACCACATATCTTAAATGCATACCAATACAGCTTCTTTTTTTCTCCCCCTCCCCGCCTTCATTTCAAACTCCTGAAGCTTAATTGTACAGATGGTTAGCAATGTGACATGGCGGAACTGCTCACCATACTTGTGGAACATCTTCACCTTCTTTCCAGGCAATTCTAGATATGTAGAGCAGAGCAGATTATGGACACGTAGACACTGGTTTTCCATGATTATAGCATTAATTGATTATTTCTGTCCTTTCTCTGAATAAAACTGCTAGGTTTTCTGCTTATACTCCACTTGAAGATAGTGATGTGATTTTTATAAGCTTTGGCTGCTTTATAAGCTATGCTGTTCCGAGGGTGGTGGGGGAGATGGAATGGCCTAGCCACTATCAAACGTGACCTGATAACTGGTTATATTATTGCAGTCTGCTTAATGTGGGTCTTCCTTACTTGGATCTGTCTTCCATTTGTCTGTAAACAAGATGTGAAAAACGTTATTACCAAGGATGCTAGCTCTTCTTTTAGTGTGGAACACATGCCACCTGTAGAGAACTATGCTGACTACCAGTTAGTTTCCTCAGATAATTCAAAGTGCTGGATTTGGGTTGTGGCTACCTGAAGGACCACCTGCTCCCACAGAAGCCTGGCCTTTGGTAGTCCTAAGCAGGAGTCATCACTCTGTAGTTAGGTTGGTGATGATACAACACAGGGCCTTCTAGTTCTTGTTGCTTCTGAAACTCTCTCCATTGACCGTGTCATTCAGGCTTTATGAATTTTAGAAGACAACTGGAAATGATTATCTTTCTCTTAACTTTTAATGAATTTGATTGGTGCTGCTGATAAAATGAATGTGCTGGTTGTGTTATCTGTTCAGTTTTGTTATGGATTTTTATTCCTAATTTTTAAAACAACGTTTATAATATTAAAACATATATTTATAATGTCTAAAGAATCCTTGTGATTAAGTGGTGCAATACAAATATTTTAAATAAATAATTTTGTTTTCAAGTAGGTTATTAGTAGATACAACAAAGTCTTAGCATCATAGAATTGTGGAGTTGGAAGGGACCATGAGGATCATTTAGTCCAACCCTTTGCATTGTCATATAAAACATATTTACGGTAGTTCAGGACGTGCCCCCAACACGGGTGGGTGGAATCTGTCACTTTGGGTTTCTCTCCTCTTCTAATTTTTCCTGTTTTAAGTACAGGTCTCCACATTGCCACATCAGTTTGTGATTATTATTTTTAGTTCTCAAGAAAATTCACCAGCTCTTAGTGTGAATTTATCCTAATATACCTATGTTTATATGCAGCTTTCCCTAATGCACACATGTGCATTTTTATGTCCCAGGTAAATCTCCTTCCACTATTTGGATGGTGATGACAGGCCATTCGAAAACCCCAGAAAACCATTTCCAGTTGTGCCCTATAAATACTAAAGAAAAAAGATATCACAATAGATTTCCCACAATATAAAAACAACAGTGTCCCATTTCCCAGTTTGTGTTCCTATTTGTTCTCCTCATTTGACAAGATTTCCACTTTCTGAAGGAAGCCTTCTTGTCTGTAATAGCTCCCTTGATTATGATTATTAACTATGATGCTGGTCTGTGACCGTATTAATAAATTCATTCATTCATTCATTCATTCATTCATTATTAACTATACAGACACTCTCATTGATGTATTTCCTGATTTGCATTATACATTCTAGCTGAGCTGGTGTTAACGTACTTTTGAATAATGCCAAATATTCTGGAGATATTTGACTTTCCTCATTTTGACTTTCATCTTCCTTTTTACCAGTCCCCTCATTTTTGGGGACATTTAAAGTAAAATGTAATGGTTGGACTTCCTTACGTGTAAGTTGAATTTGATAGCACTGTGGTCACTTTTCCTAGTCAGTTCAACAACACTTGTATCTCACACCAGGTTCTGGGCACCACATAAGATTAAGTTCAGTGTCTCCTCCCATTGTCAGTTCCATAGCCAGCTATTCTGGGGCACAGTCATTTAGAGTATCTAGAAATCTTACTTCTTTATCATAACTAGAAATTTTACTTCTTTATCTAGAAATCTTACTTCTTTATCATATCATAATTTTATCATAACTTTATCATTTCCCCTGTTTAAAAGATCAAGAGGCTGTTTAGACAGCAGAAATATTACTAAGTTCAGGAAGATGCCTCCCCCCCCACTATAAATTTAGTTTTCTTCATCATTGTAACAAATTCCTTCTCCTAGATGTATAGCCCTGAGCAAAGATGTAGAGGCTGGCTGCTGGGACTAAAATGAATATAGTATGAGGAGCAAAAGTGAAATTTCTGTAATATCCCTGACAGTAATCCAGTGTTGTAGATTGAGGTTAAAGGTAGGTCTTGGTTGAAGGCTACTACACAAATGAATGTATTTTAGAAGTGAGCCATTGTTTCTTAAACAGTGGATGTGGTGCAGTTTCTCTCCCCCCCCCCCATTTCTTATGTTCAGTTGAAAGGGGGGGGGGAGGACACTAACTGTACTTTAAAAGCAATTAAAATTGATGCAGTAGTAGTGCATAGCAAATGAGACTGTTGAGCAAAGATTAAAGGACCAGCCACACAACAACAGCAACACAGGGTATGTATTTAGTCAGGAAGCACAATTACCGGTAAACAAGAAAGGCTGGAGCTAAGTTGTTATTGCAGGCCGATCTGGAAACTAATTCAGTATCTCAGATATTGTAGAAATTTACCACTTAACTTGTGGGAAAATTAAAACAATGTGTCCTTAATTATACTGTTTTTTGGTACATGAGTGTGTGCTTTATTTGCTTGGAAAAGAACAGATACTTTTGGCAAACACAAATGTCAAGAGACATGTTAAAGTTGTTTACTGAAGCGGGGCATGGAAGTTACATTCTTTCTGTTCCCCTCATTTCATTGCATGGTCCTCTAGTCTCAGGGCCACAGTGGACTGATAGATCGTTTCAGAGTACAGAACTACTTTTACTTTCAGCAAAAACTAATGTTTGTATTCCTAGAATACGTGAAACAATAAAGGTTGAGAATGGAGGGGGTGGGAGTCCTTCTTTGTAGTGTTTTATCTTTCTGTCTCCATTTGACTATCACCCCTGTCATCTGTGGTACTGGCAATACTTGTGGTCACGGTTGTCAAGTGCATTCTTGGGCGCAGAGAAGAGGCTGGTGCTGCTTGTCCAAGGAGCATCGCACCCTCATGTATCACTGTCAAGTAGAGAATTAAAACTCAGGTCACGAAAGGCACTTTTTCGAGAAAAGGCAAGAAATTCAATCTGCAACTCGTTTTACACAGTTTTGCCCAGTCCTGCTGTCAGTAGAATGAGAATCCTCTTATCTGAAAAGAACAAACTTTTACTTTTTAAAACGACAACTAATTAAATCTATGATTCCCTTTTCATATTTTTTAATGTAAATAAAATTCTGGGGATACTCCAGATAAGTTGGGAAAGAGTTGTGTTAACAAAACAACAGAATATATACATTAGTTAAAGGAGTAATCACATGTTGTTGTCTTTACATGTTGTTGCCAACAACTCTGTGTTTGATAATCTCCAAAACAATCCCAGATATACTTGATGGAACTACATAATTTTAAAGTCGGTTGATGCAGCCAATCATGCACCACAGAAAGCAAAATCAGACATAATAGATGATTTCCTTTGTTTTTATTTGACCTGCTAGCATATATATCTATATTTGGGGGGGGGGTGTTTGTACTGTAAGAAATGAAGCATTTTGTTGTTTTTATTTGTTTTGTTATTTAAACTGCTCTGTAGTTAATATCCTTAAAACTACTTCTGGACATTGTTCTTGAATTTGCTGCCAATCCACTATATGTTTCAGTTGCCAAATTATTTAATCAGGGATTTGCAAGAGAGCCTAAAACTGAACTAGGCGTACATGGAGAGCTCCCTTCAGGGTTCTATAAATTGTTCACCTTGTGAATTTTGAAAATATTCCAAATATTTATTTGCTGGGATGACTCCAGGCAAATATTTTTATATGTGGGGTGGCATTATCTATTTACTATATATTATATAACAGTAAAATGTACTGTTATATCAGGAAAATCCAGCTCCTTGACACTTGAACTATAAATATATGCACAAAATGATACAAAAACTAGAAAAGTGCTTACTTTCGAGTGACCATGTGGTCCAGGCTTAGTATGAAAAGCTGGTAGATCTCATGAGGCTCCTAGGGCCTCCTGCCCCAGACCTCTCTCCAATATGCACTCTGACGAACATTAAATGCTTTTAATCCATGAAGGAGTTCTATCAAATCATATAAATCCCAGAACTGCTCTTTGCTTCTGTTTTCTTCGAGATTGCTTCCAGCCTGAATTTAAGTATTTGGGAGATCTTTGGTTTAAGCTGGTGTTGATACAGCATTCAATTTGAATACTTGTCCTTTCCAAGTCTCAAAAATGAGCTGTGGGTAGTCCCACAGAGCAGTAGAGTAGTAACTTCACTAAGGTGTGCATGGGGGTCCATATGTAAAGTTTTCATTAGGGACGGTTCTCCTGCTCCAAGTGATGCCCAGTTAGAGCAGCTATGAGTCAGAGATCACAGTTTTACAGCAGTCTAAAGTCCAAACAGAGCAAAAAAAAAACCCCAAGAAGCCAGGCCAAAAAGCAATCCAAAGTCTAAACACAGTGGCAACACAGGACGAAAGATCTAGAAACTGTCTTAGGGTAGCAGTTTTCCCCCTTGTGGAGCAAGCAGCTAGGTGGCAGGCAAAGACAAGTGAGGGGGCTAGTTCAAGGATGTTGTACTAGTCCTCTGTGTTTGGAAAAGGAGACTTTTAAACCTGAGTTTTCAGAGCCCCACTCAGAACACAGCTGCACATTACTTACAGATTTGCTTTGCTCACGAGGAGTAGCTTACTCACAAGTATTCTTTTATTTCCTTATATGTCAAGTCCAGCATCTTGAACTAGCTCCGGAAACAGCTACACTAGAAACACAATGGTACTAAAGATGCTGACAGAATTTATTTATTCAGGGGTGGGGGTGGAATGTAATATGAGAATTCCAACTCCATGATGTTAACAGCCAGGTTGCAATATTCTGCCCAAGCTGAAGTTTCTTGACGATCAATGGACTATCTAGAAGTCACTCAAGTACGAATGACTTTGTCTAGAACTTAGTCTTCCATTCCTATGATTTCATTAACTTTGTTTTATTTGAATTCATTGTCTTAATTTGTGATTTTTTTTTGTCAAATATGATAATGTATTTTAATGTTATCTTGATGCTCCTTTGGAACTTAACAAATCTATGGGACAGTTTTCAGGGGAGGAAGAATCATTTGCAAGAATTAGCAATGGTTTCTTTGTTTTGTTAGGAACAACATATATATGCTTAAATAGATTTGAAAGAGAAGTTACTGAATTACAATTTATTACTAAACTGAAAACTATGGAGATACCTGGTCTAAATAGAGATATTGGATTCTTGTCTCATTACCTATGCTAATGCTATTTTTGGTCATCTGCATACTACCCCTTGTTTTTTCCTGTAAGACTAATTGCACTCGTTAACAGTCGTCAACAGGTTTACCAAACCCATTGAGTCAATCATCCATCTCCTACTTCCCTTCTGAGAAAAACCCCACCCTCCCACTATATATAAAAGGGTCTGGTGACTTCTGTTTCAGTGTATCTGAAGAAGTGTGCATGCACACAGAAGTTTATACCCAGAACAAACTTAGTTGGTCTCCAAGGTGCTGCTGGACAATTTTTAATTTTGACTGCGTCAGACCAACACGGCTACCTGAATATATTTGCTTGTTTAACTTAGTATTATGATTTTTGACAGTTTACTTGCAGCAGTTCACAAAATGTTGTTTAAACACATTAGTAATTCATTGGTAATGCCAACAAATGCTCTATTTTGTGCTAATAAACTCACTGCTGTGTATTCGATATTGCCCATTCCGATGGGACAAAGCTCCTGTCAACCTAGCAGTTTGAAAGCACGTCAAAGTGCAAGTAGATAAATAGGTACCGCTCCGGTGGGAAGGTAAACGGCGTTTCCGTGCGCTGCTCTGGTTCACCAGAAGCGGCTTAGTCATGCTGGCCACATGAACCGGAAGCTGTACGCCGGCTCCCTTGGCCAATAAAGCAAGATGAGCGCCGCAATCCCAAAGTCATCCATGACTGGTCTTAATGATCAGGGGTCCTTTACCTATGGGACAAAGAGGGGCATAAGCTCATGCGCAAGACATTTCCCCACTATACTTTCCATTTTAGTTGTAATATATAATTCAGCTACAGATGAATACTCTTTCCATCTTCCCTGCACTATTGATGTGCCTTGTGCTTGACCTCTTTGTTCTTCAGATGGGAAGTATCTTCATATCCACGTAAAAAGAAATCCCTTCAATGGTTCCATTGCTTCAAGTATGCTCTGGTGCTTCCTCTACATCAGCTCCATTAAATTCTTTCTGACACCACCATTACCTCTTGATTAAATTATAGCCTTGAATTCAATTGGGTGTCATGTATTCTTATCTAGACATAAAGTGTTATTAGTTTGATAATGTTCCCTTCTCCTTTTCCATTTTTGCCACACCACTGAGGATTTTAAATCTTCTGTAAAGCATTTTCTTAAATAAAAAGTAGGTGTTGTGTAAAATGTTTGGACCAGGGGGAAAAAAAATCTCACTGCATGATATATGTATCTGTATTTTTATCAAGAAATCATGCTGCCTTCTTGCTTCTTGCATCAATTGCTTTTAAACTCTCTTGGTGTTTTTAATACTGTACTTTAATACTTGTTATGTTTAATACTTGTTTTATTTTAAGAACATCCCTTTCTCTGGGGTCTTTTAAAATGTAATATATATATACAATGTAATTGAAATGTCTAAGACAAAGCGTTCTTCATGTAACAAACTTACCAACACTGTGTTCTTTTCTTAGGTAACTTTCAAAGCATCAAGATATTCAGTCTCCCCAGATTTAAAATATGTTCTCCTTGCATATGACATCAAACAGGTAAGTTAGCAGTTGGCCAAAAATAAAATTAGAATACATGCTGGTTAGAAGTCTGAGCATAGTAATATGCAGAAAATTATACTTAAAACATCCTCATATATGAAACAATATATATTTAACTCTTTTCATACTGATGACATCCTGTGTTAATAGGATGGATTCAAAGTGTTGGTCCCATTTGCTTTTTGGATTAAGCTTGTTTTGGTTAGAATTTCTTACTACTGACATTTCTGTAAGGTTGTCTTGATGTATTAACAATTCTTTATTACATTTGGATAACTTTTTTTTTTTTACAGTAGTGTAATTCTGTGGGTTAAACCATATGCCATTCCAAAGATCCATAATCAAGATCTATTGCTTTTAAAAAATTATGGGCAATAGGGGGCAATGTCTGGGATGGGGGGAATTGGATCGGGATGAAAACTCTAGGGAGGGCAAGAATGTGTGTATATGCAAGATTGACTTTTCCAAGGGATCTAAACAACTTGGCACCAAATCGCTTATAGACATAGTCAGGTTTTTACGATCAACAGAGGGGGCCCTCTCCACAGAGGCACATCTGGCATCTTCATTATCTAGGTGCCCTTTGACAACTGAGTTATATATTTTTAGGATTCATCCTACTGAAAATTGTTGGAAATTGGTTTTAATATTGTGTTTTTAAATTGATGTGCCCACCCACCCTTGTGTCCTTATGGTTATGGGAGGATAATAAATCAAATAAATAAATATCACCATCATTAGTTAGGTAAAATAATTAATATGAACCTTGAAAAATGCATAGAAACATTAGGAAATGGCATGGTAGAACTGTGCTACTTACCTGACATCTCTCTGGTCTTAGGCTGACAAATAAAGAAAAGAATTAAAATATGAAAATTATGAGTATGCTAAGGTGGAATTGAGGGACGCGGGTGGCGCTGTGGGCTAAAGCCTCAGTGCCTAGGGCTTGCCGATCGAAAGGTCGGCGGTTCGAATCCCCGCGGCGGGGTGCGCTCCCGCTGCTCGGTCCCAGCGCCTGCCCACCTAGCAGTTCGAAAGCACCTCCGGGGGCAAGTAGATAAATAGGTACCGCTTACCAGCGGGAAGGTAAACGGCGTTCCGTGTGCGGCTCTGGCTCGCCAGAGCAGCGTTGTCACGCTGGCCACGTGACCCGGAAGTGTCTTCGGACAGCGCTGGCCCCCGGCCAATAGATGTGAGATGGGCGCACAAACCCCAGAGTCTGTCAAGACTGGCCCGTTCGGGCAGGGGTACCTTTACCTTTACCTTTAAGGTGGAATTAAAGTGTCATTAAGTTAGAGGTCTGTGAGCTGAGCTTTTATTCTTATACATACAATATAGGTAGCAGACCCTTGGATAATGGCCACTCTGTTGAAGATATTTCAACTTGCTTAGACCAATTGCACTTCTTTTGGCCACTTCGGAATGCTACAAGAGATTGCATGTTTGAATAGGCTGTCATGTTTAAAAAAACAAAAGCAAAAACTGAAAACAACTTGCTACCAAATTCTTTGTCAGGTTTTAGCATGTATATGTGTGTTCTTTGAAAAACAGGATGGAACTTAGAACATATACTCTATACCATGATAATAATTTTATACCCCGCCCATCTGGCTGGGCCTCCCCAGCCACTCTGGGCAGCTTCCAAGTGTATATAGCTCATATTGGCCAAGCAAATTCCCTAGAGTGACATGAATGAAATGGTTGTTGCCATTTCACCCCCAGTTTTGCTTATTTCTCCATTTACATGGTTACAGTGGATTGCATGTTAACAAATTACAATGTGTGTCAGCAGCATCACCATTGCTGCTAGCAGGTCAAATTTGCCTTATCATGTTCTGTTGTACCTTTTTTCCAAGAACATCAGAGTGAGTTACAAATCACAGAGTTAGTTTCCTGTCCATAATTGTCATTAAGTGAGGTAATTGTCTTCAAAGTCACACTAGTCTTCAAGAGATGTCATTTGAATATGAAGAATCTTTAGAAAAGGTGGACTTGCTAGAAAATAATATCCCACCTTCCCTTCTTATTTCCTCCTAGTGACAGTTTAGAAATAGAGATTTCTAAATAAAATCTTATAGTTCCTTGGGTAATACACATTACAAAGAGTGGACAGTTTTTACATCAAAACTATTGCATGAAGACGACTGAAAAGTTTAAACAAATTGAATAAAAAAATGAGGACACACGTTCCACCCAACATTTGCCCTGAAATTGTAATTAGAGCCATAGCTATTTTGATGTTTGGATTAAAAATAAATGCAGAGTTAAATTAAATAGTTGAATATTTATTTTTATGTTGTCAGCATTTTCTTTAATCTATTTTCTGCTTGGAAAGTCAAACTTTAATTAAATTTGAAGTTGTTTCAGCACAATTAAGAATATCCTTTATTCATAACGAGATGTAAATTTGCATGAAAATAAGCTTTCTTTGAATACAAAAGTAATAATTGAATGAATCATTTAAATCATGCTGGATACGATAGAATAAGGAAAGTTGTTAGATGCATGCTTTTGCAGTTGTTGTGATGTTGCTCTATAAACTTGGACTATTAAAATAAGTGTATGTTAATTCTTAGTGGGAAAAGTTCACTTCAGCTTTTGTATCCAGAACTGAAGTTATTCCCCCGCCCCCCAATACAGATGTTTAGCTACATTTTCCATTTCAGGAGCATTATGTGACCCAGAAAAGCAGCAAATAAGCAAACAGGACACCAGGTGTTGCTATGAAAAAACTGACCAAATCTTGTATTGACTGGAGCAGGCAGGGTAAGGACTAGCATGGCAGTAGGGTCAGGATCAGTTCTTCATTCCATCCACCCAATGCTGATGGAATAGAATCAGCTGGGATTGAACCATACTAGACTTGTTCCTTGGGAATTGGCCAGTGTTGAACCTTGTTATGGTACAAGTCAAGCTGGCAAGGTCTCGCTGGGTGACCAGGGTGAGCATTCCAGCCAGGCAGAGACCTCACCCTGAACTTGGGTGTACTATGGCCATGTTGATCCTGCCCAATGCCATTTCCACCCCTGTACAAAACAGTGTTCTTCCTTCTAACAAAACAAAGCCATAATTGCAGATCCAATCACAGTGACACAACTCCTGCTGCCCCCAGGGAACAAAGACCTAGTCTAAGATAGATATAAAAAACTGCACAGGACAATGTTCTGGGATTTTAAAATTGGTCACAACTTTATTGATTCTAGATGTAGGTAGGCTTTGGCTCAGACATCAGGTGTATATCTGTTCTCAGCCCGCTGTTGGCGGGGGTCTGACACTTGAGCAGAGTCAAAGTTGGAATGGAAGGACCATCTCAAGGCAAGGGTTTACCTAGGTAGCCCTCTGAGGCTGCTGCTGGAAGCTCTATGGCCCTGAACAAGCCTAATAAAGCCTAAATGTAGACACAGTCACCCTAATTGCTATTATAAGTAAGATCGGCAGTGAAAAGGTGAGATAAAGGATTCAGATTACTGGAGCCCAGTTTATGAATTCTTTAAAAATCATCCCTCATATGTGTTTATGACATTCTGCTTTACTAGTCATGGAATACTTTGATTCTGGTTATAAAAGTTTTCACACATGAGCTACTGATTAATTAAACTGTTCAAGTGACTTTGAGCACGACAGACATCATCCCACAGTCCTTTCCTTTTCAAGGATTTGATATGAAATATTCAGGTATCTAGGAAATATCTCCAATTAGGTAGGGCAGATATATTATTGTGTTTCCATTCTTCAGATTAAGTGTGATAAGATTTCAGGAGTTTTTATCATGTGGTCTGTACACGGATTGGCAAATGAGGCCTCTGAAGCAAGTTGGAAATGGTAGATCTTTGGTTATTAATCCTTTGTTCACTTTCTCTCTTCCCACTGTCAAACCATGAAATAATTTTTTTAGTGACTCATTTCACACATAAAGTTAAGCCAACCTTTGGCTTACAGTTAGCAAGCTAGCATGCTGGTGCACGTTTAGAACAGACTTTGGTTAATGTTCATGGTCTCTTCCACAACTGCAGAATGAAAATAAAATGATGATAAAATACCAGCTGATACTTCACTACAAATTTCAATGTCTGTCAACTTGGGAGTTGTGGCATGATACTTTTGTGGTTGTTCATGGATTAAAGAAGGAATAGGCAGGAGAATTGGAGTTCAATAGCGAGGAAGCTACCTCCTCGGGAGATGTTCTGTACTTCAGTTTTCTACTTTAATATGGCTGCTAGCCTTCCTTTCATACACACCTCAGTAATTTCTGTTTTAATTGCTCAGGTTCTTATAATTACAATTTGAGAAAACAGTTTTCAGGCTGTAACTTGGTTTTAGCTTCTTTTCCCAAACACCCCCCCCCCCGATAGCTACTCGTCATTTGTCAAAGATAATTTTTTACAAAATACATCTATTCACAGTACAAGCATTTGCTTTCAATCATATTGACAGGCTTACTAAACTGCAGAATGCTCTCTGAAGAATCTTTGAGAAAAATACCAAAACCCAGTAATAAATTTCCAATTACGTTGCTCAAGTTCAACCATTTTGGTTGAACCTACTTAAATAGTAGAATAATTTGTTTATAGAAACTATTTATAGCATGCTGATTTTTCCATCCACATAATTCTGTACTGTAATAGGCTCATCAGTTTTAGCAGGTGGCGGTGATGATTGGAAGGCCAGGTGAGCATCACGAGACCATTAGAAGACTTCTGAGCCTTTTTATTCCTTCCACTTCACCTCACCCACTATAGCTGGTATGTGAGCAAGTGGCAATGCTAGACCTAAGGCCTCACTTTGCTTCAATATTGGTAACACTGTGGTTTCAGTGGAGGACTGTCAGACTTTGAGTAGCTAGCCTGAAATCCAAATTAGTCCAAGTCCTGTGCAGACAAGATAGATAGATAGTGCAGACACTATGAAGTATGGCACTTGCTTAGTCTTCACTAAAAAAGAAAAGAAAGTTTCTTGGAGGGCCAGGGGTACATACTAAGGCTTTGCAGAGACAGGTGAACACTTATTTATGGGAGGCATCCAAGTGCAATGGGCAGCAAGCCAGCAGCTCTCTCTTCAGATAAGCTGCTATGCTGGTATAAAATGTAAGGTGCTTAGGTACAAGGTGGCCAATCTACAGCTCAAAATATCTAAAAATTTTCAGACTTTACAGTGGGAGTGGGGAAGGAATGGGATAGTATTTTCTTACCCCATCCTAGCAGAACTGGATTCTATTTTGTAGTTGAGGGGTAGGGCTGGGCCTATCTTCTGCAAGCATTCTAGCAGCAAAACATTTATCAAGAAATGTTTTCCACAGCAACAATGTGACTAAAGCCAGCAGCAATATTGCAAATGCCCAGGTAAGTTAGTTAGACTGGCCTTGTTTGTGAAGGGAAATTTTCCTTCATTCTTGATGCACATCTACTGCTGCCTCTAAGAAGTGGCCAGCTCCTTGCTGTTCTTAACTGGCCATAACAATGGCATGCCAGGCAGAAATCTGAGTCACTCCTTTATCACAAAAGGCAAGTTCAAAAAAGCCATCCATACACTGTCTGTCTTAAAACTAGGTATGCCAGAAGAGGCCAACCTCAGAGCCCTAAAACTTGTCTGGTATTAAGATTCTCAACTGAGATCCTTCTGTATTTTCCTACACCAGAGGTTGACAGAAGGTAGATCAGCATCTAATGGCAGATCTGATGGCTATTGACAATAGTTCAGCAAGGGTTTCTGAATCCCAAGGGAGACGTTCATGGTGAGTTCTGGCACCTCTTTTTCTAGAAAAAGAGGCATTGCCTATGAGTATTCTAGCTAAGACTCTGAAACAATTGCCGAAGATAAGTACAGTGGTGCCTCGCAAGATGAAAAGAATCCGTTCTGTGATTCTCTTCGTCTAGCGGTTTTTTCGTCTTGCGAAGCAAGCCCATTGACGAATTAGCGGCTTTTAGCGGCTTTTAGCGGCTTATCTGCTGATCGGATCAGCTGATAAGCGGCTTAGAAAAAGGGGGGGAAAGGGGAAAAAAACCCGCAGGAACTCGCAAGACATTGTCGTCTTGCGAAGCAAGCCCATAGGAGATTTGTTTTGCGAAGCACCTCCAAAACAGAAAACCCTTTTGTCTAGCGGGTTTTCCGTCTTGCAAGGCATTCGTCTTGCGGGGCACCACTGTACACTATTTGCACATCACAGTAAGTGGCCCAGGCTGAGATCAGTTAACTGGAGAGATGGGATTGCCTCATTTGCTATGGTACTATGACATTTTGTAAACTGCTTGGGAAGGCTGTATACCAGAAAGTGATTTATAAATACTTAGAACTAACCAACTAACCAACTGGGTCTGCCATTAGAGGGACAATTGTTTCCTGTTCCTTTGCCATATTCAACATGTGGCCTAGTTGTTACTATTTAGTCAAACTATCCATATTAGCATAAGTGAGCTATTTCTTGCTTGACTTTCCAATGAAGGAGAAGTGGAGGCTGGTGTCATATTTTTTGAAGTACCAATTAGTTATATAGTGGCCACACTTACCAAGATACAGAAATGTGAAGTACGCAATTACAATGGCTGACTTCCTAAAACTACTAATTGATTCATGGTTTCTCCAGTGTTGTTTTCCTCTTGGTTCTGTAAGCTAAAGCACAAATGCTTACAGATCCTGTATGTCTCTCCCCTGGGGAAACAATAAGTTGAACAATGATTTCGATATTGGACATTCTATCTCCATAGATACCACAGAGATTATCTGAAGTTCTGTCCTTGTTTTGTAAGCCATGTCCTTTGACATGACCTGTTTCTTTCAGTTGTGCAGACAGTTTTGACAATATCAGGTTTCCGGGGAGGACAGAATAATTCAGGGAAGAATGACATTATTAGTGTAATCAGTACTGTAAATCAATTAAATAATAATTTATCAGCCACTAGCCAGTTCAATAAATATGTATACTACCAAAACTTTATGAAAAGTGCCTTTTTTGAAATGCTGATGGATTGCCATCCTATAAATGTCTACAAGAATTAAGTCCATTAAGTTCAGTGACATTTACTTCCGGGTAAGTGGCTGTAAGATGCAGAGTAAAGCTGCAAGTTAATGCTAGAACTAAGTCCATCTTGAATGTTTCAAATTTGCTATTATATTAGCACAAGAGAATAGTAACACTTAAGAATCAAAATTTGAACCCCTGCTATAGTGCATATAGAATGCAGTAGAACCTCTTGCTGTTTGGCTAACTAAGCAAAAAAATAACAAAATGGTGTATGTTAGGCCTGATATTCAAATAACACATTCAGTATCAAAATTGAACTAATAATTCTACTGAATAAACACTTTTGTTGTGTTTCATAGGTGGGTAGTACTGAAAATTTGGGTATTAAAATGTATTTCAAATACTGTACAAACTAAATGGTATTTCTTAACACTCAGAAAATATATTGGTATTTTCTGTGGGAATTACCTTTTAGCCCTGCTGTGTTTTGCATTTGTATACTTTCTCGATGTTTTAGATACAGTGGAGTTGGCTTCTATAGCTGTTCTATAGGGTTTTAGTAGTCTTTTACTGATGGATCATACTGAGTTAAGTTTGGGGAGCTTGGCTCATGCATACATACCACACTCTGGGAGGTCAGATGAACAAAGTCTGCTGATGAATAAATCAGTAATTTACACAGGATATCTACATTGTCATATAGGACTCTGAAAAATGATTTTACACAGTGTGTTTGAAAGCCGTTACGTGATATAATTAGAATTGTACATCCATTGGGAATCTGAAGTCACTCCTTGATCCTCTTGATTTTCAAGAGCACCACGTTGAGAGTCAGGGGAGCTGCTGTTGGTAGGATTCAGTGGCGCCACTGTGCGTGCTAAAGTGTTCTACAAAATCCTTTTCATCAGAGCTCATTTTAACGATCCCCACAAACTCTTTCCCTTTATCTACAGGCACAAAGCCAGGCAATCCTGGAAAATTGCCCTCACTAACAGCAGCATACCTTTCCATTTTAATGTACGAAACATTTTTAGCAAATCCAATTTTTTTAGAAAATGCATTTTAAATTAAATATGTCAATAAATACTGTGTTGTGGTTGAAAATCTGCAGTAGCTTGCTGCAGAGAATGTGGTGTGTACTATGTCTTGTGCATTAAATATTTAAACAATATGCCATTAGTATTGATGAATTTAGCTGCAAGTGAACACTTAATCTTAAAAAAATATTGAATCACAGTATTCAGAATTTCAATCTTACTGACAGCCTATACAGAAGCACCATGGGGTACTAAATAGCAGAGGTGTACCTAGAGGCCCTGGCACCCCCAGCAAAGAGCCCCTTCTCCACAAAAAAATCACAATTCCACAATAGCCACCTTAGCAATTACTCCGTTTTATGTGACCCAAGTCATCAAAGCATCTGGAGTGAGGACAAGGCAAGGATGAGCGAGGACGAGGCTAGGAGGGCAACCACCACCACCACATGCCTTTGTGCCACAGTGCAAGAAGGACAGAAAGCTTCTCTCCCATGTTTGATCTCACGGCAATATCAGTGGTGCGTCGGCACTCACATATATGTCATATATTCAGTAGTCTATAGTCTGATAGGTGAATTTTGCACACACCCACACCCTGGGTGTGCACAGGTTTCACTGACCCATATGTATGCCTCTGCTAAACAAACTTGATAATTTTTGCATTTAAAGAAGAAAAACAACTGTATAGCTTTGCTAACATTCCTTTTTATGCGTACTTTGGTTAGTAGCATTCTTTAATTTTATACAACCATCTAAAATAACTTTTGTATTTTGTATTTATTTAATGTTCTTACTGCATTAAGAAATAATAGTAATATATATCATTTTGTAAATTATCCATACTCTAGTAGTCTCCAGATTAGACAACCATGGGATATGTGAAACAACCTTTGAAGACTGTTGAGAAACAGCAGTTAGTGCCTATACAATGCTAGCTGCACTTTACCAGTCTGTTCTGGACTATTAAGTGAATGACCAGAGTACTTGAAGTACCACCTGCCTTCATCTTTACCTAATCATATAACTTCACTGGAGGGCTTTCTAATGACACCACTGTCATCCATGGTGAGCTGAATGACTGCCAAATAAAAGGTTTTTATGTGTCTGATGGCACCCCAGTCATGTAACACTCTAACCATAGGGGTTATTTTGCTTCAAGTACAAATATGGTTGAGCAGTGATGGTGTAGGTTGGCAGCATGTATCAACATCTAGATTCTAAAACATTAGTTCCTCAAGCCTGCTGCAAAATTTTGTACACACCCTTCTTTTTCTTTTGGAATTCCCACAGCTAAACTGTTTGTGACATAAATTCCACTGGCTTTGTGTAGCAACCTCACTCATTACTTAGAAAGGACCATGTTTACAACAGGATTTGGGGGTATAATAACTACTTAGAGATTTTTGAAATATTAAGTGGCATATAAATGCTTTCAAATAAAGCAATAAAATAAGTGATAAAAGAATTAAAATTAACAGGGCTTGTATAAGTGGAGATTTTATATCTTGCATCAAACATAATAAGCACTCATACAAGGATGGAAAATAGTGTTATTTGCTCATTATAATTTAGTCATAGTAAATCCCCCTGACCATCAAAGGTGAACACAATCAAACAAACTGTTGGCAATATTCTTCCTTAATGAGTAAACTCAGCAGGAGCAGCAACAGCATCAACAGTTGTTAGTAGACTGAAATTATAAGTCTCCAAAAAGGTCAGAAATAAAGTTTGCAGGCAAGATAGAGTGGGTACCAGCTACATTAATTATTGTAAGTGTATAACTGAAGTATAATAACACGTTTTGAGGGTTTAAAGTAGATATTTCATCTCTGAAGAACAAGCATTTTACCTTAACTATGACTGCACTTTTCAGTCATATCTGAGCTCTTGTAACAGACACACTGTTCTTTTCGACTTCTGGCACACTGTCATCAATATGACATGGATTAATTTGTAAGTGTATAATTTGATATACACTTTAACCTAAGCTGATAGAAGGAAGGATATTGTCTAATGATTTTCAAGCAAAGGTACATTGGCTCCCTTCCAGCCCAAATTGGAAATCTATGGAAGAGTGCATATCCTGACTAAAATTCAAGTCAGAGAAGTAAATTTTATGGATAATAGTTACTTTATTTGTTCAAGTTACGTAAGAGATGCTACTCATGGTATTGTAACATGATTGTTTCCCAAGGCTGTGCCTGCCCTTTCCTTTCTCTCTCTGATACACTACACTGAGGGATGATAGATTATAAGGAAGTAGGTGCCCTTTTAAAGCAGTAATGATGATATAATGGATTACACAGGGCAGAGCGTAGCAGAGAAACCACAGTAGATCTTTATTGGATTGATCAGTCATTTCAAGTGTCGTTTATATTTCAAGTGTCACTTATATGCTTTCAGTACACATCCTCAACATCTCATGGACAGGTGCAGATCACATTGCTTATGGAATGAACCTCTGGCCTGCAAACACCTATTCTGGATAGCAGATTTCAATGCCAGAGTTAGGGTCAATCATCACACATGGGACAATTGCACAGGGCACTTTGGTATTGGCAGCGCGAATGAGAATGGACAAAGTCTGCTTGAGTTGTGCTCGTTTCACAGCTTTTGCATCACAAACACATTCTTCTCTGCCAAGGCAAAATGGCAAGTGTCCTGGAGATATCCAAGGTTAGGCCACTGGCACCAGCTGGACTTGATTGTTACGAGGCAATTGGCATTGAACTGTGTTCATGTCACATAGGCTACCACAGTGCTGATTGTGACATGGATCACTCCCTGGTGGTGAGCAAGATCCTTCTCCAGCCAGAGACGGCCTATAGCACAAAGCAGAAAGTGTGGCCTCAAATCAACACTTCCAGAGCAGTCATACTTGAACATTGTGAATGCTCCTCTGGTTCCATCAAACCAGCACTACTGAAGTGCCCTAGAGACAGTGTCAAAATCAGCTGGAAGTACATCAAAGAGGCAACCTATAATACAGCTATGCCCTTTTTCAGCAAAAGATAGCAGCAGATCCTTGACTGGCATTAAAGACATTGAACCTGTTGTCACTGCATAGTGCTAGGCTGCTGCGAACTACAAATGTGTGTCCTGTGAGAGGACACTTGCTGCACTGAGAAAGGCAATGAGCAATGCTCAGCAGATTGCCAGACAATGTGCCAGCGACTACTGGCTTAAGCTGTGTCAGAGTATTCAACTTACTGCTGACTGCACGGTAGAATTCGACATTGCGGTATTACAACAATTTCATCTGCACAAGCATATTAGCTTGCTAGTTGAAGCCATCTCCCTGACACCCCCTGAGCCAATTTTGGAAGGTGGGGAAGAAAGATTGGAAAGGCCCATTGTGCAAGTGGAAGCCCTTGTGCAAGGGCTTCTACTGCTGTGGTTCATTAGGTGAATCTCACTCATAGGATCTGGACAACAGATCTATAGATACAAAAATGCTTGGAAAATTAGGTGGGTTTTTTAAATAGGAATTCATTAAATATTCATTTTCCAAAAGGAAATAGTTGCAGCTCAGTTTCCCTAAAAGAAGCTAGCTCAGTACATGTTCATCCAGATGAACATTTTGGTTCACAAAAAAAGATCACCCATAGCGAAAAGGAAAAAAAGACACCAAAATTAAATATAGTATTGAGAATGTTACAAGCTGCTGTGCTGAAGTGTAGGGGCAAAAGTAAATTAGGGGCCACACAGAAGTAATAAAATTTCTGACAGAAAGAATGCCAAGAGAACTGGAAAAGAACTTACCCAATTTAATATGTGCCAGCCACACAGCTGTTAGACACAGGGCATAATTCATTTTGTTCCTTTACCTGTACTTCTTACTGCAACCTGCTCCTGTTGGAAGAGTGCAAATATCTTCAGCAGGAAAGATACACGAAATGCTTCAGATTTCTTCCCTTGAATTGCTTAGCAACAGTGATTAAGGGACTAATCAGTCTTACTAACAGCAGTACCTATATATCTGCCTCATTATGTTGTTTGCCTGGCACCTAAATATATGTAATGAAGGCACCAGGCAAGCCTCTCTAGGGAAAGCATCCCACAAACGGAAATGGCTTCTTAAGGAGTGGTCTTACCATTGCCTCCTTCAAGCAGGCAGGGACCACCCTATCTTGCAGGGAGCCATCAATCACCTCCCTGACCCAAACACATCCAGTACAACAGCACTAGACAGTGCTCCGGACACCCTTGAAGTTATCTGCTGTAACAGTGGAGTCAAGCTTCCAGTGAATTCAAGCAATTTTACCTTCAAAGTGCTTTGCAAATGAGCAATAGCGAGCTACCATCACTTCTGCAACTTCCTTCAGGCCAGATGTGAAAATGAGCTTGAAATTCTTGAAGCTCTACCCCAAAATGAACCTAATTCATCTTTAGTTGGTCGGGGTGTAGTTCAGATATTGTTGTTGATATTTAACTGAACAAGTTCGTTCTAAGAACTGAGACTCAGGGAAATAATTTTAATTAAATATCCTACACCCACCTCCTTTAGTAGTTGGGCTGCAGCCTGGACTAGGCCCTATTTGATTGCTGGCTCCTAAAGTGCACCTCCCCCATGCTGTGTCTGATGTACACACCAAGTTTTAGGGAGGCAGTTTCAGTATTGCATTCCATTGAATGTGTATAGTTGTCTCATCTGTAGTTGGCTGTGGAATCCCATATGGGTGGCCAAATCATGGGTTGTCTGTTATTTCCCCCGACATTTTCACAAATCAAGATCCACTGTGGCTTTCACAATGATACCCTCAGCCTCAAAGAAAAAGCTTGGAAGTATCTTAAGTACTGTAGCATAAAATAGTAGAGTGATTAAATCCTGGCACTTTTTCCCTCTCCTCTTTTGCTTCATAGACAACAGAATAATAGTTTTACCATGTTTTGGGTCCTGTGAAAAACAGGGATTGTTCTGAAGTTTTTCAAACTCTGCCAAAACAATTTATTGAAAGAAGAAACACCCAAGAGCATTTCCACACTTATATTCATTGTTTATTTCAACCACACACTGCGTAACAGATCACTAGCATAACATGCTGAGATATCCCATGGAGAGGAGTTAATGGAGCTTGATGCAAACAACAATAAAATTCAGATCTTAAGTGCTTCAACACCTTAAAATGTTCAGGCTAGTCATATTTTCTAACATTAAGAGTTCTGTGTTGTAAAGCAAACATTGTGAAATTATTTTGGTACAGGAGGTTTCTCTTATCTTTATTATACAGTGGTACCTCGGGTTACAAACACCTCGGGTTATAAATATTTCAGGTTACAGACTCCACTAACCCGGAAATAGTACCTCGGATCAAGAACTTTACCTCAGAATGATAACAGAAATCGTGTGGTGGTGATGCGGTGGCAGCAGGAGTCCCCATTAGCTAAAGTGGTACCTTAGGTTAAGAACAGTTTCAGGTTAAGAACAGACCTCCGGAACATATTAAGTTCATATCCAGAGGTACCATTGTATGGACTGCTCAGGATTGCCTATTGAATTTGTTTCATGAAATGAAAATCTGATTTCTATTGTATTCTTCTCAAAGATAACTGACAGACCTGTGACATGCCTCAGATTGGCTTGGAACTAAACCTAGCCATTTCCTTGAGATTCTAGGACATTTGCAAGACAGTCTAAATTAGGAGACCGTCTCCATATATCAGTCACAGTTTGTACAAATTTACAAGCCTTTCCAATTCTTGGCTGCTAAATGTTAAGCAGGAGGAGACCTCATGTGAGCTCCGCTGGTCACGTGAAGCTAACCTTCCATGAGTAAGTACTGTGTGTCTGTGGCCTCCATCCTTGACTGTCAAAGCCTAGACTAATGTGTTATCTACTGGCTGTGCAAGTTTGTTTAACAGATCTATGGCCACAGAAGGCATATGGTTCCCTGCAGTTTTGGGGTGTCCTTGTAAGGCAGGCAGTGCTGGTCCACCCATGAGGCGGTGTGAAGCACCTGACTCAGGCAGCAGAGGTACAAGAAGTGGCATCCACCTCACTGCTTTGTTCACCACCGCCTCATGCCATTCTGGCATGTGACATTTCTTTGAGGAACACAATACTTTGAGGAATGCCCTGGTACCTGCTGAGTTCAGCGTAAGGAGGGTATGGCGGTGGTGGGTCTGGTGGTGGGATTTAGAACAGCAAGTGGGGCAGGAGATAGTAATTTCCATTTCTCTTTGGATGATGAAATTGGATGGGCTGCCCCTGAGGGCAGAGATGGAGAACCTCAGAACCAGGAGATGAAGACATCTTCCAGGTCTCTCCGTCTGGCCTTTGGACCACACCCCTCAGCAGCCCTGCTCTACACCCTCCTTGGCTAGCTAGCTAGCTAGCTAGCTAGCTATTGTCTTGTGATTAGAATGTAAACTAATATATAAGGTAAGAATCACATCATTGCTTTATCCAATTTTATCTCTGGTCTTCCACAACTGGTATGTGGTCTAGGTAATTGCCCATGAATGAATAATACCCTCAGGCCAACAAAGGTCCTGGGGGTCTATTATATGGAGAGAATGGGTAAGAGGCCCTCAGCAGGATGGAGGTTGTTTTTGTTCTCCTACTCATTATTTATTCTTAGCATTTCTATGTCTAACACAATGTTCTCTGAGGAGCTAGGAGTTCACAAATGCCACTTTCTGTATCCTATATGAAGTCAAGTGGAACGATGAATAGGGAAAGGATACAAGATCCTTCCCTTCCTGCCAAAAAACCAACACTAGAGATTTTGTCCAATGTCCTGTGTGGCAGGAAGCTGGCCATGTTTTCAGCCAGAGATCACGAGTGCTTGCAAGTTGATCTTGGATTACAAAAGAGTATACCAAGTTTGCAGCTAAGAATTAAAGTAAATTCCAGAATTAAAATACCTAGACTTATTAGAACATAGAAACATATAAGGCTGCCTTGTACTGAATCTAGCCAATGGTCCATATAGCTGAATGTTGCCCACACTGAGTGGCAGTGGCTCTCTGGATTTTTAGATATCTGCTAGCATAGCCAAATGATTTGAGTACCATAGTAGGAAAATACCTTGGAAACTATTTCGTGTTGCTGTGAAATAACTTGCACTAGCACAAATCTTGGGACTTTGTTCAAGAGACCCTGTAGAAAATATTGAGCAATGCTTTGCACAAATGTAAACACACCTCTAAATTTAATTCTGTGTTTTTAACACAAGGCTGTAAAAAAATGCCTTTCTTCTCATGGAAAGGAATATATGGACACCACCTGACATAGATTTTTATTTTCTGAGTTGGATTTGATGGTGAGCTGAAAAAGCTGCTTTCCCCCAGGAGTTAATGACGGGTTACCAAGATCCGTTCTCTTCTTATATTGTCCCTAGGGAACGCTTTGCACCTATGACAATTAGAGCGAAGTATTGTGAAATTGCTGAATTGTACAACTTTTCTCTGTGGTTTCTCTTAAGTTACAGGTGTGCTTTTCTTTATCTGAATGGTTGTTATGTGTATTAAGACTAGTTTTCCAATAAGCTGGATATGAAACGTCTCTTCCTTCACTTTCTCCTTCTCCTGTTTACACAGTAGAGAGCAATAATTGTTTTATTGTTTCACAAAGGAAAATATTTCTATATTGATTCATACCTGACCGATCGATAGAAAAATAAAAATAAAGTTTCCTTCTTCATACCGGGTGGTTTCAAAGGAAGTTATTGACAATATAATAACCATCTCAAAGAAAGCATTACATAGAAAATGTTCAGGTAGTCTTAAATGCTTTTGAATAACAAACAACAATAATCACATTCACACAAGTTTTTCTCCTGTTAAAGGTAAAGGTAAAGGTACCCCTGCCCGTACGGGCCAGTCTTGACAGACTCTAGGGTTGTGCGCCCATCTCACTCAAGAGGCCGGGGGCCAGCGCTGTCCGGAGACACTTCCGGGTCACGTGGCCAGCGTGACATCGCTGCTCTGGCGAGCCAGAGCCGCACACGGAAACGCCGTTTACCTTCCTGCTAGTAAGCGGTCCCTATTTATCTACTTGCACCCAAGGGTGCTTTTGAACTGCTAGGTTGGCAGGCGCTGGGACCGAGCAACGGGAGCGCACCCCGCCGCGGGGATTCGAACCGCCGACCTTTCGATCGGCAAGCCCTAGGCGCTGAGGCTTTTACCCACAGCGCCACCCGCGTCCATTTTCTCCTGTTAGAGAGCATTAATTTTAACCTCAAGGTGCTGGGGACTGAACTTAGGAACTTCTGCATGCAAAGCAGAGCCATAACCCTTCAATTTGAGACAGTTATTATTTCAGAGATGGATATAGGTGGGAAAATTGCCTTTTATGAAGTAAAAAAGGTACTAGGTAATCAGGAAAAATTGAATGCCTAGATACAATAGGCAGAAGTTTAAATGCAAGTGACTTGAGGTTTGGACTATCACTGTAACAAGGAAATAATTACTAGATACAGCCTGAGGGGGTTACTATTCCTGGGAGGTGCCAGGAAGTACTGGTAGTTAAGAGCAAGGTCTACTCTTTCTCATCTAAGGAGAAGGAGGCTGCAGCCAGTAACAGCTTTGTAAAACCTTTATTCAGAGATTAGAATGTTCAGCCAAAAGGCCTAAATGCTGCCTAGAAGCCATCGCTGCAGAAAGGAGGAACATGGAACGAAGGGTTTGTGGGACCCTAAGTATGTATTAAAAAGTTAAACTGAAGTAGCATTGTGTTCCCCTCCCCCTAATAAAATCAGGCCAGACCTACATATCACACATATCCAACAAACATGAGTTCCACAAGGACTGATGCTATCAGTACAAATGGATCCTTTCAGTACAAAAATAAATCTTCTCAACAATTCCTCAACAGTTGAATTATTATTTTAAAAAACAGGATTTTCTTTATTTTATTATTTAATATTTAATATAATTATTATGAAATATTAAGGAAAATTGGGCAAAGATAGGTACTGGAACAGCAGGATCATATAAGTGGTAATATTACGCTTTTCTTTGTGTTCTCTGTTCACAGTAAAAAAGTCTTTGTGATTGGGAAAAGGAGCATTTTTTAACAGGAACCTTTTATGTTGTTGGGATATGAGTACATAATGCAGATACAGAAGGATTTAGCTACAAAGGGGTATGTTGTATTCACCTTTTAGTGGGATCAAAACCAGTTCTTGAGTGTGACATATAAGATGGGGAAAATAATAAATGAAACTATCTGAATTAGTTATAAGAAGGGAGCAGAGAGAGCTGGATCATCATTATTAGCCTTGTCGAGTAGTATAATGGCCTATCGACTACCCACTGTTTATTTGCAGACTGAAAAGAACCCAAACTAAAAACAGGACTTGGAATGGAATATGAAACTATATTTCTAAAAGTATATAACAGCAGGATAAAAAGATAGGATGAGTGGTAGGTATTTTTATTGATTGGAATCCTGCTTTCCTATTGATATACCCTGGAAAACATATTAAGAAAGGAAGCGTTTGATAGGGATGCTATTGCTACCATAAAAAATTACCTTGGGTTGTTTTGCAGAAGTACGTAGTAGAATCTAAGCAAGCTGCTGTGAATAAAAGTAACAGAGAATCCAGTGCATGGTTTCTCTGTATATAAAGTGTGATTTTGTGCTTGCCTGGTGAAATAAGGATGAGAGGGTTTTGCTTCTAGCATGCTGTGAGAATTTCTATCCCAGAGAGAAATACAGGGAAACATATAATTTTATTTAAGGATTTCAAATGCCCACATTAGAGTGTCTTTTTGAGGTGATCTAAGTGAAATGGAAAAATTGCCTGAACTCCCCTTGCATCATGCAAAATCCAGGGAAGAGATATCTGAAAAGAGTAATGGATCGCATGTTGTCTTGGACTCTCGCTTGGAGGCACACTGTTTTATAGCTGTTTCTTTTCATAGCAACGATTATGGTATCTGACTTAAATAGGGCTTCTGCCGTTATATTTCTCTCCCATTATATGCCAGAATAGTTCCAATCAACACAAATAATGGCATTTCATTTTAATTCATAAAATAATGTGGCTAGAAAGTGGTGTTTGGTAAGCATTAGAATACAAATGTGGGAAATTGGTACTTGTATTAAGAACATTTTTCTTTTATTGGGATTGTTTGTTCAAGCCTCCTTGATCTTGCTTGGGATTGAATTAATACATCCAGATCCACCCCCAACTCAGCACAAAAATTGTTCTGTCCTGCTCTACAAATCCAAATCTTTGGTACTCCTAATCACTTGCACTGGCCAATCCTGCCAATTCTCATGCTCCAGTATAGTAGCTCAACTTTAGTTGCTTTTTCAGCACTGCCATATGGGGTCTGTGGATGCCAGCCTGGCAAGAGTATTTCTCCCTTGTCTGCCTGCCTGCCTCTCTATGCCAGTGCCTGCTTGCCCGCCTGCCTGCCTGGTTTCTCTGAAGTAGCAGGGCTGGGTGACTGACCAGAGTTTTTTATATGCTACTTTTCCCCTACAAGGCCTACCGACACAAACAGAAGACAGACTACTAACACACAGAAAACTTAGCACAGATTATATCCCTCCCACCTAAGTACAGTGATTGGAAAGTGTTGACTGAGCTTCTACCCCTGGATTGGAAGCTTTCAATGAGTGAAGTCCAGTTCCCCTACTACCTCTCTCCCCACCCTGACATTCCCCTTATATGGTGGTGTGATTAATAATTGCAACACTTTGGAGACTGTGGGTGATATTCAACTAGGTTTTACTCTAGAACAGTTGAAATTATTGGACCAAAGTCAATCACATTCATTAATTTCAATGGTTCCACTCTGAATTAAATTTAGCCACCCAGTTCAGGAGTCATTCAGGTTGAATAATAAATATTAGGACTGTGCAACCAAAGTCAAATGATATTAATTATGCAATGGTGGCTGTAGAAAAATATAAATGTTGTACACTTGTATTGCTACAGATATTGATGTCTTCTGAGGCAAAGGAGTAGGGTTGAATGGTTGGATCTTACCTATGATGGGTGCAAGTCTCTGTGGAAAAAATGGCATATACTCAATACATGTTTTGGAGTTTTATTATACATTAGCTTCAGATGCCATGCTTGATAATTTTCTAGATGTGCATGTTATTTCTAATTTGAAAATCTAATGGCCTTAGTTGATGTTATCATCTTGAGCATAATGTCCGTTCGATGCAATGAAAAATGTAGTTCATCCAAGTTTAAATTATTTTGAGAGTCAGCTACACATAATGCACAGAGGCAGAAAGCCTTATCTGAAAGGAACACTTACTTTGAAGTTGACATTTCTTTTATGTAGCAGTGATTGCAACTGTAGATATGGAGTAAATGGCATATTATGCAAAGTGAAAGTTTAATTAGAATGAGAAACTTCAATTGAATATTTCTGTTTGATTAATAATCTACCAGCAGATAAAATATCATTTACTCATTTGAAATTTGATGTAAACAGTATGGCTGATATCGGGAGAAAAATACTTTTGACTTCCCACCAATCTTTGACGTGTGTGCGTGTGATATTTGAAGTTTAATGTGTTTAGGAGAGGGATCAGCATTTGCTCTATGGAATCCATCATGAGCAGAGAAGAATTCAAAATTGTAAAGTTAACAATAACAAAGCGTTAAGATTACAAACCGTGATGTCTTGGGCAGCCCTTAGTTTAGTAAAATATCATTAAATATGATGGTTTAATTGTTGAAATGGAAAATAGCTCTGTATGTGTATTGCTAAAAGGGTTTGGAAAATTCCATTGAGCTAAACTAGGAGCTGTCTAAGTGCCACCAGGTTGATAATT
This sequence comes from Podarcis vaucheri, assembly GCF_965113315.1. Classification (NCBI taxonomy): domain Eukaryota; kingdom Metazoa; phylum Chordata; class Lepidosauria; order Squamata; family Lacertidae; genus Podarcis; species Podarcis vaucheri. Next base: position 97,748,686 of record NC_138759.1, on the reverse strand, counting down.
AACTTTAAGTATCTCTGCTGGCCCTCCGTGTGTCTAACTTAGATCACATGTTATTCTGTTGCAAATCTCCATTTTCTGGGAGCCTTTTTTTTCTTCAAGCCACAGAAGACAAAGGTGTGGAGAGAAAACAGCCTTTAGGGTAATGGAGTCTCTGGGAGAGAAAGAGCTCTATCAGCTCAGATTATAACAGTACTGTATTTCATATTTGTAAGAAGAAGAACCTGTACCTGGACAAGCATATGATCTTATGCAACTATCTGGATATAGCATAATTATTTTATGTTCTCTTTTGAAGAAAGTTCTGTTAGTAAAGCTTTGAAGCCCTATTTTGGGACTGGACAGTTTTTATTCTAAGAGGAGTCAATTTTTATTAATCCTGTTGCTTCAAGCTGAGCAATATTAATATCTGCAATAAAGATTGACATTGTTGTAAAGGCTGGTAAATTGTATCAATATGTACCTATACTTATGTACCTATATTTGTGCCAAGACAATCATTCCTTCAGGGTAAGCATTTTGGCTCCTAGACCGAATGATTCCTCCTCTCCTCTCCCCTCCATGTGCTGTTCTGGAGACTCTCCTTACACCCCCCCAGAGCCAATTTTAGGGTGTGTGGCAGGAGGAGAGGAGGGTCAAATCCCATTGCATAAGTGACAGTGCTTATGTAGAGTTTCTGCTAATGTGACTCATTAGTTAAATGTTCCCAATGTGTATCAGAACCTTAGAATATTTATATATTTTTTAAACATCATACCTATATTACATCAAATCTATGCTGTTCTTAATGGCAGTAAAAATGAAAATCATTCTGCTACAAATCAAAGTATGTGACTGTATTTGTAGAGAATAGAATGCTTTGCATAATAATTTTGCTGAATGTGCTGAAAAATTGAGGTGTTTAACTCTTCAATAGAGAATTAGATGTATATTTTGGTAGATCATGGGAAATTAGCATTCCATATACTTAGTAAATGGTAGATTTTTACATCATGCTGAAATTGAATATGAACATATTCAGTATTCAACTTTAAGCTCAATAGTGAAGGTTTCTAGAAGTGAAGTGCTTGGCAGGGGGTTGGACTCGATGGCCCTTGTGGTCTCTTCCAACTCTATGATTCTATGATTCTATGATTCTAAATGTTATCAAAGTGAAGAAGTATACTAACTACAACACCACTGAGTATTTCTACTCAAATTATTATATCATGTCTTTTGTTGCTCTTGTGTGTGTGTGTGTTTAAGAAATGTCTTTTGCAACTAATGTTGCCTGAAACCTGATGATGATTCAGCCTCAGCCTTTAATCAGTGTTGAAACATACACCCAACTTTTTAAGCTACAAAATTATCCAAATAGTGCTTTGATTTCCTTAATTTCCTTCTTTGGGCTTCAGAAAGCTGCTGCTGGCAGAACAGATTGTGGGCACTGTAGAGGTGTGAAAATATCTTGTCTCAGCATCTTTGCATCTGTGAAGATTTGATTTACCTCTTAAGTGCTTATCTTTTCGTTTTGCTACTAATTCCCAAGTGTTTCCCCAAAAATGACGCTGCAGCAAACCTTTCAAATTGCTTCCTTCCTTCCCTGAGCTGCATACAAAGACTGTGAGTCCCAGTCTCCAAGCTGCGTCTGTGGACCCAAACACCACACCAACAGACTGGGGAGCGCTGGAGCATGAGTTATTTATATTGTTCTTTCTGGCTGATTATTATTTGTTTTCAGTCTGTACATTTATTTGTTGATTAATGGTGGAGTTGATTTAGCTTGTTGATTGATTGATGAGTGTCATAGGCCTCATCTGGCGACTTCCACCAGTTAAAACACCTCAGAATCCTTACTTTTAAAACTGATCAAAATGCAGAATAGAAACATCTGAAACAAAATTATTTTTCGATTTTATTAATGTAATTGGGCTTTCTTTACCTTTGATATAATCATACTTTTTTAGATTAATCATATCCAGAGATCTACAAATACTTGCTGAGTTTGGCAGCCAGACAAAAAATTGCGATCTCCAGGACTAGAAATCTTTCCCAGTGGGAAGGTCTTGTTCCTGATGTCAAACAATGCAAGGACAGGTACTGCTGTTTCAAGTTTGGTGTGTGTGTGTGTGTGTGTGTGTGTGTGTGTGTGTGTGTGTTCCAGTGTGAGAGGGGACCCAGTGCAATTGTAAAGCCAGACAATATGTTAGTAGAAGTTAACAAAGCCAAGTTAACAGGCCTACACTGGTCCAGAACTGGTCAGCTAGAGGCTTGCTGTGTCTGTGTAGGTTGGTTGTTCTGTGAAGCTATTACAGAGCCAAGGCAACAAACATCTGCTTCCAGACTCACTATTGCCTTTTCAAATGGTTGTCAGATCTTTTCAATTACTTTGCCTTGCTTCTTAATACACTATAGGATCCCCATTTTGGGGGGGGGGGCGATATGTGGCAGGTGTAAGTATAGGTTAGTAGTTGTTTTTTTTTTTTTTAATTTCTTAAAGTCTTTGACCCTGCTGGCTGCATATTGGCTCTGGAAAGGAAGACAGCAGTGACTAGTGCTGCCATACCTCTGGCAGAGCCAGTGCCTTTAACAAGTAAATAAAAGGAGGAGGTGAGAAAAGAAATTCCCCATCACCATTTGATTCCTTTCTTTTCAGCCGAAGTGGCAAGGATTCAGCTCAGAGACAAACTGGAATCCTGTGCTTTAAGACATCTTAGACAAACCAAGTGAAGGGATATATTTCATAAGCCCAGCTGCAGACTCCTGAAAATTCTAAAAATCAAATTGCACATATATTTGGAATGTTGTTTTGTTTTGTTTTTATGACAGTCTCAGTGACTTGGGTCCTGAGAACATTGAGCAGATGGAAGATACTGGAAGATGGCTTTTTTGTCCACAGTTCCCTCTGCAATGTTGTTTATGAAATTCCCGCCTCCTCATCAGTTTCCACATCACATATACCCCATCCTATGATGTTCAGGTCCTCCAAATCATCTAGGGTAGCAATAGCCAGTGTGGTGCCTTCCAGATATTGTTGGAATACAGCTCCCACAAGCCGCAGTCAACCTGGTCAGTGTTCAGGGATAGTGTGAGTTGTTGTCCAACGTTGGGGAGGGGGGACTACATAGGGCACCTCTTCTCTGAATAGACTTTTCCATTTGCTGGGGGAAAGGCAAAGTCTGCTCAGAGCTGCCTTCTGCTTTTATAGCATTTAGATTCCAAGGCAAAAAAATCCTTCACAGTGTTATAATTTATTTTAGGATGAAATGATGTCTTTGCCTTGTCCTTCAGAAATAAAACTAGAGAAAATCAAATTCGTAGAAAAAGGACATGAAACTACAATTAACAGATGAAGCCAAATACTCAGCCACAGAGAAGTCACAAAATGGAAGGAAAGAAACAAAGTGGATATAAATATCAGAAAAGCAAGAAAACAAAGGGAGTCACTCAGACAATACCGACAGATTCTGAAAATTACAAATCACCTACTTTAACCTCGCCATGGGATTTTTCACTGAAGCTGATAATAAAGCAATCAGTCTGCAGGCACCTAGAGGATAACAATATAATAACATGCCCTTATGAGATGTATGTTAGAAGAAGCTGCCTTTTTTGCTACGTGTTTTTGGCTGACAAGTGAAAACTAAGGGACATTTAGATTTCAATGAGAGATTTTGCATCATTCCAAGTAAGAATCTCTTTGAAAACTTGTGTGTGCCCATAACCTCATACAGAAATACAAGCAGAATAATTATTAGTTATCTACCATCAGTTTTTTATCAAACATTACCTCATGGTTTTCAGCTCATTTATTATCTTCAAATATCAAATGTGTTCTCTAATCATTTGTTAAACATATTTGCATGTTGCTTCTTTAGCAACGCTCTCATTTTTTTTTAAATTACAAAAGAAGCAATAACAAAGCATATGTGAAATTAAGGCAAGAAGTTAAAACACCAGCTGTCCAGTTAAAAACATGGGTGCATAATACAGCTTAAATTCTAAAGAAGGTGATATCTGTTCACTGGAAGATGTGTAAATGGATGTGGTTGATGTTCTTACATGGCCTAATAGAATCCGGAGGTCCTGAGTTGGCTTCTGAGTTGGTTAGAGGGCCTAGTTCCTTAGGTTTAGGAAGCTGTCTAATCGTTCCATACTCTCTTATGATTATTGTTAACATGCATATTATCAATTTACATTTTGGGTGGTTTTTTATGAAGTATCAACAAGCTTAGTTCTAAATCAGTCATTCTATTTATCTTCCATAGTTATAAAGATGCAATGTTATCTGGCATTTTGAAAACAATAAAAGGTAACTAAATGCCTAGTTGACAGGTGTAATAACCAAAATGGGTTTCAGCACTTATTCTTTAACAGCCATGTATTTACTGCCTATGCAAAGTAATGATTTTAAATTGTTGAGCAGATCATAATTTCAGTCATTTTTCTAACTGAGGTGGAAAGATATTGAGCAGCCTTCTGGATAGTATATGGAAATAAATGCACTGATCCATTTGTATTGTGATTTTCACAATAAGTGGCACATAAAAAGAATGGTACCTCATAGAAGTGCATTTTTGTGTACATAGGATATTAAAACTACAGTAACATTAATATGTAATCATCTTAAATTTACAGAAAGTAGAAAGACATGTGAGTAACAAACTATAGATTTTTAAAGCAATTGTCACAATTTTAATCCATGCCAAAGCCAATGTAGAATAATGAAAGTCATCAGAGATTTTGGTACAGTAGTATATGCTGCCTATTAGATATATTTAACTGAGCAGTTTGAAATGTGGCATAATATAGGATTCCACGGCAAGACCGCCTTTTCCAAGCACAAACTGCTTCCTAGAGTGGCTGAGATTGATGGAGCAAGGAAATGATTTACTAGTATCTAGGTTTCCTGCTGATCTTGTCATTTCACCTGCTTGCAGTAATATATTTTTCATATTATTTTAGAGAAATATCAGTGGAAACATAAGGGCAGTTCCAGGCAACTTAGAAATACAGTGGTGCCCCGCAAGACGAATGCCTCGCAAGACAGAAAACCCGCTAGACGAAAGGGTTTTCCGTTTTTGAGCTGCTTCGCAAGACGATTTTCCCTATGGGCTTGCTTTGCAAGACGAAAACATCTTGCGAGTGTTCCGATTTTTCCCCGCTTTCCCCCCTTTTTCTAAGCCGCTAATAGCCTTTTAGCCGCTAATCCGCTAAGCCTTTAATAGCTGCTAAACCGCTAATAGCCGCTAAACTGCTAATAGCGCTAATCCGCTAAGCCGCTAATAGGGTTGCTTTGCAAGACGAAAAAAACGCTAGACGAAGAGACTCAAGGAACGGATTAATTTCGTCTTGCGAGGCACCACTGTACAGAATTCCCCCTCCCCTTAACCCTGTTCCTATGCTAACCCAATCACAGCAATATCCCCTCTTTATCCTGCCCCTGTGTAATGAAAGGGGACAGAGAGATAGCATTATTCTGATAACATTTTTTGCATAATCTAACAAAAGTCACCTGAAACTAAGTTCCATTGAAATCAACACAGTCACAAATAAAGCTGCAATCCCACATTTGCTAACTTGCAAGATGTTTCCTTTGTTGATACCATTTGATCACAGTAATCTTATGGAGTGGCTGAGGGATATGGGGGTTGGGGGTCACTTTACTTTAGTGCTTCTTTTCCTACCTCCGGGGAAATTTCCAGAAAGTAGTTCTGAGGTGGGGGAACTGCTTGCCATGAGAGCTTTCCTGTCACATCCTGCAAGGTTCCATTTTGTCTCCCACGTTATTTAACGCCTACATGAAGCCACTGGGAGTAGGCAGCTGGAAATTTGGAGCATCACCCAGCTTTATCTCTCCATTCCATCTGAATCAGGAGAGGCAGCTGAGGTACTAGATAGGTTCTTGGAGGTAGTGATAGGCTGGATATGAGCCAAAAAACTGAAGCTCAGTCCCAAAAAGACAGTGGTGTTATATGTTCCAAGTTCTTGAGTCCTGGAGGTGAGAAGATGGTTACAGGTGAGGTTCTACTTCCCTGGAAGAAGCAGGTTTGTAGCTTGTTTACATAGTAGTATTGGTTATGATTCAGTTGAAGCAATTTCTGAAATACAGGTTCAAAGTATCTATTTTATATAATGTATGTCCCCATTCTTACAGCAGCATATTTAAGAATAAACTGTGAACCAGTTTTGTAGGAAATTTAATTGCACATGGTTCTACATGATACCATCAAATAGTGTTTTTAATAATGTATAATGAATTAGCTTGAACTTACTGAAAAGCATGAGAAGTTTCATTTGATTTGATGAGTAATTTATTTTTATTAAGACTAGGACAAGAAAACAACTGTGAATTAAAGTAATAGTACTTTACCAATTTTACAACTCCCACCAATTAAATTGAATTTTGTAAGGGGCTGATAACATGCATCTCCTCATTACATATATAATTACTTTGGTTTAATCATTTAATTATTCATATTGAAATAATGGATGTGAATTGATTGTCAAATCAGTGCAACCTTCATGAATTTTGTAATGTGTCCCAATCCCCCAAAGCACTGCATTTGCTCAGAGCTCTACATACCCTGTAACAGGAGCCTGTCTTTATTTATTTGGAGAGAGGGGTCATAAAAGGAATGGGGAAATCACATATTTACAGTTATTTCCTTATTGAGCTACTTAGGAATAGAGGGCTCAGATTTGATGTGGCTACAAACTTTGTATACTATATAGCAGGATGGAAAAGGAAATACTCAGGAGAGCTGCAAAGGGAAAGGGATGCTTTCTTTGTCTTAAAATATCCCTGTATAATGCAAACACACACCTCAATCCTAATACTTTCAGTTTTTTACAATATGTAAAATAAGGTATAAGATCTCTCTGCCCTGGCCCCCAAGGTTGAGCTATGAGGAGTTGTCAGATGTAAGTCAGTACTCCCTCAATAGATTGCAGATTCTTTAAGCAGAAGCTGGATGGCCATCTGTCATGGATGCTTTAGCTGTGATTCCTGCATTGCAGAGGGTTGGACAAGATGACCCTTGAGGTCCCTTCCAACTCCCATGACCCTGCAATTCTATGATTCTATGAGGTCCAAATCAATCAAAGCACATCAAAGCTAGGAAGATCTTGTTTCTCAAACAAAATCCCTACCAGGAAACCTTTTATAGCCACCTTCTCCCTAGCCTAGGTGGGTCAGGCTAGCCTAGAGTCAGAGAATACCGTATTTTTCGTCCCATAGGACGCTCCGTCCCATAGGACGCACCTAGTTTTTTGGGGGGGAAATAAAGGAATTCCCCCCCTGTATTCCCCCCCCAAAGCAGGTCAGGGAAACCGAACCAGGTCGAGGAACAGCGGGATGGCGGCACTGCGCCTCCCTGCTGTCCCCCGAGCTTGTGGGGCTGGCCCATGTCTGCCCGGCGCGAGGGGTGCTCTGCATCAGGGCGTCCTGCCCGCCGGGCGGCAGGCTGCTATCCGCAGCGTGGGGAGCTCTGCGGGGAACTCCTGCAAGGCTCCCCACGCTGCGGATGTCTGCCAGGCGCGGGGGGCGCTGTGCTTCAGGGTGCCCCTCGCGCTGGGCGGCAGGCTGCTATCCGCAGCGTGGGGAGCCTTGCGGGGAACTCCTGCAAGGTTCCCCACGCTGCGGGTGTCTGCCCGGCGCGGGGGGCGCTCTGCTTCAGGGTGTACCTCGCGCTGGGCAGCAGGCTGCTATTCGCAGCGTGGGGAGCCTTGCGGGGAACTCCTGCAAGGCTCCCCACGCTGCAGATGTCTGCCGGGCGCGGGGGGCGCTCTGCTTCAGGGCGCCCCTCGCGTTGGGCGGCAGGCTGCTATCCCCAGCCTAGACATCCCCGCGGGACCTCCCGTAGGGCTGCCTAGGCTGCGGATGTGTTCCTGAAGCCTGGAGAGCGAAAGGGGTCGGTGCGCACCGACCCCTCTCGCTCTCCAAGCTTCAGCAAAAGCCTGCATTCGCCCCATAGGACGCACCCAGATTTTCCCTTCATTTTTGGAGGGGAAAAAGTGTGTCCTATAGGGCAAAAAATACGGTACTTCACTGCCATGAAGTTACTCCAAAGTGTAGTTCTTATATGGCAGTGCACGGGGCAACTGCATACAGAATGGAAGATGTTCAGTTCTAGCCTGACCCTCCTGGCATTCTCACACAAGTTGTACAGTTCAGTCCTTTAGGTTCATTTTCTAGGGTCCATCTGTCATATCATTGCACAAATGAACAGATCCACTCCTTGCTTGATCATGGTATTGATCACGCAAAAATACATGAGATGAAAAGGGCTCAGACTATTTCCTATGAGATACTCACTTCACAAGAAAGTCTTTTTTTCTGCCTGGATAAGGGTCAACAAACTCAAACTCACTTCACCATACAGACCCTTTGTCATGTTTAAATTGAGTTTGAATTTATTATTATAAGACTTTTTCAACATGGAGGAAAACATGCTACGGGAAGTCTACCTATCTAGCTAATTTGACCTAGTTCTCAGTGTAAACTTCCCACTGATATCCTAGATGAGATTGTTTATATTCTCCTAGTTCTTCCTCTGTAGGTCCTTTATCTAGTGTTTTTGTTAGACTTGAGATTTAGGGTGAACTCACTCTTTGCTCCTAAAAACTAAATCTGTCAGCAACATTACATTGTTTTACAGTCCTCCTTGCTAAACCTGTTTGCACAGAATGAGGCTGACAGAGCCAGAATGTTTCATTCCCACATTTTGGCAGATGAAATAAATATTGAAAATATCAATAAAATCATTCTGATGTTCATTTTATTGGCAACATTGCAAAATCCAAGGATTAAATGGATTATATATTATTAGTTGTGTTGAAAGTACTTATAGACAGAAATATTGAATGAAAAGTACACTGAATGACCATGTTTGCTGAAAGTCTGCTACCATGTTGGCATAGGAAGTACTAAAGAAGTTAGTATAATTTAGTTAATACAGTATAGTTAATGATAGTTAATGATAATTCTAACAAGAATGATGATGGGATCTGGTGAGTTCAGAGCTTGTGCAATATTGGCTATAGAACATTAATGGCAGCTCTCCTACACATTTGATAAGTGGTTGAATAAAATGTGGCACACACACAAAGCTTCATTGGTTATCTCACTTTTGTTTGCCATTGTACTGAACGGTTACTAAGAAGGCTGAAACTGCTAATAGCAAATTCAATAAATGTATCTCATACTATTTCATCAAAACAAACGAGAAACAAAATTAAATTATTTCTATTAACCAGGCCCTACTACCTGAACTTCATATAAATGAAACTCACTGTCTCACCCTGCAAAGGATTGTGGGTCAATCAACAAAAAATAAATTCAAAGCAATGTCTATTTAAGTTATATTCTGCATCCAGCAGAATAACTTCATTATGTAGCTATAAGCAATGAGTTTATTCAGCCCATCCATTAAAAACTTACAGTTAATATTACTAAGGATTTTCCATACAAATTTAGTGAACTACTTATAATGTTGAAACTGGTTTTTACACACACTGATTTTTCCCCCAGATAGATGATTGCAAATTATTTTTCAAGGGTAATCAACGAAATAGATTTGCTTTATCCTTGAGTGCTTATCAACTCAGTTGGCAGAGTAACCTTGGAATTCCTCTTGGCATTAAACATTATGAAATTGTTATTGGTTATTTAATAAATATAAGTAGTTTAAAACATTCCTGGATACTGTATTGCAAAGTGATAAGTGAAGTAGCCACCAGTGGATTTTGTATGTATTGATAAACATCCTGTGACAATGGAACGCGGCTTCATAAAATAGCACAATAATGTGTTTGGAACCAATCTCACTTGATGGGAACAAGAAACCAGCCTGTTGACAGATGGGAAATTCAGATTCTATAAATACATCAACAAAATTATCAAATGTTGAAAGACAAAGGAACATGAGCAAAATAAAGTTAATTCCCTTGAGCCCCGTATTAATATAGGCTGCACCATCTGCACTATCAATTTGTGCTGAAATACCTATGACCTACACATTTGATATAATGTATTCAGGACCAGCTAACATGAAGGCACAACAAAACATAGACAGTTGTTCTATTCTCTAGAAACTCATGCTCTGAGAGTTTAAATCACCTTTGTCTCTGGCTTGACAAGGCAATAAATAAAGGAAATGAAAAGAGTTGGTGCCTTCACAGATGTTTCAAAAAATATAAGAGGTTCACAGTCTCTAAACATCTTGCATCATACAAACTGTATAAGGTGTAGGTCAGCGATGGCCAACTGGTGTCCATGGACCAGATGCAACTCCAAAGAAATTATTCTGGATGCTGATAGCCATACCAGAATTGTAAAGAGTTACACTCAAAAGTAACAGTTACTTTCTTGGATTTTGTATGTAATATGCAAACATACATATTGATATCTAATTCTATGACTGAGTGTATATGCTCCATAAATATGAAGACCTTGCTGTGAGATGGTGCCATTTTTATTATGGAGTTAGATGCTCTTGGTCCCTAGACAAATGACTGGAGTAGCCTCTGAGATACAGCAGTTTTGACATTTTGAGTGCATACTATGCAGAATTAGTGCACTAGAGCGGAACTGAGCTAAATCAAGTGTCTTCATTCCACCAGAGTTTTCATAGAGAGTCTTTGAGCCAGATATGGAAAAACTGCCCCACCTCCATATTGTTGGATTAAATGTGTGTTTATCCTTGAACATTGGCTAGCAACATCTGGAGGGTCACATACACTAGTATAAATATTTATGCCTCTGGTATAAATTATTCATTCTAGCACACGAAAACTCCAGAATAACACACAGCATGTGAAATACCTTATGTTGCTCACTTTGGGCATATGTTGTTGTTGTTGTTGTTTAGTCGTTTAGTCGTGTCCGACTCTTTGTGACCCCATGGACCAGAGCACGCCAGGCACTGCTGTCTTCCACTGTCTCCTGCAGTTTGGCCAAACTCATGCTGGTAGCTTCGAGAACACTATCCAACCATCGCGTCCTCTGTCGTCCCCTTCTCCTTGTGCCCTCCATCTTTCCCAACATCAGGGGCTTTTCCAGGGAGTCTTCTTTTCTCATGAGGTGGCCAAAGTATTGGAGCCTCAGCTTCATGATCTGTCCTTCCAATGAGCACTCAGGGCTGATTTCCTTAAGAATGGATAGGTTTGATCTTCTTGCAGTCCATGGGACTCTCAAGAGTCTCCTCCAGCACCATAATTCAAAAGCATCAATTCTTCGGCGATCAGCCTTCTTTATGGTCCAGCTCTCACTTCCATACATCACTACTGGGGAAACCATAGCTTTTACTATACGGACCTTTGTTGGCAAGGTGATGCCTCTACTTTTTAAGATGCCTTTTTGGGGGCATATACAAAATAGCATAACTGGCCTCTTTGTGCATGCTCCTGTTTGGAAGTGGTGCTACTCTGTGAGGCCACCTTGCAAGTTCTAAGTCTCCACAAAGCTTGCACAGAGCTGACCTTTTCAACTACTGTTACCCATCTTATTTCATAACAGTGGTACCTCAGGTTACATACGCTTCAGGTTACAGACTCTGCTAACCCAGAAATAGTGCTTCAGGTTAAGAACTTTTCTTCAGGATGAGAACAGTAATCGTGCTCCGGTGGCATGGCGGCAGCAGGAGGCCCCATTAGCTAAAGTTGTGCTTCAGGTTAAGAACAGTTTCAGGTTCAGAAGGGACCTCCAGAACAAATTAAGTACTTAACCCGAGGTACCACTGTATTGCTACTTTGGGATTCTTTAAGTTTGGCAGGGCTGGTTCAACACACCTGATTCCAGCAGGAGTAGCCACTGGGGGAGGTGCAACACCATGGACAAAGCCTCCTGGCAGTGGAGTCACTGCCAAGTACTGGGATGTTAATGGGGAGGAGCAGGCAGGCACACCAGCAGGATACATTCAGCCTTCAGAATGTTATGTGCTCAGTGTTATGAACCAAGAAGGGTAAGGGTCAAGCTCACAAGTGGCAGGCTGCATCTCTCCCAGAACCTTGTCCACATCCTCAGATTGGGTAACTGAAATCTATACAGTTAATTCTTCATTTAACAGAAACTATGGCAGCTTCCTGATGTACTAATTTCTTCTTGGGTGGGTGGGAAAGAATCAAATTATCACGAACCCTTTTGTGGGATGTCCTGCACAACGAAAAAGAGGAAGCAAAATTAAAGACTTCAACAGAGGTTACACTGCTGAACAAAGTTGCTGCAGGCATGGCATTTGAATGTGATTCAGTGGCTCCCTTCCTCCCAATTTCTTTGTAAAAAAATAAGTAATCCTGTCCTGGTGAGCTAGCCCCTTTCTTTCAGATATAGGAAGGCCATGATTGCCTCTTAATGATGGCTGGTTTTATTCTGTTTGCTAGTATAAAAGACTATTCCCAAAACCTGGGGTGGAGGGGGAGCTGCTATACACTTTTATTTCTGCATTTCTAAACACTGCATACCTGAATGTACAAAAGAGACCTGTTGAAAAAGGAACTGTTGAATAGCGGAATCCCAAGAGAATAACAGTTAGCTCCATTTCTGTGCTGTAGATAAACCGAAAATGTTTTTGAAGATTTTCGAAAAAGGACTGAATACTTTGAAATGCAATGCAGAGCCAAGTCCTTTTAAATCAGATCTGCCAGTATAAGAAATGTTTTAAACTATATGCACCAAAGGTAGAGAAAATATGCTATATTAGACAAAGGAGGATGTTTGATTTGTTGGCTATAAGTTGTACTATCTCTAAAATGTCTAAAATGTCTATTGATTTTCTTTAAAAAATAGGCTTTCAGTTAAAAGGGGTTATAAATCTGCCAAGCCCGATACCTTCCTTTAAACATGTTTATTTTGTGTAGGACACAGTCCCATTGTGTGTCATTCACTGGATATAGCTACACATAGACATTAACTATAACGCACATTTCCTTATTTCAAATTGACTCATACCGAGAAACTTCCCATCAGCTGCAAAGTTCTTTGTTCATTCTGAAATGAATATGAAATACTTTTTGACTGCCCTTAGATACCATTCTAGCTTATATTCCAGTAAGTCCTTTTTCATTAAATGGGTCCCTACACTCCAGCATGCTTATTGGGAGATTTGGCATGGCTATGTGGTCATGCAGAGTTCTTAGTTCTTTTGGCTCAGATAACAATTAAGGCTGCCTAAAATAACATCTTTGGATTATGGTAAGCTCTGATTCAAAAATATCAGAAATGGCTGCTGAGCACCAGCCCTCTGCCACTTGGCAAACTCTCTCTGGGATGGGGCTTCAGTCTTCTTCACTCAGTGACCAGCTTACTCCCAGGCAGCAAGATCTGTCATAGCTTAGCACTGACTTCTTTTTCAATATCCTTTCTCCAAGTCGGGTATTTCAGATAATGTCTTTCTATAGTGCCTTTCGAGGAGTGTACTGGGCTCCCTCTCTCTTCTTGCCGGGACATGGGCCCCAGACAAACAGATTTTTCGTTCTTGCCCTTGGACTGGTACCAATAGGCTCTCATCTCTGGCATGGCACAAGCTTTTAAAGTTACATGTAGGAAAGGAGAACAGCCTCAATCAGTTTGAGTCCAGCTGGAATCAAAGAGGTACAGGTCCCTAGAAAACTCATTCCCCTCTAACTTTGGCAAGGCACAAGCGTCTAAAGTGTCGGGATTCAAACCTGCCTTCAGGAGAAACTGGCCACTCTCCAGGCACCCGGCTTGAATCACCAGTGGACTTCCCTGTCTGCATTCCCGGCAAGATCCAGGCAAGGTCGCGATCGGCGATCCTCCTCAAGCGTGAGAAGAACACACCACTCTTTCCTGCCCCCCCCCAGGGGAAGGGGAAAGAGATAGACAGAAACGTATTTACATGCCTTTATTTCTGTCTTTGCAGCGTTACAGAGAAACACGCCTGCTCTCTTCAAACTCCAACAGCAGAGAGACAAACTCCTCCCATACTTTCTGTACAGCTCATATTACACTGTGAGCTAATTCCGGTGCTTCGCACTGTGAAAAGACTGTCCCTTTGTTTCCCACGGAACAGTACCCAACATTCCCATTATGTTTTGCTTCCAAGCTAGCAGCAGCTCATGGCTGCATTGCTTCTTTTCCGTAATCTGAAGGAGAACAGACAGCCCTAGTGAGCTTAATATGTGGAGAATAACTATCACTTGCCATTCTATAATACAAAATTTAGTATTGGAAAACAGAGCACAGGATTTTGTCTCTAGTGAAGTATTGTGCTTTGTTGGTAGGGCAGTATGTTATAATGTGTTTGAGATCATAATGAAGTAATCCCACAGCAAAGGCATAAGCAATGCTTGAAATGAGTAAACCTGCTATCATGACTTTGTATTGCATTATGAAGAATTAAAACACTGTCATTAAATGTGTAAATAGCAACAAAATACTGTTCTAAAAGTGACTAATGTTGACACACAAAACAATAAGAGCAATAAAATGACCCAAGGGTCAATAATCATATCTTAAATTGAAATGACTCAGGCTTGAAACATGGGTGTACCAAAATACACAAGTCTTCTAGACCATCCTAGCATCTTCTCTACATATTTCTTCTCCGGTTTTACTAATGAAATGCAGAATACAACAAGTAAGCCATTCTTGACTGTTGATATATTATTCAGCTACATTTATGTGGTCAATTGCTTTCAGGGCTAATAAGTAGAACACCGAACTTCAGTGCTTAGTTTCAGCAAGAACTGTTAACAGATGCATGTTAAGAACACCTAAAAGAAGAGCTTGCTGGATTAGGCCAATGGCTCATCTAGTGCAGCATCATGTTCTTACAGTAGCCAACCAGAGGTTTGTGTGAAACATACAAGCAGGATCTGAGCACAAGAGCATCCTCCCCTCCTCCATTTACCAGCAACTGGTATTCAGAAGTATGCTGCCTCCATCCAGGGAGAAAGAGTGTAGCCTTTGATAACTTTATCCTCTTTTAAAGCCATCCAAGGTGGTGGCCACCACCGCCTCTTGTGGGAGCAAGTTCCATGCATAAGGAGGTTGTTGTGGTTGTTGTTTTTTGGTCAGTCCTGAATTTTCCAGCATTCAGCTTCATTGAATGTTAAAGGATTCTAGGGTTATGGAGAGGGGTCAAAACTTTTCCCTATCCACTTTCTTCATACCATGTATAATTTTCTAAACTTCTATCATGTCACTTCTTACTCACCTTTTCTCTAAACCAAAAAGTCTCAAATGCTGGAACCTTTTCTTGTAAGGAAGATGCTCCATCCAATTCAGCAATTTGGTTGCCCTTTTCTGAACATTTTCCAACTCCACAAAATCCTTTTTGCAGGTGAGGTGAGCAGAACTGTGCATGGTATCCCAAATGTAGTTGCAGAAGGCATGTATTTTAACAACTAAAACAATCCATATCATTTTAATATTATTATTTAATTTTAGTATAGAAACATTTAATTTAATTCATATTATTGGTTGTGAGATAAGAAGCTCTGGTCTGGAAGCTCCTTAGTATTTCCCAAGAAGCTGGAGTAATTATATTTAAATTAATCTGGAACCACAAAGAGAGTAATATATTGGAAATTAACCCTGGTTCATCTCTAGAAGGGTCATTTTAGAGCTTATTACCAGGAATTAGTCAATAAATATGATCTTAATAATATTTTGAAACTTATAATTTAATCCCTCCGCTATTATGTAAACTGTCATGAAAATAATCTTCATAATGGATAAACCAGAGTCCTGGTTAATGATACCAGCACTATTACAATTTATTCTAAATATATGAGCAATATGCCTGATGTTGATCCTTCTTTGAGCTGGCATGATGGTAATTAGCAAAATCATATTCCCACTTATTCCAGATTAACATAAATGATACATCCGTCTTCTGATTTTACAACCAACCATATGGTTTAATGCTGACGTTTTCATACTTGTCATTATGCAATGCAGGTTAGGCAATCATTAAAACAGCTTTTCCTTACATTAGGCAATTACATTGGGGTTGTTAAAGTATGGTAAAATAGTGTGGAGGAGTTCCTCTCAAAATACCATTGTTATTCAAACTCCTCTGTTAGTGAACAATCCAACCTTCCTCCTCATTAAACCTGGCTTGGGGTGGAGTGTCCTTCCACCCAGTTCTCCTGCCTAAGCGGGCCCTCTGCAGGCTGCTGGTGCAACACTCCCCCTTCCAGCTGTCAAATGGGTGGGTGGACAGGAGTGCTGTTGGCAGAATGCCCACCAGTGATAGCAGATGGCCCTGAAGTGGAGCAATTAAAAGTCTGGTAGAGAGATGGGCAGAGCCAATTTGAAATCCATTAGCTCCTGAGCTGGTCACAGTGCTGTCATGTGACGGCATCAAACCCAATGGTCCTGTTACCCCACTTTCTGTGTGGTCCTGCCACTCCACAGAGCACCGCTGTTGGGAATGGGAAACGATTGTGCTCATAATCTGTACTATGTTTCATTGCCAGGTGTAAGATATTTGAAGACTGTCAATCAAAGGAAGAGGAATAGAGCAAGTTCTTTTCTGGTTCCGCTTCATGCAGTAGTGGATGACATAGTGAGCTCTGGGTGATTCTACCACTACAGCTTACTTGAAAGGGGAAGGGAGGCAACGGGGAGGTTGGTGGGTGCAAATGGACTGGCTGGCTGCTACTGGCTTTCTGACTTTATTCTCTATAGATACAGGATGATGCTCCATGTGCTGCAGGCAGCCTTCTTTCTTGGGATACTGCAGCTTTTTCCTGTGATGTGTGTGCTTCGGTTATCACATCCACATAGCTCCTTCTGCTGCCTCCTACCCTGTAACTCATCCCCTTGAAGTTCTGACCCTTCTCATGCAAGTTGTCACTCGACTTTCCCCCTTCCCTACTATACTTTTCCCTCCCTAGCATATGTGACTCTGGCATCCTCATGCTTTCTCACAACTTGCACTTGTACAGTATCTTCATTTTCTTGCTGCAATCAAACAACTCTGTTTTCTTTATCTATTGAATTTCTAGAGGGAATGCTTGTTGTTTTGCTGCTGCTTTTGTTCCTTATTTTCACTCTATGGGGATTTCTTCCTCTTCCTGCAATTTGTACTCCGTCACATTTTGTGGTAGGGAGGAAAGGAAAGTGATGGTCTAGAATTAGAACCTTTTTTCATTACAATCACTTTAATTAGTGCTACACTGAATGATTAACAAAAGTTGAACTTCTTAAATATGGTCTCAATATTTATCATCATCATCATCAGGTTGTTTCATTGAAAAATTTAGACTGAACAAAATCTCCTCCATCTCTGCTAGAAAGTAATTTGTAATTCACACCTGTGAATGTTGTCATGGGCGGTGCTTCTTATATCACTTGACATTAAACTTATTTCCATATTTTATGGTTTGGTTTTATTTTTCTTGCAGAGACTCCAAAAGAGGCATTTTTTTACAAGATAATGTAGTAAAAGAATTTCCATTGACAGTGATATATGACGCTTTCAAATGTGGTAATGGGAAACATTTTTTGAGTAATTCACTCATCTCAAATGGTTAGGTACTAAAAGAGAAATGATTGAAATATGCATTCAAATGCAGGACTAGGGATCTCAATGCTGGTAGAAATAGTAGCAAGCATAGTTGGGTTTCTCTAAAATAGTATTCATCTGCAGTGTGTATCACATTTGAACTTTTGGTTAGCTACATTGAGTTTAATTGATTGTGAATTAATTAACACTCCAAAGAAGATGACTTTTTTCATGAGATAATTAATCTTAGTGAAAAATGATAAGTAGTGCAGCATAAGCCTAAGCAGATTTTCTAGATGTGCTTTTTCTGTTTAGTCTTGGTTGACAGCCTTTTTTCTTGTTTTTTCTTGTTAGATGAATTAGATGTCTAGAAATCTCCCTCTCTTATATTTATTTTGGCTTGGCAGCATATCGTTGTTATGGTAGCAATATTTCACAGCCAAAAGTGTTAATACTATCCATAAATTCTGTCCAATGATATGCAATAGTTGCCATCAATCATGAGAAGTAATTGATGTTGATTGAATAAAATAAATGTGATGCTTTAGGAGGTTATGACCTTGTCATTTAACTTCATTGTATCTGTTTGGAATCACCTCTCTTACTACTTTTCTTTTCTTTATTTTTCTTTTCGAACTGGTGCTATGCTTTAAGACACCCAATAATGCTTCTGTAGGAACCCACATAACTTTATAAATTCCTGGAAGTGAAGGTAAAAAAACTTCTAGTTTGCACTTTTTAGGCCATCAAATTGAATCAGTAGACAAAATGGCAGAGAAAAGCAAAATAGTCTGTTTCTTGCAGTGTTTTCTCTTTCAATGTTCTTATCCCTGATTTTCTAATTCATATTGATTCTTTTTGCTAGGCTGGGTAACTATTGGCTGGGTGCTATTCATAAGAAGGAATTCTTGAATAGCAAACAATATCAGAAGTGCCACACTCCAACTGATCTGCTAGTAATTCGTACTGATGCCATCTTGTTTTACTCAATGAGATGAATATATTACAGTACTGGCTGATAGTGAACTGGTCCCTTAATAATTTGATCTTCTAATTTCATTCTTATGTTGAAACTTCTAACAGTTTCTAAGAGGATTATTTGTGTGATCTTTGTATTGCAATTCTGAGTGCTGCTTATTAGTAAATGAAATAGTTCTCAAAACAAACAATACTTCAGGGAGAGTACAACCACTTCCAAACCAGGCAGCTGACCAATTATCTGGATTCAGGAATTGAAATTAAATATAAAGCAAGCAGTGTTATATCCAATATGCTATGTAAGGTCATAAGGACATACACGATTTTCCATTATCCATTTTCTCATCACAACAATCTTGTGAGGTAGCGCAGACTGAGAGACATTGACTTCCTCAAGATCACTCCATGAGCTTAGCGATATTTGCTCTGAGCGATATTTGAAGCTCAGTTTCCCTGGATTTAGTTGAACACTCTAGCCCAGAGCTTTCCAAACTTTTCTTTTTTGCCCCTTTAAAAATATATTTTACATAACAAATTTAAATTCAAACAAATCATTCACCTCTTCATTTAGGATTCCCTGAATCCTTTGACTTCCCGCCGCCCTTCCATGGTTACCATTATCAATCTTTTTTTCCAACTGCTTATCATATTTTCTCTAATTTGTTAAAAGAATAGCAATCCATTTTTCCATGTTTTTTCATACATTATAAGCATTACTCAAATACTGTCAGGGTTTTTAGTTGTTTACAGTGTTCTCTTAATTCCCAGAGTTTTCCAAACTTTTCATGTTGGTGACACATTTTTCAGACATGCATCATTTCATGACACAGTAATTCAGTTTTACTAGAAAACCAGAGGTTAAATTGATCCTTTTCCAGCCTTGGGACGAGCTAACACTAACGTGTTGTGACACACAGTTTGGAAAGTTCTGATCTAGCCACTACACCATGGTAGCTCTCTATTTGAAAAAAGGTCCTCAAAACTCTTTTAGTTCATGCATTCTGTTCTAGGTGGATTGAGACAATATAGTATGTAATGGGCTAATGTAGCTAATCACCTCCCCAGTTAGATAAAATAACTTACATTTTATGTTTTTCAGTATAGAAATATGAATGAGACCCTACCTGCAGTACAGTGGAGCCCAATGGGTTGAATCCAGGCTTTGTTCTCCACAAATGGAAGGGCTTTCATCCATGAAAGGCTTTTGATCTGTCTGATAAACTCTATTAGCAGAATGGAGAGGGAGGCTATTTTTGTTGAGTGCCTTCCCAGTAGCTCCCTATATTATTGAATGTCTTCTCCAGAAGATCCTTCTGAAATAGTGTGATGCTGAGGCTGCAGGAGAAAGGGGAAATTGGTGAAACTTCTTCCCCTCTTTCTGTTAAGGGGAGCATCCTGAGTGGAATTCAATTCAGTGAATGTAACACAATGAACTTTTATGTATGCTGCTTTATGTCTATTGTCCAATACAAGAAACTCTGAGTCCTCTGAAAGCTTCCAGTTGGTACAGAAACAAGCAGCTTGAAGACTGGTGAATAAGCCTAATAACAAGACATGCATGGAGCAGTATGTTTGTGACTGTACTCCATGGGAAATTAGGAAATATTAAGGAGCTTCCAGACCAGAGCTTACAGTGGCATTTAAATGCAAGCATCCTATTGAGCACTGCCTACAATTCTAATTTATTGGAAACATGTAAATTATTAGAAACAGGCAAAATAAAGAATGCCAGCTTCAGTTTAGGCCCCATGCATTCTCTCTGGCAAGGTATATGGCATTAAATCTGTTGGTTATCAATTTTAAGTCTTATAACTTCATACATTATTTCTGTGCTGATGAGGGTGCAATATGATTTCAGCATTGAAGAGTCTTGGCACTGGAAACCAATATCCATATGAGAATTCTCAGGTTCACCAAAGGAGTGCTTGTGTGTCATGGTTCTCTCTCTAGAACCCAACATTTGGAGATTCATGGGACTATTTGCCCCAATACCAAGCCAAGGACTGCATCTTATATTGATAATGGTGCTTCAACATAAAATGAATTTAAACTTTATTGATGGTCTTACTAATTTATTTAGTAGATGCACTGTGAACCGGAGTGGAGATTTTCTTCTTACTATCTATCAGTTCTACATTGCCATAGGCAACTGACATGCTGCTACTAATTCCAATTTATTAACTGCATCAGATGTTTTAGTAACGGGAAAGCTACAGTTCTCCCTTAGACAGAACAAGGAAAAAAATAAGTCATTTTTATTGCTGCTTGAAAATTTTCTGGGCAAATTAAGTACTGATTCTATTTTCTTTATACTGCAATCTTAGCAGTGTCAGATATCTATAAGTTAAAGCTGAGTAAGTATAGAATATTGCTTTGTTGTAGGAATGGAATGGGCCAATAAAATTTTGTGGGTGGGTATTTTGTCCATGGTGTAGGAGTCTAGTTTTCTAAGCCAATACCAAAGGGTTTAATTGCCTATTTCATGTTAGACTCAAAATATATCATTAAGAAGTTACTCTTCTTCGTATCATTATAAAAATGGAACAGCATCATATCCTATCAGCACTTATATATGTAGATTTTCAGGTGCAATTCTTTCACCACAGTTATGTGGAAAAATTGATAGTGGAAACTTGAATCAGGGGGGGGGGTGATAATGCTTCCTTTGTGATCATGTGTTTATGTTTGAGTCTGTATTCTGTATAATGATTTCAGATCAGAGGCAGAATTTGCAATCCCACCGAGTCAGGATTAATTGGTACCTTGGCATCTCCTGCAGCTCCATCAATGACATTTGCTGAAACAGGAATGTTTCAACCTGTGCTGAGTTTTATAAAACTGGAGTGCTAGTTTGGAATCCTCTGGGGTCAGGGTGTTTATGAAACTGTAAATTGCTGAGTTTGGGAGAGGTTTCAGATATGCCAGAAGAGTTTGTGGCTAATTTACAATTTCAGCTCTGCCCACCTAACCCAACCCTCTTCCCTATCCTTCATCCTTTTTGTACTGGATTATTCCATTCCCCCACCCCCTCTTCCTAGAATAGTAAAAACAAAAATGGCCATGCATTTACATAACTATATAAACTATAGTTAATTTAAACTTTATTGTTTTTCTTTAAGATGTAGATTATCACTGATTTATTCCCATATACCAGGGGTGGGGAACCTCGGACCCAGAGGTCAGATGCAGCCCTCCAAGCTGTAGCCCACAGCACTCTGCCCAGGCCACACCCCGTCCCCAGCCACACCCCTCATTGGTAATGCTTTGCTCCCTTTTTTTAAGTGTTTTTGCCTGGCTGCAATGCGACCTCGAACTCTGATGATGCCCCTTCCTTGCCTGGGTGGAGGATAGAGAGGGGTATCTTGGCCTTGTGTAGAAAGCAGCTTGCTGTACAAAGATAACATTTACATCAATCATTCCAGCCATTTTTCCTCTGGCCACTGGCATGTGGTTCCTGGATTGCTGCCCGGAAAGAAATACTGCCCTCAGGCTGAAATATGTCCAACACCCCTGTACAAGACACCACCTGATATCTATCTCCCTCCACTTGGCCTTAGGATCTGTTTATTTCTTCCAAGAACCTTGAAATTATTCTTAGGGTTGCTGAGCAGTCGCAAATCTTTTATTTAAGGACTTGCCTGCCAATCAATCAATCAATCTTTCTCTTTCTCTATAATAAATTTGTATATTCTTTTATTCTAAGGTTGTCTGTTGAGGGGTTGCTAATTCCTTTTAGTATGGTATTAGGGAAATGTAATTTGCCCCATTGTGTCCAATGGGATTTACTCCAAAGTTTACAGGATTGTTTCTGTAGACTGCTATGGTTGTCTTCATCCTTGGTACTGCTAGGTGACTGGACAACACGGATGTGTCTGCTACCGGAATGGAATAAGCAAGCGTCAGCTGCATGTCACAAGTCAATGGAGATCAAATAACAGGGAAATTGGATCAGAGGCTAAGCAACAGATATAGAGGATGTGATCAGGGCACTTGAGTTGCCTGGGTAAAGATTAAAGGTGCTTGTAATCGAGTGAAATCAAAGGGTAGAGAAATTGAGAGTGGGTGTCTACTACAAATGTTGAAGTGCCTTAAGATACAGATTTGGTAATCTCTGTTTAACTGACTGAAAATAAAAAAAAAATCATCACAATATATATATATATTAAACAAAACTGCAGGGAAATGTTATAATTCTTTTATTCCTTTTTGCATCAGCAGCTAATAGCTTCTTACTTCTATAACACATATGTCTGTCCATTTTACACCTACTACTAAACCTCTAATTAGATAAACACTCTTTGTATTTAGTGAAGTTATTTGCAAATACAACAGAAAGGTTTGATGCCTTCTCTGTGTGTATCAGTGAAGTACAGAATCATAGAATCTTAGAATTGTAGATCTGGAAGGGACCCCAATGTTCATCTAGTCCAACCCCCTGCAATGCATAGGGTACTGCAACCCTATATTCAGTATGACACCATGAAAAGGAGGCACCTTGACTTAGTTTAATTATTGTAGTAATGCTTTGAAATAAACAACTGTTCACACTGAGAGCTGAAGTGTAATTCTAGGATATCTATAACATCTGCATTTTTTTAGTTTATAAGTGGTACTTTCAGCAAAAGCCTCATAAATATTTAAAAGATTTTTCACTAAACATAAATGCAGATTAATTAAATGGAATATAGAATACCTTACTGCATGTATATAAAATATAATTTATTCTAAAGCACATTTGACAACTAATACTTTTTAAAATATAAGTTGTTGGCAACATAATAGCAGCCTTTTAGAAATACTAAATATAAACATGCAAATGTATGTTATTGTAAATACAGTAAGTTTCTTATTTCCATATTTAAACCTAGAAAGATCACCATATTAAATTATGCATGTAATCTTCCTTTGACTTTAATATTTATATTACTGATGAGACTGTACTAATTACCTGTTAAATCATACCTGCAGTCATCCTTGCAAGTATGGCTGCTTTTCTATGATAGCTGGAGTTGTTTTTCCATGATGTTTTTCCATATGACTTGAGAGTTCATTTGAAAGCCGCAACCGTGTGGGCATGATCAAGTGAGTACACTTGGCCTTTGTCATCGAACCTTTAACTTCCTCCCATGGGAATGCTATTTTGCATTCCATTGACCCAAATGATTGCCCCACCAACATGTTGTCTCATTCGACACTGTGCTCTCCTCACCATGTGGGGACGAACCAGTTTCCACACAGACTGGGGTTCTTATAATGAACATTTACTTAAACTAATCAATTTCAAATTTAGTGGCTTTATGTTGGTATCACACCACTTTAAAGAAGACAATGACTTTAAAGCCTGCCTCAGAATGTCATTGGAACTCCAGTTCGTTAGCATAATTGCATACATAGATAGCTGGCACTGATGCATACTTGAGGTTCCCGACCCCTATGGTTGTAATTTCATGGGCAGTCATTTAATTTTATCCTGATTCTGATTTTTAAGCTGTATTTTAATCAATTGTTTGTGTTTTAATGTATTTGACATTTAATGTTAGCCGCCCTGAGCCCAGTCTTGGCTGGGGAGGGCGGGGTATAAATAAAAATTTACTTACTTTAGTTGTTGGACTGCCAGTTAGAGTGTTGGACCTGGGTTCAAATTCCTACTGAGGCATGAAGCCCACTGGGTGACCTTGGACCAGTCAGTGTTTCTCAGCCAACCAGGATTGTTTGTGAGAATAAAATGGAGGTATGGGGAGAGAAGCATCTATACCACCTTGAGCTCCTGTGTTGATGTTTGCGTGTCCAGAATAGGGTGTCAGAGCAGTAAATGACAGAGGCTTTGATGGGTTGAACAATGTCGCAACTTTTATTTTGGTTACAACAACCATGGCAGAGTGCAAGATCCATTCATTGTGCAGCCCCCTTGCTGTCCAGTGTCCAGGGCCCCTAGCTAGTCCCTAGTCTAGTCCCAGGCAGCTTGGGAGTGCTGCAACCCAGCACAAGGCAACATCCCACTGTCCCTTAAGGCAGTGTTTCCCAAACTTGGGTCTCCAGCTGTTTGGGGACTACAACTCCTACCATCCCTAGCTAGCAGGACCAGTGGTGAGGGATTATGGGACCTGTAGTCTAAAAACAGCTAGAGACCCAAGTTTGAGAAACACTGCCTTTAAGATCTTCCACTGGGGAGTGGGGAGCTGATCCCTTGCTTTACTCAACAATAGATCTTGGCCAATGCCTCTACTGCTAAGGGAAATTGTGAAAGAAAAATATATATCAATATAATATAGCACTGTTGTTGTAAGGAATGCAAAAAGCCCACAGGTAAAAGTAACCAGTGTCTGACTAATACCATAGCACAGTGTATCTTGAGAAACAAGCAAAATAGCAAAATGAACCAGATAAACAAAAACAAAGCACAACCTCTGTAACTAGGGAAGGAGACTGGGGAAGTCTTTATCACACTGGGCTGGGCCTATTTTACTAGACCATGAGCCAACCAGAGAAAAGCTAATCCACTCCCAGGCCTGCCTCCCCTCCCCTGGGAAGCCAATCTGAAGCCAATTACCCACCTGAAGTTGGGCTTGTCCATATTCCAACCCAGCTGTTTCTCGTTGCTGCAGTGGCTATACAGACATGCTTGTTTGAAGTCAAACAGCAGTGTTTCCCACCCTCACTGTGCTTGGGTGCAATTTGGGAATTTCCAGGTAAGGTGGGAAATTGTATCTAGAGTTTCATTCCAGAAATTTGAGTGTCTTCTTTTTTGTAGTTGTTCTGAGCTGTCCATGTATTGCATATATTAGCCTCTATTGTAATTGAATGCTAATACAGTTCTGTGCTTTATTAAATACTGCTTACATATCAACATTCTGGGGAAAATATTTGAAGTACTTAATTTATAATGTGTCTGTAGGTTTGAAAACATCTCATATAGGAATTATTTTTAGTTTGTTGGTCTACAGAAATAGTTTTGATGGAGTATTGTCCTTATTAATTTGTGGTTGTAGTTCCCTGCTTCAGCTGAAATTTAGATTAAGCTTTGGAAAACCTTATTATAATTAGTAAGAATTCAGTGTAACAAATGGGTTTTTTCCCCTGGCCAAATATGTTTGGATAAAATAATTATTCTGAATCAAAAGTACAAGCAGCAGGTTTCCAAGGGCAGTTATTTATCTTTACTGCAGTTTCCAGGCATGATTCATAGTGGTTTTAGAACTAAAAAATGTTTTAAAAGGTAGAATTATGGATGTTAAGATCCCAAGGGTGTTTGTGTTTATTTGTTTGAACTGCACAAACAAGAAAAAAAATCTAGGCTACAATTCAGCACAAAAATCATGTGGTCTCCAGTGACACTTTATCCTGACCATATTCACACACATGCAAGTACCTCTCTTGACTTCTCTTTCCGTGATTATTTAATGCTTCATAACTCACACAGCTGAATGTATGATTCCACTGGGAAGTATTGTGCTCATGATAATGTTTGAAAGTTCAATCTTTAGTATTTGATCTGTGGTGCATATTCAAAGATGCATGTCACTGAATGGTGTTATACTCATTAAGTGACAATAAACATGTACTTGTGAACTGGAACAAAGAGTACTAACAGCTAAAGATAGCACAGCTTAGCGCAGACCAAGCCCACTTATGCAAGCGTGCCATGTCAATTTAGACAATGGGATATCTAACATCATGAATAAAAGTTTTCTTCTCCCCAAGTTTTCCATATGTATCCCATGACGGTGCTCATGTCTACTTTTTCTCCTTGTTTTACAGGTTTTTCATTACTCGTATACGGCTTCATATGTGATATATAACATACGTACGAGGTAAGATGGTGTTATATCGATGCTGTTCTGTGCCATGTAATGGTGCAAATGTGTTCAAGTAAAATGTTTACCTTTTTTCAAGGGAAGTTTGGGAGTTAAACCCTCCGGAGGTAGAGGATTCGGTTTTACAGTATGCAGCATGGGGCGTACAAGGCCAGCAACTGGTAAGACAAATAATTTTCATATTTATCTGCGGTTGTGCTTTAAAGGGGCTGTTAAGTGGGGGGATAGAATATAAAGGAATGATGGTTATTATTATGGATTTCTAAGCATTTAGTCCTTTTATATGTTCTAATCCACTTGAGGTTTCCTTTCAGGATCTACTTGAGTAGACTGCACAAACATTTGAGAATAAGGAGACAAAACACTAGATTTCAGATTAAATAAGAGATACAACTTTATTCATTAATTAACCTGCAGTAGGTTGCGATATATATATATACCTGTCTACCAGCATCCCCATGAACTTGTGATGTAGTTGGTTGAATGGCACCTCTGCCCACACAGTAAGCCACGTATCCTTCACATCTCACATACAGTGACCATCCCTTTGGGCTTATTAGTTTTTCTTGTTGAAGTGGACAAGTCCCTGTCCTTATCCTGAGCTCAGTAGCTCTGAGAGACAAGTCTAGGGATTCCACATTTACTGTCTAAGTGACATCTCTTGAGTGCTCCCAGGGAGGAAAAGCGAGTATAATTGCAAATAAATATAAATACAGGTGAAACTTGGAAAATTAGAATATCGTGGAAAAATTCATTTATTTCAGTAATTCAGCTTAAAAGGTGAAACTAATATATGAGATAGACTCATGCAAAGCAAGATATGCCAAGCCTTTATTTGTTATAATTATGATGATCATGGCATACAGCTGATGAAAACCCCAAATTAACAATCTCAGAAAATTAGAATATTAAATGAAATCAGCAAAACAAGGATTGCAAATAGACCAATATTGGACCTCTGAGAAGTAGAAGCATGCATATGTACTCAGTACTTGGTTTGGACCCCTTTTGCATCAGTTACTGCCTCAATGCGGCGTGGCATGGATGCTATCAGCCTGTGGCACTGCTGAGATGTTATGGAAGACCAGGATGCTTCAATAGCAGCCTTCAGCTCTTCATTGCTCGGTCTCATGTCTCTCATCTGTCTCTTGTTAATGCCCCATAGATTCTCTATGGGGTTCAGGTCAGAAGAGTTTGCTGGCCAATCAAGCACAGTAATCCCATGGGCATTGAACCAGGTTTTGGTACTTTGGGCAGTGTGGGCAGGTGCCAAAGTCCTGCTGGAAAGTGAAGTCAGCAACCCCATAAAGCTTGTCTGCGGAAGGAAGCATGAAGTGCTCCAAAATCTCCTGGTAGACGGCTGTGTTGACCCTGGACTCAATGAAGCACAGTGGACCAACACCAGCTGATGACATGACTCCCCAAATCAACATAGGCTGTGGAAACTTCACACTGGACTTCAAGCATCTGGCATTGTGTGCCTCCCCATTTTTCCTCCAGACTCTGGGTCCTTGGTTTCCAAATGAGATGCAAAAGCTGCTCTCATCAGAAAAGAGATTTGAGGAGCCATGTCATCAGCTGGCCCAATCCCAGCTTTCTTGCCATCCAACAACGTTTTTACAAGTTCTTTTACAGGGCTTGTTGTGAAATGAAGTCCAAATGTTGAAAAGAAAGGAATGCCCATCAGTGGAGGGGGGGTAGGTCAAATACTTTATTGAGGTGGGTCGAAGGGACCTGGGCCCCTAGGAGTTGGTGCAAACACATACATATTCAAAAATGAGTATGTTTTATTGTTGCCTTGGATTGTGATCTTGGAGCTGGGCACACACATGCAGCTTCTGATAAGATACAGAAATTTTCTAATAGTCTATACAGCCAAGCACTTGGTAAGGATATACTGCTTCATGTATCGTTAATCAAGATTGCATGAATGGTGAAAAATGCCTCTGGTTAGGATGCATCACATTAAACAAATAGGGGCAGGAAACAGTGCTGAAGGGAGAAGTAATTGCATCCATCTGGAACATGATTGGTAATGTTTAAATAATTAACTATGCTAATTTATCAATACATCAGAGCATAACGACAAAATTAAATATGTCGGAAATATGAGGAGAGCAGCTGCACTCTTGACAGAAAGGCAGGTAAAAGTACAGAAGACATAAAGGTTTCCCTATATATGCTACAAGATGTTTCCAGGAAGAGTGGGCTTATTTCTTCACACTTGGCTATGTAACACAGGCAACTAACAATATAATGGAACATAACCAAGAACACCCCTTGTGACTGACTGTTGCTTCATCAAATTGCATATCCCTGAAACATTTGAAAAAGTGTGTGTGTGTGTGTGTGTGTGTGTGTGTGTGTGTGTGTGTGTAAAAGCACTGGAAGCAAAGAATGATTTTGTCTAATTGTTATGTATGGAAGGGTAGGGAAGAGAAGTATTTGAACAGATAAACAAGATGGCTGGGAATTAAGATTCCTGTGGAAAAAGGAGGCTAATGTCATGCATTTTGGTTAAAGGTAGACTTGAAATCATAACCTTAAGCAATTGTCTAAGAGGTGCACGGTTGTGTTGATGTAAAATATCAGCTTGTGATACTGTAACAGTGCAGTATGACCTATTTTAAAAATTGTTTGGGTGAATATAAAACTTTAGCAAAATGTGTATCTAAACTAGTTAAGCAGGATTCACCTAACCAGTCCCATCAGCGGAAGTGCCACAGGAGGATGTCCATTTGTACAACGGAGCTTCCTCCTCCCTCTGTGCACCCCAAAATTATTTCTGGTACCTGAATCCTGAGCCAAAACTGAAACCAGATGTTAAGGGTGCTCTGGTAAAGGGGTCCAAGGAAAAACTTTTGTCCAGAGGCCCAGACAGGGGTTAACAGGCTTTAAAATGTCACAAGTGGTGGTGTAGCAGATCTGCCTTCATTTGATCTGAACATGGGAGGATCCTTTAACCCAGAATCAACCCTAAAGGAGCGATCACCCAGCAATTGGGCTAGGACTTACACCTGTGGTCAATAAAGTTGTGGCTATATTTATCTCAAGCTCTTTTCCTACCTTTACTTGTACTCTCACACCGCCTGTCCCCAGTGAACCTGGGCTCACTGCGCCTGGTCTTGCAATCCAGACAACCAGCTTTTATATGTATATGGTGGTAAGTTACCACTTGGCAAATGGTAATGCCACATTAAGCTATGGTGTCTCCATGTTACCTGCTCTTTTTGTCTTTGGTTTTGTTTGCTAGCAAAGGGGAGTGGGGACAACTTAGAAGATGTGTTGCAGAAAGTATTGTCACTTTTTAGGGAACACTAATAGCTCAGTTGTCCCCAAAGCAAGTTTTCAAGGAAACAGTTAGCTTCTTCCAATCTTCACTCCACAGCGCTGAGGCAGTTGATGAGTTACAGGGAAGACAATAGCAAGCCAGGTATGTGCTATTTGCCTTCTATATATTGTCTCAGGAATGGGATCTCTTCCATCCTTCCAATCTTCCTTTATCCTAAAAGGAAAGCATATATTTCTTCTGGTGCGAGTTCTGGCTTCTTCCAAGAGCATTTGTGGTGTCTTAAACATTTCGGTTTTCATTGGTGTTGCATATTTATTTTCTAAACTCTGATTTTGTGAAAAGAATTAATTCTGCCCTTGTTTATTTTTTTAAAAGTTCACTTTTCTATTAAATCAGATCAACACATGCTATATTACAGTCAAACAAAGGATAATAAGAAAGGAATAGCATAAATATAAGACATATATAGTTGAATAGATACAAATACCAGCTTTTCAGGCAGCGGTGGTAATTTAAATTGGGAAAACAACACCGGAGGAAAGGGTTCACTTTTTTAAAAAAAATCCCAATGCAATTGCTCCATTCCAGTTTGGAAAATTGGATTAGAAGAAACACCCAGAAGCAGATATGAATATTTGTCTCTCACAGAGACAAACCACAAGCCTGAGTTTTAATGTACTGTAATGCTAAACCAAATGATGGCTTCGGTCCAGTAGTACAGGAGCAGTTCAGAAGGAGGAGCAAAACAGCCATGAATTTTCCTGTTAGTAACCACATTCTCATGCGCCTATGTTTAGCCATAATTTGACTTAATGTTAGCTGAAAACCAGGTCTACTTCTGTTCACTTTTTAAATCTTTGGAAATTCTCCAAACAACCTGTGTAAAAAGCTTTAGCGTCCCTGATTCTTGCACTTGCTTTCATCCTTAGGAATCATGGTGGAATAGCACTCTGGATAAATCATTTTATTGTAGAAGCTTAAAACCTATTAGTTATATAACATATTCCAACTTTCAAAATATAGTTATCACACAATGCAACACATCTGGTGTGTGTTGTTGGTTTTTTTTGGGGGGGGAGATACTGAGTTACATGTTTATATCACCACAATTAGTATTTAGTACCCTTGGAATTTTTAGAATACTCTGTTGGGATTTTTAAAATTTATTTGCAATGCAAAGAGGGGGAAATATGACAAAGTTCATGAGCCAAGTGGGAAATTAATTAATGATAATGAAGCCTCTTTATAAATAAATATTTTAAAGGTGCTATTTTTATTTGTGGTTGCTTTTTTTCAAAGCCTTTTGCTAAGCTGCTAGATGAAACAGCATTAAATCATGAATAGAACTATCAAAAGATTTCCTGAATACTTATTTTTCATTCTTGTCCTAATGAGACAAATAGTAATAGCAGTGACAGAAAGATAAAATGCTTATTGAATATATTATGAAAACCATGTGTTGATAACTGAGTTGTAATTAGGAATCAACCCCAGGAATTTTTTTTAGTGGATGTGGGTAAAGAGTTTCCAGCCATGCCGCCTAATTGCATTTGTGTGCACTTGTCTTTATATGTGACTTATTGGGGCATCTGAGGGATTATTTGTGAGAAAAATGCATGGTAAGATGACGAAGGCTCATCTAATAAGAACCCTTAAGGAGTCTGCAACTGTTCCTTTCAGATACATCAAAGCCAGTTTGGTGTGAATTCATCATTTACTTACTTAATTACCAGAGCTTCACATTTTAATATAAGCATTGACTTTCACAAGAAAATAACACAAAGCAAGCAGATCCTTGTTGTAGCAGCAGAAATTCTGCAATTCCAGCAATTCCTACTTTGGGAGGCTAAATCTGTATAGCTGCCATTGCAGAGGAAAATCAGCTTTGAATGCGGACTTTGTTGCATTCTTTAGAGACCTGATTTCATTTCTGCATTGATTCTTGCCCCTTCACTGCCTCAATTCTTTCAAACTGTGTCATTAAATACTTCCTAAATTTGGCAGGGTGGGTCACTGAATTCCAATCTAGGTGGGGTTTTTTTCCTGAGCAGCAGAAGTATGTTCAAGCCACAATTAAATGCAAAAAGCTGCATCTGCCTGACTAAACTCAGAGCATCCCCCCATAAACAGTATTTTTTATTTGCTTCAAACTGCATGCCATACATTGTCTCCATAATGATGACTATGTTTTGGCTACAACAACAGTGGCCTGTCTCATATCCAATTCCAAAGATTTGGAGTATATTTACTTGCACAAGCATTTCTGAGACCACCTGGGACCTGTTTTATGT
The DNA here is from genome assembly GCF_965113315.1 of Podarcis vaucheri. Lineage (NCBI taxonomy): Eukaryota > Metazoa > Chordata > Lepidosauria > Squamata > Lacertidae > Podarcis > Podarcis vaucheri. Next base: position 97,716,861 of record NC_138759.1, on the reverse strand, counting down.
TAGTTCTTGCCACAACTCAGCTTATTCAAAAGTATGTCTGTATGTTGAGGGTGGGGAGAGACATTTCTAGCTGTGTTCTGATGAATATGTGTCATTCCATGTCCCGGATATGTGTAACCAATGAAACACCAATTGAGATGTAATAGTCCTCTAGGTAATGTGCAGTTGTAAAAATTATAATGCTAAAACACAACTGTCAGATAGATAATGGCATTGCTGCAACTCAAGCAGAGCAGAAATAATACAGAGCCCTTTCCCGTTTTCTTAAGATTCTATATGCCACACTTATCCTAGCTACATTTAGGGGTTTTGCCCAATGAGCTGTGATAGACTAATGAGATTCTGAGAAAGAAACAAAGTACCTTTAATGAACCTATCTGAATACACCTCTCCCACTCCCATATATTTTATGCTTCTGTTTTAATTAAGGACTCCCACTGTGACAAGCTGTAATTGTATCATTCACATTGCTTAGAAGAAGTACCTCTGGTGAAAGGGTGAAATAATTGCTGGTATTTATTATGATTGCGCATTGTTATTTGATAGTTGTGTCACTGTCGATGTTACATGTAGGTTTTGAACACAAAACTTACAAGACATGGACAAGTTTTCTGCTATCTCTGTATTTCTGAAGCAAGAGGAAGATTTGATGATCACACTCCTTTTCAAGGTTAACCATTTAGATCACTAGGATTTGATGACATGTTTCAGAAGTTAAAAAGTCCTTCAGGATATTTTTATTTATTCATTTATTTTATTATTATTTGTATCATTTATACCCCACCCAACATCCAGAGATTTTGTGACCGGTGAAAAGAATATCAGTCTTAAAATGTACACTCCCTAATAATTAGGAGCAGAATAAAATGCACCTAACAATTCATCACAGAAACTGTAAAAGAACACTGTCATTCCAGCTGGGCATTATTAACTTTCAAAGGTATGACTGAAGAGCCACATTTTAAGGTACATCTGAGTGAAAACAGAGTAGATACTTGCTAAATTTCAAAAGGGAGAGCATTCCACAATTAAGGTGTCACATTTTTTCCTGTTTATGGTGCCTTTTTATTATTACCAGGAATACTGTGATTATAAGTAAGGATATGATGGGTTGCCCCAAATATACTAAGGATGAATGTCGAGCATTCACTTTGGTCTTAAGATAAAGGTTGTAATTCTGGGGGTATAGGATATAACAAATCCAGATTCAGATTATACACATTCAGATTCAAATCCAGATTCAGAATCTAATTTGATTCAGAATATAGCTTCTTTGGAATTTCAGCTTTAATTGTATCGATGTATGTTTCCAGCCTGGGGCAGAAAAGTTTGAAAGTGCATGTCAAATGATGGCTGAAAGCTTAGTGATGAAAGTTGTGATCTACACAGCCAGCCTTCCTTTGTCTCTTTATCTTTTACTCTCCCTTGTCTAGCATGGCATATGTATTCAGTTAGTGATGCAAGGAGTGAATGTCTGGACTGTGGATGCAGTGGTTGATCAGCAGAGCCTAAGTGGTCACATCAGCAGGTTTGGATTGCTGGCTTAGGCTGTGATTCTATACACATTTTATTAGAAATCTTGTTTCATTGAACTCAGGGGAGTAGCATCTGAGTTTGCATGTCTAGAATTATCTGCACATATTAAATACAGGTGGTGGCCATTTTGTGTGGTGGTTCTCTTCCCAACCCATGTGTGCACCAGCGGAGTGTGCATAAGTGTGACCCACCCCATTATACCCCACCCTGCCCCCTTCTGGGTCCAAAAAGACCTGGTCGTAAGCAATCATGCTTCAATTGGACACACCTAAAATGGTTACCACCTGTATAAAACGTTTGGTCCCTTCTTATTTTGTTACATTGGGTTTATAATTTGATACCCACTTATCTTGGATTAAGCTTCATGGAACTCAAGATGACTTCAGCATACTTCTGAATATATGTGTATAGGATTGCATGGTAAAGAAACATGTTAATAATTATTCCAAACTTCAAAGAAATTCATGTTTTATCTCAATGTTGAGCATTGCATATTGATGACCAGGACAACATGATTCTTGTCCATTTACTTGTGATGGATTAATTTCATCCACTCTTTTTGAGGTTGGCTCAATTATATACACAGGAACAGGGGAAAAAAACAAATGGATATGCAACTAGCTCATATGGGAAAACATCTTGAAGGCTTTAAATCATTCAGCTAATTAGCTGGCAATATCACATCAAGGAGACATGTCATATAGGCTAGACTTTTAATGTAATGGGAGCTGAAGAATTGGATGTTTAGTTATTTGTGTCATGGATGATAGAGAAGCTGATTACCTGAATATAAGCAGGATATCCTGACAACATTTATTCCTGGAAATCAACATGGAGTATATTTCACTTTGTAACCATCCAGTAATTTCAATAATAAAATGATCTTCATCATGTTGCAGTGGACTTCACCATTTAGATTTGCCATGCTCCGCTGACCTTGTTCAGCTCACTTCCTTTTGATGTTTCTATTTGTTCTCCATTTTTAGGAAAATGGAAGAGTCCAAACTAAACAATGAGATCCTTTATTACGTCTTTCAGTATTTACACACTTGAGGTGACAATATTTTTACTGACCCTTTTATATTTTTGAACAATCCACATTCTGTATAAAACTTGATTTTAGTCTGATGGAACCAAAGATTCTGCCGCTTTTATTTTGACTTAATAAATACCCATTTTGTGAACATTTTACCTGCCTGTGAAATGTGCTCCCCTTCAGTGATCTTTTGGGTTGATTTTTCACCACTGTTTGACACACAACTTCTTTTCAGCACTTTGTTTCACTTTTCTGTGGGCCCAGTACTAGTCCTGTCTTACAATATTATATAATACACAAAAGTTAAAAAATATAAGAAATAAGACAATAAAATAAACAAGCACGACTGACAAGAATACAAGATTAATATTCTCAGCAATAAACTATGGTTAGAATATTCCCATATGTTTATTGCAAATCACACAAAAAAGTTTCAGTGAGGTGTGAATTCTTGTGTACTCACTACATCAAGACATCAGACATTTGTTATTATCTATTAGTCTAGAACATTAAGTTTAAGGAGGTTATCAAACCTGGTGTGCAGAGGGTAAATTGTCACAAAACCTACTGATCCTTGAAACGTACAATGAATAATTCCATTATCTTTGATGGTGCATTGTACTTATCCAATTGCAATCCTCTTTTGCCATCAATCAGCTGATAAAATGCTGACACTGACCTTTAAAGCCCTAAATGGCTTGGGTCCAAAGTACCTCAGCAAGAGTCTAAATAGTTTTTACTGCATTTGTGACTTTTGTATTGAAAGCCATTTGGTGGGAGTAATCTAACGGATGGAACAGTGTGATAAAAAATCTTTCTCCTCTGCCATCAACCTAGCTAAATTCACACTTACACTCAGCCTAGGAATCCCAAGGGCCTCTTCTGTGCTTTTGATGCTGTGCAAAAGCCTATGCCTATTCCTCCCTCACTTTCTGCATACCCTCCAACAATTTTCTGATGAAAATAGGGAGATGTCCCATTGCATAATGATAAGTTTACTATTTATACCCCACACATCCTATTGAGTTGACCCTGCACTCTAGGCAGCTTCCTATATTAAAAACATAATAAAACATTAAACATAAAAAACATCCTTATACAGTGGTACCTTGGGTTACATATGCTTCAGGTTACAGACTCCGCTAACCCAGAAATATTACCTCGGGTTAAGAACTTTGCTTCAGGATGAGAACAGAAATCGTGCTCAGGCAGTGCGGCTGCAGCAGGAGGCCCCATTAGCTAAAGTGGTGCTTCAGGTTAAGAACAGTTTCAGTTTAAGAACAGACCTCCAGAACGAATTAACTTCTTAACCTGAGGTACCACTGTATAGGGCTTTCTTCAGACAGCTCAGGTGTTGGATAACTCCATACCCTCCAATATTTCTTCAATGAAAATAGGGGTATCCTAAGGAAAAGCGGGACATTCTGGGATCAATTCAGAAACCGGGATGGCTTTTCTAAATCCCTGGAAAATAGGGACATTTGGCGAGTCTGTCTCTGCTCAACATTTTGCCACCTCCAGTGCCTAAATACAACCTATCTGTATTGACCTCCTGAAAAGGAATATGACTTTCAGCCATTTTTGTCCTTAATTTTGGGTTCAGTCTTGCTCAGTTTGACTGTGTACTGATGTTCCCCTACTGGGAACAGGGACACAAAGCCAAGTGCAGCGTGTGACTGATTGAAAGCCCCTTTGCAAATGGCTCTGCACTACTCTTTGCAGAAGCTGCCTGCCTTTCCTTATCCCCCCACCCCCGCTACCTGATGTCCCATCTTATAACATCCTTAGACTACCCCAGATTGCTTCAGGTTGGCCGGCCCTGAGCTCTATCAACCCGTGCTGGCCAAAGGTGGGATCTACCCAGATTAGCCCAACTCAGTTTTGGATTCGGCTAGATCCCAGTGCACAGTCCTAATTTCTATGTTAGCCTATAACCGAAATGCTCTGGGTAGAGCATGTAAAAATGTAACATGAAATGTAACATATAATGCAAAACCATGGAAACACAGTTACAATACAAAATTTGCCACAGCAAAGATGAACTTCAAGAAGCCTGGGGTTAGGCAATATTTAAAAGCATATGAAAAGCCACAAAAAGGGCTGCTAAGTAAAAATAATTTTGAAGAAATTCTGAGAGAATTTAAAAAGACCTTGTGCAAGAAAGCACAATGCCTGGCACAGATGTAAGTACACCTCTACATTTCAATAGTCTTTCTCTCTTCTTACACAGTGGTCTTGAACAGAGGCAGAAAAAGTTCTTTTGCATGCAGAAGAGGCCTTCAGCTTACAGAAGGGCACCTGCTCATTCAACCAGTTGATTCTTGTGAGTGTGTCTAACATAAACACCATCCCTGAGCGATCTCACCTCATGGCATAAAGCTTATGCAGTACTTTTAGAGAGGAAAAGGCTTGAAGTACATTGTGGCAGAGAATTTCCTTTGTCCTGTATCTGCAAGGGGTGTGTTTGTCAAGAACTTGTGAGGTAACCTGATTGCATAATAATAAGCTTACTGTTCCTAGATGAGTACTGATTGCTTGAGTTTAAGAAGACAATGGAGCCAAAATAGGTTAGAGATATCATGCTATGGTATTCTAGCTCAAACGCCTTATATAGTCTTTTAACTTGCCTTTTTATATTGTCTTTGGAGAGAGAGAGTGAGTGTGTGTGCATGCACATGCTTGGAAATGGTGATGCTATTCTCTTCATTTGATTAATGTTTGCAGTGGGCACTAAGAATTCTTCTCCTTAAAGCAGTGGTTTTCAGCTGGCGACCCACAGCTCACTGGGGAGACTTGAAGAATGTTCAGGGGTGCCACAGCCAACCTTTCTTCCCTCCTCTTCCTCCTTGCCACCGCCATCCCCTTTCCCTTCCTTGTTCCTGCCTACTCTCACCAATCCACACCGCCTTCTCCCAGATATGTCCTAGATTCTTAGTCCTCCCCCCTGTACAATTCTGGTGCGCTATGTAGAAGCTCCTTTCTGTATCATTCCCTCTTCATTTTCCTCCCTGTCTCTCTCTCCATGTGTGTGCACTTACCTCTCACACCCTCTTCTTTAAAAAGCAAACAACCCCTGCCACCCCACATTAAAGATAAAATGTACATGCTTCTGCAGAAACAGTAGCTTCTCTCTCTATTCCCCCTCCTAGCTCTCCTTCTCCACTGCATCAAAGGCAGAGGGGGGTGGGGAGATCCAGACCAAACACAAAAGTGAGGTCAGGCAGGGCACCTTTGCCCCAAAACAAAAATATGCAAAACCACTAAATGGCAAAACAACACAAGTTTTTACCTGGTACAGGGGAATCCTCACTTATGCACAATCAGCATGCACACTCCCACTTACACATTGAAAATGGCACTAGAAAGGGGTGGGGCAGGGACAGAGTAGAGAGGATCCCCACTTACTCTCATCCTGGCGATGTGCACAGCAGTCCAGAATGAAACCCTGCTTGGCAGGGGGTTGGACTCGATGGCCCTTGTGGTCTCTTTCAACTCTGATTCTATGATAAGTGGGGATTCCCAGGGGAGCCACAGAAAGAACGTGGCTGGTCAAGGGAGCCCGGGACTCAAAAAGGTCGAAAACCACTGCCTTGAAGTACCGGATCTCTTGCCAAACCATGAAATCAGCAATTCCATTAATGTCTGTTCAGATAATGGCATGTGAACCAGTAACTGGGTCCCGAAACCTTTGTTTTTATCATCATAGAGATGACAATTACTTTAGCTGGATGATTAACGTTTCATTTTATTATGAAACTATAAATATACAGTATCATGGAGGCTTCCTTACAGAGGTACCATGTTAATGTGACTGCACCCTTAATTCTTCACAGTATCATAAAAATGTGATTATGATAAACTCTTAAGCCCCCTCTAATCCTAATTTCCAAAGATATATTTATTAAATAACAAAATGGTACATGAATGGGACTGCCAAAGGATAAGAGCTCTGTGATGTAACATGGAAATATGCATGTGTGTGCATGTATTTGTGTCCCAGCTTGTAAATATTTCAAATTTACTAATCACTAAATAAATTGCAATCAAAGGTATTAGTCTTCACACAGGGACAGTTAGGAGAAAAGCTTTTTTAAAAAAAGAAAAAAGAAGGATTTTCATGCAAGGTAATATAGCCTGGTTCCACCTCTTGCCTTTTTCAATTTATTTCTTATCTTCATGCCAAAAATCAGGGAAAGCTTTTTAGGCACAAAGCCACCAATAAATTTATGAGAACACACTTGAATCTATATATGATACCATGTAAGCAATTTCTCTTTCAACTATTTTCAGGAGAACTGCAGTTTCAGAATTATGCTATATATCATCATAATATATAGGACTGCACTTAACATTCAGTACTTGCAATATAGTATTGATACAGTGAAAGAAATTACAGAAAAAGAAATATATACCTCACTTTGTTTTGATGCTTTACCCTACAGGGCTGTTGTAAGAATTACAACTTGATAATGTTTGTGAAACACTTTAAAAACCGTGAAAGTGCTATACAGATGTGATATCCCTCTCACACCCACACACCAGAATGAACAAACATGACAACCATATGAGGTTAAAGGGCCATAGCTTTATTAATAACATAGCAAACAACAACTTTGAAGTGCTGGCAGTGCAAATTACACTCAGACTAATTTGGGTAAGGAAAACACAAGAAATTCTTCTAAATATTATATACGACTATAGTGGTGAGCTGACAGTCAGATATCTAAGCTTTGGAAGATGCACAAAATTTATATTGGATTGAGCACTGTGACCTGAATAATACAACTTCCTATACCTATTAGTGACATTTTTGCGTAGTCATCTCATGATTATAAATTATATCATATCAATTAGACCAGTGTTTCCCAAACTTGGGTCTCCAGCTGTTTTTGGACTACAACTTCCATCATTCCTAGCTAGCAAGGCCAGTGGTCAGGAATGATGGGAATTGTAGTCCCATAACAGAGGGCGACTTTAAAAAAAATCCTACTTAGTCTTTGGCTTTAGTTTCTTGGTCAGGTAGCATATTTTTCCTTGTGTTGTGCAGGTTGGCAGTGCAATTCAAGCCAGGTAATATAAATGGATGAGCAGCCAAAAGGGAGCAAATTCAGCTGGCATGGTCCAAGAGTCAGCCATTCTTAGCCTGCTCCCAAAGAGGAGCGAAGTGAGTACACACTCTTCCACCACCACTCATGATTGTGTTTAGGAAGGAGAGACCTTAACCCCACAATCCAGGGTTCAGTCAGACTTTGGCTTAGCTGTTGCAGCATGCTGTCCATGCTAAAAGGACCATGGAGGAGCAAAGTGGGTGCAAGATTCTCTCCAGTAGACAGCATGTTTATGTGGATCTGATAAGCATAGCTAATAGAACTTATAAGTTTATAAGTTTATGAATGCTTTGCATCTTTTCCAAGATGATGCAGGAGTAGAGAAACAGAAAACAATTCTTTCATTGAGCAGATTGGTATCTGAGATTAGTATTAAAAATAAATAATGAATATTATCTTCATTAGCTCTATAAATAACATACAGTACTACTTTTGGGTGCAATTCAACAGTGCCCACCAGTGGAATGGACACAATTGGTGGAATGGATTTCTCATCTTTGGAAGATCTTCCAGGGCAGATTTTGGGGGTACAGTGGGGAAGGAGAGGAAGGTGAAGTCCCACGGCACAGGTAGAGGTCTGCTTACACAACATTCAGTCTTAAACCTGTGAATCTTATACCTTGGGGCTACAATCTAATATACGTAGTAATATTTTTAGAAAGCTAGAGAAACAAGCAACACTTCCATTTCATGCCTGTAGGTTATGTAGCCTTTCATTATTTTAATTATTACTTGAGTTTCACATCTTTCCTAAAACTGGATGCTGTCACTTCTTTTATTTAATATTTGTAGAACTACTGATTTAACAGTCCTCTCATTTATTTAACAGTGCCTCTCATGGATTTATTCAAAAAGTTGAAATCATTTAAAGTCCTTCTAAATACATTCCTCTTGTTTAGAAATTGGGTCATTCTGTACTTTGGGATTAGGATACACTGAGTGCTGTATAGACCTGATTGGCCAGAGAACAATAGATTGATAGAAATGTTCAAATAAAAGTATAAAATGTGTGTGTGAGATAGGAAAGAGTGTATTGCTTTGAGCTTTAGGGGGCATGTTTCTTTAAACCAAAATTGCTTGACATTCTCTGTGGGAGTGCTGTGCCCCAGAAGCCCTGAGTGTTTGAGCTGAAGGAGCAAAGGTCATACTGTTATGTGTAAAGATGAGAAGGTTTTGTGTTCTCCTAAACTGATTATAGTGATAGATACCTATGTATTTTTAAAGTGTCAGAAGTGCATTGTTTTTTACACTATCGCTAGTATGTTCTTTTCTGTTATGCAATTAATTATAAAAAGTAATTAAGTTCTGTGGAAACACAGCTGTTTGTGGCTGCTGTTTACAAGAACATAGGAAAGGGCAACTTTAATGAGTAACTTTGAGTCCAAAAGAGAATAAAATAGTAAGAGACTGTAAAAGATACCTTATACGGTGTTACCTCAGGTTACATACGCTTCAGATTACATACGCTTCAGGTTACAGACTCCGCTAACCCAGAACTAGTGCTTCAGGTTAAGAACTTTGCTTCAGGATGAGAACAGAAATCGTGCTCTGGTGGTGCAGCGGCAGCAGGAGGCCCCATTAGCTAAAGAGGTGCTTCAGGTTAAGTACAGTTTCAGGTTAAGAACGGACCTCAGGAACGAATTAAGTACTTAACCCGAGGTACCACTGTATCAAGTATAAGCTGACCCGAATATAAGCTAAGGCACCTAATTTTAGCAGAAAAAACTGGGAAAACTTACTGACTCAAGTATATGCCGGTTCACCACACCACAAACCTGGTGGTGGCAGCAAAGGCGGTGGAGGAGGAAGGAGCAATCCAAAAGGGCTCCTTTTGGGCTGCTCATCCCTCCGCTGCTGCCTCTGCTGCTCGCAAGAGCAGGCATAGGAGCCGCGGTTGGGAGAGGCACAGTGCAGCGCAGCACCTCTCCCAACCATGGCTCCTGTGCCTGCTCTTGCGAGAGGCGGGCGGCGGTGGCGGGACCAGCGGTGAGAAAGGGCTCCTTTCGGGCTGCTCGTCCCTCCGCCACCGCTGCCACCGGCCTCACTTGAGTATAAGCCATGGGGGGGGGGGGCTTTTTCAGCATTAAAAATGTGCTGAAAAAGTCGGCTTATACTCGAGTATATACAGTAAATGAATAAGGGAAGGAATAAATGTTTTTAAAAACCTAGGAAAAAATAGCCACTTATTAGAGGACCACCATTTTTGGTCTAATGCTGTAACACTTCATGGCCTGTCCATAAGGGATCCAGTATACAACCCTTTGTGTATACTGTGTACACAGTGTCAAATGCCTGTGTGGAACTATAGTTTTTTATTCTGAAATGAGAATTCACAGTTCTGGTTTGGAGTGCTAGTATCCATATTGGAGATATATGCTTATTTCATTTATGATTCTCTTCACACGAGGCATCCCAAAGCGAATTACAATATAATGAAAACATATAAACAGTTACAATATTTCCATAAATACTTTTTTTAAAAGTATACAGAGAGAGAGAGCAAAACAACAAGAACACATGCATCAAATCAATTTATATGCATATGGTGGCTGGTGGACCCTGGAATTAGAATGGTAACTAAAAAGTCATATATGTGGGACCAGTTCTTTTTTCTGGCGGTATGTGCTGGTACACAGTACTGGCACCTTTTTTTCTAGAAAAAAGCACAGGTAGATTAATAAATATAATTATGAATGGATATGTTTACCAGATATCTGGAGAGGAGGAACTGATCTTAAGTGGCAAGGGCAGAGAGGGAAAGCCGAGCACATCATGGGGCGAGGTTAGGAAATGACTGCACATTCTCCCTTCCCTTCCTGTTTCTTGTGGGGCTACACATTTCGCTGCTGGGTCCCTCCACTGGGACGTGGTTGGAGCTGGAGCCCGGCTGCAAGGGAGGGAGAGGCAGAGGGAGCTGCTCTGGTGAGATGGGTTCTGAGGGGATTTGCTGGGCCCAGCTCACAGAGGGGCGGGATATTCAGCAACTAAACTGTAAAGTGCATTAGGTCCACTGTGCACTAACAACTCTCAGCTCCACTAACAGATTGAATATTTATGGTCCAACAATGACAGCAGGACAGCTGACACAGCTGGGTGGCCGTAACACAGGTTGTAGGACTTCCAGAAAACTAGAATATGTAAAAAAAATTTATAAAAAAAACAACTAGAATATAGAGACGATGAAATAGCAAAATAAGCTTTAGCTTGTGGATATCAGCTATGTCCTTCAGTTTCAGTCCTATTTCAGCATACAGCCTACTATCTTGGTCCTTCTCACGAACAGCATGAAGCAAAACAACAATTGCTATGTAGATGAATGAGAATATTTTGGAGTTGTGAGAGGGCCAACAGGGTGAATGTGAATGTGCGTTATTCAGCTTCTATCCATTTCCACATTCTGGTAATGTCTGGAATCTACATCACAATAAAAAGCAGTAAATGGAAGGAAATGGCTGGTGGAAAACTAGAAAGAGTTATCCTTTACAATACAAAATATTATTAAACTGCATATTTTTTCCCCTGCCACTGAACTTGAAAATATTCATTAGCTTCTGCATTAAACCTTTCCCCCTCTTACTTAATTTAGATTTACATTTTTGAAAATAACATCTACTACCAGCCTGATGTAAAGAGTAGCTCATTGCGACTAACATCGTCTGGAAAAGAAGGAATTGTATTTAACGGAATTGCAGACTGGTTATATGAAGGTAAATTGCACAGATGCAACTTTATTAGAAATGCAGAGGACATACATGCATTCAATTTTTCTGAGAACAATCTGTTCATTATAGGACAATGCTGTTGATTTTTCTTTTTAATGTTTTCTTGCAAAATTGTCTGCATTATAACAAAGGGATGCCTATATATAAGCTTTTGTTTGTGATCATTTAAATTGTCAAAATCCTTCTTATTTTCTTGTTTCAAGAAGAAAACTATTGTATGGGGAAGGGAACAGAACAAGAAAATACATTATTTTGCATAACAGCCCTGAAAATTACTCCACCTATTTTTCATTGGCATATTTGCAGGAATTGTATATGATTATGCTCAACTTATAAATATGACTATTAGTTTTGCATTGCATCACAAATATTATACTTTGGTTGCATATAACTATTCTGATGCAAATAAATATAGGGATGCAGAATAATAAGGGACCCAACAGTGCCCTGGAAGTAATCCGTGGTTATAAAGACAAGCATTAAAAATTGTGGTTCATGCAAGGCAGCTAAAAAGCTGTTGGCATTTTACATTTCTTCCTGCAGCATCTCAGTTTATATTTTTCACAAGACTATGGAAGGAGATACAGCCACTTCTATATATATATATATATAGAGAGAGAGAGAGTGTGTCAATGAAATTCTCAGGTGTCTGTTTCTTTCATTCATTAAATCATCCCACCAGTGGTCTTCACTCTGCAGCCTCTCCAGCTTTCCACAGATGAAGACTAGGTAAAGATATCATGAGGTTACTCCTCCAATTGAGTGTTTTCAGATCAGGAAGTGTGAGCAGCTAAGGAGACTGCAGAAAGGTTTACTGGAGAGGAAACAGACACACCACCTTGGGTCAGCTCGAAAGAATAAAGTAAGCTGAAACCCCACAATCACAGAAATTCTAAGTATTCTGAGAATGAGATCTACAAAAAAGGAAAAGAAAAGCCTTTTTGCAGTAAAAAAAAAAATTTTTTTGAGATATTGAAGAACAGATTTCAAAACAGTACTAATCTAGTTGAATATACAAAATCACAGCCTCCTGGCTGTGCTATGGCCTAACTGGTACAAAATTGTCTGTTTGCTCTGTTTGATTTATTTTTAACAGTAGGAAGTTTGCCAACAGCAGCAAAATGTGTATATAAAGCAATCTTCAGTCAGACTTTAGACGACAGTGGAGAAAGTGGTGAAGCTGTTGTGGGCAGCCAGTGGATTGGGATTCTTCCCTCAGATTGGGATCTGAATTATATATGGAAATTGTTAATTTCATGGGTTTTAAGAACATTTTCCCTCCCCTCCCCCAGAGGAGCTCCTTCATTCTCACATAACTCACTGGTGGTCACCTGATGGAGAGAGGCTGGCATTTCTTATGATAAACGACTCATTGGTACCAAACATGGTTATTCCCCGGTTTACTGGATTCCTGTATCCCAGAGGAAAACAGTACCCTTATCCAAAGGTAAGGAAACTTTACATACAATCTTCATTACTTGCATAAGGTACAGTGGTGCCTCGCAAGACGAAAAGAATCCGTTCTGTGATTCTCTTCGTCTAGCGGTTTTTTCGTCTTGTGAAGCAAGCCCATTGACGGATTAGCGGATTAGCGCTATTAGCGGCTTTTAGCGGCTTATCTGCTGATCGGATCAGCTGATAAGCAGCTTAGCAGCTTAGAAAAGGGGGGGGAAGGAAAAAAAACCAGTAGGAACTCGCAAGACATTGTCGTCTTGCGAAGCAAGCCCATAGGAAATTCATTTTGCGAAGCACCTCCAAAACGGAAAACTCTTTCGTCTAGCGAGTTTTCTGTATTGCAAGGCATTCGTCTTGCGGGGCACCACTGTATAGTGTTCAGTGTTACCAAAACAGTTATTTCAAAAAGGAAAGGAAGCCATTTTTTGTTGTCATGGTTTTTACAGAAATTACTGTACACACTGTTTTCTCAAAAAGCTACAAAAGCTTTGTTCTTTTCTGGATTAAAGAACAAAGCAAAAGCTCTTTTGTTTAGTATAGGACAACATAATATATTAATATAACTACATATGATGCACATCAGGAGGGTTTGGGTATTTTTTACAAGCATTTGGATCAGCAAGATTTCAAGGATTTTTTTTTGCTGTGAATATTTGAATTCACCTATCAATATTAGCTAATCATAAATAAAAACTAATATAAACATAACAAGTTAATAATATTATCGTGTAATAGGATCTGTTTGACAGTTACAATTATTCCATTTAACCAAATTAAATTGTTAAATGATATGACAGTGCCTACAACTGAATGGCAACACTATTTTTACTTAATAAATCAGTTGATATCCTGTTTCTTTTCAGTAGCAGGAAAATTAATCTCTAGAATCGCTTTGTTAGTTTTCTTTAGCAATGTCTTATTCTATAGTGCCAAAAGGAAAACAAAATTAAAGACAAGCTGTACAATAAAATTAAGCTTTGGGAAGAGGAAATGAAAGTCTAGTTCCATTTATCACAGGCAATGCAGAATTATGGTAATAAAACCTTTACCTTTATTTAATACTTCTGTTAGCTTTCAATTCACCATAATTAATTATGAAGCTAGTGATCTGGTAATATTGACAAAGGACTTTGTTATTGCAGTACAGTATTCCACTTCATTACTACGGGAATATTTATGACTGCTGCTGAGCCAAAATAGGGTTTCCATGGCACTTTTTACAAATGCTTTCATCCCATACAAAAAGCACCAGTCCTTTTCAGCAACTTTGACATCCCCTTGTGAAAAGTGTTTACAAGGTGATGGGTGTCAGGGAAGACAGAACACATCCCTCTTGTTTAGGCAACATTCCCTCATCCTAATCTCATAATATATGTAGTTGATTCAGTGCAACATTATTGGGATGGCATTACACATTCAAATGGGCATTTCAGTGAAAGGAATGAAATGCATTTGGATGACATCCACATTCAGGTTCTGCCCAAATACTGCCATGCAGCTGGCCATCTATGACTTGAATTATTTCAGTGAAAACACATATGCAATGAGAAAAGAATGCCAGACTGCTTGCTTTCTGCAGCAGTGATGACACATCCATCGCCCATCAGAATAAGGACAATCTGAGAGATTCATTTGCCCTCAGTGGTGTCGTGAAGTGGTCCTGATTGGCTCTCTGATGCCTTGATAATGTAGTCACTATATAATTCCTGATTAGCTAGAATCAGTCAGCGACGAAGAAGATTTAAAAACACACACCAAAGTAACACCATGGCAGCAGGATATTGGGGCTGCAAGCAAGTGATAACTAAGGTTAGGTGTTTTTCTTTCTTTTTACACAGCTTAACTTGATAGCCTGATCTCCACTTTTACAATGTTTTGTGTATGCAGTACACATCTTCCCCAAACTACAAAGACAGGAGTCAGAATAGTCCATCCAGAAAGTAAATGTTTTCAATAATAGTTGTTCTTTCCCCCCCATTTTAGATTAAAATCCATGTTTTTAAATCATTTTATTCTGGATATGTAATACATTCCACCAGGCCTACAGGAATATATTTTTTCTTGTATGCAGTCATTCATGGCCTCATAGCTGGGAGCATAGGGTTGTGCATTCTCAACAATTGGTTAAGACACATGAATTCAACTAATGTATGTATTCGATGACAATTGGTTAGCTATGCTATCCATCTTTTAACATTTTCACATAGAGCTGTGGTTCTTCTCTGTGTCTTTGCAAATACATATCACACTTATTCATCCATTCTTTTCAAAGGCAGGAGAAATGAATCCAACAGTCAAGTTATACGTAGTCAATCTGTATGGACCAACACATACATTGGAACTCATGCCACCAGATGGCTTTATATCAAGGTAAGCAGTATGTCATCTGAAAATTAACTATCTGTGACTCTCTACATGCACAAATAAATTGAAGTTAATCTCGGTTTAAGTTAACAGTCCTGAAACAGTTTTCTGGAAGTAACATGTAGCTGAAAAAAACAGCAGGACTATCAGCTTGGGTTTAAATAGACTGTATCTTTATTATAAGGCTTGTAATGGCCAATGCATTACAATGCAATGGAACTGAAGTACAATCCTTTCTGCATAATAACTTGGTCCAGATTTAGTGGTTGTCATAAACAGCATACTGGGTGTGAGATGCATGGGGCCCATAGGATCTAAGGCAGCTCACAAATACCCTTAAATTTCGAACTGAACGAATTTAAAGTTACTGGTGTTAATTAGATTATTATTCTAATATAGCTTTGTCATGTTAATATTAAATATAAATATGGATCTATGATTTCTACATAGTACATAGTGAAGACACAGACATCATATTTAATTAAACGTCTTCTCTTCATAATCATATTTCACCTCCGATCAGAAGGTATGTAGTTGGATACAGGTATATCATCAAACTCAATTTGGAGCCTCCCCTACAAAAGGAAGAGGATTTTGCACAAGGGACCATTAGAGAGTATGGCCACCTCTGCTCAGGTTCTCTTGACATCATAGCCAACCAGTATCAGGAGACTATAGCCACTAAGTTACAGCTTGCCAGTTTCTGTTCCATCTCTTTTCTTACTTGGAAACACAGATAATTCTTTGCATATTTAATGCCCAAAATTGACACTCTCTTTAAACTGGTAATCCCACTCATAGGCTTGTATTCCAATAAAGTTTTTATAGAATTCCTAGAATATTGATGCTTCCCTTCTCTTTTAAGCACAAAGTTCTTTATAGAAACTGACCAATCCCAGAACTAGAATCTGTAGCCATTACTTTAGTAAAGCCCATCCAGGATTCTTTGAGGGAAGCCAAGCCTGTGAAAGTGGTAGAAATGTGCACATATAGTGTAGATGTGACCTGATTGTACCATACCCAAGACTCAGTCATACCTGGAAATGCTTCTAACTCATCCTTCTGGCTCTGACTATCAAACATGGCTTTCTCTAATCATTTCAACCAAGTGTAGGCACATAAGTAATATCCCACCAGCTGGAAGATTGCAAGAATGCTGCAGATCAAAGTGACAACAGTCTTGTTTTTAAAACTGTGGTTCATACATTCTTACTAAAAGCTCCATGCATTTGATAAATTCTTTTTGAGTTGGAGCTCGTTTAAAAATCCATTCTGCTGTTACTTTACAGAAGCCTTGAGGACCATGTACATTTCTAGGAAAATCCATTTTATCTATGAAATCATGCTCTGGTTACTGAATATTGCTGCTCTAAAGCAGTATAAACCATTCATATATATGGTGTGTGTGTGTGTGTGTGTGTGTGTGTGTGTGTGAGAGAGAGAGAGAGAGAGAGAGAGAGAGATTGTCCAATTTCTATCCTTTCTTCCCCCACTCCACAGAAATTGTGTGTTACTGTATATACATTGAAAACAGTCCTTACTCTAATGACTGTGTATGTTAAGATTTCTTTCTTGGTCTTGCTCTGTGCTGCTGGGGTTTGGATGACCCAGGTTGGATTCTGACAGTTTTTTATTCTAATAAATGTATTAGAATGCATTTTAATACAAACAATTTGAATCATCAAATTAAAAGGGGAAAAGCACCAAAACATACTTTCCCAAAGAGATGGTATGTGATGCATAGAAAGATGACTTGTTAAAGTTCATTGCTAATCAAATAGGAGCTAAACATCAGGTAGAATGGGTAGTAAAACATTCCTAAATGCCACAGATGTCAGGGCATATTCAACTATGAATTCATTCATTCATTCAGCTATGCTGTTCTGAACTGTATCTCTCAGTCTTCAGTCTTTGCATGCACATCTGTAGAAATACGTGTGTGTGTGTGTGTGTGTGTGTGTGTGTGTTTATACCTATATCTATACATAGTGTGATTCATCATTCCTACAGTTTGGAAATATACATATATATATTTCAGTAAAAACAATAATGAATATTTAATCAAAACTACATTAATGTCATGTTATCCATATGCTATGATCTAAAATGTGCTTAGAGTTGCATTCTTGAAGCCACTGTCTTTTGTGTAGCATTGTATAAGATAATAGAGTTTTGCTTCATTCAGTACAGTACTTGAAAATTGCATCCCAGGTTCCTAGAGTAGCTTAAATTAGGGGTGTGATGTTTCTGAGGCTTTTGTGTGGAAGAGAAAGGTGAAAAGTCAACACCCCTGAACATACGGAATTCCCTGTAAAAATGAGAGAAAATGTGAAGATATTCCCTGAAATTTTGGGGTGTGTGGATTGGGAGTGATACTTACCTTAATGTGGTTACAATGATGCATATCCTTCATTTACCTTAACCCCGCCCCCAGTACTAGCACTGAGTGTCGCAGCCTCCTCAACAGCCCACATTTCCCATAGAAGGTCTGGTGGGTAAGGAGTCTGCTCGTAGAGTATGATAGGTGATAGCTGTTTGTCAGTAGCCACAAATAATATACTGAACTGCCTAGACATGACAGATTGTACTAGGTGGTCTTGGTAACAGTTTCATCATGGCAATCTAACAAGGATTTAGAAGGAGAGAGCATTTTTCTGGAGCACTGATAAAACCGATTTAGCTACAAATGTTTGCAGGCAGGCAATCTATTTGGCAATACAGTGCTGGGGATTATTATTATTCTTTTCTTTTTTTCCATGGACGCAAGTATCTGTGCTGCTTTGTCGGCTACCCTTTTTGCACAGAGTGTTTGCAGAATGTCCTTGGCATTTTACATTATTTCTGACTACTTCATATCACTAAAAACACTACTGTTTGTTACAAAACCTAAAGCAAAACTGTAAAACATAAGGCAACTTAAGTTGTTAAGAGCAACATGACAGCCAGTAACCAGTAAACCAATTGTTATGTCAGTTTTGTAAAATACAGTACAGTGTTACCTCAGGTTACATACGCTTCAGGTTACAGACTCTGCTAACCCAGAAATAGTGCCTCTGGTTAAGAACTTTGCTTCAGGATGAGAACAGCGCAGCAGCAGTTGGAGGCCCCATTAGCTAAAGTGGTGCTTCAGGTTAAGAACAGTTTCAGGTTAAAAACGGACCTCCGGAACGAATTAAGTACGTAACCAGAGGTACCACTGTACAGTCACTGTACAATAATTTCACTATGTATGTTTTGCATGTTGAATCTGAATGCGGTCTTGGAATGTGGTTTGTTACCAGTATAATGCTGAGTGGAATAATGAATCAGTGTCCTTTATCGCAGTGCGCAGGATGTAATTTCACAGCTTATGTGGGAACAATATAACCACTGTATTTTTAAATGTGTATCTGCCATAGAGAATATTACATAATGATGGTGAAGTGGGTCAGCAATACTAAAACTGTCGTGCGGTGGTTAAACAGACCTCAGAACCTGTCCATCCTTACAGTGTGCGAGACGACAACTGGTGCTTGTAGCATGGTATGCAATTTATTTTTGTTATCGTTTTCATAGGATAGATTTACAGTTATTGTCCCTGTATGCAGAGCACATGCTTTTGGTCCTTATTTTTAATTTGTTTGCTTGTTTTCCTGCCAGTGCCAGAGGCCAATTTATTTCCATGAGTTAGAATTCACCTTGGGGTTGAAATAATGTGGAACACATTGTTCTGAATGGAAAAACACACAAACACCTGCTCCGCTGCCATGCTTTTACTTCCTCTCAAAAGTTGGGCATGATAATCTAGTAGGGAGGGCTGCTGGGTGTGTGGAGAGGAAGCATGAGTTCCACACAGATTTCTACCTGCCAAAACTCAATACACCGAGGAAACATTTGGATTCTCAGTAGGGTCTTTGGAAGCACTTATCAAACAGCAGCAGCAATAATTGGCCCTTTAGCCAAAGATAAATCTGTGTTCCAGCAGTGTTAGTAACCACAAGAGTACTCTTCATTATCAGAGTTATTGACATAAGTGTGATTTATGTCTAAGCAAAACATTTGAGTTCAACTCTCAGAGTAAGGCTGAGAATCATAAAAAATAGCAGGAGATTTAGAACTTCAGCCTTACTACTGTTTACATGCACTTTAGAAATGTTTCCTAATAACACACTTTTTGTAAATATTATTCAAGCACACATTTGCTCACTTTTTTCACTGAACAGTTAGCTAATCTAAATATTTCCTTTTGATGTATAATTGTTAAGCAAAAGAACCATAAAATAAATATTCAGTCATGATGGGCTGAAATAATTAATAAAATCAAACATTATTTGATATTGTGTGACAGAGCTATGTTAAAAGACACTGTATATAGGTGTATTGTTCATTGTTTGTATGCTTCCGATATACTAACATTGAAATGCTAGCTATCAAAATAACACATTCACTCCCAAACAAATGACATATGTTTTTAAAAGCCTTCCTACTCAAATTAGTGGTGACCAATCCAAAACTTTCCAGGAGTTAAATCAGAGCTGAGTACAGAGTACATGCTATTTAATTTACCTATTCAGTTGTTTATAAGGTATAACAGGCAATTAGAGGAACAGATAAAACAGTTACGGTTATAAAAGCAAGTAAAACCATTATTGCCAGAACAGTACAAAATTAGCAAAAGAAGGTCCCATAAATCAAAACCCCTTAACTGTCAAAAGCCAGGAAAAAGTGATGTTTCTTCATCATACAGCAAAATCTATACAAAGAAGATGCTAGATGCAACTCTATGAAAAGGGAGTTCTGCAATTTAGGGGTTCCACAGTGAAAGCCCTCTTCCAGGCCACTATTCCCTGCGCACAGGGGTAGGAGTGTGTGTGTGTGGGGGGGGAGAGAGAGAGAGAGAGAGAGACAACAAAGAAAGCCCTCCTGCCAGTCTTAGCACCTGAGAGGGTCAGTAGCTAATTTAATCTTCTTTAGGATACCACTTCATTTATTTATTTTAAAATATTTGTATCCTGTCTTTTTTCCGAAGAGCTCAAAGCACCTTCCAAAAGAAAATAAAAACATAAATTATCCAGAAACATGTAAAATTCTTAATTATACTTTACAACCTAACATTGAAACAGCAGCAGGATATAATAACACAATGCATCAATTTTAAAAAATTCAAATATTTACAGTTAATACCAATTCCAGCAGTTTACAGCCATACCCCTTCTAAAAAGGGGATGTTTTTGAAAGGTCACTGCTGAGGAGACAACATGGGTTTCCCTTGGAATCTGGTTTGAAAGCCTAGGTGCAGCTACCAAAAAAAGAGTCCTCCCTCAGTCTCAAATAAGCATATTTCTGGGGATGTTGAGACACACAGGAGAGCTTCCAAAGATTAGCCCAATTGGCTAGCAGACTCCAGCAGGGAAAAGTGGTTCTTCAGCATCCTAAACAAAGGTCAGCAGCAGCACTTTGATGCCTGGAAATAAATCAAAAGGCAGTGTTTCAACAAAGAAATTGCATGCGTGCTCTCTCTAAAAAAGGCCATCTTAATTGCCTGTGTTATAGGAACTATGTGGTTCAAAGTGCAACCTGCTGCTATTCCTGTTTGTGTGGCATTTTAACTAGGTAACAGAGGAAAATGCAAAATGCAATGATTTTCAATTAGCAAGATTTTGTATATGTATTTTATAACTTTATATATATTTCTTTTTAGAAATATGAGTTTACATCTGAAGTGTGGCTTTCTAAACAGGTACTTACATTATTAATTGCTTTGAATGGAAAATGTGTATCATTAATACGTTAGCTGTTAATAAAATGTTGGTAAATGTCCGCATTTTAAACTAGACTATGTCGATCCATTAATCTGAAAAAGAATTAAAGATTAATTTAAGAGAAGCAAACAAAATGGTTTTTAAGCATTGGAGTAACTGCAGAAGTATTACCAATTCTGGAAGTACACTGAACTCGCAAGGGTATTGGGATGGCATTTCAAGCAGATATTCTGGAACAGGTGCATAGGAGCAGTGTCAGGTGTATACAGCTGTCAGATCTTAATTAATAACATTTAATGTACCAGGCAAGGATCACAAGGCTTTTCACATGTATAGTGATGTGATTCCACCTTAGGAGTATTCCTCCCTATTTCTCATCTTAGGGAGTTAGCAAGATGAATGGTAGGTGGGGGCCCATAAGTTATCTTGGACTTAAACCACTTAGGACTTTAAAGGGAGCCACCAATACTATCAATTGTGCCTGGAGGTAAATTGGTAACCTGTGCAGCTACTACAGGATTGGTGTAATATGATCCCTCGGGCAAGCATAGTGCTTAACAGAAAATTACAGAATTCTGATTCTATTTCATTTTTATAGAATGAGGAGCCAGTTTTTTCTAAAGATGGCAATAAATTCTTTATGACAGTTCCTGTTAAGCAAGGTGGTCGTGGTGAATTCCATCATATTGCCATGTTTAATGTTCAGGTAGGTTTATTTCACAATTTCAAGCTCATAATTGCACAAGTCTGTAATTAATTATACCATTGCTTAAATGTCTTATGAAGCGACGTACGATGCCTTGAGTTGCACGCTACTCCGAATATATTCAGATTTTAGTCACTGATTTGTAGGTATTAACAAAAATCGTAATCACAGAACACTTCAAATGATGCATAGTTCTGTCCTCTGAAATGATGAAAAGCATCCTCCCAGCAGGTTGATGTGGTGATTTGATTTGGCAAGAAAGCTGGTGAATGACTAAAGATCCCTTTGCTGTTTCATGAAAGAGCACTTGCAAAGAAGCCAGTGAATGAAGCATTTGGAACCATTTTCAGTATCTCAGGGCATTGTACTCAGTGCTTTTTTTGTTTGTTTGTTTTGTTTGAAAAAAGATGCCAGTACTTTCCATGAAGTTGCTACAGTAAGTGCCACACTTTTAACATGGGGGGGGGGAGGTGGCAGTAGTAGGGTGCAGAAAAAAACACTGGTTGTACTTACTTGGAAGAAACAGAGACCTGGTCTACACATTCAGCAGAATGAGACGGTAGGGTGCAGTGTGTGGTAGTATGGTGAAATGATATATTACTAGTTGGAGATCACATTTTTTATTGCTTCCTTACATTAAAAATGTAGCACAAATAGGAAAACCAGCAAAAAAAAAGGCAGAGAGCTGAGCTATAAGCGTTGTGAGGCATTCACCCTAACATTAAGAAGAATGTTTGATCAGTGCAAGCATTTCTGTTTGCTTGCCAAAATAATCTCCCCTGTCCTCCCCACATGCACTGTTCTGGGAGTCCACCCTCCCCTCCAGAGCAGACTTGGAGAGGGGAGGCCATGGGGCCATATGTGGAGGGTTGTTTTGTTTTGTTTTTGCTTTGTACGAGGTCACTATCAAAAGTGCTATTGGCCACCAGTAGTTTAAAGAACCACCTTCATTCTGCTGCAAGTCTAGACTCAGCCAAAGTCTGTTGGGGAATGTGTCGACTTGACTTTGAAGTGTATGTGCTGGATTTGTATTTTCAGTGTGTTTCCCCACTGCCTGATATGTTGCTCCTATATACCATGCTATTGATCTTGAGATTGTAGATTTTAAAGTGCACATTTATTGTACTTTATACATTTGTACTGACAGAAATATATGACAACTGTCTGTGGCATTTCATTTAATGTTTCTGTAGTAATTAGAGGAACATTCTGTGAAATGTCATGGGATTTAAAAAGCCATGGGAAGCCACAGCGGCTGTACTGAAGCTTTGCGTGATTATTGTGATCTGTCAGTGAATGCTTCTAATGCTTTCCCCTGTGTGTTATACTTTGGATAATGCTGGAACACCTTATTTTCTTTTTATTAAGTTGATTACATTTTTAATAGTAATTAAGAGATATTCTAGCATTCTTTCCATAGGTAGGGTGAATCTCAGTTGTTCAGATCCTATTAACATTTACTGAAATGTTAGTCCTTCTGAATGGAATCTCATAAAAATGTGTATGTATAATGCTTGGAACCAGAGATGTCTTTATAACACAGAGTTGGTCGACCAGCAGGCCTGGTGCCTGAAGCCAGCTACCCATAGAACACCTCACTGGGGATCCTGCCATCTTCCATTCTGTGGACGTGACCAAGCCAGCATAGATGTTGCTGAAGCAAGAGTGTGAACATGCTAGGAATGTGGTCTTGGGAGCATACATCTTTGTTTTAGACTCTGTTCTGCCACAATCCACCTGATAGCTCATTTGGTAGAGCATGGGAATAAGAATAAGCTGCCCATCTGTTTGAGTTGCCCCAGCCACTCTGGGTGGCTCTCAACAAAATATTAAGAACATCAAAAACTTCCCTATACAGGGATGCCTTCAGTTGGCTTCTAAAAGACAAATGGTTGTTTATTCCTTGACATCTGATGAGAGGGTGTTCCACAGGGTGGGTGCCACTACCAGTAAGACCTTCTGCCTGGTTCCCTGTAATTTCACTTCTCACAGTAAGGGAACTACCAGAAGGCCCTTGGAGCTGGATCTCAGTGTCCAGGCTGAACAATGCAGGTGGAGATGCTGAGGCCATTTAGAGCTTTAAAGCAGCAACACTTTGAACTGTGCTCAGGAACATACTGGGAGCAAACGAAGATCCTTTAGGCCCGATGTTATATAGTCCTGGTGGCCATTTCGAGTCACTAGTCTAGCTGCCACATTCTGGATCCAAGTCTCCTTCTTAGCCTCAGGGTCATGGGTTGGAGCCCCACATTAGGCAAAAGATTCCTACATTGCAGGGGATTGGACTAGATGACTTTTGCGGCCCCTTCCAACTCTCCCATTCCATGATTCTGTGGCAGCCCCACCAAATTCTCACAGTTTCTCCATTCCATGTGAGCCTCTCATGGCCCTATCACTTGACATTCCAGGGAGATCTTCAAGAGGAGCAACAGTTTTGAGGGATGCTGGGGGTTGTAGTGATGGAAAACCTCTTTGCATTGCACGACTCATCTATGTCTGGGACTGAGAGAGAGAGGTGGGGTCAAATTGCTATCATAGTTAGACCACTGTTTACCTTTGCTGCACTAAACACTAAGGAAGAAGTAAGAAAACTTTTTTTTCCTGGGTTGATATTACATGATCCTTTTCAAAAGCCACTGACAAAGGAGGTAATTATAATTCCCTTTCAGTAACTACAACACTTTCAAATGGTTTCCCGCCCTAACTAATTCACTGTTGCTGCAATAAGAAATAAGGCTGCTTTAAATAGGACGAGGAACAGTGTTAGTTCGTGCCTTCCACGTGGGGCTTGTATGATAGAATTCCATGCACATAGGTGCCTTATATCTTGGATAGGAAGAGACCAGTAAAGTTTTGGCCCAGGCCTCAGAGAAGCTTTGTGTAGTCCTGATAAAAATTAGCATCATATATTGATTTTATTTGAGATGCATAGGAATTAAAATGTATATGGAATGTATGTATACAGATATTTTAAAAATGTATATGGAATTTAAAATATCTGTATACAATAGAATTCTATTTTCATTAGACTTTTATCACATAGAACTAGGTACAAAAAGAAACATATTCCCAAACCACAAAGTGAGTAGACTTACTTAAGGTTAATTTACAGACCACATTTTCTCTGCTATTTCTTCACTGCTGTCCTCTCACGTTTGCAGTAGTCTCACATGAGTAATGTGAACACCCTGCTGTGTGAACAAGTAGCTCACATGGTGCGGCTGCCTAATTTTCATGATCAGGATAGCACTACAGTATACTTCTCTGGTGCTGGAAATTGCTCTAGTTCCTCTGCATAGGTAGATCACTTTCATGAAGAATAAAAAGAAATGACTGACAAAGTGTAACATTGGTTCAACTGAATCCCACAGGAATAAGCTATTTTAAGGGCACATAGCATTGTGGCTTGTAGCCAGAGTGTCACTGAGGATTGAAGGAAATTAATAGCGAGTCATTTCAGAAAGACACAAGGCTTGAGCATATGTGTCAGTTCTGCAGTTTCCAGTAAATGCATGGTTGTGCATAAAAATAAGTTGCTATTATATCAACACAAGATTATGCCCTTGAATTTTTTCATAAAACATTTTTTTTGCAGCTTGGGTTTTCTGACCATGGTTGGCTTAAGTGTCCTTTTATCCTTTAAGTGACACATTTGGCCCACTTCTCAAACGTGACCAAATGGAATGCATTCTTTCCCAAATCTCTTCAAGAGTCAAGAGGGACAAACCCAAAGATATTACCAGCTCTAAGTCCACTTTCTTCCACAGTTAGTTTGAAGGGAGGAAGGGAAGGACAGGACAGATTTTGAAGCCAATTAATATTCTCCATAGTTGCTTTGGCAGAGAAGGCTTTCCTTCACACCCAGGAGAACATGGGAGACAGGGATTTCCCACTCCTTGTGTACATCAATTGTCAATGAGTGCCATTTCAATTCACTATTTATTTCTTTTGTCTCTCTGTGTACATCTGCTTGTCTTCAAGATACCACAAGCATTTCTCTTCTTTTTACTTTTCTATAAGAACATAGGAAATGTCTTGCTGCATTAGAATAAGACCTGCAAGTTTAGCATTCTTTGAAAGAATGTCAGCTACTGGCAGATCATAGGTAGCCCCCCATAAATTGGTCAGTTCTTTTCTTGCCATTTACCATATCCAGACTTTTATAGATTAAAACCTTGACGAAATGAATTAGCACACCACATGTACACACACACACACTTGAACTTCATATTAGCAGCCTTCAAAAATGCAGCCTGGCTTGTATCCAGGGATGTTTTTCAGGAGCAGATAGAGAACTTGCTCACAGTAGCCCCTCCCCCCATTCCCCTCCCCCAATTTCCACATCTTGCAGCAGTTCCACAATACCCCATGAAATGCTGTTCCCAAAGGTCCTGCCAGAGTAGCATTTTTGCATGCAAGCCAAGAAAGCCCTCATTGCACAAACTGACTTTTGATCATCTATCTCTGGCTCAAGCTAGATATTTATGCTTGGAATGCAGTGCCTTTCATGCACAGGATCATGATCACCGTCTTCCTTATGTGCATTTTGTGTACATTAAACTTGTACATTTGAAAATGCCATTATAATCATATTTACAGGTAATTCAGGAGGCAACAGAAAATCATTTGGGGGGGGAGAGAGGAGTGGGGACATTGACATTGACATACCTATTATTATTTTTGTTTATTTTCTTGCAGACCAAGAGTGAACAATTTAGTATAAGACATCTGACATCAGGAAACTGGGAAGTTATCAAAATCTTGGCATATGACGAATATACGCAAAAGATGTGAGCATTATTTTTCTTTGTCTGTTCAGGTAAAATATATGTGTTATCAAGCTAAAAAACTGTTTTATTGGAAACCACATTAACTATTTCTTTAATTTTCAAGCACTACCATAAGATTTAGCCCTAAATATAAATGGAAACTTAAATTGCAATCCACCCTGCTTTACACTAGGCTGGTGGGGGTGGGGGGGAGATATTGGATTGGGCAAAGGACCCCTCTTTCCAGCCCTGTCAGCCTCCATTAAGCCATGCCAATCCCCAGACAGGGATTGCAGTGCTAATTCATTTCATCTGTCAATGTAGTGAAGAATCTTTCTCAGATAAAGAGCAGAGATAGACTGTGACATCTTCTGGCTGACTACATTGACAGAAATAACAGAAATTAAAATAAAAAATGGGTTTTTCTAGGCTCTAATAAATAAGGAGCATAACTTGAATACAACTTGTAAAGCTAATATATTGGATTACATTCTCAAATCTCCTACAGATTAATTGTGTTCCTTAGAATACTTAGGGATAAATGTCAGATATCGTCAGTAAGGATGAATGTGCTGGGGGTGTTTTGCTTATAAAAGGACTTGTCTGCCACCCTCGCAGTATTATCAAGGGAAAGAAGCATTTTCGAAGGTTGAGTAAGAAATGTTTCTATGATTGTAATTCTTCTATACGGTAGGCAGAGCAATCCAAACTGTAGGAAGCCAGCATAATTTACATGCCTATTTCAAACTCTGTTCAGGGGCAGGGCTGCTGCCAGCTGAGCCTGCCCAAGCCTGGCTGAAGGAAAACAACCCTTTAAAGTGGAGTTTGAATTATACCACCCTTTTTTGCTAGTGTAGCTTCCACCAGGTGGGTAGGTCAAATGAGTCCGAAATAGAGGTGGCCCTGTTTTGCCACCACTATGCTACTAGAGCACCCTTTCTTCAGCAGAGCCGGGATCTAGCTCTTACAAAGGCATATATTATTTGGCTGAGCTGGGATGAGGCACTTTAGCCAGCATATCCCTGGCTGAGCTCAGGCATCCTATCCCTGTTCTACTCTTCCTGGTGGATCTTTGGTTTGGACTGCTCCCTAGGTTTGTGAGATTCCCCCAGGTAATTTTCGAAGAATTTTTATTATGCTGAGGTTTCCACATCATAATATGGCCCTTTATCTGTACCTGATGTGAGAATGAATTAATCTGCCCGGTTAAGAGAACACATTATTTATACATTATACTATACACAGAGAGAGACAGACAATTTTAAGCTAGGTCACATTCTATTCAAAGCAGTTCAGTGCTATTGGCAATAATGTTGCAATCTATCCCTTAATTGTACCAATAGATTTTGAGATAGTTTGTCAAAATAGGAAAATAGGGAAAAAATGCATTTACAAAATATCCTCTACTGCATATATCTGCATATATCTGCAGCTGCAGTTATGATACTCATTTTGTTTATCTTTACAACAAATTACTATTATCTCAGCTAAAGGTATTTAATTTTCTTTTTCATTGCCAGTTATTTTTTAAGTACTGAGAGTTCACCAAGAGGAAGACAGCTACATAGGTAAGCAGAACAACAGCAGCATATTTTCCAACTGATTGACAGGACCTGTGCCTCTTTGTTTATAAAACCTGTTATCCTTAATGTCTGAAGGAATAGCATTCTTATTCATGTGCCATCAGTTACCTGAGAAATAGACAATACGATTCTGTGGTCTTACAAAGGATGTTATTTTATATATGTGATGTATGTTGTGATAAAACGAATGCCACTTTCAGTCTCTCTTCTGATCCTGATACCGACTCTAGTTAATGTTTTGTATACATTGAAACATTTCAGGAAAATAGAAATGGGACTGGGGGAATGAAGTAATTTGTAAAAAGTTTGTACCCTTTAAGCTAGTTTCCTGTGATACTGGTCCTCATAGTCAGTTGTATCCAATGCTAATATTAAAGTAGACCCATTGAAATTAATAGACATGACAAACTTAGGTTCATTAATTTTAATGGGTCTACTCTGATTACACCAGCATTACATACAACCTAATGTATGCTTATGTTGCATGCTATCGTAATGTCTTCTTGTATATATTTGTTAAATGTTGACATGTGCTTTGTCAAGATATGCATATATATTTGCATTTCAGTGTGTCAACGATTGAATTGTTGAATCGCCAATGCCTTTCATGCAACTTCATGAAAGATCAGTGCACATATTTCAATGCAAAGTTTAGCCCATCTATCAAGTATTTCATTCTGCAATGTAAAGGTAAGCCAGCCTCCTCAGTTTGATGTTAGTTGTATTTCAGTTTATTTTAAACACCAACACTTTGCCTTTTTATTGTCCATTTGTCATCTTGCCATAAGCTTCATGCCATCAATCCATGGAAGTTTATGGAATAGAGGTGGGAAGGAGCTGGTGGCAGATGTGGTAGTCACAACTGCACAGCCCAATACTACTCTGTTTATTTAAAGAACTCAGACCTTGCAGAAAATAAATAAAAATATGTGGCATAGGCTAAGAGCATAACTGAGAAGAGAACAAGAGGGAAGGTAGAAGCTATAAAAATGCAGCAGAGTAATTGTATGCATTTTTTCTCAGAAGTGGGTCCCACAATAGTCAATGGAAGTTTATCCCAGGATTGCAGCCATATGCAATTATACAACCAATAGCAACTGGAGTATGATAATATCTGGAGGGCCATAGGTTCCCCCTTCCTGTACAAGAGTATGGACACTCTGCAAGCTCCGTTCCAGACTCATCCAAAATAGTGGTGGATAAGCTCCTTGTAGCTCAGCTCAGAGCTGGTTTATGTAACTAGCTTTCTTGGACAATGCTTTAACATTTTTTATTTCCAATCCCACCCCCAACCCTGCTAAAGCTCAATGACAAGGAGATGGAAAATATGTCTAGAATTATATATAAGTGCATATGTATATGTATTGGTAGAGGAAAGACAACAGTATGTATATGACATTGAAGCCTAAGCCATGGTTACAGGGAGCCACATTTGCTTTCTGATAGCATAGAAGATTTCCCAGTTCTCAACCTGATGCCAAATTTTGTATTTGATAGAAATAAATATTACCAGACTCTACTAAGTCCCTAAAAGATCTAAAATGACATAAGCTCTCTATAGCCCATTTAATACACAAAGCTAAGGCAAACCAAATGTGCAGGTTCTCAAGACTGATGCCCCCTCAGTCCTAATGCTCTACTCAGGCCTAAGCCATGGTTTGGCTTAGCGATATGTCCAAACCCAGGCTCATGGTTTGTGTCACTCCAAGGACACCACAAAGTGTAATCAAGGTTTGTTCTTGGTTTACTGCTCATAGTTTGTCTGGAAGATAAAAAGCACAAGGCTGGGTTCTGATGTACCCAGCAGAGCAGGAGCAGGACTGCGGGAGCAGCAAAGCAGTCTAATCTTTGCTGCTGCCATTTACATGTTTGCTCATTTGCACTAAACCATGGTTTCGCTTAGTATTATGTGAGAACTGGTCCTATAGCCTCAAGTTGCCTTCATTATCAGGAATCTCAGGAAAGTGCATAGGAACTTGCTGCTGATGAAGAGCAGTCCACAGTTGGAAAGAAACAGATTCAGAAGCCAGCTTGACTGTTGGACAGTAGAAATCGCAGCAGCAAGAACATAAATTGAGGTCAGGCTGTCCTTGACTGTGATACTGTTGTCTGGGCCTTGAATCTTGAACTGAGCCTGGGACACATTACTTTTGAGTTATTTCCCTAAATCTCTAACAGCCTCCAAATGACTTTGAAAAGTGCTGAATACTCACTGTTCTCTTTTGAATTTAATAGTAGCTGCAGGTGTTCCATACTTTTTATAATCAGACTATTAATCGCTCTATGTGTCAGTTTCTCAACTGTAAAATTGAGATGATAATAATAATAGTACCTCAAAGTTGTATTATTCGCCATGAGACTATCCTAGTAATGCGCTGGCATTAACGAGACTACTCATGGGTTTAGTGTTGAAGAACATGCATTAATTGTTTGGAGGACTGAGTGCAGAGCTGCTAAAGCGCATCATGAGATGCTTGCTTTCTACTGAAGTGCTGATGCCTCTATATTTTATAATTTTATGTTTAATAATTGTATGTGTATGTTGTCTGATGTTATAGGACCTGGTGTTCCAGTTGTCAGTGTGCATAGTACAAGCAATCCTGAAAGTAAGTCTACACTACTAGTTCATTGTGGATTTTCTCTCTTACTTTTAGACCTTTGCAGAATTAATTTATGAAAACCCATCTTAATTACAGCCTAGCAATAAACATCCCTGTAAGTGATAAGAGTAGAGGAAAATTAATCAAGTGACTATAACATACCAGGGATTTTGCAGACTGATGTTATACTAGATGTATATCTTTTAACTCCTGTTAATGCTTGCGTTAATTAGGTGGCACAATGGCACGATCCCTTTCACTAACTATGCAAATTGAGTTCCTGTTACAGGGACTCGGTTATATGCTTTGAAATACTTTAAAGCTGTAATCCAATTAGTTTGGATTAAGGTGCTGTTTTACGAGTGCTACTTGTCTAATTCAACCTACGTTTATTAAACCAAATTTTGCTTTTCTTAATCTTCTGCAGTATTACAAAACTCTTTAAAAATGTGCAGTGTGTTTCTCCAAAACTGTAAGATATATCCAATAAAAAACCCACCCAGACAAATTCCTGAATATTCTTTCTACTCTAATAACTAATTTCCACAGATGATATAAAAGTACAAGCCCAGTAGGGTTGGGAGTGTGTGAAGTGACAGATTACCTGCCACATCCAAAACCCTGTTGGCTCATCCTGGCCAAAGCAGGAAGTATGGACAAGCTTCCCCAGCTGGATTTTCTTTTTATTTCTTTATCCCATTTGGTTTCAATGTGGGGCCAGGCTAGTGTAGATGTGGGTCCCTATACTGGAACCTCTGCTCTACACTTTTCTATCAGTGAACAGGCACCTGCTCTCCTCCTTAACTTCTTTCAGCCAGCAGAGCTGGGAATTTGCAGTGTTCTCCTTACCTTTTTATTTGAAATCTCAAAAATAAATATCAACATTTCATTAATTTTAGCACTACTGTACTGCTGGCATTTAGTTTGAACATTCTTGGCATTAAATATAATTTAATTTCAAATGTATGGCTGGAAAGACTTCAGTCCATTCCATGCAGCTGTGCATCATTTGGATAATGTAACTAATGCACTTTAATTGATGAAGGCTTGGATCCAGATGATCCCTTGTTCAAGTCTTTTTGATATTTCTCTTTAAAGTACAATATTTTTGTCTATGTTAACTGGACTAGGCAGTTGTCAGCATAATGGTTTGATACTTGTACAAAGAAGCAATGACTGGCTCTGATCCTTTTTAGAGTCTCCATCTGCAAAGGTTCAAAGGAAAGATTTCGTTTGTTCAGAGCATTTTTTAGCAGAAAATTGGATAATGTCTAGAGATCATTGTTTGCCATTTACGATAAAACCAATGACGTATCTAATGCCTGAATGCAAAATTAGATAATCTCTTCTATTAATAAAGCAGAAAATACACGATTGAAGTTTACTTCAATTACTGTATCTGAAACAGTGATTACAATATTTTGGTTGACTGCCCAGAAATTACTTCCTAGCTAGATTATCCCTTGTTGCCCTAAATGAGGAGAGATATAAAAAATGAAAAACGAAGATTGAAGCTGAGAGAAAACCAATCAAATATTTATCCAGATACAGCTGGATTAAAAAAATAATAATTCAAACCATGTTGTAATGTTAAGGTTCTGTGGCATTCTGAATTGAGCACTGGAAAAATGCATTACTAGAGTTTAACTTCTCTTTTCATTCTGGCACGCTGGGCAAGCTATTCCCTGATGTATAACCTTTTCTGCACTGGTTCATTTAATTAAGGACCATAGGAACAAAGGACTTTGCTGTATGCCAAGTCAGACCATTGGTCCACCTGGCTCAGTTTTGCTCACGCTGACTGACAGCAGTTCTGCAAGATTTCAGGAGCCTCTCCCAACCCTACCTGGAGATGTCAGGGATTGAATTCTGGACCTTCTCTGCGCCCCTGAAAATCACCTGCCCTGTCCTGGATTCAACGGATACTTTGTTCCCCCTTAGCCTAATTTGGGATTGAGGTGGGGAGGCTGCAGGGCAGTTCCAAACACACCTCAGCCAGGTCTGGCCGACAGTAGTTTAGTTGTCCATCCATACCCCAGAGAACTGAAAGGTGGAAATAGGAAAATACTCAAGGCAGTCATTTGTGGCCTTACTCAGCTGAACATCCCTTCTCTCTATATTCTATAGATAATATTATTCCTGATCCACCCAAGAACAGGCTCAATTAGGTAACCATCAGTATTTAACAATGGATCAAATTCAGTTGTGTTACAAATTGAGCTAAAGAGTGTTCATAGTGTCCATTATATAAATATGTTTTTAGAACATGCATTTGGTTTGGATTCAGCCTCCTTAAAAATATGGATTGTTATTTTTATACTATACCGATTGACACACGCATATGCGTTTCTTTTTCTTGTCATTTGCTCTTGCAGAATTTTATATACTAGAAAATAATTCTGTATTAAATGAAGCAGTCTTAAAGAAAAGAACATTCAGGACGGAAACTAAAATGCTTCACATTGATGACTATGGTAAATATATCTGAATGCTGTTGAGAACCAAACAGAACATTTTCAAATAATATATTTTTTCATCTTTGAAACTACCAGCCTTTAATGTTTTACTCTTTTCTTAAAAGAACTTCCTTTACAGTTGTCATTTCCAAAGGATTTCACAGAACGGAGTGCATATCCTGTCCTCTTAATAGTGTGAGTATAAATCATTAAAATTAGTTAAACTGATTTATGAAATGATTTGTTTGCATGCTATTCTAGGTCACATGAAATTGTCATTGTATGAAGAGCTTCACTAAACATCCTGTAAATTATTTACCGGTATATATCAATAGATATGACCATCGTTCCATTAGGGCAAATATTTAATCTTGCTGGATGGAATTCCCTCCCTCCTCCCATGTGCTGTTTCAGGGACTCTCCCAACACCCCAGAGCCAAATTTGAAGGAAGTGCAGGGAGAGGAGAAGCTGTTGTACAAGAAGAAGTAATTGAGAAGGCTTCTGGTGACAGCATTCATTAGTTTAATCCTGTCCAAAGATATAGATACAGCTGTCCATAAGAGGAGCTATCTGCTTGGTTCACATCATGCACTCATGCGCACACCACCTTCGGAAGGGATCAGATGTTAAACAAAATAACCACTTGATTATCCCAAGAATAACTTCCCTGAGGTGGATGGTAGATTTTTCACAGAAACTGTACAAATGTTGAGAGAAAACCAAAGGGATCTACACAAGTCACTACTACCACTCAGGATATTGCAGTTTCTCCATTTCTGAGCATGGAAAACATTCCTATACGCTTTGACCATTGCAGAGATTGCACAGGTCCCCCCCCCCCCGTTCATGATAATAATAGCCAGAGCCGTAGCTACAAGGGTTGGGGGGCTATCTGGGTTTTCGAGGCACCATTGAGGCTCGGTCTGTGTTTGTGCGCACACACAAATGTGCACAGGTGTGTGTGTGTGCCAAACTGGGTATTTTACCTGGGTGAAATTTCTTGAAGGAAAGCTTTTCAGGTTAAAAATAATTTGTCCTAGAATCTTTGCAAGAGAGAATGATTTTGATTGTATGTAATAGCTGAAAAATGATACTAGATTTTTAAAATTGTAGTGAGCACATACCACAATAATCTGCTTCTGACTTTTTAAGCATCTGATGCATGTGTGGCAAGTGCCCTCCAGATATTGTTTACCGTATTTTTCGCTCTATAGGACGCACTTTTTCCCCTCCAAAAATGAAGGGGAAATGTGTGTGCATCCTATGGAGCGAATGCAGGCTTTCGCTGAAGCCTGGAGAGTGAGAGGGGTCGGTGTGCACCGACCACTTTCGCTCTCCATGCTTTGGGCGGATATCCGCAAGCCTTGGGAGCTCGGCGGGAGTTCCCGCTGGGCTCCCAAGGCTTGCGGATAGCAGCCTCCAAACCCGACCTGATTTGGAGGCTGGCGGTGGGGAAAAGCAGCGCTTCTCCCCACCACCAGCCCCACAAGCTGGAGGGACAGCGGGGAGGCGGAGCGCCGCCTTCCCGCTGTTCCCCGACCTGGTTTGGAGGCTGGTGGTGGGGGAAAGCAGTGCTCCCCCCCCCACGCCAGCCCCAAAGAGCAGGTTGAAAGGAACCCAAAGCCTCCAGAGCCCAGCGGGAACTCCTTGAACGCACAGAACGCACCTTGACTTAGAGGGGGAGAACAAGAAAAAAAAATTTTTTTTTCTGTTCTCCCCCTCCTATGGTCCGGTGCGTCCTATGGTCCGGTGCATCCAATAGAGCGAAAAATACGGTAACTATTTCCTTGTTTCATAAAAATCATGAATTGTTTGATAGTAAAAAACAAACAAACCTCCAAGCAGTTTACCAAAAGATAAAAGACTAAAACCAAGAATAAAATTACAACTCTACTTTAAAACATGCAGAAGTTAAAATACTAAAGCAAATTAAAATTACACCCACTTTCTCACTAAAGCTCCCACCATCCACAGCCAGCCTAGTCAGTGGTTGGGAGTCATAGTTTAGTAGCACCTGAAGGTCACTGTGCTAATAGAATTCATATATGATCATGGCAGCAGAACTGCACTGGCCATAATAAAAGTGTCTGATTCAAAAGTGTGCAAAGAATTCAT
Organism: Podarcis vaucheri; assembly: GCF_965113315.1. Lineage (NCBI taxonomy): Eukaryota > Metazoa > Chordata > Lepidosauria > Squamata > Lacertidae > Podarcis > Podarcis vaucheri. The sequence goes on along the minus strand of NC_138759.1, from coordinate 97,681,669 downwards.
TGGGGTAGCTTATATATATTTATCTAAATATATTGTACCATTTCCCCACAAGCTTAAAGTGGTCAATTCTTTAAAAATGCAAAAATTAAACAAGGCAAAATTAAACCATTATCAATCAAAAGATAGATAGAATCCTAATTTCCTTTGAACTCTGCTCTTGCTGGTGGAAAGCAGGAAGGAGAAGATATTTTTTTGCAGATTTCCCTTTCCCCATCCACTTTTCTGTTTCCTCCAAAATGTTGCTCTGGAGCACTGGGAAACCAGAGCCGTGTTGGAAGTGGTATTGGGAGTTGCAGGCAGGGAGGCAGACCACCAGCAGGAGACTCGCTTGGATCAGAGTCCTTACCAGTGGGAAAAGGAAAGGGGAGGGTTCTGTTGTAGTTAAAAATCAGCTGGTTTGTATGAGCTGCTTTTCACACGTGGCCTTCAGTGTGGAGCCGAGGGCCCACCACACAATTACCTTTTTAACACAGATGTGCTATTTGAAGGCTGATATCTTACAGGAAGTAGTGGGAGTGTTATGGAAGGCATCCAAGCTTAAGAGATCTACTTAGTTCAGATGGGGAATTAGAATGGCTTCTCAGACTCCATCCATCATCAATTAATCATTTGTATTTGCATCAAGGATTCCTAACTTACTGTTTGGTTAGATAGTGGCCTGGTTTCATAATTTTGCTTTTAGGGGCAAGTGCTGTAGCTCAGTGGTAGAGCACAGGCTTTGCACGCAGAAGGTTGCACTTCGATTCCTGGCATTTCCAGGAAGGACTGGGAAATACCAACCACCTGAAACCTTGAAGAGTCACTGTCAGTCAGTGTCAACAATATTAGGCTAGGTGGACCAATGGTTTGGTTCAGTATGAGGTTGCTTCTGATCTTCAAGGCTAGAGAAGGCCCTTTTTGGCAATGTTAAACCATGGTTTAATGTTATATCTGAACTGGACCACTTTTCACTTATTATGATATTTTACTTTTACCCTACTAGATGATATGGCTCATGTAGTTATATCTTGGTCTGTATACCTCCTTGCATAAGCCCCATTTGTAACAGCTCGCTGATGACTTGTCATCCTCTTGCTCCAGTGTTGGGAAATGGCAAACAGAGCTGTGTTATACAGTCTTTAGCCCACCTGCCAAATTAGCATTGCTCAGATTGCTAAGTATAGCACATTTGAAATTGAAAACATCGTCATCTAGATTCCTCGGCGTGTCTTTTTCTCATAAAGCTCTCACAGTGCAAAGGAAATTCTGGTTAATGAAACTGGAAGTTGCACATCTAAACTATACATAATGTTACAGAATGTTTTCAGATCCCTCCCCCCTCCCAGTGTAGCAATATGAAAAGAAATAGCAATTAGCAAGGAATCTCATTAGCATGAATGGGAAGTGCACAGAAGAACCTTCAGCATCTGCTAACCTTTGATTATTGATAAGACTGAATTTATCATACTCTCCCCCCACCCCTTTAGAACACCTAAAACTGAAAAGAGCTGTCTGCACTTGTGGGTTGTGCTGCTTTCAGGCAATTTGCCTCATATACGTTTCTCCCAATATTCTGTTTCTGCTGTCCATTTAGTTTTCCTTTTTTCTTACAATATTTAAATTATTGCTAGTACAACTGGGTTGCTACTTAGTATATGTGGGTACTATTTGCTAGTATACTAGTTATGAACTCTTTTAAAAAGCTGAAGAGTTTCTACAGTTGCACATGTCTGCAACATTAAAACACTGTTGAGCAAATTAAGTTACGTCATAAAGTATATGTTAATGTATGGTTACATAAATCGTTTGTATAAGATGAAGCATCCATAATGATTAGTAAGGCAACAAAACTACTCTAGATTTGGGTTGTCATGTGTCCTACTTTAACAGAAGATAGTCCTCTACTTGAAGGACTGTATAGTCCAAGTATAGTTTTAAAACAAAGAATGATAAGAAGGGAGGGCTGGGGCATTGAAATTGTCCACCAACAATTAGTACTTGGGCAGAAGGCTGGTGAGATGTATTGTATTTCTATTTAAAGTATTGCAATTGTTACTAAATTTGAATCTAAATATGCACATTTTAAGAAATCGGTGTTCTCTTTAGTCTTCTGGTGACTATTTTCTGTTCTACTCATTTTATTTATTTCTTGGATTGCTAGTTGCCTTTTGACCTACGGGTCTTCAATTGTAAACCAAAGAGCTACAGTTTGAAACCTCTTCAATCCAGGATGATATTTTAAGACATGCACTGATTTCCAGCAGTGTCGGAAAACCTCTGTTAGTCAGTTCACATGTGACCGTGATATGTAGAATGGGATATAGGAGTGAACTTTGGTTTCACACAAACATATTCCGTCTTCCACTGTGCGTATAATCTTTAATGAGACTCAGTGGCGTAGCGTGGGTTGTCAGCACCCGGGGCAAGGCAAGTAATTTGCGCCCCCTAACCCGTGGATTTGCGCCCCCTAACCCTAACCCCCAGATGTTGCGCCCGGTGCAGCCCGCCCCCCTGCACCCCCCACGCTACGCCACTGATGAGACTGAGCCTTTGTTTGTAATGGCCTAAACAACTAGACCCAACTCGTGCTACTCTGAGGGATGGGGTAGGATGAGTTGTGAGGCTATAGGGTGAAGGGAGGTTTGAGCTAGCTGTGAGGGTGTAGCCAAGGGGGAGAGGAGTTAGCAAAGGGGTTGGTGAATGGAGCAAGCAGGGGTGACAGTATCTAGTGTAACTGTATATGGGTTGTCAAGCAAGAAGAAAGATCTGGGAAATTAATAGTTGAGACAACTGAATTAACAGAAGGGTACTGGAAAAGTGTTAATTCTGAGAGTGCAAGCTTCACACTCCACCCATCTGACTCAATCGTAAAACATGGAAATAGTTATATTTCTGAGGCAGGGGGTTGCTTACATTGTACCCTCAAAATGTTGCTGGACTTTCCACATCTCTGACCATTGGCCAGTCTCACTGGGGCAGATAGGAGTTGTAGTGTAACAAGTTGTGGGAGCCACCATATTGGCCTCCCTGTTCAAATGCAATTATGTTGTGCTCACTGCCAAGGGAAGAAGAAGTGGGGGGAAAGGAACACATTGACACTTCTATGTTGTTCTAACAGTAAACCATTTTTATTTTCTTTCTGCTGAACCCCTTACCTTTTCAGTTATACATTTTCACTGCTGGTGTTAGAGAAGTTATTTTTAGAAATCTCTTCACAATATAATGAAAAGTCAATACTAAAAGTCTGTCAGGAGAGACCTTCTGGGGCTGATTTAATTTGTCTTGGATCTTTCAGAAGAGCAGGAGGTGGTAATCCTCAATCCAATTTGCTGGAACCTCTACCCTGAAAGTGCCGAATTAGTATCCTCTTATAATTAAAGATAAGCCCAAATTGTACCTGAGAATACAGAACTTACTTTGCGGTTCACATGTTGCTTGTATCCAGAATGAATACAGCATTAAGTCCATTGAACTGTGTACAGACTTCAGCAATCTGGTTTGGGGTGGGGGAAATATAGATTGGCACTTAAAAACACCAAAAAAAGGTCCAAAGCAGTGACCTTTTCCTCCTTCTCAACACCAGAAGTACCTGCTCTAAATATATATATATAGTCGATCCTACGTTTATGTAACTCTCTGGTTACGTAAACTTCGGGATGCATGCACGGCAAACCCGGAAGTATTTTACTGGGTTTCACCACATGAGCAGAAGCAGTAGACGGTCTGCGCATGCGCAGAGGCAGTCCTCAGGTTGTGAAAACCTCGGGATCTATCTGCAACCAGAGGTACCACTGTACAGTGGTACCTCATGTTACAAACACTTCGGGTTACAGACTCCACTAACCCGGAAGTAGTACCTTGGGTTAAGAACTTTACCTCAGGATGAGAACATAAATTGCACGCCGGTGGTGTGGCAGCAGTGGGGGGCCCCATTAGCTAAAGTGGTACCTCAGGTTAAGAACGGTTGCAGGTTAAGAACGGACCTCTGAAACGAATTAAGTTTGTAACCCGTGGTACCACTGTACTGCTATTTCAGATGCAGAATCATGTTGTTTCTTTTGGGAAATATCTGGGGAATATAAGTTAATTCTGAAGTCCCTCGTGTAGGAAACAGCAGAAAAAAATGGGTGACTGTCTGAATTCAAAAGTGTGGGGGCCTGACTCACTCTCGGAGCTCCCAACAGAGCTTAAAACAGAAATAAGTGCAGCATTTGCAAAGTGTGGGGAATATGTGTGGTTAAACCTTTATATTCCCCAGTATTAAGCACTTACAATTGTACTCTCCCACCTTGGAGTGAATAGACCACAACCTTAAGTTTAAATGCTTTACTTGTAGTAATGAGAACTCTGTGCCCCAGCAGAAACAGCATGGATAAGGTATTCTTAAGTTACACAATATAAAAAGTATATTCGGACATGGAGTCATTGCTTGGGAGCTCCAGTTTCATGCATCTGGTGAACTGCATGGTTCTAAGAGAAGAACCAGTCCAAAGGAGAGAGGTCATGACCAACCTGAGTCTTTTCTAGCAGTTAAGAACTCTGGGATCCCTAACCCCTTTCTTACTGACAATTATGTATAGATATGTTTGGCTGCATAAATTTCCCACAGTTTCAAGTAGCAGTGATATAGATGCCTTTTATGATGTCAATTATCAAAGCTCTACATTGTGAAAGTGGTAGTTCTACAATTAACATAAGGTCCTATCACACCAGGTCTCTGTGTGCAATCTCTTTTCGTATGATGGTGCACATATGGTAAACAGTTAATTTCCTTTCAGATGATATTGCAGAATGCTTTATTCCTGATTACAAATCAGCGTAGTTCGCACCTTCTTGGATATTGAAGGGCTGGGAGCTTCAGACAGTTGTATCACTCTTCGAAGGTTTAATTTCTTTCAGCAGTCCCCCTTTACAATAACACACCTAACTGAAAGCATTTTCGAAACTCTGCCAATGTTCCTTTTCTACACCGTTTGCAGTTTGATACAGTGCCGCATCTACTGTAGCTTCAATTAATTTAAAGCTCCACGTCTAAATGGGGCATGTTATGAAGGGCTCGGGGCCATTAGATATAAGTGGACAATATTAAGGATCTGTAGCCCTCTTCATGCGTTGCTCACATATAAAGAACATAAAAATATTAGGTGAGCCCTGCTTGGGCCTATTTTATCATTCTGTTACAACAGAGGCCAGATGGATGCTTACGGGAAGCCCACAAGCAGGATAGGAAGTCAAAAGCGTTCTCCTGCTTGTGATCCCAAGCAATCGGTATTCAGAGACATAATGAAAGCATCTTGATTGTATATTTAGCTACACTGAATATAGCTTCTGCAGCAGGGAGCTTTATCTACATACAGAGGCATTCTGTGTGATTTAGAAACCAGAGTAATCCTGGGTAAGGCATGAGGAGGGCTTCCTCCTTTTAGAATGAACACAGTATTGGCAATTATACTTTTATCAGTCTCAAAGAAAAGTCATTTCTGTATCAACTTGTTATTGAAAAAGGCATTTTTTTTGGGGGGGTGGAGTTACCCAAGTGCTCATAAGAATGAGAAGACAGAAGATAGCCAGTAAATGTAAGCATGGCTGAATCTACCCCCTCCATACACTTAGTAATACCTGAGCATCAGTTCAGCCAGTATTATCACCTTCTATTTCTCTTCAGGCAGCAATAGCTACAACATGGATTGCTTGAATATGCCTTATTGGTTGGAAATAAGTCATGAAGTCTTTCTGAAAGGAGGGTGAGGAAGGGCCTGGCTTGAGGCCTGTGTATTGCAAGCCCACAGGGCCAAAGGACATTGTCATACGAGTTTCTGACAATCAGCATGGTGCCTTTGAACGGCTCTTAACTACTTACATGGAAGACATATATGGAAGGCCCATATATTCATGACCTAAAACAAATAGTTGAGTTGTATTTAGAATCATACTATGTTATGCGTATGCACTGCTTTTAAGGCTTTTATGCCAGTATAATAATAGAATCAACACAGATTCAGGTGAGAGAGGTCATAGCAAGGAGCTATGTTGGGATTCCTTTACCAGTCAACCTGGGCTCTAAGATCTGCAGAGGCAGCATTTTGTGCCCTGTGGATGGAGACAGCTCATTGTATGGGGACACAGCATAGAGCTTTCTCTATGGTGGCACCCTGACTATGGAATTCCCTAGGAGGGAATCCATGTTGCACTAATAAAATAATTCAATCAGTGCAAGCATTTCTGCTTGCTAGACAGAACTACCTTCCCTCCCTCACATGCTGTTTGGGGCTTCTCACAATCCTTCAGAGCAAATTTGGGGGGAGGAGAAGAGGGAAGACCAGTTGTGTTAGCAGGAGTCCTTGCACTGCCTTCAGCTAGTGTAGTGGGATACTTGAATCTGACCCCCTACCTTTAGGGGAATGTTAGTGTACATCAATAGACTTCCAGTACCAAGTCAAAACATTGTGTTTTTATATTTATATTTTTATATTATGTTGTAAGCCAACCAGAATAACTACTACTACTACTACTACTACTACTACTATTACTATTATTACTGGTACTGCTACTATATGTTTGCAAGCAGGCTTTCAGTGGTAAAAGGTAAAGGTAAAGGTACCCCTGACCGTTAGGTCCAGTCACGGATGATTCTGGGGTTGCACGATTATCTGGCTCTATAGGCCAAGGGAGCCGGCGTTTGTCCGCAGACAGCTTCCGGGTCATGTGGCCAGCATGACTAAGCTGCTTCTGGTGAACCAGAGCAGCGCACGGAAACGCCGTTTACCTTCCCACCAGAGCGGTACCTATTTATCTACTTGCACTTTTGACGTGCTTTCGAACTGCTAGGTGGGCAGGAACTGGGACCGAGCACTGGGAGCTCACCCCGTTGCGGTGATTCGAACCTCCAACCTTCTGATCAGCAAGCCCTAGGCTCTGTAGTTTAGACCACAGCGCCACCTACGTCCCACTTTCAGTGGTACTGATTAGTATCTCCAAGGTTTCATGATTTGAGCACTATTCTGCCTTTTGCAGTTTTTTTTAATCTACTACTTTATGCTACCTTTTGTCCTTTTTGCTTTATTTATAGTTTATATTTTTATCTGCAGTTGTTGTTGTTTGTAAACTGCCCAGAGATTCATTTGCATGAGAGGTGGTTTAGGAACAATGAATAAATAAAGGAGAAATGATCCCTATATTATTAGTATTAATGTTGTGAAGTCTCGTCCTTTACAACAACTGACTTTCCCAGAAAGGCTTTAGGTTTTTTCTGTCAAGCAAAGTTCAGATTTGTCTTGGCTGACTCCCTCAGCTACTAAAGCCTCTCTTTTTGTTGCAGCTGTTTGATGTGGTTGCTCTGAAGGATGCAGTTTCCATTTGCGTTGGTCCAATAACTCCCTTGGGCCACTTTTAAAGGGTGTAGCATCAGATGTGAATATTCAGTAAAGACCCACCCCCCACCACCTTGAGCCATTCCTCCTTTTTACAGTATAATTTAGTCTACTCCCAGTACACTGATTTTGTGGACTATTTCAACATAAATGGTTTGGATATTTCAAGGAAAGTTGTAAAATGTGTATATATTATATTTCCACTATAGCAGGTTACCCTCTAAATTTACACATATTGCAATTGTCTGTAGTTACACCTCTCTCTCTCTCTCTCTCTCTCTCTCTCTCTCTCTCATTTTGATGCATACACTAAAATTGCTAAGTAGATTGTAAATTGCTAATTCTTCAGTTTGGTCCTCCCATTCTAATATGCTTCATGTTCAGCTTCCTTTAACTACATTATATATACTGTACTCTATAGATTAGAGAGATGTACCATAATTGCCTGGAAGACTGATTATTATCTCTCTTCTATATAATTAGGATCAAAGTTTAACTCTCAGATCTTTGATTTTCCTCATTAATGTCCACCTTATTCATTTAGAGATTTGGAAGATACACTCCCTGGCTGCATAGGAAATAATTAAGTAGAGTGAAGGCAGCAGCATTTAATCTGTATAATAAAAGTGAGAGGTGATCATCATTCTTTTCCTCTCTCTGACACAATTAACCTCTTTCCTTGAAATGTGTAGATAATGCATCTTAAATGGTAGCATCCATTGTTTAATACTGTTTGAAAATTTGGGTTTAGTAGAAGTGAATCAGCACATGTCTCCAGTAATCTTAACGATTAAATCATCAGGATAAGCTACTGTTTCTCTGCAGTAGGTAGAATCCAATTGGTGCCCATCTCATTCACAGTGGAGGCGTCCACTTACGGAAGAGAACGGAGGCAATTTTTGTCAAGCCCACTTTTCCTTTGCAGTCCTCCAACTCTCTGGATATGAGTTTAAGCTGGGGCTGGAGGTAGAGGGGAACTAGTAGGTAATGTAAATTATTTATCCCCCCCCCCTTTCCAGCTCCCTTCCATGAGTACAAGGCCACCCACTGGATTGCACTCTTTTTCGCCTCCCTTATGCCAGGGTTGGGGAACCAGTGGCCTTTTAGGTATTGTTGAATTCCTATTCCTATCAACTCCAGCCAGCATGGCCAGTGATCAGAGATTATTTTAGAATGTCATATTCACTGTGGGTTTTGAAATTTTGAACTGCTTTGGGTAGCCCAAAAGGCAATATATTGTTAATTTTATGATTATGTACCCCAAACCTGCACCCCCAAAACTGGAGGGTCATGGGTTCTCCATCCCTGCTTTATGCAATTGGAAAACAATTCAGATCTGGCATAATTTCAGTCATTGGCTACCAAGCTTCCTATAAAAGATTACTCATCATCATATTGGAATTTTAAAACATGATACAGTGAATTTTAGCTGCATAGAACAGCAGGATAGAATAACGCAGACTATGCTATATTAAATATGAACAGCAGAAAGTTCATAGGAAAGCAGAACTATCCAGCTGCAATTTTACTTTAAATATAGCACTCTTATACTTATTGATTTCCTCTGGTCTGTTTGCCGCAAGGATATTCTTAGCTTTGATCAATATGTGATGCATATGATAATGGAAGAACGCATGGCTCAGTATAAAGTTACAATACATGTGGTATTTTCTATTGCACAAAACTGTATAGTCTGCAATCTAGAAATATCGGTGCATAAAAGAGAACCCACTGTGTACAGTTGGTGTTGTCCTTGGAGGTTTTCTCTAGGAACAGAATGAAGTAATTATTACGTTTTGGATTAACAACATGGCAGGATGGGAGAATCATCTATTTTCATAACTTATTTTAATACATGCAGATTTACATTTTATAATGTCATGCTATTTTTTTTTAAGGCAGAGGTATAACTATGTAGTTGATTAAAAGGAAAGAAGAAAAACTTCTGGGAATGTATATTTGAAAACAAGCCGGACAACCATAATGATGTAACTTACTGCATTTGTAAATGCTGCTTGGAATGGGTTTGCAGGCATGTGTTAAGATTAATATTAATGTCCAGTATTGGAGATATCCTTAGGAGCCACATATGGTCATAAGGGCTGCATGCAATGGGAGGAATGGTAGACTAATCATTACAGGAAAAGCAGGGGTGACTAGGTGGTATTTTCCTTCTCTTCCAGCTCATTTGGTCAATCAGTCCTTGGGGCTGTGGTGGCATCCCTCTTAGTCTGAAGGTGGTTATCTTAGATGGTAGCTCCATAAATAGGAAGGGCCTGGTCATCTAGGACTTGATCCTGGGTGAGGGAGCTGACTTGCTATGCATTACACAGATAAGGTTAGATGAAGTGGGCAGGGTAAATTTGTCCCAGATCTCTCCTCCAGGATTCTCTCTATAGCACCCATCCAGGTGCTAAGGAGGTGGATTGGGAATCAGAGCTGCTGCGGTGTTGAAGTTCCATCAGCACAACCAGGATTCCAATTAAACCATCTGCCTGTTTATACTTGAGGATAGGTGAGGACAGAATGGGAATTCTGCTGGGATATTGGCAGAGCTGGCTCTGCCATGAGGCAGACTAAGGCAGCAGAAGCCCCCAAGTTGGATGCCCCACAGGTGCCGCCCCTGTCCCACCAGTGCAGAAGTGCTGCCAGTATCAGCCGAAATCATGTGAGCTCTCGCCTGAAATTGTGGAAGTAGCAGGCAGGTAGAGAATCTGTACCAGTGGTATGCCAGTGGCAACAGGAGTAGCAGGGCAGGGGAAAGCAGCACTTCCTATTTTGCCTCAATTGGCAAAACAGGATGTGCTGCCCCTGGGTTCAGGTCTCCCCACTGCCCAACAGTCTCCTTGCCTGAGCTAGCTAGAGTAGTATTGAGCACAGTAGTCTCTCTGATTAGTGGTTAAATGACTTCAATGCCCATGTTGATGCCAACCTTTCGTAGACATTCAGAACTTCATGGACTACTTGGCCTCTGTGTGAATTTACCAACTGATATTGGAGCCCATTCATATTGTAGGACAGATTCTTGACTTGGCTTTTTGGTTCTGTATGGGGTGGTGGTGAGCTAGGTATGGACTTGGATTTAGGGTCATAGATTTATTGTCATGTATAGCTTCCTACCTTGTGGGGGTTTAGGCTTAAATAAGCTCCTAAGATCACAGTGGTACAGGACCCATTATAAAGGTCCAAAGATGGATCTAAATCATTTCCTAACTGCTCTGAGTGAGTTTTCTGCTATATCAACCAGTGATTCTGTCAAAGTCTCGGTCTGTCTCTGGGATAGGAAAATGACCTAGGTGGTTGACAGAATTTCACCCAAACTGATGGGTTCAGGCAGCTGATAATGGAGCCAGCTGCCTCCTTGGTTTTTTGGGAACTCAGGGTGATAATGTGGCAGAGACAATTATCTGAGCAACAGTGGGAGGAAAACTCAAGACAACATGACTGGACATGGACTAGAGCCCATGTTGTCCTCTTCTGTGGTGATGAAAAAACCCCCACACTTTTCCTCTACCGAGAGTCACCTAGCTAAACTACGGGTTTTAAAGAGTCTGTTGCATCAAGAATTGAGGGAAAGGATGTGATTTCCGATTTTTACAGTATAGCTAGACATTTTGCAGATAAAGTTGCTCACATCTACTGTGACTTATGTGCCATGTTTGTACCAGATCCTAATTATGTATCTCTGACTCCTGCATGTCTTGTCGTACTTGATTCATTTCATTTGTACAGTCTGAGGAGATGGGCAAGATTAAGTGATCCCTGCCCTTCCTGGCACAGGAAGCTAAGTCTGGTTGAGTGGGCACAGAGAATGGGGACTGTCTATTTGTCTATTTAGCCTTAAGGTGGCTGTCATGAAACTTTTATAGGAAAATCTCTCTGGGTGGGTTGGATAAGTTTCCAGCCAGCCTCTGCTCTACTCTTCTTGGGGAAGATGCTTGAAGGTGTTGTGGCATCTGAGATTCAAGGGTGATTGGATGAAACAGATTTAAATGGGGCTAGACAATCTGTCTTCAGGCCTAGGTTTGGGGTTTCAGGCAGCTTTGGTCCTCTTGGTAGATTATTTGTTCTGGGAATTAGGCAGGTGGAGTTTAGTGAACCTCAGTCCTATCTATGACAGAAGCTTAACAGGCTGTGACAGGAGAGGGGCTATACCCAAACTCTGGAGCACCTTGCTTCATGAAATTTCAAGGGTTTACTCCCTTGACAGCTGTCAGGCAAATAATGCTTTAAGCAAAAGTTTTCAATTATCTCTGTTCTGCCTCCCTCAATTGATTTTTTTAAAAAAATACAACTGCTTTATTGTTAAACTAAGATTTTTAAATGTTTTAAGCTGCCTTGACAGATGCATTTGTGTTAGAAGGCCAGGTTAAAATTCTTATATGAATAAATTAAACAATCTTTGAATTTTTAAATAGTGACATAGTAGATAGTAGTTACACATTTTATTGTCAATCTCTTTTGCATAGCTGTTTCAGGTTCATTTGCATAAGAGTTTATTAAGAGAAAGGAAGATAAATTGAATTGAAATTGCAAGTCTTAGAAGATTGTGTTTTGCTTGTTTTGTTTTGTTGCTTCATTCACTATAGCCTTTTGTATATAGTAGCCTTCTGTATATAGTGATACAGTGTTCAATAGACAAAAGAGGCTGGAAAACTTCATTGCATTCTTGATTGGTACAAAGGTGAAGATGCAGGGTCCAGAACTGTCAGATCTGATACTAATTGTAGTAATTGAGTTCATATTTCCCTCAGAGCTCCAAGCAGAAATTATGGTTTAGTCTTCAGATTTCAAATACCAAGTGATGGGCTGCCATTTCCCCCCTTGAATATCTATTGTGTGAGGGACTGCACTGCTGGAAGTCTGCAAATTACCTGCTGAGGTCCATCATTTTGCTGTGTAATTGGTATCGCCTGTATATTTAAAAGGCACATCAGCTTTGGCAGATGTTCTGAATCATAATACATCCTGCTAACACTGCAAGTTCATAAGATATATATCATTAGTATCTGCAGGCACAGACTTGGTGGGTGTCAACTTTGTAGACCAATGAAGAGTTATAGGACTGCACTGTTGGAGGATATGGCTAATGCAGAAATAAAAACATGGACTTCATAAGGATTAGGGACAAGAGGAAAACTAGTACCTGCCTAAAATCAATGGGTAGAATGCTTGGGTAGAAGTGGTCAATAAAAAATTGGAAGCAAGGGTATCTTCTGCAAATGTCCCTTCAGTGGTTGAACTGTGAAATCTGCAGAAATCTGCATTATCAGTTGAGTGGGAACTATTTTTTGCTGCTCTTTCATTTACTAGAACAGAATGCACTTTTATTTTTGTGGGGATTCGGATGGGATCTGGTTTCTGCATGTGTGTATTTCACTTCTTATTCCTTTATTACTCAGCGCTTGATGAATGGCTGCGAAATATTTGAGCAGCCTCCATGGGGAGAAAATGTAGCATTTGATATAACAACGGGTGATAATATAAGTTCTGTCTGGGTTTTTAAATGCTGAAATCATTGATTGATGAATATGCACAGGACATGGATCAAAAATTTGGAAGGTTTGGAAAGTAAATGCCTGTAGTATCTTTAATCATAACCTCACTGGAGGTAATGGGCTGTTTGTTTGTTTTCCTAAGATTTTATGAGGCCAGGAACTGTTTATGATAGCCTTTTCAGCTAAACAGTGGGGAATCAATTCTAATAGATAGATAGATAGATAGATAGATAGATAGATAGATGATAAATAGATAAGATAGATTAGATATAGTGTTCAGTATTTATATCTCTGTTAGTCCTGTGAAGCCATGTTAAATCCTCCTCAAAAAAAGCAAAGTGTCACATCTTTAGATGCAAAGAACCCTAAAAAATTAAACAAAGAGGTAATAACAACCCAAGATGTTATGTAATGGGTAAGAGATAAAGCTCCTGTAATTCACATAAACAACAGTTTTGTAAACAGTTGTGATCTGGAATTATGTTCATAAATGGAAACTTCTTTATTCTTTGGAAGTAGTTTAAAAGATTATGACCTAGCGGGACTTACTGTCATGACCATGGCATCATGGAATGAAATATGCTTGTCTTGCTGTAAATTGGCAAAGCAACACTGTCAGTGATCTCCTCCATGTTCCCAGAAAGAACAGTGATTGAAGGGAATAGTTGTAATTTTTAGTATGTTCCTCTCTGTCTCTTAAATTTAGACTCCCACAGTGATTATTTTTACTCCACTCTTCAAGAACCCTGAATAGTGAGCTCATAGATACTGTCCAATCTAATTTCCACACAAGGTACAAGCAAATATACATTTATTTTAATTCTACTGGCATATATAGTTTTCACTGACATATACCACTTCTTGATAGATTCTTGGTTTTATGACATGTGTGGCTGGGGGAAAATAACAAACCTTTCTCAAAACTGACATTTCATTGTCATTGGAAAAAAATATGAATAGCAGCAGTGTTGAATGAAAATAGTCAGTAGAAGTGTTTCACCCCATCCTAGAATATTTGTATTTCCAGTCACAAAATAAGTTACAGTCGTTTCTGTATCTTACTAACTTGGAAGGAGAAAAGAGTTTTTCTCAACAGCATTTCCTAAATCTCCTAGAGGTTATTATAAAATCCAATCGGGCATTTGCCTGTCTGGGGAAGACTGTAAATTTAATAAAGAAAAATAAATTATAGTGCAGGAATTTGGCCATTCCATCAGTTTCAGACCTGTGTGGTTATGAATCCTCCAAATAGCTGTTGTACTTATGCCTAGTAAACTCATCAAAACTATGGGAGATTATGTAAGTGGACGGAAGCAAGTGCTGTGAGTTACTCACACATTGTCTTTCTTTGCTTATCGGTTTCCTGTGCTAAAACCTGTACATCTTTTATGGGGAAATCACATATTAACTATCCTGGGTAAGATGCACACGAATTGCGAATGCGCAAGTGGACAAGGAAGGAAGGCACATCTATTATTCACACATAGTATTTTGCTGGTTTTATTTCACATGCACAGCAAATCTGAAAATATGCAACTGGAAATCGGATGGGTTTTTTTTTCTAAAAAAAGAAAGATGGTTCACAGGTGGCTGGTTGTGCAAGTTTAAGTTGATTGTTAGATGTCACCAAATGTACTTTTCCTCCTGCACCACCAGCCACCTGCAAAAGTAGTGTTTGATTGGAAAATGAAAATAAAACTGGCTAAAATGCAGGTAGGCTGCCTTCCCTGAAAACACTGCAGCAAGTAAAACAGTTGGGCTCTAATTGTATCTAAAATGTTTTTGTCCAGGTGGTTTTGTACAGGTTAAGATTAATTCATGCCTTTTCCCTGGCCGCTGTTACCCTCCCACTCCATCATATTCTGCGTTCAGTCTCTTTATTTAAAAGTGTCAGGTTAAGTATCTCTCATGAAACCTTGGGGAGATGTTTTCAAAACGGAGAAGTAGTCTGACATGGTACAAAGCATCTTCGTGTGTGCCTTCCTTCCTGGCTATGAGACGAGTAAACAACGTGTTAATCTTAACAGCTTATTTCTGTACAGTTCAAGCAGTTATTTGTGTTTACTGTTCCCCATAAGTGATAACAGCAGTGGTTAATGTGCTGTTATAGATTAAACTGACAATAATTCAACCGGGTTGCGTAACTCCTAGTGAACTCTGCCATCTAGGTTAAATAAAATATTGAAGAACTTCAAAGTGCATCACATTGTCAATAGCCTTCGTTTCTGTCTGGTATGTTGGTATTTACAGCGATGAAGCTCCAGGCAGCCAGTTGGTTACAGATAAGTTTCACATTGACTGGGATTCTGTGCTTGTCAACTCTGATAATGTCATCGTAGCTCAATTTGATGGAAGAGGGAGTGGATTTCAAGGTCTAAAGATTCTGCAAGAAGTCCACCGTTCTTTAGGATCAGTGGAAGTGAAGGACCAGATAGCAGCTGTAGAGTACGTATGTGCAAAATATTATTCTATTTCCTATATTCTATTCTATTCTATTTGGGTTGATCCAGTGTTTATTTTGGAAATGTATATCTGCTGTAATGGATCAATATAAAAATATTTAATGTTTGATAGCAAGAAAATTAAATAAAATTCACTGAACCATTGTTTTGGGATTTCCTGATAAAGGAAACTTCAAGGTCTAGTCTAACTGGGCTTTTTAATTGACTAATTAAACATCACATAATGGAGAATGGGCTCCATATGTTATGCATAAAAGGTTAAGATGAATCAGACAATTGCAATGTATCCCAGTTATGAAGAGTACAATTCTGCTTATCCCACTTCTGGACTAAGGATCCCGTTTCAGCATAATAAATCAAATTGATTTATCAGATCCCACACTCATTTGACAAAGCTATTTAGGCTGTAATACTATACAGATTTTCCTGCAAGCAATTCACATTGAACAAAATTATCTTAAAATGTAAATTTGTATCCCTAATCAGTGTAATAGCTTAATGAATAATCCTGCTTAAGATATACAAAGTCTGAATGAATGGAAAAATTGTGTTGTGTTATTTACTAATAGCTAAAAACACATCAAATTGTATTACAACAGT
Organism: Podarcis vaucheri; assembly: GCF_965113315.1. Taxonomy (NCBI): domain Eukaryota; kingdom Metazoa; phylum Chordata; class Lepidosauria; order Squamata; family Lacertidae; genus Podarcis; species Podarcis vaucheri. The sequence continues at coordinate 97,665,760 of NC_138759.1, read as the reverse complement.
ATTCTTATGAAGGCCCACCAAGTCTTAGAGGCTATCATATCATGCCATTTTGGGTAAGCCACACCCACCTTCCTAGGGCCTGACACCATATATAATGTCAGGAGTATGGAGGTTTTGGTTGCTTGAATGCTTTTTTTCTTTCCTGGGATCCCACATTTAGGAACAACAAGAATTGTGGCCTAAGCTCACAAAATGTCTTCTTTAATATTTTATCCTGCTGTGAACACTGCAGCTTTTATTTTTATGTTGAAGATTGTTACAACTGCAGTATGTATTATTAATGGAATCAAGGAAAAATGTGGAAGACTTAAACAAAACAAAGCGTAATTTATTTAATATCCTCTTTTGAATTATCTGCAGCACAGTAGTCATAAACACGAACATTCTTCTTCAGGAAATAACTTTAATGAAAAACAACTTTTTTGTAATATGATATAAACTTCCTGTTACAGATACTTGATAAAGCAACCATTCGTTGACTCCAAGAGACTGAGCATATTTGGAAAGGTAACATTCTGGAATGAATATGATGTAGCAACTTGCTCCTAATAGCATTTCGTCGGTTTCTGATTCTTCTATGTTTTAATTTTGTTTTTATTACAAACAATTACTAATAGCCCCCTCTAGGAGTGGTGGTATTATCTAGATTAAATTAAATTTGGTTTCAGGCCTGGAACTCTCACAGACACTGCTTTGATAACCCTGATGAAAAACCTATGCCAGGAGTGGTATGTAGGGGGAGGACTTGGGTAACCTTCTCCATAGACACTCTGCAGTTGGGACAGGTGGGTCTTGGGAGTAGGGGCATTTCCAAGAGGTGATGTAATGAGACTTTTGCTTGGCTTTATATTAGGGGTCCTGCAAGGGTTCCATTATTTCTCCCACTCCTTTTGGCATCTATATGAAGCGGCTGTGGAGGCAGCATCAGTATGGCTATTAAACCCAAGTGTATTTATTTTTCACATCCATGTCAGCTGAAGCACTAGAAGTCTTTAGAGCAGTGCCTATACTTCATGATGGAATGGATAAGGGTCAGTAAACTGAAACTCAGTCCAGCTGATGTTGGGAGATGCAGGGCCATTGTCTCAGGCAGGGTGTGCCTGGATAGTGATAACTACAGTTACCCATGCTGTGAAACCTCCAGGTACGGCTGCTTCCAGGGGGCTACTTTTGAGGATGATTTGGAAAATTCAGCAAGTTCAAAATACAGCTGCAAAGCTTTTGAAAACCAATAGGCTGAACCATATCAGAATGATTCTTAAACTTCTGCATTAATTACAAATGTTTGTGAGCACAAGGCAAATTACTGGTGCTTAACTTTGGAATGGGTAACCTGTTGCCCTACATAGGCTGCTGGACAACCACTCCCATTAGCCATGCTGACTCAGGCTTATGGGAATTGGAGTCCAACAACATTTGGAGAGCCCCAGGTTACCCATTCTTGTTTTAAAGTCCTGCATACTTTGAGATCAGTGTAACTGAAGGAATGTGCATCTGCCAGTCCATGTTCAGACGTCACCACCAGCAGCCCTAGTCCAAATGGCCCCACCATCATGTCAGATAGGTAGTGACTGGGACAGGGCGTCTTAGGATTTCTTTCCCCAAGAGGTTCACCTGAAAGTTTCCCATTATTTTGGTGATTAATACGGGTACCTTTTTATTTGACTTGTTACTGTTTTCATTGTGATATTCTGAGTGCTATAGAGTGCCTGTTTTCGCCCAAGCTGGTGGGCTGCATCTTTCCTCCTGGAGCAACTGACGGCCCGAAGAGGAAAGACGCAGCCAACCTGCTCAGGCAACTTGAGCCAGTATCACAATGTGAACACCATACTATTTCAGACAATAAAATGGATTACTGCCCAGCTCTAATGCCAATTTTAGGTGAAGCTAGGAATGCACCCTTGAGTGCTAACTTCAAAACAGCAAGAGTTAAGTGCTACTGTAATCTGAAAAGGAAAAAAAAGAAACGTTGAAACTAAGCCTGTGGTTTATAACAGAATTCAATATATCCAAAGTTAATTACTTTAAATAATAATAATAATAATAATAATAACAATTTATTATTTATACCCCGCCCATCTGGCTGGGTTTCCCCAGCCACTCTGGGCGGCTTCCAAAAGAATATTTAAATACATCAAACATTAAAAGCTTCCCTAAGTACACTTAGGTTAAGTACATGGTCAATCTGCCTATGGAAATCAATGAGACTTGAAAGTATGAAATTTGACTTCATTGTGCCTTTAATACATAACATTTTCCAATATTTTTGAATCAAACAGTTTCATTTTTATATTTATGTTTTCTGGAGATGCTTGGTTACAGAAGTCATGGTAGAAGTAAAGACTAACTTCCTGCATTTGCAGTCGTTAGCGGTCATCAACAGGTTTACCATACCCATTGAGTCAATCACCCATCTCCTACTTCCCTTCTGAGAAAAACCCCACTCCACCCTCCCGCTATATATAAGGGTCTGGTGACTTCTGTTTCAGTGTATCTGCACTGCACATATATTCAGTGCATGCACACAGAAGCTTATACCTGGAACAAACTTAGTTGGTCTCTTTATTTATTTCGATTGAGTCAGACCAACATGGCTACCTACCTGAATATAGAATCCTGCATTTGAAGTTATCCTGCATTTAATACACATCTTTTTTAAAAAACCTTCCTCCCAAAAATGCAAATAGGGCTTGCTATTACTATCATCATTCCCTTTTTAATACATATTTTACATGCAAACCCATTCACAGCCTATTGTGCTATGAGTAACATCCTTTTTTGTGCCATCTGTTCAAGATATCCTTTGTTAGTCTGTCAGCTGTTGGATGCTATTGCCTCTGGCATTAAATAGAAGAGCCAGACAAATACTTTCACCTTTAGCAAAAAGTTAAATAGATTCTCAACCATCTCTCTTGCTCTGTCTCAAACCGTGTTTAGAACTTAACCACAAAAGAGTTGTAGTTTTCAGATATCGATGTTTGCTTTTTTTTTGGATGCAAGAGATGAAGCAACTCTTTTAAGACATCTACTCTTTGTGCCCTTCCTAGTTGTAAAGCTCATTGTGAATGCTGTAACAATTTGTGACCGCATACACATATACAGTGTACTACAGACTGCACACATTCAGTATCAAATAAAGTATCAATCAGTATCAAATAAAGTATCCATCAGTCATTACTTTAGCAGTCCAGGAAAGTTATATCTTCCCCATTTATTGATGACATTTTATTTATATCTTTAATTATGTGGCCATTAACACACAACCTTCATATCCAAAAGCAAGGTTCCTGCGCTACCACTTCAATCGATGCTTCCCACCCCCTTGTATAACATAAATAGCCCCCCCCCTTTTGCCATCTCTGGTTGGGCTATTTTATAAGCCCATGGCACATTCCTATAACTTTCATTGGTATGCAGCACTCAGCCAAGCTCTGAGACGAGCAGTGCTTTTTTTCTAGAGTAAAAGGTGCCAGAACACACCTCCCTCAGAAGGATATATTCAGGCTGGGGATCTCCTCGTGAACCAGAGGCAGCTTCTGTCAGGCTGCCCATTCCTCAACAGAACAGTTTGCCAAAGCCACACACACCCCGGCACATGTGAGCCAGAAGCAGGATAGGGAATTTGATGAACTGCTCCGCTGAGATGCAGCCAGCCACACGCCCTTGAGTGGAGCAGTTTAAAGAAGCTGCCTGCCCACACAGTCCATCTGCGGTATGAGGGCCAGAGTGTGATGGCTGCTTCACCAGCAGTATATCACTGGTTAAAACTCTGCCACTCCTGAGTCCCCCAGTGCCCTGGTGGCAGAGGGGCTTAGGAGCAGCGACAGTTTCACTCACGATACACTGCCATGTGAAGCCACTATCACGCTCTGGCCCTCATACCAGTCCTGGGTGATGTATCAATACATCGTCCAGGCCTATTGCTGAGGTTGCTTAACTGAGGAGCTTAATGAGGTTCCCCCACGCATCTCTGGCTCACGTGAGCTGGAGCAGGGCTTGCTCAGCTGAGATATGGCTTCCTCACACATCAGCTGGGAGGCCGAAGAGCCTCAGCAAAGCCCCACTGTGCCTCTGCCTCTCCAGAGCCCATAGAGGATATCTCATTTGGGGTCCAGGGAGGGTTCCTCATGAGCCAGAGGTGCAGTGGGGTTTTGCTGACACTGTCAGGTCTCTCCCACTACTTCCAGGGCCGGGCTGAGAGGTGTCAGAATGTTGTTCTAGCTGGAAAAAAGGCCTGGTTATGTGTACATGGAGATAAATATTTAAATTCCTAAGTGTATTTTTATTCATTAAAATGCATTATTAATGTATTTAATGTGAACACTATATCACAAAATTTGGAAAAGTGCAAAATCCAAAAGATAATTATGTTCTGATTTCCACGTTAGTCTGAGAGTGGCAGATCAGATCAATGAAGTAATGAAATGAAGGAATTTCTCCCCAATCTTTTTATTTGTATTTTATAGTTATAAGTAATTTATTTTACAAATCTTGAACTGTGTGCTTTGCATAAACTTTGTTTATCCTGGGTTATATAAGATTTTATTGTAGTTTTCAATTAAATAAATGATGTTATTCTGAAGTAGACATACACAGAGCACAGTGAAAGTCCATATTGTCAAGGACTGAAAAGATCCTCTGCACATAATAATGATTAATAAATTATTATCTGGGTTTAAAAGGGATGGATTTCTTCCCACAGAGTAGGGAATGACACAGGCTTTTTGGAGAAACCTGCTGTTGGTTATATAAGTCTTAAATTGGGATTGCTAGACCTTGAACTCTATCTCTTAGAAGTGTGGAATCAATTGGCAAGCATTTTATACGGAAACAAAACAAGCAGGCTTTGTTTTTTTTAAAAACAAACAAACATCTATTTAAACACAGTTCATCTTCATCCAACAAAGAACAATTTATAAATTTTGAGTGAGGCAGGTGTTGGCCATCATAACCTGCTTTGTGGGCATAATGTTCATTGTGGTGAACATCTGACACTGGAGATAATTTGTGAAGAGCAAACCAGTGCTTACTTTTTAGAGCCTTATTGTATGTTCAAAAATATCATTTGCTACAGCATTCCTGCAACTGCCTGAGTTTTGATAAATTGTTTGATTCCCTCTTGCATCATAAACCCCTTGCACAAAAGCATGTGTTGGGGAGAGATATCTCTCCTTATATGCTATTTTTCTAGATATACTCCTCCCTCCTTAAAAAAAGTAAATAAATTAGATAAATATTTAAACATGAACAGTCTGAGAATCAACCTAAGGTGTTATATGGATTGCCATAGCCACATTCAGTGTGTAGCCAAAAGCCAAATAATTTCTACACACACACACAAAATAGTTCCCCATCACCACTTTGGAAGGCCCATTCCCCTGAAGAAAAGTGGGGAGGGGGTTATATTTGCTTATCATTCACAGGGGAGTGGGACTCTAAGAACTTTCACATGACATACCCTTTTCTTAATTCTTACCTTAATCTGGGGTGACTGATTTTCTCTTCTACTATTGCTTGAATGCCCATTGTGATATAGCCTTATTCCTTAAGGCATTTGCAGAAGGTGGGGTGGCTCTGATCTGCAAAAGAAAACAACAAGGTTCAGCTACCTCATAACCCCCGTGGCTGTTGAGAAATCTTGGATTCCCTCCTAAATATCTCATAAATATTTAGAGTGTATTTTGACCCTGTCCAGCCCATGAAATGCCAAGGAAAGCTGGGACAAGTGCTGTGTCTCATCATTAACATCCACCCCACACCATTTCCACCAATGAATAAATATATCAAATATTTAAGTACATCACACATCTCCTGTAACATTTGATTCTGGACTCCAAATATTTATTCATAAGTAAATAAGAAAAAAACATGACTTAACCTTTGAATAATAGGGCTTATTCACTGCCAGTCACAGTCAACAATACTGAGTTAGAAGGACCAATAGTCTGGCTGTATAAGACATCTTCCTATGCTCCCCAAGTCACCATACTACTGAGAGGAAGTAGGAGGCTAAGATGCCATTTTTACCACTACATATAAACTTTAAATAATTTCAGGGCACTCTGTTGTAGTGAATATTGGCTCAAAACACCTTTTTAAGACAAAAAAATGGCTTAAAACAGGTTTGAGTCTCTCTTTAATTGTCAATTTATAATTCACAGAAGATCAGAAGGCCATAGAAATAGATGTAAATGCTACGGTACTGCATAACAAAAAACCTAGTTTCATTAAGGCAATAATGGGCACATTTTAACTCACATTAGGTTGTTTTGTAGGGCTATGGAGGATACATTGCATCAATGATTCTCAAGTCCAATGAAAAGCTTTTCAAGTGTGGAGCAGTGATTGCACCAATTACAGACATGAGATTGTATGGTGAGTATTTTGTACTATTCAGTTTGTCTACTAGGCAGGTACCCAATTTCCCCTCTGACGGATTAAAAAATAGCAAATTTTTTACACTGGAAGGGATTGTACCCATTCTGCACCCATGAAGCCTTGGGTTTAGTTATGTGTGATTAGGTCCCTAAATGTTAACTCATTTAATCTGGAAACAATTTAACAGAAACAAATAAAAAAGAATCCTGTTTCCCCTGCAGCATCAGCTTTTTCAGAAAGATACCTTGGCCTTCCATCTAAAGAAGAAAATGCTTATCAGGTAAGCAAGTTGTACTTTAGATATTTATGGTGTTGCAGGGGCGCTTGAAATGCAAATCACTCGTAGAGGTGTACAAGTGTGTGTGTTTCTTTCCTAAAGGCATCCAGCGTGCTACACAATATTCACGGCTTTAAAGAAGAAAAGTTGTTAATTGTCCACGGGACAGCTGATAGTAAGTAGACACACAAATAGTTCCATTTACAGTTGTAGCTAGTGACGCAGCTAAGTTCAGTGAAAGAGAGGCGTGTGTGTGTGTTCTTTTGATAATACTGAGCTTTGTCTGTCCCCAGAGAGCCTGTTGTCAGAGTCAATTGACAGTTTTACATCTGAACAGATGACATTTCTTGTAACTGAATATCTGTAACTCTTAGCAGCTGTAGGTACCAATTTGTTTAAATCATATAAAACACCCATGTCATTGGTAGATGGCAACATATATTAATAAATGACAGCATCAATATTTAATCAGCTTTCAAATTATTATTGATTCCACCATTGGCAAAATATAAATGTTGCGGGGGTGGGGGGACTTATAGCATACAATAGATCGTAGTGGATTAATTTCTACAGTGCATTTACAGTGTACTTCCCTTCACTGCTAAGCAATGCATGATTTCTTATATTTATATGGTCAAACGCAGGCTTAACTAGCATGGGAATAATATTTCCAGAGGAGTGGGTTTTCCAACACTGTTTCATGATGTTGGAACACCTTGTCCCAGTTCAATGGATGGGTACAACCATTCTCCCTCATTGGACAACTAAAAAGGCTGTTCATTCAGACAGTCCAGCTGAAGACCTGCATTGTGAAGGCAAAACTAAAATTGAGTGGAGGCAGGATGAAATACATTTTCCTGGAAAAATCAGCTAATTCTAAGAAGTTCAGTTTCACTTAGGAATGGTGAATCAGAATCTAATTTGCCTTTCTTAAACCAATACACAAATAAAAACAAACTATCCTTAAATGTCCATACTACTGTGAATTTTGTGATGCAGTTCACCTATCAATGTGTCTAAAAATGCAGATATTACCCAAACATATTAATAGGTATATCCTATATATAATACATATAAAGGAGTCAAGGCCCATAAAATACATGAATGAATGAATACAACTGAATAAAAATACTTAAATGCAATATAATATTGTGTATATAATATTATACATATAGTATGAAAAATTAGACAAACCAGTAAAAAAATTATTCACTTTTTAGATCAAAGAGTGAAATAGGAAAAATCAAGCCTGGCACTGAGATGTTTCAGAGAATTCTATCCCTAACTACTATGCTATAGCTGTTCTGTTATGAAGAAAGAAGATATTTCTGGAAGTGCTAGGAAAGAATATTCAGCAGAATTACCCACTGTATTTGTGTGTAGGGCACTCACACACAACAGCAACAGAGAAGATGTACTTGTGGCCTCACTGATAGATCCCCGTCATTACAGTGTCCCTGACCTTCACGTGTTAAGTGCAGGAATATAATAAGGTCCTTTGTATGAGCATATTAGATTGAAGCCTGAACAGGATGGCAGCTAATCTGTAAGATCTGATTGACATTAATAATGCTTTTTTGCTAACACATGTTATTGTCCCACAGCTAAAGTTCATTTCCAGCATTCAGCAGAATTAATTAAACATCTAATAAAAGCTGGAGTGAATTATACTATGCAGGTATGTAATGGTCAGATATCTCAATAGTGCATCCTTCAGTATGTTTTAATTATGACCAGTCTTAGAATTTTTATTATTCTTTTCCTTGCAAGTATACAATATATAAGAAAATAGCACCATGTTTGTCTAGACTATGTATAGTTGAATAACTTCAAAAAATGAATCTATGCAAAAATAAAATAAAAAATAGGGAGTTAGATCCAGACTGATTTCTGCACAGAGGACTCTGCACTGCAGGAAGATGGCTTTAGTGGTATCAGAGCTTGAGCATCTTGGCCTCTTTGATACTCTTTTAAGTATTTAGAAACACAATACTATTTCTATAGTGACATTGAAAGATAAGCTCTGACCTCTTATTGATCAAAGCTAATGACTTAATCATACTTCTATGTGCTGTTCATAAGTGCATTATTCCTATCTGTTATAAGGTTAACTTGGAAATTAAAACTCTGCTTTTGCTGGTTAGAAAGGATGAAATGCTCGAAATATTTTAGAACAATATATTTGGAGACACCAGTTAACATGTGTGACTGGTTGTTTAAGTAAAATATGTTCGTTAAACCTTTTAATTATGAAATGAGGTTTGGCAACTGTACAATAATAGTTGCTTTCATTTCCTATCAGCTGTCAGTTAAGTAAAACTGCAAAGGTAGCCCAGCATCATTATCAATACCCAAATATTACCAGTAGCAGCAATATACAACCCCACCCACTATCTGGGCTCCATGTCATTAATATTGCTAGTACAGTAGTACCTTGCTGTGAGTCCGCCCCGTTTAGCGTCCTTTCTGGGTTACTTCGAGGTTTGCTGCTCATGCACGCGCAGAAGCGCTAAATCGTGCTTTGTGCATGCGCAGAAGTGCAAAACCGCTCACGTGTGTACACAAAACAGCACTTTGTGGAGCATCCAGGGCTCCAGAATGGATCCTGGACTCAAAACAAGGTACAGTGGTACCTCGGGTTAAGAACTTAATTCGTTCTGGAACTCTGTTCTTAACCTGAAGCACCACCTTAGTTAATGGGGCCTCCATTTCTGTTCCCATCCTGAAGCAAAGTTTTTAACCCAAGGTACTATTTCTGGGTTAGCGGAGTCTGTAACCTGATGCATTTGTAACCCGAGGTACCACTGTACAATAAACCTTTGGATTAGTTTTGAAGTCATACTAGATCCACATTTTTAGCAGGTTGTATATCAGGCTGATACAATAATTGATAGAAATTAAATATCTATTCCCCCTAAACCATTTTGAAAATCCAAATCAGAAAGGCCATTTTAAATAAATATATGTAAATACTTTTATTGCTAAAGCTTTCAGTGTAGGTGATGAAATGCTGATTTAAAATATCAGGAAAATGAATTTTAGTTTGAATTTTATGAGCTTTCAATGAAGCCATAACATTGCCTAATGCCTAATTCTGTGTTGATGCAAAAGCATTTAAAACAAATCAGAGACCCCTATCATTTGGTTTTTAAAGCCTATTTATTTTTACATTTCCTCACCCAGATCTACCCAGATGAAGGTCATTACATCACAGCAGAGAAGAGTAAATATCACCTTTATAGCACAATTCTCAGCTTCTTTAGTGCTTGTTTAAAGGAGGAAGCGCCAATTTTATCACAGGAACCAGAGGAAGATGAATAAGGAAGCTATTTGTACAGAACTGAGGAGATTTTCAGTGAGGCTCACTGAAACCATAAATAAAAGTGACTGTGAGAGAACAGATTCTACAGAAGCCCAAGGGCAGCTAAAGGATATACCAGTGGAGCAGCACATTTGGTGACAATGAGCTAAGAAACTGGGATTTGAATACAAAAGTCCAAATGTATTACCAAGGGACAAAACGTATACCTTTGTGGAAGGCCAATGGTCAGATGCAGTTTCCTGGAAGAAATTAATTTTGCATAAGAGTAGGGTTAGTGCATGTTGATTCTGTTAAGATTCACTGTTTGTTCTGTACGTAGTTGCTCTGTTTTTATTTAAAATGCACATGATTTCTCAATTTCAGCATAATGCACACCTGACATAAATATTGATATTTGCACAGGAGAGCTGCAGCCTAACCAACTATTGCAACTTTTCAATTAGTGCAATTTTTTCACTGTCAAGCTTCAAAATATTGAGAAAATATCATTTTGTTTCAATTTACATTGGGAAACAATATCAGATTAAGTCTGATAAATACACATATTAGTTTGTTTCCCTTCCCTGTAAAAGTTTTTCAAGCATTCACTATTTTACTGTACCAACTATAATTCAATAAGCAGAAATTTGGTAGTATACGCTTGGACTTTATGTATATACACAAAACTCCTTCCACAGAAAATGTCTGTGTGCTTGAACAATTTTTTCAAGCCATGATTACAGCTATGTTTAAACCAGTATCAACAACTAAAATAGTTTCCCTGGTTAAAAGTTGTATCTTTTCATTTACTAAGAAATATTTGGGTTGTGTTTTTTCGTATTGTTTACAGTAGTCAATAGTTTGCTGGTTACACTCTAATTTTAGAATATGCTACTTTGTCACATGTAAATTAGATACATGAATATTAAATTATAGTTTCAGATAAAGAGATTTTATTAACAATGTAAGCCATTTGAGTACTACTTTGATGAATCATTTGTGAAGCTGGTTCTTGCAGGTGGGCTGAGATTCCATTCTGAACTTCAACACCAACTTGTGATAGCACATCACAGAACAGTCTGTCAGTTTTTATTTGGTGTGTCACAGCTGCCCAGGCTGTTACATGAAGATTTAAATTCAGCCTGGGAAATGATTTGTTTTATTTCTAAAGGAGCCTTCTGATGAATGATTTTAAAATTTTTTATTTTATTCAGGTGAAGTCCCTGAAATGCATCAAATGTATTGTCAAGGTGAATTACAGCCCTACAAATCACACTATGAAATAAACAACCCACTCAACTTTGGCCATCAGAATATTAACTTCTACGATTGAAGTTCTGTATTCTCTTAATTTTAGATATACATTCTAAGATGATGTTTCATCCAAAGAAATTTGCCAATTTGCACAAGGTAATTTGCTTGCACAGCTAAACTTTTGTCTGCCCCTCATGTGGACACTGAAAAGTTGGCCGGGAAAACCCAGCAGAGACTGGGGGACACATGGCGAGGGAGAGGGAGAGGGAGAGGGAGGGAACGTTCCATTGGGCAGGCAGAGGCAACTTGTGCTAACGGGGCAAGTTGGTTAGGTCCAAGCCAAATAATTTTTTGTTGTCCCTAGGAGTTTTGATCCTGAGTATTTCACTTTCGTTTTTAAAAGCACTCTCTATGCACTGGGGGTTGTGTTCCTTGTGGAAGCAGGTTACAAGTGCCATAGCATTGTTTCAACACTCAAGATGCTCTAGCTATATCTTACTGTGCATCAAAAGAAAGCCCACCTTTTAAGTTGTAAAGAAACAAAATTGTAGAGTTTCTTGAGGCAGCAGAGTTGCCTGAAATAATTTCTAGCGCTTTCTCCTCCTGGGGCAAAAATGGCCAATGTGGTATCCATTTCTCCACTCCCAATAAGGTGGTAAAATGGGCCAGCCTGGCTCATCTTTATTAGATGAGCATCTCTTTGACATGCATTATTGTTGTACCAAACACCCTGCATATGAAACCCTCAAAGTGTTAGAAGTTACAACTTCTTGTGGTATACTACTCTAATGTGCTCTTCAAGCTGGTCACAGAGCTGTCTCTTCAGGTCCATATTCTGCTGTTCATGGCATCAAAGAATGGCAAGAACATTCAACCAACGAAAAGAGAAATGTGGTAGATGAATACATGGAAACTAGTCCTATAGCCCTATCCTTTAATTCATTGGGATGATGAGCAAACACAAATTTGTCTCCTTTTTTTCTTCACACAATACATTTACAAGACTGCACTTAAATGCATTAGCTGAATGGCCTTGATAGCTTTTACCACAATGTTGTGCATTTTGTTTCCTTTAATATATATATATATATCCTACTTTCCTTCTTAGAAAAGGAGCTGCTCAAGGCAGCTAACAAACAGCAATAATCCTGCAGCACTCAGATTCAATTCCTTAAGTGTGTCTAGTAATCCACTATATGTGGGGAAATACTTACCGGTACTTGAAAATATCCCACTTTAAAATTTTATTTGTGTCAAAACATTTTACTACCTGACATAAGGGTCATATTTTAGAAATCTGATCTATAGACACAATATTTTAAATAGCTACAATTACTAGATAAGGGATAGTTTGCAAATCAGGTATGCAAATCAGGTATGCCAATATGCATAAATAATCAGCAGATGTCACAGTTTACAGGCTTTCTTCATTAGTATTGTCTCCTGTTTTGAGTACCTTGCAGCATTCACATTACTTTTTTTGTACCTTAGTCCTGTGCAACTTTTGAACTACCAAATCAAACATGGCCTGCTAGCCATAGGTTAGTACCTTGATAATAGTTGCATCTTTGCTTCTTGCCTGGGATGCCAGGGCCCATCATATGAGTTTGGTTTCTAGGCTCATATGATGTACAAGAGTGCGATAATTTCCCCAAGATGCTCCCTAACTCATTTACAGCTTAGATCTGGGAGGTTTCATTGTAGCTCCATGCCCTCAAATCATGAGTTTTACTAGCAATGGAGCAAATACTCCATTAATGCCTTAGGAAGAATAGGCAACAACAAAATAGAAGTGTGTGGGGGGGGAATGAAAATAGGATGGAAGATGGTTTTTGAAAAGGTGTTCCAACCAAAAACAATTGTTGGTTTGTATTGGCATCCTAGTTCCATTGCTCAAAACTAAACAGGCCTGAAGAACGTTCAACATGCTAAGCTGAGTGCACCATGCCAGCTATGTGGAGCAGCCTATTGGGAGGGTGATTCCCAATAAAAAAAGAGGGGGGGGAGTCCTTATCAAGTACCTGGCAGATCACTATAGATGGCTGGAGAGCTACATTGGGTTTTCTCTCTTGTATATGGTTTTGCTAGGGCACCACTCAATAGGAACAGCCATTGATGCCTTCCAAATAGTTTTGTTTCACAAATAGCTTTAGGTTTGAGAGTTTGCTATCGGAGCCAGAGGCAGCCGCTAAGATGAAAAGGGGGAAAAAGCAGGCAGCACAAGATAATTACATACACATTCATCTGGACCTCGACCATAATTTGAAGGTGCAAACAATATAGATACTATCAAGTAAGCAGTGCTGCCATGTATCTATAACACCATTAGGCTTTTCCTATTGATCCAGAGCCTAGTGGAAACCACTGATGAATTCAATTCAGAATGCAAAAGGTTAGGCTATAATATTTGCAAAGGCATGTTATCAATCTTGTCACTGAGGCTACCAGTGGTGGTGAACCTGTCTTATCATGAAGCATGTTCTCTTAGTGAGCTAATTATCCCCACTGTTGACATATTTGCTTATTTATACAATAATTTATCTGCACACCACTGTAACATCTGGATATATTTGCATAAATTAAAACAATATATTAATCATTCTGGAAAGAAGGGGGATGAAGCTATATCCAATTTCTTCTTTTCTCATCTGGGCTGCTCCAATTGTAGGAAGCTGCCTTATACAAAGTAAAAATATTGGCCAGTCTGGCTAAGCAGTGCACCCCAAAACCAGTCCTGGGCAAACCTGTGGACCACGAGTCCTGTTACGGATCCAGTCCCAAAGTCTATTTAGGGTCTAAATAAATACAGCTGGGAGGGTGAAAAGGAAGGGAGAAGGAGGAAGGAAATGTTGCTCTTAAATTTTCCCCTTTCCCAACTGAGAGCAGTGGGGTAAATTCTGTGGGTCCTCCTTTGCAGGTGGCTTCTCTAGCACGATCGGTGCCTCTGCAGAAGAGCTGCTCACCAGACACCTCAATTCTGCTTGGCACATATTGCTCCTTTGCAAGCAATTTCTCTTTAGGGAAGCCATTTGTAATGGAGCATTCTGCACCATGCTGGGAAAGAAAGTCAGGTGGTGGGCTCCTACTTTTTCTGGGTGAGCAGGGTATTTTCAGAGGTTCCCCCCCTCACCCAATGCCTGTCTTTCCTTCCTGCCTGATGCCCCACTCATTGACAGCCGTGGATCATTCTGGGCCAGCCATCCAACCTGACTTGTAGCGAGCCATGGCTGCCTGTACCTGACTTGTCCTGCACCTGACTCCCTCAAAAGGTGCTTGATTTGGCTTGGGTCTCAGCTGAATCCAGGGCATAGCCCTAGTTTATACTGACTGAAAGCAGCTCTTTAGTACCCCGGACCAAGTTCTTTCTCAGTCTTACCTATAATTGCTAGGGATTGAATCTTGTGGCTTCTGTATGCTAACCACATCCCCTGAAATTGAGCTACAGCCCCTCTGCTCATAAAAAGTAACCTTAGCTGTTCATATCTGAGCAAAATGTTTCAAGCCACTATGACAGGTAAGTGATGTTTGTGAAATCAAGAGCAACTGGCCAAGGAGCGGAAAGTGTATAGATCACAAACTTATTTTAGCACAACCTCTCTACAATAATTACAACTTTGATAGATCCTTCTCCTCCTGCATATAAATTTAGTTTTTGAAGATAATGCTTAAATTTGATTGTGTTTTAACTATTTTGGAGTTTAGCCACTATCTTTAAACCATTGCAAGTAATGCAATATAGTAAAAACTGCTATTTCCGACTCCCTGTATTGGCTATTCTATACACAATATGAAGGGTCCTTTCAAAGACTACAATTCCAAAACCAAATGCTGACTTGTCCAGTCCTAAATCTTGCCATACCGGCAATTAAGATACAATTCACAAATTAACATTCATTGCTGCAATCACTGCAGCTCCAAATCATCTACACTACACTGCAAATCATGGTTTCATCACAGCTTCTATGCCACCTTAAATACAAGGGGGTTGTCAACCAACTTTTACTTAGAGCAGTGTCATCAAAATTAACATGACTAAATTGGGCTCATTAAGTGTACTCTCAGTAATGAGTAGGGGACTACAACCACTATCATTTCAAGAGAAGCATTTCCCAAGTTTAGACGAGTCACTAAGTGATAAAATGCCACATGGGTGTGTGAATTTACATATATTTTGATAACTAATATATCCATACTTATGTATACTAATACATTGTAGCCTGTGTATATATAAACTCAAACTATTCAGGGATATGCCTAAAATGTGGAGTGTTAGAAGGAGTTAAATTTAAATAGGTGGGATTTGACTAATGAGTGTAAGTCCCATGAAAGGACTTCTACTTGCACAACAGGCTTCTCCCCTCTTCCCCCCCCCCATGCCCCATGAAATCAGAAGAAGCCCAGGAACTGTGCCTAGGAGGAGGAGAGGGTGGAATCATTGCATCTGACAAGCCACTGAGCCTAGGGCTTGCCAATCAGAAGGCTGGTGGTTCAAATCCCCGTGACAGGGTGAGCTCCCGTTGCTTGGTCCCAGCTCCTGCATCAAAGTGCAAGTAGATAAACAGGTACCACTCTGGCGGGAAGGTAAACAGTGTTTCCGTGCGCTGCTCTGGTTTTGCCAGAAGCGGTTTAGTCATGCTGGCCACATGACCCGGAAAAACTCTGCAGACAAACACCGGCTCCCTTGGCCAGTAAAGCGAGATGAGCGCTGCAACCCCAGAGTCGTCTGCAACTGGACTTAACTGTCAAGGGGTCATTTACCTTTACCTTTTTAATGGAATGGCTAAGAAAGCATGACACTAAATTCCTCCCAGGGTTTTACTCTTTTCAGCATCAGTATTGGCAAGGTTGTGCCTTAGCAAGAATTCAGGAAGGACACTTAACAGAACTGGAGCCGTAGCAGAGAAATCCTGCTCTGTTCTATTATGAATGTGTCATTTGAGGATGATGGCACCCAGTTTGTCTAATCAAAATTGTGCTGAATTTTTATTGTTAATGCATGTCTTCAGTGGCGTAGCGTGGGGGGTGCAGGGGTGCCGGCGGCACCGGGCGCAACATCTGGGGGTTAGGGTTAGGGTGCGCAAATCCACGGATTAGGGGGCGCAAATTACTTGCCTTGCCCCGGGTGCTGACAACCCACGCTACGCCACTGCATGTCTTAGATCCGGGTGTCACATTTGAAATTCAGAATTGTTAGCATTATAGGTATCTCTTGGTTCTGGATCCTGAGTTTATAATATAATATGCAGTTTACAGATATTGAAAACTTAATTGTCCTTGGGTAGAATAATCTCATGACCCTCTTGTGCCCAAAGCTTTTGCAGCTACTTAGGGAATTAAGGGGCCTGGCAAGTAGCTTCAGCATGCAGATACACACAGCTCCAATACTAAGGGAGGAGAGCTGATTTAGCTGAACACCCATGGGCATCATTAAAGGTGAAGTTCAGAGGCTTGCCTTCAGGGCTGGCATGGCTAGGGAGCGCCTTTGGTGCCAACCTGTAACACCTGCCTGGCATTGTGGCGCCCCAGGAGTGGGTGCAGCAGGATGGAATCCCTAGCCCTTCAGTGTTGGCAGAGCTGGCTCATGCACCATAGACCTTTGTTTCCCTATACAGATCCATTTGAGGTTAAATAAATAAATGTGACCCTGTGCACCTAACCTTTCTGTCTTGCCTATTTATTTTCTTGTGTGGTTGCAAAACAAGTTATTCTGTTGGAACAAGATTGCAGCTGTCCATCAATATAATAAATAAAAATCCTAATGTATTTTTTTCCTGAAGTAGATGACTGCAGAAATTGGCAGATGAGCACACAGCTAGGAAACTGAAGAAGCATCTAGCAGTCATATATCAGCTTTGTGCGATGCACTTAGAATGCTGCTCCTGCTCCATCTTTGTCCCAATTAAGCGGCCACCTTAACAAAATGAAGTTTGTTTGCACATTATCATGCATGACCACCCAATGTAGCTGCAGCTGAAATAGTTCAGCAGAAAAAAATTAGGCAATGCTCTCTTTATTGTAGCATTAAATTGATTAACTTGTCATTGAACATAGTTTTAAAATGCATCAAAATGTTTCCAAATAAAATATGCAGCCGGACATTCCCATTTGCCAAGTGGGGAGTAAAAGCTGCAAGCTATTTGTGACATTTAACAGTCGCATTAACATCCCTAATTGTAAATGACAGGGCAATTAAGCTTGAAAAATATCCTAACAAAGTGCCTTGGGCAATTACGAGTCTTCCATCTGATATGTGAAAGACTACATTCTATTCAACATGGAAGCAAAGGTTTCCAATATGGTTTCCAATGGATGTCTGACTGGATTGATGGTTCATTTTCCGTGCCTTTTCTAAGCAGTTGTGTCTAAAAAACACTTTATCTAGTTATTTCATATTGCTGTTTGAAGAGGGTGAGGAAACTCATGTAGGTTCGCCACACACATATATATGTCACATATATATAATGCAAAGGCACACCACTTGTGAGAAACCTACCCTGCCCCCAGAAACCTCAGTTTGTATGTGTGAACTTTTCGAAGTTTTATGACTAGCAGCAGTAGTGTAGTTCCACTATACCAGGCATAGTCAAACTCGGCCCTCCAGATGTTTTGGAACTACTCCCATCATCCTTAGCTAACAGGACCAGTGGTCAGGGGTGATGGGAATTGTAGTCTCAAAACATCTGGAGGGCCGAGTTTGCCTATGCCTGTACTACACAGTGCAGACACAGCAGAAGAGCCCAATTGCTGCTGCCACTGGCCCATTAGTCCAATGCCAACCACCTTGCCCCTTGTGCCTTTCAATAAGCAACAGCAACTCCGCTGATCTGAGGTCAAGCATTGCAACACCCCTGCTGCCCACTACTGGGCTCAGCTTATCCTTTAAGAAAGATGCTTATAGACGGGCAGCTTTGTCTACAAAATGTGTTCACGCGAAGCACTAACGTTAGCAAACTTGCGGGCCATGCCTTTAAACATCCATCAGGGCTGTACCTAGCAGTGGATGTGGTGCTCTGTCAGTTAGCAAACCGACCAATGGAAAGAAGAGAGATTTGCAGATCACCCAATTTCTTCTGAAAAAATGAGAAACAGATTAGATCAAGGGTAGGCAACCTGCAGCCCTCCAGATATTGCGAGTCCACATCTCATTCCTAGCCATTGGCCCTGCTGACTGGAGATGGAGGGAGCTGGGGTCCCAAGAACATCTGGAGGGACACTGGTTCCCAACCCCAGGGATACATGATTCTGAGATGCGTCAAAATTGCAATGCTGTAATGCACCCTGGAACAAATAACCTTAACCTTGCTGACATGAAGCCTTTGTAAAGATGCCAAGGGCAAAGAATGGGTAGAGCAAGGGATGAACAGAATTATGCTTCATTCTAACCCCCTCCTTCTTTTGATACTGCATGTAGAACTGGGTGGAACTTACACCACCCAAAATGCAGGTGTAATTCACCTCAGAGGAATCAATGGAAGCAGAGAAAGCAAACATTTGCACTGCCCTCACACACAGACCTAATGCTGGCCAAAAGCAGGTAGGAATAAGCTTAATTTATCTCTTCCTCACCTGTCGGGCATATCTGTCCACTTAGGATTTCTCTGTTCAGTTGGATTGCTTCTTTTCAGTTGGAAAGGAGAGCCACATACATTGAACTTAACTGCAAAAAAAGTTATCGGGGCATCTGTTTGTGCATTATGGTTGATTTCTAAAGGCTTCCAAAATTATTTATTTATTTAATTAATTTTATTATTATTAATTATTATTATTATTATTGGAAGTTATAGCAAGAGACAACTAATTTACTTGGTGGCCGAAATGTCATCTACATTGTGTTTAAGGACAGGGGTTATACCAGCTAATTTTCTTGGTGCATTTACGTGAATGAAACAACATTTGCAATAGAAAATCATTTTAAAATGCTTACACCATGAAATTACAAAGAACTGCAGGAGTCTGTAAGTAATGAAAACTTCAATAACAGAATTAAGTATAGTGACTGTAAAATAACAGCAGAAAAACAGTATGTCAAATAGTGCAGGAGGGATTAAATCAGAGGGTTAGAACAAGTCGCTTAGCTTGGCTGTAACTGTTATCGAAAGAACCCGTACCAAGAAAGGTGAGTTGTTTTGGCCCTAGAGAGGAATTTCTGTTCAGAAAACTATTCACAGCTACTTCTTTCTGTTGGTTACACACACATACAAGACTTGCTGGATGCAAAGACCCAGGTTTGGTGCAAGTACTCTTTGGTGAAAGAACCCCAGAAGAGATTTAAAATCACAAAATAGGCAGCAAAATAAAGCATAGCAATATGGGTCATTTCAAGTTCCTTCCGAAGCTTCTCTGTTCCCTAGCATTGAAAAAGACCAAACATTTGGTAATTTACTTACAAACTCTTTAGAGGTCAGATTTGTGTGTTTTTCCATACAGCATTCAGGGGGGAAATACACAAGCAGTAAAACTTTGCTTACTGACAAAGTGGTTAAAGTTCCTAAATTATTAATATAAGAACTCAATAATGATTGATGAAAGCTGAGCTGGAGCAATCACCTCAAACCTTTTCACATGCTGAGGTTCTCAGGTAGACTGAGGGAGGTTTAATTACCTAGTTCCTCCCAAGATGAGATGGACATAGCTAATCCTGGCAGGACATCTTAGTCTATGTATTAAGACCTTCATGAATTATATGAGGTCGGTTATCCCACACTTTCTTCTAGGTTTTGTATGTTTGATAAATTCATACTCTAGAACCAAACTGATATTTTTTTAAAAAAAAATCATTTATTTGGTTCCTGTTGGTGCTCTCTTACTAAGACTGCCATATGAATTAATTTCCTTCATTTTTCCTTGCTAATACATAAGCTTTAACTTTTGATTTCTCCATCCGAAATATAAATGGCAATGAGAAATATATTTTCTTGATCAAATACAGTACCTTTCTTTCCACAGTCTAAAGAAAGTTCCCCCACACTGTGTGAAAAGCAATTAGCTCATCTCTGAATATTAGCAAGTAATCCTCACTAGAAATTGAGAACAATTCTTTATCTAATCTGTCCCAGTAGAATACAAGAGCAACACTGATTAAAGATGTAATGCAATGTGTCAATTATTTCAAAAATCCCTCTACATCATGTTAGCACCCACAGAAGGGAAACGGTCCCAAAGGAAGAGAGGAGGGACACACAATGACATTCTTACCCTTACAGGGAAAAATATGCTCAGAAAAGCCTTAGCTGTTCAGTTTTACAACTAGACATATATCACTGCATTCACTTAGCTTCTGTTGCCTTGTTGCTGCTTACTGAAAATAATGCCCTTCTAATGTTCATAGAGACCATAAAATAAACATTTATGAAGGTGAGGTTAATAGCGTATGGCAAAGGGTTCTATGCCAAACCCTCCAGGAATGGTTCCCATTCTAATGGTGATTGTTTTAGAAAAACCCTTGTGACTTTCTCCACCTCATCTACTTTCTATCTGGGTCTTTTGTATTCAAAGCCATATGGCTGAAAACCTTTCCTGCCTCATTTTTTATTTTCATTTCTTACATAGTAGATTTAGTTTGGCTTCCTCATAGGTTTGCTTGTTTCTGCAATGCTGCCTCATCTCACAGAACAGGAGAGGTTTATCCCACCTGCCTATAAGGACCATGTGTTTGCAAAGCACAGATCTGTGCATCTCACAGCTAACTGCTACTTACTTAATTTAAATCCCAGAAGCCCAGGGTGGCAAATATGTCAATACTAAGAGAATATAATTATACAGTGGTACCTCAGGTTAAGAACTTAATTCATTCTGGAGGTCCGTTCTTAACCTGAATCTGCTCTTAATCTGAGGTACCACTTTAGCTAATGGGGCCTTCCACCGCTGCCACCATGCGATTTCTGATCTGATCCTGAAGCAAAGTTCTTAACCCAAGGTACTATTTCAGGGTTAGCAGAGTCTGTAATCTGAAGCGTCTGTAACCTGAGGTACCACTGTACCTTCTGAAAAACAAACTTCCGCAAGCAGCAACAAAAGCACACACAAATTCAGAATTGCCAGGGATAGGACTTTCAGCTATCCAAAGCAGGAATGCGTTTTCAAATTCTCATAAAAGTTAATGATGAGGGAGACAGACACACTTCATTAGGGAGGACATTCCAGAAACAAAGAACCACTAAAATTTGTGAAAATTTAATAAAAATATTATTTAAAAAAAAACAGAAACAAAGAACCACTATTGAGAAGACCCTGGCACACATCACCACCTACTGGGTAACACCAAGTGGCAGCCCCAACAGCAGGGCCTCCCCTGAGTCTCACTCCTGCCAGCAACCATACTGCAGCATTCTGTACTAGCTTCCGGATCAAGTGTGAGTGGTGTCCCATATTGCACTCATTCAACGCATGGCCTGCTGTGGCCAAGCTTTCCCAGTCCATGACTAGTAATAGCTGTCATACCAGCCCAAGCTGGTCAAAAGCACATCTAGCTCCCAGTGACAAAGCTGGACCCAGACGCACCTTGGGACCCCCAACCTACTCTTTTAGTGGGGAAGGGCAGTCAGAATGAATTACTCAGATATGGGAATCACTCACCCACAGTGCCTCCATCTTGCCAGGATTCAAGCTCAGCTTGCTTTTCCTCATCCACCTCACAGCTGCATTAGCTAGTTAACACAGCTGCAGATCTTTATAAGAGGTTACAGGTGGGAGAAGTGCATTTGACTAACAACATATGCCTCTTCACAGGTGAATTCTATTGAATTCAGTGGGGAAGGGATGTCTCCCAGGTAAGTGAGGATAGGCCTGCAGGCTAAATTCAGTCCTAACTTCCCAAGAGTTGTGAGTCATATTGAATTCAATACTTCTAAAGAGATATGATTTGGATTGTGCTGTAACACCATTAAATGCAATGAATTCTTTTTATTATTGCATGCCACATATGACTTTCACAACAAAAGGCTTTAAACCATACACACAATTAAATGTGTGCAATGTGATTTCTTGCCAAATTATTATATACAAATCAAATCAAATCTCTGCATTCTTTGATTTGTGGGTTCCTGTTTTCTTTTATTGTTTTATACAACTGGAATACTCTTTTTGTGTTTAATTTTATTTTCCAGTAAACCCATATTTGGTTTGTTGTCTGATAACTGAAGACATGCCCTTTTGCAGAAGAATAACCTGGAGCCGTATTTAAGGAAAGGGAACTGTGTGCATTGGGGTCGGATTGCTACTCCCACTCTCATTTAAAACAACCAGATTTTGGCTTAATTTTAGGTACAGAGCCATCAATGTTCTTAGGTTAAAGGCTGCATACAGTGATGGCACACACAGCTCGAATTGTGTTGAATTGGAAATAACATCTTTCTTGATTGAGAATTCTTACCTATTGGGACTGACATATCTAATAATGAGATAGTTGAGCTGCATCCCTGCTATGCAGTGCCATGATGATTCCACATGTCGGCTGGTGTTTTTTTCCTCACCACCACCCTGGTTAGTTACTAGAATAGTGGTGGGAGTGCTAATGTACAGCTAGCTTCAGCAGGTGCCTTACTTAAACATTTGGTCTAAAATTTGCTTCTTGGAATACTAACTGCTTCATGCATAGCCATGGCCGTTGTTAGGCATTGAAAGTAGAATGTGTGCATGAACACCCATACCCCTTAGACACTACAGCAAGTTTCTCTTGCAAAGTGGCGTAAGACGTAAGATTTGAGGCTGGAACTGGGCACCTGGCAGAATCTGCCGTCTCTAACCTACAGTGGTGAAGTGGTGGACTTGACTTTCAAGGGGAAACCAAGGAGAGGTGATGATATTGGTGGGTGGTGAATATTTTTGTGGGGAAACAGTTAGGGCCAGAGGCGCCAGATTGGGAGGGCGATGGTGGAGGTCAACATTGCGTGCATGCACAGAAGCTTCCCGAGCTTTGGGGAGGAGGGGCCAAATTTTAATACCTTAATACTCTAATTTACTGGGAACATTTAGGGAGCTAGCCTAGTCAACCCCTAATTCACTGGGTGGTGATTCAATTACCTCAAACACTTTCCCTCTGACTTGGTGTCTAGAAATGTGATTTCTAAGAAGCAGGCAAGACAGAGGAGACCCTTTCTGAACCAAAGTAAGACACTTAGGTGCTGAGCATTTGGATGACTGTACTGCGAAAGTGTCTACTGTTTTCCTACAAGTGAAGAGGATGGGGACCTCACAAGCAGTCACTTCCTAGGCTCCACCTAAGTGACCTAGGCTCTGTCCAGGTTCCGCACCAGGTCTAGCTACCACCAGCTGCCACTAATCCACACTGAAAAGATCACTCCAGCATTTTATTAATTTACTGGACTTTATATTTTTTTGCACACAATATATGCCATCAGTAGGGTGGGGGGCTGACAAAATAGTGTCTATTGTCACAGGTCAACAAATCCTGCTCCTGCCTTGTAATTATCTCTGTGTGCACCATTCCTAAATATAACTAAGGCAAGGTGAGTCTGGAATAACACTTGCTGCATTCTGCTTTCAATATTATTGTTATTATTATTAAAATCCCATCAAGAAAAGCTGTGGGTGAATTGAAATGCCTCTGGCAAAAAACAAAACACAACATTCAACTTACGGTAGGGCTAATGTAATTGAGGCTTCAGGTTCCTGTTGTCTTTGAAATGGTAGCATCGTACCAAAGCGGTTAACTGCATGGCACAGTTCACTAGACTATTGAACACCACAGCTTTGTAAATCAGAAAACAAATTCCAGACCCTGAGATCTCCCTCTGCCACCACATTTTTTGCCACAGAAGGTTTTCTTATTAAGTGCGTATTGGCATGTTTTGACGGATATCAACGAAGTCCACATACCCACACCCGCTTTTTAAATAGCACCTGATAATACACAATGGAGATAAAATGAATTGAGATTAAAATAACAGAGTCTGGACCTGGAGAGCGGCACGGGAAAACTCAGGCACTATCTATCTTTGAATAGACAAAAGAATCAGCTGCGATTGAAGGTTGTGACTTTGCTTTTCATCTTAGAGTGACTCGGGCTCTTTTTTGCTAAAGTGCTTTCCCCTCTCTTAGAAGCCATTAATATTCCTGACAAAGATGTCAAATCCTTCAGTGTGTGTGTTTGACATTTCTCATGCCAGTCCAAGCTCACCAAGTGCTTTTTTTCACTTCTGTCATTTCTGGCCACTATCAATGCCGTGTCAAGGTATTGTCACAATGGTTTTTACACAACGGTGACCGTATGCTTTCTATAGGGACACCTGTTTAAAACTGGTGAAATTATCAAGAATTTTAAAGTTTGATTCTATAGCTTTATAAACTGCTGAGATGTTTCCTTGCAATTGAGTGGTGGATAAATAATTTTGAGAAGTTTCTTCTTTTGTATAGTCAGGGAAATGGGCCTTGAACATCCAGCTGTTTTTAGCCTTAGAGCCAGTCTACAGTTTAAAATGATTTCTTTGTGTGTGTGTGTGTATATATATATATATATATGTTTTGGTGTCTTCGGGTGTCTTCCCGTGTAAGAGTCGGGGTGTCTGTGCGACGTTTCGACGAGGTCTCACTCGTCATCTTCAGGCTGGTGCTTTCGGCTTCTTGTTACTGGAACAGAGCAGAATCTGGTGTTTGAGTTCCTATAAATACTGTTGAGGGGTGTGGTGTATAGCCTCCAACGTTCTGGGCAGAGAGGAAGTTCCTAGATTAGTGTGCCTTTTCTTCTTTTGTTCTTTAATTACTTGAGGGATATCTTGAGTGATTTCATGAGTGATATTCTGAATACCACTGGGTGGGTCATTAAGTGTAGATTAGTTGCTAAAGCTTTCGTGTATTGACCTCTTGAGCTTGTGAAGAGTTTTTCTGAGAAGATGGCTGTGCTGCATTTAGTTGTGCTCTGGCTTGGCTTCGTGTATAGGGGCGAGCTGTGGTTTTGTGCCTTGTGCCAGCCAGATCTGTGTAGGGATTGCAGGGGGGTGCAGCATGCGGAGGTGCCACTATAGTTTGGCTACTGGATGGAGTCTGTAATATGTCTGTGGAGAGGGTCTGGGTTTGGGTCTGGTGTGGTTGATTGGTGATGGCGTTCTGTGTGCCTCTGGTTCTGGTGTCGGTTTTTGTGGGGAGGGCTAATTTCCAGATGTCTGGCAGGCGGGACGTGTCGTCACGCTTGTTCATGTTGTGAGGGTGTTTCTCTATCTCGATGGCTTCCATGATTATTCTCTTGTGGTGATGTTCCATGTTAAAGAGCAATTTGGAATCTGCAAAATTAATTTCGTGTCCTGTTTCTTTCATGTGTTGGAAAAGAGAGGAAGTTTTTTCTTCTTTTTGACGGCATTCTTGTGTTCTGCGATACGTGCATTTATTCGTCTGTTTGTTTGTCCAATGTACGTGGCTGGGCAGACTTTGCAGGGTATTTCATAGACCCCTTGGTTTTCCAGCTGGATTTTGTCTTTTGGGTTTCTGAGGATATTGGCTATTTTTTGGTTGGTGCAGAAGGCTGTTTTGATATTGTGTTTATGGAGGATTTTGCTAATTTTGTCTGTAGTGCCCTTGATATAAGGAAGGAGGGCCATGCCATTGTTTTCTTCTGTGTCTTGGTTTTTGGGGGGTGTTTCTTTTTGGATTAGCTTCGTAACCCTGTTTTTCTGGTATCCATTGGTGATTAACACATTTGAGAGATTCTGTAACTCAGTTGTCAAGTGGTCTTTGTCAGCCAGGCGTTTGGTTCTGGAGATGAGAGTCTTGGCTACGGAGTTTATTTGTGCAGGGTGGTGGTGTGATTGTGCATGTAAGTAGCGGTTGGTGTGTGTTTTTTTCCGGTAGATAGTGTGTCCTAGGGAGCCATCAGGTTTTTTGTAGATTAGGACGTCAAGAAAGGGGAGTTGGTTGTTGTCTTCTATTTCCATAGTGAATTGTATTTTGGGGTGTAGGCTGTTGAGATGTGTGAGGAAGCTATCTAGTTTTTCTTTCCCGTGTGGCCAAATTACAAAGGTGTCGTCAACATATCTGAGCCAAAGTTTGGGTTTGTGTTCTGACTTGTCTAAAGCATTGGTTTCAATGTGTTCCATGTACAAATTTGCGATGACCGGTGAGAGGGGTGATCCCATAGGTGCTCCTTCTATCTGTTTGTATCTTTGTCCATTGTGGATGAAGTACGTGTTGGTTAGGCAGTGGTTGGTCAGGTCCAGGATGTATATTTGGGGGGGTTGTATTTGTTTTGAATGGCTGTCAAGGCTTCATTAATGGGCACTTGAGTGAAGAGAGATACAACATCGAAGCTCACAAGTAGGTCATCGGGATGTAGGTATTGCTTCTTTATTGTTTCTATGAACTGGAAGGAGTTAGTAACGTGTGAAGCGATGGATTCTGCATAGGGCTGAAGTTGCTTAGCGAGAAATTTAGCGAGATTTTGTAGAGGTGAGCCTATGGAGCTGACTATTGGTCTGAGTGGTGTTCCTTCTTTGTGTATCTTGGGGAGACCGTAGAGTTTGGGGCATCTGGATGATTTTTCTCTGGGGATGATTCTTAGCTGGATTTCTTCACTGATAGGAGAGGCTTTTATTTTGGATTTGGTGGTTTTTTCCAGATAGGTGGTGGGATCTGTTTTTATAGGTTGGTAGGTAGGGTCTTGGAGTAGATTTGATAGTTTTGCTTGGTAGTCCGATGTGTTCATCACAACAGTGGCGTTGCCTTTGTCTGCTGGGAGAATGATTATGTTGTTGTCTTTCCTCAGGTTGGTGAGTGCTTTCTGTTCTTCTTTGTGTAAATTGCTTCTGGGTGGTTTGCTGGAGCAGAGGATGTTGGTGACTTCAAGTCTGATTTTATTGGCTTCATCTGGGTCGATTTTGGTCAGGCTAGCTTCGACTCCGCATATGATGTTTTCCGTGGGGATGCGTCTCGGGGCGACTGCAAAGTTGAAACCTTTGGAGAGTACTTTGGTTTCAGTTGGGGTGAGGATCCTGTCTGATATGTTATGTACTGTTTGTTTCATGGGTTGTTGTGGAGGGTGGCTGGGCTTCTGGCGTTTCTCTAGTTTGTAGAGTTTGTTGGTGTGTCTGTCTGTCTTATGTGAGGTCTCAGTTTCAGCTCTCCAGACGGCTAGTTGTTTGCATTTGTCCCAGAGTGCAGGGTGGATTTTGTTACATAGTTTGAGGTGAAGAGTGAGCAGATCTTTGTTGGTTTGGTTTAGTAGGTATCTTTTCTTATGTATTTCGTTTCTGATTAGGGATAGTTCAGTTCGTTTCAGGATCCTTTCGGTAGCTGGGGTTTTAGAGTGGAATTTAAGTTGGAAGCATGTGGGAGTTAAGTTGTTGTCTCGGCAGTTGCGTAGGAACAGGAGATCACATAAGATGGTGGCTCTTCGGATTTCTAGTTTCTCGTAGGTTCTTGTCAGCTGGAAGGTTTCCTCCCCGTAGAGGTGAGATATTTGCTTTCGTAGATTTTCACGGGTACAGGAATGCAGGTTTTGGTGTCTTCGGGTGTCTTCCCGTGTAAGAGTCGGGGTGTCTGTGCGACGTTTCGACGAGGTCTCACTCGTCATCTTCAGGCTGGTGCTTTCGGCTTCTTGTTACTGGAACAGAGCAGAATCTGGTGTTTGAGTTCCTATAAATACTGTTGAGGGGTGTGGTGTATAGCCTCCAACGTTCTGGGCAGAGAGGAAGTTCCTAGATTAGTGTGCCTTTTCTTCTTTTGTTCTTTAATTACTTGAGGGATATCTTGAGTGATTTCATGAGTGATATTCTGAATACCACTGGGTGGGTCATTAAGTGTAGATTAGTTGCTAAAGCTTTCGTGTATTGACCTCTTGAGCTTGTGAAGAGTTTTTCTGAGAAGATGGCTGTGCTGCATTTAGTTGTGCTCTGGCTTGGCTTCGTGTATAGGGGCGAGCTGTGGTTTTGTGCCTTGTGCCAGCCAGATCTGTGTAGGGATTGCAGGGGGGTGCAGCATCCGGAGGTGCCACTATAGTTTGGCTACTGGATGGAGTCTGTAATATGTCTGTGGAGAGGGTCTGGGTTTGGGTCTGGTGTGGTTGATTGGTGACGGCGTTCTGTGTGCCTCTGGTTCTGGTGTCGGTTTTTGTGGGGAGGGCTAATTTCCAGATGTCTGGCAGGCGGGACGTGTCGTCACGCTTGTTCATGTTGTGAGGGTGTTTCTCTATCTCGATGGCTTCCATGATTATTCTCTTGTGGTGATGTTCCATGTTAAAGAGCAATTTGGAATCTGCAAAATTAATTTCGTGTCCTGTTTCTTTCATGTGTTGGAAAAGAGAGGAAGTTTTTTCTTCTTTTTTGACGGCATTCTTGTGTTCTGCGATACGTGCATTTATTCGTCTGTTTGTTTGTCCAATGTACGTGGCTGGGCAGACTTTGCAGGGTATTTCATTAATGAAGCCTTGACAGCCATTCAAAACAAATACAACCCCCCCAAATACATCCTGGACCTGACCAACCACTGCCTAACCAACACGTACTTCATCCACAATGGACAAAGATACAAACAGATAGAAGGAGCACCTATGGGATCACCCCTCTCACCGGTCATCGCAAATTTGTACATGGAACACTTTGAAACCAATGCTTTAGACAAGTCAGAACACAAACCCAAACTTTGGCTCAGATATGTTGACGACACCTTTGTAATTTGGCCACACGGGAAAGAAAAACTAGATAGCTTCCTCACACATCTCAACAGCCTACACCCCAAAATACAATTCACTATGGAAATAGAAGACAACAACCAACTCCCCTTTCTTGACGTCCTAATCTACAAAAAACCTGATGGCTCCCTAGGACACACTATCTACCGGAAAAAAACACACACCAACCGCTACTTACATGCACAATCACACCACCACCCTGCACAAATAAACTCCGTAGCCAAGACTCTCATCTCCAGAACCAAACGCCTGGCTGACAAAGACCACTTGACAACTGAGTTACAGAATCTCTCAAATGTGTTAATCGCCAATGGATACCAGAAAAACAGGGTTACGAAGCTAATCCAAAAAGAAACACCCCCCAAAAACCAAGACACAGAAGAAAACAATGGCATGGCCCTCCTTCCTTATATCAAGGGCACTACAGACAAAATTAGCAAAATCCTCCATAAACACAATATCAAAACAGCCTTCTGCACCAACCAAAAAATAGCCAATATCCTCAGAAACCCAAAAGACAAAATCCAGCTGGAAAACCAAGGGGTCTATGAAATACCCTGCAAAGTCTGCCCAGCCACGTACATTGGACAAACAAACAGACGAATAAATGCACGTATCGCAGAACACAAGAATGCCGTCAAAAAGAAGAAAAAACTTCCTCTCTTTTCCAACACATGAAAGAAACAGGACACGAAATTAATTTTGCAGATTCCAAATTGCTCTTTAACATGGAACATCACCACAAGAGAATAATCATGGAAGCCATCGAGATAGAGAAACACCCTCACAACATGAACAAGCGTGACAACACGTCCCGCCTGCCAGACATCTGGAAATTAGCCCTCCCCACAAAAACCGACACCAGAACCAGAGGCACACAGAACGCCGTCACCAATCAACCACACCAGACCCAAACCCAGACCCTCTCCACAGACATATTACAGACTCCATCCAGTAGCCAAACTATAGTGGCACCTCCGGATGCTGCACCCCCCTGCAATCCCTACACAGATCTGGCTGGCACAAGGCACAAAACCACAGCTCGCCCCTATACACGAAGCCAAGCCAGAGCACAACTAAATGCAGCACAGCCATCTTCTCAGAAAAACTCTTCACAAGCTCAAGAGGTCAATACACGAAAGCTTTAGCAACTAATCTACACTTAATGACCCACCCAGTGGTATTCAGAATATCACTCATGAAATCACTCAAGATATCCCTCAAGTAATTAAAGAACAAAAGAAGAAAAGGCACACTAATCTAGGAACTTCCTCTCTGCCCAGAACGTTGGAGGCTATACACCACACCCCTCAACAGTATTTATAGGAACTCAAACACCAGATTCTGCTCTGTTCCAGTAACAAGAAGCCGAAAGCACCAGCCTGAAGATGACGAGTGAGACCTCGTCGAAACGTCGCACAGACACCCTGACTCTTACACGGGAAGACACCCGAAGACACCAAAACCTATATATATATATATATATATATAATCAGAGAAGGAAACATTTGTTACCCATTTAGAAACTGTGAAGGATAGTTATTCTAACTCCTCTCCGCTGTTGGACAATATAAATGAAGTGTTCTAATGGGTAACTCGTCAAGGTTAATGCAGATGATGTGGCAATGCCTCTTGTTTTTCTTGAATTGATGGGATTTAAGTGCCGATGGGAACTTTTTATTATTAAGCTGTGTGCCTGGTGGGAGTCATGACTGGAAAGGAATAAATCTCCATCCCTGTGTGCTGTGATCCTGATATCTGTCTGTCTTCAGACTAAGTGAAATTTCATCCCTGATACCACTCCATGTAGTGAAAACGCATGCCAAACACACGTGTGGTCATGATCTCACATAACTGCTTCATTGTGTGCTGAAGCCTCGTGTTCTCAAAATATGTGCAGCACATGTACACACACACACTTTCCATGGGGACAGGAATCCTAGCTGACAAGGCTCGCATCCACAACATACACTTGAAGTGCATTTAAAGTGCACACGTTCCTCCACTGAATCCTGAGAACTGTATTTTCTTAAGGGTGCTGGGAATCGTAACTACCATGTATTATCAGGCGTAACGTGCAGTTTAAACTACTTCTGAGTATTGAGGCAAATGCTGCTAAACCTATTAATACATTGTCTGGTATTGGACACCAAAGGGCACCAAAAGCATTTCTTAAAACTAGGCAATAGGCAACAAAATGACAAACGAGGTTCAGTGTGAAAGTGTAAAATCATCACTTGTAGAAGTGGTTCAGGGTAGAAGTACTGAAACATGATTCACAGTGGCACAAAAATAAATAAATAAATCCTAAATTAACACATAAACAGATGGGATCTGAACATGCAGTCAGCAACCAAGAAAGAAATCTTAGGGTGGTGATGGATACAGGTAAGTGAAAAGCATTAACTCAGTGTGTGGTGGCAATGGAAAAGATAAATTGCATGCTAGAGATTGAAAACAAGAATACCAGTATCATAATTCTTTGGAATACCACCTAGTGTTCTGGTCAACCCATCTCAGAAGGATGTTGTGGTGCTTGACACACACTCCCAAGATTCATCTGAAAGCATTTTAAAATACTACTTTTAAATGTGCCTGGGAATTGCACCCTTTTTTAATGAAGACCTCCTAACTTTTTTTTTAAATTGATGTTGTGTGTTAACTGTTTTATTTTGGTGATAAGTATTTATATTTTGGTTTAAACATCTTATGTAAACTGCTTAGGTATCATGTACATCAAGTCACATAAAATAGTATTAATAAATAAATAACTACCCCCAGGGTAGTGGTGGAAAACACACAGTGGGGCAGCTTTGGATCTATGAGACAAAAGGCCTAGGACACCTTATGGCAACCTGAAGCCATATGGGGAAGGGCCATAGCTCAGTGGCAGAGCACATGTAAAAGGTTCCAGGTTCCATCACGGTGCCTCTGGGAAAGGCTCTTGTCTGACACTGTGAAGGACCAATGGTCTGACTTGGGACAAGGCAGCTTCCTATTTTTGCTGACCACCCAAATCCCTGCCAAGCCACGCTGAGGCTGTCATAGTTTTAATAAATGTGATTTATTCACATATTTACACCTAAGTTTAGATGAAGGGAGTTCAGATCTTACAGCATGGTTATCTTAAGAGAGGATTGTTGCCCCCAGCAGTGCAGGGGAGTCCAAAGTATCTCTCCCAGTCTGCCTTCAGCCAGCCTGCCCAAGATGGATATCTGTCTTTTTTCTCGTATTCCAAGCCTTGCGTCAAAGGCCCCAACTTCTTCCAGTGACATCACACCCAGTTACTCTGGCAACCTTCCAACCCCTCAGTCTCTGTTCACACCTCTGGGCAGGGGGGAAGCACAGTTCTCTTGCACTGCCAATAGCCCTAATGGCCTTGTATTGTTTCTTAATGGCCCTAGCTTGGCCAGGTTGGTTTTGCATAGGCTAGCTCAGGAATTCCTCTGCAGCTGGTATTGCCCCATTCATATCCCAAATAACCAAAATCCTATCATTTATCAATTTCTAGAGTTTAGGGGAGTTTTCCCCTAACCCTATGTTTATATATTTCTAACCTTACCCCCCACTGGAACCAATGGGGAAGGTTTTTTTGTTTTTGTTTTTTAAAGATAACCATGCATAAGAAGATGGTTAAGTCCACAACATAGGAGTGTGTGTGCATGCGTGCACACACATGCACACACCCTCCTGTACATCCTATTTGACTACCTAATCCATTTGCAAGAGCTCTGGCAAACATCTGCTTTCATACACCACACAGGCTTTTAACAACTGGATTTAATATCATTACTTAATCAAACAAGCAACTCTTGAAATCTTTCCTTCCATCCTCCCCAGTTCATTTAGATGTTGCTGAAACTTAAGCTACTGGACTGAGAAAATGAATGCATGACCCGAAATCCCAGTAAATCTACTCTCAGTGGCTTTAGTGAGACCACTTTGCATGAGGAATTGTAGGAATATGTCACTTCCCACGAATGCCCGTCAAAGCATCATTCCCTTGTACCATACTTGCTTGCTTCTCCCCATTTTTTTAAGTGCAAAAGCTCACTTACTTAAGGGATTAGTATGCCTTTGAAGGACTTTCTTTCACACAGAGGGATCAGGGGAAGATGAAACAGGTAGACTTTTAAAAGACGCTGCTCATCCTTAAGCTTCTGTCAGTTTCAGCTCCATTATCTCTTTGGTAAACATCTCCTGCTGATGTCTTTTTCCACTGACAGCTGTTTCCCCCTGTCTCGAACACAAAATATTATACAACCTCTGTAATATTTCAAGGCTGTATTTTTCCACCCCAGCTTCTAAAAAAATAAAAACCTGTGGGCATGCCCTAGTCAAAGGTGAGCAGTTTCAAGTCTCTCTCATTTAGTGGGGAACTTATTTCTTTTAACAAAATTTATATTCTACTTAATAATTTAAATAAACCTCTAAGTGGTTTATACAAAAAATATAAAACATTCGTTTAAATAAATACCAATAAAGTCAACAGACAAGTAGATGTAACAGAACCCACCCATTAACATCAGCAGGGCTTAAACTATCTCTCTTGTTCAGGTATCAATGGCAGACAGAGACACAGGTTTCCTCCTCTACTTCCATGTGCTATACCAGTATGACTTAGCTGAAAGTGGGACATTTTTGGAGGGGGAGACTTTACAAATAACAGAAAAGATGTTTGTTGGATCAATGCCAATAAGAAGCAATTTTATATATCTGGTGTGTATTTTGATTAGGGGGCTGAAGCCTTAATCCGGCCTTCTAAAATAGATGGCCACTGAAACTCTTGTTGTAAAAGGTAAAGGGACCCCTGACCATTAGGTCCAGTCGTGACCGACTCTGAGGTTGCGGCGCTCATCTTGCTTTAGTGGCCGAGGGAGCTGGCGTATGACTTCCAGGTCATGTGGCCAGCATGACAAAGCCGCTTCTGGCGAACCAGAGCAGCGCACGGCAACGCCGTTTACCTTCCCGCCGGAGCGGTTCCTATTTATCTACTTGCACTTTGACGTGCTTTTGAACTGCTAGGTTGGCAGGAGCAGGGACCGAGCAATGGGAGTTCACCCTGTCGCGGGGATTCGAACCGCTGACCTTCTGATTGGCAAGTCCTAGGCTCTGTGGTTTAACCCACAGCGCCACCCGCATCCCCCTTGTTGACCAAGCTGCAATTGGCAGGTGAGATGCAGTACAGAAGTTTGCCTATGGCAACCAGGCAAAGTCTGCCAATGGCACAGAGCAGGAAGAAGGAAAGGTGTTGCCTAGGACATGTTCTCCTTTCCCCGTGCTGAGTCCGGAGTATAGTGTGATGGCCCTGTATCGCATGGGCAATCTGCAGCCCTAGGGCCTGACTGAAAACTAGCAAGCATTCCTTCAAGTTGAGGCAAACTTGTGTAGCAGAGAGGTAGATCATCAAGACTCCAAAAGAAATGGAAAACAAGTACAATGAGCCTGGAGGAACATTTTACACCACACAACCCACTACCATCTCACGCTTTTACTTTTTTTTTGGGGGGGGGAGGTTGGTGATATATCAGCCCAGCGACAATTACAACACCTCTGTATTTCATTACTCCAATCCAGCTGTAGTTGTGCACAGCTAGATAACATGCAATCAGTACTAACCTGGGGGGGGGGGGTTGCACGTATTTACCTGCATTAAAAGATGCATCTTGGCAGGCTTGTGAGGCCATAATGAATTTCCTAATGCATCAAGGAGAGATATTAAATGTGTTTGGTATGGAAAGAGGTGGCAGCAGAAAAAGGAAAGGGAAGATGGTGCCCCAAAGCAGTAGCAAACAAGAGCACAGAGGTAGAGGGGGCATTAATGCAACATTTTCTTTTCTATAGGTGTATTGGCAAGATGGGAAGTAAAGGATAAAGCCAAGAGAGAGAAGGATGGAGAGATGAGGGAATAAATTATTTAGCATTATAAACTTGTACTTTTTAATTGTAAGCAAGGATGTATTGGGGGCAGGAAATGATGAAAGTAATTTCACTTGGAATGTCAGCATTTTTAAAAATAATGTACGGTAGGTGTGTGTTGAACTCAAATGAGGGGGAGAATTCCACTCTTCAAGACCCTCGTTTTCAGATTCACATTGATAGACAGCTACTGTGTTTGCTTCCTGAAGTGTACATTTGCATGCACATATAGGGCACCTTCAAAGCTAGAAGAATTTCAGGATAAAACAAATAGCACTAAATGCGGAGAATTGTAGGCAAATGGTGGTAGTATTTGAACAGCTTCCTTGCATTTACAGAACCAAATTAGATCGACTAAAATAGCTAAGCATAGCAAATGTACTGTTCCTGGGGAAGTTGAGAATATTTGCCTGCTTTCAAATTGCATCATTTTATTTTTATAGAACTCCCCAGAAAGCTTAGCCACATAATGTCGAAAGGACTGGGGGTTTTTCTTGGTAAGGAAATTGTATACAAAGGCTTTCTCTCGCCTTAGCCTCTCCTATCCAAATATGTGGATACTTGAGTTCACTTATCTTTTCCATTATGGCTTCCAATGTATCCAGCCATTCCCCCTCTTGCCTCACAATAGAAAGTGTTTTAAGTTGTAAGACTCCAATTGAGAAGATGGATAGCAGTTTTAAGCGTTTTAACTGCGAACAGGCGTGCAGCTCAACCTCAAACGACAAACCAGCTCAAAATCAGATAGTCTAAGAAGTTGTGTGCAAAACGTTTCAATAAGCTCTTGTAAATGGCCATCAAAATGGCTTTGATTTGGATACTAAAAATGAAATCCTATATGAATCTAGTCCGCAGTAAGCCCTGTTGAGTTCAATCGGACTTACTCCCAGGTAAGTGTGTATAGGATTGTATTTTTAGGATAGGGGTTAACTTAAGGAAGACCATGGAAGGAAAGTTTGCTGTCCCCTTTTCCCCACAGCAGATACCTGCACTACCAAGAAGCTTCTCCAGGAGTGAGGTGGTCATGGGACCCTTCTGAATAATGTGGGGTGAAACACAGGTGGTGCTGAGAGTGGTAGCAATTGCATCAAGAACCTAAGAGCCCTGATGTGGATGAGGCCAGAGAACCTTCTAATCCAGCATCCTTTTCTCACAATGGGTATCCAATTGTGTATGGGAAACCTGCAAGCCAGGATCTGAGTGTAACCACACCTGGTATTAAGGCATACTGGCTTCAACAGTAGAAGAAGGGCAAAGCCATCCATATACCAGCCCTAGTTGGTAGCCATGAAATTGCTTCTTCAGCTAATGTACTGCACAATCCTATGCCTTGCTATTTGAGTGTAAGCAGTGCTTTGTTTCTAGAAAAATAGATGCCGGTACTCACCGTGAAGTTGTTACAGTAAGTGTCACACATTTTAACACCAACCAAAAAAATTAGGCGCTGGTACTGCGTACCCTTGAGTACCCCCTGTAAAAAATGCACTAGCTGTAAGTCCTATTGAGTTCAATGAGATTTACTTCCAAGTAACAGTGTATTGGGTTGTAGCATTAGGTGTCAACCAAACCACTCAGCAAAAGCAATATTTCCAGCCTTCTGTAAAACGGAAATACCGTATTTTTCGCTCTATAAGACGCACCAGACCACAAGACGCACCTAGTTTTTGGAGGAGGAAAACAAGAAAAAAAATATTCTGAATCTCAGAAGCCAGAACAGCAAGAGGGATCGCTGCACAGCGAAAGCAGCAATCCCTCTTGCTGTTCTGGCTTCTGGGATAGCCGCGCAGCCTGCATTCGCTCCTTAAGACGCATACACATTTCCCCTTACTTTTTAGGAGGGAAAAAGTGAGTCTTATAGAGCAAAAAATATGGTAATCATGTTTTCATTGTTCAGTGTGAGGATGATTAAGTGATAGTTGCAAGGTACCTACACATTGAAAGATATGTAATAAAAACAACAAATGCAATGGGGGTGGTGGAAGAGATCAACTTTTCTTCCTCCTGATTTGTCAAAATAAATTTGCTCCGAAGAGTCAGTTGGGGGTGTATTCAATCCTTCCTTGGTGGATCTGCTAGATTCCATCTGGTTTTTTCTAAATGCCCCTCCAAGTGTTGCAAGTCTTTGCATCTTGCAGAGTTCGAGGAGCCCAGAAGAAGGTGGGGTCATCGAACCACCAACCTCTACACACTTCTAGAGAAACAACAAAGCAGCAAAATGGCAGCAAGCCAAGCCAGCATTCAAGCCTTGTCTTGCATAAGGAACATTAGAAATAAAAATATATTCCGGGCAAGAGTCAAATGGATCTGCAGAAATGTTCCTTTCTCCAAGAGATGGCAATCACTCAGGTGGTGAGAGATACACCTAATGTTCAGCACTGAAATTCTAGTATCTTGTATTCAGTGGCAGCTGTCCTTGACATAACAGAGCAATGATTGCTACAAATCATATGTAGGGAATCTTCCTTCCCTATGAGCAATAAAACAGGCCAGAACTTACAAACCTAGGTATGCAGAATAGAGTATGGAGGAGCATGCCAACGAACCTCGGACATTCGTGCCCATAACATGTTGTTTAATCTGCCATTCATATGCCCACACAAAATTTACCTTTTTTTTTAGACCAGAGAAAATACACAACTGAGATATACGGTATGTACATAAGTAGCCAGAAACAGAACTTGTGCTGTGGAGCTGTTGAGCTCCAAGCTTGCTGTCAATTATCTTCAAGAGGCCAAAGCAGAAGAGAAATTACTAAGCATTCTTTTGCAGAATTGCCAGTGCTGCTTTGCTATTCCCCCCACCCCACAGTGCCGCAGAAGAAATAGAAGCTAAGTCGTTTATATGCAGCAGTGCTGATGACAACTAAATTTAATTAATCTGAAACTTTAATTAAGTTTATATGAAACAGTAAAAATGGAGGTAATGAAATATTGTTTGGTCCCTTGATTTGTTTGATTTCATTTTATTGATTTGCATGCAGTGATTTATAGGGAATCAGCAGTTCTGGCAAGAAGCTGTACAATAAATCAAAGCCGGATGAGGCAAACGGGAAGTTAATATAACATTAAATAATTGGAAATGTTTCTCATTCTATAAAAAATAGGGCACAAGGATACTGAAGCATGTGACAAAGTGGGTCTTCCATCATGCTGCTACCGGTATGTTACTACATTATCGGAGCAAAAATGTTGATGTTTTCAACACATTACAGAGCAGCGCAAATGTGTTCTGGTGTGATATGTAGCAGGAGGAAAGCACCTTTGTCAAGCAGAAGCCTGTGGTTCAAAACAGTGAAATGTGACTCATGTTACTAATCCTTCTACCCTAGACCTAAGCAAAAACAAATTGGGTATTATGTAAGATTATCACCCTGATTTTCAGCACATTTACCGGTAATTGTATAAGTTCATTTCTGGTGTCAGATGAGAAGAAGCCCCTTGGTATAATAATTGGGGAAATGGCATCCACTCTGGATAGTTCTCTTATTTCGGATTGACTTGTTTGTCTGGGTCAAAAAACAGTTTAAAAATAATCAGCCACAATGAATGTGGCAAATGTATGGGATAAATATTTTAAATTTGAGGTGTGAATGTCCTATTTTGGCAAGAGGGCCATGGTAAGGTGTTGGAGACGAAGGGGGATTGCAGTCTGTTTAATTGGAGGGTGAGCCTGCAATGTTCTAACAGGCAAGACGCTGCTATTGAAAACACCTGTTCTGTGATTTGTTCTCCCCCTTTACTTGTAACACCTGGTAATTTAGCTGTGTGATATGATACCATTACTATACTGCGAGTTTCTCCACCCCTTTGAAGGAAACTCAAAATGTGATGGCATTTGATT
This sequence comes from Podarcis vaucheri, assembly GCF_965113315.1. NCBI lineage: Eukaryota > Metazoa > Chordata > Lepidosauria > Squamata > Lacertidae > Podarcis > Podarcis vaucheri. The sequence goes on along the minus strand of NC_138759.1, from coordinate 97,627,156 downwards.
GCATAGTGATTTCTTCCCGACATTACAAAGGGGCGCCATTTATAGTGCCATCCCCGAACCTGTTTTTCAGCTGGCTTTTGTTTCTGCATGCATTTTTCAAGGTGACATTAGGGTAATTCCCATGTTGGCAGAGGAAGAAGCTACAGCACGATTCCTCAGTGTGTGACCATGGATTTCTACTCCTATTCAGTTCCTACAACAGGCAGAAACCAAGCTGTAGAGTTCCTAAGCCACAAAAAAGTAACATTGGAATGGTCCTTAAATGTGTCAGATTGTTGGAAAACTGCTCCCCAGACCGCTTCCGTCCCTCGGTCATGGCCGTGCCCCTGCTTTCGCTGTGAGAGAATGAAAACAGTAGAACCAAACCCAGCTGTGATGCCTCCGAAGCCATAACACTGAATCATACTCATCAAAGTGCTTAGGGCTGCAGATGCAAAAGCCAAGCATTCACCTTATATCAAAGGCATTCAGTTGGCAGGTGAATCAATATCCTTTCTAGAGGCAGCGCTGCAGATGAATCAACAGTTTCCCTTCATCTTTGCCATGTGAAAATATTGCCGGTTATCGCTTTCAGTGCACTCCCTATGTAATTATTGACCTTCACCCCTATTTTACTGGCCCAACCCTTCTTCTAAAAATAGCTGAAGTGACCACTAACTCAACTTTATTGTGTTTTGACAGCAGGTTTGTTGACTGAAATTAATCAATGATCACAAACTACCCATTAGTAAGCTTCTTTGATTTGGTGGTTTATTTGGAAGTAAAAACCAGCATCAACACTGACTTCAGGGCTAGAATAACAGGTTGAAATTGAAAAAGACATCCTGGGTCAGATAAGCATGCATGAAGGTAGAGCTGTAGATACAGATACACAGCAAACTGGTTTTGATTTCAGGGAGAATACCTTCATCCACCTGAACATGAAATGTGAAGCTGTATTGACGTGGTTAATGATCCTGGTTTCTGTCTGTATATTTCCTCAGTGTTTCCTATGACATATAAGTATCTCGTTACCTGAAAAGTTGATATTGCCTATCAGCCATGATGATCACTGCAGATGGTGACAGCAGTCACGAAATTAAAAGACGCCTGCTCCTTGGGAGAAAGGCGATGGCAAACCTAGACAGCATATTAAAAAGCAGAGACATCACCTTGCCAACAAAGGTCCGTATAGTAAAAGCTATGGTTTTCCCGGTAGTGATGTATGGAAGTGAGAGCTGGACCATAAAGAAGGCTGATCGCCGAAGAATTGATGCTTTTGAATTATGGTGCTGGAGGAGACTCTTGAGAGTCCCATGGACTGCAAGAAGATCAAACCTATCCATTCTTAAGGAAATCAGCCCTGAGTGCTCACTGGAAGGACAGATCCTGAAGCTGAGGCTCCAATACTTTGGCCTCATGAGAAGAGAAGACTCCCTGGAAAAGACCCTGATGTTGGGAAAGATGGAGGGCACAAGGAGAAGGGGACGACAGAGGACGAGATGGTTGGAGTGTTCTCGAAGCTACAAACATGAGTCTGACCAAACTGCTGGAGGCAGTGGAAGACAGGAGTGCCTGGCATGCTCTGGTCCATGGGGTCGCAAAGAGTCGGACACGACTAAACGACTAAACAACAACAACAAATTAGCCATGATGACTATGGTTGAAGGCAGTAACCCTTCTTGACAGCAGTTGCTGGAAGCCACAGTGAATGGGTGAGTGCTTTGTGTTCCGGTCCTGCTTGCCCGTTTCCCACAGACATCTTGTTGACCAAAGTGAGGATCGGATGCTGGACTAGTTGGACCATTGGCTTCTTCCAGCAGGATCTTCTTATATTCTTATGATTGGCAGTAACTTCCCAGCACAGGTCTTTATCATCACCTGACACATTACCCCTTTTAATTTTATTTTCCTATTTTTGGGGGCTGGAGATATCATGGATGGAACCTGAGACCTTCTGCCTGCCATACATAGGCTCTATCTGTGAGACATGGCCCTTCATTATAGTCTTCCCAAGAGAAGCTACATTGGAAGTTTAATTAAATACTAGCATTACTGATTCCTACTAATCATCCATATGTGCATGTTATAACTGAGTTAGGAATTATAGGCCATGAATATTCCACTGAGAATTAAAGGGGAATGAAGAACAGAGAACAAAATATTGTGTTCCCCCTTTTTCCTCCAGCCCTCCGCCTGCATGTAACACGTCAGATACTGCAGTCAGAAACATGCATACAGGCTTCTGATGAAACCCCAGAGGATTTGCAAGTTCAGTAGCAGCAAATGCTGTTGTTTTCTTCACCATCTCGCTCATTTAAGATACTCCCTCAAGCAGTTAATAGTGTGTGTTTGTTTTGATGATTAACGTTTATGCCATTTAAATTATTTGGTTGGCAGGTAAAAGCTGCTGTCTTTGTGCACTCAAGAGTGCAAAGGCAATAGTACAAATCAAATGAGATGTGGAAAAAGTTTATCTTTTGTTTTGCGAAAATGTTCATTAGCAATGGCTGGATTCCTTTTGCACTTTAATAGAATTTCCTACTCGGTTTTCAAAATGAAACGTAAAACTTTCTTTGCCGTTGAAAATGTACCTCCCATAACACAGATATTATCATAACACAAACAATGCAAAATATGGAAATGATGGGGTGAGGCCTAAACAGCCTTGGTCCTGTATACCTGAAGGAGCATCTCCATCCCCATCGTTCAGCCCGGACACTGAGATCCAGCGCCAAGGGCCTTCTGGCGGTTCCCTCATTGCGAGAAGTGAGGTTACAGGGAACCAGGCAGAGGGCCTTTTCGGTAGTGGCAACTGCCCTGTGGAATGCCCTCCCATCAGATGTCAAAGAAATAAACAACTATCTGGCGTTTAGAAGACACCTGAAGGCAGCCCTCTTTAGGGAAGTTTTTAATATTTAATGCTGTATCGTTTTTAACACTTGATTGGAAGCCGCCCAGAGTGGCTGGGAAAACTCTGGCTGGGGAAACTCAGCCAGATGGGCGGGGTATAAATAATAAATAAATTATTATTATTATTATTATTCACGACCAGGGGACCAAACGTGGCCCTCCAGATCTCTCTGTCCAACCCTTGGGCACATCCCTCACCGGGACCTTGCTTCACACTGGCCGTACATGTTTTGGCTTAGCTGGAATGTGTCCTTGAACGCTGATGATGACTTTTGCCAGGATGGAGATTAGAGAGGGATATGTGTGTGCAGGCACTAGTCTCCTGTACAAGATTAAAATCTTATATTCCCTGCCCCATCCACTTTTGGCTCCATCCACCACTTCCACATGGCACATTGCCCAGTAGGGAATGGAGCCCTGAGGCTGAAAGTGAAAGCTGCACAAAATGCTCTAGTTTTGATATTTCCTTCAAAAGTAGCACATTCAACATGACTTACTGAAAGGCTGACATTCTTTCAGTGCCGCCTGGCACCTTTTTGTTCTTCTGACGGTTGCTTGATTCTTCCTGGCACCATTTTCCTTCTTTGCTTCCACTGTCAGCGGCTTCGCCAAGCTATGTTGCTAGCTAATCTGGATTTTGCTGTGCCAAAATTTGAGTGCGGCGACAGACCTGGATTTTCTTTAAATAACATGTCAGAGGTGGTGTCATCACACAACCTGCAAAACAAGATGGATTTAACCATTATTAATTGATCTTAGCCAAAATGCCAAGCAGTGATTGATTTAATTATTTTTAGTTAACTAATTTATACCCTACTTGCCAGTCAAAGAAAGGCCTCTGTAAACATTAAAAAATAAAGTAGGATACAGGTATCAAAATAATAAGCCAAGTAATAAGATTTGAAACAACCAGTCAGATAAAACAACAGGAAGAAGCGTCATGAAAAGCAGACACTTCCATTAAAACAGGTAATTGAAGCCTTCGGGGGGGGGGGAGGATCCTTTTAAATATTTAATTATATCAGTATATGCAGGTCACTTTCTATGGGATTAGCCCTCCACCTTCCAATGTGACTCACAATGTATTTAAAAATATAAAATTGATCAAACATTTTAAAGCCACAATCTTAATAATCCTGGAAGTGCTACTGCCTAACACCAGGAATATATATTTTGCACTTGGTGTGATGATAGGATAGCTGGGGACAGAAACAATTTCTGAAAATACAGGAAACCTTCCCTCCAATAGCTATACCAGTGGAGGACACATGGGGCACCGCTGCACCAAGTTCAGTCCAAGGGGTTTTTTGTGTAGGCCCCCCCATATAGATAGATAGATAGATAGATAGATAGATAGATAGATAGATAGATAGTAGGTAGATAGATAAAGATACATAGATATATTAGGCTGTCATTAGACTGAGATAATGAAAGCTGTTTGTGTTTCTTTCTAAGCCTTTCAGACATGGGTCCTTCTTTAGCTCAGCCCTTGAAGAATGTAAAAATAAAGTAATTTAAAGTTTACTTTTCTAAATCCCAGAGGATGAGAGATCTTACAGAACCCAGTGCAGAAGGGGGTAGCTTAACAGCTGTGCAATCATGGGAAGATTTCAGTGAGAAATTTTAGAGAAAAGCCTCTTTTTTTTTAAGCCAATGAATACAAATGCCAACGGACAATTTGTGTACGGCTGTGGGGGTAGGGGTGGGAATGAAGGCTATGGACACACATAAATTTGCAAATAAACATTAATAACAACAATCTGACATAGCCAGTTATGTAAGAACTTGAGTAGAACATTGGGTTTCAGGGCATATGCAGACCCGCTTTTAGGAAAGAGGTTGTGAAAGGAGCATCTTTGGATTCCTGTTTTGGGTGGTTCAAAGTGCTGGGATGATGCCTTACAGAGTCATGGGAATCCAAGCCAGCCTCTGACTGGAGATGAATTGTAATTTGGTCCAATGGGGAGAAAATATTCATATCTGATGTAAAGGGTATTGATGGATAGCCAACCAGAAATGTACTTAGTCTTTAACTTTCATTACAGAAGAACTTGCACTTTCAGACCAGTTGAGTTATTGGGGGGGGGGATTGATTAAACTCAGAATATGCATTGGAGGTAAAGACCCAGGGTACTGCTTATTCAGCATGAGTGCCAGATCCAAGATGCTGCAGATGGTACTGTTGTTCTGCATAAAAATATGTAGGGTGGGTTTGTCACAGTAGACCTCTATGTCTCAGGTCCAATCCTTCCTTCATTCAAGATTAAATCTTGATGACTGAGAGAATTTGTATTTTATTGGAATTTTTCGCAACTTACATTGGCCACCTTCAAAGTAATTAACAAGATCTGCTAATCACCTGGTGCAGGTAATTTGGAACAGCCTATCCATAGTTATTAAGTGTCTTTCCTTCCTCCCAGTCCTAATGTCCCCCTTCCCCAATCTGTCAAATATTGATCTTCTGGACTTGTCTTCCTTCTCCTGTGCCAACACATTTTCATTCAATTGTCAGCTATGTGCTCGGTGCAACATCATCAAATTAAATGGCCATGAAGGCAAATGGAGGGCAAATGAAAACAGTGATAGAATGATAGAATTGTAGAGTTGGAAGGACCACAAGGGTCATCTAGTCCAACCCCCTGCAATGCAGGAATCTTTTGCCCAGTATGGGGCTTGAACCCATGATCCCAAGAAGAAGAGTCTTTTGTCCTACAAGCTGATTGCAAAGAAGAGGAAGACTGGGAATAGCAACTCATAGAATAGAATTAAAGCAGTTATCACTTTTTAAGCTCAGCAGACACTTTCCAACACAAGAAAAAACGGGTTGGGAAACAGTTGGGTTTCCCCCCTTTTTCTCAGCCCTATTTTAAACACAGTGACCCCATGATTGCTATTGCTGCTATTGCAGTTTAGTTGTATTACTTAGAGAACTGGTGTAATAGTCTATGACGGACCGGAACTATAAAACCTGAAACTTCCCTATCTGGATTGTTCCAAGACACCTTTCCTGCTGTAATTCAATCAGATAAAGGGAAAAGATAGAAACAAAAACATTGCTTTTTCACACCTCATTTACTTTACGGTTACAGTAGGAGAGCTCATTGACATAAAATGTAAGATGCCCTGTTATCTTCCTCCCTTGCTGGTGTCCTCCCAATGGAACAGAAAACAATGTTCATTAAAAGAGTAGACTGATTCGCCAAGATAATTTTAAATTATTGCTCTCAGCACTTCTTTTATGCTCATAGCCCATCCCCTGTGGGTTGAGGAGATGCTCGCAGGTGGGAGGGGTATAACTCACTCCAGTTTCTGAATGCAAATGATTAATTCTGTTGCTGAAAGAGATGGCATGAACTACTGATGTGCTAATGAAAAATGAAAATCTGCATGGATATGAGAGGCACAAGGAGTATTTGTTTCCTGGGAGCAATGTGTAACCAAGGATGACCTATGGCACTTTGCCTTAGTGAAGTCTGAGCAGAAGAGCTGGTACAAACTCAGAGTGCCAGAAAGTGGTATGTAGGGTTCCAGTTTAAATATGGGATTCTGTAAATACTGATCTGAGCAGACAAGGGTATACAGCAACTAAGCGTTCTGGTTCCTTTGCTTTGTGGTAGATGAAAGAAAATCATTAATAAATTGAACAGTTGTACCTACAGGCAACCTTGTTGTTATCTTAAGGGTGAGGGAAGTGAGTGTAATGGCAAACCTCTGCTTTTGTAGTGAAGACACATCAGACTTTTAAATGACATCTTCAAAGGCAGGGAAGGCAAATCTTGGAGGTATATTTGCAACTTCACTGAAGCCGTCCAGCGCTTTCCTGATCCTGATTTTAGACTGGTTGGTGTTCAGACTCTGACAGCACATGCTTTCTTCGGTGCTCTTTGTGCTTACTCATCAAAGTCAATTTCCTGATTGTGTTTGAATGAAGAATTTATTTGTTTGACCTTGTATTCTTTGGGATCACAGTGTAATCCCTGCTCAACACACTGTTCTGGCTTTGAGCTTCAACTACTGCCAATTGTAAATCATTTACTACTGAGAAAGTTCAGCTTAAATCTGCTTTGATCTGAAGTATTAAAGTCTCTCAAGATTATCATGTTACTGTGCAATAAATTTCCAGTTGCTATAAGGAACCTACACATCTTGTCCCAAGGATTCATGCTGTTAACCTATGTTTTCCATTATACAGGATGCAGCATGGGTCCTTGTCTGCCTAGAGGCAGGCAGAATCACTTATACCATGACCAAATACATGCAGGCTGGGCAGGCCTTGCTCCTCAAAGGCAATGAGCAGCATCAGCAGCCCCAACCTCTCCCTTTCTCTATATGTGAAAGAAATTCTGCTCCTTGGTCACAAGCGGAGAGCCAAGGTTTTGGCTTCAGCATGGCCATTACAAACTTCCTGGCCCAGCTTCTGTAGAAGAGCTGCTTGTTATTGCTATGAACAGAAATTAAGCACTGAACGACAAGGCTGAGCAGGAATTTTACTCATATGTACAACGGAGACTTGGAGTTGTAGAGGTTTTGCTTTCCTAGTAGCAATACTGCAGTTAGGAACTAATGAAGATATAATTTGTCACAACTTCTATTGCAATCAGGGGAGGCTTTGGTCTGCGTCTACAGGGGGGATGGGCACTCAGGGGTATCAGGCTGTTGCATTTGTGGTCTCAACCCCAGTTCGAGAGCTGGTATGGCCATCATATTTCCGGGGAAAGAACAGATTTTATGGGTCTGTCCAGCCCTATTCCTCTCCATGTCCCCAAGCCCCACAGCCTTGGTGAGTGAGTCTCCCAGTGCCTCTGTCCTTCTCCTCAAAGTGCTCACCAGTTCAGTCTCAGGACCAACACGTAGCTTTAAAAGGGGAAAAATATTCTTATGTGGCAAAAAAATAAATATTTGGCAAGCAGAAACCTCTCATGTTGTATCAAGGGTGGAATGACGAGTGCTGGACTGATTGACTGTGTCTAGAGGAGCTGGAGCCTGGCCATAAATAGCTCACTCAACAAAGCTTCTACCATGACACCATATGGCCTTACAGCCAGCCCTGTCCCATCTCTTGGCATGAGGCCAACGGGAGAATTGGTCCTCTCCCACTTTGTTTAAAGAAAGAGAGAAAAAGCAGAAGGGCTGTCCATCTATGGGAAGACTGCTCCTTCTTTCACTGCTACTGCAAGGACATTTTTTTAATGCCACCTGGATGAGTGGGGTTTTTTGAGGTGGGATGGGCAGAAGGGCTTGTTTACGCACACAGCCTGAAAGACCAGAGGCTTGCTTCCAAATGAATGATTTAACAGCTATATCTGGATTGCATATTAACTTTTGCGTGTGTGTGTGTGATTTTAATAGACACGCACATGCCCCCTGGAAACAGCCAGGCTAAACTGTCAAGCAGCCAGTCACTTTCAATCAGCTAGATGGCATCTCACAGCCTCTTGCTCCAGGGAAAGACCTCGTTCAAAACAAGGCACATCTAGTGGGATGCAAAGTGCGCTGAAGAGACTAAGTAAAAGACAGAGCCATGATTGAGCTGCACTTGAGATGGGTTGGTAGGCAATGGATGCGTATGCCCGACATCTCAATTTTTATTAGTTAAGGCAGGCATCTGTTTTGAAAACAGGAATTTTTGTTTTGTGATGTACTAAAACCTCAAATTGCCCTGTGGTGTTTTGCAGAGGGCAGGATGATTCTTACCGATGCTGAGGATGATTAGTTGGGCACATAACTGGCAAACTCTGACAACAGAGGGAGGAGATGATATAAATATACATATTAAGATCTCTGGAGATGGTATATCTGCAAGCATTCTGATAAGGCAACAGGCTGACTGAGTGTTCCTTCTGATGCCAAAATTAGTTTACTGATGTACCTCTCACATTTGTGCCTGCAAAGCATTATGCTGCTGCCTCCAAGGCATGTCACTGGTAGCAACCTCCCGAAAGAAGCAAATTGCACATGATTTTTGAAAAGCGGGAAAGAGGGCAGGTTGATTGTCCCACTGGCATGGTAAAGTAATTAGACCCTAGGTCTGGAATGCTATTGTTTTACTGCAGCAGCAAAGAGAATGCCAACTGTCTTTATCTGTATAGCATAAGAAAACACTATATTTGATTTGGTAAACAGGTTGATCCAGTGATCTCTGTATTTGGCTCCCATAGGTGCAGCACCCTCTCATGACCACAAGGACAACCTCATTCATGTTGACGGATGAAGGGGCTATTTGATTGCAGAGAAAGGCATGAATGGAGCTTCTGCTTCCGTAGAAATGAATGGGAAAACAACACATCCATTGATACTCACTCTCTGCCACTAATTGTGTGAGCATGGGTTTTTGGATTATGGCAACTTTCTTTTTTATCCCTAGAATTTGAAACTCATTCAGAAGCAACTTTTGATTAATTTCATTGATTAAACTGGAGCTAATTCAAATGTAACCCTCCTTCCAAGTAACAAATATTGTAACAAAGTATTTATACTACAATCTGTACCCATTAGGGAAATCATGAATGAAAAGCTAATAAAATTTATATTTATTCACATTTTATGAAAAGCAAGAGCAACTGAAATATGCAATGCCCCAAGTAGTGTTTGACTGTTTGTATTATTATTTTGATCTTACCCTCTTGGGATTTTTATTATTATGATTATAAGTCGTGTTTCATTAATGACATTTCAGGCTTCGCTAAGTCTGTAGGGGAGAACTTAGCAATATAGTAGCTAGCAGATATAAGAAGGAAAGTAAATGGATAAATGAAGATCCCATGTTGTACAATATCTACTGAAAAATGTCCGATCTTTACGAGCACTTTCCAGCTTTATGCAATATAACATTCACCGTATCAAATTAACTAAGAGCATGATCCTAGTGTATTCATGGTGCGTTACATAAAGCGCTATATAAACAGTTTATTTCAATGTTATTTAAAACTTGTTTGCACATTGTGCTTTAATTAGTGCTGCTGCTTGAGTCCATCATGGAATGCCATAATATGTGAATAGTTAAACTGGGATAGTCCGATTACTGCAAATTAGAAGAGGCTACTGATTTCGTTCATTGCCCTACTGTGGTCGCGAATGCCATTCCTAATATAGCTATGGGATCTTGGGAACTGATTAACGCAAAGCACCAATATATTGCAGATGTGTGCCTGGAGGCTTGTTTCGCTACCTCATAGTAATGAAGGAACCTTCTCTTAAGCATTGCAACTAGTGAATCAGCAAACTTGGGTTCAATGGGATTTATTTATGGGTGATCTACAAGTGAAGAAACAAAACCTGGCACAGGCAGTGTTTTCCTTTTCTGGTAAAAAGTCAGGTGCCGGTACATATCTTCATAAAAATGCCATGGGTGCTGGGGGGGGGGAGCAAAAAAGAGGTGACAGTACTGCATACTGGCGAACACCATCACACACAAAAACCACTGGGTATAGGTTTTCTGGGATTGTACTTCTACAGAAGACACAGATGAGTTTTCATAACTGAATAATGTCCATGTATACAATATGTGCAGAACAGTCCATATAAACATAATGCCAAGGTTGCAGGTTTGATCCCCATACGGGACAGCTGTATATTCCTGCATTGCATTGCAGGTTGGACTAGATGATTCTCAGGGTACCTTCCAAATCTACAATTCTATGATAGCACATCATGTACATTGTCCTGAGTACAGCTTTCCCTTTATATACCAATTATTTGGAAGAGTTCTATGTGGCTAGGGAAACAATTCAGTGATGTGGTCCTTTAGCTATTTTCTGAAGTAGTGGCACATGGTCTATGGCTCTTACTCAAAACTTGGACCTTCTGTGCTCTACCCCTGAGCTATGGCCCATTCCCTAAGCCTGGCGTGCCTTATCAAAGTAATATTTGATTTCCAACAACAGTAGTGAGATTTACAAATGTGCCTTGAGACCACAGAATTGCAACAACTGGCATTTATAATGTATTAAGCAGACAAAATGGCAAACAGCTGTTGCCCTAATTTCCCATGTACTGCAATGCAGAGTAGTCCACCCACACGTCCATCATATTTTTGTATAAACCTGCTTTCATTCTACTAAAAAGACACACAACTCAATAGAGTAATGTACAAATATTATAAATGCCAACATGTAAATAATAATCTATGTTCTGGCCACTGAAGAAATGTACACATATCCTTAGTCCTGAATGAAAAACAAAATGGAGCCTCTAACATATATTTTATACCACTTCAACTTTTCTGGCTTCCCTCAAAGAATCCTTGAAATAGTAGTAAGGTGCAGACAATTCTCAGAGATTCCTAACCACCAGCAGTGCTTGCAGAACTACATTTTCCAGGGTTATCTGAGAATTGTAGGCCATGAATTAATAACTGATTCTTAAACTAGTTTAGACCAAACTAAATAATTCAATTTAGCTCATTCCATTTTCATGGTATCAGCCTGTAGCTACCAATGTGAAAAGGTTCTTTGCAAATGCTTTACGGCACTCTCTGCACTAACAATTTTGCAAATTCACAGAACAGCCTTTCTCACAACATAACAGAAATGGCAATATCCAGGGAAAGTGCTTGGAAGGACTGGGAGATATCCTTAAAATATTAGCACATCTGAATGATGCTGAGTGTAGTCATTGAAATAGGTTTGGGGGTTGAGTCCTGTCTAAAAAACCCAAACCCTGTTTATGCATTAAGATAACTTCAGAAATGAAAAGTTTGCAATTAATCTTTCTTTTGTTTACATTGCCGTTTGCTTTCAGAGCTATAGGAACAATTAATGCACTATAACTTTTAACCTTAGTGGATATCTGTATAATTATGGTAAAAATGGATACCAGTCTAGTCGTTGAAATCTGACCTACTTGCTCTAGGTGTGACGTTGGCTCTTGATATTTATAACTCCAATATGAGATGCAGAATTTAATGGTGTTATGCCAAGTTCTACCCACTTAGGAACTGGTCCTTTGAGTACACTGTCATCTAAATCAATCACCATTATTGGACTCATTTACGATGAGCTTGCCCTCAATCTATACTCTTTCGGCAGCAATGTCACACAGAGCAGGCAGAAGACAGAGGGGACCGTTGACATTTTAAAGGGACTGTGCTGTGATGTCCCATCAGATTTCTTCATACACCTGAATCTCATTTTCCATGCACCAGAAGCTCTTTCAATTACAGGCTTAGCAGATGATGTACTGCATTATAATGATGGTCTTCTGGAGTTTAGGGATGTGGGGCAGGAGGGGCTTGGTAACTACAGTGATTTCTTAAAAGGGGGAATCTATGCTGTCAAATAAAGAAGGGAGAAATGTTATGATTTCAACATTGAAAAGGGGTCCTGAATGAGCATAGTAATGTTCACAGTTCATGCATATGGAACAGAACAGAACAAAACAAAACCTAGCCAGAACAGTGACTCTGAAAGTAAAGACTTGGCCCACTTTGTGACACAGAGTAAATCACAAACTCCAGAAACCTCACAAACAGCCATATTGAAGGCTTGCTGAGCCAGAACAAGAGGTTTGTGAACAAGTATACTAGTGCAGCATCACAAAACATGGATCTTTTCAACATTTTCATCATGGTGCCGCAGGCCTCTGTACAGCCACAGAACTGTTCGAATTTTGACAAAACTGGAAGACCCACAGGAAGGCAGAGAACACAACCATTAAAATATTGCTACCTCTTCTGCTGCACTTAGTACTTGTGCTGGTCAATTCTCCCTGCCAGCCATCTCCATAAATTCATGAGAAAAAGAAATTGTTTGAAATAACGTTGAAAGGGAAGAGAAAATTTTGGTGAAAACCTCATGGGTGGGAAAGGGATGCAGAGTTTTTGTTGTGCTTACCATACTTTTGAGGCAACCAAGGGCTGTTTGTGATGTCATTTCTTTCATGCTGAAAATTATCTCATCAATGGTCCACTCTGCCACCTTACGGCATACCTGCACGTCAATCAAAGCCCAGGGCAACACATTGTGACATAAATAATTCCATGGGGCTTTACACAGATATGCACAGCTGGGGAGGCTGCAGAGTGCTGGAGAAGTGTTTACAGCAAAGAAAAACACATGCACCATCCTTGGCAACCTCACAACAATTGCCTAAGCTCATAAACCTGCAGCCACCAAAATTATATATAAATAAGCAAAATGGAAGCCTCTCTTGCAGAGGAATAAATGATCCATGATCAAACCACCTGTCTAAGCAGCCTTATGTATTTTCTGTTTCCGTCATTCAGTTGTCTTGATTTTTTCTCCCTTGAAAATATTTTTATTTTGCTGTTGTATCTCTTCGATATGAAAAGAGAGGTAGTCAATATGGTTCCTTTCTGATGTTGTTGCACAACAGCTTTCATCATTCCTAACCATTGACCATGCTGGCCGAGGCTGATGAAACCAGCAACACCTGGCCAGCACCACCTTCGTTACCCTTGATCTAACCTCCCCACCTGTTCCACAAGTGTGCTTTTCAGAAAAGAGGGTGAATTTCCAGATGCCTTTCTCTCATGGCAGAGAGGAATACAAAAATGATCATGGATGGAGCATAGTCAGCACATATGCGCCATCAATAGAGTCTTTTCAGAACTCTTGGAAGCTGTCAAGCTTTTTTCTGAATACTAGCTAAAGGAAGCTTGTAGATATTGAGCCAATTCCAAATCTAGCCAAGAGGAATTTGCCCATTGATGCCTGGCCCTGGAGTTGCCCATGTATTATGTATCCATTGTATATCAATTCCACGTGAGATCAGGCAAGCCCTATCACTGTAAAATTTTAAACAGGCTTTGAAAACCTCTCTTTTCTCCATTGCTCTTGCGGTTTGACTTTAGCAGAGCAACAGAACAATGGCGTTCCTATTTTCATTTTGCCTATGGTGTGCCCAGTAGAATGCTAAGCTGATGACTGTCTGTATGCTAGCTGTTTTCAAGATTATTAAAAGTACGAGTGAAGGAAGAAGTCATTGAGTCCACTTTTTGCAATGGACTGACCCCATTCAATACGACCAATCTTGCTTGCAGATCAGAATGTAACCTTCAGTCAGATTTATGCTACTCTGGTGTTTTGGTGCACAAAATATGTACTGTATTTTTCCGTGTATAAGACACCCCCATGTATAAGACAATCCCGATTTTTTGAGCCCCAAATTAAGAAAGAATTAATTGCAACATTCTGTGTATAAGATGACCCCCCATTTTAAACTTTAAAAAGTTGGGGAAAAATATAGTCTTATACACAGAAAAATACAGTATATTATACTAGAAATGTGTGCAGATTGCGTAATTTACAAGAAAATGCATTGGAAATGTGTTTTTAATGCAAAAAGTATATAAAAAGGGAATACAATTTAAATGTGGACCTCTCCTGTGTTCTTAAAAAGAAAAAAAATCTACACAAAATTGAGACAAGGTGGACTTAGAAGTCATAGAATCATAGAGTTGGAAGGGACACAGAGGGTCATTTAGTCCAAACCACTGCAGTGCAGGAATCTCACCCATGGTGGGCTTGAACCACCTAACTTCTGATTAACAGCCAGATGTACTGACCCATTGTGCCACCTGACTGTGACTGACTGCCAGTGAAATAGAAATGGGGCAGAAGTAGGCTGCTCAATCCACCCTTATTAGAATACTGCTAAAAAATTAAAACACCATGGGGGGGCAGTTTGATGAGGCATTTGTGAGGTGTCCCCTCCTAAAAAGTGGGACATAAATGCATCAAATCAATTACAAAATATTGAGGACACTCTCATTTCATGAGAGTATGCTTTTGGGGGGTTGGAATCTGTGGCGCACATCTCAAACCAATTGGGAGTGTGGAACAAGATACTTCACTTTTGTGAGGAATTCTTCTCTACCAGAATGCAAGGCAGTAACAAAATATGAGATCTATAGAGTCCCTTTGCATATATGAATTTATCTTAACTTTTCTGCTCTCTAAACAGCAGCTCCTCTTGCATAGGATAATTTTCCAAAATTTGTGGGCATTTTTTCAGTCAGCACAGGAACTTGCTTTTAGGAGGAAAGAGGGTTCTCCTCTGCTTAGGGCAAAGCCCTTTGGACTCTGGCCATAATCTATGAGGTTTCACTAGCCTCGCATGCAGGGAGATAAACCCTTCTAGTGTATGCATATATCTATCACCGTAACTTTATTTATGTCCATGCCAGTCAAGTCCTACCATATTCAAGTGACCCGGTTATAAATACGAGTCAAAGCTGCCACTGTATATTTATATGTAATTAAATTAGGCAAGCTTCTAGCCTGGCAACCTTGACAACATTCTTTCAAGCTGGCCCTTTTTAAGCTTCCAGTTACGTGAGGACTCCTTGCAAAAGGTTGCAGTGATATAAATCAAAATGGTCAGCAGGCCAAGCATGAAGGTGCTCAGAGACCATCTCGCTGTGATTTCTGCGACAAGACCTTCTCTCTCCTGCTCATTTGTCATTTCCCTCTGGTCTGGGAGGGCAAGGCTTCAACTACAGTATAGCGGCTGCTCTTGCCGCTCCAAGTCCCCAGAGGGCACCACTCCATTTGGTGCATCTTAAGGGAACAATCGGTGGTGGTGAAGTTTGAGAGATTAATACACCGTTCCTTTTTTGCCACTGTGATAGGCTTTTAATTGGTTTAAACTGACACGTTTTGGGGTGTTTTCTTGTTTCCTCCTACCGATTATCTACATGATTTGAGTCAGATAATGGAGGGCCTGTTAGCTAAATTTGGAGATTTTTGGTGATACAGTTGTACCTCGGGTTAAGAACTTAATTCGTTCCAGAGGTCCGTTCTTAACCTGAAACTGTTCTTAACCTGAGGTACCACTTTAGCTAATGGGGCCTCCTTGCTGCTGCCACGCCACTGGAGCACAATTTCCGTTCTCATCCTGAAGCAAAGTTATTAATCTGAAACACTATTTCTGGGTTAGCAGAGTCTGTAACTTGAAGCGTCTGTAACCTGAAGCGTATGTAACCCGAGGTACCACTGTAGTCAGGTTTTACCAGGTGCACAGGGAAATTTTAATTCTGAAGGGAGGAATTCCACATTGTGCTTTTCCAATAGTTCCATCAGTGCAAACGTTTCAGCTTGCCCAATGGAACCATATAATTTCCCCCCATGTTGTAATCCGCCTTGAGCCTTGCTGTTTGGGGGGGGTATTGCCTCACCTAGCCTCTTTATGTGTAAAGAAGGGAAAAGTTGGAGAATTTACAGCCTTCTATCGTCATGCAAAGGCATAGCTGTCAACGTTTCCCTTTCTTAAAAGGGATATTCCCTTATTCCGAATAGGATTCCTCGCAAAAAAAGGAAAAAGTTGACAGCTATGCGCAAAGGTCTCCAGCCCCTCCATGCATACTATTTACCCCCTGAAAATAGTGCCAGCATTCAGCCCACTTTGATCCCAATATCACTGAAAATACCTCCACCAAATACTTCAGCCCAACACAAGAAAGGATGCATCTAGGAAATAGTCTGAACATTTCTTGTCACAAGTGGTCCAGGTGTCTTATATATTCACAAGGTATCTGGCAGCAAGCCAGTCTTTACTTTGAAACATACAAAATGACAAGCAGAGCAGATATAAAATAGCTAGCTGACCTCCACTTTGAATGAAGAACGGTATACACCTACACCTATTTTCAATGCAAACTAAAGCAACAACGAAAACATACCTAGCCAATGTGTCACCAGGGGATGAGCAGGCAGGTTCAGGAAAGATGAAAGAAGTACCTTTTTTTAGATGATGCTCAAACATATTCAATATGCTTCTTCACCAACTCACATAGTGTACTTCTCTTTCATTTTGAGATTTAGCACTCCCGCAATCTTATTAGGATGGGAAACAGAACCAGTGTGTGAGAACAGCTTCTCACACTTACCCTGGATCTTCACGAAGCTAATGCTCAGAGGGAGGGTGTGCTAACATTTGAAGGGGAGGCCCATAATACCTGTGAAAATAAGGCCACCATGTTCTTTTCACATTAACTGCATCACCTTTGCAGAAGGGTTTCATGTGCATGGAAATACACGGATAACCAAAGTTTGATGCTACTGTGCAGATTTACTCCTATGTTGTTTCACTTCCCTCAGTGACAGATAGGTAGCCGTGTTGGTCTGCCATAGTCAAAATAAAAAAATTCCTTCCAGTAGCACCTTAAAGACCAACTAAGTTAGTTCTTGGTATGAGCTTTCGTGTGCATGCACACGAAAGCTCATACCAAGAACTAACTTAGTTGGTCTTTAAGGTGCTACTGGAAGGATTTTTTTTATTTTCCCTCAGTGAGTTTTACTTGCACAATCTGGGCTGAATGAAACTGAGCTTTCAACGTGGGTGGCAAACTTCCATGCACCTGCAATCTGCAGCTAGCAGTCAAAAATTAATATTTTTGTACTAAGCTTAGAACACTCTAATAAACTCCCTGGAATCCTTTCAAGCCATCCCTAAAGACTACTTATTTATAGAGTGAAACTGTACATATTTCCCACAAGTTCTCGACAATAAGTAACTACTTGTTTATGTAGAACACAGGGTTTTACCACTACCTCATATCAACATTATGGTTCTCTTTATCTGTTTTTTTCCAAGTAAAAAGTGAACGTACGTCTTTCACACTACAGTGGTACCTCGGTTTATGAACTTAATCTGTTCCGGAAGTCCGTTCTTAAACTGAATCTGTTCTTAAACTGAGGTGCGCTTTCCCTAATGAGGCCTCCCACAGCTGGTGCCCTTCCACCGCTCGGTTTCCATTTGTAGACCGAGGTAAAGTTCACAAACCGGGACACTACTTCTGGTTTTGTGGAGTTCATAAACCAAATCGTTGTAAACAGGACTGTTCTTAAACCGAGGTACCACTACAGTGGTACCTCGCAAGACGAACGCCTCGCAAGACGGAAAACCCGCTAGACGAAAGGGTTTTCCGTTTTGGAGGCGCTTCGCAAGACGAATTTCCCTATGGGCTTGCTTCGCAAGACGACAGCCCATAGGGAAATATCCGGGACGGGTGGGGCGGGAACGCCTCCTCCCGCCGCCGCCGGGCTTCGGAACGCTGCTCCGAAGCCGGGCGGCGGGGCGGGAACACCTTCTGAAGGCGGGCGGGGGGCGAAAGTCTTTGTCCCCCCTGCCTGCCTTCCCAGGGGCTTTTAAATCGCCCCGGACAGCGGAGAAGTCCTCCGCTGTCCCGGGGCGATTTTAAAATGCCGCCCGCCAGCATTTTAAGATCGCCCGGACAGCGGAGAAGTCCTCCACTGTCCCGGGGTTTTTTTAAAATGCTGGGGGTGGGAAGAAAAGCCCTTGTCCCCCCCCAGCCTTCAGAAGAGGTCCGGGGACAGACTGTACCCGGACCTAGTCTGAAGGCGGTTTCCCTAGGAACGCATTAATTGATTTTCAATGCATTCCTATGGGAAACTGTGCATCGCAAGACGAAAATCTCGCAAGACGAAGAGACTTGCGGAACGAATTAATTTCGTCTTGCGAGGCACCACGGTATATACTTTTTCAAGTATTCTTCATGTGTAGAATCTACATGCTTCTTCAAGTGGGGTCTGTGCATTGGCACAGAATTCTGCACAAGGAAAGCTGCTCAGGTGCGGAAGGTTCCTAAGCAAACCTTTCTGCACTGAGATGTTATCTGATAATTTTCTCAGTGTTACTTGATTCTCGTTTTGGGTTCAATATGTAGGCAAGCTAGAGGAAAAGATGTCCATAGTTCATGTGTAGCGTTGCATGTTTTGTATGGAAGGTGTATCAGGTTCATACTCTCCATGCAATGTTGGCAATTGCTCCTCTCCGAAACTCCTGGAAAGTCCCTGCTAGAAAATGTAGATAGTAGGAACACAGTGACAGAGGAAACCACCTTATATTGAGGCAGACCATTGGGCAATCTAGCTCAGTATTGTCTATATTGACCAGCAGTGGCTCTGCAGAATTTCAGAAAGGGGACACTCATAGCCCTACTTGGAGATAGGGATTGTCTGCATGCAAAGCAGATGCTCAGTCTCTGAGCTATCACCCTTCCACGATAACTGAACTAGGCAGTCTAATGGTCTGATTTGGTTTAAGGCAGCTTCCTACTGACCTCATAAAAATATATGAATCTGCTTTATACCAAGTCAGTCACTGGTCCATCTAGCTCAATGCCAGTAACAGCTCTCCAGAATTTGGGATAGGGGTCTTTCTCTGAATTACTTAGAGGTGCTGGGAACTTTTGCATGCAAGTAATTTGTGGCATCCAACTTTGTACTCAAAGTAAAACCACTGAAATTAAAGGGCCTAACTTAGTCATGTCATTAACTTCAGTGGGTCTACTCTGAGTACACCCCATTTGCTCTACCAGTAACACTGAGCTTTAGTCCTTCCCCCAGTTCCTTGCCTTCTCTTCAGTATCTATAATTTTTTGTTTCATACTGTGCCAGTGGTGTGCATTTGGAAATGATGGCATTTGGAGGGATGCTGGAATTACAGTGGTGCTTCTGAATAGCTCCTCATTTTACAGGCATCTTTGCATGCTTAACATGGTCGAAGAAGATCCATTGATTTTCACCAAGTCCATTCACAGTGCATAAGGGTAAGCACAGGAACAAGGATTAAGATCTAATCTCTCAGAATCTGAACATTCAGGTACATTACTCCTGAAGGAGAGTGCCTTTTCCTTTTGACCTCTGAGAGTTTAGCAGCAGCTGCTACCATTGCTAAGTAGCATCTTTATTCCCATCCTCTTATCTCTCTTGTGCTTAAGCTACTTCAGACCTACAATCCATAGCAAAGTTTGCATGTACTGAGGATACTAAGGAACAACTCACACGGGCCTTTTAGTCTGCCAGAAACCGGGTTAGTGTGCTTGTGGGGCACAAGGTGAAAATTGCCACCTGAGAATTTCAAGCTAAGCACAGATTGGAAGCAGTGTGTGCTTCTGGTGGGGATCCTTTCAAGACCCATTTCTCCACAAACTGAGTAACTGAAACAGGTCCTGGTGGGGTCAACTGGGTTCATACCACCCAATCATCTAGACAACATTTGCTGATAAGTCAGTTCCATTATAGCAGCAGGAATCAGTGACCCTCCCATTAGCTCCAACTTGCATGGCTAATGGCTAAGAGTGATGGGAGCTGTGGCATATCAATATCCAGAGGACTACAGGTTCTCCATCACTGATGTACAGGATTATAACCCTAGGCTGCAAACACCAACAAACTTACATGAAGCTAAATTCCACTGAGCACAGTGGGACTTGCTTCCAAGTAAACATACACAGGACTCCATTGTTTGGCTGCACTTACCCAGAAGTAAATCCCATTGAAGTCAATGGGACTTTCTTCTGAGTAGACAAGGTGGTGAATTTGATCTTTTATATGTGTATCCCTATTTTTAATTGGGACTGAAAAATGCATTGCCGTCTCAAAGCTATTGTAATGAAATGATTAATAAACTGAGCCAGAAAAATCTCTGGTTCAAATCTTCCGTCTTGTTTTGAACTCTTAGGAAAAAAACAAGTAGCTGCTTTCTACTGGTTCAGACCACTGGCCCATCTTGATCAGTACTGTCTACTGGCAGTAGTTCTCTAGGGTTTCAGATAGGAGAGTCATCCCCAATCCTCTCTGGAGATGCTGGGGATCAAACCTGGGGCCTTCTGCACGTAAAGCAGCTGCTCTGCCACTGAGCTACAGCCCTTCACCACCGAGCCTATGACTCAGTAGACCCTAAGGCAAGCTCCTGCCTTTCAACTGCAGCCTCCCATCTGCAAAACATGGACAAATGTGGTGACCTACGTCCAAGCCTGTTGTGCAGACTACTCAAGATAATGTATCTGAAGTATACTCAAAAGTGCCACGTAAACATGAAGTTGTGGGTTGTTGTTTTTTGCTTTTTTAATTACTATTCTGGCTGGTGCCTAAAATGTGAAGTCTGTCTCTTTCATGATTACAATATGACAATCCTCCTTTTGTATGGCATTCACTTTGGCACCTCTCACTGCCAATAACTCGACTAGGTACACTGAACAAGGTCTGAGCAATGAACACAGGAGAAAAGGGAAGCATAAAATGTTCTGCTTCTAAATAATCCGGGGAAACTGACGGCGCACTCTAATTGCAGAGACTGGGGCGGGGTTGGAGAGGAAAGTAACACACACACCCCAAATCATCCTTCCAGAAGTCTTAAGCTTCTGGAATGAATTCAGAAACTTCAGTATTAAAATAACTAAATGTCTATTTTATAAGGCATATGTAGCCTCCCTGGGTGGGCATCCACTCAGCTCCATCTCAATTTCCCATAACACTTTCACAGCTGGTACTTCCTAAGACATGCCAGCCTGCCCATTTAGAAAATTGAAGCGAGATGTGCAAACTATGTGAGCCTTTTATATCAACATTAGCTTCATGTGGGCATATTTTTATGGACCTTTTTAGCCAGCCACAGAAAAAAGGGCTTTTTCTGCATTTCTCTTATAGACATTGGTGACAAATAAAAATGCAGCCAGAGAATCATTCTTGCCATTTCTGAATCACAGCTAAGTGGAGATGAGGGAGCCTTGGCGAAGAATTGGATGAGATCAGCTCTGTTTGCAAATGTGGTGTATGTATATGCACATGATCGGGAAGAATTATTGCATAAAGAAGAGCAGCAGCTTTGCAATTTTTAATTAAGAACAAAATGGTATAGCACTTAGTTGTAAATAAAACCTTTAAGTGGTGTTAAAGGGGAATTATTTTATACTGGGGCCCAGACCTGCGGAATCCAAGCTCAACACACACAGAGAAATACAATAACAGTGTAATGCACCACCAAGATCTACTGGGATGAGGGAGTTTAATGTAGCAGATTTGGGGCTTTCCAGGCTGAGCTGGATTCAGCTGGAAATGCATCAGCATTACGTGGGGTTCAGCCAGCAGAACTTATACCAACCTAAGTTCCCAAAAAGGGGCATTCTGAGTGTGGGGCAGGGATTGGACAGGGCAAGGAGAGACTTACACCTATTTCAAACCCCTTTTTTGCTGGGTCACATGACCTAGCAACTCAGCAGAACTTAGCTGGCAAAAAAAGGTGGTTAAGTCAAATTCCTCCTGAATTAAGCTTGGCACGAGGGTAATTTATGCCTGTGCAAATTTTGCTGGCACAGACTTTCTATGATTAGAATTGCTCTTTAAGAGCCCTGAACATAACAGGAGTTACTTCTGACTAAACTTGCATAGGATTGGGTTCAAAACACAACACAAAACAGGAAGCAGAACATCAATTACTGTCAATACCAGCCTAGTGGACTCAAAAGGGTTTCACTTTGTACATAAAATTCTGAAGTAATGGCTTGCCATGTCTTCTGTGAAGAAAGTCCTAGTCCTACAGTTGCAACGCAGAGAAAATTCAGCACCTTCTTGGCCTGCCTCAGTGACACAGGTAGCTTCTTCCAATATGTGATGCCATTGGAGATAGTGAGTGGATGAAGGGGCCGGTCACCTGGGCCTTCCCCAGAAAATCTGTAATCCTTGCCAAGTGCTTATCAGGTGGGAAAGATTCAGGCAACTAGCTGTTATCTCTCTGAGACTAAAGATCTGCCGCCTGTCCAAGTAGATCATGCTGACCTAGATTTACAAATTGTTGTCCTGGTGAGGCATCTTGCTGGATTCTCTGCCTCAGGTTCTGAAATAATTTGGCTGACCTTGGGAACTGTGCATGAGATACAGGGAATTTTGGGAGGAGGACATGTCCAATCTGCCCTTCCATCTCAGAGAGCAAAATGTCCTGGGCTGGCCTTGAACCTGAATGAGCACAGAGCGGCAGTATTATTTGTGACAGTATTCAGAACCATACTGTCTTTTGTTTAATTAGCATAAGTTAAGTAATTTAGAAAATACAAAGCTTGCTAGCTACCCTTTCATAGTTCTTTGAAAATGAAAACTTCCCCCTCCCACATTGTTTAACACAGAGCCCAAATTGGGTTAGCTTAAACTATTGTCTTTCCCCATGACAGGCTGTGATAAGACTGTATTGGTATGCATACTGACCCTTCGCATATTCATTAAACATCTGTGAGATTTGTGCCTCCAGAGATCTCTTTGTTTCTAGACCAAAAGAAAATGGATACTTAAAACATATGCAAATTCTTTATGGACTCAAAATACCAAATGAATTCCCAACTATCTTGTAATGCATTAGAAATCCATAATCATCTTATTACACAGTTGCGTCTCATGGGAAGAAATGTAGACCACAATTAATGAAGCTTTGTCATTCTCCGTGTAAATAAAAACTAGGATATCATACAACCTCCTTATGAATTAGCTATTTCAGAACATGCTCTCCTTTTCCCAATGGGTGTCATCTTTTGGAATCAAAATCTGTTATAAACCCTCTGAAATATTCAGGAGCTAATAGTGGCTAATGAAGTGCTGGAACACATTCCAAAATAATGGCAGAAATGTCCCAGCCCTTTGTAAATGCTCGGATGAGTCCTGTGATGTCGTTCATTAATCATATGTTGAAATTGTGCACTTAGTCTTTCTTCCTGTTGTACAAGTTAACATCACCCATTCAACAAGTATCATTTGTTAAACTAATACCGAAGAACAGTTAATTAAGGAAATTTCTGTGTCACTGCTGTTTACACCATTACCAAGGGGGAGGGGAATGAAACAGAAAGATCAGCAAGGGGGGAGAGGAGATGAACTGGTAAAAATATGATGTTAATTGAGGTTTAGCAACATATGGCATTGTGGAATTACATCTCTGAATTTCTTATTATGAGACATACAAGAAACAGTCCTTGGCTTCTGAAATTTAGGAGCCTCCCATATCCCTCTGAGATGGCAGGTGCCCACTCTCTACATTTAACAAATTAGGATACTGGCAGATCATGTGTTTAAATTAATAAAGTCATGGCTCATCTTTCAATCTACAGTGATACCTTGAGTTACAAACGCCTCAGGTTACAAACGCTTCAGTTACAAACTCCGCTAACCTGGAAGAGTTACCTTGAGTTGAGAACTTTGCCCCAGGATGAGAACGGAAATCGTGTGCCGTTGGCGCAGCAGAAGCAAGAGGCCCCATTAGCGAAAGGACGCCTCTAGTTAAGAACAGTTTCAGGTTAAGAACGGACCTCCGGAATGAATTAAGTTTGTAACTAGAGGTACCACTGTATTTACTGTTATGTGCCTTCATACTTACATTCCAGGTTCCTAGGCAATATTTTTCTTAACAGCATTGGACTTCCCTTTCGCTTCCAGGCATATCCGCAACTGAGCGACCTTTCAGCTCTGAATCTACTTGTACTTGTCCTCTGCTCTTCCTCAGTAGCACGTTGGACACCTTCCAACCTGAGGGGCTCATCTTCCAGCATCATAACTTTTATATGTCTGTTGTCTTTGTCCATGGAGTTTTCTTCAAACCTATCCATTCTGAAGTAAATCAGCCCTGAGTGCTCACTGGAAGCACGGATCCCGAAGTGAGGCTCCAATACTTTGGCCACCTCATAAGAAGAGAAGACTCCCTGGAAAAGACCCTGATGTTGGGAAAGATGGAGAGCACAAGGAGAAGGGGACAACAGAGGACGAGATGGTTGGACAGTGCTCTGGAAGCTACAAACATGAGTTTGACCACGCTGTAGGAGGCAGTGGAAGACTGCCTGGCATGCTCTGGTCCATGGGGTCACGAAGAGTTGGACACGACTAAACGACTAAACAACAGTCTTCATACTGGGATGTATGGGGTAAGATAACTGGAGATGAACTTAAATAACTGTAGATGAAATTGCAAAATGATGTCTAGATCTGCATGGAACAAGCCAATGGCCCAACTAGTCCAACACTCTATTCTCCACAGTGGCCACCCAGATGCTTGTGGAAATCCACAAGCAGGACCCTAGCACAAGAGCCCTCTATCTTCCTGCAGTTTCCAGTAACGGGTATTCAGAAACACTACACTCCCAAATGTGGATGCAGGACACAGCCATCCTGGGTTTTTGTTGTTGTTTAGTCATTTAGTCGTGTCCGACTCTTCGTGACCCCATGGACCAGAGCACACCAGGCACTTCTGTCTTCCACTGCCTCCCGCAGTTTGGTCAAACTCATGCTGGTAGCTTCAAGAACACTATCCAACCATCTCATCCTCTGTCGTCCCCTTCTCCTTGTGCCCTCCATCTTTCCCAACATCAGGGTCTTTTCCAGGGAGTCTCATCTTCTCATGAGGTGGCCAAAGTATTGGAGCCTCAGCTTCACGTTTTGTCCTACCAGTGAGCACTCAGGGCTGATTTCCTTAAGAATGGATAGGATTGATCTTCTTGCAGTCCATGGGACTCTCAAGAGTCTCCTCCAGCACCATAATTCAAAAGCATCAATTCTTCAGCGATCAGCCTTCTTTCTGGTCCAGCTCTCACTTCCATACATCACTACTGGGAAAACCATAGCTTTTGCTATTCGGACCTTTGTTGGCAAGGTGATGTCTCTGCTATCAATAGCCACTGAAGTTGTATCACTCTCTTTCATCTTCAAAACTGCCACATACATGCAGTATGATTGTTCGTGAATGTGGTTATCAGTCCAATCATGGGGTGGTGTGGGATTACATCTCTGTTTTGTTATTATGAAGCAGACATATGCACATGCTAAGAGAATAGTCAACTACATAACTCTTTGGAACATAAACAAATTTATTTGGGCAACAAACAAGATATTTTGCTCCATATAGAGTTGTTTTTTCATCCCTTCATCTGTCTTGAGGCAAGGCCTACATCTCTAAAAACCTTATTGGAAATGAAGATTAACTCTGATGACAGATGTACTACGTATTTATCTCAGCTAATTAGCTATGGAGTATACTTGTTAAAGAAAAGCTGGATGCTCTTTTGCACTGGAAAATGATGAAGTGATGATGTTTCACAGCTTTCTTAGAAATTGCTGCTTTCTTTATTAGTTAGTCATGCATGAAAAGGGAAATATTGCTAATTAATTCCCCAAATGCCAAAATTATGAAAAGACAAATCTCAACATTCAGCGTACCCCCCAAACAGTTTGGTTTTGCCACAGATCTCTTATGTTGGCAATGCTAATGCACATTTCTTTGGTCCAGTGTTATAACAAGTGTTCAGAGAATACACATATGTTGTCTCAGTAATCCACAAGACCCGTCCTACTGTTAGGAAGAGGTAGAAGGCTACATCAGGAAATTTATTTTAGGTATCATGAAAGGACAGCAAACTGTTTTTAAATTTATTATTGTTCTCTTTTTACAAGCCAGTCCTTGGGGGATTTTCTGCATCAATTGCCAAAATAATTTGGCATGCTTTGGATACAGCACAACTTAACTTGTGTGTGGTGGTGGGTTGTTGTTGTTTAAAAAAAAACACATTTCCCACTCCAACTCAGGCAGCAAAATGCCTTGGTCTGGGCCTTTGTTTCTCATTTTAGGTGGAGATCCATGCAATATTATCTCTGCCATTTGTGTCCCAAAAGAAAATCCATATAGTGCACACACAGGAGCCTGAGTGTAATTCCCAGCAAAATGTCACTGTCTCTTTACTGTGCTTCCTAAAATAATAGCAAAATGAGGTCCTGAAAATACACACCAATGGCATTTGGATCATATTTATCAACCTGTGCATGTGGCCGCTTTTGACATTTTAGGGTTATGTGTGTGGAAGGGGAGGGCAGAATAGTCCTGTGAACTATGAGAGGTGCCAAGTTAATCTCTGGTTGCCTAATAAAAGGCAGTGGCTCAGCATCAGCACTGCACTAGGGAGAAGGGAATACACTAGTACTGAAGGTCAATGACATATTAACAGCCGTTCCTGCCACTGTTTTCCTGCTCATTGTGAAAATGAATGTTTATAAGTGGGATGAGGGATGCTCTGAAACCTTCCCCTCTGTCAAAGAAGGGTTTTTTTCTAGAGAAATTTTGATGACACCCATTTCCTACTTTTTAGTGCCTGTCTGTAGTATGACCAGAAGGTGACAGCAGTGGTTGGCATATGGAGGAACCCTACTTAGATCCCATTTTTCATCTTTGATGGCAGGCGATGTAGAACAGCAAACTGAAGTGGGGCAAAGAGCAGTGGCAAAGGGGCACACCTTTTCAACTTCTAGAGAAAATGTGCAATGTCTAGAGCCATCAAAATGAACCTTGAAATTTAGCAGCTAGACTGGTGACTGGGCATAGCCACATAACACCGGTCCTGAAAGACCTACATTGGCTCCCAGTACATTTCCGAGCACAATTCAAAGTGTTGGTGCTGACCTTTAAAGCCCTAAACAGCCTCGGCCCAGTATACCCGAAGGAATGTCTCCACCCGCATCGTTCAGCCCGGACACTGAGGTCCAGCACTGAGGGCCTTTTGGTGTTTCCCTCACTGCAAGACGTGAAGCTACAGGGAACCAGGCAGAGGGCCTTCTCAGTGGTGGTGCCCACCCTGTGGAATGCCCTCCCTTCAGATGTCAAGGAAATAACAACTATCTGACTTTTAGAAGACATCTGAAGTCAGCCCCGTTTAGGGAAGTTTTTAATGTTTTATCATGTTTTTAATATTCTGCTGGGAGCTGTCCAGAGTGGCTGGGGAAACCCAGACAGATGGGTGGGGTATAAACAATTTATTATTATTATTATTATTATTATTATTATTATTATTATTATTATTAGCAGATTTTCTCATCCAAATTTCTGAGCAAGAAATACAAAGGCAAAAATCAAATTTGCAGTTTGAATGTGACATTGTTAAGGATTTGTCCATGATGGACTTATATCTCTCCACTATTGACCTTCCTGTTTAGTGCACTGTCCCAGACTGTGTTTGGAATATACATACAAGGCAGATTTTGGGTATGCTGCAAACCTCTAGAAAGTACCACCTATGTGTGTGCACCCAAGTAGTTACCGTATTTTTCGCTCTATAGGATGCACTTTTCCTCCTCCAAAAATGAAGGGGAAAAGTGTGTACGTCCTATGGAGCGAATGCAGGCTTTTGCTGAAGCCTGGAGAGCAAGAGGGGTCGATGTGCACCAACCCCTCTCGCTCTCCAGGCTTCAGAAAGCTTTCCGCAAGCCTTCGGAGAGCGGCGGGAATTTGGGGAGCGCAGTGCCAACTCCCGCTGCACTCCTTGGGCTTCAGGCAGCTATCCGCAAACCTTCGGAGCACTTCTTCAAAAGCAGTGTGCAGCCTCTCCCGGCTGGAGAGGTTGTGCGTGGCTAAAGAGGAAGCCAAGACAGCCCGCGGGATAGATCCCACTGGCTGTCTTGGCTTTTTTGCTCTTTGGGCCTAGGGGAGGGGATTTTTTTTTCTTTATTGCCCCCCCCCCCAAAAAAAACCCCTAGGTGCGCCCTATGGTCTGGTGCACCCTATGGAGCGAAAAATACGGTAATTATTGTTTGAGAAATGACATTCAGAATTCATGTCTAACACTATTCTTAGTGCATAAAGGATGAATCTTTCCAAATCTTTCTTAATATGCTCCACTGTGTTTGCTCTTTATACCATGTCAGCATTGTGATTCATTAACATCGTCTGTGGTAAAAGGGCATCTTTATTCTCTATAGAGCAGGTCTCCAAGGGCCAGTGTCTTTTAAATGCAATTGCTGTTCACAGCAATGAAAAGTTGCTGGGACATGTTGCCACAAATGGAAGCTTCCTATGAAACCTGGAACGAGTCCCCATTGTAACAATTATACTTTACTCTATGACCAGCTGGCATATTTTCTTAATCTTCTTAAAATGGATAGCTGGCTTTGGTTTCCTGGCGAGGGACGGTTACTGTTGAGGAACTTCATTTTAAAAAAAATCCTCTTTGGTCTTTTGCTTCAAGGTGCTTGCTGCGGCAAATATATTTTTATCACTGTGAAATACGGATTATGAGCATTGCTATCATCTTTAACAGGTTACATTGCACCAGAGGTAACTACAAGTACATTCTATCCGGCCATACAATCCGAGAATGTAGCTTGCATTCATAATAATATCGTGCTTGAATGCCATTGTTTACTCTAGGACAAGCGAGGGAAATATTTTTCAGGAAAAAGGAATTCATCAGAAAAATGCAAATAAGATCAATAAATACACAACTGAACTGAAAGCCCTGCCTTAAAGCTATTCGAAGCTCAAACTTCAAAATCTAGCTGCATCCTCAAAATTGCATGTATGCCATTGTTAACTGCATGGACACCATTTGCAAATTTTTCAAGGAACAGAAGTCTGCCTCTCTGCTGACACAGTTCCCTCTCTGCATTGATCTTCATGCAGCAGGTCTCCTTGCAAATGAAAGAGCTGCAATCTGCATACTGCAATCAAGGTTCTTTCCACACTCAGATGTTCCCTGCTGAACAGGGAGATCCATCACCTTTGGAAAATGGCTATGCCCCCATGACAATCATCAACTGATACATGGCCTGTCATTTTAGTTGGTGAGCTGGCATCCGGGTGGGGGGGGAGTTTTCAGACAAAAATATACAAACACATGCCATGTTCCTGCATACACCCCAACACATTCATGCTTAAGCCATTACACTTCCTCTGTATCAAGGTCATTATGAGATACCATGCAAGGGGAGTAGAAGATAAACCACAGGATGAAAGATGGGAAGAGTTCCAACCTTTGGCGTTTATTCGTATTAGGTTTACATATACTGAATTTATCACTTCCTTCAGCAAAAAGTCCTGATTTCCAACAAGAAAAAAAGAAATAATAAAGATACATGAACATATTTAAAGTATGGTCTGAATAAAATAATTCCCAATCATTGGTGGTGTTCAAATCCTGGGTGGAAAGGGAGTCTTTGCCTGGGATTGAAACAATACACAGTTCCATGCTGTTGTGCTTCCAGGCTCAGTAGATTAGAGGTAAAACTACTCTAATATGCATTAGAGCGGTATTAACTAATACGTGTCCAAAGTACACTTTCCATACAGGTTGACCACTGGGCTTCTAATAAATTATTCTACTGGACTGCCATCTTTCTTTCTTCAAGCATTTATCTCCTTCCAACTTCATTCGGAAGTTCATCTGAGTCTCCCAGTCACATCTCCTTTCCCAGTTTCTGTAGCCCCCCCCACTCCCCACAAGAGGGAAGCCATCCATCATTAGCCTACTTAACATATCTAACTACCAGTACTTTGAATGGTGGGTTTGTAGCATTTGCACACTCCATTTATGTCAGAACAAATCATGAAAACTGAGGTGGGAACACCGCGTTGCATGTCAGCAACCTAGAAGACACTGGAGAATTGGCTCGGCAGATGCTTATTTATGGCAGTGACATACTATTTTCCCATTTATTCTTTTCTGCCAAGGCTAGACATGATTTTGTTTTCAACTCTACCATTATTTTTGATAGAAATATTTAAAAGAGGTATGCAAAAATAAGCAGTTCATTCCTAGCCTAGTTAAAACCTTGTGAACTGGCTGCCTGTAACTCATTTCTTTCTCACTTTTGATTTCCTGAAGTTGCTCTATACCCTCTTCTTCAAATAAAGTTATAAATTGCTAGGAAAATTGTTCATTTTTTAGTTCTGTCCTCGGTGACACGTACAAGTTTTTCTTTTTCCTAGGGCAGTAACAATAAATAAATGTTTGTCACATTTCCTGCAATTCCATCTTTGACTGAAACTTATATATTGCATTATAAATACTGTCTTACATTTGGTCCCAAGTGCATCTCTCCTGTGGAAATGAAACAGATAGTGCAGTCATTATTCAACTTAATTTGCAATGTTTATTATCCTCAGTGGAAATGAATGTGTTAGTTACAACTACAATAAATGACCTCTGGGTTCCTGAAGTATGTGGAGAAAACATTTTAAGCAGTAAATAAGATTCCCCGCCACCTCACCATCTACCCTTCTTTTTAAAACCACTGCAGTCCAATATTTATATACACATGCTTTCCGATGTGGTACTATTTTCAGGTCCCAGGTCATTTGCCATGACTTTCTAATGATGCAGCCCTTTTGGGATATGGTTGGCTTCTTGAGTTAGACTTGGACTCTCGATACACAGAGAAGATTAAGACTTTCCTCTGTGACTAAGCAATTGTGCCTCTAGTCCAGAACTACTAAAGGTAAAGGGACCCCTGACCATTAGGTCCAGTCGTGACTGACTCTGGGGTTGCGGCGCTCATCTCACTTTATTGGCCAAGGGAGCTGGTGTACAGCTTCTGGGTCATGTGGCCAGCATGACTAAGCTGCTTCTGGTGAACCAGAGCAGTGCACGGAAACGGAGCGGTACCTATTTATCTACTTGCACTTTGACATGCTTTCGAACTGCTAGGTTGGCAGGAGTAGGGACCAAGCAATGGGAGCTCACCCCGTCGTGGGGATGCGAACCACCAACCTTCTGATTGGCAAGTCCTAGGCTCTGTGGTTTAACCCACAGCACCACCTGCGTCCCAGAACTACTAGTTGTTACCAAATTCCTGGTTTCCAAACAGTTATCAAGTTATGCAGATTGTCCGTTGCTGACTGTGCATTGCTCCATAGCTGAGTTCATGTCCCAGGCTAAATCCCTGGTATGTCTATAGTTAAAATATGATCACAGGCAGAAGGCCTGGGAAAGAACCTGAATAGGCACTGCCAATGAGAGCCTTTATTGCTGAACTAGCTGGACTGATGGTCTTAGTATATGATGCTTTCATAAACTGTTAATCCAGCCAGAGCCACTCATGCAGCATGAAAACAATCTTCTTGCCATTTCTGATCACTTGACTGGAGTTTCTTTGACTGGAGTTTTATATATAATGGGCTCTGTCCCTGGGCCCATGACAATAACCCAAAAGTTATGTGACATACTATGCCTACCACATACGGGTAATAATGATGATGAATAATTAAGAGGAAGTTTCCCTATATGAACGCTGGAACTTCTCATAGAATCTGAGAGTTGGAAGGGATCCAAGGTTCATCTAGTCCAACCTGCAAGTTCTCATTACTTGCAACAAACTTTTCTTCCTCTTGGGATGAAAAAAGAACTTAAAAATGTAGCACTCAGAACATGAAGTCACTGGATCACAACGCAACACGTGACATTGAGGGTTACAACATGACAATCATTGCCTTGGCTTGGCACTGGTTTCAATTATTTGTTTGATGTCACGGAAATCTGATCAATATGTTAGCCACACATGCTCAATAGCTTACTCTGATCATTTTGTAATACCTGTCATTAGATTACCGATCACTGTACTGATTGCTATTCTTTTAAAAGAGAAGAACTAAATTGTCAGTGTCTTTTTGTCAGGAATGTTTTCCACTCCTTGTATTTAATTTAGTTCTCCAAAGATAAACTCAATCTGGTGTCAATCTAAATAAATCCCTTTGATTTGTCTGTAGGATGTCATCGCTGTTTCACTGTCTGAAAACTACAAAATAACACAATTTTCCTTAATTATCTTTGTTCTTGTTCTGTTTGAAGACAAAGATTTAATCAGACAACTATATACAGTAAGCGGTTCTCTTATCGCTTCTAAATTATATTTCCACACAAAGGGACACAAGAAGCACATAATTAACCTTACTCTGGGTCACTTAATATCAGGCCTTGAGCAGCCTTTCCGAAACTGGTGTGGGTGGTGACTGCTGTCAGGTATCTGTCTGATTCAATCAGCAGAAATCAGTCAGCAGTGCAATGCAAGAACATGAGTTGTGGTAGTGAGTGATCAAAGCAAGCCAAATGTCAGCTACAGGATAGTTTGGCCTTTGGATGTGTTAAAACCTTCCTGCTGTTTGATTCACTGTTGCCTTTTCTCTGTCCGCAATTCCTCTTAGCCATTGGCCGAGTTGCAGTTATGACAGTGTGGTAAAGTGCTGTACAGTGGTACCTCGGGTTAAGAACTTAATTCGTTCTGGAGGTCTGTTCTTAACCTGAAACTGTTCTGAACCTGAGGTAACCACTTTAGCTAATGGGACCTCCCGTTGCCGCAGCTGCACAATTTCTGTTCTCATCCTGAAGCAAAGTTCTTAACCCGAGGTACTATTTCTGGGTTAGCAGAGTCTGTAACCTGAAGCGTCTGTAACCAGAGGTACCACTGTATTAGAATGCTAACAAGACAGTTTGGCTTGCGTAAGAGGAAGTTCTGTAGGGGGAAAAGACAGGACCCCAGGGTATGAATGGCAGTAACCAGCAATAAAGTTTAGGAGGTATGAGAAGCTAGAGGCACTGGTTTTAGATGGGCATGTAATAACTGCACACGGAAATGTGTTTAATAGAAGAAACTCACAGTAAACTACTGTACTGGAGAATTTCCATGAGAATTGCCTTCAGTGCAAATTGCATTACAGAAATGTAGAGAACTGAATTCAAGACTAGAAAAATGAGAAACAGAGAACACAACCATCCCTGCCTCTATCATGTCCTCCCATGCGAGGGACACAGCAAGGAGGAGGCAAGGCATCAAAAGGAGGGGAGGTTCCTATTAGACACTGAAGTGCAAAGAAGCAGGAACCTGAATAGAACCTGAGGGAATATAAAACGTGGAAGAGTCAAAAGCAGAGGAAAGAAAGTGTCAATATGAAACTCCCTCTTGTGGAATTCTGTATATAGGTCTAAGACAGAAGATGACCTGTGTTTTCTTGAAAGGAACTGAGTAGAAACACAAGGTTGTTTGGACAGCAGGGAAACTGAGTTGTAGGGAAACCCAAGAGAGGACATGATGGAGGGGCAGAATAATACCCATTAGCCAGTTTTTCCCTGAATATCTCTTGTTTTCTATATTTTGCAGTCAAGTGTTTTGGGTTGGATGCAGGGACTCATGGTGAAGGCTGAGTATACACTACTCCTCCCTATTTTCTTTCTGTTTTTCTGTTAGCTTATCTATGTCCACTTTAGATGATGAGCACCTTTTAGAGTGGTGCCTCAGTGTTCAAATGTAATCTATTCCGGAAAATCATTTGACTTCTGAAACGTTCGAAAACTGAGGCACAAAGGGTGGTCTGCCAATTCAATAGAGAGAATTGTGAAAAACAACAGATACACACAGCGGAAGCTGTTCAACTTCCGAGGTGCGTTCAAAAACGGAAGCATTCACTTCCAGATTTTCGGTTTTCAAAAACCAAAACAATCAGCAATGGAGATGTCCGAAAACTGAGGTACCACTGTAGTAGCAATCTGTCAAACCTGTTCTTTCTGATGCTCCATGTGCATAGATGGCACTCTAGAAACATAATAATAATAATAATAATAATAATAATAATAATAATAATAATAATAATAATGGAGTAACTGTATGAATCTGTCTTGATATACTTCATAACTCCCAGTGTTATTACACAACAGAAAATCCATGCTGCAGAAGGTAAGGTTTCTCAGATCACATATCTTAATGTCAAGGGCTTTAGATTCCCAACCATCCAATGATTCATTGAGTTGGTAATGAGAAACCGCAAGAATAAAAGCCAATATTGATCCAGGTGCAAATGTTTTGCTATGGCAAGGACAAAACATCATGCATATAAAATCTCCTCACCATTTCACATTGTCGTCAAAACAATTACAATCCCAAATACTACACACATTCAAGGATGAATACTGGGAATTGCTATGGGTGTGCTTCCTTTTGAAAGAAAGGAGAAAGAGCAATAAAGAGAAAAACATTTTTAAAAACTTACTCTTTAATAAATCATAGAAAGAATAGTAATTATGTTGCTCTCCTGGATGGTTGTGTGCACTCTGATTTTTTTTAAAAAAATATTGTTATGAAAGTTTGAAGCTTTTACAAAATTGAGGCTGCAATCCTTTCCCCACTTACCTGGGAATAAATCCCACTGAATTCTGTAGCATGTGCTTTTGAGCAGATAAAGAATCTGGTGTTAGTACACCCAGCTTCTCTCACTTAAGAGCCCTCCTCCTCCAGCTTAGATGTTGTTGTTGATGATGGTGGTGGTGGTGGTGATTATGATGATTCTCCTACCCTTCCTCTAAGGGGCTCAGGGCAGTGTAAGACCCTGGTGTCCTAGTTCCAGAACAACCCTGTGAAGTATGTGAGGCTAAAACAGAGGCTGACATAGGGTCAACCAGTGTGCTTGCTCTGTCAGTGATCTGATATCCTTAGTTTAAGTCCAACTACTACACAAAGAGATGCCTATAAACTCCCCAAAGGAACTGGGAAGTAATGAAGAAGTTAAGTGTGCTGTTCAGCTCATCCTCAGCCCCCCACACTTTAAATGTGGTGGTAGACAATGCTTCTACTTCCTTCATTCTAGTTAGCAGCAGTTCCAGAAGAGGGATTATTGACTCACCACCCACTCCTATTACCTTTCCTTTGTGACAAGGAAGAACATGATTCTCTTCCACTTAAGTAATTAATTCCTCTTTAAAAAACACAACTTCCCTCTGCTCTCCCTCTAACGTTATATTTCAGTTTCTAGCTTTTAGGGTAAGCAAAAACCATTCCCCTGAGAGTAACATTTATGGCAGTTTGACAGCTGTTGCCTAAAACAATTCTTGTTTCCCCCCATAATTATAAATCAAGGACAAAACTGATTGCTATTCCTTTTCTTGGCTTCCATTTTGATGCTTCTATATATATTTAAAGGAAATAGAAGGACAAGGCACACACTCTGTGTGTTTTCTGGTCTGCAATCTTGAAAAAATAAACTCTAATAACTTGGCCAAAGGGAAAAAAAAGTTTGTGTGATTAACTAGTAGTATTTGAAAATCCTCTCTGCCTTGACAAATGTTAAAAGGTAAGTTGCATACCACAACTGGTTTTTTGTTTTTTGTTTTTTACCTATTCTGGGCCTTAATTAATCATATTTTGTTTGTCTTAACATTGCTGTGATATACTGTGAAATAAAATTGTGTGATCTGCATACATGAGCCTTTTAAGTTTCTAAGCTACTAATATTTTTATATTAGCATGCCCTTGTAAAAAGGAGTGGTCCCGCCCTTGAATAAAGAAGCTTTATCACTAGGGCTTTGTTGCTCTAAATGTAAATGATGGATACAATCCAATGGCTTCGTGTACTACTGCCACTGAGTCTCAGACTTACAGGGTGACCTTGAGACAGTCTCTCAGCATTTCCATGGTTCATTTTCTCCCATCTGCTTTATACCTGTTTCACAGGACTGTTGTGAGGCTCAATTACTGCCGGAAGCCCTATTATTTATGTTTGTAAAGGACTTTGAAACCCTCAGATGAAAAGTAACTTCACACAAGCATTATTATTATCATTATCCCAAAACATTTAATACAAATTGATGGCAACACATCATTCACTGAGTGAATAGCGTGCAGTTAATTTCTGTGTTCCTGGGGAGATTAAACTCCTAAAATTCAGCTGCACTCATTTATTATTGGGTTGCTTGTGCTGGTGAAAGGGGGGGGGGTAGAATCCCTAATGTGAAATGTGACCTTTGTATTGCAGGTGAAACAAAAAAAGTCTCTTTAACAAAATCAGATTTCTCTCTACGGATGCAGGCAAATGAGCATTACAGGTGACCTTTGTCTTAATGAGTATATAGTATAATTTTTTCTTTGAGCCTGTGCTCAGCTGGAAACATCTGATTTGGACAAATTAAGGTTATAAGATGGCTGCAGTTTCAGTTGTTGTTGGGTTTTAGCCAGGCCCATTCCTGTAAATGAATTTCTTATAGGCTGGGACAGGCTTTGGGACAAATTCTTTCTGGGCAGCAATTCTTGAGCTGCATCTTATATCTTTGGGCATGTAAAAGTGCACATTCCTTCCAACCGAAGGATAATTTTAAACTGTAGAATTGACAGCAACGCACTCAACTTATTCTTTTTCTCTTGGCTTCTTCTTTTCTGTCACAGAATCATGGAGTTGTAGAGGACCATGAGGGCCATCTAGTTCAACCCCCTGCAATGCAGGCATCTCAGCTAAATCATACATGGTAGATGGCCAACCAACTTCTGCTTAAAAACCTCCAAGGAAGGAGAGTCCACCATCTCTCGTGGGACACAAAGAAACACTCCCTCCACCCTCTCCCCACTCCGATGTTTGCACTCCCTATGGCAGACACAGATACCAACTCAGTCCCCATATCTACTTTTGCAACAGCACAAAACAATGTCATGCACAACAACACGAGGAGTTCGTTCACTTGCTCAACCTTCCAATGGCCACAGTGCCATTATCTGCCAACAGTACTCTTCAGCACAGGAATAATTGGTCAGTCTCTATGCAAAAGCATAAATGGGCATGAATCTGCCACCAGAAATGGCAATATGGTAAAGCAGGGGAGCGGCATTTCAGCCTCCCAGGACACTGTATAACTGGCTTTAAACTGGTTGTACTGGAACAGAGATTAATTTAGCTACCCATCTGGAAATTAATACTGGTCTCCACACACTATTTTTTATACAATTACATATTTTTTTTTACTCCTCCACTACATAGAATGGGCAAAATATCTTAAATAATGCAAATACTCATTATGTCGCTATATTCATGAAGGTGGCTATGGAACTCCAGGGTTAATATTTAAATTTAAATATAATGTAATGTAAGTGAAGGATAACATTTTTAATTAAGAAAGCTGAAAAGGACCTCAGTTGTTTTTGTTTTTAAGACTCACACTTTAAGATATAATGTTGACAAAGGCATGCTAATTAGATATAAGGACCTGTTAAAACAAGATTTTGAGTCACATACCAGAGACTGACAGATTGATAAGATGAAGATGGATAATTAGAATTTTGAAATTGGAACCAATTAACAAGAAAGCAGAACATAAATAAAAGACATTACCTCTAGAAACCAGAATGTGGGGAGTCTCTGGAAATCAATTAAATTGAATTGAATTTGGAATATATAATTGGCGATGATGTATATAATCTGATATGACTTGATTTGATTCGTTAATAATTGGAAAATTTTTATTGGAAAATGAATGATAATTATTTATATATATATAAAAAGATAAAGGGCTACTTTCCACTGATCAAACAATAAAGCCAAAAGTCCTGACAACATTACACTTTTGGGTTATCAAAGGACAAGATGAAAAGTTCTTTTTGGCTCCCAGTATAGGGTTTGCTGACAACTTGCAATAATTTCCCCAAAAGTTCTGGCAGCCTATAAATATATTTTGTCATTTTACAGCCTAATGTGAACAGATGGAAATATATTTTTGAAAGGAAATGGGTTGACCCCAGCCTGCTGCTCATTAAACAGTAAATCCATGAACTCAACTGTCAGAGAAAGTTTTGCATATTCTCTGACTTCATCCACGCAGCTTGAAGATCCTGGGAGGGCAGAAAGATAAGCACTAAAGGTAACTAACTAGGTGGCCCATTATCAGAAGAGAAAAATTGAAAGCTGAATACGTACACTAATTCTGAAAAGATTAGTCTTTGAAGGAAATGCTGCTAATATCACCCTTCAAATCTTTGAATGAAGATAAGCATGAGGTCAATGTTTTCTTTGACTGAGATGGTTGATTATTTTCTTCCTAACAGTGAAGTTTTGTTTTTTTATCTCTAACAAATTAAAACTCCTATAATTTCTTTCTTCTTCTTTTTTTTATAAGGAAATGTCATGGCGTTAGCACCCAAAGATATCTGAAAAGTATTCTGAGGCAGCTTTCCATTTTGTTTAGGTTAAAAATCGATGCAACACTCAAAAATTAGCAGACTGGCAACTTGAATCAGTGCAACTCAGTGACTATAGTCTTGGACATGGAAGGCACCTTAAATTCTCCTGTCAGCTCTGAAGTTTCCTCAGTGACTCAGGGCAAGACTCTGGGCTCTCAGTCTAATCTACATCACAGAGTTATTTGTGAGGCTATTTATGTTGTTGACTGTTAGGTGACTAACACAGAGCAGTCCCTAAGTGAATGTCTGTAAAGTCTAAAGGCAAAGAAAGGATTTCATTGCTAGCACTACAAGGGGTGTGTAGGGGTGTAAAAATGGCAAGACTCTGTCCCATGTGGCCACCCTCTGAGCCTCTCTTGGAAGGTACACACAGAGAAAAGACTCTGGCGATGCCTGTAAGATCCAGTTATTTTCTTGTTGAGATTGGTATTGTGATCCTGAGCCATATTAAGAATCTACAGCAGGGATAGCTAATGGGATAGCAGGAGCAGATTGAGAGAAGCATAACTAGTTCGGTCACACCAGGCACATAGCCTCAGAAGTGCCAGGGCTGGGAGACACCACAGAGGATGCTGCTGAAATTTTAGGCCCCAAGGTCCACCATTTGTGCCGGTCTCTGGATTTTAAACTACAACTCCCATCAGCCTCAGCCAGCTTGGCCAATGCCTGAGTAATGGAAGTTGCCATCCAAAACATCTGCATTGACTGATCAGTACTGACAGCAGAGGTAGATTTAGGGCACTGCAACCAGTTCGCTCATAAGTGCTGGGCTTTGGGGAAAGAGGTGTGTGTGCTCTGATAGGGTCCCAGAATCCTCTTGCCTCCTTCCCAAAGCTTAGTTAGCGCATGCCCAGCTATGGGATGGCAGCAGGAAGGATCTAGTACTCGTGCCTCCTTCCCAAAGCACAACACCTCACTTATACAACTTTGGGAAGGTGGTGCAAGAGCAGGAGGGGGGGCATCAAATATTGGTCTTGCACAGGGCATAGTCCCTGCTGAGAGGGAGCTTCATAGAACAATTGGGAGCGCATGGTAAGCTCCCAGTTGTTCCTTTACATCCGCATCTTTACCACCCATATCTGATGACATAAAAATGACATCAGATGTGGAGCAGGTTGGCATATTTCTGAGGAAAACCACCTCACAGGTAAAATTTGGACCTCCACCCAGGTCTAATTAGCACCATAGGCTGGAGGTTTCCCCCTGCTACACTAAATCATGGTTTAGTATGATGACAATGAGCCACATTGAGCTTTCAGTTTGTGCACTGACTCTCGACCTTTCCTCCTCTGGAGTGGTCACAGGAAGGAATTCAGAAGCTTTCTTTTTCAATTTCAATGAACCACTGTTTATCCACATTTTAAACCATGACTAATGCCAACTAT
Source organism: Podarcis vaucheri (assembly GCF_965113315.1). NCBI lineage: Eukaryota > Metazoa > Chordata > Lepidosauria > Squamata > Lacertidae > Podarcis > Podarcis vaucheri. Next base: position 97,587,399 of record NC_138759.1, on the reverse strand, counting down.
GGTTTATTAATACAAGCCAACTTGTTCAAACCATAGTTAATATTAACCACAGTTTGCATAACACAAGAAGGTACAGTTAATCTAAACCAGGAATGAAAGCTTTCAAGTGCCTTCTCTTCACAGTCATCCTGGAGCAGGAGGGAACATGAAAGCCTACAGTTCACTGTGGCTTATCAGATAAGTCCAATATTTTTATTTCTGTCTTCTCACCAGGCCCTTGCTGACACCTCACATGCATGTCAGCGGGCGTGCTGACGTCACGCCCAAGGGCCCCGGAGCAAAAAATTGTGAGTGCCCCACCCCTTCATAGAGAATGTTGTGGGGGCTGGGGCACCCAGCCCCCCTCCCCATCCCAAACCTATGCTTCCCACTAATGTATACTGTAATTACTCCAGCCTTCATATACAGAAAGTGGTGAGAAGCAGCAGCACAACATACTCCATTTTGGAATTCACAAGATTCAAGAACAGGCTATTCACCTCTTCAACTTTGCTATTAGCTCACAGTTCATATTGAAAGGCACACATTCCTTCAGAACGTAAGACACTTGAACAGGCTGGAATGATCAAATACACCCTGGTGGCTTTTTCTATTGCACATTCGTTGCAAAAGGGAGTGCTATTTTTTTTTTACACACCTAAAAGGTTATTATCCTTTCAGATGCCAAGTCCTGTGAAGTCCTCCCACGACAAATGTTCTGTTATTAATCAAGTTTGGCAATGCTGCAATATGTCTCTCCTAATAATTTCAATGGATTGGACTTTCAGTCATTTATGTAATGTTTAAGTATCCAACAGTGCAATCCTATGCATGCCTAATCAACTGCCATTGATTTCAGTGGGACTTATTCACAGGTAGCTGCGTACAGAACTGCAGCCTATATTTTATAGGCTTTATTTACTGGAAGCAAACATGGTGGAAACTAGTAAGGACCATTAAAATTAATGGGTGGTATTTAACAACATTTTATCCATAGCTGCTAAAATTTATAAACACATTATTTTTATTAATTATAATAATATCTATATCACACCTTTCCAACAGTGTTGCTTAAGGTGGCTAAAGAATTAAAGGAAAATGTACCAAACTGGAAACTAAAACAGATTTAAAAACTCTGTGAAAAACACACACCAAGGAGATAAGCAGCACACATGAAACAAAGAAGAGCACAAGGTGCAGGTACAAGCAGCAGAAAGATTTGCAAAGTTCACCTGCTTTTACAAAAAGAAAAGAATTGGTGTTGGGTGAATCAATACCTTGGCTTTTTCCGAAACAGACAGACCCAGATTAGTAAAAGAGCTAGCATAACTAAGAACTATTATTTTCTATTCTCTGAGTTGACGAGTAGAGCCATTGAAATTGACATCAATAAGCCTTGCCTATTCATTTTAGTGGGCCTACTCTGAGTTGGAGACATGGCCTATTTCCAGAATCTCAGTCATATTCCAATCATATGCATGTTTATTCAGAAGTAAATTCCAATGTATCTGCTTGTATCCACACTCACTGCTTGTTATTTCCAGGGTTGCAGCCTAAAGTATTAGCTCTTTGTAATTAGCTATTCCTTAACATTTCTAACCAGCTTTCCAATCAAGAGGATTCCTAGTGGCTTTCAGACAAACTGAAAGCCGTAAAGCTAAAATACATACAAATAAAAATGAAATGTTATACTCAGTGATTGAATTCAAATCCAACACGTTAAAATAAATTATAATGAAAGAATACAGATATTAGGGTTGCCATATTTCAAAAAGTGAAAATCCGGACACAAAAGTTGTTGAGCATCTTTGGGCAAAGTTGTTGATGGCCAAATCCCAGCAATGTCTGGGAAATTTCAGACGTATGGCAACCCTATCATAGATTACTTTCAGTAACAAAATCTATTTCACATTATTTTGTCACTGAGGCCAGAGTGGGTGGCACTGATTATAAATTTCCCATGCTTTGTCTGTTTTTTTTTTTTTTACAACTAATTTAAAACAGTTAAGTCATGAAATATTGAATGGCTGCATTACCTTAGCAATGAAAACACCATGGGAGATATATATGAAGAAAAGTGACAAGATAGCAAGAAGCTCATTTTAATGGAAGGGTACTCTCCATTGTACGTTGTATATTTTATTTGACAAATCCTTTTGGATTTGTGAAGTCAACAGTTATAGTAGTTGTTATGGCCTAAGGATGCAGACCAGGTCAATGGAGGGCTTCAGTTCATCTCCCATTTGCTATATACACCTAGCAAAAAGGTACTGATTATTGTTAGTTCAGCCTACACTCGAGTAGGACCCAGTAGGACCCAGGAACACAAACATCCTGTAACCATCACTTCCCACTCTGTGGAGTCAAAACATATACTGTCATGTGAAAGACAAAAATCCCATGACTGCAATCATGGAGCAGGAATTCTAACAATTATGTGGGTCCAGGAGGCAATCCCCGCTTCAGGAGAGAGGGGCAGTTCCAGGTGCCTTGAAGGAAGTGCTGGTGCAGCTGCTCCTTAAGAGCGCCTCTCTGGATCCAGAAGATTGCAACAATTACTATCCCGCCACAAATACTCCCCCTTCCTAGACAACAACACTTGAGAGGGTGGTGGCTATTTAACTCCAGGCTCTTGTAGATTAAATGGATTATTTAGCTTCAGACCTGCTGAGGGCACAGAAATAACTTCAGTCAGCCTGATGGAGTGTGACCTTCTGGATTCTCCTTGACTTCAAAGCATGCTATTATGTCTGGGAACAAGACACCAGGAGCACTGCAGAATGGAATTCGCTCAGCATTGCTGGCAGATGTCATGAAAGTACACATAAGAAGAGCCTGCTGGATTAGCCAATGGCCCATCTAGTCCAGCTTCAAGTTCTCACAGTGGCCAGCCAGATGCCTGTGGGAAACCAGCAAGCAGGATTCCAGTACAAGAGCACTCTTCCCTCCTTTGGTTTCCGGCAACCAGTAGTTGGAGGCAATGCTGCCTTCAACAGTGGAGACACAGCAAAGCCATCATGGCTAGTAGCTATCAGTAGCCCTCCCCTTTCGAGAATTTGTTCAGTCCACTTTTTAAAGCCATTTAGTTTGGTGGCCATCACTACCTCTTGGGGGAACAAGTTCTATTGTTTAACTATGTGCTGGGTAAGGAATACTTTATTTTGTCTCTCATAAACCTTTGAATATTTAGTTTCATTGGTTCTAGTGTTATGAGACAGTGAGAAATTATGCTATGCATAATTTCATAAATTTCTATCATGTCACCTCTTACCTTTTCTCTAAAATTTAAAGTTCTTCGTAGGGGAGTCGGTCTAGCAGAGCCATAATCTTGGTTGCCTTTTTCTGAACCGTTTCCAACTCTACAATAACCCTTTAAAGGTGAAAATATGTTGCAATGTGAGTTCTTTCGACAATTGGCCATGTGGCAGAAGAGTTGCTTTAGATTTCATTTTGTGGGATTCATGGGAATTTTTGGGGGGTGGCAGCAGAATTTATACAGGTAAGGCAAATCAAACCATTAATTTCTCTACAAAAAAATTGAGAAGAATGTCTGTACATTTTCTCTCATATCTCAGGTTCTACAAATGTTAGAAACTTCTTATACATTTTAAGATGAAAGCTGGGACTTGGGAGGCTATGGTTCTGATGAAAGAGCAACATCCCACCTCCACCGCATCCTCTGAAGATGGCCATGGCGGGCTTCATGTTTGTATGCATAATATGGCCACCCTGAGCAATGACTTTCCCCCATTATGTTAGGAAAGTGGGAGCTTCAGGTCATTTGCCAGTGAAGATGAGATGGGTACACCGGGCATGAAAACTGCCTAACAATCAGGAGCATGAAAAATACTAAATAATATATATGGATAGAAATCTGGCAGCCCCAGCTTTCCCTTTGCCAAGAACACTGCAAGGTCTTACTTGAAATGCAGTACCTGCAATTCAAACATATAAAATTGATAAGGGTTGTAAAAAGATTCAACAAATTCTTGCCAAGAGTGCCAATAAATATTGGATGTATCATGAAGCATCCACCCCATTGCTAAAGTTTACTCATTAGATTCTGAAGAAAGTTTGTCCCTTTCTATTTTTTTTAAAGTTGATCCAGCCATATTGTGTATTTGCAATTGGCTTCAAGGTTAATGTGAATGAAGATAACTGAATTGCTAAATACCACCTGGAGTGCACTTACTGGGGCTGGAGGCATTGAAAGAGTGTTAGTGGAAGAACAGAAAAATCTTTCCAGATACATGGGAAAACCCCTTCCATCTGCCACTGTCATATGAAGTTGGTGATGGTATATTATGCATTCAAAATTTGAAGTTCTTAAATTGTTTCCCCAATTCCTGCTCTGAGGCCTTCTGTTGATCGACCTGACATTGTGAGGATTGTTGCCCAAGATATGTTATGGAAATTAGACACACAGAGGTTCTTGTGTTGTTGTGCCGCATTTCACAGCATTGTTGTTTTTCTCCCAGTTGGAATCCCACTGTGGATTGCTGTTAGAAATACAAAATCCATCCATACAAGAACATTCATCCTCAGAAGAAAAAGAAAACACCAGCCAATCTGTTCACCCACTATTCAGAAAGCCATTTGGATGCACAAGCAAAATAGTTGTCTCTGGAATTTGAGAAGAATGTGATGATTTAGTTGTCATACAGCTGGTAATGAAATCTACTTCCTTCTGGCTCTCCAGGGGTGGCAACAATTGCTTGAATATTGATGTGTGCCTTTTGACTATTAACTAAACAAATTTACTTGTCTGACATCTAAGTACCAGTAAATACAAATATTGTGTTTTTAATGGGCTTTGATAATGGAGCAGTATTATCTGACACTATGTCTGGATTAAAATATGCACCAAACTGTCTTAGTTGCTATTGTGTCTCTTGAAGGTTATCTTTGCATGTCTACGTTGCATATTGATGTATACAATGTCCAAAAATTCAATGAGAGGGAACATTACATGGTGGAAGCAATACAAGAACCCCTGTGGAAGAAGATCTGAAAGATAACATTTTGGTAATTAGCTCTTAAGAGGAACAATGGAATGCTGGCAGCTCTCCTAGAAGCTAAAATCAAGATTTCATGGTATTTACAGCTAATTAATTGTACAACAAATGCTATTCAGAGAGATTTGCGGGTGTCTCTTGAATAAATGACTGTGTTTGGAGAGAAAGTCAGAATATTTCATGGTAAATTAATTTGGGCATTTACAATGCTATTTATCATCACTGCAGCAACTATTGCACTTAATGATAAGTGGGCTTGTGCATTATCCCGACCTTATCAAGTTGTTTGTACTCATTTCATAGTGATTTACTTTTATGGACTCCATTTTGGCTTCACTGACTAATTGCTTATGTCTCTCTTATTGGAAACTGATGACTCCCTTGTTCCAACTTTTTTGCTTGCTTCTGTGTTTTGAAATTCATGCTGGTCAGTTGCACCCACTGAATTGTCTTCCAGGTCACGAGATATGCAGGGAATGTCATCCTTAGGTTACCGTAACTTCCATCATAGAGCTTCAGTATGCTGATGACAACGTAGTGTGTGCACACTCAGAGGATGACCTCCAAACCATCCTAAATATCTTTGCAGAAGCTTACGAAAAGCTTGGCCTATCACTCAACATCCAAAAAACCAAAGTGCTGCACCAACAAGTACAAAATAATCCCTCTGCAGCACCACAAATCCAACTCAATGGTGTAACATTGGAAAATGTCAATCACTTCTCCTACCTAGGCAGTTATCTTTCCACAAGGGCCAACACTGATGCCGAAATCCAGCATCGCCTGAGCTCTGCGGGTGCGGCTTTCTCCCGATTGAAGTGCAGAATGTTTGATTACCGGGACATTTGCAGGGAAACCAAAATGCTTGTTTACAAAGCTATTGTACTACCAACCTTACGATGTGCTATGGACCACTTATAAACACCATCTCCAACTCCTTGAAAGATTCCACCAATGGTGTCTCCGAAAAATTTTACACATCACTTGGGAAGACAGGTGAACTAATATCAGTGTACTGGAAGAAGCAAAGACCACCAGTGTTGAAGCAATGATTCTTCAACACCAACTTCGTTGGACTGGTCATGTTGTGCGGATGCCTGATGATTGTCTTCCAAAGCAACTACTCTATTCTGAACTTAAAAATGGAAAGCGTAATGCTGGTGGTCAACAAAAGAGATTTAAAGACTGTCTCAAGGCAAATCTAATAAAAAATGTAGCATAAACGCTGCCAACTGGGAAACACTGGCCTGCGAGCGCTCCAGTTGGAGAACAGCCTTTACCAAAGGTGTCATGGGCTTTGAAGACACTCGAACTCAGGTCGCAAGGGAGAAACATGATAGGAGGAAGGCAAATCCACACCGTGATCAACTCCTGCCCAGAAGGACATGTGGATCCAGAATTGGCCTCCACAGTCACTTACGGACTCATTGTTAAAACTGTGTTTATGGAAGACAATTTTAATCGGCTACGAGTGATTGCCAAAGAAGAAGATGATCATCCTTAGGCCTCATTTAACTGTGGCCCCAGTTAATGAAAGAGAAATCACCTATGTGGCATTGCACATGGCTAGCACATTGTTGAAACCAAGCATGAAGTGTTAGCAACCTAAAGCATGGCCACCGCCACATGTAATTGCCCAGGAACAAGTTGAAATGAGATGTTGGCTGCATGCAATGCCACATGGCTGTTTGTTTATTGTCTGCCTGGTGTCGAATTTTTAAACTTCAGTGTCCCCATTGCAGGGAAAAGGTCACATTCTGTGGCAAAGGAAAGGTCTTGTGTGTTATATAATATAATATATATATATTATATATATATAAAATATATAATATGTAAGTTAAAGAATGCTTCCTTATAAACATCAGGCCCAAGGTTTCAGTTTGGAGGCTGGGACAGAGCTCCCATGTGTGTTTCTATAAGATATAATATTTCTGTACTGCTTAATTAAAAGAAATCTCACAAGCAGTTTACCAAAGTAAAAACAAATCTTGAAACAAGTTAAAGCACAGGAACCACACAACAGATAATCGTGCAGAAGGGTACAGTGTCGCTGGACAAGGAAAGTCTGAGCAAACAGGGTTTTTATAAAATGATGAAAGCACCTAACAATCTGTGCCTCCTGAATAACATGGGAGGGCATCCTAGAGTATTGGTGCAAGCACAAAAAAGGCCTCCCTTTCTTTACTGCCAGCAGATGACACTCAGCGAGTCACAGCACTATCCGTAAGCTTCCTCTGACAATCTTAATGATCTGCTGGGAAGACAGTGCATTAAGTAAACTGGCCCTGAGTTGCTCATGGCTTTATAGGTTAATAGCAAGACCTTGAAGATGGCTCAGTAGCTAATACGCAGCCAGTACAGTTCTTTCAACACAGGCATAATGCTTGCCTCCAACCAAGGTGCTGGCTGTTGAATTCTTCACCAGCTGCATCTTCTAGACCAGTCTTAATAGTAGCACATAAAGGGCACTACAGTAATCCAATCAGGTGGTTACCAGTGTTGAAATCACAGTGGCTAAGCTACCCCTATCAAGGGATAAAGGACATGCACTTTGCTTTAGAATGAGCTTTTCTGAATTTGTATAAACGCTTACTTATAACAGAGACCCGATTTGCACTATGCATATAAAGCAGTGACATACCAATTTAAACAGAGCCCCTCATAGAGCTACAATGCACAGAGTGCTTGTTAAACCACTGTAGGTCTGTGAAGAGAATAGGGAGTTTCATAACAACTCTCAGCACCCTTAACTAACTACAGTTCCCAGGATTCTTTGGGAGAAGCCAAACTGTTTAAAGTGGTATAAGAGTGTTTTAAATGTATGTTGTCACCACAGGCATCCGCTATGAAAGTGTCTTGTTCTATGTGGAGGGCAGAAATATGAAACTTGAGCTTTAAAATACAAGGCCCCCGAAGTCTGTTTTTAAAGGAAACTCTGCACACTGAATCATAAACTCCTCTGGTTCTGTAAACTCAAACAGGAAGTCTCATTAGGATGAGATTAGACATCGCTTTTTCACCTCCTCAGCACAACCAGAGAATGTATTGCTCCTCTGGCACCATTTAGGGCAGCAGGAACATTCTTAATGATGCTAAAGCTGAGTATCCTACTATTTTATTCTTTAAATAAATCTGGCAATGGATGCACAGAGAATTGCTTCCAGTATTACACTTTTTGTTGTTAGGGGCAGGCGCTTCTTTTCTAGCTGCTAAAGACCCCAAAGTGATGCTCCAAAGCATCTAGCTGATGGCTAGATTTGTCAGGCAAGACAAATGCCAGTCACTGGCATTGGGTGTCCCCAGAAGGAGCTGTCCTCAACCCTGCTGACACTTGCTTTTCTTTGAATGAATGTAACAGGGATCCCAAAGGAAGGGAAACGGACTACACGGCTCACAGAGCACTTCATATCTCTCAGTACTGTCCACATTCTTTCCTGTATCACTTGTCTTTGCCACCAATAAGGTAAAGGTAAAGGTACCCCTGCCCGAACGGGCCAGTCTTGACAGACTCTGGGGTTTGTGCGCCCATCTCACATCTATTGGCCGGGGGCCAGCGCTGTCCGAAGACACTTCCGGGTCACGTGGCCAGCGTGACAACGCTGCTCTGGCGAGCCAGAGCCGCACACGGAACGCCGTTTACCTTCCCGCTGGTAAGCGGTACCTATTTATCTACTTGCCCCCGGGGGTGCTTTCGAACTGCTAGGTGGGCAGGCGCTGGGACCGAGCAGCGGGAGCGCACCCCGCCGCGGGGATTCGAACCGCCGACCTTTCGATCGGCAAGCCCTAGGCGCTGAGGCTTTAGCCCACAGCGCCACCCGCGTCCCTTTTTGCCACCAATAGGAGGACTAAAATAGTATGTGCATATTCATACAGGTACATGGATTACACACAATTTCCTGACTAATCAAGGGTTTTCAAGATTATAGGGACATGGAATCATGACACTACAGTGGTACCTCGGGTTACATACGCTTCAGGTTACAGACTCCGCTAACCCAGAAATAGTACCTCAGGTTAAGAACTTTGCTTCAGGATGAGAACAGAAATCATGCTGCGGCGGCGCGGCAGCAGGAGGCCCCATTAGCTAAAGTGGTGCTTCAGATTAACAATAGTTTCAGGTTAAGAACAGACCTCTGGAACGAATTAAGTACGTAACCAGAGGTACCACTGTACCAGCATGTGATGGCTAAAAACAGGTATGAACTTACAAGCAGAGGTAAAGGAAGGCTCAAAGAGCCAGGGCAGCCAGGAAACAACAGCAGGAAGGAAGAGGAGGAATTAGATGAAGGAAAAGGAAGTGGAGAGAGAGGGGAGGTAAAAGGTGGGTGGGGGGATGGAGGAGGAGCAGGCAATGACCGTGATCATTTGAGGTGTACTGTGTTGTATTGGCTTTGCGCTCTTGTAGCCATCAAAATGTGGATCACCAAAAACTTGATCATATCCCATTTTGCCGCCTGCTTGCTTGTATGGAGAGATTCCAGGTTCCTTCCCCACAAGTGAGAGGAGAGAGAGCTTGGTATGAATGTTTTCTACTGAGGGTATTTCTGTATTGCTGTTTTCTTTGTTTGGCAATATTTGTCTAGGTTCTTCTAGGTCATATGGTGCAGACATAACAAGTGGATTGTTGGTTAAGGATGTGAGATTGACTTAAAGGGGGGGTTGCGGAGTGTTGATAACGTGATTGGAGAGTGTGCTGGAAGAGTATCTCGCCATATAGTGTTTGCATGCGTTGATTATGGAAGGGTGTGTTTCAGTTGTGCTAATTGTTGTAATTATTTTCTTTTGTCTAGTTGCAAAAAAAGCTGGTAATTATGTTGCTCTAAATTGTGGAGTTGTGATTGGTATGTTTTGCAGTGATTTTCACATTCAGTGTTTTATTCTGATGTTTAAGAAGATGCCGTTTGCTGTTTATTGCGATATTCTAAATTGTTTGCCTTTGTGTGTGTGTTATCTTATCATTTGTTACTATGTTTTAAAATACATTGTAAAGCACATTTTATTTTTCTTTAAAGTTAGTAGTATATAAACTGACTAACTAAATAGTAAGGGACAGTGCTGTTTGCCACTGTGTGAGGACTGTTGCATTTATGAGAAAGGAACCCACAGATGTGTATAATGTCTGTCTTAGTTGATCAATGCTCACCACAAAGAGGGTTCCTGGCACTGCAACATTTCTATGTCTGTAATTGCTAGAGCTGAGTCAAAATTCCTCAGAAGACATTTTTCTGAGGTGATTTCTGAGGGTTGTATCCAAAGTAGCACCAGCAGAGTTCTGCTGTCACAGTGTTATTTCTATTTTCTTTCCTCCCACTGTGCCCTACCCTAAATCTTCTCTGGAGGAAAGAGTTGATGCTCCAGAGTTGATCTTCAGACTGAATAGGGGGCTGCAGGAATGAAGAGAGAAAGGTTCTGTTCCACCAGTGTATTAGTATTATTTATTAAATTTGTATAATGCCCTATACCTACAGATCTCAGGGCGGTTCACAAGATACAACCACAGTGTACGTCCTTGTTCTAGCAAAACAGGCACACTAGATACCACGTGGAGGTTTTCCTTTTCTTCACCCCCTATAAAAGAAGACTACTTTGTAGAATTTTCCCTTCAATGGCACACAATGCCCAGAATGGTGCTTTGTGGAGGTTGCAAAATGGAGTCAAAAGTTGTTATTGCTATCTTCTGCAGAAGCGCGGGGAGGGGAGGGCGGAATGGCAGAAGGAGAAAGAAGCTGTGCTTCTGCCATTTGTAAGGGTCAGCCCCACCTCAGAGAAACTGTTGTAGAAATGTAATCTTTAAATTTCCTGGATAAATTTAATCTTTAAAATTTAATTTTTAAAAAATGCAATTTAAAAAAATCTATCTAAAGCTATCAGTTCCAACAAGCTAGTTCCTAGCAGAGGTGCTAAATGTCCTTCCATAAAATAATTTCTGTCATAGCAGCTTTTTCTGGCTTGTATCTTCCCTTATTTCTCTGCCTGCCAGATTATTTGACAGTGTTTTCCTCTCTTAAACATGGCTGAATGCTCACCTCTGAAAGTAAAGTCTCTATATTATGTGGCAGGAGGCGGCATTTTTTTATTTTTTTCTGAAGCCCCTTTCCACTGGCATTTGTCATCCCAGAAATTTGGTATCCCTTTTTAATAACCACAAAATGTGCTGTGCTTTTAAAATATATTTTAAAGCAGGTCTTGGTGCCAATTGCTGCATGACTGAGTCACAATTTTGTCCCTTTTCTGTGAACTGGCTTTGGCGGGCAGGTTTCCCCCTCTCATTTACTCTTTACTGCACTGTGGGGCAACGCGGTGAGCAAAGGGTGCAGATGGTTGGTATGGATAAATAGGTTGATTTGGTAATATTTTGGCAGGTAGGTATTTGGGAAGGAAGGGTTGTAAGATGAGAGGGTTAACACTCTTTTGGCACTCTTAGGCTAGCCCCTCTGGCTTGTGCAACCTGTGGGGCTAGATACAGAATACTTTTGGGGCTACCCAGTGCCACGTACCCAGAGTTGTGTGCCCCTGGCCTGGAGTCAGGAAGACTTCCTAGTCACCTTAACAGAGAAGCTCAAGTTAAGGGGTTTTGAGCAAGTCATGCCCTAGCCCTGAGCAAATGGGGCTACCTAAGTTTGGTTGAGTGATGGTTGCTCCTGCAATACTGTTGTACCCTCTGCAGAGATCTGGACTAAATAAAACATGACCTCAATTCAACCCTTCATACTTGTATCTTGCTTCTTTTTTTACCTACTAATATGTTGTCGGTGCAAACATTATGGCATTGTTATTCAAGCAGTGCTCACTTGGCTCAGTTACAAATTGTCATATTACTTCTTTCTCCCTCCTCCTCAATATGTGACATACTTTCATGCATTAAGTTCCTGTTGGGAACGAGAACCACGTAGACCTAGTTAAGCAGTTCTGATTGCCGTACATCTGTGGATCCCTCTTCTTACTACTGTTTTAACCAATCCCCTGTGCAATGAGATGCAAAATACATGCACAATATCACCACATCAGCATCTTGAAGGTAGTAACAAAAAGGGCATGTGCAAATTCAGCAAGCCCTGCATGCATTCCGCATATTTGCAGAAGGATGTTGTGGGTGTGAATATGTTCACACAAAAAATGGGGAATGTTCTACATAAATGGTGATAGATTGATAGATTGATAGACTGGCTGCTGGCTGGACTTGAGGCTGAGGCATAAATAATAGAAGACAAGATTTTGCAGATGTAAGCTGAACCCCTTTAATAAGACATGCCCATAAGTTATACACTTGCAGACATCCATATGCTCATTAAAGACAGACTCTGATTATTCTTTTTGCAAATACACATAGTTGATGAAGGTGTTTTGTAAGGGTGCCAGGAGGGCTGTTTTGAAAATGAACACTGAAAGTTGGGGGAAATGGATTGTTTCACTGTACCTTTTACTGAAGGATCATTCAATGCAACATCAGTGGAAATGCACGTTTCATTTTGATATATGTGTCTTTAAAAAACTCTGTCCAACATCCAAGAAGAATCACTTGCCTTAAGTAATGCCCATTCAGGAACATAATGTTCATTTGAGTGTAAAGGATAATGGAGAAAACAATCAAATCCATTTGTTTCATATATAGGGAATTTCTGGATTCATAGAACTACAGATATTCAGTGCTGTGAATTTAATATTTATTCATTTTAGCAACCAAAATTTACAAGGTATCATACTACTATCATGCTACTGTTGAAAGTGAATATTTAAGCATATAAAATAAAGTTGAGGACTTTGGGGACAATCCTATGAACTCTAAGGCTTTCAAACAAATATTTGGAACAGACTTCAACTATTGATAGTGTGCTGGCAGTACAAGCTAATGCACAGTGTTGCGACACTATAACAAGACTGACCTGAAATGGAGGGAATAAGGGGTGGGATACTAACTGGTATAATCTTAACTACTGTGAGACAGAGGGATTTGATCCAGACCTTGCCTTTTGTGAATGGAAAGGGCCTTCTCTCACTTCCATCAATGGGACTGGTCCACTGGATCAAAAACCTTCTATGGCAGGAGGTGACTTTTAATTTTTGTTATTACAGCCTTGCCCACATATACAAGATAGATCAAAATGGAGCCAAAACTCCAGAGAGAAAGAAAGAGATGCAGGAAATGGAGCCCCACCCACCGCAAGCTTGTGGCACAATTCTGTGACCTGACTCTTTGAGTCAGGAAGAGCAGAGTGAGCCAAATGATGTACAATGGCAACAACTTCTTCCTGTATTGGACGTGGTATAGAAACTAATGGACTTCCCAGGTCATAGCTCACACAGTATTAGGCACTACATTACATCTCCAGTTGCTAACAAATCTAGCTGAGGTTATAAGTAGTAAATTATCAGTGCCCAAACGTTCGTAGAGGAAGATGTTTGCAAATGTGTAACAGTATGTCTTCCATACTGTGCAATGGGCTGTGCTGTGGACCTGTCCTGCAAGATATATTGGAAACTCCAAATTTTACACTTAAGTGATTAATAGCTTCATAGCTGCGTTGTCTCCCTAACTGCAGAAGCAAGCTTATGAAGCACACACTATTTTGCACTTTCTACATTTCAGAGTGTGATTATTTCATACATTATTTATGCAAGATTCATGCTGAGTCTTGTAAGGGTCTAATGCTTGGCTCCAGGGTTAATGGGATTTCTCCGCCCTTTCCAGATTACACTTGTTAGCTGGATGTATAGCCATCTGAGCTAAATGCGCAAATATACTTTACATGTGTAGAGCACATGGACTTGAGCAAAGATTATCTGTGAAAGACTAAAGTATAGAGTCTGGACCAAGGGAGTGTGACCAGAAGGTAGATTGGGATCTACAGGTAGATTGATGAGAGAAGATCTGCAAGCATTTCCGTTCAGTTGCAGTTCATCCTCCACCAAAAGCTATGTTATCCATCTCACTTTCCAGTATGGAAAAACTGCATATTTTTTGTTATTTATATAAGTTACATATATTATGTTGTCATTATGTTATGTTATTTCACTCCACTCATTTTAGTGCAAAGGTAATGCATTGAAAATGCGGGGGTGGGGGAGCAAAATCTGTTATGTATCATTTGCAGACTGAAAAGTAACAACAGTTAATACAGATAGTATTTGATAGACTGATTTCTATTCCAGACATAGTGTGAATAAGTAACACCAGCAATTTCTGCTCCCATTTTCATTTTCATCGGAAGTCTCTGACGTCCCTGGTTTTGGTACTGATTGCCAATTTCTAGGCTGAGTGTATACTCAGGTGTATCTTATTCCTTATTCTGTAGCATCTGTTCAGCTGCCTGAGCCACAATTTTGCACGATTTCAGTTGGTAGACCTTGGGGTTCTAAGTAAAAAAGCAAAGTAGATCTCACAAGCCTGAAGTCTCCCCACCAAGCGTCTATAGACCACTAGATTGTAATGTAAGAACTTGTAGAACAAAACTATGTTGCTAGATAACAAGCAGTCTGAGACATAGGTGCTCTTGCTAGCGAGAGAAATCTGTCATTCTGATGCCATTTGACTTGTGTGGGAAAGTCAATGTGAAGTAATGAATAGAGTATTGGACTATTGAGATCTGGCTTCTGAATAACCATGAAGGTCCATGTGGGAGAAAGGAACCCTTATGTGACCCTGGGTCCATAAGGAGCCATCAGCCCCTTCAGAGAGGCTTACAGTTGCATGCAAGATACTAATATGATTAAACATATATCTGGTGGGTGCCCAAAAAGAGTTACAACAAACTGGGATTGATGCAAATCCTCAACAACCTATTGATAGATTGGTCTTCTTCCTTTTGTTACCCTAAGCTGCCCACAGTAAAATAATATCAAATCTGAATAACTTGAAAATCTATGGGTAGGATTGACTCACAATATTTTGCTGAATCTTGGCTTGTTAGTCTTTAAGGTGCCACAAGAGCTTTGTTATTCTTTTCCTTAGGCCATTTGCTCTTTTGAAGCTACAATGCTGGTTCTCTCTCTCTCTCTCTCTCTCTCTCTCTCTCTCTCTCTCTCACACACACACACACACACACACACACACACCACACACTTTTGTGTGCTTAAGATATTAACTTTATCCAGCAAGACGTGACAAGATAACAAAGGAAGATGCAGCAGTATAAAAATTGTTATTAGCTTTTGCCTTCTAGAAGAATCCCAAAAAGAAGAAATATTGCTTTATAGAATTTACATATCTGCAATGCTCTCAGTCACTGAGACAGCTCCGCAATTACTTTTTCTACTCAATTTAAGCTCTGACATTTGGTGCAATGTCTCACAAAGGGATGCAGTAAAATTGGCTTGGCTGAGGAGTAAGAGGGTGGACAAGCAGAATTTAAAACCCAATCAAGCATTGTGTACTTGATATTTTTTGACACCGCTGAATCCTTTTGAGGCCAGAGTGTCGTAACCTAATTATCACTCAGACACTGCCCCTGCCCCCTCACTTGTGCTTATTTCATGAATAGCACCTCTGACTCCACTGGCTGTTTGTCAAGTAATGAAGAAAAATAGGGCTGTCCTGTAAGACTGAAAGAGCAGCTCCATCAGGCTTGATGCGAGACTAGGCTATGTCTCATGCTTTCTAAGTTTCAATCCATTTCAGCACATTTGCTACTAAAACATTCATGATGATGATGATGATGATGATAACACAATTTAAATTGTTATACAACGAACCTATGGCAATCTCTTCGTGACTTAGTCATGTTTAGAAGCATAAGATCTTGTAAAAACAGCCATCAAGATTTAACAAATCAACACATACATAGGAAACAAATGAAAAACTGAATCACCAACTGAGGCAGGGCAAAACAGCCAGTGTTGCTGTATCTGCAGAGAGAAATACATGACTAGAGGTATCAGACCCTGCTGTATACTATAGAGCTTGCCAATTTTCCATGAATGTCTAATACGAAACACAGTGCTAGAAAGCAACCATAACATTTTATTTTCTGTGCACTACGGTGTTGTATTATTGTCATTCCACAATTTTAGTGGCCACATTTATGAACTTTTATTTTCCTTTTGCGGTTAGTAGATATAAAGCTGATCTAAATAATGCCGAATGAACTGTGAAATAATGGCAAAGAACTGCAAAGCTTCAGATGTGTATGATGTGCTTAGCATGCTACGAGAGTCTTACGTTTTGGAGAACTACTGCCTCAAAGTGAAAAGATGAAAAGATTTTGCTGAAAAGTTAGAAGGATAGTCTCCTCCTCTGTGGGAGTAAATGGACTTTCCAGGCTATGATCCTTTCCAAGCAATGTTCCAGCAGCTCTGCTGTACAGTAGCACCCATTCATGGATATCACAAGCAAAGTTATCACCAGCATTTTTGAAGGTTTTTATACAATTGTGCTTAAACTGGGTATCTGACAGGAGCAGAAGAAGAAGTGACACCAGAAGAATGTAGGGTTGCCATGTTTCAAAAAGTGAAAACCAGGGGTGGGGCGCAGAGCTGTTGAGCTTTCTTCTTTTTCAACCAAAGGTGTTGAGCCGTTTTTAAGAAAATTTGGCAAAAACAACACTGCCAACATGGCTTGCCATACGTACAGACATTTCCCCAGACATTTATGCCAATTTCCATCCAGACACTGCTTCCAACTACAGTATTCCAGGTATGTCCAGGAAATTCCGGACTTATGGCAACCCCAGAAGATTGCATATACTACGTACATTGTTGGTGTTACTCTTCCATAACTATAAGCCACCAAGATTATAATTTATAGACAGAGGCAGGACCTTCACCGGAGGATTGAGGGCGCCCACTCATAACACCACCTGACATCCTGACATCACCCCTCTGAACACTGAGGGGCCTGGGCCCCTTCAAAAGAAAGATTGGGGGCCCCAGTGCCCCTGCCTCCAAAAGCTGGCACCCTTATAGCAAGATGTTAAGACAAATACATTACATTGAAGGCATTTTTAAAGCACAGCAAATGATAAAGACAATGCACACTTATAATGGGACTAAGCAGCCACATTATGCAATAGTATAGAATTAGAAATCAGTGGTGAAGAGTGAATGAAGACTCACTTTGCCTGCAGAATTAGCCATGTGTGCTGCATTAAGGTTCAGTAGTACCAGGAATGGCCAGCATGACGGGATGGTGCTGTGGTGCTGCAACCCAGGTAGCTGTGTCACTACTGCAATGAAGAGGGACAACCACGTGGTCAGGGTTATGCAAGCAGCCCCCAGTGAACACCAGATTGGCTCTGCTAGTGCACCCATGCAGCCCTGATCTTGCTGTTGCCATGCTCCCACCTCATCCAGGTAAGCACTGCTGTTGGGAGGCCGATAGCATGCAGGTAAGGTGGTGCTGTGATCTAAACCACTGAGCCTATTGGGCTTGCTGATCAGGTCAGCGGTTTGAATCCGCATGACAGCATGAGCTCTGTTGCTCAGTCCTGCTTCTGCCAACCGAGCAGTTAGAAAGCACACTAGTGCAAGTAGATAACTAGGTCCTGCTGCAGTGGGAAGGGAAACAGTGTTTCCATGCACTCTGGCACTTGTCACAGTTCTCCATGTGCCAGAAGCAGTTTAGTCATGCTGGCCACATGACCTGGAAAGCTGTCTGTGGACAAATGCCAGCTCCCTTGGTCTGAAGAGAGATAAGCGCCACACCCCATAGTCACCTTTCACTGGACTTAACCGTTCAGGGGTCCTTTGCCTTTTTACTTTACCTAGCATGCACTAACCTACTGTGCCACCCACTCCTGCATCGTGCTAGACAATAATAGCAATCAAACAAGTGAGTAGGGAGGCAAAAGACTTACCGTAAATATTAGTATTTGATTCACTTGGGTGCTAGAGAGGGATGCTAATATAAAAACAGAGATTGGAGTACACCTGTGCATCTCCCCTCCCCCCCCCCAAATGATCCAGCCCAGTAGCCTGTTTGGCAGAATCTGTGCATTATGCTGCAGCCAGACACTCTTGTGGGAATTTCCGAGACAAAACAAAGTAATGACATTAACTCTTGGGGTTATTTGTAAACACTGCTGCTGCATGCTTTTCTGCTTGTCCTGTTTGAAAACCAAAGTACCAGGATCTTTAAAACATATAATTTTCCTTGAGTTGCCATAGGGAAATAAAATGACTCCCTGTGATCTAAAGCTAATCTAATGAATCTAGCAAGCTTTGGTTCAGTCTGGCAGCGGACAGTTATTTTCACCCCGCTTGATCATCACTTTTATTCCTTTATTCTCAACAGATGCACTTTCACTTGTTTAGTAGTAGTACTTTTTCCTCCACAATCTAAGCGACGGAAAGAGGGAGCATGTAATCTGACTTTCACTACTAGTATAATTAAGTCACAAAGAAGCATATTTAAAGCTGCATTAAAAGATCCAATTTAAGCTTGCAAAAGAAAAGGGAAATCAATGGGGATATAATGCTGAAAATCTATCCTTAATGCAGCATGCTTCGTCTTCAATACGTCCTGCTGGGCTGAGCTTGAGCAGAGCATTGAAAGGAAATAGTAATGCCAACTGCATATTCATGTTCATCTCCAGCAGCATAATGGGTGCATCCAATTCGTCATGATGCCACAATGAAGATGGCACAGCAGTGGCATGGATTTATGTCACCTTTACTGCCTTCGGAAGTTGGTGCTTCTTGCTGGGTGGTATTTGTCAAATGAAGCTGGCCCTTGAATCACTCCCTGTGGGAAACTTGCAACATGAAAGAACGAAAATATTGCTTACAGAATGTGCATGGGTTGGGAATATACTTCTAGATACTTTGATTCAAGACCCCGATTTACATTGTACTCCATCATCGCCTGCTATTCTACCAATGTTCTACTTGAACATTAAAGCAGCAGTGGGAAGCCTCAAGCCTGTCAGACAAATTAGGCCCAGTCAGGGCCCTAATTTGGCTCATGGTGCCATTTTCCCCAAACTGTGCCCAACCAATGTCAGGTGTGAGGAAAGTGAACAAATGGGAGCCTTTAAGTGTGGTCTAGATTGTCCCTTGGAAAGTGGGGCTTGAATCTGGCAGCAAATAAAAGCCCCACTGAGACTGCTTCCACTTGGGAGCTCCTGAGGGGTGAGGTCTGGGGGTGAAGTCAAACCATGGCATTAGCAGCACCAAAGTGACCTCCCCAGGGCACAAGCCTGGGCAGTGTGTAGGGAGGTCCTGGGCTGCCTAGACAACAAGACCCTCCTCTCAGCCTTGCTGATGTGGTCCAGAGGGAAGCAGAGCAATACATTTGGCACCAACGTGGCTGCAAAAGTTGCTAGAAGGAGGAACACATCATCCAACCATCTTAGGGACCCCACTCTGGATTTGTGTAGGGTTAACTCTTAGCCTTTTCTTTTCCCAAAAGGCAACTGAGGTTTAGGAAGAGTTTTCCTTCTCCTAGATGAGCTACGTTTCCCAGGTTGAGCCCCATTTGTTCCTCACTTCCACCTTTAGCAGATACAGAAACCGCCTTCTTGACCCTTGGACCCACTATTGGTCTCATCTGCTCAATCTGCCAGAGCCTGTCTTCACATGCAGGGAAAGTCCCTAGCTTACTGAAAGTTTGAGACTCATCAGCTTTCCTCAACTAGTTTAGCCAACCTGGGGTGTGGCCGCTGTTGCATGCTGACAGCTTCTAAGAGCCACAGGTGAGAGCTGAGTGCAGGGTGGGGACCAAAGGTGGCCAAACTACTTGAGAAGGAGCATGAAGTGTCCCCTCAGAGGTACTACACCCCATAAACCCCCACCATTCCCTGCCAAAAGTGGGGGGTTGCAATAATTCAACTGAAGACGACAGCAACCACTGCTGGGATTGGCTGCACTCCTGAGTTTCAGATCAGGAGTCCCCGAGTGCAGCCAATCCCTGCTAAAAGTAGGGATCCACTATATATTTTTAAAAATTAAAATAAAATTAAACCCTTGCTGTTCATTGGCAGTGGAAGAAGTTTTGTGTCTAAGTATTGTTGGCCTATAGTAGCATCATATATTTGAAGTGATAATTTGTGGAATGTCTGTCTTAGGGCTGACAGTAGCAGATTCAGACCATTTTGTAGTTGCAGTTGTGATTAAATTTGCCATTAACTACAAGCTATATAAATTCATTAGTATCTATTAATGATCAGAGCCTCTGGCAATATCTGTGTAACTCATTCTCCTGAGACTGAGCACTTTGCCTTCATTACCGCTCTGTTGATATTTTCATACAATATGCTTTTGTCTTATTTATTTATTTATGCTATCTTCTTGATTAATCACATGCCAGAGGGGCATTCCAGAGGGGTAGCTGTGTTGGTCTGTTGCAAAAGAACAAGGAGTCTTATAACTCCTTAAAGACTAACACAACATAAGCAATGCTAAACCCAGGCTTGTTAGACCTCATAAAGGAACATTAGAAAGAGGCAATTGCCGACATCATTTCTAACTCCTCGTGATAACAAAAGACATCACAGTGTGACACTACAACCAGAGGTGGATTTTTGGTATGGTGGGTCCATGAGCTTTATTCAGGCCGCATCTGCACTATACGTTTAAAGCAGTATCATACCACTTTACACAGTTATGTCTTCCCCCAAGGAACTCTTTACACCCCAAAGAAGTGTACTTTGTTAAGGGTGCTGAGAGTTGTTAGGAAACTCCTAAACCACTCACAGAGTGGTTTAAGGATCAATGCCCCCTCCCAGGAAACTGAACAGGATGATGCTGTTGAAACTAATTATGCTACAAATAATAGTCACATTTATATTGCTTCCAAAGAGATTGGGCATATGTGTTTCATCCACTTTACTTCCATGACAACCCTGTGTAACAGGTGCATAAATTAGTTTAGCGAGACTGGCTATCTGGATAAGTTTGTGGGTTTAATCGCTGATCCCCTCAGTCAAAGCCACACATTCTAGTCAGTGTATCACATCACAATGGCTCTTTGAAACATCTGATATCTTACACGCCTGCTAAATGTTTGGTGGGCTGTTAATTGTAACACAATACCAATTCATTCATCCACAATATTTGCATTCTTCCTAAAATATAAAGGTTGTCTCTCTCTATTGTAACATTCTTGCAAATTGAGAAATTTCCTCTCCATAGCCTCTCTTTTCTTCCTTCATGTGATGCTTTCATGTGGGAATACCTTCTTCAACTCTGGCAGCCTCTCAAGTAGAGAGGTGTGTTTCAGGAGAACTGAACATGCCCAATACATATGGGGTGCTAATGGTTCAATTAGACCAGGCATGGCCAAACTCGGCCCTCCAGCTGTTTTTGGACTACAATTCACATCATCCCTGACCACTGTTCCTGTCAGCTAGGGATGATGGGAGTTGTAGTCCCAAAACAGCTGGAGGGCCAAGTTTGGCCATGCCTGAATTAGACACTTTAAACCAGCTAGAGCAGCGGTGGCGTACCTGTGGACCTCCAAATGCTATTAGACTCCAACTCCCATCATTTCTAGCCAGCATGGCCAATGGCCAGAGATTATGGGAGCTAAAGTCTAACAACATCTGGAGGGGAACAGGTTCCCTATCCCTGAGATTGTAGTTTGGAGATAACTACATGGATGCAAATAGGCAAAGGAAGCCGAGCTCATTCCACTTCAAAATTATATATGAAAATCAGTATCCTATCCAACTCAAGAAAGATGTCCAGTGTTTCAACAGTATTTCGAAGCAAAAATGTTCTGTGCTTCCCTTGCCAAGAATAATGGTCAAAGTGATGGATGTGGCAGCTTGCTATAAAAGGTCTCTTCTAGTTATTATCCTTTGTCATGTGAATTATCTGCAAAAAAGAATTTGACTATAATTTTATGTTGTTAAATCCAATTTATCACTATCATTTAAGATTATATGGTAATTTATCATCAAATACTATCAATTGCAACTTGACACGTCATTTGAATTCCCTCTCCAGTCTTTGCCTAAGGATCCTTTGAATATGTCTGCCTTTAAAACAGAAGCAGGGAGGTATGATTGCTCTGTTTTGAAGTAAGAAAAAGGCTTGAAAATGAATGATGATTGTCTATATCTTAAATCCAACAAAGGGAGTGCAGCTCTCAGTGAATTCAGTGTAGGCTTGCTTTCAGCTTTGCAGCCACAGCTAAACTATCAGCACATTCACTTTGACTGATGGCAAGCTGAAGGAAACATGGATCAGCCCATGCTTTCCCGGTGGAACAGGCATCTTCCTGACAGATGAGCTTTTAGGTAGAGCAGGACATTCCTCAAGACTCACCCCTCTGATGTCAGAGCATGAGGATAGACTACTAGCCTTCCTTGCTGTGGTACAATGGCTATAATCCTTGTCAAGCATTCACTACAAAGGATTAACCATCACTGCCTGCCATACCTTCCTATGAAGTCCCTAGCGAGTCCTGCCCTGTGCTGTCCACATGTTATCCTTGGGTGAAACAATGTTCTTGGATGGAACAATGTTCTCCTGAAAGTCCAGAGTTTCCACCCACAGGAAGAGTCTACCCCTGGTGCTACAAGGCAGGCTCCTATGATCAGTTAATACAATTTTCTGGATGTGAGGGGGAACCTCATCCTCATCGTTTTTCCTTGGTTCATATGATGGAAAAGATGCAGCCGCAGGAAGAGCATTTGCTTGAATGTAGAAATTAGATTGCCCACTGAAAGAATCCTAAACTTAAGTTTCAAGTGTTTAAGACTGCACACCTGAAATGGTGGTAGCAACAATGATTTCTTTGATGTGACAATATAATACCAGCAGAAAGCATGATTAGATTTTCAAAGATTAGAAGCTGCAGGGAGATTGGAATTTAATAGCAATATAGTTTGGGAAGCCTCGAGGAATCTCTGTCCTTCATGTTGAAATTCTAATTTGAAATTAGCAAGCTGTTTCATCTGCCAGATGAGAGTAATTGAACTTTGGTGCACTAGACATGCAGAACAGAGAAAAACCTGCCATTTGTTTCCCACGTCACCCATTTTATTACCTTGAAGATCAGAGGCACCAAAAGTTAACACTATTTCATATATGTATGTGTAAAATGTATTTCCTTCAATATTTTCCTTTCCATCTGCCCTCAGAACAAGTTCTGACCATGAGGAAATGCTGGAGTGAGAAAATGTGGCAGGCCACCTGTGGAATAACATGAGCAACCTGAGGACATATCTAAGGTTACGTAGGATAACTAGCAGAGAGGAATATGTGAACCTCAGTCCTTGAAGTGAAATAATATCATCTTAGCTTTTCAAAAATGCTTCCAGAAAAATTTATATTTGCTACACTGTGAAGTGGTGTAATATTAAAATTGGTTTGATCTCTATACAGAAGATAGCTATTTAATGCTAACCCCTGAATCATGCTGAAATGTGTATTTGCTTTTAAACTACCTATATAAAGCCAATTGCACTGTTGGTGCATCATGGGCAGAAGTTATTTAATCAACAGCTAATTCTTGATGAAACTCATTGACGATTGTGAACTACATGACCAGTCCACCAATCAAGCAACTTCTTTCTTGTTGAACATTTTCTCTATTTGGCTTAATCCTTGTGATGGTTTACCGTATTTACTCGAGTCTAATGTGCCATCGAATCTAATGCACACCTCAATTTTCAAAACCTTGAAACCAAAAAAGGATGGGAAATTTAAATGTGCCATCGAATCTAATGCTATGCTGCCCTCCATCATCCCGTACTCATAACTCCCACCAGCACCACCTGAAGCTATCATTTCTCCCAGTAGGAGAGCTCTACAAGCCACATTTTTAACACTGGTGGACCAGGTTATGAGAAAGACATACTTCCCTTCAGTTGTTCAGTAGGGGCATTAAGCTCAACAAATAGAACCCAGTTAGTTCATCGCAGCCTGATGATGACAAGGAGAGGCAGGCTTTTTCTCTGGTGCCACTGGTGTTGTGGAATGTACTCCCTAATTAAATATGGGAGGCCCCATCTGTGCTGGTATTCTGCTGACTTTTGAAGCTGCTTACACATGCATGCCTGTGATATCTTAACCCAAGCCTCCCGTTTTGCTTTAATAAAACAATATTATTACACATTTTAATAATGGTTGTTCATATTTCAATAGGATTGTGTATTTTAATTATGGACTGTTTTTAATGAGTCTGTGTTTTAAGCATTTTATGGAATTGTTGGGCATTAAGTGGTATATTAATTAATTAATTAATTGCAATTATAATAGCAACACCTGAATTAAATTAGAAAAATCAGCAAAAATCAGTCATACTTCTTCCACTTCTCTTTGCTTATTAGTTACATTTAAAAATACAAATTATGGACAGCATATAAGAATTGGGAGACTGATACACAACAAAACAAAGTGATTTAAAACCTACTAATTACAATTATTATTATTTTCCTGCCAAAGACTCCTGCCTACACTTGACAGTATTTTCTTGGCTGGCATAAATGTTTAAAAGACTGAAGATTATTCTGCATATTGATTTTCCTTCATACTCCACAGATAAATCAATAGGATGTGAAGATGAGGCTCCATTAAAATGATTTCTGGTGACATCAGTTTTCTCTGAAAGTTTCCGACAAAATGACCCTTGAATTTCTCTATAAGAGGTCATTTAAACAATAACTACAGTAAAATATTATGGTTCTTTCACTTTTAGATCGTAATTTGTTGTGGGTTTCTTTGGTGGGGGGGGGGATGTTGTTCATACATAATGCCCAAGAAGCATTTGTTCTCTTGAAAACACAAAGCAGTATGCTTAATTAGGAAATATTTAAATAACCAAACTGCCATGCTTTTTTCCAGGTGCATTATTATTTTAGCACACTACATGGATGAGTCTACTGTTAATGATGGTTACTCAGTGGCTGCTTTTTGCCAGAAGAGTCATTCCCCTGCCAAAATGAACTGAGATTTCATAGTGGAGATTGAACAACCCCACATCATAGCTGTCAAGCGTCCCTTATCCCAGCGCCATGTCCCGCTGCTGTCCCTTATTGATGATGTCCCTTAAATTTCCCGGGTTTCAAAGGAAGCAGCTCCTCTCCCTCCCTCCCTGCTGGCCAGGGAGGAGGGAGGCTCCAACTGTGTTGCTTGGCTGCATTGCTCACCCAATAAGAAGTCTAAGAACGACTAGGGGGTGGGGCTTGCATGCCTTGTGCTAATCAAATCACCTGCGTTGCCTGGGGACTTGCCTTTGCTCAGCGCTTCCCAGCGGAGAGGTGACGGTGGTTTTCCTTGAGGCTTGAGGCTTTGTTTGGCTGCTGGCTGGGCTTTCTGCCTTTGGCTCGGAGGGGCTCAGAAGTTGAACATACCTGTGCCCGGGAAATCCCTTATTTTGGCTGCTGATCCCTTTTTTTTTTTTTTTTTGGAGGCTGCTGGTCCCTTATTTTCAAATCTGTAAGTTGACAGCTATGCCCCACATGCTGCAAATTCACCTCCCATTTGGGGTGGTGACATCATCACCACACTTATTCTCAGAGGGGATTTGTGGACTCTGAGCTACTTAGTTCACCCAGTTTTGATGATGTTATAGTGACAGTGGTGGATTTCGTTCCTTCCTCCCTTTCCTTTTTTCTGTCCCTGGAATCACATTCTGTGGGTAGAAAGATTGCCATAATTCTTGCTCCAAGCACCACAGTTTTAGTTTTAAATACAGGTGCCACCTCCTCGACTTTCACAGGTGGTAGCTTTTAAAAAGTATAAGGAAGAAGGGAGGGGAAGTCATTGCTGCTATGACAAGTACCCTCAGAAACCAGAAAACTCAGATAAAGTAGCTCAGGCCACACCAACTTCCCCCACCAAACCATGGGAAATCTAATTGCCCCCTGACCATTGACCCTAGCCATTATATAATCTTCTTAATTTATTATTTTTCTGACTTGTTTTTCTTGTTTGACTTCTTTAAGAAATGTTATTTTGCAAAGTTAAGGGTGGTGAATCTGTGGTTCTCTAGATGTTTGGGGTACTGGTTTACATATCTGCTTGATATCCAGTGGCTTGTGTGCCTGAACAAGCCACCCCAGATGAAACACCACAGAGAAAGTGCTTGTATTCCTTCACCTCATGCCCCAGTGCTTTTAACAGCACCAGCTCTCACATTCAGCTGCCAGTCTAGTGCTGAGGAAATCAAGTAGCATATTGAATGTGCCCAGCTGAACCTACCTTGTGTTGTTAAGTCTAACTCAGAGAAAAGGCCTTGAAAAACCATTGCACAGACTTCATATCCTGCCACCCCAAACAGCTCGTGGCAAAGAATGCTTCCAGAGACAGTGGTAAGACTAACACAACTGACAGCCTGTCAGATGCGATGACACATTGGCACAGACAAAAAAAGCCATGGAAGAGTTGCATTCGGAACATGTTTCCTGAATTCTCAAAAAGTAAATATTTGTTTAGGAAAATAAATATCTATAATGAAGCCTTTCTAGGAGCTGCCTAGAAACAGAGTAAGTGAAATAGGGACTACTTAACGAATCAGTGAATTGTCTGTCCTCAGCTCCACTACACAGGGTCTGGAAGAAGAAATGAAGAGCTCTACTCACCTAAGTACAAAATGGGTGCTTTTTAAGGTAAGCCAGGAAGCACTGATTATACAATTGTGGAAGGAGAACGGGCCCGAGATCAATTAATTAGCTATTTAATAACTTGGATGGATTAGCGCATGATGGTTTGGAGAAAAGTCCATTGGCCTCAGTTTATCGTTTTATCTGCTTCTGCTCAGGCTGCAAATGATTTTGCCATCTGTTTTCCGCTCTGTTGTCTTGCAGTCTACAAGATGTGCCCTTTGGCATTTTATTTTGGGTGGGGAGAAGAAAGTATCAACTCGATTTCTGCTTGTGTGTTGACGCTTGCTGCTAGTCATTGGCAGGAGTTCTTACTGGTTTATGCAACCACAGGGTGTTCAGACAAATGACTTCTGCTTAGCTTTCATTGTCCAAGAAAAATATTGCATACAATTTCCTATAAAATATAACCGGAGTTAACTGCAAAGTCTGGAATGGCTGCCTTGCTTCTACAGCCTGTTACAAGATTGATTCTCCTACTGATTGAAGATATGCTTTCATTCTTATGACATATGGATTTAAATGACCAGGAAAATCTTGTTTTTATGTCCCATATTTTAAAAAATATATAAGGAAGCATAATTTAAATACAACCATCTTGAGTTGTCCTTATTAGTGTTATAAGCTTCAAAATTAGTACTGAACTCTAATGTATTTTAGAACCTAATTTTGTGTAGCCATGGGAGTATAGAGCCATGGGAGTATAGAGCCACGGGAGTATAGAGCCATTGACTGAGAATGAAAGAGGCATGAGTAGTGTGTCATATATGGATCAAGGATTTTTAGCGCCCACTTTCTGTTCCAGATCCCCATGATCCCTGTGATGAACCCCTATATTCTTATTGAATGCAATAACAGCATCTGAACTACCCTGGGATTATGCATCCCCTACAGTGAATCCTAAATAAACAGTTATGAGCTATTTTGTTTCTGTATATCTGTTAAACAAGATGAAAATTGAGAGGATAACGGGCATAATTACTGATCACTGTGCACATTCACCAGGCATCACAAAGAATGTGCAAATAATCATTCCACGAAGAGGGAATTGTGCACATTTACCAGTCAAGGTACACAAATCCCCAACAACCCTTGGGAAATGTGTATATCTCAGCTGAATTTTGTACAATCTCCAGCTGAAACAGACATCAAAATTATTACAAATTTATGAATATTATCCTAAATGACATGCACAAGGCAAATTAAATTAAGATGTTTACACATTTCTACTCTGTGCTTTTTAGCTGTCTTGTAATTCCCATTCAGTGTTTGGGGATTTTCAAGGGCATACAATATTGATTTCTATTAAAATATTGTTGACCTATTTTCCTATTTAGATAATGAAGAACCATCATATGTTACACCATCTGAATATTTAACATTCAATAAAATGAATGATTGACAAAATCGGCCTTGCCATGAGCACTGATTCTGACAAGCCATAGTGTTGGTTTGATTATATGTTCCATTACTTTCTGTTATTAACAGGTTGTTTCCCTTCCCCTTTTCAAATGATCTCTATTATTATTATTATTATTATTAATTATTATTATTATTATTAAAAACTCCTCCTGTTAACATACAACTCATACATGGTACTTTCAGCAGTATTGAGCAATAATGTATTATTGCTGATGGTTGAGTAAACACACACACACACACACACACACACACACACACACACTTAACATAGGATGTCATATTTCATGTATTAAAAGGAACCATTAGGCATTGCACTATTCCAGCACGAAGATAGAGCTGTCATATCTTCCAGGAACTGGTGATATCATGGATCTGACTACAGGGCTGGAGGGCATCAGTGTAGAAAATAAACCCATTTTTTTAAGCATTTGGTTATTAATTGTTTTAAGGTTCTAATAATAACATTTCCCCCCCCCCCCCGGAACAATTTCAGCTAGACTTTGGTACAGAGCTTGAAATACAGTGATATTCACATGAACACCCCGCTGGCAGCACATCCAGTGAGCATGATATTTCAACTGAGGGCATACAATTCCCATTAGAAATGTTGCAGTGAAAAATATACAAAATGGTCCATGATAAAATGCTTTGGTTTGTCTTAATATTTCAGTTGAGCAAGGCAGACAGGCAAAGTCAGCAAGAGAACCTGCTCCAACTGGACTGCTCCCCCCTCCGGCCAATTATACGTTTTTATCATTTGTTTTAGTACTTTACAACTGCAAACCGCTTTGGCAGAAAGGCAGTATATAAATGTGATCAGTCAATCAATGGGAGTCTTTATGGCAACATGACATTCCAAACAGACAATTCCTATGTATCTGTTGATGGGGTTCGTTTGGCTAATATTCTGCACTGCATGATTTTTTAGCAGCAATTGCTGGGCTGGAAGGAGTTGGGCATGTGTAAGTGGGTCTTCTCAGTGGCAGCACCCTAACTGTGGCACTCTTGCCCAACTGCACATTGCCAATAAAAAGGATGAACTAGGACAATGATTTGCATATGTATCACCGCAATGCTTTAGAGGGTTTACAGAAAACAGAGTGGCCGTTGCTCCCCTTCTGAGTTTTCCGCTCTATTGTTACATTAGAAATAATGAGACATCTTAAGTCTTCATTTGTGCTGGGTGTCAGATGAAGCCAAAGAATATTCCTTTTAATCAGGAATCCTGCAGCTTTTTTTATTTATTTCCTTTATTCCAGAGCATGGTGATTTATTTAGAGACTATGGTAAGAGATAACATAGCATCAAAGTGATCCCCCCAATCATCCAGCCAAGACGTTGCATGTTTTCTGTGGCGATATGAATCTTCAGTATTGGATCCATCAGCAACACCCACAGGGAAGAAGAGGTATTCGCGGAGGGTAGCAGAATATCTTACTGTATAGTGTGAAAAGTGGCTAGAGACATTCCAGGTATTTACAGGTTGCCTCCGGCAGTAAAACCCTGGAGCCAGCCTCATCTCTCTGTTCTTACATAGCCAGGCTAGATATCTCAAGCTACAAAGATCACATATGGCGTGCAGAAGAACACAAAGCAAATAGGAACCATCCATCCTGCTTACAGTGAATAAAGGATTTTAGACTGTCAGTTGTCAGAAGGCTCTGATAAACTGTCAGATTCTGCATTGTCAGCACAACTGCTGTTAAGAATCACTGAAATTACTGAAGATTGCCTGCCTATGCCATGCAGGAAACCAAATCCTTGCCTCGTCAAGCAAAGCAAGGTTTACCCACCCCATCCCAAAACAAGTTATTAATTAGGTATTCTCTGCCACCTCACTATCGTCTACTTGTTGCAGTGCCCAAGGGCAAAAATTTCCCCAACAGAGCTCCACTTAACAATTTGTTTGTAGTAAAATGTGTATGCAAGGGAAGCATGTTGCATTGCGTGAGAAGCGTATTCTGTTCAGCGCATTGTGCGGACAGGGTAGAAAAGGCCGAAAAATCAATGGCTGCAGTCGTGCTTTCATGCATCAAGTTATAATGTCTAAGCCAGGGGTCAGCAAACTTTTTCAGTAGGGGGCCGGTCCACTGTCCATCAGACCTTGTGGGGGGCCCGGACTATATTGGGGGGGGGGAGATGAAGGAAATTCCTATGCCCCACAAATAACCCAGAGATGCATTTTAAATAAAAGCACACATTCTACTCATGTAAAAACACCAGGCAGGCCCCACAAATAACCCAGAGATGCATTTAAAATAAAAGGACACATTCTATTAATGTAAAAACACGCTGATTCCATCCGCGGGCCAAATTTAGAAGGCAATTGGGCTGGATCTGGCCTCCGGGCCTTAGTTTGCCTACCCATGGTCTAAGCTTTTAACTCTCAAATATGTGGCATTCTGGAAACAAGAGACCTCAAAGAGACAGATAAAACTTGCATTAGCAAACAAACAAACAAAACAAAACAAAACAAAACAACCTCTCTCTCTCTCTCTCTCTCTCACACACACACAAACTTACACACATGCTAGCTGGGATGAGGCTTTCATGTTTTCCAATTTTCTTTCTGCAAAGTTTCTATAAGGTTGTCTGGGCTTAGTGTCTCTAAGTCAAATGCTACCAACACACATGAAGATGACTCAGAAACCTCAATTAGTCCTAAATGCAGCAGCCAGATTACTGCCTGGAGTTCCCTTCAGATCTCATATAACCCCCGTTTTAAAACAGATGCACTGGTTTCTGGGTCCAGGTCCAGGTGCTCAAAACTTGAAATGACTCAGGCCCCAAATACCTCAAAGACTGCCTCCTTCCCCACAAACCTCTTTCAGGTGCCACCGCCCTCGGAATCTCAGAGGGTAGTGGGCCAGGAGAGGGCATTCTCTGTGGCAGCCCCTGAATTGTGAGCATCCCTCATTATGCAGCTTCTGGCAAATGCTTAAGATGCTCCTCCTTATCCTGGCTCTTGACTCTTAGATGTATATTTTTTAGGACCCACCTTATTTAGGGAATTTGCTTTAAACTGTTTTTTGTTATTATGTTTTAATTGTTGTTACCTACCCCGGAACCTTAGGTTGAAGGGTGGGTCATTAATTGTAATAATAATACTAATAATAATACTTACAAAACTTCATGAATTCGTTAGAATTAAAAAAATGTATTAGAAGTGTCTGCTTGTGACGTAGTTTCCTTCACAGGCCCCTTCCATTGTGCAGTACTATTTCATAATAAACGAATGGAACAGTGCAGCTGTAGTAGCACATTCACTGCACCAGATCCATAGAATCTAAGCACTTCTGCTCTCCAGGAGTACACTACAAGCTTCTTGCCCTCATTACTTATCTCAATGGATCAGCTCCATTCTGCTCCACCCAAGCTGGTTTTAGTTTGCTGGGCCTACAATCCATGGCAAATGAAGATATTCCCCATGGTCCTTCCATACCAAGTGGTAACAAATCAAACAGAGCCCTATGCCATCTAAGCTGCACCAGCCTTTTGGCAGAAAAGTATCATTTTGTTCCGACCGCAGACTTGCTCAGACAGATTGATAGAAGAGCTCATATTCAGAGGCAGCACTAACAGTCACTTCAGCTGAACCAGGGAATTGATGGGGAATGGAGTGGCATGCGGCAGAAACAAGGCTGCACACAAACCAGGCACTTAAAGCATGTTCAAAGCACTTGAGAGCTCCCAGATGATCCCGGGAACTATAGTTTAAGGATGCTGTGAATTGTCGCTCTGAAAGGGTAAACTACAATTTCCAGGATTCATTGATGAAAGCAATTTGCTTTAAGTGCATGGTGTGTACAGAGCCCAGGACACAATACTGTAGCAAAAATACTGTAGCAAATATATTTGGACAGCAGCCCTACTATACAGTGGTACCTCAGGTTAAGTACTTAATTCGTTCCAGAGGTCCGTTCTTAACCTGAAACTGTTCTTAACCTGAAGCACCACTTTAGCTAATGGGGCCTCCTGCTGCTGCCGCGCCGCTGAAGAACGATTTCTGTTCTCATCCTGAAGCAAAGTTCTTAACCCGAGGTACTATTTCTGGGTTAGCAGAGTCTGTAACCTGAAGCGTATGTAACCCAAGGTACCACTGTACCAAATAATATTTATGAATAGTTAATTCAATTTCAAACAGCTGATTATCTGGACCATGTTCATTCCTTTTCATTTATTCACATGACTAGATCTTTTTGTGTTCAAAATTGTTCTGGGAACAAAGTACAAATTCCACAATTGCACAGGAAATCATTCCCTTTAGCGACACATTTGCTTTGGTGCTCTTTATTTATTCATTGTCCCTTTAATGAATAATCATTTACTCAGGTAGAAGAAACGGTATTAAAGGCTACTGATTGACCATCCACAACATCGAATTTGTGCTATATGATTAAGTTCTGAAAGTAAACACTATAATGCATTCATGATTGCTGCATTTAATAGCTTCGATGAAATCTACATAATACAGAAGCTCAAACGTTGTCCTCAGTACTTCTCTAAGTTGTATGGGATAGGGCAGCTTGCTCAGTTTTCCCAAAATGTGACTTAACTATTATGGCTATGACAGCTAGTGAGCTGTTGTTGTTGTTAGAACCTCCAAAAAGAAAAAGAAAAGTTGCCTGACATTCCCAGGCTTAATGCATTTTTAAAATCCTTATAAGATAATTTTGTTCAGGAGTTCTGCGGGCCCCTTCACAACATGTCTCTTTTCTGCTGGTGGTTCTTCCTCTCCCTCCCCAATTGTTAACTTCTCTGCTTCCTCTCCCTCTTGAACTTTGCCTCTCACAATCTCATGGGCTCTTCATTTCTCTTCACTTGTTACATTCTTCCATGCATGAGGCCAGAATTCTGATGGTCAGGGGAGCTGAGCAGCAATGTGGATATGATTTAAATCAAAAGCAAATCAAATTGATTTAAATCACTAGTCAGTAAGACTTGATTTAAATCTCTTTTTTAAAAAACAGAAAGGGATTCCTGCTGGTATAATCTTAATATTTTCAACCAGATGAAGGTTTCATTTTTGGAATAATAAATTTTCAGAGTAGTTTTTACAGTTATATCAAAGATTACTGATAGACAGATAATTATGAAATTATTGTGAGGTTTAATAAGTTAACTGTTTATATTTGGACAACTTTTTTTGCTGTACTTCATTGGAAAGAGAAAAATAATCATTTCCTCAATAACAATTTAAACAATTTATTTAACTAAAACAATAATATTATAGCATATGTATCCATGTTTGTTAACTGATGTGGTTCAACATTTTTAAAAAACAAACCCTTAGTCTGAGTTTCAGCACACATGAAAAACTTAAAACAAATCCTTATTTCCTAATGGCCTTTGGACTATAATGTACCGTATTTTTCGCTCTATAAGATGCACCAGACCACAAGACGCACCTAGTTTTTGAGGAAAAAAATATTCTGAATCTCAGAAGCCAGAATAGCAAGAGGGATCACTGCACAGTGAAAGCAGCAATCCCTCTTGCTGTTCTGGCTTCTGGGATAGCTGTGCAGCCTGCATTCGCTCCATAAGACGCACACACATTTCCTCTTACTTTTTAGGATGGAAAAAGTGAGTCTTATAGAGCAAAAGATATGGTAACTTAAGTAGAAAACTATTTTTGGAAAGATTTTTTCCCTCCAAAAGCATTTTATTTTAAAAATCCAATTTAAATTAAAAAACCAATTTAAATTTAAAAAATCTGATTAAATTTTTAAAAATCTGATTATTATTTTTTAAATCATCGATTTTTATCCACCCCGCTGAGCAGTTACTACAGCCTGAACAGATATCAAATATTAAATAAAGCCCTCCCCTTTTGGGTGCTCAATTTCTTCATAACTTGGGGTTGCACCCAAATTAAAGAATCCTCCTTTTCTAGTTCATTGATGGACTTGTTTCGGCTACAAAGCTATCAGAGGGGAAGTGGGATTGCAGCTACTCTCCCCTTCCACAGCCTCCACTTGTCCATTGTTTCTGTATGCATAGAACTTACGCAGGCAATGTAAGCACATATTCTCCAAGTACACAAAATTGCTAACTCTGGGAATGTAAGGGATAAGGAAGAAGGCATGGGCCCACTTCTCCCTACCTAACATTATACAGCTTCAGGTCTAGAGAAAAGGGATTCCATGCTACCTGTCTAGCATTTGTGCAAAAAAACCCCACAAAAGTTAAGTCCATGTTCCTATGTGATTACTTTCACATAAGTCATAAACATTTCTACTCCTTTCCCTTTTTTAATTTATCCCTTAGTGGTGAAGCTTTTATTGAAATCTTTTTCTTGTGTGTGTCTGAAGCTCCAAGCCTTTGGACTTTATTGTGTCCCCTGTGTGGCTCCATGTCAGTATTACACTGTGAAAACATTCCCATTGATCCAATCCTTTGATTATCTGAGCGTTTCAGATGTCACATAGACTGTACAGATAAATGAATCTGTACTGTAAATGGCACAGACTTTATGTTAGCGCTGAATGATTTGAAGGCTGGCTTGATGAGTAAGATTTGTCTTTCTCCAGATCCAGAGACTGACTGTCTTAAAGTACTCAAAAAATCATAAAAAAGATCTATTCTTGTTGATGTGCAGTATTTGGATTAGAAGCTACAATTATGATATAATGGGGAAAAACTGATTTAAATAAATACAGAATACAGAATATTTGTCACTTAAGTGAAATGTTGAAGCTGCAAAGAGATAGAGGGAAGTCAACTAAAAAGCAGGGATTCAAAGTAGTTTTCCATGCTTTAGGGTATGCCGCTAAAGGAATCCAGGGGTCTGGGTCCTGTCCGAAGCCTACGAAGGGGCTAGGGCCATACCATGACCAGGGGAACCCTGAGGTGCTCAAGTTGGTTCATGGCGGCCAGGCTGCCTCTTCAGGAGTTTACCCTTGCCTGACTTCCAGCAAAGCAGGCAGGAAGTCAGATATACTCTTGCTTGCCAGTGCCTAAGCCAATAGCGCTCACATTCTGTAATCAATAAAGTTGTGGCCTAAATCCTAAGGGAGCTGGGCATGTTTAGCCTGGAGAAGAGGAGGTTAAGGGGTGATATGACAGCCATGTTCAAATATATAAAAGGATGTCACATAGAGGAGGGAGAAAGGTTGTTTTCTGCTGCTCCGGAGAAGCGGACACAGAGCAATGGATCCAAACTACAAGAAAGAAGATTCCACCTAAACATTAGGAAGAACTTCCTGACAGTAAGAGCTGTTCGACAGTGGAATTTGCTGCCAAGGAGTGTGGTGGAGTCTCCTTCTTTGGAGGTCTTTAAGCAGAGGCTTGACAACCATATGTCAGGAGTGCTCTGATGGTGTTTCCTGCTTGGCAGGGGGTTGGACTCGATGGCCCTTGTGGTCTCTTCCAACTCTATGATTCTATGATTCTAATTCACCCACCAACATTAACTTTAATCTCTGTGTCCTTGTGTCTTTATTTCTCAGGAGTGGGCTTGGGGGGCCTCGAAGCTCAACCTGGCGTATAGAATATTCAAATTACTGTTTGTATCCTTTGAACAATTTTGTATACTTGACTAATTCTGTTTCATTTTTTATTATGTATTCCTTTTAGTTTTTTTCTTTTTATATTTTCAGTTTTTTGTATTTTGTATTTTTCAATATTTAGATGTAATGTTTTCATGCTTTTCTGTAATTTTTAAAAATGCAATGAAGATTAAAAAAAAATAGAAGCTACAATTATGCTGCTATTAAATGTCCAGCCAGATGGTTCTCAGAACTATTTATTTCTAAATGATTATTCATTAAAGGTCTCCCCCCCCCTCTAAACCCTCTCATATGAGCATTGCAAATACAGTTGCAGGTTTCGCTGATCTTGTACCATGCATTTTGCCACCCATTCATTGCTATTTTTCATCTAAAATGGGACAGGTTATGGATTGCGTTTCTGGGTCATGGAAAATTTTAATGGCTCGCGATAAACAGGCATGAACAAGTTTGAATTTTAGGGAAATACTTCAGCTACAGGCATTGAGGTGCATGTTAATTGGTTTCATTGCCAAGAAAAATTGCACTGCCAATCATTATTACTAACTAATGGAGGTTGGCATGACACTGTACTAAAATAAATGATTATTCTTGCTAACTAGCAAATATTCTGTTTTGTGGTGCATTATGTAACAAGAGAGGCAAAGTGTAAAGGTACAGGGCACAGAGTGACAGAGGAATTTAACAAACAGTCAAAAAAAGATAAAGATGACAAATAATTAAAAGTGAGTGGATAATTGGAAATCACGACTGCAGAGCATCAGGCTTTTGTCAGCTGCCCCCTTTTTTTCTTTCATAACACTTAGCCCTCATAAATCTTTTCTCATTAATCATTACCACTTCTTTTTAAGCAGTGGGCACAGAACTTGACTCTATTTTGGGGGGGGGGGATCTTAAATGTCTTTCTTTTTTTTTAACCCAACAACTCTCATTCCCCAGTATAATAAAGCCCATTTATTTCAACACAAATGCCTAGGAGTTCAATCCTTTTTCCCAAGGGGAAAACATGTCGCTTCTGTTAATATGTAAAATAATATGTTGCTTCATGTGAAACATCAAGCAGCATACCCTTTCCACCAGGGAAGCTCTGTCCAAAATATATTGGTAAAGCTACCCCTGCCCGTACGGGCCAGTCTTGCCAGACTCTAGGGTTGTGCGTTCATCTCACTCTAGAAGCCGGGAGCCAGCGCTGTCCGCAGACACTTCCGGGTCACGTGGCCAGCGTGACGAAGCTGCTCTGGCGAGCCAGCACCAGCGCAGCACACGGAAACGTCGTTTACCTTCCCACTATAAAGCGGTACCTATTTATCTACTTGCACTTAAGGGTGCTTTTGAACTGCTACGTGGGCAGGAGCTGGGACCGAAAGACGGGAGCTCACCCCGCCGCAGGGATTCGAACTGCTGACCATGCAATCAGCAAGTCCTAGGCACTGAGGTGTTACCCACAGCGCCACCCGCGTCCCCTTATTAGGTCATTAGATATTGCCATTTTCAATTTGACCAGAGCCATTTAATAGTTTAAAGGTAAAGGGACCCCTGACCATTAGGTCCAGTCATGACCGACTCTGGGGTTGCGGCGCTCATCTCGCTTTATTGGCCGAGGGAGCCGGCGTACAGCTTCTGGGTCATGTGGCTAGCATGAATAAGTCGCTTCTGGCAAACCAGAGCAGCGCACGGAAACACCGTTTACCTTCCCGCCGGAGAGGTACCTATTTATCTACTTGCACTTTGACGTGCTTTTGAACTGCTAGGTTGGCAGGAGCAGAGACCCAGCAACGGGAGCTCACCCCATCGTGGGGATTCGAACCGCCGACCTTCTGATCAGCAAATCCTAGACTCTGTGGTTTAACCCACAGCGCCACCCGTGTCCCATTTAATAGTTTACAGTACTGATAAAATATGGGTCAGGTGTTACTCTCCATTCAAAAATACAAGCAACTGAATTTATAGTAGAAATTTTGAATTACTAAATAAAATGCCAGGCTTGGTCTCTCTAATATTCTATAAGTGATGGTTTTATCCAACATTGTCTATCAACAGTGTTTAGCCATCAGTTCCAAGTATAGCTGGTGTCTTTCCCCATCTGTTTATGGCAGCATGGTTGTTGGGTACTACCCAGCTGTGATGTGCCTTGCAGTGCTGAACGAAGAAGTAGCATTGCCATGAGCAAAATAGCTGTTCCACTGGAGAAATATCACTGGGTTTAGTAAGCATATGTCACAGCTGTGAGCGGGTTTCTCAAAAAAGGAAAAGGAAAAAGAAGAAGGGGTGAATTTCCTCAGATGGCATCACTCCTTGTCAGTTAAAACAAGACCTCCCTTGTCCACCAGAAGTACTCTGGCTCACTCTCACTTGGAATAAGAAATCTTCCTGCAGCGACATCCACCATGGAAACAGCAAATGTATTCCAATTCACCCCTCCCATATGATACATGTCAAACATGAGGTGCTGAATTTCAAGTAAAAACAAAGCAAAATCTGTGGTATGGAGATGGAGATGGATGGAGATGGTATATGAGATAAACACCCCAAAATAAGATAATTCCGGTCACAAAAATTAAGGACAGGTAAGCCTGAATCTTGTGACTTAAGACAATTTCAAGCAATATTCATTTCCAAACAAACAGGGAACAGAAACAGCAGGGAAGAGGTTGTCTTCCTTTAATGATTAAATTAAGAGGTGGGGTGGTTTGCAGATAAAACAATGAAAAACCATTCCAAATATAAAAAGCAATGCAAGCATTTAAGTTAAAAATCAGTTCCAGTACAGATGCAGACAGGTATAAAGGTTTTTAGGCTGGTTAACACTAGGTGTTGACAACAACTCTGTTTATTGCTGCTCAGCAGGCACCCAAGAGAGCTGCAGAGCAGTAGGGAGCCACCAACAAGGATGAGAGGCCTTATTTGATGGAGAAAGCAATACAGAGTGGAATACAAACATGATTAGCATGCTCTCCTTGTGGTCTAGTCTTCTGATTTATGCCAGCCCTTCTCATGGAAAGAGCTACTGCTTGAGCTGGTTCATTAATGACAGCTTTAAGAATCATACTGCCTTATGCTGCAAAGCTAAGTAAACTGTTAGACTTATGTGAACTCTAAGTTAGGTGTGGGGAAACTGTGACCTTCTAGATGTTGCTAAACTACAACCCCATCTTTTCTGGTCATTGGCCATGCTTGCTAAGGCTGATAGAATATGCAGTTCAGCAACACCTGGTGGGCCAAATTTTCCCCATTCTTGCTCTAAGACAATAAACTCTTAAGAAGCAACTATACAAAGCAGCCATATTTATATTCTTAATCACGAGACCAGTAGGCATGTTCAGAATAACTTCATATAGCAGGAGTGTGTAAGGGAACGTTTTTCTTTCTCATTTGATTTTGATCTTCCATTTCTTTCTAGAGTGATTATTGATTTTAGGATGTGCACTTGGTCTTTTTCATTCTGTGCTGCAAAGAATACACAGTTTGGGTCCTAGCATTATCTGTATCCCGAGACGGTTCACATCAGGCCGCCATAGCTTAATGCTTGCAGTCTTAATAAGGTGGACTTTTAAATTAAGGGCATTAGGTTGAACATGAATCTCCCATGGGCAAGTTGTTATTAGAAGAAATGGGATAATATCAGATATCCTTTGTACCGCTCACTTCCTACGAACTAAGCAATTATGAAAATATTGAATCAATATTCTATTACTTAACAGTATTATCATGAACTATATTTATATTCTTAATCATAGTTCCTTCAAAAGTGTGGTGATAAGCACTGCAAATGACTTCAGAACAACTTCATATATCTGAATGGCTTGGAAGGCTTCCAGAACACTGCAATCAGCCATGGCTGCTTGAAGAACTCCCAGTTTATCAGTCTTGCTTATCTGAAGCTCCCTAGGCCAGAATACTAAATTTATTTTTATTTCCTTAGGAAGATTTATACAACACTTAGTTTAATAAAACCCTCTAAGCAGTTTGCACAAACTATTTGTTATTAGGGGCTGCCAACCCTGCTGGCTTCGCTCACCAACCCTCCCCCCCCAGCCATCAACCCCTTGGACAACCCCCTCCCCCGCACCAGTCCGACCCACATCCCTTTACACCTCACCCGTTCCATTTCTGTTGGGTAATTTTACATGTAAGCACAACTATTTGGGAGTAAGTTTATTAAGACCAATGAGATTTGCTTTCTAATGAGGCTAGGAAGAAAAGGGGTGTAAGGACCTCTTTATAATGCATTTTAAGGTGTAGATTTAAAAAAAACAACTTAGGTGTGCCTCTAAAATGTAAAGAATAATTGTGGAAAAACAAGTGCATATACCTGTATTATACTGGTACCAAGAGAAGCCAGGTTGGCTGCAACTGCCTCAAGCACACTACAAATGCTACACTGTGGCAAACACTTGGGTAAGTTTTTCCAGGCAGTTGTAGTGCAATAATTTATTTGATATTTGCATTGTGTTTATGTTACTATTTATGTTGTTTCAGTAAGATGTATCATATCATACATTTTTCTGTTAAAGAGGCCTGCCAAGCAAAATGTAAGCCATGATGATATATAAAGTTTCTCATCTCCAGGGTTGGGTTTTCTCCAGGATAAATAAATACTAGAGGAAGTTCAATAAATACTCAGTAAGTGCAGCATGACATAAGGATAGGCTGACTTCCCTTGAGACTTGGTATCTGCTGATGTACTTTCCAAACCATTGTTTGAAATTGCTATCATGCAAGTGGCCACATTTTGCACTACAGTGGTACCTTGCGTTAGATACGCTTCAGATTACATACGCTTCAGGTTACAGACTCCGCTAACCCAGAAATAGTACCTCGGGTTAAGAACTTGGCTTCAGGATGAGAACAGAAATCGTGTGGTGGCAGCGCAGCAGCAGCAGGAGGCTGCATTAGGTAAAGTGGTGCTTCAGGTTAAGAACGGACCTCTGGAATTAATTAAGTACATAACCAGAGGTACTACTGTACTTGTTTTCTGGACACTAGTGGCATTTAGCTGACACGGGTGCTTTTCAGATTTGATTGCATGTTCCAGTTAACCCTTCCCTCTCAGCTCTATTATTTCTTCATTATTTCTCTCACACACATGCAGGCTTTCTGTGAATGGCTCCTGAAAAAAATATGAAAGGATTTCCTCCCACTGTGTGACTCCCATGCCTGCTCAGATTGACTCAGGAGGGTGTCAGGAGAACCTCCAGAACAGCACATGGGGGTCAGAAAGGGGAGGTACGGTAATTCCACCAGGCACAGGAATTATCGCTCCATTTGTGCACATGGAACATACATTTACGCCCCCTAAAATACACGTCTGTGTTTTATGCACATCTTTTCACCAGAAAATCCACCACAAAAATCATAGAAGTGTGTAATCAGGTTGTTAGTTATGTTCCAATCCACATATACTCTAGGACTTGTGAATTATATTAGTTCACTTGAAAATATAAGCTGCATGAATTTCTCCTGCCTCCCTACCTCTGCCTCCAAACATATACCTATGAATGCTTTGATAAAGACCCTCTTTAATTAGTTCAGTCAGCTGAGACAGCCAATATAAATACAGAGATTTGCGATAGTCAGACAAGGAAGATCTTTAAAGCATAAATAGTGCATACAAAATGACTTATATCCACTCCTTCACCACCTGCATCCTCTGAGTGCACATTCATTTGTGTTGCATAAACTGTGACACAGAACATCTGCCTCTGGGGAAGAAAATCCCAACCGTGATATATGCCATTCTCTTTAACTATCTGCTCAGTAGGATGAAGTCTGATTATAAAGAGATTAACTAGGCTTAAGCAGACATACGAAAACAACCATGAGGGATCCAAAAACTTGTTCTCACTAGTGTGTGAAGTAGCCCTATCTAACTAAAGCTGTGTTCTTCTCTCCCCAGCATGCAACGGATATTCTTTCACACAGGATGCCTCAGAATGTTGTGGGATTGCAAAGCCAAATTATTTCCCCGGTTCTCAGACCTGCTCTTTAAGGTGAGTGTTTTACTTTATTTATTTTGGTTTTATTGCACATACAGTTCAGCCTACTTAAAAGAAACATATGAGACAGACAATGACTTTAAATAGCAGGATATAGTTACCAGATTGTACTCCTGGTAGTTATTCCAATTGCTATTATCTGAGGGAAAATGCTGTGATAATTTAAGTGCAATAAAGTAATTCAAGAGAAGGCAGCACATCCAATACTTTATAGTGAGCAGAATCATGATGGAGTTTGCAGAGTGAATGTTAATTCAAGCACCTTATTGTACCTCTGGTTTTCGTTAAAAAAATGATTGTGAGTTAGTTAAGGAACATGGCAAGCATTATAATAAGGTTTTGACTTGCTTATGGAACAGGAATGGGCCAATCCAATGGCATGATTCATTATTAATCAGTGTTTTAGATAACCTAGTTACCTAAAAGCTACATAAATAGTATTATGTTCTTGCCTATAAATTGATCCGTACAGTTTTGTGTGCTACAGTCAATAAGCTACCATCTCTTAATTATGGCATAATTCTGGATAAAGAAGAAATCATTATCTGTTTACTGTGGACATTGCATACAATCAAGATAGAGATTACTCTCCAACATACAAAATGAGACCATCCAGACAAAAGAAAATATTCTGGTTTCCGGTACATACTCAATTCCATTTTGAAACCTATGGCATTTTGCAAAATGCACAGGCCACATCCAGTGATGTCTACCCACTTCTGCATTTGGGCTGCAGGTGGAGTAGATGAAGGAGAAGCCCCATTGTAGCCTGCTTATGCTACACTGGACTTCACGCTGTAACTCTGGCTGGATTGTTTCAAAAAAATTCATGTTACAGGGGCTTAGCTGCCTCCACACCGTAGAATAGTAAATGGGATATTTGAATGACATCATGAACAAAGCACACACACACCTTCTTATTTTCCCTATTGCTTATACCAGGCAGAGGCAAACTCTTTTTTTTTTTTCACCCCATTGCGGGTATTCGAACCGCCGACCTTCTGATCGGAAAGTCCTAGGCTCTGTGGTTTAACCCACAGCGCCACCTTTTCCCTTTACACGCCTGAGTTATCCTTAGACTGAGAGAGAAGACATCTACAGCTGTAGATGCAATATACTTCGAACTAGTCACACATGAGACTGAGGGCTGCTCCGGATGACCTGCTTATTCAGCATTCATCCTGCTTTGCTTGCACAAAATTTACAGAGTGATTAGATGATATCCATACACTCTGATTTGTTTACCGGGCAGTTATATGACAATGAGCATTCATCTTGCATTCGTCCCGATTTGCTTGAGGGGTATTTACTTGCCTTCCTCTCAATCATTCCTGCATCTCATACTTTTCAACGCCTTTCCCCATCACTTTCCAAACCACAAAACATTTTATTTATTTTTATTTTGCGTATTTTTAAATAGGCAAACCTAAAGTTCTGGAAGGCACCTGAATCCCATCTCCCAAAATACTGACAGACTGGTGATCCCCTG
Source organism: Podarcis vaucheri (assembly GCF_965113315.1). Classification (NCBI taxonomy): domain Eukaryota; kingdom Metazoa; phylum Chordata; class Lepidosauria; order Squamata; family Lacertidae; genus Podarcis; species Podarcis vaucheri. The sequence goes on along the minus strand of NC_138759.1, from coordinate 97,544,508 downwards.
AAAGAGAGGGCTCGCCTTTCACACACTTTAAGAACCTTTATATTAGAAGAGAGTATTTTTGCGATAGCTAGGAAAGCTATCAAAACTCTGCAAGCAGAACATAAGAAGTGAATCATTTACAAGTATCTTCAAAACCAGGAAGATTCTGAAATTGTAACACCTCAGGTTGTGATCTTAACAGAAACCACACATTCTTTAGCTAGCTATAGTTTGAGTAGGAGGCCTCATAAGGTAACCTTGTGCACTGCAGGGAATAGTTGCTGCTGAAAGGCTCTGCCATCTGTGTCAGTTCTGTGGTAATTCCCTTGCACACCACTTTTAGCAGATGCTACCTTTTGAATAAGATATAAATTGAAGCCCTGACCAGGCGTAATCTCTAGAATCCCCTTTGGTGTTTGTTGCAGCAGGTATAAGATTATTCTTGCAGTCTGTGCCGTGATAAAAAGAAGTATAATTTGGGCCATCAATATTCACTTCAAACTGCCCCCAGTTTAAACCTTACATATACAGTGGTACCTCAGGTTAAGAACTTAATTCATTCTAGAGGTCCATTCTTAACGTGAAACTGTTCTTAACCTGAGGTACCACTTTAGCTAATGGGGCCTCTCACTGCTGCTGCACTACTGGCATGCGATTTCTGTTCTCATCGTGAGGTAAAGTTCTTAACCCAAGGTACTACTTCGGGGTTACCAGAGTCTGCAACCTCTAGTGTCTGTAACCCGAGGTACCACTGTATAGGGCTTCCTTTCATATTTCCCAGTGGACTGTAGTTGCATCACTGATTTTAGAAGGAAAATTCACCAATATAGTACAGGAGAATCGCCGCAGTAAACTTGCCTCTGCACTTAATCCATCAATAATGTAGTAAGAAGGAACAGTCATATTGTAGCATTATTAAGGGGAGTGCAACCACTCCCCCACCACTTACAAATTTGTCAGAAATTTCACACACAGAGAACAGAAAAATGGTCATATTTTGTTGGTGTTATATGTGTGTATGTATAAAGGAGAATTCCTGGATGCCAAGAACAAAGTCTGGGGCAAGTACTCTTTGGTAACAGAACCCCAGCATAGATTTAAAGTCACAAAATATGCAGCAAAGTGTGGAAATATTGGCTGTTAGATCTTTAAAATATGTGCCCCTCCAAGTGAGTTGCAAAAATGTCCCCTTCAAAGGTTTCCTTCAAAGTTTCCCAGTTCCCTCAGCATGGGAAAAAAGACCACGTGTTTGGCAAATAAAAGAATGGTTTACTTACAAACGCTTCAAAGGTCAGGTTCACGTCCTTCGGAAAAGTTGCACAGGCAGTAGAACTTGGCTTAGTTACAAAGTGGTGAAAGTTCCTAAATTATTGCTGTAAGAGCTCAAGAATTGCTGATGAGAGCCAAGCAGCTCAAACCTCGTCACACAGCTGAGCTTCTCAGGTGGACAGGAGTGCAACAATAAGCTTGATTACCCATTTCCTCTTAAGGTAAGGGGAGTGACGTAGCTAAGCCTAGCTGAACAGCTTGCTCTATGGTATTAACTCCTTCATGCATTAATTAGATTTAAGCATGTTTGTTATATGAGGCTGCTAATCCCCCCCCCAATGTGTGTGTAGAGGTGGGTTCAACAGATTCAACAGACCATGCAAAAGGCAGGCTCCTCAACTTGCAGTCAAAGTAGGTCTTTTTCGACCTGGCCTGGAAGGGCAGGGCCCTGACTGACTCCAGCTGCAGCTGCTAAAGAGGCCAGAGGCCCTCTTGGCTGGGAATCCTGGAAGACATGCTCCCTGCCTTGCAGGCCTTTCCCCACAATTTGTAGAAATTGTTCAGTTTTGTTGCGTACTTTTTATGTTTTATTTATTGTTTATGACTACTTTTGTTTGTAATTATATAAGATGCCTTGAGCATGGTTTTAACTATGCTAAGGTGAAATTCCTATAAAATTATGTATGTATGTATCTATGAGTTTGGGGACTGATACTGCATTCCTGCACCCCAACGCCATAGAATTAATCTGTGGTACAGAACAACAACAACAATTTATTATTTATACCCCACCCAAAAACATGTTGTTCTCTGAAAGGGACCAAGTTGTTGGTTACTGGGGAGAAATGACACTGTTCTCCTCAGGAGACTTACCAGTAATTCTGTAACAAAGACAGATGCATGGGACTGTATATTGGTCAGTCAAGAGAACAAGGGAACAACCAGGGTTATTTAGAAAAGGCTTTGCTACTATAGCAGTGTGATTGCCACTAGCAGCACGCAACTTTGTGCACCCGGACACATACAATCATTTTTTGTTTGTCAAGTGGCATCTTTGTGGTTCAACTGCTGATCGTGTCATTGAAAGAAATAATTTTGCTGGCGCAGTTAAAACTGGATCACAGTTTGGGGCATTTTGCAACAGGCATCAGTGGACAGTGAATCAAATCCTAGGTCCCATAAGCAAACATTCCTGTCATATGGGTAAAATGCCAATAAGGAAGAAAACCCTTCACCATACCATCTTACTGATCCCAGAAATATATATATGGATTTCATGTCACCTGCTTCATTGAGTCAGGCAGATTACAGAGCAGCCCAGGTTGAAAATCCTGCCCTCACCTTCCCCTGCCAATCTATTTGCTATAGCTACACTTCAAACAAAAACAACACAGGCTGCCTCAATTCTAGAATATCATTTCAGAGTAAAATACAGGTGACAACCAATGCCACACAGCACACTGTTGGAAGTGTATCTTTGGTGTGAGTGTGCGCGCACCACCCTAGCATTTGGCTTAAAGGCTTGAAAAATATCAGCAACATTCTACATTGCAAGGTTATTGCAGTGGTGGCCAAACTTGGTCCCCCAGCTGTTTTGGGACTACAACTCCCATCATCCCTAGCTAACAGGACCACTGGTCAGGGATGATGGGAACTGTAGTCCCAAAACAGCTGGAGGGCCAGGTTTGGTCACGTATCTGTTGCCAGCACAGCCCTCCAACCTGCAACTGGGCTCTAACACTGAACTAGATACAGTCATACCTCATGTTACAATTGCTTCGGGTTGTGTTTTCAGGTTGTGTCCCACGGCGACCCGGAAGTACTGGAAAGGGTTACTTCCGGGTTTCGCCGCATGCGCAGACACACAAAATGATGTCACATGCATTCACAGAAGCATCGAGTTGTGACCCACACAGAGGCGGGTTGCATTCTTTTCAGGTTGCGAACAGGGCTCTGGAACGGATCCTGTTCGCAACCAGAGGTACCACTGTATAGCTTCCAGCTGAGAGCCCCATCAAACATAGCTACCAGCTGCCATTGCTGAGGCCATAAGAGGGAGAGGAAGGCTCATTCTTGCACCCCTCTAATGTGCCTGGATAGATACCGCTGCAGCTCAGAGCCACTGCTATGTTTATGGAGACAACTTGTCTTGTATTTGTATGAATCTAATTATTTTTTTATATAAGCTGCCTTGTGGTGTGGAGGGTACTTTGCCCTGAAAGAATGAATGTGATGGATGAAAAATCAAACACACCCACACCCATAGGTTTGTTGCATTCTGCTCTCTCAACCCAACTTTCAATACGGGGATAAAAGCAGTGGATACCACTGCAGGGTTGTTGTAAGCTGTTCAGGGTCTGATCTTGTATTCAGAGCTGAGCTGTCATAAGCCAGCACTTTCCAAATCACAGTTGCTTGAAACCTTCAATGTGGAGAACCCTCTGCTTCGGAATTTACATTCAAATGGAATATTTTAAAAAACGTTTCACACTAGATAAGAAGTGAGAAAGTGCATGGATTCTCTTTGCTGCTATTTGGGGTTGGGGTGCAGATGTTAAACACACTGGTCCCCAATTCTACCTACATTGCATTGCTTCATGGATTTTTTTTCCAGCTTCTGAGTGTGATCCAGGAAGTGACTTATCTGGGCAATGATACTGTTCTGTCTGTACCCTTTTAATCTCTATGCGTTTCTTCCTGCTTCCTTATTTTCCACCTACTTCATTCCATGTGTTGTCAGCCCCCTCCTCAAATCAACATTCTGAATCGTTATGGGGCAGGTTTGCAGGGCTTCCCAACCTAGGCTTCGCCCATAATTACATTGTATTTCTGAAACCCTTGGGGTTCTCCCCAGTTGTCCCCCACTTCTCTCTAGCGTGTAGATGCTGCCATTGTAATTGCATATATGAAGGCACTCTCCTCTAGTCTGGGAAAAATGGGTCCAAAATTGAATCACTATTTTATCACAGAAACCTTGCTTCCAAATGTAAGAACCATATCCTCATTTCATCTAAGCGTGCCAGCTGGATACTCTAGCTATCTATTTTCTGCTTTACAATTTTCAAGAATCGCTCCTGAAGCAGGTGAACTTTTCTAAATGTCAGCTGAAGGTCCACTGAATCCCCAGTTCACTTTCTTCAAAGCTAATATATGTACATGTTATCTTGACCTGATCTTCTATCTAAATGCATCTTGCCATTTCACAGCAAAGTCTCTTGTTCTCTATAATTCTCTGCAGCTCCATTGTTTCTAGGTCATCTTCTGTTGTCTGTTGAAAGCTGACCCTTGACTTAGCCAGAAGCCTAGCAGCAGTATAAAATAAGTATTCCTATAGACTGTGCTCTTTAAAAAGCCACAAACTAAGATGTTCTCTGTGTTCACTGTCAGGTTCTATAATACATATTTGACAAGTACCCTAATTATGCAGCCTTCAGAACACTTGCAACCATGTCGTTGCGTACCGCCCAATAAAATCCTGTTAAGATTTTATCACCTAAAACAGGGAAAGAGAGGGAAGGGGCAGGCAGACACTAAAAAATAGATAAAGGCATCCCAGTATTTAACTGATTCATCCACTTTTAGGTCAAGTTTATTTCAATGGGAGAAACTTAAGCAACATACTGTTATAAATTGTGGGTGCTAGATTTCCCTAAATTCCTGGAGAGTTAAACTGGAAATCAGACTCTTAATAGTTGGCCTCAGCTTCCTGTGTTCAGGTGATTGCCTGAGCCATTAGAAGAGAACAAAGACAGGGGGATGGGACATAAGCAAAGACAGTGTGCCAGCTGGCAAATGGTGGGAGCTGTACCCTGAAATCTAAATCAGCACAGAGTAGAATTTAGGATTGCTGTTGGGGATGATATAGGATGGACAAAAAGTGGCATTCAGTTAAATGCCGCAAGCTACACAGAGTAGGAGCCATGGCTGGGGTCTATTTAGATCCAAGGCTACAGCTATGGAAGAAGCAAGATTCTTTTGAAGTGTAATGATGGGAGGCCCTCCATCACTGGCTCAGATTGTATATATGTGTAAATAAACCATGTATCATAAAGACACCACAGTCTCCGCTGTGCCTTATTTTCCAGAAGGAAACATAGACCTTGGGTAAAGGTAAAGTACCCCTGGACAGTTATGTCCAGTCAAACTGGACTATGGCGATCATCTAGCTTCAGGCCAAGGGAGCTGCCGTTTGTCCACAGACAACTTTCTTGGTCATGTGGGCAGCATGACTAAACCACTTCTGGCGCAATGGGACACTGTGGCGAGTGCCACACCACAAGGGTGCTTGGAACCCCTGGAATCTTGCACGGCTCAGAGACTGGGGTGGCATGCAACAATACTTAATTCTCCCACTAGAAGTGACGTTGTGATGGGAAAATGCTTAACTATTTATCCATAGGGCTTTCTTGGTGGCTTGAAGTATAACGTGAGGCTCTTTTATACCAAAATGTCAGTGAAACACAGTGACAACATTAAACCTATCCTCCAATTTCTCACGTGCTTTCTGCTTCAGAGTACTTCAGAATTTTAGTGGAGCACAGGGCTCAGTTTACCTTACAATTGTGAGGTAGCCAAGGATGGATAAGGGGGGTTGAATCTCTTCGGCTCCCCATACCCTTTAATTCAAGAATTGGATTTCAGACTACTATCAGTGCAATCCTATACAGTACATGTCTGTTCAAAAGTAAGCTGCTTTACTCCCAGGTGTAGGGTGTGTGTGTGTGTGTATGTGTGTGTGTGTAGGATTGCAGCCTGCAGGGTTTTTCGACATGTACTAAAGCTACGGCGCTTACTGCTATATTGCTGTGTTCTCTGAGGACCCTCATCAGCATTTTAACCAGCTGATAGAAGAGTTCTGTCGAAGAAACCTTTTGCAATCAATATTTCATAGGAAACTCTGAATTCTCATTGAGCCCAAATTGCATATCTCAAACAGCCTGAGTTTCTGAGAGCACCAGCAAGGCAATCTGTTCTTATTGCTACAGAGTGAATATGTCATTTTATGCATAGTAGTAATTTTGTGCAGAAAGCTTACCTGATGTCCCAGCTTGTCCCAAGTACTAAAAAAAGAAAAGAAAAAAAGAAGGTATGGTCACAATATCTTTTTATTCCATCTAAACACCTGAGAAATCTCACCATCCTTTAATATAAAACGGAAAGGATACCCAACTACTAGAAAGAAGAACTTTTATAAAAGAAAGAATGTGGAATAGTACGAAAAGAAAGGCATATTCCTTGAGTTAAAAATAAATAAATATTTCTGCAAAAGCATGCAATCATATTTGGTCCCTAAAGCAGCTATTTCTTATATGTTCTTTCTCTGTCACTCCTTTCTCTGTTTCAAGTATTCTAGTGTGGTAATTCTCAGTCGAGCTGTCATAGAATAGGATATAGCCCAGTACGATGCTGAAGCAGCCTTTTTTTTGAGGGGGGGAATTTAATATATTCATAACAGGTTAGGCTTAGCATATATATATATATATATATATATATATATATGCTTTCGTAGATTTTCACGGGTACAGGAATGCAGGTTTTGGTGTCTTCGGGTGTCTTCCCGTGTAAGAGTCGGGGTGTCTGGGCAGACACCCCGACTCTTACACGGGAAGACACCCGAAGACACCAAAACCTGCATATATATATATATATATATATATATATACACACACACACACACACACACACACACACACACACACAGACACATCATGAGTATTAATTACTCATTAGTCACCTGGAATCTCTTTATTTGAAATGTTCATCTGCCATTTCCCCCATTGCAAGGAGTGAGATTACAGGGAACCAAGCAGAGGGCCTTCTTGGTAGTTGTGCCTGCCCTGTGGAACACTTCCCCATCAGATGTCAAGGAAACTACAGTGGACGCTCGGGTTGCGAATGTGATCCGTGTGGGAGGCACGTTCGCAACCCGCAGCGCCACGTTTGCGCACGCACAAGTTGCGATTCAGTGATTCTGCACACGCGTGAGTGCCAAAACCCAGAAGTAACCTGCTCTGGTACTTTCGGGTTCGGCGCAGTGCGCAACCCGAAGCATCTGTAACCCGAGGTATGACTGTATCTGACTTCTAGAAGACGTCTGAAGGCAGGCCTGTATAGGGAAGTTTTTAATGTATCTGATGTTTTACTGTGGTTTTGTAATTTGTTGAAAGCTTCCCAGAGTGGCTGGGGCAACTCAGTCTGATGGGCGGCCGATAAATAATAAATCATTATTGTTATTATTATAAGCATCTGGCCAAAGAACGCCCCCCCCCCAGAAAGATACAGACTAGAAGCTGTTGTCCCTGCTCAGTTGCCTGTCAATGCTGCCTACTTCCCACTCCTTGCCAACTTCTCCAAGCCTCTCCCGTTACATTTCACTCCAAAACCCCATCATTTCCCAGATCCTTTAAGCCCCCCATATTTCCACAGATCATTTGTGTCCCTCCAGCCCTGCTTTATTCAACCCTCTGTTGTTTCGAACTGCCATTTTAAAGCCTGCCTTCTCTTGTGCTCCCCTCCCCAACTTCTTTCAAGTCCGGGACTGTGATGCAGCACCACAAACCCTCCAATCGGAACTGCACATTGAAAACCGTAAATCTGTATGTATATGAGAATGTGTGTTTATGTGTTTACTGTGATCGACAAAACAGAAGGGTTTTGGGTTTTTTTAATGTGGAAAAAGGTTAGGGCTCCTGTCATCATCAGCTGCTCTGATAAAGATTAAATGATGCCATTTCCAAAGTAGCAGTGATAAAGCTTTGAGGATGGAATGCTTTCAGAAGGGCTTTATTCACTGAAGTCAAGCATTGCTCTAGGTTGAGACTAAGGACATATTAACAATGCATGTCTTCAACCTGCCACCTTGGAAATGGCATCATTCTCCTTTTATTAGAGTAGCTGATGAAGGCAGAAACCAGAACATTTTGCAACATTTAAAAATGCTTTGTTTTATTAATCAGAGGAACATAGAGATTATTTTAATGCAAGATCCTGAGTGATTGTGTGTGAAGTACTGTTTGATGCTTTTAATCTATCTATCATCCATCTATCTATCTATCTATCTATCTATCTATCTATCTATCTATCATCTATCTATCATCTATCTATCTATCTATCCCTATCTATCTGTCTATCTATCTATCTATCTATCTATCTATCTATCTATCTATCATCTATCACATTCCACCCAACAATGTGAAAAACTGGAGCACGGTCCAGCCTGTGAGAACAGAACTGTAATACCCACCCTAGTAGGAAGCAGTCAACACAAGAAGGATTATGCAAAAGCTGTAATTGACAACTAATTATTGGCCTGTCTACTTTTAAAAAGTAAGTACAGTTTAACACACACACATACACACAGCTTTTTCAGGAGTTTGTATCTTATATTTTCTAATAGTAAATCTTTTGAAATTTATTAATAAACCAACCCAAAGTGCACATTATTCAAAAATTGTATATATTTAACTCCTAGCATTTGATACTGAATAAATATTCTTTATTAGAAAACTACAAATTGTGTGGGAAATGGCATCTTAAAATCCTTGGATCTTGGTGTGTTGACACTTTTTATATACGCAATAAATTTTCACTGAGCAGAAATAAATCTCCAATCCATGCAGCAATGTAAGGAACCATAGATGCCTAAGGCCTTCTCTCTCAAAAGGCTATAAATTTCTGTCACCTAACTTTTTCTTTAAATAAAAGAAACCCAACAAAAAACCCTCTCTCTATTTCATTTAGACAGAAACATATTGTGGCACGATAACAAAAGGCATCCATATGCTTGGCAAGTTAATTAGTGTGCCAGACATCTCGTGATCATATTCAAATCTTAGTTCATCTAATAAAGATTAAATATATCTTGCTGTTCACTATTTCCGCTAAGCGCCATCTGAACAAATGGTGTGTACTTCGTTAAACACCCACTCACAAAACATTAGTTATCTGAAGCTGATCTAATGCCACCTCTATATCACTCTAATGTCAAGCATTATTCAACAGTTACTTCTTTGCATTCCTAGATGGTAAAATAGCACTTTTTAAATACTTTAAAGAAAATATGTTGCTTCACAACTACTGCTACTGTTCAGCCAGTGCCTTAGGACAACCGTTTTTGCAACTTATACTACAATCCAAAGAGCTAGGAAAGTCGTCTTATACCGAGTCAGACCACTGGTCCAAGTAGCTGAGTATTGTGGTTAACCCATTTTTTTTTCAGGTAGGGGGTACTCCCACAGCCTCCTCAAGATTGAATCTGGGACTTCTTGCATGCAAAGCAGATGATCCACCACTGAGCCATAACTCTTTCCTAGTATCAGAGGCTAAGGCTGAAGCATCTCAGTACAGTAGTACCTCAGGTTACAGATGCTTCCGGTTACAGACTCTGATAACCCAGAAATACTACCTCAGGTTAAGAACTTTGCTTCAGGATGAGAACAGAAATCGTGCTCCGGCGGCATGGCAGCAGCAGGAGGCCCCATTAGCTAAAGTGGTGCTTCAGGTTAAGAACAGTTTCAGGTTAAGAACGGATCTCCGGAATGAATTAAGTTCTTAACCCGAGGTACCACTGTACTGTTGGAAAATATAGCTGTTTTCCTCATGCCTCTACCAGAACTGTATCAAAGCATCAGTAGCCATTGCAATGCCAAAATTGGCTTATACCATAGTGTACAGATACTCTGTAGTGAGAATCCTGTATTAACCATGGGCAATGAGTACATTATGCATAGAGATGTAAGAAGGCAGTGACTTCTATTCCAACTTGTTTTCATCATAATCAGTGATGTTCCCGTTCTTCTGCATTTCAGTTTTTGCCGTAATTTCCATTTCCTTTTCAGTTTTCAGCAGAATTATTCAACCTATTATTATAAATTGATTTTACAAATATATTCCCAAAACTTAATTGCTCATAATTTTCCTTTTGGGAAAATTTTTTGTTCTTCGATGTACACAATCTCTTCTGAAAAGCTTTTAAAAATGCTGATCATTAGGTAATCAATGCAGCCACCTGAGCATTATGATTTACATACACAATTTGATACCTTTCTGCAAATAATAAAATGCTGCACATGAAAATGAGCAATAACAAACTATTTAACTGATAGTTAAATCATTACTCATACCTAGCAGCATATTTAAAAGGCTATTGCAAAATTTTAATTACTGTACAGTAGATCTACCTATCTACTGATGGACTAATATAGAAGCAGACAGAAACCAAATCATTCATAGCTTTGGGTGGATGGCGGAATGACAGAATCCTTCATTTATAGTGGTGGTAGCTCTAACAAGATGTAAGATTGATTGATTCAGTTGTGAGGTTCATATAGTCATTTTTCTCTCTAAGCCAAGGCTAGGGATATTTGAGAACATCTTCAGTAAGCAGCAGATGGGACAGCTTAATAAGGATTTTCAGCTATTTAGAAATGAGAGGATATAATGTAAATATTTATTTTTAGTTTTTCTGTTCTAATGGAATGAGTTCCACAGTGAATAGGCAAGGCAGCTAATGTCTTTGGTCACCTAGGTTTCATTTTCTGCTGCACATTCAATCCATATAGTCTAAGCTCCTAGAGTTCTTTCAGACTGACAAGAGACACTTTGATTGAGGGGATCCTTCCCCTTCTTCTACATTGCTGTACACTGAATTTCTGTACCACTGTTTTGCTATTCTGATGTTGGTGGTGTGTTTTTTTGTGGGGATTTTATTTGGTGATTCTATTGTAAACTGTATTCATTTTAATTGCTATATTTTTTTGTCTATATGCACTGCACAAATTCTGCCCGTGAAGTTCCCTAAGGAATATGCATTCCCCAGTTGTGGACTGTTAGAATTTGTGTCCTATTTAAATATCTACTGGGTGTGTTTAAATTGCATAGAAAGAAGATGTATCACAAAAGAAGATGCAATTTTCTTCTGCAACAGTTTAAAAGAGAGAGGCATAAATACCTTCCATTTAACTAATAGAACATGAAGTTTCTCAAATGGTTTTCTTACTTTTTTAATGGCTTGTTTTCTATAGATAGCTGGTTGAGGATACACTGTCAAAAATGAGATGCTTCAATGCTGCCAAATATTATAAATATTCATATTTATGAATGAAAAATGTATGTCAGTTACTATAGGCTTATGTAATGATTGGCTGAGATCCAGCAGTTAATATGCACACATTGAGACTTCCTCTTCCCTGAGCACAGTAACTCTGTGTATGCAGAGCAGGATATTCCTAAAGGCACATGAAACATTCCCTTATTAAACAGAAACAAAAGAAAGGCCCCTGTACATGCAAAGCTTTGAATTACCCCCATCGTTCAACACCATCTTCAGTAAGTGAAGGAATTTTCTTCTAAGCAATTTTCTTCTACCATGGAAAATGAACAGTACTGCACAGCTAGTTTCGATGGTGGCCTTTGGTGGGTTCTCCCTTGGGTGAAATGAAAGGCTAGTCGCAGCATGAAATAGGATTTTCACTCACAAGCAGTTCAGAGCTTTCCCCCCAGTCTTTTCATAGTACTTTCCTCAGAACTGGTGTCAAATAATTGACCTTTCCCATAACATATGCCAGGTAATATTTTCATCTATGTGAGCACTTATTGAATTCCAAACAACTTCCCAGTCTGCTCTGCTTACACAGTCTACTCCAGATGCCTCCTTATTTTACTAGTCGACTATTCTATGCATGGACTCTACTTCTTCATTATATAGCTTAACCTTGTGCTCATCGGAGACTCATTAGGCAGTAACAGAGAAACCGAATCGCCACATCCAACCTACATCCGGAGCCAGTGTCAAGATACTCAAAGACTAGGTGTTTGCAAAAGATGGACTTCCATTTTCAGTTGCATTAACAGGCACAAACAATGGATTCCACCTATCTGAGACTGAGCCAGTTCTGTCTACACTCCATTTCCTTCATTACTGTTAATGGCTCACTTTGTTTAAAAGATGTAACCATAAGATAATATCTTATTGCTTTTATGAGCACATTTTGGTCAGCCACAGTTCAATGTCTTGTTTTTACTCTCAAAGCTACATACTCATTCTCCAAGTATGCAGCATTTTTCATACATCACTGGGAGTGGGAGGTTGACAGTTCAACAAAAAAAAGTCCACCACAGATGCTGTAATCCCTTATTACATCACAGATGGTGGCATATGAATACAACATTGATGTATATGTATAATGCAAGAAAAAAAATAAGACACATGATTCCTGATCCAGAGCCCTGCATACACTCCTCCACACATACACACAGAAGCCCTAGTACACCACACCTCTCCTCTCATTGTGTTCTAACATTGGAGAAGAAATCCAGGAGGTGACAAGGAGAAAAAGGAGAGAGAAGCTTTTCGAGCCCATGATCATCCCAAAGGTCATAAACCACAGTTTGTGAAGCTGCAAATGAACATCTAAACCAGACCAGAGTTTACCCAGCCATGAGGACATTTTCTTTCCTCCTAACTACTCAACTGAGCTGAATTACTGCAGGCAGGTAAGCTCTGGGAAAGCAAACAGATGTCATAACATTGCAGTGGATCATGTTCCCCCTTCCAGGAAGACTGAGAAAATAAATCTGTTGAAAGTTCAGCTATCTTCTACTCAAAACACAAATACGCATAACACCACAGAAGAGGCAAGGACATTTCAAGATAAACAGAGTTAAGAGCTCAGCAGTGTTTCATATTCAAGGCTACAAGAGCAAAGCAGATGAGTGCGAGGCCTCCATTCAAAATGAATGGATAAATATATGCGAGTAGCTCTCTCAGCGTGGGTTTTTTTTTAAAGCCTAACACAGAATTTTCTGTATGATTCAAGGGCAGCAAATATAAACTAAAGCAACAAATGAAGGGCTAAAATAAATTAGAATATTAATTCTATGGAAAATGGTATCATTCTCCTTAGAGTTGAGGATATATTATTTGTCTGTGGTTACTCAGTTCCATATGCTTGCATGGGAGAGAGTTTCCCCAAGCTAGTTTTTATTTCACTTCTCTCCCCTCCCCCCTCCAGTGGTGCTGGCAACAATCACTGAATATGGTTTGGTGTGTATTTTTATATCTAGCTCGTCAGCAAATATAACCCAGTAACCACTTCTGAAATTGATGGAGTTCTGCTTATATACATCCCAACAGCAGAATAATTGGCCTATAGTTCCTCCTCTCTTCAGCTTTATGTTTGACAATATATAACACTGCCATGACAGCAAACTTTTTTAAGCAGAGTAATCCACATATCTGAAACATAGTAAAAGTTTACATCCTACACTCAAGGGAAATGTAGGACAACCAAAAAAGGACATGTATTTATAAGGGGAAAGCTGCTAAAGAGAATATCACATACAATATGAAAAGGATAAAGTGTTCACAAGCATTTCAGAGAAATCACATCCATTAGAAAAAAATAAATACAAATGCCTTCAGGGCAAGAAAGAAGAAACAAAGGGGCATTTTTTATTATCCTTTATTACATCACAAAAAGGGACATGTATCCCACTCCCTTTTCTGGGTCTCTAAGCTTTTAAGTCCCTCCCTCCTGGAGTATCTGTTTTGACCTTCTTCAGATGCAAATACTGTCTTGGCCTGACCATTGTTGCAAGCTCTAATGCTAATAATCTGCTATCCAGATCTTATTTGAAGACATATAGCTTAAGACAAGCATGGTGGCATCTTGAAAAGGGATGGGAAGTGGAGAGAGAACTGAAGAACGTTTCCTAGATAAAGGTAGGAGGAGAAAGTCATTAAGAGCTCATGTTGGTAAAATTGCAGGTTCCGAGTGGTGGAGAAAGGCAAAAGACAGACTTATCAGAATTTGTCATCATGGCGTTTTACTGAAATTAAGAGAACTTGAAAATCAAAGGAGCCAATTTTAGAGAGGCCATGGAAAAGAGAATCATTTCAGAGGGTAACTTCCTTGTTTTGTAGTGCAAGAGCAGATGCTGTAGTGTCAGAGGGTGAAAGAGGGCAAGGCAAGGAAGGGGTCAAAGAACACTTTTCAGCCACTACAAAGGGGCTTCTGTGCATATTGTACCTAATTCGGAAACTAGCCTATGAATCAAACCAATGGGCTTTTGGTATGTTAACTGTTGTTCTTTAAGAAAGCTTAGAAATATGTTTTAAAAAACTGTCAAATAATTGCCTGCGCATGATTGATGCATTTTATTTCAATAAAATGCAAGAAAATAATATGAAAGCCTCAGGGGACAGTGTCTTTTGGCATATGCTCTTCTTGCACATTTCTAAAAAATGTGGTGGTACACACCATCTCGAGGAGTAAGAAAACCGCTAAGACTAATCGAAACTGTCAGAAATGTGGCACTTCCATTTAAATCATGGAATTTACATTTTGCTGCATTATTACTGCATGATCCTAAGGACATCCCACTGAGTTCAATGGGGTTTACTATTCAGTATGCGTGCTTAGGATTGTGGCTCTTGAACAGATTGACTTGCAAAACATATGCCACCACATTTCCACAAAACTCAAAGGTTTCCATTGGGATTTTTTTTTTAATCAGATGTCAGTTTTCTTACCTTGGTGGCAGTATGATATAGCAAGCCCAAAGTGGTTGTTTTTGCAACCCCTGGAATGAGATCAGGGGGAGATCAGGGGAATGCAAATATCTGTCTGCATGTAATAAAACCTACTAGTGAACTACCATAGTGCACCGTGAGAACAATAAGAAGAGGACAAATAGGGGGTGGGGGTGGGGAGAAGGACCACCTTGGCACTTTAAAGCAAAGAGCTATGAACTGAGAGGAGCAGATGAATTGGAGAACGCAGGGAGTTATGAACAGACACCTGCAATTTAACTCTCCCTCCCCCCCCCCACACCTCACAAAGCCATAATGGATGTGAATACAGCTCAGGACCACAATATCTCAAGGACTCTGCCTTAACAACTTAAGAAAACTGCAGTGATTTGAAAGCAAACTTGAGAAATTTCACTGTTTACTCCACTGTTCCAGGTAGACTTGTCCACTTTTGTTAAGGCCTCTGGAGTTGCGCCTTTGACAGCCATTTCATGTTCAGCCATTATCAGATAATAATGTTATCTGCAAATCAACCTGTAGTTTGAGTCCTAGGAATACCCCAAACTAGTCTGTTTAGTGATCAGTTGGCAACCCAAAATCAAGGCACAACCAAAGTTCTCTGCTTCAAATCTCCCCATGGCTTGACAATTTTATATTGTCACACCTGCTTTGCATGTGTGGAAGATCCCTGATTTATCTCTGGGTAGGGCTGGGAATACTCCCCCCCCACACACACACACCTGAAACCCTGGAGAGCCTCTTCCAGTTAGTGTGGACAGTACTGAAGTAGATGGATGAACAGTCTGAATCAGTATAAAGCAGCTTCCCATTTTGACTATTCGGCAATGAGGCAGCTGCCTAAGGCAGCTGAATTTGAATGTCACCAAAGTGCAGGCAGCAAATGGTTAGTTACTGAATTTATTATTCCTATAATGTTACTGTCAGGAAGAGGAAAGTAGGGATTTTCTGCCTCGGGGGCCAAAATAACTTGCCTGGCCTTTGGTACTATGCATCATAATTGGGACGGGAGTCCCAATTTGCTCTTCACTTCAGACAGCAACACGTTTTCATCAGGCTCTGTGGAAAAGCTTCACTTGATATATTTTTGCCTGTTTTGAAGTCCACACTGTCTTATACAAATTAGGCCATTGGTCCATCTAGCCCAGTAATGTCTACATTGATGTTTCAGACAGAGCAGATATCCAGCCCTATCTGGAGATGCTCACAACTGAACCTGGGACCGTCTGCATGCAAAGGAGATGCTCTCATCACTGAGCGATGGCCCTTCCCTAAGCTCTACTTTCAGTGCCCTCCCATGTGCTGGCTCTGCTTCAGACCTAACTTCAAGCATTTCATGTGGGTTAAAAAAGCGACATTTGTCTTCAGGTCCTGTGCTCAATGTCTCCAGGTGTGGTGTCTACTACCTTTGGTTCTTCAGACTTAATATTCACTTCTCCAGATATCTGCAGCAATCTCCTAAAATCAAATCCTCATGATAGTTGATCAGCATTTTAATGTAAATTTCTCCCAATCAAAATTTTTTTATATGCAGTTCTGACTAATGTACAGATATTTGCAAGAAATTTTTCCTAATGTCCTGCATTTTTAAAGGCTATTTTCACTAATATATGTATTTTTATGCACACTTTTCACTAAAATAAGCTTTTTTTTGCAAACATTGGTTGGTTGGTTGGAGAATTGCATCACATCAGAGAAGTGGAAAAGACTACTGTATTTTAAATTTGTTACAGTCGCTTTTAAATGCAAACTGAATCAAATACCTCTCCCTATATGTAGCTATCCTTTTGAATTATTCTGGCTTTCCAAATCCCAGGGGGAGAAAATACATTCTGTAGGTATTTTATTTATTTATTATTTATTGAATTACTATCCTGCCCTTCATCAAAGGGTCATGGAGCAGTTTACAATATAAAAAACAAAAATACGTAACAAGCTATACATTATTTAAAAGAATCACACCCTATATATATATGAATAGCCAGATTGTAACAAATGACAGCTGTCAATTCTACGGTATGTAAGTTATGGAACTTCAGGCACCAGTGACTTGAAGGGTTGGGAGGTGGAAGGAGCCATGGGCAATGGGGGCCTAATGTTATATGTCCTGTATCACTAACTGTAGTATCGGGTAGTGGGAATGGGGGTGTCATCCACTGTAAAAAATAAACAACAACAGCAACAGAATGCTGAGTCTAAAGAAATTTATGTTATTTTGCTTTTCGATTTCCAGCACCATATAGTTAAGGTCAAGGTTAAGTCTGAAGGGGCAGCGAGGGTATACAAGGGGGCGGCACAAGAGAGATTTCCAATGCAAGAATTATAAATTGCTGGCAGAAACTTAAGAGGGAAGAGCACTACTAACAAGAATATCTCAAGTCTGCTTTTAAATAACTGCAATTCTTTAAAGTTGACAGGGCAGGAGGTTATTTATTGTTATTACTCTTATTTATTTCATTCCTGAATGGCTTCCTATGAAGCATCTCAAAGCAATTTCAGAAGACAATAAAACACATATAAAACAATGGCACTTATAAAAACAGTTAAAGCATTTGCGTATTTAGAAAGAGTTTTGAACCATTGCATCTCTCAAAACACAGTTCCACACATTCTCCTTCATCTCCTCAACAGGAAGAAGAATAAATAAGTGGGAAAGACAAATAAGTCACTGCTTAATCATTTTCATGTCACCAGAATCTTTTTACAGATGAGGATATGCCAAAGAGAAAATGTTCCTCTCCTCCTTAGTGTAACTCTGACTGTAATGAGATCCTTTCAATGGCTGGTGGCGTGAAAATGATAACAAATGCAGAATTTCCATGTCCAAAGCAGTAATAGACATTAAGGAGGAGGAGGAGGAGGAGGAGGAGGAGGAGGAGGAGAGAAAGGGAAGGTTTGTTGTCCATGTATTCATACTAAAAGGACTGTTGAAGCCTCAGTCATTAAAGTGACTAGACATTTCTCTCATTTCCACAGGTGCTAATGAACAGAAGGCTGGAATCTCTGCTTCTTGCCAATAAATCTCTTTCAGTTCGGAGAGATGTGAATCACTTTCATACAAGACAAAGTAGGATGGAAAGAAAATGGAAAGAGAAAACGATTTTTGGGATAAAGGTGCAAAAATACTGAACTCTTTCCCCAGAAACTAGAATGTAATGAAACGAAGTCCTATTGAGTATTGGCTTCCTGATACATTAATGAAGCCTGCAGAACATCTTGAGCTGTCATTCAAGGTGAAATTGGAGACATCTAAGGCTGGTGAAACATCTTCTACGGGAGAAGCCAAATACAAGAAAATATAAGGGGATGGGGTGAAATAACAAGATATTCAAGCAATATTTCAGAAGCTACCTACTAGCCGAGGTGTGTGTATGTCACAGGTACTGTTAGAAACCAGAATCACCATTCTCACCATTGCCAATGTGGCCTTCCAAGAAATGCAACAAGGTGAAATTGTGAAAATAATGGGGAAAGAGTGGTCAGAAGTGATTAAAGAATAGCCACTGAGGAGAGGAGAATGGATGATTGTTAATTTGGGCATGAAATGGGGCTGAGCATTTCTGGTTGTTTCTCTACTAACATAAAACACGATGTATTGTTTTTTAAATGACTACTGTTAAAAGCGCTGGTGTGAAATGTGTAGTTTGAGCCTCAGTCACATCCTGGGTAACCACTAAAAAGGAATACATATACTGTATTCAGTTTTATTAGTCTGCAAAGGAAACATTCTGCTTAAGGTTTAGCTGTTTTGATGGAAAGAAGTTTCTCACACTGAATCCGGGTGCCTTCTTGCAAACTAATGTTGAATACTGATACTTCACTGCCTCTAGGCCTCAGACCAGACTGGAACCTACTGGATCAAAGCAGCAACCATGATGGGACATGGATGGGACACCGAGAATTGTGTTTTTACCTAGTATAAAAGTAAAACCCATCTTATTTTTCCCCCTCTATGCGAATCTTTCCTCTATTTTCTTATGTGAATCTCTTGTTACTCAGCAATGGGGTGAAAGCAATACAGGTTGTTATTTTTTATAGTATCCTGTCTTGCATTCCATGTCACCACACCCGTGGCCTGCATTTTGCAGTGTTCCTGGGTGCTTTGGCATTTTTGGCTGGGCATGGGAAGCTGTTAACAACAGCCAGCAGCCAGGAGCTTTTAAAGAAATCAAGGTGCAATAGGGCCTTTAAAGGGTAAAAGGAAGGACTTCTATAACAAACAAAATAAGTGAGTGCAGAAACCTCAGGTGTGATTAGTAGCTGGTGTCTCTGGCTTCCTGCTGGAGGGGGGGGGGAGACATCATGAGGCAACTTGTCTTGTGGGGCATTCCCAGACAAGGATGTGCAGAATGCTGGACAAATGCTTAATGGAAAGAGAACAACACAATCCACCCTGGGCCAATGAGGTAAGCTCAGTCCATGCACCTTTCAAGATTTCTAATGCAACCTGCAAATGAGGCAGAAAAACAGAAGCCTCTATTATGGGAGAAGGAAGTCGCCTCTTAACTAACCTTAACTAATCCCCTTCCATAACAGATTCTGCTCCTGTAATAAGAAAACACCTGATACAATACATCACATAATTCTGGATTACCCTCTTCTTGACACCCTTTGCAGAGATCTCCTAGTGACTCCCATACAGCTTAAAATACCGATTTAAAAAGAGTCTGTAATCCAGTATTTGTTGAGGGATGATTCTTCTGAAACTACCAGGATTGTTTTGGGGTATTTAGCTGAGATCGTTAAAGCAAAATCTAAAGTTGCCTGATTTATTCATTGGTGGTTATCTAGTCTTTTATATATTGTATGTGTTTGGATCATCAATGTATTTGGATGACTTTGTATGATTTTATTGTTTAAACTTATGCCAATGAAGGCCAATAACAACAAATAACCTGTTTCTAGATTAAAATGTCTGAAAAATTATCCTGCTTTAGGGAGCTGCTCTATCTCCCTGATCATTTTCGTTGCCCTTTTCTATACTCAGTCCTTTTATGAGCTTGAGATTCCTCTCAGCCTTAGAAAACAGAATTCTGGACACTGTCTCATAGTGGTTGCTTCTTGCTGTTTTCATATTTGTAGTTTTGGCATACTTCCCCTGATTAACCAAATGTCCTCTCTCATGACCAACTTGGACAGCCTTCTTAATATATGTTTCAATTTCTCCTTCCCCCTTTCCATAAGGCTGTAAAATGCACAGTGGAGCAATGTGATTGCTCCCTGGTTTCCTAGGTGCCTCACTCCTTTCCATCTTAGCAAGCACAGAAATCTCACTGACCCTTTCTTCTTCAATTTGCTGCTAAGTTTACACATTGTGCTTCCCCGTAATTCTCCCTCAAACAAATGCTTCAGTGCTCAATTTAGTAAATAAAAGATTTATCTGTGAGCGGAAAAACACACGGTGATCAGCAGTCATGATGAGTGGCTGCAGGAGAGGAGAGCTAAAAAGGAATAGACCTGCACATAAACTACAAGGGAAAACAAACAATGTTAAGAGATGGATTTCAGAGCTGGTCTTTCAAAAATACCATTACCAAACAGCAATAATGGCTGTGTGTGTGTGTGTGTGTGTGTGTGTGTGTGTGTGTGTGTGTGTAAAATACTCTGGCAGTCTCTTTATCCTTAAACACCAACTTTCAAATGTACTAGTAGGCATGGAACAGGAATTTAAGCCCAAACAGAAAATGAACTAGATGTGAGTTTATATTTTTAACATATAGACAATATCAGCATCTGATACTCCTATCTCCTGGAGTGAGGTATTCCACTGGGCCCACGCTGGCAATCGTTGAAAGACTTGAGTGAGTTAAAAGCAAATCAAGGAACCCACATGAGGCAAGCCCCAGTTAACTGCAACTCCATTTAATATAGGCACACCAAACAGAGCTGCAATGCTAAAAAGCCAATGCTCTCCCATAACTAGGTTATGGCCTCTGGGACCAAGGCAACTAAAAAAATCTAAGCTACAAGTGTCAAGCAACAGTAGCTGTTACAGGCGTGCGACCTTAAGCAATACATTGTTAAGCTAGCAAAAATTTACCATTTGCCTGACAATAAATGCTGGAAATGTAAGGAAACTGAAGGTACTTTTTATCATCTTTGGTGGACATGCCCGAAGATTAAGGTCTTCTGGGAGATGATATATAATGAAATGAAAAAGGTATTTAAATATACCTTTCTTAAGAAACCAGAGGCCTTTCTCTTGGGCATTGTCGGCCAATTGGTGCAAAAAAAGGATAGAACTTTCTTTATGTACGCAACAACAGCAGCAAGAATATTGATCGCAAAGTATTGGAAGACACAAGATCTACCCACCGTGGAAGAATGGCAGATGAAAGTGATTGACTATATGACATTGGCGGAAATGACGAGCAGAATTCGAGACCAGGGAAAGGAGACTGCGGAAGAAGATTGGAAGAAATTCAAGATTTATCTTAAGGACTACTATAAACTTGATGAAGTTTAGAATGTCGAGATTCTATAGAGAGAAAGGGTTGCAGTAATATAAGATTAGAATAAGAAAGGACTATGACGAATTAGAGTTGGAAAAAACATTTATAAGTTGCTATAAAATTTGGACATGAGGATGCAGAAAGGGGAGGTATGGGGAAGTCCGAGGAAAGAAGTTTATGAAATGATATTATGAAATTATACTTGTTTGTTTGTTTGTTTTCTTTTTTGTGTTTGTCTGTTATAAAAATTTTTGTAAAACTAATAAAAAATATTATAAAAAAAAAAAGCAATACATTGTCTCATGGCACCTTTTCTCAAATCTTGCCCAGGGATTGGCTAGTGAATATGCATAGCAGTAGCAGTCCTATCAATCAGTTCTCTGTCCATTTCTGGCCACTCTTCCACTGAAAACGTAAGGCTTCAAATGAAACAACCACACTGTTGAGGTTCAAATACTCAAGAGGCTCATATGCAGCATAGGTATCACACAATATCCAGCTTCTTGCTCCAGCCTTCAGCATAGGCTACTTCAGTTATAATAGTGATCATTATCAGTAGTGAAGACATATATAGGGGGAAAGCTAGGAGAGCTGGTGAACTCAGCTCTGTGATAAGCAGTGGGCTGGCTATTTGGTTGAAGCGGCATCTCAACCTTGAGTCCCCAGATGTTGTTGGACTACAACTCCCATCATCCCTGACCACTGGTGCTGGTAGCTCGGGATGATGGGAATAATAGTCCAACATCTGGGACCCAAGGCTGAGAAAGTCTGGGTTGAAGGGTCCTGGCAGGAATTGTAGATGGGCTACAGAGAGAATTGCCACATCAGAAGAAGAAGAAGAAATAATAATAATAATAATAATAATAATAATAATAATAATAATAATACTGCATATACTGCCTTTCATTTAAGTAGAAATATCAAGGTGGTTCACAAATAAAAGGCAACATCAAATAAAACAAATAATTAAATAAGCATATTTACTGTCACTGACTTGCCTCATTACATTGCAGGAAGCACTTAAGTCTTTCATGAGACTCTGTTCATTTCCCTCCAATTCTGTTATCAGAATTGGTCAAAGTAACCTGGTATTGCTGAACACAGATTACAACCCCTCCTGAAGGCTGAACCTGTAGATTTATCTCTGTGTAATCACATTGTAACAGAGTTGCACAAATTTCATTTGCACTGTGCTCAACACAAATCAATATAACTACTGTACTCAGTTTCTGTTCCAAAAACTGTAACAGAAGCAACTTCTCCAGGACATCATTTATAGCAGTCAAACCTAGGTTGGCATGCCCTTGTATCTGTGTGTCCTTCTTTGCTCATTTTCATAGCACCGTTGACCACTTCCCCAAAATAAAATGCATCGCTTCTGCTCTTTTACAGCTAGTGTAAGGAAAGGAGAAATCAAAAATCGCTTTCATGTCTTCAAACTCCTGTCCAGGTGCGGAATGAACATGCAAATGGCAGGCAGCGATAGAGTCCACCTCCTGCCATCCACACATTTAAATGCAGGCCTGCAAAATGCATTCACGCATACATTCATACACATGGTGGCATGGCTCCATGTGATCAGGAAACCCAAAAAAGAATAGTTCACTTGATGACTTGCCTACATGAGCACTCTTAAGGCTTGTCTACACTTCCAAGCCTAGAAGGCATGGGTCTGAGTGCTTCTCCACTGGTCTGAACAGTTTTCTGTTAGCCCCACTGGGAAAACCCACTCTTTAGAAATGAAGTGGAATAAATGTCAAACTGCAGAAAACCTGTTTGGCATTTGCTCCAATTCAGTGGTAAAGATAGAGTTTTCCCGCAATGAATTGGCAGGGCAAGCAGAAGTCTGGATGAGCCTTTAATACATATTGCAGAAGTGTGTCTTGATGTATGTAGGGGAGGGAGTGGTGGG
This sequence comes from Podarcis vaucheri, assembly GCF_965113315.1. Taxonomy (NCBI): domain Eukaryota; kingdom Metazoa; phylum Chordata; class Lepidosauria; order Squamata; family Lacertidae; genus Podarcis; species Podarcis vaucheri. Next base: position 97,521,347 of record NC_138759.1, on the reverse strand, counting down.
CTTCCACCTGCACACTCATCCTATGCATGGAGAGGAGCCCTAATGACTGGATGGGGTAAAAGTATTCTGTGAATAGGATTGTGGAGACAAGCAGTTCTGAGGAACACCAGCAAGGAACTAGCAGCCATCTTAGAATCACCTGAAGGAAGCATTCTAAAGGGTGTATTGTTCCACAGTTCACTCTGCTGTGGCATCATTTTATAAGTCTGCAGAACCAAAGATACACTTAGTTTGAGCCATTATTTCTCATCTTGGCACTCCCTCACCACCCAAAATATTTGCTTCAGGACCCAGCTTGATTATTTGAAAGTGGCCAAAATAATATTCCTCCCAGGAAGGCAACAGATAAACAGGACTTGGCAGTACAATCTGAAGCATGGTCTCAGTTACTCTGGTGTATCATCTGATGCAATTGTTCTTTGATATCTCAAATGTGTTTTGTGGGGACAAGATTGCAGGAAGATACAGACAAATGTGCACATTTAAGCAAAGACCTGGATCGTCCTGTACACAGAAATAACTGTAGCTGTCAACCGGGAATAAAAGATCCTACCCACTAGAGAAAAATAAATAAATCTTCAGCAACTTCCTAATGATGAGTTTAAGCACAATACCTAAGATCTCAGGACTTGTAAAAATCAATCAATCAAAATTCCAACTCAAATGCAAGAGCAAATCTGGACATGATTCTAGGTCTGCCCCCCCAAGTTCTCTGCATGACTTTAGGCTCAGTCCTTTTTTATAAGGAAGGTTTCCAGCAGAAATAGTTGCTGAGCACAAAAATGTTAAAACCCCTTTTTCCAGGTGTTGATTGAAGCACAGTTTAATCTTCTTGGATCTCTGCCCTCTGCATCACCAGACAACTGTAGGTCATGGAATCTCAGCAAGGATTTCCCAGAGCAAAAGTGTTTGCCCAGCCAGACAAAATCAATGCAAAAATAAAAAGGCCTAAAGCTCAATCAAAGGTTTCTGGGCCAAGCACCAAAGTGAGTGAAGGAGGAACAAAAGAGAGAGAAACGTAGGATTACTTTAACCACAAATGCATAGTACGGAGAGTTCAAATTAATCCCAAAACAAGGCTTCTGATCCACTTGCACTGCTGTTGCACACCATCCTAGAATCAATGTGCTACTTGTTTGTCTGCTTTGTATGTCAAGTCAAATACCAGAAAATCCAAACTGCCATCCATTTTTGTATTAGGAACATCCAGTACATACAAACTCATATTCTTTTACTGGCTTTATTTATCTATCTGATTTGTCAGGGGTTACAGAATAGCAGCAGAATAATAGTACCTGTTAATTCAATATTCAAGGCAATACAAATCGCTAACTCCGTAACCCTCTTCTTTGGTGAATCCTGTTGGTTGATGGCTCCTACGTTAGGCTGATTGCTGGTTAATAGTCCATGAAGACTGGCTCCTGTTTCACAGCCCTCAACTGTCCCAATTTTCCTGGGACATTCTGGAATTACAGACACCATCCCAGCTTCTCATTGGATCCTGGAATGTCCCATTTTCTCCCTCCAGCGTTGCTGCCTCTGGCTGGAGCTTGCAAAAGACACACATTTTTTGGTGCTGCGCTCTCGCACAAGTGACACTGGGTATCTCCCATGGATATTTGGAATGAAATGCTGTACCAAACAGTGCTAGGAGAAGTTGAGGCAAGGAAGCAGCGAGACAGCAATATGGTTTGTACGTAACTGGAATTAGCAGAGGCAGAAAAAGTAGGTAGAGAAAGGAGTTTCTAGCTAAAAGCAATAAACAAGAGTGAGGTTTTAGAAGGACCATAGAACACTGGAGTGCATGGCAACAGATTAAGCCTATATAGACTGTGGAGAACCATTTCATCTATATTGTATATATATATACAGCGAGAGAGAGCTATTTGCAACAGAACTATCTGCATCACAATACGTGGGAAAGGAGAAAGGGGGTCGCAAATATGTTCAAAAGGTAACAGGAAGTGGACTGTTGAAATCTCTTTTCAAAATGCAGATACAAATTAAAATTATGAAGCAAGCCCAGAAAAGAAATCAAGTACTTCCACTGCTCAAACTCCTTAGCTTGAAAAACTGTACAGATGTAATCATATAAACTAGCTTTCAAGATGTCAGATTTCATTACTTATTTTAAATATAGGAATTAATGGAGCAGGTTTTCCGCAACCCATCCCATCCCACTTTAATGATCCTTCTAGCGAGCGCCGAGTCTCTCTCTCTCTCTCTGTAATTGAACTGAAGTTTAGAAATCTGCAGTGATTTTATTTACTTATTTATAAACTGAAATTCTTATCCTTATTATCAGAGTGAACAGCCTTGTTATTGATCAGCTGATTCATACATTGCTTGGTAGGAAGAAGATATTGTATGTGAAGACTTAAAAAGGGACACGAAGAACGTAGCAAACCTGCATTTTCAACTGCATGGCTCATCGAAGTGATGCAAGTGATCATACATCTGCACTAGATTTTCTGGCCACAATGCAATAAATGAAAACTTTTTAAATTCTGTATTCTCGAGGAGCTACACCAGCCTTAGTAGGGAGGGAATGTGCACACAGTCTCACATACGAGCTTCACACCATTGCTGAAATTAGGCATTCTTGTGGCACCATGCACTAGTTCTTTAGTAAAAAAAAACCCGCTTCCACTTGAAAGGACTGATTACTTTGGAAGGCATAACTGCTCAATGATGGCTTGTACTTTATTCAATTGCTCTGTTACCTTCTACAGCAAGGAGTCATGCCAAATGCCGCAGAGCAGCTCCCTCTATTGAACCAGGTAAACAGACCACTCTAGGCTTCTGAGAGAAGGTATCTAACGGCTTGGACTCTTTTGAGGACCCTTAAGGAAAAATGAGAGGCACCACAAAAGAAACCAGTGAGTAGTAAGTGCACTTTTCCTGACGGCATCTCCAGACTGCAGCAAGAGCTCAAGTGGTACCCAAGAATTAAATCCATGTGAAGTGGGGAGAATAGCAGTTTTGTCTCTTGTCAAGTTGCACATCCTTAATAACAAGTGGTGATATCTTTGTGCTGGACGAATTCAGAGTACACTTTTGAACCATTTCAACACCACAGTTAGAGAGAGAGAGAAATGTCTGAGCTTACTGAAGTTCAGATGAGAGGGGAAGAGTTTTGGATGCAGAGTACAAACACTGGCAAAAGCTTTCCAAGACATCAACAACAACAACAACTATTTATCTGGATTGGTTATTTTGCAAGTGAAGAAAGCCATTCTAGAAAGCTAGAATGGTTCAACCTTCAACAGCTAAAGAAACAGGAAAAGCTGTTATTTTTCTGAACTTGACCAATAGCTCTGCAGGAGATTGAACCAACTCTTTTACCAACTGAGAAGATAAAGTACATTAGAAAAGACCATAGACTGCTCATTACCACAAATAATCAGAAGTCTTAAAAGGACAGCATTTGTGCTGAAGGATATTATTCTCTTGTGGTGCATTAGAGTATATTGCTTGCTAATCTAATTGACGTTAGATGAAAAGGACACTATCGGGTTATTTGGAAGGCAAATTCTGATGACTCGAGACTTCTTCGGGATTCATCTGCAGCCGACAAAAATCAGGAAATAGACTCATTAGTAATCAAAGCTATTAGAACAGGAAGTGCCATGGCTCATATCTGATTTTGCTTCTACTATTCAGTTACATACCCCAGGAAGGAACATAAAACTGAATGGCATTTGTGCAAAGGAGGCTGGGGGAAAGAGTTGCTTGCTGATTATGATGGGATTTATTTCAAGTTAGTCAGGGGCCCTACAGTCTTGCAAGAAAACAATACCAATCACTAACAGGTGATAGCAGAGATATCCCTGGTGCTGTGTTCCTGCAGTTTACAAGAAGGAAACACTTTTCTCGTTACTGAAGTGCCTGCTGGCCAATAAATTAGTTTAATGCCAGGCAAGTTAAAGATCCATTTTCAACTGGGGCTTCAGGAAAGATTCAAAGTAGTCAAACTGTGATGAAAAGGCTGGGGAAATATCACAGGGCCAAAGGAAAAGGAAAACTGTATATTATTGACAGGGAGACGTGAGCAGGAAAGAAGGCACATGAGGGCTGCTCAGGCCTTACGGTTGCGAGCAGAGGTGGAAGAAAGACCTTGACAACAAAATTGGATTTAAACTGCCTATGACTTTATTAAAGGGCTAATAACAAAGGAGTGGGTCAGTGGGGTCTTAGAAACAGTTGTAGTTATCAAATTCATTTTGCCCTGTTAAATAGAAGCACCATGAGACAGGTGCAAGTACACCCTGCTCCTCAACCGCAAGGCCAAGCTTGACACATGATAGCATAAATGGCTTGCCCCAGACAGCACTGACAGGCAAGGTCAGAGGAACATAGCAAGAGCCAGCTGGAACAGGCCAGTGGCCCATCTAGTCCAGCTTCCTGTTTTCACAGCAACCAGCCAGATGCCTGTGGGAAGCCTGCAAGCTGGACATGGATGCAGCAGCACACAGCCCAACTGTGATTACCAGCAATTGGCATTCAGAGACATGATGCCTCTGACAGTGGAGGCAGAACATAGTCATCATGGCAAGTAGCTGTTAATAGCATATCTTCCACGATACAGACCCACTCATTTTCATTGGCTTATTCATAAGTGATTCTCTATGCTACTGTAATGGTCCTTTAGATTTATGGACTTGTGGATGGGAAAACCCCTTTGTTTCCTATATGGGCTGAAATGTGTATTTATTATTGTTGTGGATTTTATGGGGGTGGGGTGGTTCAATATTTTATTGTTTTTTAAAAAGTGTTTATCTGTTGTGGTGTAAGATGCCTGGCATGATACTGAACAAATAATAGAATATTTCTAAGAGTCATTTGAAGGCCAACTATCCAAATTAGATTCAGAATAAGAGATTCATTGGATGCTTCAAGACTTCATACAACCTGACCTTCCTGCTTATTATCTATCATAGGGTTGCCATATTTCAAAAAGTAAGAATACGGACACAAAAGTTGTTGAGCTATTTTAAAGGAAATTCACCAAAATCTACACGTCCTCATTTCAGCGATTTCCACCTGGACACTGTTTCTAATTGTCGAATCCTGACTATGTCCAGGAAATTCCGGACCTGTGGCAACCCTAATATCACTTTGTGCACTAAAACTCATGCACAGTAGGTCAGTGTAAATTGGAGCCAGTCTTGACTATGGAAAGTCAGCTAAAAATGTATCACATCCCTCAGTAGAGAGCCAGGAGCCACCATAAAGATGCAATTTGGAGATTTGAATTTACAATCCAGAGACAAAGAGAGTGGGGAGGGAGAACCCCAAATTGACCCACCCCTAACTTTGGTGAACTTCATAAGCCAATAAAATGGACTCTAAATACCAAAGTATAACCACTTCGGGAACATGTAGGGACTTTGACATCAAGATAGAAATCAAGGCCAGCCAGGCCACATCCAAATCAACTGTTATCAAAGGGAGTTATCACACACACTTAGGGTGGGAAGCATCAGAAGACATGAAAGCCCTGCAGAGGGACTTCTGCCTGAACAACAGAGCTCTCTCCTCCCCTTGCACACCCCACCAAAATTGGTTCTTGAGAGTTAGGAGAACCCCCAGAACAGCATGCATGGAGAACAAATGAGTGAGGGGGTCTTTTAATCTAGGAAGCTGAAATGGTACATTCAGATGGAACATTCACAACAGCATGGCATTGAATTCCACCCCTGATCTGTACCACACTCTTTTGAGGACAACTCAGAGCAGCTGGGTTGGGACTAGAGAACAAGAAACACTGATGTTACAGCTTACATAGAAATGAAAGGCAATGGCCGCAGCAACTCCAGCAAGTCATTCTCCACCGTCATAACATGAAAACCAAAGAAAACGATCAAGTTTAAAAGAACAGAATTGCCATGACACTTATGGAAGGGTTGCCTTCTGCAGATTTTCTTTTACAAACTGGGATTATTTTTAAAATGCTCCCTATGTTTAAGGGCTAAGCACTACTTCATGCATCCTCTCCTTTGTTCCTCTTGCTTTTGTAACACTTGAAGTGTTCTGACCTGTAAATTACTCATTAAATGGAAGTCCTGAGGTGTTTTTGCTCTTAAGCATTAATCACTATGTTGGAGAAAATAAAAAGATCAGCAGGTTTTCAGTGTTTGATTTTGCCAAGTAGCCATATGAGTGTAGATTTGCTCTCAGTGACTGGATTCCCGACAAGTTCTTGCTTAGGCTAGAAATATTATAATGCTTATAAAATCCCAATGTGGACTCTTCTGTTTTTCTCAGGATGCTGAAATATCAAGTGGTGCTTCAGTGACAGCATTAAATCAGCAAGCCTATTACAAAAAAAATTTGGCATTTTCTGAAATGTAGCAGCGGCATGTTCAAGTATATGGCACTTCAAGATGTCGAAATTAATAAGGGAGGCAAACCAACTTTGTAATGAAAGAGTGGCTTCGGTAGCAAAGGGTTTCCTTAGATAGCTGCGGTTTCATGTTAATTAATGTTGGTTTTTGGATTGTAACAGGTAAGACTGACAAAGACATGCGATAAATTGGTTCCAGGTTTGGGGCATTAGCTTATGTCTCCATATAGTGAATGAGCTAAAGTTCTGATTAAATTCTGTGATGTACTTTTTTTGTTTTTGATTTAAAGAATACATTCTGCAGTGGGAAATTTCTTTCTCCTTCCCCTTCCTCCTCCAGAAAATAGTGCTGTAACTTATTTTTTTCAGTTTAGACCAATGCAAGTGTTAAGGGAGAGAAGTGCATTGTTTGTGAGATACAACCAAAATATGGAGTCTCCCTCTCAATATTCCTTTTTTACAGGCTGATTTACATATATAAAATCCACCCCAATAGCTCTGCAAATATTGCAGATATTGTCCCTCTGCTTGTATCAGCACAACCCAGACAATATATTCTCCTTATTCAAGCAGTAATAATGTTGAAAGTAAACTAAACACAGTGGGTTGTATCCAATGGAATCATCTCATTAGTGCAGTTTTCATGAGGACTGCAGAAAGGAAGGAAAAGATTAAATCGTGGATGGCCATCTGTCATGGATGCTTTAGTTGACTAGACTAGATGACCCTCAGGGTGCCTTCCAACTCTACAATTCTATGATTAAATGCAAACACAGGGTGGGAAGCGTGTGTGTGCATCAGATCTGTGTTAAGATGATTTGGGGCATCTTCCCGCAAATCAAAACATTATAATAGTAGCCCCTGCCCCAAGTAAGGTCAGGGCTCGCATGTCTGCTACTGTCGCTCTGCCCTTCTGCTTCTGGGCTGTATACTGCCCTACATTTTCATTTCTCTAAGTCACTTTGCAAGAAGTGAGGCTATCAAAAATGCTGCCTGCAAAATACCGAATACCTCTTTATGTTGTTTTTGAAGCACAGAAAAGGAGGATCCTTTAAAAAAAAGTTAAAAGCTTTTTCAAAAAGAATCCTACAGTATTCTGCTTTAACAGCAACAACCTCAGCCCCATAGCTCCTCAAAACCCCAAGGTTAGCATTCTAAAGTTTGCGTGTTTAGATCTTTAAACCTCCCCCATAAATAAATTCAGACAAGACTCAAATTTTGGTTTGGTTTTTGGCAGAATTTAGGCCACAACTTTATTGATTACAGCAAGTGAATGGTTGCATAGACTCTGGTTCGACTAGCTCCCTGCACCGTTGCAGGTAGCGCTGACCCAGGGCACCAGCATAGGTCAGCCTAGGGTGAACATCTGGATAAGTGGAAAGCCAGGAACAGGCCATCTCTGCCACCCAAATGCCCCCCTGGACTCAGGCATGGGCACAACCCCCTCACAGAGGTTGACCAAACCAATGAGTCCCTGGATTCCTTTAATGGAATATCCTTCACATAGGGATGGCGAGAGTGTTCTCCCATCCCTATCACCTGAACCAGAGCCTATCCGCAACCTTACAAGTTGTAACGATTTGCTACGCGGCAGACGAAACCCAAATGGCACCAGCCAATCAGCCAAGTGGGGAAAATTCCTGCCGTGCCCTTGTCCCAACGACACATGACACACGGCGGCATATCAATGTCAAGCGCACAACCCCTAAATATAGGGAGAGGTGGGCGGGTGTTCCGATGCACGCACCGAAAGAGGAAGCTCTGGGTCACGTGCGTAGGTATATATAGGTCCCTTGATCCGTTTAGCCTGCATCCCATTGGCCTGATTAAACCCTGCATCAAGGGACCTTCCAATTGGGTGTGGTGGCTATCTAATCATTCCCACCCACAACACAGGGTTTGGTTGCCAGGTCCCACTGTAACACATGCCCTCTTTAAGGCAGGACCCAAACTCTCACACAGTAAGGCCTATCAGAGGCCTATCAAGAGGCTTATAAGGGTTGTTGGAGGAAACAAAGAACCACCAGGGAGAAAGCCCAGTGTGAAGCTGCAAAGTTTTGTTTTTTTTAAAAGCACACACATGAATACACATCACACAACCACCTCTTAATTATTTTCAGGTAAGAAAAAGACAACCCCCTGCTCCTCTCTCTCTTAAAGAATTATGGAGGAAAGTGGATCCCTTTCACTTCTCCCGCAAAACGTCCCCAGACCTATTTGTCTGCAGTTTGACTTAACCCACCACTCTGCCTGTAAATTTAATCTACTTTGGCCACAAGAGCAGAGGGAGTTATACTTTTTCCAATTTCCCATTATTGTGAAAGGGGACACACAGAGCTCTGTCTTACACAGAGCAGCTCAGAATCTGAAAAACATATTGAAGCAGAGAGAGCACCATTCTTGCTGTGGATGCCTGTTCACACCCTTGCAAAAACATATTTAATGTCATGTTCAGTCTGATTCTGAGACTGAAAACAAATCATTGCCATCCATAGCTCATTGCAGTAGCCCATAGTATGCCAGCACCAGAAATTTCTATGGATTTTGCTTGTCCATCGTGTCTTCTCCATCTTTTTACATAATTACAAATAGAGTAGAAGTGAAACACCAATACATGGGACTTGTGATATATGAGTTCAGTATATGTGTAATTGCACCTTGCATTAACAGCTGCTGCTTTACTGCATCTCAAATGATGGAAAGCCTGTAATGCAGTGATCATTGCTTTAAAATAATGATGAAAAATAGCGATGTGCAAGGCATTATCCATATGATTTGGGGTCCAATTTGGTGATCTCAGTCCATCCCCAATTTGGTTCAGTACTCCCACCAACAGTAAAACCAACAATGCAGATTGGAAAGTTCAATCTATAGTGGGCAGGATTTAAATGGTGACCAGGCCTACAAAATGAAGCAATTGGAAGTGTGAAATGCACCACTGGATTTCCCCTGTACTAGTCCTAGATGCTTTGCTTGGATTCCCACCCCCCAGGGAATTCTTTTTTAGAAAGTTCTGTAAAACTAGAGAAACATACTGGATAAGAAGCTGAGTTTCTATTTTATTAAGTGTCAAGTTTAACAAAGAAGGGTGGACGGACAAAAATGGATTAAAAATAAAGAAATTACAGAAAGTGCACACAATAACTATACACATAGTGTCAGCTCACACTGAGAATACAATAGCCATGAATATCCCTTTCTGAAAATAAACAAATAAGTCAATATAAGCCCTCCAGATGTCCAAATAGGTATCCACATGAAATTGGCATTTATTTAAAAAATATGTTCCAATGTAGAAACAGAGCTTGAACCAGGATGCCAAATTTCTCCTCTGGCATGAATTCACCAGGTGACCTTAGGAAAACTGCTCTCTCTCTCTCTCTTTCAACAATAATTCCCTTCTTCTTCTACAATATGGGTATATAAAGAGCCAAAGCACATGCAAACCTGTGTATGTTTCTCAATTATTTCCCCTGAAACAAAAAGCTGTTATAGCCATGTGTAATCTTGGGAAAGTGGAGCATGGGGAAGGGTGCTCAACCTTATCATCTTGGGCAATTTCCCCCTTTAAATTGTACTCCAGACCCTAAGCTACTTGCAACTGCCTGTAGTTCATCTTTAATACTGACCTATACCTTGCAAGACTGTTATACAGATTTCTGAAATGGTGTTTGTGTGTGTGATGTATGCTCTGTACATGCAGTAAATACTATACACATGATTCATATTATTATTTTGTACATGACAGAACCCTTCCTGGAACTAGCATTAATGAGATGCATTAATGCAAACAGCACTTTTGCTATATATATGAGATGAGATCAGCATTCTTTAGTTAAAATGATGCTGCTCTGAAAAAAAAAAAGATATGAAGAACAGGAGTGGATGGGTATAATGCAGTCAAAACAAATTAAATAATGACTTACAGTTATGATAGAGGAAGAGGCCCAGCTGACAGAAAACATGCTTATAATAATTCTAAATGAAATCAGTTGAATGTAGAGAGTTTACTAGCATAAAAAACAGGATGGATGAGGAATGCATCTGTCTGCTTTTTATTATTATTAGTTACTCCATGTTTAAATTTAGGACATTGTCCCTTAAAGCACATAGGGTGAGGGAGACAAGTATGCCAGCCCTCCTAGCTAGCAGTTCTTGCCATCCAAACAATGGTAAAAGGGCACAAACAGGACTTCTGTGAGCCTCTTCTATTATTGTTGTGTGCAGAGTTTCTTGAACTCTCCCAGGACACAATATCCTGGGATGTTGATGTTAAAAACCTGGAAGTCTCCAGAAAATTGTGACATCAGGAGGGTACCTAAGAGCATCTCTTTAAACAAGGGATTTGATGTAGGAGGCTGGGTGATACAAGGGATAATGCCCGAGCAAACTGAACTTAAGTTTTCTTTCCCTGACTCCTAAATTGCATGCATCATTAAAATGACAGGATAAGTGTGATCTGATAGCACTACTAATTTGCTAGTCCAAACACAATGCATTACATGATGCTGCATTAATAAAGAAGACAAACAAACAGCAACAATGATTTTTGCTAATGACTCGTCAGGTTCAAGATAATTGGAACAATGTAGGCTTCAAGATAGGGGAAGAAAAACAATGAACAGACATCCTAAAATGAGAATTGTGTAGTGGCAATAATTTTTCATAATGACAGGTTAGCAGGCTGTCAAGATGGTAGTAGAGAGAGTGGATGCTGACTGTAGTTTCATTAATTAGGGATGAATTAAAGGAGGGTGGATGTTGTCCTGTTGTGGCTGGACAACAATTCCCATATTTCCAGACCATTGAGGAGTTTGGATTTGATATCCCACTTTATCACTACCCTAAGGAGTCTCAAAGCGGCTAACATTCTCCTTTCCCTTCCTCCCTACAACAAACACTCTGTGAGGTGAGTGAGGCTGAGAGACTTCAGAGAAGTGTGACTAGCCCAAGGTCACCCAGCAGCTGCATGTGGAGGAGCGGAGACATGAACCCGGTTCACCAGATTACGAGTCTACCGCTCTTAACCACTACACCACATTGGCTCTCTATTGGCCATGCTTGTTGGGGCTGATGGGATTTCCAGTTGAACAACATATTTTGGGCCATAGGTTCCTCATCCCTGTTCTAAGTTTGAAGAGACATTCATTGCATCCTATTCCAAAAGCATTTTTTCAGGGCCAAGACTGTGTTCAAATTACTTTATCATTCTTAGACCATATGGCTGCCTTCTCTTCACCTACATCAGATTGTTTGGGCTGAATCTTAGCAGGCTTTTCTACCAATGGTTCCACTATTATTTGGACAGATGGCCAATCATTTCCTGTTTTGAATTCAACAGGATTATATTTTGCTTTTGTTGGGATAAACATTTGAATCTATAGTTAAGTACCTCCTCTAGTCTCTCATGTTTCTGGCTCCAGAAAAATCTGGGCACTGAGTTTTTCTGCCTTTGTAAGATAAATTGCTCAATGGCACATTTTTCTGAACCACAACTTCATCTAGGCAATGCTTTGCGTTGTTCATTAGACAGCAATTTCTCCCTTCAGTATTTTAATCTACATTTGTTGGATTCCAGCTTTTACTTTCCCGTCTGTCAGAAGCTGTCCCAGTTTAGGCTATGACAGCATCTGTTTCTTCATGCAATGATCTTTCTTCAGAGCTGATTAGCACCTGTTTTGCTGATGGATCTCCTTGCCAGCTTTAATAGCCTTGCTAATTCCTCTAAGGTAACACGTGCCTTTGAACACATTGATTTAGATTGACATGATAATGACTTTAATCTGCCGATAATTTAATAATGCACTAGACATGTCTGTGTCCTGGGTGATTGTGTTTGTCAATTGGTCATGTCATTTAGCAGCAGTGTGTTAACTGGGAAGAGAAACCAGCAATTCTGCAAGAGCAATGTATTTTAGGCAGCAGCACATAATTCTTATTCATCTGAGCTTGCTCATCAATTTCCATTTTCCCTCTGTTAAATTGCCTACATCAAAAAATTACTAATCTCTGTAGACGGAAGGAGACAGTGTGGTATCTAACTTTCTCTTCAACTGGGGGGGGGGGGGGCTTCTACATACCAAGGATGAAATGTATGATGCAAATATTCCCCAAACTAGCAAAAGTTGTTCACCAAAGGCAAAAACTCATGAGTAAGGTATTGGTAAAACTTATTGGTGTTTCGCAACTTTCTGACTAGTTGCAGGACCTTAGCCAGACCTAGCAGAGTCAACGCAGAATCCACGGAAGCAATTGGTGACTTGGCTGCAGACAGGATAGACGAAGCAGGAACCAGGAAATTGTAGTTAGGTGTTTATTATATACAGTGGACTATTTACAGGAACAGAACACGGATCTTTTGCTAGCTCTCTCTGATACGACTCACAACTCCTACACTGACACTGAACTCTGAACACTGAAATACTGAACTATCAGTTAGTAGGCCATTAATTATCACTCCCTTGAGAGAGAGTGACCAATTAGGGAGCGGTCTCCATGTCTCTGTTATCACCAGGCAGACCTTCAGATTGCCTTCTGGCTGTCTGCCAAACCTTACCTGACTCTGTGTGAGTAGCTGCCCGTACAGAGTTTCCTAACGTAACGTTGGAACCAAGTGTTTCAGTTCTGCAAAGTTTTAGTGTACAGCAGATTGCACTTGGATCTCCTAGTTTTTCTTTGGGTTCCTAAAGATTTTCTAGGTCAGTCTTCTTCAACCTTAGTTTCCAGATGTTGTTGAACTACAATTCTCATCATCTGACCACTAGCTAAGCTGATTGGGAATGATTGGCATTGTAGTCCAACAATATCTGGAAATCCAAGGCTGAAGAACTCAGCTCCAGGAAAGGGATAGGGAACATGTCACTTTTCAGAGGTTGTTGGACTCCAACTCCCATCAGCCAAATCCAAAAATGTACATTCACTCAGAAGTAAATTGTACTGAGTTCAACAGGATCTATTCCCAAGTAACCTGTATAAGGACTACATATTTTCTCAGTATTTATGATCATAAGTTGTGTTTGTTTTATGCTTTGTTGGATTTTATTGCTGCATTGTTCCTGGCTTGGTTTTATTGCTAAATTGCCTTTGTTGTGTTTTTAGTTTTGTTTGTCCTTTTGTATGTCACCTAGAGAATAGTTTTTATTATATGGCTCATAAATGGAAATAATAAATGTGTCCCCCCTTTCTATAATTTTCCACTTCTTTTCTATCTCCATCTGTTACATATACCAAGATTTAAACTGTAGTAGGTGCCAGCTCTATGTGGGAAACAGATATCTGAAAGGTTCATTGTACATTGAAGTATCTTAGTCATAAATACCATTCTGGTGTGCAGTTATTATCTTCCAGTATAAAGATTGTCCACAGATTTGTCTTTGGTAAACTTGACAGTGTTCTGCTTGAGGATAACAACAATTGTGTAATTTACTTATAGTTGCAGACTTCCACACTCAAACACTGGAAGGATTGCTGGAAGTCATCTGTACTATTGATTCACTCAGCACAGGAATACAGTAAGGAATAGCAAACTAAGTGGTAAAAAACCAGTTGCCTTGCATTTGTTTCAGTATATTTCCATGATTTTGGAAGTGGCAAAACAGAAAATCCTGTTTTGAAAAGGGGTGGCTTTGTTTTGTTTTGTCATTTGGTATCACATTGCAGTTTGGAAGATTAAACATTTTCAGAAATGAGTGCTTATTGATTAAGGGGCTGGAAACAGTGTGAACAGTGCTTGAATGAAATTCCAGAGCCCGATAAGAGTAAATAGGACTATATCTCTTAACACAAGGAAGGCAGTTTGAACCGCAACATTAGTCTTTATTTGGTCCCTCCGGCATCATGATTAACTAAAGATTTTAATATTTCCAGTGTTCCATGCACATTAATCGGTTTGCAAAGTTTATGCAATCATTCATTTTAACAGCTCTGCCTTGCCGGTCTCCAAAGTGAGTGTCACCAAGGCAACATGCAAGATGGACTGTGCTAGCAGTTTGTCAAGAGGGGTGGCAAGTCAGCATGCTGCAGGGCCTCTTGCAAATAACTTGAGTTATCATTGCCACTTGGAGCTAATGTGGTCTCTTCAAAATCTACAGCATGGAAAACTTCTGCCCAGAAGAACAAAACTCCAGAAGCAGCAATGTCATTGTAGATATCCATCACTTATTATCACTATATACGAAAGAGCGATGGAAGCATGGGTATTGTCATGTAATTGCTGGTTTATCAGAACCTCAAGAGTTTTGTGATTCTGCAATGATGGATTTTTACAGATTCCACACCAAAGAGAAAGAGGTAAGACTCAGGACTGCAATTTTATCAGCATAAAGGGTGTTGCCTGTGGCTGACCACCATTCCCACTCTCACTCCTCCAGAAGGCAACAGAAAAGAGTATCTTGAAAGTGCCCAGAAATCAATAAATTTATTGATTCAATAGACTTTGTAAGGAGCAGCTTAAAAAACAAGATCTGCTATATATGTTGGAAAGTTGGTTTCTTTCATTATGCATTTGGGCACCTCCTAAGCTATCAAAAGCAAATTTTGAAGGGTGGTGTTTGTCTATGCTTGGATACAGTTGGACGCCATTTTGAAACAAGATGGCAGTCCCAACCTTCCAAAAATGAGCTGTGTGGCTGCCTTGAAAAGATGCCTCATAGGAAATAAATTACTATGAAATTGTGAGTGAATGCATGTATCGCTCTGAAATAAATATCCGGTCTTCTAATGGTCCTGGTTCACTAACATTGCTATGCATGTTTAAGATTTCAGTCATTCTCAGAGTATAATTGTCTTACTTAAATGTCACATGGGTTAGCATAATACATCAGGGATGTATTCTGAACATAAATAGGACACATTATTTTAGAACAAGGGGTGCCAACTCAGTGCCCATGAAGGCTTTCAGTTAGGAAGAGTCTCAAGCCCTCCTAAAATAAACTTCTCCCCTTTGAGGAACCTGTCCCCTACCAGGAAAGTTTGCAGTACTGGGGACTTCTCTAACTTAAAAAGGCAATTAAGAGGTGATACCGTAGAAGTTTAGAAAATAATGCATGGCATAGAAAAAATGGATAAAGAAAAGCTTCACTCCCTCTCTTGTAGCAGATAAAAGAGGTAACAGGAACTACTTGTCCATGCAGCGCAGTTGAACTACAGAGCTCGCTCCCACAGGAGACAGCGATAACCACCAACTTGGATGGGCTTTAGAAAGGATTAGACAAAGTCTATCCATGATGGCTATGCTCTGCCAACCATGTGGGGGGGGGCAGGGGGAGAGTGCGCTTGTGCATGGGTCCTGCTTGCAAGTTTCCCACAGGCATCTGGTTGTCCACTGTAAGAACAGGATGCTGGACTAGAATGGACTATTGGCCTGATCCAACAGGCTCGTCTTATGTTCTTTTGGTTAGGGGGTAAAATGTGCAGATAGCTTCTAGGTGATTGCTGTGGCCACCCTGTATATTTTTCCTGGCACTGGGGAATGGTCCCTGTTGCTATTAAGCAGCAATATCTGTGTGTGAGAGACAAAGAGACAGTGTGTGTGCAAGTGTATAAACACACGTGCATGGATGTGTACATGTGTGTGTATAAAATCAATATTGTGTGATCTCCATAAGAATAAGAAGAAGAGTTTGGATTTGATATCCCACTTTATCACTACCAGAAGGAGTCTCAAAGCGGCTAACATTCTCCTTTCCCTTCCTCCCCCACAACAAACACTCTGTGAGGTGAGTGAGGCTGAGAGACTTCAGAGAAGTGTGACTAGCCCAGGGTTACCCAGCAGCTGCATGTGGAGGAGCGGAGACACGAACCCGGTTCCCCAGATTACGAATCTACTCCTCTTAACCACTACACCACACTGGCTCACACCATAACCAGGACCAGCTGGATATAGCTGACGTCCCATAGTAAGCATAAGGGGGAGAGGAGGGTCCAGTCTCTTTAATTTTGCATTATGCCATACTTATCATGGCAGGCATTTTACACTATGCCATTTTACACTATTTTACACTTCTGTTGCAGAATAATAATGTTTTTCATCTGGTGAGATTTGGTCTTCAGAGCTAGCCTTTGTTAAATAGTTGAATTAATTAAGAAATGGATTTATATTGAAAAACTTCAGTTTTTGACATAACTGCCTGCTAAATTATCAGTCCTTTTTCGGACGGAACAGTAGTTGTTTTTTTCTGTCCTTAATAATTAGCATTCAAGATCATTTATTACAGCTGCACAGTTAAGGCATTTAATGAAAGGCAGATGGGCTGATGCACATCAATTGTCACCTTCACAAGTCTTCACATTAAAATGATTCCTGTACATAGATCCAGTCTATCCTGGGTTCTCTCTCTCTTCCGCCCCCCGCCCTCATCTTCCAAATTTGTTGCCTTCCCCCACTTTCATTTTCCCGTTAATCTCAATGCATTATCTTTTTTCTCCTTTCTTTCCCTGCTTCTCCCCACCAGCACTCTTTCTTAAATTCAGCAGCAGCACACAATATTTTCCCTTTTCTAGTGAAAACTCATTGAAGAGGACATCAGAGGGCTGTGCGGCATGACTGACTGCAACAGAATGAACTGCCTGAAGCCAACTTCATCACAAGCTCCTGAAACAATGGAGAGGAGGAGGAAAGCAGGTAAGGGTTGACAACTGTCCCCTTCTGTGTTGAGACTTTCCTAGTACTTCAGCTCAAAGAGCCTCAAGGGGCTTTCCAAATATGTGATCAAAACATGGGACCTGTTGCCGTCTCTTTAGGGCCCAATACTAGGGCAGGATAAGTAAGTGGGAAAGATGGTGGCTGGGGCAATTATTGGCAGAGTACTTCTTCCTGCCAAGGACAGGAACTAACCTTTTTTTAAATTATTGTAACATTGCTGAATTAAATGTAGTGATGCAAATATAATTCTACCTTTCATCTGCCTGGCAGGCCTTCTTACATTAGGCTGACAGTGTAGGAACTGCTACAGTGCGGCTCCTTCTTAAGCCGCCAAGATAATGCAAGAAGATTGCATCCAACATTAACCATACCAAGACTAAAAAAGACTGTTAGGTCCAGTCACGGACGACTCTCGGGTTGTGGCGCTCATCTCGCTCTATAGGCCAAGGGAGCCAGCATTTGTCTGCAGACAGCTTCCGGGTCATGTGGCCAGCATGACTAAGCCACTTCTGGAGAACCAGAGCAGCACACTGAAATGCCATTTACCTTCCCGCCGGAGCGGTGCCTATTTATCTACTTGCACTTTGGCGTGCTTTTAAACTGCTAGGTGGGCAGGAGCTAGGACCGAACAATGGGAGCTCACCCCATCGCGGGGATTCGAACTGCCGACCTGATGCCCTAGGCTCTCTGGTTTAGACCACAGCACCACCCACATCCCATACCAAGACTAGACCCATTGAAATTAGTAGACATAACTAATTTGGGTCCCATGATTTCAATGGGCCTGCTCTGTGTAGAGCTTAGTTAGATGTTACTCAGGAACCTATGCCACCTGGGATGACCCTAAGCATGCTTCTAAGCATTCTTTTGATGCGAAACCCTAGCATACAGTAGTTTGGAGCAGCAGCATGGACATCTTCATGGCTGAGGTTTTCTTGCCATTTCTCGAGTGGTGCAGTGGTGCTACACTGGCTCCTGCCTAGGGACTGCAAATAGCTACTGAAATCACTCCCTGGGTCTTACGTTGTGCCTGCCTGCCTCACAACAATATGATTACAATGGCATGGCATAGCAAACAAACACAGGTAAAAGTGCTAATTACATAGGTCTGCAATGCAGCACATAGATTATAGCAGTCTGTGCTTACAAAATAGGTTAAGAACCAGACTTGAAAATGTGCCTTTCATTCTTAACTACCATTTCACAATCCGAACCCATACACTGGAACTCCTCTCCCCCCCAACCCCCCCCCCAACCTGAGTGACAAGCACAATAGCTTTCCTTTCTCTTATTGAATTCTCCAGCTCAAAATAACAAAGTAAAAGTTTTATCTAACCTGAACTAATGAACCATAAATCATTTAAAGCATGCAAACCTAGTTTTGAAAAAGGAAAATCAATAGCAACCCATTGAGTTTCCAAAGTAGATTTTTCTGCATGATGTCCTTTGGATCTCATTTCCACAACACAGAGTCCTTTGCAAGAGAGAGGAGATGGGGGGGGGGGAGAAGCCTACTTTCATCAACACGTTGAAAAGGCATCGAGATGAGCACTGAAATCTCAGAAAGGTAATAACAAAATGAGGGCTATATTTTCATACTATATTCCCCGAAGGTGCTACAACACGTAGATGGATGAACATATCAATCAAACCTTTGCACTGTCTGAGAAAATGAAGTTCAACCAGCTTGTACTGGGAGTGGTTGAAGAGGGAGGGAGAGACCCAATGCTACAACCTACACATGATCAATTAGAAAGGAGAGGTGCTTCACCTTTTTAAGGGAGAGCCTCCTCCTTTGGTCCTTTAATCAGAAGTGCCGAACCCCACCCCACCAATCCGTTCCAAAACCCAGCTGTGAGAGATTAACCTGCTCATGACCTGGCTATGGATTTTGTAGGCTGAGGCCGATCTTGCTAGGCTCTCTCCAAAAAGGATGCTAGGGTAATGGCTGCT
Source organism: Podarcis vaucheri (assembly GCF_965113315.1). NCBI lineage: Eukaryota > Metazoa > Chordata > Lepidosauria > Squamata > Lacertidae > Podarcis > Podarcis vaucheri. Next base: position 97,502,406 of record NC_138759.1, on the reverse strand, counting down.
CTTCTGTGATACACCCTCACCATACGCTGAATTACTTGGTACTAGAAGGTGAGGTATCCTATGAGGAGAATGAGATCTTGGACTAATGGATTACTGAGCCCAATCTAAGGTGTTGATATTAACTGTCTACAAAGCCCTGAAATGCCTGGGACCTAGGTATATCAGCCTGCCCAGGCTCTGAGATGGGTGGAGGGTCTTCCCCATTGTCCCACCAGGCAGCTGTTACTTACTGCAAGGGGAATACAGGCTAAGACAAATTTCAGTTGTGGAACTCCCTTGCCCTGGACTGCAGATGGCTACATCTTTGATGAGTTTCCATCACCAACTTAAAGCACATTTATTCATCCAGGCTTGATTAAGCCTGTTCTGGATCTCAGGTTCGTTTTGTACTTTGGTATGGTCCTAGTTGAATCTACGATGTTTTTAATAGGGTTTTATTGATTTAAATTTAAATGTGTGTTGTATTATTGACCATTCTAAACTGCTTTGTGGCTACACAGTGGTGAAAAGCAGTCTGCAAATGATGCAAATAGATCTATAGTGATATCACATCTATACCCTACAAACAGTGTGTTGTCAATTCATGGGCACTCATTATGCATGAGATCAATCCATACAGTTGTAATCCCTTCCTCTCAATACTTGGAGCCACGAACATATGCCCCTATTACAATAAAGAAACAAAATGCTTACAAAATACTTTAGAGATCAATCACTTAAGATCTCACAAGTTCTCTTGACATTCTCCTAAACACTTTAGCAAAACATCTTTAGCTTCATTGTCTGCTAAGGAGCTTGAACTGTGAATCATGATCTGTCTAACAAATAACAGGAAGAGGTCACGGATCATATACACTGAAGTAAGCCCTATGAGAATAGCTACACTTATGTTAATTAATCTATTTCCTCCATATATAATTATCATGCAAACGGTATTACCTTGCTCAAGGCTTTTTGTAGTATATAAACATCTAGTTGATACAGATGAAGCTTCCTACAGCATAACAATCACTCATGAGGAAATTGCATCCAATAAAATAGACACTTTAAAACAGTAAACCTCCGGGGAGCTAACGCTTAATGGGCCATGTGAAGTGAGGAGTGTACCCAAAATTGATGGGGATATTTGTGAGCCATTTAATTTATGAGCAATTTGGTTAATCAATAAACAGGTATATGTGTACAATCAATCGTAAGGGTGTTTTTTTTGTAAACAAGGTCAGCCCTAGTACATTTCTGCTGTTGCCTTTCTTAATTGCCCTTTAAACAATAACATTTAAACAAAAATCAAATCCACTCTCCCAACTGTTCAGTACTGATAAGCAATAAAAAGTAATAGAACAGATAGCATTAAGCACTCCAAAAAAGGCATTAGATGCTGATGGACTGTGTGCTAATTGAAAAGTGGCATTATAAGTTCCAGTCCACATGACTGCACAATTTTGGAACGTGATGGCTATCATCACATTTTAAAGTCCATTTGCATAAGGAAATAGGCACCATAATGGGGCAAATTTGCTTATAACATCCTTCTGCTCAGAAAATAAAGCCATCACTTAACTTAATTGATAATAATAGTGGTTTTATGAGCATGGCTAATGACAAATGCATGTGATTTGTAGGAGAATTTTTGGATTATATTAAAGATATAAGTGAAGTGAATGTGCACAATCACATCTTTTTACTCATGTCACTGTTCAGTTGCAGTCTTAATATTTCACCAAAGAAAGTTCAAATAATAGGTTCAAATAATGGGTTTTACAAATAATATCACAGAATATCATTAAACCATGCCAGACACATCCTTAAAAAAAAGAAAACCAAACACCAGTACTTTATTTCACAATACAGTACAGTATGATTCCTTATTGCTATTTCCCCTCCCTATAAAATCCCCCCCCCGAAGTGAAGCCCAGTATTTTGGGGCCTTCTTCCTGGCACACTGCTCTGCATTTTGACTTGCCTCATTCCTTTACACAGCCTTTCGAGTTACTCGTTTCATGGTCCATTCAGTGTTATGACTTTGTGACTTATTGTTTTCTTTTACATCTCAATAAAATAACTTTTTTTAAAAAAGTGTCAACATAATACAAAGTGACAAGCTGGCTTCGTCTCTTACTACTCAGTGTCTAAGAACATTTCACATTGAAAATGTAGATCTGCTCCAGAGCAGTTAAAGGTACTCAGCAGCCCTGTTTTGTGAAATTGTAAAAGTATGTGGAGGGTGACAGAGGTAACCGTGAGGGAGCCAATTTACATGTTTGTTTATAAAAGTATATTCCATTCTCTCATAAAATATCAGGGGTAGGGGTAGAGCAATATAAAAACACTTTTTTTGAAAATCAGTACAGAACAATCATTAAAATGACTGGCTACTCAGAAAAGAAATCAAGCAATTGCACAGGGCTGCCGACACAAAGAAAATCTTCAAGTCACACATGAAAGTGAATTTAACAAGGGTGCCTGCACAGTCTCTGAGTCTTCCTCTGGCAACACTGAAGCCGGACTTGTGGTTGAGGCCTGTTGGGCCTCTGTAACATGGGGTACGACTAACAGTGTTTCTCTGGGTCAGGACTCTGGACCTAAGTTGTTCAGGGCTTTGTATATCAACCTAAGAACACTGAACTTCTACTGATGAAACCTCTACACTGGCTGTACATGTGCAAACAGTGGTGTCATATCCTTGTTGGCCATCTGTCCCCATCAGCCGACTGGCTGCTGCTTTTGCTTCCAGTCCAGGACCAGGGGCAGCCCCACATTGAGCACATTTTAGCAATCCTGTCTCAAGGTTACCAATGAATGAGCTACTGTGGCCATGTTATCATACCGTCAGAACTGTAATTGGCCCCTGAGCTTTGTATGTTGTCTCTCGGCCCAGTATACCTGAAGGAGCATCTCCACCCCCATCGTTCTGCCTGGACGCTGAGGTCCAGCGCCAAGAGCCTTCTGGCGGTTCCCTCACTGCGAGAAGCAAAGCTACAGGGAACCAGGCAGAGGGCCTTCTTGGTAGTGGCACCCGCCCTGTGGAACACCCTCCCATCAGATGTCAAAGCGATAAACAATTACCTGACACTTAGAAGTAGCCCATTTAGAAGGCAGCCCTGTTCAGGGAAGTTTTTAATGTGTGACATTTTAATGTATTTTTAATCTTTGTTGGAAACCGCCCAGAGTGGCTGGGGTACAAATAAATTATTATTATTATAATTATAATTATAATTATAATTATAATTATAATTATTATTATTAGACGAGGACAGTTTTAATGTAATATCAAACATGACAAAATAATATGATTTTTTTTAAAAAAAAGCAGGGTGAGGGAGATCCCTCAATCTAAGACAGGGCTCATGGGGGCACATAGAGGCACATGAGGATATCTAACAACTAGGGATACTGCTGCAGACACCATAGACACCACAGAACCAAATGCACACTGCAACCTATGCCATTGGCTACGACAGATAGTTTAATTATGGAATTCACCCACACAGGGGATGTCCTCCAAACTAGATGACTTTAAAAGAGGATTAGACAAATTCATGTAGGAGGGGACTGTCCAATGGATGCTAGCCATGACGGCTACATTCTGCCTCCACAGTCGGATGCAGCAATGAATAGCAGATGCTAGAAACCACGGTAGGGGTGAGTGCCCTTGTGCTGAAACCCACAAGCATCTGGTTAGCCACGGTGATAACAGGATACTGAACTAGATAGACCATTGGCATGCCCAGCAGGCTCTTCTTCTGTTTCAAGCCTAATTTCAGCGAAGGTTGGGACCCTGTGGGAAGGCCTCTGTAAGGCACATTTGTACTCAGGGGCACCACATTGGTGACTCCTGATTTAAGCATCCTCCCACACACAAGGCAAGCCACCATACTGCACATTGTGGCAGTAACATGGAAAATACATCACATCAAATCACATTCTGGATCAGATTGTTATAGGATGCCTTTGTTGTTTCTATTACTTGTAAACCACCTTGTTTGTAGCTGTATATAAATGCAGTATACAATTTAAAAGTGAAACTAAAGAAAACAAAAATCAAAGCTTGTTTCCCCATCTTCCCTAGGATGACATACGGGCCCTTCTTTAGAACAAGTTCATCTGAAATTGTCAAAAGTAAGTTGTTACGGAATCTGGGAGCCACGTTGAGATTAAAATTCACAGAACTGCTTTCTTGGAAAATGTATGTTTGTGAACTAAGCAACACTTAAAATTTTACAGTCTGAGTCCCAGCCTAAACAAAGCTGTCATCTTTCACTTTACAGCTACCATCAAACCACTACATTTCTTTTCCCCCCTTTGATTTAACAGCCCCTTTTCAGAAAGCCCCCCAAGTGGCAATGCATGCAAAATATTTTGCAAAAAAACAAACACCCCTCCACACTCAATAAAACAATAATAACAATAAAAAACCGAACAGCAACAAAGCAAAACAAGCCACACACCTACACATATGCCAGTTTCCTACCTAGTTAAGTGGCAGATTGCTCCAAACTGAAGGCCTGTCTAAATAATGCAGTCTTCCCAACCTGTTTCAGACCACAGCCCCCATCAGTTCCAGCCAGCATGGCCAATGGTCAGGGATGATGGGAGGGAGTGCCATGAGAGCACCAAGGGGGCTATAAACCTCCCCAGGTGACCTTGGACCAATCACCATCTCTCAGCCACCCCAGCTGCACAAAGTTGTTCTTAAAATGGATGCGGGAGGAACAGGTCCTTGGATGCAAGGTGGGATAATAATAATAATAATAATAATAATAATAATAATAATAATAATAATAATACAGAGTAAGGCTCTAATTACCTTGAGAATGCTAGCTTGCCCAACTGGGATGGGATTTTGCCCCGTGGTGGCAGCAGTGGCTTCCTCGCATTTGCTTCCTTATTTTATCTCAAAAGTACCATGCAGTCTTCGAGTTATCAAAAAAATCTCATTTTTGAGAAGTTTTCCATTCATATGGTTTTTCTTGCTCCTGAGAGCTATGTTGCAGCTTCTTCCAGGAAAGAGCACAGAGAAGAAAGGGAGGAAGCAAAGGCTGCTGGGAACCTGCCAAGCTCCACCCACTGGAACCTTGAGCTCAGGGCCCAGGTTAACCCTTCCATGCGCACAGGTGTGAAATAGTAACTGTACAATAAAACACCTCCTAGGAAGGAAGCATGGCAGTGTAAGCAGGGGCACCAGCCAGCAGAGCCAGAAGCAGCTTTTAAACTGAATAGTAAGTGCCCCTGCTTGTGGGAATCAAAATCTGAAAAGTGACCAAAATAGCCCTTCTCCTTTGCCAGTTTTCCAAATGCAGGTGGTGGCATTTGAGGGATTTTATTCCAGCCCAACTTCTAGACAATAGTAGAAAACTGAGCAAGTCCCCCCCCCCCGCCCGCCCGTGGTAGATATCAGTGGGTTAGTAGAATCATATGGAAGTGGGAAGTCCTTTAACCGTGCAATCCTATGCACATCAACTCAAAAGTAAGTCACACTGACTTCAGTGCGGCGTTAAAGATGAAAACTGGCTTTGAATTGGACTCAGACACATCCTGGGAGTCAACGCAGAGTGAATGACAATAGAGTTACATGCTCTGAATAGCTGGGCCCCCGTCATCAGCCTGGCCCCAGCATTTTGCACCAGCTGCAGTTTCTAAAGCCTTTTCAAAGGCAGTGCCACATATAGCGCTTTGCAGTACAGTCATACCTCATGTTACGTTTGCTTCAGGTTGAGCGTTTTCAGGTTGCATCCTGCGGCGACCTGGAAGTACCGGAAAGGGTTACTTCTGGGTTTCGCCGCTCACGCATGTGCAGATGCACAAAATGACGTCTCGCGCATGCACAGAAGTGGCGAATCGCAGACGCGGGTTGCGTTCCTTTCAGGTTGTGAACGAGCCTCCAGAATGGATATCGTTTGCAACTAGAGGTACCACTGTACAGTCATACCTTGGGTTACAGATGCTTCAGGTTGCGTTTTTTCAGGCTATGGGTGCGCCGAAACCTGGAAGTACTGAAATGGGTTACTTTTGAGTTTCGGTGGTCGCGCATGCACAGAAGCACTAAATCGTGCTTTGCGCATGTGCAGAAGCGCCGAATTGCAAACCCGCACATGCGCACACACGGCGTTGCGGGTTGCAAACGTGCTTCCCACACAGATCACATTCGCAACCCGAGTGTCCACAGTTGTTGAAACAGATTGCAACCAAGGTGATGCGATGGTGGTCTTCGAGCCACAGCCATAGCCTGAGCAGTCAGGATCACCCTCAGATTGTGAACCTGCTTCTTCAGAGGGAGTTCCTTAAGTCCACCCTACCCAGAGCAGGCTTTGTCACGAATCAGCATTTTGTGCAAGGACTGTAGTTTCTGCCTTTTCACAAAATGTGCATCTTCTTTGATCCGAGCACCCTCTCCACTGCAGCTTGACGTTTGCAATGTTCGTTCAGAAACAAATCTTCATTCTTGAATCCTCTTGAGATGTATAGTGTCAACTTGGCTTTCTTTAACCCTGTTGTCTCTAATGCTCCACAGCATCTGCTGTTCTTCAGGCACCCAGTAGCTGTGCCCACGTACAGTCTGTCCAAGTCCGCCTGGAGAGTTCGGCAGCACTGAGCAGTTAATAGCGCCTGCAAGGTGGCTGCACTTCTTTATTTATTGAGGAGCTTTTCTTAGTCTCAGCATTAGATGCAGCTCATTTAACCAGCAGAAAATCCAACGATTACCAGATGTTATGTTGTAGGAGTGACTAATTATCAGGAAACATGACAGCCATGGACCTTTTGGGAAGAGTGAAAGAAAAAAATGCTTTCCTAGGAAAAAGTGGCATGTATAATTAAGGGGTAGACTTAAATAATCCTTATAGATTTGGGGGGTATGATAAATCGTGTAATCCACACAATAGGCATTTATTTCAATGGGTTTCATTTGCCTTTTGCTAATTTCCAAACTGATAGGCTGTTGCCTATCAGTGTGGGAAATAATAAGATAGGTGGACCAATAGTCAGATTTGATATAAGGTAGCTTCCTGTGTTCATCTATCAGCTTTCTGTGGAACAGAATATTATATATTTTTCAAGTATGCCTGTCAATATTACCGGTATATTACAAATAATTGCTGATGTTGACTTATATAGGAGGTTACATAAATTACCTTAACACTAACCATTCACCAAATAAGTTGTAGAAATGAAATCTGGCATATTTATAGTTAACCTATGAGCAGTAGTAAGGGGAAACAGCACCTAAATTTCTAATCTCAAACCAAACCAAACCAATCATTGCTCAACAGATTTGGTTTACTGAGTCATATATCACACTTTGGTTTGTCAACTTCGGGGAACGTTAGTCTGGGATAACATTTATGGCATTCAGAAATAAGGAGAATGATGCTCTCTTTTTTTGTAGAGGCAGGAATTGTCTGTTTCCATATGGATAGGATGAAATGTCATTTCTCATTTTGCCATCCCATCGGGGTGCTCCCATTTTGGCAACTTTTTCAGCTGCTGGCAAAATTCAACAAACATTTTTCTTTCAGGAGCCTTTTTCTTTCATCAAACTTTTTAAATTATCTGCAAGAGGCAGAAAGCTGTTTGGGGAGGCAAGTTGCTGGCCACCAATGTTTTCAACCAAAGTGCATTTCTCAAATGATGCTTCTAGCAGTGGCTTGTTGAATATAACTCCTGGCCAGAAAGGATTCAACACAGTTCAGCTTACAGCTGCAGCTCCAAAATTCATTGTTTAGGGGCCCAAACTGATTTGCCCCAAAGCAGTTCATTCCCCAGCTCTTGTTTTCACCCACATTTTCATTGGATTATTTTCAATACTAATAAACCATAACTTAAAAGGAAGGTTGTTTGGGGAAAATTGTTAAATTTGTAGATGTGAAGATACTCAAAATACAAATTTATTGTATTGTCTAATTTGGTTTTACATTATAATTCTTTTCATCTGCTAAAGGTGTGGCTAATAAAATGGATATAAGCTGGCAATCTGTTGTAATTTGCATGCAGCCACGTGTTTCCTGGGCAATTGGACAAATGTTGGTTTCATAAGCAAGCAACAGGGCCACGTATACTTAGGAATTGATATAGAGGAAATAAGTTCTAGAAGTGATCCAAAAAGTAAATGATTTCAAGTGGGAAACCTACTCAGAGGTTTAAGGTGAGGTGAATATGAAATGGCATATTCCCTGATGGACAATTATCTCTGAAGGACAAGAACAGCAGCTGAATATGGAACACTTCAAAAGGGTGGAGGGATAGGAGTTCAAATAGGTTGGACCATTGGAATTGTGGAAAGTCTTATTTTAGTCAGTCGCCATACAGGAGACTGACTTGCAAAAGCCCTGTTAAAATAATAAATAATTGAAATACATAGCTCCCTCACAAGGAAGACAGAAAATTCCTCTTCTAGATCAGGCTAACCTGTCTGAGAAATTTATTTGAGGATCTCTTTTGTGTTCGCAGTAAATACCCTGGCATATCATGAAATGGAAATGAAGACCTTAAAAATGAAATAATACACCAAATAAATAAAGAGAGTGCTGGTGGCTGTGCATGTGATAGCATAAGGTCATATTTAATTCAGTTGGGGTTCAGGGAAGTATGAAAGCCCAACTTGATTAAAATCTTTGGGCTAGATCTCAATCTGGTGTATATCAAGGATAATACTTAGCCCAGTGTCTCTCTCTCTTCATGTAGACAGTCAGATTTGGTGCACAAAGCAGCTTTGGCCCATACACACATTTTATTGCAATATTTCCCTGCATAATACAGTGCTAGAACATCACACATACAACTAGGGAGTGCAGTATTTAAATGAAAGGCAAGAAGAAGGTCATTGACTATTAACTCGTTCATAACCCAAGTTCATAAGATAAACATGACTTCTAGGAATGGTTTTGTTTGTTTGTAAATTTTAAGGATTCCATATATTCTAAGCACATTTTAAGGCCAGCTTCACAAGTAAAAATGTGAGAGGCCCCTCAAATGTGCCCTGAAGCCCAATTGAACTTTTCACATATTCCTGCTGAATGCTCAAAAACTTTGAATGAATTTGCAAGTATAAGAACATAGTAATAGCTCTGCTGGTTCAGGCCAAAGGCCATTAAGTCCAGCTGTTCTCACAGTGGCCAACAAAGATGCCAATGGGAAGCCCACAAAGAGGACCAACAACTGGTATACACAAGAATCATGAAGCTAGGTTTTTTGGTAGTAATTACAGACGTGGGTGGCGCTGTGGGTTAAACCACAGAGCCTAGGACTTGCCAATCAGAAGGTCGGCGGTTCGAATCCCCATGACAGGGTGAGCTCCCGTTGCTCAGTCCCTGCTCCTGCCAACCTAGCAGTTCGAAAGCATGTCAAAGTGCAAGTAGATAAATAGGCACCACTTCGGCGGGAAGGTAAACGGCGTTTCCGTGCGCTGCTCTGGTTCGCCATAAGCGGCTTAGTCATGCTGGCCACATGACCCAGAAGCTGTACGCCGGCTCCGTCAGCTAATAAAGCGAGATAAGCGCCGCAACCCCAGAGTCGGCCACGGCTGGACCTAATGATCAGGGGTCCATTTACCTTTATGGTAGTAATTCTCAAAAAGCACAACATATTGCCATGGCTCTCATCTTCTCTAACAGTCCCAATTCTCCATCTCCCTCCCACAAGAGCCTCACTTTGGGGAGGGGTAGTGGGCTACAGTAGCAGAAAAGTCTCGGAGAGAGCCCTCACCTTTCCTTAGCTGCAATGGAAATTATTCACAGGGCTTAATTCCCAGTTGGGGATCATGAGGTAGTTTTCCTAGCAGAAAATTAAGCTCTGTGTGTCATTTACAGTTCAAATATTAATCACTGCATAAGTGATTAATCATCAAGTGATTTACAAATGAAGCTGCTATGAAAATATCCCAAGGATTTTGGAGCGTCAGCTAATCTTGCCTTTATCCACTGAGAATGCATTGAAGAAGAATGAAACTTTAGTTTGTCCTAAAATGTGTGGGAAAGCGTTTCTGAACAGAACAAGCTGAAAGCCTGGGTTGCTTTCAATGTGGCTGAATTGAGTAGGAATCTTGCAGATACAAGCTGCAGTCTAAAACTTGTGCAGTTAATTAAATAATTCAGTTTAATATTTTTTAAACTTTTAAATAAATTGTACATTTCACCTTTTTGTGTCTGCAGCGCAGGCACAAGATGGCTTAGAGCAAACAGGACAAAGCAATGCAACAGTAAAAAAATAATGAAAAGTTTAATTAGAATTCAAATAAAGCTGATAATGGTACTGTAAAAGCCAATAGAAGCACTAAAACATAACCCTAAAATGTCTTAATTAACAAAAAGTCTGCAAAAACAGCCTTATTAGCTAATTTTAAACATGGGTAATGAGGGAGCTAGATGCATCTTTCTGAGAAGATCACTCCATAATCTGGGTGCTGCATTCAAAAACGCCAGCACTCCTGTTCCTACGATCTAAATACCTACCAGTGTTGGGATAGCAAGAAGTGCTCAAAGTTCTTCAAGCAGATTCGTGTGGAAGGACATGAGTTCTGAGATACCCCATCCTTAAACTGATAAGGGCTTCAAAAGCCAAAAGCCAGCACCTCGAATTCACCCTGGAAACAAATTGATAGCCAGAGAAGCTATAAATTCAGCATAGTATGATCTATCATGCTAGTTCCAAAAAAGAGAGTCTGGCTGCTATATTCTGCACCATATTCCTGACTGTCTTCAAGGGCAGCTCCACACAGATTGCCTTACAGACCAAGGCACCAATAACATCACCAGCTCCAACTTCTTCAGGATCCCATTTTTTCTTGCAGAAGGTGAACCTGGCTGTGCCAAGTAGATCACTGTAATGAACTCTATATAGTGATGGGTCCAGTAGATCTCACTGTTTCATTACAAGTGCAACCCTGTCCAAACAGATGCCTCCTCTGGCACCATCAGAAGCAAAGCCAGCCCGAGATATTTTGCTGCCTCAGGCACCTGCTACCTGAGATGGTCACCTTGATCTGCCCAATGGTAGGGCCAGCTCTAATCAGAAGCCCCAAAAAACCCTTTCCATCTTACTGAGATCATTCTTATTTCATGTACCTAAATAGACTGCAAATAAATTTCTAGAGTGACACCACAAGAAAGAGAAAAGTGTTGCAAGGAATAGATGGAAATTTACCCATCTTTCAACGAAATCTGTTTCTTTGCATCTATATTACCTCTAATAATCTTTAATCCTTTTGCAAGATTTCACATTTCCAAGCTCAGACAAAAATCAACTAGTTGATATTATAATTCCTAACAGAGAGCTATATACCGTATTTTTTGCTCTATAAGACTCACTTTTTCCCTCCTAAAAAGTAAGGGGAAATGTGTGTGCGTCTTATGGAGTGAATGGAGGCTGCGCAGCTATCCCAGAAGCCAGAACAGCAAGAGGGATTGCTGCTTTCACTGCGCAGTGATCCCTCTTGCTGTTCTGGCTTCTGAGATTCAGAATATTTTTTTTCTTGTTTTCCTCCTCCAAAAACTAGGTGCGTCTTGTGGTCTGGTGCGTCTTATAGAGTGAAAAATATGGTATTTGTTTTATCAATAAATAACATTTTGACAGACAGAATTGGTGAGAGATCAGAACACAGAGGAGTGAAAATTAATTGAGAACTGAATCCCACCATTTGCAAATAATGTTCTCACTCACAGGCATAGTTAAGGATACACTTTTGAGTGAGTCACCTTTCTTTTAGGCAGGGGTTGCCAACCTTTTTAGGCCTGTGGATACATTCAGATTTTGGGAATGGGTGCTGTGGGCACTGCCCCCTCTGGTCACTTCTCTTTTTCCATCCCTCCAAATTCCCTTTTCACTGAAATCTAGCTTGCCGAGGAAAAGCCTAGTCTAAAAATGTTCTCCTTGATATTTTCAAGCTGTAAGGATTTTGTTGGTTGATTTGTAGGGCCATTCAGTCCTATTGACACATACACACCAAACACACTGAAGAGGGACCTATTTTCAACTTCATCTATTGTTTGTGAGGACATGGTTAAACCTGTTGCCATTTAGATAGCTGGATCCTACAGTATGTCTGATTCTACTGGCTATCTGCTCAAGGCAAAGCAAGTAAGTGAAAGGCCTCACACTTATGTGTGGCATTCTCATCTTAGTTAAAATGCAGGCAGAACAAAAATCATTACAGCAGAATGCCAAGTGCACAGCAACTTGGGAAATCACGCAGAAGATTAGGGGTGAATATATGTATTCACAATGGCTTTAGGAAGGTTAATCAGGTATTATGGGCTGTACCAAATAAGTCAATTTCACAGTTATAGTAAAAGGGGGACTTTGATAAATGCACTTTAAATGAACTGGAGCACAGGATCAACTTCTTCAGTGGGAAACATTGCACTGAGCAGTACCTTACAATTTCACCGCTGTGAATTTTGTAAAGGCGGCACATCCTTGTCTCTTTTTCCCTTTCTGTAATGATTTAGACTTCCATGTTTTGTCAAAATATGCCATTTTTAATCACACACAGCTCAGTATGGTATTAAGTTACACAGTGTACTGTGCTAAACCTACGAGATAAAATGCAAATAGCACCAGACGGCCACTGTTTAAATCCGCCTATAAGTGAGAACAGATTTTATATGTTTCAGTTTAACTATGTAGTAAATTCTTTCTCTATAACTGTTCACTGGAGTCATATTCGTAATAGGCATTTATGGAGTAAAAGGTAACATGCCAGTTAGAATTGAGATTAATGATAACAAATTCTGTTATACCACTACAACATGCATAATTTACAATACAAGAAGATGTAATTGATGTGACCGTATAGGGAATAATCTTAGGCAACAGCTGGCTAGCCTGACCCGATCCTCCCACCTGTAGCTGCCACATTGCGAGCAAGAGCTTTGCTCAGCAGTAAAAACAGTTGCAGCCTATAATAAAAGGTAAGTGAAAACTACATCCCCCAAGTATTTTCATTTCCATCCCAGCCCCCTTACTACATATTCTTGCTGACTTTGGGGACTTGGAATAAAACCTTAAGAGCCATAAGACCTGCACTGTACACATAGTACTGTCACTATCCTCTCCGACTATCCTCCCTCATCCTTGTCCACAACAGAGACGGGTTTAGGGTCGCATTACTTGTCCCCCCCCCCCACATGGTGCAGGGGCCAAGAGGGTGCCTTCTCGTCTCCTTCCCCAAGCCTATTAAGTGCTGGGCTTTGGGAAGGAGTTGTGAGGGCTCTGACAGGATCCTAGAGTCCTTCTGCCTTCTTCTCAAAGCCTAGTTAGCCCAGCTTTGGGAAGGAGGTGGGAGATCTCTAGGACCCTGCCAGAGCCTCATGCCTCCTTCCCAAAGCCCTGCACTTCCATTACCAAGCTTTGGGGAGGTAGCTTTGGGCTGGGATGTGTGGGTCAAATTTTGGCCTAACACAGGGCATCATATTACCAAGGTCCCTGTCCCCAAGCCTCTTATATGGTACATCCTAATGCAAAGGGATGTCCCTGTCCAGGAGAACTGGCCATCTTTCAGTTCTAGTTCACGGGGACATGCCAGGTATAAGGAGTGTAGTACCTGATCCAAAATTCTGAAAGTTGCACCACAAGCTTTATAGGTGGTGGGGTGGTCAACCAAAGTGGAACAATAGCAAATCAGAATACTGCAGTAAGCAGATTGGTCTTATCTATATAAGTCTTGGTCAGTAGCTTTAAGTGATGCAGAAGGGCATTGTACTGGTTTCAGCTGGGGCCCACATTCATCCAGGATGGTGAAGGTTGGCATGGAAAATTTGGGTACTCTTCTAGCTGGCTTGGCCAGTCCCTCATTTGGAAAGGCATGTGGAATATACACACAGCCACAATTGATGCTCATTCTGTCTTGTGCTTAGAAGCCAGCCTCTTGAGACTGACTTCCTAGCCGGCTACTGTCCCCTTTCCAGCCTTACCATTTGGAGGGATGGTTGAGTAGTGGATGGTTCTTAACCTCATTAACAACTGGATGTTATTAACTTCACGCTCTTCTTTCAGACTGGATTGCTGTCCAAATATGTCATTGAGTCTGAACCTATTGCTGACAATCTTTGGTTTTTTTTAAAAAAAATCAATCATGGTAATTGAACCCTATTGATCCCATCGTGGTCTCTTTACAGCCTTTGATATAGCTGATAATGAAGTGGCACAGTTCTTGAGTTGCCTTGTTTAGCTTCAAAGAAGAAGAATTAATAATCATATCCCCAGGATATTCCCTGTGTTATCGGATAACCCCATAGTTTATTCAATGTGGTTATAAAACGAGTAGGCCACATTGTATGGACACAGAGTTTGATGTCATACAACGTGAGGCAATGGCTTAATAGTGGACACTAGTGTTTAAGTCTGCACGAGCAATAACTCACTCCCATATACTCTTACTGGAGCCTGACAGCAACCTCAGTGTCTGTGAAATAACTGTCTAGGACTGCTGCTATTTACTCCTTCCTCTCACCTTGACATAGTTATGCCTGCAAAAGCCATCATACTACTCTGACTTGGATGATAACAGTATGGGGTCTCCTCCTACATGTACAAATTTCATCCTTCTAGAAGCGAAAATGAAGTTGCACACTGGCCATAAGTGAAAGTGAGGAATAAACAAGGGTTTTCTAAAATGCCAGTCAGTTCTTCTCTACTATAAAATAATACAATCACACTTCGGCTTCAGCGATGCACAGAACTGTGCATGCAATTATGATGCATCCATAATGCATTCCTTGTCGTGTTGTATGTGTTTCATTTTGCGTTTGCTTCATATCGCTGCCTTTTTGTAGGTTATTCAGCAGCAAATCTTTCCCCAGAAGGAAAGCCAGGTTTGAAATCGTATTACATGCTTCAAAAATACATTGTTAGTGTTCAGATGCTGTAAAATACCAAAGCAACATCCAAACAGCTTGAGGTCATTTTGGCACCTGAAAGTAGCTGTGGATCAACTTACAACAGTCAAGAAGAGAGGTTGGGGTTGGCTGTCAAGAATCCCAGATTTCTTTTAGCATGCAGCTAAAAAGGCAAGGGCTGGGGGAAAGTGAGTGTAAACATTTAAACTATGAATACGGAATAATAAAACATTATTCAGAAAATGAATAATTCAATAAAAACAAGTAAGTAAAGATAATAACGATGGAAATGATACAAAAATAAAAGTCAGAGGCTTAATTCTGTCCAGAATTTTGACTTCCATTACTATGATTTCATGAACATGGTTTCAACACAGTCCCAGTGTTGACCCAGCGTAAATACTGATTTTGTAGAGCTGTGCCACTAAAGGTTTGGCACATCCTGTGAAGAAAAATCTCAGCTATCAAGCCACATAAAGCATCTACAAAAGCCCAAGATCAGTTTTGTATCATTTTACTGTTGTTAGCCGCTCTGAGCCCAGCTTCAGCTGGGGAGGGTGGGATATAAATAAAATTTTATTATTATTATTATTATTATTATTATTATTATTATTATTATTATTATTATTATTTTGCCATACAAGTCTGAGTTCTGCATTTGAGCACTATCGCTTCCATGTGTTTTCATCCCTGCTGATAAGATTGAAAACCCAATGCCCATGTTGGAATACCTGTTCTTAAAAGACTAGAATCACTATCAGAGGCTTGGTGGTTTAGCACAACTTGTGGTAATATAGGGCTTACTCATTGGTTGACAGTGAGAGAAGTCAAACGGCCACAGGCAGCCACTGGCAGTGAGAAGAGAGGAAGTTCTAAACCAGGCATAGGCAAACTCAGCCCTCCAGATGTTTTGGGACTACAACTCCTATCATCCCTAGGTCAGGGATGGTCAGGGATGATGGGAGTTGTAGTCCCAAAACATCTGGAGGGCCGAGGTTCCCTATGCCTGCTCTAAACCCTTACAAGCCCTGTGTGCCTGTTGTGGGAGGCAGCTAAATCAGGAGATGGCTCACACAATTCACTTCAGGCATCTAGCCAGCAGCACTACCATGGGATTAATCACTGTATACTAACAATACACTGCACAGTCTTGAATGTCTTAATGGGCCTTTGATCTGATCCAGCAGAGCTTTCCTTATGTTCTTATGAGCTAGCACTGCCTTGGTTGCTTCCAACAGGTGTCTACCAGTAATGGTATGAGTTCCCCTGCTTCTTAGCTGCATCTCAGTGGCAGCCTACTGTTTCACACTCAACCTGAGCTCAGCCTCAGTGACAGAGCATCTGCTTTACATGCAGAAAATCCCAAATTCAATGCCCAGCATCTTCAAGTAGAGTTGAAAGGGAGTTCTGCCTGAAACCTTGGAGAACTGCTGCCAGTCAGTGTAAAAATAATAATAATGCTCAGTTAGATGGACCATCAGATTCCTGCTTCATCAGTTGCCACTGGGTTTACTAATTCTAATGGATATCTGATGCATTTTTGTTTTGGGAGTTCGTTGGTTGGTAAAGGGCGACGACGAAGAATGAGGCCGGGGAAGGCTGGCACTGCAGCAAAAGGCTGCTAAACACGCCCCCTTCGTGGCACCTGATTGGGTGGCCACCGGGGGGGGGCGTGAGCGCCAGCCAGGTGAACTGGAGGCAGGGGGCCACGCCCCCTGCTAGGCGGTGCTCGGGCTCCCGACCACAACCCCTCCCCTCTCAGGGAGGAGAGTCTTTGCTGATTTCTGTCACTGATTGCCATTTTATTTATTTTGCTGGAGAGAAGCGGAAGCAGAGAAGAAAATGGCAGGCATGGTATCGTGGAACATCATCACATGGATACAGAAATAGAAAAACTGATTAAAGAATCTCTTGCAAAAAATGTCCTAAGATGGGGAAATGATCATCACTGGTACATTATGAGAGCAATTGTTATCTTTCTATATGGCAAACAAATGAATTTGATCTTAATAATTTTCCTTGTCCGCTTGTACTGTAAAAATACTGGCCGCTTGCCCAGGCTTTCTTATGCTGCTGTCATTCATACATAATATTTTACAATCTCTTGCTTATCTGTTTTAGAGGGGAATGGGCATTTTGTTCTTTTCTATTTTGTGGCGTATTGTGTCCTTGGCTCCCACTTCTTATGAAGTGGCAAGTTGGTTCCTCTACTTGCATTTTACTTAAGGAGATTTCTTTTCAACTTCAAGCTTAGTGTGTTGTCCTTTTCTATACGCATAGTGCTGCAAGAGTGATTGTCAAGTGTTGTGACATTTCATTTCTGAAAAACAGGAGGGATGCTGTTTTGAAAACAGAGAGAAATGCTTACAAAATGCCTACTGCCGGATGTGGGAATCTGACAAATATAAGGGTATGATTTAAAATATTGGTTTAGCACAGGCAGGGTGTTATGTACTGCTGTTACATATTTCCTTTCTCTGGGGAGCCAAAAACTTGAAAATCATAATGGAACTTCCCTTCCCTGGAAAACAACTGCCGCCTCCTCCTGGTTCTTGCACTATATGAAAGTTAAGAGGCTGGTTTGCATGTATGAACTGGCCCCTCATTGTATATTGCAGTTATTTCAGAGTCACTAACTCTAATTTTTTATAATTTTGGGGAAAAGGAAACTGGATCCAAAGAACTACACTCTAGAAAGCCTGATGTCAATACAAGGCCAAATTCTGTAAGATATTATTAAATGATTAGCATATATGTATCTGGAAAATAATGCAATGGTTAGTGAATGCTAGTATAGTTTTATTGAGAACAAGCTATTCCAGACCAACTTTTTTTGAGGCTTTTTAAAAATAGGTTTGTTCTCTTCTAGTGGATTGTTTCAGCAAAGCATTTGACAAAGTCTTTGATGACACATTTGTTGACAAGATGGTAGTATGTGGGCTGGACCATACTTCCCTCAGATGGATCCCACAGCTGGTTGAGCAACCCAACCCAATTAGTGCTTATCAATGGCTCTGGGTCAAAGCTGAGGGAGGTCTCAAGTAGGGATGTCAGAGAAATTCTCCAAATTCTTCACATTTATGCATTGATATGTGGTGTTTTGACAACCTGAAGTCTGCCTCAGAACAAGCCAATGAATGGAAACTGAAGGGAAGCAGATTTTGTGAGAAACATTGTAATGCAAGTTGTTCAACAGTGGAACAGATTTTCTTGGGAGGTATTAGGCTCTTCTTTGCTGGAGGTGTTTCAGAAGAGGCTGAATAGCTGTTTTTCAGGGATGCTGTAGTTACACTTTGCACTGCAGATTTTTCATTGAACAGGATTTGAACGAGAGGATCTCTAAGATTGTAACTCTTAATTCTGTGATTCGAAATATAGTCCTCTTAGCATGGGGAGATTGAAAAGGCAAAATTAGGGGATGAAAGATACATGGGAAAATATTAGTCATTGTGAGCCAGGATAAAACAAAATAATTGAATAATGAATATGCTTGCCATCTCCCGTAGGAAATGACAAATCACATTCCACTTTAGCTTAATCTAGTTATTGATAATATGAGTTCTAATCATGGATATCTCTTACTAGATAAGACAAAGTGGTATTGGTGTGAGGTAGTGCAAATTTTAATACATGTCTTTTTTTTTTATAAAATTTTTATTGGGTTTTCACATTTTATATAGACAAAGACAAAAACACGAAAAACATAAAAACAAACAAACAGAAAAGTAAAACAACAAACATATATAGTTTCCAAAAAAACTTATTTTCTAACCCTGGTCATTGACTTCCCCCCACCCCCTCCCTTGCATCCCTATTCCCAAATTTGTATCAGCAAATTGGCATTTCCTTATCCATCTTAATATTAGTCCTTTATATATATAAAAAAAGCAAAATTAAATTTATTCTAAGTTGGACCTCAGTTCCCTTCCAACGATTTCCCATTTTGTCTTAAATAATAATCTTGTTAGCTAAATCCCATAGTCTTAAGTGTTGTTGAAACTAGATTCTTCCCTCCCTCCCTTCCCCGGTTTGTGTCCCTTCCGAAAACATGTCCAAAATAGCAATTATTAGCCCGGATTCATTACGTCCGAGGCTCTCAAATCTCTTTCAGTCCCTCTCCGCCGGCCTAGTTGGCAATCCTTTATGTCGGTCTTCACGTCTCGAAAGAGTTCTTTCACAGTCAGTCCAAAATCTCTTCCCATATTTGCAAGCAACTGCTGAGGAATTTCCACAAGGCATGAATTTTGAACATAATCAAAGTCAGAGTCTATGTGGAGGCCCCAATTATATTTCTTTATTTTAAATTCCTTGATTTCATAAATACATGTCATTTTGTCTTTGCATATGAACCCAGTTCAGAAAAGGTACTATTTTTCTTATACATCATTGTTGTCATCTTTCAGTTATATTGAAAGATGTTGGGAAAGTGTACATAAAGGTGTTGCCTACGCTTTAGTGTAACATTGGCAGACCCATGTGATAGTTGGAATATCACTTAATCTAATGTACGGTAATAATAGTAATCTATCTTCTCTATAGCTGCTCTACATAATAGACTATTTTGAGATTACTAAGGTAAATTTCCCTTTCATGTTTGAGGTGATCAAAAGCTTTTGAAAGGGAAGATACTGTTTTGGTGTAATTTGTATTACCAACAATAAAGAGTCTATGAATCTAAGGTGAACAACAAAACTTGTTGAAATCAGAGGGACATTGCCATTTGATATCCAAAGGGGGATAGTCATTGCATTTCAAAACTCAGACACAATGTGCATTTAGCAAAATGGAGGGAATGGAGGACCAAAGTACCAAAAAATAAGAATCTCAAATCTCATTGTAGGAAATACTTACAGAGTTCAGTGTTTCATTGCACTAGGTCATGACATCCTACTATAACCTATCTTTTGATACTGCAGGATTTTCTACCTGCATTGCATTGCATTCTACCTTTTAAAAAAAATTTAAGCAAGTAACATATTTGGGAGTGCATGAATATTCCGCTTATGTAATGTTCCCATCATGCTTCTGGTCCTCTCAGCATACATAGCTCCAAGTGTCTGCAAGGGAATTAAATTCATAGAATAGAGTGGTACCTCAGGTTAAGAATTTAATTCATTCTGGAGGTCCGTTCTTAACATGAAACTGTTCTTCACCTGAGGTACCACTTTAGCTTATGGGGCCTCCTGCTGCCGCCACACTGCTGCCACACAATTTCTGTTCTCATCCTGAAGCAAAGTTCTTAACCCGAGGTACTATTTCTGGGTTAGCGGAGTCTGTAACCTGAAGCGTATGTAACCTGAAGTGTCTGTAACCTGAGGTACCACTGTATCACATTTAGCTATATAAGCCTATGAAGAACAGTAAAGCATGTAGGTTTCAAATAGAGGGAAAAGGTTTCATATTTGTGAGTTAACTAAAAGTATATTAGGATGCTTGAATTTCTCCCCCACCTCAAATTGTATGGTGTGATTAGAGTAATGAGAAGCTACCATGCTTGAGGAAGGCACTTGTGTGAGCAGATTCTGTACATGCTTTAACACCCATGTTTTTCCTTCAATGGTTCATTCCATTGTGGAATAGTGGATGGGCAGGACACAGTCAACTAGAGGCATTCCTAGAGTATTTAGCAAACTGAACCTTAAGAGTGCAATCCAATGCATGGTCAGGCAGGAATTAATTCTTCTGTGCTCAGTGGAGATAGTGTGCTTGTTACCAAGGGCAGTCTAAGAAAAAGGGGACAGTGGTAAACACCTACACTGGCATATGTGTCACCAATGGTTATATTGCTGGACACAAGGTCAAACCGTAAGCCAGATTTTCTACAGTACATTATCATTAACCTTGAAATGGTTGCCAACTTCATGAGGTAATGATGACCCTCACCTTGAAAAGAGATCTTTCTTCTTCTCTGCTAATATTCTGAAAAAGCAATGGCTTTAAAAATGCCCATCCCTCACATAGCAGAAGCACTAAGATCATGAATTCCCTACATTCGGGTCCAGTTGCCTTTGCAGACTCAAGCGCTATCTGAGGTACCTACTCAGTATTCTGCCTGGTGTATTATGCATGGCTATAATTAGGTGAGTGTTCAAACGAGTTTCGCGCAATGACATTTACTGAAAGTGTCTGCAGCACAGAATGTCCTGTCAAGTTGTTAATACAAAATGCTGGTGATTTATATGTTTTATTACCAAGTATTCATCTTGGTAACATGCTGCAGTGAGGACTGAGATGCTCCTTTTATTATCTCTTTTGGGGAAGGGATGAGAGGGAGATTCCCCCACCCTCCAGTATTTTATTTGAAACCCAAACATCTCTGCAAAGAAAAATAACAATGAAAAAGTCAACCATGTTGCAACAAAGTGTAACCTCATTTATCTTGACCTCGGAAGTGCACATTTGTGTTCCTTTTCTATAGATCAGGGGGCGGCAAGGTTTACCTTGCCTGGGCCAGTTCACTCCTGCAGAGATCACTCCGTGGGCTGGATTGTGTCTGCGCATGCGCAGACGCAATTTCCAGCGCCACGGAAGCGAGTCCCTGCTCCGTGCTGTGCCAGTTTAGCGCAGTGCACAGGGACTCATGGAGCAGGCGGCTCGGTTTGGGGGCGGCTCGTGGGCCATTTAAATTACCCCTGTGGGCTGCTTGTGGCCCATGGGCCACAGATTGCTGACCCCTGCTATAGATGTTACATGCTCCCAGATCAGGCTGGAGAGTTCATCAGGCTTTTCTTCCTCTGCCCTTGCCCCTTCCTTGTGATTCCTTAAAGCCCATTGTTAAGTTGTGGGTAGACATAGCAGACGACACAGCGATTCTTCCAAAGCAGCTCTTTATTTGTAAGCTGGAACAGAACTGAACTGAAGGGCTCAGTCAGCCTGCTCCAGTAGCTTGTTACTGTAACAACTTTCTAAAACTATCCAATCACTGAACGTCACTTTCGATCCTTAATTTGCATAACTATCTACAGTATCTATCCAATCACTGAACGTCACTTTCAATCCTTCATTTGCATAACTATCTACAGTATCCCCCTGCTGGCCCAGGGTGAGAACTTCAGTACATAACACCCATTGTACTGCTGTGCTGTGAAGGAGCAAAGCCAGTCACCTTTATCTTATGGATTATTGTTTTATTTTTTTAAAAAATCTACCCTGCCCTTTGCCACAATCAGTCTACAAGGCAGTTCACAATGGGTGGCAATTGACTACATTTTGAATGGTCATCGAAATTAATAAACACGACTAAGTGCGGTTCATTTCAGTGGTTCTACTCTGAGTAAAACCTAGCTGAATACCGTGCAATCCGATTATTTAAAATCCAATAGTTGAAGGCAGGTAGGGGTGGAAGAATGTGCTGCTTTCTCTTCTCCCAGTTTCTCATATTTTTTGAACTTAAATTCAATTTTCTGCATTTCTGCTGCAACCTCTGACCATTGAAAATTCTTTGGCATTTTAGTACAAATTTCTTCTGATAAACACAGTTTCATATACTGTTTTGAATAACGTTAAGTTTCACAAGTAATCAAATATAATGCACCACAAACATATATACATTTTTATGCACACTTCCTATTATTATTATTATTATTTAGTTGGGCTTTACATTCTTTTCTGCTGCTTGTAGCTGTGCCTCACACTCCTCTCTGTTTAAGTACTGTTTGTTTTTTTGTGTGTGAGTTTCATTGTGTATTTTAATATGGTTTAGTTTCTGGTTTGATGCAATTTCCCTTTACTCTTAGCCATCCTGAGCAGTATTCTGTTGGAAAGGTGGAATATAAATATTCTTAATAATTAATAAATGAATGAATAATGTTTTTTATGAATGTTGGTTCAAGAACTACATTGCAATATTTGAATAAGTGTCCATTTTGAAGGATGCCTGTGTTCCAGTTCTCAAACTTTTGGAAAGTGCAAAATTTGATAAATTCCACTTTAAATGCAAATGTCTCCCCATCCCTAAAGAAAACACAGTACTTAAAATTAACAGTAAAAGACATCCGATGCCACATCCAACAATTCCCTGAACACTGTCTCAGGCACAGATGGTAGGGGAAGAAGGTTATTATCCACATCCGACAATTTTTACATATTTCTTGTAAACCACTTGGAGGTTTTGTTACAATAAGGCAGTACAGTATATGCATTTTGTTAAATGAATGAATGAATGCACTCATAATAATTGTTTCCGAGCACAATTTAAAGTGTTGGTGCTGACCTTTAAAGCCTTAAATGGCTTCGGTCCAGTATACCTGAAGGAGCATCTCTGCTCCCATCATTCTGCCCAGACACTGAGGTCCAACTCTGAGGGCCTTCTGGTGGTTCCCTCGCTGCGAGAAGCAAAGTTACAGGGAACCAGGCAGAGGGCCTTCTTGGTAGTGGCACCTGCCCTGTGGAACACCCTCCCACCAGATGTCAAAGAGAACAACAACTACCAGACCTTTAGAAGACATCTGAAGGCAGCCCTGTTTAGGGAAGCTTTTAATGTTTGATGCATTACTGTATTTTAATATTTTGTTGAAAGCCGCCCAGAGTGGCTGGGGAAGCCCAGCCAGATGGGTGGGGTATAAATTATATTATTATTATTATTATTATTATTATTATTATTATTATTATTATTACTATTGCAGCCTTTGACCCACTGGCGGAGGATGGGGTGTGTGGTGGGTGCGGTCCGCCCCGGGTGTCATCCCAAGTTCCCCAGCATTATGCTAAAGGAACAATGTTAAGCAGCAGCAACAAAAAGAGATTGGGGAGGGTGGGAGATGATGCAGATGGACACCATATCTAGTAGCAGAAAATCTCAGGTTGCAGCAAGGCCTAGCACCAGGAAGAAGCAATGATGGTTCTCCCTTTAAAAATGTAGCATTCATCAGTAATTCAGAGCTAACTGAACACACATGACCCTTCTAAAGCAAACAGCAACAGCAAAGAAAAATGTAGTTGTTTACATATTAGCAGAGATAGACATTCATTTTAGGTGTTCCAGTAGAAGAAGAGTCAATAAAAGACAAATCAGGTAATTTCTACACTAGGGACAGTCTAACCTATTCAAGTCTACAGAACACCTTCAACATCTTAAGGCTATTACAGTTGCAGACTTGGCTTTTCCATCATCATGGCCATCAACATTCTTTCTCCCACCCCTTCTTTTTGCTTAACACTCAGCTTAAATAAGAGTTCTGGTAAACTCAAAGCAGCGCTTTGTGATGCTTCACTTGCTCCTAATAAAGGTTTTAGGCCAACATGGCTTCCTGCAATCTTTGCCTTCCTTTCTAGAATATCAAATTTAGCAGTTCAGGCCCAGGAGAAGAATTCTAGACCTGGAGAAAAGTGATTTTGACTGTACCTGTGTTTTTTCAGTAATGGCTGAAAATAAAGGCATGTTGGTGGGTTGAAGTGTGTGAACTGCTTGTATTAACATTAATCAAACCTGCAGAGGAAAACCCAGTACTGCAGGAACCGCCTATGAAATCAAGCCAGAATGGAGAGAAAATATCCCTGAGAAACAACCCCAAAGTCAAGGTAAAACAGCTGCAAATAAAGAATATATTGTATTTTTCAATTCTTAATAAAGTCAACCTACTGACAACCAACCTGCCAACTCCATCCGGCCTAGGGGGCCTGCACTACCACTACAGTTTAGAGGCCTGAGCAGCTACCGTTAGCAATGGACAAAATGGTTTTAAATGTTTTAATTGCTTTTAATTTGCAGCACCTTAAATGGTGGTTGTTGTTTTTTATAATATTATATTATTTCATTATTTTATTTTTGCTTGGGGTGGGATAAGCATTTAGTCAGCGCTATTGTTTCTTGCTTTGTTTTGTTTTGTTTTGTTCTGTTCTGTTTTATTATTATTATTATTATTATTATTCTGTTAAATTATTATATAGTTTGTATTTTGCTTTTTAAGGGGAAGGGTCATGGCTGCCTGGGAGTGGGCCTCAGCCAATAGATTGGGTGGGGCAGGTTCCACAGGGGGGGATGTATTGGGACACCTGATCTCAGTGATCACGGGCAGGAGGAGGAGTTATGCTAAGACCAGACCATGTCATTACCGAGGAGGCAGGTTTAGTCGTTGTTTGAGGACTATCCCTGCCTCCAGGTCTGGTCCTGACCGGAAGGATACAGCAATCAGCAAGGAAAACCCACATGACCTGAAAGTGTTGCTGTGCAATGCCAGGTCAATGATGAATAAAACCACTGCCATCCACGACCTGATTGTGGATGGAGGATTTGACCTGGCATGTGTGACAGAGACCTGGTTGGAGGAAGCAGATGGGCCTGTCCTTGCCGCTGTTTGCCCACCAGGTTTCTCTTACGCACAGGGAGGGGGGGTTGCAGTGATTTTCAGAAAGTCATTAGTCTGCACCAGGCGTCCTATTGGGAAGACCCAGTTTTCTGAGTGCATGTTCTGGAAGTTGGGCAATAGGGGCAGTACAGGATTCCTACTGGTGTACCGACCTCCCCGCTGCACCAAGGATTCCCTGCCTGAGCTGCTTCAGGTCGTGGCGGATATGCTCCTGGAGACACCTAGCTTGGTTGTCCTGGGGGATTTTAACATCCATGCCGACACGACCTTACAAGGGGCTGCTCAGGACTTCGTAGAAAGCATGGCCTCCATGGGGCTGTCCCTGAATAAGTTTGGCCCAACTCATAGCCATGGACATGCCTTAGACTTGGTGTTCACCTCTATGGATGTTGGTGATCTGACACTAACTAAAAGCGAAACAAAAGAAGTGCCATGGTCAGATCACTTCCTGGTGCAACTGGACTTCTCTGCAACCCTTCCCCTCTGCAGGGAGGTGGGACCAATTCGGATGGTCCGCCCCCGCCGCTTAATGGATACAATTGGCTTCCAGAAAGTGGTAGGGGATGCTTTATCCCAAGTTGATGGCCTTTCAGCTGATTCCCTGGTGGCACACTGGAATGCGGAGTTAACCAGGGCTATTGACTGTCTGGCTCCGAAGCGCCCTCTCCGATTGCATAGAGCCCGGACAGCCCCGTGGTTTTCCCCGGAGCTGAGGGTGATGAAACAATCGTTGAGACGGCTAGAGTGCCGGTGGCGGAAAACTCATTCTGAATCAGACCGGACACGGGTTAGAGCTCAACGTCGAGCCTACCAAGTGGCAATGGTGATGGAGAAAAGGGCCTTCTTCGCCGCCTCCATTGCATCTGCAGAAAACAGCAGCAGGTGGCTTTTTCAGGTGGTTCGCAATCTATTGGAACCACCTGTACCACCGGGGCCTGGTAGGGACCCCAAGATCTCCTGCAATGCTTTTGCAAAGTTTTTTGCAGATAAAATCGCTCAGATTCAGAAGGAGGTAGACTCCACCGTGGGAGCAGGGCTAGGGCGGGAGAGTGCTAGAGTTCTGTCTGGTCCTGTTACATGGGATCAATTCCAATCTGTTACCTCCGATGATGTGGACAGGCTGCTTGGACAAGTGAAACCGACCACCTGTCTCCTTGATCCTTGCCCATCCTGGCTGATAAAAGCGAGCCGGGAAGGGCTGGGCGATGGGTTCTGCAGGGTGGTGAATGCTTCCCTCTGTGAGGGAGCCTTCCCAGACCCGCTGAAAGAGGCGGTCATTAAACCGCTTCTTAAAAAAACATCTTTAGACCCGGCCAATTTGGCCAACTATTGCCCAGTCTCAAATCTGCCATTCTTGGGCAAGGTGATTGAGCGGGTGGTTGCTGAACAACTCCAAGCACACCTGGAGGAAATGGACCATTTGGATCCCTTCCAATCGGGATTCAGGCCTCACCATGGGACTTAAACTGCCTTGGTCGCGCTGGTTGATGATCTCCGGCGGGCTAGGGACAAAGGTGAGAGCTGTTTCCTAGTTCTGCTGGATCTCTCAGCGGCCTTTGACACCATCGCCCATAACATCCTTCTGGACCGTCTAGAGGGGCTGGGAGCTGGGGGCACTGTCATACAGTGGTTCCACTCCTTCCTCCTGGGCCGTGTCCAGAAAGTGGTGGTGGGGCATGAGTGTTCAGATCCCTGGGCTCTCACTTGTGGGGTGCCTCAGGGTTCTATCCTCTCCCCCATGCTTTTTAATATCTATATGGAGCCGCTGGGAGAGATCATCAGGGGGTTTGGACTGGGTGTTCATCAGTATGCAGATGACACCCAGCTCTACCTCTCCTTTAAATCAGAACCAGTGAAGGCGGCGAAGGTCCTGTGTGAGTGCCTGGAGGTGGTTGGAGGATGGATGGCGGCTAGACAAGACAGAAGTACTGTTTTGGGGGGACAGGGAGCGGGTTGGTGTGGGGGATTCCCTGGTCTTGAATGGGGTAACTGTGCCCCTGAAGGACCAGGTGCGCAGCCTGGGAGTCATTTTGGACTCACAGCTGTCCATGGAGGTGCAGGTTAACTCTGTGTCCAGGGCAGCTGTCTACCAGCTCCACCTGGTACGCAGGCTAAGACCCTACCTGCCCGCGAACTGTCTCGCCAGAGTGGTGCATGCTCTAGTTATCTCACACTTGGACTACTGCAACGCGCTCTACGTGGGGCTACCTTTGAAGGTGATCCGGAAACTGCAATTAATCCAGAATGCGGCAGCTAGACTGGTGACTGGGAGTGGCCGCCGGGACCACATAACACCGGTTCTGAGAGATCTGCATTGGCTCCCAGTACGTTTCCGAGCACGATTCAAAGTTTTGGTGCTGACCTTTAAAGCCCTAAACGGCCTCGGTCCTGTATACCTGAAGGAGCGTCTCCACCCCCATCATTCAGCCCGGACACTGACATCCAGCGCCGAGGGCCTTCTGGTGGTTCCCTCATTGCGAGAAGTGAGGCTACAGGGAACCAGACAGAAGGCCTTCTCGGTAGTGGCGCCCGCCCTGTGGAACGGCCTCCCATCAGATGTCAAAGAGATAAATAATTACCTGACATTCAGAAGACATCTTAAGGCAGCCCTGTTCAGGGAAGTTTTTAATATGTAACACTGTACTGTTTTTAACACTGATTGGGAGCCGCCCAGAGTGGCTGGGGAAACTCAGCCAGATGGGCGGGGTATAAATAAATTATTATTATTATTATTATTATTATTATTATTATTATTATTATTATTATTATTATTATTTCCAATGCTTATACAAGCATGTGATAAGAATGCATTTGATGCAATATATACGAAGATTATAAACAAAGATACAAAAGGATAAAAGCTTAGTAAATACAACCTTCCACAGAACCTGTTCAATTCAAAAACCTCAGAAGGCTGAATCCATGAAGTATAAGATAGTAATAATAGTCAGATGTAAACATGTATTAAAAACATGGCAGGTTAAGCGTGATCTGTTAAAATAATTAATGTCCTTCAGTGAAGTTCTCTGAATCCTTTGAATGCCAAATGCATTTCAGCCTGGTCAGTGACCCTTAGTGGCACAAGTTCTCATACAGAAGTTCTGTATACATGAGCTCTAAATGCCCATAAAGCAATTTTTAAAAAACATACTTTACCCATATGTCTTCAGTTCCTATGACTTCAAATAATATGCTAACTAATGTCTCAAGATACCACGCTTGCAGATAGCAAGGTGAATAGTCAGCACCTTCAATGTTAAGAACAATTTATAAAACAATATATTAAAAATGTAACCCAAAGGAATGATATAATTATTTGAAATACGTAAACTCACCAACTCATGTATACATTGCGTTTTTGAAAAGTACAGCCCACTTCTCAGTTTTCATAAATGCACACCTTTGTGATGCCATGGAGAGCCTTCTGGTAGTCAGAGTAGACAATACTCTGCTAGTTGGGCTCTTTTTTGAGTTTTCCCCTTATTTTTGCTTAGGAGAGAGAGGGCCTGTGACTGAGTGAGATTTCCTAGCTACAAGTAAGACGGGCGTCCTGAGTTTTGGCTTTTCTCTTTTTAAAATTTAAATGTATATTTCGTGTTTGTTGCAAACTGAAAAGTATAAATAATTGGGAAAAAGAAAGAAAGCTCCGGTCTGAAACCCTGGAGAGCAGTTGCCAATCAGCAAAGGCAATACTGGCCTAGATGGACCAATGATCTGACAAAGTATATGACAGCTGGTTACGTCATATATGTTCAGCTTTTGAATACTGACCAGAGATCGATATTTCACACCAACCTGAACAAATATAAATTAAAATTCCACTATGTTCAAAGATCATTACTCATCAGTACATATTTCAAGAATCATGCGCTTTCAGAATAAAAGGCAGAGACAATAGAGAAATGGTTGTTTCTTATGTGATTCTTGGATTCTTACCATAATAATAATAATTTATTTATTTAATTATGATGTATTATTTATACCCCACCCATCTAGTGGGGTTTCCCCAGCCACTCTGGGCAGCTTCCAACAAAATATTAAAATACAATAGTCTGTCAAACATTAAAAGCTTCCCTAAGCAGGGCTGCCTTCAGATGTACAGAATAACAATTTGACTGTTCTGATTTACATAACTTCTACTTCTGGGGCAGGTTATAATTCATAAGGAGTGGAAACAATCTCAAAAAGTGTCATGATCGATATATTTACACACCCGGTGCTTCTTTTTTTTAAGGGTTTGGCAGAAAATGGGTGGTTAGAAGCACGTTTTACAGTGGAGACACAGATTACTTTTGGATCAGTTTGAAATGAAGTTATTTTGATGTAAATAATAAAATAATAGAACATGATCTTGTAAAGAAGCTGGCCGTAGGATAAATGCATAAAAAAGAAAGCATTTGAAGTTGAAAACAGCATTAAAAAACATTGTTCTGTCACATTCCGTTTGATTACAATAGGCCATCTTTCACTTGTGTTGCACAGCAATCAGGGGAAGGCATTGTGAAACTGCATGTACTGTATGTCAAATAAAATCCCATCTTATTGAATTTCACAGATAGGAATGAGATAATGATATTCAGAAATAGGTTTCATTCTAGGCGACTGACACCTGTTTTTAATAAGCTTGCCTATTCCAAGGTGACATCTCAGAGTAACATGGAGTTTTAAAAACATGGCATTTCTCTATAAGCAGATGTCACCTCAACTTATTAACATAACTGCATCCTCTTTGTTCTATAGGAGTGTCCCCTAGGACGGTATTTTTATTTCCTGAAAACACATCGCATTGGAGCTGCTTTTGAACTTCTCAACATTTTTCAATACCATGAACTATGGCATCTTTCTGGATATGCTGTCTAAATTGGGTGTGGGAGGCACTGCCTGGCAATGGTTCCACTCCTCCTTGGATGGGCAATTCCTGAAGGAGGCCATTGCTCAACACCTCTACAGCTGTGCTATGGGGGCTCCACACAGTTCTATTTTTTTACTCATGTTGTTCAGCATTTATGTGACTGGAAGGACAGATCCTGAAGCTGAGGCACCAATACTTTGGCCACCTCTTGAGAAGAGAAGACTCCCTGGAAAAGACCCAGATGTTGGGAAAGATGGAGGGCACAAGGAGAAGGGGACGACAGAGGACAAGATGGCTGGATACCAGCATGAGTTTGACCAAACTGCAGGAGGCAGTGGAAGACAGGAGTGCCTGGCGTGCTCTGGTCCATGGGGTCACGAAGAGTCGGACACGACTAAACGACTAAACAACAACAACCAGGAGTTCAGTCTGATTTGGTCTGAGGTGTCATCAACGCGAACACATCCAGATTTACCTCTTTTTCATCAGGTGGGATGCTATAGACATTGAGAAATCAGTGCTTGGATGGGATGAGGGTGAAAAACTTGGAACTCAATCCAGACAAGACAGTGGCAGGACCAGGTCTGAAAGGATCAGGTCTGAAATCTGGGTGCTTTTTTTATCAGAGTTGTCGCAGACATTCAAGGAGCCTCTGTGATTTGAAGCACCTTTTATCAGATTCATCTTTGGCGCCCTGATATTTAGACTGCTGCAATGTGTTAGAAATGGAATTGACTTTAAAAGAAATTCAGAAACTGAAGTAGGTTCAAAATGGGACCCATAAGCTTATTAACTGGGGCTGGTTGCTTTGGCCATTTTTCACTTCTGCTGTATGAACAACAGTGCCTCCCGGTTCCAGTATACAGTGGTACCTCGGGTTACAGACGCTTCAGGTTACAGACGCTTCAGGTTACAGACTCCGCTAACCCAGAAATAGTACTTCGGGTTAAGAACTTTGCTTCAGGATGAGAATAGAAATTGTGTGGTGGCAGCATGGCAGCAGCGGGAGGCCCCATTAGCTAAAGTGGTCCCTCAGGTTAAGAACAGTTTCAGGTTAAGAACGGACCTCCAGAATGAATTAAGTTCTTAACCCGAGGTACCACTGTACCATGCTATTTTTATTCTCAAAGATATAGGAGCAAGTTACCAGGTTTGTTTTGTTCTTCTTCTTGTTTTTATTATGTATTTTGTGTTTTTATCTTGTATTTTTATACTGTGAACTGCTCTGAGATCTTCGGATGAAGGGTGGCATACAAATTTAATGAATAAGCAAAAGCAAAATGTCACTTTCTCCTGTAAGTGTCTACCCAATCCTTAAGATCTACTTCAGAAGTCCTCTTCTAAGTGGCCCAGCCAAATGAAGTGAGGGACTT
Organism: Podarcis vaucheri; assembly: GCF_965113315.1. Classification (NCBI taxonomy): domain Eukaryota; kingdom Metazoa; phylum Chordata; class Lepidosauria; order Squamata; family Lacertidae; genus Podarcis; species Podarcis vaucheri. The sequence goes on along the minus strand of NC_138759.1, from coordinate 97,471,046 downwards.
GTCTGGAGAGGCTCTTTTCAATAGGGACACCCTGACTATGAAATAGCATCCCCAAAGAGGTGCTTTCCCCACCTCCTGAAGTGGACTTGGCCTCATACCCTGACACAAATCTGATAGTCTCCCATGAGCTTCAGCCTGAGAGATGTTGTTTTCCAAAGCATTGAATCATTGTCCAGATTGAATCTTCTGCTTAGTGCACACCTCTAATATGTACTGAAGCACTAGTATGTGCTCTCTTTAACCTTTGACATAACTCAAGTATGTGCTTTCTTTGACTTTTCCTTTGTATCATTGTAGGTCATTTCGGTGTGGTCACATAATATTCAGGATATTACCCAAACACCCTTCCCTTTCTCTGTTTCCTATTGTATTCTTGGCCCACTGCACTACAACTCTACTGCACACATCTAAGGTGATTATTCTTATTTCCCTTTCTCTTTCAAAGCCTTGACAACACTCCTGGTGCCATGTCAGAATATAAATTGGGGGCTCAAAAAGCTTCACCTACCGCTATTGTTTAACTTAACAGCTGCCTGACAGCAAGCTCCTTCTCTAAGAGAAAGCAATTTCCTCTCTGCAGTTCAAGAACAATGGACACCAGTGGGGAGGGATCTGACATCTGATGACACTACCAGCCAAGAAAGTGGCTTCAAAGTCAATAATTTAACAATGGGAAAAATAAACATTTTAAACACCACAGTACAAATTGAGAGAACTTCCCCTCCCTGTCAGTCCAGGGCTTTCTTTGATAGGTGCTCTTTTTAAAGTAAGCCTTCAGCAAAGTGAAATGTGGACCCATCGTTTTGTAGTAACCCTGGTAAAACCTGAATGTACTATTTGAAAGAGCAGCACAGAATACGACTCAATTATTTCACAACAGGAATCTTTTAACGGTTGTATGAATGACTGCTTCTATTGAGTCAGCCAGGTGGCATATTATTTTATTTCCTATATGTTTGTGTGTGTGTGTGTGTGTGTGTGTGTGTGTGTGTGTGTGTGAAAAATAAAAAGTTGCTCTCTCTGCTCTTTAATTCCTTTTTTGTGTTTCACAGAGTCCTGTGAATTTTGAAGCATAGCTGTATTTTGGTTTGCATAAGTTCAAAAAAAAAGGTGGAAAATAGGTTGTTTCTCATTAAAATGAAAACAAAATGGCATTTCTCTTCCATCACTGATTACAAGTCAGGCTTCATATTCTCAGAAATGTGGAGTGGCCATTTTTCCCTTGCCCCAGGGTCAGCACAGAACTGAATCCACGAGTGTGCCTTCATCTGAGGTTTTCAGAGATCTATGCACAGGGGTTGGGGGCTGCCAGAACCAGAGAGTCAGAAGGGTAGATTGCTTTCTCAGACTGTCAAATGCAGAGAAGTCTACCTCAGCCCCCTAGCTGTGATACATCTCCCTAATCTCATATCTGACAGTTTTAGATTCAGTCAGTGTACTTGTGTGTGATCATTTATATTTCTTTGTTTTACTCCCTTCACCAGAATGTCTCCTCTGATGCAAAGAAGTGCTCCAAATGGTTTTTGTTTTTTTATGATACCCCATGCCTTCAATTGAAAATGCCAGATGTGAGGGTTGGAGGAAGAGGGAATAGCACACCTAAAAATCTGTTTTAGATCCCTGTAGCATATACTGTATCTCACAGTCTCAGATGCAAGCAGGTAGTAGTCATATTTATTTTGAAGTTTCTGGGAAGGCAGTATGGTAAGGTTTACCTGCATCGGAGGTCACATGCCTATGCTAGACCTCCTGTCCCCCAATCTAGCAGTCTCAAATACAGGATAGTTGTGAAAAAACTGCTACAGATTCCATGACTGACTGTAATTTTGGCAAAGAATGACAAATTAATTCCACACCCTTTGAAAACTGAACCAAGTAAAATTTGATGGTGTCCATCCCAATATTTGTAGTGATCAAATGCCACCTATTGATTTGTGCTGAGTTTCCAACATAATACACTAGCAGCTGAGAATTAGCAGGGACTGTACCAGAATCACAGTCCCTCAGCACCGACAGAGAGACAGAGAATCTGCCTCTGTTTCTAAGAAGCAGCTAGCTGCTTGGATTCCCATTTCATTAAGGACCCAGATGCCCCTAGTCATCCTCATGGTCCCTTGACCTGAGCTCCAGTTCTAGAGTCCCCCAGTGTGGGCATGCAAGGATTGAATTCTTTTTGGCCATGGCATTTCTTATAATCTTCATATTACCATTGACAACCTTGGGTGTTGCTTGGTGCTTTTCTTAAAGCTCTGCTACTAAACTCACGAATCCTTTAGCAACGCATTTCATTTCAGGGTGCTTCTATCCTTCATGTTTATGGAGTGAAACCCTGTGGGGGAAATGATCTAAACATTCCTAAAAGATTCTGAAAGCACCAGTCTTTAAAAGAAAAATAAAGCCCTGGAACATTTTAGCAATTCAGCTTTGATACATAATATCTAGGGACTTGAGTCATGAAGTTTTAAATACACGTGCCATACTGTGTATAGGTTTCTACAGCCACATATTGTGCTCTTTGAAAGATGCAATATAGGGACGCTATTCTGTATATGCATCTTTTGCTATGAAGATTGCATGCTTTTCAAGCATTCCCACAAGACCTTCAGATGTGCAGAGCCATAAAACCCATGTTATAGTCTCCTCCAAAACCTCTCTGGTTCACAGGAAAGAGAAGGTGCTTCAAAATCAGTGCTATGATGTCTCTCCCACCCCTCTCCTACAAATTTCAAGGAATATTCCTTTCAAATCTTCATTCATTCGAATAACCCCATGGATTTTTTAAAGCAGCAATAATATAACAACTTGCTTTAAAGGAGCAACATGCACGAAGGAGGAGAAATACCGTATTTTTTGCTCTATAAGATTCACTTTTTTCCTCCTAAAAAGTAAGGGGAAATGTGTCTGTGTGTGTTATGGAGCGAATGCAGGCTGCTCAGCTATCCCAGAAGCCAGAACAGCAATAGGGATTGCTGCTTTCACTGTGCAGTGATCCCTCTTGCTGTTCTGGCTTCTGAGATTCAGAATATTTTTTTCTTGTTTTCCTCCTCCAAAAACTAGGTGCATCTTGTGGTCTGGTGCGTCTTATAGAGCAAAAAATACGGTAATTCTGGGAGATGCAAGGAGTCTACCTTTACTTAGAGTTGTTATTGAATGTTGATGGTCTAATGCAGGCCAAACATCTGCAGTAAAGTTGAAAGAATTTCATTCAGTTAGAATTGGACACTTATCTGTGGGGAAATGAATTGTACAGGCTCTGCTTTTAACTAATGTGTTTATGCTTGAACTCTGTTGCACCATACCATTATAGTAATCCACCTTATAATTTTGTGTGTGTGACATAGGCTAGCCATGAGCCTCCTTCTTCTAAAACAAATAGGTTTAATAAACAGTGCTGCTCATTTCCCAGTTTGCACATTTGAAATACAAGATGCAATATCAGAAGCACCGTCAACCAAAACAACATAAGATCAGACAGCAGAAAGATTTTAAATATTTTAGACTTCTTCTTGCTCAAATATCTTTAATGTTTTATTCAGGACTGGGAATCCAAGCCACCAAATTTATGAAGTTTTAATTTCTCTCCCCCCCCCACACCCCCACCATGAGAGAGAGTGTCAAACCCATGCTCATTTCTGCCAGAACTCAATGGGACCTGGAAGTACTAAACCTCGGTTACATCATGCAATAATGGTATAAATTCGTAACTGGATACAGTTATAACTGGAATGGCAAAGGCATAGCAAAATAAAAAGTGAGAGAGAGAGATTAGAATTTGATTCTATTGTCAAGGCAAGGTAACCGTGTTAAGAACCTACTAGTCTTCAAGAAACTGGATGGGATCCAGTGTCCCCTTTTGGAACACAAGGGACTGAGATCCAACAGAGGCTCCTACTGGTGGAATATTTATTTTTTTATTTTTTTGCGGGTTGCCTTCTGCTCACATGTAGATAGTGTGGGTGATGGTGGGGAAAAACAGGTGGCACACAATGTAGGATCGGAACAGGAGGCTTAGACTCACCCATGTGTTTTCCTATGAGCCTGGAAATGGCTATTGTTGACTGCAGGAGTTATGGCTATTTCATTCTTACACAGGTGTTGAACAAATGTATTTTAAACCCTGCCTGGCCAAAATTCCTTAAAAATGAAAATGGCTCCGTGTTCTCCATTACTGTATTTTCTCCTGGGAACACAAATCAGACAAGGGCATATGTGTGTGTTTGTGTTTATTTTAAGTATATTTCTCTGTGGAGCTGAACTCACACTGCTGAACTCCATAAAGCTCTACACCTTAAGGTTTAATCCCTGGCTAGTATGATTACATACATAGTCTTCTTGTTCCTGAGTGGTGAGACATTATAGAAGTTAGTCCTCAGGATGAGACCCAGAATAGATGGTGCAGTTGTCATGTGATCATCAACCTAACCAGGGTTTATCTTTAAGAAAAGAATACAAATAGTAGCTGTGAGGAACCATTTCCTGTTAAGATTACGGTGCTTGGTGAGGTGAAGCATGTATACTATTTCCTATCAAAAGCCATTCCACAAATGCTGTTTTCCTGGCATATTTCAGGAGTAAATGGCAGCTTGCAGGGAGGGATTCTCAGGAGGGAAAGGACTTGAGGGAAGAATCAGATTCTCCATCTGTATGTGCCATTGTCCCAATCCATGACTACTATTTCTTTTTCTTACCCTCACCTTGCCCACCCAAGAGCAGAGTGGCATCTATCCTAGGTCTTAGTTTCCTTTTGGATGCTGAAATCTATTGTGTCCTTGCAATATTTGGTTTATTTACAATTGTACAAACAAGGTGCTTTGGGATGCAAACAGATACTCTTAATACAAGCAGCCTGTATCATACTACCAGAGGGAAATTATGAAGTTCTCGGGATTCCCCCAGGCCACATCCTTGGTTTTCAGCCAACTTCAGCTAGAAATTCCCAGCTCTCTCACTTTTTTGTAAATTTGTAAAACAGTCACTCTCTCATGCACATACCCTGCAGATTCATATATATCACTTCTGCAGGTGAATAATCCATTTAAAGAAGCCTCTCCTCACAATTAGCTCCCATTGGAGGAATCTGAACAGATTATCTCTTACTATTGCAAGCAATCGGTTTTTAAAAGGGTGGTCTGTCAGCAGCCATAACAATATTTGACCTTACTAAAAGGTAAATATGATTCTATGATTTAATGTTTCCTCCCAACATTTGTAATGGGGCTATATGAAGTATGTAATGTGGGCAGCTGCCAATATATTATTTTTAAAAATAATAATCGTAGGCTTATGAGACCCAAACGGGGGGGCGGGGGAAGAGTACAGATCATGAGCTTTCACTGATTTGGCAAAGTATGACCCTGTGTTAGTATTTTCATACTTTCTTAGGCAATTGTAAGCACTTGAAAAAAATACGGCCTAGATCCTTTTCCACATGCAAATCCCATTTCTTTTCCTGTAATACTTATCCACCCACTCCCATACTGGCAATAAATCTGTGTAATTTTATGTGTGTAATGTATGCACATCCAGATGCTTGGTTCCCACTAGTGACAGCGTTAGAGCTGGTGACAATCCTTATGCATCATCACTGCCTCCTTCTGCTTTCCCAACCAGTATCCCCAGGTGGAAATATGGAAAGGAGTGACAGACTGCGCTGTGCTAAGGGAAAAGAAGACTTCTTTCCCTCCGGCACAACTTGGCCTCATTCTCATTTCAAATTCTGGAAAAGGGGGAGGGAGGACATGACATCAAGAGGAGCATTCCCCCTATTACTTATATGCTCACACCCAGGAAAGGTCTGTAGGTCAGTGGTAGAGCATCTGTTCTGGATTCAAAAGGTTCAGTCCTTGGCATCTCCAGGTAGGCTTGAGAATGTGCTCTCCCTAAAACCATGCTGCTAGCTAGTGCTGACAGTACTGGACTAAATGAACCAATAGTTTCATTCAGTATAAGACAGCTTCCTTGGATGCTAGTTATTTCCTCTCATATATTTCAGGAAGTTGAGAAGAGAAGGAGGCTTAGAGGAGACTATCACCTGAGGGGGACATATGTTGGTGCTTAAAGGTAAAGGTAAAGGGACCCCTGACCATTAGGTGCAGTCGTGACCGACTCTGGGGTTGCGGCGCTCATCTCGCTTTACTGGCCGAGGGAGCCGGCGTACAGCTTCCGGGTCATGTGGCCAGCATGACTAATCTGCTTCTGGCGAACCAGAGCAGCGCACGGAAACACCGTTTATCTTCCCGCCGGAGCGGTACCTATTCATCTACTTGCACTTTGATGTACTTTCGAACTGCTAGGTGGACAGGAGCAGGGACCAAGCAACGGGAGCTCACCCCGTCGCAGGGATTCGAACCGCCGACCTTCTGATTGGCAAGGCCTAGGCTCTGTGGTTTAACCCACAGCGCCACCCGCGTCCCATCTGTTGGTGCTTACACTGTGCCTAAAGTCAATCCCTGGTATCTCCAGTTTGAAAAGATTCCCAGATTAAAGGGAAATGGCTGAGGCCTTAGATAGCAACTGCCAATCAGGGAATTCATATTGTGAATTACACCATTGGTTCATCTAGCTCAGGGGTTGTCAACCTGGTCCCTACCACCCACTGGTGGGCGTTTCAGGATTCTAGATGGGCAGTAGGGGGTTTTATGGCACAAGCTGAATCCTCCTTCCACCGAGCACTGGTGGGCGGTAAGGAAAATTTACCATCAAGAAAGATGCATTAAAAGGTTGACTACCCCGATCTAGCTCAATATTGTCAGTTCCATATGGAGAACAAGGACCGCAGTTGCATCCCAGACATGGTTCTTATGTAATCTAGAAAAAAACTGTCCCATAATGTATGATATTTAATAAGGAATATATAAGTAAATGTTTAAATGAATAGAGGAAAAAATGAATGAGCAAATGTATGCTGGTTGTATATAACATGAAAATATAAAAATGGGCCTCTGAATCAGTATCAGGAACTCCCAAGTTTTCTTCTTCTGTAGAACAATTTTGCTAGGGGTATGCATTCAGTATAGATGAATTCTGAATTCTGAATCCTGAATGGAAGTGAGATATTTTCAAGAGATTTGGTGGTTGTTTGAAGTGTAGCATTACAGGCATTCCTCTTCTTTAAAATATCAAAATTTAAAGACTGGTTGCATAAAACTGCCTGCACCTTTAGCATGAAATCTGCCAGTCTTCGACCATTCAGAACAAGGTGTTATGCCTGCAACTTTCATCTAAGTACAGCCATTTCCCCTTGTAAGTCAATGGGGAGACATATAAAGCTTCAGGTTTTCTGAAGTGAGATTCTAATTTGGACCCACATCCCCTGAATTGATCTGAGCTAAACCAACCCACTTTCTCAAGTGGGATCTGAACCAAATATTGTCCTCAGAGTACACCCCTAAAAATTATACTCATCATAGCCATTTTTTGCCATTATGCACAACACAAAAAGCGAACTTCCTAAAAACAAATATCTCCCTTCCCCTTAAAAAAAAATCCCTGAATAAAATTATTCACCAATAGCCAAAACTGTGGTAATGAGAAATGTGACACACAGGAATATTTATGACATGCAAAGGCAGAATGTATGAACTTGAAGGAACTGATGCCTTAGGGGAAAGGAAAATCAGTCCACAGATCAAGGTGATAGCTGGGGACTTTGATATAATTTGAAACTCCCACATCACAGGATTCGAAATGCCCCAACATGAATAGCGATCAAAGTAAAATTTCTACCCATTTCAGCTTCAACTCATAACACAAACAGGCCATAAAGAATAAAAACATTGTCACTGGATACCATTATTTGCGTTGGCTTTTTGAAACTTAAGAAACTAATAAGAAAACAAGAAACAGTCCTTTTTTAAGTGAGTGGGGAGTGCAGGCAATATATTGAGGATGCTGTTTTCAGGAGTTCTTTTTTCAGATTATAGTGGGACGGCAGCAGGTGGTGAGGTGATTTCATGAGAAGAACTGCTGACAGCCATTGCCTTTATATCAAAGGAGGAGGGGCATCCCATCCCAACCCTTTAAGCACTGCTGGGAGGAAGAGATGGAGACTGATGCAGGTGCACAGTCGCTTATTGCATACCTGTCAACTGCTCTGGGAAAATAGGGCATCCTGTTTTTGCTCACAAGAAGACAGCAGCCCAAATGACCACTGTGATCTTGTTTGATTACGGGCCTCACTTTTTCCAGCAGGCACCCAAAAACATGTGTTTTGGTGCACTATGCAAGATCACCACCCTGAAAAACTGCTTTTCTGAGACGGTGATCTTGCACAGCACCCCAAAACATGTAGTTTTGGATGCTGTGCCCAGAAAAAGCTCTTCTTGGGTGGCTGCGATCTCGCATGGGTCACATGACTCATGTGGGAGGGGGGTCCCAAAAGATGTTGTCCTGGTTTGGGGCTGCTTCATATCTGAAGGTATGTTATTGAGCAGTTGTCCTGATGTAGACACAGACTGCTAATGCCACCAGGGCAGCCATTCAGCCACCAATTGTGCCCTTGCATGGAGCTGGCTGTGGCATCTCTGTTTGCTTCTGTCAGCACCTCACTGGATTTAAAGCATAGACAGGATTCCCTTTCCCCCTTGATTGCTATACAAAGGCTGTCAGTAGTTTCATCAAGCAAAGTGCTAACTGACTACTGCTGCAGAGGCAGTTTTAGGGTGGCGAGGCCAGTTTGGCTGCATTGGGCACCACACTGCAGGGGACACCACAGCAATGCTATAGAAGGGAGTGAGAGAGGCAGGGGGCTGCCAATTTTTAGTGCCACACAGGGTGCCACTGAAATTTGAGAGCCCCAAATCCCCCACTGACTACTGTACTGGGCTTTGCATGTGGAATGTAATGCAAGGGTCAAAGGCCTACACTGCATCAGACTCAATTGCATATTGCAAAATCACAATGTCACCTGAAAAGGACTTGCTATAGCTGCTTTATATACCTTACATAGAAACGCACCTCTCTGCTCACTCTAAAGGGCTCTTGTTTTGTGTTTCTGAAATTGGAATCTGGATAGTATTAAGCTGATCTATGTCATGCATAGATATATTAACTGGGTGCAGGCGGCTGGTGAACACATGCTGAGCAGAGTGATTTCTGCCAATGCCATCCCTTGATTGCTTTATCTCTTACACATGGCTCCAGGCAGTTTCACATCGAGACCTGCTCAGTATGAATGTCTCATTTGCCTCCAGACTTTTCTCTGGTCTTTCTTCCACAATATACTCTAACCAGTAGTAGTGGTACGATGACTGATACTTTGAAATCTCTCAATGCAACAGGAGTTAAGGCAGTCATAGGCAGTCCTTGCCCATTTCTCCCAACACCCAGACCTGTCATCTCCTCTTCCATGATGTGCTGTAATTGATTAGGGCTCCAGCCTATACCACACAGCAAGCAGTAAGGGTGTGGGTCACATATGTAGGATGAGAATAGACATGTCTTATCTTCTGCTGGATCAGGATATTTAAAAAGAGATTAACAGATGTCTTTTTGAGGAGGTATTGGGCAATGTGGCTTCCATGTGCTCCCTTGCTATCCTGGGGGCCTCACTACTGCCCTCCCTCTCTGCTGCCATGGTGCTTGTTTGCTTGCTATTGTCTTTTTTATATAATAATTTTTATTAACCGGCCAATCAAATCAAATTAAATCACATCACATAAATTCCGAATTACAAAGCCGAATTTTAAATTTTGTTGAGGGGACCCATATTTCAAGATCCGAAGGGGGGTTCTGATCATCTTGCTACTGCGTTAATGTCCAAATCAGTCCAAACAGAGTTCATAATTCTATCCAGTCTTATCTTGCTGTTTCCACATCACATCTTGTTCATATATTTTCTCTTTTTTCTTTATGATCTCTTCTGATAGTCTCCTTAAGCCGATAAACACCAATAATAATCCTGTGTGAATTTTTCCGTTCTTCCAATCCTCAAAACGAGATGGTTTCCATATATCATCACCTTCATAGATAACATCACTCTTTCCATCATTAATTACAGAACTGTGGTTCTTAAGTCCCTCTGAGGAGTTTCACCCACAATATAAAAACAGCTCTATATCTCTATTTCTCCTCTCAGACTTAAGTCCTCCGACAGAACTTCCCAATATGGCGACGGCATTTTTAACTGCGTCATTCCAAAGCCCTTATACATTCCTCGCTTTTCTTAAAACATCCTTTGGTTCAAAAGTTTATCTCCACACAGCCTTAAATCCACAGCTTAGGTCCTTAAAACGACCTTTCTGACTTGTGAGGGGAGGGGATTCTTGTTTAATCACATAAGGAAAGAAAGGAAAGTCCCCCCCCCCACATCAGTCATCAGTCCCTTTGCCATACCGAGTCTTGGCGTATCTTCTCATAATCTATACTTGTTCCTCCAACTCGTCTTGTTTTATCAGAGATCTCTTCTGTTAGCAGTCTTTACTCCCCCTCCTTCCTTGAAATATGTGCATTCGCTTCATCCAAATTGTTTCTTTTGAAGTTCTTGCAGCTAGTGGCGCGGATCAGAGACGGCGTCCAGGAGTGCCGAAATCCCACAGGAGGGCTTTGTGCCTAGTGCCCCCATCCCCACAAATTCGGGGCTGGTATAGGGCACAGCAGGCAAGGCAGTCCCCCCCCCCACCATCCTGGGGGGGGGTAGGGAGGCTAATTACTCCCATCATAGCCTCCAAATTACCTTGTGTGGGTCGGAGAGATGTTATTGTCAGCCATCTTCTGATGCGCCCCTAGTGCCCCCCCCCCCCGTTTGCTTGCTATTGTCAGCAGTGGTGACTGGTGCCCATTGGACTGATAAGTTAGAAGGCAAGGAGACCAAACAGCAGGGGCAACCAGAGCCAATGACAGATAGAGCCAAGTCATTACAATTTTGCACCCAAACTCCTCCCTGCTGGATTCTGCAAGGGCATCACTGACAGGAGGAGAAAGCTGACAGTCAGGGCCCTCTGCCTGGGTTGGTTGTAAGTAGGAAGGTAGGCAGTGGGGTCTGGCAAGGGCAGTCTGAGATTGGTGGGGTGGTGTTCCATGTGCCTTAGTCACCGCTGGTTTTCGGTGCTCTTCTTCCTCCCTCCCTGCCTAGAGAAGTGGGCAAGAGTGGGTGCCTGTATGTGCTGTGAAGCAGAGTGCTCCACCAACCATCTCCAATGCTCCAGTTGCCCTTTGGTTTCCATACGTCAGCTCCTTCACTATTCCTGAGCCCTCGGGGGCTTCATGCTGTTGAAGTTGGTGACGTTTACTGATGTTTTCCAGTGCGTTGCTGCTTCAGGCTCTCTGACCAAATGTTGCAATATGTTGACATAACTCTCTGCTCTTTTTCTTATACTCACCATTAAGGCAGCAATCCTTATCCCACTTAGTTGAAGTAAGCCTCGTGGAATTTAAGAGGACTGGCTTCTGAACAGACATGGTTAGGATTGCAGTCTAAGACTGCATGCACACCATACTGTAGATAGAGTGCTGGGAACTGTAGCTCTGTGGGGGTGAACTACAGTTCCCAGGCTTCTTTGGGGGAAGCCATGCGCTTTAAGTGTACGGTGCATCTGGAGCCAAAGCTTCTTCAAGGTCACATCCATTAAGTCAGGCTTCCTCAACCTGGGACCTCCAGATGTTTTTGGCCTACAACTCCCATGATCCCTAGCTAGCAGGACCAGTGTTCAGGGATGATGGGAACTGTAGCCTCGGGACATCTGGAGGGCCAAGGCTGAGGAAGCCTGCATTAAGTGCTTGCAGGCAGCCCTGCACAAATTACAGCACACCCAGCCACAGCCACACAGAAGAATTTATTTGCTTGCTTGCTTGCTTGCCTGCAACATTCTATATTGTGCATAAACAAAAAAATAATCTACAAAATTGAAGAGGACAGGAATATTCTCTTCCTTTGTAAGTACTTATCAGTACTGTATCTGGCAAGGTTTAAACCTGAGATACAAATTATGTTATACATGGCTAGTTATCCTAAGCACTCCCATCTTTGCTTGTACAGACTCGTCATTCCTAAAAACAGGCTTCTTCATCAGCAGCAGGGGCTGCAATGCTACCCCTCCTATCCTCCAATCCTTGGCCCTTCTGCCAAGTTCGCTCCAAGTGATAACTTTGTCCTTCAGGGGCAGCCTGCAAAATGTGCCTTTTGCACTGCAAACAATGGGGAGAAAAGCTCATTGGAAAATTGTGCCAGATTGGAGACGCTGAGCATCGCCGGTGAGACCCTTTCCCAAAGCTCTTCACATAATGGCTGCCTGTGATTCGTGGCAATTGAAGTGTATGTCTCTCTGTGGGGGTCTTCTGAAATGGAAGAGGCGGCATAGTGCAGGGCAGGCAGGTGTGCTCCCAGGCAGCTCCTCCAGAGTACCTTAAACCTTGACGAGGCCTTCGGTGGAACAAAGACTCCCCGCTGGGTCTAATTTCGTGGCCATTTTGAGATGTGAATTGCAAGTAGCATTATCAAATACACTTGTGTGATCTAAACTGGCATTTAAGACCAGGCCTCTATGGGTGGGTAGACGGTACATTAACCCACCGCCACCAGAAGAATCTCTGTGCTATCTCTTTGCAACGCGGTTCCTAGGGTAAGTCTCATTTCAAAAGCTGTGGGTTCATCTGTTCTGTAAGGTAAAGGGAGTTCACGTCACTTCACTTCACTCAGCAAGTGTTTTGAAGTAGGCAGGCATACTTAAACACATGGCTTAAAAGCTTCTTGTGTTTAAATGCAAAAGAGGAAAAAGAAACACATTTAGTGTTGAGCTGAAACTGGGTAGCTGGGCTGGTATACATTTTGATGAAGATTATTGTCTCTCAGTATGTAATTTCTGATTTTTCTCACCCCTCCTTTTTTACAGTGGGCTGGGTGGAACATGTCCTCATTGCTAAGCCATTTTTGTTTCTTAGAATCCTCATTTTAAAAATACTAATTCACACAGTAAGCAAGAGTGGATACCGCATACAGTTGTATCCACAATTTATTTGACTAGCCAGGACAGGATACGGCTGCATATCCAAACTCACTTTCTGTTGTAAGTGCAGTGCAGATGGTCAATATCTTTTTGTGCATTCAAAAGTTGTCCAACCACACAGCATTGCAGACTGGAGGCGGGCAATTGTTGTCCCAATCAGTGCTGTTTTTCTAGAAAAAGAGGTGCTGGAACTTATCAGGAACACCTCCCTTGTTTTCTTATAATGGCAACGGCATCCACCTGAGAGGTGCTGGAACTGAGTTCTGGTGAGTTCTGGCTGGAAAAAAGCCCTGGCTCCCATTTTCAAAAAGAAGGAAAAAGAAGACCCAGGTAACTAGTTACTGTGAGCTTGTTCAATCATTTGGCAGAAAATTGCTCATCATTGGCAAACAGGTGGATGAAGTTTGTACACTCCTCTGTGGGAGACAACCCAGAACAATTAGACTTTTGCTTGTCTGAAGACTATGAAGTCTTCTAAAAGAAGTGATTCCTTTTTCAGCACTAAATGGTTGGATTTCTTTCCTTATAAATGGGAAGATTGAAGAGGAATAAGATAATTATAGCTGGGTGTTGTTTTTCTCCCTTATTGTTCAGCTCTAGTGCCTATTGAGACTGTATCTTGGCGCAATTCAAGGAATTGAGTTAATCTATAAAACTGTATCAAGTTTGGGCTCCTGGTTATTTTCAGATGGCCTGACAAACTATGTCTCCTCAGGTTATGTTGAGGTCAGCCAAAGAACACTTACTAGCAGTCCCAAGGGGGACTATCTTTAGTTGACTTTTTCTATATCCTTGAACAGTAATTTCTGTTGATCCACATCTGCTGGAAGATGGAGGGAGATGCCAGCGATGGATCCACCAATCCAGAACAAGTATTTGTACTCTATAAACCCAAGGACACTCCAGGATCCACAGTGCTGGAGAGGGCACACAGGGAAAACAATGTTGATGACCCTCTCTGTTTCAACATTCTGTAGTGAGACAAGGAGTGCCAACTGTGTCAATTGTAAGCACCCCCAGAAGATTCAGGAATCCATCTGGTTTCACTGGTCTCTGGGGTCAGACCATCTTCAGGGGTCCCCCACTCCTACAGGAGGAAGATACTGCCCCCAGTCCAAACATCACCAGGAAGTGGTCCACCCATGACAATGGAACTTATTAACTCCTCCAGTTACTGAACCACCACAAGTCTGTACTATATTCATATTTAAAGATAGGATATTCAACATGATAATGTTCATATTTAAGGTCAGGGCATACAGTGTGATAGTTTTATTTAAGGGTGGTATACATGATATAATAGTATTTTTATTTAAATCTTTATATTTTAAGGTGGTGTATATATCTTTGAACAAACAAACAAGAACCCTAATTATGTGATATGATGCATATGCAGCAAGGGCATTTTGGCACTGGTTGCCTTTTAAAAAGCTAAATACAATTAGTTGTTATGATAATTGGCAAAGCAATCATCAACAATGCCAGATTGCAAGGTATGTCACATTTTTTTGTCCTTAAAGGGCAAAACAAAAAACCCACCCCTGAGAAATAGACTTGAGAAAATTTGGATTGCAACTCAAATGAATGATAACAGAAAGAAAACACATCAAACCCTTGGAACAACAACAACAAAATGTATGTCACACCATTTTCCTGTTTCTTCTCAAACAGCATAAGGAAAGTTAATTCACATGTATCTAAGCAATCCCCAAAGAATGGAGGAGTGCTTTTCATAGAACACTTAGATCTGGTGATTGTCAAAGGTAATTTTGCCAATGACTTTAGTAGGAATAGAAGAGGTCGTTAATAGTACAGCAAGTTTAAAAATAAATAAATTATCAGTGTCTTTGTCGGATGACAAAGGAATTGTCTATAAAAGTGTGCTTCATTAGATGTACAACATTAGATATGTCACCATTGCATACTTGACTTTGACATTTTAGCAATTATACCATCATGCTGGCTGTGTAAAACACTGTCCTGTGCTAAATGCAGCCAACTGTCCTATTGATTCTGATGTAAATATGGGCTTGTCTGCCAGAGTTTGGCTTTCTTTATTTGTGTCTGATACATTCAATGGCTCATCTGTTTTTCTAAGATCCCAGATCCCAAATGGTAGATGCAAGATGCAAGGTATTATCTTTTTAAAAAAATAGTAGCTAGGCTGAAATGAAACATTAAAAAAGAGACAAGTGGGCTTAGGCATTAAGCTCTTTATTAATAATAAAATAATAAATGAAGATTCTGTTGCAATAATTTGAGAAATGGAGCACTGTCTGATCAAAAGAATCTTCCACTTTTTATTGCTGAAAAGTGATGGGGGAGGAGGGGAAATAATTATTGGTAATTTGATATGGTCTTGGAGAAAAAAATAAAAATTACACACAGAGATGAAGGAGGAATCCACTTTAAATGGTTTTATATACAGTATATGGAATTTGGCAGTTCTGACTCAGATTAAGATTTGCCACATTGGACCAGTTCTTGTATCAGGCATCTGCTTAGGTCTGAGTTGCTTGTGTATTGTCTAATTACATGCAAATCGATAAAAAATATGTATATTATATGTATCATATGTAAAATTGTTTTATTATTTAGAAAAAATATAGAACAATTAATTTAAAAGACATTTTAAGCTGTGTGCCTGATAAAATTACTGGTAAAGCACACAGGAAATAATTATTAACAAAACAACAAAACAAATCCGTCATGTGCATATAGTTTAGTTATGTATATATATTTAAAATGTTTAAATAAATGTACAAAAGAGACAAATTCTACCCGGTACTATTTTTCTGCTATATTAGTATTAATATATATATGCATGTGTGTGTGTATGTGTGTGTGTGTGTGTGTGTGTAGGTCTATATGGTTATAATAGTACAATATATATTAATACATATAATATACTAAAATTGTTTGTATTATTTGCAGAAACAGTAAAAAACATTAACTCGCTTTCTAGTGAGATCAAGGAATAAGAAGGGAATTAGAAAAAAATCCATGTGGAAAACATGGGGAAGGGTAAGTATCCAAAATCATTCACACACATTCCCAAAACAATATATTTAGTATTGTAGTCCTTGCACAGGTATGTTCAACCTCTTCTTCACCTAGTCTCTTTATCTGGCACTCTGGCACTCCCTTCAAGTTATGCAATGTTCATAAAACTACGCACTTCTCTGTAGCTGCTCCCAGACTTTGGAACTCCCGTCCTAGAGAAGCTAGACTGGCTGCCTCCTTGTTGTTGTTCTGTGGCCATGGGAGTAGCAATACCTTCTTGAGGTATTAATGCTGTGAGCCCCTGAATCATAGGTTCAGGTTGAATATATGTGTAAATAAACCATATATCATAAAGACACCCCAGTCTCAGTTGCCCCTCATTCTGAGGAAACCAAACCCTGGGTAAGCGCCTGGAATCCCTAGAATCTTGCATCATTCCAAGATTGGGGTAGTGTGCAACAATATACAGTGGTACCTTGGTTTACGAACTTAATCCATTCCAGAAGTCCATTCTTAAACCAAAGCATTCTTAAACCAAGGCGTGCTTTCCCATAGCAGCGGGGACTCAATTTACAAATGGAACACACTCAACAGGAAGTGGAACATGTTCTGCTTCCATGGCAAAGTTCACAAACCAAAACACCTACTTACAGGTTTGCAGCTTTCTTAATTCAAGTTGTTCATAAACTAAGCTGTTCTTAAACCAAGGTACTACTGTATTTAACTTCCCTGCATTAAATAAAGCAAGGGTGCCCTAGGCTTTATCAAGACTGTCAAAATCAAAATAAAAGCTTCTGTGCTATGTATTATTAAATAATAAGCCACAATTCATCCATTATGAAAACCTAAATCCAGAAACTCAGTGGGAGCTGTGCTATTGCTTCCTATCAGGACAGGTTGCACCCAGTGGCTGTAGTCTTGTATACAAATTGCACTGACAGACATATGGTATTTTTTGACATTGTGTTCCATGGAGATATTATCTTAGAAGTTGAAACAGTTGAGCTGCCAGATATATTTTCTTGTTGGCTGATAAGGTTTGATAAATATGTAGTGTCACCTCGTTTGGTTTGTTATTCATCAAAAGACACAGATCAATCTTTTTATAATCTATTTCTGTGTTATGAAAGGATTATTTCTTCTTTAAGCAAAGCTTTGAAAAATGATGACATTGTTAAGATGTGCCATTAATGCCTAGGATCTGTCCCTGTCCTCTCACAATCTTTGTTTCCTGTTAACATAGCACTCACTGTTTAGCTGATATTAGAAATGTTAAATCTCAAATTTAATACACCCCCATGCCCTCTATCCATGGCTGTGCAACATAAATATATGTCACACCTAGCCCCGACTTGGTACCAGAAACAGAGTCCTTGGATGATGAAGCAGACACTCCACAGATTGAGGACCTTGAGGAGCAGCAGTGTCCCCTGAAGCTGGTGCCAAGGGGCTCCTTGTAGGACCTTCCAGATTGTGACCAGCTGAAACTATCAGAGGAAGGGGTGGAACCATTCCCCCCAATTCTCAAGAATGCCTGTGCTAAAAGGGTTGGGTCTAGGGTGAAGAGCAGCAACATAGTTTAAGCAAGCTTCCCGCCTCCCAGGTCAGCCATTTAAGGAAGCCTCCATGCCCCTTCAGCTCACATGAGCCAGAGCGGTATGGGGGCTTGCTCAGCTGCAGGGTTGGTCTATGTATTTTGACTGCTTCCTCCTCCCCTAAGGTGGGAAGGAGAAAGCAGTTGAGATACATTCCAGGCATCATGATATCTGCATCACATTTCACAGTATTTAGCTGCTGATCTATCACAATGTTGAAAACGAGATATCGCCCAGCCCTAGTCATGGCATGGTCAGAAAAATTCCCCTTTGATTATCTCTGTGATGGTCCTGGCATATATTGAAGGTTATCTGCTAGATAACCTGGTTCTAGGTTGTACAAGCTTTATATGTTAACTACAAGACATTGAACGGTATGCTGATGACAACGTAGTGTGTGCACGCTCAGAGGATGACCTCCAAACCATCCTAAATATCTTTGCAGAAGCTTACAAAAAGCTTGGCCTATCACTCAACATCCAAAAAGCCAAAGTGCTGCACCAACAAGTACAAAATAACCCCTCTGCAGCGCCACAAATCCAACTCAATGGTGTAACATTGGGAAATGTTGATCACTTCTCCTACTTAGGCAGTTATCTTTCCACAAGGGCCAACATTGATGCCAAAATCCAGCATCGCCTGAGCTCTGCGAGTGCGGGTTTCTCCTGATTGAATTGCAGAGTGTTTGAGGACCAGGACATTCACAGGGAAACCAAAATGCTTGTTTACAAAGCTATTGTACTACCAACCTTATTATATGCTTGTGAAACATGGACCACTTATAAATGCCATCTCCAACTCCTTGAAAGATTTCATCAATGGTGTCTCCAAAATTTTTTACACATCACTTGGGAAGACGGGCGAACTAATATCAGTGTATTGGAAGAAGCAAAGATCACCAGTGTTGAAGCAATGATTCTTCAACATCAACTTTGTTGGACTGGTCATGTTGTGCAGATGCCCGATGATCGTCTTCCAAAGCAACTACTCTATGCTGGTGGTCAACAAAAGAGGTTTAAAGACTGTCTCAAGGCAAATCTAAAAAAATGTAGTATAAACACTGACAACTGGGAAACACTGGCCTGCGAGCAATTGGAAAAAAGCCTTTACCAAAGGTGTCATGGGCTTTGAAGACACTCGAACTCAGGACACAAGGAAGAAACACGCTAAGAGGAAGGCATGCTTGGCAAATCCATACCGTGATCAACTCCCACCCGGAAACCAATGTCCCCACTGTGGAAAGACATGTGGATCCAGAATTGGCCTCCACAGTCACTTACAGATTCATTGTTAAAAACGTGTTTATGGAAGACAATCTTACTCGGCTACAAGTGATCGCCAAGAAGCTTTATATGTTAACTCCAAGACAATGAGCACCAGGTGAGATGTTTGTTTTATGAATCCAAAAGTTTTAAAGTGTTATTTATTGTAAATTACAACAACAACAACAAAAATATTGAGTGTTGATTTGGTTATTTTATAGGGTTTTAAACAGTGTTTCTGGTTCAGGTGTTTAGGCTGTGTTTGGCACTCTGCAGGGGATTCCCACAAAAAGAAGATGGAGAAACCATTAATGACTAGCTTGGGAAAGCAACTGAAGTGTGATTGAATGGAGCTACTTTTCCATCCAAAATTTGTGATTATGACCCCCCTTCAACCTCAAAGCCCTTGGGAACTACAGGTAGAGTCTCAAGAACCTGGTCCTCCAGATATTGTTGGACTTCAGCTTCCATATATTTACGTGAATCAATCCCCCCCCCAATAATATTCTAAAAATGCCTCTCACCCACCCCGCCATCCACTCAATTTCATCACCGACAAATAGTGTGGAGATTTTGCGTGGTTGAATTCTTGAGTGCCTTCTGGACCACAACATTGTCCTCTGTAAATTTGTGCTACTGCATTTGGCATCTAACAGATGCCTACCTACTTAAGTTGCCCCATGAGTATAATACTTTGTGGTTTGTGTTCAGCCATTATTTTGTTTTTAATTCTAGTTGTCCTTCAATCCAGGATGTCTGTGACATGTTTATTTCTCATAGTTTTGATTTATATGGCAGTATTTTTCGCTTGTCTTTCCCTCTTATGAAATTACGTTGCATTGATTTTATAAATGCTGTTGAGATATACAACCCTTACAATTCATGAAATATAAAGCATTTCCCTGTCTACAAGGGCTTTTTCCCCAGGTATCATGGCAAAGGGTACAATAACTGAGAACATTCTTGGGTTTATGGTTTATGCAGTTTGGGTACATTCACCCATTTTGGTGGGAAGAATTGTATAAATGAGAATCTGACTGCAAGGCTGCACAATATGTGCAGTACCTCACTGGGGGCATAATTACTACTGGGGTGCATTGGATTTAGACAAATCTCAATTTCTAAACTGAGGCAGGGTGTCTTGATGGGATCTGTATGAGTTGCACAAGTTGAACCAGGCACTCCTGATGTACTTTCTGGCATGTCAGTGATTTAGACATACAAAAATGCTGTAGACAAGAATCTACTGAAACTGTCTATAAGCTTGCCTTATGAGGAAGATGTTTGTGTGTGAAGGGGTCAGGGTATGAAGTAATAATAATAATAATAATAATAATAATAATAATAATAATAATAATACTTTTTTATCTTGCCATTTCTAAACATGGGGGGAGCAGGGAGTTCCCTAGTTGCCTGGCTTCCTAGCCTTTGCATGAGCAACACAACAACCTGTACTATGGAGCAATGATGCTCGAATAAGCCATCCGCTATTCACGTTTGCAGGAATGAATTGTAGGTTTCCAACCCAATAAAGTGTGAAGCATAAGCCATTGGTTCAAGGCAGCTCCTTTAATTTATTTTAGTACCTGAGAAAAAGTCATTCAAATCGAGCATGGTTTTATATGCTAACATCATTTCTATAAGAAGCTGAATATTCTTCCTTGAATTTTTATATCATCCCCAGGGCTGTAGTGCAAATGTGTGGTTATTGCACTACTAAACCTTTTTGAGTGATCACATACTTATCTTGCTTCCCAGTAGTAGGACTGTGTGATGTTCTCGTAGAGAACTGATATCGTATTTCCCCCCCATCTCTAAACAGTACCTTGGGATAATTAACCATTTCTTTTTACTGTAAGTTGTGGGCCTCTTTCTGATAACACACATAATTTTTACTTTTACATAATTTGGTTCCAACAGGAATTAGCCTTAAATGTGCTCAGTTATCACAGTGTAAGAGTCAAAACAAGCAGGGATTTGAAGTTAGAGTATTTAATCCAGTACTGGGCCAGTATTTCAACCACTGGGGTGGGGGTGAATAGAATATAGAGGTGGAAAGTGAGAATATTCTTCCATGATGAATCTTTTTTTTTTTAAAAAAAAAGAGGTAGTTTCTTTTCTTTTCTTTTCTTAGTAGCAAAGTTCTCTGACCCTTTGCAGTGCTCCATTTTCTCTCTAGCTTTCGGTGTTCAGTCTGCCTACGTGTGTTCTTGTACTCTAAGATCACCCTAAGGGCAATGCAAGTCAGTACCATTTACCTGCATGGTGATCTTTGATCTCATTCTCTCTGTTTTGCTTTTTCATGTCATCATAGGCATAGGAGGTCCCCCCCCCGGGGGGGGGAATGCAGGAAACCACTTTTGCCATACTTGGACTGTATTGTCACCCCCTACAGAACTGACCTGCAGGGTACCTGTGCTCTGCAGGTCATCTCAAACATGGGTGTAATATCTGTGAGTCTTGACATTTGAACTGGGATATGGAAGTACAAGCAGACGATTTTGAAGAGGAACTTAAGAACTAGAGACCATGCAGTTTTCAGAACTTCCAAGTAGGAGCCATCTACCTAATGGACTACAAACTTCCAGTCAGCACCAAATTCAGCCACGTCAGAGATCAGAGACCAGATACCAGCTGATATTATTCTTGTACTAAAAAAAAAAATCCCGCCCCCCATTTCCCATCAGTTAATGAGGAAAGAAAGTTAAATAATCAAAGGGAAGAGAAATGTTGGAGAAATTCTCATGACTAGATTGCCACACTTATCTTACTTTGAGGGGATGTTTGTGAATGTTCTTTCTTCATTTCACTAATAATCTCACCAGTGGTCTGCACTTATCAGCCAGCCTGAATGCTCATGCTTCAGTCAAAGCCCGGATATGGCAGTCAAAAAGAGTCCATATATATAAAAAAATCAGGATAAAGAATACATATCATAATACAGACTTCCAACAGATTTATAGTCCCCCAAAAAACCGAGGTATGGAACCAAATATTATGATATGTATTAACACACTTTAGAATGCATATAATTTATTATATTTATGATTTATGGCATTGAAGCACCTTGATCTACCTTGACATATTATTTGATATTACCAGCTGAAGAAGGCGTTTACTCCGAAACAGGGCCCTGTCCTGGTCACCACTACTGAGTTGTACATCTGATTCACACTCCGGATACTCCGTTTTGGCCCTATTTGATCCTTTATTCTGTATTCTTTATCCTGATTTTTTATATATATATGGACTCTTTTTGACTGCCATTGAGACTTGTATAAAACAATTGTTGTGCACTGGTATTTCATGTACCTTTGTACCATATCACTGTATATTTGAAACTACATTATTTCTGTATTTAAACGTTGTATCCAAACTTACCATCACTTTAAAACCATCGTACTTACATGTTATATTTAAATTTACTACTAGCTTCAAACTGTTATTCTTAGCAGAATATACACGTTTTTCATTTCAACTCTTGAGTAGGAATTATTCCTCAAATTTAAAGTTGTGGCCAGAGTTCTTGGTATATCTTTTTTAGTGCATTTCCAACAAGAACTCCAATTTCTTTAACAATATACACATGTGACACAAGATGGCGACAGTGAGCTATGCAAAATTCAATGTATTTTTCAAAACGTTTTTTAAAAGAAGAATTTTTCACAGCATTTTTTTATATGTGTGTAGATTCCACCTTGGTTTCAAATGCCTTGTCAGCCATGTTGCTCACTGGGTGACTCCTTATCCAAGCCTAACTCACAGGTGGTTGTGAGGATAAAATGGGTGAACTTCAAATCACTCCTGTGGTTGTCTTCTCTTTCTGCTGTTGTATGGAGAAATAAAACAGCCCAGGTTTGCCTGCAAAGCGGCACACCCTCCCTTGAGAGTCAGCCAAATTTAACTTGGTTGGGTCTTGCTTCTAAGTAAAATAGGATCAGGCTGCAAGTTTTCCTATTGAAAGCTTAAAGTTTATGATAGATAGTTGTATTAATATTTTCTTTCTGCATCTATTTTGCTGTTCTGTTTTTAACTGGTGCTGATTTTCCTAACGACTAGTTTTTCTCATCTGTCTTGTTATTTTTGCATTCCTTAAAAAGAACTGTGTAACATAGAAAGTAAGTAACAATACAAAACAAAACAAAAATAAAACAAAACCTCAACCCTAAAAAACCCAAACCCAGATGGAATAACTAAAAAGGCATACAGTATCTTAAAAAACCTTCCTTTCATTTCTATGGTAAATATTTACTAACCTACTGTAGGAGTTATCTACTGTTTCTTGAAGCTGTGAAGAAAAGATTAAAATTTGAAAAGAATTTAATGATCATAAGGTAACTACCAGCCATCTTCAGAGAATGCTGAACATGATTATTGAAAATATGTTGAGTATTTATTTGCAAGATTGCAAGGAATAATAAAAGGACTTCAGAAATTTTGCTTCTTTTAAACAAAATGCCAGATACCATTTGCATGGTAGCCAGGATAGCCAAAGAATTTTTATGTGCCTGAGTCTGTCACTTTCTAGATAATGGTATGGACATTCAGGGTTACAGACACTCCATTCCATTTCCCATCCAACTGGGTTTCCTCCACAAATTTTACCAACTGGCACCCCAGAGAGCTGAGATTAGTAATGGTACATACAAAATATTCAGGACTCACTGCCACTTGCTCCTATCAGCTCCATGCCCAAGAAGTATGCTCAGTCTACGTTTGGCTACTTTTGATGGCTATTTTGGACTTCCTTTTTTGGCAGGGGGAGTAGAGTGTCTTTGATTTTCCGCTGATTTTAATGGGAAATTTTAATTCCATTTTCTGGGAACAGTATTTAAAAATAGGCTGTTTCCTGGTTCCCACCGAAAAGCTACAGGGACAATTAGATTTTTCAGTCTACTCTTTTATACCCATGTATACACCACAAGTGTGGTGTAGTGTTAGGAGCAGTAGATTCGTAATCTGGGGAACCGGGTTCGCGTCTCCGCTCCTCCACATGCAGCTGCTGGGTGACCTTGGGCTAGTCACACTTCTCTGAAGTCTCTCAGCCTCACTCACCTCACAGAGTGTTTGTTGTGGGGGAGGACGGGAAAGGAGAATCTTAGCCGCTTTGAGACTCCTTCGGGTAGTGATAAAGCGGGATATCAAATCCAAACTACTACTACTACTACTACTACTACTACTACTCTTCTTCTTCTTCTTCTTCTTCTTCTTCTTCTTCTTCTATGTGTTGCCATCTTCCTTTTTGAGCCCCACCCTCCTGTCTGTTTTCTTCTTTTCAGTCAGTCAGCATTCTGTGGCCATTAGTCCTTACTGGACTATATAGGGAGATTTCCTCTCTCATTAGCCCCCCCCCCTGTTTTTTATACTTCTGTAGACATCCCAGGTTTGCTGATAACTCTCTTGTGTATGTAGGCTACATCTGCATGGCAGGTGACTTGAATAAAACTACCTTTAAAAAGCTTGTTAATGTTTTCTCCCTGAAAATGCTTTTGTTCATGAATACTTCCAAAAGATTGTTGAAAAGGTTTCAGAATTCTTCATCTTTCCTTTGTTTATGAGTAGTGCTGTGGAAGCTTGCAGTATATCTGATGAATGCTATTCACTATAGTTGTGGGCGATCTTGTTTTTAGAAAGCATGCATTCTTTCCATTTGGCATATTATTTCTTTCCCTTTGATAAATGAAACACACTGATGCCTTCCATACTCTCTGTAGAGTTGTTTTTTTTTTGGGGGGGGGAGGGCCATTTTTGATGATACATAGATAGATGATAGATAGATAAATGAGAGAGAGAGATAATAGATAGATAGATGATAGAGACAGATATAGATAGATAGATGATTTATAGATGAGAGAGAGAGATTATAGATAGATAGATAGATAGATAGAGAGAGAGAGAGAGAGAGAGAGAGAGAGAGAGAGATGATAGATAGATAGATGATAGATAGATAGATAGATAGATAGATAGATAGATAGATAGATAGATGATAGATAGATAGATAGATGATAGATAGATAGACAGATTGATGATAGATGATAGATAGATAGATAAATGAGAGAGAGATATAATAGATAGATAGATGATAGAGACAGATATAGATAGATGATAGATAGATGATAGATGAGAGAGAGAGAGAGAGATTATAGATAGATAGATGATAGATAGATAGATAAATGAGAGAGAGAGATAATAGATAGATAGATGATAGAGACAGATATAGATAGATAGATAGATGATAGATAGATGATAGATGATAGATGGATAGCACCACTGTGATGCTTGCATTGGGAAATCCAAGTTGTCTTCTGCCCCCCCTTTCTTCTTCTATCTTCTTTGTTTCTACTAGCTGATAGGTCTGGGGTGACAATATGTTCTCTTGAGTGGGGAGTTCAGGGTTGGTTGGTTGGTTTTACTTAGTGGCTGATTATGGTCTCTTTGGCCCATACATTCTGTATATGAGCCAGTATTGCCCCTATCATACTACCACCAACTCCCATCATCTCTGAGCTTTGCTGCCTGGGCATGATAGGGAGATAAGTTCCAGCAACATCTTGAGGACACAACATTGGTTACCACTGCCATAAAGTAACTTAGTGCCCTTGGGTATAGTGGAGGAGGATGTCCTTTCCCTAGTGTCAAAGTAAGATCCAGCTGCCAGCTGGTTTCTGCACATGGAATAGGAGTGTGGGTTACCATCTAATCTTTCATTTCAGGCAGCTAAATATCTTCGGTTGGCTCTGCTCACAAACTGTTTTGTTCACATGAGAGGCAAGAACAATTGCATGGAGGGAAGTGAAACTATCATCTCTGTGACCCCCTGTCCCCCTTGCAGACCTGCACGTTGGCATGGGAACCAATTCCTCCTGGTATGATCCTACACTATAGGACATATCAGTGGAATTAATTCAATCACATGGTCAGGTGTCCATTTGTCTTACAATGGACATCCTTGCTCTGGGTAGACTGCTAACTGGATGAGAGAGAACTGTGGGGTGGGTCTTATTCGTGTGGCCTGTCTATGCACACAGGGCTACAGTATTATAAAGCAGCTGATGTGCGAACCTATCCAGCAGTAGGAGGGAAACATTATACAGACTCCCAGAATGATTGAAAAGTAAAGTGGTACCTCGGGTTACATATGCCTCGGGTTACATACGCTTCAGGTTACAGACTCCGCTAACCCAGAAATAGTGCTTCAGGTTAAGAACTTTGCTTCAGGATGAGAACAGAAATCGTGCTTTGGTGGCGCAGCGGCAGCGGGAGGCCCCCATTAGCTAAAGTGGTGGTTCAGGTTAAGAACAGTTTCTGGTTAAGTAAGGACCTCTGGAACGAATTAAGTACTTAACCTGAGGTACCACTGTATACTCATGTATGCATGTGCATACCACACATGCATGCGCACCTGCATGCATGAGTACACTTTTTAAGCATTCTGGGGGCTATATAATCTTTTCTATCCTACTGGATCAAAAATACCCTACCAATGAGTATCAAACATGAGCTGATGGTTCAGGGATCGATAATGTAGATGTTTCTGTGATCCATGAAGCATAGTTTAGAATGTATCAGATACTTTGTTTATGTTAGGATATTTCCGTTCCACCTTAAAAGGGAACAGGCTTTGAGAGTCACAGAGTCTGCGTATTTCCTGTTCACAGGATGTTTATGTTTTGCTATTGCTTTCGTTTCTCTCTCTCGGTGCCTGAACGCTGAAGCAGGCGGTCATGTTTTTTCTCTGTACTGACTAACACAGAATAAACTCTTAAATAATGCTCTCCTGTGTGCATCTTTCGCTGTGCATTATCTGCTGATAAGAGCGTGCATCAGCCCTGGAATGTGGCAAGCTATTTCTGGAGCTCGTGTCGCTAATTGCTGATACTGTGTGTCTACGGGAGATCGATGGACGTCCGGAGGCGACGTGGGGCCATGATGGACTTTGTCTCCCTGGCAGTTTATACATACAGTTCAACCCCAAAGGGTTCTCAGAGTAGCTAACACCTCGCAGGAAATTAAAAATACCCAAAGAGAACCAAAATAAGTGATTGTGTCATTTTAATTTAAAATAGGTTTTATAACTAATACTAGGCCCATGAAAATTTCAACATGTGATAAAACAGCATGTAATAGACCCTGGTCAATAAAAAGTCCTTATTATTTGCATATACCAAAACCAAATACTAGATATTGCTATGTGTTTACCTAATGGCCATTTACAATAAAATACCTTATGGTGTGCCATGAAAAGAGAAGAATGTATTGAAAGGAGGATCCAAGAATTCATATCAAATATCAGTGTAAGAATTGGCAACTTGTGGCCCTCCATATTTTGCTAGACTCCTCTCATCAACCCTGACCATAGGCCATGCTGTGTTGCCTGCCAGTGTCTTGAGGGCCACATGTTACCCATGCTTTTATTAGTGAACATTTGTTTCAGTTCTGTTCCGTATCCTCCTTCTCTTAAAGGAAACATAATGTGCATTTGGTAAATTTACAGAATAATTGAGATGTAAAGTTTTACACATGTTTCTGCACAGGAGTACATCAAGCCTGCTGACGGGACTCAGCAAACATTCAGTAAATAACGCCAGTGGGATTTATTGTATGGAATTAGAGAAATGCAATATATGAATCAATAAATAACAATGTACATATCACATAACCATTTCTGACTGACGGTTCCCAGCTTAATCAAAGGAACTCATAAGGGCCTGAAATAATGCAATAGGAGGAATACTCATTGCCAGGCTTCCCTACTTGGTACATAAATTATAGTGGCAGGAATCATACATCAAAACTGGTAATAGGTCGGTCTGCTTAAAAAGCCTCCTTCCATTCCTAAGCATGGAATATGGCTTTTACTTTTAAAGCACCTTTAAAATGTGGTACTTGGTTTGAGGGCAGGAATTCCTTTTTACTCAGCAAATGTTTTATTTCATGGGTCAGGTTTCCCTACAGTAATTTTGTCATTGAGAGCCTGAAACAACCAATCTCTGAAACACTGTAGAATCCAATTTACTCTAGAACTTCAAGGCACTCACTGGCACTGTCAGTGAGCCCCACTTTCAAAGGAACAATGAGCTCACTTTGAGATCCAAGTTGTTCCTCTGGATCAGTGTCCTCACCTGTCTCATGGCTGACATCAAATATGATGTCAGGTACAGGGGACATGGGAGAGGAGAAAGTGGTCTCCCTGACTGTTTGGGATCCTTGTTGAACCTAAATAGGTCCATGGTCTGGAGGTTCATCTCTTCTAGTCTGTAAGTACATCAAGTAAACAGACTATGGGTAATAGCCAACATTAATCAGCTTTCATTTCAGTTAGTCTGTTGCATATGACTTGGTTGGACATCACCCAAATTGAAGAAACAAAAGAGACATGTGAGGCACTATTGAGATAAGTGCAAATCGAACAACAGTATGGCTTGATACTTTGTAGAACCTCCAGTAATTTCATGGCAGTTCCCATATGGACTCTCAAGAACTGCTAGACAGATCAGGAAATGCCCTTTATATTTACATGCAAAAGTAAGCACCGGCCAAATCTCACTTGTTCCAAATTATACTTAACCAAGAGATGGAGGGAGAATGTTGAAGGATGATCTAACTATATAACAACCTCTTTAACTTTCATTTTGTAATCAGATTTGAGAAACATTTAAAATCAATTTGCATCTACCAAATCAATTATTTGGTTGTACAAGGCAGCTTGTTGAATAAATATTTGGCAAATACTTCCAAACATAGTTACTGGCATGGACGCATAGCTAACAGATGTTAAAATTAAAGTCTGTTGGTTTTGTGGTATAATTAAATGTCTCTTTAGTTATGCTGTCAGAATTGCCACCAAATTCAAAGTGTCCTCAACCCTAGGGTGGGGGGAGAGAAACCAGAAAATCCAAAAAAAGCAAAAAGATAACATGCATGCACCCAGTGACCCCTGCAACAAAACCCATGCCAGCCCCTCAATCAGAAACTGCCCTGGACACAGAATTAACCTGTGCCTCCATAGGCAGCTGTGAGTTCAAAATGACTTCCAGGCAGTGCACCTGGTCCTTCAGGGGCACAATTGCCCCATTCAGGGGAGAGCCACTGAACTCTGATGGGTAGATATGCATCACCACAAGCTGGCTTCTCCCATGTTATTGCCTTTAATTTTTCAAATAATTCTTGCATTTGAAATACTGGAAGTCACATATTTGGACAGGCCGTGTCAACATTCAGAGGAAAACTTACAGTGTGATAATAATGAATATATTATGTGTTCATTGTCATATAAGGTGGAAGAAAGAGGGGGTACACTACATGCACATTTTCCTATGTTCTTCGTCAGGTCCCACAGTGTTTATATGCTCATTTTCAAGGCACTATCATATATCACTATGGTTGTACCAGTTGTCTTCCCAGTGGTGTAGGAGGAAGGTGGATTTGCTATCAGATGCAGCTCTAGGGGAGCGTGACCAGTGCAGTTGCACTGGATATGAAGCTTTTGAGGCGCCACAGTGAATGCCACTACTGTTATGTCCAATGAAAGGCGAGAGGCAAGGGGGCACTGGATTTTAGTGTCATACAGGGCACCATGGAAATTTGTTATGCCAAGGTCCACCACTGTTGCCATGGTTACACTTGTTAGCTATCTAGTTTGAAGAGAATCAGTAGTGTCTAATCACATCAAGGCATCTAAAATCTGGTCAAGTTAAACACAGTTTAAGTCACAGTAGGGAAGGTCAGATTGAGAAGGCAAAGCCTGGACAAGGAAGGAAAAGCCCATGTCACAACATGACATGTTAGGTCAAGACAGGGAAAATGTAACCAAGGTAAGGCAAGTGAGGACAAATGATCTCTTATGCAGAGGGCAGATAAGAACAACGTAGGGACCCATCTTGAAGGGCCCATAGTATAGTACTATATACATTCAGGACCCAAGGAGTTTAAAGGCAACAAGAAAGTTGTTTCTGGGGAAAAGAAATGTGCTTCCTTAAACAAAAACAGTTTTCAAAGATGCCCCATTTCAGTAGAAATACCTTTTCCTAATGCAAATGAAACTTTGTGCACTGAAGTAATTGAGAGTCAAAGTTAGAGTCCCTTTCCCCTGTCTTTTGATCTGAACCTGATCAAGATGTTAGGCATTTCATAGTCTCTCAGCAGGGGAGACCTTGGAAGGGAGGCTCTAGCATGAACTTCAAAAGAGAAATGAGAAGAACCCGCTGCAAGTAAGTCATTTATTCCTAGCTGCTATCTATTTGTTTAACTTTATATTTCAAGGAATTATTGCAGTCTTTCTTTACCCTTTTATGTCTAGCTAAAGAGAAGAAGAAGGAGCATGTGCTTTATGGACTGCGAAAGATTCCAAAAAATATGAATTAGGGGCCATATGGAGGATTTACTAGGAAGTCAAGGCAGATGTACTAAATGAGCCATCTTCACTGCATGCTTAAATCAAAGAAAATGTTAAGAAGGAAGGAAAAGTAAGATGACCCAGGAAGCAATGGTGCAATTACATTTGTCAAACACCTGAAGTTCAGATTATCTTTGGACTGCAAGTGCCAGATAGATAGATAGATAGATAGATAGATAGATAGATAGATAGATGATAGATGAAAGAAAGAAACTCGGGTGGAGGGGAGATAGATTATTTGCCATTGGGCAATTCACTAATGCAGGACATGAACTGCTAATTACAAAGTCTGGCTCATCTTTTGTTTCAACTGAAACAAAGTTAATTAAATTTAATCTCTAAGATGCTGGTTTGAAACAGGAAGGATTCTTCAGGGAAACGAAATAGTAAAAAGTTGTTCTTTCTGATTTCAAGCAAAATATCCAACCAAAGAGCTCCATTTTCTCCTCCTGCGTGCTCTTTTATGGTAGCATGTTCTTCTCGGTTATATTCGCCCTCCACCATTTCCTAAGTATTTGTCCTATTTTCAGATTGAGAGTGTGTCCATTAAATGGATTTATACCAACCTCATACACTTTGCAACTAAGGGATTGGTTTTACAGCACTTAGGAAGAACTTCTGGATGCTTTCCAAGTAGCAGAAAACAAAAACAAACCTGCAGTTTTTTAAAAAATTACCTGCAAAGGCTGTACTTTGGAATGTTCAGTTTTGCTGTCTGGCATGGTTTAAATGAGAAGTTTGGAAGGAAGGGCGAGTAAAAGTCCTTTGCCAGCAGCAGACAACTTTTGAAAAGCAGGGTCAGTTTTTCAAAGCTGGAGCTTCTTCTTGCTCCTTCTTCTCTATGGGTGCACTGTAGCGCAGCAATAGATCAACAGGGCTCCTTTTCCTCTGATGTATTGTTGCAATATATCATAAGAACTGTGTCTGGCAGGAACATGAATTTCAGACATGGACCTATTTTCTGTGCCTTATTTGAGGACAATCTTAAGAAAATCAATGTGTGAGTTTCAGAACTGGCAAGAAGAGCTTAAGAAACTCCGTGATACTTCCAAAATGGTTAAAGGGTTCACAAAATTTTTAATCAACTCTTAAATGTAAGTGGGACATTATAAAGCTCCTATAAAATAATGAATCACTATAAGGTTGACCTTGGGGCTTCACTGTAGCCTCATTGCTTGAGTGTCTGAGGTAGCTGATTAAAAAAGAAAATATCATGCGCCCTCCAAATCTTTTTGGTCAAATCCACACCAAACATTAAAAGTGCTATAACAGTCATGGTGTCCACTAGAGTATCCTAGGAAGTGTAGTTTGTTAAGGGTGCTAAGAATTGTAGCTATGTGTGGGGTGGGTCTTGTAACAACTTTCAGTACTCTTAACAAACTACAGTTTTCTTTCAGGGAAGCTATGGCTATTAAAGGTAAAGGTAAAGGGACCCCTGACCATTAGGTCCAGCCGTGACCGAATCTGGGGTTGCGGCGCTCATCTCACTTTACTGGCCAAGGGAGCTGCCATACAGGTCATGTGGCCAGCATGACTTAGCCGCTTCTGGCAAACCAGAGCAGTGCACGGAAATGCCATTTACCTTCCCGCTGGAGCGGTACCTATTTATCTACTTGCACTTTGACATGCTTTCGAACTGCTAGGTTGGCAGGAGGAGGACTGAGCAACGGGAGCTCACCCCGTCACGGGGATTCGAACCGCCGACCGTCTGATCGGCAAGTCCTAGGCTCTGTGGTTTAACCCACAGCGCCACCTGCATCCCTATAGCTATGGCTATTAAAGTGGTATAAATAAGTGTAGGATGTAGCTGTGACCTTTCCTACCCTCAAATGAATTCTTTGTAGAATAATGAAAATCTAGACATATGCATGGATGCTCATAATCTGATCAGAATTCAAATGTTTCTCCATAGGAAAACGTGCTAGCATGGGACTCCACTAATGAGTCCCATTGGTGGAAGCCCAGAACAAGGACTTCTGCTTATGCAATGGGGCTCCCAGTGCTTTTCTTCTAGAAAAATAGGTGCCAGTACTCACCATGAAGTTGTTACAGTAAATGCCACACCTTTCATCAACAACAAAAAGAGGTGCTGGTACTGTGTACCCTTGAGTAACTCCTGGGGGGTAAAAAAGCACTGGGGCTTCCCCTATGCCCCCGGATTTTTTTTAGGGAGGGTGGTAAGGAGATGTCCTAGAAGAGCACATGGGAGGTGGTGGTGGGGAATCACTCCATATGGCAAGACAAAGTGGTTTTCCTGATGGAGCAATTGCCTTAGAGCAACCTTGAATTCCTTCCTTGACAATGTTGGTCACAACACTAAAAGCCCCTTTCTTGATTAGTGAAGTATAGATCATCTAACTACAGATTAGCTAGCATCATAATGTATGCATAAGAATGTGTGTGTGTGTGTGTGTGTGTGTGTGTGTGTGTACACCCCCCCAAAGGCCCATCTAGTCCAGTATCCTCTTCTCACATTGACCAGGCAGATGCCCATGAGAAGCCTGTATGCAGGACACAAAATCAATACCACTCTCACCACTTGTGATTCCCAGCAGCTAGTGTACAGAGGTATACTGCCTCAGACACTGAAACTGGTACTCGGCCATCATGGTTAGTG
The DNA here is from genome assembly GCF_965113315.1 of Podarcis vaucheri. NCBI lineage: Eukaryota > Metazoa > Chordata > Lepidosauria > Squamata > Lacertidae > Podarcis > Podarcis vaucheri. The sequence goes on along the minus strand of NC_138759.1, from coordinate 97,438,233 downwards.
GACGTTGATAGCTTTTTGGAGAATCAGCACAATACCTCCATGACATAAAAGTAGCCATAAACAGCTTCTGCATAGGGGATTATTCACACAAGTCCTCTAATACATGTAGGGCAATATTCATAAAGTCAGCAGAAGCTCACAAAGAGCTGCACGGAAGAAGTTATCGCTGTGATTGGCATCTTAATGACAAGATGCCCAGCCAAATGGTGTGTAGATTCAAGGAGCTGTCCGCTTTTGATGTTCTTGGGGCATTATTGTTCTTCAAGGCAAACTGAATGATTGATTGGAAGGTACTAAGCATCAGGTGTGCTGGTGGCTGTATCCAACTCCCCACAGAGTCAGAGTCTTTTGGCAGGGAAGGACAATTCTCTACAGGTGAGTGATGGGGAAGAGGGTCTTTGTTAGTATCACTTCAGATGAGAGATGGGGTGGAAATGAGTGTCAGGTTTTTTGGCTTTTCGCCTATTGTTGGATTGTTCTTATTCACTGGACACATCTACCTCCACATGATTATTGGTTGATAAATGCTTGAGTGTTTTACTGAAGTGAGAGTTGAGTGGATGGAATGCTGTTGTGGGTGCAAATGGAGTGTGATTGTAGAATGATTGAGTATGGCAGCATAGTTCCTGAATTCCAGTTTCTATTTTATGATTCTCAGCAATCGTATTCTGACCGGTGGGGATTCAGACTAATAGAGGTGCCTGGGGAATGTTTTATAAAAGTTCTAGGTCTGCTCTTTTGCTGTAAGTTTGCTTCCACCTGACCCCTATTTTTATTTAATCTCTTTTCTTCTTCAGCCAAGGGTTTTCTTTTTGTTTGAAGCACCTTCCTCCATTCAAAAAGTAGTGCCAGAATACAAAAAGCTGGTCGTGAGCCTCTGAACCTTTGACATTTTTCTTGGCCTGATTGGAAAGAATAAGAGCTTCACTGTAAGTAGAAACTTTCTACAGAACACTCTCTTAAAAGAAATGGGGGTAAGAATAATCAGGATAAAATAACTCCTGACTTAGTTTGCCAGTCCGAACATTTGCAGTGAAGAAGAACTTCTCCCTGCTACCATTAAAGGTCTGTTTTGAGTCATATGTCACTTTGGGCATAGCTGCAAAGTATTTGCCTGGGAGGCAGCACGTTACTTGCCAAACCGGACTATTTTCACAGAAGAGAGCAGTGCAAATGCATGTGAATCTTTCTGACAGTGCCAAATGGTTCCATTTCCTCTGCAATTCTGTGAGAAACAGAGTATCATTTTATACTTCGAAGATTAAACCGTTCAGCTTGTTTTTCTGTAGTAGAAAAAAGGTAAAATGTTGTTTTCTTTTTGCTCTGTCCTTGTTTCATTTTGTTTATCAGATAGCCCTCATTTCATATCACTCGTCTTTAGTCTAAAATATCACTTTTCCTGAGGAACCTTATGGATGCCTCAATTTCAGACCACAGCATCTCTGTAGTGTTCTATAGGCAAACACATTAGCTTATTTGGAGTTGGTTTTTCTCCTCTGGACTTCTTGATATGTGCCAATCCTGTTTCAGGTTTTTCATTGCATATGTGATCATTTATCATCTGTTGGATGTAATTCAATCCAGTACATGGAACGAGTGGCTTTAGGGCTGTGCATTACTTGTAATTCTAAAGAACTACACGTCACTTTCTTCACCCCTAGATGTCTGCAGACATTGCCCCAGGCAAAGCAAAGGTGAAATTCTCTGTTGCATTGTCTGGAATGTTGCTTTGAAGAGCTATCCCCAGAAAAACTGGTCCAGGGAGCAATAGCTCCCTACTTACAGAGCACTCTTTCGGCAAGAGGGTCCCTTGCAGGTTTTGCTGGGGAGGGCACTTCAAAGCAATCCAACCCAATCACTCATAGACAGGGGTGAGCCCAACCATCATTAGTAAAAAGAAATGCATAGCATTGTCACTTAGTGGAGAGGTTGCTGTCTAGCTGCTGGAGATGCAGATGGTACCTGTCAGGGAACTGACATCGGAGGAAAGGGAAGTGGTAGGGCTCCCAGAGACTGGGAGAGAGTCAACAGCTAAAGCAGGGACCAGTAGGGGGAGCGCGGGGTCTCTGGAGGAGGATCTCAGTAATGCTGAGAGGGACGCAGCAGCCCAGGCAGGAAGCAGAAGGGGAGAGAAAGGGGTGAGAGACACTTCGAGCGAAAATAGCGGGGAGGTGTCAGAAGCAACTGCAGGGAGACCTATGCTTCGCCGGAAGCTGTCACGTCGTGAGTCCAGGAGACGCGTTTCCGTTAAGGAACTTCTTTGCTGGAAGCGCTTCCGCAGACAGCCACTGTCGGACTCTACAAGTGACTAGAGCAGACATGTCTGAGGAGCTCTGTCACACACAGAGGTTTGTGGGGTCGCACAAACTCTGAAGGGGCACTATTTTAAGCACAAGCAGCTAATCATCCCCTGACAGCAGTCCGACAGTCTCTGTACGCTGCCTGTGCAGAAGAAGGCATCATGAGCGACCCAGCAGGAGCCGGAGCCGCAGGGGGTGGAGCTGGTCCAAGCTTGGAAGACAGATACCGAGCATTGGAGGTCCAACTTGCGCTGCAGACGGCGAGGCTCGAGGAGAGGAGGGCTCAAGATGCAGACAAGAAGGGGAGAACCACTCAGTTCCCCAGAAAGGTACCAGGATTAGTGCAGAAGTTTGGGGGGGACCCCAAGGATTACCATGCCTTTAGGACTGAAATGCAATATGCCCTGAATGTGCAGTTTGATGAGTTCCCTGATGAGGAATCCCGAGTTGCTTTCGTAATTGGGCATCTTGAGAAGGGGGCGCGGGACTGGGTTCGACCCCTGATGGCAACGCACAACGATATCCTGAAGGACGCTATGAAATTCTTTCGTGCAATGGATATCATGTTCTCCAGCGATATTGAGGAGGGGGGAGTGCGCAGACAGCTAATGGCTTGCAAGCAGGGAAGCAGATCTGTCCGTGAGTACTGGACTGAATTTACCATGCTGATTCACAGATTGGGGTGGGATTTATCGGCAGCACCCATTCAGATGCTATTTGAAGAAGGTCTTTCTTCAGCTGTGAAAGACGAGCTGGCCAGGAGCCCCAGGGCGGTGTCTATGGATCAGCTGACCAAATCTGCGCTGACCATTGGAGCGCGCCAGGAGGCAAGAGCCTTGGAGAGGCGGGAAGGGAGAGGGGAACGTTGGAAGGAGTTACGCATTCCAGACATTCCTGAGCCAGCTTTCCCGCCGGCAGAGCCGATGGAAATCGGAACAGCCCGCGCGCGCGCAGTTTCAAAGCCCAGTGAGGGGGCGAAGAAGGAGGGAAAGGGACCCCGGAAATGCTATCTCTGCCAACAGCCAGGCCACTTTGCCAGAGTCTGCCCCCAGAGGAAGGAATGGCAAGGGATGGTGGGAACTGTTGAGGGGGAAGAGCAGGTAACGGAGAAACGGAGCAGGTAAAAGCCAACGCCTGGTTGCCAGCAGGGCACTGCAGCCAGGCCAAAGAGCAGTGAAAGTGCCCCTTTCCCAAGTGCCAGTGCCAGAAGCTCCTCGACCTGCTCTAGTGATTGAAGTGTCGCTAGAGTTGCAAAATGGACACCCCCTAAAAATAAAGGCGCTGTTGGACTCAGGCAGCTCCTGCAATTTCATGAGCAAGGAGTTTGCGGCTGAACACCAGATACAGACTATCCCCTTAAGCAAACCCCTGCAGGTGACCACGATCGATGGCAGAGAACTGTTGGGAGGAGGCGTCAGCTTGCAGACCATCCCAATGATAATGAGGGTGGCAAGGCACACAGAACTGATAGCGTTTAATGTGGCCACCTTGGGAGGCGCTCCCATTATTTTGGGAATGAGCTGGCTAGCCCTACATGATCCGCTGGTGGGCTGGCATCAAAGAGTGGTTTCCTTCGGTTCCGCACATTGCTTAGAACACTGCAGGGGGGAAAAGGGGTCAGCAGGGGCCCAAGCCACCCTAGCAGGGACGGAAGTGATGGAGAAGGGGAAGGTGCCATCACAGTATGCTGATCTCAGCGACGTGTTCAGCGAGAAGGAAGCTGACCAACTACCCCCGCATAGGCCCTTTGATTGCCAGATCAATTTACTCCCTGGAGCACAGCTTCCTGTAGGCAGGTTGTATGCCATGTCAGACAGGGAGATGCAGGAGTTGCGAGCGTTCATTGACAAGAACCTGAAGAGAGGCTTCATCAGAGAGTCCAAGGCAGCGGGGGGTAGCCCAGTGTTTTTGTGGATAAAAAGAACACGGACAAGCCGAGACTGGTATGTGACTTTCGGGCCCTAAATGCAGTGACAGAGCCGGTGGCTTTTCCTATGCCCAGGATTGATGATATTTTGACCAGGGTGCGAAAAGGAAAGATTTTTACAAAGCTGGACCTAAGGGGGGCGTACAACCTGATACGTATAAGGAAAGGGGATGAATGGAAGACCACCATGTTCACCCCTTTGGGGGCATTTGAATATCTCGTTATGCCTTTTGGATTACAAGCAGGCTCCGCGTGTTTTCAAGCCTTTATGAACCATGTACTGGGGCCTTTGCTCTACAAGAATTGCGTGGCCTTCTTAGATGACGTGTTGGTGTATTCGGAGAATGAGGAGCAACATGTGAGAGACGTCAGAGAAGTGTTGAGCAGGCTGCATGCCAACAGACTGTGGGTGAAACTGGAGAAGTGTCAGTTTCATACCAAGGAGGTGGAATTCCTGGGGTACCGCTTGTCAGACAAGGGGTTGGCCATGGACCCCGGCAAGGTTCAAGCGGTGCTGGAATGGAAAACCCCCAAGACTAAGAAGGATGTGCAGAGGTTCCTAGGGTTTGGAAACTTTTATCGTAAGTTCATCCGAAACTTCGCTCACCTGACGGCGCCCATCACGGACTGTCTCAGCAGCAAAAAGAAGTTTGTTTGGACGGGGGAGGCGGAGCGAGCGTTTGAGGAACTGAAAAAGGCCTTCGCCTCTGACGAACAACTTCTACATGTGGATTTACAAAAAAAGCTGAGGGTCGAAACAGACGCTTCTGACAGAGCCATAGGGGCGGTGCTTCTTCTGCAGCCAGGGAAGCAGGGGTCCGAGTGGCGACCGTGTGCCTTCTTTTCGCGAAAGCTGAACAAATCGGAGAGAAACTACACGGTGTATGACCGGGAACTTCTTGCGATTTATGAGGCCTTCCGGAGATGGAGGCACCTACTAATTGGTGCACAACAGAAGGTGCAAGTACGCACGGACCATAAGAATCTAGAGTATTGGAGAACTGCGCGAGTGCTCAACCAACGGCAGTTGAGATGGGCCCAGGAGTTCTCCAAATTTAACTTTGAGATTTGTTACGTACCAGGCCAGGAGAACGTTAGGGCGGACGCTCTATCACGCAAACCTGAATATTTGGAGGGAGAGGGTGCACCCGAAGAGACCCATGTCATTCCCGAGGATCGCTGGGTGTGTGGGGCGGCACTGGTGGGGCTAAGGGAACTGATAGAGGGAACGGTGCAGGATGAATATGCCCAGGACAAACTCAGGGGTCTCAGGAGGGAGGGAGACAAACCCGGGGGTTTTGAGGAGAGAAACGGGGCGTTGTACTACAAGGGAGCGTTATACGTACCTGAAGGAGAATTGAGGGAAAAGGTACTCAAGCAACTGCACGATAGCCCCACAGCAGGGCATTTTGGGCAACACAAAACCATGTGGCTGGTTACCAGGGAATTCTGGTGGCCCAAGGTCAGGGAAGATGTGCGGGAGTATGTGAGAGGGTGTGACCGATGTCAACGAGCCAAGGGGGAGAGGCGGGCACCGGCAGGTTTATTAGAACCACTACCCACGCCGGAAAGACCATGGGAGGCAGTGGCAATAGATTTTATGACTGATCTGCCCAGGTCCAAAGGGAAGACAGCCATTATGGTTGTGGTAGACCTGTTAACCAAGATGGCCCACTTTATAGCCTGCTCACATGCGGTCACAGCAGAAGAAACCGCTAAATTGTTTGTGGAAAATGTGTTTAGATTGCATGGTGCCCCCTTGAGGGTGGTTTCGGACCGAGGGAAACAATTTACTTCCAGGTTCTGGAGGAAGCTCATGAGCTTATTGCATGTAGAGGTGAATTTCTCAACTGCCCGTCATCCAGAAACCAACGGGCAGGCGGAAAGAGCTAATGGTGTCCTCCAGCAATATTTGAGGTGTTATGTGAATGACAGAGAGAATGATTGGGTGGAGAAGCTGGCGTTGGCAGAATTTGCCTATAACAATGCGGAGAACGTGTCCACGGGAATGAGCCCTTTTTTGGCCAATCACGGGTGTCATCCCCGTGCCTTCCCAGGGGGGGAGGGGGAGAACTGGAGCGTTCCAGCCGCAGAACAGTTCGTTGAAGAAATGGAAGCGATCCATCGCCAGCTCCAACTTAATTTAAACAGGGCGAAGGAGGAATATAAGAGGCAGGCAGACAAAACCAGAAGGGAAGGAGAAAGCATTAGGGTGGGGGATCAGGTGTGGTTGTCCACCCAAGGGTTACCATTTAAAGGAGGTTGTAAGAAGTTAAGACCCAAAAGACTGGGCCCATTTGAAGTCACGCAACAGGTCAACCCAGTGGCTTTCAGACTCCGGTTACCTAACCACATGAAGTTGCACCCAGTGTTCCACAGATCATTGCTGTCACCGTATATAGGGGACAGAGAGGGGAGGGTCAATAGGGGACCAGCTATGGAGGAAAAAGAACACAGCTACCATGTAGCGGAGATTCTCGATTCCAGGTGGAGGGGAGAGCAAGTAGAGTATTTGGTAATGTGGGAAGGGGAGCCGGAGTCGGAAAACACCTGGGTCAGGGCAGAGGATGTAGATGACGAGGTTTTGATTGAAACTTTTCATCAGAGATTCCCTCGGAAACCCCAGCCAGTGGCGAGGTTCCGGAGGGAATACTTCGCCACCACCGACGAAGAAGAGGAGTTGGAGGGGTTCGCTGATTCCGAGGTGGAGGAGGATTCAGCGAGTCGGAACGAAGACCGATGGAGGGAAATGTTCGAGACGTCGGAAGATGAGGAGGATTCTTTTAGGGGTTTCAGCTCCTCACCGCCCAGAGGAGAGAGTAGGGGCGGGGGAGAGGGGGGCCCTGGAGGGGAGGTGGATGTCAGGGAACTGACATCGGAGGAAAGGGAAGTGGTAGGGCTCCCAGAGACTGGGAGAGAGTCAACAGCTAAAGCAGGGACCAGTAGGGGGAGCGCGGGGTCTCTGGAGGAGGATCTCAGTAATGCTGAGAGGGACGCAGCAGCCCAGGCAGGAAGCAGAAGGGGAGAGAAAGGGGTGAGAGACACTTCGAGCGAAAATAGCGGGGAGGTGTCAGAAGCAACTGCAGGGAGACCTATGCTTCGCCGGAAGCTGTCACGTCGTGAGTCCAGGAGACGCGTTTCCGTTAAGGAACTTCTTTGCTGGAAGCGCTTCCGCAGACAGCCACTGTCGGACTCTACAAGTGACTAGAGCAGACATGTCTGAGGAGCTCTGTCACACACAGAGGTTTGTGGGGTCGCACAAACTCTGAAGGGGCACTATTTTAAGCACAAGCAGCTAATCATCCCCTGACAGTACCCATGGATCTTTAAGCATGACATTAAGTCCGTAAGTAACATGTGATGCTAAATCTTCAGGAATTTTGTCAGCATGAAGAACTTCCTAGTCACTATTGAACTGCTATGCAGCTCCAGTCAAGCCATGTTTGCTTGGGAGCAAGCTCAATGGGATATAGCCCCAAAAGTTTAAACGGGACTTCAGCTAGTTAGTTCTTAAGCACTAAAGTCTGAGAAGCTTGTTTTTTTCATCCCTTCAGCATACAAACACATGTTTTGTGCTTGACAAAGGAGAAGACTAACAGGTCCTTTCTCAAAGAAGCATGCAATGTGAGAAATGAAGATAAAAACCGTGGAAAGAACAAAAGAACCTGAGGAAAAGAAAGAGCAGGGAATAAGAATATACAGTCAAACTCAAGATCCTAAATGAAACACTACACCATCATAATGTGTACCATCATAATGTGTTCTAAATTTTGCATGCAGGCAAGAAGAGCACATTTCCTAAGAACAGTCCTCAGCAGTAATTCTTCTGAAAATGCTTACTTGGCAGTTGCCAGCCCTTCAGTGACATAGGAAGACAGTGACATACCCCAAAGGCAATATGACGGAATAGGAAGTTATGCTGCCTTTGCACCTTCAACCACTCACAGCACAGGTGAGGTGGGAATTTATTTCTAGACAAACATCATTTCAGGTATCAGAAAAAATGAATCTATTATGTCTTGAAATTCCACTGAAGAGAGTAGTGAATAAAGCCCCAAATGATCAGGAGCAAGACACTTGATAGATCACCTTTTCCAGTAACTCCCATTGTAGCCTTTAAGATTAGCTGGGGGGACCCTGTAGGTGCAGCAGTGACAAGTGTTGCCTGGTAGACAATGGAATGCAGCAGGACATTCACCATCATGGCATCTCAATAAATGAAACTCCCACCTATTGGACATACAAATAGTTTCCTTTCCTTTCCTCAAGTGTTGATGCATTCCAGCTTTGGAAAGAGCTTGATGTCATATGGGCTATTCAGAATTCATTGTGATGTCTGTTGCTTAGCATGTTTTATGACGTAAAATGTATGGTATTCACTTTTATGTATTAATGCATACTGCTCTATAATCATCTGATGATGTTCTGAAAATAATATGATACTTATAATAATGATAAGACAGTAAGCTTGGAGCTGTTTAAATTACCAAGGAGAATTTGGTTACAATAGATGGGAATGCCTGTTTATAAACAGGCAAGGAAGGGAATGAAGGAACATGAACACAGGAATTTCTTTATCCAATTTCATGTTTTAAGATACATGTTATTTATTCCAAAACATGTGCATGAAAAAAAGCATAACAGTGAGTTATTTTCCATAGATGTCAAGGGTACAGAAGGAAAGGAGACTATTATATTTAGTCATGTGTCATTTGCTCCCTGAATCTGTACGCTTTATTTGGAATTAAATCATTTAAAACCAATGTTCTGTGACTTGCATTTAGGGCTAGGTTGTGAGATAACAGCCGAAGGATGCCTGCTGGATCACAAGATACCTATGCACACATTTGAGTACGACCCAAACAGAGCAAATTGTTTTGGACAGAAGATCTATCATAAGTGTCTTTTGAGTGAGAGTCACATACTGCCATAAAACATCAGATGGTCTAGAGACTTTGGTAGGGTTTTGTTAGTATTTTATATGGGCAAAATAATGCAGTGCACTTGCTTCTGCTGCACGTTTAATCTTGAATCATATTTTGAATTCATAAGGAAAACATAGGACATCAAAACCTGGAGAGCTAATTTGCACGTATTTGGTCATTAATATACTGGACACATTTGGCTGTTTGCAAATGTCAAGACCTCTGGCTATAAAATATGCCAGCTTGATTACTTTGAAATATTCTTGCACCAAAGTCTCTTTGACTGGATGCTGTAAATCACTTTTAAGAGGAACTGTTATAGCTACGGAAAGCTCAGCTTTCATATTGTAACTGGGGGGATGCAAACAAACAACTGCGGAAAAGTGAGGTAAACCAAGAGAGAGCAGGTATAAGCTTACATATCAACATGCCCATCTGTGTACTTGTGGTAAAATAAAATAAAGATCGTTGACATAAGTGACTGGGTACATATATCTTTTCCCCTTAACCTGAAGTTATCTCCATTTTGGTTTTGGAAAAGGGCAACAGAAACGAATAAAGGCATGAAACACCTTCTCTATAAGGAATGACTTAAAACATTTAGAGGTTATCTTGTGTCTATTTTCTCCCCCTCCCCTTCCTTCCTCTTTCCTTGCATACACCGATTCCTACATAGAAATACAGTGGTACCTTGGGTTATAGACACTTCAGGTTACAGACTCCGCTAACCCAGTAATAGTACTTCAGGTTAAGAACTTTGCTACAGGATGAGAACAGAAATTGCGTGGCGGCAGTGGGAGGCCCTATTAGCTAAAGTGGTACCTCAGGTTAAGAACAGTTTCAGGTTAAGAACAGACCTCCAGAACAAATTAAATTCTTAACCCGAGGTATCACTGTATAGGAAGCTCCCTTACACTGCAGCAAATCATCCATCCACCTAGCTCAGTATAATCTATGCTGATTTATGGTGCCTCTCCAGAATTTTAGACAGGGTACATTCTCAATCCTAATTTTGGATGTCAGGGATTGAACATGGTATTGAACCTGCCATGAAGTAGAAGATTCACCACTGAGATATGGCCCTTCCCTCCTTTCCTATTTTGAGGCAAAGTATGATTTGCTGGAGCATTCAAATCAACAAAATATGGATTCTGCTTGCTTGGACAACCAGGTGTCATGGACTGGCAGGACTTCAGGAAGGAGGAAGGGGAGGCAGAGGATCCTGGCATGGGGTGCAGCTGGGAGTGGGTCACACAGGAGCAAGCTGGGGATGGGGAAAGGGAGGGTAGTGCACACAATACTCACAGGGTGGACAAACACAAACCCATGTCTTGCAAAATGTAACAATCAACACAAATGCAAACACAACACGCTGGCTAATAACTGGTAGTAGATATATAATTAATTACAGTGTCATTCAAAATATACTAATACACCACTGTTCACTGTTTCGGAATAAAGTATTCATCAGCTGGAAATGGAATAGAAGGCATTGCTAGCAATGAATGACAACAAAACTGAGCAACCTGCATGTATGTTATACAGTAAAACAAAAAATTATAAAGAGGTACATACCGAATAATTATCAATGGGAAATTTTCATACTAGTGGGAATCTTGCTAGTGGATCAGTACTCACTGCTGATGCTTACAACACAAATGCATAGGACATATAGAGTTGACCACAGGTGTTTCAAATAATAAATTGAAGACAATGTAAAGAAACTTAAAGGGACAGTACATCAATATGGTATCACGATGCAAAGGCAACCCATAAAGTGACAGATTTAAAATGGCACAGATTTTGATAGTATGAAAAATTTTCATACTATGACTTTATTCTGAAACAGTGAACTATTCCGGATACACTGTCCTCTTGAGACTTCCTTTTAAGATTTCTGAGAGACGTCTTCCTTTGAGACTTTTATAGGCCATCTTCTTTTGAGAGACGGCTTGGCGTTCCTCATTATTCATTGACTTGTTTGACTCCTCATTTGACTCATATATATACAACTTACAGTCACTTGTATATTTTGTGAGATGTAATGTAGGATATATACATTATTTTGAAGTGGCGTATTAGTATATTTTGAATACTCACAGGGTTACAGAGGATGATGAAGGGACAGGGGCTAATGCACAGGAAGCCAAGCAGTGGGACCCCTCACCGGAGCCAGAGAGGCCCCCATCCCCATGAACACAGCAGGTCCTAAGAGGTAGGGTCACATGCCTCATCAAGCCCAGATGCTGCAGTCAGCAGACACAGTATAAGAAGGCAGCAGAGCTGAGTTACTGTGTCTGCTCAACTGTCCATGTTGAGGGACCTCGCCTGGGATTCTCCTTGGACCTTCATGGGTTTCTACTTCAAGACTGACTCTGGACCGTATCCTGGCTGCTGAACTTGTCTTACTTGGACTGACCCCGGACTGCATGTCTTGATATTTGGACTTGGCTTGTGTGGATTGGCTCCTGGACTTGGAACTTTGTCGGGCGGATTGGCTTTTGAACTTGGAACTTTATTGTGTGGATTGGTTTCTGGACTTGGAACTTTGTCTTGGCACACTGTCTGCCAGGTAGGCCAGGGGATCAGAACAGCAGGGTCATCTAGGCTTCTAATTTAGACATCTAGGCTTCTAATTTAGACTTCTTAAAAAATGCTCCAATAGAAAGTTACTATGGGGAAATAGATATGTGTGCTTGTGTTAAGTGCAGGTGTGAAAGTCAATCTCTCTCAGTCCCTATGTGTTTGTGCTAAGCTGGGAGGAGAGGCAAATCCAGGGCCCCAAAGAGCGCACCCCCTCAGCCACCACCCACCACTGCTACCTTCAGGCAGCAGCAACAGAGGGAAGGGCAGAAGAGATGGGGGGCAGAGGCAGAGGAGGCAGTGACAGAGGTTGTCATTTTCTGTTTTGCCTCAAAATGTCCTGGGCCAGTCCTGATTGGCTCCACCCGCTTTTGGCATGCAAACCGTTTGGCCAATATAAGGTGTTCCTCATCCTGATAAAACTTCACTGATCTTTTTCTTCTTAGAATTCCCAGGCCATGCTCCATACGTGACTGCTAGTAAGATCGCACTATTCATTAGTTAAAAGCTTAACGGTGATGCAAGAAATATATACTCAAATATACAATTCCTAGCCTTTAAAGCTAATTGTAAGCTATATTCACTTTTGAGGGACTTGCACCAACAAAAAAGTGTGAGGATGTGGTTCAATGAATAATTGATTTTTCGGATTGTCACTCCATAACTACAGCATTGCTTTGGTGATGCATTTCATTCTGTTTGACATTTCAGCACTTATGTAATCTAACACAGATTTGTTAGGTTTCGGCAGGTTTCCTGCCCCTGAGATCAAAATAATACAAGCAACCAGAAGAATTCAAACATTCTTCTTGACAAAAGTAAATTAAGAGCCAGCAGGATTTTATGCTGTAGAATAACAGCCTAAAATGTCTTTTTGGGTTGGAAAAGGATTGCCTAACTACTCTGATTAATGTGCCTGTCAAAATGCTGAATAGATTATTAGCTTAATAATTTTTACTTTATGGGGTTTTATTTTTCTTTTAAGAAAAGCACTAGTTTCTTAATATGCCAAATATCCTAAAGTATATGTAGAAAAACCTGATTTATCTGAACAGTTTTGCATATTCATCAAAGCTATCCAATACTAATCTGCAATGTGGTTAACTGGACAAAAGGAAATGTGATGCATTCAAAAATAATAAGGTTCCTAACATAATATGCAGGTGGAATTCTGAGAAGCAGAAGGTCCAGGTGCTTGTTTGTTTAAAGCCCTTTTAACCTGCCCTTCAACTGATAGGGCTCCCAGAGCCGCTCATGAAAATCAGCGATAAAGGCAATCCCTTTCCACTGGCTGAAAGAAAAAGGAATGGGGAGGGAGGAGAGCAGAAAGCAAGCCAGGGTACCAGTTCTTAAAGTTCTTATAATGACAAGCTGGAAACTGTTTGGGTATTATGACGGAATGGTTGCTGCAGCTGCAGGAGGCTGAGGGCAGCTGGTCTCTAGATGAGCAACTAGCCCTGTTGCTCTTCTCTTCCTGAGCTCTGCTGCTAGGTGACTTTTCTTTTTTTTTTTTTTTTTTTTTTTTTTTATTAAGTTCCTTTTATACACACAGAAAGAAAAAGGACAAATACATTCAACAAAATATCCCGTCACTTAAGTACAGAAAAAAAGAAAAAAAAAAAGAAGAAAGAAAAAAAACAAAATACAAACACATACAACATAAAAACTGTTGACTTCCTTCCCTACTGATTTCGGGTTCTTACTTTCAATAGTTTCTTTTTGCTGCTGGTATTTGTTTTTGGTTTGCAACATCGGAAGTTTTAGATCAAACCTGCTGTATTTGGTAGGTTTTTAAAATTACTATCAAAATACACTATAAACTTGTTCCAGTCCTCTTTTAACTTTGTATTTTTGTAATTTCTGATTTTTTGTGTCAGTCTTGCCAATTCTATAAAGTCGTATAATTTTAGTTGCCAGTCCCTCACTGTTGGGAGATTAGTGCTTTTCCAATTTTGGGCAATTAACATTCTGGCTGCTGCGGTTGAGTATTGAAATAAGGTTTTGTCTTTTTCTTGGATTTCTTTCCCCACCATCCCTAGTAAAAAGGCTTCTGGGTTTTTGGGAAATGTGTATCTAAATATCTTTTTTAGTTCGTTGTATATCTGATCCCAAAATTTTTTAACTTCCTCACATGCCCACCACATATGTATAAAATTACCTTCTTTTGTTCTACATTTCCAGCAAGCCTTGTCTGCAGTTTTGTACATTCTATTCAATTTTTCTGGTGTCAGGTACCATCTGTAAATCATCTTTTCTAGGTTTTCCCTAATTGCCGCGCTCGCCGTAAATTTTAGTCCCTCTTTCCACAATTTTGACCATTTTTCATATTCTATATTATGTCCCAAATCTTTTGCCCATTTAACCATAACTTCCTTGACTTTATCATCTTTAGTCTCCCATTCCAGTAATATATTATACATCTTGGATAATATCTTCGATTTGCTCTCAATTACTTCAATCTGAAATTTGGACTTCTTTTCATTCATTCCTATTTTCTTGTCCTCTGACCATTTTGCATTTATTTGGTGATACAGTAGCCATCCCGATAACTTTTCCTTTAGTTCTTCATAAGGTCTTAGTTTCCAGCTATCTTGAGATCTTACTAATAAATCTTCATATGTCAGTTTTTGCTCTTCCATATTTGGTTTTTTTAATGATAAGATATTTGTTGGGGATAGCCACCAGGGGGTTCTCGCCTCTAACAATTTCTTGTTTCTTTCCCAGACTTCATATAGAGGGCCTCTAATGATGTGGCTAGAAAAACTCTTGTGTACTTTTTCTTTCTTTGACCAGAGGTAGGCATGCCAGCTGAGTCTGTTGTCTGCCCCTTCCAGGTCTAACAAATCTGTGTCCTCTAGGGTTATCCAATCTTTAACCCAGCAGAGACAGGCCGCCTCATAATATACTTTTAAATCTGGTACTGCCAATCCTCCTCTCTCCTTTCGATCTGTTAATAATTTAAATCTGACCCTTGGCCTTCTTCCCTGCCATATGAATCTTGACAGAGTCTTCTGCCAATCCTTAAATATTTTAAGTCCTCTAATGACGGGTATGTTTTGAAATAAGAACAACATCCTAGGGAGAATGTTCATTTTTATTGCTTCCATCCTACCCAGCCATGAAAGCTTCACCCTATTCCAAATGTCCACATCTTTTTTCACTTTGTTCCATGTTGGTATATAGTTGTCTTCAATTAAATTTATGTTTTTGGATGTAAGCCAGATTCCTAAATATTTTATTTTTTTGGTCACTTTGATTCCATATTGTTTCTCTAATCTTTCCTTCACATCGTTTCTCAGGTTCTTTATTAACATTTTTGTTTTAGTCTTGTTCAGCTTGAAGCCCGAAAATTTGCCATATTCCTCCATAATTTCCAATACTTTGCCCATGTTTTCTTGCGGCTCTTCTAGAGATAACATCAAGTCGTCCGCATAAGCTTTTAATTTATACTCTTTAAATCCTATTTTAATCCCTTTTATCTCTGTTTTGGACCTTATTTTGTTCGCCAGGACTTCCAATGCCAAAATGAACAGGAGCGGGGAGAGGGGGCATCCCTGCCTTGTCCCTTTCTCTATTTTAAATTTATTCGTAATACTGTTATTTATGATCAGCTTGGCATGTTGGTTTGAGTATATAGCCTGTATTCCTTTCAGGAATTCCCCTTCGATCCCTGCCTTTTCCATCGATTTTATTAAAAACCCCCAGGAGACGTTATCAAACGCCTTTTCTGCATCTACAAATATCAAGGATGCCGGGATGTTGTTATTAATCTCCAAGTATTCGATTAGATTGATGACGTGCCTCACATTGTCTTTCAGAAATCTATTTGGGAGGAAACCTGCTTGGTCCTTGTGGATTAACCTTGTTAAACATTTCTTCAATCTGTTCGCCATGATGTCTGCGTATATTTTATAATCGTTATTTAATAACGATATTGGCCTGTAATTCTTCATACTTGATTTGTCCATATCAGGTTTAGGGATTAGTGTTATAAAAGCTTCCCTCCACGTCTCGGGTATTTTCCCTCCTTTTAAAATATTATTCATGGTGTCACAGAGTGCTTGTGCTAGTTGACCTCCCAAAACTTTGTAATATTTAGCCGATAACCCGTCCGGTCCTGGTGCCTTCCCCAATTTTGATTTCTTTATCGCATTTTCAATCTCCTCCACACTTATAGGTCTATTTAGTTGGGTTCTTTCTTCTTCCGTAACAGTTTTCCCTGAGCTATTCTCTAAATATTTTTCTATTTGGACTAAGTCTTCTTCTCCTTTCTTGTATAATTCCTCATAAAAATTAAGAAAATTTTTTTGTATTTTTTTTGGGTCAACTATTATTTCTTCATCTACCATTATTTTGTTTATAACATTCTGCTTTTGTCTTTTTCTTAGTTGCCAGGCTAGGAATTTTCCCGTTTTGTTCGCCGATTCGAAATATCTCTGCTTCATTAGCTTAATTTTCCATTCTATTTCCTGGTTCGTTAATATTGAATATTGTCTTTGTAATATTTTTATTGATTGTAGACTTTGTTCGTCCTTCGGATGTTCTGTTAATTTCTTCTCGTACTCCCTTAATTGTTTAAGTATTTCATCCATTTTTTGTTGCCTTATTCTTTTCTTGTAATTACTTTGTTGGATAAAGAAACCTCTTAGGACCGCCTTGCTGGCGTCCCAGACTGTTTCTATGTTTATTCCTATATTGAGATTCCGGTCCCAATACTCTTTTAGTGTAGCTTTGGCTTTTCCAATCACCTCATCATTGTCCAACAGAGAATCGTTCAACCTCCATCTGAAACCTCCATTTACTTCTCCTTTTAGTTCCAAAGTTATTGAGTTATGGTCGGAGAGGGTTCTCGGTTGAATTTCACATTTTCCCACTCTTAGGGTGATTTCTCTTGAGGTCCAAATTTGGTCTATTCTTCCCCAACTTTTATGTACTTCTGAGAAAAAGGTAAACTGTTTTTCTGTTGGGTGCTTGTATCTCCATACATCCGTTAGGTCCATGTTCTCCTCCAAGTCTTGGAATGATTCTGGTAGCTTTCCTTGTTTACGTTTTCTCTTATCTGTCTGTCTGTCCATTTCTAATGTCGGCACTGCATTGAAATCTCCCAATAATATCATCTTATTATTTCCTAGTTCTAATAATATCTGTTCCAATTTTTTGTAGAACTCTGACCTGTTTGTATTGGGGGCATAGATGTTTATCACGTCAATCTTTTCTCCTTGATAATTTATTTGAACCCCTAGTATTCTTCCTTCTTCATCCTTATAGGTCAGTTTGGGTTCCCATTTTTCGTTGACATAAGTTACCACTCCCCTTTTTTTCTCACTCCCGGAGTTTATGAATTCTATTCCTAGGTTCTTATTTATTAATACATGCTTATGCTTTTTGACTACATGGGTCTCTTGTATACAAATGACATCCACTTTTTTCTTCTTCAACACATTTGCAATTTTATTCCTTTTTGTTTTTTCATTCAATCCATTTACGTTCCATGTTAAAATTTTAAGATTCATTTTTACTTTCACTTATTGAAAAGTCAGTAATTTGGTTTAAGTTTTAAGTTTTAACTAACTTAAATTCGAGTGTTTTGGTTCTCTACTTCTTCCTGATCCTCCTCTACCTCTTCTTCCTTCGCTTCTTCCTCTTCATCATCCCCCCCACCCTCTCCCACCCCTCCCTCTTTTCCCCTCCCTCCCCCGGCTCCTCCCTCCCCCTCCCTCCCGCTTCCCCCCCCCATATCTCTCCAACATCCCCCCAAGTTCTTTTTCATATCTGCGAAGGAATTTACTGACTTCCTGAGTCTCTGTTATTTTGAATCTTTTCCCTTTGTAGTAGAATGAGATCCCTTCAGGGAATTCCCATCTATGTTGTATGCCATTTTTTTTCAAAGTGTTGACTAACTGTTTGTAGCCCTCTCTCTTGCGGAGGAGCCTGATTGGTATTTCTTTAAAAATAATAATTGGTTTCCCGTCAATCACTAATTTCCTCTGATAGCTTTCTCTCAAAATTATGTTTCTCATCTCTATCGATCTGAAGATCACTAAGCAATCTCCTGGAGTCCTTTTCTGTTTATCTTGCTTCGGTTTTATTCTTATTCTAAAGGCATTTTCTATGGTTTGTGCAACTTCTTCTTCTCTCAATACTAGCCACCTCGCCAATTCTTTTGTCATTTTCCCTTTTATATCTTCCTCTCTTGCTTCCCCTATTCCTCTAAATTTCAGATTTAACTGCTTTTGCTTCATTTCCATCATGGCTAGATTATCTAACACTTGATCTTGGCTTCTGTTTAATTCTTCAAGGTTTTCCTTAATTTTTTCTACTTCTCTTCTCTGGTCTTTCGTATCTTTCTGTATTTTCCTATTTGAGTCTTCTACAGACTTTGTTCTAACTGTTAAGTCTTTGATTTTGTTTGAAAGTTCCCCCACCACAACCTCTATTTTTTTATCAAAAGACTCCTGCATCTCTCCTAGTTTTTTTTCCATGTGGGTTTCGTTCTGTCTAAATTCCTCTTTTATTTTCAACCATAAAGCGTCTAAATCCCTTATTTCCTCTTGCCTTGAGATTTTCCTCTCTATTGGTGTTCCCACCGGCTTTTTCCCTTCTCTCCCCGCCATCCACCCGGCCTTTACCGTCCCTCCTCCTCAATCTTTAAGGTTAAACCAACTAATGTTTCTTTCTCCTAACCCCTTGGGGTCGCACAATCTAGAAGGAGGCGCACGATCTAAGGGGGATTTCCGTTAGCCTGCTTCTTGGACAGGTCAAAACATTGAAATTCAATAAAAAGGGAAAAGGGAGAAAAAGAGAAATTAAAAGAGGGGAAGGGGAGAAATGGGGAAGAGGCTGAAAAAAGGAGAGAGTCAAAAGAGAGATTATAGGATATACAAAAGCAATCGAGGAAATTTTGAGGTTCTTTCTTCTAATTTAGCTTCGGCCACTTGTTTGACCCACTCCAAAATTCTGATTTTAACGGCAGTCCGATGTTCAAGCTTTGTTCAAATTGGCGTCTCCGTGGGGGTAGCCCGGGCACACCCGGGGGATAGACGGGAAAAGCAGGGGGGAGGGGGAACAAACGCGAGAGACGAAAAAGGGGAAAAAAAAAAAAAGGGCAGGGGGTAGGGCAGTGCTTGGGGTCCTATAAGTATCTCAATCCTTCTACGTTGTTTAAATGGTCTGAGGGGGGAGAAGGAAGTAGCTAGAGTTCAGTCCCAAATTTCAGCTGGAGTGGGATGAGGGACGGAGCTTCCGCCGTCTTCAGAAAAGAGATATTCTCCGAGTTAAACAAAAATCAAGAGACGTCACACCCTCTCGTATTTCTAGTTAGCGTTAAGTCCTGGGCAGTAGTTTAGTTCGTAAAAGTCCAGCCAGGTTTCCAAACCATGTGAGTGAACCAGGTTTCGCAATTTCTGCTTATTCACTGCCCAATAGAAGGTAGGGGCTGGCGTACGTGCACAAACTCACATAGTGCTTCCCCCCCGCGTCCGACAGCGAGGGCTGCGGAAGCTGGCAGGAGCCGAGGAATAACAGAGAGAGAGAACAAAAAAATAATGGTTTGTTGATCAAATGATGAAAACCCAACTGCTTCATGCGGTGATATTCATCTATAGACCACTCCTGGGCCACTGTCTGTCTGGGATCACTGGCTCAGATCGGTGAATCTCTGATGAGTTCTGGAATTTTCACTGAAATGAAAATAGCAATGAAATGATATTCCACAGCAGGCCTTCCAGGCTCCTCAGACCACCAGAGCCCAATTCAGACCAGCAGAGCTCATTGGCCTCATTGCTGCTCCTCTTGCCATTGTCTCCTGCTTGCCCACTCTATCCTACTAGTGTCAGTATGGGGCAGAAGTGATGAAAATGAAGAACAACTTCCACTGGCTGCACAGTCATCTGCCCTGCTTTGGATAGTAATGGGGACTGAGGTCAAAGTCACCGTGAAAGCAAGTGGGTGACTGCATGGAGAAGGAGAGGAAACCACCTGAGGGCATCCTCTAAGCACTTCCCCAAAAATGGAGCTGGCACTGAACCTTATGGTCATTTAGATAGTGTTTGCTCCTTTCTTTCATTGAGGTAGGATGTTTTTGTGGTTTGTTCTGTGTCAGAAATGTAGTTAAGATGCTAACCTGTGAATTTCTGGTTTCCGTTTGACATGGGATGGCGTTCTATTAACACATGCTTTTGTAATTTTGGAATGAAAAGTGGTTCCTCGCTCTTTAAACCAAGATGTACCTTTGGATCCATACTCCTGCCATTCAGAAAGAGAATTGTGCTCATGGGAGGACCCTTACTATCAGGTCATTGGTCCATCTAGCCCGGCAGTGTCTGCACAGATTGGCAGGGTTCAGTCATGGGTCTCATGCAGCCCTACCAGTAGATTGTCAGGGACTGAACATAGGACCATTTGCACACAAGCCAGATGCTCTTTGAATGAGCCATGTCCCTTCCCCTCATGGAAGGACCCGCTCCTAAGAGCACAAGTCCCCTCTTGTGAAAAGAAGTGCCTTCCAAGTCTAGCACATAAGTGGCAGTCTATACAAATGTGAAGAGAATGTATTGAGGAAGCAAACAAGCAGGTGTGGCCTTGTATAGTACAGCAGGTATGGGATCTAACCTCTTTCTATTTCAACCAGGGCTGGTACAACATGGATGTGAGTACATGGTTTACAATACAGAGATGCCCAGGAGGTTCTGAAGGTTCTGGCTCCGGGCATTTTCTTTCTTAGAATGTCAGACATTTCTGAAGCAGAGCACTGAAGCACACAGACAGGCAAAACTCCCTGAGACACATAACATGAAGAGGAGAAGTGTGATCCCTATGTTAAAAGTTGTACTTGTTTTGTAGCTTTGCTTTTATTTTATTCTCATATAGTGCCGTAGGAATGACAGACTTAAAATAGGGAATGACAACACAGATCTGTCTTTCTCTTGGAAAAACCTTCAAACAGGCCTAACACTGGGGAAACTTCTTAACCTTGCGTTAAGGATGCGTCTATCTTCCGAGCTTAAATGATGCATGAAATGGAAACCAAAAAAGGAGGGTGTTAATCCCTCAAGATGCTACTGTGTGAGTGTTGACGTGTTTGGCTATTTACTGAAATAATAAGCACACACAATTCTGAAAGCTCAGAATGATAAAGCCAGAGAAGAAAAACAGAAACTCTTTCCCATTATTTTTTAATTTTATTTGCTAGTATGGGATCCCTAGGCAATCCTTGAAGTTAACTGTTTTGTTTTGGTTTTTTGACAGCAAATGGCTCTTCTCAAGTTATTTTGCTAGCTGCAAAATGATGTTTCCAAAAGAACTATATTGTGGAAATTAATTCATGTTCCTTTTGGGCATTTCCCCTTCAAAAAACATATATTTGTAGAATTATTAGCATTTATTTCTTATGTTAATGTGTATTTATATGGGGTGCTTTTGCTATAGCTATAGCACGTCATTTAGTGCTACAATTTTATCCATTGTTTATTGGATTGCTGAACACCTCTGAATTGCCAAAGCTGAACTGATAACATTAATTTCTAACTGGTGTTCAGATACAGTAATCCAGGTGCTCAAAAAGAATAAAGTCTAACAATTCATATTTTGCTGTTTGTTTTTAATTATATTTTGCATTAAAAGGTCACCAAGGGTGGAACTGAACATCATGCTAATATGATTGCTCCATCAGGCAAGCAGAAATGCTATGTCTGATGGTACACTCTCCCCTCTCCTGCTGTGCACTGTTCTGGGGATACTCCTGACCAGACCCCCCCATCCAAATGGGGCAAGAAGAGGAGGGGCAAGCCCCTTTGCACGAGCAAGAGCTCTTGCACTGGCTTCCACTAGTGCACTGGGTTAACTGAATCTATCCCGCAAAGTATTGTGAAACCATAGTGGACTGAATAAATTAAAATGAAACACCTCCTTGTGTACTTAATTTGGGGAACCAATATAAGAAGTTTAAGCTCTGAAATTATAGAAGCTATAACTGAGCCACCTCTCTCCCAAGTGACCTCTGTGGCCTGTGGTGGTGGTGCTTTTTAATTAGCTTCAGTTGGTAGGCCAGCTGTGATGGTTCTTGGGCTGTGATAGTCTGGCTACATTGGTCCATGAATCAGCAAGACTTGATTACTGTAACACACTTTATGAGGTTCTGCCCTTGTATCTGGCCTGGGAGATTCAATTGGTGCAGAATGCAGCAAAAGCAGACTTCTGGCAACATGTTACTCTGCTGCTGAGAAAGGTGCGCTGGTTGCCCATTTGCTACTGGGCTAGGTTCAAGATTTTTTGGTGTCAATTCACCAAGCCTTAAGCAACTTGGGCCCAACGTGTGTGTGTGTGTGTGTGTGTGTGTGTGTGTGTGTGTCTATGTATTGATTCTTACTAGGCTAGACCTTATCAACAGCCTTGTTAAACTACAGTCCCAGGGAGCCGTTGTTGTTGTTATCTCTTCTTAGTTTTAAAAAAGTCTCAGGTTCACAGGATAAAATATAAACACACGATAACAAAAACCAGACAATTTAAAACTGCGTACCATAAAAAATACCCGGAAGGCCCATCTAATAACACAGTGATGAGGGCAGGTTCTACCCACTCCACTACAAGATGAGCATCACCCTAGAGGCCAACTTAGTTACTTAAAGCCTGATACTAATAGGGCTGTGCCCTGGATTCAGCCAAGGCCTGAGCTAAATTGGGCCAATTTGCATACACACCAGTTCTGCAGAACCAGCAAATCTAACCAGCAAAATAAAAAAACAAGAGGAAAGAGTATTCAATGGAGACTGGAAAATGTTTGTAGAATATATGAAGAATCGCTGTAAATGGGTTAAAACGTTAGCAGGTTTAGAGTAAATTCGGCAGTATGTTTTGTTAAAAATGAGAGAGAGAGGTTAAGGATTGACTACAATATGCAGTAAAAATGGATATTTGGAGGAAACCATGGAAGGGGGGAGGGAAAGGGAAGTCAAAGATCAACGTATAGTTACTTTTATTGTGGAAAATTTGTAAGATGAAAAATGATTTTCTTCTGGCCTTTGTTGAGGTGGGTTGAGACAGCTAGGGATTGCTGATGGTTGGGTTGGATGGTCCAGAGTGATCCGCGACTGTATTTCTCAGGGGAAGGTCGGAGCCTGAGGCTACCTGACTTTGCTTCCTGCCTGATACAACCACACCCTGTAGGATTACTGCCTCTGCCTCCGCTCACTTGCTGGCAGAGAAGCTGTTTGCGAAGGAGCACCCTGCAGAACTGAACCCTCCTGCTTCGGGAGAGGGGGAGGACACAATTTGCAGAGTGGTAGCCTGTTTGTAGTTTGTAGAGTGGTTCTAGCCATTCTATTCAAGCAATCATATTTCATAAATAGGGCATTGTGGTGGACTTTAATAGAATACATCCAGTGACAATGGCTGATGTATTCAGCAACAGCTTGCAATGGAAACATTTTGAATTTATCCACTTTTGTGATTGTGATATAGTGTGCAATGCCAAACCATTTGTCATTGAGTTAATGGGCTGTAGGCTGCATCCTTTAACGGGCAGTGTAAGTTGCAATTTTTTTACACTGAATTGCACTCCTTATTCTAGGTCGGAGGCAAGAAATCAGTGAATAAGATGACATTGTATGCTTCAAATAAAAGCATCATAAATCCTTAATCTGTTTTTAAAAGTAAACATTTGATTCACTCACAAGCAGCTATGGTGAAGCTCTAAAACTTTTTAAAGTCTTGTGCAAACATCCCTCATTTCGAACAACAAAAGTAGTCTGTGCAGAACCTGAAATTACCCTGGAGATACCACAAAGAGCTATTAAAATGCTGCAGCTGCATCAAAACAATTCAAATGTTAAAAATAAAATTCTAACCCTAAAAGGAGCTGTGAAACATATTTTGAAAAGATAAATACAATATGAAGTGTCACTTAATTATTTAGCATTTCTGAAGCACATTTATTCCAGTATGAACAGGAGGTCTGGCATGTTGCAACTATTATTTCTCCTTTTTAAAGGAAAATATATATACATGGTACAAAGATAACATTTCTCTAAGGAATTTCTTTAAAGTTATCTAGTTATTTGCATATCAGGTCATTGGATTAAAGCACATATGTACTTTTCAGTTCAAAGGAAGGAGAAAAAAGCCTATAGGTATCCAGTGCTGATTTCCCTAAAGAAGTCTTTAGCAACCTCAGTATTTCTCTTTTCTTATGTTTGTGACCCACATACAGTGCCTCTGCTTTAATAACAAGCAAGTGCAACATAAGCTACAGGATTCTACAAATTCGCATTATAACTATGGCCACCCAAGACTGGCATATGGTGCACAGGTAACTTTGCTGCATGTGTTCATGGGTGTAGAGTAAAAGCAGCATCTTGTTCCCGGATTGGTGTGCATGCAAGATGCACCTTACCGCACTGAAACTGAGTGTGCAATTCCAGGCCAGCTTGTGCTTTCTGCAGTGCCTTGAGAGCACCAATCACTTGTTTGGGGGGTAGGAAGATTGATTGTTCCTTCACTTTGAATGAAGACGAAAAGCAGGGTTATAGACTGTAATCAGCACCACAAACTTAGATCTGAAACAGGGTGTTATCATCCATCCCCTAGCCATCTCTCAGTGTAGTCACTATCATTAGGGGAAAGTTTGGAGGGATGTTTCTGGCTGACAATCCTGTTTGTACAATACCACCCTGCCTCTAAGGTGGGGTCATCTTTGCTGGCCCCCATTTAGGATAAATGGCATTGAACAGTTGGTGTCTGTTATGCCACCAGGGCCTCAGGTTGCTGTCTTCCCAGATCTGCCTGAGGGGTTAGCTTGAGTAAGTCTTCCTTCACCATAATCCTGCCTCGTAACTAATCCACGTACCCTACCATGACCACCACCCCTCTGCTGTCTCAGCATTGTGCTCCTTTCTCAAGAGGTAGCCAAAACTGTTCTTTGTACATTGTGGCAGAACAAATGGATGGACAGACATGCATGTCCACAAAAACAAACAGGTGACCACTTGCACTGGACTCATAACCCAGTTCTATCACTTTGTGTCCTCCTTTCCTGGCCCCTCTTCCTCAAGGAAAAAAAAATCACCTTAAGGAAGGAGTAACAGGTGCTGAAGACTTCCATCAACAGCAATTGACCCACAAAACATTGTTTTGTGCTAAGGATGACGGGAGCCACATAGTTCTAGAAAGAAAGGATGCCCCACTGAAGAGGAGGCCCCACAGTGACTTTCATGGGGCGGCAAGGCTGCAACATTTAGTAGAATAAAAGTGCCAACATGTATGGCATCGGTGTATATAAAAGCTTCAAGGTTGTGAACCATCACATTATTGTCATGTGTTTTAAAGGCAGTTATGAACATGCCACTGCAGTACAGTTGAGTCTCATGGGTGGTAAAATTTCATGATAATCCATGTAGGTTGTTTTAAAGTATACAGGAACATAAAGGGGATTAACATTCCCTCACTTTATTGATGAAGGGCAGAGATTCTGTGTGATTTATTGGGATGACACAGAACAGAAAAGAAAAGATTTCGCAAATCTGTTTACCTAAAACCATTTCCCCAAAGGCTGGCCACAGAAACATTGTCAAACAAATCACGAGCTGTGATAGAAAGAAAATAACAAACACAAGACTGATAGCCTGACTACATGATTTCTAGGGAAGAATAATTTTTAGTCTCACTACAAAGATGAGTTAATAGATCATGGAAAGACCCAAATGGCAATAGTCTGCCCCCAAACTATCAGCAATTTCCAGACTAAAACTATTACAAATGTTCATGATAACCTATTGCTCCACCACAACTTAAAGCTATGCATTAGAGAAGGTAGTTTTGACCCTGACCTTTCCATTATTAGCCATCAAAATTTCCCTCCTATAGCTATCCATTTTATAGCAGAGTTCTTTATAAAGTGCACCAAATTATCTATTGTGTCATTCCTGAACAGATTCTCTTCTACACTGACAGGCTTGCTGTTTACTCTTAGCAATAAATAGCAGGAAAGTGTATAATGGAGAATGTATACCTATTCCCCGCCCCTGCCCCCGTATATATCCAACATGGCAGATGAATGTACAGCAGTTCTCTCATTCATTATCACCATCACTAAGACTTCTTTAGCAAAGTTGGGCAAACCACAGCCTTTGGGCTGCATGAGACTCTCAGCCTCCATCTACAGTCCCCAGCGCCCTTGCTGTCACTGCCACAATCATCCTCCTGCTGGACAAAGAGAAGGGAGCTGTTTTAGGGGATGCAAAGTGGGGAAGAGAAGGGAGAATGCTCCATCAAAGAAAAATCCTTGTGCTAATGGAACATTCACCTTAGTGCTACGTTGAATGCAGGCCAATGAATGAAAGAGAGAACAAATGGATGGACAATGAATGGGGTCCATGCTTGGATGGGCGGGAGATGCATTTGTGAGAAAGAATTCATCACCACACTCTTCTGATCATTTCATCAATGGAAGCGTTTGTGCTTGCCAGATGGAATGATCTTCTTTTCCTTCCCCTCTGTGCTCTTCCTGTGACCCTTCAGAGAGGATTTGGGGGAGACACAGGAGCACAGAAAAAGAGAAGTCCTCTTGCACTAGCAGGAGTCTTTAAGCTGGCTTCTGTGCTGCAGTGCTGGATTTAGGGTGGAGCAGGTGCTTCCCCAGCCCAGGGCACCAAGCCGAGGGGGCACAAAACTGAGAAAATCCATAATTGGGAAAATCCATTTGGGGACACCAAATTTTGGCTTCACACAGGGCAACATATTTTGAAAGATTACCAAAGTCTGCCCTGCGTGCTGGGTTAGTTGAATCCAAGCAAATAATCTTTGAAGCAGTACAAAACACACACACCAAAAAACCTTAAAATGCCGTACAGTGGTACCTTGGGTTAAGAACTTTATTCGTTTTTAACCTGTTTTTAACCTGAAGCACCACTTTAGCTAATGGGGCCTCCCACTGCTGCTGTGCCACTGCTGCATGATTTCTGTTCTCATCCTGAAGCAAAGTTCTTAACCCGAGGTACTATTTCTGGGTTAGTGGAGTCTGTAACCTGAAGCATCTGTAACCCGAGGTACCACTGTACTAAAAAATGGTAGGAGAAAGCTTGCCAAATGTTAGGTTTCCAGAAAAATAATGTCTTCAGTCTGGTCATTCTTCATCCAAGCTGACTAGCTCAGCCAGTTACCTTATTATTTCCAAGTCTCTTGAAATATACTTTTGAACTGTCTTCAATAACAGTGGAAGTCTGTCCATATGGAAAATAACAAGATCTTTAGCAGAGAGATTTCAATAGTTCTTGTGCCAGGGGTTCATTGTGTAAGAGATCCACTGTTCCCTTTTTCAACAGTGGATTGATAAAGTTTATGTCAAATGCCTGTTTGGATGGTCATCTGTCATGCATGATTTAGCTGAAATTCCTGCATTGGAAGGGGTTGGACTAGATGACCCTTGAGATCCCTTCCAACTCTACAGTTCTGTGATTCCATGAATTCCATCTGTTGTTGATTATTGTGATCAATTAGCCAGGTATGTGATTAAACAACCAGACAAGCTGCTCACCATTTGCGGGAGAAGCAGATGTTCCAACAAGCAATGGCAGAAAGGCATTATAAATCCCATACCACTTTACAATTTCTCCAGTAAGAGGGAACAATAGTTAACAACCCGGCTTAACGAGTGTTTCCTTTAGGACCTCTACTGGTAGACCTTTTTTTTTTTAAGGTGAAATCCAGTTCCCAACAGACTTCCAGTTGAGCAGCATGGCTTCCCCATTCCACTTCTCCCCACAGCCCCTGCATACCTCTCAAACCCACTTCATGGGCTCCCCCATATTTGAAGGATTGCAGGTGGGAGAAAAAGCAGAGTAAGTGCTATGGCACGAGTGGAAGTCTATTCCATTTGTGTTCTGCCACCAATAGATGTCACCCATAGTTTGCCAAATATTGTAAGACTGGTTTTTTTTTAAATGTTTCAAAGGCATAATTTATTAAAAGTAACTTAGTTCTGTGAATACTTTGATGGTACACAAAATCTTCAAAAGAATATGTATACTATGTGAGTAACATTGTGAGACTTTTCATATTGTGCTGTTTACCTTAGTGTCATCTTTTTTTAAAAGAACTTACAAGTTAAACTAAGTGAATTATTAAACTGAATTTCTGAATACAGAAACCGAACCAAGCTGAGGTACAGAAACATGCCTTGGGCAATGAATGGAGTTGGACTTTAAATTTAAAAAACAAAACAACTTTGCCTCTCTAGAGTCTAATACTAAGTTTTGAAATGCTAAATCAATTATTAAATCAAGAACCGCAACCTGTGTGCCTTTTACTCTTATGACAAGCTTTGTAACATTTATTGTCTTTGTTGGGGGAGGGATCATTTTTGGAAAAGAAGAACATAACCCTGAGTGGTTCAGGAAGAGAGAAGGAACGACGGTCAATAGATTTTTGTTTTAATGTGCTATCTTTAGTTTGTTTTTTTCTCTTAGTTTTATTCCCCAAAACATTCTGCAGAAACTACGTGTGACAGTAATAAAGAAGCATTGTCTGCAATGGGGTTCAAAGGTCAGAAATGAGGAGTGAAAGCTGAAACTAAGGGCACTGACTTGCATCGCTGACGTCAACTGAAATTTGATAGATGGCTTTGGTGACAAAAGAGCGGGGGCAAAAGATGAATGAGGGAAATATTAATTGGAAAAAAATATGGTCTGTGGCTTCTTTTAGGATCCTGTCTTGCCAATTAAAGCAAGTAGACAGGAACTGAGGAGTATTTGTGCAATAAAACACAATCTCTGTCCCTTCCTGAAGCCCCTTAAAAATAATATCTTTAAATTATCATTTAATAGTTGCATGAATTCTAGAACGTAGAAGATGTACTCCTTAGGTTTAATCATTTTTCTTACCATTTATTTCTCCATTTAACTTTTAAATTCCCTCTATCTTACTCTCAGATGTTTGAGATAAAGAATCAATAATATAACCTAGGCAGGTTGGCAGTATGAAGCATCTTGGTCTTAGTCACCTTTCTGTAAATCCTCCTGCTGATTAAAGAAGAGGCAGCAGGTAATTTTGGATGGCCATGTAGTTTTCCCATTGCACCATTTGTAGTGCTGATAAGACTCAATTAAGGAGGATAAGATATAAGTGAGGTACACACCCACACCCCAGGTGTACAAAGAAGCTATTCATATTTAAATGCAAACTATAAAGTATATTGTAATGTGATTTCATGGTAGAACATATTTAAAGAAGCCATAGGTTAAGAGAGTGAAAACCCAGAGCAAAAGAATTTTTTTTTTAGAAAGGGAACATTACAGGAGTCTTCAAATTCATTGTTTAAGCAGTGTAGTGCCAGCTCACATGATTGCCCCCACACCACCAGAATGCAATGCAATGCAATGCAATGCAATGCAATGCAATGCAATGCAATGCAATGCAATGCAATGCAATGCAATGTGAGTGACATCTTTATTAAGGCCTCATCTGCACTGTACATTTATAGTAGTATCATGACAAGTTGAGCTTGAATCCTGGCAAGATGGAGGCACTGTGGGTGAGTAAGGAGGTCCTGTGTCCATCAAATTGGTCAGCTGCCTACCCTGGCTGGGGTTGCACTCTCTCTGAAGGAGCAGGTAAAGCTTGAGGGTGCTTCTGGACCCACCTCTTTCACTGGAGGCTCAGGTAGCCTCAGGGGATTGAAGTGCCTTTCCCCAGCTGCAATTGGTTTGACAGCTGTGGCCATTTCTGGACCAGGAAAGCCTTGCTGCAGTGGTTTATGCATTGGTAACTTCAAGACTGGATTACTACAACACACTCTATGTGAGTCTTCCTTCAAGCTTGGTCCAGAAGCTGCAATAAGTGCAGAATGCTGCAATTCAGTTCCTGACAGGAGAGAGGCCTTGTCAGCATATAACACCTGAGCTCAAAGATCTGCAGTGGTTGCTGATTTGCTGCTGGGCAAAGTTTGAGGTGCTACTTTTAGTGTATAAAGTCCTTAACAATTTGGGACCAGTTTACCTACAAGATCGTCTTACCCTATATGTGCCCACTCAACTGCTCCATTCAGCAGAACTGGCGTTACTGCAGGAGGTCTGGGGTGGGGAATAGGGGCCTCCTAACCACTCTCAGAATCCTAAACAGCTGGGTGGGCTTGTGTTCTGCAGGCATAAATGAACTTGAGTTCATGTAAATTCTGCACCATCCTGACTATGAGGAATAGCTTAGTGTAATATTATTATAAGAGGCATAGCCATTGTGGTGCACTCCATATCTTTTGGACTACGATTCCCATCACCTGTTGGCCATGCTGGCTGGGGCCAATAAGCATTTCAGTCCAACAAAATCTGGAGGGTACCATCTTTATAGCAAGATGTGTGGATGTGATATATCTGTCACATCATGGTTATTCTTTTCTCTCCCTTGCTTCACTGATTTCCCAATATCGGGACCAATTTTGCTGATGCTCATAAAGTTTGGCAGTCTCAAGGCTTCCCAACTTTGGAAACGTTTGGGTACAATTTGCTGGCTATGTGCTATCACTGCTGGACAGAGCTGCTGTAAAAGTTCAATCAACAGCTCAGCTAAGCATGAGAGAGAAAGCAGCCCACTTTGAAGTGTGTTTCTTGCCACTCATAACAAGCCAAGACTCCCTCTAATGTTGTTGCCTTGAGCTAATTGCAGATGTTGCTGGACGGATACCTGGAACTAACAAAACTGACTCAACAGGGAGCCAATTTTCTCAGAGTGTTAATTTAAGGATGTGGTTTCCACTTTTTGATCTTAATCTTTTGTTATAAGAGCAACAGTGAAGACAAACAAATAAAAATACATACCCAGTCCCTGAGACAACTGACCACATGAACTAGATCTAAGAGTGATGCACCATCAATTTGCATGAATATATCTAATAAGACTGTGTAATATTATATTAAAGTATTCTAAGAGCTTTGACTTTCAGTGGATTCAAGGGAATTCTTCTTAATTCTGGAATGCACCACAGAAGCTTAAAATGCCCACACGTAACCAAAACAATCCAGTCAAATTTTGGCAGAGAAGCAACCTGCAGTTTTTGTGCCTGCGTTGGCTACAGCTCCTGTGTTACTCTGCAATAGCAATTAAAACTTCATTAATATTTAATCCATTTTGATAAATGACTCTGTAATATAGCTATAATAATGACACTGGGTTTGCCTTGAGCTCTAATTTATAATGTCTGCCTACTCACTTCTTTACTTTGTTAGGAACAGATTGGGAATTAAATTACGTTGTCCAAGTATAATGCACTGTGTGCCTGATGAGCTGTGGCCCCTATTCACATATCCAGCATACTCCAAGAAGTGTTTCGCTGGGGAAATTACATTCTCTGTCACCGCTATATTAATCGGAAAATGCAGTTGGTTCACCTGAGTGCTGTGTGTATGTCTGAGTAAATAGAGTATACAATGAGATGGCAGTTGTGTTCTTCAGGCCCATAAACTAGCACCATCTAGCACTCTCACATTTTCCCTTCGCTTCTGAGTTGCTTGGGGAAAAGCTGGCAAGGAAAGATAGCCTGGTAGGATTTTTCTTTTTCTTCTTTTGCAAACTTTATTGAGAAAGATTCCAAGAGCTTTGGGGTAAATATATTACAAAGCAGGTGTGTGGGCGTGATTTGAATGCTTCAAAGTGCTGAACCAAGTGTTAAGAGCAGCGCCAAACTTCTAGAAACTTGAGGAATTTGTCACTCCACAATGACTGTCCATGAAAGTCACTGCTGTTTCTTTCTTAGAAGCACCCGTCTCTTGAAGTGTGATCAATCTTGACAGTGCCAGGAGCATTAATCGCCAAGTTGCTCTTTAGTTTTCCTGGATAGGATCTATTATTAGACATGACATCACAGCAGCCCTCGTGACACAGCGGAAGGTTCACTCGCAGATCGATGGGAGGATATCTGTCATTGTCTGGAGGTGCCCAAACACAGACATTTGCTGAAGTGCAGCATAGTCCAGCTTTGCCATTAATGCGAAATGAAATTACAGGTACTACATACGGTATGCAAAGTAGTCTTGGAAACCAAACAGCAAAGGTAAAAACTTGCATTGGGGCCCATGTCCATGAGGTAGTTCTTCCACTTCTGTGGAAATCTGTGTGGAGAGCTTTCCAGTGTAAGCCATTGTGGCCTGCCAGTTCCCATGAATAGCCTCAAGTCTATAAGCCAACACGGAGCCTGCACTCATACAACTTAACAGTCAGGTCATTCACACATAGCTAAGCCCTTCCATGCCTCCTTCAGGAAAACTCAGTGGCTTTTTCTATTCTACTCTCCTTGCAGTCTCCACTCTCTCTTCTCCCTGGAATAACTTTGGTTCCCATTTAGAAGCTTCTAGATACTCCTAGGAGGGGTACAGAAAGACCTTGCCTATGGACTGTTGGCATTTAAAGAATTTGTCTTTTAAAATGTCAACAGAATTTCACACAGGGCAAAGCTATATAAAGGTGAGGGTTTCATAACACTCTTACTGTTATGTACTGAGTTGAATAGGGTCCAAAATGCAGCAGTCTGATTGGTCCTAGAACAATAGGATTCAGAATGCAGCAGTCTGACTGGCCCTAGAACAATAGGATTCAGAATGCAGCAGTCTGTGATAGAAAGGACTGACAGAATCCGAGATCAGGGAGAAGAGACGGTGGAGGAAGATTGGAAAAAAGTTTTTTAAAAAATTAATTTTAGAGAAATGTGGTAAAATTAATGAGTATTAGAAAAATGATGGAATGAAATTATATGGCTTTAGTAGAAATGTTATAAGGAGTTAAGTATAAATAAGTTTTAGGGTTTTAATGGTAAGATAAGGTTAAAATTAAATTAAGATAATTAAGTGACAGAAAATAGTGAAAGATGGAAAGGATTTGCTGGAATAATTAATAACTAGAATACAAAAAGGGAGGTGTGAGGAGGTCGATGAAACAGGTTAATGAAAGATAAAGATATGGAAATATTGGATTTGTTTTTAACTGTTTTTGATTTTGTTTTTGTTTTGATGTATTGTGTTTTTTGCTTTTTTGTATGTATTGTAGTGTGTTGATTTGTGCTGTTTGTTTTTCCTCTTTCTTTTTTCTCTTTTTCTTTAATTCTTAAACTTTTAATAAATATTATTTTTAAAAAAACAGAATGCAGCAGTCTGATTGGTCCTCGAACAATAGGATCCAGAAGGCAGCAGTCTGATTGGTCCACAGGAGCCACCCAATCCAGCTCCAGGTGGAAGTGAATCTGCAACCTGACTGGCCTACAGGTGAATCCCGGAATTAGCCAATCACGTGGGGACCTTTGTATAAATAATGTATATAAAGCAGACATCCTGGGGGAACTTCCATTCCTCCTCATCACTATGAGCTGAATAAAGAGCATGAAATCCACTCTCGACTCTGAGTATATTTCACTTACTGTAGGTCTTGAGCCTCCCCCCAGCTCTGACTCCCCCTGACACAATGCTTGGCTCTTCCCTGATAGCTGCTTACAGCTTAACCCGGACAGGGCTGCTTATGAACAATATGTTGAGAAAGTTTGTTATGCATTATAAAATCAGCACCACAGGTACTGAATGCAGCATACTGTAAGCAAAGGCCCTTGTGGGCATCCATCACTGTTCCATAATATTAACAGACCTTCCACTCCATCTGGTTCTGACAGCCTGTTTGCAGAAGTCAGCATGTATTGTATACCAAGAATATCAGAGGACTTTCGCTCTGCTTTTTATGAGACGTTACTTTGTATGCTTGCCTGTGGCTTCCAGATGTTACTTGATTAGCTTTCATTTTGTTACTGCATCAAGTTGACTCATCTCAGTGCTCCTGAGCTGTTAAGCCATTTCCCCCTTTCCTCCCATCTCTGCACCAGGTCCCTGTCACTTTTAAATTACTCTTAAGCTTCTAGTCCTTATGGTTAAAGGTCACCCCTGGCATCTACTCCTTCATTTCCCTATTGTACATACTATTCTCTCCTTTTCCTCTTCACACTTTGCACATTTCCTTTCCACATGTCATGCTTCCACAGTCTCTTTTTCAGAGTCTGGTGAGGACACTCTAAATGTATTTAGGAGCATTTAGGAGCCCCTCTTCCTTCTTAGTGCATCCATTTTCAAACTGCTGTCTGATGGTTGCAAGTGACACTACCACTGTGACTTAGATAGGAGCCGGAGTTGAACAACATATTAAGGGCACCATGTAGGCTACCACTGTCCTAAATCTTAGATTCTTGCTATAGTTTACAAATGATGAATGAAATTAACATGCTCCACCTCACAAGATTGGGCCATGATTGGTAAATACAGAACCAAATATAGTTTTGCATCTTTCCCAATTCTTGTTTCGTGAACATCAGGAAAACAGGTAAATAAATAAATAAATTCCTACCTCATTTTTCACTTATATATTGGCCAAAAAAAATTTTTTTAAGTGCTAATGCACACAGACCAAATCTCATTGCAGTAATTGCAGTGTTCTAAGACTCTCCAATTCTGGTCTGCTTTTAACAGGAAAATGATTGTACCATTCCTTCCTGGTTTTCTTTTTGCCTTTGCCACTGTGATTTACCCATTTCATTAACTGAAAACACAGCTCTGCTGTTTGCTGCTTAAGCCATTTGGAGTATGAAGAGCCTCGGTGGGATTCATCTTTTGACAAAATTATGCTCTTTATTTTTCTCGCCACATTTTCAGTGCAATTTCAATCATTTTAAGTAGCTATGATTAAAAGCTGTTTCTTTGAAAAATCAAGGTACTACTGTAGTTTCAGTTTGATATAGTAATCCTCCCAAGAGCAGCAGGCCCCCAGTTTTTAGAAAGAGAGAGAGAGAGAGAAGGTGGGTGAGTGGCCCTTCCCATTTTGGTCTCTGATCCCACCCACAACTGGCTTCAGCCCCTTCTGTTACTGCCATATAGCTTCTAGCCCATGCCCCCCTGAAACAGTACTATCCAACCTAAATAGAATCTTCAGTGTACCAAATGAGGGATACTATACTGATGCTTAATCCAGACAGCCTGGAAATGTATCTGGCTGAATGGTCCATCTGACTGAGGTGGTAGGATGTTTAAAGTTCTGGATGGGATCGCACACTTTCTTAAGAATGGAGCTCACAGTTCTGAGTGCTGTTTTGGAGTACCTTACTCTGGACACAAAGCACTCTTTGCCAGCTCAGGCTGGTGTTGGCCAGAAGTAGCAGGCTTGACTAACGCAATGTGTCCTACATGGACTGTCCTTGAGGACCTCCTGCAAACTTCACAAGGTTTGAAAGACACCAGTTTGGCTTTCAAATGGTAACTTGCTGAAAAGCTCTACTGGACGTTCCTCTCTATTTCTGAGTAGAATTCAAGGTGCTTATTGGTTGTTAGGAATTGGAGAACTTCTGAGAACATTTAAGCCCCATGCAGGAATATAGGAAAGTGCTTTATACAGAGGCAGACCATTGGTCAATCAAGACAGTTTCCTAATCCTAAAAAACCCCACTCTGAGATGTTAAAACTGTAGTCTGCCCAGGGCACAGAAACTGCAAGTTCCAGTTCTGTTTTCAACTCAGGTTCTCCTGCTGAGGCTTTAAATATTTGGCTGCTGTTCCATGAACTTTAGACTTCAACTAAATACAACAGAACTAAGAAAATAATTACATGTGATAACTGAAACGGCAACCTGGAAGTGTGTTAAGCCAGTATATTGAGCAGAGAAAAGACAAGGAGACAGAGGAGTGAAGACAAGTAGAAATTGAACTGTCAGCATGTTGAACAGTACTAACATTTAAATGTGCAGTGCTATTGTAACTCTTGAAAGCACACAGTGACAAAACAGCGAAGGTTGTTTAACTTACAAAACCTGAGCAGGTGTGCATCCTTCATGAGTGACAAGATGAGTGAAGGCAAGATCTACTCCCATGTTACCCTCTTCAGCAGGGATCACACACGTTCAGGCTTTGATCCTCGAAGGCCGGCCACTGAAGAGCGCTGTGTCTAATGTATGCATATACAAGAGTCCAATTAATTCACGATGCTACTGTGTGCTGCAAACATTTGCAACATGGTAATCTTACAAATGGGATGCGGGTGGCGCTGTGGTCTAAACCACTGAGCCTAGGGCTTGCCGATCGGAAGGTCAGCGGTTCGAATCCCCACGGTGGGGTGAGCTCCTGTTGCTTGGTCCCAGCTCCTGCCAACCTAGCCGTATGAAAGCATGTCAAAGTGCAAGTAGATAAATAGGTACCACTCTGGTGGGAAGGTAAACGGCGTTTCTGTGCACTGCTCTGATTTCACCAGAATTGGCTTAGTCATACTGGCCACATGACCTGGAAAAACTATCTGCGGACAAATGTCAGCTCCCTCAGCCAGTAAAGTGAGATGAGCACCACAACCCCAGAGTCATTTGCCACTGGACTTAACTGTCAGGGGTCCTTTACCTTTACCTAATCTTACAAATGTGTATATGAGATGTTTCTATACCAGGTTCAAAAAGACTGCTCTGGGCAACAGCTCACAAACATTAAAATGTTTATTTATTTTAAAATCATATTTCATAAAAGAGAATTAGGTATATTATTGTCACCTAATACCAAATAGGCTGTTGTTGGTAAAAATAAAAACGATCCATATCACAAATAGAGACATATTTTCTCGGTATTAACATTTGAATTGCAGAAAGCACCCCTTGGTTGTAGTTGTTATTCTTCTAATTAAAAGGAAGAGAATGCAATAAAAATACACACATAAATGGAACCCAGTGTTTGCTTGTTTGTCCGCTTGCTGGATCACTTTCTTTTACTTTTAAAACTAATTGTAAACAAATAAGGCACAGTTCCCGTGAGAGGCTTCATTTTCTAGATGTATCTTGCCTTTAGTGAAATACAAGATCTGTGGATGGTTGAAGATCGTTTACAAAATAAATGCATTCCATTATTGGTCGGTTTTAATCTTAGGGAAGGGGACTGATGGCACAGGCTATAATCTGAACTTGTCTTTATCTTTTAAATTACGAAAAGGTGTACCACTCCTTGCCAGCCTCTACCATGCAAATAGCTATCGCACTGTGAAAGCTGCCAGGACATTAATCAGCCTGATTAGAATTCTGAAAGCAACTGGACACTACCAAATGAAACACAAGGAGGGGGTGCCAAAGGGAGGCACTTTCAGAGCAGCTTTCAGAGCAAACCATACCATTTACTGCTTCATTTTCATTTTTATCTGGATCTTGCTGACCCCTTCTTGTAGAATACTCTGTTCAACCTTTCAAAAAAGAAAGAAAGCAATTAGTTAACAGAGAAGGATTCTACTAAAATAATGATGATGTTGTCCGAAGATTAAATTAAGATACTATTCTCATTAAGGTACAGCACATATGCTTGGGCGAATCATCCATTATGTATCTCATTCCAAGATAATGAAGGCTAACCATTTCTTTTTAGAACTTGCTGCATCGTTAGGTAAATGTTTAGGAAGGAATGTGCCCATTTTTGCCCTAGCAAAAAGAGAAGGAACAGAGGTGTGAGATGTGATCAGTTCTACTGCTGAAACCAAGGAGGTCCGGCCTGAGCAGTGTCTGGATGGGAGACAATCTGGGGATCATAGGTAAACTGGAGGGAAGGCAGGATAGAAGTATAAAGAGCGACTGCAATCATATGGCATCACAACTCATTGCATGCAAGTAGATACTATCAATGGTAACTAGAGACCTGTGGGTATAGGGAGGTATACAAATTTAATAAATAATAATAATTAGATACCAGAATCAGATGCCCAGTTGACCTTGTGTATACAGTATTTTATCAAGGAAGAAATAGACTCCCACTTTGGGACACAGGACCTTTTGGGATACGACTTTGGTCTAGCATATGGATAGAAGAGCATGTGCTCACTTGAAATAGCTAATAAATAGCTGAATATCATTATTAAGTACTTAATATTATTGGAAACCAATTAAAAGCAAGTAGATTAGATAATTTCAGTGCATTTTTTCTTTAAAAAATAATGTTAGGGGTACTCTCATTTTCCTACTTATATTGAAATACTGCCCCTCAAGGAGGCCAAACTTAGATTCACAAATGTTTAGGGGTATGCGTCCCCCTTCGTCCCCCCAGAAAAAAAGCACTGGATAATTCTATGGTTTTTCTCATGTAATTCTGATCACAGATTTTAAGGATCACAAGTAACTTCACAATAGGCATTTAAAAGAGAGAAGAAGGAAACTATGAACCTATGAGTCTGATTATTAAATATCCAAACAGTAAATATCATGCAACAGTATTTCTATATATATATATATATATATATGATTTAGCAATATGTACAAATCAACTTGTTCTTGGAACTGGTTTTTAGTGTATATTCTATATTTTAATAGGCGGGTGTATTCCTGCATGAGTCTTACAACACTTCAAATCATTCAGATGTTAATCTTTCCTTCTGACAGGCATGACAGGTGGCTCAAGAGTGATGGTCATATTTGCTAGCTGATGTTAAAAACAAATAGTCTACCATGGAGCCGACTTTCTAATTGGTATCCATTCCTGCCAGCTGACTCAGAGTAACCTTTGCAAGCACAAGCTGTTAAAAGTGCAGTCAGCTCTATCCATCTTACATTTAGTTCCATAAAAAAAGGTATCAAAGTGACATTCAGCCCAGTCCACAGCCTGGTTAGACTGAAGTACATGGATTAAACCCAGATTAGTTCTGTTGGTATCTTAGAGCTTCTTCCCACATTGCATTTTTCTGTGTGTGTACACATAAGTTTTGCATAAACATGTGCCTAAAATTGTAACAAGGAGCACGTCAGACTCTTGGAAATTAACCAAGTTCTTCTGGTGGTGGTAGTGGGAGCAATATTGCAGCCCATTTTTCCAAGTCAGTCTGAGAGTTCAGAAAAATTACCTCATCTAGCCTTCTCTAGAAGGGTGGGGAAGAGTAAATAAGTTGCAGGAGTGAATTTCAAGGAATTGAGTTTACTAAATTGTGCAAGAAATCATTACTGAGTTTATAAAGCAAAAAAAAAAGCTTGCATCTCATTAAAGCATCAGGAATAATCAAACAAAGGAGAACAAAAAGAGGGAGAAAGAAGAAGAAAGCAAAACAAAACAAAAATTAAAAATGCCCCCAAATTCTGACTCCATTCTATTTGTTCTACTTATTCTACTGCTGTTCACAGAGTTAGCTGAGAATGGCTGGTAATTCCAGGAGTACTGGGGACATGGGTCAACTATGGTCTGTTCCATATACTGGCATATCTTGCTTGGGTCATTGGAACTATCAATTCTTCATTAATAAATTTGATAAAATAAACTTTGTCAACCGCTCTCTACAAAGGAGCTTTTTCTAATACGGCACAAAACCCACTATACCAATACACAATGATAGCATTTTACAAATGTTTCCAATATATTGGTGCAGTACAACTATCTAGAAGTCTTTCATTTACAGTTCTAACACAGCAGTGAAGATCTTCCATCCCACATGCCCAAAGAGGTTAGTTTCCAGCTGTAAACTCTGTAGTGCAGTTTGCTATAAGTTCTCATTGAGAATTGCTGTTTCCTTGGACCTTTTGATTTCAGACGGCATGGGCAAAGGAAGTAAAAAGGGAGATGCTTCCTTTGCCAGCACAATTTGCCAGCACAAACCATGTGGCGGGGGAGGCGAGTCTTCACCTGCCTTCATGAGAGATTGACAGGTGAACAGTTCCACCCACCTGTCAAAGTGACTCTTGAGGATTGGGGGATGTCTAAATCCAGCCCATCAGCCATATCCACTTCTGCACCCAGGTTTTTTAAATCACAGCAGGTAGCTTCGTTTTTGACACCGAGTGCCCCTGCTTCCATGCTGGGTTTGATGCTGGGTTGGAATTGTTTACCTTATTTTAGCTGCTGAATTCTGTATTGATTTTAAGTGTTTGCTGGTTTGCGCTGGGCTTTTTTTGCATAAGTGATTTCTTGGCTTTACCTTTTATTGCGAATTGTATTTTATTGTCAATACGCACCACCCAGAGAACTTGGCTGGGTGGTGAGTATACAAATGTTATCACCATCACCCTCATAATCTTATTGAGAATCAACAAACGATGCTATGGGATTACAAATAACAAATGAGCAAGATAGGGACTAGTTCTGTCTTTTACTGTCTTTTGCTAGAGATGTGCAGAGTGCACAATATAGGAGAAATGGAAATACCTCTAAATTGGGTATTAAAAAGATGTAAAAGAAAGGTGTGTTCTCCCCACCAAAAAAATAAAAAATAAAAAATAATCCACTACCAATAGTATCTACCACCACATAGATTGAGCTAGATTTATCATTAACACAGTAGCAGATTTTAAACATATATTTTGGAAATGTCCAATATTCCGCACAATATGGAACCTGGTTAGGGAAATGGCAAGATATTTGCTACCATTAGACATTTTCCTTTTGGGTTACTTAAAGAATTCAATTACAGATGTCAATTTGGTGGTTAATCTTTTTGCTGCTGGCAAGATCTGTATAGCAACAGATTGGAGAAAAAATAATCCTCCATCTCAGAAAGGTTTAATAGAGTTTTGAATATTATAATACTCTAAATTAACATACCACCGAAGAGAAAGTAATGGGAGACAACCAAATCAGTTTCCAGAATGACAGATTCTATTTGAGATGCTCTGGAATAACAAGTTTCAGACAATGCGCCCCTTTTTTCTGTTTATATTTTATTGAAAATTTTCTGTGAGGAAATGAAGGAAAATGAAAAAAGAAAAAGAAAGAAAAACATGAAATTGTAATACAATATGATATATATAAGTAATACAATTATTCCAACAAGTGTAAAATTATTAAGTCATTATAATTTTCATAAATACATTCAAAATATCATTATATTTATCCATACAAAATCTGCATCTAAAAGCAATCCATTTGTATGTTGCAAGAGTTGTCGTAACGTCTATCGTTTATCAAAGAGGGCCATGGAAATATACAATGAATCAACATCAATCTCTTGGCAGAAGTAAGGAGAGAGTCCATTTACACTGACCCATTGTCAAACCCCCAAATAGTTGGTATATGATTTTAAAAAATATTATCACCTAACAATTTTATTTTTCTCCCTAAAGTAGTATTTATGCATTCTGACTTTATCCATAACAGGCAAAATTATTGTGTCAAGCACTGAGGTGGGGTGTGTGTGGAATTATTTGACTTTTGATGAGCATGAACCTCCCATATGAACCATGTGAGCCATATATTTAGAAAATATCTAGAAATTCTTTTCCTTGTTCCCACTATCTTGAAGCGTGGTCAGTGGCGTAGCGTGGGGGGTGCCAGGGGTGCCGGCCGCACCGGGCGCAACATTTGGGGGGCGCGTTTGGCCGGCCCTCCTCGAGGAAGCAGGAACCCCACTGTCCTCGGACCTCCTCCGAAGCCTGGCGGTGGGGCGGAGAGACCTTCTCCCCGCGCCAGCCTTCGGATGGCTGTCCTGAAGACTTGTGGTGGGAGCAGTGGCGTAGCGTGGGGGGTGCAGGGGGGCCTGCTGCACCTGGCGCAACATCTGGGGGGCGCGGAAGAGACTCGAGTGCTAAAATCCACGGGTTAGGGGGTGCAAATTACTTGCCTTGCCCCGGGTGCTGAGAACCCACGCTACGCCACTGAGCGTGGTTGGTTACCACCTGAGATAGGACCTTCTCACAGCTGAAGTGAGATTATAGAACTGTCTGCTGAATAGCGATGTTGCTGAAAGTCATCGTACCTGAACCAAATACAAGTTAATTGGCTCTCAATGCTCACATGCAACACAAACTGGCCATTATTTCTCTCCCCCAAAAATTGTTCTGCAGCTCAGAATGCTGTAAAGTGTATTCTGTATCCACTTGGGAAAGTTTTATGCTGTTGGGTTTGTTTGTTTGTTTGTTTACTGATTTTAATGAATACATGATTACTGCATAACTTTTTTATTTTACAAGTCACTTAGAGAATTTTATTGATATAAGCTATAAGAATAATTGTCACAATGTTTTTCAAAGTTTATGTGTTTTCAGAGAATGCTTTGTAACTGAAGTCTGTTAGGCTATACATAAAAAGAAGTAAGCAAGGAGGACTTTTCAAGCTCTAAGTATCAATGGGCACGTCAAGTGA
Organism: Podarcis vaucheri; assembly: GCF_965113315.1. NCBI lineage: Eukaryota > Metazoa > Chordata > Lepidosauria > Squamata > Lacertidae > Podarcis > Podarcis vaucheri. Next base: position 97,396,428 of record NC_138759.1, on the reverse strand, counting down.
TGTCCCCCATGCATTGAGGAAGAGGTTCTGCAACACTGCACTTGCCTGATTAAGGGGTAGGAAGCGTAAAGGTAAAGGGACCCCTGACCGTTAAGTCCAGTTGTGGACGACTCTGGGGTTGTGGCATTCATCTCGCTTTACTGGCCGAGGGAGCCGGCGTTTGTCCGCAGACAGTTTTTCCAGGTCATGTGGCCAGCATGACTAAGCTGCTTCTGGCTAACCAGAGCAGCGCACAGAAATGCCGTTTACCTTCCCGCCGGAGCGATACCTGTTTATCTACTTGCACTTTGACGTGCTTTCAAAATGCTAGGTTGGCAGGAGCTGGGACTGAACAATGGGAGCTTCCCCCCTCGCGGGGATTCGAACTGCCAACCTTCTGACTGGCAAGCCCAAGGCTCTGTGGTTTAGACCACAGTGCCACCCACTTAATGCTAAGCAAAACAACCCATAGCATATGCAGAAGCTTTCATTACTATGTTCCTCTAAGCTACATTTTCTTGACCTCTTTGTGGAAATTCAACAACAACAAAATGCCTGCCACTAAACAGGGAAGCACCCATGATGATGATGATGATGATGATGATGATGATGATGATGTTTGTGTGTGTGTGTCACTATGTATTAGAGAGGCGTCCCCCCCAAAAAAAAATCAGTTCAGCACTAAAGTGCCTTAGGTTTTAGGGAATATCTCCTTCCTAGTTCTTATAAGAGAATTTTGCCACAATGCAAATAGTTGATGTGATGTTCTATTCATGTTTATTTTTAATTTCTTTTTGTTTTTCACTTGTTTTTCCCTTTCTATTATATTTTTTTCATTTTTATGTTTTTCTCTTTGTTGTAAACCACTGTGATGTATCTTTACATATTTTTATTCATAAATAAATAAATAAAGATGGTCTTCAGGTTCATAATGATTTTATTGGTTCTATGAATCCTATTGCCCCATATGAATGGTTTCCCTTTTATCTGAACATTTTAATAATATCCAATACCCCCACACCCCCTATGGCTTTCATTGAAATGTTGCTGTTTTCCAAATGGCCCAGAGGCACGATTCTGATTGAAACATCCTAGTATGGTGTTGTAGCAGATGCTTCACAGTGGGCCAAAAGGAAAAAAATGTTTAGACGGCTTGCCCTCTCATCAAGAAATCTTCTTTAAATGTCATGAGTCATTCTAATTCTTGTCACACAACCTTTATCCTGCAGGATACCAATCACTCATAAATCAAGCCAAGGTTTTCATAAGGAACTGAGGTTATACAATATATCAAATAGGGTTTGCTGTGATAGGCGGCATAAATTGGCAGATGTCTTGGCAAAGTTAATCTAAATGAATCAGTGCCAGTGTCTGGTGTGCTAGACATCTGTGATTCACTGAAGGGTGGAGATCTGCTCTGCACAATGACAAGATGTTTGGTGAGAAAAATAAAAGGAAGTTGTTTATCTTATAAAAGATTGTCATCTGCTTTGTCGATTTAAATTTTTTCTTTAAAGAAAAGGATTCAGCATGAAAGCTCCTCCCTCTAAAGAAAAAAAAAGCAAGCCTAATATTCAGGCATTCCACTCTATCTCTTTTCCCACTTTATTCTATCTGTTTACTATAGAAGCATAATGTCTTTTGAGCAGCCTGTTTAATCACTCATGGGTTTGTCCTGTTGTCAAGGCTGCACCCTGACCTTCATTTGTCAGCTTCTGTGTGTCCCACTCAATGCATATTTCCCTCCTACTCCTTTTTCTCCATCACCAGTTTGCATTGCATATTATCAGCTCATTCTCTGCTTTTCAGAGATTGCTTTGTTAAAACCCACATGCGACTATCCGCAGAAGAAGAAATCAATGTCTCTTTATGTAGACACTCCACCTGAGATTCTTTCTACTTCTGAAAAAAAAAATCACAAGTTTTGTGTCAAGTTTTCTTCTGACATTCAATGACCTTCCCAACCTGCCGTTTCACACTCTCTCTCTCTCGCTCTCTCCCACCCCACTTTTTCAGTAGTTTCTTACTTGTGGGACAGAATAAGAAAACATTTTTGAAGGGGGGCACTGTTCTGCCTCTTAACAGAGATTTGATGAGTGTTAATTCCAATTTATTTAGTCATGTAAGATTTGCACAACGTTATTAAATGAATAGCTGCAATGGGCTACCTGCCAGGGCCCCTCTGGATTTTGGCCACTTTCACATAGGAGATTCTAAAATATGGTATTTATTGGGGGCAGTATCTGGGGCTCACCATTACAATACAAGGTGGTACAGGATTCCATTGCGATTATTTTTTTTTAGACACAAAAAAGTTTCCCTCCTGCTCCAAGCGCTGGTAGAGCTACAACCAGCAGGAGCAGAGTGGCAATGAGAAGCCTGTCAGAAAGTAGTATTATTCAACAGGGCCTTTGGTGTGTGTGTGTGTGCGCGCACATGCGCTATCATCACTGGGCAGACTTGTGCCCAGCCTCCAGACACTCTGAAGTGGCCCAAAGGTATGGACAGAATGCTTCAGCCCATTGTGAATAAACATAGTCATACTATTTCTAAGACTGTAATCAGTGCTTTTTTCCTTAAAAAATATATGTTTAGGGATACTCTCATTTTGACTCAAGAAAACCACCATTTTATAGTTCAAATCGGGGAAAATAAATACAGTAAATAGACAAAAGTACAAAGAACATGCATTACCTCATATAACACAGCTGACAGCTCACAGTAACTTCCACATTGGCATGAGGTTTTGTGCACTAACATTTTCCCGATTCCTCTGCTTGCTGTTGGTGTCTGTCGCCAGATGTCGTCCTTTCAAAAACCATGAATTTACATACACTGAAGGCTTAAACAATGGAGGGCCTACCAATTTCATAAACATTAAGTTGGCTACAGGGTTTTAATGCAATGAAGCTCTTGTTGGAGTCAGTATTAAATTCATCTGAGAGAAGCCATGTTCACACTCACTTGTTGAAATTTGGATGTACTTGATTGTGTTTAAAAGAGGCATAAGAGATGATGGAATCTTATTTTCTGAAAGGTACTCAGAAAAGTAGTTTTAGTTTCTTCTCCCATTAGATTCACAAAATGTTTAGGGGTATGTGTACCCCTGGGTCCCCCCAGAAAAAAGCACTGATTATAACAAAGCTGAGCATCTGTTACTGAAGCAAGTACACATTCTTGCAATTGCCTCCACTTCTCTTTCCTTCATCCATGGTTTCCTGTGTCAAACTTTAAATGGTAAAGTCCTTGGGGCAGGGGCCAGTTAGTTCACTTGTACACTATAAAACACCATGCATCATCATAAAGCACCATACTAATTTGTATGTAGGCTTGTAACTGTAGCACTGTGAATACATAAATCTTATTCAAGGCTACAACTTGCTTTTTATTGTGAGAATGGATTCAGATTCATTCTGATTCTGTGGACTGTCCTTCTGAAAATTGGCTGCCCAGATAAATTTGTAAACATCATTCAGCTCCTCCATGATAATATGATAGCAACAATCACAGATAACAATGGCTCTCAAAGTGAACCATTCACAGTGGGATCAGGTGTTAAGCAGGGTTGTGTTACTGCACCAACTCTATTCATTATTTTCATTGCCATGATCCTACACTTTGTCAAACGGAAACTCCACACTGGAGTAGAAATCATATATTGAACAGATGGAAAGCTCTTCAATCTGAGCAGGCTGAAAGCAAAGAGTAAGGTTACCGTAACTTCCGCCATAGAGCTTCAGTATGCTGATGACAATGTAGTGTGCGCACACTCAGAGGATGACCTCCAAACTATCCTAAATATCTTTGCAGAGGCTTACAAAAAGCTTGGCCTATCACTCAACATCCAAACAATCAAAGTGCTACACTAACAAGTACAAAATACCCCCCTCTGCAGCGCCACAAATACAACTCAATGGTGTGATGCTGGAAAATGTTGATCACTTTTCCTACCTAGGCAGTTATCTTTCCACAAGGGCCAACATTGATGCCAAAATCCAGCATCACCTGAGCTCTGTGAGTGCAGCTTTCTCCCGATTGAAGTGCAGAGTGTTTGAGGACACTCACCGGGAAACCAAAATGCTTGTTTACAAACCTATTGTACTATTAACCTTACTATATGCTTGTGAAACATGGGCCACTTATAAACGCCATCTCCAGTTCCTCAAAAGATTCCACCAACAGCGTCTCCGAAAATTTTTACACATTACTTGGGAAGACAGGCGAACTAATATCAGTGTACTGGAAGCAGCGAAGATCACCAGTGTTGAAGCGATGATTCTTCAACACCAACTTCGTTGTACTGGTCATGTTGTGCAGATGCCTGTTGATCGTCTTCCAAAGCAACTACTCTATTCTGAACTTAAAAATGGAAAGCATAATGCTGGTGGTCAACAAAAGAGGTTTAAATACTGTCTCAAGGCAAATCTAAATTTTTTTAGTATAAACACTGACAAATGGAAGACACTGGCTTGCGAGCGCTCCAGTTGGAGAACAGCCTTTACCAAAGGTGTCATGGGCTTTGAAGACACTCAGACTCAGGACGCAAGGGAGAAACATTTTAGGAGGAAGGCACACTTGGCAAATCCACACTGTGATCAGCTCCTGCCCAGAAACCAATGTCCTCATTGTGGAAGGACACGTGGATCCAGAATTGGTCTCCACAGTCACTTATGGACTCATTGTTAAAACTGTGTTTATGGAAGACAATGTTACTCGGCTACGAGTGATCGCCAAAGAAGAATACCCAGAAATGTAATGAAATGATGAACGATACCCAATGGTTAAATCCACAATACAAATCTATGCATCGCACTCATACTATGCAGATATTCAATGTCTTGTCCAACAGCTACTCCACTTTAGCTAGTGATAAAGCTTGACCTACTACAAACAGTGAATGTGAGCCTTACAGGGTTGAATGCTTTTGCATGACCATCAGTTCTCAAGACTTGTCCCGGTGCTCTTATTTACTTAGTGCAAGAGAAAGGCTCTTTTATATAGGCAGCCGATTAGAGTTCCAAACTGAGCAACACTATCCTAAGAATATTTCTTCCAGGTTCCTTACTACGTGTCTTTGAAACAAGTAAATGTGTGTATGTGCAGGGGCTGAGGAATCCACTGAGACCTACGCCATGGCTACCCAATTTTGATCTAAGTTCCAAGCTTAGTACATGCGAGAGCCAGGACTTGGGAATTTTTCACTGCTGTGCAAACGTTTAGGCACAGAAGGCATGATCAATACAACTCAGAGCAGTGCATTCTAATGTTCTGATGTGGTGTGCTCAAGTGTGTGATGTTGCCCTCCAGTTGTTGGTCCATAGAGATGATAAGTTGGTACAAGCAGTGGATATGTTACCATTTCTTTACTCAGGCAATAAAGTCCTACATTTCTGAATGTGAAGGACCCAGTCTTTAGTCCCAATTCCCTAAGAATGTGTATTATTTATCTGTTGCCTGCAGTGCTAGGTTCTGTTAATACAGGTTTCTGTTGAGTCTCACTTCTTTGATTTATTATATGCTGAGTTGTAAGTTACATACTCACTTGCAGTTGTGGCTGGCAAAGAGGTGAGGTGGGTTGCTTTTGTAATATAAATAATTTGCAAGGAGCAAAAGCCACTGGCATAAATCCTGAAACACATTCCTATAGTATGTAACAAATTTCCAGAAAGCTGTAGCGTAATATGAAGAAATCTACAATCTCAAGGGATGTTCATAGGTCAAGATGAGCAAAACGATGCATTAAATAGAGCCAAATAATCCCCTGGTTTGGTTTTCCATTGCACACTAAGAACTAGATTTGAAGCATGAATCATAGATCCCAATCCTTTTATGATATTTCATTACTGAAATAGAAAGAGAGCTTCAGCATGTGCTCAGCATAAAAAGCAAAGTAAATGATAGGAAAAATTAACCAGGAGATGAAGAAATTATGGAGAGATTCAGATAATCACACTTGTAAAGTGTGTCTGTCATGATTTTATTAAATAGTTTGGTGACCAGAACAAGAATATAAGAGGAATGGCATGTAAAATGGGTTGAGCTTGGGCCACATTTTATTTAAGCAAACATTCATACAGGGAATGAACAGTGTAGAGAACTAGCCTAAATGAGCCATCCCTGTCCAGAACAGGGGGCACTACAGAGTAAGGACACCTTTACCTGGCCCAATGGATGAGAAAGAAATTCAGTTTTGTTTGCATTCTAATGAGAAACTACCTAATTCATACTTCTTGAATCAATACAGGAACTGAGAAAACAGCTATCCTTTGAAATTCACACTTCTGTGAATTTTGCAGTGAAGTTTGCCGACCCAACAATGTGTACAGAAATGCATTATATTAGGGGAAGGTGTGAATAAAATTGCATATTTTGTTGAACAAAAAAAATTGCATTAGTTTGGAGGAGCTTGATTTCTCAAAAATGCGTATATTAATCAAAAGTTTGTTGAAAATCCTTGTGGGCTGTATACAGGTGCTATGTATTTAAATTTATTTATTATTGAATTTATAGACCACCCTATACCTGGAGATCTAAATAAATCATGCTACAGACATACCTAAAACAAGAGCTGAGAAATGATAGGAAAAACATACTGTGTTCATGTCCTACATGTGGGCATCTCATAGGCATCTGTTGGCCACTTTGAGAAAATGATACTGGACTAAATGGTCCTTTGGCCTGATTCAGAAGGACTCTGCATATGGTTTCATGCATATACAGGAAGGCAATACCTGTTAGAGTCACAAACACCTCTATGGGTAAGAGCTAGATTCCTGAGAGGAGACTGATGCAACTACAAGAAAGCAAGCTCTGTTTGAGTTACCTACATCACTCACACCCTCTTTTTCTTTTTGGATATCTGGGACATTCTGCTTTCATGCTGCCATTGGTTCCACCATAGGATTCATAAGCACCAACCTGCTTGCAGCAATATATATTATACTGGCAGGTAATCACATTCCAGTGAAAGGTTATGCTAAAGCAAAATAATTGCTCTGTGTGACCTTCCCATGTATGTGGCTTGAGGGATCATTTTTCAAAGCTGTCTGCCTTTGAGTAATTGCAGCATACATTAGGCAGCAATCACTCCATATCATCCGAAGACTTTCCCATTGATATATATTATTCCTAGTGTCACCCCAGCTGATGTATAATCAATTGCAACTTAACTATGGTTGTGGAAGATAAGCTTGCTAAGCCATTGCAAAGATGGAAATGTTCAGAAGCAATCACCGTGGTTCTGCCCTTTCTCCTCCTTCCATCATTAGACTTTCTAGGTTAAACATGGAGTCATACCTGTTTTTTTTTACGATATTGATAGCTAGATACAATTTGGTAATGACATCTGCAGCTAGGTAAGTTCCTTCATTAGGTGGCCAGGTGAAAAAGAGGGCAGGGGTCCTTACAGCTGTTGAAACTGAAATTTCTGGGACCCTGTAGGAATTTCAGCTGAGATTACCTTGGCATATAAACTGTTGATTCCCTTGCTGCTTAATCTCTTCATTGTGAATGCTGCTTGCTCTTTGTGTTTGTGATTTTTGCAGCTTTTATTAGTACGATTGTTTGCATTGTAAAATGGCTGGATCACTGCTGCTTTTTCTGCTTGCTTTGTCTATGGATCCTTTGCATAGTAGGTATAGTTCAGCTATGCAAAAGCCAGAGGTTTCTACACTTTGGTCTCTCCATCCAGGCAAACAAGAGTTCAATGCAGGCAAAAGAACTGTGTGAAGTGGGGCAAGTGAGGGGTGTGGTCTGGCCAAAGGAGGACCAAGGGCCAGAGAGAGACAGAGAGGGACCTGGAGAGTTGCATTTGATCCCTGGTCCTGCCATTCCCCATCCCTGCCATCTGGATCCAGGGGTGATGGTGGTGGTAGACAATGGTGGAAAGCTCATGCCCTGTAGGCTTCATCTTGCCTATTTCCAGGATGCCTTTCCAGGATGACTGGGGGGACCTCACTGGTTTCACCCTTCAACTCACCTTCATGATAAAGTTACCCTCATGGGTGCTGCAGGGGGTGCCACAACTATGATGTAGAATGGACGGTGGGGGTGTCAAATTTAGGTGTCACACAGGGCACCACTGAGATTTGAGACCCCAAGGTCTGCCACTGAAGTAATGACTCACATCTGCCATTCATGGGTGCTAAATTCTGAGCCAAGGTGGTGTCTTCTAGATGAGGAAAGGGAAGGAATCTCCATCTTACCTCCTCATTAATCTTCTGTCCACAGTAACACAGGGAGGTGATATAGCTGCAGATCCCCTCAGAACCCACGTTAAAACAACTGTGGCCTTTATTGACAGTGTATGTTTTGTTTCTATCTTCATTCCAACTGTGGTGGCAAAACAGATTATTCTGTGGTGACTCCACTAATTTTGAAGTTAATCCACTCTTCATGGTATTGTGCAGTTCTTGCTGGACTGAACAAATGCAAAATTATTATTATAATTAATTAATTATACTACCTTTCACCCAAACCACCACAGGGTGGTTTACAACGTAATAGCCCCAGTGAATAATTCCATATCTGAATGCTCAGAAACCTGTCAAACATCATCTTCATCACTAAGCACACAGTAAATCCTACTTATGAACAATAGGGAAAACGTTTAGACTTAAACTCCTGGGGGAAATGTAATACATACTGGGGAAATGTTATATGGAGGATATCTGGACATCTTTGTTCTGAACGGCAACATGTCATTCTGCTGATTGCATGTCTTGCTTGATTGTATGTCTAATGCTGTGGAAAAGTCTTCTAAACATGTATATCCCCAGAGGGCTGCCTCCCATGTTTCTGTCTCAGTGTTCATGCTAGCCGTGAACACTTTTGACTGAGTGCTGCAAAAGGTTGCCTCAAAAATTAACACTGTAATATATCATAGGATGCTTTTTTAAAATTTATAGACAGAGAAAGATGGTGGTCATTCTCTTTGCTTTCCTAAGCAATTGAAACATTGTTAATGTTTTAATTGCACCTCAAGTAACTGACTCTTTACTCTGATAAGTCTCCTGGACAGATGACAGATCATTCGGTTTGATGAGACTTGTGTGTGCATATGCTTTAAAGAGAGCATATAACAGATCTAGCTATCAGTCAGCTTACCAGGCTACAGGCAGTGCTTTAATTGAACAGATATGTGATCTATTATTTAACCCCAATAGATTAGGCAGTGTATCAAAGGAAGTAGACACCTGTATCCTGTTGCTTAGAACAGATGACTTGTGGATTATCTACCAGAGGGTGGGGCAGAATATGTGCTATGCTGGGGGGGAGGCAGTCAAAACCATGTAAACTATTTAAGACCAGGATCTCAATGACATTCAAGTGCCTTTCTGTGCTCACACTGAAGTGTGTTATGGACTCTGACTGAAATGTGTGCATGCACCAGCGATTGTAGAATATTGTCAGGACCACACTAGGACTGTGGCTAGCCATAACCAAATCTAAACTGAGAGGGGGTGTATTGAGCAACCAGGGGTCCTGGAGGTAAATGGATGGAGGATGGATGGTGGCTAATGAATTGAGGTTGAATCCTGACAAGACAGAAGTATTGTTTTGGGGGGACAGGGGGCGGGTGGGTGTGGGGGACTCCCTGGTTCTGAATGGGGCAACCGTGCCCCTGAAGGAGCACTTGTGCAGCCTGGGAGTCATTTTGGACTCACAGCGTTCCATGGAGGCACAGGTCAATGCTGTGTCCAGGGCAGCTGTCTTCCAGCTCCACCTGGTATGAAGGCTGAAACCCTACTTGCCCACAGACTGTCGCACCAGAGTGGCGGTTCCCTCACCACGAGAAGCAAAGTTACAGGGAACCAGGCAGAGGGCCCTCTCAGTAGTGGTGCCCGCCCTGTGGAACACCCTCCCATCAGATGTCAAGGAAATAAACAACTGCCTGACTTTTAGAAGACACCTGAAGGCAGCCCTGTTTAGGGAAGCTTTTACTATCTGATGAATTGTTGTATTTTAATGTTATGTTGGAAGCCACCCAGAGTGGGTGGGGTATAAATAATAAATTATTATTATTATTATTATTATTATTATTATTATTATTATTATTAACAAATTGCTGGATGTGGAGTAGGGCAACTGAAGACAATCGAGAAAACTCGCCAAACTGGGGAACAAGAAATTAGATCCTAAAGTGTAGCAAGCAGAGTTTGGGAAGTGTAAGAAATGAGGTTTCCTCCCCCACCCAGAATTCTATTATTATTATTACTATTATTATTATTATTATTATTATTATTATTATTATTATGCAGTTATTAAACATCTTTTCCCCTTCACCATTCATTTCTCAAAACCACATTTGTTTCATGATGCATACATTCATTCCATATGCCCCTGTTACTTACACCAGTTTTCATGTATTTCTTTTTCTTCTACTGAGTTTTTTTATATTTGCCATGCAGCTACTATTCTGGTGAGGATGTGTGTATGAGCTGGCTGCTCCCCCTGCCCCCAAAATATTCCAGAACAATACAATGTGTAGGGAATTTGGGGAAAAGAAAATGGTAGGAGGCACCATGAGGCAGCCACTGACTGACTAGTCCTCCGTTTCTGCTGGAGAAAAGTCTTCACCTCCACCCTACCTAGTCTGGATAGGTATAGATAATAGAACCTGTTCATGTCTGTAAGTTACCACACTTGTATCAGATATATAAAAATTGAACAGAAGTATCCCCATCAATTCAATGGTTTCATTTGTCCCCAAACAAATGTGCAGGCCTAAGCCTATGCTGTTGGAGCCGCTCCAGATCTAGGGGCTGCACGCGTCCACGCAAAGGGCACCCCCCATTTTAAGCGGGGAGCGGTCAATACTGCTCTGCTAACCAAGAAAGGTCAGAGAAGGCTAATGACTATTGTTAAATACCAAACCTGGCCAATCCACAGAACGTTAGACTCAGTAGAATTTTTCACAATGGTGTTTCATACGTCAAGGAGGTTTTAGGGGCTAAACACAGAAAGTCCCAGGAAACAAGGGTCCTGGTTCAATATAGATCTACAAGCAACACGGTGCTGCTTTTCTCCCATCTACATTTGTCCAAAATCAGGAAGAGAGAAGTGTAGCATCTCTCCTCATACACAGAAGACATTCCCACACAATATATTACAATGGCCCAGTTTAGACTGATACAAGTCCATTGTTCCATCTAGCGCTGTATTTATTGTCAGTTCTGAGAAGTGGCAGTACTCTAGGTTCTCAGGCAAATGGCTTTCACCCCACCTGCTACCTGTTTTAACAGGAGATGTGAAGTATTAAATCTAGGATTTTCTGCATGCAAAGCATGTACTTCACAACTGAACTATTGGCCCTCATGATGCTGGCATGTCAGCAACCATTCAAACAGTTTCCACAGCGACAACAAACTATTTGCAAAAAACCAGGCTTCTTGTTTAGCATTCAGTATGTTGGGTAACAAATAAATACTCAATTTCAAGTGCTTAACTCAGTCGGAGAGCTGTAGCCTGGGTCAGCCTGAACCCACTTACAGCAGAGCTGTCTGGAATACTAGAGGAAGCCTGGTTAAATTAGGCCATGGCTACCCTAAAAATGTAGAACCATCTAATCTGCTCCTTTCTCCCTCATTTGTAAATAATAACCTGCAACACCCAGCACCATCTAGGAACTTGTAAGTATTTAAAGGGTTGACCAAGGCTGGGCTTGGGGCAGGGGCAGCTCACAGATGCCCTTTATCCAGGGTAGCTAACCTGAGGTGCATGCACACGAAAGCTCATACCAAGAACTAACTTAGTTGGTCTTTAAGGTGCTACTGGAAGGAATTTTTTTATTTTGACTATGGCAGACCAACATGGCTACCTATCTGTAACTGAGGTTCTCCAGATATTGTTGGACTCTAAGTCCCATCAGCCTCGGCCCATATGGTCAATAATCAGAGATGATGGGAGTTGGAGTACAGATGCCTCATCTGTACCCTGTATGGTCTCTTCAGTGTTGAGCAGTTCTGCTGATGGTTGGTGCTGTTTTGTTCTCTCTGGGTTTAACTCACCAGTAGTTTCAGTTTAATAAAAATTTTATTGCCTTTTTTTAAAAAAAAAAAAAATTTACTGGGAAGGTTTATATACACCCCCACGCCCAAAGTGAGATGCTGTCACAGACTAAAGGTTTTAGAAGAGGACGCACTCTTGTTTAGATATAATAGTGTTTAAATGGTTGGGGACCAAAGGAATGACCAACATAGGCACCAAGCGAGACTCCGAAGGGACAGCATTGTACAGACTGGACGCCACCTCCAAGAAGGGGTTTTCCCCATTTGGTAGGGATCTCATTTTGTAGGGGCACCCAGAAAATAGAAGTGAAAAGGTTCCCAGCTCAAGAAACATGGCAAAGGGGTGGGAATTTTCAAGGAAGAGCAGCTTGCCCTTCCAATGGGCCAGGCATTTCTCAGATTTGAGACTAATAGTGATATCCAAGGAGCATGGACCAATATCAAGCCTCTATCTCTTGGTTCGCACATGAAAGTCAAACCACACATTTCTCTTGAAATATCTCCTTTATCAAAATCTGAGCCCCAAACTCATTTAGCAGCAACGTTTTACTCATAAGAAGCTCCTGTAGAATACCAATCTACATTTTAATTAAGTTTTAGTCAGTGTAGACTAGTTAAAATGAATGGGCTTAATTTAGTCACATTAATGTGTCTATTCTGAGTAAAACCTAGTTGATTACCACCCAAGGCCAAAATGGTACAGTCCTGGGACAAAGCTTTTGCAAAGCTGTAATATTAAATCAAGCCAACACTGTATTTTGCAAAAAGAGCTTTCTCTCTCCTTTTTCTTTTGTTGAAAAAAAAAAAAACAGAGATCACCACCAAAATTGGCCAAGGTTAGTAATGTGAAAGAGATCAGAGCAGCAACAATTTCCACCCTCATCACTTGAGGTTGAGGGGAAGGCAGATACCTGACCTACATTTTAGAAAGTTTGATTCCTGGAAGTTTCTACAAAGTTTCCTGGGCTACACACTTTGTTTCATCTGAAAAATCAGAGGTCCTAAAATTCACTGGTGGTCACACCACACTGTGCAGATGCCATGACCTTCACTTTGCTTTGCTGTTCCCATCTTAAATGCAAGTTGCTCCGTACAAGAAGAGCAAACACCATTCGAATTTCACAATTATAATGTAAGCTATTTGGTAAAGCCATTCTTTTGTTTCTCGTCCCCATTACTTTTTCCTCCTTTGCTAATCCTGAGAGAAAGTCAAATGAACCAATGTTTACTCTTTCCCAGCCCTCTTACCCTCCTACCGACATCTCTGGTGAATCCATAATGTTGGATCATCACATTCATTTCCATGGCAACAGGTGCTGATGCCATAAATAGAGGTTTAATTTCAGGATTAAGCAGGAGGCAAAAGCTGGATAGTGAATTGAAAATTCTTATTCAAAGTCAAATATGAAAAGATAATTGCAAGGTGTAGTATTTGCCTTCTTACATGAATAGTCTTTTATCCAAATAGCAAATATTCACTTTCTGGAACCCTGATCCTTTCTCAGAAGGGCATTTTTCTTCTTGAGAAATCCTGATTGGAGATGATTAAATATGCCACTATTTATCTTACTTTGGATTATTCTTGATTACATGATACCCATCTGTTTTTCCGTATGAGCTGATAAGCTAGTTTGATGTTATAATGCATGAGAAAGTGATACTTAATTATATGCAGAGGCACTTGCATATTATAGATCAGTCACACTGTAAGATGCCGAATAAGTATCCTACATTTATAGGAAATCCAGAAATTGCCAGAATTTACCGAAGATCTATATCTGATCCTGTCTTATGGTCACACTTTCCAGATTTACCCAAAGTGAGCTGAGGGGGCCTTCAGATGACTCTCGATGATTTCTTAAATGTTTCTGCAATCTAATACAGAAAGTATAATCTGACCGAAGAAATGCAATGGTATTTAAAGTTATTCACTGTGTGATTTACATTTAGGCTACAGTCTTGTTCACAGTTCTCTGGAAGTAAACCTTACTGAAAACCAATGAGAGTTGCTTCTATTTATGTATAGAATTGTGCAGTTACATTCAAAATATTATGGGACAGAACAGATGCAACAGAAGATATTCATCATTGAAACTATCCATTCTTCTTTACAGGGCGAGGGGCGGGATACACAAGCCATTGGAAACTTGGTTTTGATTGGACCAGTAGCATTGGGCTGGATCTAAAGAACATAGGAAGCTACTTAAAGACTAAGTCAGACCATTAGTCTATCTAGGTCAGCATTCACTACACATCAAGTGAATGATGTTTTGGACTACAAATCCCATCAGCCTCATCAACGTGGCTCATGTTCAGGGAAGATGGGAACTGCCTTTCATCAACCTGTTCAACTTCCATAAAGGCATGGACGACTGTCACCTGTGAGGGAAAGGTCTGGATCTGAGGATTGGGGAATGCATTCTCAGGCTGATCAGCTTCTCTCTGAAGAAGAGGAGGAGGGGGAAGATTCACCCTGTCCTGTTTCCAGTGGTTTCAGGAGCAGAGAGAGAGAGAGACACTGAGCAGTTTCCACAGGAGTTGCCTAGTTACAAGATAATGGAAAGAGAAACAGAAAGGAGGGAACAGCCAGCAGAGATGTCATTAGAGAGTGTGGGAAACCCCCCTTCCCCAAGAACTAGGAGGTTCATCTGTATTAGAAACAAAGAATGCAGAGAGGATGAGGAACTTCTCATTGGCACCCAGGATGTTGCTGGGGACAGAATGGGAAGGATTTATAGTAGTCAATTGCTCTCCTTGTGGAGAGATGTGGCTTTTTGCTTGCAACCAGATGACTGAATAAAAAGGACTATAAAATATAAACTGCTTGTTAATTCTTGCTGTGAAGTTACTAAAGGGAGGGGAGGACTGTCCTTAGTCCCACGTGCAATGGAACTTCCTGTCCCCTCATACCTGCATGTGTCCACATCCTCCCCAAATTCATTCAGGTGGTTTGGGAGAATGCCCGCAAAATATTTACGGGGTGCACAGGGGTAGGAGATGGGGGAAAGCTCCAGTATACAAGTGTAACTCCTTGCACTTGTTATTTGGATACCACCTCCATATATTTCTACAACTACTGACAACAAAATGGAATAGAGACGTGTGCAAAATACCGTAAACTAATTGCAAAAGACTGGAGGGCACCATGTTAACTACACCAGCCTACACTGATTTACTGGCAACAAGCCTCCAGGGTTTCAGACAGGAGTTTTTATGCAGCCCTAACTGGAATGCCAGGAATCAGCCCTGAGACATTCTGCATGCAAAGCAAGTGTTCTGCCTCTGAGCCACAGATGTCCCCCAGTGGATTTAACGTTCTCCATTCACACTGTTTTCATTATTACTGAAGCTGCTGTGGGGTGGGGGGGGGGGACACAGGCACCTAAGTGAAGCCTCTTTTTTCCATAGTGGTGCTAACAGCAGGTGATTTACATCGGGAGTAACAATGCAGTGGGTTGTTTGTTTTTAAATGCACCTCTGGAGCCATGACTCTGTTCAAAATTGGATCACCACTGCTTCAAAGTATACGTTAAAAGTGAGAAGATCAAGTCAAGAATTTTCTTCTTGATATCTGTTTCAGCCTTAAGGCTGCAACACAAACTTATGGGCAAAATGTATTTTTGGGGGAAATGGGTTGTCCACTTCAATTCACACTCTTAATGTAGCTTGCTGGAGTTTGGAGGCTTCATATGGCTTGCTTTTTTATTTTATTTTTCTTGACAGCACTATTCCCCCCATACATCACTTTGCAGTTCATCTGAAAGATGTATTTATGTGACTTCACTTTTATACTTTGAGGTCTTTGGCAGTGGGGAGGGAGTACTTTAAAGCAACTGCACAAAGGTTTACAGAAAAGATTAAGCCCGGTCTTTGATATTTGGAAGCCTTTAAGCTGCTGGAGGTAGCAAGGCTTTTCAAAGGATCTATATGGTTCCAGGTTATATATTTGCAATCCTGATATACTGACAGAAGGACACTTACATATTTCAAAATCAAATATATAAAAAAATCCTCTGTAAAAAGAGGCGGTGAAAACCTGCCCTGTGACTCAGGCATTCACTGCCTCGTGAATTCTCAGTGTCGAAGTACCTGTGGAGCGGACCGTGTTCAGATTCAATATTCTTCCTTAAACTTTCTCTTTTTAAAAGTTACGCTTAGAATATCATTGGGGATGATCCTCTTGCAACAGAGAAACATGGAGAAAATGGAACGTTAGAGGGAATTTGGAATGGGGGTGTCTTTGTCAGGGCTGGCCCAAGACATTTTGGTGCCTGAGGCAAAGGGCAAGATAGAGATCTCCCTTCATTCCCTATTCAGAAGTCAACTGAACTATTGTATCAGAGGGCAGCTCAGGGGGCGCAGGGCAGGTTGTGCTGTATGCACACAGCTTCGTCCTCCATCATCTTGCAGCTGCTTCCCACCCACAGCTGCTTCAGTAGCCTGAGGCAGTTACCTCACACTGCCTAACGATAGGGCCAGCTCTGGTCTTCATGAACCTTCCATATCTCAATTTAGTCTTTCCCTTTCATGCTCAAAGCAATAGACGTTTCTTGGAAGGCATGGAGAGGGATGGATGGATAGATGACAAAGTTTTGTGAGGCACGCATGGACCTCTTTTTCTCTGGCACTACCTACAAAGCACCTTTGCAAGTTCAAAGCCAGAGCAAAGCTTATTTTCAATAAACCTCTTGCAAAGCTCATTGATAACTTGGTAACATGTTTTAATTGTGTTTTTAATATTTTCTTGGAAGCTGGCTAGAGTGGCTGGGGCAACCCAGTCATATGGGTGTGATATAAATAATATTTTTATTATATTTATTGTGAGGGGCTCTGGTTTGCTGTCTCTTACAAAGCTCATGTTGATTGTCTTGATTAACTCGCTGATAAGCTGAGAACTGTCTTCACCATCAAGTGTCCTTCATTTTGTAAATTTGAACAGCTGTTAGCCTAAAAGTTAACATGACAAACCTTTATTTTAAAAGGAAGTGGTTAGATGAAAACAAAAATTACTGGAAAACACATAAGACTCAGAAGTGGTGTAAGTATAGGTTAGAGAGATAATCTATCACCCCCGAAAGGTGAAACTGACAGGCCTATTTTTGTTTTGGAGATTTATTTGCTACATTTGTTATTTAACTGTCCCTGAGTGGTAACTAAAGGGCCTATCGAATTTTCGACCAGGTTCTGATGCATATGCCACTTTAGAGTAAATGGACTATTGCTATAAAGATTGGAATGTTGGAGTTTTAGGACTTATGGTATATAATCTATTTGAAGTTAGAGATGAGGTGAACAGAAATGTATATCTGCCCATACGATTGTGCACAAGTTAGCGTTGCTGCAAAAGTATTCCAGAGGATCTTCACTGGATTCTTGTATGCCCGTCTTAATCCCTCACGTCGTTCAACTTGAACGACTGGCTGACGAAGTGTCAGAAAAGACTAAGTAGCTAATTCTCACAGAAAATGACTTTGAGCATGACTGTAACCAGCACCGAGGAATGCCAAACTGGACCACTTTTTCTGAGATGGGGCATCAGTGACTGAAGAATTCTTATGAGCTTTTCCCACAGCAAATCCAAGCCCCAAGGTAGAAGAGCAAATTTAAGGGGCTCTGGGCAAGAGAAACTTCAAAGGTCCCCCACCAAGAGGGCCAGTTACACATCACCAGAGAGAGAGAGAGAGACTGAAAAAGAGGACACCAATTTGCATAACACTGGTGTACTCTCATTTCTGTAAATTTTAGAAATCTTTATCAGTGATTAGCCAGTAGAGGATTTTCTTTGCTTGTGTATTCCATTCTGTAGGTCAGGGTGAGGGCCAAGTCAAATAAGTCAATTGAATTGGTCAACTGTGTGGGAAAGGAAACAGGTTCGCACAGATAGCAAGAACCTTGAGGCACTTTTCAGGCAAACAGAGTTTCTGGATAATCTGCATCACTCATTTAAAATTCTGGGGCACCAAGGTGACACCAAGAAGGCCTTCCTCATCACCTGAAGACTTGTAGGACAGCGGGAGAGGTGAAATTAAAGCCACTTTTCCTCTCAGTAGGATAGGCTCACCCAATTTTGACAGACTTACGGTAGGTGCCTCATAACTATTTTGGAATATTTCCCACACATTGGTTTCATCTATCGGAGGCAGTTTAGGGTGTTGCGACAGGTGTGTCTGCACTGTTTGCCACCCTGCAGGGGGCACCAAAACAATGCTGTAGAATGGAGCATGAGAGGAAGGGGGGGGTCAAATTTTAGCACCGCACAGGGCACAGCTGAAATTTGAGAGCCTACCACTGCCCCTATGCAGATCACAAATTATAATTAATAAATTGGTCCTAGCTCTAAATTGGTCCTAGCCTTGTGTCTTGCCTGTTTAATCTGCTCTCCTCACGTGGAAGAATAGAAAACCCATCCACAATCTAAAATTACAAATGGGAAGGTCTTCATCTGATGCAATAAAGCTTGTAATGTCACTGCCAGGCATTCTTTCGTGGGGGTGGCTTTGCAAAGTCAGGGTGCCACCACAGGAAAGGCCCTCTCAAAAACCAAAGCAGCACTCCTAAAGTTTAAGATTAGAGGCACAAGCCTTGAAAAGAGACTTTGAGGCAAGTTAGAGTCTTGGGACACCTTTTTTTTTAAAAAAATGTAAATCAATGTTGTTTTTACTTTCTACTTAGTGTATGATAACAGTATCTCATTTATATGTATATTCACATGAACTTTTGTACACATTCAAAAACTGTAGCCCTGCACTTTTTTGTCTGGGAGCAAACCTAAGACCCATTAAACTAACAAGTGATGCATATCCCCGTAGAGTGACAATAGTATGGAACTGATTATATCAATCACGACAATTTAATAAAAATATGAACTTCCTTAAGGATTTCAGATCTTAGGCCTGTTGGAGTCGGAACTTAACAGGTTAAGTTTGTCCCATGATGCCTCAACATTCTGACGTCAACTTTAGAAGCTGGGAGGAGTTTTCTGTTCTCTCTTGGTTGCTGAGAGGAAAGGACGCGTTTTGCCATGTCTGCAAGGAGTCCTGGAGAGTTTTGAGAAATGTCGCAATAAACAACTGTAAATAGACACAAAAGAAGGCTCTGTGTGTCTGTGGGAAGCAACGTGACAGCTTTGACCGCTGTGTTCACTCTGCTAGCCGTGACCAGAGGAAGCAAGAACGCGCAGCTGAAGGAAGCGTGCCGGGCTGTTGTTAAAAGCTAAGTTGGGTCGTAAACCCATTAGCCGGTCACGGTAAATAAAAACATTCACAGGTTATGGAAGCCATAAATCACCGCTTGTAAAGCTGTCGCTGGGGCTGCTGGAATGCTTTGAAGTTCTGCGTTCGGAGGCAGTGGCGCTGACGGAAGCGGGGCCTGTGTCTGAAGCAAGCAAGCAAGCTGCGAGACGCTGTTGCTGGATGCTGTGTTGCCAGGAATCGTTTCTCTATGGACAGAAAGCCTGTTGGAAAAAGGCTACTTAGAGCTGAGAGCTGTGCCTAGCGTTTGAAGGCAAGCTGATGCCGATGCCTGAGACAGCTTTGAGTCCTGCCTGAAGTGGTGAGGCAGACGATCTCAGCTGGGAGCTAACCTGCTAGACCGGGAGCTGGAGAGCGGCTGTTTGTTTACGTGAGTACGCTGGGCCCCGGGGGAAGATGGCAGAAGGACATGATTCATACTCTGTACCGTTCGAAAAATTGGACGGCAAGAATTGGGAAGAATACAGCAGGAGGCTGAGGGCATGGCTGGTGGCCAAGGGTCTTTGGGAGGCCGTGCAGGGACCCCCATTGCCCACACCAGGGGCTGGAGCTACAGCAGCTGAAATAGCAGATGCCCGGAATTCCCAGAGGAGAAATCAAAGGGCCCTGGGAGCAATCATCCTTAGCCTGGATGGCTCACAGCTACCTTTGGTTGAGGGGCTGGATAATGCTTGTGACGCTTACCAAGCGTTGGAACGGGTGCACCACAGAACCACGGCTGGGGCAAA
Organism: Podarcis vaucheri; assembly: GCF_965113315.1. Classification (NCBI taxonomy): domain Eukaryota; kingdom Metazoa; phylum Chordata; class Lepidosauria; order Squamata; family Lacertidae; genus Podarcis; species Podarcis vaucheri. The sequence goes on along the minus strand of NC_138759.1, from coordinate 97,376,463 downwards.
GATACACACCACCAGACGCTTGTTTGAGATGAAGTTACGTCCTGGGGATAGCATCAGGAAGCATGTAACTGATATGCTGGCCGTGTTTAACAAGCTGCAACTGTTAAATGTCGTTTTTCCAGAGGAGCAGAAAGTGTACATTTTGCTCAGCTCTCTGGACAAGAGTTATGACAATCTGTGTCTAACTCTGGAGTCTATGGATCCACAACAGCTGACGCTGAATTACGTGTCTGGGCGCTTGCAGGACGAAGAAGAACGACGCCAGAAAGAGGGCAAAGCTGGCACCGGGAGCTCTGGATGTAAGGGCGGAGCCAGGCCAGTGGAATGCACAGTTCAGGCTTTTTCCACTCGTCGTTGCTACGTGTGTAATTCTCCAGAACATCTGCGAAGAAATTGCCCCCACCGGAGCAAGGAGGCAAGGCAGGATGTTGTCAAGGTCAACTCACATGGGAACCAGTCGGGTTACCATGGAAATCAGCCTGGGAAAGGAGCCAGGCGAGCAACTGAGTCTGGTGGACGTGACGACCAGGGGAAGATTTATCAAATAACTGCTAGTATGGCATTGTTTGAGAACAGCTGTGAAAAAAGCTCTGAGTTTTGTTTTGTTATAGACTCTGCAGCTAATCATAATTTGATTCCAGAGACACCTGCTGTCGAGAAGTGGGACTGCACGGCAATTCCTGCCGGGAGAACTGTACTGTTTGCAAATGAACAGAGAAATAATGTGACTAATGCTGTAAATTTGCATTTTTGTGTTTTACAGGAAACGTTGGAGTGTTGTACTGTTCCTGGGATGCAACGCTGTCTTTTATCTGTGCCTTATTTACTGAAAAAGGGATTTACGGTTTGTTTTCAGGGTGAAACCTGCACAATCTCCAAAGGAGGGAGGATGCTTGCCAAGGTTAAAAAGGGGCAGAATGATCTTTTCATTCTTAAAACGTCTCTGGAGGGTGAGGGGAAGGTTGAGAAAGCACAAGCCCTGTGTGCTGAAATTCCCGCTCATGAGCAATGTGCCCATCTCTGGCATGCTAGAACAGCTCATGGTTCTGTAGAAGAACTACAGATTCTACCCGAGGTCGCTAACGGTTGTCACATTGTCGAATGTGGATGTGTCATAGATTGTGAAGCATGCAGACAGGCAAAGGTGAAAGGGTGCAGTTACCCAGTACACACTGAGAGGGTACACACCAAATCCTTTGAAATGGTTCACATAGATCTGATGGGTCCTGTAAAGGAACCAAGTCTGGGAGGGTCAAGGTTTCTGCTGACAATGCAGGATAGCTTTACGCAGAACACCTGGACTCACGGTCTAAAATCCAGAGAAGAGGCAGCACAACTGATCAAAAGTTGGGTAGAGGAAGTGGAACTAAGGTTTTCCACCAAAGTGCAAGCTGTCACAAGTGACAGAGGAGCTGAGTTTACAGGATCTGCTTTGCAGAGGTTCTTTCACAAGAAAGGGATACGTCACACAGTGACTTCACCCAATCAGAGGGGGTGGGCTGAGCTAAGATGTGAAGCTCTGGTTAAGACTGCAAAGGTGTTGCTGACAGATTCTGGGTTGCCACCAAAGTTTTGGCTGGAGGCAATCAGGTATGTAAGCTTCACCTGGAATCGTACCTACAATTCAATGGTAGGTGACACACCATTTGGTTTGTTGCATGGCAGAAAACCCCAGATTCATTTTTTGCGCAAGTTTGGTTCGCACGCGTCTGTGCCAGTGCCTGAGGCTTTGCAAGGGCCAGATGGATCCAAGTTCCGGAAAATGATCTTCTGTGGGTATGAGCCAGCAGCACGTGCATGGAGGTTTGCTTTCCCTTCAGGTGATCAGAGTAAGTTGCTGATCAGCAAACACGCTGAGTTCTATGAACAGGATGTAAGGTCAAAGACTCCTGTTGGGCGTGATGTTCTCTCAGAATGTCTTTCAGATTCTGAGGAGGAAGAAGAGACTGAGTCTGCTGATGACGACCAGGTCACAGACCAAGGTCTGGAGCAGGGTGGGGCATCTCCACAAGTTATTAAAAGGGAGGTCAAGAGTGAGCCTAGTTCTCCGGTAAGTGTAAGGGAGAAGATTCGAAGTCGTTATAAGTCAGAGGGGGAATCCTGGGATGCTGAGGACACACCTGCTGGTGATGTTGTGTCAAGGGAAACATCTGAGTTTGTGCCCAGACGGTCAAGTCGCACAACGAAGGGTATTCCACCTGAAAGATATCAGGCCACTGGTGCGTGGATAAGTTTCGCACAGTGTGAACCTGAGAGTTATGTGGTAAATCCGCATGTTTTGTCAGAATGTGACGCAAGAGGGGGTGTTGGAGTCGGAACTTAACAGGTTAAGTTTGTCCCATGATGCCTCAACATTCTGACGTCAACTTTAGAAGCTGGGAGGAGTTTTCTGTTCTCTCTTGGTTGCTGAGAGGAAAGGACGCGTTTTGCCATGTCTGCAAGGAGTCCTGGAGAGTTTTGAGAAATGTCGCAATAAACAACTGTAAATAGACACAAAAGAAGGCTCTGTGTGTCTGTGGGAAGCAACGTGACAGCTTTGACCGCTGTGTTCACTCTGCTAGCCGTGACCAGAGGAAGCAAGAACGCGCAGCTGAAGGAAGCGTGCCGGGCTGTTGTTAAAAGCTAAGTTGGGTCGTAAACCCATTAGCCGGTCACGGTAAATAAAAACATTCACAAGGCCTTCTGGCATTTCTTTTTATAACCTGTCATATATTCTAGCTTCTTGGTTTTAATATGAGCTTTTAATGACAGAGGTATTTGACAGGGCATTTATCAAAGTGTGGGGAGTTTTCTTATTATAATAGTAATTAGAGTATGATCAGCGCCTGGTTCAAAAGAAATGGCAATTAACTTGTTTTTATCACTGCCATGACATGCACCTTTGTGTCACATCCTTGATTGTCATTTTGTATCACTGTTAGTGTGTTTCTAATTTCATGTGTACAGTAAATAACTATAATCCAAAGTTGTTTGGGGGATTTAGACATAAATGTCTTTCGTTTAATGTGATTGCTTTCTTTGAGATTACAATACAAATTCAGCCAGGCCAGAAGGAATGATAACACTAACATTAAAATGATGGATGGCAAACAACCTTGAGAATTTCCATTCCAGCATAATTCTTTGGTGATGACAATCAGTCCATTTCCTGCCCTCAAACATAGGAAATCTGGAACAGCTGAAAGGCCCAGTGTAAGTCGAGTGTTGTTTTATATACTCTTTATGGGCAGTCATTAAACAAGTCTAACATTTACCCTTAATGTTTATGCCCTTACAAATACAATAGGCTCTGAATTGCCTGTTATTCATAAAATGTGTCCTGTTATAAAGGTCTGCTAATAACTCATCAAAATCGGAAAAGGAAATCAGGTATGAAAAACCACAGAAAAACCCAACTCAGGCAGGGTTGCCATATTTCAAGTAGTAAAAACCAGGACACCCTGTATTTCCCCCTGACTGGATTGACTTGACTCCTGGACAAAGCACCACCTTTCAGAAATTTTCCCTGGACATAAATTCTGCCTTTGAAATCCTGGTAATGTATGGCAGCCCTAACTCGGGTGATATTTATAATGAATTCTGGCCACAGGCAACCATCAGCATATGTCCACAGATTAATTTCATATTTCAATAAGGCAGTCCTATTAACTCTCTTTAGCTGTCTCAGTACTAACAGAGGGTTGGGTTCAGAATTTAGCCAAGGAGGAAAGTAGCAGGGAGGGGGTGTATACAAAGTTCATTGGTTTCAATTGGCTCCAGAAAGTAAATCTGCCTTGGATTGTGGCCAAAAGTGAACAACCTCTGGGCATACTTACTTACTTACTTACTTACTTATTGCTTTCTCAGGGTAATATAACATCTTGATTGGGGCAGAATATTAGGACTCCATAAGGAAACTAAAGACAGAATTCATTAGCTGGACCATAAAGAAGGCTGATCACTGAAGAATTGATGCTTTTGGATTATGGTGCTGAAGGAGACTTTTGAGAGTCCCATGGACTGCAAGAAGATCAAACGTATCCATTCTTAAGGAAATCAGCCCTGAGTGCTCACTGAAAGGACAGATCGTGAAGCTGAGGCTGCAATACTTTGGCCACCTCATGAGAAGAGAAGACTCCCTGGAAAAGACCCTGATGTTAGGAAAGATGGAGGGCACAAGGAGAAGGGGACAACAGAGGACGAGATGGTTGGACAGTGTTCTCGAAGCTACCAGCATGAGTTTGACCAAACTGTAGGAGGCAGTGGAAGACAGAAATGCCTGGCGTGCTCTGGTCCATGGGGTCACGAAGAGTCGGACACAACTAAATGACTAAACAACAACAACAATCAGATTTATATTATATTATATTAATCTTGCAGTCACCTGCTCTTTTGATACTACTGTATTATAGTTCACCTGGGTGGTCTGCTTCTCAAAGTCAACTTGCACCCTCCAGGTAAGCATGGAATGAAGAACAAGCTTGGGGAGGAAAAGCACTTTAAAATGAGCCTCAAAGGCAGTCAGGGATGCAAAGTGCTTCCAAGTGCTGAAGCCAACGAAGCTTCTGAAATGAGAGATAACATTCAGAGGGCTCCCATGTCTGGGATGCATGCAGGTGTGGCTTTTATTCTCTTTTGTTTAGCATATGTGCAAGGTGACTTCTGGGTCAACTCTGACAAAAATCAGACAAGCTAGGCACAACACAAGCTGCTGAAGGTTTACGGTGTTTAAAAACAAACAAAAAATAAAACAGATGGGAGACCAGGTAGCTTAAAGGAATGGTGGAATCTATTCTTCCTCTTATCATAGAATCATAGACTCTGAGGATCATCTAGTCTAACCCCCTGAAATCCAGGAATATGCAGCTACCATATTAGCTGCAGGGATATTAGCTGCAGGGATTAAACCTGCAATCTTGGTGTTATCAGCACCACACTTCAACCAATTGTAAGAGGATGATGAAATAAGCATGGTATGGAAGTTCATTTTATTTTTTTAAATGGCTTCTGGGCCACTTATGTTACAGAAGTGGTATGCCAGGCACTGTTTGCAGCCTTTCAAAGTTCTCTTTTGTGCCTGTTTAGGAGAGGGGGGCATATAATTGTGTAACTGCTACATTGCCTCACTTCATTACAGTGCAGGTAAACTGTAGTGACACTGGAATTAGGAGGTCAGCTCCCCCCCCCCGCCCCCAATAAAAATGCATCTATCACTCCCTATGTGGCCAACTGCTGTGCTGCAGCAAGCAAAACCCATCAGCATATGATCCCAGATATTTTGCAATTCTCCTCTTTGGAGTTCAGGACATAACCATAACTTTTAGAACGTTGATGCTTTAAAAAACGAACGAACTAACTAACTAACTATCTAACTAACTAACTAACTCTATGCTACTTTATAGTGTCTTCTATGTACTCCTTATTTTGCTTCTTTAATGCTGGCCACTGACCATAACAATAGGGATTTGGGCTGTGCTCCACCACACCAGCCGCCTCTGCCTTAGACCCTGGCAAAAAAGCGGGTGGTGAGAATAGACAAAGCTGAGATAGAGGGGGAAGTTGCCTGACCTGATATGATGCACATCATGTGATCCTGTGAGTGCTTTGTAACAAAGATAAAGATCGGTTAACCCTCAGCATGGAAGGGAAGCAATTGCTTGCTTCAGTTAAATTGCTCTGTTTGTGAACCAAGAATAAATGTGCTAGGCTGAGTTGGAGGAAAGGCATTTCCTAGTCGGAAGCCTTTCCAAGCCAGTAGTTATCCCTTCCACACACACACACACAAACCTCCATGTGCACCCCACACAAATAATCACTTTTAAATAATAGTGTAACTGTTAGTAAGACTCACAAAAGACAGCCCCGGCAGCTGGCCCTCATCACTTTGTGGTTTATCATCAGAGTAATTGCATTTCAGTTATGGATTATTGCTATGCATCATACAAATGAGATGCCTCAATGATGTATTGATGGAGAAGCAGGGGTTGTCCAGGAAGAAAAAGATTGAGGAAGTCAACAACTCAATTTTTGTATGTGAAAGAGAAAAGATGACTCAGAACGAGAGAGGGGAGGATGTTATTAACTACTTCATTTAAGCTGCTGGTGGTGATGCTGCTGATGAATGAAATTTCCACAGTGATTTCTCTGTCATTAAAGCAGTCTCTTTCCCTCTCCCTCTACGAAAGGCCCTCAAATTGCTTTCCTTTTTTTAGAAGGTATTGTTCCTATCCAGAGTTTCTTAAAAAAAAACCCAAAACCACAAAACAACACTTTCTAAGCAGGTCCATTTGAATCAACAGTTAAAAACTGTTTTCCAGGCTGAGAGACACTTCGGTTGATCACAGAATCCTTAGCTCACTCCCTTCCCTACTGGAAAACTGTAGGCAGTTTTCCACTGACCAATTCCTCATGAAACCCACATACATTCAGGTTCACAGTGTCCATGAAGAACGGTAGTAAGCCAAGAGGCAGCAGAGGCAATGGTGGTGGAGGTGGTGGAGTGCAAGATTAATGGTGGTGGAGGTGGTGGAGTGCAAGATTAAATGCAAGTTACAAAAGTCTAACATACAAAGAGCATTTCAAGAAGCTCTTGGCAAGCCTCCACCTCCAGCAGTCAAAATAAAAGTTTCAAAAGTTCTTTTTCTTAGGTCCATAGCAGCAGCCCCATGCACTAATCTGAATACTTCTTAGTCTCTTACAAGTGGTCCTGCAATTAACTTGTATTTCAGGGGTGTTGTGTGGCAGACTTCTAAGGGGGCATAGGCAGAATAAACAAAGGTGGGAAGTGCTCCCTCATGTCAGAACCACTGGGTTAGACTTCAAAGGGGAAACCTCATTATCCCGTGTTGGGACTGTCTTCCCCACAAACACCAGTTTCCTCTTTACAGTTTCTATTTAATTGGTCTGGACAATATTACAATTTTATCTCATCTGTCACAGCTCTTTAGAGTGATACTAATGACAACTTCATCAACATCAAGATGTAGATTTGCCAAATATTGCATTGGAAATAATAATAGAATATTGTGCACCTAAATAGATATACATTTCATTGGCTATGTGAGGCACGGGAGTAGGTTTTTGTGCTTATATTATGAAGAAATTGCTAATCTAGTTAAATTGCCCCTCTTTTACCATGCTGCTGTTTCCAAAAGAACTGACCAGTTGTGATCTAAACACCAGAGTAAATGCTTTTATTTACTGTATTTTTATCCTGCTTTTCAGAAGAGAATTGCCCCACACCCCAAAAGTGGCTCACATGAACACAGAGAGAGAGAGAGAGATGGCTGCCAAAAAGACAAGACACACAAGAAAAGGAAAACGGGTGGGAAACCCAGATGAAGAAGACCAGTTCTTCATGGTCAGAACAATGAGGTGACTGTATATACCCAGCTGAGACCAGGCCGTTCTTACCTTGCTGGTTCTTCCTTAAATAGCGGTTGGTTCCTTTGGCCAATGGATGGAGCTACAGCTAGATGGGGAGAGGCCTTTATACCATTGCTCCTGCCATGGTGCTGAGCACACCCACAGCTGCCAAGGAAAACTCCCATTGCCATCAGGCTTGTTCAGGATGCAAACAGCAGCCTATCGGGATCACAGTCAGAGTAAAAGATGCTTCCTAAACCCACACCACAATCTCAATTCACATTCTACCCCTGACAGAAACTGTAACTCAGATACTAATTGTGTGAATGATGTCAGGGGTAACTTGGCCTTTAGGAGCTGTCTGTTGGCTGCAATAAAAGCTTCCATTTCATACAACCTCTGCAACCTTAATCTGTAAACAAATGTTCAACAAATGAAGTCACTCCAGAAGAAATGATCACCTCTGTGTATTCTACTTTAGATACTCATGGAAGAGATTGATGGAGACAGCTAGGCACCTGGACGATACTGACATTCAGCTGATAAATATTGGGGGCTGAGTTTTTGTTTCATTTCTATCCATTCTAATTTACAGCATCATAATGAGCTGTATGCATGGAGCTATTGAATTCACATTTGGTGGCAGTAACCACCCTGGAAGGCTTATTAGTTTCATCATCCAAATACCCTGAGCACTCTAAACAGTTCAGCAAAATTGGCACCATCTCCTTCATTTGGAATAGTGCTCACAATTCAGAAGTGATTTAAACTGGCATGTGGTCCCTGTCAAAGCAGCACCTAAGCTGAGCCACTGTAATTCGTCTCAGTTTCATGAGCATTATGTACACCCAGCCTGGGGAAGAAATAGAATTTTAATCCATGCCAAATTTAACTGCCAGAAAGTATAAACAAGGACCTGGAATGGAGAAACCCACCATTTATTCAGAAGTTCATGCAGATCAAAAACGATACATACTTAAAGTTCTATTGGTGGTGCTGAGCTCATTTATATATTTCCAATGAGCAACTCAGTTTTTTCCTATTGATTCCTATTCCACTGTAGCGATGGACAAATCTTCCTAATTCCACCCAATTTCATTGTTGCTGGCACTCAGGCATAGGTCCATGCCTCCTGTTTTGTGTGGATTTTTTAAAAGAATGCCTTAAAAATTTGCTTTGAAATTATATGTATTATTGTATACATTGCTCCATGCCTTTCCCTCCAAAAATCCATATTTTTCAATACTGTTCAATGTGCTTTCCCATAAAATACATATTTTACATGTCCGTTAACTAGGTGATCAAAAGAGTCATTTATCACAAAGGCAGCAAGCATTCAAGTAACAACAACAACAACAACTTTTTATTTATACCCCACCCATCTGGTTGGGTTTCCCCAGCCACTCTGGGCAACTTCCAACAAAAGATTAAAAATACATTACAGCTGATCAATACCCATTTTTATGCATATGAAATGTCCTACATGCCTCTTCCAGGGACTAGGATCATTGTGGGATAAGCAGAGACGGTCTCTTCATTTGCTTCAACTACAGCATAGCTGGTGTGATATGTAAATAGAACCTCCCATCCATTTCCCCCTTTTTCCTGAACCGCCTGGATTTATACATCTACAGTGGAACTTTCACCCTCTCTTCCTCCTGTATGCCTTTGCCCTTTTCCAATTGCTCCAAATGGTTAGGGGAATGCCAATAACAGATTGAGGAAATGCATGGGTAGGAGACAGGAATAATGGTTCTGTTGCAGAAGCAGAAATCTTTGAATGCTTGGAACATTCGTGTAGCACTACTTTGGAAACAACAATTTCTTTATAGCAGATAATGTGAGACTCAACAGTGCCTTTCCCTTCCCTCCATGGGCTCTATTTTTACTCACCAGAAAAAAGAGTATTTTCTGATAATGATACTGTCTTGTTTCGTTCACCAGACAAAATAATAATACCAAAGGTCAACCCTCATGAGAGATATCTTGATGAAGCAATCAAACCCCTAAAATAGCCACACACTTTCTGTTTCTTTCCATACTGAAGCAAAATAATGAGACAAGAAAATGTATTCCTGATAGTAATGAAGGCACTTTTACACAGAGGGCAACTCTCATTTCATCTGAAGATAATATTTATTTCCTCCTCGTCTCTGTGTATTTTCAGATATCCATATTAGTCCCTGGTTAGATACTAAGCAAGAGGCTTATCCAGACTAATCTGTGACTTTTGAGATCATTCTTTATGGTCTAATCCAAACTCGTTTTACCTCACATTTTAAACTCAGAGATGTGTAAGAGATCCTGGATGGCCCCAGGGGCATGTCTGGAACCTAGCGAGAAGAACCAGAAATATAGCTTGGAGGACCATGACATGCCACAAAAGCAGGAACAACTCACCCAGTGGGGTGGAGCTACAACACTAGCTTCCTGGCAACAGTGGCACAGCTGCTCTTTGAGAGGAAGACAGGGAGGGTCAAGGTGGCAGTAAGGTCGGTGAGAGTTGAGCAGATCCCATCTGGTGCTCTTGATGGTGTGACCGCACTAGGCGACATCAACACAATTGGTACAAGCAGAAGCTCATGAAGTGTGCGCAGAACAGATATCCAAAAAAATGTGCCACCCTGGATAGTCACCTGAAGTTAAAAATAGATTGATCAAGTAATTTCATTTATTGTTTTCTTCCTTTGCCCTGTGTACTCCCCAACCTGGTGGCCACAGTTTCCTGTCATTCCTTTTGCAATTTCATTTGTCTCAAAGCTGACCCAATACAAGCTCTTCAACTTCCGCTGCTGCCCTGATGCATAAGATTAGAAGCCAGGAGTTTGTCCCAAATGGTCCACAGCACCTCACTTTCCCTTGGTGCTGTTATGGATCCTATGCTGTTGAGGTAATGTTAGAAATTCACCCAGAACGTATTCCTCATACTGGTTGCGAAAATGCCTGGTGTCAGCAGCACTACTTTTAATTTAGTCAAATATATGGGTTGCCTGTTCTAGGAATCGTACAAGGGCAGGCACATTATATGAGAGATGTTTATGCACTGCCTATTCAGAAGGAAGCATCTGTAGACACTTTAATGGAAAAATAAATCTGGTGGGAAGAGCAGGGAAGTTGTTTCTTTTTGTGGTGTTCAAGTAAGCTGATTCATGTGTCAGCTCTTCTTTCCCCCCACTCTAGCCAGCTTTGCATTCTTGAAAGAATGTAGAGGACAAACCAAATGACTTTAATATCCTCAGCTCGTGGTGCTTCGTCCATTTAAACTTGTTGAGATGGGGAATGCTTTTGTGATTATGGCTATTACCACTCTTCTGTGATACGTTCACGTAGAACCCTTTTCAGAAATGTGAGCAATGACATTCATGCCTGTGCCTGTAATTTCTCTTATGCCTGTGAGTTGACTGAAGAGTCATTATTGTATAAGGATGCATCAGTCAAGGATAAATATAAAATTGCAACTTTCTGTCACATATCCGTATATTAGATGTGTTGGATATCCATGTTGAAATAGGATATAAAAAGAAAATACTCCTTAGTCAGATTGATAGGGCAAGTCCTTCAAAAGTGAGCCATCCAGAAATGGGCTAACTCTTAAGCATTCACACATTGGGTTCACTCTTTATAGATCTACCACCACAGGTGACTCTCAGTAGATAGTTTATTCCTGTGTCTATGCTCTTCTTTTTTATGTTTCCAAGATGCAATAGTCACTTTACAGAGGGTGTTCAATGTGCTGTCTCAAATGATGGGGAAATGGGGGGGGTGTCATAAGACAAGGTTTGCTATCTCGCAAATTGCACTCCAAATCTGACTTCATTGATTTTCAGCTGATACTCCAAAAAATTTAAGATCCACCTACTTTGGGCGATTTTTGTGATTTCTAGGCAACCGTACTGCAATTTCTCAGAAACTGATAAACTTCTCTGACTGTCTATTGACTGACACAATGAATTTCCCTATCATGTACTGGGTACATGACACAAATTGATGGTTCAGCTCATGTGAGAGAAGTGGATCAGGCAACAGTTTGAGTAAGCAGATAAACATCAGAAAGAACAGCATCCACACCCAAAGAAATCCAAAAATGGCTGGTGGGTATGGCATTTAAAATAACATATAAGTGCTATTCTTCTGTTCCATTAAACTAAAGGAAGGAAAGAATGGAATTAATAAAATATTAGCACAAAAGAATTTATTAATCCACTACAACTCAAGGAAGTTATATCTTAACCCACTTGTTTCTCATACTTCACAGTGAATTGGAAAAAACAAGTGAGTTTGGATAAAACTTCCTGGGGCAATGGCGGATTAAGGAATTCTTTTTGTGTTGATTTTGTGCCCTCAAAATCATGAAACAGTAGAGGCTTGTAAAGAGTGGCTTTTTATCTGTTAATTGGCAGAAATTCAGGAGAAGTGGAATACATTAACTCGGCTAGAGGAGAATAAGCATGCGTAAAGAGCTATAAATTTACATTTAACACAGACCATTTTTTAAAGTGTCAGACTGTACAGTCTTCTTGTCAAACATAGTGTTTAATTATACTGCAGTATCAGCCCTGGATGTATTAGTCGTCTGCCACAGCCACTTGCTATTTCTCCAGAACACGAGTCAGTTCACAACAGTCAGTTGACTGGTTGAGAAAGAAGGTTGAACAGAAGTATAACATGTGCCCAAACAACTATGGGGTTGTCATGCTACCACAGAACTGCCAGAAATGTGGGCTGCTCAGCAGTGAAGTAAATTTGGGTTGAATGAAGATCTGACTATACAGTGGTACCTCAAGTTAAGTACTTAATTTGTTCCGGAGGTCTGTTCTTAACCTGAAACTGTTCTTAACCTGAAGCACCACTTTAGCTAATGGGGCCTCCTGCTGCCGCCGCGCCACCATTGTGCGATTTCTGTTCTCATCCTGAAGCAAAGTTCTTAACCTGAGGTACTATTTCTGGGTTAGCGGAGTCTGTAACCTGAAGCGTATGTAACCCGAGGTACCACTATATAGTAAAGCGGAAACATGGTTGCTCTTCTGTACAATGCATCTTCTAGTTCTCATGCCCAGCTGTAACTAAGCCTAAGTATGTGCAGCTGAATCAACAACATATTGAATTTTAGACTGTGAGGGCTGCAAAGCAGGGATGTATCCTCTTATATTCTGTAGAGCAGGGATGGGGAACCCCAGCCTACATGGCCAATGGTCAGTGATGATAGGAGCTGTAGTTCAACAATAAAACAATGAACAGGGTGGTGATGCAATGACTATTGAGATCGACACAAGGTAATATCACCAAGGCAACTATCTGTAAACAAACAATAAACGTCCATAAAAATGGTGAAAGTAGTTTCCCCCCACAAATTTGTTTTATCTTAAGCAATTGCAAATGCAGTAAATAAAGAGGTCACTTCTGATATACCAGTGGTTCAGTGCTCGGACGTCGTTCTGGTAATCAGATGTTTCATTGCTAAAGAGCTTAGTCTTTGAGCTTTATAGTAAATAATATACAGTGGTACTTCAGTTTTCGAACATCTCAGAAGTCAAACGTTTTGGTTTTCGAATGCCAAAAACCTGGAAGTAAATGCTTCTGTTTTTGAACGCATCAAACGACTTCCACTGAGTCCCCCCCCCCCCCAATTTTCTCTATTGAATTTACATACAGCCCTTTGCGTCTTGGTTTTCAAATGTTTTGGAAGTCAAGTGGTCTTCCTGAATGGATTATGTTCGAAAACCGAGGTACCACTGTACAAGGGAAGACAGTATGCAAACGACTTAAAGCAGGGGTATAGCTGTTCCCATCTGCATGTTTCTTTCGGGAGAAGCACAGAAAGAGGATGATGTCTCTATCTTCCGATGTCTTCCATCTCTGCCTCCAAGCACCTCCCCACATAAAAGGATGCCTTGCTGGCTATGCATAAGAAGAGGAAGGAGTAGCCAGCATGTGCATATGACATCCTATGTCTGCGGTGTGGTGGCAGGCACCCACAATCCTGAGGACAAGATGGCTCCCCTGGCTCAAGATGTATTTGTGTATATGTTGTGTAAGTGTGTTGGAGGGTCAGGAGCTCTGCTCTGGTTCCTACTGCTTTTGCTCACCATTTTTAAAATTGCCGTTTTAGACTAGCTCAGCCATTTAGCCAGACGTTCCTTCCTGACAAAAGACCAGTGAAGTCCTGGGTGTATTATGGGAACAGGAGGCTTTGTCTCAAGTATAAACCACAGGTTTCCCCATACTTATCTGAATCAGGGCTATTCTTTTTTTTTACATCACGTGAAATATCCAGCAATTTTTCAAAAAATGGAATTTGGATGGGATGCTCACAAGTGCCTCCTGCATTAGTAAATTGGCCATTGTGTTTTAAATATTGCTTCTAAAGCCACATGTCTTCCTTTAAGAACCCTTGAATATGGAATAATAGAGAGAGAGAAAAAGCAACTAGTCTTGCAATCAGTTTTCCAAAATGATATAATCAGCCATGACAATTTTCATGTAATGATCAAATTTAGGTTCTGAAATTGTTTATTAAAGAAGAGGACTAGAGAACAGTGTGTGTGAACAGCATGAAAAATGGAACTGTCTTATTGTTTGATTGAAACCTTCATATCTGAAATGCATAACACACCAGCCTAGCTATTTCAATCAAATTAAATATTTTATAACCATTTTCAAGCTAACCATTAATTTTACATGTATGAATTATTTATCCTGTGCCAATGGTGATAGTTTGTTCAGTTCTACAAACCAACAAAAAAACCCAATACCCCACTCCATGATATCTAAAACTCCCCAAAACTCTAGTATTTTGTGCATGCTGAGATGGAAATTGCAGGCCAAAGACGGAAAAAGAAAGGAAGATGGAAATGAATTGTGCATAGATTTGTAGAGACATGGTGAGAGACAGGGGGGAAAAGAATCATTAAGCCATAATGTTATTGATGGACGAAGCGTTTTTTGTGCTGTTTGTATTTCACATGCTATCATCTACAAAGTAATGCAGAATAGCTGGAGGCCATGACCTAGACCAGTCCATCACAACTTGTGATTCACCAATCCTGGTGCAAGACTCCCAGCCATATATTCCCCTCCCAGAGATTCAATTATCATAGTTATCTTGGAAGTTATGAGAATTGTAGCTCTCTGAAGGGAATAGGGGTCTCCTAAAAACTCTTAGCACCTTAACAAGCTGCAGCTCCCAGAATTCTTAGGGGGAAGTCATAACATTTCAAAACGGTATGCTGTATGGTGCAGATTGGGCTTTAGGGAGGAATTCAATGGTGGAACAGTGGAGAAACACTAAGGTGATAGTTCTGTCAGGGCAAGCATCTCATCTTGCCAGATGGAACAATCTCCTTTTCCCACATGCCATTGGGGGGGCAGTCTACCAATCCCTCCCCTGAGCCAGTTTTTAAGTCTTTGCACAGGGCTTCTGCTGACAAGACTCAGCTGAATGACCCTTAGTCATTCCGACTGTCTTGAGGTAAAGCTCTCCTCCTATTTACATGAGAGGGCTGATGGCCCTGTGCTAGTGGTAGTCAATGTTTTGTGAATTTGACAGCAGGAATTGGATGATAGGGATGCCTTGGAAATTCCAACATGAACCAATGGCCTTCAGTGTGTGCAGACTGGAACATAGTTATCCATTGGCTTTCATGTTTTCCAAACTGAAGTGTAGGTGGGTTCAGGCATGGCCCAAGACCAGATTGCAGCTCAAAAGAATTTATTGTAACAACAGGAACAAGTCTGACAAACAAAGTCACTTAAGGTATACAGTGGTACCTCAGGTTACATAGGCTTCAGGTTACATACGCTTCAGCTTACAGACTCCGCTAACCCAGAAATAGCACCTCGGGTTAAGAACTTTGCTTCAGGAAGAGAACAGAAATTGTGTGGCGGCGGCACAGCGGCAGCAGGAGGCCCCATTAGCTAAAGTGGGGCTTCAGGTTAAGAACAGTTTCAGGTTAAGAACAGACCTCCGGAACGAATTAAGTTCTTAACCTGAGGTACCACTGTATATATACCTGAAGCCGGCCCAGGCAAAACACATACCTTGCCTGTTATAGGTCGTGTTAATGTTGCAATTAGCAAATTACAACACTGGCCATATTTCAGCAGGGATTGGCTGCCTGACAGCTACTAACAATGTCATTATAGGATTTTATAATCCTCTTTCTTTTGATATGCAGATGAATCTCCTGAGCTCCAGGAGGCCTTAAGGCCTAGGCCTGCAATGCATGCATACAGCCTGGCTTCAGCCCACAATGCCTGCATACATAGCACAAACATTTCTACTCAAAAAGAGTATCAAAATACAATTAAAATGGCCTCCCTTCCTTCTTTTTAAACTGCTTTCTTTTCTTAGAAAATACATATTAAAACCTATATTTTAAAATGTAGTGCAAATTTTTGTGCAGCTTTTTATTTTAAAAAATAGTTTAATGCTGAAAAATACAGCAGAATTGAATTTTGGATAAGCACGTGCAAATGTGGCATGGACTGGAAGCAGACTGATTCGTCCACCCTTGAACACATGCACGAGGAGAAAATGTGTAAAATTCTGTTACCCTTAGAAGAGCATTTACTGCTCTTCATTTTGAAATGATGCCTTCAGCCTATTTGGAGTGAAAGTATAGCAGGATTCTCTATGCCCAGCTGACATGAGTTTGTGGTACTGGGGATGTGGAAGATATAGTGTACTGTGGAGGTGGAAGACATAGCATCTGTTGTATATCAGTGCCTATTTTGGGGGGAGACCTTTTGAGAGCAAGAGCTGGCTAGACCCTGATTGATATTCTTTGTGATCTTTTGGCCAGAGTGGTGCATGCTCCAGTTATCTCCCGCTTGGACTACTGCAATGCGCTCTACGTGGGGCTACCTTTGAAGGTGACTCGGAAACTACAGCTAATCCAGAATGCGGCAGCTAGACTGGTGACTGGGGGTGGCCGCCGAGACCACATAACACCAGTCTTGACAGACCTACATTGGCTCCCAGTACGTTTCCGAGCACAATTCAAAGTGCTGGTGTTGACTTTTAAAGCCCTAAACGGCCTCGGCCCAGTATACCTGAAGGAGCGTCTCCACCCCCATCATTCTGCCCAGATGCTGAGGTCCAGCGCCGAGGGCCTTCTGGCGGTTCCCTCATTGCGAGAAGCAAAGCTACAGGGAACCAGGCAGAGGGCCTTCTCGGTAGTGGCGCCCGCCCTGTGGAACGCCCTCCCATCAGATGTCAAAACGATAAACAACTACCTGACATTCAGAAGACATCTTAAGGCAGCCCTGTTCAGGGAAGTTTTTAATGTAGGATATTTTAGTGTTTTTTGGTTTCTATGGAAGCCGCCCAGAGTGGCTGGGGAAACCCAGCCAGATGGGCGGGGTACAAATAATAAATTATTATTATTATTATTATTATTATTATTATTATTGCTGTCAACTTACAGATTTGAAAATAAGGGACCAGCAGCCTCAAAAATAAGGTATCAGCAGCCAAAATAAGAGATTTTAGTCAAACAGCTCCCTTTCTTTCCCCCATAACTGTCAATCAAAGGAGCCTCCAAAACAAATCCAAAAGCCCCCCCTCCCGCCACCGTTGTACTCAACCAGCTCCCTTCCTTTTCCCCCACCATGTGCCCCCGTTCCAGACAGACCTTTTCCCCAGCAAGGGTGAGTGGGCTGTTGATGACGTATCCATCCAATTCTGAGCACAGGTATGTTCAACTTCTGAGCCCCTCCGAGCCAAAGGCAGAAAGCCCAGCCAGCAGCCGAACGAAGCCTCAAGCGGTGGTTCCCACAGCGTAGCAACCCGGCAAAGGGGATACAGCAAGGAAAACCACCGTCACCTCTCCACTGGGAAGCGCTGAGCAAAGGTGAGTCCCCAGGCGACATGGCCGATTTGATTGGCACAAGGTATGCAAGCCGCACCCTCCAGTTGTTCTTAGACTCCTTATTGGGTGAGCAACACAGCTAAGCAACACAGTTGGAGCCTCCCTCCTCCCTGGCCAGCAGGGAGGGAGGGAGAGGAGCTGCTTCCTTTGAAACCCAGGAAATTTAAGGGACATCATCAATAAAGGGACAGCAGCGGGAAATGGCATTGGGATAAGGGAGTTTCCCACCAAATAAGGGATGGTTGATAGCTATGTGCCATGTCCTGCAAAAACACCAACCACAATTGCATCTTGATGTTGTTATCAATCCTTGTTTGCAGCACTGCACATCTCTGCCACCACCAGATGCGTGGTGCAGCTGTAGTGGCAGCATCTGGTCATATCTCACAGAATTCTTGTGGGATCTCGTGAGAACTCCCCAATATCTCACTGGAAACTGCTATAACCACATGGCACTAGTAAGCGACGCTTCGGTAGGGGGAGGGACTATCCCTTGCCATTTTGCCTCCGGTGGCAAAACAGGATGGGATGCCCCTGAGAATTATTATTTGTGCTATGCTTTGACCCTGCATTCTTGGTGTTTGTCCTAGCAGCCATGTAGATTTGCTACCAGTATTTGTGATTATGTAAATTTGTGTGCACTTTAATGTGCAAGAATGGTATGACTGCCTGTCTTACCAGAAAAACAAGCAGGGTTGTGCACGATGGCTTCCAGTTTATATGCATAGTAAATATCTACATAATCTTTACATTAAAAAGTAGACTTATAATAATGGTGCATGTCTTTTTACAAATGAAATCTCTCTCACACACAAATACACACACACACCTCTATAGAGAGATACGTTCATGTGTGAAGAAGCTTTGAGCGCAAAGCCTATGCTGATGATATGACACTGTACTAATGCCCTGGTTAGCGGATAAAAACATGACTCTCCCTCCATCTAGCTCCTTCCAAATACAGTCGTACCTTGGAAGTCAAACGGAATCCATTCCGGAAGTCCATTCGACTTCCAAAACATTCGGAAACCAAAGCGCAGCTTCTCATTGGCTGTAGGAAGCTCCTGCAGCCAACCGGAAGCCATGGAAGCCCCATCGGACATTCGACTTCCAAAAGAACATTCAAAAACCGGAACACTCACTTCTGGGTTTCAATCGTACAGGAGCTGATTCGTTTGGGAGTCAAGACGTTTGTGATCCAAGATACGACTGTATAGATATTCTATGTACTACCCATGCAGGGGCCAGATGGATTGCATTAGATGTAGCCAATGTAATATTGGCCTCTGGAAAACTCCAATCAACCGCAGCCAGCAGAGTCAATGGACAAGGTTGATGGGTGCTGTCGCCAACTGCACCAGAAGATGTACCTGAAGACACACCCTTGGATTAAATATTTAGGCCTTTCAAGTTTGCTTGATTCAGTTCTGCATGTAGGGGAGTACTTAAGTGTCAGGCACACATTTCGCCGTCAACTAAGCTTGTGCTCTAATCTTTATTGTCATTTGAGTTTTGTTTCCCATTTGGGGTTACTTTTGTTATATGCAAATCAAGGTGATTTGCAAGGCAAGAAAGATTCATAAATAAATATTTGAACAGTGGATGGTTGGAATATACACAATGATATAAGCAGCCTGCCAAGGAAACAAACAACTCCCAAAATGTCAGTCACCAGTGAAGTGTACTCTAACATACCATGCAAATTTCTCTCCCTTTACCAATATGCAAAAGAAGAAGAAAAGACTAAGCCCTTGATTCAACATCTTACAATATCTTCTAAATAGTAATTTTGCACAAAAATTTGGTGCCAAATTCTTGACTCCATGTTAAGGTTTTTTGTTCTACATCTCAGAAATGTGACTGGCTTGGCATGCCTTAGAATTATTCAATACAACGCCAAACTAAATTACAGCTTGTATTCCTATTATTAAACACACACACACACACACACACACACACACAAACAAACACAAATAGATAATGAGAAATTTTGTGAAGATGTATTCAGTAACTGTTGCATGAACAAAATTCCAAATACTCATTTTTATAAAGGGGACTTTTCATTAGAGTTGAGAGCTCTGCAAACCAATATAGCAATCAGTGTCTCTGTGAAGATGTAATTGAAACTCTGAAATAAACACAAGTCACTGTGGACAAACTAGGCCATGGCAGGCCATATGGGCATCCACCCTCATTGCCCCTCTGGGAATCAAATCTGCCAAAGAACATGCAATCAGCACACTGGAACATTGACAGCATAACTGTGTAAGGTGATCTGTTCTCACCTCCCATCTTTTGTTTGTTTGGGTACAACAAAAGCCCAATATACTATTTGACCATCCTGGGTATTCATCTGCTCAAGGTCCATATCTGCCTATCTTTGAACCTGAGTATGGCTACAGCGGATGCAGCCCTGATTCTGAATTAGGTTGTTCGAAATCTGTGATAAGAAGTTATACAAATGAACCTGCTTTGAATTGTCTTTTTAAGAAGCCGGCAGGTCACTTTAGGTGTTTGTGTAATGCTCATATTAAGGGGAAGGGAGAAGGAAAGATTGGCAGATAGGAAGAAATTTCTTTATATTGAAGTGGTTTACAATATAATAGCATATATAAAACAGTTACATGTGTAAATATAGTTGAAAGGATTGCATATAAAAACAGTTTAAAACAACAGCAGCCCATAAATAAAATCATAAAAAGTAGGGGAAATTGTTGTATGGGAGAAAGAAAAACAAGCAAACACAAAAGTCAAATAAACTAATAACAATAATAGCAACAATAATAAAATGGAGATCCAATGACTCATTGGAAATGGATAGAAAAATCAATTTTTAGTCTCCAAACTTGATTGGTAATGTATCTAAACTTCCAAGTACTATAAAATCCATGTTTGTAAGTGTGGCCATTGTGTGTACAGGATTGTATCCTAGAAGCATTTTCAAGGCTGTGTGCAACAGGGACTGAAATCAGAACACAGGTATTATAAAGGTATGGACAAGAAAAAAGTTAATGGAAGAAGAACTTATAAAAAATAATAATACTAAGTCAGTTATTTGTGGTCAGGTTCTTTGGTGCATTAGGAGTAGATAATCAGCACTTATATACTGACTGCACTGAAGAAATATTATGGTGAAAGAAAAGATCCTTTTCTATATAAGTCTTGATCAATATGAAGCCATTTCATTTAATAGCCAAGATTTTACACCACCATTTATTTTCAGATTCATTGAGTTTTCTGGCTAGTGCCTTTGTTGATTTTTTCAACTCCCACATCCATAAGTAAATGCAGCGATACCCAAGACCAAGACAGAGAGAAAAATATTAACTTGCTGATGCCCAGTGAGTTCCTTTCATCCACTCTGTATAGTTTTTCCTGGGTAATCAGGCAACTGTGTTGCATTCAACTTTGTTAAGCAAAGGTGTGAAATAGTAATACGTAAGCTATAAAAAAATGCTGATTGAAGATGACAAGAACTGTGGAAGGCCAAAAGAATTCCTATTCCTATCCATTTACAACCCCACCTTCACTGAAAAGTTGCTTTAACAAAGGACACGCACAATGATACAAGTTGCAAAAGGGCCCTGAACAGAAACTCAAGAATTAAGATGGTAATAATGTATGGAATAAAAATATATTATTTGATGTGCATATACAGGTGTGAGAAAACATAGAAAATCTCAAAGGAAGTCATGACACAATTATATATACATATATTCTGAGTTAAGCAGACGTTAACATTCTTTTGTCAAAGGTTTTCTAGGATACAATAGATGTAGTTGTGTTTGAAACTCACTTAAGAAAGCTTATGTTTCTGGGCTTTGCTGCTGTTATTGTCTGTTCCCTAGGTTGGCATAATGTACTGTATTTGTTCACACTCTTGTTTTCACTCTGTTATGCTTCAATATGGAAGATTCGTCGAGCACTGCTCTTTACCAAGTTATGTAGAAGCCTGTTTTATCCAGGTGAAACTTGTGGGAGTTAGATAATAGACGTGTGTGCAAAAGATTTGGACAAACACTGAAGCGAGAAGTGAAGAAAGCCTGTGTGGAAACATCCAGGGCTTGACAAAGCAGGATCTTTTCTAAAGCACCCCACCCTGAAGGAGAGACCTCCAAAGAGATTTGGAGATTCAGATGTTTTGAAAAATGTGCCTTCAGTTTGACTGCTAATAGGGAAAGTTTTCAAACTTTTTCTGGATTGTTGTTGTTTAGTCATTTAGTCATGTCTGGCTCTTCGTGACCCCATGGACCAGAGCACACCAGGCACTCCTGTCTTCCACTGCCTCCCGCAGTTTGGTCAAACTCATGCTGGTAGCTTTGAGAACACTATCCAACCATCTCGTCCTCTGTTGTCCCCTTCTCCTTGTGCCCTCCATCTTTCCCAACATCAGGGTCTTTTCCAGGGAGTCTTCTCTTCTGGGTTACCCTGAGCCATCTCCAGTTCAGTGTATAATCCAGATTCCAAGATTTTCTGTTTAAAACAAAGCTCTGTGTTCCCCATTCAGTTCTATGGAGACTTCTTCTTTCTTTTTTTACCTAGAATTCTTTTTCACTTTCAGGAATCACTGTCAGGAATCCCTCTGGAGTGGATAAAATCTGCCAAATTGTAGACATGTAAGTCCAGGGAACTTTGGTGGGGTGTGAAGAGATATTCACTTTCCTTCATATCAGGGCAGTATCTTTACTGAGCCAAGAAAAGCTCCCAAAGGTATACATTTCATATGTCCAGAAATCATTGTACATATTTTTTTTAAGAAAAGGAAAACAAACTGAAAACCCATCCAGTGTCATCTACCAGGTAACAGTTCTCACATGCCCTGCAGCACAAAGTCATGGAATGAGACTGTGGGGTGGATCTCAATGATGGATTTATGTATAGGCTAAGTAGGCTGAAGCCTAGGGCCTCTAAATCTAGGGGGCCTCGCCAGCCCACCCGCTCCCCAGCAGGCAGTTTCCCTTCTCCCAAAATTGCAAACCCAAGACTTAATGCGAGGGCAGGGCAACTCGGGCCTCTAAATCTAGGGGACATCGCCAGCCTGCCCTCTCCCCAGTGCCACAGTCTTCCCTCTCCCAAAATTGCAAATCCAAGACTTCATGGCAACTCAGGCCCAGCAACTATGAGACTCAGGGCTTACCAGTGGGGTCCAAATTGAAGCAGTGGGGCGCAACTTGATTTTTAATTTATTTTTTTTGTAGAGCCCCAGTTCACAGCCAAAGTCTGCGAAATCTTATAGATATAAATAAAATCCATCTAGATTGCCCTGGTGTGGGCCCCCCCTTAGGACTGGCTCGCGGGGCCCAATTTGGCCAACTTGCTCCAATTGCCTTCTTGTCAGCCCTGGTGAGACTGTGCAGGGGTTGGATTGACAAGCCCTGCACCTTCTAGGTCTCTGGTGTCACTATTCAGAGTACAGACTCAAGGACTTGTTATGGAAGTAAAGGGGGGCACTTTTTGGATATCAGTTTTGTCACCTCCCCCCCCAAACCCCGAGACAATGAGCCCAGCCACCTTTTATCACAGTCACAAAACCACTACACTACAGCATGGCCATAAACCTGTACGTTCAACCGAGTTACCCCTGCCAGGTAAAGTTTTTAGGATGCATCTCACAGAGCAGGGTTTATTTTCTGGTCATAAGTGGCACATGAACAGATATACAAAAAAGTGGTCCTGAGCCTTGTAGAGTTTTCCAGATTAAAACCAGATTAAAACCTGTAACTGGGCCTAGAAACACACAGGCTATCTGTGCAATGGAACAACACAGAGTGCTCATAGTTGCACTTGTGAAAACAGTAAAGAGCCACATTTTGCAAGAATCAGAGAAATAATCTTGACATAGACACATCTAAAGTCAAGATACATTTTGTAGAAATGACTGCTATGCAGACACATGCTTCATTGTTTTTTCAGTGTCATGTGTGAATGCTGTTTGTGTACAATCACAATGGCATAAGTGGGACATTCCCCAATTTGCAGAGTGCTGTGTGCACAGAAGACCTGCAGGGTTCTGAATAGGGGCCAACATCAACATTTCTTCAAAAAAAAAAAAGGATTTTCTTTTGGCATTAAATGGATTACATTTTTGCCGGGGGTGGGGGACAATGGAGATTAGAGCGTATCTGAGGCAAAATCATGTTAAAATAGGATCATTGATGTCTGTGAGTCTGTTCCATAATAAGCGGTGAAAGGAAGGAGGCAATAATTTCCAATCTGAAAAGAAGATAAAGTACACCCCAAAGGGAATTGATGTACCAAATGTTTTCAGGATCGAGAATGCGAAAACTGTCATAGGTGTGAAGTTTTAAAGTCATCGCCACTGATTAATTCCTCCAACATAACACACACACACACACACACACACACTGATTTAGACATGGGAAAAGAGTGAACATGAATCCATTAGGAAGCAGAAAATATGGCATAGCTATGAAAATCAATGCATTTGGCAAAACTGAAAACAGAAAAAGGAGAGGCGTGCAATCATATCTCAAAAAGGCACTGTCAATTGAACAACCATGAAATACAACTGTAGCAGCAATAGGGTACAACACTGTTTTCTATTCAGTGCTGGAAAAAAGGCAGGGTGGTATTCAATTTTATAGCAGCACACAGAAAATAAAGGTATTCATAATACTGATGATATGTCGTAAGAATAGAAATATAAATCTTTAGAATAGTAAAAAGAAAAGAAAAGAAAAAGGGAGGGAAAGCAATTCTAACGCACAATTTCTTTCGGATTGCATTGCCTCAAGCTAACACCATTCCATTATTATTATTTTTTGAGGTTCACTAAAGAAAATGGGGCAGCAAGGTGATTGTTCTCTTAAGCACCCTTAACAAACTACAATTCCTAGGATCGTTGTTAAGCACCCTTAACAAACTATAATTCCCAAAGGTTGTCTTTTTCTGGTTTGCCTCAGGCAGCAAAATGTCTTGGACCAGCCCCCCCCCCCGGACACTTGTTGAATGCAGTATGCGTACACACCATTTAACAAGCTGCTTCCCCCCCCCCACACTGTTTGGTTGAAACGTTCGAAAGCTCTGCCTGCACTAACAACACCACAACTGTAAAAAATAAAATTTTCAAAAATGGTTTGCTTGTACATTAGTGGGAAGGTCTCTCAGTCCTTCAGATGAGCTTTTCAGAGTTAGAATAAGAGGAATCAGTGAAAAATCACCATCCCTCTTCCAGGAGGCACACCCAGTGGCGTAGCGTGGGTTGTCAGCACCCGGGGCAAGGCAAGTAATTTGCGCCCCCTAACCCGTGGATTTGCGCCCCCTAACCCTAACCCCCAGGTGTTGCGCCCGGTGCGGCCGGCCCCCCCTGCACCCCCCACGCTACGCCACTGGGCACACCCCACAAGTGCAGTTGCACTCACAGGTCAGTATAAGCTATTTGCTTCCATAACTTAGTGCCTTAATTGTTGCTGCTTTGTGGTTTGAAGTGGACTTTTTAGAAAGCAATTGGGATGAAATTACAGCTCTTGGTGAAGATAAGACATTATCCCACTGGCCAGGCTCACCGCGTGGAGCTCCTTTCCTGGCAGAGCTGGGTATACGAACCAGTTGCCCAAGTCAACTAATTCCATTCTGTTTGAAGGACCTGGAACAAAGGCCAGCTTCCTATCCCCGCTCTGTAATAATTACATGTGCTTCGCATTACAAGATTGCAGTATTTCAGTATGACAGCTTTCAATTGACTGTGCCCCCCTTTGTCTTTTATTCCTCTCTCTGTACTTGCAGCCCCTCTATTCTACTCTTTCATGCTGCTTTAACGAAGTTGACTGCCACATCTATTAGCCTTCCCCATCAATACATTAAAACATTCTTCTGAGAAAAAAGCGCTGTTAAATATTACCTTGGTTAGTAATGTAATTGAACAGGATGATGACAGCGCATAGACATTGTTAAGGTTTGTGACCTAATGATTTATGAGGCAAGTTACAATTGCAGACACATTGATTTCAGTAACTAGGCCATGAACAAGAGCAGTGAACAATTTGCTCATTTCTTTATTGTTTTAAAACATCTCGCCCTATGCCCACCTCATATTATGTTCATCACATAATTGTGTCTTTGAAAGCTTGCTGACTCCCTAGGGGAGTCATGTAGGAAGTGGTGTTTGCCTGAGAAGGTGAGCTAGTACAGGACTGGTCACAGAGGTCAAAACAGTTTGCAAAAGTACACTAGCTTTCTTCTATTGGAACAGAGAAAACAAACAGCTTCTACACTCCGTTCAGCAAGCATGGGGTATTTTCAATGTGCAAATGCCCTACTTCCTCACGGTATACCTACTGATTTCCTCACCATACAAGATGAGTTATTCAGATGTAAGTTAGTACAAGGAACACTGGAAAATTCACTGCTGGAACAATACTATGAATGCATCAGCATTCACTGAAGTCAGGAACCGACACCCTAAGCAAAGATGGAGACCATTTAGCCCTCCAGATGCTGGATATCTGGACATGGGGATGGAGGAAATGTATCCGGTTCACATTCTAATGTGAACCTACCTACTTCCTGGAACAATACACAGACCATGATCTTTTGAAATTGCGCTTCTCCAGATTTTGCATTACAGATCTCCAACAACAAAAATGCATTAAAAAGCAAGTATTAGAAAAAAATTGTTCAAATATTGCATTGGTGAAAATAACATACAGAAATACCATATATTGCATAATGTATGTATACTTAGCTAAATTGTGTATATTAAGTGAAATTTTCCCTCTTTGCCTTGGCATTTTGAACTTCCTCACTGTCTCACTTTGTTGGGAAGGTGGCAAACATGAACATGCTAATTCACCTTTTCCTTTACCAGGACCATGCAGCATGGGATGGTGGCAGCAATGGGCTGCCTTCCCTTCGTGGAACTGGAAGGAGATGCTGGGAATAAATAGGGGCTATGACTTAGAACAAAGAGTTCACTGTACATTCTCAGATTCTGTTTACAAATTATACTCATTTTCTCTATACAGTTAGTCAAATTGGCTTCACACCACATGGAAATATAATTGCCTGAAATCAAAGCATCTTGCTCATCTGCTGTCAACTCAAGTCACTGTGAGGTATAGGCAATGGATCCCTCATATTTGAGGCTGCCATTTTGGGGGAAATGTTACATGTTTTAGAGAGCTTTGAATGGGCAGCCGGGATGTGTGTGTGTCTTTCATGTGAGTTTCTTTGACCAAGTGCCAACATATAAACTCCTGAAATCTGAGACATTTTTGAACAGATGGATTAAATACAAATCCACGCAAGAGACAGTGAACACATTTTATATCCTAAGGGCCAAAATATCCCATCAAATTTACCTAAGCCATATTTGGTATGACTTTGAAAGGAATCAGAGCAACCAGATGCTGTCCTCTATCTCTCTAGTTAGAGGCAAAAAGGCAGAAGGCTTGGGAACGGCATATCCCCAAAAGCTTAGTCTTTTTGAGCTTTTGACTGACAGTTCATAAATGGTTGGATAACTTTTTTCTATGCACAGTGTTGCTGCAGTGTAAGCAATGAACTAGTCAAACATGCTGAAAATTAGACAGCTGGACAGTTTAAATTATACACGTTCGCTGCAAATTTCATTTCCCCATCTTCTTTCTCTTCTGATGACCGAGAATAGAAAGGAACCTTGATGATGACCTATTTTGAAAATTGCTTGCATTAAATGGCAGATGCTTTGCATTTTTTTGTTTTGTTCATACTCTACATTTTATATGTGCAAGTGTTCATTTCTCTGCCCGAAACGATGCCATTAGACAGAGGATCTCCACAGAGGTGATTCCAGGCTACATGGCAACAATTTGCGTGGCAAGGAAGTGATCATATGGCAGAGGAACATGAACTAGCACTCCACAGGTACCGGGAACAATCACGTGTTCATATATCATATTGCCACCATTTTGCTACAGAGTTACACACAAGGGTTTTACACACATCATTTAATTGGCCACAGAATGACCTTCTTTGTTTTGGCATCTACTTTGCCTACTCAAAAGTATGCCTAATAATGTCATGTTTGACTGTCTTTCTGCTACTAATGTGTAGATGTCAAAGGCCTATATATTCTATGTGACCAGTTTGTCAAGGGGGAGACCAATTCCCTGTTCATCTCCCTCATTGTTGGGGCCATCATTCTTTGCCTTTAAATCTAAGGAGCCAGGCTCCATGTCAGGTCTATAACATTTGTGTATGGGACAGGGGGGAGTAGCCATATGAGGAAACTGGCCTTTTAGGTGATTACTTGCTCAAAACAACTAAAAATAAAATATTCTAGGAATAGAGTTATCTTTCTCTCCCTGCTATTTTCTGAGCCTGAGTCTAAAGAAAAGCACTCTACTGAATCCCAAGAAAAAGAACAGATAAGCGGGAAAGTAGAAACTGGGGTAAATGGTTGCCCAGTTACACCATTTACACAGATGTAATTTTACAACTGAAGAGGGACCCAGCATTGGTGAAGTAGCAGATACTATTCACAGTGAGTTGGGGGATTCTGAATACCTGGGTCAAACATCCACACTGTACACTTTAATTAACAATATACTTTAACAGTCATGGTTTCCCTCAAAGAATCCTGGGAACTGTGGTTGGTCAAGAATGCTGAGAACTACAACTTTCAGCATTCTAAGATAAGAGGAATTGATTGTTAATCCACTTTGGGAACTGTAGCTCTCTGAGGGGAATAGGGGATTCTCCTAACAGCCCCAGCACCCTCAACAAACTACAGTTCCCAGTATTCTTTGGGGGAAGTCACAACTGTTTAAAGTGGCATTATACTACTTTAAATATATGGTGTGGATGTGGCCCCAGGTTCCATGTGGCTCAGGTATAATGAAAACTTTAGAAGGAGAACTGTCTTGAACCCTTCCTTGGCCTGGAATATGCCACAGGAGGAGGTAGGGTTGATAAGCTTATTTGTGTCTTGGGAAACTAACTCAGAACAGTGGCAGCAACCTATTTAGTTCAGGTCTTTTATTGTGGGTTTTTGGATTCCTTATGAAGAGCCAGGGTTCATATAATGTCTTGGAATTTGAGGTCTGTGATTCAAGAAGTTGTCCATTCAAAACTAGCAAGAGAGATGGGAGGATCAGTTTTCTGCTCCTTTCATTGTTCTTTCTTTAGGATATCTTAAGATATCTCTGTTTGGAGTTGTTCCAAAACATCTCCTGTGAAATTACAACTCATTCATCACTTGTCTTACCCTGCTGTGTCACCTTTGCTTCCGTTGAAACGGTTGCACACATGGTGCCTCACTGTGGTCAGAATGTGCTTCTGGGCAAGTGTGACATTAAATATGCTTTATGTCTTCTTCCTATTCATCCTGATTATTTCAATCTACAGTCATCCCTTGGTTTTTGAACAGCTTAGTTCTCGCACGTTTTGGCTCCCAAACATCTCTAATCTGAAAGTGAATGTTCTGGTTTGCAAACTATTTTTGGAAGCCGAATGTCTGATGGGGCTTCCTCAGCTTCCGATTGGCTGCAGGAACTTCCTGCAGCCAATCAGAAGCTGCACTTTGGTTTCTGAAGGTTTTGGAAGTCGAATGGACTTCCGGAATGGATTCCGTTTGACTTCCAAGGTACGACTGTATTCAGTTTTTCTTCTGAAGGCACTCATTATTTGAAACTTTTCTCTTTGCTGGTAAGATGAAGTCAGGTAAGTATTTAGATCTCATGAATCCACTGGGTAAATTGGCAGAGGAGTTTGGATTTCCTCTGCCCCCTGGGGAAAAAAATCTGAGGACCTTTCTCTGTCTTAAAGTTCCTGGGTGTCAAATTAGAATCACAGGTTCAGCACTACTGAACCTTATTCAAAGTTGTCTGGTTTAAGGATTAGGTTGCCATGTGCCATACAAGATAAAATATTGTTGACAGAGGTGCAGGTTTTAGTTTTTCATTTGAATTTAACCTGCAAGATTGTTGCCCTAGGCTCAGCTTCTTTTAAAAATAACCAAAAACATTTGGGATGCATCTTTGGCACGCCCAACATCATTTACTTGTGATCTTATTTGTCTACATTCTTTTAGACTTGGGCAATGGCACTTCCTTTTCGCAGAGAGTATTATTTTTCTTGACGTTGAGCTGCAGACTCATTCAAATGCTGGTGCTGGTGCTGGATGCAGGTGTCTATTTCCAGGGTACCTGGTGTGCTGAGCAGTGGTATGACACCAGGAAAGCTAATGGAGTTACCAGGAACTTGATGTTCTTATTTTTTTAAAAAATAAAAATAAATCACTAATACTTGCAGTTAACATCTGGGCTGATGTTTTTGCAGATAATATTTTGGTATGATAGCCAAGGAAATGTATAGGTTATGAATTGGTTGTCATTCAAAACACCAAGGATGAAATTCAGCATTCCATCTGCACTAGCATATCAGCTTGCCAGATGCAATGATCAACACGCGCCTCCCCCTGCACACTTCCTCCTCTGGGGGTTCTCCCACTCCTGAACCAATTTCAGGGGTACAGGGTGTACATAGAGGGAGCAGAGGGGGAAAGCCCCATTACACACATGGAAGCCCTTATGCAGGGCTTTCACTGATGTGGCTCTTTAAGTGAATCGTGCCCTAAGAGTTCTGAAGAAATTCTAGGCTTTTGTGCATCAGTTCCATAATCACAGCATTCTTTTTCATTACCTACCATGTACCTCAGCTCAATGATAAGAATCCAGGTGTCTTTAAAATTTTAGCTCAAGAGGCAAAGGCTAAGCCAGATGCTGTGTTTGCATGGCCATGGCACCATGGAAAATCAAAAACAGTGAGCCATAGACGCTTCCCCTGGCTCCCAGTACATGTACTACTTGTGCAGTTTTTGAATTCCATTTTTTCAGAAAAGGGGGAAGTTGTCTGATGTTTGACTTGTACCAACAGAACATATTATTCACTTCTCTGTAGAGTTTAGGGAATCAGGCTTCACAAAGGGATCTGTTGCAGGAAATTGGCTGGTTTGGCTTTTTATTCCATGCTGGATCATACTGGGAACTTTTGTATTAGGAAAATGCTTGAAGGGTCGGCTACAAAGCCCCCACAACAGCCCAGCTCATGGTGCCCATTGTTGCCATTGCTGAATTTGGTTACCCACATGGCTCTGATTGACTGCTTAATGAGCAATTCTCATTGAAGAAATCACTGTACTGTTCATTCTTTTCATCCAGGTGTGATTGTTTGTTTCTCATTCCTGACCTAACCATATCCAAAGGTTAAGGGAAGACATGACTGGGACCTGGTCTGAATAGCTAGTATGATGCTATATACCAAGAGATGCACAAAACATATTAATGTACGTGCTATCCCACAGAGAACACAGGATCTTTCTGCAAAATTCGCATTGTGCTCTTTCATATAATAGTACTGACCCCTTTCAACAATAGCATAACCTTACAGTATTGCTAAGCAACAAATTGAATGTGACACAAACTTTCCCTTTCCCCCCCTTTTTGTTTTGCATTCTCTTTTATTCTCATAGAAGATGTGAACTGCACTTCAATATCAGGGCTCGTGGTGCCCACAATGATGGCTTCAGAAAGGTCACCCAGTAGGTAAGTCAACATTGCAGCTTTGAATTTATTTTTCCCTTGGCCTTCAACTGTCTGTTCCTCTTCTAGTCCTCTGGTTCCCCGATACATACAAATATAAGAACAACATTTCCTTTTTATTTATTTCTTGAATGCAGAAAGTCCAAGGTAATATAGTCATGGAAATACACTGAGTTATCAGAAGTTCAGAAAAGCCAAGTCAGATTTAATTATGTATTTAACTCTGCTTGTACAAAGGAATATACATTCCCTCTCCTCTCCCAATGTGCACCCCCTCAAATCTGCTTAAGAAGGCTAGGAGGAAACACAAAACAGAGAGCACCCAGGGAGGAGAGAGAGACAGAGAGAGAGAGAGAGGAAGTAATACTGCACAAGCAGAAGTCAATGCGTGAATAAGGTGACTTTGTTGGATACACAACCCAAATATTTTGGTGTGGATATCAGCTCTAGTACAGTTGTACCTTGGATCCCAAACACCTTGGTATGTGGACATTTTGACTCCCAAATGCCACAACCCCAAAAGTGAGTGTTCTGGTTTGTTAACGTTCTTTGGACCCCAAACGTCTGATGGGGCTTCCCTGGCTTCCGATAGGCTGCAGGAGATTCCTGCAGCCAATCAGAAGCCGTGCTTTGGTTTTCTGAACTTTTCGGAAGTCGAATAGACTTCCGAAACGGATTCCGTTCAACTTCCAAGGTACGACTGTATTACATTTTAGTGTTTTATCCACTCCTTGTAGATCTGGCTGAAACCCAAGAGGAATTTCCCTTTGCTACCTTGACTTCTTCTCACCGGAAAGGTTTGCACAGGAAACTCACACTGGGAAACTCTTAACAAAGTTTTCAGCCCATACTTCCAGAAATCGGCTTTCCGAGTCAGACTATACACCCTGCACCCCACAGAGAATCTAGCACCTTAATGACAAAAGAGAAACAGGCAGGGAGGGGGTGAGAATGAAAGGAGAGGAAAATATGTTCACCACATGTCAAAACATGAACAGAATAATAAAAGCAAAGCTACATTAGGGCTATCAATAATTTCTTCCACTCAAATATCTGAACTGTAATAAGAGATTACTTTCTGATATCACACAGTTGGCAGTGCAAATAAAAAAATGTCACAACCATTGATCTTGCTATCCTAATTATTTTGCCTGCATGGAAAGAGAATGACTCAAGTATAGGCAAAAGGCACACACACGGTCTTACTGGGAAGAACTATAACATTTACTGTAAAGTATAGTCGTTCCTGTTTACATGTTTTTAGTCTTCTCTTGTTAGGTAAACAGCAGTAATGGAGAAAACCTGATCAGTCTCTGGACGGGGGTGGGGGGGTGGGGAGGCAATGGAGAGGGGAAATTTAATACTTTCCCTCCCTGCTACAGATGGGAGAGGCAGAATCTTATATGAAGCTGCTGTTTGTGTTCCATTTTACATTCTCCTTGGTATCAATAGAGGTTTCCCTTTAAATGCAAACTGCAACTTTGTAGAGTGATTTGAGTAAGGACTGTGACTATACAGAGACTTCTTAGGATTTCCCATGACTGCTTTTTACATAACAAACAGTCATAGTTAATGATTTTTGCACATTAACTTCATATATAGTTTGGCTACCTGTCACTTCATATCCTCCCCCTTTCCTCCTCATCTCCTGTGCCCATGGGCGTATGCCCATGGGCGTAGCCAAGGGATGGAAGTGGGATCCACAAATATAACTGAAAATCATTGAAAGTAGTCAATGATCTGCACCCTGCAATGTCCTATGCCCAGGACACAAGCCTGGCCAGGACGCAGACTGAGGTCATTATGGGCATGCACACTGGTATCTGTTTACATGTAAGCACACCACACACACACAAATTTCTCAATCCATCAGATTTGCACAAAACAGCAACTATGTGTATGTGTGTGCGTTGCAGGCTTGTCTAAACCTCCTACAGTGTACCTCCCACTGCTCCCTATGCCTCAGAGTCCACCTTGTTCTGGCCTGAGACCAGTGGCTGTGAATCTCCAGACCTGCCCCCTGCCTGGCAGACAGGTCTCTTCCACCCGGCTCAGGAGAACTGGGTCTTGGCAGACCACAGTTACAACAGGCTGTGACCAAGGTTGCTCAACACCTTAGACCACCAGTTGTAAGTTTTGCAAGTCTTGTGGCTGAAGAAAGTAATGGGTTAATCTGGACACTGGGAGAATTGAAGGACTCACTGTTGGGTCCAAGTGTTTTCCTGATTTCTCCTGCTTGGTTTCTCAGGTGCTCACCATCCAATCTGGCTAGGATTTAGTAACACAAAACCATTCAGTCGGTAGTAATTTTCAAATCAATTCTCTTTATGACATCGAATGCATTGTGTGTTTTAGCACTCATAAAAGAAAATACCTTATACATTTCAAAATAATGTCTGCATTATCCAGAGTTGCCCACAATTGGCTTTTGAATCTGATCTATTTATTTTCTGTAAATTATAATATTTTGCCATGTCATAAAATGCTCATTTTGTTGGCTGTAGGTAATGTCTCTTGCATAAATACATGTAATTGTTTTAATGCCTTGCAAGCTGCCATCACCTGATTGAAGAGCCCGGACAAATTGGTTTGGCTTATTTCATGCTAAGATTCTTAGCAGAAGTTGGAGGTGTGCCAAAGGACTAAACTACCCGACAGATGTTAATTGTATATTAGGTTACACTGCATGACTCCATATTGAAAATTACTTGAATTGTTACAGTCACTCAAAAGTAATAGGCTGTGTTACCCACAGAATATCCCAAACTTTAAAAGTCTTCCTGGACAAGAAAGTTTGATAGTGAAATACTTGCATCACGTGGTATAATTGAACTGGGGAAATTAGGCTAGAATATTGACACAAGCATGATCCACAATCCTATTCCAAAAGGAAAAAGAGCTTATTCTTTAAAGAGCAAAGAAATATGGATCATTAAGCAGCTGTGATTTTCCTCTAAATTACACCACGGCATCACCCATAGAGTGCAAGAGCCTCTTTCCCCTTTAGAGTAAGGTCAGCCTAGAGCTGTCAGCTCCCCCCCCCCCCCCGCACTGGGAAAATGCAGCAAATGAAGATCCCAAAATGAAGATAAACTACTTTTGGGGAAGGGCAATTTAGATGAGGGAAATGGTACCCTCTCCCAGAGTACCACTTTTCAAAGCATCCCCATAAGCCTGCAAGTACTACAATTCGCAAAAGGGAAAATGATGGGAAATCTTCCTCGCTGGCTTCCCACATTTCTTCTGGCTTGGTTCTAAACCTGTCATGGTACTTTTAGGCACGGATGTCAGAAACAAAACACTTGAATATATGAAGAATATAGTCTGTCACATGAGACACCAACTAGTCCACCTGGTTGGTGTGGTCTACACTGACTGAAAATGTATTTTTCAGGGTTTTAGTCCTTCACAGCTATACGTGGAGATGTCAGGTACTGAATGTGTGATTGAAAGCATGGATTCTACCTGCTCAACAGCACCCTCTTCCTCAGAATGTGCAATAAGTTGGAAATTATAATGCTCATTTGCCCATATTAGTATAATTAGTTAATATGACTCTTTTAAATGTTTTAGTTAAAGTGTGGGGAACCTGCAGCTCTCCAGATATAATTGGACTATAATTTCTATCAGCCCAGCCAACGTGGCCCAATGGGCAGGGCTGATAGGAATTGGTCCAGTAATATCTGGAGGGCTGCAGGTTCCCCAACTCTGTTGTAATGCTGCCCTCAGTTGAGGAAGGAAGAAAGAAGAAGGAAGAAAACTTCCCAGCCCTGTTTAGGGAAGTTTTTAATGACTGGTGTTTTAATGTATTTTTAATCTTTTGTTGGAAGCCGCCCAGAGTGGCTGGGGAAACCCAGCCAGAAGGGAGAGGTATAAATAATATAAGGAGGAGGAGGAGGAGGAGGAGGAGGAGGAGGAGGAGGAGGAGGAGGAGGAGGAAGAAGAAGAAGAAGAAGAAGAAGAAGAAGAAGAAGAAGAAGAAGAAAGGATAGATAGATGATAGATAGATAGATAGATAGATAGATAGATAGATAGATAGATGATAGATGATGATAGATAGATAGATGATAGATAGATAGATAGATAGATAGATAGATAGATAGATAGATAGATAGATAGATAGATGATAGATAGATAGATAGACAGACAGCAAAAATCCCAGCTCAGAGAAAGCAACATTTTTTTACTGCCACTTGTAGGGTAGAGTTTTCCCTCTAATTATAATATCACTTACTTGAAGTCTCGAAAAAATTAGCAGGTAGGTAAGCTGCCTGGTTGTTTGACATCATCATGTGGCTATGTCACAGTGCAGTCACTAATAGTTAGACACTACAGCATATAGGCAAGAAATCCAAATAAATCTGGGCAGCAGGAGAGCACAATTGGAAAGGGCCAGAATACAATAGCAGACAGAACAAAGCGGGACCTGGCTTGCAATCCAATTAACAGAAATCCAATTTACAGGAAAGGTGAAATTTCCTTTTCTCTCCCTCTAATTCTGACCTCATTAAATACTAATGCAGCAGCATTGTGGAAGGTGATTATGGTGAGACTGAAACATTACGCTATGCTAATGTTGAGGAATAGCCACTCCAAGTGTTCTGTGGCTGGAGGCAGAATCTGAAGAGAATCCCTACTTGCTTGCTATGATAGGTGACAGGGCTAGCTGTGAAACTATGAAACAGCATAATTAAAAGCAGGCCAAGCACCCTTGGTTGTCTGGGTTGGGCAACGGCACTCAAACGGGCCCCTCAGTAGCCCAATCTGGCATTGCCAGGTCCAGTGCTCTCCTTGAGAGGTTCCATACACAGCAGCCTTCACCTCTCTGCTTTGCCTGGGAGCCTCTGAGCTTTAGACGTTTTTCCAGCCACTGCAGCAAATCCATCCACTATTGCAGGTGGTAATTTAACAACAGCAGCAACAAAAATAAGTGAAGGGAGAGGAAGAGAAGGAAGGGGTTGACAGGGACCCAAGGGATGGTGGTGACATTGCTCTCAGGCACTGAAAATAACTGGGACAGCACTGGTGGCCAAATGGTCAAAGTTTGGCAGAGGGCCTGGTGAAGAGATTGCTAAGCCTCACACTGGCAGTCAGCTTCTTGGTCTTCCTCAAAGACAGCAGAAAGGCTGGACTTCTCCATTGCTGTCACACTAATTTTAGTCCTGGATTGTTGTTGTGGGCCTTATAGGATTCAGTGGCAACTTAAGCATAACAGAGCTGGATCAACAACATAGATGGGAAACAGAGTCACCATACCGGTGAGGTGAGATAGTCATCCCCAATGGCAGATCTCCTTTGCAGCCTCCTTTTACTCCTCTGCTGCCTTCGGCATGGGAGTAGATTGCAAAGGAGTCAGGAGGCTGCAGGGGAAGAGGTGGCAGTGTGGGGTTGCAGAAGAGGAGGCAGCAGTGGGAAGCCACACAGACTGAAACGCAGTGGCGTAGCGTGGGTTGTCAGCACCCGAGGAAAGGCAAGTAATTTGCACCCCCTAACCCGATAGTCCCTCGCTCTCTCTCCGCACCGCACGCCTGGCACCCCCCCACACAGTGGGTGGCGACCCGGTGGCTCGGATCGGATTCGCACAGCCAGCACTGCAGTGAGAGAGAGTGAGCCAGGTAGAGGCAGAGAGCTGCGAGAGCGAGTTGAGCCCCCCCCCCCAGATGTTGTGCCCGGTGCGGCCAGACCCCCTGCACCCCCACGCTACGCCACTGCTGAAACGTGTCATGTCTCAAGGCCCAATTGTACATGATGTTAGCCACATGTTTGAAGAAGCCATTTCCCAACCCAAATCACATCCCTGCATTGGTTTTCCACTGGAAATTTATTTTGCTCCCCAAAGAGCTGTTCTGCAAACCACACTGATTGCTGTCCCACTGCCACTGGGGGCCTGAGAATGTCCTTGGGATTGCTGTTTCTTTGAGAAGCTCAGTATTCAGAGCAACTGTAACGTTTGTTGTGAATATAGATGACTCTAACAACAGATTCTGGGTTCTTTAATGTGTAGAATACATCCAGTGGTGTTCATGCATTATTCACTGTAGATAAAACAGCAACAGTCCTTGAGCTTGGGTGTTATGGATTTATATGATGAAGTAAGTAGACAGAACATCTATTGATATGTTTATTTTGTTGTTGTTGAGATTCATTGGAGTCTTGTGATAGTACGGATAGGAGATTGCACCTCAATGAATCAAGAAATAGAAGTAACTGATTGGTATTTGCATCCAAAGTGTGTTTTCCAGTATAATGTCTTTTGGTGATTTTGTACATGATGTTATGTGCATATGGGTCACCTTGATTTAAAATAAATTTTCATGCACTTAGCTTTACATAGGATCATCTCCATGATCTCTCTATTTCTTTCAAACACTACATTTATAGCTCAGGTTTATACTATGCAATAACAAACAATTCTGTTGTTTGCTTCATTGGCTGTCCTGGGTTCCATTGGTAATGGGGTGGACATTTCATAAATGTATACACAAACATATCTACATAACAAGTGCATGAATACAAGTGTGCTTCAGGTGGATAATTTATTCAATAAAACAAATTCATTACCATTGATAGAGGGGGTCCTAATTGACATTCCTAGTTCGGATCGGAGGATCCCTCTCCTTCACCCTTCTGGGAGGGGGAAGTAATGTTTCTTCATTTCTAACAGTCCCTGCCCTCACTTTCATCCCAGTCATTGTGAGACTGGCAAATTGTCCCTCCTTGCCCTCACTGGAATGGTCTGCACAAGTATAATGCTGTTAAAATATCCACATTTATAACTCATTCACATTTTAACTTTGTGGATTCTAGTTCATTTTGGGTGATATAGCTTACCTTAGTCATAAACAACACACACCCAGTAGAATCAGTGGGTTCTTCTATGGGTCTACTCTGAGTAGGCGTATAGTTGGCTATCATCCTTTATTTATTGTGTTTGCGTTTTAATTGTTTTATTCTTTTTGTATACTGCCCTCGGAATATGATTGGTGGGCGGTATAAAAAATACTGATAAACAAACAAATAAAATCAACTGAAGTTTTCAGTACCTTATTTACCATTGGGCCACAACTTGCATTATTTGCATATTTGACTCTGATTTCTTTGTCTTTGGTGAAAACTTTATTTCCTGCCAGCTTTATACAGAAGCTTTAATTATTTTATTTTTGGTACTGTGTCTTCATTTCTACTGCTGTGTTTATTCGGGGGGTGGGAGGATGGAAGCCATATGATGCATTCCGGCTCCAACACTGAACCTTTGGGGTGGAGAATTTAAATAAATAAGCAAACATCTGCAGTAGAAACAGTTTGATGAATCCAAAAGTAACAGATCGAGATTCAGCCGGACATAGATTTCAGCATTCTAGTCATAAGCATTTGGACATCAAGGTTAATAAAGGAAATGTTGACAGAGCCATAACCATGATTGTGTGCTAATACCAATTAAAATGTCTTGTTTGCCTACCACATATTTAAATGTTCACATCCCTTAACC
Source organism: Podarcis vaucheri (assembly GCF_965113315.1). Classification (NCBI taxonomy): domain Eukaryota; kingdom Metazoa; phylum Chordata; class Lepidosauria; order Squamata; family Lacertidae; genus Podarcis; species Podarcis vaucheri. The sequence goes on along the minus strand of NC_138759.1, from coordinate 97,338,220 downwards.
AAGAGGAAGAACTCCTTTGTTAATCGCTTCTCTGTGCATTGTGAAATAGATTTCAAACAGAAAAAGACTATCATATAAATACTAGTGTCCGATTGAAATTTAATCTTTGCTTGACTTTGAGTCAGCTGCTCAGGAAATATGATTTTAAATTAATCAAAAAGATCAGTTAAAATATTCATGATTTTTTTTTAAAGGGATCTGTAAGAACATCTACCTTTCCCATCCCAAAACATGTTCCACAGTGCTTTCATTTCAAGAGAATTCTTTTTATAATGTTTGAATAGATTAAGCATAGGTTTTTGTATTATTAAAAATTTTGAGCACAGCTTTGAGTGGGGAAAGAATCAGCTGTCAAAGTACAGAAGTTCAAATGTATGCAGATTGCTCCTCACAATTTGCAATTTTCTGAAAGGTGGGATTTAATCTCGTGGTTGAATAAAGCTTTCTGTATTAATAATGAGATGAGAATGTCTTTCTGAGGTGATACTTAACATTTGCCTCTGGCTGGTAATTGTGGGTAATGCAATATAGAAAATGCATCATTCTGGAAATTCTAAGCCAACAGTCCAGGGGACAAAACATTATACATAGTGTGTGTGTGTGTGTGTGTGTGTGTGTGTGTGTGTGTGTGTGTTTAGGACGTGTGTGTGTGCATGCAGAAAACCATTAGATAAATAGATATCTGTATAGGAAATATGCATCTTATTATGTGAATATTGATTATCCTGGTGTTGTCCAAGCAAAAGAAAAACATTGCCACCAATGTTTATTGCATTATCCTCTCCTTTCTGGATGGTAAACACAGTGCTCACAAGTTGAACATTCAGATTATCAGCTCCTGCTCCTTCCTCTTCTGTAGTCAGTATTCTAAGGTTAATACTGAACTGTATATTTTGCAGAACTGTGAGCTGAAGCAGATGGAACCAACCTTCAGTAAATAATAATAATAATAATAATAATAATAATAATAATAATAATAATAAATGAAGTGGGCAGTAAAGTGATAACTTCCATCTCCATAAGAGATGAATGAGCAGCATTTATTCCCATTGTTGAGACTATTATCCATCAGCATACCTTTATGCCATTAACACCCTAATTGAATTGAATATAAGATGTGTGTTCTCGTGTCTGTGTTTGTTAACATGCAAGGATGCTGCACACAGCATGCACATGAAATGTGCACAATACCAGATGGATAGTTAGCTGGTGCCTTCATCTTTGATAAAGTTCAGGCACCAGACGAGGAAAGATGCTTGGACTCCATCAAAGCTGAAAGCACCAGCTAACTATCTGTCTGGTATCGGGCACATTTCATGTGCACGCTATGTGCAGCAGTGACCCTTCATGGTAGATTACTACCCACCCACCTATGGCACCCATCTGAGAGAATGATGGAGACAACATCTGGAAGGAAACAAGTGCCCTTGTGACTTAGAGCTGGCATGGTGATTCTTACTTGAAGGAATCTTACAAACCGACAAAAGCAATGTCTTTCGAGAAAGCGTGACATTGCGCCATTAGATATGCTGTTTGTGCCAATGTAGGCCTGAAAACTTTATTTTGTTTAAAGTTTAGCTTGACAGGTGTTTAGATGTATAAATCATCCTCATAAATTATGTCCCCCACTCCCGAACAGCTTTTGCGTCTGACAACAAACAGAGAATAAGGATGTCACCATTTATCTAGGAGAGTGATGAAAAATGACACAACTGAGGACCTTGCCTGCCCTTGGAGAATACCAAGAGTGAAAGGGAGAGGAGAAAGTGAAAGTTAACTGCCCAGCCCCAGCATGTAGCAGGAAGTGGGGATAGTTGCCCTTTTTCTACCACAGAGATGGTGCAATGCCCATTCAAGTCATTTGCGCATGATGGCAGCTTACAAGCTGCTTTATGTTCCATCTTCTAAAGATGCACTTGAACTTTCTGTTAATTTATATCCATTAAATGGAATCGGCCGCTCACATCTCATCATCACAAGCCTACCACTGCTGTTTAAGTCCATTAGATATTAAGTGCAGACAGGAGGGGAAATGTGCAAATCCTCATCATTTCAATAATGTGCTCCAGCCTCATCTTGCTTGCTTTCATTTAGCATTACTCAGTGTTCCCATTTGGTATGTGACTTCAGGAAACACTGCAGAGGCATTTTTCCCAAGTGCAAATGCAATTAGTCTTTTCCTCCTATTTTGTTCTTCTTTTCCGGACAACTGCTGCAATGTAGAGGGGGTGTGCATGTGTCTGCGCATACAAGAAAAGGCTGGGGGAGATGGAATTATTTATTATTTAGCCATACCATTGTTGAAGCTAGTTCCCAGCAAAAGAGCTGATTTGATCAGTTAGTTGAAAATGAAACTTATTTTAATGGTCACACTCTCTGATTTCTGCCTCTCACACACATGCTTGTTATCAGAGACTCCCAATGGCAGAACAAAAAAGTACACTTGCTGAATTAAGATTACCTCAGCATCAAGTTCCCTGCATAGTGAGATGGGTCCCTTTGATTCAATTGTTTTAAAGTTTGGTTTTTAGTTGGGCTTATCACTAAAATTTGTATGAGGAAATATATTTTACCAGCAATTTAGTACAGTCCACAAACAGCATTATCCCTTTCTGCCCTAACCAGACCAGACAACAGCACCTTTACTGGACACAGCCCCAGTGTATTAATGCCCCCACCCCAGGCCCTGAATTCTTTCTTTCACTGTCCTAGCTTAGCTCAGCTCAAGGATGTGGGGACACACCTCATAAGTGGCAACTACTTCCTTTTGGCTAGATGTTGTGGCTTAGGACAAATGCTTTGGAAACCACATCAGCCAAGTATTTGCCTAGGAGAGAGTGGGAGCTCTCCTTCAGACATTTGGCTTGTTCTAGCTCAATGCTAGGACTTGGGTCTCCAATTTGTTCTTCCCAGGGAATAATAGATTCTTCTGCAGCTAGTACAGTGGTCTTCCTTCTTGCCTCTTTGCCACACATCATCACAAACACGGTTGGGTTTTGCTTCAGACATCCATGATCCAGGGCCAATCTCTGCTGTGGGAAATCAGACATTGCTCTACTACAACCCCTATCATTCCTGACCATTGACTGAGTTGCAGTCCAACAACATCTGGAGGGCCACAGGTTTATCCAGTGCTTTTTTCTGGGGGGATGTAGGGGTACACATACTCCTAAACATTTTGTGAATCTAAGTTTGGCCTCACTGAGGGGCAGTATTTCAATATGAGTAGGAAAATGAGAGTACCCCTAAACATTTTTAAAGAAAAAAAAGCACCAGGTTTACCATCCTTGAATCGGGGTGAGTAAGAAATTCAAGGGGCTCTGCAGAAAGGTACTCTATACCAGCCTTTCTCAACTTTGGGTCCCTAGATGTTGTTGGACTACAACCCCCATCATCCCTAGCTGGTAAGACCATGGTCAGGAATGATGGGAGTTTTAGTCCAACAACATCTAGGGACCCAATATTGAGAAAGGCTGCTCTATGCCCTTATATCTTCTGCCTCTCTTGTAGGACTTCTCTGCCACATTCAAAATGGGGTGTGGCCACCAAGCTATAGGCTGTACTGGGTATTGCTGTATTTGTGAATAAATCAAAACAACATGTCTTTCTGAAGGGATCAATGCATTCCAATGCAGAGAAAAGAAGGAAAGGTCTGCCTCCTACAACGGCCTGGCCAGGAGCTAAACGGTTGTTGCTTCAGCATCGTTAGCATCATTTGGTTGCTTGCAATTGCTCTCTGAGTGCAAAAATCATTCAAATGAAAATGAAAGACAGTCTGGTGTTGCTCATTCATTAATTTTCGCAGCAGTTGGTGCCCTGCTGGCATTTGAAATTAGCGTTAAGGAAAAGTTCAAGAGATTTAGCTTAGTTCGTGTTTACCGCCATGATTTTTGAGAAATGTTTCAGATAGATTAAATTGCATTAGGGAAGCTAATTGCAGAGCAAAAGAGGGGAATATTAAATGCTAAACAGCAGAGCTCACTTCAAAGCCACAGCATTTTACCAGCTGGATAAACCTACCAATGGCATAAAAAGATTACACTAGAACTAATAAAGTGCCATGACGGTACCTGGATATCACCGCACAGTACTTGAATCCCAAAAGCTGGAGCCCACTGGAGTGTTAAATGACAAATGGAAAAAGAAGGTATTTTGTGCTGGTGTTCATTACACAGCTCCAAAGCCGTCTTGCCTTCTCAATGGAGAAAGCTGCTGTCTAAATAAATACTCCCCCTGTTTTGGACTTTGTAATCTTTCAGGTTTCTGACAGAATTTCCAAGTCCTTCAAAATGTGGAGAGGCCTGAAAGCAAAACGAACATATTTCACAAGAAGTGCCCTTGCCTGCCTTTCCTTTTCAAGTCACGTTGCTATCATTTGTATCAACAAGCTCCACCAGTGCACTCCACCAGTGCACATTTAGGATTAATTATGGAGTGCCTGTGAATGAGCACAGGGAATATTGCTTAGTAATATTGGCAAGAACCTGGGTGTTTCTCAGAGTTCACATTAGGACAGGGATGGGGATATTGGCCATGTGGGTTGGCATTGGTAGGAGTCGGAATCCATCAATATCTGGAGGAACACAGGTTCTGCCTTAGAACAGTGGTGTATCATGGAGGGGGCCACAGGGGCACAAAATTTCAACACTTTAATGTCTCTTCTTTTCATATTTCTATGGCTGCAATATATTGGGCGATGTAGACGCCGTTAGGCAGCTCAGTGTGTATTCTGTCCATTTCCCCCCAAGTGGCCCTGCACATTGGCAACCCACGCTACGCCACTGCCTTAGGATATGAAGTCACCTCTTAAAGAGAGTTCAACATCAGCAGCACTCCTCAGACATTAAAGGGGAAAGAAACTGAACCAGGCCTGAGAGCTTTAGCTTTCTTTCACTTTTGCTGGTTTGGCAGGCAAAGATGAATGCTAAGCACAAAACAATCTGCCTTAACCTTATCTCTTCAGTATTGGCTACTGTTTCTCCTTTGCAAATTAGGGAAGTGGGGGTACAATTTCCAGCAGAGTAGCAACAGGGAAAAGAGTGGGGTGCTTAACCCTCTCCCCTGTACACAGAACCTCTGCCCCCAGTATCTCTCTCACACACATCCCATAAACCAGCAACCCAACTGCCAGCTCTGTATTTGTTATGCGGAACATGAAACTCTGTCTGGGGGAAAGGTGTCTGGGGGAGGGGTGGCACCGTGAGAGGAAAATACAATGATTGGAGAGCGGGGGATATGCTTTAAATATATTGTGTGTATCTTCTCCTATCTTGCATTTCATTCATGACAATAGCCACAACATCAGTCATGCAGGGAGTCCCTATGTCAAGATCAAGAGCTCTGTTAAAAACACCTATGAGCAACTGACATAAAAATTCTGCTTCATATGTGTGGGTGGTGCATTCACATAGCTCTGGATAGCAGCGGCGTTTCTCCTAACACTATTAACAATGCAACGGTGGTTCAGAATAGCACAATACAACCCAGAAAGACAGCAGAGAATTAAAGCAAAGCTGGTGGATGAAAGTAATAAAAATAACATTTCACCACAAACATAATTCATGGCCTACCACACAGAAGGAGGGGAAAAAACATGCCAAAAGAAAGCTTTTGCATTATCCTTGTATTCAAAGGTTTACTGGACACATTGTTAGGAAAAAACATGCCCAGAATTTGGTTTTGTTTTCTTAACAAGAACATAGTCATTCCTAATACTTTTTTAAAAAAAAAAAATGATTCTCAGAAGGTGTGCGGTAAAATACAAAGAGTTGGAGAAGAATAGAAAATGGGGCTTATAATTCATTTTATTCCAGTGAAAGAGAAAATGCGCAGCACGGGGGTGACCTAGGAATTGTCAAAACACAATGCTAAGCTTCATAACACAATGTATTGGGATATTAAAATCAAGCAGGCAAGTTATAAAATTCACACTGGAGTCAAAAAGGAAAAGGATTTTTTTCCAGGCTTGCATATATAATTAGTGGGGCCACCTACTGGGTGTCCTTCTGAGTGCATTGCAATTGAATGTATACACAGGGATTGCACCATTAATGAAATACCGATGCAGCCCATTTCAAGTTTATGTCTCCTCGGAATATATATCTATGCAAACTTATGCTGTGCTGTGCTTGTGTGAAAACTCGCCACAAGCAGGAGGGAGGAAGAAAGGTGCACAATAGAGAGACCTGGGAAGTGGGGGAAAGGAAGGGACATACATGAAAGAAGGGAAAGAAGATGATCTGGACAGGGGAACCTGGGGAGAGAGGAAGATGGAGGAGAGAAAGACTATGCATCAAGAACAGGGCAAAAATAAATAATAATAGTCTAGTAGCACCTTAGAGACCAACTAAGTTAGTCTTGGGTATAAGCTTTCATGTGCATGCACACTTCTTCAGATACCTGATTCTAGATTCAGGTAGGTAGCTGTGTTGGTCTGATGCATTCGAAATTTTAAAAAGTGTGCATGCACACAAAAGCTTATACCCAGAACTAACTTAGTTGGTCTCTTAGGTGCTACTGGGCTATTTTTTAATTTTTTATTTCGGCTGCGTCAGACCAACACGGCTACCTACCTGAATCTAAAGGGCAAAAAATGAAAAGGAGAGCCTTGTCTGGTTCTCTGGTTGGATAATGAAACAGTGAGGTGGAATGTGTGTGTGTGCTTTGGAATCCAGCAGCCAAAAGGTTGGTTACAGCCCTTGGCTGCCAGCTAAATAAGATGTCACCAAAGTGGTTGGAAACTAAATGCTCTTCTTTCTCAAATCCATTTGTCATACAGTGCCACTCATCTAGAATAAGGAGAAAGCATATGCATTGATAACAGAAATTTATATAGCAGCAGACATGTACTGTATATGAACTTGTTTTAAGAATACACTTAAAAAGAAGAAGGCAAAGCAATAAGTAAGTGGTTCTGGATGCTGTAAAGAACCCTAGAAAGTATGAGAGTGGACACCAGTCTAGAATGAAGAGTCGCTTGGCACATTTATTGTGGCATCAGCTTCCATAAGCAAAGAGCTGCTAGAGAATATGTAGATCCAACACCTTCCACAGGGGTATCTTCTTGAAGACTCAGTGTGTGAGTCTGTTGCAGCAACATCCATGGTATTTTATCCTAATAAGTTCTTTTTTGGAAATATTATTCATGCTTCCTCTGAAAACTGAAAGTGCTATGAAGGATAATTAGGGGCTGAGAAAGCCATTTGGCCTTAGTGATCTGTATTCCACTTCCATCTTTTTAAAAATGGAAACAATTAAAGCAATGTCACTGGAGCATTTGCCCATGATGATAACGTGGTTCTATTATACCATAACCTTGCAAGCCCTGCTCATGTTGCCCCACTGAAGCAGCGCTTGCCCTTAATATGCCAGATCAAAGGATGCTTACCCCAAGGTAAAGCTGAATCCCTGACTTCTGGCTGGACGTATTTGCTGTGCACATGGATGAGCATTTCTAATAAATTATGCATCCCTAATTATGCTTCTCTTCGGTCCTAAATATGTAAGGAGGTGGAGGAAGGAGCATAGGAAGCTTCTTTCTACTGAGTCAGACTATAGGTCCATCTAGCTCAGTATTGTCTGGCAGTGACTCTTCAGGGTTCCAGACAGAGGACATGCCCACCCTGACCTGGAGCTGCCAGAGCCTGGGACCTTCTGCATACAAAGCAAATGTTGGGCCACTAAACTATGGCCTTTCACCATGTACAAGTCTCTGGAATTTAGACCTTTGATCTAGCAGCTCTCCTTCCTAAACCCTCCTGAACTATGTATGGAGATGCTCTACATCAGGGCAATCATTCTGGAACATTGGCCTTATTGACCAGAGCTGACAGGAGTTGTAGTCCAACAGCGTCTGGAGGCACCTCAATGGCTACCTCTGGTGGACAGCATCTGCATACAATAGACTAGGGATGCAGGCCTAAGAGTAGACCTAAAACAACATCTAGCATCCCCAACATGGCACCCATGGATACCATGGTGCCTCCTGGTACCTGTGAAGGAACCCTGATTCTTTCAATGTTTTATTTTAAACTTTGTGGGGGGAGGTTTTGGAGGGATTGCCGGGGGGTCACATGCTTTTCTTTGTCTGCATTTGTTTTGTGTTAGGCCCATAAAGAGCTTGTATGAGGCTTGGGGTGGGAGTCTTGTTCTTGTACGTCTGGCAGACTCCTGGTACCCCCATCTCCCAGTTGGTGTATGGTCAGTGGACTAGGGGGACTAGGCTAGTCCCATAGATGTTCCCCTAGAGCAGGGGTGCTGGGTACTGCTGCTGCCGGGCTGGATTGGTCTGCCCTGCCACCAGGCGAGCAGGCCATGCGAGGGCAGTCTTGGTTATCCAAGAGAAGCTTAAAAATGTTTGTGGTTGCTTCCTGTTCCCCAGGTACAGGGGGTGAACGGGGCTTCAGTCTAGGGTTGCCACCTTTGGTTGGATACAATATGGGACACAGGGATAGAAAATCCCGATCAGAGCTTTTTTTTGGGGGGGGGGCGGGATAACGATTGGAAGCCAGCTCCTGGCCATTGGCAACGAGGGCTGGGGGTGGGAAGGCAGTGAAAAGCATCCTGAAAGCCGCATCCCCACTCAGCTCCTGCCTGGTTTCCTTTTCCCCTACAAAAAATTTCACCACACGCCACTGGTTTAGCCTTCTGAGGCCTGGGGCGAGTGTACCTGTTTGCTCCACCTTCTGCAAGGCCTGTCTGTAGGTGTTACATCTTTGGGCATCACCCAAAGTACTACATCTTCTGAGCATCAGACCATATTTTCTGATTTGAAATGGGTATTTTGTGATGCTCACGTCAGTTTCTTAGATTTCCAAATGTGTCTTCAGACCTTGTTATTGTCGGGCCCATGGGTCATCTTTTATCCAAGTCTATTGGGGTCAACACCACTTTCAGGCCTTTGGGTAAGATGCCCTCTTTTGTCTCCAAGGCATCTTTGTTTTCCCTTTCCCTCTGGGACAAGTCCATACAACCATCCAGAGGCTAAAGAATGCTGCTGCCTTCTCAGTCGTGCCATTGCTTGCATGTTTGGAGACTGCAGCTTCACATAGGCAGTGACTGCAAAGCGATTGAAGGGCAGAACCAGGAGTCTTTAGAGGAGAGGTCAGCAACATTTTTCCGTTGAGGGTCACATTCTCTTGGCAGCAGTCTGCTGTGGGCACATACCAGCAGCAATGAGAATCAGAGATATGTTTGGAATAAATTACAGTGGTACCTTGGTTTAAGAACAGCTTAGTTTATGAACAACTTGGATTAAGAATGCTGCAAACCCGGAAGTAGGTGTTTTGGTTTGTGAACTTTGCCTTGGAAGCAGAACATGTTCCACTTCCTGTTGAGTGTGTTCCATTTGTAAATTGAGTTCCCCGTTGCTATGAGAAAGCACACCTTGGTTTAAGAACACTTTGGTTTAAGAACAGACTTCCGGAACGGATTAAGTTCGTAAACCAAGGTACCACTGTTATCATCATGGCTACCTCAGATTATCATTCCCAATCATATATAGGTCTACTCAGAAGAAAGCCCCATTCTGTTTGATGGGGATTGCTATCTAATAAAGGTTTCAGAGGATGGTTAAAGTAACACATACCAGTGCAGCTACTGTTATAGAAAGCAAGGGAAAGTAACTCACTTACTTTCCAGAAGAGACACTTTTGGTAGTTTCACCAGCCTCAGAAATTTGAATGGTGGGTGACCAGGAAGAGGGCTTTCTGGTGGTGGGGTGGGGACCTCAACAGATGCTGAACTATGGCAACTCCTGACATCAGGAGTTCATAATATTTGTTCATTTGGGGGGAAATTACACTGTTTAATACAATCAATGTCTCTGAGCGGTATACATAAACACCAACAAAAATACAGCAACATTCAATAAAATTTCCTTAAAATAAAACAAAATACAGCAGTAGATCAAAATTAAAATTGAGCAGTGTACCAAATTAACAACAACAACAATAATTCAGAGTCCAGGGAAGCTTGAGTAAATTTGTAAATTTTTATGAGGGATTTAAAGGTCTGCACTAGGGGTGGTGGTGCACTTTATTCCAGTAAGTCTTGGTCCAGGTAAGCCATCGCCCTCCTTTCAATTGCATGACTCCACCTGCAGATGTGCACTAGCCACTTACACTTTGCCACCTACACTTAAAGTATTTTCTAAAAGCACTGATAGCAGGTTGGCTTCTTCTTTTTCTTCTTCTTTGGTGATCACTCGTAGCCGAGTAAGATTGTCTTCCATAAACACGGTTTTAAAAGTGAGTCCATAAGTGACTGTTGAGGCCAATTTTGGATCCACACATCCTTCCACAGCAGGGACATAGATTTCCTGGCGGGAACTGATCATGGTGAGGGTTTGCCAAGCGTGCCTTCCTCTTAGCGCGTTTCTCCCTTTTGTCCTGAGTTCAAGCATCTTCAAAACCCATGACACCTTTGGTAAAGGCTGTTCCCCAACTGGAGCTCTTGCAGGCAAGTGCTTCCCAGTTGTCGGTGTTTACACTACATTTTTAAAGATTTGGCTTGAGAGAGTCTTTGAACCTCTTTTATTGACCACCTTTTTTGTTGACAGCACACCACTGCTGTCCCAACCGTCTTGCTTGCATCAACATTTGCTTGGATTTACTCCTTGATGATGAAGACAAATCCCAGGTTTGGTAGACATCACTTCAAGAGATGGTCAACATCTCTCTGTAATCTCTCTTTTTTAAATTATTGCTTTAGACATTTGGCAGTGCTGCACTGCTGTTAGAACCTGGTACTGTTTCTGTCTGCTGTTTTACTGCCATTTCATGGTTTGTATGTATGCCATTTTAAACTGCAGTTTAACACAGGGATCAACAATGTCAAGGCTCTTTTCATGAGAACTAATACAGAACTGTTTGACCCTGCTTCTTATCAGGGTTCTTCGTGCTATCTTACAAGTTCCTAGGCAGTTGTAATAGCTAAGAAGTTTATTGGCAAAAGGGCAACAAGGTTGTAAGGTGCCTTGTATGAGTTTTAAAAGAGAACACAACAATGAAAGTCAACGTGATGGTAAGAGGTCAGCAATAAAATACACGTTGCACTTTTTTTTGAAAAATGAAATAATCAGAGCTGATCTATGTAGACAAGAAAATAAAGAAAATCTCACCCAGAGCCCAAAGTTTCAATCTATTTGACTGTGGAACAGAAGCCCAATGCCAATGCATGCAAAAACCTGGGTTGTTGCATGCATATCTGCAATCAAATTATCAGCAATGATGGAGGGATGGGTAACAGACAACACCCTCCTGCTTCCTGTTTTGGCAGATTCTCAGACTGGATGCCAGGAACCTCACACATATCATGTATTTGTGTGCTACTTTGAAACTACTTAGGTCAGCAAGCTGATGCCCTCTTGGTGGGGTTTTTTAATGACAATTCCCATCATCCTCAGTCAGCATAGGGCTGATGGGAGTTGTGGTCTAAAACACCCTGAGGATGCCAGGGCTGGTATAGGTATACACACTTATGCACCTAACTGGATCAGGCACTGTTGTTCAAATTAAAACACATGGTAGATGTGTTTTAGATGGACTTGTAAAACTTTGAACATTAGGAGAGTCCCAATGGATCAGATCAAATGCCCATCTAATAAGCATGATGTTTTCCTTGCTAGCCAATCAGATGCCTCTGGAAAACCTGCAAGCAGGATACGAGGGCAATAGCCCTCTCACATTGTTGCTCCTTAGTGATATTGTTTCTGATCCTAGAAGCTGCATTTATGACTAATAACCACAGATGGCCTTGCATTCCATTAATTTGTCCAGGTTGTTTTTTTTAAAAAAGTCATTTATGTTGGTAGCCATCAACACATGGGGTGTGTGTGAATGTGTGTCAGGGGAAAAGTTCCACATCAGGTTGTGCAGCAGTCACAGTATTTGTCCTGTATACTTACTTATAAAGTTTGGAAACAGCTCAATATGTTTCAGGTTCAATTCAACATTCAGGTTCCAAACTGATCTGCCCATTCCGAAACTCTGTTTTGTCTCCATTGAAAAATCTAAAAATAGCCATAACTTCCCACTTTTCCTGTACATGGATGAAATTTGAAGGCAAAGGAACCACTCCAAAGTGGATGAAGTATGCCAAATTTCCGGCAGCTCTATCCATAGGTTTTCATTCAAGGAACCCTTAACCTTTGAAGAAAATCTCTCAAACTTTTTATTTTTTGCCAGAATTGGATGCAAATCACAGGCATGGTCACCATTTCTGAGAGGATAAAGCCTGCCAAATTTCAGAAAGATAGGTGCAGCCTTTATCCCAAAACAGCAGACTTGGCCTTGTTTGTTTGTTTGTTTGTTTGTTTGTTTGTTTGTTTGTTTGTTTCTTGAGGAGATAGAATAACATTTTCTCCCCTGGGGTTTTTTTTTTAAGGTGGGAGTGAAATCTGGGAACATGAGAAGGATGTCCCTTGGGAAGAAACCTGGCACAGAAAAATAATTCTAGGAGTTATTGTGCTGTTGTGATTTAACCTTCCCTTTTTTAAAAATGGGAAAATTTGTTTTTTCCTCACACACACTCTTCCTGGAAGTGGCTTCAAAAAAAGAGAAGGGGGCAAGAGAGGAAGAGGGAGGGAGGCAGGAAAAGAGATAGGTTGTTTGTAATTGCTTGTTAAGAAAAATAACAATTGAGACAGAGGCTGACCCCTCCAATAGTCTAACATCTTATGACTGCTAATGCCCTGTGGAAAGACTGTGCACTTTAATATCCCTCCCCCAAATCACTGTAATTGGAGTGCAATGAGACAATAATTCACTGTGACTGAATAAAAATATAAGATTCAAAACACAAACACAAAAGATTCCTTCACCTCTCCATCCCCTCACTTCTCCTATATATCCCATCCCCTCTGAAGCGTTGGACACTTGCCAGTCAGCTTGGTTTTGCATCTCAGAAATAAAAGAAGGGGAGTTAACGGCCTTCCATTTAACTTTATGGGGGGGAAACTTAGGCAACAGAGCTAATAGGATGATTGGGCTCTGTTGGAATGAAACCACGGCAGAATTTCCCTTCAGGGCTCTCCCTCATCCTCCTCAACACACCTTGTTAGCAGTGTGTTCAAACTCAGTAACGTGAGAAACTATCCCAAATGACCCCAATTATTTGGGTTGCATACAGAGATGGTGCACACCCCTAGTTTCACAAAGGAACTGTCAGTAGACGTTGAAGCCTCGTCAGGCCGTTCCATTTCCCTGATGCCAGCAAGATCCATCATATTCTTGCCTTTGATTATGCTAAATGCAGCACTCTCCTTTAACTTATTCAATGATGGTGACACACACACAAAAAGCCCCGATAGAACTTGTACCCAGGAGGTCATGCCTATACTGTACTGGTCTTGCATCCCCAATCAATTCAGTACTTATACATCATCTATCACTATCCTGACAGTTCCTTTCCTTGCTATCAAGGTCTGCTGTGAATCAATCTTCCAGAATTCATGTTGGCTGCCTCAGTTGAACATTGAAGAGTTGCTTGTCCTAATTTTTTGATGGGTCTTCACTCCCTCTAAAAGATCAGCTTTCTAGCTTGGGGTGATCCAGACCCTGTACCAGGTTCCTGGGTGGTGTCTCTGGCCCAGGGGACTTGTCATTTGCTTCAATTGCTGCACCAGCGGTGCTCTGTCCCAGGCAAAGAAGATGTCACTACTCTTATTGTAATGCTAACTCTTCAGTAAATTCCCAATTAGATTACTGCAATGCACTTCACATGAGGCTGTCTTTGAAAAATGTGTGAAACTACAATGGATTCAGAATGCAGCAGACAAGGTTCAGTACTTTGAGCCTGTTAATCTAGATATGCATGGAACACAATGTGCATTATCCAAAGTGTTGGTATTGGCATACAAACACCTAAACACATGCAAATCCTTAGACCAGAGTCTTCTGTACCAAGCTCTCTGTGTACTGAGATGGTCAACAGAGGCCTGCTCTCCATAGTTGGATGTTAGGAAGGTCTTGATGGAAGAGTGGACCCCAGGCTTTAGAGGTTCCTCCCAGAGAGGTACACTGGGCATTTTTCTTTGTTATCCTTTTGAAGGTAAGTGAAAGAAATATTGTTTAGGGGGATGTTGGGGGCGGGGAGGAACAACGATGAAGTTTCTCATGCATAGTTAAATTAACAATGCTCTTAATTGAATGTAGTTTCAATTTTAATGGTTTAATCTACTCTGTTGATCTCACTGGATCTTTAGATAGAAAGGGGGTATATATTAAATACATACATACATACATACATACATACATACATATCAATGTACTAGTATTACTACTCCTACTAATAATAGTTATGCAATTTTCCAGTGGAGGAAACTGTCCAGGTGGCCTACAGAGTATGGGCAGTATCCAGCTAAATAACTCCATTTCTTTTGGCTGTGTAACAGAACACAATCTCCCTCTCCTTTCTCTTTGTGTTCCCCAATCTACAGTGGTACCTTGGGTTACAGATGCTTCAGGTTACAGACACTTCAGGTTACAGTCTCTGCTAACCCAGAAATAGTACCTCAGGTTAAGAACTTTGCTTCAGGATGAGAACAGAAACCGTGCGGCGGCAGCGGGAGGCCCCATTAGCTAAGGTGGTACCTCAGGTTAAGAACAGTTTCAGGTGAAGAACGGACCTCCAGAATGAATTAAGTTCTTAACCTGAGGTAGCACTGTATTATGGAGATTCCACAAACTGCCTGGAGCAGATTTAGGGCACACAAAGAGGTGGTTGAGGAAGAGAAGGGTGTGAGGAAGTTCTTTTGCTCATCTAAAGTGCTTGCGCTATCGGATCTATTTAGTGAATCTATTTAGCTGACAAATTGATAGATTAGCTAAATACATGAAACGTAGCTAGGAAACATCAGAGGAAACCTGGGTGGATATCATCACATTTAGAAGGAGAAATTGTGAAGGAATTCTAAGCATTTCTTGTTAATAGCAGCCTTTTAAAAATGCAACATGAAGCTTTGTTGTATAGTATTTGGTGTTTTTAAAATCACCTTGTCAACTACTTTCCCGGTGCCATTCAATTCCATTCCACTTTCTCTGGCTTGTCAGCATGCCTTGTTTTATTTATTGCTTAATTATTATGAAATAGTAATAACAAAAAATGACAAACGACAATATAGATTTTCACTCATAATGTACCAGTGTTCCATTTTGCTAAAGTGCTGTAAAAGATCTATTCCTATTAGCTACGAATGTGCTGACTGAAATAGTTGAAAAGACCAAGAGCCAGGCAGTAAATTAAACAAAAAAGGGGGGAAAAGAAAGAAAAACCCTCTGCAGATGCAACAGCTTATCTCCTGTTCATCTAGCTGCTTTCTGTATGGAAGCTACAAAAGGATTTTACATCAAGGAAAGTGGTCAGTTGCATTCACTGGACGTAATGCAATGGTGTGAGAGGAATTAAATATTGCTGTTTACAGTCTACCTCTCCACAATTGCCTTGAGCGCCACAAATGGAAAACACTATACTGTACAAAACATGAAGCATTCTTGAAAGATACATAAATCATATAATGACTGATGTCTTGTATGGCTGGACCCAGAATTGCAGCCTGCCTGTCATGATGTAGGCTCATTGCCATTAATAGGCGAATGGTGTTTAAAATAGATGGGTAGCTAGGCTTAGAAGCTTTTATATGTGTGGAATCTAGGTGCAAGGGAACTGTCCAGGAAAGTCTTCTGCTCTGTATCCTTTCTAGAAGGAGGAGAACATGATCAAACAGTTGTAGTGATATATTTCTGAGGTGCAGCGGTCCATCATTACATGCTCCCAAGAAGAGTCCAAAAATGCAGTCAGATGTGTAACACACACACACACACACACACACACACACACTGCATAGTGACCTGGGAGTAAGCCCTCTTTTAGTCAATGGTGCTTACTTCTGACTGCATAGGTTCAACTTGTACAATAGATGGAGCTTTAACAAAAGATCTTCAATCTTTAACTTTTAATGAGAAAATCTTACAAACAAGCAATACTTCTGGTTTGAAGTAGGGACCCCATGAAAGAAAAAGAAAACCGTATGCAGCCTCTGCTTGATTTCCCCTCCCATTCTCTGTCTTCCTATGTGATAAAATTACAGTGGTACCTCAGGTTACATATGCTTCAGGTTACATACGCTTCAGGTTACAGACTGCGCTAACCCAGAAATAGTGCTTCAGGTTAAGAACTTTGCTTCAGGTTAAGTACGGACCTCCGGAACGAATTAAGTACTTAACCTAAGGTACCACTGTACTATATTTTTTATGAAAGTGTTACTGGAAACTCTGGTATGATTTCATTTCCTTTTTATTGATTCATTTTTACATCAATATATCACCTTTCCTCCAAGGAGTTTAAGGTGGTTACGTGGTTCCCTCCTCTCCGTCTTATCCTCATGACAAATCTGTGAGGCAGGTTAGGTTGAGAGACAGTGACTGCCCCAAAATAACCCTCTGACCTTCCTGGTTAAATTGGGGTTTGAAGCCCTACTCTGACACCCTAACTACTAAACCAAAGTAGTTCTCAGCATCAACTATGCTGCTTAATGAAATATTGAGGCTAAGTTTTAAATTACAAAGACTGGCAAGTTCAGACTCAGAAGGCTGAGGATAAATGTCAGAATGGCAAAAGGAACGAGGAAGAAAGAAGGAAGTATGAAGCCAGATGAATAAGGACTAGCCTGAGGGATTAGAAAGATAATGGAAGGTTAGCGAGTTGAGGGAGCTTAGTACATATCAGAGAAGGTTCATGGGAACATGAAGCAGCCAAATAATTATGAGGCGTGTTTTGACATGAAAGCAACAGAAATCACAGGGTAGATATCAAAGACACATCAAAACCAAAGCGTTCATAGATTCAGGAAGCCATGCAGCCACAGAGCTTGAAGATCTTTTGATAGAAGGTATCTCTGTAGACAAAGAGGAACGAAGCAGCACATGATTTGGTAAAGTTCCGCAAGGTCAAGGAAGCAGCTTTCAAAGAGACTTTGGATATCACAGTGAATGAAGGTAGGACAGATGAAATCAAGGTATTAGAAGCAGGGAGTCCTTAGGCCAAGTAAATCCATTTATTATGAAGCGGCCAAGGGCAGGCAGGCATCTCCCTGAAGCCACCTTTCCAAGATTTTATCTCTCCAATTATGCTCAGTATGGTCACTGCCCTTCAACACAGCATCACCAGCTTAGTACGACCACGCAAAAAAGAAGTACAGATGCACTTCTAGTATATATTCCACCAATATCCCTATTATTTTAGGTTTACAAATAAAACCAAAAGTCTTTGAACACTGTAGTGCCCTGACAGTTGCCATACAAAGTTTCTGGAAGACGCAAAACAAAAAGTGCCCTAAAATATACACCTGGACTTGTTTCCATTAATTTCTATAGGAGACTTTGTGGTTTTTAAAGTCATAATTACGAAAAATTGTAATAATCACATATAAAAGAAACAGTACACAAGAAGTAAATAAGGAGGCCATTTGCAGGATAAAGGAAGTCTTTTATTTTTATGTTATGTTTTCTTTGTGTAAGGGGATAGGAGTTTAATTTTGATAATTAAATTGTTAATGGTGGAGGGTTTCTTCGTATGTATGAGTTGTTGTAGACTATGTTGTAAATAAAAAATAATTTTTAAATAATATTAAAAAACAAACCTGTGTCAAGCTAAATTTGCACGCAGTTTCATAGCGTGCACATTTACTGGGACAACTGAGTTTTAAAACAACAACATCAAAGGACTAATCGAGAAATATTTAAGTTACAGATACATTTTGCAAAAGCTCAAATGGCTTCCCAAAAGCTGAAATGGTTCTAGGCACACAACACAGAACTCCTGGTTACCTTTAAAGCCATGAATAGATTGGGCTCTAAATGGCTCCTTCTTCCTTCTCTTGCATGAACTGCTGAGAAAGATCTTCCCTGCATCTCAGTGATGGCTGAGGTATGACTGGCTCAGATGCAAAAGAGAGAGTGTATTCCTTAATGTGTGGCTGCAGATCCTTTCCCAATGCAGAAGTTACAAAGAAATAGAGCTGAGCATCAGCAGCATAAATTGAGAAGATCAAAATAAGCCAAAAATGACAAGGAGTGATAGATCTCTGTTTCTATCATCTATTTTGTGGAAGCAACCTCCCAGAAAGACGGATGATTTGTTCATCACAGAGAAAGCAGCAGCAGATTTGAGTCAACTCTGCTCTCTGGAATCTTCATGTAACGTTCAACCTAATAATTCATGCATCAGCTCCATGGGGACATCCATAAGCCGTAGATGACCCCTAGGGCTGAAAGGCCTGTCCATAGGTCACAAGAGAAGAAGACAGAAGTGACAGATATACCAATTGCTAGAACTGGCTTGCACAACTTTTTTTTTGGGGGGGGGGATTTGATATCTCGCTTTATTACTACCCGAAGGAGTCTCAAAGCGGCTAACATTCTCCTTTCCCTTCCTCCCCCACAACAAACACTCTGTGAGGTGAGTGAGGCTGAGAGACTTCAAAGAAGTGTGACTAGCCCAAGGTCAGCCAGCAGCTGCATGTGGAGGAGCGGAGTCACGAACCCGGTTCCCCAGATTACGAGTCTACCGCTCTCAACCATTACACTACACTGGCTCTTAAACCACGCTAGGTAGAAAGCTTGAGGCAGAAGCAAGACAACACAAGGCAAGTCTGGACTAAAACCCCAGCAGCAATCATGGGGCCAATACTCCACAAAGGCCTTCTAATGAGAAGAGTCCCAAATGCCTAGGAGACATAGGGTCCTACCAAACATACTCTAAGGCAGGCATGGCCAAACTTGGCCCTCCAGATGTTTTGGGACTACAATTCCCATCATCTGAATGAGAGTCTTGTTAGCTAGGGATGATGGGAGTTCTAGTCCCAAAACATCTGGAGGGCCAAGTTTGGCCATGCCTGCTCTAAGGTAAGGGGCCATTCTGAAGTTTTGAGGGCTCTCATTCCAAGGCAAAACGTGACACTGGCTTACTGTGGCTGTAGCAACCACTACTGAGACAATACATTCAATACCTTCAATAGACCACCATGCACTGCTGGTGATCTATGTTCAATGTACTTGGTGACAAGTTTCACAGGTGTACTCATGAGTGTGCTGATTTCAGTGACTTGATTCTCCAAATGAACACATCTGGCCCTTGGGGGAAAACCCTGTGAATATTATCTTGAAAGGCAATTATCAAAGAAGTACATATAAAAACACTTTGTTGCAAGGTCAGGTCTTTTCTTCTGAGCTTGTGGTCTCTCAGCAGCGGGGCTGTGAATTTATATCACAGAGAAGAGGTTTGAGGGGCAGGTCCATGTATAACAGCTGTGCCTATAATGACAAACCCCGAGCAAATCTCTGAGCTCTTTGAAGAATAGAATTTCAAGGACTGTTTCCTGCGGTAAAACAAAGTTCAGCACATCCTAGCCTCTCTTTTTCATATTTTAAGCCTTCTGCTCTTGTGGCACTATTGATTCCCAAACCTTGCTGCATCACTTGCTTAATGAGAGCTTGTGTACAGTCGTGCTATTGGTATTGTGAACTTCCCCCTGATTTTCCCCAGTCTATTTTTTAAATGCTGACCCACAAACTTTCTGCATAGCCAAGCAACTGTCTTTGTTGAAAGCATAGCATATGGTGTGCTTAAGACAAGGTGCCAAATGCCCTAAGAGTAATTAGATCCATGAAACCAAACAGTCTGTGAGATTGCAAATGAGCATGCATACTAGGTAAGCTGCCATGGACAAGAATGGCCAGTTTGAGTGTACATCATGTGGGTACCACAACTTGGATCTGCTACAGAAATTGATGTCTGGGGGGCTGATTCACATGCCATCTTCTAACGAGGGGACTCTTATTGGCCACTGCTTCCCTCCGCCTTTCATGGAATTTTGCAGGAGGAAGCAAAGTGTCCTTTATCACCATGCAAGACAGCAAGTGGATACTTTCCTGGGAGAGTTATGGAACACAGAGAAACAGAAACCAGTACTAGAGCTTAGTCCTGCAACATAAGAACAGCCCTGCTGGATCAGGCCAAAGGTTCCATCTGATCTTGCATCCTGGACTGGATCAATGTCAGTGACCAGATTCAAAATGAGCACATCTGCTCCTTGATTGCAGAAAAGCTGAATTAATCCTTTGCCTCTATCTTCAAAATGGAAGATGTAGGGCAGATCCCAGTGCCTGGTATAAATCTCGCAGGAAGGGAGATATGCTTCAGATCATTTAAATTCCAGTAAAAACCAACAGGCACTTATTTTAAAAATGCAAGCTGAAATCTTTACTCCCCCCCCCCCGAATGTTTTTATGGCTTGTAAATACAGGGGAAGAGGTGGCATATCTGAAAAGGGGTTTCTGACAGTTCCACAGGGAAGAAATTTTTGATTTGATTTGATTTTTTTCAAAAACAATAATTAGGAACCTAGAAAGCTGCCGTATACCAAGTCAGACCATTGGCCAGTCTTGTCTTGCTCAGCCTTGCCTATTCTAAATGGCTGCAGTTCTGTGGGGTTTCAGGCAAGAGCTCTCCCAGCCCTTCCTGGGGATGCTGTGAACCACAGCTGGGACATTCTCTGCGCAAGGCAGATGTTTCCAATGCAACCATCACATTAGCCAAGTAACAACATGTGGATTTCAGGTTCTGGAGGCACTGCCCCTCTTCCTTACCTCCACTCTAAAAGTGCTCCTGCTCCTGGAGAAAGCAGGCCGCCAAGCAAAGGTCGAGGTAACGTCCTCCTTAAGAATGGAGGGGGAAGCAAGGGGCAGGCAGGGAAATGGGCAGAGCATCTTCCAGGTGTGCACCGTGGAGTTGTGATTTTTATCTTTAACAGTATTAAAATCCAAATCCAAAAACAGCTTTGGAATTGTTTGACCAGAAGATTGCAACCATATTAACAACCCAATCCTGTGGATGCCCTACTATCTTTAAAGGGGCTTACTCCCCAGTAAGGGCAAAGGACTGAAGCATCAGTAGGGCTTCCTGCAATCAGATATTTCAATGGAACCACCTTTGATTATGGGGAAGACCTTTGAGCTATTTATACACTACAAAGAGATTAACATTGTGCACTTTATTTGCTAAAATATGGAAGTCAAGTAAACATGATAAATTAGATGCAGATTGATTTTAGGACACTGGGAAAATTTTCAGTTCAGCAGCTATTGGAGAACCCACATGGTGGGGAGGTGCATGTAGCTGAGGACAACCTGTCTCCCTTTAATAGAGCGAAAAATGCTAGACTAGCCATTGCTCAGTGGTAGAGCATCCAATTCGCAAGGCACTGGAAAACTGGGGGGAATGACATCCTGGGAAGCCCTTTCTAGTTAATATAGGTCATGGATAGGCAATGTGGTCCCTTTCAGGTGTCACAGACTCCAACTTTGTGTGCTCCCCAAGGAGCTGATTCTTCAGTTACAAAGTACGGTCCATAATGATCACAACAAAACTGTTCAGGAGTGGGGCTGGGAAATAGGAAGACAGTAAAGAAAAACCAAAATGTCACAATCTGGTAACCATGCTGTCTGAATTCTCCATGAAATGTCTGTGAACTAATATAGGGTATGGTAGAAGTATCTACACACACACGTGCGCGCGCGCGCGCACACACACACACATTTTCAACTGGTGAAGTGAAATGGCAGAATCAAATATGCCTCTTCTCCACTTGAAAACTGTGTTCCAGAACAGGCCATGCATTAAGGAAGGTCATGTAGCCGTGGCTTTCAGCTACTGTATGATTCATTTGCACTGTGCAGTATCATGAAACTTATTTGGAGAGCAATTAGCTCTCCCTATTTCTTTTTGTTCATATTTTATTTTTTGAAAAAAATGAAATTGAAAAGAGCTCTGAATTATTATTTTTTTAAATAAGAACAAATGAGATAAGTATTTGGATGGAAATGTTTTCCCACTTGAGGATGATTGATAGAGAATAAAAAGCAGAAATTAACTTCTCTGGCAGCTTAAAACTTCTAGGGAGACCTTTGTACCAGAAAACTATATAAATGCAGCATGCGTAAAAATCAATGTCAAATGCTTTTTTCTTTTTCTCGGTAAAAGTTCCAGAATACTTTTCATGTCTAATATGTAATATCCATATCAATACCAGAGAAAACTAAAATTAATAAGAAATATAGCTTCTTTGGAGAACTTAATGGAATCTTTTAAATGTAAAATCTATTTTCATTTATAACTGCTGGTCAGACTGGGTTGGGCATAGGCGTTTGGATGAGAGTCATATGTTCAGCAGTGAGAGTGAAGGCATAATCTTAGCCATTTCTATGACTGTTTAGGAAATCAGCCAAATCTGCAAAGTGCTGCTTTTTATCATGCCTACAGGATTTCCAGGAAGTCCAAAAGCTGCAGGTTTTAAGAAAGCACAGAATTCACTTCGCTAACTGCTCATTCCAAATGTACATTGATATTGTAGCATGGCTGGCTTCTGATAGATCCCTCATTGCATTCTCTCATACAGCAAAACTCAATGTGCAGGGAGGGAGGGAGGTATGAAGAGCCATTTCTCCTCAAAACATTAAATAGATTATAAATATTTGAGACCAAAAATAAATATTATGAGACCAAATGCTACCTAGCAATCAAAATGGATTATATGAACCCATCAAAGATATCCTATGAATGCACAAAATCTATAATCGAGCTCATATAATCAACATTGTTATGAAATCACTGGCTAGTTTTCAATAAATTGCCAGCATCTCTGGGCCCACACTCAGCTGAGGAATTTGTTTTTCACACCAAAACTGGGCTTGCAGTCCCTCCACACACACATACTCTGCAAGATTTCTCTATTTCAGAAGCCTACTTTAGAACCACAGCACTTTTTTTGTTCCTATTATTAATGATTTGGGAATCAGAAACCCTTGTCACCCTACTACAAATTATTGAGAAGTCTATTGATAGGTTCCGATCTTGGTTTTGTTTGAAGGAAGGTCACCACAGTGGCTCAGTGGTAGATCACATGATTAGCATGCCAGAGGTCCAAGATTCGAACTGTGGCACCTCCAGGTAGGACTGAGAGAGAACCCATCCAGAATCTTGCCAGTCAGTATAGATAATATTGAGCTTGGGAGGTCAATGGTCAAACTCTGTCACCTCACCACCCTAGTTACCATCCCACCCATATTGAAAAAAATACTTTCTTTTTACAACCGCTCAGCTTTAGGGGAAGGGCTGTAGATGCATGTTAAAGCACTTGCTTTGCATGCAGAAGATGCCAAGTTCATCCCCAGCATCTGCAAGCCGGGCTGAGAACGTGCCCTCTCTGAAACCATGGACAGCTGCCACTGATCAGTGTGGGCAATATTGAGCTCAATGGAACAGTGGTTTTACATGCTATTAGACATCTTCCTGTGTGCCTAACTCATTCCTGACTTTCTCTCCCTGCTATATCATTTTATCCTAACTCATTTGTCCTGCACCAGACTAATGGTCCTGCATCCAGGACAGCCCTCCTACAAACTGAGCCTGAAGATTTGGACTGATTAGGTGGACATATGTCTCCTTGTTTATTCTTTCAGGAAGAGCTAGCTGCATTTTAAACGTCTGCAGTTCTGCTACCTTTCCATTATGATTTATTGAGTAAGTTTGAAGTCCATACAGCATATTGAGCACAATTCCTTTGCCGCCTGCAGACATGTGTAAGCCTCCCCACCCTCCCTGCGGCATGTTCTTGTGCTACCATTTCGTGGCATCAGCCTGCAAACCACCATCTGGTCAGATTTTCCTGTATTCTTTCTGGCAGGCTACCTGAGATTAAAATATTGATGAACAGGAAGGAAAACTCAGCTGTGCAGTGCGTGTGTGTTTCTGCTGTGTCTTCTAATCAACTTCCCTTTTCAAATGAAGGAAGTCTGCAAACATTCATTTTTGGACATTATACAACATTACCATACATCTCTCACTGTTCTGAAATAGAGAGTTCTAGACTTTTATATGGACTTTCTTAGGTTGCCGTGCTAAACACCCATCAGGAAGTCAAGCATATGAGCACATGGCAGCCTGTCCATACATAAATGTCAAGAAACAGATACACTAGTGTAGGGCAATAAAAGTAGTGCTCCCCCAGCAAAATATGGTGGTCCACCAGTGTTTTTAAAAGCCTCCTGTTTTTGCAGTGTTAGGAAAGAACAAAAACTAACCTATGATGGGCCACCATTAGAGGAATGAATTTAACCAGTGTGCATGTCTGTTTCAAGAGCCAGTGTGGTGTAGTGGTTAAGAGCGGCATCTATATTACAGATGGGAGACAGAGACCGAAAGTGACTCATCCAAGGCTACTCAATGAGTTCATGGTTCTGATGAGAATATAGCTGCAGACTTGCAGCTCTGTGCTCCTCCAGCACTCATATGATTAGCCATTGTTAGACAGTGTACTGGAGTAGATAGGATTCCAGAAAGAATTCTTATGTTCAAATTTCTGGCTCATTTGCAAAGTAAGAAACACTTCTGTGCAGATGTGCATTCAAATCTCAGTGGAACTGATAAACCTTGTTTGCCATTCATGCAGCCTCAACAGCTGATCCCCTCTATTTTGATTTTCAAGTCATTCCACAAATGAATACTTAAGAATGGCAGGTCTACACCATGAAAAGAAGAGCCTAAATTTAAGGAAAGCAGTCTGAATAAACAATGCAAACCTTTCACCTTTTTGTAATTGCATCTTATTGACAATTCATTATGGGTTTTTAAATGTTTGATTGCTGTTGGAACTTGTTTTCGGAGCTATCTAAGGGTGATTGTGCCCTCCTAGGTTTAATTGGGCCCCATGGGAAACATTTAGTCACATAAATTAAAAATGAAACATCAGTATCTAAAGGTTAATTATTAAACTTTAATGGCTTTCAAATTCCTATATAAAAAAAACACCTGAAAATGTGTGTGTGTGTTTTTAAAGGAATGTAAAACGTTGACACTTTGATAAAATCCACTGCTTCACACCTGGCAGTATTACACTGCACACCGATCTCTTGTGGATTAATTAATTAAGATTTTCTGTGGCTAGAATTACACATGTGCCTGTGCTGAATTTTCTACCCTTTCCATGGAGCACTTAGGTGTCCTTGAAAAACATAGCCACAGCTGCATGAGAGCTGGTAACCCATGATGTGGAACTGTGGAGCTGGGGCTTGAATGTTAATGAAGCAGGCCATCTTGCTCCCTGCCTTGCAGGCCTTTTCCCACCTGGTCTGGGAGGGTGAGGCCCTGACCAATTCCAGCTACAAAAGCTGAGATGACTAGAGATAATCTTGGCTGCCCCTTAGTGCAGACCCAAGTCATCAAGCCTGAGCTTCCATCACCTTTGCCAGTCATGAACCACCATTGGTAGGATTGGCAGCAACAGCAGGAGATATATTCTATGCTTGTGCTGCTATTTTATTTTCTTGTTAATTATGCAGTTTTAAATGTGCATTTTATATTTGACTTGCTCAAGTAATGTTTTCATGTTTAATATATTTTTTGTAAACCATTTCCCCCCCATAAAAATATGAAGATACAGAAATGAAACAAAACGAAATGAATAATAATAATGTAGATATCTGGTTCCGAAGAGCAGAACCCATTCAGCCAACTGAGAAGGTCCAGCAAGCGGACTGGGGCAGAGGAAGAAGACAAACAGAAAGGTGTGTTGGGTTCTGTTGCAGATCAAAATTTCATGAAAAAAATAGCAGTTGAAAATAGGTCTTTCAGGACCCTGGACAGAGCCCATAGAGCAGGCAATTGTTTTCCAGTGACAGTTCACTCTTCTATACTACCTAAACCTGAATATCCTTTTCAGAGTACACCAGGGTTGAAAGTTCCACTGTAAAATTTTTGGAGGGGCAGCTAGCTTAACCTGAAAAGCAGCCAACTGTATAATATATTGCCTAAATTAGAAACGGTTTTGAACTTTGAGGTATTATCTAGTGGCTTTATACTTCCAAAATCTGCCAGCTAAAATGTATTTATTCGCATTTAAAAATGGTATGTACCGTGTTTTATTTCAAAGAAACTGTCTAAGCAGTTTATAACACCCTAAAACTATGGCAAATAAAAACCAAATACAGGAATCACAATAAGCATTTCACATTTTAGAGCAGCAGAGATAAATTGGGTAAGATATCCTCTTAATCATCAATATAAGCTGAAACAACAAACATATGGAGACTATCAATACTACCAGGATATCCAAAATACAGTGGTACTTTGGGTTAAGAACTTAATTCGTTCGGGAGGTCCGTTCTCAACCTGAAACTGTTCTTAACCTGAAGCACCACTTTAGCTAATGGGGCCTCCTGCTGCTGCTGTGCTGCTGCCACATGATTTCTGTTCTCGTCCTGAAGCAAAGTTCTTAACCCGAGGTACTATTTCTGGGTTAGGGGAGTCTGCAACCTGAAGCATATGTAACCTGAAGTGTCTGTAACCCAAGGTACCACTGTAGAGAAATACAGTGAAGCAAATGAAGCCCAACTGCCATATATATGGATTTCATAGGTAGATGAAGCACTCTGTCTTCTGATTCTTTAAGGATTTCAAAACCTGCATTTTGAAGAGACTGTTTGTTTGTTTGTTTGTTTGTTTGTTTGTTTGTTTGTTTGTTTAATTTATATACCGCCCTATACCCATAGGTCTCAGGGCGGTTCATAGATTATAGGAGCATGCAAAGAAAGAAGAGGAAGGAAAAGTCTTGTCACACAACCACTATGCCACTCACACAGTGTTGGCCAAAACTCATTTAAAAAGCTAAGGCTCAGTAGAGCAAACTGCAGGAGCTGAACTATGGGAAGAGCAGCATTCAAGGTGCAAAAATTCAAGGAAAATGCTCAGAAATTTAGTCAAAATGAAATCCACTGGTGAATATTGCAGCAGCAGCAGCAGCAGCAGCAGCAGCAGCAGGAAATCAAAGGGAGATCATCACAGTTCCAACCATGCCACTTTTAATCTCATTCATTTCAGTTGGATAGATAAACACATTCTTAATTGAATGAACAACTCAATTGTGCCCACAGCCTTGCCTGTATTTATGAACCATATTTTCTCAATTTTGTTTAGTGGCAAGTTTTTATATCCAAAAAGTTCATATAACCTGAGATAGTAGGTCTAACAAAACAACTCCCCGCTCCAACCGGCCCCTTGCATATGAAGCAATTATTAAATAATTGGCCTTCTCTTGTCACTGAAATAATTGTATTTTAAAGTTATTGGTCTTGCCTTTCAGTTAACATGATTTCCTGCTCAATATGAATATAAGTTAATTCAGCAGGTTGGGAAAATAAGTGTCATGATTACTGAAAACATTTCTAGACAAATGATGCAGTTTAGCTTTATTATTGTTGTTATTATAAATCTTTGGCAAGACTTCAGCTGGAGCCAGCATATTTCATACCATTCGCCTAATGAAATTATAGGTGTCGACATTTTACAAGGTCCAGCTAAATCAAATGTCTGGGCTAGGGAGGAGTTTCAGGCTTATTCCAAATATACTGAAAATATGAACGCTATGGATGGTGTTTCCTTGCTTTTTGATAGTACTGTTGAATTAGTTCAGTATTAGGGCTCGTCCCCACTTCCATTTTTCTACGGTGTCTAGAAAGCACAGTTCTGAGCAGTTTTCCACTGGACCCACACTTTCTAGGCATGGGTCTGAGTGGTTTTCCTATTGCCTCACTCCTTTCCAAGGGAAAACCCAAATTGCTGTTTGCTCTAAATGGTGTTGGAGAGCAGTTTTCCCTGGGGGGAAAGCAGCAGAACAAGACAAAGTTTACTCTTAGTGGTGGCTGGGTTCCCCACCCTCTTAATCTTGAGCTGAGAATGGATAATTTTAAAACAGATGGTCTGCTTGGTGTACTCAAATTAATTCATTTTTAAAGAGACCTCATTCTCAATTAGAAAGACACCTACTCATCAAGATATACTCAGGCCTACCTGCTCCCAGGGCTGCGTCCTGTTATCCCCTGCTTCAAGCGGCTGTGTAAAAACAGGGGCAATGGAAAGGGTCTCATCTGTCCCCAAAGAGCTGCCAGGCATAAGGAAGACTTGGACACTGCTGCACATTCGTGACACATCTAGAATTGTTGGGTGTGTTATATTTCCCATGACACCCAACCACTTAGACATGATACATTAAAAGTTGACTGCTCATATCAGGGGTCAGCAACCTAAGTGGCCCATGGGGGTCATTTAACTGGCCCACGAGCCGCCCCCGAACCAAACCGCCCACTCGGCGAGTCCCTGCACACTGCTCTAAACTGGTGCAGCGCGGCGCAGGGACTCACTTCCGGGGCGCCGGAAATCGCATCTGTGCAGATGCTGGAAATCGCAGGTGCACGCGCGATCTGGCCCACGGAGTGATCTCCGCTGGAGTGAACCAGCCCAGGCGAGGTAAACTTTGCCAATCCCTTGCTCAGATCATGGTGCACAACTTATCAGCAAATGATCCTGTGAATCCAAGGTGTATCACTTGGTAGATTTCACATTCATTTTTAAATTAATTTATCTTCGCTATTTTCTGTAGTCCTCAAATTGTCCTTGCTGGTTAGGCTAGCACACCTGAATTGTTTATGAAGTATACCTCACCCTTCAATAGATACAAGGAGAGAATTTCCTCTACATATATAATAAAGAGAGGAACTGCAGAATCCATAATTTATGGTGCAGCAGATCTCACAGCATTAGTCACTAGTGAAATTAACCACCTTTCCTCTCTTCTCCCAACCACTGATTTAAGTGCTTACTTTGAATAATCCTTGGCCAATATTGTTTCCATATCCAATTTACAGCCCTCAGATGCTCGATGATGATGAAATGCCTTATAACCAATAACACCTCTCTATCAGTCAAGCTTCATCTTAAGGAACTCAGCCTATTTCATTTAATGCTAGCAGCATCAATCAAACAGTTTCTCAAATGAAGTGAATTTTCATTTATGTATGAAATGCTACATTACTTCAGCTTGTAGCTGCAGAAGCAAACTGATTTCTTTTTTTAAAAAGAAACTCACTTCTGATTGAGTTTATTAAAAGCAAAGATGTCTTCAGGATGAATGAAGATGAGATCTGAAACATACATCCTATGTAGTTGTAATTAAAATGGGTAGCTCTGAGATCTCGTACACCAGTGGTTTGTCACAACAACTTGTAAAGTTGTATAAAAGTCTAGCAAAAAAAGGAGAAAGAATTGCAACCACTGTCATGATCAAGTAGAGACATGATAAAGGTAAAGGGACCCCTGACTATTAGGTCCAATCGTGACCGACTCTGGGGTTGCGGCGCTCATCTTGCTTTATAGGCCGAGGGAGCCGGTGTACAGCTTCCGGGTCATGTGGCCAGCATGACTAAGCTGCTTCTGGCGAACCAGAGCAGTGCACGGAAACACTGTTTACCTTCCTGCTGGAGTGGTACCTATTTATCTACTTGCATTTGACATGCTTTCGAACTGCTAGGTTAGCAGGAGCTGGGACCAGCAACGGGAGCTCACCCCGTCACAGGGATTCGAACCGCCGACCTTCTGATCAGCAAGTCCTAGGCTCTGTGGTTTAACCCACAGCACCACCTGTGTCCCTAGAGACAAGATAGACGTGTATAAATGATGCATTGAGAAAGTGGTTAGATAAAAGTTTTTTATCCATCACTCATAACAATAGAACTTGGGGACAGCCAATGAAGTTGAATGTGGAAAGATGCAGGACTGTCCAAAGGGGGATACTTCTTCACACTTGCACATGTTAAACTGTGACATTCACTCCCATAAGACATCATGATGGCCACCAATTTGCATGGCTTTAAAAGAGGACTAGACAAATTAATTGAGGATAAGGCTGTCAATGGCTACTTCCCATGGTGTCTGTTTTCTTCCTTTTAATGTCAGAGGTAGTATGGCTCTGAATAGCAGTTGCTAGGAATTACATGTGGGCAGAATGGGAGGGAAAGTGCAAAATTCTGTCCCCTACCTCCTGCTCTGACTGCAGCAAGTCAGCAGGGTCATGAGTGCAATGGTTGCTCCACCCCAGAATCTCCTCCATCCCAAGGGTAGGATCATCTCTCCTTATGGTACCCTGCAGGTAGAATCCTATACTACAGTGTTTCCCAAACTTGGATCTCCAGTTGTTTTTAGGCTACAACTCCCATCATCTTTAGTTAGTAGGGCCAGTGATCCGGGGTGATGGAAATTGTAGTCCCAAAGCAGCTTATATAAATGGTTTAATGACATGCCGAAGAGCTGATGGGTTTTGTTGCTAAACAAAATATATAGCTGGTAAATAGAGCACAATAAATACAAAAACACTTTAAATATATTTCAAATGACCCAAGTAATACAGCAGTAGCAGATGTATCCCCTATCTGCAGAACACTTCATGCTCTGGATTAATCATGTGTATTCTATAGCACTCAGGCTAGGAATTAACAGAATGATCCTGTGTATGTTTGCTTGGAAGTAAGCTCCCTTGTTTTTCAGCCTTAGGCTGCAGGTCCACACCAGGGAAGACATCTCATGGAACTTCTGAGTGGACATGAATAGAATTCAGCTCTAAGACAAGGCATATCCCACATGGTGCCTTCCAGATAATATTGAGCGACAACTCCAGTCAACCCCGGCCAACATTGCCAATGATCAGGAGTGATGGGAATTGTAGTCTAACAACCTTGGAAGGGAACTGCATTAACTACCACTGTTTTAACTGCACACCAGAATGGAACTGAATCAGACCTGAGGCTTCTGAGAATAACATCAGGACAGAGGGACTAAAATGATTGACAGAAACATGCACACCCTCTTTCCTTAATAAGCATTCAAAAGTTTTATTGCTGGAAGAAAATATTATCACAGTAGCAAGGAAAGCTTCAGCTGAGTGATAATTTAACAATCATATTTTGTCCATCTGGTTATTAAGGAAATCTTCTCTCCTCCATGCCCCCCCCCCAAAAAAAATCCATGAAGCCTTCATATTTTAAAGAAAATGAAATAACCTAATTTTAAAATGTTTATCTTAGGTTTTCAACATATTCGCCATACAGTAAGCCTCAGTGATTTGGTTCTGTAATTAAACTTATTGATGTCCTGAATTGATTTGGCAAATGGATTTTTTTTTTTCAATTTGACCTTCTCAGCCTGCTGATTCATGTGTGAATCATACAAATGGTTGGCTTCATGCATTATTCCCAAGGAACATATGCAATACCCAATGGATAAATCTCTGTACAACCTATTCTATGCCTAGAATTTTGAATCATGAACACATAAGAAATACATAATCAAGCTCTTACAAACCTAGACACCCAGAGTGGCTGGGGAAACCCAGCCTAGAAAAACTAGAGTTTCAATCTCGCAGGTCAGATCAATTGCAATCAGTCATAGTATGGTGGTCACCGGAGGTGGTTGTCAAAGGTTGTAATCAGGTCAGGCACTGGTTTTGGGTGCTATCAAAGGGCAGCAAATAGTAACAGAATTTTAAATTATTGTATTTTTACTTGGATTTTCTGCATCAGGTGCCAGTATACTATGTCCCTTGATTTGGAGAAGACGCGTCATTCCTGTTCTGCCTTAGGTATCAAAATGCCTTGGGCTGCCCTGAATACATGGGGTTTGATGTGTATACAGAGGTCTGCATGGGGGCAACCAGCAGTGGCCAGCAGGGCAGACAAGGTAGGGTGGCATTGGTCCCAGTACCAACCATTGCTGCCAGATGGAGAAGGGGCAAGAAGTTTAGCACAGTGTGGCTGCAGCAACAGGACTGTTGGATTGGCTCTCTATTGCACCCATGTCACACTGAGCTCGCTGCAGCACCGCCTGTCTGTAACCAGCAGCAGTGCTCAGTTTTCGGATGCCAGGTGAGCAACACTGCCCTGCCTATGTTGCCCTGCTGCCTACTGCCAGAGGCAATTCTTTTCCTTTCGGTCCTGGATATATTCCATAAAAGCTTCCCTGTTGCATGCATGAAAGTTCAGTCAACACTGAAAGGAAAAGAAATTGATCTGTTCAGATGAAGAGGCATGTTCATCTGACTAATACAATCTGCATTAGATACTAAGGCTGAAGAGAAAAGGTACTGTAGAAAGCCTATTCTTTTGGAATGAAAGGAACTCAGCAGGTGGGGGTTGATCAAGCTCGTCACATTTGACACAGAGAGACACCACTAAAATTATATCTTAGAGAATGCTGTATCAATATCATGAGCACCTAAAAGGAAGAGCAATTAGGGTGCCTGGATTAAGCGTAATAACTAATAATAATAATAATAATAATAATAATAATAATAATAATAATAAATTTTCTTTATATCCCGCCCTCCCCAGCCGAAGCCGGGCTCAGGGCGGCTAACAACACTAAAATAGTGCAACATTATAAAAACATCATAAGAATTAATTAAAATCAAAATTGATGGCAACCATAAACTAAAGTATTGTAAAGATTGCCAAAGGAGGGAGTCAGGCTGTGCCCTGGCCAAAGGCCTGGTGGAACAACTCTGTCTTGCAGGTCCTGCGGAAAGATGTCAAATCCTGCAGGGTCCTTGTCTCTTGTGACAGAGCGTTCCACCAGGTTGGAGCCGCAGCTGAAAAAGCCCTGGCTCTAGTTGAGGCCAGCCTAACCTCTCTGTGGCCTGGGACCTTCAAGATGTTTTTATTTGAGGACCGTAAGTTCCTCTGTGGGGCATACCAGGAGAGGTGGTCCCGTAGATACGAGGGTCCTAGGCCGTGTAGGGCTTTGAAGGTTAAAACCAGCACCTTAAACCTGATCCTGTACTCCACCGGGAGCCAGTGCAGCTGGTATAGCACCGGATGAATGTGATCCCGCAGCGAAGACCCCGTAAGGAGTCTCGCTGCGGCATTCTGCACCCGCTGGAGTTTCTGGGTCAGTCTCAGGGGCAGCCCCACGTAGAGCGAGTTACAATAATCCAGTCTGGAGGTGACCGTCGCGTGGATCACAGTGGCTAGGTCAGGGCGAGAGAGGTAAGGAGCCAACTGCTTAGCTTGGCGGAGATGAAAAAAATGCCGCCTTTATTATAGCTGCAATCTGCGCCTCCATGGAGAGGGAGGTATCGAAGATTACACCCAAACTCTTCACGGATGATGCTGGCACTAATTGCACCCCCGCAAGAGATGGGAGTTGCCCCCTCAATCCCATATCGTCCCGTCCCAGCCAGAGGACCTCTGTCTTCGAAGGATTTAACTTCAACCGGCTCCCACGTAATCATCCAGCCACAGCTTCCAAGCATCTGATCAGTGTGTCTGGGGCCGTGCTGAGTTTTTGCCTGTGCAAGGGTAAGCAAAATAAGGTTCACAATACAACACACACACTCTTTCTGAATGGTGCTTTCCACCTATTTTCAGCTGCTTCCTTCCCTAGTTACCAAACAAAAAACAGAGAATTCCTCTTTAGGGATCATAGTGTTGCATTGGGCACTGAGTCAGGTGTAAGATATTATGATGTTGTTGTGATGCCAAATCAAGGTGAGGACAGCAAGCGTGCCAGCAATCTGAGCAAGCTTCCTAAGAATGCTGCATGACCAATCAGGCAGCGTTTCCTGTCCTTATTTTGAATGAGCAAACACTTGCACCCAAGTTTACAGCCCCCGCCCCCATGCCAATATGGGAGTGTGCATTTCATGGTGGGAGATCCCCCTCCTGCAATAAAAGCACCTTCTTTCATCATGCGTCAGGTCCAATAATAAAGATGACAGGGCATGTGAAACAAACAAACTAAGTTCTACAGCTATCATGTTGTGTATAGTTAGAACAAGCTTGTGTAAGAGACAAATATCCACTTCACAAATGGGGAAAGGAAGCAGAGATTGATGCTCATAATGACACCTTGGCTAGGCAGAAAATTTAAGCCAGGTTCAGGCTGAACACTGAAATTTACTAGTTTTGTCTTATGCTCCTTATTTGCAGAGGGAGTATAAGGTCTCAGGAGCACTCATTTAGTGTGCCAGAGTCCCACAGCCCAGAGGAAACACACCAGCAGAGGACATGGTGGAATGCTGCCACTCACCTGACCTCTGGTCAGTCATGCTGCTATTATTTACCAAGGCAGGGGTTGGCAAGGTGATAAGGTTGGCAGGGTTGAGCTCTGCGAGTGCAGCTTTCTCTCAATTGAAGTGCAGAGTGTTTGAGGACCGGGACATTTGCAGAGAAAGCAAAATGCTTGTTTACTACTAACCTTACTATATGCTTGTGAAACATAGACCACTTATAAACGCCATCTCCAACTCCTCAAAAGATTCCATCAACGGTGTCTCCGAAAAATTTTACACATCACTTGGGAAGACAGGAGAACTAATATCAGTGTACTGGAAGAAGCAAAGATCACCAGTGTCAAAGCAATGATTCTTCAACATCAACTTCGTTTTACTGGTCATGTTGTGAGGATGCCTGATGATCATCTTCCAAAGCAACTACTCTATTCTGAACTTAAAAATGGAAAGCATAATGCTGGTGGTCAACAAAAGAGGTTTAAAGGCTGTCTCAAGGCAAATCTTAAAAAATGTAGCATAAACACTGACAACTGGGAAACACTGGTCTGCAAGTGCTCCAGTTGGAGAACAGCCTTTACCAAAGGTGTTGTGGGCTTTGAAGACACTCGAACTCAGGACACAAGGGAGAAATGTGCTAAGAGGAAGGCACGCTTGGCAAATCCACACTGTGATAAACTCTTGCCCGTAAACCAATATGCCCACTGTGGAAGGACGTGTGGATCCAGAATTGGCCTCCACAGTCACTTAAGGACTCATTGTTAAAACCGTGTTTATGGAAGACAATCTTACTCGGCTATGTGTGATTGCCAAAGAAAAGAAGGTTGGCAGGAAGCAAATGCAGCAGGAGGAGCTCATGACTGGCTCTACTGGTGCATTTGCACTATGCTGACCTAACTGCTGCCTTGGTCCACCCCTTCTACCTCCTGGTAAACAGCAGTAACACAACTGACCAGTGGTCTGCTAGGTGGCACCCCCCACCCCACCCCACCAACTGCTACTGAAAGACACCATCTCTTTTCTCAGAAATATCACTTCCTGTGTTTTCATTTATATGCTACTGAAGAAACCAGAGGTAAAGGAACATTCCTGTGCTGCCATACTCTTCTTTGATGACAATGTGTTTGCTTGCTTAAATATAAAAATAGCATCCATTCTTAACATTTCTGTCTACCAGTAACAACAACAACAAGGAGATGTAAGAATGTCATCCCATACAATGAAATTAAACTACCCATTCTGTGGCTAAGTACGTTCTGAGAAGAAACAAACAACTTATTTGAATAATCAAACACACCAAAAATGCAGCCTAAAAAGTGCACAGATAATGGTGAGAGGTTTGTTTTTGTGAATTTTGAAAGAATGCAAGGACAATTTATATTAGCCTATTAGTATTAATGCAGTGATATTCCAAGTGAGTTCAGCAGACTCTAGTTAAACATTAGAAGCAAGAACTGTTGAAAGATTCTATTTGTAAGGTTTCAAGTGCTCCCTAACCTTGCCCTCTTGTTGAACTAAAAGCACTTTGTTAAAGTAGCATTCAGATGCCATCCTTTATGATCCTTACTGTTTTTAATTTCTTATTCCTGTTTTTTAATATTAAAAAAACAGGTGTACTAGTAACCAGGCAATGATTTTACATTGGCCTTCCTTGGTTTTGATGCTTAATGGGGAATGAAGGGGAAGGTAATGCCTGTAGTGGTTGGTGAGGCAGCAGAGGAAGGCAGTGTTGATCCTCTGACTTTCCAACACCAAGCATTGCTGCCGTTTACCAAGGAGAGGATAGGGTGGAAAAATGAGGAGTTCAGTGTGGTACAGCATGGCAGCAGGAGCATTTGTACAACAGCAGCAGCAGCAGCAGCAACAACAACAACAACAGATTTTTCACTGTGTCAGCACCCACACTTTAGAACTCCTTGCCTGTTGACATCAGGCAAGCATCCTCATTGTATTATTTTCCATGCCCACTATAAATATTTATGTTTAGGCAAGCCTACCCAAATATGTAAAATGTTGGCTTGCGGTTTAATCTGTTTCAGCTTATTGTTGGTTGAAATTATTTTCTCAATATTTTAAATAGTTGTTTTTACTGATGATTTCATTGTTTTATGCTTTTTCTAAAATGCTCTGAGGTTTTTATTTTTTAAAAAAGTGGTATATAAATTTTATGAAATAAATTAAATAAATCCGATGGGTTCCGCCACCACACCTGCACCACACCGACTCCTGCAACTCATACCTTCGCATCTCTGTAACCAGCAGCCTCCCTGATTGAGCATCAACTGACTCTTCGTCTTCTTCGTTGTCTTTTTTGAAGGAATATTTTGAGCTGCGGGATCATTTCCTTTCTTCCTTCAAAATTTTATTTATTTATTTATTTATTTATTCAAATGTTTTTGTTTTTTTAATCAACCACTCACATTATAAAATATCAGAGTGGTGTACAAAAAGGCAAAATAGGTATAAAATAACAGTATAACAACAAATGATGATCAGCAGACAATGATTAAAAATATCAGTCAGAAAAAGCCTGGCTAACTACAGTGTCTTGAGGATATATCTAAAAGAGTACATTGTTGTGGCTTCCCTGATCTCAGCTGGTAATAAATTACACATTAAAGGTGCCATAACTTTATCCTCAGAAGCCTTACCAAGTTCTGTATCACTCCAGACTTTCCACTGGGACACCTAACATACTATTCAATAGTCAATAAGGGTACTTAAGGAAACATGGAAATCCAAGAGACATAAGAGACCCAAATGTAACAATACTCATCTCAAAGCAAAGTGCTCTTCAGGAGAGTGACTATCCTTGCCAATGACTAACCAAATAACCATGGATCAACTGATGATGGAAGAAAGAGCACTTTCTTCCTGAGATAGGAAATTAAATATCTAGTGCTGAAGACTCCAAAATGGGCATTGAATAGCAAGCAAAATGGGTCTTGGGCAGGGGTGGCTAGCTTGAAGCCGATGGGCCAAATATGGTTTATCAAAGTTGTAATGATGGTCCACAAGGATCAAAAAAAATCTGCAGTAAATTGGCAACAAGGTGGGGAATGATGCCCTCATTTTTTATTATTTTTTATTATTATTATTACAGCTTAAGCATTCCCTTACCTTTATTTTGCTTCCCCAAGTGCCCTCAGGTACTTTTGTCCACTGTCAATGAGGGCTAGTTAGTACACCCCAGAATGATTCCTGATCCTCTTTCATTGTCGTTTCCAGGTGGGCTAATAGCAGCTGATTGCAATGCCATTGGGAGATAGAGCAGCCACTAGCTGAGGTCTACACCCAGTTATTTACCTTCAGCACAGGGACTTCCTGTAGCTTTGCACCAATGTCTGGTGAATATAAAAATTATTCAGAGCAGTCAAAGCACAAAGCCGCAGAACGAGCGCCAAGCACTTTGCCTGCTCTTGAAAATGATGGCTAGAGAACATCTCTCTTTGGTGGGCACTGGCAGGAAGCTACAGGAAGCATTGTAGCAGATCTTCCCAGCCCTTGCATGGAGGGAGAGGGTGAAGAAAGCTCCTATGGCAGCAGTGGTGGCTGCCTTTAGGCGTGTGTGTGTGTGACTTGCTGGTCCTATTCCCCCTGCCTGTTACGGCTGGATTTGCATGTATGCTTATCTGCCTGGATGTATGTGTGTGTATGCTATGTGTGTTCTGTGAGTGAGCTTGTAAGTGTGTATGCATGAGTGCCAGCACGCGGCCCTCAGAGAGGTGAAGACCACTAGGTGTGACTTTCGGTCTGAAAAAGGCTGCACACCCCTGGTCTACAGAGTGTAGTGTTTGCATCATTTGGAACAATGGTGTGGGTAGGAGGAGAGAAAGAAGATGGTATCTGATGGCTATAGAAGAACATGGGACAGTTCTTCAGGTGACGCTGTTATGACAATCTCCATTTGCTGCTGAATATGCGTCAACACGTGAGACGCGGGTGGCGCTGTGGGTTAAACCACAGAGCCTAGGACTTGCTGATCAGAAGGTCGGCGGTTCGAATCCCCGCGATGGGGTGAGCTCCCGTTGCTCAGTCCCTGCTCCTGCCAACCTAAAAGGTTTGAAAGCATGTCAAAGTGCAAGTAGATAAATAAGTACCGCTCCGGCGGGAAGGTAGACAGTGTTTCCGTGTGCTGCTCTGGTTTGCCAGAAGTGGCTTAGTCATGCTGGCCACATGACCCGGATGTTGTATGCCGGCTCCCTCAGTCAATAAAGCAAGATGAGCACCGCAACCCCAGAGTCGGTCATGACTGGACCTAATGGTCAGGGGTCCCTTTACCTTTACCTTTATGTGTCAACACGAATGCTCATGGGGGTATATCCTGCA
Source organism: Podarcis vaucheri (assembly GCF_965113315.1). Classification (NCBI taxonomy): domain Eukaryota; kingdom Metazoa; phylum Chordata; class Lepidosauria; order Squamata; family Lacertidae; genus Podarcis; species Podarcis vaucheri. Next base: position 97,299,948 of record NC_138759.1, on the reverse strand, counting down.
TCAGTGTGATGATTCTAACACTGGTTTGCATACCTTTCCTAGCTGGTTCGCTAGACCCAGAGATAAAAGCAACGAAAATTGATGGCCTCATTTGCATGAAAATTTAAGTACATTTCACAAATTAATCAGCTGCAGGATATGAATTCTTCTGTGTTTCTGTTGTGTTCTTTAATGCAAACCATAGCAGGGTAAGGTCTTGTTTATCAAGGACTTTTATTTTTAATGAAGATGTTGTCCTGTGGGCATGTAGTGAACACAGAATTTATACACAGAAACAGAAGCTAATGAAAAAAAAGCAATATGCTTCCCTGCATTGTCCCACACTATAAAGCATCCCAAGGGAACTTGGCTTGTAAACATTACTATGCACCATGAATTAAATACCCAGCACACTGCTCACATTTTGCATTTCAGATGTGAGTAGCACTGCTCTTGGCAGATGCATCACCTTCACCAAGGGGGGAAAAGTCACTAGGACTCCAATTCAAAACATGCACAGAATTATTTGTCTAAACAACTAGGAGATTAAATATGTTTGATTTTCCTCTCTCTTTTCCTTGTGCAAATCCTAGATGTATATAAATGTGCCAAATCCCAAAATCATTAATAATCATTTCTATCCTTTGAGTTGATGCTACTGTTTTTAAGTGAGTAGCAAGCTGCATAAATAACATTCAGACTTAAAGCCAAATACTGAACCAGAATTACAAAGCAGATGGGCATTACTAAGCAGACCCTGATATCAGTATCAAAGAGCTTTTCCATTATATTCCAAACTCAAAGATCATTTCCACATTAACATTATTTCCATATCAAAAATAGGTTTATTATAATACAAATAAAAAACTATAGCTCTATTAGCATTTCAGTCGCTTAAGCCACATTCAAGGTATAACTCTGCAATGTCCTTCATCATCAGGCTCAATATATTCGGTAGTCCACTAGGAACCTGCTAACTCAAATGCTTAACTTTTGAAGTTCTCCCTGGTGTCTGTGGCTGCCAGAAAAGGGCAGTTTGCCTCAGTGTCTGACGTTTCAGTATTCAACCCAAAAGATGAACCTTGACTTACTGTATAGCCTTTTCTTCCAGGTGAGCTTTTGCCTTCATCCTCCCTCTGAAGGCTCCTTTCTCTGATGCTCTCATGTTGATACAGGTCATGCTTCTTAAGGCTAGTAAGCGTTTAGTCCACCATCTAGCTAGACTATAATGTATACCCATTTCCCCAGGCAAGCAGAGGCTGCTCTACCATAATTTCAAGGAATGGTCCATACTTCTAATTCTACTTTGCACATGGAGTTTCCCCCAAGCTTTTCCAGAAAATTTGGATGTGAGTGTGGAGGTAGAGACTAGCACAAATAATTAACTGTTGTTACAGAGGGCCAATCTATGCACTTATCTGTCTGAAGATCCTTCACTCCATAGAAGAAAAGGCATATGTTAGCGCCAGGTTTGTCATATTATCTTATATATGTGCTGGGGCCATTGTCCGCTCCTCAAAACACACAAAGCAGATCCTCTGTCAGTAGAGCCTTAGCTGTATGTAAAAGCCAAATAAATGTATTTCCTCTGAGCAAAGTGACTCCTGTCATTTGCTGATGAACATTCCTTCTCCTTTCTGGGCTTCACCTCCCTTATGTTCATCCAGTTGCTCTTCACTGGGCCATGTGGCTCATTGATTGTACAGGGTAGAATTTCCAGATAGGAGCAACAACTGGATGAACACAATAGTTGCATGTGCCAAGTTTATCCAACCTATGCCATGACTAGCATGCTGTGGACACACCTGCTGTGGGCTGGTCAAGTGTGTTGGTGGGAAGAGGTCCTTGATGCAACAGTACAAACATCTCCCATTTCATAGTTATTTTCCTTCCTTTTCCAACTTCCCACTTGATTTTGAAAGCTATGCATTTGCTCTCTCCAGTACTGAAGTTGTTGTTGTTGTTGTTTAGTCATTTAGTCGTGTCCGACTCTTCGTGACCCCATGGACCAGAGCACGCCAGGCACCTCTGTCCCCCACCGCCTCCTGCAGTTTGGTCAAACTCATGCTGGTAGCTTCAAGAAAATTATCCAACCGTCTCGTCCTCTGTCGTCCCCTTCTCCTTGTGCCCTCCATCTTTCCCAACATCAGGGTCTTTTCCAGGGAGTCTTCTATTCTCATGAGGTGGCCAAAGTATTGGAGTCTCAGCCTCAGGATCTGTCCTTCCAGTGAGCACTCAGGGCTGATTTCCTTAAGAATGGATAGGTTTGATCTTCTTGCAGTCCATGGGACTCTCAAGAGTCTCCTCCAGCACCATAATTCAAAAGCATCAATTCTTCGGCGATCAGCCTTCTTTATGGTTCAGCTCTCACTTCCATACATCACTACTAGGAAAACCATAGCTTTAACTATACGGACCTTTGTTGGTAAGGTGATGTCTCTGCTTTTTAAGATGCTGTCTAGGTTTGTCATCGCTTTTCTCCCAAGAAGCAGGCGTCCTTTAATTTCGTGGCTGCTGTCACCAACTGCAGTGATCATGGAGCCCAAGAAAGTAAAATCTCTCACTGCCTCCATTTCTTCCCCTTCTATTTGCCAGGAGGTACATTTCCCTAAAAGTTAGGGAGGGGGTATGCATGTTAACCTTCACTTTGTGAAGGTGGCACAGCCCAGTCAAGAACAGAAGACCTCTTTGCCAATTTTGCCTGCTACTTTCTGAAGGTGACATGAATGTATTGCAAAGATTCCCATCCCCCATCAATATCCTATAAGAAGATTGGACATGATACCAAGTAAATCACACAACATGGGGTGGGGTGGGAGGATCAGTTTGTATGCACTTGGCAAAGTTATGCAGGTAAACCTACATACATAAGAGAAAGATAGAAAGAGAGAGAGGATTGACTACACTAGCTCAGTGCTCATGCGTGCATAGAGGAATGTGCATACACACTTGCTCTCCTGGATCAACATATCTATCATTAAACCATTCCAAGGTGGGGGGAAAGCACTGCAGTTCTTTATACTGTTTTTAAAACCTCTTGTGAAAACAAAAGATAATTTTGCAAATTAAAACCAAGTCTTTAACTTAAAGGTGTACAGCTGGAGGAGGAGGCGGAGGAGGAAAGGACAGAGGGTGAAGAAAGAGCTGTGAGTGGAAGGTGAGCCTTTCCCCATCATTTGTGCCCACTGGGAAACTTAACAAACCTGCTTTACCTGGAGCTGGGATGTGGAAACACAGCTGTGGACAACCTAAGGAAGTACCACCCAGCCTGAGGAAGTCCCATCCATCTTGTCCCTGCCCATAAAAAGCAGGTCTAGAGTGAGAGATTGGGGTAATGTCCACTTTCTCCACATACTCTTCTTGTTATGAGACTTTTGTGGGTGAGTTGAAAGTTTGTTTGCACTCTGGGTGAGGCTGAGAGGGAGGGTGTGTCAGAAGGAAAGTGAATTGATATTGATTTATATATATTAGTAACTTAGTATTGATGTAACACTTCTGCATTTTTGTAATATTTTGTTTTAAGTTGTCTGTTGTTGCTTGCGTGTTTTGTACACCGCTTATATTTTAAATATATAAGTGGTATAGAAATTAACTAATCAATCAACCAATGACAGCAAAGAGATTTTATTAGAGCCAGACTTTCTGGCTTAGCTGAATAAAGTAATAATGTTAATAATAATATTTCCAGCGCTATTTTTCTTGAAAAAGAGGTGCCAGAACTCACCGTGAACTTCTCCCTTGCTCTCATAGAATGCCAATGGCCACCACCTGAGAGGTGCCGGAACTGAGTTCTGGTGAGTTCCTGCTGAAAACAAAAAAAGCAGGCTGCACAAGAAGAAAACTACCATTAGAGGAAACTACTATATGTTCTATAGTGGAAGGTGCTGATAAATAGTCCTTAGTTTAGAAAAGAAGCATAATCATTTGTGTCAAGTTTGTTAATAATTACCTGTCTGGAGTACATGCTCAAGGCAGTATAATTTCTACCCAAAAATCTACATCACTGTTAGATTTGCCAATGAGAGATTAAACAATGGGAGAAATGAATGGATGGAAGAATTCTATAGCTAGTTTCAAATACTCAGAAACAGCCCAAATTATCACCATGTTTTTTGTTCCTTTTTTAAATCTGTAAGATACTTTTAGTTCGCCTTTTGCTGAAATAAACACAGTTGTGTCAAAATCAACCTTTTGAGGGGAAAGAAAGTAACTGTAGAAGGCTCCCTCTGAATTCAGAGCATAGAATGGGCAGGTCATGAAAACAGCAGCCTGGGATGGCAATCACCTCTATGGGGCACCTATGGGCACCCCATGGGGATAGACTTTGTTGGGTCCTCAAGCTTCTGGGGCTCAACTTTTAATACCAAAGCAAAAGAAAACCCAGTCAAAGGAGGTTCCCTGGTTCCACTGTGAGAACAGGCAGGCAAGCACTGTACAAAGCAAAACATAGGAATTCCTTGGGGCTATCAAAGGGCGTTGAGCTACTGCGTTCTAAACAAAGGACACACAAGGATGGGAAAAGGAAAGAAGCGAGCCCCTTTTAATTACAGTGGTACCTCGGGTTACATATGCTTCAGGCTACAGACTCTGCTAAACCAGAAATAGTGCTTCAGGTTAAGAACTTTGCTTCAGGATGAGAACAGAAATCATGCTCTGGCGGCGCGGTGGCAGCAGGAGGCCCCATTAGCTAAAGTGGTCTTCAGGTTAAGAACAGTTTCAGGTTAAGAACGGACCTCCGGAACGAATTAAGTACTTAACCTGAGGTACCACTGTATATAAAAAAGAGATTCAGTCTTAAGTCACAGCCCTGCCCTCCCCTCTCTCCCCCATCTCTGTTTTCCCAGCCTTTCCACGGTTCTTGCTGAGTGGCTGCTACAGGCTGTCTCTGCTGCCCACCTGCTCTTCCTGTTCCCTTCTGCGAAGCAAATGAAATATGTTCAAATGGCCTTTCATCCTCCCACATACTTGAGCAGTCTCTGCCCTCTCCTCTCTGTTCTAGCTGAAGCTGCTGGTTTCTCCGAAGAAGAAAACATCAATTTACTCTCCCGGGGAGCCTGAGGCAGGGTTGGCGAGAAGGGGGCAGCTAGTGCGGGACACAACTCTGGCACCACCACTTTGCAGTCATCTGAAGCAATTATTGGCCTTCCGCTGGCAAGCAAATCACTTTGTTGTGCAGAAGGTTATTGATGGTGGCGGTGGTGAAATATTAAAGGCCGCCTCTGTCAAGATCGTTCTGGGAAGAATAAACTCCTTGCCTAAAATGAAGAAGACAAATTTAGAAAGTGTCTTAACAGCAGGAGGAGAGCCCTGCTGGATCAGCCCATCTAGTCCAGCATCCTGTTCTTACAGGAGCCGACCAGATGTCTGTGGGGAATCTGAGCAGAAGACTGCTCTCTCCACCTGTGAATGTCAGAAATTGCTATTCAGAAGCAGACAGCCTCCCAAATTGGAGGCAGTACATAGCCATAGCGGCTAATAGCCACTGACAGCTTTATCTTACATTTATTTTCTTTCTAAAATCTACAGGAGAGCAGGTTAAGTACTTAATTCATTCCGGAGGTTGAAACTGTTCTTAACCTGAAGCACCACTTTAGCTAATGGGGCCTCCTGCTGCCGCCACGCTGCCGGAGCAAGATTTCTGTTCTCATCCTGAAGCAAAGTTCTTAACCTGAAGCACTATTTCTGGGTTAGCGGAGTCTGTAACCTGAAGCGTATGTAACCTGAAGCGTATGTAACCCAAGGTACCACTGTATTTTATAATGCAGAGCCTTTCTGGATGGGGGGGGGGGAAATTGTATCAAAACTGTTAGAACTAAAGAAACCCATTTTGATTAGCAGCCAATCTTGTCAGTAGGGTGTTGTCAGGGACTGGGCAGAGGGGAAATGGTGGAGAGCGCCTCCCCAGCCTGACCCTTCCAGAGAAGAAGGAGACAGTTCAGAACTACAACAGGGGTTGAGGGAGGTTACAGCTCAGAGGCAGATGAGGGGGGAAGCTAGGAAATAATGGGAGAGGAGGAGAAGGAAGAAGTACCAGGGGAGAGGCAGCTGATGGACTCAGTGCTTTAGAAAGCATTCCAGGACCCCCCCCCCTTGAAAGTAGGAGAGCAAAGAGCTCAAAGGCAAAAGGCACTTTCCGTCACCCACAACGATGACTCATGAGGAAGTGGGAGAGACGGTGGAGCAACACCATTACTCCAAGAGGCTGCATTTCTAAGCCTCTCTCTGTGAGTATTGAATAAAAAGCATTGGTAAGAACTTTCCTTGTCTTATTCATTTCTGGCAACCTACCATGGGGGGTTGGATCCTCTGACGTCTGACAGGTGTATGGGAAGGAGCCGCACTGTCAGCCCTCTCCTGACAGCAAATGATGGGTGTAGGACATCCATGCCTGCATCATGGTAGTAACCATGGACCCTCTAAAGTGCTATATTACAGGTTACAGGCATTTGTTTTTTTAAATGAGTGGGGGGGAGAGCACAGAAACCTTTCAATTTTTTATGTGGCCCACACATACCCAAGTGTGTATTTTCACTTCAAGTATGATTTAGGTTGAAGCAAAAGCAAGTGTCATGGCTCCTCTCAAAGAACTCTAGGAACGGGAGCTGTATAAGGATGCTGAGATGTCTTTGCTGCAGATGCCTTGGCGCTCCACAGAGCAGCAGTCATTTCTCCACTGGTCTTTGCCTTTAAATAGGTTTTGAACGGGTTTAAATGAGTGTGGAATACCCATTGACTACTTGCCTTTTAATAAGCTTGTAATGAAAGCTACTTGAGTCAACAGCAAGACTTCGGGGGGGGGGTTAAAGCTGGTCTTGTATTCTAAATAAAATCATTGAGTATAAACAGAAATATAATGATTCTATTATGTATGCTTATATCAAGTGTGATACCTGGGGATCCCTGACTTTAACTATTCCCAACTTAACATCCAATTAGCGTACCTTAAAGGCTTTTATTATGAAGCAAGGCAAAGTTAGAATAATTATCTCTGTACCCATTACCAAGGGCATGTTTATATTCATATGCCTTTTTGGGGGGAGAATTATCTGGAAGTAGCACTGCACAAGAGATTTTATGTGATTCATTAATGCTGTGCACAGGTTTCTTTCCCAATTTATTAAGGAAATATCAGCATAACCATATGGAATTAATTTTCTTGAAAAGTGCTCGATCTGAGTGAAATATTAATAATGATAATTTCAGAAGCATGGCTTTTATCGTCCCTCCGGACTTAAGGGACTTATGAATTAAAACAGGTAAGATGTGCCCCACTACAGAGACATACACAATGAATTCCACAGAAGGAAACAGAAGGATCTCAACCTTACTTCCTCTCTCTCCCTTCTCCATCCTAGAATGTCTTACTTCACAGGCACAGAACTAATACATGTCCCATTCCAGAACCTTTAAGGCTTGTGGATATTTTATATGCCCCACCCTTTCATTTCACTTTTAAGTGATGTGCCCTAACTACATTTTCATGAAGCTGTGGCATAACCCAGAGAAACACAAGTTTTGTCTTCTCCCCTTGATCAAGGCCTACACAACTTGTGACCCATCAACTCAAATGCACCTGTGGGGCTTGCCAAGCCCCCATGAGATCATAAAACGAGGCTGGCCAGCTACTTGGCTTTGTTGGACACATTTTTGTACGGGCAATTCTTAGACTGAGACCATGGCAAGGTGCCAAGCAGATGGCAGGACCAGGTCCAACATCAAGGATCTGCATGGCACCTGCCAAGGGGTGCACACCCTAGCAGGAGGACAATTGACAAGAGCCCTCTGGGGACTCTTCCTTCCTTTTCTTAATGGCTCATCTCCCAGGTGATTACCTCATCAGGAAACTTGCCCAGCTTATCTTTTAACCCTTGCTGGATACAGGGATTTCGGAGGCTTGATTAAATTCTAGCACTTACTAGATCCGGGAATTTAGGGGAGTCTGGTACCTGTAAACTCATGACACTATTATAGACCTTCCCAGAACATTATTCCGGGAACAAAACAGCTGCATTAAATGCTAAGGAACCTGTAATCCAGTTGCTGCCCTTGTTTGTTATCCTTACCAAGTGAGAGAAGCTGCAAGGGGAGGGATAATTTCTTTGGGGCTTAGCAAAGAAGCAAAATGACCAAGCAGCTAGGAATCTTTGCAGGGTAGTAATTTATTTGCAGATACCTAGCTAGATTTAAGCTTTCTAAATCCTTGAGCACATACTATATACAAAACTGGAATGCTCTGTAAAATAAAGCAAGGTTATCATTTCATTTTCAAGGTTACATTAACAAGGAAAACTTGTCATCTAAAGTTTGCCCTCCTAGCACCAGGCATATGGAAATCATATCTTTTTGTCACCGCAAAGAGACAAAATGTTGAAGAGAAAATGAGTATATTTGAAGAGGTCTCAAAAGTCACTGATAACTGTGCCTAAAGCTCTATGTGACAAATTAAGCTGAATATGCAAACAGAATTTCAGGTGTCTAAATACAAATTTGTAGGTATTGTGGTTTTGTTTTCCTTGAATTCAGATGACTGCAGTATCTTATATCTTGGGTCATTACAATGTCCTGGGATGTCAAGTATATCCCATCCTGGGGGAAAAATGTTTTTCTTTTTCTACAACTGTTGTGAAGAAAGGCTTATAGAAAGCGTGCATAAAATAAATGGTTTTGTACATATATTAGAAGTTTTTTAGGCTCCTGATATTAGACATCCACCAACAATGTTCAATTTCCACTGCACACTGAAGACATTTAATTCTGATGAGCCTTGCCAGAGTCATGTATAATTGTCAGTCATGTATACTGTTGGTGCTGTTGTTGTTTGGTTGAAGCAAATATCTAATATTGCATTTTATGTTGTTATATCTGGTATTGTCAGGCTCCAGGGACTCATCTCCCCCCCTCCCCTTTGGCAGTAGATAAGCAGAACAAAGTGAAAGGAGTCTCCCAATTAAGGGTTCTACCCACTTCCCTAGTCACCCCCATCACTTCTGTGTCTTGCAATCTGATCTCGCAACCACTTTGCTTTCTCTGCTGCCACCTTATCTGCTCGTCCTGACCTTGGGCTGGTCGGATGTATGCTTTCCAGCGAGAGAGAGAGCATGTTAACTTTCTCTCTTCCAGTTCTTCTTCTCCTAGCTGTTCACCACCCAGTTCTTCCCAACTTCTGTCTTCCAAACTATGTCCCTCTGCGAACCGCTGTTCCAAATCTATACTGTCCTACTGTTTCTGGGAAGATTCGGGATCCTGATCAGGAGTGGGGGGGGAGAGACTCCCTGACAGGTATATTGTGTGTTTTAGCAAGTTTATACACCATTTTTACACTTTCATAAATATTAAATGGTCTATACAGATTCATAAATAAATACCCCCCCCGACTAGACACAACAGGTTACAAAACTAAATATATTCCAGCTATTTTTTAAAAAATTAAACACATGTACCCTTCATGTTTCCTTTTCCCATTCTACTGGTGAATCAGCTTGCATTCCAAGCTCCGTGCTAGGCTCCCTCTGCCCTCTCAAGATTGTGGGAGCTCAGCCATGTCCCAACAGACTTGGGGGGGGGGCTTGTACAGCTGGCACCTATGACTAACATAAAGTTCCCCAAATCCCAATGCACACCCAGTTAATCATCCAACATATTTCAATGAATTTCCTGGTCACTTTCCCAACCATAAAAAGTTAGCAGGGAGGGGATTAAGTGAATTTGATGTGATAAGGGCAACAGAGTGCTTGAGATTTCATTGCACAAACCTGAATTTCTGGTATGTGCTTGACTCTCTCCTGGAAAATACTGATCAAAACTGGCACATTTGAGCATCTCTACCTTTCACCCATTATTCCATATGTAGCTAAGCAGTATGGTGGATCGCAGGGTTTTAGCAAACCTAGCTTTGCTGCCAGTTCTGGCAGTGCAACATATCAAACACTAAAAAACTAACAGAAGGGGGAAGGAAGGCTGAAAGGATTGCAGAGCACCCAGCTTACATTTACCTTGGTGGGTACCAAATTTTGGAGGGCAAGGTTAGCATATGGAAATTGGGTAGGTCCCATGGCTTAAAAACACCCTGGAAATATAGCCTACTGGGTCCTATACACTGGTAGCAAAAGTTTCTAGCGGAATATTCCTGCTGCGTCATTCTGTACCATTGTTGTTTTTCAGTATCCTGTGTTGTGACAGCCTCGATCAGGGACAAAATAAATGAGAAACAGAGCTCGATCTCTTCCAATGGAATTGGAATGGAATTGCAACTTGTATAGTTTTGATCCTCGAAAGTTATCAATCCCTGCATAAATGACTGTATAAGAGATACACGCTTGAGCTGCTAATTCTTTTATTTGAGGTAATATCCTTGAATGGATAAAAATCAAACATGCTGAGGGAGGCAGGTGCCACTGCAGCTGCAAATGCCACTGTGAAATAGATATTATCATGGTTGCTTTTGGGATGACCCTGTGGGAAATGAACTAGGTTTGATAAAGGTGGCTAGTGGTTGTGTTCCATAATGAAAACTGCATTTAAACTCAGGTGAAATTTCTATGCAAATCGAATCCATTCAGCTGGATTTGAATGGAGACATTTCAAACCCGTTTAGGAGAAATTCAGAATGCATCATTATTCCTGCCATTCATTTTCATACAGTGCCGAATATTGTTAGGGTTTATAATGGCACATTATCATGTAAAATGGGACACAATTGCCCTGCACATTATCATTATGAGAGAAACCATATCTTGCAGCCTAGTTGCTTAATGTGTTTCAACACAATGACATTGTTTGTTACTGTGGAATTCCTATCTTAGTTTGGAGGGTGTTTTTATTTTTTTTGTTATTCTTATCATTTCCTAACCTCAGAATTGGATCAAAAAGACATTTCAGTCCTATGTTGTTGTTCTTCCTGTGACAAAATGAAATCCATCTTGCATTTGAATTATTGCATCAAGGGTGCGATATGAAAACAGCAAACCACAAGTTGCAAAGTTATTAAGCCACAGCACTAACACAGCTCTGCAGGCAGGAGGTGGGGGCCTCTCCCTCAATTCGCTGGTAGTTAGACAAAGGCCAGAGTTGAGGTACATGAGGTAGAAGCTAGATGCAAGCTGGGCAGCTGAGAGTCAGAGCCATGCCTGATTTCTGCTGCGATCCAAGGCCGTGGCCATGGGAGAAGCATGACCTTCTTGGGATGCTAATGCTGTGAGCCCCTCCATCATAGGCTCAGGTCATATAGATGTGTATAAAAACCATACATCATAAAGTCACTCTACTGCCTCTTATTTCAAGGAAACCAAACCTTGGGTACCCCTGAAATCTTGCACCGCCCAGAGTTTGGGGTGGTTTGCAATGGAAAGGAGGTGTTTGTGGGTGGGTGTATACCTTTATGCGGCATCCCTATATTGTGCAATTGGCAGTTATGGTTGTGGCCAAAACAATAATCCTGGCCAACCTTTAGTCCAGCAACGTAATGTCTGGGTTTAGTTCATGGTGCTGATGCAGTAGGCATTCCGCTCCATGCATATGGATTTTGTTGTTGGTGCAGTGATTCATAGGCATAAAAAAAAAACCTTGTGCAAAACTCATTCAATATCCACTAGCAGACCAATCTGTCTCAAGCCCAATTTCAATTATTGGATGAGTGCTAGTTCTCAGTGGTGCCAGGGTTAATTTTTAAAGGCTTTTCATTGTTCAGACTGTTGTCTGGGGCCCACACTGAGAAAAATTATCACCTCATCACTGCATCACTGAATCACTGAAATTAGAGATTGGGGATGGTAGCCAATCTATCTCTCTGTGTCAATGAAAGATTTATTATCTACTGCACATTTTCTTCTGCTTTGTTCCATTTATATTTTAAATTCTTTAAGTGATTTGGCAGCTGAAAGGGGCTAACACTACACATTGCTTTCAGTTCCACAGCCTAATTAATCTGTGCCACGGTGGCTTTGCTAATGCTCAATCTAAAGTGTCTGGGTTCTTCTCTTAAAAAAGAAAAGAATTGTCCCCTTTTGCATAGTTATTGCTCCAGAAGTAACAAAGGCAGCTAATGGTTTCCCCCAACCTACAGCCTATTTTCATCTCTACACTGCATCCATGAGCTAGTTTCCACAGCTGTGCATTGATATACAACCAGCCCATGAGATCTGCCCAGGTAGGTGTTCACCATACACATGGCAATGAGCAGTTGAATAGCTCCATCTCCACTGTGGTGCAGACTAGAGCAACATGGGTATCACTACTGTGCTTGGCTCTGCATTAGATTAGGAGCAATGATTCAATACCATCCCATTCTTTCTTTAGAACATGGTTGGGGAACTGGATCCAACCCCCATGGACTACTTTGATAGGTCAGCAGGGCCACCTATCTGTCAATCCGCCGTGATTTCAGGTGAAGTGATTTGGAAATGGTTTCCTTTGCCCATACAGCTTGATTTAGAGAGGAACAATATAGTTTGCATCCCTTCCTCTGACATTAGAATAGGTCAGCATGACTTGTGTGACCCACCAAGTCACAGGCTTTCCACAAGCCATGTATCCTTGTTGCGAGGGGCTTGACAGCCCTCTAAGTTTTGCAGAGCCACACAGGCAGCAAAACTGGGCAATTTAATGAGTTCCTTGTGGCTCATTGTACATGGCTGGTGGACAGCATTTGCAGGCCACAAGTTGTGTAGTCTTGCGTCTTTCCTTAGCTGTGGCTCCAAAATATGCACACATAGCCACACAGATGTACGATGCCCCAAGTATATTGCAATAATCAAATATTGAGGTTACCAATGTATGGATCACAGTGGTCAGACTATCTCTGTCCAAGAGCAATCATAGCCATAGCTGCTGTAGCAGCCCTGGCTGGTTAAAATGCTCTTCTCTGGAGCAAATATGAATTTAGAAAGCAAATAAAACTCGTTTCCATCAGCTTTGTTCTGATTCACGTTTTATCATTGGGATATAGTACTTGTCCCCAAATAAATGTCCAGTAAGTGTTATTCCATCTATTTAGAACAATATAATATATGGATTTGTGGTGTAGCCCAGAGCAATGAGAAGATTTCATGTTAACGCAGATAATGCCAATTTTATTCTGTACACCAGAAACAGCCCAAGACAAGTTTCTCCATGTAACTGTGTAAATTTGAAAATTGCAAACTACACCTAAGGGTATCACGAGGCTTACTCCTACATCTGTGCTAAAAAACCTATTTTGCAAGAAGTCCAAGGAATGTCATCTTGCCGCCTTTTAATACTGTTGCTCCCTAAACTATAGTGATTGATTTTGTTTGGTCTGGCAAACACAAATTATCCCACAATCATTTCTGCCTGCCAACCATGCTTACATTGACTTGCCTCTGCTGGCTGGGCGGAGGGAGAAAAAGGAAAGATTGGTGTGAACAATGGAAAGGAGTCGAAACAAATAAAAGGTAGTTTTTTCCACCTCCTGTGCTGAGGAAAAATTCTTCAACTTTAATTGTCAAGCCAGAATAGCTTTCATTTGCTGGTGACGTAAAGTGAATTTAAAATAAATAAAGAGGGCACTTGCTCATTCTCAGAACGTGGCCTCCAAACTCTTCATAATGTGCTTCTTTGAGCCATTGTATGTGGCTCTGCTAGTTCTAAATCAGAAGAGACTGTACAAATGGCATTTCTAAATCACTTTAAAATAGAACATGATCAGAGACAGAGCAAATGTGAAAGCCTACATCTACCTCCTTGAAGGTGTTTGAATGTGAAAGCCAGCTGGATTAAAAACTACAAGATAGCTTCTCTATACCAGCAGCAACATCCAAAGAATGTTGGATGTGTTCGCCCACTCCCAGATTCAGCAAATGGACAGATTCCTGTTTCTCCCTCCCAAGAAAGGAGCAGAGACAAATGGGTTGTGGTTTTAATTACTGGGGAAATTACTTCCATCTCAGATCTCCTAAACTGTAAAGTAAAATCTGCTAAATGGGGTCCCAGAACTCTTGGTTACCATCCTTATTTACTAAAATCACAATTTTTTGTGTGCTTGTGAGTCTCTTCTTGAGCTTGCCTCAGGAATATGGCTGTATTACCTTATTGTGCAAAGATATATCAATTCTGCGATATATTTATGCTTGTATTTCCCAGGCATGCCTTTCTTTTGTGACCATGTCCAACAGCAATTTATACCTGGGGAGAAAGTAAATGGACCAAATAATATGGGCTGAGCAATTTGCCTATCAGTAATGCAAGGATGAAAATATTCCTTGCAGCCTCCTTTATTTTGCTGGTGAGCAGAGGAAATAGTACACCCACACAGATTTCAAACCTCTTCCTTTTCCCCGAATAAATTCTAGAGCAGCATTTCCATAATTTGTAGGTGCTGGAGACAAACAGCAGAGGGGCACTGTCATCAACTTGACCTGCTTTCTCTTCTGACCTACATCTCCTGTTCGCATTTGACTAGATATTGTTAATGGCGCTGGTGTCATACCCCCCATGAGATACCTCCTCTTCTGAGGAAGATCCAGCAGAGAAGGATCTGGAGTCCTGAGAAACTCAGGAAGAACCTAGAACAACAGCCAAGGAGGAGCTGGAAACTTCTGTGGACACTGGCAGGGATCCCTCTCCAGAGAAATGGAGCTGTCTGAAACTGAGGTAGAACAACCCTAGAGCACAGTGGTGCCTCAAGAGGCAGGCCAAGACAGTCACAGTCAGGAGGACTGTAAGTAAAGGGCTTCTCAGGAGTGAAGCGCTTCTCAAGATGGGCACTCTATGCGGCTGGGCCCAGGGTGAGGTTCTGACAGCTCTGGGTTCAAAGCCTCAATATGAGGTTGGAAGAGCTGCTGGAATAATGTTTTGCTACCAGCACTGTGACTTGTCCCTCAACCTGTGGCCCTGCTGACCTGGATCTTAGGATGCCTCTTGCTTCTGTCATTGTTGGGATAGACTACTGCAATGCATTATACATAGGGCTGCCTCTGAAGACAGTTCACCCTTCACTGTACCTGCTCTGCACCCTGTGTGGTTTGGCCTGACCAAAATGAGTCCTTCAACTCGGATAACGCCTGTTTTTCTGCTGAAACAGCCAACAGAGTTCCCCCAGAAGTTGTGGGCTACAACTCCAATTGGTCCCAGCCAACATGCCAAGTGGTCAGGATTTGGGGGTCTTGTCAACCAATATATCTGCAAGGTACCACATTGGCCAACCCTGAGTTATTGCATGTAGTTTTGATTGCAGCAATGTGCAGTTCTGCTAGATTTAAGACTGATTTGTCTCACCCATATTAGCATTCTACTGACATAGCTTATCCCTCATGGCTTCTTTTCTCTCTCTCTCTCTGTAATTCACAATGTTAGGGGAGCATTGAGTATGTGGCTAAATCAGGAGCCTTCAACTTTTTCAGACCCACTTTTAAACCAAACATGTGTTTGAGGACCCATTTTGTAATTTTATTTTAGCATACATTTATATGGTGGTAGTTCTGCTGCTGCAGCCCACCTTTTTCAAGCTGGGGCCTAATGGTGGGTTCTGAGCACTGTCCTAAATCCCACTTTCAGTGCTCCCACATGAACCATAATATATTTGAAAAACTGCAGAGAATTACAATTGTGAGTCAATTCCTTTTAACTCTTACCGTTTTCGAAAAAGAAAAAAGTTACAGCATTGTCATCCATGTAGTGCACACAGTGTATTGTTGATTACCTCTGGGAACTTTTGCTTTTTCCCAAAAGTTGCAGACCCAGGCATTACTCTTATTCAAAGAAGCACCTAGTTACCAGAAGTGGGCCTACTGGAGTCTGCTGGGTCCTCGGTGATGATTGCACAAGGGAAAACTTCCTGATTCTTTCTTCTTTGATTAAATGAGAGAATAAAGTTCCCAGATTTTGCTGTAGGTAGAAATGAAGCAAGTGCCATTTAGTGTCAGACTTCACAGGCTATTTTGCAGCTTCTTGAGGGTTTTTATTATTATTCCTTATACTTTTACAATAAGAACAGGCTTTCTTTTTCCCTTGCCAACACTGGATCTGCCCATACAGGTAAGGTCACCATAATGTGTTATTCAGTTCTACAACGATTTAGATAATTGCATTCTTTGTTAGACTGCCGTAGAATTTCTAAAGTTCAAATTCCAATTCAGGTCAAGGTTACGTATTCTAGTTAAGATATAACGAATGACTCATGTGGCACACAGAGGCTGTGAAGGGGAAAGATGGTTTTATTCTCGTAGAACTGAGGGGTGGATACAGTTAATATCAAAAGGCCTAAGAAGTAATTCAAATGTGCATAAAGGCTACTTATGCATCTGTAGTATCCCAGAACACATATATGGGGAAGCAGTCAAACTTCCTCCTCATCAAATCCTCCCTGCACATAGAAAACTTGCACATCAACCCAAAGACTAGTCATCTCTATGGAACATTACCTTTCCACACACATGGAGATACAGATGGTTTGAGTGCACTTTCAAGACAGCAGTCCCCTGAATTCATTCTACAGCAGTAGTCACACAAAAGGGCTATATATGGTATATATCTCATACTGTAGACCATCCTCTTCCTTCTTAGCTTCCCCTAGCCACTGAAAGTTCCCTTCTGTCTCTCTACATATTACTCCAGGTTTGTTGGGACTAAACCCCACCATGACAGCTAATGTAACAGAGTGCAGTACACTCTCTCTAATCTTTTGTGCAAATCATACTCTTCGTCTTCCTGAAGCTACAGAATCCCAAGACTCTGTATGTCACATAACATATCAAATATAGAGCTGAACTGAGTTTTGATGCATCTATGGAGCTCTGTGTGAGATCATCATCCAACGTGGAAGTCAACAGAAAAGCTCCAGCTTGCAGAGACTAAGAGCTCATCCATATTGTCATTTAATGTGGATAGTAAGCTTCCTGTACTTCCATCAATTCTTTGTTGTCTATATGGCATTCCCCTCCGTTTGGAGTATCCTTGGTAAGAGGATCCTTGGCCTTCCCACACTTCCCCCTCCCTCAGTCTGGATTTCCTCTTACCAATGATACTCCAAAAAAGGAGAGTATGAGAAGTCCACATTCAGGAGAATGTCATATGGACGACAGATAATGAATGGAAATATAGGAAGCTTAGTATCCACATTAAACAACAGTATGGATGAGCCCTTACTAGCATCTGCAGCGTATATCAGGGCAAATGGACAAAGTCAAGCAGCCCACAGGTTTTCTCCATATCAGCTATGGAAGTGTGTCTCATCTGTTTGCCTGCTGTAGCCCATATAATATAAGTTCTTAATTACGGCCATTACCGTTTCACTAAACAATTTTCTCCAGTGCAATGTCATGCTTTTTTTGTTGGGACATAGCACAGAGGTTATAGAGACAGAGTAAGAATTTTATTTCCATGGTTGCTTCTTAAAAACAATGAAGTCCATCACTGATAAGCAGCAGCAAGTCCTATTCTCCAGCTATTTTCAGCTACTTTTGAGCAGTGCTGCATACATCTAGACAGAAGGCCAGTTTGAAAGAGAGGGAGACCCCCGGAGTCTAACAACTAAATTATTCACAATTTTTTGCTCAGAAAGATGCTGAAATACAATACTTCTCAGCAAGGTTTCTTTCTAATGACGAGAAAAATGTTATTTATATTTCATCCAGCTTGGTGCAAAAATTAGCAGGTCCTTGCTGAGACAAGACAAAATAAAAGCTGTCCCCCACCTGAAATTGCCACTGTACTTGCCTAATGCTGATCGTCGATACCCTATGGCTTCTCCATCTCCTGTCACATATCGACCTGCCTTCTGTTGATATAATGATTGTTGCTGTAATGTTTCAAGAACAGCTTCTTGGGGCAATATCATCACAGGTACAAAGAAAAATTAAAACAGCCCATGGTCACTGACATCTAGAAAATAGTATGCAATGGATCTATAGATTGGAGGGGGGGACAGAGAGAGAGGAGAGAGAATTTGTAGATAGAATTGTGTTTGCAAGCTGGTTTGATATTTTTTTTAAGTCATACATTATTTGCTAACCTGAGCATTGTATTTGTCCATCAATAGGTCACCACTGGACTTGTGATCTATGCTGGAGACCAAACTCTTAAATTCAGGCCAGACATGATGAAAGAGAGCAAGAAAGAAAAAGAGGGTATGAGCTTCCTACTGCTCTGCTGGAGGGCAAAGTGGACCAGTCCTATGAAGTTCTGGTCTCTTATCTTGATGGTGCAGCATATAGATATGGGGGACTAAGAACAACAAACAGAGGTACACCCAGCTGGAAGCACACCAACATGGAAGAACAATCACCTTCAAGAATCTCCCATTAATTGCTACATTCCAGGATGTAGAAAGAAGCACTTGCATCTTTCCCTCATTTTAAATGTGTAACCAAGAGGAATTCTTTGTACTTCCTAACTAGTCTGTCAAATATTATGTAGTCATCAAAAACAAAGCTGAAGGAAATAGCCATTCTTGCCTACAGCAATGCATCAAATTTGGTCATGTTATTCATTTCTGACTTATGAGAGAGCTGAGGCTTAGGGGCACAATAACCTACTGAAAATGACACTTTTAGGTGGGAGGGGGGCAGTGGAAGCCACAATACTAACTTGAAAGAAGGAAACAAATGGAATCCATTTTCTGTGATCTATGTGGCATAGGGCCCTCAACTTTTAGCCTGAATGAAGCAAGAGCTTCAAGGATGGAAAACATGCAATGTTTTATTGATCTCCACAGAAATAATTTCTTCTTCACTGTCCCAACCCATTCCGTTCATCAGTGAGCTAGATGGACCAGGGGGCCTGAGAGTCAGTATAAGGCAGATTCCTATGTTCTTAGTAGTACTTAGGGTATTATAAAAAGTACCCCTTTCCCCTGTTAGTACATCAGATGCAGAAAATATTCATATCGGTGTACATAGTTACATGTGCACAAATAGAAGAGGATTATTTCCACTTCCGTCAAAAAGCACAGTTAAGGAGCAATCTTCTAAATGGTTGCAGTTGGAATAACTTAGAATAATTCACCCCTATGGGTCTGCTCCACAAATCAACATCATCCTGGAAGTTATGACTTAACTGTCTTTTGGATCGCAACCTTTTCTCTGCTGATTGTTATTCATAATCAGCCACCCACCTGCCAGCTCCTTGTGGATGCTTCAAAGGAAACTTCAAAGACTTACTCACAAGGAGCAGACAGTGATAGGATAAGAAATTCTATTGTTCTTGTAATGGGCCACAGGGGATTTAAACAGCAAAGCAAGAATAAAATAAAAAAATCACCAGTACCAAAGGAAAGAAAAAGTTGGTGTCTCTCCACCCACCCACCCCCCGCCAATGCCTTTGAACTCTAAATACAGAGACGGAGAGAGAACTCAGAAAAGACAGAGGACAGCATTTTCAGAAGAAACCCACAAAAGCATATTGAAGAACCTTAAGGTTGTCTTGCCGTCTCCCCTAATAAGAACAATCAGCAAACAGTGGTGTTTGCTGAGAGAAAGAAAGCCTTCTTCCAAATGAAGATTATCAACAGCGATAGAACTTCCGAGTTACAGAACTGAGCCCTTAGGCTCTTCTAGTTACAGAAACTATGTGATATGTCTAATAAGAAAAGACTTGACCACATGGGTTGCCGCCCAGTTGCACAGACTGCTTTCAGATTTAAAGGCTTAGCAGTGGAAGGCTGTGTGTAGAGAATGGGGTAATCTGCTCTTTCAGATGTGCCAGGCTTTTCCCACCTCCTTCATACGGCGATGTTGCTATGTGTCAATCCAGTAAGGACAACAGTGAGAGAAAAGCAGCATGTTGTGGTCCAGGATGTTTCACTGTGAATGGATGTGTGAGGGTGGGGAGAGAGAAACGTGTTGTGGAATCAGACTAGCACTAGGGAGATGCCGATTCAAATCCATAGCCAACTAGGTAACTCCCTAGGTGACCTATGCCATGGACCTCTCTGCCTAACCTTACTTACAGGGCTGGTGCTGTGGGTGCAAAACGAGAAGGAGAAACCATTATGTCACCTTGACCTTTTTGGCGTAAGCAGAGATACAAATGCTATACAGTGGTACCTCACGTTAAGTACTTAATTCCTTCTGTAGGTCCGTACTTAACCTGAAACTGTTCTTAACCTGAAGAACCACTTTAGCTAAGGGGCCTCCTGCTGCTGCTGTGCCACCGGAGCACGATTTCTGTTCTCATCCTAAAGCAAAGTTCTTAACCTGAAGCACTATTTCTGGGTTAGCGGAGTCTGTAACCTGAAGCGTATGTATCCTGAAGCGTATGTAACCCGAGGTACCACTGTACATATATTAGCAGATTTGGAGGTGGCTTCCCAATCATATACACAGTGTGTGTGTGTGTGTGTGTGTGTGTGTGTGTGTGTGTGTGTAAGTGCTATAAAAGCCTAAAAATCAGTTTTCTCCAAGGTGGGGAGTGATAACATAGATAGCAATACCTCTCTATACCACCTGCATGCCACTTTGAGCTTATATAAAGTCTGTTTTCAGCCAGAAGTGCCACTTGTTTATATGGTGGTCTTAGCCTTGAAATTACATGTTTTATTCCAGATTATCATTTAAATTGGTTTTTCTGTGAAGTGATTTTCCATTTATAAATAGTACAAAAGTTCAAAAAATAGTCTATTACTAGAAGAATTTTTCTTCCTCTCCCACAAAGAGCTCACACAGGAAACCAAGATCAAGCAAGACAGATTCTCCACTGTTGCATCGCCTTCTATATTAACTGGCATGTCCATTTTTTCCAGGTTTCATCTGAAAGTCAACATTCATCTGGTCTTATGCTTTCTCTTACCTTGTACTGTGCACTGCTATAGATACATAAATATGAACAGTATGACCTAGATTGGACACAGAGTCCCCCCCTCCTGTGTCCCATCTAGGGTGCATTGTGCTGATATTTTCATCTTGGGTGGAATCTAGACACATATAAAAAATGCTGTGAAAACTCTTTTTAAAAAAAAGTTTTGAAAAATATATTGAATTTGCCATAGCTCACCATCTCCATCTAGTGTCACATTTGTATGCTGCAATTTACAACACACTTAAAACGTTTTATTTGCAACTGTATAGCTGAGTCCTGGGTTTTATTTATTGGTTTTATTTTATTGCCGTTCATGCTGAAGATAGGCAAAATGAAATCACCTGGCTGTTATGGGGAAAGGCAAGCCTTTCTACATTTCTTTGAGCCCAACACAGTGTGGTTCCCAAAACAAGCAACATGCTTTCTCCTTGAACCCTCCCTACAGAAAGAACACTTAAAGGTTCTGTTTCCTAATGGGAGGAGCAACCTAGAAATAAAAAGGAGAGTTCTCTAAAGAAGAGGTGTTGCCTTGAGTTATTCAAACTCAACAGGGAATTTGTGAAGCTGATGGGCACTTGGTTTGCTGCTCTTGATACTGAGTGAAAAAGGATGGTGTCAAGTAGCGTGTGCAGAACTGAATAGAGATTCTAGGATAATCATGTATATCCCAGGCTTACTACAGTGAGTTTTGTGTGCAAACCCTGGTGAGTGGAGGTTCAATCCAGCTGATATCTGCTTCCCCGGGGTGTTCCCTGTGGGGAATGCACAAGCTTAGCAGACCTCTGCAGCCTTCTTGCCTGATGCTTCACCCCCAAGTCAGTCCAGGCGGCCTAAATCAGGATGATTGGGGCTGTCTCACCTGATTCATCCCAATTCCAGATTCCCCAGAATCAATCTGATTAAGTTTGGGATTCAGGCTTCAGTCAAATCCAGTGTACAGCCCTAGCAAATATTTATTAACACTGTTAATTAAATACCATTGCTTATCTTTTACCAAATCCTGCAAAATATCAGTTCTCAGATATCAAGAGATAAAATAAAATATTTTCAATGTCAAACAAAGACACTCATTATACAAAACACATGAGGAGGACATTGGAACAGTACTCTATACCAATTCCCAAGTGTTTTCAGCTCTGATGGAAAGAGAAAAGTCAGTGAAAAGTTTAGTGAAGTTCAACACAGCAGGGCAGGCAGTGATCAAAGGTAATATGGAGTCCCTACCTCTAATGCAAAATGGGTTTGATATTAATGCCTAACCATTAGATCCAACTCAGAGAAAAATTAATAAGCAACAACTAAAAATAGCCCAAACTCCACTGAAAGTCTGAACCACATTTTTAACAGGTATATGAACTTGTTTGTGCTCATTCATACACTTAAGTAGCTGCAAGGCACAAAAGTCAAATACAGAATCATTCACTTCCCATCCCAAACCATGTCCAAATGAGGGCAACAAAAAGGACTACAAACTTTGGCAAAAGAAATGCGAGTAGACAGTATGTTAAAAAGGAATTGCAGGTGTACATTGTTAAAACATAAGAACCAACAATAAAAAGTTTTTAAAATACACTAGTAGCAGGAGACTGGGGAATTCAGCTGGACCTTTGGATGACAAAGGAATCAAAGGTGTGCTAAGGGAGAAAAAGATTTCAGAGAAGCTGGATGAATTTTTTGCATCTGCCTTCCCAATGGAAGATGCAGTATAGGGTAGATGACAGTGCCTGAACTAACTTTTGCAGGAGAGGAGATATATAAGGCAGATAGTGGTGGTGAGAGATGAACTTCTAGACCTAATAGATAAAATAAAAACTGACAAAAAGTGGTCCAACTTGGGTGGCTTTAAAAGAGGATTAGACAGCTTCATGGAGGATACTATTGATGGCTACTAACCATGATAGGTAGGTTCCAACTCCACAATTGGCGGCAGTGATGCATCTAGTTCATGGGTAGGCAAACTAAGGCCCGGGCGCTAGATCGGGCCCAATTGCCTTCTATATCCGGCCCATGGACGTTCCAGGAATCAGTGTAGACTATGTCCTTTTATTTAAAATGCGTCTCTGGGTTATTTGTGGGGCCTGCCAGGTGTTTTTACATGAGTAGAATGTGTGCTTTTATCTATAATGCATCCTGGGTTATTTGTGGGGTATAGGAATTCATTCATTTTTTCCCTTCAAAATATAGTCCGGCCCCCCACAAGGTCTGAGGGACAGTGGACCGGCCCCCTGCGGAGAAAATTTGCTGACCCCTGATCTAGTTGCTGGAAACTGCTGGATGAGAGCGGGTGCTGCTGTGCTCAGATTCTGTTTTTGGGCTTCCCATAGAGATCTGGTTGGTCACTGTGAAAACGGGTTGCTGGATGAGATGGGTCATTGGCCTGATCCAGAAGGTTATTCTCATGCTGTTGTGTAACCAAACAGACACAAGCTTAGGAAAGAGAAGAAAATGGAGACTGGGGGATGCTGGGGGTTATTCACTTTGGTTATTACAAGCTTATTACAAGCAATAATGAAACAAAACAACAACAACACAGTGTATTGTTCTGTATGCCACCACTCATTTTTTTTAAAGGTTAGTAGTAAATGTGTCTGGAGAACAGATCTAGAAAAGGGAACCATGTAGAGTGAAAAGATAATTGAGCTGTTACAAAGTTAGAATACATATTATGGGCTGTGGTGGCACAGGAGCGACACAAAGCATAAAACAACAACACTGAAGTTCCTGAAAGGGAAAGAACTGATTGGTGTCATCCCAAATAAGCGGTTGTGTACATGTCTAATATGAAAATAAGAGGTTAAACAGAGAAATGCCATAAAACCCATTCAAGCAGAATGGAGGACTGTGTTCAGCATATAATCAGGGCAGGGAGAAGCTGTCAAAATGAATGAGATAATAAAGCAGTATACAGTATCTCAGTGAAAGGATCTGACCCTGCAAATATCTATAGCAATGAAAACCATGTATCACAAAACAGTGGCATTTCCCACCAGCAGACCAGGACTGACGTGCATTATTTAGCATTTTCCTCTTTTCACCAGTTTCCCATTGTTTGCCTTACTGTGTCATGAGAACCAGATCATTGTTATGTGATAAACAGGGTGTACTGGAGCCACAGGGCCAGCTGAAAAAGAGAACAGGTTTTTATCCCTAGATTCCATTAAGGGCCAGATTCCACTAAGCTGTTATACCAGTGGAAACCAATACAATGAATCACACTAACTTGCCCCCCTCCTGTCGGCATGCCCCTACCCCACAAAAAAAATCTGCTCGGGAGGGTTGATAGAACTCCAGAACAGAGCAAAGGGGGGGGGAGAGATTGTTCTGTTGGGCAAGTAGATATGCATGTGTTGATGGAATGTTTGTAATTACGTTACATTGAACTCCACCCTAAATGTTCATCTTGCAAAACCTTTCCAAAGCTAAACAGGTCTAGGTCTGATCAGCACATGGATACAAACTCCCCTGGGAAACCTAGAAGCACCACCTTGCATTCAATTATGGAGAAAAGGAAGCACATTAAGTAGAGAATAGAATGATATGTGTAGAGCATGATAGAGTTTGGTGATCAAAAGTGGAGGCTGTGGCAAATCAGGACACAGCTAGAATTTTATCTGGCAAGTAATTGGTGAGAACTGGCAATATCTGGTGACTTAGGGATGGAACCTGGAAACTGGCTTTCCCAGAGCAAGTGTTGGTTGCCTGCCATAACAAAAGTTTTATTCTGGAAAATATTTGCAAACCTAGGCTTTAGTGCATTTTTCAATGTCTTTTATAAAATGCATTTTTTTCTCCAAACTCCCCCCCCCCAGTGGGTGAATGATTTCAAAGAAAAGTAGGGAATATGTTATTCATAACTAAATCAGCTACATAGGATATGCATAGATTTAAATCAGTCCAGGTGCCATCTTTTCTCATAGCAGTCTGCAATTTTCACTTCCATCTCAACTTGGCATATTTTAACCTAGGGTGGTGGTGAAATAGCTTCTGTTGAATCCTCATATCATTTGAGCAAAGTGTTGCTTTCCATTGGAAATTTACCTGTGTAAGAACTGCAAAGGATTAGGTGTTCGTGATGGATTAGAAGAGAAAATCCAATCACAACGTGATTTTCCTCACTTCCAAACTTTCTATTACGCATTCTTCAAAAACTGCAGATGCCATCTACCTACCAGCTAAAAGCTTCCTATAATTTACCAAAGAGATTTAAAACAAAACAAAACATTTTATATGTTCGCTGTTAACTTCCAGGCTGTCTGCTCACATCCTATTGAAATGCAGGACCCATCTCCTGTCTCAATCTGTGTTCTTCTCACAGTCACAGCAGTCCTAATTACCCAGAAATTCTGCATCCTCTATCATATCATCTAGATAAACCAGTCATTTGCTACCATAATCGCCGTCAGTGACTCACAGCCATCTGCAACTGGCAATATCAGCAGAAATGCCACTTTCTCCTTCTGTTTTGCCTCTACTGGATATGTCAGGATTCCATCTTCAGAAATCTCTGATCTCCTCTCCTTCTGCCACTTAATCCTACATGCACCACCAGCTCTGGCACACGCGCCATCAATACATATTTTAAAAGAACAACCTACATAGCTTTTAGCGACTACACACATTTTGTTCACCAGCCGGGTATACATTTCATTGACTTCTCTTAAGAATCCCATCTATTAAAAGAGGGCTGAAAGTTAATAATCAGAAAATAAACAATATTGATCAACATTAATATTGTGTCATCTGTGGCATAAAGATAAAGGTAAAGGACCCCTGACAGTTAAGTCCAGACTCTGGGGTTGCAGCATTCATCTCACTTTACAGGCTGAGGGAGCCAGTGTTTGTCCACTCTGCAGACAGTTTTTCCGGGTCATGTGGCCAGCATGACTAAGCCACTTCTGGCGCAACAGAACACCGAAACCAGAGCAGTGCATGGAAACGCCGTTTACCTTCCCGCCGGAGCAGTACCTATTTATCTACTTGCACTTTCTGGGGTGCTTTCGAACTGCTAGGTTGGCAGGAGCTGGGACCGAGCAACGGAAGCTCACCCTGTCGCAGGGATTTGAACCACCGATCACCTGATCGGCAAGCCCGAGAGGCTCAGTGGTTTAGACCACAGTGCCACCCAGGTCCCCATCTGTGGCATAGCCCACTATTTATCCCATTTAGCATCATATCTCTTATATAAAGAGATTTAGCATCATATCTCTTATATGAAGGCCACGTCACATGACCCCGTAGGCTGGTGGTGTTTATTTGAAAGTGCTATTTTGACTAGGATAAAGATATTATGTGTCACTGCATTTAAGGTAATTTCATGCAAAAACCTTAATAATATTCCACAAAGGCCATCTCAGCCCTGCTATATGCAGATGACACGGTACTCCTATCCCAGACAAAAGTGGGCCTGGAAAGATAGATGAAGGCATTTACAGGATACTGCCAAAAAGAACAATGGGCTGTAAATTACAATAAAACCAAAGTTATGGTTTTCTCAAGAAACCATAGGGCCTATAGATGGTAAATGGATAATTAGAAGACTGAACAAGTCAAAGTCATTAAATATCTTGGATTTGTCTTTCAATCAACAGGGTCTTGGCTAGTACATCTGAATTGTGCAAAGGAAAGAGCATCTCAAGTGCCAAAATTTTGTTGTGTTTATGCTCCCACAAAAGGTGGTAGCTGCATACCCTCAGCACTAGAAGTGTTCAAAGCTAAACCCCTGGCCCAGCTACGACACAGGGCACAGATTTGGCCTGGTGCACAACTTGACTATAAAAACTGTTCAGTTCAAGTTCTGAAGGCAAATTTTCTCAGTGCCATCTTGTGTTCCAAATGTTTCATTGCGCTTGGAGGCCAACCTTCCCTCAGTTGAATTACAAATTTGGTACAGGACATTTATTGGCTTCATCGAAATTTCACCCCCACTGGTCTATTTCCCTTTAGGCATTGGATCCATTTCAGTCCGGTTTCCGTCCTGGTTTTGGGACGGAGACGGCTCTGGTTGCCCTAACAGATGATCTCCGTAGACAACTGGATCGAGGCGGGTCAGGACTGCTGATCCTTTTAGATTTGTCAGCAGCCTTTGACATGGTCGATCATGATCTTCTGGACCACCGCCTCGCAGACGTGGGGATACAGGGCATAGCCCGTAACTGGTTGTGCTCTTTTATCTCTGGTCAGGGACAGAGGGTGGCACTAGGGAGGGAAATGTCATCGCGCCACTCCTTGGTTTGTGGAGTGTTGCAGGGCACAATTCTCTCCCTGATGCTTTTTAACATCTTTATGCGCCCCCTTGCCCAGATTATCCGGAGCTTTGGGCTGGGCTGTCACCAATATACTGATGACACTCAGCTCTATCTGCTGATGGATGGCCACACCGACTTGGCCCCTTACACACTCACCAGATGCTTGGAAGCTGTGGCTGGATGGTTTTGTGGGAGCCGATTGAAACTAAATCCTTCGAAGACAGAGGTCCTATGGCTAGGTCGGGATGGCATGTGGATGAGGGACCAATTCCCTTCTCTTGCGGGGGCCCAATTAGTGCCATTGCCTTCCATTAAGAGTTTGGGTGTAATCCTTGACGCCTCCCTTTCCATGGAGGCGCAAGTTACAGCAACAGCCAAGGCGACATTTTTCCACCTTCGCCACATCAAGCAGTTGGTCCCTTACCTTTCCCGCCCCGACCTGGCCATAGTGATCCATGCGACGGTCATCTCCAGGCTTGACTACTGTAATTTGCTCTACGCGGGGCTGCCCTTGAAGCTGTCCCAGAAACTCCAGCGGGTACAGAATGCTGCAGCGAGGCTCCTCACGGGGTCTCTGCCATGGGAGCATATTCACCCAGTGCTTTTCAAGCTACACTGGCTCTCGGTGGAGTACAGGGTCAGATTTAAGGTGCTGCTTTTGACCTTTAAAGCCCTTCACGGCCTAGGACCCTCATACCTACAGGACCGCCTCTCCTGGTATGCCCCACGGAGAGCCTCAAGGTCCATAAATAACAACACCCTAGTGGTCCCAGGCCCTAAGGAAGTTAGATTGGCTTCAACCAGAGCCAGGGCCTTTTCAAGTCTGGCTCTGGCCTGGTGGAACGCTCTGCCTCATGAGACCAGGGCCCTGCAAGATCTGATTTCTTTCTGCAGGGCCTGTAAGACAGAGTTGTTCCGCCTGGCCTTTGGCTTGGAGCCAATTTGATTCCCTCCCTCCCTCTCTTTCTTTTTTCTTACCCTTCTCCTCCTGCGATGAGGCTACATTTTAATATTTTAATGTTCCATTATTTTAATGTTGTATTTTATTTTTGTTTTTAAGTTGTAATCATTCATCTTTTTATTATTGCTTGTAAGCCGTTCTAAGCCCGGCCTTGGCTGGGGAGGGCGGGGTATAAATAAAAAATTATTATTATTATTAATATTGCAAGACTGTCACAAGAGTGCCTGGACCAAAACTGTTACTCATAAGCTCTATTCCTCTGGTTTATCACCTCAACAGTTATTAACATTGGGTTTCGATAATGCAAAGAATTTAATTAGGCAGCGCCAATATGACATTGAGCAACAGAATAATTTAGCCACCATAAGAAAATTTGGTCCTTGGTATGATTTTTTCCACCTAGTTTCTTCCACACATCCACATCCTATCTGCAAAACTTAACAGTTTCCATCAAATTCCACTTGAAAAACAATTATGTCCATGTGGAGATGGCAGTATCGAATCTGCAGCGCATGTACTCCTAGCCTACTCTCTTTATAAAGATCTGTGTAAGAAGGTTACTACCCCTCTTCTATCATCCATACCAGGTCGTTCATCCACTGCCACAGTGTCCTTCCTTCTTGCAGACCAAGATTACCAGGTGACAGCAAACAGGGCAGAATTTTTAACTGGGGCAATTAGAATTAGATCTACCATCTGACTAACCCATTTAATGCCTAATAAAGAAAGCCCACTCGTTCATAT
Source organism: Podarcis vaucheri (assembly GCF_965113315.1). Taxonomy (NCBI): domain Eukaryota; kingdom Metazoa; phylum Chordata; class Lepidosauria; order Squamata; family Lacertidae; genus Podarcis; species Podarcis vaucheri. The sequence goes on along the minus strand of NC_138759.1, from coordinate 97,271,271 downwards.
GTTTTACCTGTGGTCAAGGTCAGTTTTTAATTCTTTTATTTGTATAGTTGTAAACTTTCAAAACACATTTTGTATAGCCAACCATCTAGCTATATCTGTATTTGATTGTATTTGATTCCTTTGCTATGGTTTGTGGCTGACACAAGTAAAGATTTTATGTAAAAAACAAACAAACCAAACCTTAATAACATTCATGGTTGCTTTACATGGATAGTTGTCTATAGGAAATCAGTCAACATGTGCAGCTATTTTAAGTAGCCACAGACTATGTCCCTTAAATCCCATCAAGATCAAGGAGCTGCAATCACTGCAACTCCCCAAAACAAAAAAGCTGAAGCAGGGATGATGAACCTACAGTCCTCCCAGTGGTAGTAGAACTCACCTGCCACCAACCCCTGACAGCGTGGCCGAGAATTGGATAGTGGAAGCTGTTGGCTTTTCGGGTTTTGGTTAAAGGACAAATAGGTATAAATGAATTCTTGGATGCCAAGATCCAGGTTTAGAGCAAGTCGTTTTTGGTGAGAGAACCCCAGCAGAGAATTTAAACCACAGAATATGCAGCAAACTGCTGTGGAGACAAAGAACAGCCAGCTTTTTATATTGGATCAAACTATTGTAGTTGGAATGGTTGACATTGGAAGGCTTGTTGGGAAGAAAATGGGCCGGTTGTACACTTGGGCATCTGTTCACCCAGTCAGCTTACACAGTTGTATGATTTCCCTTCCATAGGAACTTGCTTTGGGGTGGGGGTGAGCCTCTTCAGAAGTTTGAATTGGGGATAAGCCCTGCTAATAATTGGTGGTGGAACTGTGGAGGAAAACCAGGAAGATGTTTTAGGCAATTGTTTATTTCTTCAAACATTTCAAACAGCAAATGAGATTGCGGTGGATATTTAATTTAAAAAGGCCCGTTCTCCATTAACACAATGCTCCTGTGAATACTAATGTCTCGGACACAGATTCACCCAGAATGTAAATATTGATGATGTTCTTTGAAATATATTAAAAATGCTGCTGCCATTACTGTCTGCAGAGAGTAACCTGAAATGCTGTATTAAAAAGAAAGAAAGGGTGGCAAGTCCGTAAACAAGTGCAGGGTAAGAAAATTGATATAAGACTTTGGTATTTTACAGCCATTGCTTTCTATTATGACATGACTCTTCCATATGTAATCAGATAACATGGCCTTGCCATTCAATACCTGAAGAAAAGAAATACTCGCTTCAAGATGAGGTGATGTATGGGGTTGATGTACTTAGTGGAGATACATGGGGAATTTCTGGGAATAGTGTCAGAAGAGACAAATGCCACCAATGAAAAGAAAAAATCAACCAAGTAAAAAAGCCAAGATGGTTTCTTTGAATCACATCAATATAACAGCATTCAGCAATGGTGACGCAGAGAGGACAAGTAGCCATTTGCACAACAAACAAAGGCAAAGTCATACCATACCCTCCAATATTTCTCTGATGACAATAGGGACGTCCCATTCCAGAATGATAATTTTACTATTTGTACCCCCATACATCTTACTAGGTTACCCCAGCCACTCTATGCAGCTTCCAACATATTTAAAACATAATAAACATTACACATTTTAAAAAACCCTTCCCTATCCAGGATTGCCTTCAGATGGCTCCAAGGTTGGATAACTCCATACCCTCCAACATTTCGCCAGTAAAAAATAGGGACATCCTAAAGAAAAGTGGGGCATTATGTGATCAAATCAGAAACCAGGACAGCTTCTCTAAATCAGGGATATCCTTGGAAAATTGGGACACTTGGAGAGTCTGTCATACCAATGTGAAAAATCAGTTCTCAGGCACTCAGGTTGGTTTGAATACGTTCACAGAGTGCCAGATCTGCAATCTTTCCAGCACACATTAATGAGCTGTGAATCCATGAAGTAACATTTTTAGCTAACATTATAGTAGAATGCTATAATGCAACACGCACAAACTAACGGGGATAATTGGGAAGCTGTAACATTCTGTATGTATGATGTATGGAAGTGAGAGCTGGACCATAAAGAAGGCTGATCGCTGAAGAATTGATGCTTTTGAATTATGGTGCTGGAGGAGACTCTTGAGAGTCCCATGGACTGCAAGAAGATCAAACGTATCCATTCTTAAGGAAATCAGCCCTGAGTGCTCACTGGAAGGACAGATCATGAAGCTGAGGCTCCAATACTTTGGCCACCTCATGAGAAGAGAAGACTCCCTGGAAAAGACCCTGATGTTGGGAGAAGGGGACGACAGAGGACAAGATGGTTGGATAGTGTCTTCGAAGCTACAAACACGAGTCTGATCAAACTGCGGGAAGCAGTGGAAGACAGAAGTGCCTGGCGTGCTCTGGTCCATGGGATCACGAAGAGTCGGACACGACTAAACGGCTAAACAACAACAACAACAACATTCTGTTTCAATTCAGAGAACATACTAAAACTTTGAAAGATTGTGAGATAGCCATACTGGTATTCTTTACAGTCTGAATTCCTCACAATATATATGAACATTCAAGAGTTCTGAATAATAAGGTTATATGTATTTTTCACTATGGGGCAACTGGTTATAATAAGTTTTGGGAACTATATATGGACAGGCAAAACACATGAATAGATCTGCTTCCCTGCTAGGAGAAGTAACCTTGCCCTTAATACTTTCCCCTGCCTTTTGAAACTTGATTGAACACAGCGTCCCAGGAAAAAACTTTCACACAGTGCAATCTATTGCACTATTCACATAGTGCAAAGAGAAACTAATAAAAAAGAAGAACTCCATAGTTATGGCACATTCTGTAGTCTGTTTTCACACAATCGCGTGCCACTGTTGGGCTCCCCTAGATGACTTAAATCACTCCATCCTTTTTTTACCCTGCCAAATGACGCTGACATCCAACAAATCAGTTTTCATCACTGGTGGGGGTGGGGGTTCTTCCCCCACCCCCAATTTGGAACCAGCTTGGTGATGGTGACAGTAACCTTAGATATTCAGGCACTTCCATTTCAATCTGTTTGGAGGTATGTGGAAAACAGGCCCAGGTATATTAATGACGCACCTGCTTTTTGATGTAACCCCGAAGTGCCAAAGCACTGACTGAAACAGTTCTGCCTGAAAGCAGAACAGAAGGTAGTGTAATGAAAGTGAAGACCAATAAACTCATAGGCTATGGGTATTTTAATAGAACAGAATGTGACATATTTTTACAGTAGCTTCAAGTGCCCCCTTCCAGCACTCTGTTCATAGTTCACCTGTGTGCAATAAGTCTTGACCAATATTGCTCTTTGGCACAAGCTGTAAAATGCAATCTAAAAGGACCCAGTTGAGAATAAAAGTAAGCATCGTGACAGAAAAGATGTTTTCTGATATAGTGTTTTCCACAACTTGTGTTTCAGTGTACAGTACCCATGGCAAAATAATCGCCCCATATTGTAAATCTGAAGTTTACATGCTTGTTGTTGTTGTTCTTTTTAATCACTGGCACATATGATAACTGCTGGTTTTGTTGTTCAAAGCACTATATGTGATATTCCACATTCCCATCTCTTGAAAGGGATATTTCTGTGGCCCAAAATAGCCACTTATTTCATATGTAATTTGTTTTTTATAAACATAAGTTGTAACAAAACTATCAAAGTATATACAATAATTAAAATATGTGGCAGAGCATATATCTGAGGATTAACAACAATATCACATCCTCTACCAAAGTATCAAGCTGTAAGAATATAAGGATAAAATGCAACAAACGCTTATATTCTTACAGCTTGATTCTCTGCTTTGGTAGAGGATGTGATATTGTTGTTAATCCTGCTACTGACGAAACTGCGCTTTCTGGCTCTTCCCTGACAATGTGGTCTCCTAGATCCTAGACCAGAACTGCAATCATTGCACCAAATGAGTCCTCCCCCCCCCCCACTTGCCTCTCTTTTTGAATGGTTATCACCATCCCATCTGATAAACTAAGCTACAGAGATAACTGGAAATAAATGGTGGGCAGAGAAATCTGACCAGTAGCTTTTCCTTTATTTGTGCTGGACTATAACCTTCCAGTTTTCTTGGCAGGTTAACTTCAAAAGTTGTAATAGGCAGAGCTAGGCTTTTTAGCCACACACACAAGTGAAGTATGTAGCCTGGATATTGGTAAATGTACATTATCAAGACCTGCTTCCCTGGGTTAGCATCCGCTAGCTTTTGGCTCCATTTCAACTCAGGGATAGGGACTGAAACATGTCATCAGCTAGCTACCAGAGTCCATAAGAGTCTGCTGGAACCGTCTCCCCCATATTCCTAATATATTGTACATTTTTGTGGTACATGAACCCCTCTAACAATGAACTGAGGGTCTCTGTGCCGACAGATATGGAGCCTAAAATGATACTCACAAGAGAGATATCAGCATGCTCAGGAGAACCCCAACGTTGGCAGAAGAACTATTCCACAGGGCGCCCGCCCTGTGGAACACCCTCCCATCAGATGTCAAGGAAATAAACAACTATCTGACTTTTAGAAAACATGGAGGCAGCCCTGCAGAGGGAAGTTTTTAATGTTTGATGTTTTATCGTGTTTTGAATATTCTGTTGGGAGCCGCCCAGAGTGGCTGAGGAGGCCCAGCCAGATGGGTGGGGTATAAGTAATAAATTATTATTATTATTATTATTATTATTATTATTATTATTATTATTATTAATAAAAGCAGGGAACTCATCCACAAACAGCATGACAATCGAACATGTTTCTTGGTCACCAGAAGCCACAAAATATTGACTGCCAGTTGGGGAAAGAAAAAAATAAGGAACCAGTGGCAGCAGTGAATTGGCTTACTAGCACTACTAACACTTCATAATATGCCAGAGAAGGTAATGTGCAGTTGGCTGGCAGCCATTTTCTTCAAAATGCTGAAGATATACTGCCACATTTTATTGCATGTCCCACTTCTAATATATAAATAAATAACACAGTGCTGTTGTGTTAGTAACTGTAAAGGAATCCTGCATCCAAGAGAAAAAAATTGTTCCCTTAGCTACTGCTGGAAACCTCCCCTTTCCTTCTCGAAGGATGCAAGTATGTTAAATGGGACGGGACACACAAGTGTGGCTCATCTCCCATGTTTGCATTCTTGGTTGCCCTCAAATCCCCTTCCTACTATTCCATGGCTGATTTGGAATTTGTAGAGCCCAGTATTCCACCCCATCTGTGCCTTGACTTGGCCTGTGCTGGACTACGCTGGCCAACGCTAGGACACTTGCCTGGTTTTGGAAGAGGGGAACAATCTACACATTCCATTTCCAGACATTCTGAGTGAGCTGGATGTCTTGAACCACTTCAGTACTAAATTTCAGCAGTCTGTCTTTAGTCGAAAGCCCTTCATCATTCCGATGCCTTATCCCTGAGATAGAAGCCCAACACATCTTTGAAGAGGAGCAGGGGATGGCTTACAAATAATATTTGCATGCAGAGAATCAAGCAGCCAAAGACAACAGAAAGTGGAAAGCCTTCCTGCGTCAAACTGTCAGATCATTACAAAAGGAGAAACAGATTGGGAAATAGTATGTCATTTAAACACTACAGAGATAAACGAGAAACAGTTATTTTATCTGTTCCAAATATTTGGAAGACCACAGAATGGGACGATGAGGAGATAGAGGAATAATTGTGGCTGTGAAACGAAAGAGAATCCAGGACAAATGCAGGCTTGAATAAAGAGAGGAAAAACTAGGGGAAAGGTAATTTGCTTTCCTAGCAATCCACCGTTCCTCTTGGCCCAAGCCAAAACAACAACAGCAACAAAACAAAACAAAACCTCAACCATTATTGATTTCTTGCTTTCAGTGATAAACAAATAGCAATTATCCCAGAAGAAGTCACATGAGGCAAACATTTAACAGCTCCCCTTTGTTCCGACAGTCAATGCCTACGTTTGTGTGACTCCAAGTATTCCGTTCTTTAGCATTTGCACCAAGCAAGGTGTTTAGAAGAAAGGTAGGTGGGTAGAGTTGCCATGGCAATTGTGGTAAATATGAAGGGGCTTGACACCTTGAGGATACAAGACATCTTATGAGAACCAAGCTTTGCAACGGGGCATTTTCATCTGAGGAACATTAGAGGGTATGTCACCCCTTTGGCATCTGTGTTTCTGCCCCCCCCCCGAGTTCTTACTTCCCTCCAACTGACCCTCATTGACCCCCCATTTTGGTCCCCCCCAGCCCCCAGTCTACCAGAGGGAGGGTGAGTGCAAGCACTGCACCAGTAGAATGCAGCATGTTTAGTACCAAAGCAGTTACTTCTGGGAGTGAGACCCCTTCTGCCCATGCACACACTCGCCTCCACGCCAAGATGGGATCATGTGACGAGCAGATGGGTGCTTCTGTGTGTTTGTCTCTCTTCTGCCCTGCAGCTGCCCCATGGATGACAGTTGCTGTCAGCAACCCCAGAAGTTCTCACTCTCCTGCCCCTCCAACTGACCCTCCTCAACCCCCTTTGGAAAGTTGTGGAGAAGATAAAACAGCTGCAAGGAAAGGTGGAAACAGTGGAGGGCCAATTAACAAAGCATTAAGAATGGACTAGGTTTCTTTTCCTGCTAACCTAGCAGTTCGAAAGCATGCCAAAAAGTGCAAGTAGATAAATAGGTACCACTCCGGCGGGAAGGTAAACAGCATTTCCATGCGCTGCTCTGGTTTCGCCAGAAGCGGCTTAGTCATGCTGCCACATGACCTTGAAAAAAACTGTCTGCAGACAAACGCCGGCTCCCTTGGCCTGTAAAGAGAGATGAGCTCTGCAACCCCAGAGTCGTCTGTGACTAGACTCACCTGTCAGGGGTCCTTTACCTTTACCTTTTTAGGTTTCTTTTAAAACAACAACAAGATCAATATTTTCAATATAAACTCTCTCTCTCTCTCTCTCTCTCTCACACACACACACACACACACACACATTTCAGGCATGAGTTTGGGATTTTTCAGGGAGATCTCTGAAATCTCAGAAGGATGTAGCCCACCTTGACTTGGAAAGAAGCAGGGTTCACCCATCCGTAAAAGAGGTTAAGACTACCATGACCTCATATTGATCGGACTAGTTTGTAGATGTCACATACTGGTAGATGTCACCCAGGATCAGGAATGCACTTGAAGAAGTTTGCTTTTAGGCTGGAGGATGTATGTGGAGTGTCATCAGAATCCCACCAGGCTGAAAATTAGCTGGAATCACTGTAAAGCCTACAGGTTCATTGTTATTTAACCTTCTGGTCCTTCCTTTTTATTCACGGGTTTGAAATTTGAGATGTCAGAGCTCGCAGAAGGTAAGTTGGAAGAATGATTGCGTTAAAAGGGATTAAGCAATTGATTTGGAAGCAATTTCTGCCAACCTCTGGGTAATTGAAAGGCTGTATGCCATCTTTCCCCCCTCCACAGCCCATCCCACTCCTTTTGTCTTAATGGTTGACAGTGTAAAAATGAAAACACATTTCTGATTGTTTCTTGGAGAAGTGCATGCTATTCTGTCCCAGCAGTTCATTCCCATTTTTAAGCACTCTAAATTGTTTGTTTGGTGAATTCAATCCATCCCTGTGTTCAAAGACTATACAAAGAATAACAAAGGGAGAGGTTCCAATTGTAGATTAGAGGCTTCAAGAGCCTGAAAGAGCTTCATACAGGGGGTGTTTAGCTGGTTTCAAGGATAGAAGGGGTGTTACACATCTTGGGGTTTTGTCTTTAAAATGATCTCGCAGCCATGCAGAGAACATAATTTCCCATTAATCTATTATAACCACTGACACTTTGGCAGAGTATTCACTTGATTGGTCAAAATGAATATATTAAACAAAAAACAAAGAAAAACACCCTGGTGAATTCAACTGCATCTGCCGGATGTACCAAAGGAAATTCAACAAAGCATATTTGGTACTGGAAAAGACGGTATTTTCAGAATTTCTTTTACCAACTACCTTGCAGTCTTCATTGTTTGGAACATACACTCTTGACACTGCAGCCAATATATGCACCAGGGGTTTAAAAATAATTAATAGATTAAAGATCTGTATGTGCTATCATGGGTAGCTAAGCTGCTTTGGGGCAATTCATTCATGCAAAATGGCATTCATTATGGACATCATCAAGCAACCACTCAAGTAAGTTGGCCAAATTCTCAATTATACCATTAACTTTGGCAGGAGGAAGTCAATCTCATAATAAGGCAAATGCTATTCAAATGAGAGCTCAGCTGAATATTCACCTCAAAGCTTGTGCCTAACTTTTGGTTGCTTTGTGGTTGGTTTGAATGGTTTGTTTTTTAAATCTGGATTAAAAATGTTTCTTATTTTGTGAGCTTTGAAAACAAGGTGCAGCGAAGTGCTTGTCACGAGACAATGTTTACATTCCACAGTCAGAGTACTGTTGGGTTTTCACACGGGAATGGGAAGCTGGATGTGACGTACACTGGTTTCCTGTTTTTCACTGGCTCTCTCGGTGTTCGTTATTCCGAGGAGAAGGACGGTTGCTTCTCTGCTCCAGCAGAGGCAAGATGCATGTTTGTAATTTCTCAATACTGAACTGAGAATAAAGCAACTTTAAGCATGTGGCACGTACTGTTCGTCATTCCGTTGTGCAAAGGACTCTGCAATATCAACATTTTGGTTCCGGGCCCAGAAAGACGTAAATCAAACTGAGGAATGCCGGCAGAGGTACAGAGGAACGGATCGCGTTATCTGCTCTGCACGTCAAGTTTGATTGATGAAGGTATGTGCTCATGCTCCGAGCAGCCTGCCAGTTTCTAATTTATGGCTTTATGGCTGGACTTTGTACTTTTAAAGCCGTTTTTGCCGCGATACAGATAAAGGCACAAGCATACAGGCTTGGATGGCTGGGGAAAACGAAAGTACTTTTTAAAAGTGCTTCTGGATGCAGCTGCTGTACTGTGACGCAGCTTGTTTAAAGCAGCAATGATGGCTGATGCAAAGCTGGTTGATGCTTTTGGGATTCCTAAGCTCAATAAGAAAAATTACACGGAGTGGGTGCAGTATGCAGAGGCAATTCTGCGGAAGGAAGGTCTGTTCAATGTTATTACAGACAACCCCCCAGCTCCAATTACAGCTGAATGGACTGCTAAGGATTCCAAAGCAAGGGGAACACTTACGTTGATAGTATCCCCAGAAGAGCTCTGTCTGTTGCGTGGAAAGACCACAGCCAAAGAAATTTGGAACTCTTTAAGAGAGGCTCACTTGAGGACAGAAGCTGGTTCCTCAATGTACTACTATGCCAAGCTGCATGGTATGGCTCTTGCTGAAGGTGGAGATGTGCGTAAACACCTGATGGAGATGCAGAATCTGAGACATGAGCTGCAACAGAGAGGACTCAACTTTCCAGAGGCTGTGTATTCCTTCATGATACTACATTCTTTGGGTCCAAGTTGGGAGTCCGTTGCCACTCAGATTGCTGTTCAACCAACTGCTCAGCTCACAGTAGCCTATGTTACTGCCGTGATCCAGAATGAAGCAGATCGCCGGGGTGCTAGCTGCATGGGTAAGGGGGAGTCTTCACAGACGTCATCCCAGAGTGCAGTGGAACCACCAGAGGGCGCCAAAGCTTTGAAGGCAGTGAAATGCTACTCGTGTGGACGTCTAGGCCATATGAAGAGGGAATGCAAATATCCCAGGGCCAAGACAGAGCAGCGCAGCGGAAGTTCATCGCGTGGAAAAGGCCAAAGCAAAGGCAAAGGTCCGGTGTCAAGGACAATGCAGCACAAGGCAATGGTCTCACGCTTCACTCCAAAGGTTGCAAAGGTCCAGAAGACGTCTAGATCTTTCTTCGTTGTTGATTCAGCAGCTACCCACCACATGTGCAACGATAAGAGACTGTTCGTGTCTTTTACACCGCAGGAAGGTGCGATTCACCAGGCGGATGACCACACGATCCCCAGTCAAGGCTACGGAACTGTTGTTCTTCACAGTTTGGACTTAGAGATACAGGATGTACTGTATGTTCCAGATGCCACACACAATCTTCTAAGTGTGATGCAGCTGAATGAACGGAACATTGACGTTTCCTTCAAGAACAAGAAATGCACCATCACAAAGAAAGACGATTATGTATTGCATGCTGAATGTGTTGATCGTTTGTTTGTTTTGTATTATGATGATGTTGTGCAGAATGAAACTTGTTGCATTGCAGGTTCTAACAAAAGTTTGCATGCAGGATGTATTCATGATTTTCACAGGAAATTTGGTCATTTGCATTTTGAGGCAGTATCTAAAATGCCTGCCTTGGTTGAAGGTATGACTATAAAACCCTGCAGGTACCACATGAAGTGCAAAGCATGCGCAGCAAACAAGGTGAAAATGGCTGCGAAAGGTAAGGTGTCTAGTAGGCAAGCTACAGAACCATACCAGGTTGTTCATGCTGATTTAGTTGGTCCACTATCGCCCTCTTTGGGTGAAAATAGGTTCTTCATGGTTCTCATTGATGCATTTTCCAGGTATATTTACGTGTACAATCTCAAGCAGAAATCAGAGGCTTTTCCAAGGTTCAAGGAATTCTGTGCTTGGTTGGAAAATGTGCATGGTAAGAAAATAAAAATTCTTTTCACAGATCGCGGGGGAGAATTCACTTCTCAGCAGTTTGAAGCTTTTCTGACTGAGAAAGGAATTCAACACGATTTGTCCAGTCCTCGCTCGCCATGGCAGAATGGGCTTTGCGAAAGGGCAAATCAAACATTGCTTCAAGGGTTAAAAACCTTGCTGCATGATGCCAATCTTCCAGAGAGTTATTGGGCCGAAGCTCTCTCGTGTTTTATTTACAGTTACAATCGCAGGTTATCTTCAGCGATTGGTTGTACCCCCTATGAGAAGATGTTTGGAAAGAAACCATACATCAAGCACATGAAAATTTTTGGTTCTGACATGTGGATTCATTCACCACAAAGCTCCAAATTAGGCAAACGTGGATTGCATGGTATCTTTCTAGGTTATCAGAAAGGTTCTTACAGAATAATGATGACTGACTCTAAGACGATTAAGCTCACAAGAAGTGTTGAGTACAATGCCAAGTGGGGGGAGAATGTGGGAATTTTCCAATGTTATCCTGATGACAGTGATGAGACTGAGGATAAGCAACAACAACCCACACCCACTGATGAAGGTTCTGATTCTGAGTCTGAAACTGAATCGGATAATTCAGAGGATTTCAAGAGTGCGAAAGCCTCTATGCGACCCTCTGAAAGCTCTGATCAGGAATTGGAAGAACCATTGTTCACAATAGGTCACTTTTCTCCTAAGAAGGAAGAGGAGAGTGTTGAAGACCAAAGGCTAATTCGTAGATCACAAAGAGCCACAAAAGGCAGACCTCCAAAGAGATTTGCTGATGAATTTGCTAAGACAGCAGTAGCAGCTGTTAAAAGCTCCAAGAAGGTATTTGAACCTTCAAGTTTCCAAGAAATCCAGGATTTGGATTCTAAGGAAGCTGAGCCATGGTTAAATGCTATGAAGGCTGAGCTTGATTCCTTAGAAAGGAACAAAACTTGGGAGCTAGTTCCAGTAGTTCCAGGAATGAAACTGCTTGGAAGCAAATGGGTCTTCAAAGCGAAGACTGATCAAAATGGCAAGATAGTCAGACACAAAGCCAGATTGGTAGCCAGAGGTTTTGCACAGATACCAGGTGAAGACTATCACGAGACCTACTCACCCACGGTGAGATATGAGAGCATTAGGCTTATGCTCAAGCTAGCTGCAGAGGAGAATCTACACATTAGTCACCACGATGTAAATACAGCATTTTTGTACGGATCTCTAGGTGAATCACTTTATATGCTTCCACCTGATGGCGTACAGGTAAAACAGGGATTTGTTTGTGCTCTGAAGAAGTCCCTTTATGGTCTCAAACAAAGTGCACGGTGTTGGCACACAAAACTCACTGAAGTATTGTTTACTCTAGGTTTTCAGCAAGGGAAAGCTGATCCATGTGTGTTTGTCAAAGAGGAGGGGCAAAAGAAGCTGTATTGTTTGTTTTATGTTGATGATATTTTATTCTTTTGGAAAGATGTCTCAATGTACAATAACGCCCTAGCTCAACTGAAAGAGCACTTTGACATGAAAGATCTTGGTGAGGTAAACAACTACCTATCTCTGGAAATAGAAAAAGATCAAAGTGGTAACATTCTAGTACACCAGTCAAGGAAAATTGCTGATGTGTTAAACAAACTAAACCTGATGGATGCTAACCCTGTAGACACACCGATGACAACAGGTTATCAGGTAGAAGACACTGAAGAAGCATTTTCTGACACTACACTGTACAGAAGTGTGCTAGGAAAGCTAAACTTCATTGCCAGATGTTCAAGACCTGACATTGCTGTTAGCTGTAATTTGCTAAGCAGACAAGTTAACAATCCTACTGTTAAGGATTGGAAAGCTCTGAAACGCATAGCACGCTATTTGAAAGGCACTATGCATTACAGACTGAGATTTAACAATCAGAAGTCTGGTGGTCTTGAGATTTTTGCAGATGCAAGTTTTGGAAGTGACACTACAGACAGGAAAAGTACGTCTGGAGTTTGCTACATGTACAATCAGGGTCTTTTTGATTGGTCATGCAAGAAGCAAACAACAATTAGCTTAAGTACTTGTGAAGCTGAACTGAATGCACTGTCTTATTCACTTAAGGATTGTGAATGGTTGTTACAATTGTGCAAAGACATGAAAATTCCTGTCAAATGTCCAATCCAGGTTTACCAGGACAACAAAGCATGTTTGGCTTTGCTGAATTCGGAAGGTTGTAAGCAAAGCACGAAGCACTTGCAGTTGAAGTTGCAACATGCTAGGGAACATATTCAGAAGGGACTCGTAACGGTGTCCTATATGCCAGGTAATGAAATTCCTGCTGATGTATTGTCCAAGATTGTATCAAGGGATCAACACTGTACCTATGTACAGAAGTTGGGTTTGTACTGATATTGTACGAACACGCTGCCCAGTGATGTTCACAGAAAGGGGGAGGATGTTGGTTTCTGTTCTCTTCACTGTGCAGCGAAGTGCTTGTCACGAGACAATGTTTACATTCCACAGTCAGAGTACTGTTGGGTTTTCACACGGGAATGGGAAGCTGGATGTGACGTACACTGGTTTCCTGTTTTTCACTGGCTCTCTCGGTGTTCATTATTCCGAGGAGAAGGACGGTTGCTTCTCTGCTCCAGCAGAGGCAAGATGCATGTTTGTAATTTCTCAATACTGAACTGAGAATAAAGCAACTTTAAGCATGTGGCACGTACTGTTCGTCATTCCGTTGTGCAAAGGACTCTGCAATATCAACAATAGGCATGAATTACATTTAATGTGGCAAGTATATAACCCCCAAAATACAAACTTTTCTAGATGTCAGATATTCGGTTTGGATGGCACTTTCATTGAGCAATCCCATAAGGCCTCCCTTTGTTCTTTCCACTGTCTTCATCTCTCCTTACACTTGGTGCTTTATATTGAATTATGTTGCTTTAATGAAGGACTAAGAGGACAAGGCTTCTTCTGGCTGGAGAGGGACTCTAGGCAAAATTCTATTTTGCTCTGGTTCATGTAGGCCGTAACTCTTAATTTCCAGGCCGATATACCTGTCTCCAAATAATTTCTTTCAGGTAATCTTTTAACTTTTTAAATTTCTGCAGTCTGGAACTAAATAAACACTTCAGTAGATTACTGCTAGGGGTGGAGAACCATTTTCAGAATGAAGGCAGCCTTCCGGGACCACATTCTAGTGGTGAGCAAAGCCAGAGACAAAAGTGGGCAGAATGTTTCATCTGTGTACAGTAGACTCATTTCTACACACATCCAGGCACCCGTCTCTGTCTTCCAACCAGGCTACTAAGAAACATGATCAGAGTTTCAGGAACACGTTCCAGCCAGGCAAAAGCACTCAGGGTTCGAAGCAGGCCCAGTGAAAGCTGTGGTGTGGGGAAACTCCCAAGGGAAGAACAAAGAGGCTGTGCAGGGAGGACATGGTTTTGAGGTTCCTCAAACCTGCCTCACCACTTCGTTTTTGTCTTGTTATTCAGTGTGACCAGGTCCTTCCTCAGAGGATTTGTGGCACAGACATACTTGTCATGAGAAATACTTGTGCTTTGCCATTAACCCTTCATATATCTGGTAGCTTTTTGTTATTGGTAGGCTCTGGTCCTGCTAAGAGTCATCTTTGAGCCACCAAGTTCTGAAGTTTGCTCACAACACAGCAACATTGTCAGGTGACTGGGGCGGGGGAATCTATCCTTCATATCCCTGCCCAGAAGAATCCTATACCTGTCCTCTTAGAAGTAAAGGAGGTCAAGGAGAAGTAAACCCCATTGTGGGTTAAGGATTGCTCTCCTACTTACTGAGACAGCAGAGATGTGAAGGATGAATTCCCATTGCTATATTTCTCTCCAGGATTAGGGTGGTTTCCCCCACCCCACCCAAGTGACCTTCAAAGTGAGGAAGAAAGTGGTTCTGTGGGTCAATATACAGTTCAGGAAACAACACTGGACCACAAAGCCTTCTACTGGAATCATTAAAGGTGAATTGGTTTGGTTTTACAAATCCTTCTGGACACAGGCTTAAAGGATAAAACATTATTGCTAACTCTTTTTTCAGTGGTTCTTTAAACAGACCTTTCCCCTTTCAACAATTACCGTCGGTGTGACATATAAAATGATTGATCGCTACTGCTTTCTCCATAGGCAATGAACACAAGGCTGTTTGTGGCTCCTGACTAGACAAGCTTTGTCATTTGAATGGCATTTAATTAATATCTAGCTCGGCTTATGACAAGGATGTGGTGTTTGCATCACATGGGAAATGCCTATGAAAAAGCTGTAATGTGTGACATCTAAAGAAAGACCCAGAGTTACACTGCTGTTACCTCTAGAGCCAAAACTAAGTGATCACAAAGCCCATTAAAATTTTGTCAAAAAATGGCAACATCCAACAAGCACTGCTGAGGCACATGCTTTCTTCATTTCAACTGGCCCAACAGCAGCCATGCTTAGAGGGATCAATCCCTCAATGATTTTCTCAAAGAAGAAAAAACTATTTCTAAAGAGAGATTTCTCAGTGGAAGAAAATGTGCCTTTTTAAAAATTATTATGTTTCCAATGAATCATCAGTCCTGGAAACTTTATATTGTATAAAAGCTTTCAAAGGGAAAAAAGTGCAAAGCAGCAGGAAGTTTTTAAAATCTCCGTTAGTTGGACTCCTTTAAGTCTTGTTGATTTGTCTAGAAAGCAACATGCTCAGTGGTGGGGCATCTGTTCTGCCTGCAAAAGTTCCCAGATACAATCCCTAGGTATAGACCAGTTCATCTCAAATTTTCTAATCTGGTGGAACAGCCATTTTTGTCCTTGCAGTGTGCCAGGCACCAGAAGCATCCCACCCAGCTTGGGCTATAGTGGAGTTTCTGTGGACTGGCAGCTGGTGGCTCATGGACCAACCCTTTCAGTAGCACTAATGAAGTAGTAATGCACTAATAATCTGATGGTATATGTTACTTTCCTATTGTTTCACAACACCCCAATTTCTGAGTGGTGTAGGATTCCAGGGGTCCCAGGCTAAGGTTACCAGAATTTTTTCAAAGAATCCAGGGACACTTTTTTTTAAAAAAAGGGGGGGAGTTATTTTATAAAATATTTTTTAAAAACATTTTTAAAAAATATTATTTTTAAAAAAATATTTTTATATTTATTTTTTTAAAAAGAAGAAGTAATATCTTCTCTTCTGTGGTCTCCTCTGTCATGCGGCCTTCCTCTGGGCCCCAGCCTGATCTCTTGGAGCACTATCCACCATGGAGTAGGCTCAGCACAGCTTGGGCTTGGACTCGGCCATGTATCCTTGCCCTCCCAGTGCTCTCCCACCTCTCTTCCTCAGCGGCAGTGGCAGCAGCAGAGTGGCAAGGTTGGGCTCCCCTCTTTTTTCTCCTTCCTCTTTCTCTCTCTTCCTTCTCCTTCTCCTTCTCCTCTCCTTCTTCTCCCTGCATCAGCTCCAGGGTTTTTACTGGCCCTGGAGCACCGCTGGGCAGTCGGCCGGGTGGCCAGGTGCTCTTGCTCCTGGCTCGATTTGGATCACGGGGGGGGGGGTGTCAGCATTTCCCCAAGTTGACGCACTGGTGTCCCTGGTTCCCCCTCGGCAGTGGCAGCGGTAGCGGCAGGCTCAGCAGCCCGGAGCCAGCCTGGCAGCGCAGTGGGCTCTGGCTGGCTTCAGGAGCTGCTCGCTGCCATGGCGCCTACTATTTTGCCTCGCCGGAAGTCCCCATATGATGTGTCTTGTGCCATTGAACCAATCACACAACATTCATTCCCTACTAATAAATCTACAACACTTAAAATATAAATCCAGGGACATTAAATGAAATCCAGGGACATTCCGGGGACAGATTTTGTCCAGGGACAGATTCATAAATCCGGGGACTGTCCCCGGGAAACGGGGACGTCTGGTAACCATATCCCAGGCACTTACTCAGGGTTCAGATTCCTCAGAATGAGGTAAAGAGGACACTGTGGTGTCCCAGAAAGGCTGGGGCCTACCCTAACTGCTAACTGTGTCTTCCCAGGAAAAGGTAGGCGATCACTGCCTGACTCTCCTTCCTGCCTGAAGCCCATCCCTGAAGTAGGATCGATGACTCCATCAGTGGAGAAATCAATCTTCCCCTGCATGGGAAACACTTGCAAAAGAGCACCCCACAGAACTGATCCCTCTGTTCTCAGTAGGGAGTGGAGGGGAAGAAGGCACCCATCCTCTCCTGACCATATGTTTAATTGATTTTTTTAAAAAAACACGTTAATCCTACCCCAGACTAATTTGGTACCACATCTGGGGAAGGCATGGTTCCTGGTTTGTCCCGGGGGGGTTGATCAGTTTTTCCCACTGACTGCACCCAAATCATCACCTGAAATGGTACAAACAGAATTTGTTACTGGACATTCAAATAATAATGATAGTAGTAGTAGTAATAATAAACACAGTACTTATTTCATGCTCTTTGACCTAGAAAAGTTAAACTCAGTTTATACTATTCCTCAGCACACTAATATGCAAGACATCCCACTTAGACTGCTCTCTTATATACAGTATTAATAAAGGACAAACTGCAAGACATATTTTACATGCCCCATTAAACAGGGGAGATAACGTCTGCACAAAATATAATTGCCTTCTGATAGGAATAGAACACAAAAACAGCCATCACAGTCAGCTGAATCCCCTAATTTATGGCAGTCTCATGTCAGGATGATACCAGATCCCTAATTCATTAAGAATGAGAAAGCTATATGGCCATACTATAAATTAACTTGATGCTGTCTATAGTACAGTAAAAGTTAAGATGTATACGGCTACAATGTACTGATCTTTATATGTGACAATCCTGCACACGATCATGCACATGTAAGCCTCTTTGGCACCTATGGGTAATGTAAGTGTGAAGAAAGTGTGCATAAAGGGGGGGGGGTTGCATGCACACACCTGGGAGAAGGAGGTGCCAAAAGCTGAATAGGCAACAACACTTAATGAGCAGGGAGAGTTTACGGCAGAGGGAAGTCCAGAATCAGAAGCTGAAGCAGGAGAGGAGGAGGCCAAGAGGTGGAGATGAGTCACGCTGGTGAAGAAGCATGGGGCTCTCCTGCTGCTGCAACAAACTTTCCCTCGTCTCCTGGTCTCCCAGGACCAAGAGAGGCATGAAGCAGGAGGAGCAAAGGCAGGAACACCAATGCAATCTCAGATTGCTTGGGGAAAACCCAGGAGAGGAGGAGACTTAGGTACCTGGGGGAAGACCTTTAGTCTCCACAACTGCCTCATAGGGGCAAGACTTACCAAACAAGAGTTGCTGTGCTCGTTAGACCTGGCACTCCTGAGCAGATTCTGTTCATCCCAATAAAGAGTTAACTACACTTATTCAATGTGGTTTATGGCTGGTTTGCTCCCTGTTCAACATATTAGCAGACTAAAATGCTGCATAATTTTCATGAATACTTTAAGAATCACAAATTGATGTGGAAATGCAGGGAACTGAGCTTAAAGGCTGAAAAAACAAGCAACTCAGAGAAATCGAAATTGACAGATTTGCCCATCTCTATCTGGAGGGGCACCAGAACGGGGAAAGAAAGTCATCAAAAATTGTTTCTGCACACAAACATGCCCTTCTGTGAGTTAGGGTGATATAAGAATCCAATGAGCTTTAACCCAGCACTGCATCCAAATAATTTGAAATCAACAACATATTAGCAGTCAGAAATGACTTGTATTTTTCTAATAAAAGAGCAGATTCAGACTTTGTCAGTTTCAGAAATTTGATAAGGGATGTACGGCAGCAAAAGGGCACTCATACAAGATGGAAATCTACCTCAGCACAGCTTTGACTGAGAAAGCCTTGGCCTTACCCAGAGAAAATGGTTTAACCTTGCTTGGTTCAATTTATATTTATAAACTTGTGAAGTGACTGATAAAATACTGTGCATGAAAATGCAAAAGAAAGGGAAGTAAAAGAGCTTTTCCATTCCTTCACACAGCATCTCAAAAAGAGAGAGAGAGAGGAGGAGGAGGAGGAGGAGACAGTATTTTGCTTTGCAGGGACAGTGGGTGGAGGAAGCCAGCCTTTTAACATATTTTGCTATGCATTTAATAACGAAAAAGCAACCATAAGCCACACTCTTAACAAGGCCAGTGAGATATGACTAAAGAGAAGACATTTCTGATGAAGGTCAAGGCAACTGATGCTTGGTGGGAGTTCTGGGAAATGTTATGTTGTGAGATAAATAATGAACAAGAGAACCTCAAACAGAATTTTATGTAAATTTAAATACTGATGGGCAAACAGAAACTTCTGCAGAACCTCTGGTTTTATGAATTCACAGCTTTAATGAGATGAAGTGAGTTGTGCCAGAGCAGGATTTCTCAACTTGATTGTTAGGAACTGAAGTCACTCCCTTTCCAACTATGCCCACTTTTTCTGCTTTCTTTTTCTGCTTTTTTTTTTTAAAGGATAGCACAATTCTAAATCTCTGCTTTAAAGCAGATTTCTCCAACCTGGTGCATCTCCAGATGTTGTTGGACTCTATCTCCTGTCACCCCCGGGCAACATGGCCAATAGTCAGAGATGGTGAGAAGTATAGTCCAAAACGAAAACTGTAATGACCACATTATTTTCCCACAGTAATTACAGTGATACCTCGGGTTAAGAACTTAATTCATTCTGGAGGTCCATTCTTAACCTGAAACTGTTCTTAACCTGAGGTACCACTTTAGCTAATGGAACCTCCCGCTGCCGCTGCCACGCGATTTCTGTTCTCATCCTGAAGCAAAGTTCTTAACCCAAGGTACTGTTTCTGGGTTAGCAGAGTCTGTAACCTGAAGCGTCTATAACCCGAGGTACCACTGTATTCCTTCTTTGAAATCTCCTGAGCTGGATATTACAGAATGGGCTTTTCTCTTAAACAACTTGGATAACTAGAGGTTTACCATGTACGACCACAGCCTGTGTCCACTCATGCTGTTCTTTTCTTCTCATTGCACATGTACCTTAACAACTCCCCAAGGAGGACCAGCAGTGGTATCATTTCCCATCAGCCCATCAGCCTTGTGGTTGGTGAGCCTGGCATCTCTGAGCACATTTTGAATCCCTAACTCAAATTAGCTGAATTTAAGTCAACAAGCCCAAATGGTATTTTTTGTGGGGAGGGAGACTTCACATACTTCAAACAGCCCTCCATTACTCCCCACCCCCTCTGTGGTATTGCAAACATAAGTTTGCAAACAAGAATTTGGGAAGAAAAGCAGTTTGGCTTGGGGGAACAGAAGAAGAATGAAAAATTAGGCAATGAAAAGGTTCCACAGTGTTTCTCTTGCCATTACTCTGCTCTGAACGCCCCTCCTGCAAGAACATTTCCATTTCATTCATTCTTTTAAAAAGGACAAAACATTGTGACATTGTGGGAGCTGGCATTTACTGGGCATTCTGCCCCTTTGGAAAACTTTGGAAACAATTTTCTGAAGTCAAATCACAGCAGTTTCCTTAGTGAGCTATCAGGGCACCTATATTATGCCCTACTATTTCCATATGACGATAGAAAGCATATGCAATGTGGAAATCACAGCATTCCCTTATCAATGATCAGCTTGAGGTTTGTAGCACTGAAAAATTAATGGCACTGATTTATGGAAGATACTCCTCCGGCTGGACATTATCAGCTTGATCCTCGCAGTAAGAATGGAATCATTATGTCTCTTCATCTTCCAGCCCCACTGACTAAAAGGCGGCTGTAATCTTCCCGTGCAATATGACAGGAGAAAATGTTGTCTGCTCAATAACGCATAAACACCTATTTGCCAATGTCAAACTTTCCCCCTTCCTCTGCACCCTCAAGGCAGCTAAAGAATTATGCCTGCTTTCAAATATGATATCTAATTTCCCCACCAAGAGATACTGTTGTGTTTTGATACTTCATATTACAGATACAGGAGAGAAGATTGGGTGAAATTGGGCAATTTTGTGTGTTTTTATCGACACAACTTTTTGTAATCAGTATACGTTCACATCACACACCACTCTCCTATTAGGCCTAACTGAAATACACATTGTCGATGTCAGACTACCCTTTTGAAAATAAAAATGTCTGTCAGAATCAACGACATTCTTTTGGCCTGTCAAACAGTAATGTATTCCTAGGAAAATGTGTTTGACATGAAAGCTGACAGTGCCATCTCCTTAACATGTAGAATTGTTTCATTGCAGAGCCAGAAAAGAGTTGAAAGTTAACTTTCATCTCTAAGGTAGAACACCTCCCCCAAAGCAGCTGTAACAGATGAGCTAATGTATTCTAGCTTTCCACAAGACAACTGCAACGCCAGAGACCACGGAGGGCAACAACAACAACAAAATTACTATACATATATCCTAGTGGCATAAGTACTGTAGGCATTAGTGCTTGTTGCAGAAAGCTGTGAGAGATCCCCAATGTTTTTATCATTGGGACCCCCTCCCCCCCATATCAGAGGCCCTGTGTCTCCAAATATCAGGGGATCACAAGGGAAGAATGCTATTCCACATATGTCCTGATTTTGCACTTCCTAGAAGAACTGTGAGAACATAATGGAGACTCATACCAAAGGTCCATCCATCTTGCTTCCCATAGTGACCTACCCATTAGCAGGGCATGAAGGCAACAGATCTCACCTGCTGTTGTTCTCCACCAGTGGAGGAACCTCAAACATAGCATCAGAGAATTACAGGAGATCCAGACCACAAAATTTGATTTCTACCACTTCAGGTTTTGTATCGCCCACAACAACCCCATTGAGCACAGATATAAGGCATGCACACATGCACTGTCTTACTTGCAGTGGGCAGCAGTCCATTTGGGTCAATGGGGAACTGCCCTGCCGACAACAGTCTGCTCCCAGCCAGTCCTCATCTGTCTACCTTGCTGCTTACAACAAGGCACTGCCTGTCATCTTTCTCCTTCTTTTATATATGCATAATTTTTATTTTAAAAATCTCTATTATAGAGACAAATCTGCATATCAGAAAAAGTAGCTGTGTGTGTGTGTGTGTGAGAGAGAGAGAGAGAGAGAGAGAGAGAGAGAGAGAGAGAGAGAAGCTGTAGGTCTACAAGACAAGCTTCAGATTTTCTTCTTTCTGCCCTCCAGGTCTGTGATATTGTGATTTTCTTCTTCTTCTTTCTTCAAGGAACTCTTAAAAGAGAAGAAGTAATGGGTCTTTTGAGATGCAGAGAATAGGCCTCAGAAGTCAGACTTGAGACCAATTTTGTTCAATACTTTCATTAATGACCTTGGGGATGGAATAAAAACATGTTGATAATATTTATGAATAACATCACATCAGCATTGCAAAGTGCTAGAAATGCAGAGAAGAATAGTGAATCTATGCTAGGTGATTTGGGTGATTCTGCAACCTAGAGCAGTAGAAATGGAATAAAATGAAATATGACTGTATAAGGAAGGGGTGGGAACAACCAGCCCATGAGCCAGATGTGGCCCCTGGGGCCTTCCCATGTGACCCATAGCATCTCCTCCTCATCACTTCCCTCCCCTGCTACAATTAGGCTTGGAAAAAGTCTTTTGTTGGAATACTTTTCCCAAACATGTTTGCAGCGCAGGGGGCATTTTCAGGGAGCTTGCAACTCAGCAGGGAAGAATTAACAACCCCCACAGAGCAAACTTTTCTACACACACACACACACACAAATCCAACCTCCTCATACCACAGTGAGGCTTGGAAAAGAAGCCTTCTGCTGGAGCTAACTATAAGGCAAGCTCGGTTAGTTCAGCGCTCTCTCTCTCTCTCTCTCTATATATATATATATATATAGCTTCACAAAACCAAAAGGTACCCCCAAGTGATTTAAAGGTAAAGGTAAAGGGACCCCTGACCATTAGGTCCAGTCATGACCGACTCTGGGGTTGCCCTCTAGCATCCCCTCACACCCCAAATCTGCTCTCCAGAGTCCCACAACTCCTGCCCTGTCAGATTTAGGTGGCACACAGCTAGTGACACGGGGGACGAAAGGAAGGAGAGGTCCTGCTGCCAAACATCTGCAAATGCTGCATTAGAACTTACCAAATTATTTTCTTCTATCCCCACATCCTATGACACCCCAAAGTATTGCCTCACTCTTCAACTATTAAAAGCCCACTAGACCTTGCCAGAATCTGTTCCTTTGTCTCCTAGTGATCTTAGCTATGCCTACCTGTGTGCCTGTTAGTGATATATATGAAGCAAATTCTTTTTAATATTATGCATTTGCTTCCTTTGCAGAATGCATTTAGTACTGGGGTGTTAATAAAATAACACATTCTATTTTAGAATCCACCTTGGACACTCCGTACAGGTTGCTTTCAGATAGGAATATTGATGTAAGAACATCTATCTACTCCAGGAGGTCAGGGATAAAGGTATGAAAAACATTGCTGGGAATGATCCCCATGAACATTTTAATGCATTTGAATGGCACACTACAAGAAACAACACAGAGCATAATGGGGATGTACAAGTGCATTACGTCCAGGCTTTATTATCATGGCCTTGAAGTAATGTTCAATTAGAGGAATAACATGCTTCATTTTCAACTTTCAGTCCAGCCAGCTGACACAATAGACATATTAGATCAGTGAATCATTATACGGAAAAGGAGTCCAAATTTCTTGAACATGATTACTGATTGGGGTCATCAGTTTTGAATTAACCATTTCACTGCTAAGGCTGCTACACAATAGGTCACCTTCAGACCTAGGAGCTTCCAAATTTGGAGTATGTTTCTACCCTGCTTACAGGCTTGATGGGGTTCATCTTTCTGTGATTGGGAATGATTTGCAGCTGAACTCAGTGTCAGCAGGGTTAAGGGATTGGTTACAGGTGTGAGAGGTTGGTGGCGAGCGCGGGTGCTCATGTGGTGGATAGGCATTGGTTCAGGTGATAGGGATGGGAGAATGGTCTCGCCATCCCTATGTGAAGGGTAAAGGAATCCAAGGACTCAACTAGTTTGGTCAACCCCCAAGAGGGGGTTGTGCCTGTGCCTGAGTCCAGGGGGGCATCTGGGTGGTGAACATAGTCTGTTCCCAGTTTTTCACCTACCCAGGTGTTCACTCTTGGTTAACCTATGCTGGTGCCCTGGGTCAGCGCTGCCTGCAAGGGTGCAGGGAGCTAGTCGAACCAGAGCCTATGCAACCACTTGCCTTCTGTAATCAGTAAAGATGTGGCCTACATTCTGCCAAAAACCAAACTAAAATTTGAGTCAAGTGTGTCTTTATTTAGGGGGAAGGTCTCTGGGTCTGAACACGCAAACGAGTTGCTGTGATCCTTAGGCCTGATACTCCTGTGCAGATCCTGGTTTTGCTAATAAAGAGTTAACTACAACTTGCTCAGTTTGATTTACTGCTGGCTCACTCCTGTCAGTAGTTCACTTCCTTTCAGACTTCTGCACCAAGTTCTGTTGGTATCAGCATGAGTTAACATGTAATGGTGTTAACTTCTTGGCTCAATCTTGGCCACATATAAAACCTTGGCTTGTTTTCCATGAGTAATAAACTTTTAATTTTTTTTATCCTTTCAATAAGCAGTCTTACCAGACTCTTTCTTTCTGTAGACTGCTGCTGTATAAGGAATTCAGCCATCTATTTATACTAGACTAACTCAGATGTCATGCTATAGCTCCCAGTGAATTAAAAATGACTCGATTTTGCCCTGAATACATAATTTATAATTGGGATGTTGTCAGACTTTTCAACAGTGCCTTGCGCCCACAAACACTGGGGTAACATATTGTGTAGTACTAGCCTTAGATCTACCTAATTGTGCTTTTATGGTTGCTTATGGATTCCCTCGGCCTTCTGAATATTTTACAATGTATGCCAAGTTTTGCAGCCTTTTAATCAAATAGACTGCCGGAGAGGAAGAATTGCTAAGTGAAGGATTTGATTGGAAAAGATGTCTCTATCCGATGGAAGTGGAAATGTGCAGCACTACATCAAAGCCCAGAGCCCACCCTTCCAGAAGGAACTATTAGGAAGAATAAAAAGTGGCCGGACTTTGTTTTGCCCTCCAGCTTTGTAGCTCATTTTAAATTTGGGTGGTTGCCTGTTTAAACCAAATTAGTTTGCCAAGTGCCATTAATTGTTGCATCCTGTCTCAAAAAAACCAGCACTTTTGTGGTAATGCTGACACTCTGAGCAGGGCTTTAAAACACACACACACACACATCTAAGTCTTACCTAGATGGCATGGATGTATTATTTTCTAAATATTATCTTTGGGGAAATGGCTGCTAAAGGCTCTGCAGTCAACATCCAGTTATGATTAGGGTTTAATTAACTTATATAATACTTTAAACTGGCGTATCTAAGCAGTGTACAATAAAATCTGGATGAGTTTTGTTGGCTCTGAATTCCTTCCAAATTCATGGTCCAGAATGATTTTTTACCCTTGGACTAGCAACCCTGAAGTGTATTTTGTATTCCAGTGTAAGCTCTGTTTATTGGCTTGAGAGTTGCTTTTTCTTTTTTTCTTTTTTGAAAATAATTTTTATTTGATTTTACAAGTATAGGATTATAACAACACAAAATACATATCCACATTTAAAGATTTCTCTCAATCTCTGGACTCCCCCCCCCTTCCCCTCCATGGGTCATATTGTCAACATTTTCAACTGCATACTATTCAGTAATCCATATTTTATGTCTCTTCATTTTGTCCACAATATTTGCTACATTACAAGTGTTATTTCAGTTCTGCTAATGTTTTCATCTGCTTACAGTGGTCTCCCAGATAAATGATAAATTTTCCACATTCTTTATTAAAGTTTTGGTCTTCTTGGTTCCTGAGCTTCATACTCCAACAGTCCAAGTAGTGCTTTTTACCACCTTTAGTTGGTGCACCATTTGTGGCCTGACCTGGAGAAAGCTGACATTGCCTCCATAACACATGGACAAGCCTGAGGCGCTGAGCCTTGCTTCCTTACCCACCAGGAGTGGTAAGATTAGCCAGCACCAGGGACAGAGCCTTTTCTGTGGCTGGTTCCAAACCTCCCCCAAGAAGCACATTTGACCAGACCCACCAAGAGGAAGGTAAAAGGGTTGCTGCTGTAGCAGGCCCAGAACCAGCTAGGGGCCCAGAAACACAAAGATACCAATGCAAAGAATTAGAGCTACAAAGCAAAGTGTGCAGGCAACATTCGAGCCATTTGCTTTGTGAGAAATGAGTCCTGTCTCTCCATTCAGTGCTATTAGCCAATGAGTGAAGTTGCAGCTGTGATTCATGTGTGATTCACATACATCAGGGGTGGCTGAGGACCTCCAGCCATCTCTGTCTAGCCCTCAGGACTCTCCCCAGGTAATAGTCCCTGGCAGGCCTCACACACATATATCCAACTACCAAGTGTTTAGTGCCCTTAAACTCTGATGATTCCTCTTGGTTGCCTGGGTGGAAGATAGAGAGAAGAGTGTGTGTGTGTGTTTCTAGAAATTGGTTAACTGTGCAAATGTAAAAATTACATTCATTGCTCTGCCCACGGGCCTATCACCTCCCCCAAAAGTTAGCCAGAAGGGAATGTGGTCCTTAGGCTATTGAATGGAAGTCTATTAAATAATGCTAGAGCTTTGCAGACAGGGACATTTTGGGGACCCACAGGCTGCTCTGTATGGGCCCCATGGATGGTCTGCCTTTGAACAGCAGCTTGGGCTCTGTGGCCTCTTGATTTTAAAAGTCAGTAACTCCCCTGGAAAGCAATCACTGCCAAGCCTTCCAACATTTTCGAAAGTTCTAGTTAAAATTGGTGTAATCAAATGCTTTATGGGAAACCTGTCATTACATTTCGATACGTTTCTTAATAGCTTTCTTAGGCAGGTGTGAATTAACTTGATTTATCCTGTATTAAAAGAAAAATCTCATTTATCAAATGGATATGGAGCAGAGAATCATCTTTTTTTCTGACAAAAATCACACTGCAGCAATAGATGGTACAGACTTTTGAACTTTAGGTCTCCATCTGGAATAGAGAAAGTCACATAAGATTTTGTTAAGTGATTTTTTCATCTTGCACTGAAGATTTTTATGCGTTCCTTCTGTATTAAAAAGAAAAGTTCTTTGTGCTTTTATCATCGGTTTCATAGATGTCTTTCATTCCATCTGGCATTATCAAGTAGGATGAAGGAATTTCATCCTCATCAAAACTCAGGTATATTGTATATTCCCCTCTTTCCAGCATATGCAGTGCAAGCCTATGCAAGTCTACCTAAAAAGAAGTCCTGCTGAATTCAATGTAACTTACTCCCAAGTAAGGATATGTAAGATTGCAGCCTTAAGAAACTGTCTAAAATGGTATTGCATCCATCCATAACTGCAGTTTATAGATTCTGACATTTGAAATATAGCTGATTTTATGCTGCAATTTCATATCAGAGCCATCATTTGGTTAGATGCCTTGGAAGGGTTACTACACAGCTCTTTATTTTAAGGATTATCCCTTATTTCAGAACATGATCTCTCCATGGAAAGCAAATAGATGTGCCTAATTTTGCAACACTCCAGCTACATTACATTTCATAAAGCAAACACACTAGCTCAATTGTAGCTCTTACTGCTGGAATTTTAATGAAGCAACCTTAGGCCCATGAAATGTTTTCAAATGTCTTTTGGAACACATTATTCCTGCTGAGAAATTTGTCACAAGGCTGTGGGAAGACTTGCAAAAGGCTGTTCTAACTGCTGCTTTCACATATCCTTTTCTTAAAATAATATGTGTTTGTACATTCCACAGCTAAATTGATTTGACCTTTGTAGTCAAAAACAGTACAAATTGGCTGTTTTTCCCCCAATAGATGATCATTCAGATGGTGGAAACAGACCTTTGGCTAATCCCCAAGATTGTCTAAATGGGATGCTGAATAGTTAGCAGCGCCCTACATGGTACATGGGTGTGGAGCATGGCATTAGTGAGTTGCCATCCAGCAGTTGCCTTCCCACTGCTGCACACCTCCAAAACACTGAGATAATAGCCATTATGCCTCCTCATGTCACCACAGTTTCTAGTAAAGGCACCAGGCCCCCCTCTCAGATGCAACAGCACTCCATAGTCTTCTGACAAACCACCTTATGATCCGTGACTGGTTCCATCTGCAGGGGTGAGGAACATTTTTCAATCCATGTGCTGCATTCTCTTCTGGACTAACTTCCATGCCTGAAGTGGAGTGAGAGGTGGATAGAAGCAAAAGCAGGAGGATCAATAAATGTAAATGTATGGGAGGCTAGTTTCCACACACTCTTATATAGCCCGCCCACCCCCCTCCATGCAGAAAAGTAAGAGGGATTGCCAGAGTTCAAAGACACATTCCAGCCAGGCATAAACACTCAGGGTGCAAAGCAAGCCCAGGGAGGGGGGTGGTCTAGGGAGAGGGGCGTGGCCTGGGGAGACTTCCAAGAGCTGGATCCAAAGACCTGAAGGGTTGCATTTGTCCCAGGTCTGAGATTCCCCATTCCTGATTTACTAGATTATTGAAAATTATCTGCTTTGCATGTGTAGAGAAACTAGTGTATAGTGAGAGGGTGTGGAAATCTAATCCAAGATTATTTGATCAACTACCTTTGGTGCTTTTCATACTAATGGTACAGATACACTGCTTTTCACAGTCCTTTGGCCTTGCTATTTACACATCAGTTTCACAGACAACCCACCACCCCCCACATGCATCAATCACTGGGTGGGAATCCACGCAATTACAAGGAATGCGGAAGCCTATAATTGAGAAGCTACTCCCATGTTTCAGCCTGGATAGCTCAGTTGGTTGAAGCATGGTGCTGAGAATGCCACGGTTGAAAGTTCAATCCCTGTATGAGACAGCGGTATACTCCTGTAGTGTAGGGGGTTGGACTAAATGATCCTCAGGGTCCCTTCCAACTCTACAATTGTATGATTCTCTGTAGGGTTCCCCTTTCAAGCATCCAGGTCAATACAGAGATATCCAATGAGTGGAGTCAGTAGTAGTAGTCCCCCCCCCCTGCATGATAATCTGTAGCCATGGACTACTGAAAACAACTCTTTATCCATATGACAGTGTGGTCAACAATAAATGTAAGTCTTTAAGGTGACATCAACTATTTATAGTGGCATGAAAATGTCTGGGAGGGCAGCGCTGGATCCTGCTATGGGTGTGGAGGGGAGGTCTACAGATCATCTTCATTCCCCGTTGCCCAGAGTCAGAAATTTTATAATGAATGTGTGCTGAGGCTATGCTAGGCTCATTCTCCCATTGTGCCCCCTTTCCATTTCAAAATCCTGCCCTTTTTAAAAAGATAGAAAAGTAGCACTAAAAGGATCTACACTTGCAAAGACTTTATATCTCTTCAGCACCGTGGTCAGAGAAAGAACGAAGAAGCACAGAGGGAAATAGAGATGGACAATGATTGGGTGGTCATCATGTAGATGCCCCTTTAAAAGTAGGTGAATGAAGCATGGAAATCCCACACCGTATGCCTAGTGTGGAAGCACCCTGTCTCTTTTCTAGGGAGAAATCAATATGATACAAGGAAATCCCCATAGATTGGCTGGCCAAATCCTTATATCATACCAAAACTGGTGACCATTTACAAACCTATTAAATGGCCACTGTGTTCCTTGATGTAACAGGATTGGGCAATGCAGTTCTGCACAGGGAATGCAATTTCATTATTAGTGGTTTCTATTCTATTCCAAATGCATACAAGGGATAGGAGCTTCCTCTTCAATGTTATCAGAGGTATGAGAGAAATGAAATAAACTGAAGGGAGGGGAGGGGAGGGGAGGGGAAAGGAAAGGAAAGGAAGAGGGGAGGGGAGGGGAGGGGAGGGAAGGGAAGGGAAGGGAGTCATTCCATCTCAGCTTTCCACAGTTTTCTATTAATACAAGGTGGGGGCATAGCCCCACACCAATGAAAAATCTCTAGGCAATTTTAAAAAGTGTAATGTCTCTCATTTTGCCCAAGAAAAGTTCTTTTATTAGTTTGGCTATTGAACGATTTTAGAGGTGAAAGGTATGGGACAGAAATGAATTGATGTAATTTTTTCCCGAAGGAAAAGACTAGCTTAATAACAGGCAGCTGTAATGTATGAGCAGACACAAGTAGCGGCTTCAGAGTGATGGCTTCGTGTCAGCTTCTGACAAGATGAATATGTGGTAGGAAGATTATATATTACACTGTGCACTGGCTTCTGCTAACTGGTTCTTATGAAACACTGTCAGCTTCATTCCCATCTTTCCCTCTCTCACACAACTCAACCTCTTCAGTGTGTCACTGTGGAATGAAAGCACCCTTTCCCCCTTATTTGTTTTAAATGGTGACACAGTGGAGAACCTAAAACCTGCCCCACTTCGTTGGATAAAAGTTAAAGGTACTGAAGACGAAATCCCAAAACTAGGACAATACATTGGTGTTAAAATGGTTGGTTAGTTAGTCAAACAATCAATAATGATCCAATCGACGTAAGGCACGTCTAAGTTTTCTTGGTTTCAATAAGAAGCAGCTAAGCACATACTGATTGGGTTGGACAGTTTCACCTACATGGTTTCACCATTCTCACAACTGCAGGGGATGTTCCTGTTTCAGGACCAGCTCTCACAATTTAGCATGAGTGCGGGTAAGAGATGGAATCAGGTGAGGCAGCCAAAGAGCTGGACCATGGCCTTGAGGTGGTAGTGAGCAGAAGATGAAATCCAGACAAGATGAAGTCATTAATTCGGCTGCCAGAATGATGGAGCCAGATTCACCTTGAAGAGAAGGGCATTTCACAACCACCACAAAAAGGCCATCTCATGCAGCAGCGCCCCTAGAACTGTTGGGAAAATCCATGACTGTTTAAAGCAGTATAAGTGCTTTAAATGTACAGTGCAGATGGGGCCTAGGCCTGAACTGGCTTTGCCCACCCTGGCTGGCCATTGGATCCTTCTGGGCAGGGAGGTCTTCTTGTTGCAGCTCAGCCTTGCTTGAGCACCATGCCTTGTGTTTCTGGTCTTCTTCTCTGGCTCTAACTGTGATCTTTAGAGAAGTGGCAGGTTAGAAATAAACTAATAAATAATAACAACAACTTCCGGTTTGTCCTTTGGTCCTTCTGGCTTATTCTCAAACCCCATCTTCTGCTTTCTCTTGGACAACAGTTGCCCTTTGATCCTGTTTCATGACTCTCTCCAGAATGTACCCACAACCTAGCCCTGACAATTCTGGCTTGTATATTATTTTTATGCTACCTTAATACATTTGTGGGCTTTAGTTTATATTTATATGCTACTCATTTCATTGTGGTTTATTGCAAAAACCACCCTGACTGAAGGGAAGGGCATACATTTAAATAAACAAACGAGAGAGAGAGAGAGAGAGAGAGAGAGAGAGAGAGAGATGTCATTATACAATGTACCATCTGAGGCATTAATTTCAAGGGGCCTGGAGGTTTCCTCATTCATAAAGGCAGAATTAGGACCCCCCCACACACACACAGGAAATGGGTAAAATAGTTGTCCTGACAAAGGGCTTCATGCAAAGTGGACCATCTGAATTCTGATCATCTGTAATGCCCTTACTGACTACCTAACAAATCACCATGTAAAAATCAAACATGACACCATACCTGTAGGACCTGACTCTAACAGATGGAGCTGTGTTTAAAGAGCTTCTCGTTGCCAGTTCCAATCAGGAAGAATACACAAAAGCTAAGATCCAATGGGAGAAACAAAACGTTCAGCCCTTGGAAACAGACCAGAAAAGGGGCAACAGCAAAGAGCGGGGTGAACCACCTTAACTGCAATGTCAATAGCAAAGAAAACTGTTGCAAAACTGCTAATAACTCTGTTGTGCTCTTGCATCACTTCAGCAGTTTGTGTGGAGCAACCTTGAAATGCCCAGTGCTCAGTGTGGCAGGAATGCAGCCTTTTGTCATGATTGCACATAACTGCATGCAAATCATAACACTCTCAAGCTCCTTACCTTCAAAAACTTCCTTTTTTATTTCATTTCAAATGTAATTTTTAAAAAAACAAAACTTCAGAATGAGTTGCTATAGTGTCTAGGACAATGAGCTTACATCATGTCTTAGCTAATGGGACTTTGAACCTCACTGAATCTTTTGGCGTACCATAATACAAATCATTAAACTTTTGGTTTCAACTCAATCATTAAATTGCAGCAAAACCTTTAAGCAGCAGAATTAATTGTTTTTCATTATTATTTCATACTGCAAATTGCCTTCTACTGGGGTCCTTTTATTGCTGTGCAAACAGCATAAATATTAATACAAAAGAATTAATGTTAAGATGCTGTAGAGAGTAATCTACCGTTGTTGGAGGGATGCAAAAAGTCACGCCAACAGGTCTCTGTTTTCTTTTCAGTTCTCTGGTTTAAACTAGGTACCCAACTGAGAACAGTTTCTGACCAAAGGATGGTTGTTGTTGTTGTTGTTTTTGGCTATTTATTCATGATGTAAAGCAAACAACTGTTAACAATTGCAACTCCGGAGGTTGGCTCTCCACATCACAGTCACTTGTCACAACTTGAATATAATTGTTGACTTCCTTAATCTGTGCCAGTCTGTAGACCACTGTGAATGCAGAAAAGAAGCTAGCTTGAGAGATTCTCTTTAGAAAGCATTCTCTCTCAAAGCAACCAGGTCGTATTATTGTCATATAAAGCTCGAAACAGTTTGGGACAAGGCTATCTACTGGACCACTCATATAGGCTCATATAGGACCCCTATATAGACTCAGTTGACGCCTGTGATCATTGGAAGAGGCCCTGCTGGGAAGTGGATTCCCATCTTGTGATATCACAGAATTGAGGTTTCATTATAGTGCCAAACCTTATTAGTTTACTCAGACTTCCCCTGATTATTAAAGTATTTTTCAGATTCACAACATATGCTGCTCAGTGTTGTGATTCAGTATTTTATTGTATTTTGCCACTGTGTGTCTTAGATTTTAGCTCTGTGGTTTTTATGGTTGTATCCCTTTTTTATTTTTTTGTAAGCCTGCAAATAATTCTTTGTCTGAATGGTGGACTATCAAAAGCTGATGGGAGATTGTTTACCTTGGTTCAGACTTGCATCTCTTTCCAGTTTATGAAGACCTGATCTTTTTCTGCTTTTCTTTTAAGATATGAATACCACGAAGAGTCATTTGCATGTAGTGCACAGATAATGATGCCACTGAGGAACAGTAAGATCTAAAGCAGTCCTTTATAATTCTATAATTCCCAAGTCACATGCCCTGGGGGGGGGAAGAGTCCTACAAAAGTCAGTTGTATTTCTCCTGAGGAAGGTTTTTGATTATTTAAGTGGAAGGAAAGGGAAAGGCAATTCTGTGAGCACAAGGACAGACTGAGGGTGTGATTGACCACCGAGCTATCAACTTGTCACCAGATAAGCCATCCTGACAAGTAATTCACTCACTTGATAAGAAAGGTCTCTCCAAGAGAGAACTCCATCTGTGACAACCATTTCATGCAATCTTCCATGTGTTAGTTTCAGGGTTTGTGTGACAAACACGACTACTACCTGTCTCAGCTCTGAGAGGAGAAGAAACACTCCTTTTCCTCACATCGCCCCCAAAACACACAGAACTTGCTCTAATTCCTTGAAGCCAGAATGTCACATTTGGGAAGGGATGAGGGGCTAGGGATTCAAAACCTGATATAGAAATTACCGTTTTGCTGTTGAAATAATGATGAAAACAAATCAGACAAAACTTAACATACAGAAGACTGTTTGACACATGAGTCACTTACATTTTTTTAATTTAAACCTAATTACATGCTAACAGTGGTTAGAGAAATATGGGGCACAGTATTCATGTTTGTTGCATTCCAAGTATTTTATATTACTCTGATCCATTCTATATCCCTAAGGCTCCATTCCAGTTCTGAACTGCAAGATTGAAGGAGCAGATACTAGCTTGGCTCTATTGTCTAGTTTCCCCTAAAGGCATACAATTTGTTCATCTCCAACTCCGTTGTTACCAGAATCACAAATATTCCAATGTATTTCTCAGTAGATCAAAACCCTTTATAGCATTTTTTTTAAACAAAAGAAACAGATATAATAAAAAAGAAAATAAATGGCTAGTAGGGAAAAATAAAAACAACAGTAAAGAATTGTGAAACAATGTGAAACAATGCTAAATTTCTTCCTTTGTGATGGGATAATTGCAGCACTTAAAGTGTCATTCGTTTTATAATTAGTTGTGCTCATAAACAGAGTAACGCTCACTTTTGTTCAGAAACCTGAAATACTTAATAGTAAAAAAAACACAAAACAGTTTTGAGAGAGGGGGGGAGGGAGAGAGAAAGTACTCCAATACAGGTAAAATAAGAAATGAAATTCATCTGGTACAGATTTGTAGTAACTGATGAACACAGTATAAGTTAATTTATTTCTGTAGAGTTGCCACCAGGTCCTCACTGAGAGATGACACTTATACCTGAAAATGCTCTGGTGTCACAAGAGATAATGAAACTGTTGAAGTTCCCAGTGCATTTTCCCATTGCTCTCATAACACACATTTCTTCCCCTACGGAACTTGGCCATTCATTCTGTAGAGGCATGGCAGTGGAGGGCAGTGTCTACAGTTTGATGCCTTGTAGATTTTAAAGCTCCAGGCACAATCTCTGGGAAAGTATCTGACAATCTGATTGGTAGGGTGTCCCTGTGTGCATTGCCAAAAAAGTGGAAATGAGTATGAAACAGGCCACAGATTTGCAAATTTAGAATTAAGTACTATAATTTAAATAAAAGTGCAATGCATCTCACCACAGTGGGGAAAACTGTAACCAAGTGACCTGCAAACCAGCTTGGCTTGCTGTCTAGGTGCTTACAATTCCATGATTCTATGAATCTGTCTCTTGCCTTGCTCATGCACTTTTGAATCCTGTGCTTGCTGCTAAGCCTGTATTCATTAGCCTGAATAAAGTTCTTTTCCCTACTGTCAAGGAAGAGCTGCTGTCATTGTGTTTTGAGCTAGGAGCTGTCAGTCAGTGTAGATAATGCTGAGCTAGATGAAACATCAACGCACTCTAAGCCGCCAGCAGCATTCATCATCCGTCCACCAGGAGAGATCCTTGATGATGCGACACTATAACAACAACAACAACAACAACAACAACAACAACAACAACAACAACAACAAAACAATTTATTATTTATACCCCATCCATCTGGCTGGGTTTCCTCGGCCATTCTGGGTGGCTTACACAAGACCTACACAAGATGATCTGTAGGTCATGACCACATGAGTAAGATGTCTGTGCATTTGCATGGCCAAATAAGGAAATGCATAAGAGGAGCTGCAAAACAGAGAGAACTAATTCAACACAAGTATTCCTCCGTGATTAAATGCTTGCAGGGGAATATTCATGGGGAAATAACCTGATTACAAATCTATATGCTTGAATGAAATGCAATATTTATTCCTTTTTCCTTATTGCATGAATGTGACTTCTACAGAAATCCAGTAAATTAACTTCCATGGTATGCAATCTTAGAGTGTCTCATATTCTGTTTTCTATATGCATATTCAAGATGGCAGTTCATCAGCGAAGCTTTCCTTTGCTGACAATTCCCACCCATCTTGCTTCCAGAAAGTCACACATGAAAGGATAAATATGGGTGCCTGTAACGAAGCCTAAGCATATTCAACTGAAACAACCACATATATTGCTTCCCTGGTTACCCGAGTCTTCATTTCCCTCCCTTTGCCATTTTAACAATATTGAATTTTAGTTTGTTACTCTCTGAGGCAGGGACTTATCCTCCTGGACCTTGGGAAATGTCAAGCACACTGATGGAATTGTATAAATAATAAATATTTTTTAAAAATAAAAATGATCATATGGCTCACTGACACCATCAGCTTGCAGAGAACACAGTCTTGACACTCATTAAATTGTTTTACAAAAGCAAAGCAACAAGCCATCAAACCAATTTAAACTGCCCTGTCATTCTTCTAGAATTACTACACAGCCTATGGGAAACTTTTCATGATTCTACAATACAAAGGGTATAAGCCTCTCCATTTCCCATTCCAATTAAATAGAAAAGCAGTAGGAATTCTACAATTCTGCCACAGGATAGTCAGCAACTCACATGGTCAGCACAGTATGTAATTAGTAAAGAGCATTACCTCGGGGTATGTTTTTCAGTGGGCTACAAAAGGGAATTAGTTATTCACAGCTTCCAGTGTACTACCAGGCCTAATTATGAGGTTGGATGGGGAGAAGAGGCTTCTCCCATTACAGTTGGATGGTAAATCATGAGAACAAGACTGTAGACCTGCATTGTCCATCCTTTACTTTTTATTCATTAGAAAATTCGAATTATCTTAAGAATTCTGAAAGTAGGAAGTGAATTGGCGAGAGAGAAAGCAAGACCTTGAGTATGGCATGGTGCTCCAGCTGTAGACACAAAGCAGAAAGCAAATATTTTTCTTAGGTATTGTTGCGGACCAGCACAATCTCTGAGCAGTACGAGATTCAAGGGGTTCCAGGTACTTATCCAGGGTTCGTGTTTCCTTTAGAATGATGGACAGTATGGAAACTGTGGTGTCTTTATGATATATACATATATACAGTCTGAGTCTATGATGGAGGGGTTCATAGCATTAAAACCTCAAGATAGTCTTGCTTCTCCCATAGCCACAGCCTTGGATTCCAGCATGCAACTTCTCACTGCTCTTTGTTTTCACTCATCCATATGCTGCTGCCAGTGCTAATTTCATCCAATTCTGCGAAAGGGGACGAGGAATTATAGGCATAATGGTGAATGGAGGAGGCACAATGCCTTATTTTTCTGAAGCAAAATTGGCTTTGGACCCAAAAGCTGAATCTTGTGGTCAGTGCACATCCCTAAAAAGAATAGGTTGTGTTGCACTGATTTATAGTGAATATTCTTGTAGCATCTAAAAGACTGACATATTTATTATAGCAAATATAGTGAACTATAGTCCACTTCATCAGATACATGAAGTGTTACCTGGAGCCGCAGGTAACGTAAGAGTTTTATTTTTTTGTTGAAACAGATTGTGATAGAAACACGTTGGGCTGGATAAATACTGTAAATATTTAGTGCATTTTAATTTCTCTCTCATTATTTCTTTATCAATTCATTTCTTTGTTGCTGAGTGTGGACAAGAAAGACACAAACACAGCAAAGCAGCACCTTCATAGTTTGTCTTAAGATACCTCTTTTTTCTTTGCTGTTTTTGAAACGCATTATGCCAAATCCTTAAAAAAAAAGTGATACAGTTGGTCCCTGGCTGCTTCTTTAGTGCCTAGGATAAATGTTCCGTCTATTTGCATGGATCTTCTATTTCAAATATAACAATACATTATAAAGACATCTTTCTTGCCTCTTAAATTACATGAGCTCTGGGTGACACTAAAATTGAGTCCTCCTAAACTCCCCTTCCTCTCCTTCTTACTCCTGAAGAATGCAGCTTATTGTAGGAGGTGCAGCAGAAAGCTTGGCAAATCCCAATTAGGACTATGATACAGGAGACCTGGTACACATTTTAGAAGGCTTTCTTTTAAGTCTGTGTTTGATTTATTCCAATAACCAGTGGAATGGTGCTGTGAAATTCTAATAAGAAGCTATTCCTTTGTTGCTTGAAGAATGGGAGATTGGCCGAGTGGAGAAGTCTAACAAAAAAAGGTTTCTGCTAATATGATTTTGCTTGTTTCCTTGAGTTCGAAAACTCTTCTCACAAAAGTGCACTACAATCCTACATACTCAACTCTAGGGGAGGAAAAGCTCCTGAAATTCAGTTCCATGCTTCTGTTAAAGAGCTAGCACTCCAGGCTTCCTAACCCATTTTATCAAAGTTAAGATGTTCCATTATCAACTTTGTTCTTATTACTTTTGAGAAGATGTGCCATATCTCTAGTAGTTACAAAGAGATGGAAATTCTGTTATATAGTTCAATCATTTGGAAGGCTTCTGAAGTTGTTCATTCCCAGTGTGGATCTCAACCCTACATCTTACGTAAATATTACTA
The DNA here is from genome assembly GCF_965113315.1 of Podarcis vaucheri. Classification (NCBI taxonomy): domain Eukaryota; kingdom Metazoa; phylum Chordata; class Lepidosauria; order Squamata; family Lacertidae; genus Podarcis; species Podarcis vaucheri. The sequence continues at coordinate 97,233,764 of NC_138759.1, read as the reverse complement.
CAACCTGCATAGTTTGTCTTCAAAATATGTCTCCCTGCTGGCTTCAATAAATGATGATACACTTTAATAATGAATATTGTTGTCTAGAAAGAAAGTTTTTAAATTAAGAAAAGCCAAATGTGCCACCTCTTTGGTAGATTTTTGCAGAAAGAAAAAAATACATGTTATGTACGTGAAAGTGAGTGCTCCTGTGTGTAAATTTGCAAGCCCTGAGCACAAGGGTCTATCAAATGTACTAGGTGCTTGAGACTGAACTCTTCTTAACTGTGCTGTTTTTAGAACCTGAGCAGTGAAGTATTGGATTTGAGCAAAGGAGATCAGTGTCTGAAGCCCAACCAAGGGTTCATTAAGCGTCCCATTTTAGAAGGGTTTAAAAGTGAAATATGACAAGTATAATCGTCCCAATTATAATGCCTTCATTCACTTATAAGTAGCATAACATACCTAATAATATTATTAGAATGATGAAGCAAAATACAGCGGTACCTTGGTTCTCAAATGGCTTAGTTGTCAAACTAATCGGCTCCTGAATGGCGCAACCCAGAATTAAGTGTTCTGGTTTGTGAACATTTTTCGGAAGCTGAATGTCCAACATAGCTTCCACTTGAGTGCAGGAAGCTCCTGTAACCAATCAGAAGCCGTGTCTTGGTTTTTGAACGGTTTCGGGATTCAAACAGACTCCCGGAACGGATTAAGTTTAAGAGCTAAGGTACCACTGTATATAAAATGGGAACATCTGGTTGCTGTTGTTTTGTGTGTTGTTGTTTTTTTAAAAAAAAACTATTAAAAACCATAACTCAAGATTTGGATTTTGAATTCAATCAGGGGCCTCGGAACTCAGAATCAAAATTTGATCTCAGCATTCCATATGTAACTGTTCAATTTGGGTTTCATGTCAAATGAATACAAAAAGACGTTTTTACACCACACAATGACATATTAGATGCCAGATACTGACACTACAGCATGTCACCTTTTAGTACCAAATGCTATCACTTCAGTTGTCAAATAGTGAAACCTACTACATATCACCTAGCAAATGCTGTCAGGTACTTAATACTATACACAACCATGTCAGTTATCAAATGATGTCAAATAATATAACATCAACATAAAATATGGAACTGATATTAAAAAAACACACCACATTTTGTAGAATGCTCTACTAGTGCTGTGTAACTCCAGAAAAACCATACAGGGGTATACCCAGATGGGTGAGGTGGTGATTTTCACCAGTTTATACTTTGCCCTGGTATTTGCTTCTGGGAGATTTTCCAAAAATGCATGGGAGGGAGCCCTGGCAGTTGCAGAGAAAAGTGGAAATGGACTAAAACTGCTGTCCCGTCACCTACCTCCAGCAGGGAGCTTCTATTAGTTCTCAATTCCCCTTGCAAACAGAAGGATCCAACCTGAGAATATATCCACTTTTTAAAAGACTACTTTCAGTTTAACAAGCTAAGTAGTTTCCATGTCTACTCAAGATACAAAAAGTCAAAAACTACCGCTGTTAACATATGAGATATTTAGGCAATGGTGCTTCGTTCCAGCTTCACCACTGCCTTGGAGCAATGGGGAAATGATGGGCCAAAAGTCCAAGGTTCACTGGAATTGTGATGTTTAAGAGCTTAAACACCTTGAGGTCTTCAAGGAGAGGCAGCCCAAATCCAACTAAATTCCCCTAAGGTTTGCAGACTTCTCTTAAAGGTGTTTTCAGATTTTCCCACATATTCTGAACAGCGGTCATTTCTTTTAGACCATGCTTTCCTTCAACTCTCCAGCCATACTCTTTACAAGATTTCCCTTTGGCAAATAGCACGGTATGTATGGTGAAATTTTTCTAACTTTTCAAAGAATGGTACAGACAACCAATTTCACCCGGGGTAGTTAGGCCATGTATGTGAGCTCAAAGCTAGCCCGTTTCCATTCAGCCTGCATTTAGCTGAACTAATCCATTTCATTGTCAGGTTTACAAGCGAGAAGACACTTCCATGGCTGGAAGGTTCTCATATAGAAGCCCACCACAGTCCCAAGTGATAACACATGTTCATCCCTGTCCTTAGGGAAGCACATTTATTATGTGATGTAGCTTGAAGCAGCCAGAAAATAAATGTAAATAAATACTTATGGCTTTGAAGTTCTGCTAATGATTAAGTAGTTTATCATGCACTGATGAGTTCTCTTCCAGCCAGCTTTCCTACAGCCAAACTGCACTGCTTCCTGTTCCCCTCTGCACCCTTGTGTTAATTACTTTGATTAACTACAGGAGAGACTTTATTAAATTTACTGATTCCACTGTCTATAAACCAATACCCTGTAATCCCTCTGCATCAATAACCAGCAGGAGACCTGGTAGCTACAAACTTTCTGAAAGAATCACACTTCTTATTTTTTGCTTGTGATGGATGAAATTTCTATCTATATAAGCCCAAAGCACATCTGAGTTCTGCTCGAAGGAGTTAAGTAAACTACACAAACCTTTGAAACTCAGAGGATTCCAATAAGACAACCAAGATGATAAGTCTCGCTTTGAACATCACTGTGATTGAGTGGAGGGGTCAAATACATTGCAAACTGATCCCTTAGATCAGTAGTTTTTCAAATCTACTCCCAGGAAATGCTTTCTGCAGTAATTTGTCTATGGAGGCACCCTGCCAAGTCTTTAACCCAACTCAATATTGCAAAATAAAAAGGAAACATTTAGCTATAGGAGTCCTGTGCCCTGCATATTCCCATGGCTCCAGTGGACCCATGAAACACTCACTCCTCCCACATCCCCTGCCAGGAGCTGGTCCCTCTCTCATGCCAGGGTTCCTTGTGGGAATTCCAGAAATCCTTAATTATTGCTTTTTTTAGATCGCAGACGGGGCACTGTGTGGGGAGGGGGCCAGAGTCAGGACAGTGCCCCTGCGTAATTGATTGGTTTTGAAAGAACATATACTAAGTTCCAAGAGGCCTTCATGGAACTTTAGACCCTTAAACCACAGACCTGCATGGAGCGATGATGCCGCACCCTCAGTGCACTCGCCGAAACCCAGCGCCCCAGAAAATGCCATTAAATAAGCAGCTCGAAATAGCTTGACCTCCATACCAATATACACTGCTCAACTTGTCCCAAATCAGCCACAGGGTTTCAAGAGTAATAGGCTTTTCTGGTGTCTAGCACTGCTGGGTGCCTGCGGCGGCGCCATCCCACAATTAGATTTTTCTCATGGAAAGTATTACAGGGTTCTGGCAACCAAAAGCATTTGCTAAAGTAGGAAACAGCCGCCCTGTGGATGCTCATGGTCTTAATGGGCAAGCCTTTCCTCTTGAGGAAGACCAGGTATTTTAGAACATCAGATTCATCAGCGGAGTGCCTATGAGAGCAACAATGTGTGGCTCTAAAGCCTTCAAAAGATGACCATGCGCTTGCATAGGCCTGCAGTGTGGTGGGTGCAAGTGCCTGTAATACTCCCTCTGTTGTCCAGTTTCCCAAAGATCTTCCAGGAAGAGATCTGGTAGCTGGGCAGCCTCGGATGCCAGGTCACAAAAACATTCCATCTGGAAGCGAGACAAGGCATCCACGATGTCATTGTGACCTATTGACATGGGTTGTGGGCAATGAAATGGCTTGTTGCATATGAAACTTAAGGTGGAATTTGGAGATCATTTTTCCAACAAACAATAAAATAATGAAGGGACTTGTCTGGGGGTGAAGGGTAGAACTAAGTCATTGGCTCCCTTCCCCCTTCGATGTTTAGAAAGATGTTTAGCACAATGAACATTTCAACAAAGATATTGTGAGAAATTGTATGAAATCATTTTGATAAACAGCATTGTCAAGAAAGAACGAATGGATGCTTAGTGGTATTTTCTGTGGAGGGCAGGTGTTTTGTTAAAAAAAATGAAAACAAGGGTCTGATTCAGATGTTAGCCTCTTTCTCTCTTCTCTTCTCTTCTCTTCTCTTCTTTTTTTTTTCAATGAAAGTAGAATGAAATTGTAGTTGAAACAAACGTAATACGGCCAGGGACAAGTTTGAAATGGTAATGAGAACAGAAAAGACGAAACATGCATCCTTTCCAGTGCCAAACACTTTAATGAGGATAAAACAAATTTAAGATTGTAATCTCAAGTTGCTTATTGGGTGCCAGCACTGATACTACAAAAATGTGCCAGTCCAGCACTTTATATCAAGCACAACAGTGTAGAAAATTGCTCATTTTGAAACATATTATCTATCTCCTGAGTCACCCAATCCAAATAGCTCTGGGATGTAAATCTTTCCTTTCCTAGATAATTGATTCTGATTTTGCATTACTGCTACCTCTCATCTGAAACAAATTAGTGGTTTATCAAGCTGTGACCGCATTACCAAGTCTACCATCACATAACCCGAGCTGGTATAGGAAGTAACAGACAGGGCTGGTTTCATTCAGCAGGAACCAAGGCATCAGCTGGAGTTGTAGCTATTTTCTGCCATTAACTTCAAAGATGATAAACTGAAGGACAGTTAGACAAAATTGGAACCCCATTATGTTGCCTGAGTATAGCCTTTGGAAGACAAAAAACAAAAATCCTAGTGAGACATTCTTAACGCAAAATTCCCAACAAAAGAAAGAAATTCCTTCCAGTAGCACCTTAAAGACCAACTAAGTTTGTTATTGGTATGAACTTTCGTGTGCATGCACACTTCTTCAGATACCAACATGGCTACCTACCTGTAAAATTCCCAGTACTGGATATCTCCAGAGAAAGTATTGCTCAGTAGATTACGTGTGCTGCTTTCACCTGGAATACATCAAACTGGCACTAGATATTTAACTGGCACGGTTTGCTATAACAAAAGGGATCGCTAACCTGGATACTGGATCTTCTTAGCTTCTTCTTTTTCTTCAAAGAATATAAAATAGCATTTTTAAAAAACAAAACAAAACAATGAACAGTTACAAGATTACGAATAGAGAGCCAAAACCGGGCTGGTTTTACATTTTCTGAGTTTCTACAATTAGAAAAGTCATCCCCAGATGGGGAAACAATGTATCCTATTCCCAAGGGTTCAAAGGCTGCCTGGAATTACTTGGCAGTGAAGGAAAAGCACTATACAGAAACTCAGAAGCACCCCTTTCTTTATCACTTCACATTTCTAAAGGCTAAGCCCTGGCATTTACTCTGAATTAATTTCACAGGAGTACTATTGATTAGTTTACTGGAAGCTTTATGCCAGGGTCCACAAGCACTAGTTCAGGAAAGGCCTGATATACCGTAGTTTTCACAGTGAGGTACCTATCCCTTGCTTACACACTAGAAAACATGAATGGCATTCATAAAACAAAAACAAAGGCAACCTTGTTGGTCCATAAAGGTGAGAAAGCCTCAGAAACGCTCAGTCAGTCAATGCCTTTATTAGGGCCAACCAAAGTGCAACGATACAGCTCACAAGCTGGAGAACTTGAAAGCTTTCACACTATTTTGAAACATTTTGGGTTGGTGCTAATAAAAAAAGTTCATTTTGAAGAGTTTTTAAATATAAAAACATGCACACAGCTGTCTCATTTATAAAAGGGAAGATATGTCTTCTCTGTTAAGTGGTTTTTATTATAAAAGGTTCTTTTCCTTTTAAAAAATGCTCTAACGAAAAATTTCTTGTAAGTAAACTTATTTATGTCTGTAAACATCAAGCGATATAGAACTGTTATTAAAGCTGCGTTCTCGACCTTTTAGTTCTGTTGCAAGTACCGCTTTTCTGTGCATCTATGGTTAGATATTACAGTGAATGTCAACTTTGGAGTATGTCCAAAAATATATAAACATTCCTTCTCTCTTTGGCATACAGATATGAATGTTGAGCTGACACCATTATATTTAGGTGGCTGTTCATGTTCACCAGTGTATTTTGTAGTTTTTAGATGCTCACAAAATGCATCTGAGATTGTCAACATTTACCCACCTTTTGACCTTGCGATGTAACATATGGAAATCTGGAGCCAGTGCTATCAAGGGTCCTCATGTGCCTGAAACTTCTTGTGCCAAGGAAATATTCATCATTTGTTGATCATAGCAGCCAGGTGTTTATCTGACTTAGGCAGCATTCCTAGATACAGTGGTACCGCTGGTTAAGAACTTAATTAGTTCTGGAGGCCCGTTCTTAACCTGAAACTGTTCTTAACCTGAGGTACCACTTTAGCTAATGGGGCCTCCTGCTGCCACCGCACTGCCAGAGCACGATTTCTGTTCTCATCCTGAAGTAGAGTTCTTAACCCGAGGTACTGTTTCTGGGTTAGCGGAGTCTGTAACCTGAAGCATCGTCTGCAACCCAAGGTACCACTGAAACTCTGACCAGTGTGGCAAAACCTCTGCTACCTTCAGAATCCAGCAGGTGATTTGGTCCTTCACATAAGGCTGATCAAGTTAGCTTATCAAGGTGGCCCTGTGCTGCATGTTTTGCAGAGGTGCAGCAGCTCAGCTGGCTAATTGACGGATTGGAAAGAATAGTAGAATCATAGAATTGTAGACTTGGAAAGGACTCTGAGGATCATCTAGTCATGTAATGCAGGAATATGTAGCTGGCCTGAACCCTGACCTTGGCCTTACCAGCACTATGCTAAAGAAAAGTAATCTTCAAAATTTACTTAGGTAGAAGGTCTGATTTGGAAAAATACTGAAGCTGTGCCAGCAGAGTACATTTGCGGTTGATTTCCAAAAGCGGTTGGAAGGTATTGAATCAGGGATAAATTAAGCCCAATAGCTTTTTCTCGTTCTTCCATTTTGTATGGAATACGGTTTCTTTACTATTCTTTCCCCACAGCAGAAAATCTGTAAGTAATTTCGAATGCTAGAGAGAAAAAATCAACTAAATAGATGGATAGCTTCACCCAGCAACTGCATTTAGTTATTGTTTGTACAGCAAAAGCAGATCTACAGTCCCATTTTCTTCCCCCCGTAAAGCTTTTTTGCCTTTCAGCACAGTCATTTACTGTAGTTTCCTTCAGCTAAACTCAAATCACCTCGCTTTATTGACTTTATCAGATGGCACTAAGTTTAAGATCTGCTAACTGAGCCATTAATGTTATTGTGTTGCATTTGACTCCATGGTGTCTGAGAGCTCCGCTAAAGAACATTTTCTTTTGGAACGCTACCAAAATTGTCATATGATGAAGGACACTGTGTTTAGTTCCTCTGACTATACCTAGGCAAGCACTAACCATCTTTTCCCTTCTTAATGCTATCTAGGTGATGTCTAAAAGAAAATAGCATGTAGTTAGACAGCTCACTGCACTGATTTTTTTTTTGAAAAATCCTTCTAAGCCCATTTCTCGTTTACCTATCCAAATCATTTTACTTGGATGTTTTATGGCTTAAATAGCGGGTGGGCAGATTCAATAGTCTCAGTAGTCGCTTCGTTCTCCAGTGTTTCAAAGCAAGTGTTGCTATGTACTTTGAGTCTCATAGGGTGATGAGACTCTGTAATAAAGTCAGCACCATCCAGGGTTTCCCAGTTAAGGACAATACACACTGGCCCAGCCTGGGATGGGTGAATGTTTGCAAGCTGGCATCTCAGCAAAGAGGCAATGAGGGAGGGAACTCACATGGTGGATCAGGTCTTTGAGCAGCTGGGTAGACAGACCAGGCTATGAATCTTCACAGGGCCAAAAATCATGCAACTGGGTCCTTGCACTAACTGATCACTACCGAGCTTGAAGATGCAGTGCCAACCTCCTGAGGACCAAATTTAGTGGCAGGGTAAAGGAGAGAATCTAAGAAAATGCTCTGCGAATTGAAAATACACTGCTGTTTCACATGTTTATGAGACATGGATGGCTCACTATTTACCAGCCAACGCAGATCCTCTATGCAGAATCCACACACCAATTGTGCACAAGCACAAAGCAACACTCGAGGAAGCACAGCTGCCCATGACATCAGTGAAGAATACTACTGTATTAAGGAACTGAGCATTTAGAAGACTCTCCAGAAAATATTTATTCAGCCAGATAAACCATACATGGCTCCTTATCTCTCTTGGGAAACTACGGAAGATAAAATTCAGCAAGAGTAGAAGCAGCTCCTTGCAGGGTTCTCTCTTCTGTGCAGCTGTGGACTGTGTTGTCTGTCTTTGCAGCTGAAAGGTCTTGGCCGGGCATAGGCAAAACTGGCCCTCCAGATGTTTTGGGACTACAACTCCCATCATCCCTAGTTAACAGGACCAGTGGTCAGGGATGATGGGAGTTGTAGTCCCAAAACATCTGGAGGGCCGAGTTTGCCTATGCCTGGTCTTGACTGTCTTTGCAGCTGATCGCCCTGGGTCTCCCACACTAGATCTAGTGGCTCTTACCAGTGACAATAAGGAAGGTGTCCCTGACTGAGAATCTCCTGATGATTCCTATTTACAGTAAAGGCTTTCGTTAAAAAAAAAAAGTTCCCATTGATTCAAATTAAGAACAGAAGCCTCCTCTCTCCTGCTAAGGTCAGGGGAAGTCTTTCCATTGATCTGATGTGTCAGAAGATCCCAAAGGGAGGTTAATTGAATATCTGCCTGGTGGAAGTTAGATAGGTGTGTTAATAATTAAGATCCTAGTTTTCAGTTAAAACCTCTCTCCTGTCTGTTAGCAGAAGCTTCGAAGAAATCTTGAGCACAATGTTCTGTATCTTATAATTGCCTGGGAAATATAATCACTGTTAACTTAAGCATTTTTCTTGTTTTGCTCCAGCTTCAAAGAGCCATTGTTGTGAGCACTGTTGTGCTCAGCTAATGCTATGCTTGCTAGGAAATCTAGACTGAATATAAATTAAGTCCTAAACATACTTACTAGGGGGAAGGCTGCACTGATATAATGGGACTTACTTCTGAGAAAATGATGCATGGTTCACATTAGTCTAAGTGCAAAACAACAGACATACAAGCCAATTAAATAATATAACAGCATACTAAAACCAAAGCAATCACCAAATCACAGCAACCAAAACATCAGTGAGAGATAAAAAGATAAATATAGATAGATATATGTCTAGGGGGTGCACCTTTGCTCACATCACTCGCCAACCCCCTACCACGCCCTCATATTAACTTCCTAGAGCTTTCTCTTCCCACCCGACACAACCACTAAGCACTCATTTCAACTTCCCAACCCTATTCTTGATGCCACTTCTCTTTTCCATTCAATAGCCTCACATTGCACCTGCTTTTACATTCATCATGACTACTTTTCCCCTTTTCTGTAAACCCCGCCCCCCATTGTATACAGACCACTGCCATGGTAACTTCTTGCATCTTCCTCCTTCACATTGCAAATGCTAAGCAACCCTTTTATCTTCTGGCCAGTTACCTCTGTGCCATGAGAAAAGGCATTGAGGGGGCCTGGCCCCCTTCCCAAAAATATTGAGGGGGTCAAAAACAATTTGGCCACCTAGAGGTAGTGTGCCTGCCCATCAGGATGTTAGATTTAAACCTCTCCATGCACCCCCAGAATTTTGTGTGTGTGTGTGTGTGTGTGTGTGTGTGTGTGTGTGTGTCTATCTACACACACCATTTTGCTAGCACTACCAAATTTGGTTGGATCTTGTGACATAAGGAGGAAGACACCAGACCTCCAAACAGAGGTTTAGCCACTCCTGACTTACACAATATTTTACATAAGCTTTTCCTTGTGGTTGAATCTATCAAAAGAGTTGCCCCACTTGCATAGTTTCAGTTTTCTTCTGTTGAGGTTATTCTAAATGCCTTTCCCCAATTGTGTCTCACAATTCCATTTTTCTAAGAACTCCAGGCATGCAATATTATGTTGCTGGGGTAATGTGCTAGCATTTCCCTTTCCACTCATCACCAGAATGCTCTATTGCATTCTGTGAAATGTAGCCATACATATGTTATGGGCACCTATTGGTTAGTGTCTGTGATGTCAGTGGTAATCAGCAGCACAACTTTCTCTTATGTATGTACGGTTTAGAGACCTTAAAAGCTGTGCAAATGTATCATTGTTGTCAGCTATATTACAGTTTGCATGTGCAGAGGTTCTGGTCACAGGACCTGCTCAATTGCAGAGGTCAGAGATAGGATCTGTTGCACAATCAGTGTGTGTCTATTGAACAATGTGCTGCAAATTATTAAGGCGGCAACTTCTGGCCCAGAACTTCTTGGTATCCTTCTGATTAGAAAATAATTATGTAGCCAAGTCCTCATAACTGTACTATTAGGAAAGAAAGTGCAGAAGAGGCCTCAGACTAATCAAGTTTCCTGTTTATGCAGAATGCTTGCCAATAAGCTATCTATCTATATCCTTTTTATATATAAAAAAATGTATAATTATCATTCCGAGGGAATTAAATCCAGTTGATTGACAAGAGAGAGGAAAGAAAACTTGACAAGGTATTTTTGCATTACAAATCTGAAGCCAGAAGCAAACAAGGTGTTGTGTTCCTGATATTTACTACTCATCTGTGATCATAAATCACATGTTTTAATTAGGGATTTATGCCAGTGATTTAGCAAAAACAAAAACACACACAAAACAGGCCAGAGAGTGTTTTCCTTCAAATGAGAAGGTTTGGAATAAGAAAACAAAACTAATAATGGCAAATAAAGGAAGAGCATAGAATTTCCATATGCCAGCCCTCAGCCCAGAGCAGCAATCTGGTTATGTCTGGCTGGGGTCAGTTGTTGTGTACCTGGGAATCCATTTGCCCAGCCTCTTTTAACTGTCTTCTTTCCAGATCAGCAACATCTATCTGTGGTGCATGTATAGATAATATCCAGCTGTGTGGATGGTGTCCTTCATTGGCTTTCATTTGCCTAGGTTTGGCCCCTGACTACCACAAATCCATAATCTGCTAAGTCAGCCAAATGTATGGCAAGAAAATACCATCAGCAAAAGGATCAATGAAATATGTGGCAAGGTTAGCTTTGTTGCTTGCTATAAGAATGTAAGGTGAGACCTGCGAATTAGACCATCTAGTCCAGCATTGTCCTCTCAGTAGCCAAAGAGATGCCTATGGAAAGTTCACAAGCAGGACCTATGGGCAGCTGCACTTTCTTCACTCATGTTCCCCACAAACTGCTATCCAGAAGCACATTTAAAGTGGTGGTGGTTGTTGTTTTTTCAATCAAGTGGTATATAAATTTTATGGAAGAAAGAAAGAAATGACAATACTGGAGATAATGTAGAAATTAGGGCTATGCACAGCCCCCTCCATCTGCCCCATGGCCTCAACCTAGGGATCAGGGTGACCAGCCCTGGTCTGACCTGGGAACCACTCACCCCATGCTAGATACAGTTCTGAAGTAGTGTGCAGGCAGGGTTTCTGTTTACTTGGGATACTTTTTCAAAAATAAAAACCTAATTAAACATACAGCTGTGAGTGGGGCTGGGAAAGGAGGCATTGTACTCCACACACACACACACACACACACACACACCACACACTGAGGCCAGGCCTAGTGAGTACAGCAACTCTTCCTCTTAGATCTTGAGCCAGTGAGGCAGTTGTGAGGACTGAAGGTCTACCCACAGTTGTTGAAGCCTCCTCCTCCCCCAGATCCTTCCTGAGAAACCTGAGACTCTAGGGATACAACTGTCTCTGCTCCACCCTCTTCATTTTTCTTCTGGCTCTGGGAGACCAGAGTGGAGGGGAACTGGTCACAGCAGGAGGGGGAGACCCTTTTTCAGCAGCCTGCCTCAATTCTGCCTCTTGGCTTCCCTCTGCTCCAGCCTCTGTTTCTGACCCTGATTCTGAACTGCTCTCTGCCCCAGTGTCTTCCTGCTCACTAAGCCCTGTCACCTCTTCCACTACTCCTCTGCATTCAGTGAGTACATGACAAAGACAATGATCACGCTTCTGGCTCATGAATTCAGACACCACCACTTATCCTCAAGATCTAGTGAAATATAATCATTCTGACCAGTCTCTTAGTCCTGGGCTCTGACATTCTTCTAAGAGTTCCATCAACCCTAAGAAACAAACGCACTGCCACCTAGTGCTTTTCATCTCTAAATGTCCAAACGTGTGTTTTTTTGAAGTAAATAAAATTCATGCCAGTTTTACAGATGGTGAAATCAAGGGAAATTGTTCCTCTGGCTGTTTCCAGAGAATTGCTCTGAGATACAACAATAGCTCTTTTGTGGGTGACAGACGTCCTAAATCTGTGTCACTGGCACATACATTCCTCACGATGGCCCTGAGTCTAAATGGGCTGGGCAGGAACTGTGTGGGTGGAGAAGCTGCTAATCTAAACAGAGATGGTAGCACTAAACCCCCTGTAACAAGTGGGATATTTTATTTGAATTCTTTCCTTCCCTGTTTTCTGCTCAGTGTTACAATCTGCAGGAAATCAGCTGTCTAGAACAGGAGTGCTGTCCACCTCCAGGTGGTGCTGAACTGCAACTTCCATCATGACCAATGGCCAGGGATGATAGCAACACCTGAAGGTCCACAGGTTAGACACCCCTGCTATAAAAGCATCCCAGCACTCACCTGGTTGGTTAATAGAAGAGTCAGTATGCTCAGGTCCCCACCAGGATAGTTATTAGAGGACATATGACCATTCATAGTCCTATTAAATCTTCCCGTTAGAAACTTCCCTATGCTCCCTGTTCAGCACTTAATTTTATTACTATTGGATTTTCACACTACGCTTCATCCAACACAGTCCAAGATGCCTGCAGAGATGTCCCACATGTACACACATACAAAAAGCAACAAACAGATGCATCAGATCTTCTGCTTCCCAGAGAGCTAATTTAGAGATTTTTCTTATCCCCCAGGACATTTCTCAAAAGAAGAAGAAGAATAATTTAGCTGCAGTGATCTGATTGTTTGCTCTGAGCTTCAGAACATTTAAGCAAATATAGCAGTAACATGAGGACGATACAGTTACTGAAACGGCAATTCCTGCCATCCAAGACGCATTGTTGGGAGGATGCAAACAGGGCTGCTGCCTCCCATGTCATTCTTCTCCCAGCTTGCTCAAACAAAAACACCGGCAATCAGGAAATGATGCAATGGGACAGGCACAGCCGGGGAGTGTTGCAAATGCAAATCACAGCAGTAGCAGAAAAGGCAAGACTCTGGTGGGTCTGGGAGAGGTCCCAGAACGTTTTGTGAAAAGACTGCACAGGCACACAAAGAGACCAAAAGAGAAAACATTTACAGTTGAGACTCTGCAGTTGAGACTCTAAGGGAGAGGAGGTGGTAGAGAAAGAAGAGAGGTTGCAAGGGAAGCCAGTGAAGGAAGGAAGAGTAAGAAACTAATTCTGGATTGGTAAACCCAGTGCTAAGGCAGAAAGAAAAGAGAGGAGAGTGGGGGATGGGAACCACCAGCTACAGAGAATAGCAAGGGGTGTGGGTAGAGGCAAATAAGCTAAACAGAGGGGTCCACTGATGACATGGGGTTCCAAATCCTAGTGGTAAGGGTCCTACCAGGATCTCTGTGAATTTCAGCTATCGTCTGAGGCTCTGAGGAGTCTTGGGACCTTAACAGCGAATTCTGACATGTGTTTAAAACACACATTTTACCTTTAGAATTCGATATATCTCCAACAATTAAAATTGTCCCAAGAGAGTGCACAAATTTTAAAAGCACCTTCTCTATATCCATTGGTTGTGCCATGGATTCTAACATTTTCCCCTTCAAGACACTCCTGTTCTCCATGACAGCACAGAAGATATGAACAAAGAACACCATGGCCCTTTGGTGGTAGGCATCCATCCAGCATGTCTTAACTAGCCTTAACTATTAGAGTCATCCCTTACCCAATTTTCTTCTTACATTGCCTTCTGCACCTATGTACAATACTTGTGTGAGCCGAATTAAAACCACCAATTGTCACATCACCATGCTCCCTCAGTTGAGCTTGTCCAAAGAGGCAAGATTTCTGGGCTGGAATGTGGAGTCGGGAGAGATGGCCTGTTCTGCCTTGCATAAGCAAGCTTTTGGATTCTGCCTACCTAAAGATATTTAGCATTCGGCCCGAAGTCTCCCAAATTCAGCATGGACCATCCTCAAACTTCCATTTCCTACAAATCAGTCTGCTGAAACATTTGCTAACTATGAGCTGTAGAACCTACAAACACACACCAATTTCCCATTATAATGGCATAATATGATTATATCCCTCAACACAGGGCTATAATAACAACAGAACAGCCTTTGCTATGCCTCTGATTCTTTTCAAAAGCTTGCATGCACTCATCCATAATCTTGAAGAGAATGTGCTCCACCCTCAGCAGTGCTCATAGAACTGTCAACAACCTTGGCTTCCCGCACTTGGTTTGACATCCAGCCGTGATGCTGACAAAAGCAGAAGCTAAAATACTTAAACTAAAAATCTGAGAGATGTTGTTGCTCAGTTGTTGACATTTTTTGTGATTAACTACTAGGATCCAGATCCTAAATGTGGCACTGTTTGGATATATTTCACATAAATATTGACACACTTCATTTTTTCTTATTTGAGTGCTGTTTATTATTATTATTATTATTATTATTATTATTATTATTATTATTATTTGGTATGCTACTAAACCCTGGCTTTTTTCAAACACATTCATTTCATTAGCAGCACACATTGTACACACTGTCCATTCCCATCACATATTGACTCAAAACAGCATGGTAGTTCGGTTGAATATTATTTATTACAGTGATCTAGGGAACTTAGAGGTCACAGAACCACCAAATAACACGTTCTCTTTTCCTCAAGGCAAGTAATTAGCCTTCCTATTGCCAAAGGGCTTCCTGGCTGCCCTGTCATTATTATCCCAATGAAAGAAAGAAAGAAAGAAAGAAAGAAAGAAAGAAAGAAAGAGCACTCACACTTTACATTGTGGGCGTACTTTGCTGGATCGTGCACAGTGCTACATTTCTCAGGGAACTTACTGGCAAACAGGGACTGGCTTGCCTCTCAGTTTTACTATTTGGAGGTTCACGCCCAGCCTCAGTAGTCCAGTTTCACTGCTGGGAGGTGGGGCCAGTCCCATTTATATAGGGGGTGGAGCCGACAGTAGCCAGGCAGTTGGCTCAGGAGATTCACCCACACTACTCTCCCTTAGTTTAATGTTTTCTTGTTTGCAGGTTAACTTTTTCTTCCTGTTTAGCGGACGCTGCTGTGGTCTTTGACTGGTTGCTGTTGAAGGACCAGGAAGACATTTTCCTGCATTGGCAGGTTTTGGCTTCGCCATAGCAATTCGTCACAACTTTGGCGGTTTATGGCCTTAGGTGGAATCCTTTAGTCTTTTCTTCCCTATAATGGGCAGGGGGAGGGGGTTGACCTGGAGTCATTTTGCATGCTGCTGTCCTTCAGCCCTGGCAGGCTTATTTGGCTGTGGTGGCAACAGTCCCAAGTAGTGCAAGTGGGAGGGAGCTCTCTAGCTGACCTCCCCCCGCTCCACCCATAATGCTTCAGCGTAATCCTAGATCCAGCCACCTGGCACCGACTCCTACAAGTGGTGGGCCAGAAAAATAATAATAAAGGGGGGAGCCATGGCTGTATCAATAGTGGGGCCGGCCTGTAGGGAGGGGGACTGAGGCCCTGGCAACTAACAGGTGGTGCTAGGTGCTGTTACCAGCTACTTTTGTCCCTTGTGTGGCTTTTCCAACCCATCCTAGAACCAAAGCACAAGGGGAGCTTCCTATTCCCACCAGCATCACCAACCGGATCAAAGCTTCTTTCTTCTTTTCAGTCTAACTTCAGCCACATCCAGCTGAGAACTCACCTCTGTTTTAGAAGGCAGCATGGGATTAGGCAGCATTTATTTATTTATATACCACGATGCACCTTAAAAACTCAAATACAGTAGTAGAATATACACAGTAGTAGCAGTAGCAGAATCTACACAGCCTTCCTATAACCTTGAATCAAATTTCCCCATTCCAGCTCCCCCCCCCCCACAGGCAGAAGTTCTCCTGACAGGTTCTCTTCTCCATTCGTATAAATCCTAGCACACCCATGCTCCTAACAGAGAAGAAATTAGTCCAACAGATGTCATCAAGCAGGCCATCGAAACCTGAAGACACCACTGTTAAAGCTGCAGAGTCTAGGAGGAGCTCGCTGTGGTGGTTCACTGTTTCCAAAGTCCAGCAATCAATCAAACACATTTCTTCGTAAGCTGAGTGGTAGAGATGT
The DNA here is from genome assembly GCF_965113315.1 of Podarcis vaucheri. Lineage (NCBI taxonomy): Eukaryota > Metazoa > Chordata > Lepidosauria > Squamata > Lacertidae > Podarcis > Podarcis vaucheri. The sequence continues at coordinate 97,217,669 of NC_138759.1, read as the reverse complement.
TTCTTTCATTCTGTCTCCTCTCTTCATGCTTCCTGCATTTGTTATAACTTCATTTTGTTACTTTTGCTCTTTAATTACTCCTTAAGTGCCTTTTTATTCATGTTCCATTTAATACAATTATACCCAATGCTTTATTTTCAGTATCGATTAGAAGTATCTGTGTCTCGTACATAATGTAGCAATTCTCAGACGTTCTCCTTTCTTATTTCAAGTTTTCTAGATTGCATGCTTAATGAGCTCATCTTCCCTAGCTTGCTACATTGAATTTGAAAACACTTTGACACTCCTTCCCTTTTGTCAGATTACACCTCCAGTTATCTGTTTCGCTCTCCCACGCCATTCATTCTTTTCTGGTTCCAACCCATGCTATTACACATCCTTACTCCTAGGCGGCCATCTCCACACACAGACCTCAGGACCATAAGTATAAGAGGAAAGAACTTGAGCTATACGATCAAATCTCAGAACTCAGTCTTAGAAGGTGGCTGATGCATTTGTAAAGTTAGGAAACCAAAGATGATACAACATTCAGTATAATATCATACCTCTTTTTTAGGACTAGGTAAAAGTAAAGGGACCCCTGACCATTAGGTCCAGTCATGGCCGACTCTGGGGTTGCGGTGCTCATCTTGCTTTAGTGGCCGAGGGAGCCGGCGTACAGCTTCCGGGTCATGTGGCCAGCATGACTAAGCCGCTTCTGGTGAACCAGAGCAGCGCACGGAAACGCTGTTTGCCTTCCCGCCGGAGCGGTACCTATGTATCTACTTGCACTTTGATGTGCTTTTGAATTGCTAGGTTGGCAGGAGCAGGGACCGAGCAACGAGAGCTCACCCCATCACGGGGATTCGAACCGCCGACCTTCTGATCGGCAAGTCCTAGGCTCTGTGGTTTAACCCACAGCGCCACCAATGTCCCTTTTTAGGACAAGAAGCTTGGTATTCCAGCCATGGAATTTGGGCTGCATGCGATATCAACAATGTTTGAAGGAAATAAGCATATTTAGGGCAGAGAATAATGAATCAGAATACAAATCTTTAAGCATATGGAAAGTGGGGAAAGGGAGAGTAAGGACAAAAAACTATTATCTATTGTTGCACGTCACCTCAGTCTCCAAATGGTGCGAGATTCCAGGGGTTCCAATTATGTTTACCCAGGGTCTGTGTTTCGTTTTGGAAATGAGGCACAGCAGAGACTGTTGTGTCTTTATTACATATGGTTTATTTACGCATATATGCAACCAGAGCCTACAATGGAGGGCTTCATAGCATTAATATTCCAAGAAGGTCTTCCTTCTTCCACAGCTGCAAGCTTAGATTCAAACTGACCTCAGCCACGGCTCTGACCCTCTCTTGCACTTGCTGCATTTTACAGACTGCCGCCTTTAGCAGACTGCAACCTTTTTTCCCTAGTTCACATCATGAGAAACTCCAATCCTGAACTGAACTCTAATACTTCAAAACTCTCCTTTAGCTTCCAGACTAACTCTGACTTGAGGGAGGAGCACCTCCCATTTGGCTTTCTTAATGGCTCATCACCCAGGTGATTACTAGGCTGGCCTTCCTATTCCCGCAACTGAATCTGTACTGGATCCTGGAATTAAAAGGGGACCCAGGAATTCAGCCTAACCCCCCCAAAAAAAAAAAACCCTATATATTTGGGAAATTACTGTAGAATAGAGCAAAGCTGAGTAGTTTCCAAACTAAAGGAACATGTGAGCAAGAGCAAAATATATAAGCAATTAGTAAACATTCTCTTATCAATGATTAACAGAGAACTTTTAGGGTGCTTTAAATCAGGCCCTCCATTAACACCTTGGCCAAGCTGCCTGAGGCTGATGGGAGTCAAAGTCCAACAACCTCTGTAAAGCTGTATGGTCCACAGCTGTGTTTTAAACTTAAGATGGCTTCCCTAAGAGTGAAAGTGGTGCTAGATAATGCATTCCTGTGGAACTTCCCAGCTCAATCAAGTTCTGATTTAGCTTAATAAAGAATCAAGAACTCTTCAAGACAGCCAGTGCCACCCTTCAGTCTTAATTGTGCTGATGTAATTCCACACAGTCACATTTTCTGGCACAAGTACACCGTTAGATTTAGACATTTGAAGGGAAAAGGCTGTCTCATTCAAAAGACTGCCTGAAAATAGCAGTTGATCAAACTGCACATTCTTAATTATTGACATTTTGCCATAAAATGTTAATTCATGCTGGGGGTATTTCAGACTTCAAAGCATTTGATATTCCTCCTTCCATAATGCAGCTAACCTCTTTCCAATCCAATCAATGGATTTTATTCAAGTGCAAGACATCAAAGCTTTGTCAACATTTGCCTTGTTTCACGTTGATTTAAATCACAACCCACCACAAATTAGAATAATTTAGCCCTGGGCTGCAACCCTATACACACTTATCTGGGAGTGAGTCCATGGGAAACAGTGAGTTTTACTTCCAAGTAAGTTCTCTTCACATTTCCCCCACTCTCAAATCTGCATCATTTCCAGGAATAGGTGATAGGCTGTAGGGATTCATATTCTCCCTCCCTCCCTCTCTCTGTTTTCTTTTCTCTATAAGGTGTTTCAGACAGGGGACATTCCCAACCCAATCTGGGCATGCAAGAGATGGAACCTGGAATTTTCTGCATGCAAAGCAGATGCTCTGAGCTGTGTCCGATTCACAAGGAATGCTCAGATTATTACCTCTGTTTGAATACAACACACTGAGGACAATATTTCTAGGCCATTAAATGGAAGCAGTCAGGCCTCAAGAAGGACTCAAGTCTTTAGCATAGAAACAGGACCAAGAGCTGATTCTCACACTATACACGGTCGGGTTCCCTTCAGGTGTTGACCAGGAATGACCAGGGATAGTGGGAATTGAGGTATCACAAAATTTGTTGGGCACAACATTGGCTGCCCGTGGCTTATAGTTTTCCAGATGATAAGCTTCACCAGGCTCATTCAGACTTTCCGCATTGAGGGACTCCAGCTTGTCTGCTGAGGAATATCTGTGCTCTAGAAACAATTCATTTATGCTCTAGGGCAGTGGTTCTTAATTAGGTAAGTACTGTGGACCCCTTGTTTTTCAAAAACGAAGCCATGAACTCCCTACTTTTGAAAAATTTGATACCTCTTTGGTAGTTTTTGTAATGTGAATAGTGACACTGGCCCCCGGGTTGGTGGGGTCCACGGACCACCAATTGGGAACCACTGCTCTAGAGAGTTATTACAGGATAGTGGCCAGGGCTGTTGGCTCTAGGGATAACTAGATGTAAAAGAGTACAACACTCTTTAATTAGTGATGCCCTCTCTGCTTCTATGTCTACTCTGGCAAAACTGTTACAAGGCCCGATAATCTCATCTACAACATCAGAGCCGTGGGGAAAGGAGAGAAGTGGAATCCATGTTGCACTACCAGGATTCCTTGAACTGGTTTCCGCTAATGGAACCGAGTACTTGAATCCGTCCCCAAGGGGTTCTTTCACCTGATCATTTCCTAATGGGATGTATGCTCTCATATGCCAACAGTGCCCTTCTGCATTCTACGTAGGACAACCAGGCCAGTCTCTACTCAAAAGGACACAAAACTGACATCAGAAATGGCAATCTCAACCAATGGGATAACATTTTGGCCTCTGAGAATACTCTATAACTGACTGTAAAGTGGCCATACGGGAACAAGGAACTTCCGAGGAAGACTGCAGTATGAAATCATGGAGTTACAGTTCATCAAGAGGTTCATGGTTATAACTTGTACAGTGGTACCTTGGTTCTCAAACTTAATTAGTTCTGGAAACCAAAGTGTTCCAAAACCAAGGCACGCTTTCCCATAGAAAGTGATGCAAAATAGATTAATCCGTTCCAGACTTTTAAAAACAACCCCTAAAACAGCAATTTAACATGATTTTTACTATCTAATGAGACCATTGGTCCATAAACTGAAAGCAATAATCAATATACTGTACTATAAAATAAATAAGACAATATTGTAGATGATAAAAATTATTATTTTTTCCTTACCTGCGCTGATAGTCATTGTTTGGAAGGGGGGCTTTTATCCATTTCCGCAGTCACACAATCAGTCAATCAGTAGCTGAACTGGGTTCCACACAGTCTCAAAAACAAAAACGCAAAATAAATAGCAAAAACAAAAGCACCAAACTTAATCCATTCTGGAAGTCCATTTGACCTCCGAAATGTTCGAAAACCAAGGCACAGCTTCCGATTGGTGCAGGTGCCCCAGAAACAATAGCCGACAGCCGCATTGACATTCGGCTTCCAAAAAACGTTTGAAAACCAGAACACTTACTTCTGGGTTTTTGGCATTTGAGAACCAAGGTACCACTGTAATCTGAATTGAGACGAACGAATTTTATCAACGCTACGTTTGTTACTTGACCTACCAATTCCAGGAAGTCAGTGGGTTTGTGAATGGTGATTATAATGACAGCATTATTTTCACTGTCAGTACTTGTCCACTTATCTGTCCAACCTCACCGTTTACAATATCTCTCTACCTCTGTGTATGTGTGCGCACACATGCGTGTGTGCACTCGCGCATCAGCACATACACACACAGATATCTGTAACTCAGTATAAAACTTGAAGAAGACCGTAGTCCATGAAAGCATATGCCAAAATAAATGTGTTTGTCTTTAAGGTTCTATATATTCATTGTAGGTTTTGTTAGAACAGAATAGTGCACCCACCTCTCTGGGAATTCAATAATCATATAGAAGAAAGGATTTCAGCAGGTGTAGTTTGTCATGCAAAATTTTTCTTTCCTGCACAGTTGGCCTGTCTTCTTCTGCATCTGGCAACCCTACCGGGCCCTCACTTCTAAAAACCAATACTGCATCTCTTGAAAACATATCCCACAGCCTGAACTCACACATTGTAGGGGAAGGTTGGTAGCCATGGAAAATATGTCTTTCATGGAATCTTATGTGTCATTATCTTTTCTCATTTTTAAAAGGAAAAAATATTTAGTCTTTATTGATTTTCACTTTACTTTGTATATCCAAACAGATGTCAGGTGTACACATTAACAACAGAGAAAACAAACACCTCTACAAAAAGAAAAAACCAGGAATCTTTTTAAAAAGGAAACAGGAATCCATACAGCTCAGAAGACAAGCAGCAGTGGTGTAAATGGGTGACACAAAAAATCCAATAAAAAGAAAGTGAAGATAAAACCATCTGGGATTAAAACAAACAAACAAAGGAAACAGGACCTTTGGGATTACTTGTATAATGTGATGGAGGGGGCGCTTCTATTATTTCCTTTTGTCCTGATAAAACTAAGAGATCATACAATGAATTTGTTCGCTTTTGAAAGACATTTTAAGAACCTACGCTTCTGTGTTCATTTCTCTACTAATTCTAGGTGCGCTACCTGGTGGTACCAATCTTTCAGTGATGCTCCCTTCAAATCCTTCCCAGGAGCACAGTTTTGGTTTATGTGAACAACCTGTAACAATCTGCAATATCAAATATAATTTCTTATCAGGGAGGCTTGCCTGGCGCCTTCATTACACAGCTTTAGGCACCAGGCAAAAACCAGGCATTCATCTGATTAACATTTTATGGATTTTTGAATGTGTTTGTGGGAGGCAGATTATGGGTTTGTTGTTAATTATGTATTTTGTATTCTCATTTTGTATTTTTCTTTTGTGAATCACCCTGAGATCTTTGGATGAAGGGCAGTATACAAAATTAATAAATAATAAAATAATCATTTTAACTCACATGGGAAGGCCCGCCGAAGCCATAAGATGATCAACCCTTTTAGCAGATTTCATGATAATAGCTTCATGCAAAGAAGTCAGTACATGATCTGTGATTTGCCATGTGGAAAACAGTCAGTCCTCTCAATTAAACTGACCCTGTGAATTGCCCCTAAATTTCATGCTGTGGAAATTTTAAGCTCTTGGTGTTTTGCCGAACAGATGGCAACATATTCCAATATACTACTCAGTAATTAGAAAATGGTTGAAGTTTATCCAGTTGAGAGAGAAAACAACATTAGGGAAAGAAAACCTCAACAATTTAGAAAATTGCAGGATTAAAAATAAACCTGAAATTCTATTTTAATGCTACTTTGGGAACTGGAACATCGAGCACATTTAATACAAACAAGCAAACGAGTTCCATGATTATTTGTGTCCTTATCACTGAAATAAAGACGATGGATTGGACTTGATGCCAAGGCTCACAGAAATGGTAGTTCCTCTCTTCTAGCAGGATGAGGGACTGCAGGTGGCAGAGGTGGTGAGAGGATCACCACAGTAATTCCAACTGGTAGGAAGTAAGATGGACAAATACTTAAAGACAAAGTCACAAATGCAGGCAATAAGTCAAAACTGGGAGAGTATCAATAGCTTGGTTCTCATCAGGGAGATGTGTAGCTCAGAATAAAGCACAGGAGTAGGTTTTGATAGTGCCAAGGCATCGTATGTTTCCCAGGCTGCTCGACAAACTTTGCTTCGCTCTGCTAAGTGGCAGACAGAAGGCTCATATGTTTGCTAGTACTTTGGTTGCACTCAAAGCACTGACCTTCTTGCTGTTCATGCAGCTCTGTCTCTGGTGTTAAGGTGTGCCAGGGACAAAGAGCATAGCTGTGCAAACCCAAGTAAGTTTACTCTTAAACCTGTCCCATTGAGTTCAATGGGCCGCACGTCCAGATAAGTGTGTGTGTACAGAATTGCAGTCTATGTGTCATAATCCAGTCATTATGAGGGTCAATTCTTCTTTCTTTCTTTCAAAATTTCTATTCTGCCCTTCCTTATAACTTTAAAACTCCAACATACATAGAACAGATTTTTGTAACGATAAATGGAAACCACTTGTTGAATTTATAAAATATAAATATGACATAAATACAGTGGTGCCCCGCAAGACGAATGCCTCGCAAGACGAAAAACCCACTAGATGAAAGGGTTTTCCGTTTTTGCGTTGCTTCGCTAGATGAATTTCCCTATGGGCTTGCTTCGCAAGACGAAAAAGTCTTGCGAGTCTTGCCATTTTTCCCCGCTTTCCTCCCCCTTTTTCTAAGCCGCTAAGCCGCTAATAGCCTTTTAGCCACTAAGCCGCTAAGCCTTTAATAGCCGCTAAACCGCTAATAGCGCTAATCCGCTAAGCCGCTAATAGGGTTGCTTCGCAAGACGAAAAAACCGCTAGACGAAGAGACTCGTGGAACGGATTCTTTTCGTCTTGCGAGGCACCACTGTATGGATGAATACAATACTTTTGAATGGATGTGTCTCTTACTGTTTCTCTCATTTTCTCTCACACTCTCTCCTAATAGTAGTAAAGGTAAAGGTAAAGGTACCCCTGCCCGTACGGGCCAGTCGTGTCCGACTCTAGGGTTGTGCGCCCATCTCACTTAAGAGGCCAGGGGCCAGCACTGTCCGGAGACACTTCCGGGTCACGTGGCTAGCGTGATGAAGCTGCTCTGGCGAGCCGGCACCAGCGCAGCACACAGAAACGCCGTTTACCTTCCTGCTAGAAAGTGGTCCTTATTTATCTACTTGCACTTAAGAGTGTTTTCGAACTGCTAGGTGGGCAGGAGCTGGGACTGAACGACGGGAGCTCATCCCGTCGCGGGAATTCAAACCGCCGACCATACGATCGGCAAGTTCTAGGCACTGAGGTTTTACCCACAGCGCGACCCGCGTCCCTCCTAATAGTAGTAGTAGCATCCTAATTAGAAAAGCAAATGGTGTTTGTGTTATTAGAGTGATTCAGTCGAAGATTGATGCTCTAGACCATTTGTGTGAAATCAAAGCATGGAGACCTTATGGGATGCACCACTTTAACTCTCAGAGTCCAAACTAGCAGCAGCAGCAGCAATTTCATAGGGCTAGCAGCTGTCCATGTCTTGCACAATGGGCACCTTCGCCTGAATCCATTCACTTTTGACCTGGACCTTGTTCCCACCGCTGGCTGGAGGAAAAGGAAAGTGAGTGAAGAGGCAGAACCGGCTGCTCCTTCTTCTTGCGCCCTTTGTGTTCTCCCATTAGGCCACAGCGAGTGAGCAGGCAACAATGGCAAGAGGAGGAGGAGGAGGAGGAGGAGGAGGAGGAGGCGGCTCTGGAACTGAGCTTTTGACAGGTACCCAACCATGACACTGGCCATGCCTGGCTTTCATATGATGCTGGGTCAAGCATCAATCAAGAAATAGGATAACTGAGTGGAATATTAGGATACAGGAACTGGCAAAGGATGCAGGTGAAGGGGCCCATTGTGCAAGACATGGACAGCTGCTAGCTTCTCTTACACTCTCTCCTAATAGTAGTAGTAGTATCCTAATTAGAAAAGCAAATGGTGTTTGTGTTATTAGAGTGATTCAGTAGAAGATTGATGCTCTAGACCATGTGTGTTGGAGGAGGTGGGGCTCACTGAAGGAATCTTACCTAACACTTCCCACAAGTCATGGAGCCGGCACTAAAGCCAGATATAAGAGCATCAGAAGAGTCCTGCTAGATCAAGCCAAAAGGTCCAGCTAGTTCAGTCACCAATCAGAGGCCTATGAGAAGCCAACACAGTGGACCTAAGACCTGCAGCAACTCCTCCCATTTGCACTTCCCAGCAACTGATATTCAGATACTTACTGCCTCCAACAGTGGGTGTAGAACAGCCCATGTAGCTAGTAGTCATTGATGGCCTTATTCTCCATGTTTAATCCTCTTTTACAGCCCTCCAAGCCAATGCTACATATTGTGGGTGTGAGTTCCATGGTTTGAACTAAGCACTGTGTGTAGAAATACAGACCCTCCAAGTGTCCCTATTTTCCAGGGACATCCCAGATTTAGAGAGGGTAATCCCAGTTTCTGATTTGATCCCAGAGTGTCCCACTTTTCCTTAGGGTGTCCCTATTTTCATTGGAGAAATGTTGGAGAGTATGGAGTTATCCGACCTCTGAACCGTCTGAAGGCAATCCTGTATAGGGGAGTTGTTATTTTTAATATTTAATGTTTTATTATGTGTTTATGTATGTTGGAAGCTGCCCAGAGTAGGTGGGGCAACCCAGTAAGATGTGTGGGGTATAAATAGTAAAATTATCATTGTGGAATGGGATGTCCCTATTTTCATGGGGAAAATGTTGGAGGGCATGGATGTACCTTCCTTTTGTCTGCCTTGAAGCTTCCAGCATTCAGCTTTCTTGGAAGGCCCTGGATTGCAGCATTATGAGAAGAAGCGGAAAATGTTCACACACAATGGATGAGACCTTTCTCCTCAGGCTGTACCAGTACTCCAGGCATGTGCCTTTTCTATTCAACGTCCTTCCCTACCCATTTGAACCAGAGCAAAAGCTCTTTTCATATCCTAGCACGCTCTCAGCATTCCTTCACTGGGACGCATTTCTAGGTGCTTAATCCCGAGAGTAGAACCTGGTACCTGTCCTAACGTTGTCCCCTTCTCAGTGGCATAGGAAGGGAAGTGCAGGGGGTGTGGGTTGCCCCGGGTGTCATCACTAGGGAGGGTGACAAAAAATAACTCCGCATGCCCCTTCCTACGCCACAGCAGGAGCACTCTCCCCTCGAGTGATTTCCAGAAACCAGAAGCACTGCTGTCTCCATCTTTGCAGGCAGAGCACAGCCTTTATGGTTAGTAGACTTTGACAGCCCTCTCTTCCATGAATCTGCCTAAACTGCCTCCTCTTCTCCGTCTTCCTTGCCTGCTCACTTTGGTACAGTAAGTCTCTGCAGAGAAAAGCCACTTCCCTCTGCAGGAACCGGGAGAGTCCTGGCACGGCCAGCCGGACAGAGAGGTAGGCTCCCCCTGGAGGTCAGGAAGGAGAGAGGAGATCTTCCTACCAGGTTTCAGCCGCCTGGAAGACTTCCAAGGCTTGATCGGGTTGAAATGGGCTGAGGCTGCTTGGGACAGGTTTCCATGAGGGCTGCTTTTCTGGTATTGTTGGGGGTGGTGTGGGAGTGAGTTAATACTTTTTGCTGGGTCTGGGTTGCTCTGGGTTTTATGACTGCATGGTGGAAGCCACCTTTGGAGGTTCGTTGCCTTAAGAAGTGGCTTTTGAATCTCTGCAATAAGCCAGAAACCCACCACCTGGCCCCATTTCTTCCCCTCTCCATAAGGGGGCTGCATTCCTCTCGCCTCCACCAACATACGTCCAGCCACAGTCCAGCCGCTAGCTCCTATGATAGGGGGGGAGGGCTTGGGGAATTGAGGGGGAAGAGTTTGGAGATCCACACTTAGGTAAGCATGAAGGAGGAGGCGTAACTAGGTGAGGTGGGGGGCACTGGGCCTGCAGCGTGCCTGAGCCACACATCTCTCCTGTGGAGGAGGTGGTGGGTGGACTGTCTGCAAGCTCCACACCGCTTTTCCAAGGAGCATGGGCCTTGCGTCTGCCCATTGCCTCAGCCACCCTACAGCTGAGGGGGAGGCTTGGGAGAGGCTCCACGCAGTGCGCCCTGCCCTGCCTTGGCTTGCCCCGTCTCCATGGGTGGCTTGCTCTGCCCCCGGCTGCAGGGCGCGCACTGCCCCGGGCACCTGAGCAGCTAGCTACGCCATTGCCCCTTCTCTTCCAAAAGGATTCCGTTGTGCTGCAAACTCAGCAGCAACACCAGGGAATCGAATTATTTCTCTGGGTTCTTCTTTTGCAATCTGTTCGTGACAAAGGCTGTGCTCATTTGCAAAGGACTCTGGGCTCCAAATATTCAATAATGATAAAGCATTGTTTTTTCGCAAGCTGCAGGTGACAGCAACACAGTTTCCCCTCCGGCCATGAATCCTAACTACCCAAAAGAGGAAGCGTTGATTTAAATCCATACAATATCATTTAAACTGTTGCAAGTTCCTCTCTGAGCGGCTAGTTGTTCCATTCTGTGTTTGGTTTTCAAGGCAGCTGATGATAAAACTAATGCCTCGGGAGATTCTTTTGTAATCACTGCTTTTCTATAACTATTTCTTACCCCACTTGCTTAAAGCCCGCATTTCAGAGCCACTCTGCATGCAGACTCTCGAGGAGCCAGGTTCACTTCTAAGCCTTGGATTCAAAGGCTCGAGATAAAGAAGGTTGCAATGACCTGAGAGAACACACTATATTTCCCTCTAATTGCTGTGTGTGTGTGTGTGTGTGCGCGCGCGCGCGCGCGCGTGCTGTTCCTCTTCTCCTTCCCTCCCTCTCTCTCCTATCCGAATGTTTAGTGGCTGAGACCTGCTGGAATTTCAGGGCATGGAGATGCAGGAGGGCCAGAAGAGGAAAGTAATCACTTTCTGGCAAGGTTTTTGTCAAGGCTGCTTAAACCCCCAGAGGACTTTTAGTGGCAAAGGCTTGGCAAGGCGCATCAGACAGCATTGTCACTGCTGCAGTTAATTCAAGCCTGAAGCAGGGGCAGGCTTAGTGGGGGGAAGAGCAGGTGCTGGGTTTCACTCACACCTCCAGATTCACAATGAAGCGAGGACAAGGGGGTAAGAGGGGGCGGGGTGTGAGTGCCTGTGCCAAAATATGAATGACAAAAGAAAGAAAGAAACACAGAAAGAATTGCTGTGTTCCATACCACTTCCTCTCAGTTTTTCAGCACTCAACACAGCCATCCTTTGAAATGCACACTTGTTGTGCATTTTTCCAGTATGGATCCCCAACCAAATAGCATGTACAGAAATGCGTAGAATCATAGAACTTCAGAGCTGGAAGGGACCCTGAGGGATCATCTATTCCAACCCCCTTGCAATGCAGGAATATGCAGGTGTCCCACATGCGGACCAAACCTGAAACCTCGGTGTTATCAGCACCACGCCCTAAGCAACTGAGCTATCCGACAGCATACTGCTAGGGCAAACTGTGCATAAAAACGCATATATAGGTGAAAATGACATTAAAAATGCATGGCATTGTGGGAAATGTGCATATAGGGCCAAAGCAGCTCTTTGTATTTCCACATCACATTTCCACATCCGCTTCCTCCACTCTCCCGGTTAAGCCTTGCTGCATCCATGTTTAATGGGGGAGAGAGGTTCTTCACACAGCAATGTGCTGTGCCTCCCCTCTCCTTTAAAAAGTGTTGGGTGAGCTGCGAGGGGAGGCACTTTGGATGAACTATCTGGGGGAGGGGAAAGGAGATGGGGGAGGTGTAGATGGAGGGAAATTGTCAGGTGGTGGGGAGGATGGTTGGCAAAGGAGTAGACAGGGTTCATGAGCAGAGTGAGCAACAAGGACAGCAGTCCCTAGGGGTAAAGGGCTAGGAGGGGTTGGTGAATGGAACAAACAAGGGTGGCAGCACCTGGTGTGTGTGTGTGTGTGTGTGTGTGTGTGTGTGTGTTGTTTCTTCACTGTTCGCTTCTCTCCTGCTCTTCCCCCATGACTTATTCCCAACGGCTGTGTAAATCTGTATGCGGAAATCTCTTGTAAAGCCACCCACTGCAGCCTAATTAATGGAACAGAAAAGTAGCCACATTTCAGTCTCTTCCCTAAGCAACCCTTATTAAATTACCCCTGACGGATAATTCTTCAGGTCTATTATGATGCCTCCTCTACAATATATAAAGCATGATGGCAACCTTTATGCTCAGCCATTAAATATATTAATTGATCGCCTAGCATTTACGCAATTACTCCATTAATTCTAAATAGCATATTGCAGACCTTCAAAGGAGGCATCTTTTCTTTTTCTTTTTTTTTAGGACCCTGAATTAGGGCGACAGTTAATCTTAAGTATCCTGGGATGACAAAATACGCTTTCTTCTACCTGAATCAATAATCCTTGCCCCTTCTGATCCCTCTTGCCTCATCCACCTTCAGAATATGATGCGACCTAGGAGGATTTTAAGCAGATGTAAGATCACAAACTACAGTGACTGGAGGCAGCCTAGCAGTGGTACATTTCTTTGGTTACAAAATGTTCTAGCTTATTCATAGCATAGCCACTTGGGTGCTGTTGAAAGCAGGCCTTGGACATCTTAGCATCCTATACCCTTTTAAATGGGTTTGTAGGAGGGAAGTTATTGTTTTGCTGTTTCTGTTTTATATTTGTGCATATATTTGTGCTTTTATCTTGCATTTTTACCTCATGAACTCCCCTGAGATATTTGGGTGAAGGGTGGTATATAAATCTAGTAAACAAACAAACAAACAAACAATATTTTTTTAAAAAAATCACGGTGTCCCCTCCCCACCGCTGCCAAAAAAAGATTGTTGCATAGTGTGGTCCATAGTCAGAGAATACAGGAGTCATAGTTCAACAACATCTAGAGTAAACTCCATTGGCTACCCCAACTTAGGTAAATAGTATCATAGGTTTGCAGAGTTGGAAAGCACCAGAAGGGTCATCTAATCCAATGTTCTGCAATGCAAGAATCTTTTGCCCCAATTTGGGGGCTTGAACCTTCAACCCTGAAACTAAGAGCCTCATGCTCTACCGACCGGAGCTAAAAGACAGGAAGTGATATAGATCAAACAAGTTGAAGTGTCTTTTTCCTCAAGAGATACACCACCATTGGGAATGAGAACTCACACCTTACACTGTGGGCGCCCTTTGCGGGATCGCGCATGGTGCCTCGGCCTCCTGGGGACCTACGGGCTGATTGGGCTGGCCTGCCTCTCAGTGCTATTCTTTGGAGGTTCCCGCCAAACCTCAGTTAGTGATTTAGCACTGCTGGAGGTGGGGCCAGTCGCATAAATAGGAGGCGGAGCCGGCAGCAGCCAGGCAGTCGGCTCTGGAGCTCCACCCACCCAACTGTCCCTTAGTTTGATGTTCTTTTTGCAGGTTAACTTCCTGTTTAGCGTGTGCTGCTACGGTCTTTTGACTAGTTGCTGTTGAAGTGCCAGGAAGAAATTTTCCTGCATTGGCAGGTTTTGTCTTCCCCATAGCAATTCGTCACAACTTTGGCAGTTTAAGGCCTTGGGCAGAATCCTTTAGTCCTTTCTTCCCTAAAATGGGGGGGGGGATGAAGTGGCGACTCACCGTCGTGCACGTGGCAGCAATTCCAGGGTCCCCTCTTAAAGGGGTTGTAAATGGGTGCCACTGGCCATACACTGAAAACTTGTCAGTGAACTCTCCTGCGTTGTGGGGATACGGGATGGGCTGCCTGCATACACACGCGTCTTGCAGTGCACCTCCCATATCCCATTCACCCTGAGGAGCCCCAGTTCCCCCGGCTGGGGGGCTGGGAGGGATACACGCCCAATGCCTAAGCCAAGGTTTTCCTACATTTGAAAGTTTCATAAAGTTGTGGCCAAATTTTACTTCCATAACACATTGTCATGAGTCATTATTCATTCTGGTGGTCCAGGGGGGGGGCTCCACCTGGTCACGCAAACACTGGCCTGCAAGTGCTCCAACTGGAGAACAGCCTTTACCAAAGGTGTCATGGGTTCTGAAGATGCTCAAACTCAGGACGAAAGGAAGAAATGCGCTAAGAGGAAGGCACGCTTGGCAAACCCTCACCATGATCAACTCCTGCCCGGAACCTATGTCCCCACTGTGGAAGGACGTGTGGATCCAGAATTGGCCTCCACAATCATTTACTGTTAAAACCGTGTTTATGGAAGACAATCTTACTTGGCTATGAGTGATTGCCAAAGAAGAAGAACAACTCCCATCAGCCTTAGCGAGCATGCTTAATGGCCAGAGATGATGGGAGTTGAAGTTCAGCAACATTTGGCAGGCCAAATGTTCCCCACAGCTGCCATAGATAATAGTGGAAGTGCTGCCTGCAGCAACTGGAGTGAAGATTGTGTGTTAAAAACCTCTAAGACAGCTTGCTTAGGTACTCCATAGCATGGTACCCTGGCTCAGTGATGGCAGAGTCCACCTTAAGAAGAGACTGGTTGAAGTGAGTGTTCCTAATAATGTCAATGAAATCGAGAGAAAGAATGATGGCAGAGGGTTGAATGGAGGGAAATGAAGTTATAGTTAATTCTTTCAGTGTGCAACATAAATGAAATGCCTCTTCAGAAATTTAACGGCAGCAGAGAACCACAAATGCGCAAAGGTGAAATAATCAGTCTGCATTTGTAACAGCTACCAAAGGGAAAAGGAAAGGAAAGGATGAAATGTAAAAGGATCCCTTTTCAGTTTTTTTAAAAATGAACTGCATTACATATTTTAATGTCTGCATATCCCTTGGGGTTTGTATATTTCGGTCACATAGTTATCCAATTAAAATGAAAACTCAGTGTGTTATCCTTTAGGCGAGGACGGCTGCCAGCTGCAAAGTTTTATAAAGTCTTTAATCTTGTCCATAAATATTTAACAAGAATTGGTTGGTACACAAGCTGAAGAAAAGTACAAAATCAAAGGCAAGAGCTCGGCAATAACCCCTGCATTGTATGGGTGGAGGAAAAATTCTTAGCAATAATATTGCTCTTGTTTTTTAAAAGCAAATTAAAAATATTATTAATATGCATGCAGGGAATTTGCTAGGCTCATATAGTCTTTCCCCTTTGAGCTTACAGGCTGCTAGAAGCATTTGCAGAAGCTCATTTCCTGGAACAGATCTCCTACTGGTAAAAGTAGTTCAAGGATCATAGGCACATCCCTCAGTACTTGAGAACACCAGCACAAAAATTTAGACCTTTATCCATCGTGGCAGATCAAAGAAACCAGTGGGGAATAGTTGGCTAGCCTATTGGCCAAAATTGTTGAAGGATGGAATTCAACACAACGAAGAATCATAGAGTTGGAGTGCAGTGGTGGCCAAACTTGGCCCTCCAGCTGTTTTGAGACTACAATTCCCATCATCCCTAACCACTGGTCCTGTTAGCTAGGGATGATGGGTATTTGGCCACCACTGATCTAGTCCAGCCCCCTGCAATGCAGGAATCTCAGGTAAAGCATCCATAACAGATGGCCATTCAACCTCTGCTTAAAAACCTCCAAGGAAGGAGAGTCCACAACCTGCCGAGGGAGACTGTTCCACTTAAGTGGCTTATATACAGCTCTCTGGCCAAGAGCCCCTTAAACCAGAAATGGGGAACCAGATGTTACTGGATTCCAGCCGTCATCAGCTCTAGCCAACACCGTCAGCATTCGCACAATTGCTGAGAGTTGCAGTCCAACAAGGTCTGGAGAGTCCCAAGTTCCCCATCCCTGCCCTAGTCCAAAGGAGGAGAAGGAAAAGTAAGGTTGGAAGCTGTGCTGCACTTAAGGGAAGGGGAGAGTTAATTCACTGTGCCTGAATATGTCACAAGGAGTGTCAAACATTATGATAAACTCTTCACCAAGAGTTGTGTTTTTCCTGCCTCTCCCAGAGCTTTGTAACCAGGGGTTGGGTTTTATTTCAGTCCACGATGCTGCATTATATACCAGCGTCAATTTTGCACAGGAAAGCAGTGGGGAAGTCTGCCATTGCAAGAAAATGGCAGCTGCAGTGAGCTGAAAAGGGTTGCCCTTCCTCTTCCAGAGCTGTATTCCAATTCCAATTGTCTGTTCTTATCTGCCCAGAAAGTCATTAATATTTCAAGACTAAGAAGGTCATAGAAGTTCTGGGCTGCAATGTGCAATCTCCTATTACATCAAAGAACAGATGCACCAGTGGCGTGCATTTGGGGGCCAAATGTTTTGAGATGTAATTTTAGAGTCCCTGCAAATATTACAAGCTGGCAGAAGGGTTTCTATTATAGCTGCATGCTTCAGAGTTATCAATAAAGACAAAAAGTTCAAGCAGGTTCACAATGGGAAATAGCATACTTGGATTCCATTAGATAAAGCGGAGAAAGAGCTAAAATTACCAGAGCTGACTTTGCTGCACTTTTAAATTGAAAATTTCAGCACCGCTTTGAAGCGGCTAGCAGGGGAGACTTGGGCTTCCACTCTGCTTTCCAGTTCTTTGTGTGACCTTGGGAAAGTCACTTGGGTATGTGTGTGTTTTACACTTCTCTTCAAGGTTGAGGAAGACAACGTTTGATGTTTCACAAAGGTGTTTTAAGGTCAAGGAGATTCCTGGAAAAAATGACTTTTTAATGAACTTGCAGTTGCTGCATTCCACTACAGTGTCCTGTTCAACACACTCATACCCCACAAAATATTGGGCATCTGGCCTCCAGGAGGTAATACCGTATTTTTTGCTCTATAGGACACACTTTTTCCCCTCCAAAAATTAAGGGGAAATGTGTATGCGTCCTATTGAGCGAATGCAGGCTCCTTGGCTTCAACGATAGCAATGCAAAACCTCCAAAGCACAGAGGGTGTTGCTTTCGCTGAAGCCTGGAGAGCAAGAGGGGTCGGTGAGCACCAACCCCTCTCGCTCTCCAGGCTTCAGGGATAGATGCCTGAAGCCTTTGGAGCACTGCGGGAACTTTGGAGCGCAGCTGGTTCCTTTTGCTGAAGCCGGGAGAGCAAGACTCTTTGCTCTTTGGGGCTGGGGGGGGGGAATAAGATTGTTTTTCTTGATTTCCCCCCTTAAAAACTAGGTGCGCCTTATGGTCCGGTGTGCCTTATGGCATGAAAAATATGGTAAATTGCATTTTGTTGATAATAATAATAATAATAATAATAATAATAATAATAATAATAATAATAATACAAAAAAGATATAAACAGATTTAATATGTGTTAAAATGTCAACACATCCGATGCAGCGGTGGGTGTGGAGGGAGGAGATTGTTCTGCTGGAAGAGGCCCTGAAGGGGTCTTCACCTGCTCCCCTCTCTCCTAGAAGCCTTCCCATAGAGGAATTGATGGTAGATCATTGTGCTTTTTTGCAAGAGGCACAAAAGATGTTGGTGCTCCTGAATCTCCATCCTGATGAACAAGCGTCAAACTTGGATGGAGATGCAGTAGAAGATCAACTCAATGAGTTCTGCGGATGGTCCTCTCTGGAGTGTTGGGTGGTTGCGTCAACAGAGTCAGAACTAACATGGTGACAATGATGTATTGCAGGCAGTTGGTGCAATGGACGCTATTTGTGACAGGGGCTCATTGGCTAGCTCACCATAATAATGTGAAATATGGCCCGTATTAACAAAGCACCTTTTAATAAGTGATCACTTCTCATTTATTTTAATCACCTCATCCATTTTAATCACCTGCAACCTGCCCTAAACTGTGTATGGGGGCAGCTGCTCAGTATACACACTACTTGTTGATTCAGTGCAAATCTTGTCTCTTAAATCCGAAAGCATTTCTTAAAATACCACAAACCTAAATCTAGAAATGTGATCAATAAACTGTGAATCAAACAGAAACAAGGGATCATTTGTCATATTTAAAAAGGGAATGGAAATGTAATATAAATGTAAAGCCAGAGGCCCATGTCTCTATTTCCAATCTGCTAGTTTCCCAAAATGGTTTCTATGGCAGCAGAAAATGTGAATGTTTTATTTTTATTATTACTACTGTTATTCAAAGAAACTGCTGCACTTAAGAACAATCACTTATTCCATGAAATATTTTGTTTTCTTATGCTATGCCAGAAATGATACAATATACTGCAATACTGTATATAATTCGACTATAAAAGAAGACACGTCCAAATGTGTTTCTTTCTTTCCCTCTCCCCACATTTTAATTCGCTTTCTAGTTGAAACTTTTACCATTTGTGGAATGAAGGCAGGCATCTGGTTGTTGTCTTATAAACAGCTGGAAGGGAGAACCTAATTTAATTAACAATATTAAGTGAGGAGAAATGGAAAGAGCAAGAAAATTAGTCATGATTTGCCATCAACCCTTCCTTTAGATTTGCAGGAATGAGATTACATTTAGAATAAACAGCTGTGTCGTTGATCATCATCTCCAGTGTTCAAAATTATGAGCCTTTTAGATTCTCCTTTTTTGAGTCTGACAACAGAATTTAGTAAGGGCTACACATTGAGCAGACATGTACGATGTCGTAGTTGTGAATACATTTCCACTGAATGGAGACTCAAGGCTAAAACAACTTGTAATCACTGTTCAAAATCTAAATATCGCAGATCAAAAGCCACAAGTGACTGGAGATGCCAGGAAATGTATTTAGTTAATTGAGTTTATATCTGGCCCTCCCTTGGAGGCTCAGGGCAGGTAACACATTTTGCTATAAATAACGTAAACGAAAGTGAATAAACTGCAAATTACTCATCTCCGTCTGACAACACAAGAGATGTGCTGTAGTGGTTAAGAGCGGTAGTCTCATAATCTGGGGAACCGGGTTCGCGTCTCGGCTCCTCCACATGCAGCTGCTGGGTGACCTTGGGCCAGTCACACTTCTGTGAAGTCTCTCAGCCCCACTCACCTCACAGAGTGTTTGCTGTGGGGGAGGAAGGGAAAGGAGATTGTTAGCCGCTTTGAGACTCCTGAAGGGGAGTGAAAGGCGGGATATCAAATCCAAACTCTTCTTCTTCTACTACCACTTTCGAAGTATGCTTAGGGTAGCACTCCAGCAAATCTTCGAGGAAGCTTATTTATGCAATGCAAATGTGGAGCACTCCTGATACCTCATGGGTAGGGGAATACTTTCTAGCTGGTAGGCCAGATCCTTAAGTCACCTAAGTCCATGGGCCAGTTTGACAGGTAGGTGGGGGCTGCCCATCTGTCAGTCAGTGGAGATCACAATGGTGGCAGGTGAAGCCTTATCCTTTGCCTCAGGGATCAGCAACCTTTTTCAGCCGTGGGCCTGTCCTCCATCTCTCAGACCATGTGGTGGGCCGACTATATATGGGGGTGGGGAATGAACGAATTCCTATGCCCCACAAATAACCCAGAGATGCATTTTAAATAAAAGCACACATTCTACTCATGTAGAAACATGCTGATTCCCGGACCGTCCGTGGGCCGGATTGAGAAGGCGATTGGACTGCATCCAGCCCCTGGGCCTTAGTTTGCCTACCCCTGCTTTGCCTGCATATCTGAAATCAACCCACATCAGCAATGACACAGGGCTTTGTAGGTGGAACATAGGGAGCTGTCTTATGCTGATTTATGCTGTTGGCACTGTTACGGAAAAGGAGCAATGCGGCAGCGAGCTGCAGCTGGCTGGAAAGCAAAACAGGATGGGAATGTTAGGACTGTACCGTGGGAACAAAGGGACAGTCTATTCACAGTGCTGAGCACTGGACTTAGCTCAGAGTGTAATTTGACCTGTACAGGAAGTACAGGAGGTGGAGTTTGTCTCTCTGCTGTTGGAGTTTGAAGAGAGCAGACGCGTTTCTCTGTAATGCTGCAAAGACAGAAATAAAGACATGTAAATACATTTCTGTCTATCTCTTTCCCCTCCCGGGGGGGAGCAGGGAGCAGGGAAGAGTGGTGTGTTCTTCTCACGCTGAGGAGGATCGCGGATCGCGACCTAGCCTGTATCCTGCCGGGAAACGCAGACAGGGAGGTCAACAAGTAGATCAAGTCGGGTGCCTGGAGAGTGGCCAGTTTCTCCTGATAAGGCTTGAATTTCCAACAGGCACTTCCAGTTGCATATTGTCTGCACTGACTGGCAGCCCTGGAAATGCCATGGATTGAACCTGGGATTTTGTGTATGCAAAAACATGTGCTCTACCACCAAGCTACGAGCCTTTCCTGCTGAGCTTTGAGGCTCTGAAGCCTGGCCATGACACACCAGCCAGGACAGTTTTCCTTTTATATATTGCATGTTCATTGCAGCATCTGAGCCTACTCCAGCTGAGGAATCACACACCTCCTCCCCAAGCTAGTGAGCCCCAACTGGGCTGTGGGTCCTTGCCTGCCGTAGCCTCCTAGAGCGTACCTCCTGCAATAATTCAACCCAAATAAACAAAACCAGTGAGGTCCATGCCATGAAGTGAATTGAACAGGAGTGATGGAGTTGCAGTACAATAATATCTGGAAGGCCACAGGTTTCCCCAACCTCTAGAGTGAGTGTGAAATATTGAACAGAAGCAGTGGTCTCTTAAGGTATGGCTTTAATGTGCTGTGAATATGTAAGGCCTTGAGATATATTGCCCCTTTAGTGAAGACTGCAGATTTGGGGGGTGGGGTATTAATGGTTCTGGTTTTACAGCTATTTTGCTCATCATTCCATTTTGTGGAATGTGTCTTTTGTATTCTAATGTGCATGTACATTGTCCTGGTCTCCTCTGGTAGGAGGAGCAATTCGGAAATGTCATAAACAAACTGAAAGATATGTCATAAGCATTTTGGTAAATATGGATTTGCCATATGGAAAACTAACGGAACCATCAGAAAACGTGGCGAAGGACACAAATGCCAAGAGCCGAGGTTTCTTGGTTGGAATTAGCTGCTTAAATGCCAAATACGTATTCTAAATGGATTGGGGGAGGGTAGGAGAGGGAAGGCTGATCTGATCTGAAGGAGAGTGCATAGTTGGCAGAGATGAAGACGTTGCAAGGAAGTGGAGGAGGGGAATACATAAAACGCAGCACTGATTTCATTTCCTCGCTTCATGTTACACATATATATCTCCTGATGAATATTTTCCCACATGGTCTTTCTAGAAACCAGGAAAGAATGGTATTTTAAATATTACTGCAAGCTAAGCTTGACCTTTAAATATTAGCATTTAAATATTAATGAAATAGCAGAAGGAAATCGGATTGACAGGTGTAATACAAGTCAGACAAAATAGCCCAGTAAAATTATATGCTGCTTTGAAATTCCCATTAGTGATAACGAGGGATGTGCATATACTTCTGCATGCTGATCTGAAAATGGACTTGGGGGAGAAAAAATCCAGGCTGAATAAATGAACAGGAAATTGACTTAGAAGTAATTATTCTTCCTCCATAACTTTTGGGGCAAAATTCTTTAAATTGCACAAGTTCCTTAATGCACATAAGTGGACCTGCTCTGCATTTTTTTTAAGGAAAAAGATTGGCTTCTTGTCACATTCATTTCCTAAAATACCATACTCAGAAGGTCCTTTTCATTTCACAAATTCAGTCAAATCTCCATCTTTCACATCACCCCAGCAAACTGTCCTGTTTCTTGTTAATAAATGAGCACCTCTGAAATATGAATGGATCTCAAGTATAGTTTGGCTTTAGTGTTAATAAGGGAACAATCACTCTTGGTTCAATCCACCATGCAGTTCAATGTGCTTAAATCCCACAGAAATCAATGGTACATAATTACAGTTAAGAGTGGCCTGAAATTACTCTCATTGGCTGCAGATGAGAAACAATAGGTTGAGAAAGAGAGTTTCATTATCTAACAGAGGTAAGCAATTTTTTAAATAATAATAAATAAATAAAATTGGAGGTATCCGATTCAGATCTCACAAATTAACTTCCAGGCCCTGAGTCATTTGCTTGTCCAAGATGTTCATTTTCCATCTGTTAAATGCTCATAGACAGGGGTCACCAATGCAGCACCCACACGCACCACTACCTTTTATAGTGCCTGAAAAAGGTCCCAGTAATCCACAATACATAGGGGACAGTTTGCGCTATCTTCCCAATTCTTGGTTGTGCTTGCTTGACTTCTACATTGTACACAGCCCCTTAAACATGACCACATTTCACTGAATGTAAAGGCTTTCAAAAGAGGAGAGATGCAAATAACTTTTCTCTGTGAGCAAGCACAGTGGTGGTGGATGTAGGTGTGTCTCTTGATGGGGGACCTGCTTTGAGGAATGGGCATGTCTGTTTCCGTTGTGATCCTGTATCTTTTTCTGTTCTTTTAGATGTGGCAGCCATTTTGTGCAAAGCCACATTCCCATGGCAGCCATTTTGTGACTGATGCCTATGGCACTTTCTCAAAAATCCAAATGTGCCCACTGGCCCCAAAGGGCTGGTGACCCCTTTTTGTTACGGATTTAGTATTGCTTACTGGTTTATTTAATCTTAAAATTTCTGAACCACTCTTCATCCAGACGGATCTCATGGCAATCGACAACAACATATAATAAAAACAAAATGTAATCCGTTCGTATGACAAGAAAAAATTAAAACAGCAACAGCTAAAATCCCCAAACAGACTACAGCCTGAGCAAATAAATAAGTCTTAGCCTGGCAGGGTAAAACACTGTAATCTTGACACAAGTGAAACCTCTCCTGGGTGCTTATTTTGGATTTTAGGTATGCGTATGCCTCAGGCTTTAGTACTAAACCTTCTGCTCAGGCTCTCTGTGAGGATTTGAGAAAGGCTGTAATACACCTGAAAACCAAACCCCAGGCACAGAATAGTCCCTGTTGGCTTTAAATTCATGGACTGAGATGCTCTTGCTGAATCAGCGGACACTGAAATTGTGCAACATCTCCACAAATTAGATGGACCAGGTTGATCAGGTTATCTCGGGGCACATGCAAGTTTCATATGCCTCAATTTCATCCATAACGTGACACGTCTGAAATAACTTCCTTCATCCTCGCAATCTCTGTCATGGATTTATTTCTCTTGACTCACATTATTCCAGGCTCAGGATTATTATTTTTCTTTAATAAGTTGTCATCTCACCAATTGAAATGCTAGGTTCTTTTGGACTTTCTGCCTCCTGGCGTGCTATAAAATATTTATTCTGTTGCCATTGAGAAGATGTGTGCAGGTTTGGATCTCACTTAATTTTGTATTATTTAATGTCTTGAGGTTTTCCAGGGCATATCAGCTGCCTCCATTTCTAGCTTGCTGTTATTAAGGTCTCAAAGACTCAGTGAGTCCTGGAGGAAAGTATAACATGTCTGTTGCCTTCCCCGAACCTCCCAAAAAGTGAATTCCATCAAGAAATTATGTAATAATTACCAGCAATCTTTTACATCACCCTTCTGGTTAATGCACATTTATGAAGAATTTTGTGGGTATTGGGCACACTGTTGCTGTGCATATCAGGACTTCTGATTAATGCACTTAGAACAGGAACCTGGGTTCAAATCCCACACTGGTTTTCTCTCAACAAAGTTCAAGTGGGAATACGTCTGGCTTTTTTTTTAAAAAAAGGAACCAGCTTTTCATATATATATATTTTCTGAATGCTTTTCCTGAAGGCTTGCTGCTACTTAGTGTTAGGAAAATCTCCCTCAGGACTGCTGCTCATGGCATATTATGTATAGATATCTGGAAGGTTCCTTTCAGAAATGGATTTAAATATTAAGAAAGCCCTGATTTGTATAGGAATGTGGTTTGTTTAACCCACTGCAACAGCCAGTGTAGTGGTTAGTATGTCCACTACTCAACATAGTTGAGTTCAAGTCTTCGCTTACCTATAAAGCAGCCTCTGTGATCTTAGATTAACCAAGTTAACATACTTCACAGAGTTGTTGTAAGAATAAAATAGAAGAACCTATGTATGCAATCCTGAACTTCTTGAAGGAAAGGTGGGGTATAAATGTGTATAATGAGAGCTTTGCCAATGAATGGAAATTGAAGCAGTGGATTCTTTGAATTGTTATTACCATTATAACTTTTCATTTCTTTGCACTGAGAGAAACCATTATGTTAGTTCTAGGGGGACCCAATCCTGTCACTTTATTCCAGTGTACAGGTATCTGTTCTTCGGCGTTCTAGTACAGTTGACATGCCATTTCTTTTCCTGTAGTACGCTTCAAAGGATGTGTCTTTGGTAGTAATTTTCCACCTATTATTATCATATATGTAGCATGAAGTGTATCTGCAAAACCTCCTCCTCAAATTTCATATCTATCAATAGCATGTCCAGAGACATTGCAAGAGCTTCCACAGTCTCACTATGGATCCATTTGAATGAGTTCAGAGACCTTCTGAAATCTGGTGGGTTTTGTAAAGCAGTTTGCAACCCCATTAACCCCTGTATCACCAGATGTATCAGCAGCCTCTGCTTTCCTTAAGGTAACCCTTTCCCTCATTGACTTGCAACTGTGGTGGCTAGCCCCAGAATGACTACATCCTAAGTTGCTGCAGGAAAGCTTCCCATGGCTTCATTGCTCTTTTCTTTACCTGCTACTCCTTCTCTGTCCTAACTCCCTTCATGCTTGAAACTCCGTCCAAATGTGCTATTCTCCATGCTTTTAGCCTCTGGCTCCTTCAGCATATCTCCTTTTCCAGCAGAGCTGCCCTGTCTGGGCTCTTTCAGTCTGTTTAACTCACCTCTGCAGATGATCATCGAGCTGACAGCTTGAACTGAGCGTTTCTGCCCCAGCCACTATTGACAGATATGCACAACCAAAGACCGATCCAATGTTCTTGGGGTCAAACTAGAGGTTCACATGGCATACAGCAATCTTGCTTTCCCCCCTTCAATAACCACAGGTGTGGGGAGCTTGATTCTTACAGCATGTGAAGTAAGGTGTCCCCATGTCTTTAGTCCAAGCCTTCTAGCCACACTGGAGAGAAGAGCCAGCCCAGTATATTTAGGGACCTGAGACAAACCACAAAATGGTGCCTCCCCTCCACCAGGGAAGAAGGGGTGAGTGAAAATCTACATCAGCAACAAGGGTGGGAGGAGGCCAGCAGCACCTCCTATTCGCCAAGGGGCCGCCGTAGAGTGGCATAGGAGTGTGCTGCCAAGGAGATGGTAGATCTAGCTTCCAAGGAGTGTGCTGCAATCATTCCTTGGAGGTCAGAATTGCTGCGCCTGTCAATTCTGCCACCTGAGGTATTCACCTCACCTTGCCTCATGGGTGACCTGGTCCTGCTGGGAAGATCTCCCTTTTGGGAGAATGATGTGATAAACCTCTGCACCATATGCTCTGCTCTCTCTCCCTATCTCCTGTCAATATTTATTTTTTGTTCCCTTCTCCTTTGGTCCGAGTAAAACCTATTAAGCAAGTGCACTTCCACACACAGACACTGAAGCTGTTACAATTTCACCTCCACCATTCTCCTCCTGCTCCTTTTCTCCCTTGCATACACATTTGTGCATATAACACAAGAATGGACTTTTAAGGCTGGGTGGTCAGGAGAGGATTAATGGAGTCAAAAGATTGAAGTTTGACAGACGTGGGGTGCTGGTCAGGACCTCACGCATGATGCGACAGCTACTGAGGGGGGGGGACTCCAGAACAGATTCAATGCTCTCCTCAGACCGCACATTGTGGGAGAACATTGTGATAGTTGTCCCTCATTACTGATTTTTTCTTCTTCTCATGGACTAACCTCTGATAAGATTCATGGCTCCTCAGAAACCTGTTCTTTCATAGAAGTTCTGAAGCCATTGAAAATTACTGTTTTAAGGGGACTGTCCAGATGGTTCTGAGTTTAGGGGCTGCATCTTCTGTTTCAGCTCTTTCAGTTGGGCAGGGTCTCCGCATGGCTAACAACTGCAGCTATGGAATCAAAGTGGGCCATGCAGCCTACATGAATGGCTCCGCTTGCTTTCTTCTCAGGAAGCTGCCTATGCAACAAACAGCCCACCCTTCCAAATCAGAGAAGCTGGATATATTTATTATTATGGTGTGTATATACTGTGTGTGTGTGTGTACACACACACACAGGAAATTTGTTGTGCCAGTGTGTAATACATAATAGAAGTGTCCTTTCCTACTGAACTGAACTAGACAGTTCATGAGCTTTTTTCCGACATAGTATTTGTATGATTTAATTTCTGGCTGGCTAGCTTTGTACTCTGTCTTGCACATCTTTTCTGAAGCCTGTTATCCCTTCAAATTCTGTAGAGTTACCCACCAGAACAAGAATTACTGAACAAGTTAAAGCTTCAGGTTGTATTCCCAGACCTGCCTGTCTCTCCATCCTGAATTTTTTTTTAAAAAAATAATAATGTTATATATATTGCTCTCATCTATTAAAAAACAGTGCCATCTTCTGGTTTTGTCATTAAAGCACATTTCTGTCAGAAAGAAGCGCCGCTTCAGTTAATGAATGTGTTTGATCTTGAAAGTTAAGCTTGCTTTGAACTTTTACAGGAAAATGCCATTGATAATAAAGCAGTGCACTGCTGAAAGTACATAAGCAGATTTATTATTGTTGTACTACATAGGTTAAGTTTAAGAGCAATGTTATTATAGTCATAGCTCTGCTCTGTACGGTTTTGACAAACTGAAGACACAGTTAGGTGAAAGTTACATAAGTGACTGAGCAGCAACATTACCCACCATAAGAGTCAAAAATTAATTTAGAAAACAGAGGGAGCTTAACATAAAGGGCAGAAACATTAACTAAACAGCTAAATTATGAAAGACTCATTCCCTGCTGCCAACACAATATCCACTGTTATTATATGGTGTCATGAGCCTTGGTTCTCTTGATTATTTTGAATGGGTCTACACTATCGCTGTGGTTCTGCTTAAATGAGCATCATGGTTTGGCTTAGATGAGCTCAGGGGGTTGACAAAAAGAGCCTTCCTGTTCCTTCCTGGACCCAGGCTTTGGAAGTTGATAATAATAATAATAATAATAATAATAATAATAATAATAATAATAATAATATATTATTTATACCCCGCCCATCTGGCTGGTTTCCCCAGCTACTCTGGGCGGCTTCCAACAAAATATTAAAATACAATATTTTAAAAGCTTCCCTAAACATTAAGTTGGACGGACCAGAGAAAGAATTTGGGGTGAGTTTGCTGAGAGAATCAAAGCTACACTAGATAGAGCCCGGATAAACCATGGTTTGATGTGGCTTAATGTGGGTTTTTTTATCCTAAAAAAAAAACCCTAGTCCCACTCACTACTTTGAACACTCAGAACAAGCTGTTAGGGGGCCGGATGCTTAATCTTTTCTTTCCACATATTTACCTACTCTAAATTGTCTCCACTGAAGCTGCTATATTGAAGTGCCTCTTGGGTGTTTCCAGGGCCAATGAAAAGCAGACACAAAGGATACTGGTGTACCTGGGTCCAAAGAGCCTAGAGGCGCCTGACTCTGAGCTTTTAGAATTAAAGTTCTGGAACAAAATGTGTCACCACCTTTCAATCCTTTTAGCCAATGAGTGAAGACAGAGCTACGGTTAAGGAAAATGTAAAACCCTACAAGCCCAAGGGAAGACACACACACACACACGTTTCAAAATGATCCAGGAAGACTAGGGGTCAGCAACCTTTTTCAGCAGGGGGCTGATCCACTGTCCCTCAGACGTTGTGGGGGGCCGGACTATATTTCGGAGGGGAAAAATACAAAATGATCTTGGACAAAATGGACTGTTTCAAGAAGTGGCAGAGAGACATTTCTAGATTTGTCTGGCAGGGCAAGAAGCCCAGAATAAAATTTAAAATATTAACTGATGCAAAGGACAGAAGTGGATTTGCCCTGCCAGACCTTAAACTTTATTATGAATCAGCAGCATTTTGCTGGCTGAAAGAATGGCTGCTTCTTGAGAACACAGACATTTTGGATTTAGAAGGTTTCAATAATGTTTTTGGGTGGCATGCATATTTGTGGTATGACAAGGTTAAAGCACATAAAGCATTTAAAAACCATATTGTTAGGAAAGCATTGTTAAATGTCTGGATAAGATATAAGGACTTACTTGAAAATAAAACCCCAAGGTGGTTGTCACCGATGGAAGCAAAGGCTCAGAAAAAGCTCAACATGGAGGCCAAATGGCCGAAATATTGGGAAATTTTGGAACAAGAAGGAGACAAATTGAAACTGCAGAGTTTTGAGAAATTAAAAGATAAAGTGTGAGACTGGCTTCATTACTATCAGATAATGGAGGCATACAATTTGGACAAGAAAATTGGCTTCCTGGTGGAAAAATCAAAATTAGAAACAGAACTGTTAGAACCTAAAACTAAGATTTTGTCAAAGATGTATAACTTGCTGTTGAAATGGAATACTCAGGATGAAACGGTGAAATCTGCTATGATTAAATGGGCACAAGATGTTGGTCATAACATTATGTTTGCTGACTGGGAACAGTTGTGGACCACAGGTATGAAATTTACGGCATGTAATGCCCTAAGAGAGAATATTATGAAAATGATATACAGGTGGTACATGACACCAGTCAAGCTTGCAAAAATCTATCATTTGCCCGATAATAAATGTTGGAAATGTAAAGAAAACGAAGGTACATTCTTTCACCTTTGGTGGACGTGCCCAAAGGTTAAGGCTTTCTGGGAGATGATTTATAATGAAATGAAAAAGGTATTTAAATATACCTTTCTAAAGAAACCAGAGGCCTTCCTGTTGGGCATAGTCGGCCAATTGGTGCCAAAGAAGGATAGAACTTTCTTTATGTATGCCACAACAGCAGCAAGAATACTTATTGCAAAGTATTGGAAGACACAAGATCTACCCACCTTGGAAGAATGGCAGATGAAGGTGATGGACTACATGGAACTGGCAGAAATGACTGGCAGAATCCGAGACCAGGGAGAAGAGTCAGTGGAAGAAGATTGGAATATTGTAAAATTAATGAATGTTAGAATGATGTTGGATAGAAACTAAGTGGTCTCTAGCTGTAATGTTATAAGGGAATATGAGAAAATAGACTATTAATAGGTAAAAATCTAATGTTACAATATTTTAAGATTGAAGACTAGGACGAACAAAGAGGGGAGGGATTTGCTGAACTAACAAACTGAACTGGAATACAGAAAAGGGAGGCGTGAGGAGGTCCGGGAAATAAGCAAATGAAAGATAAGTGATTGAAAGATTGAATTGTTTTTAACTATTTTTATTTTGTATTTTTCTTTTTTCTTTTGTAATATTTTGAAAATCTTAATAAATATCTTTTAAAAAAAGAAAAAAAATACAAAATGAATGAATTTCTATGCCCCGCAAATAACCCAGAGATGCATTTTAAATAAAAGGGCACATTGTACTCATGTAAAAACACGCTGATTCCCGGACTGTCCACAGGCCGGATTGAGAAGGCGATTGGGCCGCATCTGGCCCCTGGGCCTTGGTTCGCCTACCTATGAGGAAGATTCTTATCCAAACAATGGAGGAGAGGCTTCCTGGTTTATTTTGAAGTCATTCTTTGATGCATCTCTCTCTCTCTCTCTCTCTCTCTCTCTCTCTCTCTCTCTCACTCACTCTCAGTTTTTACCTCTAGATTCAGCCAGTGGAGAAGGTGCATTTTGAAGGCTTGGGTCATTCTGAAGCTTTTTCAGCTTTCCTAAAAGAGAAATGATTGTTGCCCAGAAAAGATGATTGAGAAGTTGAGGGTTCCATTGTAGCTGTGACTGTGCAGTACTGTGCCCACCAAAAGGAAAAAGGTAGCAGCAAACACAGGAATTTCTGCTCCTTTTAACTCCGGTTTAATTTTATGCAAAAACAAAAAACACCCAAGTTATTGTTTTCTGATTATGCAATTGTTTTAAAAAATGAAATAAAATACACTATTGCAAAATTAAAGAAAATCTATAATTACTGTAGTATTGTAAAGGACACCACCACTGCTGCATTTGAGGTTTCCTACCTATTTTGGTGCAAAATCAGAGCCTCAATTCATGGGGTGGGGGTGGGGTGGGAGGAGCACAGCTGGAGTTAGATCCAGCTGCAAGGAATGACCTTGGAAATAGAGTTCTCTATAAAAGGAGCTCTGGTGGAAGACAAAGGGGTCACACCAGAGTAGCAGGCTGGAGCTCCTCTCAAACCAAAGATGGAGAGAAAACTCCTGGAGACGAAGACACCTGGGTGTCCAGTGAGTAGCATTCAATGCGGGAAGAAAAGTAAGCGTAGACAGGGAAACAAATCTAAATCAGTGGACCCTTTTACTTCAATGTCTGCTTACCAGGAAGCATGGAAAAGTCATGGAAGGCAGCTGGATGAGGTCCCCCCCCCTTCTTCCTGCCTGCCCCAGAAAACAGTTGAACTACCAGGAAAGGAACTGCTTTCCTGAATTAAGTAAAATAAGGACTATGCTTAATTCCTTGCAGTGGAGCTCTTGAGTGGGATTGCAGCCTAAATCAGAATATTTAAAGTTTGATGTAATGCTTAATGAAGGCTGTTAAGCTGCACTTTTCCTGTAACTGTGTCTATTTGTATAAAGAAGAGGAGGGCAGTGGGAATGGAAGCAGGCCCCTTGGGTGGCTTTTATCATGACTTCAAAGTGTCTGGAAATTTTATATACATACACACACTTGGCAGTCCTTGTCACCCTCGGGCCTCAGGTCAGTGGTTACAAAAATGACCTTTTAAACAGCTCCTTGGGGGGCCAGAACTAAAAGGAAATATTGGGTCATTCAGTCTTCATAAGGCCTGAGAAGGTTGCTGAGACAACAGCTCACCTTTGGAGAGTTCTTAGCACCCCTAGCTAGAGGGTGCTCTCCAAGGTGCTACTCAGTGGTCTTTTGCACTGCACTGCTCAAATGGGATTTCTGGACTCGCCTCACTTGGTGCCTGCTCTTCAAGGCCCAGCAACCTCACTTAGACCATGGATTTCCCCAAACTCTACATGTTCAGCACACACCCCAGGTCCCCAACTCAAGGGAAGACAGGATGCCTGGTGGCTTTAGTTGTGAGTTTTGCAGAGGAGGCTACCCCATGCTTGTAGGCCCTCTGGATCAATTACTGTGTAGCAGGAACTTGAGTTTATCAGCTCTACATTTGTTAGCACAACACTCCTTCACAAAATGCTTCACCCACTGTTCATAACTACTGAAAGGAACAGCAGAAACACATTTGTCCCCATGTAACTTACCCGCCTTGCCCATGTTCTGTGACATCCATAAATCTACAATATGTGCACTCATGTGCACCCTCTCTGTAATGCAACACAATCCAATGTTTTTTAATTGTAGGAGGAGACTAGTCTGTATGTTAGCTGAAACAAGCCAGACCCTATCAAATTCTATGAAACTAAGGTTTGTGTGCAGCTCTTATTATGAGCTGCCCTGAAATCTTTGTTAGGGTGGCATATGAACACTGCTAAAAAACAGCATACCGTAAAAAGTCCCTGCACATTCCCCCCCCCCCATGGGGTGAGAAACAGCTTTCCTGCCTTTGCAATGGGGGAGAAATTTATGAGCCCAGGGAAATAAACTTGCATGCAATCAAAGACTTATGAGCAATCAAATGCTGATTTTGTCATCTGTCTTACTCCCACCCATAACACTCTAGCAGGTTGCCTTCCTTTTTATTTTTAAAGCTCCATGTATTATGCATACATTTGGTGGTGTTGGTTTTTTCAGTACTACCAATTTTGAATTTGGTTAAATACTGTTCTCGGTATACATGATGCAATGAAACCACAAATTCCAGCCCATGAGTCCTAGCTTTTGCCAGAAAAAATGGGAGAGCTATTGTCCTGTACAATCATCTGGTGGAAGGCTGTTCATACAGATGAAATATAAGCACACATCTATGGCAGCCCTCCAGTTCAGATTACATATGTTTTATACCTGTTTGGGTGCGACAATATGGGGTACAGCTTGTTGAGGTTGGAACTTAACGGGTTAAGTTCTTCCCATGATGCCACACCATTCTGACGTCAATTTTGGAAGCTTGGGAGGAGCTTGGGAAGAGTATGCCAGTCCCACTCGGTACTTTGTGGGGAAAGGATGCAGTTTTGTCATGGCTGCAAATAGTCCTGGAAATTCCTGAGAAATGTTGGAATAAAAGCTGTAAATAGACAAACCTGGACTGTGTGTGTTTGTCTGGAAGCCAAGCTACATGACAGTTTTACACCGCTGTGTAATCTCTGCTACGGCGTGACTGAGAGATCGGAGCAGAGCGTGCGGCAGGAGAAGTGTGCCGGGCAGTAAAGAGCTAATTGAGGATCGTAAATCAATTAGCGGGGGTCGCGCCAGATCAAACAAATTCCACAGGTTATGGGTAACCTAAATCACCTATCGTAAAACTGTCACGGAAGAGCTGCCGGGAGCAGTGAAATCTGCGGTGTCTAGCAGAGGAGCACGGAAGCAAGCAAGCAAGCAAGCTGAAAGACGCTGTTGCTGAATGCTGTGGAGCTGTGAGCTGAGAGCAGCAAGGAAACGTTTCTCCACGCCAGAAGAGCTGGTGCTTTTGTAAGTACAGCTTGGGGCCCACTTGGGAGAACGGGAGAACATGGCAGATGGCCAGGAGGTGATTCAAGCTCCGTTTGAACAGCTTGAGGAACTCACCGCCCAAGCGTGGAATACCTGGGCAAGATGGGTGAGAGCGTGGTTTATAGCCACGGAGGTTTGGGACATTTCCCAGAGGGAACCAGTGCAATTGGTGGACAGAGATGCAGGAAAGCTGAAGTCTGTTTCTCTGGAGGAGAAAATGCAGAGGAAGAAAGCTATGAGAGCTGAGGTCTGCATGTTGAGAGCGGGTGTTCATGCTAATTTGCAACATCATCTGGAAAGCATTGAATCTGCGTGTGAGGCCTGGAGTGTGCTGAAACGTCTGTGTGAAGGCTCAGCAGGAGGCCAAGAGCAGATGGAAGCTGATAGCCTAGAGATGGCTGGAGCCCCTGTTCCGGATGATTTAGCCTCAAGGAGTGCTAGTGAGCAAGTCGGGGGGCGGAAAGTTCCAAAGGCAAGTTTGAAAAGTTTTCCACTGAATCTGCTGGAATGGAGCGGCAGTTCAGGGGGGGCGGATCTGGCAAGGAGTGCTTCTCCGGAAGAAGGAGAAGGAGGCCAGCTGGGAGGAGCCCCAGGCAGTGTTTTTCCACTGGATTTCGTCGGTGCTACGTGTGTGGATCTCACGGTCATTTCAAAAGAGACTGCCCACAGAAAGTGAGAGCAGCTGCACAGGAAGGCTTCAAGGACACCTTCCATGGAAATCAGTCGGGTTTCCATGGGAACCAGTCTGGAAGGGGAGGTAGGCGTGAGAACGCAAGAGAAGGACGAGGAAAACAACGTCAGGAGACTTATCAAATCACGGCTAGTCTGGCGTTGGCTGAAGACAGCCGTGGGACAAGCCAAGAGCTAAGTTTTGTTATTGACTCTGCAGCTAATCACAATTTGATTCCAGAGACACCTGCTGTCGAGAGGTGGAACTGCACGGCAATACCTGCCGGGAAAACTGTACTGTTTGCAAATGGACAGAAAAGAAATATGACTAATGCTGTAAATTTGCATTTTTGTATTTTACAGGAAACGTTGGAGTGTTGTACTGTTCCTGGGATGCAACACTGTCTTTTATCTGTGCCTTATTTACTGAAAAAGGGATTTACGGTTTGTTTTCAGGGTGATGTGTGCACAATCTCCAAAGGAGGGAGGATGCTTGCCAAGGTTAAAAAGGGGCAGAATGATCTCTTCATTCTTAAAACGTCTCTGGAGGGTGGTGGGAAGGTTGAGAAAGCACAAGCACTGTGTGCTACAATTCCCAATCATGATTCATGCGTACATGCTTGGCATACACGTACAGCTCATAGTTCTCTTGAAGAACTACAGGTGCTGCCGGAAGTTTCCAATGGTTGTAAGATCTCAGAATGTGGACATGCTGTAAGTTGTGAAACTTGCAAACTGGCAAAGGTAAAAGGATGCAGTTATCCAAAGGTTGAAAGGATAACAACAAGGCCTTTTGAACTGATTCACATAGATTTGTGGGGTCCTGTAAAGGAACCAAGTCTGGGAGGGTCAAAGTTTCTGCTCTCGATGCAGGAGGATTTTACTCAGAATTCCTGGATACATGGCCTCAAATCCAAGGATGATGCAGCACAGCTGATCAAAGGGTGGATTGAGGGGGTGGAACAAAGGTTTTCCACCAAAGTGCAAGCTGTCACAAGTGACAGAGGAGCTGAGTTTACAGGTTCTGCTTTGCAGAAGTACTTTCGCAAGAAAGGGATACGTCACACAGTGACTTCACCCAATCAGGGGGGGGTGGCAGAGCGGAAGTGTCAGGCTCTGGTTAAAACTGCACAGGTGTTGCTGGAAGACTCTGGGTTACCTCCAAGGTTTTGGCTGGAGGCAATCAAGTATGTAAGCTTCACCTGGAATCGCACCTACAATTCCATGGTAGGGGACACACCGTTTGGGTTGTTGCATGGCAGGAAACCCCAGATTCATTTTTTGCGTATGTTCGGGTCACGTGCGTCTGTGCCGGTACCTGCTGCTTTGCAGGGGCCAGACGGATCCAAGTTCCGAAAAATGATCTTCTGTGGGTATGAGCCAACAGCGAGTGCATGGAGATTTGCATTTCCATCAGGTGATCAGAGTAAGTTACTGATCAGTAAACACGCTGAGTTCTATGAGCAGGATAAAAAGACACAAGCTGCTGTCAAGCGTGATGTTCTTTCAGAGTGTCTCTCTGATTCAGAACAGGAAGATTATGAGGGGGAGGAAGGAGAAGCTGAGTCTGATGATGACGATCAGGTAACTGACCAAAGTCAGGAACAGGAGGAGGTATCGGTAGTTTCTCCACAAGTTGTAAAAAGGGAGGCCAAAAGCGAGCCTAGTTCTCCTGTGAGTGTAATGGAGAGGATTCGAAAACGTTTTAAGTCAGAGGGGGAATCCCGTGATGCTGAGGACACATTTCCTGGTGGCAGTGAGTCAGAGGTAACATCTGAGTTTATGCCCAGAAGGTCTAGTCGCACAACAAAGGGCATTCCACCTGAAAGATACCAGGCAACATGTGCGTGGGCGAGATTCGCACAGTGTGATTCTGGGAGTGTTGAAAGGGTTCAACAGGTGCCTGGGAAAGATGCTGGGAAGGAGCACAAGGCAAAGGGTAAGGTGTTGAGTTCAAAAAGGTCTTGTCAGAAGGTGCAGCAAGGGGGGGTGTTGAGGTTGGAACTTAACAGGTTAAGTTCTTCCCATGATGCCACACCATTCTGACGTCAATTTTGGAAGCTTGGGAGGAGCTTGGGAAGAGTATGCCAGTCCCACTCGGTACTTTGTGGGGAAAGGATGCAGTTTTGTCATGGCTGCAAATAGTCCTGGAAATTCCTGAGAAATGTTGGAATAAAAGCTGTAAATAGACAAACCTGTCTGGAAGCCAAGCTACATGACA
The DNA here is from genome assembly GCF_965113315.1 of Podarcis vaucheri. Taxonomy (NCBI): domain Eukaryota; kingdom Metazoa; phylum Chordata; class Lepidosauria; order Squamata; family Lacertidae; genus Podarcis; species Podarcis vaucheri. Next base: position 97,182,059 of record NC_138759.1, on the reverse strand, counting down.
GTTTTACACCGCTGTGTAATCTCTGCTACGGCGTGACTGAGAGATCGGAGCAGAGCGTGCGGCAGGAGAAGTGTGCCGGGCAGTAAAGAGCTAATTGAGGATCGTAAATCAATTAGCGGGGGTCGCGCCAGATCAAACAAATTCCACACAGCTAGGTGGTGGGAAATAAAGTGGCATCACAACTATTATATTCTAAAGTCCTGCTGAATATTGCTTTATATAAGTTGCTTAAGTTAAGTCTTTATTATGATTTATTTGGATTGGATTGCTATAAGATGTGTGATCTTGTATATGTTGTTGGGGTTTTTTGTTGTTGTTGTTTTTGCTTGTGAACCTCTTAGTGGTAACGTAGAAAGGTAGTATACAAATTAAAAGCAAAATGAAATTAAATGGAAAATCTCCAGAGTACCATCTGATCCTATTCATGTTTATTCAGAAATAGGTCCCATTGAATATATGTATGTGTGCAGGACGGCAATCACAGAACACTAATGGTCTGGACTCTGGTCTGTGCCATCAATCTTGAAAAACACAGTGCTTTTAAGTCTCAGACAAAGGGGGAAAGCTATTGTGCTGACTAAGCCCGCACTGGGTCTAGCCTTTGAACATTAGAAAAAGCTTCTGTAGATGAATAGATATACACCACAAATTGGCAAAATTAGTACAGTTTTGTTGGAACAAAGAACAGTAATTCTTTCATTAGGAGATTTGGAAATGAGTACAGGCACCGCATTCTAGGAAAGCCTTTTACCCCAAAGACAGTTGTATTATTAAGGATCATGTACCTGCCAAAACTGTAAATTATGAGTTGGGTGCCGATTCTGCAGCTTTTGATTAACCCTCTCATTATTCACTTGACCCAACTGCAACAGCGCAGTCTGCACTAGGGGTGGTATCCTAATATGGGGGTGTTTAGCTCTTTACACACAGTGGAAGAAGGGGAGGCTTCACGGAGACAGTTTAAGAATACATTCCAAACAGAATCTGGTTTGAAGAATGCATGAGTCAAGCTCCAGGTCCAATATTTAAGGCAGGAGTAGCCAACATGGAACCCTCCAGATGTGCTTGGACTTGAACTCCCATCATCCATGATCGTGCGCTGGCTGGCACTAATGGGAACTGGAGTCCAAAGGCACATATCATTGGCTCTCACTGGCTAAAGAATGCAAACTTCCCCTCTTCCTGTTCTGGCATGGCAGCAGCTAGGGCTGGTTCACCCATGGGGCAAGGTGAAGTGACGGCCTCAGGTGGCAGGATGCCTCAGGTGGCAAGATCCACAAGAGCATCACCTGCTGCTCCCACACTGGCGGCAACGGCTGTGTTGCACTCCTTGGAGGCCAGATCTGCTACCTCATCAGCAGCTTCCCCCACCCCCAGCGCTGCTTCCACAGTGGCTTCTTGGCAAATAGAAGTCATTGCTAGGGAGGAAATGGCAGGGGGGTCTCCTGGGCTCTGCACCTTCCAGGCATGTTTCAGAGTATCCCACCCCGTGCAGAGACTGCTGTATTTGATTCCCATTTTTGGGTACTGTTGATTTGATTCCTGATGTAGATCTTCACTCACCCCTTCTTTCCCCAGGTTCCCAAATGCACTGCTGGGGGCAGCCTTCAAAGGCATACACATGACTCAGAAATGGCCTCTGTTGATGTGCCCTGTGTCCAGTACCAAAATGAGGTGTGAAATAGGTCAGTTCTTCCCCTCCCCACTCCCAAAACTGGATAGAATTAAATATAACGATGTGCACTGGCAACACAGATTATTAGGAAGGCAGAATGCAAAAGTGATGAATGGAGTAGGAAGCGCACAGGGCTTGCCCTTGATCTCCATTTGATATTTCAGTATTGAGCTGAAAGTGTGCTAAGTATGTGTACTATAGGCCCCTTGGCTGCAATGAATGAGTCCAACATTTTAAATAAATCTGGCATGTGCATGCCCTAAGAACGATAGCAGTTATCAACACAGAGGGCTTCCCCCAGAATAATGCCAGCCAGAGCTGTCACTGGAGATGTTTATCATTCGGAATAAATGGGTAACCTAATTTCCTAATGATTATAATTCATGGCATTTATTACCAGATGTGTGTGTGTGTGTGTGTGTGTGTGTGTGTGTGTATTTCTATAATAGACCTCAATATCCTATACTGCATATCCTAGTAATTTTAAGAGTCTGCAAAAGAAGCATACATAAAAAGCCACTGGCTGTTGCAACACAGATTCTGAAATCTAATCCAAAGAAATGAAGGGCAGAACCCTTAAGGCAGTGGCTGGGGCTCTAATTAACTTTATCTCTTGCTACATTCTGAGCTGCTGTTTAAACTGCCCAGAAGTGTAAGGAAGCTGCTGTTCAATCAAAGGAAATGAAGCTCCATTGTGAAGCCACAATCCTTTGCATATGCATACAGGGGCGCAGCAGGTTAGAATGTCTATTGATTTGCATAACTAGAATGAGGTGTACTCCTATTTTAGCCAGTGGTGGGGAACCTCAGGTCCTGGGAGTGAATTAAGCACTCCAGGCCTCTCTATCTGACACTCAGAACAAGGCCCAGGCAACATCACTCCCAGGCCACACCCCTCATTCCAGGCCACACCCCTTACCAGCCCTGCTTTGCACCCTTGTTGTGTATTTCTGCCTGGCTGGAATGTGCCCTTGAACTCCGACGATGCTTCTTGCTTCCTTGGATGGGGGATAGTGTGTGTGTGTGTGTGTGTGTGTGTGTGTGTGTGTGTGTGTGTAGAAACAAACCTACTGCACGAATATAACATTAGTATTCATTGGTTCTGCCCCTGCCCACTGCTGGCATGTGCCCACCCCCCTCACCCCAAAGATTGTCAAGAATGGAATGCAGCCCTCAGGCTGACATAGGTTTCCCCTCACTACTCCCTTTTACGCAACCCCTTTTCAGTCATTCATTCTTTGTACGATGACTTTGTAGGATTTGTCTGCCTTGTAGCGCTAGGCAGGGTATAAATAATAAATTATTATTATTATAGGCTCCTTTTACAGCCATCTCATGGTAGGATTATTGCAGATACCATATTGGCCCGAATATAAGCCACACCAGAATATAAGCTGCACCTTTAAAATTGGGGGGGGGGAGAGGAAAAAAGTAGAAATTCCCTAATATAAGCTGCTCCATTCCTCGCTACTCCTGGGTGCATACTGGGCGCGGGGCATGTTGCATTGCCTGCGGCCTTTCCCCTTCCTTGCCCTCTCCCTTCCCAGCCTTGGGGGAAAGGACGGGGGACACCTGGAGCTGTTTGCCCCATGCTCCTGGCTGCATACCGTAAGGTCACGAATATAAGCCACACTTTAACTTTTCACGGTTGGAATTTGGGGGGAAAGTGAGGCTTATATTCAGGCCAATACGGTATTAAAATTGTGCAGCATGAAGCAACTGGATGCATAAAAACTTATTCCTATAAGATGTTCTAATCAATGTACTTGGTTGCATGTTATTCCCTGTGCATTCATTCTACATGAAATGAATGACTGAAAAGGCTTATATGAAAGGGCTTAAGAGTAAGTACACTTGATTCTAGAATTCTCATAGGAAAACCAATAAATGTTCTCTGTCTTGTGTATTCCTCCATTTCGAACAGTTTATATGTCTGCATTAGTCATGCAAATAAGGTATGGGCGTCCCTGAACATCACTGTAAATAATCGTGGAATTGCAAAAGCAAATGTATATTAAAACATTGGGTGTCTGGCAACCTTAAATCTGAATTTCAAACAATATCTTTAAATAGAGTTTAGTAGCAACCTTTCTACCTTATCAGCAAGTATAATTTCCAAGAGTCATTATTCTATCCAGTTATAGAAGAGAAAATATCTCCGGAAAGATTTCTGTAAGGGATAAACATTGGAATTCAAACTCATCAGTTTTGATTTGATAAATTGCTCTTGATTGGATTATTAACTGGCACGCTTCCAATAAGCTAGAAAAATCAGGTCATGGGAGCAAAGTCAGATAAAGTTCCATCCCTGAAGACACTGGAACTTTCCTCCTGGTGGTCTGAAGAGACCAAATTTTGGTATGTTTACTCTCTCCCTGACAAACTAGGGTTGCTCCCATAACCAGCATTTGAAACAAATCCTGATTATGAATTATTCACCTGTTTAGTGTTAACACAGAATTAGAATTTACATGCAACATGAAATCATAAATTCAGGTAAACAGGGGAGGGGAAGGCATTTGTGCTGGAGAGGTCAGGAATATAAAAAGTAGCTACACATTTCAGGGGTGGACAAGTGACGGTTTGCAGTGAGCCAGTATGACAACTGCATTGGAAAAACATTTAGAACAGAAATTTAAGTAAGCTGTCCACAAAAGTATACCATGCGCCTGTCTTGACGTCAACATATTCATTCCCCAAGTTCATCATGTGCAGTTAACTAAGTAGACTAGTAGACCTAAAGGATCACCTTACCCCATAGTTGCCCACTTGACCACTTTGATGTGCAGAACTGGCACTTTTACAAGTGCCACATAATGTTCATTCTGCACTTGCAAGAAATCAATCTTAAAATGTAGCAGCATCTGCTCTGTGGAATTCCCTATACATTGCCATTAGGCAGGCGTTCAATGCATTGTGTTACGACAGCTGCTAGAAACTTTTCTGTTTATGCAAGTCTGCCTAGACATGTAATTTTATTGTGTGTATTTGTTTAAAAATGCTGGTTTTATTTTATAATTAATTATATAATAACAGAAATTAAAAGTGCATAACAAACACAATTAGGGGGTGTACATCAAAGAAAAACTGTTGCCCACTGAGCAAGATCAAGAGGAGAACCATTTTTATAAATCATAAGGTTCAGATTTCACATACTGATACAGGCAAAGAACTCACTACTACTTAAGTGAGGAGAAATTCTCCCCAAATGGCATGGAAATGTTCCAGGTTTTCAGATCATTTTGAGACTTTTAAGTTATGTATTATTCTCTCCCCTCCTCACCTGGTTCCCCCCCTCCCCTATGTGTGTTTGTTTCAAAAGTTTGATTTTATTGATAATTTCTTACATATATTTTATATTGCTTTATAAACTGCTTAGAAGTTTTTGTTGATTAAGCAGCATATAAATAGCATTAAATACTTGTTGATGTTATCCTGGTTTTAACACACTTGAGTCTTGGGGTACTGGCAAGCTGACAAATTAACAAAACAGGCTGAAAAAATACCAAGGGGATAAAATTCACCATCTAACAGAAATCACTGACATGTGTCAACTTAGATAAGATCTTCCAAAATATCATCATCCTTGGCCGTTGGCAAGTTTCCGCAGAAATTCTCGATGTGTTGACAGCCACAGGGGAAGCTTCTCTACAGGGAATGTGCGCTGATAGGCCTATTGAGAGGACATTCTGAGGCAATCTCTGAAACTTTCTAGCAGCTTGTCTTGCAGCTTTGCTGGAGGGCCACTTTGAAAAATAATCTGGAGTCTGCGCTGAGGCTTCAGGCCCCACCCCAAAGCAACCTGCTTCCGAAGTGAATGGCTGCAGATACTGTTCATCACCTTGCACTTGCCTCTAGAGATGGCAGCTAGAAGGGGCTGGATGGTACCACTTAGGGGCTTAGTTTGGTCCAGGGGATGCCTGGCACTAGCACTCAGTCAAAAGATGCTGCATTAAGACAGGGGCAGCCAATATGGTGCCCTTGTGGACCACAGGGTGGGGGAGAAGGCCTCACCTGACCTCCAGTCACCTGCATCGCTGCTGCATAGCAGGATGGGGAGCAGCAAAATGGCGGCAAGGCTGGTGTGCTGCACAAGCAGAAGTCCCAGATTGGCATGTACACTGCACCAACCTTGTACCTTCCAGTTCTCCATCCTAATATGATGCAGTGATGCAAGCAACCAGAGGTCAGGTGAGTACTGCTACCCTACCCCACTGCTACTCCCTCCACATATTGCTGGACTATAACTGTGATCATCAGCAATCGCTGGTCATGCTTGTGGGAGCTGGAATCTAACAGCATCTTGAAGGCATCTCATTGGCTATCTCTGCAGTAAGGCAGAAGCGAAAAAAATGATCTCTTTATAAGCTTGACCCTACTGTGCTAAATTCTTGCAGCAAACTATTCACACGAACTTGTTCAACAGCAATGAAAGCAACACAACAATATAGTCACAAAAGTTTGGTGGCCCTTCTGGGATAGGGTTCACCTTTTTCGGGACGAAAACTGAAATTGGCCCAAAATCTTAAGCCAGCTGCACTCCCTCAACCTGAATTTAGCATGTGTCTATCTCGGTTTAGAAAAATATGAAGACATAGTGTAGTTGTTGGGGGTTTTCTGCATGTGTTTTAATAAGTGGTCTGGAGGGTTAGACATTACAGAAGGGTCAATTTCTTCAAGCCGACAAGGTTTACCGAATGGGCTTCCCAAGCCCTCCAAACAGAAGAGAGTCACTGCTGTAAGGCAGGCAAGGTTAAATTCGTTGACATCCTCCTGTGTTCCTTTGGGAAAGGATGCTTCAGCAAACTGTCAAGATTTAGAATCACAAATTGTGACAAGTGGTGCTTGAAATGTCTCTCTAAGCCAGATAGAATGAAGCCTGCATGAAGGATTTGCACCTCCAATTAGCGGCTTCTTACCTTCAGTGACAACTTGAAATGCATTCCCAAGGTTACTCTTACAAAGTTGTCACCTAACAAGCCTTACTCATTCCAGTCCTCCCAAACTTTTCTGAAGTCTCCCCTCCTGCCAAGAGAAAACATTTATGTTTTTCTTAAGCAATCTATAAACTCCAAGGACTTAGTACAAGTTTAAAACAGTTTTTAAAGCATTAATATATTTTAATCATTCATATATACTTTACCAAACAGAAATCAGAAAGCATGGGAAGAAAAATAAGCATGTATTTGGGTTTCATTAAAAAGAATCTGTTTTTTTCTTCATTCCTGTACATTAAAACCATCGTCTTTCTGCATTGAGAAGTGGTAATATATAAAAGGTAGCAATAAATTATTCCGATTTCTAAGAACACATCACTGCTGTTGGCTAGTGACAATGAAAGTATTACAGAATAACTGTTCTGTTTGCACCACCTACTGTCCAAAAAAGTATGTGGAACATATTGGCTTGATAGGACTGATGGGAACTAAAAGAAGTGACATTAGAACAAAAGGTCACTCAGTGCCAACTGCTGAAAGAGCAGCTGGAAAATTCAGTTACTTGACCAAGTGAAAAGTAGCTGCTCAACTCTCATCCCAGGAATGCAGCCAGAACTCCTAAATTGATAATCCAATTCAAAGCTGAAAAGCTCATGTTACAGGAGGTCTGTCTAGCACCAGGGACCGACAGTGAAACAGATCGGTCCTCTATCAAAAATATTGCAGTGAGACACCTCTACCACAGTGCCATGATTAGTGAATGTTTTGCAGCTACAGGCAGTTTTCCACACAACCTTCTGCAGATACTCAAGGCCAAAGCAAGACATGTACCTGGAATGCATGATCACCACTGCCAGCCCACATCTCTCAATAACATTGAGTTGAATCAAACCCATGACATCACTTGATAGCAGCCAAACAACTGGGTCAGTATTTAGGTAACTCTAGTGTCTGCCAGTGGCAGACTTGAGGCTTTAAAATTTCAGTAACACCCTGTGCTATACCAAAATTCAGTGCCCCCGCCTCTCTTGCCTTCTGTTGTTCATCATTGTTTCAGCACGCCCTGCAGTGCCCCAGTGTGGGCAAACCAGTCACGCTCCCCTAAATCCACCTTCGAGTCTGCAATATCCTTGCATGCACCGTTTGCCCATATTTGCTAGAATAAAGATGCGTTTCTCGTATCCACAGCATGCATGCCTATATTTTGTGGTCCACTTTTTTGAGTGACTCACCTCTCTCGCCATCCTCATTCTGCCCAGAATCCCTCTGTGCTGTTCTCTTCCAACTTCCACTCTGCTATTTCCATGTATCCATGAGCTTTAGAGGGCAGCCCTCTGTTTGAAAGACTGGTTTAAAGAGAATAATGTTTTTTTTAAATAAGGAAAAAAGGGGGGAACCCTAAGAAGGGAGAGCAAGAGCCCTGAAGTTGCCTATCAATGCTTAGTCCCTAAACAACTGTGGAGCGATATACTCTACTTCTACTTACATTACAGTGGTGCCCCGCAAGACGAATGCCTCGCAAGACGAAAAGCTCGCTAGACGAAAGGGTTTTGCGGTTTTTGAGCTGCTTCGCAAGACGAATTTCCCTATGGGCTTGCTTCACAAGACGAAAACGTCTTGCAAGTTTGTTTCCTTTTTCTTAACACCGTTAATAAGTTGCGACTTAATAAGTTGTAGCCTTTTTTGAGGTTTTTGGTGATTTTTGAATCTTTTCCAAAACTTTTCCGACACCGTGCTTCGCAAGACGAAAAATTCGCTAGACGAAAAAACTCGCGGAACGAATTAATTCCGTCTTGTGAGGCACCACTGTACAGTAGTTATTTCTAAATTTGATTCTGTACAGTATTCATAAACTGCAAATGTACATATGTACTTTTTATGGGAATTTGGGTCGTCTTTTTATTGTGCTGCATTTCATGTATACTATCTAATGAGTTTTGCTTTGAAATCTGGAAATACTTCTTAAAGAGACACAGTCCATACCACATTCTGTGATCTGTCACTACCTGGTGCTTTTGAAGCCTCATTCCTTAACAAAACAGACAGCAATTTCTGCATGATTGGCCTGGACAAGAATCTCTTGCTAGCTACTGGCACATTATGCCATTTCACTCATTTCACTCATGCCATGCAGTTACAGGCTGATACCAAGTTGAAGAGGAATGCAGTCTGGTTTCGCTTTAAAGTGGTACCTCGGGTTACATACTCTTCAGGTTACATACGCTTCAGGTTACAGACTCCGCTAACCCAGAAATAGTGCTTCAGGTTAAGAACTTTGCTTCAGGATGAGAACAGAAATTGTGCTCTGGCGGCACGGCAGCAGCGGGAGGCCCCATTAGCTAAAGTGGTACCTCAGGTTAAGAACAGTTTCAGGTTAAGTACAGACCTCCGGAATGAATTAAGTATTTAACCCGAGGTACCACTGTATTTCTGTTTTCCACCTATCGAAACAAAAATCACCTTGCAAGTTTAATCTGGAGATTAATCTGGGGATTAATCTGGATAGCGGCTGCAATTTACACTTTCAAAATCGTAATCTAGCATGGTATGTTTCTTTGACCCTGAGGTCGGGGGTTCTTTAGCTGTGATTCCTGGACTGCAGGGGTTTGGACTAGATGACTCTAGGGATCCCTTCCCCTCTACATTTCTATGAGCCTATGAAAAGCTTCCTCACTATTCTGTGATACTTTCATTTGGTCCTAAAAACCACAAAGTTCCCTTTGCTTTTTGAAAGAAAAAAATTGTTCATATAATAAACATAAATGATTCATTAGCCTGCATTAACTTTGCCCATGAATATTAAGAGCGCCTCCTGCCAGTATATGTCTGAACTTTGAACAATATTGTCCTTGAACCAGTTTACATACCTCTCTGGTGCTTTATGTGCATACTGGGGCCTGCTTTGCTACATAGTTGGGGCTTGAAGATAAGAAATTATACCTTGCAGAGGGGTAGCTGGGTTCATCTGCCTAGCATAATTTTTTGGTGGGTTAAAACCCACTTCATTAGATGCATTGCGTGTGATCTACGCTCACGGGGGCACGGAGAATAGAAATGTTAAGGTTAAAGGGCAACGAAATGCAAAAAGCGCCGTTCGATTGGAGCTCAAATTGCATGCAAAATGGCCGTTGGCAGCATCAGCAGCAGCATCAGACGGGGATGGCACAGGGCATCTTAGCATCGCTAAGCAAACCGGCCATGCCGTCTTGGCTCTGCAAAAGCATTCCAGTGCGTGTGTCTGTCTGCTCAGAAGTCAGTCCCGTTGAGTCCAACGAGGTTTGCTCCCAGGTAAGTGTGTCTGTAGCACCAATGACTTGAGCGGACAGCTGCAGAATGTGGCTTTGCTCTCTGGCGACTGCCCACCCCGTTTGAAAGACAGGCAGAGAAGCAGGGAGAACCCTGCTCGCTTTCACTTCCCAGCTGCCTGCGCTTCGTCCTCTGAGCCTCTAGAGGCCGCTGCAACCTGCCCCTTTTGGGCGGAAGGAGGAGAGCGAATGGCACCGGAAGCTCTCATGCGCCGGTCTCCGCCGCTTCCGGCTGCTCCTTCCTTTTCCCTGCCTCCCTTTCCCTCTGCGCACGTGGGGTCGGCGGTGGCGTTCGGTCTCCGCAGCCATGGCGGCCAATACCGGGAACCTGCCGATGCGGCTGCTGCGCAAGAAGCTCCACAAGCGCAACCTCAAGATTCGCCAGCGCAACTTGGCCCGGCAAGCGGCGGGGGCGGCGGGTGGCGCGATGGGCCCCGGGCCCTCCGGTAAGACGGCGGCCGGTGGGGAAACAGGGACACGGGCGCCACGAAGGGAAGCTAGAGGGAAGGGGGGGAGACCAGGGACGGGCTTTTTCTGTTTCATTTGGGCGTTGGTTTATTGGATTTCTACGCTGCCCTTCATCCGGGGGTCACAGGGCGGGTGGCTGTATAAAGACGCAAAAAAATACATAACAGTGTAACGAGCAAAAACAGCAACCTCCCCCCCCCCCAGTTTAAAAGGGTAATAGATTATTGAATTAGCCAAAGGCTTGGGAGAAGAGGAATATATTTGCGCCCGAAGGTGATACGTGGCTCCCTCCCACACACATTTTTTGCGCCCCGATCAGGTACAGGGGGCAACAGTGAGTGTCTTGTATTTAAGAACAGCCCGCTGGATCAGGCCAATTGCCCAGGTAAGTTCAGCATCCTGTTCTCAAGGTGGCTGACCAAGGGGCTGTGAGAAAGCAAGATTCGAACACAAAAGGGCTCTCCTGTGTTTGGGGGCAACTGGCATTCAGAAGTTTGACTGCCTCTGACCATGGAGGCAGAGCATAGCCATCAGGGCCAACGGAGGGGGAAGCAGATTCCTCCAGGAATTTGTCTAATCCTCTTTTAAGGACATATGGGTTGGTGACCACCGCTGCCTCCTGTGGGAGTGAGTTCCATAGTTTTAACTATGCACTGCATGAGGAAGTGCTTTCTTTTGTCTACCCTAAATCTTCCAACATTCAGTTTCATGTCATAAGAACATAGGAAGACTGCCTTATATCGAGCCAGACCAGCTTGCTCAGTATTGTGTACACTGACTGACAATGGTTGTCTGGGGTTTCAGGCTAGAGTCTCTACCAACCCTACCTGGAGATGGTGTTGGGGATTGAACGCAGGGCCTTCTGCTTTCAAGGCAGATAGTTACTCTACCACCAACTTCCCCAAGTTCTAAGAGTTCTAGAGTTGTGAGAGAGGGAGAGAAACTCTGTGCACTTCCTCCATGCCATGTGTAATTTTATAAACTCATGTCATGTCACTCACCTTTTCTCTAAACCAGACATATCCAACTCCCAAGAGACTGTGACCTACTCGCAGTATAAAAAAACTGGCAGTGATCTACCCATTGTCATTGGAGGCAGGAGGAGTGCATGGGGTGGATGGATTGCACAGAGTTGGGGAGGATTGCACAGAGTTTTTTAGCTTTCCCCTCCGTAACCTTTTGTACACGATAAGGATCCTGTGATCTACTAGGATCAGCCAGGGATCTACCGGTAGATTGTGATCTACTGGTTGGACACCACTGCTCTAAACTAAGAAGGCACAAGTGCTGCAACCCTTGTAGAGGAGTCATTCCATCCCCTTGATTGTATTTGGTTGGCATTCTCTGAATCTTCCAGCTCTACAATATCCTTTCTTTCTAAAACATGTGCACACTTTTTGTGAGCAAGAAGAGGTTGTCCATTGGGTCCAATAGAGAGAGTGTATGCACCAGTAGTAATTAACTAGAGGAGCTATGAATGTGATCTGGCTCTTAAAATTCATGTGTGAAGTTGTTGTTGTTTCTTAAATGGTATCAGACATTGCTTTGATTTATTATTGTTTGTCTCGTTAGGAGCAACAGTTGAGGGCATCGCGGAAGACTTTTCCAGCATCTCAGAAGCAGCAGCTGAAGAACGAAAAACTGAGGATGTGGAACAGACTATAGTAACACCAAACAATGGTGAGGCTGGAAACACACAGCCTGAGTTGAAAAAGAAGAAGAAAAAGAAGAAAAGAAAAATTGTGGCTGATACAGAAAATGGTATTATATCTCTTACTTTTATCCACTTGTAAAAATGCCTTGTATGGGGTACTCAGGTGCCTAACAGTTGCCTATTAGGTGCTTGGGAACCACAGTGCAAGGGGATTGCCAGTCCTATGTTTGTAAGTTGCCTTGTGCAGTTTCAAAGTTTACCTTGTCTGGTTTCAAAGTTTAAAGAAGTAGCACCAGTGCCTTGCAAGTGTGAAGCTTCTTCAAAGAGCAGCACTGGGAGGGAGAAGCAGCTTCTGTTGAATGGAAACTTTTTCCACCTCCTAGAGCAAGGCGCACACTCATCAGCTGATGGGCAGTTGGGAATGCACCTTGTCACAGCAAAACAACAATCAAGCCCACTTTAAGATATGATTGCTCCTTTGAAGGCAGAGCCTTACCTCATCTGCAGCTGATGTCATGTGTAGGGCAGATGGGGAGGCCTCGTAGGCTAAAACTGGTTCTCCATGATGTGGGAATGCGGCCAGTGGCTAATACCATAGTGCTGTCTTGTTACTTTCTGGGACTTTTTAGTTAGTCCATATTGGAAGAGCAGTAGATAAACTGGCTGTTCATCTGATTGAGCAACACAATTCTGCCTTCTCTGTTTTCTTCTGTGTTCTCTTCTGCTTTCTAGGTGACTACTCCACATAGTGCAGAACCAGCTTTTCCCTCCTTTTGCAGCTTAGATGCAGAAACTTTGCTGGTGGTTTATATGTGGCATAAGTACATTTTTGCCCATAGTTTAAATGCCAAAACCAGAGATCAACAATGTGGGAATTCCCCCCCCCCTTGCCCTTTCAATGAATGTACCAACTACACTGACTGCCGTATAGATTCTTGCTGCAAACTGCTAGTTCATAAGTACATGTCCGGTATTGGCATTGATTGATTGTGTATACACAGAAACTAAGAAAGCAAAAATGGAGGAAGAATGCGCTGAGGAAGAAGAGACCTTTAATGGGGAGCCCAAAGAAGAAAGTAGTGAAAGTTTGGATGAGAAAGAAATGTCTGGAGATGCTGATGGACCTGCTTTGCCTCTAGGACTAACAGGCAAGCTCCTCAAACGCCCCCCCCCCCAACCTCTTTGTTCTGTTTCTTGTTTAGTGAGGTTTTGTATATCAAAACGTTCAGATGGTACTGGGTTTTCTCTTTTTTAAAGCGAACGCTAAGTCAATTGGTAGTTTCACTTATTGTCTGTGGACTGACCCTTGAGAGTAAATTTCATTGAACTCAGTGAGATTTATTGGACTGGGCTCCAGGGCTCTGGGTTTTGATTTCTGTTGGTCTTGGAGATCAAGTTATCCTTGCTTTGGTACCCGGCTGCAGCACTAACCCCTTGTCAGCAGTGGCAAGGCTTGATGGAGCAGTGCAGCCCACGCTATGTCTGCGCTCCAGCATTCACACTGGTTAGAGTGGGCAGGAGGGATGTCCCTTTACGGTGCCAGTTCCCAGCCTGTGTATGATTGTATGTAGCATTGTAGCATTAAATTGTCCAGACATGTGGAACTTTCCCATGTCAATCTGCACAACTCAAGCCAAGAGATATTGGCAAGCAAATGCTACACATGCAGTAGGCCATGAGTAGGCAAACTCAGGCCCGGGGGCCAGATCCAGCCCAATCGCCTACTAAATCCGGCCCGCAGACGGTCCGGGAATCAGCGTGTTTTTACATGAGTAGAATGTGTCCTTTTATTTAAAATGCATCTCTGGGTTATTTGTGGGGCATAGGAATTCATTCATTCCTTCCCCCAAATATAGTCTGGTCCCCCACAAGGTCTGAGGGACAGTGGACTGCCCCTCTACTGAAAAAGTTTGCTGACCCCTGCAGTAGGCAGTGTATGGGACTTGCCGTTGTGTAACTCCTTCAGGCATTGCTGCAGTGTGGCTTTCATATGTGGAAAAATTAAACCATCTCAGCAATACGCTAAGCTTATTTGGTGGTCCAGAGAAAGTTGTGTGTACTGAGGCTGGGGATGTGTGTGTACTGAGGCTGGATAAGTTAGCTGTCGTCAGAATTTTCCGTGGTGTGCAGAAATGAAATTTGATGCTGAAAGACCAGCTTTGTTCTACTTTAATAAGGGTTTGTTGCTATTTATTTTGGCATGTTGTCTTTTTTTTTTCATAGATAATTTTTATTGATTTACATAAATCGAAATACAGAACAAACTATAGTATTCCACTTAGTGTTCACATATTTTACAAAAGTGACTTCCTTCAACCTTCCCACAAATCATCCGTATTGGTAAAAACCAGTAATTCCGCATTTCTTATTTTGTAGTGCCGTTAATCATTCTGATTCCTCTGTTTTGCTTTAGACAGTACCCTTTGCTTCTTACAGAGCTCCTTTAAAACCCACTAGTGTTATCTGTCCATCGCTTAGGTTTCCCAGATATTCCGCAAAACTTTCCCAATCTTTTATAAACCTCTGGTCTTTTATGTATCTAATTTTCCCTGTCATCTTATCCATCTCCACGTAGTCTAATAATTTTGATCTCCAATCCTCAATTGTCGGCAAACCCTCTAGTTTCCAGCTTTGAGCTAACAGAACCCTTGCTGCCGTTGTTGCGTACTGGAACAGCTTGTAATCTTTTCTTTTTATCTCCCTACCTACCAATCCCAGCAAGAATGCCTCGGGTTTCTTAACAAAGGTATAGCTTACAATTTTCTTTATTTCATTATACACACTCTCCCAGAATCCTTTAACCTTTTGGCATTCCCACCACATATGGTAGAATGTCCCCTCTCTTTCCTTGCACTTCCAGCATTTGTTACAGGATCCGTACATTCTAGCTAGTTTGACGGGAGTCATATACCAACGGTAGAACATTTTCATTATATTCTCCTTAAGTGTCACACAAGCCGTAAACTTAAGATGTTGTTTCCATAGTTTTTCCCACTCTTCGAAATAGATGTTACGGCCAAGATCTTTGGCCCAATGTGTCATTACCGACTTGACTTCCTCGTCAATTAGATTCCAGTCCAGTAACTGATTGTACATTTTAGACAAAGTTTTTGTATTGTTTTCCAGAATCTCGATTTGGAATCTGGAGTTTTTATCTGCATATCCTTTATCTTTGATATCTTTCCTAAACATATCATTTGTCTGGAAGTAGTGGAGCCAGTCATAAACTTGGTCCTTGACCTGCTCATACGGCCTCATTTTCCACTTTCCTTCCTCTTTCATTAGCAGTTGTTCATATGTGGCCCAGTTGGCCCTCATATTAATCTTTTTAACCGACATAACTTCTAATGGTGACAGCCAGTGGGGTGTTTTAGGTTCTAGCACGTCTTTGTACCTTTCCCATACCTCAATCAATGGGCCCCTAAGTATGTGATTTCCAAATTCCTTATGCTTTTTCCTCCGCCCATGCCACAAGTAGGCGTGCCACCCGAATCGATTGTCATGGCCTTCTAAGTCCAGTACTTCTCTATCCTCCAGCTTGATCCATGTCTTTACCCAGCATAGGCATGATGCCTCGTAGTATAATTTCAGATCAGGTAGGGCGAAGCCTCCCCTTTCCTTCACATCCGTCAACAATTTAAATTTTATTCTGGGCTTCTTCCCCTGCCAGATAAATTTTGAAATCTCCCTATGCCAGACTTTGAATATCCTTGTACCTTTAATCACGGGGATATTTTGGAAAAGAAATAATATTCTGGGAAGTACGGACATTTTAATTGTGGCTATTCTACCCCAAAATGACAATCTGAGCCTGCCCCACGTTTCTATATCTTTCTTAATTCCTTTCCATACTGTGTCATAATTGCTTTTGAATAAATCTATGTTTTTTGGCGTTACCCATACTCCTAGATATTTCACCTTCTTAGTCACCTCTAATTCCGTTTCTCTCTGTAGTTCTTCAACTTTGTCCTTATACATGTTCTTAACTATCATTTTTGTTTTCCTTTTGTTAAGTTTGAAGCCCGATATTTTACCAAATTGGTTAAATTCTTCAAGTACCTCTTTTATTGAGTCTAATGGGTCTTCCATTGTTACAACCAGATCGTCTGCGAAAGCCTTGATTTTATATTCATTCTGACCGACCCTTACTCCTTTTATTTTTTTGTTGTCTCTTATGGAATTAAGTAAGACCTCTAACACCATTACAAACAGTAATGGGGACAGTGGGCATCCCTGTCTTGTTCCTTTTGTTACTATTATTTCTGCAGTCTCTACATTGTTTATTATGAGTCTTGCCCTCTGTTCTGTGTAAATAGCTCTTATCCCATTGTAAAATTCAGTGCCCACCTCCATATGTTCCAGTTGTTTCAGCAGGAAGTCCCAGATTACATTATCAAACGCTTTCTCAGCGTCCACGAATAACAACAAACCTTGTTTATCACACCTGTCTGTTAAGTATTCTATGATGTTTATTATATTTCTTGTGTTGTCTTTCATTTGCCTACCCGGCAAAAAGCCGGCTTGGTCTTTGTGTATACTTTCTACCAGAATGTCTTTTAATCTCTTTGCTAGGATTCCCGCAAAAATCTTGTAGTCTATATTTAACAGAGAAATCGGTCTGTAGTTTTTGATCTGCTGTAAATCTGAGTCTTGTTTAGGAATTAGTATGATCAGTGCCTCCTTCCACGTCTCTGGTAATTCTCTTTCTTTGAGGATGTTATTCATTACTTCTTGCAATGGGGTCAACAGAGCTGGCTCCATCTCCTTATAGTATCTACCAGTAAACCCATCTGGGCCTGGGGCTTTCCCATTTTTTAAGTTCTTAATCGTTGCTTTAATTTCTTCTATCTCAACTAGGGCATTCAGCTTCTCTTTTTCTACTGTGGAGATCTTGTTGATGTTCTTAGTTTTTAAATATCTCTCTATTTTTCTCATATTATTCCTTTCTGTGTTTTTGAAGAGTCCTCTGTAAAAATCCAAAATCCTTTTTTATTTATTTTGGCATGTTGTCAATGGAAACTGACCAAGATCATTTCTGCCTTCAGGTGCTTTTGAGGATACGTCATTTGCTTCCCTTAATGGCCTTGTCAGTGAGAACACATTGAAAGGAATAGCTGACATGGGCTTTACACACATGACAGAAATTCAACATAAAAGTATTAAACCACTTGTGGAAGGCAGGTAAGAAATGACTTGTGGAAGGCAGGTGTGTTTTGTATGAACCTTTTTTTTTTTTTTTTTTTTTTTTGGTAATCGTATCAATGGCAACTAGCCACGATAGCTGTGTTCCGCCTCCACAACTGGACGCAGCAATGCTTCTGAGACCAGTTGCTGGAGATCACAGGAGGGGAGAGTGATCATGTGCCCCGATTCTGCATGTGGGTTTCCCTGAGGCATCTGGTTGGCCACTGAGAACAGAGTGCTGGACTAGATGGCCCATTGGCCTGATCCGACAGGGCTCTTGGTATGTCCCTATGAATGCAAAGTAACTAAGGAGAGAGCACTTGGATAGCCACAGAATGATTTCTCCTCTCCTCCCTACCCCACGTGCTGTTACTGGGGTTGCTATCTTGTGCATACTAGCCGGATAAGAGCCCAGTGAATACAGGGGTAATATTTAGCACGACTCCCAAACACACCATATGGAACAGGGAAACGCACATCTGTAAGGTTAAGGAGAGGAAGAGCAGGGCCTGTTTGCACAAGGAACAGTCTGATATGCAAATGGGGCATCACAATTGGATATCACCCCATGGGACTTAATTTGAATAATTGCTTATAGGATCAGGCTGCGATTCTTTCTATCTCATTAGTGGGTTGTGAGCATTGTATTAAAGCATGCCACATTAAAATCAGTTAAGGTTGTGGTGGAAAATTAAAATAGTGACAGCTGAAAGTAGTCCCACTTATGTATTTTGGAAAACGATTTTTTGTGTCATGTGTAATGTAGTTTAGGCTGCAATCCTATACCTAGAAATAAGCTCCGTGGGACTTATTTTTGCCTAGGCATGCATAAACACAAACTCCAGGATTATTTTTAATGTTTAGCTTTAAAGCTATTCTTATTTGATTTTAAACTGTTTCAGCTTTCCTACTCCTAAATTCAGTTCTTCGTACTTACTCTATCTGCAGAGATATTCTAGCAGCAGCAAAAACCGGCAGTGGCAAAACTCTGGCATTTCTTATTCCAGCCATAGAACTCATCTACAAGTTAAAATTCATGCCCAGGAATGGTAAGATTTTCTGCATTGCCTTCTCACTTGAAAGTCTGAAGATAAATTTGGGGATATTTGTTTGCCATTATGGTCTCCTTTTTGCATCTTTCCCTCTGCCCCCTTCCAGGAACGGGTGTCCTCATCCTTTCGCCTACTCGGGAACTTGCCATGCAGACCTATGGTGTCCTCAAAGAATTGATGACTCATCACGTCCACACTTATGGCCTGATAATGGGAGGCAGTAATAGATCTGCAGAGGCACAGAAACTTGCAAATGGCATTAACATCATTGTGGCAACTCCAGGCAGGCTTCTGGACCATATGCAGGTAGGAAGAGGAGTGCGTAGCTCAGGGCTTATTTTGTGTGCCTTGTGATAGCTGGTGACACTGTTTAAATGCCTTGCAGAATACTCCAGGGTTTATGTTCAAGAACCTGCAGTGCCTGGTGATCGATGAGGCAGATAGAATCTTAGAAGTGGGATTTGAGGAAGAAATGAAACAGATCATTAAGCTCCTACCAAGTAAGCCAAACATTCAAATTGTCCTCATTCTTTCTTTCTTGAGATGGCAGGGAGAGCGGCGGTCTCAAAACACTTTATTTTTATTTTTTTGCAGTTCTTGCTCACTTCTTCTGCGTCTTTTGCGTTTTCATTTTAAGCACCGTACAGAATTTTAAATGGATGTGCCTTCCTTACAGCGGCTGGATAGTAACATTTGCAGAGTAATCCCATGCATATTTACTTAGAAATTACTTCCACTGTGTTCAGTGGATCTTACTCCCAAGTAGGCATATCTGCATCAACACTTGCTAATAAATAAATAAATAAATAAATAAATAAATAAATAAATAATGTTTTTGGCGTGCTTCTACTTCAAAACTGGACTGCTATGAAACTATTTGGCTCTTAGTTGAAAAAAAAAACGTGACTGGCTAATTTTAGAAATATCCAGGTTATACAAAGAGCAAGTGTGTTTCTCATAGCATTAGTGTGTTTTATTTCATTCAAGGTCTGTTGCTGTAATCCATTCAGTTGAAGTTGCTTCCTTTTCTCCCTCTCAGAGCGTAGGCAGACCATGCTGTTCTCTGCTACACAAACCCGTAAAGTTGAAGACCTGGCCAAGATTTCTCTAAAAAAGGAGCCATTGTATGTTGGGGTTGATGACAATAAAGAGACAGCAACTGTAGATGGGCTTGAACAGGTAACTATCAAGTGATGGTGATGGTGGTGGAACAGAAAGATACATTAGCTTCTTAGCAGAGTTTGTTTCATTTTTACTGTCCTGGACACTCATTTTTCTGCTTTTATCAGATTTCACTTTCTCCAGGTGCCCTTTGTTTTTCATATTGTCCTGGTTCTCATGTAACTCTTAAGTTATGGTTTAATTCAATTGGCCCAATCTGGCTCAGTGCCTTAACCAGGGTTTATTCACCATGACTAGGCCACACTTTTAAACCATGGCTTGTTGTTGTTTCATAAGCTTTTATTGTTGACCACATATAGTTCCACAGACATGCATCTAGCACAGGTATAGGCAAACCCGGCCCTCCAGATGTTTTGGGACTACAACTCCCATCATCCCTAGCTAACAGGACCAGTGGTCAGGGATGATGGGAATTGTAGTCCCAGAACATCTGGAGGGCCAGGTTTGCCTATGCCTAGCTATCTAGCATCTTCATTGTATAGCTTTCACCATATGCTGAAGCTGTAACTTCACTCTGGACTTTGGACAGTTAATGCCTTTTGTTTTGTGGGACCCAGCACTTGCTGAATTTGTATTGTTCTGCTCTGGTTATAATGGTTTTGCTTGTATTTTTTTAATTCTACTGTAGCATATATAATTGTATATTATATTGCTGTAGCCTGCCCTAGGATCTTAATAAATAAGTGCTAGGTGCAAACCCAAGCATTGAGATCTGCATCCAAGTTCAGGTTCAGCCAGTGTACATAATGTTTCTAATTACAGCTTACAGCTGATCACTTTTTTCAAATATTCATGTATCTTCCATAACAAACCTGATTTCTATGCACCTGCAGTGGCATAATTACAGCTAAGTGCAGCTTTGAAATAGTGTGGACTCCATGCTGCTGCCTGAAGATATTAATTGTCTACTATCTCACTTGGAATGGCCTTATACCAGATCTAGATTGGGCTTAGGTTTATTAAATTTGTATATTGCTTCCTACTAAAGTCTCAAAACAATTTGCAATTAGGATAAAGAAGATAAAAACACAGTCACATGAAAGGCAGGTGCTGCCCAAGCGATTGGTGGGTGGGGGGGAGCAGGAATCATCTTTGCTTGGCACCAAGTGACTAGCCTTAAAACGTCATTCCTACAAAAACTGCAGGAATATATGAAAATTAGTTGGGGTGAACTTTAATTGTACTCATGCGGTTCTCTTTATAGTCCTTTTTTGTAAGGAAAATAGAATTTAAGGGGCTTAAAAGCAAAACCCACATTTCACTGAAATCTTTATTCAGGTAGCCTGGCATTTTCTAAGGCCATAATGTTTGAACATGTTCACTGGAAAATTCCACTGAATTTAGTTGGATTGCTGGCAAATGTGCATAGGATGGAACTGTAAGAAAACGTAACTGTTTTCTATAATGGGATGTCTTTCTTCCTGCAGCCCCCAGTCTTCTACAGAGGGTTAACCAACCCTCCGGAGCAGATTTTGCCATCACAGCGGGCAGGGGGGAATTGCAGAAGGAAAGGGGAATCCATTCTGCCAGTGGTGCCTTTTCTACTGGCAGATGAATAGCATTGGAATCGAGTTTGTTTGTTTTTAAAATCCCTTTTTGATCCCTTTCCTTTAGTCCAAGGGAATCAACCACACACTTTCACTTCTGGTCAAAATTTTGTTTTTCACAAGTAAGAGATTAGGAAAGGGGTTATCAGAACACAATTCTTTGGGTGCATTTTGGTAGAGTATGCTTCTGTTTGGAAGTTGTTAGAAATAGCACTGTAGAAGGCTATATGTACATAAAACCATTTTCCCAATCATTTTTAGGGTTACGTAGTGTGCCCTTCAGAAAAGAGGTTCCTCCTGCTTTTCACTTTCCTCAAGAAGAATCGGAAGAAAAAGCTGATGGTGTTCTTCTCTTCATGTATGTCTGTGAAGTACCACTATGAACTTCTTAACTACATTGATCTCCCGGTCCTGGCCATTCACGTAAGTATATGTTTTGGAAATGACAATCTACTTTAAAACTGGCAGTGTTTATCCATGACTGTTTTGATCACTCACGATTTATTTTGGGTTAATATACATAAAGCTGATAATCTGATAAACCAGAATCTAGCAGTAATCCATCACTTGTGAGTTATTGCATGCTCCCTTTTCACTGGCTGCGTTCAGAGGTAATACGAAGCTGTGAAGTATTATTTGTTTAACTGTCCATGAGATGCATACTGATACATGCCGCTCGAGTACTCCCACAATCTATTGCCAAGGTTCGTTCTTGGCTTCCCTGCTCATTCATGGTTTCTTTGAGAGAAAGAAACCAAAAGGGCTGGTTTAAGCAACGCTAAGCCAGCTGCTCCATAGTTTGTTTCCCTGCTCACCTAAAGGAAGGTGCTGGTGTCCATGTTTTAAGCAAACCAATAGCTTAGCGGTCATTATGATGTGATCAATGTTATAAGCCAGCCTTTCTCAACTTGTGGGTCCCCAGATGTTGTTGAACTACAACTCCTATCACCCCTAGGTAGCAAGGCCAGAGCTCAGGGATGATGGGAGTTGTAGTCCAACAACGTCTGGGGATCCACAGGTTGAGAACCACTGTAAGGCATTTTGACAGTGTTCAACCAGTACATTTACAAAAACTTTGGCCAGCCAAGTGCCATCTTTAACTGACAGCTGATCTCAGACTTATGAGACTTCTAGGGCACACTGTGAATAATTTCAATAGTCCCTCTTTTTGGCAAGAAATTGACCCTGCTCTATGCTATCATGAGACCCCTTTTGCATCTGCAGCTGGGCGTTTTGAGCCGACTTGCAAGCTTGAATAATGCATGTAGCTTTGAAGTTACTGTAAATTGCAGGTGGCCTTTTATGAAGCCTGAGAGTGCATAACAAGAATGTCAGCATCTCAGCAAGATTTCAGCAATGGAATCATAAATTAACCTTTAAATGTCATCAGCGGAACCTTTCTCTTAAACCTGCCTTTAAAATGCTTATGTGAAGAACTCGGTTTTGTCAGCAAGGTTGAAGTTGTTTGTTAGAATGTTGTTAGCTGACAGTTAACCATTTTAAGTGTGTCTGCATTAATGTAGTAAAGTGATTCCCCCCCCAGTGCCCGTACTGTGGAAGAAACAGAGCACGCTTTGTTTCTTCTTAAATTAACACAAAAATGACTATTCAGGTAGAATTTACTAAATTAACTGCAATACTGTGCACTTTTTAGAAAGCAAAAAAAAAAAAAAAAGTTTTTCATTCTCTCCCATAAACGGACTTTTTTCTGTTTTGTTTTGTTTATGTTTACAACTGATGCAGTTCATATTCTGCCAGTTTACCTGACCTGGAAGGCCCTGAGTATTTCCAGTGAAATGTGTCATTGCAACAAAGAACTTCAGGGCAGATTTGTGCAACAGTTTAACAACCATTCAATGGCAGAGGTTTTTATTTGTGGTAGGACCCATTCCTGTGTATGGGTTTTACTATAACCTCTCTGGAATACAACTCCCATTAGCACGCCATGCTGGCTGAGACTAATGGGAATTGTAGTCTAAAACATTTGGAGGGCACTAGGTTGGTTAAGGATGTTTTATTGTATGAGCTGCTGCTGGTTTTCTTTGCACCCCAAAACAGGTTCACCAAAAAAGGTGTACCATAGATTTATGTGGGGTCAGGGAGAGGAGAATGCAGACTTAACCATGCGTTATTGGACAACGTCTCTAACCATCTACCTGGAGATTTTTATAGTTCAATACTTCTTGAGTTGTTTTCCCACTGAAGTAGAAAGTGTGATATACAACATAAATCAGTCTTGAACTGCTACTCTTGATGGCTATGCTCTGCCTTCCATGTTGGAGTGTGTCTCTGAATGCCAGTTTCTGGGAATCGCAAGTGAGGAAAGTACTGTTGCACTCAGGTCTCTCTCACAGTCTTCCTACTGTAAGGTAAAGGTAAAGGGACCCCTGACCATTAGGTCCAGTCGTCACCGACTCTGGGGTTGCGGCGCTCATCTTGCTTTATTGGCCAAGGGAGCCGGCGTACAGCTTCCAGGTCATGTGGCCAGCATTACTAAGCCGCTTCTGACGAACCAGAGCAGCGCACGGAAACGCTGTTTACCTTCCCGCTGGAGCAGTACCTATTTATCTACTTGCACTTTGACGTGCTTTCGAACTGCTAGGTTGGCAGGAGCTGGGACTGAGCAACGGGAGCTCACCCCGTCGCGGGGATTCGAACCGCCGACCTGTTCGGCAAGTCCTAGGCTCTGTGGTTTAACCCACAGCGCCACACGTGTCCCTCTTCCTACTGTAGGCTGCTCTTCTTGCATTTTCTCATAAAAGCAGTAATTGCTGCCTTTTTCCATGCTGGACATTTCTTCTGATTTTATGTGGTGGCTAAAAGTGTAAACTGACAGCCAGCAATTCTCTGATCTAAATTTTGCCTTAGGCATGGATTTGCTGGAGTGTTTTTTTGCAAACTGCAGAGCCTTGGCATACTGGCTGCAATATGGGGATAGTAAAGCAGGCCTTTCTTTTTTTTTTTTATAAAATTTTTATTGGGTTTTCATATTTTATATAGACAAAAACAAGAACACAAAAGACAAATAAACACATAAACAAAGAAAAAAAGAAAAACAACAGCGAACATATATACTTTCCCGCAAATATTATTTCCTAACCCTGGTCATTGACTTCCCCCTACCCCCTCCCTTGCATCCCCATTTCCAAATTTATGTCAGCAAATTGGCATTTCCCTATCCTAATATTAGTCCTTTTATAAAAGCAAACAAAATTAATTTTTTCTAAGTTGGACCTCAATTCCCTTCCATCGATTTCCCATTTTGTCTTGAATAATGATCTTTTTAACCAAATCCCATAATCATGAGTGTTGTTAAAACTTAATTTTTCCCTCCCTCCCATCCCCGGTTTGCGTCCCTTCCCAAAGCATGTCCAAAATAACAGTTCTTAGCCCGGGTTCCTCACGTCCGAGGCCCTCCAGTCTCTTTCAGTCCCTCTCCGCCGGTCTTGTTGGTAACCCTTTATGTCAGTCGTCACATCTCGAAAGAGTTCTTTCACCATCAATCCAAAGTCTCTTCCCATATTTGCAAACAGCTGCTGAAGAGTTTCCACAAGGCATGAATCTTGAAGGTAATCAAAGTCAGAGTCTATGTGGAGGCCCCAATTATATTTCTTTATTTTAAATTCCTTGATTTCATAGACTCCCAGGGCCTCCACTTTCATCTTCTGGATCTTTCGTGAATTTATAGTAGATTTACTCCAATAGTCTCCTTGTTTGTATTCCGCAGGCGTCAGCTTCTGCTCAGTATTTTCCCACATCACTTCTTCTCTTTCTTGTTTTGTCTTCTCCTCTGCTTTTATTATCATTTCTGGTTCAGCTGTGGATTCTTTCTCATTGAGGTCCTCTTTACATTCAGCAGGACTACTTGTTTCAGAAGTCAAGGTCATCAATTGTTCACTCATAGCCGTAGTCTGCTCTTGTAAGATTCCAACCAAATAAAACATCCTTTCGATTTCTCCCAGTATCTTTCCATCCACAGCCATTGTAATTCCACAGAATTCCCTCTAGAGGGAATCTGGTTACTTAATATTCTTTTCCCCAACAATCCTCTGTCTTGTTATTGTTTCTTTATTTCCAACAATTTTAGATCAATTGTAACTCTTTTTAATCCAGAGGTAACTTAGGTAGCAATTTTCCACTATTAACAGTCCGTTTGACAGCTTTGACAGCTGTCAAACTCTGCACTTCTTAAACCAGCTCCAAAGCAGGACGCTCCCGGGCCCGGGAGGGGGGGTTGTTTACATCAGAACATAAAACATCCAACACTTCTCTCTCCTGCTCGACATTTCCAAATCTTGGAAGTTACTGTCTTTTTTTAAAACTCACCCTTTACAGGGTAGGCACTCCAGCTTAGTTCTTTTTTCGTTGCTCTAGATCGTCTGCAAGGTAGGGGGTGCGGACTTCCTTTTAGCGCATCCCCCGATCGTCTCAAATTCAGTGGATAAATTTCTTAAAAGCCAAGTCCAAATTACTCACGGGTTGTTTTTTCAGCCGAATTTCAAGGAAGGAAGTCAGCGCTCTCCGGTCATGGCTCGCGGCTTCGCTCAGCAGAGGTAGCGATGGACTCTCAGTGCCGCGCCACCCCCCGTATCCCCTCCGCAGCCTTTAAAAAGGCTCTTCGCGAATCAGGGGGGGCGTTTAAGGCACCCGCCGAGTCTTCAGTCCGCAGGCATTCCGCGCCTGCGGTTTTAAGGGTCCCCGTGTCGCCGGCACGGCAAAGACCCGTCCCCTGCTGAGCCGATTCCCTCCGGAGCTCGGAGGGAATCCGCCATTCCCAGATCGCGTCAACCCCGGAAGTCGTAAAGCAGGCCTTTCTTTACAGGATTCTTGTAAGAATTAAAAAGCACTATTTATTTCGCCGTGCATAATATATCACAGGTTATTTCCCACACAGTGGTGGTTCTGACACTTGTTCACACCTAGTTATGGCTTTGTAATGGATTTGGGGTTTGTTTGGCAGTATAATTTTTGACATAATTCTGATATATTTGTAGCCAGGTTGCTATTCATGCAGTGTGATGCATGTACATTATAGGGGTGTGTTGGCTTTCAGGCTCTCTCTGGAGAATCCCATAGTTGCTTATTAACCTCATCATGAACATCTCACTTTCTTCTAGGGCAAGCAGAAGCAAACGAAGCGCACAACGACATTTTTCCAGTTCTGCAATGCAGATTCTGGAATACTCTTGTGCACAGATGTAGCTGCTCGAGGACTGGACATTCCGGAGGTTGACTGGATTGTTCAGTATGACCCACCAGATGATCCAAAGGTAGTACGATTTCCTGAAAGATGTATGTTTTCAGAGGCACTGTGGATTTAACCCACCTAAGAAATTCCCCCGTGTTCCTGAAACTAAATGAGGCCGCAAATCTTAATATATTTATTTATGCATATTTATAACATGCACTTATAGTATAGCAAGGTGGCATACAGCGTATAAGAATAAAAATAGAGCATCAATAAAATCCCTGCTAAGCTTGACTTCACAATTTAACATTTAAATTTTATCCATTACATTTCCTCCAAGGAGCGCAAGGTGGCATGCATACGTTTCTGTCCCATACAGTGATTATACCCAATTTCGTTTTGCTTCTGCAGGGTTTCTGTATCCTGTACGTTCAGACTGTTTTCTGAGACCCTTCAGAATGTTTTTTTTTCCCCTTTTTGGGGGAAATTATTTGCACAAGATTGCTCTTCTAAGGAAACTTTAAAAAAAAAAAGATAAAGGAACTGGAAAATCTGGTATATAGTGAGCAGAGAGCACCATTCTGCATATGGCAGAGCTCCTCACTCCTCTGTGTCTACTCAGCTGTTCTTTTCCTTCCCTCCATCGTCAAATCCCTATGCTGAACCAAAGATCTGCTTAAGTATCAAAAGTCACAATGCTAGTACCAATAGTTATTGGCATGTGGGGTGGCTTGCATCAGCCCAGAAACTGCAGCATCCCAGGAAGAGAGAGGCCGGACTTTCACACTGCCTCCCAGTTAAATTGCTTGTTGCTGCATGATCAGTTTGCTGAAACATGCATGTAGCTTTCAGGATTGGAGCAGGATCCATGCTGCAGGTGTTTGCCTTCCAGTATGTGGAGACCAGTAACAGGGGGATGACCAGGGTAGGAGCAGATCTAGCTAGCATGTTCCTGTCCTCACACAGGCAATTCGATAATGTTGGGCATGGAATGCCTGAATAAGGCAAGAGTATTGGAATCATAGCTGGCTCCAGCGATGTTCAAGAGCAAGTTAGAGCGGCATTTAGGTGAGACATTGGGAGCCCAGAAGGAAAGAGCTGGTTAATGTGCTGCTGGCTGCCTGAGCATGCAAATGGTGACAGTAATGAGGAGCAGCAAGAAATAAAGGTCATGGGCAGTGGTGTGTCCAGGATGTTGGGACCTTAGCAGCAGCCAGAAGATGCTAACTTCCAGCTGTGTCGGCTCCAACCAAGAAGAGTCAAGCTTCCAAACTCCTCCCCCCCCCAAAAAAACACACCCCACAATTCTTTATTTTTCCCATTGTGTATACTTTTCCAAAGCATCCATGCTTTTCCTCTTTTTTTTTACTAATTTGTTTTGTCAAAGCTAAGTCCATAACTGAAGTAAATAAGAATTTCATTTGGGGAATAGGAGACTTTTATGTAAGTTTAGTTGCGGATCTGTTTATGTATGAGCGCCCTTTGCTGTGCCTCTGTTTACTGTAAAAAAAAATGTTAGTTACTCTCGCATTGTTTCTTTTTAAAAAGGAATACATTCACCGTGTTGGTAGGACTGCCCGGGGTATAAATGGAAGAGGGCACGCTCTGCTGATTTTACGTCCGGAAGAACTGGGTTTCTTGCGTTACCTAAAGCAAGCCAGGGTAAGTCAGTGTGGAGCACTGCAGCTAAGCTTTAATGATTAATCAAATAATTTCTACCTGCCTTAATTGCCTAAAGAGTGTTTAACTAAATAACCTTAGTAGAATTGCAGAGCGGCTGCTGTAATGAAACTGCATAATTTAGAAGAAGCTTTCCATCATATGCATGTGGAGTTTAAGGGAGTAGAGAAAATTTAACACAAGCTATGGATGCACTGCTTTGATATCCTGGTTCTTGGTCCCATCGCATATCCAGCAAACAGAATCAGCTTCTAATTCCCATGATGCCAAGGATGGTCATAAGTAGTCAATAAAATTGTTTGTTTTGTATGTTTTGCATAGAATGGTGAGGGCTTTGATGGAGGCAATACCACCATGAAGATGTCAGGGCAGTGCTTCTGCATATATTGGTGGTAGCCCACAGGGGGTTCATATAAGCTTGTTTCCCCACCATAAAATGACTCACGAACACATCTTTTGCAGGAATTATGCAAATACAGAAACTTCCATGACGCATTTGCACAGGAATGCATCAGAGTAATTGTCCCCTGTTGGGTATAGAAATGTGAAATGTCTTTGGTGATGAGGGTGTTTCAGAATGCGATTACAAAACAGCTGCTCATGCTGTGTATGAACTTCCATTCCTCTTTGAAACATTTTTGTCTTGAAATCGCTCTCTGGATTTCTGTCATCACCAAAAAAAAACCCTGCTTTATTTACACTAATTTAGCAAGTGCAGAAGAATGGGATTTGGGGTGAGCCTCCATATGTTCTAGCAGCTGCTATTTGTTCTTAGTGACAGTTCTCTGAACTGATGTTTGAGCAGCACTTGTCTTTTCAGTATCTTCTGCATATAATGTAACAGTTTTCTTAATTATTCTTTTAGGTACCGTTAAATGAATTTGAATTTTCTTGGTCCAAAATTTCTGACATCCAATCTCAGGTAAAATAAAAATAAAAGCGTTTCTGCCACTTGCATTCTTCAGCTTGCTTCACCTATTTCTTTGGAAAAATTCGTACCCCACATATCTAGGTAACTAAAAATAAATACAAAAAGCAATCTAATGAATAAATCATAATAGAAGAACACACAGTGCACAAATTTGAAGCTATCGTGAGGTGTGAGTGAAACTAAATTTGGATGAATTTTAATCCTGCTACATTTAAAGTAACCGTAGCAACCTCCTTATAAAACGAACATAGCACAGTGTGTGTCTTACGTATGTTGAGGCACCTGAGTGGTACCCTTATGGTCTTTCTTATTAGTGTTTATTTGTAGCCTTTCAGAATATTTATACGTCCTCATGGAAGGATTTCTAATAGAAAAGAGAGTAAAATAATAACAGTTCCCACAGGACAGTTGACAGTATATGGCCTGAGGGACTCAGGGCAGGCATAGGAATGGGCCATAGCTGGAACAGACCCTGATGTCGTTTTGCACTTCCTCCCACAAGAATTTCACTACGAAGGATAAAATGACAGCATGTGAGTGTAAACTGAGTTGACTGCAAGATGTTAATATCAGAGAGGTTGACATTGGGGCGTGATTTTAGAAGCCTTTCCTCCATGGCATTATATATTTTTTAAAAACCTGGAAGTGGAAACATGCTGTGTATATTTTTAGCAGTAGGTAAGATGGAGACCAGGATATATTTTTTTTCAGAGACCTGGTAAAAAGTCCCATTGTAGAATGTGGAGTTTTCACACTTTGTTCTATGAAGGAAATTTATACCTAATTTTCAAATTCTATAGCTACATATTTTTGTAAAAAAAGAGGAAAAGAACAGTATTTCTTGATAATGAGCTTGCATTGTTAACTTTGAAAACTACAATTTGATAAATGTGTGTACTATTCCAACTGTATTGCTCTATTCTTCCAAATGATAAATGTCAATGTCAGTTACCTGCAGAATGTTCCATTTCCTCATTTATTAGATGACTGTATAATTGAACGTTCCTTCTGCCTTTGTAATTTTCAGCTGGAAAAATTGATCGAGAAGAACTACTTTCTTCACAAATCTGCCCAAGAAGCTTACAAAGCCTATATAAGAGCTTATGATTCCCATTCTCTGAAACAGATCTACAACGTCAATAACTTGGATCTGCTCAAGGTTGCACTCTCTTTTGGCTTCAAGGTCCCACCATTTGTGGACCTTAGTATCCTTTCGTTGCAAAGTATTTCTTCCCCTTTCTATGATTCAGATGTGTTGGGGTCGACTGTTCACTTGTCAGTAAACCAGTTTGTGGGCTGGTAGTAGATCTGGTTCAATGGCAGTTTCGGAAATTCAGAACTGCAGGTGTAGATTTTAAACATGACATTTTCATGTGTAAAAGAAGATGGAGGGCATGAGCTTTCAGTGTGTAGCAATAGCACTACTCTTAAGGAGGGCCTGCCAGGGCAAATGATTATGGTCTGCTTTCGTTGTTTCATTCCATCTTCTTTGCATCCTAAAATGCCCATTGACTTTCTGTTTACATGGACCAGTTATTCTATCCTTTGGAACACGACTGCTTCAGTCACAAGCTTGACATAATAATGGTATCTAATAGAGGGCTAACTTGGCTCTCCGTAGAAAAACTTAATTGGAAAACTTTGAGCGATGGCAGTCACTAGATAAATTTCTACAGGTGTTTTCTTCTCCCTTGCCACACTTGCAACCTAGTTTTGAAAATGTACTGCTAATGCTATGATTCCACACACACACCCCCCCCAAAAAAGAGGCCTTGGTGCCATCCTTAGAATTTTAATAGCTTAAGCTAATTACATATTTATGAACTTGCATTCCTTGACACCATTTTCTCAGATGTAAACAGCAGCCACGGGAAGAGATTGCAAAAAAGAGGTGGCGGTGGAGGGTTTGGCTATCAGAAATCAAAGAACGTCCAGAAATCCAAAATCTTCAAGCACATTAACAAGAAACAATCAGATAGCAGGCAGTTTTCCCGCTGAGATGCTTGTTCCGTGTTCACAGAAATGGCTTTTGATCCTTCATTTAATTACTCTGTTCTCTGCAAAGCAAGGTGCATTCAGTATAGAATTTGGTATAGACTTTGAAGCACACACTTTTAGGACACAGTCCAGTCCTCTGTGATCATTGTACCTATGCGTGGAAGATTCCTTTTAGCTTTTCCCACTTCTTCCAGCCTAAGCTCACATGAATTGGCTGCAGTTCTCTTACCCGGGAAAATAGAATGCCTCTTCCTGTGTCCCCTAATCCCCTCTGCAGTGCAGGATATTAGTATTCTTGATATACGTTTTGGCTGACCCTTTGCGGGTCCTCCAGGAGCTAACACTGTGGCTACAATGGATTGGAGCTCAAGTCTCTATCCACTGATACTATGTGGCACTTTTAAAAGGGTGCTCTATTTTCTTCCATGGACTCCCAAGTGATTTGGCATCTCTAGGGAATTTTTAGGCTGTATGTACACAGATTTTGCAAGAGGTGATTAATACAATTCTTTTTTATGTAGTCTTTAAGTTTTTGTACTCAGAGACTCTTCCTTGTGTTTTCTTACAAAGTAAACGTAGGTTGTCTGCCTGCTATGCCACATGGCTGTTCAGAAGCTCTTTAGAGGTTTGACAGCCCACTGGGGCCATGCTTAGAAATTGTAGGTGATTATTCCCCCCACCAAGTGGCAATTCCTTTTTCCTCCAAAGCTTCAAAAGCCTTTTTGTAACTTTTGGAAGTATAAAGGATGTTTGAAGAAGAGAGAACCTTTATCTGAGACGTGTATAAAGTGATATCTTACCTTGAATTCAACGCTTTGAAGAAGTTTAGGGGTATTGCACTCTGTATGGATTTTTGAATTGAGTTGAAATGGTTAGAATTCAAAAGGTCAACCAAAATTATATATCACCGTGTCACACGAATAAATGCCTTTAGAGTTCTGGGCACATAGCACACTTCTCAGGCTATTGGTTCTGCCACCAAAGCGGATTCTTTCCTTTTTTGTCCCTTTTGGAATAGGCTTCAGGCCCTGCAGCCGTGTTCCATTAGGGCATTCAGCTTGTGCATTTTAACTGCATGACCTGCCTTTTTCACGTGGCAGCAGGAGAGCAACATCAGAAGCAGCGAGGTACTTGTGAATCCAAGTGGTTGTGTTTGCAGTAACACTGAAAGCCAGGTTTCCTACTGATGAGTTGCTTATATAGTAATATATGTTGTGTTGGAACAAGCAACTGGCAGTTGTCCTAACCACACTCTCACAACTGGAATGTCAGTTTTGAAGGCTCGCCCAAATGCTCCGGAGGGTTGTGGGAACCCGTGATCTGGAGTTGGGGTAACATTCCAATCTGCAAGGAGAAATCCCTGGACTGCGAGGACATTTGCTGTAGAGCTATGTTGAATTCCACCCTTGGGATGGAATTCAACAAAGCGCTAAGTGGAGGAACAAGGTCTGGCCATGCAAGAAGACTTCCACCTTCTCTTCCCCCCTGTGCCCTCAAACCTATTCTGGTGGCTCCCCCCAACCCAGATTTAAGTTGGGGTGGGGGGAGAATTCTGCTGAGTAAGCGAACCTCGTTCCAGTCACACAACTTAGTTGACACCTGCCCTCGTGGAGCCAGTTGGCTTATGATGCTACTTTTGAATTTTGTCAAATCTCAGAAGACCGCTGAGTCTTCTGAGGGATACTCAGTTGTTAGAGGTCTAATACAACCATAGCTACCTGTGTGGGAGATGGCTGGAATAGCAACAGAGGATGTATGGCTGCTCAGAGAGCTTGTTCCTGGTAAGAAAACTTGGAGAGTATCTCCAGGCAAACTGGCAGAGCAGTTCTGCAGAGTTAGGGTGTTCCCCCTCTCAACACCTCTCCCTGCCTCAAACAAATGGGCTAGGAATACTCAAGGGCTTAATTTGCAAGGCTGAGCTACTGTAAAAGTGTCTTCCTGTAGTCTCCTATTTGGAAGACTTGACTCCATAATTTCACTAGATTCACAGATGCCTCTCACTTGATTGTGCAGATGCATTTGACTTCACCTCTGCTTTTACTTACGGGATGATTTACAAAACTCTGAAAATAGTTTCATGAGTCCCAGGGGACTTTTGGCTTTTATTGAACGGCATCTTTCCTCGTGCTGCATGGCAAGCTGCTTTTGAAATGGAAACTCTTACACTGAGGGTTTCGGCTGCGATTCAGTTGTTTGAAGAAGAAAAGGAAAAGGGTCCACTGGGCAATCGTAAGTCTTAAGCGGCTCTTTGAATCCCACTTAATGTATACAGTAGCTTGCAGATAGGATAACAGCTTAGTCTGTTGAGCTCTGGCTCTCATATGAGTAGTATCACAGGAAGTTGTAAATACTATAAAAATGGACTGGAAATGTAAGGTTTCCTGTGCACTTTTCCCATAATCAATCTTATGGGTATTTAATAGACCTCGGCCATCGCGCACTCAAGGCTTGTCTCATAAAGGTGACTGATGGTTTGCACACTAATACTGTATTTCTTGAGGAATTGCCTCCCACTCAGAAAACCTTGACGAGGAAATTGGACGTCGTAAGCCAGTTAAAGGGAGGTTATCAAAATGGCTGTGGGGAGATTTTAAAAACAACCCCACTATAGACCCATAAAAGAAAACACTGTTGCTTTGCTGAAGCTTCCCATAATAGGAATTGAATAAGCCAGGCATGATGCAGGCACATCTTATAGAATGCTACGGTCCTGTGCTGCTTTGTGCAGATATAGAATAGCAATTACTTTCAAAATCATTCAAGATGAAGTGATACAGATGGGAGATTTATTGACCATGCAGCCAGAGTTTATCAAGTTGGATACTCTATGCCTCTCTATGGTTTCACAATAGTAACTGGGGGGAGGGGGGGGTTAAGGCCATTGCAGATTACCATGACACACAGATTGATAGTTCACTTTTCCAGGTGAGCTAAGTTACCGTATTGGGAGGTCTGATTATGTCAATGGCTTGCACCATCTGAAACATTTCTTTAACCGCTCCCCACCAAAAAACCCTATTAAAATGTACTTCTTATGGGTGCATCCAAACAAACAAGAATTTGAAAAGATCTACCACTCACTTGTTGGGTTAGTGCAGTTTTCAGCATATTCTGTAATGTGAAATTCGTTCTTAAATTCTACTTGCACGCTTTCATGTTGTACAAGTAAGATACTTCCTATTGGCTAATACAGGGGTAGTCAACCTTTTTATACCTACTGCCCAATAATGCATCTTTCTTGATGGTAAAATTCCCTTACTGCCCACCAGTGCTCAATGGAAGGAGGATTCAGCTTGTGCCGTAGAACCCCCTACCGCCCACCATGTCCCCATTCCTCAATTGATACTGTAAAAAGTACCAGATAGGAGCCAAGCTAGATTGAAAATTAGATCACAATCTTCTTTGGGCAGGAATATTTGGTTGTTACTCTTAAGTGCTGTGTCTCTCTAATGTTGCAGTGTCTCATCCAGTCTAATAATAATAATAATAATAATAATAATAATAATAATAATAATAATAATAATAGCAGCAGTTGGAATTTCCTTATACCAATCTTTAATTAACATCACTGATTTGAAGCCTAAGATGGGCACTATCCTGTCCACATATCCCAACTGAGTTTTCCATGGCCTTGTCTTCTTTGAGGCTTCCTTTCTAATACTGGAGGTATGTATCTCTGGTCTAGATTTCCACTCCATTCTGTTGTTTCTGTGAGACGTGAATAGCTGGCGGCAGTAAACCCAAGCCTTGCACCCCTGGGAGCAATATTGGCTGAGAGAGATTAATCCTTTGGCGCATGACTTTTCCAAAGGAGATCCAGTCATGTCCTAATTTTTTTTGCCCCCACCTTGTCTTCATCTGCTGGATCCTCTTCAGCCTCACCTTGTAATGCCGCCTCTCCCAGATGACAGGGCTGCCATAGTGCTTCCTTCCAAGCCAGCTCTCTCCTGATATAACCAAGTCTGAAACACACTTTGCTCCTCTTGCACCTGCCTTTCCTCCCATTTTCCTCTACGGCTCTTTTGCACCACCTGTATTCAGTGGTGTGGGTTGTTGCTGTTTGGCCTCAGGTTATTTGTAATCATAAAACAGTTGGGCAATTGTTTTCAGCCAAAGATCCATTGGTGGGAGAGTGCACATGCCAGTAGCGAGCACGGCTGGAAGCAAAAGTGGGTGGGACAATTAATGTAATTTCTACCTATGTATGGTAGGCTAGGGACACAGGTGGCACCATGGGTTAAACTACAGAGCCTAGGACTTGCCGATCAGAAGGTCGGCGGTTCAAATCCCCGTGACTGGGTGAGCTTCTGTTGCTTGGTCTCTGTTCCTGCCAACATAGCAGTTTGAAAGCACGTGAAGTGGAAATAGATAAATAGGTACTGCTCCAGCGGGAAGGTAAATGGTGTTTCCGTGCGTTGCTCTGGTTCGCGAGAAGTGGCTTTGTCATGCTGGCCACATGACCCAGAAGCTGTAGGCCGGCTCCCCTGGCCAATAAAGCAAGATGAGCGCCGCAACCCCAGAGTCAGCCACGACTGGACCTAATGGTCAGGGGTCCCTTTACCTTTACCTATGGTAGGCTAGTTTCCAGGGAAGCAGGAGTCAGTATCATAGTTCTAGGACACCTTTCAAGCAGGCAAAAGTGCCTGAGGTCATGAAGTTAGGCTGGTGAGAGTTTATGGCCTGCAGGAGCCTGTGGCCTGGGGACAATTCCAAGAGATACATTTGGCCCCCAAAGACTGAGGTTGCAATTGGCAAAGGGATCTATTATGATGCTAACAACATTTAAATAGTGCTTGTCACATTAGTCTCATTTTGCATCCCCCAAAACCCATCTATAATGTTGAGGAGTTGGGTATGTACACTCCTGAGATATTTGTTACACGGCTGATAAGCTTGAATGTTCTTTCTCTCCAGAACGATAGCGTTAGCAAAACTTTCTCTGATTAGAAGCAAACGGAGCTCTGCAGAGTCATCAGTTTGATGAGAATAGCCTGTTGTGCATGGATGGCTTTTTAAAGAAAATTCCCGGGGGGGGGGGTGTTAACAAACCCTTGTATCTGGCCTCAACAGCAGCAAATGGGCTGCTTAATCGTATCCTTAAACTATGCCGAGTTCCACTTAAGTGAATGGGCACCAAGAGAAAGCCTTGGCTCATGAAGAAAGCTATTCCGCCCTCCCCCAAACTTATATTCTCATTGTCTCAACATGCTGGAAAGTTTTACACTACCTATAAAAGCCTTGAAGGGTAGTTTTCTGGTTGTATATGCACTATACCTTTAAAGCACATTCCACCCCCACAGAATTCTGGGCACTGTAGTTTATCCCTCAAGAGTCACAGTGCCCAGCAACCTTTAACGAACTGAAGTACCCAGAACTCTTTTGAGTGGGGTGGTGGTGTTTCAAACATATTTTAAAGGCATAGTGTGTAGGCCCTTGAAGCTACCACCTTGCTGAAGCTGAGCTTGTCACTGCAAGGAACCACATGTGTGCCATTTCGGGCACCATGGGGGAAGAAAGGCAGGACATGAATAAAAACAAAATATATTTATAAACATTTATAAATATTTCTCACCAAGTAGCCCAGGATGCTGTACACCAGGCTTCCTCAACCTCACCCCTCCAGATGATTTGAGACTACAATCCCTGACCACTGGTCCTGCTAGCTAGGGATCATGGGAGTTGTAGGCCAAAAACATCTGGAGGGCCGAGGTTGAGGAAGCCTGGTGTACATGGTTCGACCCCTCTTCATTTAATCCTCACAAAAATTCCATGAGGTGGTTACACTGTGAGGTCTTGACTGGTCCAAGGTCACCCAGTGAGCTTCATGGGTCACTCCAGGTCTCTCATCAGCCCCAGCCAACATGGCCGACGCTGATGCATGATGGGAGTTGTAATCGAAAGGCACCTGAAGGGCCACAGGTTCCCCATCACAGATTTAATTCATTTCCCATTCTTCCATAGCTGAACTGGAAAATAAACAAGGGACAAGGAGGAAATGCTCATTGGTTTGTTCATTTTGTGTGTCACCCTTCATTTGTAGATCTTGAGGAAAGAAAGAAAGAAAGAAAATGAAATGCATAATAAAAAAGAACAAATGAGCCACAAACAAGTAACCATCTCTTCTCTCTCTCTCCCCCCCCCTTATTTGTTATTTGTTAGAGAATTTATAAACTGCTTCCCAAGAAATGTTTCCAAAGTGGCGAATGACCACTTTTTAATTTAGAAAAATACCCACAAACCTATATAGCAAAAATGAAATAAAGAAAACAATATTAAAATAGGGTGCTGTAAAGCGGTATCTTCAACAGATTTGCTGATCTTGTTCTAGTGCATGAAGGTCAGTGTAATGATCTTCAGAGGGCAGAAATTGGAGATTAAGAAGGCAAAGATAAAACCCCAGTGAAAAATATTGACTTGGTTGATGAACTGCATGATTTTATCATGATTTGAAGTATTTCCCCCACAAAGCTTTGCAGGTTGGGTTCTGAAAGTGAGAAAAGGAGCAATCCCATAAGTTTTCGAACTATGTGGCAAATAATATCTCAAACCAATGATTCCTTATTTTAATATTACTTCAGTACCTTTCTCAGAATTTCAATAAATGGTGGAACATCTCATAAGTCGGTTCTCAGCCTTCCCAACGTGTTATATGCATTTTGTATCTATGTTACCTTCCTTGCCCTAGCACTACATTTTCACACGCACCAACTCACAAAAGGAGGTTTTTTTAAAATGAAGGTACCCATTTTTCATATATATTTTTCTCATGAACTGATGCTATCTCTGTCATGCCTCTCCCCATTATCTAGAGAAACACGGGTTCCGCAGAAGGCATGCTCCTGCTCTTTTGCCTTCACTGTTCATTCTTAACAGTTCCCACCTTTCAACAAAAGAAATGATAAACAGTAATGAAAAAGTCGATTATATCAGCTGCCAAGGCACCAGGCTCCTTTGGACAGACCGGAAATTGAAGTGAGGATGTTCCACAGATTATTGCTTCAGCCACTGCAGAGAAAAAGCGAATTCAAACTGTAATTCTCCTGTGCCTAATAAGAGGCAACATTTTGCATAATAGTAATTGCATATGCAATGCGAACAACTTATTTCCTCCCTTCTTTTTCTTAATTGCTTTGTGGAAGAAGTAGGACCCACCTCTCTGTATTTCCCCCTCCTTCCATTTCCATTAAGTGGGCCAATTTGCCTTTCCATTACTTATAATTTATGAAAATCTGGACCTCATCTAGATCTGTCTTCTCTCTCTCTAAATTACAGCCTTGCTCTTGAGATGCTGAAGCCGGTTGCCATAGCAACTGCAGCATGATTATCTATGACGATAAACGCAACTTTCTCAAAGGACATTAAACAGTTCTTACCGAGAAGAAAATAACAACAGTGTCCTGTGAGATGGCCTCTTGCGTAGAAAACCAATTGGGAGACTGAGGGAGAGGTGACTCTTCCACAGATGCAATTACTTCATCCCCCTCACTACAGCTAGTGCTGTTGCTCCTGTCTCAAAAGCCAGCCCTATTAAAACTGTTCTTGCCTTTGTTGTTGCTATCTGTCCCTCTAATAACCAACTCCGGTGGTTGAATGCCAACCAAGTTGGAGTCAAAACGGGGCTACTGAAAAACAAGATGGAGGAATCAGCATCTTGTGAACATGAGGGATGCAGAAGTACAGGACAGCTTTTTTTTAAAAAAAAAAACACACCATACACCACCACCAGAAGCAGGAAACTCTTTCCCCATATAAGTCCTATTGCCTTGCTGTCTTCACAGCTTTTGATGGCAATGGGTTTTACAAGTTTTGCGTCACCATGGTGGAACCTCTTCCCGCAAGAAGAAGAAGAAATAAAAGGAAAATAATCTCTCTCCATTGTGTGTGTGTGTGTGTGTGTGTGTGTGTGAAGGTGCATTGTCTAGCAGGCATTGGGTTGAGAAAAAGACTGCTTCATATGTCTTTGGGGCCTTGCGTTAACATTATGGTGCTAGTTTTGAGAATTATTTCTTTTGTAATGGAACTTTTTCGAAAAGCAGCATAAATATTTAAATGTGAAAAGTGGTGATAGCAGAGTGGCTCTGGCAGTTCAAAAGTGGATTGTTTGGATTATTATGAATTACTAAAAATCAGCTATATTTGTGGAAGTGACTTAACCTAGCCCTGCTTTCACCTATGGTCCTGCCAATGTTGTTGGCCTCCAGTTGTCATTAGCCCTCCATTAGTAGTCATTAGGATGGGTAATGGCCGGGTAGGTGGGAATTGTAGTTGGATTCTAATGGGTTATTGAATATTGCTTTATTTTATATAATTTGTTTATTTTAAAGTTATTGTAACTTTTTATATTGGGTCAGACTGTTACTATTAATGCTTGATGTTTTATTATTATTTTTATATGTGTTGGAAGCCACCCAGAATGGCTGGGGCAACCCAGCCAAGTGGGCAGGGTATAAATAAAATTATAAATTTATTTATTTATTTATTTTCCAATGACATTTAAAAGCTCACAGGTTCCCAATACCTGGATTAAAGACACTCCATGGAGTTCCCACCGTAACAGGTGAAATTACTTCTAATGTTGTTGGCATCTGTCCATCTCAGGAGACAATGGAGGAGTGTGTCTTGGGGGGGGGGGTGTGAAGTCAGGCTGTTAGAAGGTTGCAGAACCTGCTGCGGCTGTAGAGACTAATATGGGAGAGACATGTTTTGTTGCAGCTGGGGCAGATTAAGGCATCCAGATTTTGTAGATCAGCATGGGATTGCACTGCAAATCTCCCTAGGAAGGAAGGAAGCATAGGTATAGCCAGGATTTATGTAGGGGGCGGGACAGGCTTTATGTTGGAGGCAGAGCCTCAGTTAGTTTAGTATTTTTTTATGAATTTCCTTGATTTATAATCAAGGAAATTTGGTCCCCTGCCTCCCCCCACCCCCGGCTATGGACCCAATGGTCAGGGGTCCCTTTACCTTAAGCAAGCTATAGCTTGGGGCCCCGAGTGGGGCCCCCAAAACAATTTAAAGGGGAAAAAACCTGGATGTACATTTCCAAAATATGAGATAAAAAACTAATAAAATAAAACCTACATACAGCAACAGTGTTTTGTGTTGTGCAGGCTCCTATGATGTAAGTAATGGGCTCCGCCTGCTAGCCTGCTCCCTCAAATATCACTGGTTTGCTCATTTCTATATTAATTACTTTGATAAAATACATGCTTTGTTATGTGCAAATGGCTTTAGATACCTATTAGGTTCATAAATTACCATACAGCATATATTCAGCACAAAAAAACCAGCGGCAATTTGTTGCTGACAAACTGGACAGCTAGACATATAAAGCTTAGGGCCTCATCAAACCTAAATCAGACCCTGCGCGCCCCCGGGGTAGAGAAAGCAAGGCGCGCGCGGCGGCAGCAGCAGCACGTGGCGCTGGGGCAGCGGGAGCGGCCTTTCCGAAGGGGGCGGAGCGAGCAGCTGCTGCGCTTTGCGCGGCTCGGCTGCCGGCCACCTGCCCGCCGGCGGGAGTTTCCCAAGCACTTCGGAGGAGCGAGGCGCGTTGATTGGACCCGCCGCCTCCTCCGCCCGCTCCCTTTTCCCTCAGTTTGGCGCGCCGGGAGCTCTATGCGGGCGGCTGCTCTTCCCGCCAAGCCGGCCATGCCGCTGAACGGCTCCTCCTCAGGCGCCGGAGGAGCCAACCGCACCTCGTCCTCAGACGACGGCGAGCCCCTGTCCCTCTTCCGCCTGCTGGTGCTGAGCCTGCTGGCGCTGCTGACCGTGGCCACGCTGGTGTGGAACCTGCTGGTGCTGGCCACCATCGTGCGCGTGAGGGCTTTCCACCGCGCGCCGCACAACCTGGTGGCGTCCACGGCGGCGGCCGACGCGCTGGTGGCGGCGCTGGTGATGCCTCTCAGCCTGGCCAAGGAGCTGTCGGGGGGCGGGCGGCGCTGGCGCCTGGGCCGGGCGCTGTGCCACGCGTGGGTCTGCCTCGACGTGCTCTGCTGCACGGCCAGCATCTGGAGCGTGGCCGCCATCGCCCTCGACCGCTACTGGTCCGTCTCCAGGCACCTGCGCTACACCCCGCGCGCGCGCCGCCGAGCCTCGGGCGCCCTCATCGGCGTGGCGTGGGCGCTGGGCGCGCTCCTGGCGCTGCTGCCGCTGCTGCTCGGCTGGGGAGGCAGCTCGTACAGCGCCGAGCAGCAGCGCTGCCAGGTCAGCCCCGAGCCCGCCTACGCCGTCTTCTCCACGGGGGGCGCTTTCTACCTGCCCCTGGGCGTCGTGCTCTTCGTCTACTGGAAGATCTACAAGGCGGCCAAGTTCCGCGTCGGAGGCAGGAACGCCGTCGCGCCCCTCCCAGAAACGGGGCAGGTAAAGCACCGCCGGGGGGGGGGGAGGATTGGTGCGGAGGGAGGAGGGGGGTGCGACGTGGTATGTGAGGCTGCGTTGGAATCCGACTCCCCGCAACGCCTCTTTCTGGTCTGTCAGGGGTTGGGCTAGATGACCCTTGGGATCCCTCCCAACTTTTGGGCGGGGTTCGCGCGCACAGCGGGTGAGGGAACGTGAGATGCGAGGCTTAGATGCGAGGCTTCGTTGGAATCTGGCTCCCTCACAACGCCACCCTCGGATCTGTCGGGGGGGGGGCTAATGACCCTCCAACACTGTGGGAAGCGGGGAGTCGCGCGCAGCATACACAGTAGGGGTGGTTGAGCAATAGGGCGAACGGTGGGTCGGAGAAGTTTAACAAGCATGAATCTCAATCTGCGTTTCACCAGCAGGCATCCAAACAATTCAAGGTTTGATTGTTGAACTTGGCCGTTGAGCAGGTGTAGACAGCATTTGCTGCAAGCCAGGGTTATTTCGAACCAGCGCAGTTCAGACTTTGGTTTCAAAGCTCCGGAATTTTAGATCTTTTC
Source organism: Podarcis vaucheri (assembly GCF_965113315.1). Taxonomy (NCBI): domain Eukaryota; kingdom Metazoa; phylum Chordata; class Lepidosauria; order Squamata; family Lacertidae; genus Podarcis; species Podarcis vaucheri. The sequence continues at coordinate 97,140,357 of NC_138759.1, read as the reverse complement.
AAAAGCAACTGAAGCTGGGAAGGAGAGGCATTCATTCGCCCTTTGGAAAAGTTGCTTCAAGCAGCCTGAAACGTCTATGCAGCCTTGAATGAAAACTTTTTTCTTTCTTTTGGAATCAAGTTTTGAAACTTGCAAGCTGAAAGATGTAAGCTGGAAATTTGCAGCTGGATGCAGCTGGAAATTCAGGGGGCCACAGTGAAAAGGGGAGGAAGTGCGTTTATGCGGAGCTTTTGCTTAGCTTCTTAAGTGTGAAGTGTAGGTTTTCCAAGCCTGCTTGGAAGTTCTGCGCTCTGCTGCGGGGAGTGTCTACCTCTGGTGTGGGGTCTGGAGAAAGTTACTCAGTGTTATTTATGCTCCGGGGTTAGCTCTAACCTTGGGAAGAGTTTATAGAACAGCTGTAGGGACTTCTGGATGTATTAGAAACAGCAAAAGTGAACATCAGGACAGAAAGGTTCAGCTAGGAATAGCTAGAGGATGAGAGTGGAGTGGCACATCTGAGATGGAAAGTAGAATAATGCAGGCATTAGACAGCCAGTGTGGCAGGATGAATGGGGAGGTGCAAAATTACACAGCTGGTTTGAAATCTGTTTTCATCTTATGTGTTCCTTTTTTTGTGTGTGTGCAGCCTCAAAAGCTGATGCTCATTGTGTGAAGAAAGAAACCATTGTAAATACAAATATTTGGTGTACAGTGCTTCTAAGGTTTTACAATGCTTTAAGATGAGGCAAATAATAAATGGTTTCCATTGTTTTATCCTTTAGCACAACCAAAGCGGAAAAGGGTTAATATTTTTATTTATACAATGCGGCCCAATTATGTACATGTTTACACAGAAGGAAGCCCACACCATGTTCAATTAAATTGAGTTTGCTGTCGTCTTCATCTGCAATCCTAAACACACAGTGCCACTGAAGGCAGTAGAAATAAATTTGAGTTAAGTATTATGCTGTTTAGGATTACGCTGTTAATCCTCAAGATTCTTTAATAGTGTCTGTCTCCCCTTTCATTTTTTTGATGGGGTGCTTTTTATTATAAACCATCTTGGGACTCATTCTTTGGTAGGAAGGGAATTACAGTGGGACCTTGGTTTACGAACTTAATCCGTCCCGGAAGTCCATTCTTAAACCGAAACCATTCTTAAACCAAGGCGCACTTTCCCTAATGAGGCCTCCCACCACCGGTGCCCTTCCACCGTCTGGCTTCTGTTCTTAGACCGAGGTAAAGTTTGCAAACCAGGACACTACTTCCGGTTTTGCGGAGTTCGTAAACAGGGCTGTTCTTAAACCAAAGTACCACTGTATCAATATCGCTGGCATGCACACATCTCCCCCAGCTCTCTGCACTGTTTTGGTGTATTGCAGAATGGTTTAACTATGTATTGAATTATTCTGTCACGCATGCTTGCTTGTGGCAAAGAGTTTGGAAATGAAGTCTTTCTCTTAGAGTCATCATTTGTCTGTCCATCTATGCATCAGCAGCTACATAACCAAATCCACCTGTGTGCATTTCTTAACTCATAGCCACTCGTGAAGATGAATTGTGGGGGAGGTAGAATATGCAGGGATGAACTTTGCATGTCACGTAAAGGAGATAGAAGAGGAGAGTGGGTGGTCAGGCCTGTTTATTACAGCCTCCTCTTTCCTAGCCAGCCAGGTGCTTCTAGAATGCCTACAAAGGGAGCTCACTTGCTGCATGGCTCTTTCGCTGCATTCCCTGAGCGCCTGGTATTCAAAGGCCTACTGCCTCTGAATAAGGAGGTTCTATTTAGCTATCATAAGGAATTGCTGTTGATAGAATTGTAGAGTTGCAAGGGTGCAATGCAGAAATCTTTCACCCGATGTGAGGCTTGAACCCACGGCTCTGAGATTAAGAATCTCATGTTCTGCCGACTGAGCTATCCATATTAATATGTACTACCATTTCTCATGCTGGTCACAGTCTCCATACCATTGAAGTCAGCAACAAAAGTTTACATTGTCTGGGCTTGATCTTCAGTGCCTGTCGTTTCAGTTCATAAATGATCCCAGTTGATTTCCCTATAGCTTCCTTGCATGGCTTGATGTGAATGACTGTGACAGATTCCAGCTTTAATTCATTCAAGTGTGCCCAAAATCCATGGCAGCAATTTCTGGGGGTGGGGGGTGGGGTTAGCCATGTTAGTTTGTTGCAGCAAAAAGAACAATGAGACTTGTAGCAAATTAAAGACTAACAAAATGTATCATTGCATGAAGCTTTTGGTAACTATAGTCCACTTCATAAGATGCATGAAGTGTTATCTTGAGCTACACACACACACACACACACACACACACACACACACACACTAGTTTGTGAAGACAAGAAGATGGAATTGTTTCTTTCCGGGGGATGATGACTGTAAAACTTCTGACTTTTTTAAAATTGCATTTCCTATGTTATTGCCTCCATAATTTTCAAGTTTGCAATCATTTGCTTTTTTTTGTAGGCAGAGAAAGAACTTTGATAGATACCATTTTTTGTGATATTAAAAACAAAATTTGTATAATGCTGTGTCTGGAAATAAGATACACAGACACAAGAGAATGTGTGCGCACACACATACTGAAATTTGAGAGTGCAGTCCTTGGGATTAAGCCCCATTGAAAATTAGTGGGACTTATTTCTGAGTAAACATGCACCACGTTACTAATGTTTTGGTAAACTGCAGCTTGATGTGTCGGACAAAAATCTTCATTTCTTAAGGCAAATACTTAATAGTACTTGAAAAATACTTCTTATCATATTAAGCAAGGGCGGAGGGAATTGTGGATCGTAAACCCCAAGGGGCCCTTAGATCTTCATCATGTCACCATGTGGGAGGGGAAGGTGCAGCAAAGATAATGGTGCTTCCTTTATTAGATTAGTGTATTATCATGGTAAAGCTGTTGCGTGTTTTGCAACTTTCAATTCATCTGAATGTGTGAATTGGCACCTGAATATAACGGTTACATTTTGGGGAATGCACATACAGATCTAGTTGTTGCAAGCAACAGCAGGTTGCTACTCACATTTATGTCAAAGTAACCTCAGCTGAATTAAATGGGCCTTTCTTCTATGTAAATTTGGATAGGATTACAGCATAAGTCTCTTAGCATCCTTGATTAGGAAAGCGCTCCACTATCCCCAGTCCATTTTCCTTTCTTGATAGGCAAAAGGTCCTTATATACAGTCCCAACCCAAAATGAATTTCTTTATTTTAAGCCTGTCTTTTTATTTCATCGTGTGCACACCATTGTCTTGAAACCTTTCTTTCGTGCTTGGCTTTACAGTGGAGCAGTTTTAATTATAACTAACAATGCCAGTAGTGGTTAAGAGCGGTAGTCTCGTAATCTGGGGAACTGGGTTTGAGTCTCCGCTCCTCCACATGCAGCTGCTGGGTGACCTTGGGCCAGTCATATTTCTTTGAAGTCTCTCAGCCCCACTCACCTCACAGAGTGTTTGTTGTGGGGGAGGAAGGGAAAGGAGAATGTTAGCCGCTTTGAGACTCCTGAAGGGGAGTTAAAGGCGGGATATCAAATCCAAACTCTTCTTCTTCTTCTTCTTCTACTGATGCTTCAAATGAGCAGAGTGATAGTCACTGCACTCTCTTCCAGTGTGATCAAACTTGCCTGGGCAAGGACTGCGAAGTTGGGTTCTTCATTTTCCTGGTATTCTGATATGATCTATGAAGGAGATTGATTAGTCACATTCAAGATAGAAATAGGTTATTGACGTTCTGCACATTTTTGCAAATATGTTTGTTGGAGTTCTTTATTCACTGTGTCCTTGTTTCAATATTGAAATAAAACATAGAAGGAATGGACAAGCGATAAGAAACATTGAGCCAATGTTATCTTTTTGGGAAAGGAAGAGGTGTTGTGCAGAGTTAACAAGACTTGGGGTACCTGCAAGCTATCGCTATTTCACAGGAGTGGCTCAAACACACATAGGAACTTTAGGCTTGCACGTTTTAAACGGATTAAGGAGTTCTATTGCCCTAGTGCAACAAATCCACTTAAAAAATAATAATCCCCAGACTTTCTACTGTTAGGAAAGTGACAGGGAAACACAATGAAAAGTGTTAGATGAACAATTGATTAATGGGGTGATGTATAAAAAGCCTGCCAGCAAATCAGGAATGCAGGACAAATGCTCATTGCAGCAAACAAATCGGAATGAATGCTCAATAAAGACAATATAATCTAATCTCCTGATTTGTGCAAGCAAATCATGATGAATGCTCAATAAACAGGTTGTCTGGAGGGGGCCCTAATCTTTGCACACAGGAAATCGATTCAGTTTTTTGTTTGTTTGTAACTGTTTGTAACCCTATATCTGCTTGGAGGAATGGGGGGGGGAGGCCCCCTTAAATTCAGTAGGCCTTGCACATGCAACAGAATTAGGACATAAAATGGACAATATATTTTGTTTTAATGTAGTCCCACTGCCATCAATGGGATCACTACAGGTAAGGTTGCTAGCAGGATAAGGTTTGCTAACATTCCTGGCAATTAATCATCTGCAGGGACAAGCCTTTTATGTTAGGATCAAAGTAGACCAGGGTGCTCAGTTCTGGTTGCCAGGACTTTTGATGCAGGTAGAAGCAAATACAAAGGAGAGGAGGCTGCAGGAAAGGGTCCAGGATGACAGGAAACACCTGAAGCAGCAGGAAGGAGAACAAATCAGCGAGGCAGACTATATTTACTGCATGTCCTGGAGGCAGTAAAGTCTGAAGTGAAACTGGCAGGTATACTCCCAGCCCCACTTACCAATTTCTGTTACTATAGCAATTTCGGTTTTTCCCCTGTGCAAGTTCAACAGAGAAGCATTTGCTTAGGCTACTAATATAGATCCAGGGCAAAGATCTGTAGTCATTGATTTATTGGTTGAGAATCATGAGAATAGTAATGCAGAGGAGCAGGAGGAATAGGCAAATAAATGCCCTTCTATTTCCTAGCATAGGTTTCAGAGTCATGTCTCTCACCTGTAGGAAAAGACTGCACTATCCACCCTGATGACTGATAAGTTACTTTTTGCTCACACTTAGCCTTTCTGGGGCTGCTACCCTCCTCTCATACTAAAGAGGTTCAAAACAGTCAGGCCCTTACAGATGGAACCCTGAGTTGGGCAAAGCAACATTAAATGCCTATTAATTTCTCACTTCAGTGATAATGATTATGTTTTGTCCATTCCTTTGTAGTTGGATTACTGAATAAAGCTGAGGACAGACAGACAGAGCATTCTTTAGGCCAGAGCAGTCCCAGAAAGAGCTGTACCTCTGGGTCTCTGCTGTTTGTCAGTAAAGCCTCATACAAAGAGTAAGATCCAACAAAGGCTTCTCCTTACTACCCTGCTGCTTCCCCTACATGGGAGCATCTCCAGCTGATTTGGTGGGCTGAAGTGGGAGAAAGACCAGACGTCCCACTGCATGAGTGGATTTCTGTTGCACAAGCATGGGGAAATCATTGGATGTCACCCGGAAGCCCTTAATTGGAGCTGGGTTCAGCACCAGAGCTTCTCCTCATTACTGTTCATCAACCAGTATCAGGCAAGTCCTGCAGTGCTGCTGCTGGTGCTTGTGGTTGTTTTAGTTTTCCAGTAACATTTTCCAGCAATATTAGCCATTCAAAGAGCAAACAGATGGGGTCATTCCAGTGTTGTGTGTATGATTCAAGTCAGAGGGTGCAACATTTTGAGGCAGACTAGTCTATTCTTTTTTTTGGAGGGGGACCCACAGGGAAGGGTTAATTGATTAAAAAAACCAATCTTTCTGCTTTCTCCTGTTGATGTTAGCCTCTGCTAGATTAAACCACCCTGGGCTCTCATGTGATGACGGTCAGTTCAAAGACATCTAGCAGTGGAAGAACGGGATAGAACCCATCTTGTTCATTCTATGGTTTTGTTTTTTTTAATATTTATTAAAGTTTAAACATTACAGAGAAGAAAAATAAAATAAAAGAGAAATAAAAAAGAAATACAAGCAATAAACAATTACAAAGCCTCAGAAACAAAAATAAATACAGTAATACAAAACATCAAAAATACAAAAAAAGCAAAAAAGAAAAAGCAAAATCATTTAAGGAACCCAAAAAAAGAACAAACAAAAATAAAAAGAACCCCGTATTCTCATATCCTTATCTTTCATTTGCTTATTTCCTCGACTTCCTCACACCTCCTTTTTTGTATTCTAGTTCAATTAATTATTCCAGCAAGTTCTTTCCCTCTTTCTCAAATTTAGTTCCATAATTTATCTGAACACATTTTAGCCTTAAATTTACCCCTTTACCCAATATCAATCTATTCATACTTAATTCTTTATAGTATTTCTACTAAAGTCATGTAGCTTCTTTCCAGCATCCTTCTAACATTCATTAATTTTAGAATATTTCTGTAAATATACTTTAAATTTTTTCCAATCTTCTTCCACCGACTCTTCTCCCTGGTCTCGGATTCTACCAGTCATTTCCGCCAATTCCATGTAATCCATCAGCTTCATCTGCCATTCTTCCCTGGCAGGTAGGTCTTGTGTCTTCCAATGCTTAGCGATAAGTATCCTTGCTGCTGTTGTGGCGTACATGAAAAAAACTCTGTCCTTCTTTGGCACCAATTGGCCCGCCATGCCCAGGAGAAAGGCCTCTGGTTTCTTTATAAAGGTATATTTAAATAACTTTTTCATTTCATTATAGATCATCTCCCAGAATGCCTTAATCTTTGGGCATGTCCACCAAAGGTGAAAGAATGTACCTTCAATTTCATTACATTTCCAACATTTATTATCGGGCAAATGATAATTTTTTTCAAGCTTGACTGGTGTTATGTACCACCTGTAAATCATTTTCATTAAATTGTTCATTCTATGGTTTATTCCATTAGTTATTGATGCTGCTGTAGTGCCCTGTCTGTGGGGTGTGTGTGTGCGCGCGCTTTGGACAGGTGGATACATTTCTATAGGTTAGAGGAGAGAGGGTCAGTTTTCCTTTGGCTCTCCCATCTAGCCAAACGTTGGATCACTCTAACAAAAGTGCCAAACAGTATGACTAGGATTTTTAAAAGCCCATTTATGTGCAGATGTTCACCTGGAGACATTGCCATTTTTGCTTTCCTTGTGTTGCATCAGATGTTACTTTGCACTGCTTGAGAGCAAGGGGAATAGGTTTAGGGCAGAATGGCTTGAAAGGCATAAATCCATGCACAAGACCTCACCAGCCTTTGGATTCTGACTTATTTGAGGTAGTGACTTATTTGAGCAGTAGTTTGTGCTGTATGTTGCAGGAGTGAATAACGGGGCAACGTAGTTCTGTCCTGATCTTTATTTTTCTTGCCTCCCTCCACCCTAGCAGAAGTCTTGCAACACACACACACTGGTTGAAGTCTAGAGTTTGGGCTTGGGCACAGCTGGTCTGTCATTTGAAAAGCAGTGAAGGGGTGTGTGTGTGTGTGTGTGTGTGTAGAAATCCTTTACTTAAACAAAACTGTCTTGGTAATAATTCCTGTTTGCTTTTATGTCAAGGTGAAAGAAGCTTCTCATCAGCCGCAGATGGTGTTTACAGCTCGTCATGCGACTGTCACTTTCCAGACAGATGGAGAAACATGGAGAGAACAGAAAGAGAAGAAAGCGGCTATGATGGTTGGCATTTTAATTGGTGTGTTTGTACTTTGCTGGATTCCCTTCTTTGTCACAGAACTAATAAGCCCCCTCTGCTCCTGCACCATAGCACCAGTCTGGAAAAGCATCTTCCTCTGGCTTGGTTACTCCAACTCCTTCTTCAACCCTCTGATTTATACAGCTTTTAACAAAAACTACAACAATGCATTCAAGAGCCTTTTTGTGAGGCAGAGGTAAAAATAGCGATAGTGGAGGGGGGGGCATGGCTGCCAGACCTATTGGATTGTACTAAGCTCATTTACGCAAATTTTGTTTGCTAGGTAATTCCGTTTGCATATTTCGCTTGACTGTGGGAATTAAGCAATAAGAACGAGTGATATATCAGAAACATAGCCCATTACACACCCTCCATTGCATTGCAATGCAGCCCAGTTTTCTAGAGAAGAAATCTCTAACCATAGCAAAAGTCCTCCTGCCCAGTTGGCTGCAGCTCCCTATATGAAAGGGAGCAAATAATTTCAAGAAGCCCACTCCGATCACAATTAAGCCTGTGCAACAAGCTGTCCTGTGTTGCCTTGTAAAGGCTTGACCGTATTTTTAAAGTTGTTCTGCTCATTTGCCAACGGCCAGTTTTAGTGTCATCAATAACTTTTACTATGAAACATTTATGGCGGGCGTAGCAAGGCACCAAAAACAAGAATTCCAAGAGTTACAAGGCACTACAATACACAGAGCCTGGAGGTAAGTAAAGTGTCAGCAACAAATAAAACCCCTAACAGTATTTGTTTGCTTTAGTAATTCTTCAGATATGAATCAGGATAAAGATCATTGACTGCTAAGATACAAGAATCATTGAACTTGGGTGGCTGAACTTTTAAAACTTTTAATCGCAGCAAAACTGAGCAAAAACAATTATGTGAAATGGCACAAGGAAGTGTTGGGTTAAGGTAGAGGATGGAGACAATTTTCTGAAGACTACAGCAGGGGAGCATTGAAACTAAATTCCCAGCCAGCAAGTCCAGAGCCTTCCATTCAAATCAGTGGTTTTGGGGAAAATATAGATATGTGGAAACTTTCCTTTAGTAGCTGCAAATGACCCTATTAACTGGACTGGATTTGTCTACATGCAGCCAGCATGTGTTTTATGTCTTAGCCCTGTTACCAGTGCTAAATGCATTTTATGGGGAAAATCATAACTCTGAACATTGAATGGTAACTGGGGAGGACAGCGTATCGCTCTGCAAAGAGCGGAAAACATATTGCATCAACTGATTTCCTTCAGAGTCATTTAGTGGTTACCACCATACTTTGGCAAACTCTTGGTGTACTTTTCTTCCAGAAAAATATTAATGTGTATTTAATTTACAATAAGTGCAATCTTTTCTTGCAGCATCACACATATGTTTTACTATGCTGGGATAAATGTGGTAATGCTCTTTTACTCAGCTGCATGTTCAGCTATTACCTCAGTTTTAAGATCAATGCAAAGTTGGCATCAGGCTCTTTAAAATGAGTCTGATAGCTTAGTCAGTATAAAATAACTTAATTGTCAAATATATTTTAAACAACAACAGCATGCAATATATACTTTGGTGACATCAATGCAGACCGAATTTTCAAGCTTTAATCTATTGCCTAGAGGTTCCAGGCTACCTCAAGATCCTAGTCTCTCCAGGAGCAGAGACTGGGAGGTTTTCGTTTTGTTTGTTTTAAATCCATTTACTGGTACAGGAAGAAACATCTGCATCAGCTTGGTTTGAAAACTATGCCTATATCAAGTCCTCCCACCATTACCTGCTGCAGACTCTCAATATCCACACGTATTAAGCTGCTTGTTGGTCAGACAACCCTTCAAAAAGGCATATTACGCAATGTAGGACTATCGTATGAAGAATACAAAGAAACACAGAGATCTATTGTGTGACTAGAAGTGCTGTCTGCTTGTTCAGAGGGAACGTCTGATTCCCTTGCTTGTATTGTTTCGTACCCCACATACACCACCAGCCCATTGCAAAAGGAGCCCTACTGCCAACTTTGGAAGCAGGGGCGCTTGGATTCAGTAAAGGCATTTGCACTTTTTTCAGCCCATTTACCTCTGCAGTCTTCAGCTAGCACACGTGTTGTTTCTAGAGTGAACTTTAGGATTTAGAAAATTCTAAAAGAGCTATCAGGTTCTGTCATTTGTGCTGAAGGTTTCTATGCTTTGGGCAGAATTTCAGATGCCAATGTTGTAGCTTGTCAGAGAAATGGGCAAAACATCAATATCTGCACTCATCCCTGTTAGTGAAGAAGTTTTTTTTATCATGAATAGAAGAAGAAAAAAGCTTAGAAAGCAAGTTGTCAGCCAACAAATTTGGAGCTTTTGATTTATACATATTTATTGTTTAACACATAATATATGTTTTCTAGTGCACATGAAATCTTAACTAGTGCAAAGGTAAATCATTTACAAAACAGTGTCACTTTACTGTCTATGTGTGTGCATATATAAAAAGACAAATAATACTTCTGAACTGCTATACTGCATTAAATCTCAAAAAGGAATACATCTAGTCATTGGGCTGGATCAGAATGAAAATGAATTCAATCATATAAATGAATTGCTGTCTGAAGTTCTTCAAGAACACTTGTCTTTCAGCTTGGATAAAAGCATTTCATTTTTGCGGCATTCCTGTTGATAAACAAAGAGAAGGAAGATTTAAAATATTAAACAAGACATGTCAGTTAAATGATGATACTAACAGTGCAAACCTGCATGGCTACAAAGAAGCAAGGGTAATTAAATTCAATGGGTCTTATTTCCAACTAAACATATAGGATTACAGCCCAAATCAGCTGTCTGTCTTTTAACACATGCTGTAGGTAATACGGAAGGCAAGGCAGGTGGAATTTACTGTTAAAGTGAAAAGGTGCTGGATGAGACTGGTCCGTATGAATTATGCTGGAAAATAAGAATATCTGAAAAAAACAGACGAATGCATCTGATTGTTCTTAGCCTTCTGCTACCAACTATATTACCTAGAATCATTCACACCAGCCCTTCTGAACCTCATGCCCTCTGTGTTTAGGACTAACTCTTCAGCCCTGTGGCTAACAGAGATTATGTGAGTTGTAGCACCAAACATCTGCAGGGTACCAGGTTGTGAACAGCTAATCTGCATTCTGCCCACAAACATACAGCGCTAGACGACTGGGGGGGGGACACTGTGGCATCACAAAGTAGCGCTGAATCAGTGTGTGTGTTATTAAGCCACAATGTCATGGTCAGAGCTTTTGAGACAAAGTATCTCTGTGCGCGTGTTTTCTCTCTCTCTCTTCCCCCAACCACCACTGTCCCATTTACCTCTTTAAATTCTTTGACCGTTTTGAAGTAGAGTCTTTGTTTCTCCAGTAGCTCCAGATATTCGTCATTTAGCTGGTCCCTTCTCATTTTGTTTTCTTGCTTTTTCTTTTCCATCTGTTGGTAACAAGGGGAAAGTATTATGGTACCTTGGAACGTGCAAGACCAAAAACGAAATCCTCCAGCATTTCCGCCCCCTTTTTTCTTAAAAAAACCAAAACACCAGATAAACAAAAAGTGCTCCCTGCATCTGCACTTGTTCCAACAATAGAAACATTTGGTAGTTTACAACTAGGAAAGAGCAGAAATATAGCAAAGGATTAAAAAGTGAAATCACTATGAAACCTTTAGTGCCACAAGTCTTGTGGTGAAGTTTTTCCAACACCCCTTTGCTTAAAATCTCAAAAGTAAGGTAACTCATGAGGCCCCACCTTCATGGTTTGCATTCATAAATGAAAATCATGACCAAGTAAAAATTTGCCTTTCTGCTCATGGGATGTTTCTTTCCTACACTACCTTGTTCAAGGATACCTGCATTGTGGTTTCAACAGGTGTACTGACTCCCTACGGGACAACCTACTGTATATGGCCCACACTGGTGCTTTGTGCTAGAAGTGCTCGTCTCACCCCAATGGGATGAGTTTAAAAAATGGCAAGCAGGAAGGAAACACCTTCTACTTTGTTGAGTGAGAGTGGCTGTAGCAAAGAAGCTTGTTGGGTTTTTTAAAAAAGGTTCAGCATTTTCCACAGGAGAACATCTACAAGGGGTCCTTTCAATGCAGAGATAGCAAGAAGATCAAACTTCCCTTGGGTTTATTTTTCCTTTTGCTATGCCATCCATTAGACTAGAGAAACTTTATAAGCTTGACTAATTAATTTAAATCCAAGTTTAATCTTTAGTCGGAGATGCTCTGTGGCTCAGACATTGAACTGCCTTTGCCAGAGTCAAGCCAGTTATCAAGTGCAGTAGTACTGCCTACCCTAAATAATAGTGACTTTCCTACACCTTAGGTTATCCCTTGTCCTATTCAGCACATCTTAGTTACAAATCATTAAATCTAAAAACTGAGAATGGCCATTTATTTGAAAGAAGGATCTCTGTGAATGAAAGAAAAGGGAGTAATTTAAAGAATAATGCAAGGGAATTTTGGCAGATATGTGATCTGGGATAAGAACTGTGCACGTGTTTTAACGGGTGAAGGCTGCATGATGGAGGAACACAACACACACTTGATTATGTTCCAAGGCAATTGCTTTCAGGACCAAGTCTATGAATCCAAATCATTTCCATTGTGCTTGGCATAGAGATGCATCTTCAACCTGTGTGTTCTATTTCAATTGCTAGAATGTTGCAGTATGCTCACAGGGTAATAATGAGCATATCGTAGCAGCGCAGGAATGAAAGCATATTCCAGATGTTCTGTAGGTTTGTATTTCATTGCACAAATCATAAAGGTTATATTGAGGTCTAAGAAGAAACACCACCAAAACTTATGTGAAAATAATAAACTAACCTTCATTCGATTCTGTTTAATTCCTTCTACGATTTGTTCCATTTGCCGCAGAAACTGGTCTCGAGCACCAGAAGAAGCCATGGCTCTGAAAGGAGAATGGGGTGCACATGGCACGAGGGCATTAGACAAAGGAGAATGGGTACCAAAGTCACTTGAGGAAAGAGTGAGAGTCCACGCAATATGTCTGCAGCCTAAATGGTAAATCATGGAAGTCAAACTTTGCTTGCAGTTGACAGAAAAGACAAACTTGGCCTCTTTGGATCCAGTGATGCTTATTCAATTCCCACGGATTTTGACAGAATTCTTAGGGCTAGCCTATTCAAGTGTGCCTTTGTCTGACAAAAGAAATAATAATTTAGGACTGTTTTCTATATTTCCCCTTCAAAAACAAGAAACAGCATACTGTCATAGTTTCAGAGAAAAGGCACTGAAACAAGTATTACATGAACTATTTAGGAGCATAATGTGACATGCATAATTTCGTGAATGGGATACATGACTTAATTTTTTTTCTTAAGACCATTGAAACTTCTGGAAAGATTGTAAAGACATGTGACTGTTTCTTTAAATCAAGGGCTGGTCATCGTAAGGGAGGTGAAATGGCCAAGCTGTGTTAGTAAAGGCTGTACCCACAAAAAAGAAAGGACTACTTACTGCTGGAAGTTGTCATGAATTGAATTCAACAAGTTAACCTGAGAAAGACAAACACAAGGATGCATTTTTATGCAAAGTTTTCCATTTAAAAAAGCAAATGCCTTTTAAGCAATAGGGCTGGTTCAGAAAATGATGCGGCTTGGCTAATGCATGATCATACAGGCTTTGCTGCACTAAATTACTTGATTTGCAGTTTAATGTGTGTGAACCAACTCGTTCAAAAACATTGAATCTGAGGCCTCACTGGGTTACCACAAATTTCTTATTGTATTCACACATACTTTCAGACATGAAGTAATGAACATGCATTTAATGAACCAGTAATATGTTACCCTAAGAACAGTACTTGAAATACAACAGTGTGAGGGTATTCAGAGCATTACACACAAACATGTGTTGGTAGGGAATTTAGATGACTTCAGACAAATTATGTGCCTATTAACTTTTATCTTTTCAGGAGCATATATTCAATGTTTTGTGCTCCTCACAGCTAGGATATGTGTTCAAATAAATATTGGACTGCTGCTATCCTATTTATCAAAACATTATCAAAGCCATCTCATAAGAAATTGAAGCACCATGTACAAAGGGATATGCAACCACAGAGTTACAAAACCCCAGTGAATTCTGGGCAGCAATGACTGTACTCTTGATTTTGTGTTTTGCCACACACCCCATGGCATCCGCTATTTGAAAAAGGGTGACAACCCTGGACTAAGCTGTAGACAAAACTTCTCCTTGCCTCACAGAGTGCTATTGCACATTTTTTGCTCCACTAGCATTTTCCTTGCCTTGCATTAGCTGCTGAAAAGAACACAATCGGTTTCCTATTTGTGCAGCATAACAATGCAAACCACAGCAGGTCTTCCAAGAAACCATGGGTCTCCCCCTCCACCCCGCCCCTTTATAAATAACACTTGACACGAGACAACACATTGCCAAATTCAACAGGGCAATCAATCACATGCTTCACTTTATTCAAAGCAAAACCCTGCAGAACTGCTGCCTGTCAGAAGAATCAAAATCAGGATAGATGGACCAATTGTCTCAAGTCAGTTTGAAGGAAGGTTCATAATGTATTGACCTCTTTTTAGCAAAAGCCTTGAAGCAGTTGCATTCTGACACGATTACCTGAGGAGGCCCGCATTAGAATCCACTGCTTGATTTAATCCATGCACTTCAGACCAGCCCCCTATAATCAATCTCTGTGACCTCCATCCTCACTGAATTCTCCTCAGCTCATCCCATACCATTAATTAGGATCTGCTGGCCTTCTTGTAGGGCTGAAGCAGGAAATGGGAAAATCCTCTTTGGCTAGGAGAATCCCATTCAGGAGTCAACCTGGGGTTATTTTTATTTATTTGACAAGATTTATGTACAAAAAAAATTGTAAGTGGGTTACAGGAATATGGCTTCCTTGTCCATGCATTCACACAAAAGCACACACATTCCTCCAGTTCACTTGTTTTTCTCCATGTTTGCTTTAGCCTGTGAAGACCACAACTTTTTGTGTAATCAGGCGTCAATAAGCAAATTTAGCAGAATCTAGCTGGCCCACAATTCCATGACATCTCAATTCACCATTGGGGACAGAGGAAGCTGCCTTAGAGTCAGACTACTACAGTCAGACAATTGGTCTATCCAGCTCAGTATGGTCACCAACTGGCAGGGGGCTCTCTAGGACTGTAGGCAGGGTTTTCTCTCTGCCCTTCCTGGTGATGTTAGGAGGGACTGAGCTGCTGCATTCTGTGATCTTCTGCATGCAGAGCACATGCTCGATACCACTGAGCTCTTGATACACAGTCAGGCAGTATTTTATCAATTTAACACTTGGCATTTTAAAAGACGACTTTTAAAATAACTACATTCTCAGCGCTGTCATAATCACGTCAAGGAAAGGAAAAGATAATGAATATTTTAACTGCACATCGGTTATAGAAATAATGCCTCTCATTAAGAGGCATCTCTGAATTTATGTCTGGTTTCGCACTCATCAGTGGAGGGTGAGAGTAATATAATTACACCTTGCCATTTAAATTTTTGGCAAGAACTCCTATGTGGAGGAGGCAGAGGAGACATTCTACCCACGCTGAGTTACATTAGAACTAATTAATGCTATATGGCACACAAAAGCATTGTGCAATTCTTAAAAAATAATAATCCTGTGAAGTGATGTCTCCCACTAATGATTTCCCCCCACTAAGAACCTGCTGGGGGAAGAACCTGCTGCCCTCCAGATGTCGTTGGACTCCAATTCCCATCAACCCCAGCCATCATGGCTAGTGGTCAGGGGAGATGGGACCTGTAGTCCAGCGCCATGGGTTCCCCATCCACTCCTGCCTTAAGGAAAAACCTTTTACAGAACAGACAGAAGAAACCAAACAGGAACCCAAATATATTCACCATAGTTCCCCTTATTGCAAAAAATAACGGCTTATACTGCGGGTGGGGCTTTGTGGTCAGCTAGAACATCTGATCAAGCAGCTTACCTCTTTTTCCAAATACACCTTCTTATCATCCAGTGTGTTGTAGAGGGTAAAGAACTGCTTCGTTTCTTTGTGTGTTGCCGAAACTGCAAACGAAGGGAAGATTCTTATAGCGTGATCCCAGACATGCCTTCTTAAGTAAGTACAAGAGAGTCCAGTAAGACTTACTCTGGTTAAGTGAGTATAAGGTTGCAGCCTTAGGTTGCACTCCTAAACACAAGCTTCTGGAGAAGAAGCCCCAGTGTCACCTGCACTCAAAATTGGGTGACTGAGAAAGCTGGCTTTCATGATAATTTTTAACTTAAATAAGTTAACAGTGCACAACATGAAAGGTGTACAACGTTAAAGGTTAAAAGGTGAACCTGCTGTCATATGTAAGGCTTGTTCTCCACCTATTAAGGAGCAGAATCTCTCCATGGCTCCTATTAGCTCTGAAGGAAGAAATGTAAAGGCCTGAAAGCTAACAGAAGGATAAGACTTCCATTTGTGCACAGTAGCTTTCTCACACCCTTCCCTACACACCATACTCCCCTTCCTGTAAAACCACCCCCAAAACCCAGGGGACCTCCTGAGCTGCCATTTCATGGAAAAAACAACTGTCTCAAACATCCTCCAAGGGTAGGGAAACCCTTTAGGACTCCTCCATGAGCCTATTTGGATCCCAGCCAAAACCTGGAAATACAATTTTGCAAACATTCTTTTCAACTTTTCAACATTGTCATAGAAATCCAAGGAGGGAAAAAACACACTCCCAAGTACTCAGCCAACCTATAAAAGGCTGGCAATATATCTTAACATAAAACCAACATTCTGTGAATTGTAGCTCACATAAATTTATTGGGAGTGACAGTATTTCAGCTTGTAAAGCAAAAAGGGTTATTCTAAATGATTTGCAATGCTCATTTAGCGTAGATCAGGCAGGCAAAAGGTAGAATTCTCCTAAATCATCAATTCACTACATTAAGTGTGGCTGGGACAGTGATACAACGATGGTTCCGGGAGCGGTAAAACCCATATATTATTTTGCTTTGGCTGCTGATAAAGCTTCAGTGCGCGTGCATGTATGTGCACCCCCCAACAGATGTTTTGGAGAAAGGCCAATGAGAAATGACATTGCAGATGAGTACCCTATTCCGGGAAAAATTCAGAAGTATAATAAGCAGCCATAGAAACCACTTGTTCAATATAAAAGATCACATTGCTAATTTTGACGAGCACAAATTTGACATCCCTGTAACTATAAGAACTAGACATCTGTTTTTACAGAGACAATTAAAAACCCCTCACCATGGTTTGAGCAATTTTGGGGGGAGGTGGGTGGGATACAACAATCACAACATGTTCCATATGGCAAGAAATTGCCTACCTCTGGGAGTAAGAAATTCAAGCCCTTGAATTATCTACAATCTGAGTCAAATTGTCAAATGCCCATGTGGGCTTGCTTACCAGTGGACCCCCCTAACCTTAACCTATCCCCCAAAGAGGGTGCAGCAGGTAGACATGTCCTGCCCTGCAGATTTCACCTACTGTAAAGGAACACTTTCCCCACGATCTCTGGAAATGGCAGAGAGCCAGGCATACATAGAGGATCCAGAGCAGAAAGTTCCATTAAGGGAGGTATGTGGAAAAAACTAAGTGAACAACTGGGGCAGACAGAAAATGAGGGCCAAGGGCAATAGGAGGAGTTTACCTCTGGGTACCAGAAAACGACAGGTTCCTATGGAACGCAGTACCTCTGATTTTCTTCTTCTGTCACCTTTGTCTTTCCCCCCTCGTTTTTTTGGACAGCCCACCCCATTTCTCCAAGAACAAAGAATTTCACCAGAGGACGAGCATTTGGGAAACAAGCAGGCTTTCGTTGGTGGACTCGTAATCTGGTGAACCGGGTTCGCATCCCCGCTCCTCCACATGCATCTGCTGGGTGAACTTGGGCTAATCGCACTTCTCTGAAGTATCTCAGCCTCACTCACCTCACAGAGTGTTAGTTGTGGGGGAGGCAGCGAAAGGAGATTGTGAGCCACTTTGAGACTCCTTAGGGTAGTGATAAAGCAGGATATCAAATCCAAACTCCTCCTCCTCCTCTTCTTCCTTAGGCTTACTTAAACCCCTAGCCAGTGCTCCATGAGCAGAAGAGCTGTTGCTGCTGAAGGGGTTTCCACTGAAGTAGTCAGCCACTAAGAAGCAGATGAAGACTAGTTTGCAGCAACCGCGTTACAAGTGCACTGGGATCATGGGCCTGGAGAAGGCTTCCTCACCTTGCACTGCATGCGTATGTACGAGCGTGCACCTATTTGTGTGCATGCACAGGCCCCACACACATTGTTTCTGAAGTGGAAGAACAGCAGGGATTGGAAACAAATATGAATGCTGTACATCACACATATTAACTGGTGTATTAGTGGGGAGGGCAGCCCTGACGTACCCATTGCATGTAGTGAGTTGGTTGTTGCTATTGCTTTTCCCCCTGCCTAGTGACGTAAGGAACAGTGTCTTAATATATAGACTGTGGAACTAAGTGGCAGAACCAGCTACGAACATTCAAGAACCTACCCCCAAAGCGCCAAATCTTTGGCTCTGAGGGCATTTTAAAATCCATGTTTTGGAAAAACCCTGCCTGTCTGCGAAGGCGTACGATGTGAATGTCAAACAGCCAGTGATACAACAACATTAAACAAGAAGTGGTTGCCATGCTCCATAGGTTTATAGTGCTTAGCTGTGAGGAATGCATTTCTGCCTGATATACGTACCCTGCCCGTAAAGTTCAATAAATCTTTTCTGGTACTGTGTTAACTCAGCTCTGCTGGGAACCTCATCAATCTTGCGTTGTAAAATTGCTATTTCTCTGTTTCGTCGGGCCTGAGGGGAGTTGAAAACAATATACAAAACAAAAACTGTGACTAGGTTTCTAAAAAACAAACTGACATTTAGAAACAACCTGATAACGGAATCAATTGCTGCCATGTGGACCCCCTGCCCTCTTGGCTCCACTGCGAAAGGTGACGTTTTCCAAATAATTACCCCAAACTGGTATTTCCAACTTTTAAAACATCCATTAAAGAATCCGGGAGTCTCGCGTGAACCAGAAATTTACATTGCACAGGACAGGAACACATTTAGCAAATACATCTGCCAACCCAGCTAGACTTACGGTTTGGAAAACTCACCAGAAGCAGTCTGATCTTCTGCAGCTTCTCTCTCTCGGTTTTGTACTGCTGGTCTATAATTTTAGCGGGTTCCTAACATTGGAGACATAAAATAAAACTGATTTCCAGCTGACCAAATTCAGTCAAGACTATGATTTGTCACTTATTGATACCGGGCCCAGGGTTTATACTGGTTCTGCAGCAAAGTTAAAAACATACCGAGGGGAAGGGGTTCAAGAAAGCTATGTTCTGTCACATTTTACTGGATCCAACCAAACATGTTAACTTGTGCAACTACATATATAGCGTATTCACCTAAAAGCAAGCTGCCCAGAGCAGCAGAAGAACATCCCCCATCACGAGTCCATCCTGGGTAAAGTTGAATCTGTTCGGGCTCTGCTTGTTGTACAGCTGTTAAAAACGCACACTAGCAGGTGGAAGGACAGTGGGGTTTGGAGAAACACACCAGTCAGAGTATCAGAAGACTATTCAACATAGTCCTCCTTGTGGAGAATAAAATCCTGGGTAAGCTATCCTGGAGTTCTGATTTGCTCCAGGAAAGCTCAAAGTATCTTTTTGTTCATTTATTTGGACATTCAGTAATGAGCTACAAGTTTACAGACGGCTTGCTTTTTCCTGTTTAATACTAACCCCAGTTTGCCATGGCATCCGAATCGGCAGACCATGGTTAAGGCTTGTCCTCCAAACCAGAAATTAGAAGCCAAGGTCTGAAGTGGGTTTTTCTTGGAGTGCAAGAACTCTGCAGTTTGATTTGGACACTACAACTGACTATGATTAGTGCAAAACAAAAGAGAAGTTTTCTGGAAGAGAGGATGGACTGCAAGGTTTCAAGAACCATCTGAATTGAGCAATCTTCTTGAAGGTGGAGTCCAAACTCAAGCCTCATGTACTTTTAAATTGGGCAACAATTTAGAGGTCCTCTAATGGAAAACACCTGCATGCCACATCCATTGTTAAATGTCCGCCATGTGTCCTGATGTTTCTTTTATTAAAATACACAGGCAAACAGAATCAGATTTGCTATTCAGTGTACATAAAAGAACAAACTACCCCCCTCCAAAAAATACACACACTTTTGGGAACTGACTGTGTTCCAGTGTTCCAAGTCCCAATTCTTGTGTATAAGAAATTGCCTTCGATAAGAAAGACATGAGTTCAAATATATAAAGTTTTGTTAAAGTGAAATGAAGTGTTCATTTTAAGTAACCAGAGAAAGTGAATCACATCAAAAGACACAGACACACACACACACACGTTAGCACCTTTAATTAACAGACTGGCAAAACAAAAAATTCAGGCAGCATTCCAAATGAGGGCAAACACTTCTAAATGGAGCAAAGGGACCGCAAGCATTTTAAAATTCTTAAAAAATATATGTGGGAAGAAGATTCCAAAGCTCAGTAAGAATGCTTAAATATTTTCTGTTTACCTTCTCTTCTCCATTTTCAGCTGCTTCTGTTTTCAAACTTTCAATGTTTTGCTGGAGGCGTGCCATCTCTTCCTAGAACAGCAAGAAAATAATAATTGTTTCTTTTCATTAGCAATCAACGTGTGCTCTTTATGGAAACAGAAGCCAGAGACAGTGTTTTCTTTTCGTAAAATATGCATCAGAAAGAGCCCAAAAACGTATAGACATTCTGTGCTTAGGGCTCCAGAGGAGGTGAATGTTCTGCATTATGTAAAGTAGCACACTCTATTGTCAAGGGGGTGGGGGAGAGAGAGGGGAAAACACACAGTCTGACTCTTATGCAAATGAACCCAAGTCAGAAGGGCAAGGGAATAAGTTCGAGTTTTTTTAAAAAAATCAAAATACAAGCACCACCATGACTACAGCATCTTGCACAAGCCCTACTGTCCCTAACCATTTCGAAAGCGCTTTTGCAGAAGCAACACTGAGCACACTGCATCCCATAATGAAAATAGCCACCCCAAAATATTAAGTTACAGGGGTTTAAAATTCAATTTGTATTCTTGCCCCTTTCCATTTCTTTCCTCCTTTCTCATACAATTTACATATTTTATAACTCCTGATATTGATCACTTTTTCAAGGTACCTCGCAACAACCACTGATTATGGTTTCAGTCCAATTCATGCATTACCTTGGCACCTAGGTGGTGGGAGCTCCACACAGCAATCTTAACAGATGTCAGTGTTAAGACACTGCAATGTTCATAGGTTCCCACTGCACACGTCCACCTGGGAACTGTGGAATGGGAACCAGCCAGGTGACCAAGGCAAATGGATTTTTTTTTTTTTAAAAAAAGATTATATTCTGCTTTACTACAAGGTACCCAACAGCGGCTTAGCTAGACATCTGGGGCATCACATGCGCCCTGCACCTGGGGGCGGGGTGAGCTGGGGCCTCAGCTGTAGGGCAGCTGAGCCTGAGGGGGAGGCGGTTGGCAGATGCCAGCCCCACGCTGCTGTTTCGGGCAGCAGGGAGCCTGCAGGCACCCGAGCCACTGCGTCACTCCCAGGAGACATGTGGCTCAGGTGCACTGTAGGCCACGCCCCGTGGTAAGTGTGGGCTCCCCTCCCATGATGTGGTGTTTAGTGCGTCCCCCACTACACCTCTGGTCCTCATGTTGACACGGAGCCCATAACCACATGGAAGTAGTTTTTCCAGTTACTGCGTTGCAAAAGCATTCCTAAGCAACAGGAATTAGTAAACATGGTCCATACATGTATTCTGCTGCATATACAAAGAAGCACAGGAGTACATCTGGATTATGGATCCTCAATCTGGATCCTCAAAAAGAATTGTGTGCAGGCACTGACTTGGAATGAAGCATCTAAAAAACTTACTCTGCAATGTGCTCTAAATTCTTGCTCTTGGCTTTTGAGGTTCTCATTCATTGCCACCAGTGCCCGAAGCTTCTGCAATACACTAAATTAAAACAACAACAACAACACATTATTTATTCTCGAGCATTTAGAGACATTTATTCTAAGAAAAATGAAGCATTGGGGAGTGGGGAAAACAAAATATCTTAAAGAAGCTATTTAGGGCAGCAACAGAGCTGAATAAAACAGAAAGGTAGAATCTCACAAAAGAAACGTTCTCCTATATTGCTGCTCACAGTTTGGATGACTCCATTATTAATCGAGTGCACCTGTTTCTCATGGGTTAATTTTGAAAAAAAAGAGAGACCGGCAAATCTTAGGGTCTTCCAGTTTGAATATATACCATTTTCATGGAAGGATACAATGGACAGGATTCAATCAAACTTAAACATTTCTTAATACCCACTGATTTAAAAGGCAGAAACATTTTTATACTGCTCATCATAATCAAAAATTCCAGCTCATTACAGAATCTACATAAAAGCCAGTACATTAAAACAATAAAACACACAGGTGGATTTCAGTGTTGCACTAAGGAGATCGTTCTGCCGGTGCAAGCATTGCTACTTGCTCTCTCTTCCAGTACACTGCTGGGAGTAAGGCCTATTGAACCTAATGAGGCTTACTTCCAAGTAGACCTGCACAGGACTGTGATGCTAAGTCTCCCATCTGGAAAAAAATACGCTGACTTTCCTTAATAGGGTTATTTTAAGGCTCAGTGAGCAAACAGTAATTCTTAAAATAACCTTTTTTGATGCTGGGTGTTTTTCAACATTCAAGAAGTGCCAGATGTTTTCCCCAGCCCCTAATCCTTGAAAATCAATGCAAGTCTTAAGTTGAAAATGATGTTTAACCATCATTTTGCAGTGACTGCACCATGTCAAGAATTAACGTGAGACTTCAACCAGCCCTGACTGTTGGTTGGGCTGATTAGAGTTGTAGCCAAAACCATACAGGGTCACCAAGCTGAGGAAGGCTGACAGAGTTTCCAGCATAAAGAACATTCTGCCATGAAAGGAAACATTTGGACTAGAATGTGTGTGTATGTGCGCGTGTGCACACACACACAATATAAACTATAGATACAAAAACCCCACCACCACCAACAGGGACTACTGCTGAATTAACACAATTCATTGCAAAGGGGACAGGGAAGGATGGAGAGGAACTGGACACATACTTTGAATCTGCTTGGGATTCCACTGTTTCTAAGGCTGCCAGCTCCTTGTCCAATTTTTCACTGTGATTCTTAACCTAAAGGATTGGAATTAATAACACATGGTGTGAAAATGTAATAAAAACCAATTTAACCAAAAAACAAAGCTTTAAGCAAAGCCCTCTAAGAATGATAGGGTTCTGTTTAAAACTCTGGCAAGCTCTACCTATTTTTCCCTCAAATAGCATGACCAGTTGTTCTCATAAAGGCACCAGGAGTAGCTCACAGGGCCCTTGACCGTCACAATTGGATGTAACCCTTGGCATTAGTGTTGAGATGTGAGCCTAGGCTCGGTACAGTTCTGCTGTACCAGCGCTGTCTCCTCCAGCTGCCTACAGAGGTGAGTACTGGATTGCACACTTGCCTACCAGGATAGTGCATGGTCCCCTCTCATACCAACTTGTACAGGATTTGTTAAGGTCTCCCCCCTTTTTTTTGGCAAGGGATAAAACACTGGTACATCTTGTGCACAAGTTTCTTTCATCTTTCCTATTTCTTGCTGCAGTATCATTACAAGACAAAAGTCAATATGGCATTATGCTTGTCTGGGACAGATTTGGATAACCAGCAGGAGGCAGCTTTTACTAACATAGCAGAACCTTCCCTAACAAGCAACAATGGAAAATGTGATATTCCGGGCTGCCTCTTACTCTTATTTGCATAGGTGCGGGTGCACATTGTTACAATTATTACAATTACAATTATTCAAGTTCATTTTGGTCCAGGTGGTCAAATGAAGAAGGTGACAGGGCTCCTATGCAACTGAGCAGAAGAATGAATTTCAGCAGGTGTAGCTTGCATTACATCCCGAAATTCTCTTCTACGCAACAATTAAAGATGTAGAGGCCTTGTCCTCTTTTGTCCAACACAGAGTTGACAGAGACCCGTCTAAATAGAAGAGGGGAGTCTAAGTAGAAGAGGGGAGGACAAAGGGAAGAACGAGCTTACCTCATTCAATTTCTTCTTAGCCTCACTACATCCTGCTTGCAGGTCAGCACATTTTGCCTGCAACTGTTTTCAAAAGAAGAACACAGGGGGAAAGTCAAGTTAAGTGATCACCAATCTGGTATTTTAATCAAAGGCAGCAACATTTCCTAACAATTGCATGCCTATACACACATACACACCAAGAAACATGCTGGAACTATACTTAATGGTTCTTCTAATATCTACAGAAGCATTGCTCAGGCTGGATTGTAAAGAAAATTTATAAAAGTAGCAGTGAGAAACCTCAGAAACGAGGCTTTTGCTTATGAAACACCCCATCTGAGAAATAGGTCTATGCAAACCATATACACTGCATGGTGAACTGTAGCTATTCATAATAAAAAGAACAATATTTTACAACCTCTTTACCAAAAACATTTCATGCCCACTTTCCAGATTCATGTTTTATGTCCCGAGGAATCAATTAGCAATGCAGCAGGTGGATAACATTTGTTTTACAATGCCCCAGGCAAATTCTTTAAACCTAAACATGTTGGGCTGAATCAATCTTAATTTTGTGCACCTTTGAGGTTCTTTGCTTGTCCTTGCACTGGGAAATTTATTCCTGTCCTTCTTTCTTCTCTACAGTGCGGTGCTTTGTAAGAGTTTCTGATCACATGGAGGTTTCAAGCAAACATGGGTAGAAGCTCCCTTCAGACTTCCCCCACTCAACACAGGAAAATTTGGAAGAAATAAGGCAGGGCTGGTGTCCACAAGGTGTCAGTGCTTCCAAGATGGATGAAATGTTTCCTGTTTCAGCATTAAGCGTGAACAGGGCCATAATTCTAACTATTTTCTCTTGCAGTATATTATTGTAAGTGTCTCTTATAGCTTCCTTCGGTTGCTTATCCATGGACAGAAAGAAAAAACAAAGGCACTGATTCTCCAGAGGTCTAAACTTACAGTAAATTTCCACTTTGAGAATCTGGAAGGTTTTAGAAGCAAGTAATGTGTGAGAGATAAAGTTCTCTGGACAGCTATCAGCTGAACAAGAACGGAATGTAGCAGTTCCAGGATACCCTTTTTTTTGGATCAAAACATCTGGATTTAGAAGAACAACAACAGATGAATTATACTGTGGGAGGAACTCTATTTACAGAATGCTCCACTGGAGGAAATTTGTGCATGAGATAGGCCTTTTTTGCTGGCTTTCACTTCCTGCAACAGGCCTGTACCCTCCAAAAACTGTTCTGGGCTTCAGGGGACTCTCGTCAACAATATGGAAGGTGGCACTTGGGACAGTTGGTGGAAATCAAGTGAAAATCATCCCCCCACCCTTCTTTGGTGGGAACCTTTACTGGATCGTAGCTGACACCGCAGTTCATCTTTAAATAAAATTCACTGACATGATGCACAAATATTGGAAAAGCATCAGGAAATATAACTCAGGAGAACACGTATATTAGAAAAAAACAGGTTGATTCTAGGAAACTGTATTCTATTTGGCTTCCTTAAAGTACAAAAGGGAGTGGGGAGGAATGGCAGATAGAACGGAACAGAAGGCAATTAAATCAGCGAATCCGCAAAGATTTTGACAGGCAAAACAATAATGTTAGCAGCAGCCAAGTGAGCACCAATGTAATGTTTACAGGAGCTAAGGACTGGATAGCTCAGTTGGTAAGAGCATGCTGCCACCAAATTCTCAGGTTCAATCCCCACATGGGACAGTTGCATATTCCTGCACTGCAGGGGGTTGGACTAGAGCAGCCTTTCTCAACCTGTGGGTCCCCAGATGTTGTTGAACTACAACTTCCATCACCCCTAGCTAGCAAGGCCAGAGCTCAGGGATGATGGGAGTTGTAGTTCAACAACATCTGGGGACCCACGGGTTGAGAACCGCTGGACTAGAGAATCCTGATGGTCCCCCTTCCAACTTTTTTGATTCTATGATTTGTGGACCTTCCAGCATTTGGAAAAGAAAAAGAAAAAGAATCACAACTCATTTGAAAGATTCTGTTAACGATGCAATTCTGTGCAGCTTTAAATGCCAACTATTTTTATTTATTTATTTCAGCAATTTATAGTACACTTAATCACGGTTGTCTCTGAGCAGTGTGCAGGAGTTCCAGTACAATACAGTAAGTCTAAAATGAGTTAAAACTATAATATCAGAATGTAATTTTTAAAACCTGCTGGAATTAAGAATCCCTAGTAGGCACTGGGAGTAGAACAGGGAGGGCACCTGTCTGACCTCAACATTTGATATTCTGACAGTGGAGAATTTAAATGCTGCCTTTGCCTGTACATAAACACAGCTCACAGCTTTAATTCGTAATTGCTGGCAGTCAGTAAGCACCTGTTGCTTCCGTAGAGACAATCAAGGAAAGTGTGCAAACTTATGTACAAACCCTACAACTTATGTGCAAAAAATCCACGTAACCAATGCTTATTAAGACCCAGGTTACTCATATTGTAATTCTCCTAAATGGATGCTGAAGTTATAATCTTCTCCATAAGTGCAGAGTGGCAAAGTGGTTTACAAACCCTCAAAATAAGGGAACAACAACAACAAATCCCCACATACTTCATCCAGCTGCTTGGTTTTCTGTAAGATCTGTTTGTTTAAAGATGCCACCTTCCTTCTGTGCTGCTGGGCAGCTCCAAGTCTCTCTGGACGCTCCTCTGCAGAAAGTCCTGATTGCTAGAAAAAGATGGGGCGGGGAGAGGACACAATGAATGGAACACCCCCTCAGCACTTTGTCAGACGCACAGGAATCATTACTTGCCTAATCTGTGCATTAAGACTGCTCCATAAACCACTGGGCAGCCGCATACAAGTGTGCAGAGGTCTGGATGCTTGCATGTCCTGCATTACAGGGAGTAAGCAAGTGTGGAAGTTGGCAGAGCTCTTCTGGAGGCAGAAATGTGAGGGGAACTGGGCATGTTCCACTTTGACCCGCAAGGCTGACTCAACACATTTCCTCCATCCTAGAAAGAGATACGGTGCTGGGAGCAAAGGGCAGGTGGATAATACTGTTAAAATTCAACAGCACATCATTATATGGGGATGGGGTGAGAATTCGCAGCATTACTTTGAATTTCAGAACCAACTTCCCAGGACTGGACTGCAATGTTAAGTGTACTTAAGCCCCATTGAAACCAATGGGGCTGACTCTGTAGTGGGCGCTTACCGACGCCGAGCACCATGCCAAGTTTCCTACCTCTTTGTCTCTCACCCTCTTCATAACTGGGAGCAATGTTCGCCCGGCACTGGGAATCTCCCCTGCCACTGATTGCCACTAGACTGACTTCAAAGTAAACACAGATAGACTATGCTGCAAGACTAATTCTCCCCGCACACATAAATTGACTGGAATTTAATTACTGTATTTAGCTGCTACCTCATTCTGTGTTTTATGTTCATGGAAAAATACAACAAATGTGGAAGGCAGCAATCAAGATCATTTTGATCATGATTAATATGATTATGATTATTCTTTCTGTAATGCTCCTTCACCCGCAGGAGTCCAGAGCAGTCTGGTATGGTAAAAGGTAAAGGTAAAGGACCCTTGGACGGTTAAGTCCAGTCAGTAAAATACAACAGTTATCCATTTAAAAATAACAACAACTTTTTTGCAGTTTTTGCTGCAAGCCACTGCTCCGTGATTTATTTTTCCTTTGTACTCATAAAAAACATTCTGTTGAAAGAAGGATATAACATCTGACCTGTTAAAACAAAGTTTTGAACAATATCATCTATTTGTGCTATTTACGAACTGAAACATGAGGTATAGCAAGTAGGGCTATGGAAGACATATGTTATAACACAACTGAAGCTTCTTGGCTCTTACTTGAAATTGAAGTCCAAAAGGTTTCTACTAAAGTAATTTATTTTCAAAACCACACTAGACGTGTAGCGGTTTTAAGTGAGAGCCGACACATTCTGTTATCTTCAGATCATAAACATTTAGTTGAAAATTCTCTTGCATACTACAAAATTGCATTCACAGATGGATGGCAAAACCCAGGAATTGTTTTTAAATTTGTCAATTAAAACATTCAGCAGTTGCTACGAACACCCACCTAAGTTCTTTTAAACTTGCCATTCATTTGTCAACTGAAGAGAAAAAGTAGCAGATCAACGAGGTGCCAGAAAATAGAAACAAAGTTATCTCTATTTCAGAAAAATAAGCATTTTAATTTTATTTTTTAAACTTATATACCACCCTTCATCTGAAGATCTCAGGGTGGACATTTATTTCCAAAATGGAAAAAAGACTATTTAATTTTTGTGGGAGCAGGTGGTTCTGCACTTTGTAAGGTACTTTATGTGCAAGGCACTTGACCCCCTGCCCTTATTTGCTCTCACAACTGTTCAACAACATCCCCATGCATGAAACTCTTTCCATTCCCATAACACTGTTAAAGTTAACACAGTTAACTTATTAGTTATATACTGTCAAAAAGAATCCCAAAAGGAGCCCCCAAGTAGTTGGTATATTTAAATCAGGGGAAATAGCCAAGATGAGAATGGTAAAGCACTTTGAACATTTTAAAACTGCTACCAAAGTTAGAAACTATATTCTTTTCCCTAAGAGCCTCTCGATTCAGGCACAGATTCCAGATTCTAAGCCTAAACACTGCAACTGCATAATTCCCTCTCAATTCATGCAAGACTATGTGCATCTTTCTCCTTTTCCTCCCAAACACATCACTCATCTCTTTAGACCCAAGTACAACCAGGAAAGCCTGACCTTCCTGAATTTAAGACGTAATTAAGTGTCTGCTCTATAGTAACCACTAAACTCAAGGGCACACAAACACCCACCATTCCTTTAAGCAATCTTCATTGTGCACTGACAGGAAATCTATTATAAAAGCCCAAAATAGCCAAGCCAGATTTTCAAAAAAACCTACAACTAGCAGAAAGGTAAGAGGAACGGGCTGAGGAAATAGATAAAGAGGAAGAAATCAGGATGGGAGGGTTTGTCTTCTTGCAAACAAAACACAGCTTGACCCCAACAAGTATGGGTGAAATTCAAATAATGCACCCCATCAGTGGAAGCCCAGGCAAGGTCCTCCACCTGAGCAATGGGGTTTATCCTCCTCTGCTCCCTCACAACTGGCCTGGGTGTGGGTGGGTGTCAGGAGGACCCCCAAAACAGCTCCCTGGTGGGGGGAAGGAGAGGGAGAATTGCTCCATCTGGTCTGACTGAATGAGCAACATAACACAACATCAAATAGCTCCATATAATACAGCTGTAAAACTTCACAAACTGTTTCATGGCACGCGCACAAGGACATGGGAGAAACTACTCCTCTACCAAGTCATATGCAACTTTTAGCCACTTGTTTAGAAGACACAGAGACACAGGAATCTAACTGATTTTTATTGACGAGAGCACAGATTTGTATGCCTGCACAAAGAAGCATTGGCACACCAGCTGGCATCATTATTGTAGATATTGTTCTAAAGAATATATATTTTAAAACAGGAGCTGAAGCTTCAAAATTTGAAGACTTAATAGACAATTGCTCAGGTATGATTTTCTTAAAACAGTTTTAAAAAATCACCTACCTTTTCAGCATATTCTGATACTATCTGCTTGATCTCATCAGACTGAAGTCCAACTATCTGCCCTACAGTGCTTGCGGTCAGTCTGCCCTGAAAGTAGAACACAAGTCTTATGAAGCCACATGAGACAGCTTTTTGAAAAAGCAGGACAGTTTGAATTGATGTAAATGCAATGTCTGTTTCCATGAAGAAGTGCCACTGTCCTCCATGAAAGCAGCAAGGCTTGGATGGAGAATAAGCAAGCAGAGCTGGCCGGGGCAGTGGGGAGATACTTGGAAGAGTGGGCACCAGCTAGCAAGCCTTTTTATCTCATCATAAAATCCATCTACAGGAATGGGAACAGGACAACATTTGCTACCTTAGCAAGGCTTCCATGGCAATGGCTCAGTTACATCAAGTCAGAGCACAGGAATTGCTGCTTCCTTGCTATGAAGGTTCCTTGCTTAAAGTATATTTGAGAGATAAGGAGCATTTTGGACTCATATCCCAAGAATGGAAGAAAGGGCTGTGTATGTAGATGAGGCACCATGCACATGAGCCAGGTGGGAAGAGAATTTGGGTGACATCTGCTGGTCACTGAATGTAGGTAGCAGCAGCAGAAAGTTTGCATGTGTGCATAGAAGTGATAAGCATTACTATGAGTGAACGAAGACCTTGGCTTTGCTGAGGTATGTGTGCTGTGGGGTAGGGGAGCAGAAAAAAAATGTGTACAGGATGATAGTGGACTCCATTAGAACCTAGCCAAATGAGAAGGCTCTTCAAAGGTTCCACAGTCTTGGGAGAAAGAAAAGATGTGCAAGAAGTACTTTTCTCTTACTGCTGGTGAGCAAATGAATCAGAAAGTCTTCAGCAAAGATATTAAGTTATGTGTTAACAGCCTGGTTTGTTCAGAAGCTGTTAAACCAGGGTTCAGCAAACTTACCGCACCTCGGGGTGGTGTCTCCATAGCCAATCGCGCAGCAGGCTGGAGGGCTCGGACGCGTGCGCACACGCTATTTTCAGCGCACTTCCGGGTCGGAGGAGCACTGGAAATAGCTTGTGCACATGTGCACGGGCCTCCCCTGACCGGATGTGCACCGGAAATAATGCTTGCACATGCGCACAAGCTATTTCCGGTGCTCCTCCAACCAGGAAGTCGGCAGCCGCACAGTGCAGTGCCAGTAAGAGCAGGCGGCGGCAGAGGGCCAGATAAATGAGTCCCTCGGGCCTTATCTGGCCCGCGGGCCTTAGGTCGGGACCCCTGCATTAAACCATAGTTTTGTAGTTTGGACAAAAAAGGGAACTGGGAGTTTTGGAAGTTTCCTCATTTGTTTCTTCTTTTCACAAAGCGAGGAGTGAAAAGGCTGTGAGCTGCTGTATCTTTGCTTAATAAGCAGAGATAACTCTCCTTATGCTTTTTGTAGGCAAGGACACAACCAACAAAGGCTAAACACCTTTTGAAAAAGACCACCTTTCAAGCTTAGTAGTCTTTTCCTTGTGTCAATTTACACTGCAAAATGTAAGGCCTCAGGCAGCCTGACTCCATTTAACCCTATTTCACGGGTTGTGATAGCTTTCAAGTCAATCTGCAGGTGCAGGAGGAAAGAACAGGGATGTGAATAACTTTAGTTGTACATACTGCAGAGTTTGCTTGATAGGTACAGAGTACAGCTAGGCAATGAGAAATATGCATCCTTTCCTTTCTTTCTCTACTGAATTGCAGTTTGCTCCAGTTTCAATTCATAGCCCCATGAAGAACGGAACTTTCAGATATGAGAAATCAAGTTGGAGTGATATCTGGAAAGAATTTTTTTTGGCCTGTGCTACCCTGTTAATACCACCAGAGTAGTGGCTGAAATAATATTTTTTCCCCCAAAAAAACCTTGACTAACAAACAGAACTGCTTACCTCTTCTGTTCCCATTGCAGCCATCTCAGTCATCAATGTTTTAATACGAAGCTGATAAAAAATAAAAGTGCTGAGATCAGAACAGTTGTTTCAAAACATGTAGCACATGTTTTAATTTTTATTTATAGAAAAAATGTGACAAGGCTTGGAGGTTAGCAAAACAAAACAAATACACACACTTTCCCTCCCCTTTTCATACAAAACTCCTTCTCAACACTGTGATGGCAGCCTGGGAGCTACTGCAAACATGGCTCCTTAGTAAGAAAGCAATGGATATACCCCCCCCTTTTTGCTCACTTGTTTATTCACAAACAAGCATAACACAAAATGCTGTGTAATAATCTGAAGTCTCTGCTCCTCTACTTTGGGCAAACACAAAGCAAAAGAAAACATCATTTTCTTTAGGCCCTCACAGCATCATTCTTCTTGGAACAGTCACACTTTGCTGTATTTGAAAACAGGTGCATATACCCAAGTTTATATACATGTGGTGCACCAGCTGTCAATAGCACTCACACATTTGAATGGCTGAGTTTCCGTATTTGACACAGGGTTAATCCCATTTTAAGGCACCACAAGCCATTTAGAGGACCACGGGACACAAATGCAATACATAAAATAAAGCTATCTACTGAAAGGCAAGTGCACCACTAAAGCCCTACGACATGCATTTTGTAGCACCAAACTCAATTTCAAGTAAGAGTGCATGTTGGTTCTGAGAATGCAAAATCTAAAGATACAAAAAGGAAAGTGGGGGAAACCTCTATACCACCAGCTTCGTTTCATTTCGTGTATTAGGAAGTAGTAACCCTGAACTGAGCCTTGTCACAAATTATCAGATAAT
Source organism: Podarcis vaucheri (assembly GCF_965113315.1). NCBI lineage: Eukaryota > Metazoa > Chordata > Lepidosauria > Squamata > Lacertidae > Podarcis > Podarcis vaucheri. The sequence goes on along the minus strand of NC_138759.1, from coordinate 97,108,302 downwards.
TCCACCTCTTCTGCAGCTTGGAGGTCATCTTCAGTGTAGGCATCAGCCTTCCCAGATGATGGAAGCCCAGCAGGCAGCACCATTTTCTTGTCTTCAACCTATTGAAGAAAAGGATGTTGTTTAACATTAAGAGGAAAAGGTGCATCTACAAAATCACAAGGCAGGGAGGGTGGGGAGAATTAAAAAAAAAAAAGGAAATGAACAACGTATGCATTCAGAATATATTAAGGTAAGGCTCCAGAGAGCCTTTCATGGACACATTAAAACCACACTACAGTAATAATTGTTATTGGTTTCAGAACTCACAGGGTTAAGGAGTTCTGTGTGACGTCTTTTCCCTGAGGCATGGTCACAAACACTTACGGGAGTGGTTTGACTCTGAGTGTGTCAGTCTGCCTCTGGTACGCTATGCGAGAGGGAGAATGGGCGAGCTTTCGCCAGGTCTGAATTTATGATGCTAAACTTCATGATTAAAGGCTAAGAAGATAAGGAACGCCTTTGTGTCTGTTCTGAATTATTACCCACATGCTGCAATTGCTTTCTAACCGCTGTGATCGCTCTGCTACCGGCCAAGGAGAACGCGAAGGACGTTTGGATCGGCACGGACAGGCAGCTGAGTTGCGCAAGGGAAGCGTGCCAGGCTCCATGTTTTGGCACTCTTGGCCGGCATATTGGCATAATAATTCACACACAGGTATGTATCCAACACTGCTGCTCTGTTCATGCAGCAGACCTCTGCTTGTACAATTTAACTTCCCACCTCCTCTCCCCTGCAGCCCCTCCAGCAGCCCCAAAATCTGCTCCAGGGGGCTGAAGGACTTTGAGAGCAGATTTTGGGCATGCGCAGGAGCTGAGAGGATGGAGGAAGTATTGCCACATGAGCAGAACTCCTTTTGCATAGCATCGGATGAAGCCCCAAAGAAGCACACAGTGGAAACAGTATCCTGAACAGGACCTCCTTTTCATCACAGTGGCTAAATTTTAACAAAAGCATTTGACAGTCTTAGGCTAAAAGCATGCAAGGTCAATAAGATATGATGAAGCATTGCAGCCATATTTTGTAGAAGTCAACAAAGGGAGTGAGATGCAGTTTTAGGAACAGTATTCTTGCTGCATGGAACTTTGGGGCCTTCCACAACATTGCAATGCATGTACATTTCTGCAAGTGGAATATAAGCTCCATCGGCTTAATTAACTTCACTGGCAACTTTCTTGGGTGAAGTGCTCTTCATTCTCTAATACTAATTTAACTCACATCCCCCACCAACCAGAGTGTAGCTTGAAATGTTAGGAAACATTTCTTTCCAACAGCGTGTGCTGAAAGTCTGCCAATCTGAAACTGCTTTGCAGGGCGCCACTGGGCTACATCATGCTTGCTAGCAGTTCCCAAGAAAATAACAATAACAGAGGGGTTTTCTTTGTTTGTTTTCTGTTGCCTGTGAATTGCTAAACTACATTATGCTGAGTTACTTTTGTTTTAGTTTTATTGTTAGCAATGGTTTTAATGTTTACAGTGTGCCACCCTGGGATCCTTGCATGCAGGGCTAATTACAAACATTGAAAAATAAAAACAAACAAAAATAAAGACTGCTGAGCCCCTTTGTCTGGAACAGGCAGTGACAAAAGTCAAACTGGCTCTGAATTTAACCCACAGTGAAAAGGATCATGAACAATTCTAGCAATGTTTCCCCACAATGTGTTGAATACAGCAGCATCAGGGTGGTGACCACAACACAGTAAGATTGGGTGGCCTAGAAAGAACAAGCAAACAAGTAGTTTTCAATATTATGAAAAATAATAATCAATTGCTGCATCACACTTCTATATATATAAAAAAACCTGCTTTGGTGTCTAGTATTTTTGTCCAACACACACTTTTTCAGCTGGATTCCAGATGAGGAAACAAGCTTACCTTCTCAATTTTCCCTTGTCTGCTGAAACCATACCTCCTAGAAAAAGTAAAAAGGGAGGGGGAAACAAATCAGAATATGCAGCTGGATTCACTTTCATTGCAGAAGATGTGCTTTTGCAAGCATGCCAAGACCAGCTCTCAGTGCTTTTTAGAAAAACAACAGCAGCCGCAGCAGCAGTTTGGGGTTAGTTATATTCACCATTTTATTCTGAGTGGACATCTTGTAATTTATATGCCATTAACAAGTAAACCATTTTTCCTGTTGCAACACTGCAATTCATCATCAAAGTCTTCCCAGTGCATTCTAAACCTCTGCAGTACAGCAGGTTTCAGGGGGGCTGAAAGGGGGTAAGGAGGGGGGTTGCCTTATCATTAATGACAGTGGTGCTCCGAGGCTTGTTGCTGAATTGCTAATGAAAGCCTGTTTTAATTCCAAGAACATTTCACTTTTGCCCCCCAAGGCATTAATCTGCCAGCCCTCCCTAGCTTTATTTGCTTTCTCTGAATATGCCCTTTCCACTGAAGTTCTAGTTTAAACATCTCCTTCTGCTGCAGCTGTATTTCACTCTCCCACTAGGGAGTAGTTCCACTGCACTCAGGCAACCAGGTTTTAATATGCTGCTACACAACCTATAAAGCAGAGGATACTGAGGAAGGCACGCTGTGCATGCCGTAAGGTCCCAGGTTCAGTCCTGGTCATCTCCAGGTTGATCTGGTGCAGGGGACCCAGTCTGAAAACCTGAACAGCCATTCCCAGCAAAAGGGAAAGTTGCAGGAAAAGGGGCTGGCTGGAGCAATTTTCTCTCCCATGAGAAAAGTTCACAACATTTGGAGCTTTTTAGATCAGGGAAAAAGCTAAGTAAGGGGCAGGGCAGGAACTGATATGAGGGTTCAAACACCATGCACAATGTTGTAAAAGTGGGCATGGTGATAGAGTGAGTGTTCCCCTCTCTCTCATATAACACTAGACCCCAAGGTTGTCCATTGAAGCTAACTGATGGATGGTCTACAGAAAGTCCTTCACAGTGCAGTTATAAACTGTGGCTACCAACTTTGATGGCTTTGAAAGGGGATTAGCCTTATGTTCTGTAGACTGCTATATACCAATGGCTGCTATATTTGTTGTAACTAACGAAGCCACGTAAAATCACTCTAGGCTCCATGATACTGCTGTGTTTAATCACTGCCATCTGAGATCAGCTGGGTTCACGTGATAAAGGAGTCCTTTAAAATATTTACATATAAAGGAGCAGCAGATCAGGGAGGTAACAGCTAGGAACCTATTTTCCTGGGGAGTATGCGAAAAGAGTGGAAGTTGGGATTTTTTTCCCTATGCACTCTTCTCTCTCACCCCTTAGCCCCTAGAGAAAACTGTGACTTTTGCGCTGAGAAAAAAAGACAGTCCCCATGAACATTAATTTAACAATGCTGTTAAATACCAAATGTGGAAGACACGTTAACGTGAAAGATGCAAATTCAAGTGCCAAGAGCCAACTGGAAGGGGGGGGGGGATCCACACCACATGTACACAGGAGGAAAAATACTCACAAGAAATAACCAGTGATACTAAAGAGGGGGGAATAGGAAAACAAAAAGATGAAGAACTTGAAAAAGTGATCTGGCTTGCCATAGGGAGTAGAAGACACAGTTTCAAACACACTTAGGCTTATTGTAAGTGTGCAAACCACCTGTATGACTAAAGAACTGCAGTGGAAAAGCTAGTGAATCAAAATGTCAATACATTTTATATTATAACCATTTCACCAGTTATTTGTGGCAAGCAACACATTGCTTTTGTGCTCTGTACACACTTAGATTATTCCAGGAGAGTAGCTATGGAAATCTGCTGCCACTAACCCAGAGTCTTTTGACACTTAAATGTGTTGTGGAGCAACATTTCCCCCCAAGAACTTGAGCAGACAGCATGGTTAATTACATTACCACCCTGTCTTTCTTCCAAGCTCAAGATGGCATACGTGATTAGCACCCCCCACCCCCATCATGAACCTAGCATGGAGCGTAGAGGGCTTTAGCCTTTTCCTTCCCAATCAGGATCAGGGCCCCTGCAACTCCATAGCCAACGAAGGCTCCATCTAAACATATGGGGCCTTTGCTGGTGGTGCAAACTGCAGCTAGTGAGAATGGGTGGCAAAAGATTAAAAGCTCCCCTACCCCTCACTGTACAGTTCCGGAATGGGTCCCCTAGCCTGATAATTTGCAAAAAAAGAGAAACAGCAGCAACAGCAAAGCTACACTATTAACATCCCTTCTTAGTTGGCCCCTAGAAGACATTTAAGGTTCTCCTGCATCTGCCTACAGGGAAGAGAGAGCCACAGCATGCTGTCTTTCAGATCTTTTTTCTGCCATTATTGGAATCCTTCAGATGCCCCCAAGAAATCCTGGGTTCCCTGGAATACACTTTAACAAAATGAATATACCTGCCATATTCCAGAAGCGTAGCATGAACTTTAGACTCCTCGTCGACTAACTTTTCTGCTCCTGCTCGTCGCTGGTATTTCCTTTGTGGCTTGTAAACTTCCTGAAAGCCAACAAAATGAGCATAAACATGTGTCAAACTACAAATGGTCAGTAAGCAATCCAATGTCAACATTCTTTCTCCATAGAAACCTCCTACCTGGACCTTCTCAGGGCTTTTGTGGCTCCATAATACAACACAACACAGTCTGTCATAACATAATATCCTTCACTGGCTGCTCATTGACCTAGACTCACCCCTCCCCCTCCCTTTTGCACTTTCCTAGCTTATTATTACTATTATTAAGAACATGGCTACTCCAGAACATATGAATCTATTCAACCTGATCTCAGACATATCTGCAAAACATCTTAAACAAAGTAAGGGGAAAAAATACTATGCATAATTAAAGAGATGATTAATTCCGAGTCACTGCGGTTAGTGTTCATGCATTCCACTTCTAGCCTCTTATTGAATAATTATGCTTAATTACTACTCTCTTCATTATGGCTACTTTAGCCAGTCACATAGGAAAAGAAAATCGATTTAACATAATTGGGGTGGTGGTAAGAATGTGCAAGGAAAAAAGTTGCTGAACTAAGTTCAAGGAAATCTCCCCCCCTTTTTTAAAAAGCAATGCTTCAATACAGCCAAGTTGTTCTTGTACACGGCTACAGTTAAAAAGAAAGAAGCATCAATGCCAGACACTCTTTGTTAAGAAGAACTCTCAGAAAAAGCAGTGCCTTCAGATGACATTCCACACTTTCTTCCAGACACAATGACAAAGGCAGTTTACTCTCCCTGAGATACAATGACAAACGAGATCATTGTTTCCACGACTTGGCTTCTCTACTCTGTTGACTCTGCCAGAGGAAGATATGTCAAGAGCTTTTTACCCTCCTTCCTTTTTTCTTTTAAAAATGTTTTGATCAATGTTGGCAGTTTTGCAAGTGGGAAATCTTTTTCAACTATAGCACATCAGTTGAGATGCAACGGAATCCATTCAAACTCCCGCGTTTCCGAATTCACAGCAGCACAACGTTCTGTTTTGTGTGACGTTTTAAAAGTGACATTGCACCGGACAAAGAGAGACAAGGGAAGGAATACACAGAGCTGGTATTCAAAAGATGAGCACAATGGGATATCAATCTATCAAGCCTCCAAGAGCCACATGTCAACTCTAACTAAAATTAATATGGTATTATAATGGAGCAATGCAATCTAAAGGAACAGAGAAATAAAATCCTGTCACAGTAAACCCTCTGCAGGTTGGAAAGGAGCTGATTTATTGCACAACACTGTACACATTTTCTTATGCGGTAGAGTTGCAATGATTATTTCGGGAGGTTTTTTTTACATAAATAAACACACGTATTTATACATATATTCAATGGGGCTTATCCTCTAGTTAATATGTCCAGGAATGCAGCTTTAAAATATTGTGTGTCTGACTCAGCTTGCACCCAACTCAAATACAGACTAACTAGGGCTGCCACTTGTACTAACCTAGTAGAGAGAGTCATTTGAGGGCTGTATATGTCAAAGTGCTGGGATTGTTGTTGGCATTCCACAACTTGACCAGAAAATTCTCATTTAGTGTGCTACCAATGATGTGGGATGAAACATTTGCTAGCCCCCTCCCCACCGCCATGAACCCCAGGGGAGATCAATTTCTAAAAATGCATTCTTTTATAAAAACTAACTAGGAATGTAGTGAATGGATACCACAATGGATAAAACTGAGCACCTTTGAAGTTGCAATTCATTTGAAGAAAAGTTACTATCCCCAGGAAGCAGGTATGCAGATATATCATACAAACATGGTCTATGCATCTTTAAAAGGGAAGGGGGAGTAAATTAAAGCCAAAAGATATGCATAATCAAAATGACGCTAAATCCAATTATTATTTATTTGTAATCTGAAAACCCACACTGCTGAATGTCACACTTACAGAGATTTCACTAACTGCTTTCACAGACTTTTCTTTTCTTTGCATGAAGTCATCATCCTGCAAAGCAATTTAGATAGCTTTAAATACCAACATACAAACAGATTTACCCTCAACAGTGTCAACAAAGATTGGCCAGTTGTTGTGTCAACTTGTCCAAAGCTGTGATGTTAAAATGTACCAAAAAATACAACCAATCCTTCAGCAGAATACAAGTAATCAAGGGTCATGTACACACTTCAGAAGGCCTGACAGATTTTTAAAAATAAGTTTTAAGCTGGTGAAGAAAACTGACTAATGTAGGTTCCAGCCTAATCTCATGTTACACAGCTAGGAAACTACCAATGACAAAGTCCTATTCCAAGTTTGGGAACTCAAGGCTTTGTTTGATGACCATACCAAGCTTACCTGGCAGACTTCAGATAACAGGGAGGAATATATCAGGAGGCACACACCTTCAGGTAGCTGGGTATTAATTTGTTTACATATTTACATTATCATCATCAATATTATTTTATTTATACCCTATCCATCTGGCTGGGTTTCCCCAGCCACTCTGGGTAGCTTACAACATATCTAAAAACATAACAAAAACATCAAGCATTAAAAACCTCCCAATACAGGGCTGTCTTCAGATGTTTTCTAAAAGTTGTGTAATTCTTTATCACCTTGACATCTTAAGGGAGTACGTTCCACAGGGAGGGTGCTACTACTGTGAAGGCCCTCTACCTGGTTCCCTGTAACTTCGCTTCTCGCAATGAGAGAACCAGCAGAAGATGCTTGGAATAGGACCTCGGGGGTGGAGATGCTCCTTCAGGTATACTGGGCCAAGGCTGTTTAGAAATTTAAAGGTCAGCACCAACGCTTTGAATTGTGTTCGGAAACGTACTGGGAACCAGTGAAGAGCCTTTAGGACTGGTGTTATATGGTCCCGGCGGCCTCTCCCAGTCACCAGTCTAGCTGACACATTCTGGATTAATTGTAGTTTCTGAGTCACCTTCAAAGGTAGACCAACCTAGAGCACATTGCAGTAGTCCAAAGAGGAGATAACCAGGGCATGCACTACTCTGGGAGAAAGTCCAGGGGCAGGCAGGGTCTCAGCCTGCATACCAGGTGGATCTGGTAGACAGCTGCCCTGGACACAGAATTGACCTGCGCCTCCATGGACAGCACTTTGAATTGGACATGGTAGCAAATAATCAGTGCAGACCTTTCTGTGGCAATCAATACCCAGTTGCCACATTTTGCACCCCCTATAATCTCTGAACTGCCTTCAAGGACAGCCCCATGTAGACCATATTACAAAAGTCTAATTGGGAAATTACTAAAGCATGGATTACTGTGGTCAGATTACTTCAATCCAGGAATGGCTGTGGCTGAAGAACCAACCAGCGCTGGAAATAGGTACTCTGCACCTCCGCAGCAACTTTTAAAGGTGGGAACCAGGAATAGTCTCAGGCTACATAAACCACAATGAAGCTGTGATCCTCCTACTTTACCTAGGACTAAGCTCCACAATGCAATTTACATCTTAGACATATGGTGTTAATAGTAAAACATTAGCAGGAACTTGGCCCATCAGATAGAAAAATTCAGAGTATCTTCCCGCACTGACACCTTTAACATCACTTTCCATTTATTGACAAATGAGGCAGAGAAAGATGCTCACTAGTTTGCAGCTGCACAAATAATGAAAGGCACCAACAGACACAGGGAGATGCAAGAACCGTAAGTTGAACTTTTGACAACGTGAGTGAAAACCCCCAAAACACAGCCTTAAAAAAAATTGAACTATTTTATTCCAGTGGGCAGCTGTCATGTTAAGGTATAGCATTATCAACTGCCAGTCACCTTTTAATCACAGAGAAACAATACACCTGAACTTTCCTTTTCAAGGAATGGCTCATTCTACACTAAGAAGAGGTGGGCAATGTATTTTTAAGAATGGAAAACATTTTGGTGCTTGCATAGTGTAGGTCTGTGTTGCCACTGCACAAACATATTCAAATACAATTTTGTGAAAAAGATCTTACAAGAAAAAAGTGACTTGTGTCAAGAACAGCTTCCCAGAGCATCCGATGAATGCACTTGGATGCACTGCAAATTCATCTACCTTTTTGATGCGCAACTGGGCATTTAATACTTAAGGAGTTGGACTGAATTACTCTACTCATATTTTCTGCTCCAATGCCAGCTCATAACGTGTGATCTATCCGCTTATGTCCTAAAACCTATGAGCCAAATCAGCTGGGGCAGGTTTGCATCAATCCTATCCGTTTTAGAGACGGTTAAAAGAATCACTTCTAGTTCTGAATTACAAAAGACGCAGCCAAACATTTACCTCTGGCAGACTGTGTGTCTTCTGAAACTGAGATATAGAATATGAGCGGATGTAATCTCCCATTTCTTCACGGGTTTCTATTGCACGTTTTACAAGCCACTGGGAGAAAAGAAAAAGGGAAACCATCGGCATTAAAGCAACGCCTTGGATGGATATATATACTCAGGACAGACTTGGATATCAAAAAGGGACTGAAAAATAAGGAAAATCAACACTCTATAAACAAAGGGTTACACTTATTACAGCTACTTACCTTTCATATTTTGAAACATTTAGACACTGAACATGGCCATCAGTGCATGTTCATCACAGAAAACCCACTGAGTCTCAGCTTGACATAAAAGATTAGTGTGTCTGACTGAGACTAGATTCAGCTAAGCGTTACACAGAATAAAACCACTGAAATTAAATGACATAGGTATGTTAGGTCCATTAATTTCAATAGGTCTAATTAAAGTAAAACTCAGTTGAATACCAACCCAGGATTTAAATTTCTGACCAGCTGTTGTGGCTGATGTTGACCCAGCCACTCCCTTTCAACTCAGCCTACCTCACAGAGTTATTAGTAAGGTAAAGGGACCCCTGACCATTAGGTCCAGTCGTGACCGACTCTGGGGTTGCGGTGCTCATCTCGCTTTATTGGATGAGGTCATGTAGCCAGCATTAAAAAAGCCGCTTCTGACGAACCAGAGCAGCGCACAGAAACGCCCTTTACCTTCCCGCCAGAGTGGTATCTATTTATCTACTTGCACTTTGACATGCTTTCGAACTGCTAGGTTGGCAGGAGCAGGGACCAAGCAACAGGAGCTCACCCTGTCGTGGGATTCGAACCGCCAACCTTCTGATCGGCAAGTCCTAGGCTCTATGGTTTAACCCACAGCGCCACCTGCGTCCCTCCACAGGGTTATTAGGAGGCTAAAAATGTTGAAAGGACACAAATATGATGGAAGACAGGTTAGGCCCTTGTTTTTCTCACTTGTAGATATTTCTGGCATGTTTCACTCAGCCTTTGCGGTGCTTTTCCTCTGAACAGTGTGAGTTAATCTGTTCTTGATGAGGCCAACTCTGCCTCACAGGGACTAGAGGCAAGAGTGGCCAACATGCCGTCCTTCTGATGCTGTTGGACTCCAACTCCCAACATTGTCAGCCAGTATGCTCAATACTCTAGGATGATGTGAGCTGTAGTCCAGCAACATCTGGAGACACCTGGACTGGGCAGTATGAAACTCCAATTCCTGCTTTTCCATGACCATATCGCAAAAGTGCATAGCAGCAAAACCTGAGTAGTCACGAACGACAATCTGCAGGCCCAGTTTGGATGTGTCACTTGCTTATCAGGTTGCCCCAAGACTTAGCATGCCAATAGACATTAACACACTACTGGTGCACAGGCACAAGGCTTGGGACGTGTGACCTAAAGGAAAATCTTAACTCATGTTGTCATTGTAGATCAGGAGTCGGCAACTAGAAATCTCAGGCTAAGTTCAGCTCCTATTTGGTGCAACCAGGTCGTCGCTGCACTTAGTTGAAAAATGCAGAAACAAACAAGGGCCATGGAAGAGTAGCAGGTGCTGGTCTTATTCTGGCTGTCAATCTACTTCTCCCCACTTTGTCAAACTGGCAACCAGGCAAAAATAGTTGCTGACTTGCTCTTACATCTGCAGCTCTCAATGCTTTACTCTGCTTTGGTATGTGTGTGGGGGGGGGGGGACCCATGCTCTCTATTTAAGCAGCCAGCTTTCCAGGCAAAGAACTCATCCCGGTTCACTTGCCACAGAAACACCCTCCTGGCTTGGTTTGGCTGAACGTCAATTTTGCAAATGACGTTCCAGGACAGAGAAAAGCAAGCATATATAAAACTATAAAGCAACAGTATTCCCATTTACATGGGCAATAGCAATACATTTGAACACTCCGAGTCTTGCTAATAATTGACTCAAATTTGGAAATGGGTTAAATGCTTTGAATTATTTTTATTTCACAGAAGATGGTATAGAAACAATTACATAAAAGACTCTGAGATCCCAAGTTAAACACTAGGTTTAGAAGATGCCTCTAACTTGCTCCTTGTTCAGGACCTAATCAGAGACGGAACTATGCTTCCAATACAGTCTCTGCAAGCAACAGCGATGCAGTATCTCTTTCCATACACTTTTTGGTTACAGGAAATGCTGCAAGGCTACAAAAGGGATTAATCAATGGTGCAGGGATGGGGAATGGGTAGCCACCTAGATGTTGCTAGACTCCCATCATTCCTGACCAATGGTTACACTAGCTAGGGCTGAAGGGAGTTTTGAGCCCCACAGCATTTGTTTATGATTAGGAACACACATTCTACTTGGTTGTTTCCTGATCAAAACCATGCCCCAGTGGCTCTCAGAGTTGCAGGGGAGAGAGAAAAAGGGTTACAATATGGTTTTTCATCAGCAGGCCTACTATACGGAGGTGTTGGGGGGAGCAACTTTTCAAGGAGCACCTACCTGCACAACAGGAAATATGTGGATGAAATCCAATCCCTGTATTTGATGAGGCTCCAAGCGATGAGGGCATTTCATTCTCGGCAAGACGGATACAATTTTCTCAGTCAAGGCACTGGAAAGAAGGTGAAGGATGACAGAGCTTAAGGTGGAACTGGGTGGAAGGAAAGCCTTAACTAGCCTGAAACTGCCCTCTAGTGGCTGAAATCAACAGTAGATTTTAAAAACTGAATACACAAAGCAATTTCGAACTGTCCTGATAAATGCTGGTCTGTAGGACTGGAGGCACTTCTTTTTTAAACATCTTTAGACAAGCTTGCAAACTCTTATTAAAAACATATACTGAGGGGGGGGGGGAATCAAGGTTGTTGTTTCTTTTTTAAACCTGTTGTTAAAAGCTTCTTATCAAACAATCAATCTTTACTTCATAAAATGTTTTCAGTTTCAGTCCAGGGAATGGTCTCTTATTACCTTATTCTAGAATGAAGCTAAGCAAGTGTGAATTCGATCCAGTGCACCAATGGGACACAAATCTAATCAGTTCCGAGCTTCCCAAGGTAGCGCACGGTAAAGTAACAACAGTTTAAGACATTCATGTGTTAATAGAAACACTCTACAGCCGTACCTTGGTTTTGGAACAGCTTAGTTCCCAAACGTTTTGGCTCCCGAACACTGCAAACCTGGAAGTGACTGTTCCGGTTTGCAAACTATTTTTGGAAGCTGAACGTCCAGCAGGGCTTCCGATTGGCTGCAGGAGCTTCCTGCAGCCAATCAGAAGTTGCACTTTGGTTTCCGAACGTTTTGGAAGTCGAATGGACTTCTAGAACTGATTCCATTCTACTTCCAAGGTACGACTGTAACTGTCACTGTTTTATTTAAAAGTCCTAACATTTAAATAGTGCAAAAAGGAGGAGGAGGCAGAAGAAAGTAAGTGTGGGCTTCTACATGTTCCTGCTGTACTTAAACATTTCACTTTATTTTCATGGCTTTCAGGTTTAGGATGAGAAGAGATTTTATTACTGGGAGGGCACATCAGGGGCAGTAAGACCAAAAAATAGAGAGCACAACAGATTTGAAGGACCGCCTCTCCCCATATGAACCAAACCAGACCCTGCAAGCTTTCTCTGAGGCCCTTCTTCATGTGCCTCCTTCATAAGATGTCAGGAGAGTGGCAACATGAGAACAGGCCTTTTCTGCAGTGGCTTCGTGCTTGTGGAATGCTCTTTCCAGGGAGCTTTGGTTGGTTCCTTCATTACATATCTTTATGCACCAGGTAAAAACATTCCTCTTCTCCCAGGCCTTTGGCTAATTAAACAAACAACGACCTTTTAAATTGCAGTTTATTGTTAGTTATAATAGTATGCAAGTTTTGTGTTTTTATATTGTAAACCACCCTGTGATGAAGGGTGGTATAGAAATTCAATACATAATAATAATTCTTAAGGCTTAGGTGACCACTTATGCAAGCTTCAATTACAAATATGACTGGTACTGAACACATCGCACAACTGGAAAGTAAGACCTCTTTCTGGCAAGCTCCCACTTACATTTTTTGGCCGATGGTAGAGTTTTCCTGAAACAGTAAGTCCACATCAATGTCGAAACTGCATGTTGTGATGCACCACGTCATGCCGCCTACCACCTAGAACAAGGCAAGCACACTTGTTTTATCCCTTGCAGATGTTTGGTGGAAGAACGCAGAAGTTACACAGAAGCATCTTGTGCGTTTATTTAAAAATGAAACACAAAAGATAGCCCCTCAATGTCACATTTTCACGATGGCTATGTTCTGCCTCCAGTGTCAGTTGGAGGCAGTATTGCTTCTGAATACCAGTTCCTGGCAGTGCTCTTGGGCACTGTATAAGGGCTTCCACTCACACGGGGCATTCCTCTCCATCGCCCACAGAACCCCACAAAATCGGCTTGGAGTGGTCAGGGGAACCTCCAAAACAGTAAACGTCTGGAGGAGGGGGGTTTATTCCCTCCAGCAAGCAACAATGCTTATCCTGATTGCACATTCTGACATTCTGTCAGTTTTTGAACTATTTTAGCTGTTTTCATGGTATCTTTGCAAACTGCATTGAGACACATAAAAAAGAGATTTGTTTAAAAAAAAACACCTTTAAAATTGCACTCTTAATTCACAGCCATCTGGATAACATTTGTACTCATCTGTACAAATTAGCCCTTGCTGATATATATTTTTTTAACCAATTAAAGCATGCCTTGTGCATAATTTGTTACACTCTCACCTTGTCAAAGGGGGACAGCCCTTTAATTCTTGCTCTGAAGTATCCAGCTGCCACCAGCAGCTCTAAGATTTCACTCAGCTTAATACTTTGCTCTTCATCTTCACGGGTTTCAACCTAAAAGAGATAACAAACTGATTCTATGTTCAAAAAAACAAAACCATGTTCTTCTAAGTGTACATACTACAAATTTCTTGCAAAATATTTCCTTTTAGTAGACATACTGTTGACTACATTGTAAAACAGTTTTAATACTTTTATAGCCAGTTCCGTCCTGTGGAACTGGCTATAAAATATCAATGCACATAGCCCCAAAGAATCCTGCAAAAACAAGATGGTGAAAGTCCGGCGTATGAGAACTGTTCAACTATTGCACAGGTTTTTCCTCCAGTAGCATATGCTGAGATTTCTGATTCTGTCAGACAGAAGAATAATGAAGTAACCAATGTTCCTCAGCTCAAGGAAGACAGGCACATTTGTCACTTATAACGACAATACAACCAAGTTCCCAAATTCTTTAATAAAGCATTCTAAAACTTCTACAGCTTAGCCCAACCGTTACATTTCTAATACCACCATTGCAGTGTGGCGTTACTGATGTTTACAATGTTTCATATCTCTTGAGCTATTTGGTATTTTTTCAGAGTCCTGAATCTTGGTGCTTGAGGGAAAGATCCACTGAACTAATAAGAGTCCTTGCACCAGCTTCTGCTAGCTCACCAGCTCTAAGAAATGTAAAGTTTGCACCAAAGTTGTTATTATCATGTGTTTTGAGGCACTTCTGCCAGAAGCCCTTGCACTAATGATCAGATGAATTCGGCTGATAAAACAGCCATGTCATTTGGAGAGAGAGGGAAATACCATCTTAAAGCACAAAATAATGTGCAATTTATGAAAGTTTTATTGTGTTTTTAATATTCTGTTGGGAGGTGCTCAGAGTGGCTGGGGCAACCAAGTCAGATTGATGGCATATAGATATTATTAGTTGTAGTAGTCGTAGAGAAAAAATGCATGTAGTAAACATCGTATCCACTTCAAACCGGTGCTGATGTTACAAGTTGGTCTATACTTGCGTACAAGCTGGATGCTTGCAAAAGTCACAAAGCCATGTTATTCATACATCATAACAGACAGCCCTCCAGATGTTGTTGAATGACGAGTCCCATCGGTCCCAGCCAAGACATTCAATGGTCAAGGATGATGGGAACTGTCTTAGAAGAGGAAGAAAATCTGTAGAGCTCCACAGTGACTTCCTCTGTATTACAATACAGAGCTGTATTTTGACAAAGTTAAAAAAATGTGTATGTTGGTAGACATGCAGCTCGACGTATGTGTATGTTGGTACTAAAGCACATTAAGGGAGTAAACTGCTAGAGAATGGGTCTCTCTGCTGCCACTCCCCGCATCACCCAGAACCTGTGAGATGTTCTTCAAAAGGATGACAAGCAACTACAGTCCTGGGACCAAGTAACTACTGAACACAGTGGGCCTTATTTCTCAGAAACCATGCATAGGGTTGCTCTGCTAGACAAAAAACAGAACTTTACTTCTAACAATGATTTACTGTTTTTAATTAATGTTTTTCTATGGTTTTTATCAGTTCTCATTTTATATGTAAGCTGCCTTGAGTCGCATCAGAGTACCAATAAATTTGTTATAATAACAACTTTTGCCTTCTAGATGTGGTGCGACATTGTGGACTGTCCGTTCACAGTACAACATATAACTGCTCTATAGAAAATGCTCACAGAAGATAAACACAGCTATCCAGTTCTCTGTGACAAACATTTACCATTACCGATTTCTGAACAGCAAAGGAAATGTGGTATTTCATTCCCCCACTCCCACCTCCAAAGGATCCACAGGGTATTTCAAGCGCAAGACATGACACTCAGGGAAATACTCTCTGGAACAGACAATATGCAACTCCAAGCAGCCTCCTATCCTCCAGTTACACCATGGGAGTTTGGAAGGAGAGCTTTAATTCTGTCTGCACTCACCCAAATGAAGCTGATGTACTGCCTGTCAATACAGTAAGCCCGCAAACTTACATGCATTTAACTTGCTCGCATTCAGCCACTGGTTTCTTCCCAACCTTTTTTTGGCCATGCCCCACCTAAGCATCTCTAAAAACCTGATTGCCCCCCCCCCCGAGCACTACTACCCCTGAATGTGCCCAGTGTATTTTCTGTTTAGACAAACTTTTCTGTTTAGATAACCTCTCCATTGTCACCGCTGTGTGCATTCTGATTTTAATTTTTAAAATGTGTATGTCACAATACAGTAGTACCTCGGGTTAAGTACTTAATTCGTTCCGGAGGTCCATTCTTAACCTGAAACTGTTCTTAACCTGAAGCACCACTTTAGCTAATGGGGCCTCCTGCTGCCACCGCACTGCCGGAGCACGATTTCTGTTCTCACCCTGAAGCAAAGTTCTTAACCCGAGGTAATATTTCTGGGTTAGCGGAGTCTGTAACCTGAAGCGTATGTAACCTGAAGCGAATGGAACCCGAGGTACCACTGTATATATTTATATACTGTATATGAGGCCCCTAGAACCACAAGAAATGCAAAAAATTCACTGTTAGCAACTCATTCTCGAATTGCCCCCCTTAAAAATCGAATTGCCCCCTGTGGGGCGTGTGCCCCACGCTGGGAACCACTGTATTCTGCTTTATGCATGTGGTAAAAAAAATATATAAATGAATAAAAAGGGCACAAAGGGGACGGGGCATTCAGGGGAAATTTACTTTGGTAATCCCACCCTCCACTGAACCCATATGCGATTTTGACTTTAGGCGTGATCCCTCGCGTAAATTGAGGGCTTACTGAACTAAGCACCCGCTTAGGAAGACATCTGAGGTAATAGCAATGATGAGCGCCTTGAGCATGTGCAGAGTGTGACACTGGCTCGGCAATTTATCCCCTCGCTGAGTTCTCCTCCCCGTCATACAAACAAACGCGGGCCCCAGGACTAACGTTTCCTGGAGAAGCCTGCGCCCCTGGCTGCACTTATCCTATATACACGCTTCCTTCCGCAGAAGCGAACCTCGACGTGTTCGGGGCGCGTTTCTTGCAAGGCAACAGGACTTGCGGGCTCGCTTTGCAAAGCAAGCGCTGCCCGGAAAGCTCCCACCCCCAAGAGCGCTATGGGGAACTGCAGCCCATAGACAAAAGCGGGGCAGGGAAGCGCCCCCCGCAAGGGAAAGGCCAGCCTGCCCTGCGAGAGGGAAACGCAGCCCCGCCGCTTCAGCCTTACCTCCTGAGGAGGCTGGTGCTCCTGCCCTCTGACGGCGCCCATGCCAGGTTCTCGACTCCCAGCTCGCTAATATGCCGCCGCGCGCAAAGGCTACACAACGCGTTTCTCCTTCCGCAAAGTTGC
Source organism: Podarcis vaucheri (assembly GCF_965113315.1). Taxonomy (NCBI): domain Eukaryota; kingdom Metazoa; phylum Chordata; class Lepidosauria; order Squamata; family Lacertidae; genus Podarcis; species Podarcis vaucheri. The sequence continues at coordinate 97,091,516 of NC_138759.1, read as the reverse complement.
CCTCTCCCCTTTCCCGCTCATTGGTTTGTTCCGCCAGCAACCCAGCTCCGCCCCTTATCCGTACTACGGCACGCCACATAACGCGGACCGTTCCATTTTGGAAAAAAAAGGGGGAATGGGGGGAGTGAGCACAGACCACTCATGTGACTTGCCGGAACGGAAGACGCGGAGAGGGCGGCGTCGCGGTTCGTCCGAGCGGGGCTGGTCTCCTAGCAGCATTCCCGGGAAGTGATCGTCTGTATGGAGCTCTGCGGGTGTCACTGCAGAGCGAGGCGCCCCTGATTTGAGCAAGAAGCATTGCGGCATAATGCTTCCGTGCACTGCATTTGAAAACGTTAAGCCACGGTGAAGCTGAGATGTGTCCATTGGATAACGTTTGAAGGAATTGGTTTATTAAATTTGTTAGTCGCTTGTCACCCGAAGGTCTCCAAGCCACTTACAGCAACACCCCCACCCACCCACCCCCATAGGGGGAAAGGGGGATCATCAGTATATTGTCTAACCTAACATGAAAAAATAAAAACAACACACAATATAAATAACAAACAACACTGATGATTCTCAAATAATAAACAATTAGCCCGCTAAGTAGCATTCTAACCCCCCCCCCCGCAGTCTGGTGTCAAGGCCAGCTGTAGTAAATCAGCGGGTGGGTCTAGTATCCTCCACATAGCTGTCAACTTTCCCCTTTTCTTGCGAGGAATCCTACTCTGAATAAGGGAATTTTCCTTTAAAAAAATTCTGTCTCTGGGCGGATGGTGTGGGGGAAGCAATATCAAGGCAAAGCAGGAAGATGGTAGCAAAAGTTTCAGCTGTTTTGCAGGTGGTCTGGCTACTGCTTCTCGGGCTGGTGGAGGCGCAGCAGGGAGAACACATAAAACCAATGTGGTTTTTTTTGGGGGGGGTCCGCAGGGGTCCGCACAACCCTAAACAATTTGTAAATCTTTGTACTTTTGCCCATTTACTGTATTTTTCCCAATTTGCACTATAAAATGGTGATTTTCTTGAGTCAAAATGAGAGTACCCCTAAACATTTTTTAAGGGGAAAAAAGCACTGCATAAAACATCAGAATTTCTCAAGAAACAACAAGATACCTATAGATTGTGACTAACATCACCTGTAATTCTGGCTTTAAACACCTGTGGTGAGAGTGCATTTGAGCCAGACTAAATGGCAACTTGCACAGTTTTGGTATCCATGGAGCACTTTCAGGGAGCAGTGTTGTTGTTGTTTTTTCAGGGTCAAAAAGCCAGGTTTGATGGTGCCCTTACCCCATCCTGCCTTGCACTCTTAGGCAAGGTGCTGGATGAGGCAGGAGTCACCTATCATCTTCATTTCTTCAGAATATCTCTGGGTCCATTGTTCACTATGGCAAAAACAGTTTGCAGGCATCAGGCCCATCTGTTGCAAAGAAAGGGAATCTGACCCTCTTTTGCAACATTTCCTTTCCAATATATTTCCAACATTTCCAAAGTATATTCACTATAAATCCTAAACACATTTGCTAAGGAAACTGAGTTCACATAGGCATGTTCATGACTGTGATATCAAATGGTAACTTGTATGTGTGAAACAGACATCACATGTAACCGTGCAGAATATCATAAAATGTATATACTGATAGTGGAACGAGCTAGATACGTTTTGGGAGGACAGTTTTATTTTCTCTTTTCCCTACAACAGACTATGCTGCCAAAGAGGCAGACTACTTGAAAGAACACACTTAACTTGGGGCAGTTCTTACGTCCACTGCAAGTCAATGTATGCTGTGGATTAATTCAGTGGCGACCCATTGTATGGCAAGCTTGCATTTGTTCTGAGTCCCACTGATTTCAATGGAACATCATTTTCAAGCGTTGCTGGGAGCACTGCCTTAGGTTTCAGAGGACTCTTCTCTTAATTCATTTGCAGATAAACCAAATCTGAAAACATCCTGTGATGCAGTCCGATTCAAACCAGCTTCCATCACACTTAAAAACCTGTGTACATGTAAGACATCCATCACATTTGTGCAGGTTACAGCTTCTTTGAATACAAGTTGGAAAGGTTGCAGGTCCTGGGAAACAAATCAGGTCATGGGCATTGGGTGAAGAAGAAGAAGAAGAAGAAGAAGAAGAAGAAGAAGAAGAAGAAGAAGAACAACAACAACAACAACAACAAATTATTATTTATATCCCACCCATCTGGCTGGGTTTCCCCAGCCACTCTGGGCAGCTTCCAACAAAAGATTAAAAAGACATTTTAAAAAAATACATTAAAAGCATCAGACATTAAAAATTTCCCTAAATATTCCTGCCCCCCATGGTGTGTATAGCAATGTAAAGATGCAATTTGAAACACAGCTGTGTTTGTGTGTGCAGAAATGACCTTGTTGCTGTTTAAGTTGCTGCATAACCTATGATGCAAATGGTATATGGGTCATGGCCATGTACACAAAATCACACCTTGTATTAATGCATGCAGAATGGGATTCATAGCCTGGATCCTTAGTCAAGATCACTGGTGAAGATTAGACCCTTCATTTCATCCCTATTGAAAGAAGTGGGATGACAATATGTACTCTTTCCCACATTCTAACCATGCTGGTGGCGATTTCAACAAGAGAAGTAGTGAGCTTCAGGTGTTAGTAAACCTGCATTGTCATATTGAGTGCAAGTTCTTACATACGTTATAGAACTGGGAAAGAAGGAAAGAAGGAAAGAAAGAAAGAAAGAAAGAAAGAAAGAAAGAAAGATGTTTTATTCTCTGAATTAGTATCAGATTATTAGGCTGCATCCACACAGCTGTAAAAAACACTCTGAAAATACTCCGGGGAAAAACTGCTTTAAAGCTTACAATGGAAAATTTCACAGAGTTCTGATTTCAGCTCTAAAACGCCATCTGGCGTCACAGTGTTATAACGCATTTATAACATTTTATTTTTACTAACGTAGCTGAGTCCTTAATATGGGTTTGCAATCCTACACACTCTTCTCTGGACCCATTGACCACATTGGGATTTATTTTTGAGTAAATATGTAAAAGATTGCACTGTTAGGATGCGAAGGTTGCAATGTTTTTCCTTTGCAAAAGGAAAGTGGGGAAAGGAATCAAACCAAATCGGAATGTTGCTTAGCTTTATCAGTACAGAAATTTCTACTCGGGTACTAGGCTTATCTGAAAGCAGCTGGATATCATTTCTGCTTCCTATAGTTATGCTCCATATTCACATTTGCTCATTTTGGAAGATTATTTCTAACGACACCAGAAGCAGAACTCAGCGTGGTATCTGAGAATCAAGCCATGTTCTTGCAGCTTCATGGCTCAGCGCTCGCTATCAGCGGTACCTGTAATTCTGATTTGAAAATCAGCAGCACGATAGCACTTTCCTTGTTGGCGTATGGAAGAGGCATGATAAAATATCTCCCACTCTTCTGCAATGATGCTGACTTGTGTTCTCTTTGGTAATAATAATTACTTGTTAGTAAGCCAAGCAGGTAGCATGAACTGTTCTGCCAGATCCACCTAACATCTCTTGCACCTGGCAACAGTTGATACCTGACATTTCAAAGGAAAACAGGCAAGGAAAACAACACACATAACAAATGTAAGACTTGTTCACACATGGGTTTCCCTTTGAGGGTTGTAACCTCAGGTGCTGTAATCTTGGGTAACAGCAGCATCAGCTATTTTGACTGCAGGAAGAATATCTGGGTGCCTTCACAGATAGATACTCAAATGTAAATGACTCAAACTTTTAATGTTTGACGTTTTCCTATGTTTTTATATGTACTGTAAGCTGCCCAGAGTGGCTAGGGAAACCCAGACAGATGGGCAGGGTATAAATAATAAAATTAGTATTATTATGATTATTATTATTAATGGCAAATGGGTGCGGACTCAAATTATTTTCAAATTATCTTGCCGACATTGAAGTTACATTATTTCTCAATTGCATGTACAGATACCATTTCCCCCCTTTTCATAGAAAGGAAACTTTCAAAGAAACATAAACTTTGGCTGTGTAGGGTACGCCACACCTTTAAAGCACATTCAAAGCATATTCCTTCTCTCAAAGAATTCTGGGCAGTTTACCCTTCATAGAATTAGAATTCTCAGCAACCTCTAATTAACTACAGTGCCCAGAATTCTTTGAGGGGTGGAATCTTTACAGCACCTCATGTAGAACTATCAGCTGGTTGCCAAGCTTCAGAATGTGTTTTGTACTGGCAAGTAAATTTTGGATTTGGAGGGGGCAGTGAAGAAGCAAATGGCAGCCAGAGCCCATTGGGACCGGCAGGGCAGAAAGCAGCTCAGAGACCAAGAGTAGATGGAGCCAGAGAATGACAGCCACTTTCCCCAATTTTGTCCCCATCCTGCACCCTGATGAGTCCTTAAAGAGCAACACTGAGCCTAAGGAGGAAGAACTGACAGGCGGTGCCACCCCCCTGGGCTGGTTAAAAGGCAGGCAGGTGGAAGCTAGCTGGAGACTGAGGTTGGTGCAGAAGGGCCTTAATGGATCATCTACCATTGCCCACATGAAGAAGAAGAGTTTAAAGAGTTTGGATTTGATATCCTGCTTTATCACTACCCAAAGGAGTCTCAAAGCAGCTGACATTTTCCTTTCCCTTCCTCCCCCACAGCTAACACTCTGTGAGGTGAGTGAGGCTAAGAGACTTCAAAGAAGTGTGACTGGCCCAAGGCCACCCAGCAGCTGCATGTGGAGGAGCGGAGACGTGAACCCGGTTCCCCAGATTACGAGTCCACCGCTCTTAACCACTGCACCACACTGGCTTCACATAATGGTGAATGGCATGAACATTGCATGACGGTTTCCTGAAGTTTTTTTTTAAGGGTTGGCATTTTTGCTTACGGACTCCAACCCTGTCTCACGAAGGATAAGGCTATCAGTAGCTACTAGCCATAACGGCTATGTTCTGCTTCCATGGTCAGAAGCAGCAATGCTTCTCTGAATGCTAGTTGCTGAAAACCCCAGGAGGGGAGAGGGCTCTTGTGATTGGATTCCATTTGCCTGTGGCAACAGGGGGCTGGGTTAGGTGGGCCATTGGCTTGATCCAGCAGGATCTTATGGTGTTCTTGTGACTTTTTCACTGTAGCCTGGCACACACAAATCAAACTGGTGAAACGTTTCACCTGCCAAATATTTGTGGGTCAGTCCGCTGCTAAAAACACAGCACTGCTTAAAAAAGATGACAACTCCATTCACTTTAGGAACATAGGAATCTGCCTTCAGCCAAGTCTGAGGATTTTTCTATCTAGTTCAGTATTCTCTATACAGACTGGCAGTATCTATCCAGAGTTTCAGATGGGGGTCTCACCTAGCCCTACCTGAAGATGCCAGGATTGAACCTGGGACATTCTCACACAGAGCAGATGTCTTCCCACTTAAGGGAGTTCCTTCACCTCCACCCCCGAGAAACATGCTTTTCTGTGCCACCATTTATGTTCACAACAGAAAGTTAAAATTAATATTTCATTACCTATTGGTGTGGCTTCCCTTTGGATTTGGCCATTATTTTCCCCGAGTTAACAACAGATGGCGCTGGAGTTAAGCAAATGAAGGAGCCTTTAAAAAAAAAAGCAACTGAGTTTGGGCTTGAAAACAGAAATCCATTCTTGGTAAATATTAATAACAATTGTGCATGCATTTGAAAGAAAATAAAATATAACCCAGTATCTGGGTTTGGCATTGGGAAATAATTTTCACATGTTTGTTATTGTTGTTCTTAGTAACACATACTATCTGCTGCTTGAGACAGAATTGTAGAACTGTAGAGTTGGAAGGGACCTTGAGGGTCATCTAGTCCAACTCCCTGCAATGCAGGGATCTCAGCTAAAGTATCAATGACAGATGGCCATCCAACCTCTGCTTGCAAACCTCCACAAAAGGAGAGTCCACCAACCTCCGAGGGAGCCCGTCCCACTGTCAAACAGCTGTTACCACCTGAAAGCTATTCCTGATGTTTAGTTGGAATCTCCTTTCCTGCAACTTGAATCCATTGGTTTGAGTTCTACCCTCCAGACCAAGAGAAAACAAGCTTGCTCCATCTTCCATGTGACATCCCTTCAGATAGTTGAAGATGGCTATCATATCTCCTCTCCATCTCCTCTTTTCCAGGCTAAACATACATACCGGTAGTTTCCTCAGCTGTTCCTCATAAGGTTTCCAGACCTTTGATCACCTTGGTTGCCCTCCTCTGTTTCAGCATGTAATATCTTTCTTAAATTGTGGCACCCAGAACTGGTCACAGTATTGGTCTGACCAAGACAGAACAGAGTGGTACTATTATTTCCCTTGATCATGACACTACATTTCTGTTGAAGCTGATGTGTGTTTACTCTTCCTAAACACGTCCTGTGGGTAACAATTATTATATTTTGCTTATTTTTGCTTTTGCACTATGACATGGCTAAGTGATTCATGCTAAATGTTTAGGACTTGGAGGCCCAGAGAATTTATGGAAATGATAGGCCTTTATATATGTTTCTCTCCCCCACCCCCACCCTCTCTCTTTCTCTCTCTCTCTCTCACACACACACATGCTTCATGATGAGCACCTAAGAAATGCCTTGCTGGACTAGGTAGACCAGGGGAAGGCAGTGGGGAAAGCAGAAGGGTGGACCAACCCATAGTTATCCCAACCTCCATGAAGTTACCTAACCCTTTTTGGAAGTCATCTAAGACCATCACCGCATGTGGTCGCAATGATTCTCTGTGATGCACAGAAACCTAATGGCACATAAAGTCTGTCTTTTACACATGCATAGCATAAATTTCCTTCTCTCGGCCTCAAGCTTGGTCAGAACTTCTGCAGAACAACTCCAACCACATGTCCCACACTGGAATTTGCAGCACTTCCTGACTGTAGCATGCAACTGGAAAGCACAAGAGTCTTCTTAGAAAAGGCCAAGTCTCTCTCATCCTACGTTGAGGTCCTTCACTTAGAGCTGGAAGCTAGCTACGTATCTAGAATCCTCACCCTGCACAGGTCAGCAGCACAGGATTGTGGGAACATGGAATTAAGCATTTTGTACATATGTACTATTGGGAGTAGGGATGCAGGTGGCACTGTGGATTAAACCACAGAGCCTAGGACTTGCTGATCAGAAGGTCAGTGGTTCGAATCCCTGCAACGGGGTGAGCTCATGTTGCTCGGTCCCTGCTCCTGCCAACCTAGCAGTTCGAAACCGCATCAAGGTGCAAATAGATAAATAGGTACCACTCCGGCGGGAAGGTAAACGGCGTTTCCGTGTGCTGCTCTTGTTCGCCAGAAGTGACTTAGTCATGCTGGCCACATGACCCGGAAGCTGCACGCCGGCTCCCTCAGCCAATAAAGTGAGATGAGCGCCGCAACCCCAGAGTCGGTCACGACTGGATCTAATGGTCAGGGGTCCCTTTACCTTTATACCATTGGGAGTGGATGCTTTGGTAGACCATCTGCTATACATACAGGAAGTTCCAGGTTCAATCCCTGGTATATTCAAGGAGAACAAAGAGACTTCAGCCTGAAAAGCTGCTGCCAGTCTCTGTAGACTATACTTATCTAGATAGAGCAAGGATCAGACAATACAAGGCAACTTCTTATTAAACCCTTAATATTAATAGCCAACAGTTTTCCAGTCTCAAGGTATTTTCAGGTGACACCAAAAGAACACATTTATTTGATTATTGTTGACTGATCTAATGTTCTGCTGTGCTAACTCTGTTTGGCAATCTGTTTGGCATTCTCTAGCTCCTCTGCAAATGACATAGCAATTCCCATGGTACCCTGAGGCCATCCAGTCCTTTCCCCGTCACTGCCATCGTTGTGCTAGATGCAGGAAGGTGTATTGATTCCTTTCCTTCCAAAACGAATGTGTGTATCCTATAGGATTGCCATATTTCAAAAAGTGAAAATCCAGATATATATTTTTTAGCCTTTGGGGGTCCTTTCCTCTACAATTCTACGATTCTATGATTCCATGGATATTTTAACTTGTTGAAAGAGTTTGCATAGATGGTCCCCCAACTGGTTCATGCCAAAACACTACCCTCTCCCTCCACAGGAATGTGATAGTTTGCGGAATAATGTCATTTAGATCTTCAGAAAGAATTACCGTATTTTCCGCTCTATGACGCACCAGACCATAAGACGCACCTAGTTTTTGGAGGAGGAAAACAAGAAAAAATATATTCTGAATCTCAGAAGTCAGAACAGCAAGAGGGATCACTGCACAGCCAAAGCAGTGATCCCCCTTGCTGTTCTGGCTTCTGGGGTAGCTGCACAGCCTGCATTCACTCCATAAGACGCACACACATTTCCCCTTACTTTTTAGGAGGGAAAAAGTGAGTCTTATAGAGCAAAAAATACGGTAAGTGAGCTATCGTGTCAATAATGCTGGTGGGGAAAGGCTAGGGCAGAAGCTCAGAGGCTTAGCTCTGTAGACAGGATGCCACCTCAAGGCAGGGAACTTAAACTGAATAGTCTGATAACATTCCACTGTTATTGTTGAATGTGTTGATAATTTCCACATTACCAAAATGCTTTAGAGGATCGAAAGCCAAGGGCGTGCCAAGCATTCTTAGTTAGGTACGGCGCTCTCTGTGTATGGATCAGAAAATTTCTATACTACTTACTCATCATCAGAGCACAGGGACGATCAGGGACACTGAGCTCAGGGACACTGAGCTTCTTGGGCTTGCTGATCGGAAGGTCAGCTGTTCGAATCCCTGAGACAGGGTGAGCTCCCGTTGCTCTGTCCCAGCTCCTGCCAACCTAGCAGTTTGAAAACATGTCAGTGCAAGTAAATAAATAGGTACCGCTGCGGCGGGAAGGTAAACAGTGTTTCCGTGCGCTCTGGCTTCCACCACGGTGTTCTGTTGCGCCAGTAGTGGTTTAGTCACACTGGCCACATGACCCAGAAAACTGTCTGTGGACAAATGCCGGCTCCCTTGGCCTGAAAGCGAGATGAGCGCCGCAACCCCAGAGTCACCTTTGACTGGACTTAACTGTCCAGGGGTCCTTTACCTTTTTTTTTTTTTAACCTATCTCAGAGCAGTTCACACAATAAGTAAAAGACTCGTGTACACAATACCGGCTTAAAATGAAGCAGTGACATCTCCCCCCCCCCCACACACACTGTATTTCAATTTGTATTTGCATATTGCTGTACACATCAGTGCGGTTGGATGTGTTTTGAAGACAGTTTGGGAGAAAACACACGAAAATGCAGTCTTTCTCATGGAGCTTCAAGCTAGATATGGATTGTAGCGGACACCATGTGTACAGGGCTTCATAAACCAGCAATGGGAGCGCACTGGATGCACAGCAAAGAGGAATGTGTACAAAGCCACAGTAACAATAAAATATCCCTTAACATTAAGAGAGCAATCCTACGTTCCCTGGGAAGGTGGCTCCCAGGGTCTTATGATACTGCAGACCTTTCTGGAGATGGAGGCCCCCATGGCCCCAAAAGAGGTTACTGTATTTCAGAGGTCACTCTCGGGTGGATGAAGGGAAGCCATGGACCCACTACACATGGAGCCCCTTCATTCCCTAACATGCCCCCAGGAAAGATGAAAAGTTACACCTATCCTGAAACTGGCGTACAACTTTTGGCTTTCCTTAGTGGAAATCAGAAGCTGAACGGAACCAAACCAAATGGGAAAATCCACCCTCCTTCTTCCGCCTTACTTGGCACAAGTTTGGGAATTGGAGGTTTCTCCACCGCAGAATCTCCACCCCCGCCTCCCTACCATTTTAGGATTGCTAAACACCCATGCATGCATTCAGCAATCAATTGAATTTTTTAAAAAAGTGTGAAATGGTGCTTTGTTTCCAGTGATTGTGCGCTTCATTTACACGTGTTCTCATTTTGCCAAAGGAAGCATAACAAAAATAAGCGCTTGAGGGTGCCTTGTTTTCCATTAGCCAAAATGGGTCATCAAAAGGCACCCAAAAACAATAAAGTGCTATTAATTTAGATATGCAAATCCAATGTTGCAAGCAAAATAAATTCTGAAGATTCAAAGAAAGTTATTTCCCCTTTCTCGCTTCTCTTTAAGTTTTCCCACTTAAGCTTCCCCCCGTTTGAAGAAAATTTGGCATACTCGACTAGATATTTCTCACCATTTAAAAAATCCCATCATGAGGAGAAAATAAAAACAGAAAGTCAAGCTTTATTTTCCCTTTGAATTCTATTTTAAATATTGATTTGGGAGCCTGTTTCATTTCAATGCCATGTCCACATTAAATAGAGGGATCATAAAATAGATCCATTAGGAACATAGGATTTACTATTTCAGATCAGGTTGCTAGTCTTTCACATTCAAAGCCCTGATTACAATGCGGCTAGTACATGATCCTCAAGAAGAAAAGACCTCCTTTTCCCTTACCCATCTATAATGCATTTAAGCAATGATGCAAGGTTGTACCAGTGGTACTTACCAGATATCCCAGAGAAGCAACACTCAGAGCCTATCCCTAAGCCCATTAAGATTAAGGTGGGGGAGATAAATGTCAAGGAGTTCAACAGCCCTTTGAACAGCTCCTTAAAAAACTTAGTGAGGATACACACACACACACACACACACACACACACACACTACACCTTATTGTGCATTCCTACACATGCCTCTCCCAAATGTATGGATGTTGTTCAGAGTAGTGGCTGGCACTTGGCTCTTGCAGTCATCTAGGATTGTTTCACGATTTCATTATCCATATCACAGCATGACTAACTACATCTTATCTTTTCAGCTCTCTGTCTATAGGGATCATACTTGGAATATGCTTTTAACCTTCCAGTTATATTATAATCCTTCCTTACTTTTTTAAAAAAATGTGCATGACACACTGCTGCACGTATTTATAGCAGGTGTGCAGTTTCGGTCACTTACGAACAAGCTTTAAGCTCGCTTTATTTATTTGCAAAAATTTACACACTGCCAACATCAAAAATTAAATAAATATGTTGGTGTTGAACAGCATAAAACCAACAATAAAATTACATTAATGCAACAAGTACAAAATACATCCCAAATCAGTAAATCAGCTTAATACACTGAAGTAGCCAGATTTCCTTTCAGGAAAAGCCTGGGTGAAGAGACAACTTCTAAGCAGGCCTCTAAATGCCAAGGCTGTGCATGGTTGCCTGATATTCAATGGGATTGCATTTTAATGGGAAGCTGCCACCACACTAAAGGCCCTGGTCTTATTGGTTGCAAGATGAACCTCCAGAGCCTACAGTACTATTAAGTGTATCTCTCCCAAGGATTAAAGCAACCGGCTGCAACTATGCAAAGTAAGGTTTCCAGAGAGGCCATGGGATAGTACATCTGTTGCTGATATACAGGCAGAACAGCTACTACGTCCAATGCATGCTCAGCCAAGGAGAAAAGGCAGGAAGCCCACAGCAAGGAAATACAAACAATGTCCATGTAAACACCATTGGTATCAACCGATTAGGGATTGCTCCATATGCCAATGAATTCACAATGATGGCAACACATCTCCTGCATGCAACACACACAAGAAAGCCCAAGTGTCCCCACACCGTAAGTGTTGTGTTCTGCTGAGGGAGTGTTGGATCCCTGGGAGAAAGAGGCAAGTCAAGTTGAAGGTTGTTGGACCATGGGCAGCTCCAAGTGAGCAACCTTTACATTAAAGCTCCACTTTAAGCCTATGGCGTTAAGTGGTATATAAATGGCAAAAGAGTAAGTAACATGGGGAAGGTGGCATGAACTGCACCTTTGTGGGTCTAAGATACAACCTTGCAGCCCTCATCTTCTCAAGCTTCCCCTTCACAGCTATAATGCCCGAGAAGGGCTTTAGCCTCTCTTGATCAGCACCCATGATGGATAATATCCTGAAAGGGAAAGGTGCATGGGTAGCTCCCTTTTGCTGCTCATGACTCCACCCTTTGCTGGTGGAATGGCTTCACTGGTGGAACATTCCACTGGCATATCTGGTGACCCATCTGCTGACCCATCTTTTGCGTCAGCAGTGTCTCCTAAGTTCTGCCAGCCTAGCGGAGCTTCTGCAAAACCTTCTAGGACCCTGGCTGCCAGATCTTGAGTAGATTATTGCAATCTGTCAGTCAGGCAATGTCCCCACCCACCCACCCACCAAAAAAGCAAAACCAAAACCCAAATCATTGAGCATGAATTGCTGCTTAGGTTATTTACTGTGACTTATGTATCTGCCAATAAATCTCAAGTACAGGTCAAAGAATGTGTAGCTGGATTCAATCCATAAATGTAGCTGAAAAGCTTTACTAACTCTCTCTGGTTGTCAAAAGCTGAGACCATTTCTTGGGATGGTGTGTGGGTGGGTTAAGGGGCAGAATCAAAAGTTCACAAATTGTTGTTTTAGTAATGCAGGCCACCAATCTTGCCACCACACAGAGAAGTTTAAAATGCAGGGTGCGAAATCTGACTAACAAGAAGAACAAGGACAACAGGAACAGCAGCAGCAGCAGCAAGAACAACATAGCTTTATGCAAATCTCCAAACATGTTACAATTTTTTTCAGTATAATCTTGCTTTACATAGTCCTCAAATCACCAACTCAGATCTTATCTTTTGGATTCTCTTGTGACCCACATGTTTTATATATATTCTTATACTCAAGCCCATCTGTTTTTACTATGTTCAAATTGCACTGTGTTCAGTGGGGATTACTCCCAGGTAAGTGTATATAGGATTGCAGCCTAGGATTGTAGTCCTTGTTGATGGAGAGGGAGGGATTTTTTAAAACAAACAAAACAAAACAAAACAAAACACCACTACCACCATTGTTTCTAAAGCATTTAAGCAACTTATTATTCAGATATCTACTTCCTTAAAAGTCCAGTGAGTCTAATATAACTTTAAAAGCACACATGATAAAATACTTTTGACCCCCCCACCCATAAATCCATTACTTCTCTGACACAAATAGGGACATCATTCTGCACAGTGGTACCTCAGGTTACAGACGCTTCAGGTTACAGACTTGGCTAACCCAGAAATAGTACCTCAGGTTAAGAACTTTGCTTCAGGATGAGAACAGAAATCATGTAGCAGCGGCGCGGCGGCAGCGGGAGGCCCCATTAGCTAAAGTGGTACCTCACGTTAAGAACAGTTTCAGGTTAAGAACGGACCTCCAGAACGAATTAAGTTCTTAACCTGAGGTACCACTGTACAATGAAAGCCCTGTTCTCACACCAAAGACCACTGCTTGAACACACCCTTTCATCCCCTAACAACCCATAGAATCATAGATTTGTAGAGTTAGAAGGGACCCTGAGGATTATCTAATACAACTCCCTGCAATGCAGGAATATGCAGCTGTCCCATACGAGGATCGAACCTGCAGCCACATGCTCTAACCATCTGATGTGGAAGGGAATATTCTTCACCAATTAGATGTTGTAGGGGAAGGCCTGTAGCAACAGTTTCGCTTAAAGAAGAGCAGAGCTGGGAAAGAATCTTCTGTGAAACCTGGAGCACTGTTACCAATCAGTGCAGACAACGATGAGCTAAGGTGGAGCAATGGTCTGATTTGATATAAGGCACGTCCTTTATTCCTGTTCATTTACTGTGCAGTAGCACTGGCTTCTGAAGAAAGGAGCACTGCTAATGGGATCATAACAGTTCGCTAAAAACAAACAATACCCCACCTCCAAAACCTGAAGAATGTGTGAACTTACCCTTAATCTGGGGATAGAATAGTTGCAAGTCAAATATATCCTGCAGTATTTCCCTCCTCCCAACCTAGCAGTTCGAAAGCACATCAAAGTGCAAGTAGATAAATAGGTACCCCTCTGATGGGAAGGTAAACAGCGTTTCCGTGCGCTGCTTTGGTTCGCCAGAAGCGGCTTAGTCATGCTGGCCACATGACCCGGAAGCTGTACGCTGGCTCCCTTGGCCAGTAAAGCGAGATGAGCGCCGCAACCCCAGAGTCGGCCACGACTGGACCTAATGGTCAGGAGTCCCTTTACCTTTACCTTTTATTTCCCTTGTATGTAGTTAGATATGAGCAGCTGTAAACAGAATGGGACACTAGGATTTGGTGTGTGCATTTTCATGCCTGTGTACGAGTCAAGTGATGCCCCCAACCCTTACACAGAGATTTATTTTCTAGAGACCCAGACAAAAGGGACTGAATCCTGGAGAACTCCAATGCACCTAGATGTGCAGTGACAATGTTTTAAAAGTGTATCCTTGACTCCAATCATCTCCCCAACAAGCAACAGAGTTTTCCTCAACATAAAGACAAGCTTTGCTAAATAGGGGAAAGTGAAATGTACAAACCTTGGCTTTCACCATACCAGTCCCCTCAGACCCCCCCCCCCGCCAAGGCCTAGCTAGTGGAATAAGCTAGTGTTGTATTATGATGTTTAGGCACCTGCTGAAGATGTTTTTTGGTTCCAAGAAGGCTTCCCCTGGTGTGTGACCCAGGCCTTTGTGGAATATTAATTGTACATCTATAGAAATGGTTTTAAGAATTATTATTATTATTATTATTAGTCTCTTATCTCATTTTTATCTTGTTTGTGAAGTGGTTTGTCAGCTTGTAAAATGAATGGATTTGTAAAATAAATTATTTAGAAAGTCTGTGCCTATATCTTTAAAAGGTTGAAATAGACAAAGGCAGGAACAATCAGAGATGCTGTTACAGAACTTTTTGACACTATCTTTAGATGGTGATGTGTGTTATAGTTACTTCGCTTTCTTCAAAGCATGGTAAGTAAATCCTGTCCTGTTTTGGGACCCTGCACTTTCTGCGTGGGGCCCTGGCACAGAGTTCTGCCCTGTTGGGTCTACCTGTCTCCTGGTAACTTCTCTGCCAAGATGAGATACATTTCATGGGAGGAATTCAACATCACACTTCCATCACGTTTCCACTTATATGATGCATTCACTGAATCCCACCCTACATTTTGATTTCAGGTGTAGTCATGCTTTCTACATTTGCATTTATCCATCTAAGTTAGCATATGCACATTTTATGCAAATATTCTTTTGGTGTTGGTGATGTACTTCTTTTCAAGGGAAGGGACAACGCGTAAGTAAAGGCTTTTGTTGGCCTTTAATTCTGAAACCACTTATGTCACATTTGGTTCTGGAGTTAAGTGGCATGTTTTCCAGCACTTTACAACACAGGGAACACCCTGCACCATAGTTCTGCTGCCGGGGATTGTGGCCTTAAGCCTTTGAACTGATGGTCTGGCTTCCTCAAATAAATGCTTAAAAATAAATATTGGGCATGGGAGGAAAGTTAAAAAAGAAAGAAAAGAAAAGTGAACATTCAGCTGAGAACTTTATAGAAAACACTACCGAATTAACTCACAGTACATTTGTTAAACATGAATAGCTCTAATAATGACATTTCATTTAACAATGCCCTTTGTCTTTTCAGTTCATCAGTTACCTATTTCAGTAATGAACTGCAGTCATACCATTCTGATTTTCTCCTAATGTAAAGGCTGAGATCACTTGGCTGCCAGTGAAGCATGATGCTATTATTCAGTTTGTGGCTTGGAGGGAGGGGAGAGGAAGGGAAGCTATAGAATATAGCACCGTTTTAATTGGCTAACAGATAGCGACATCTGGGATTGCAAAGGGCAGCTGGTAATTCTGTTTAGCTTCCAGTGGGAAGAAATAAAATAAGCAAAGAAGAAGGAACGGCTGAAAAAAAGTTCCATATGCAATTTGGGAGTAGTGACCAGGAGCCATCTACTGAACGCTGCTTTCATTTTTACGTCGGCAACAAGCCTGGTGTTAATTGAGAACATTTTATTCAGCCTTGAATCTGTAACACAAATGGTTAACTCCAAAAACAGGCTGCCCCAGGGCCATTGATGGAGTAAGCCAGGACCGAAGAGTCTGTATATGAATGGTAAATGCCAAGACCAGCCACATGGCATGATAATGAAACCAAAGTCTCATTGACTTTTGCTGGTCTCTTTTCCAGTTTGTACATTTCCTTGGAGCGCAAGCTATTTTCAACTTTCCTGCCACTGAAAATATTGGAGGGTAGAATCAGAGCTCTTCTTACAGTGCCACCACGAGCACAAAGAATAGCACAGAATGGTTTCCTCCAGCTAACTTAAAATTAAGGCGATTCCACCCAGGTATTTGCAAAGGAGAAAAAAATGGGGAGGGGGAGGAAGGCTTTCCCCCCTTCCTTGCCGAGTGCGACTGCATCTATAGATCTCTCTTAATTACCCACAGTAAATTTAGGCATTGTACAAGAGCAAATTTTACAGTCCATGAAGAGATGAAGTGAAATCTAGATGAAATTCATTGTGACAGGTTCTCCGTTAGTGCCCTGATGTGTCTGTATTACAGAAGATAGACATTCTATTAGCATGGAGGCTCCCATAATGGACTGTGAATCATTTCAGGTAATAGAGATGCCAAGCGGAATGACTGAAAAAGCACTATTGAATTCCATTAGAGGTCTTTGTTTTTAAATCAGTCATTTCTTTGTGAATAGCCAACTATATACTTCTTGACCCTATCGGGGAGTAATAATTGTGAACTAATATCACAAAACATTAATCTGAGTTACTGATTCAATTAAAGCTACTTTCTCCAGGATTATTTCTGTACTATCAAATGTGAAACAGCCTGAGTATTGCAAATACGTTTCTTTCTTTCTTCCTTTTTTACTTTTTGCTAGAGGAGAACACACTTTCTCAATTTATTTTCTCCCAAGTCCAGTTTCAATTCATTAGGTATAAGGAAGGCTACTAGATTGGATTTCTTAAAACACACAAACACACACACAACCGTGCCAAGGAGAAATAACCCCAATCAACAAATCTATAAAGGTAAACAGTTTTACAAGATGTGCCACAAATAGTTCATGCATAGTCTTGGTTAATTATTAGGAAAATCAATAAATAACTCCCCATCTTACAAGCCAAACAGTGCCACCTTATCTATCCATCACATATGATTTATCCAGCTTCATAATTGCTTGGATAATTAGTACAGGATTTAGGTTCATTTGGTATGCCAAACCCTTTGGGAATGGTTGAATAATTACCATTTGTGGAGACGATCAAGTTATGAGTTATTCTTTCCCATACAGAAAGGTGGCTTGGGAACTTAGCAGGATGCCTTTCTTCATTCACTGTCCAAAAAACAAATAGGGGTTTATCCATCATTCCATGTCAAATGCCCTTCAGATGAAATGCATTTCAAGATTTTTTTTTTTTTAAAATCATGCCATGCTGGCAAATACATTTTTAGATGGGGTACAGAACTAAAAATGCAGGACTGTGTGTGACCCATGCCCCTCACATTTCACATAGTGGTAAGGGGTGGGTGGGAGGAAGTGAGCACTCTTTATACAGACCATATTTAAATAATGCTTTTCTGTGTTTTCTGAAGATAATGGTCTGTTTTCAAATCCAAACGATCGTCATGCCTCTGTGGCGGAGTTTTCGATGCCCACAGCTTGAGAATGAGACTTCCCTTACTGTTGTAATGACAGGTGTAAGATTAACTTTGTTAGGTGTTGAACCACTCATGCAAACTAAATTAAATTAATGGAACAAATTTCTATCATAATTAAGATAAAAATTCATGTCAGCTGTAACCTTGCTGTACACTAATTATGTACAAATGATTTATCATCTGTTTCGCCCAGAATATTAATCCTCACCTCATTGATAACTCCAGCCAGTGTTAAGAGATGAGAGTTGATTAACAATGACAGATTGGGCAACCACACTGCAGAGTGCCTGTACAACCAGGGAAGCCAATAAGATTTAAATGGCACTTCTTATTTAGAAATCCATTCCCATGGAAACAGATGCATACTTAATGAGGGGAATGGAGATGATTTCAATAATGATGGATATTGGAACAGTGGGCAGAGCCAATCAATAACAATTAAGCACTTAGTCTACTAAAGCTATGGTTCTATAAAGCAGGTTATATACACATTAGTTGGACCCCGGTTCAAGACATGTTTTATAGAACGTCTTTATGCTTTGCTATTAATATTATTTGCTATCATAATTGTGGAAGGCACTGCTTGGGTTTCATATGCTACCAAGCCTATTTTCTGTTTCAAAAAGAAAAATGAATATATTAGAATTCTTGGAATGGCCCAGATGTGACATCAAAAATGAATTGCAATGTCAAAGACCTACAAATCTGATTTGCTGTTAGTATTACCATAAACGTACATTTGTCAGTTTGTTGCTTGTTATTGTTGACTACTTACATACATAGCTTCCAAAAATTGGATTCCTTGTCCATATAGAAGTCACACCTCACTAAATTCTGTGCAGGTTTTCTTTTCTTTCTTTCTTTTTTTAAAAATAGTTTTATTGAAAGTTTTCAACATAAGATACAATTCTGTGTAGGTTTTCTAACATATTCCTGTTTGTAACTCTTTGAGAAGCCAATAAAGTGAGCTTTGACTATAATCGGTTTATTTGGATATGCACTACTCAAGTGGGGGGATTCACCAAAACAAGGGTCTTTCTTCACAACGGAAGAACAGAAGTGTCAACTGAATGTTTGATGTAAAATTCTAGATTGCAGAGAAATGATCCCTAGAATAACCAGAAAAACCCATAGTACTCTGGAAGCGGGCAAGCTCATGCTGAAAAAAAGAGCTTGATGTCTTTGAGACACTCAAATAAGAAGATTGTTCTACCTCTTGGGAGCCTTTCAGTAGCCCAGATACCGGTATATCGCTACTTACTGTGGATTGATAATAAAGGGAGGGAGTACAGTATTTTTCATCAGTAATGTCACTATGCTATAAACCCATTCTTTTCATTTAGGAACCTTTCTCTTAGAGTTCCAATTCACCATTCTAGAACTTTGGTTTTGGATGTTAAAAGGTTGGGCTTCTAACGACAGAAGGTTCCTGACAAAAGTTGAAACAATAGACAATGTTTCAAGGCCCACACCACACCAGACTAGGCTGGGTTTTATTTAGACTAACAAAACAAACATTGAAACTCAATGGCCAGCCTAGACACTGAGGTTGCAACCCTGACTCCAGTTTTGTAGTCCTTAGCCTTTGACTTCTGAAGGACAATTCAGGCAGGGTTTGGTTATGTGATAGAGATTTCATTCATCGACCATTGCCTGTCAGTTTTCAGAGTCATCTGCAATCGTTGCCCACCAGCACTGCCTGCTTCCAGGTATGACAGCCAATGTGTATATGTAGCATTTTCATTGACACACCTACCATGTGCTCCCCATGGTAGCTGACTCCGAGCAGCAAGTCATTTGTTTAAGTCTTTGATTGGAAGTTGGCAGCTGTCAGAGCTGCTTCAAGATCCTAGCTCACAGAGGATCATGCTAGCCAGCGGTCACTTTGTAAAAGTCTTTATTGAGTTACAGTTTCCATTCTCAAGCTGCTGCGTGCAGCTCTACGTCTTATGGGTTAGACCGGCGAAGCTCCGTCTGAGTCTCCGCCCCCTGTACACCAGCTAAGTACCCTAGCCTTACTCCACCTTTTCCGCCTGACCGTTCTTCTCTGGGTCCCTCTGCCCCCCGTGATCTCTTCCTTTCTGGACGCTTCTGACGCTGACCCCCCGGACCCTTCTGTCTCCTTGCGTCGGGCTTTAGGACCTGGCTCCCTTTCCGGGCTGCTTACTGCGCCACCTTCCTGTGTATTTGAACTTGGCGCGCACGCCCAACCTTCCACTTGCCGCCTGACCGTTTCCTCGCTCCCCGATGGAGGTGTGGCCACTCCTGACTCATGCCCTCCCTCCTGCTGCGAGCTGCCAGAGCTCGGTACCTGGCGCCCTTCCTCTCCACTGCGTTCTGTTGGTGATGCTGGCCCCGATTTCCAACTGCTGCTCTCTGAGCCCCCTCTGGACCCTTCTTCCTGGGGTGTCCCCCTAAGCTCCCCCCTTGCTCTGGCCACTGGCGCTCCTTCCTGTGAATCTTCTGATTCACTGGAAAGACTCGGAGATCTCGGGTCGTCGTCATCACTCATCTTTTCTTCTGCCTCCTCCCCCTCGCTCTCTGTTTCCTCCCTTGCCCTCGCCTCTGCTCCTGAACCCCTGACAGCAGCGTTACTGAGAAAGTCTCCTGATACCTGTCGTGCTCCTCTGTTCACATCTTGGTCCCACAAGATGCAATGATGGGCACCAATTTGAATGGCTCGGAAAGAGGATTGAACAAATCCATGAAGGATAGTCCTATCAATGGCCACTAGCCATGGCTGGCTATGTTCTACCTCCACTGCCCTACCTCCACTGGTTGCTGGGAATCACAAGTGGGGAGAATGATGTTTGTGCTCAGGGCTTTCCATAGGCATCTGGTTGGCCACTGTCAGAACAGGATGCTAGACTACATGGGCCTCTGGCCTCATCCAGCAGGGCTTGTCCTGTGTTCTTATACAGTACATGCAGAGGTGTCACCATGAGAAACAACTATAGCAGAGTCTGCATGCTGGCTGTTACCTGCGTACCATACTTTAGCAAGATCTCAGAGAAACAGGGCTCGCGTTGTGAACTCCTGGCAATACACATTATTCAAGCATTTTTCTAATGTTGCCAAGACACCCAGATGCATAGAGGTCTACTCATGCACCCAGCGACAGTCTTATGCACCATTTTGCTGTGCATTAGACTTCAGTTTATTAAATTCCAGCTTCAGCTGAGAGAGAGCAGGTTCTTCGCACTTCTTAGAGAAAGGCACTTCTTTCTCTGCCCTTCTAGCAATTTCAGGGCTAATTGCCTTTGAATGTGTAAATGCAGATAATTAGAAGAATCATATGTAGAAAGGATTAGACAGAGTGTATGCAGAACAAGTCAAGTATTTGATTCTCCAATTTAATTTTGGATCTAATATCAACTTTAAATAACAGAAAGAGCCATAAGATTTATCATCCTCTCCTCTCTAGAGGAAACACATCTGCTTCGAACCTAATCAGCCACGTTCTATCTCCAGTGCTCTGCACACAAATGCTAATGAGGGAACGTTTATGTGGCAGAACAAAAATGGATCATAAACACTGCAAGTCAGATGTGGCAACTAAAAATTGCCCTGCACATTTTCATGAAGATTCAGTGCCTGCCTTATGCAATCTCTGTTACTCCTCCTCCCCGCTTCTCATGAATAAAAATTAGGAAAGGGAGACACATAAAAAAGAAGTGCATTAAAAAACCAAAACCACATTTTCATGTGCATTGCACACCTATACACTCACAGTCTTGCGCTTGTGTACACACACACACATCTGTATGAAGAAAAATCCTTGTGGATTAATGTTCTTTGCAAGCTGTGTGGTGTGGCGACTCATTGTTCTGGAAAGTACCATTAACACATGAAGGTGCCTTTTACGGAGTCAGACCATTGGCCTGCCCAGGCTAGGACCACCACCCTTGACGGGTAGCAGGCCTCCCAGGTTTCTGGCAGAGGACTTTTCCATTCCTGCTACCTAAGATCCATTTTAAATCAGAGTAGCCAGGGATTGAATGCAAAACATGCACTCTGCCACTGAGATTTTCAGATGGTTGTATGGTTGGTGTGCCAGGCAGACTTGGGTAATATGAAGCCCTGAGCGAGGACAAAATTTGGTGCCTCCCCTAAATAATTCCTATTTTCACAATAATTGATTTTGTCACAGTTGCCTTTTCAATGGATCTTCTCAGTAGGTACCCATGTAAATATAGGTTTTAAATTTAAACTTTTTAATTGCTACTTTTTTACACCCCCTCAGCTTGGCACCCTGTGAGGAGAACCTGTCCTCACTGCCTTAAATCCGCCACTGAGTGTGTATATGCTCATACATCTCCAGGGACCACAGAGCATCCTTAGCCCTGGGTGTGTGACACAGAGAATGGAATATAGCATCATTGTGCTTGTAGACTTCTGTGGCTAAATACAGATGACCATTGACATTTGTAACAATGGGTGCTAATCTGAACTTTTTTCCATGGTTTATTTCTATGGATCATGCCATCTGTGGATAGCATACGTTTAATATAAAATATACTCCTCATGAGCTACCTGTGACCCTGGTACAAGCTCCTATCTTATACGCGGCCTGGAAAAAAACCCCATCGTTTCAAAAAAGATCTTTGTCAGGAAGACCTGGTTATCAACTTCCTATAAGCAGGTGTCAATTCGACAACAGCAATCTCTTTTAATGGTAATTCATGATTCAGGAATTTTCAAAATAAAGCTATGGTCTTCCCAAAGTTGACGCCATGTGCTCTTCACTTCAGACACAGCTCATAAAACACAACAGTATACCAAGAAGGAACAAACAACAGGTCACAGGTGTTGTATTATTTCCTCACAAAGGAAGCCCCCTCTCTTCTCTATAGAAGTTAGAGTCAAAGGGTGGTTAGTTAGCTCACAACACCAGTGGGGGACACCACCCTCCTTTGCTTCTCAAGGATCAACACTGTTGCTTGGCTGGCACAGAATTTTGAAGGGTAGAGCTTAATTCTCACACAAGGCACAGATCTCAACTCCCATAACTTTGCCATTGTGTTAATACTACTACTACTAATATTTTTTATTATTTATACCCCACCCATCTGACTGGGTTTCCCCAGCCACTCTGGGCGGCTTCCCACAGAACACTAAAATACAATAACCTATTAAACATTAAAAGCTTCCCTGAACAGGGCTGCCTTCAGATGTCTTCTAAAAGTTTGGTAGTTATTTTTCTCTTTGACATCTGGTGGGAGGGCGTTCCACAGGGTGGGTGCCACTACCGAGAAGGCCCTCTGCCTGATTCCCTGTAACTTGGCTTCTCACAGCATGGGAACTGCCAGAAGGCCCTCGGTGTCTGGGCAGAACAATGGGGGTGGAGATGCTCCTTCAGGTATACTGGACCGAGGCTGTTTAGGGCTTTGAAGGTCAGCACCAACACTTTGAATTGTGCTCAAAAATGTACTGGGAGCCAGTGTAGGTCTTTCAAAACTGGTGTTATATGGTCTCGGCAGCTGCTCCCAGTCACCAGTCTAGTTGCCGCATTCTGGATTAGTTGTAGTTTCCGGGTCACCTTCAAAGGTAGCCCAACATAGAGCGCATTGCAGTAGTCCAAGCAGGAGATAACTAGAGCATGCACCACTCTGGCAAGACAGTCCGCGGGCAGATAGGGTCTCAGCCTGCATACCAGATGGAGCTGATAAACAGCTGCCCTGGACACAGAATTGACCTGTGCCTCCATGGAGAGCTGTGAGTCCATTGGCCACCCTAGCAGCCCCCACCAGGCTAATGTCCACCTCCATCCCATCTACAGCTGGGTAGCAACTTGTTACTGCCAATATCTAAGTTTGGATCAGCTTAGGCTAAGAAAAGGGCTGCACTTCTGCCTGTGTCCCTGTTATCCTCCCACAAAGCTTCTCTGCCAGAGATAATTACATGAGTCAGGCAATGCAAACAAACAGCATTATTTTGGGATGCAATAAGCAGAGGCTGCCTTTGCGACACAGAAGCCATTCTGCACCTTCCGGTAAATAAACATTTTTTATGCAGACATCTTTTAAAAGAGGCAATAAGCCCACAGCACCGCTCAGCTTTAATGAGCATATGAAGGCAGGGTCATAGGTATATTTCCTTCTCTTTCTCTTTCTTTTCCTTCCCCTCCCCCTTCCGACCGCCCTGCTAGCCTAATGAGGAAAGTGACAGACACTGAAACACTTCACACTTGAGTAATTTCCCAGGCATCAACAACTGCAATGTTCATAGAAGGTGCCGAGTGGGGAGAGGGGGTGGGGGGAGATAGAAAGCTATACAATAAATGTGGACTGAATGCATTGGCCAGAATAAGTTATCACTAGGATAGAGATCTTGGGGCAAGCTCCCCTAGGAAATTTAAACCAAAAGAGTCAATTTAAGGCATCCCTAGCAGTGCATTCAATTAAAATTAAATTTGAAAAAAAGATTGCGGGAGGTGGGGAGAGGAGAGAGATCAGCTGCTGTTCCACTAGACCACCTGCCCAAAGGAAGAAGGGAAGGGAAGAAAGGGGCAGCAAGGGAGAGATAGACAGGCAATGACCCTGCCCCATTGGTGTCTGCAAGCTGCTTGCAAATCGCTGAATAATATCTACTTTTCTCAACTGTCCATGCAACAAAGAAAGAAAGAAAGAAAGAAAGAAAGAAAGAAAGAAAGAAAGAAGTCTTTCCTTACATGTTTAAGACGCTGGCACTCACTTGCAGATGACACCCTCCCTTTGCCCCCTTTTAAAATAGTTCTGTTTTTAAGGCAAGGTTTTATAAACCGATGTACATCAGAAAGACAACATATGCAGCAAAAAAATAAAGTGTACACAGCAATTTAAAAAGCAGACCTTGCAGCACTTCCTGACTGTAGCATGCAACTGGAAAGCACAAGAGTCTTCTTAGAAAAGGCCAAGTCTCTCTCATCCTACGTTGAGGTCCTTCACTTAGAGCTGGAAGCTAGCTACGTATCTAGAATCCTCACCCTGCACAGGTCAGCAGCACAGGATTGTGGGAACATGGAATTAAGCATTTTGTACATATGTACTATTGGGAGTATGGGACGCGGGTGGCGCTGTGGGTTAAAGCCTCAGCGCCTAGGGCTTGCCGATCGAAAGGTCGGCAGTTCGAATCCCCGCGGCGGGGTGCGCTCCCGTCGTTCGGTCCCAGCGCCTGCCAACCTAGCAGTTCGAAAGCACCCCTGGGTGCAAGTAGATAAATAGGTGCCGCTTACCAGCGGGAAGGTAAACGGCGTTCCGTGTGCTGCGCTGGCTCGCCAGATGCAGCTTTGTCACGCTGGCCACGTGACCCGGAAGTGTCTTCGGACAGCGCTGGCCCCCGGCCAATAGATGTGAGATGGGCGCACAAACCCCAGAGTCTGTCAAGACTGGCCCGTTCGGGCAGGGGTACCTTTACCTTTACCTTTATAAACCGATGTACATCAGAAAGACAACATATGCAGCAAAAAAATAAAGTGTACACAGCAATTTAAAAAGCAGACCTTAAAAAGGATAAAATTGCAAAAGTCCACAGAGCGTAGTATAAAAGGGCTGAGTCACCCTTTGCAAGAGGAAGCTGCCTTAAGAAGATAACTTTCAAAAGCCACCTGAAAGCAAAGGTGCTAGCTAGGTGCTTAATGGGTGCTGGTACTTTTACAGGGTGACTGGAAGCCAAAGCCAAAAAACAAAAAGCCAATGGGGTAGACAAGAAGGAAAGGCTAATAGATCCAGTGTGTTTTGGCCTTACGTACTGGTACAAAGAGAAATTCAGAGAACAGTGGTTCAAAATGCAGATGTACAGCCTCCTTAATCTCTTCCACTGCAGACATGGTCGCACACCTGAATTTTGAGTCTGGGTCTGAAGTTCCCTTGCAGTGTGAACTGCAGAGGGTGAAAGCCTTGTGTGTTGCTATTGGCAAACCTGGTGAGGAATTGGGTTGGGGAGGAGGATAGATGGACTGCAGGAAGATGGAGGAGGGATAGAGAAAAATGAGGTTTAACAATCCTGGGGTGCAGAGCAGGGGGAGTGGGTAATGTAAAGTACAGAAACATGTGGACTGCGAAAAAAAGGGGCAACAAAGGTGAGTAGAGGTGATGTCAGAGGATTGTGAATTGTATAAAAATGATTTTTTTCCTCTCCGTGCTCCTCCTCAATATGCTGCTTTCAATCTAGATTGATTATAGAACATGGGTAGGCAAACTAAGGCCTGGGGGCCGAATCTGGCCCAATTGCCTTCTCAATCCGGCCCGTGAACGGTCTGGGAATCAGCGTGTTTTTACATGAGTAGAATGTGCCCTTTTATTTAAAATGCATCTCTGGGTTATTTGTGGGGCATAGGAATTCATTCATCCCCCCCCAAAAAAATATATAGTCTGGCCCCCCACAAAGTCTGAGGGACAGTGCTGAAAAAGTTTGCTAACCCCAGGTCTAGATCCTGCTGTCCCCAAGAGTGGTGGTTGTTCTTTGATCCATGCTGGAATACCCTCCCTTCAGTTAGATTATCTACGTCTTTTCCTCCCTGCAGATGCCTGAGGTGGTCGAACAAGGAAGTGGTCTTGTGATCTTGGTTTATGCTCCCCAATGCATTCACTCCCCATTGCCAGGAGCTCCTTCATCTATTTCCAAATGGACACACTTTGAGGTGATGCAGAATCAATATGCACTGAGTGTACATAAGAAGAGCTTCTTCTGGATCAGGCCAATGGACCACCTAGTCCAGCATCCTGTTGTTACAGTGGCCAACCAAATGCCTGCAGGGAATATATCTAACACGACCAGGGTTTTTCCCCCCAGCTGGAACTCACCGGAACTCAGCTCCAGCACCTCTCAGGGGGGCTCCATTGCCATTATAAGAGAAGCAGGGGGGGAGTTCATTGTGAATCCCAGCACCTATTTTTCTGGAAAAATAGCACCGAACAAGAAGCCATTTTCAGGGGCAAAAAATATGCAATAGATCTAGGCTGGGAGTGGACTACTTAGAAAAATTAAGTGCTTCAGTCTCCATTGATTCTAGAATAAAATGTGTGTACGCAGTCCAAATGCATCCCTCTATAGATTACTTAGCAAACATATGAAACCAGCCCCAAGCTGGCACCATTCAGGGTGGATCTGGGTGAAAAACCCATTTAAAACCTCAACGTGATCCCACCCTGCCCCCAACACCCTACCGCGTGAAGTTATCTTGTGCATATCAATAACATTCTTGGGACTGGAAATATATGCAAAAGGTATCACGCAAAGACATATAGAGAAATAACCTCCCCTGTTCAAGCGAAGTCTAATTATTCCTAGCATTTTAAAAATAACAATGAATGAGCAAAATAAAATAAAAAATGTGCCATGTATCTTATGTGAGCATTGTAATTAACATGGAGTCTTTTAAAATTCCTATCTGATGCCCATGCTAGTTACAGCACATCTTTAATATATGCAAGAGCTACATCTTTTCGAGGTTTCTTTTACTTTATTCAAATTACTAATCATTTAGATCCTATCTGAAAGCCTTTCCTCTCTCGCTCCCCATGCATGCTTAACCTAATTAACTATAAATGAGAAAAAATGCTATTCGCATAAAAAGAAAATGTTAACCTATAAATTATCTAGCTCTCCCTACTGTAGCTGGAAACGCCTCCCTTAGAAAAGCTGAAATTTTGGTGCAGAATTCTTGGCATGCAGTGTGGCGAGCATCTCACAGAACCCTGCCCCTGGCCATTTTATGCAATGAAAGGCAACATTTTGCTTTTATCGAATTCTCTCGGATTTTTTCAGAATCATATCAGGCTCTACAGCCATATTAGCAGGCAGCTCAAAAACACCAGTCAGTTAGGTCATTATGGCTCAGGGCTTTCCTTGAGCCACATTTTAGTTTCGGAAACCAATCTCAGCGCCAAGGCTTAATTCAACTAACAACAAGGTATTTCTTTTGAGCATGTGCAGAGACACATATTTGAAAGTGGGCACAGCTCAGGGGTAGTGCACATGCTATGCACCCAGAACACCTCAGGTTCAACCTCTGGCATCAAGTTGCAAGTCATGGAGAAAACTGCTGCTTGAGACTTTGGCTGCATTCATATCATACAGTGGACGCTCGGGTTGCGAATGTGATCCGTGCGGGAAGCACATTCGCAACCTGCAGCGCCGTGTCTGCGCATGCATGGGTCGCAATTCAGCGCTTCTGCACATGCACAAAGCGTGATTTGGTGCTTCTGTGCATGTGCAAGTGCCGAAACCCGGAAGTTACCCATTCCGGTACTTCCGGCTTTGGCACGGTGCACAACCCGAAATCACGCAAGCTGAAGCGTCTGTAACCTGAGGTATGACTGTACATTGAAAGCAGTGCCAGATTTCTGTATAAGCTAAACAAGCTATAGCTTAGGGCTCCACTGTCTTGGGGGCCCCCAAAAAATTTAAAGGAAAAACAACAACCTGGAGGTACATAATCCAAAATATAAGATGACAAACAAATAAAATAAAACCTACATACAGCAACATGTTTTGTGTTGTGTAGGCTCCTATGATGTAGTTTAAGCATTATTTCACTATTAATATACTTCTTCTTAATTGTATTTCAGTTCAACAATTACTTTGATAAAATACATATTTCGTTGTGTGCAAATGGCTTTAGATAGCTATTAGGTCCATAAATTACCATATAGCATATATTCAACACACACAAAAGCGACAATTTGTTGTTGACAAACTGGACAGCTGGGCATATAAAGGGCCCCATTACCTTCAGTAGCTTAGGGCCTCACCAAACCTAAATCCGGCCCCGATTGAAAGCATCGCTGCCAAAGAGTCCTGAGAACTGTAGTTTGTTAAGACTGCTGGGAACTGTAGCTTCTTGGGAGGGGAGGAATGTATTTTAAATGGATGGCGTGCTCACCACTGTTAGTAGACAACATTGCACTGTAAGCGCCAGTGGCCTGACTTTGCAAAAGGCTGCCTTTTATGCCTGATCATCTACCTGCTTGCCAATAAGTGATTCAAATCCAACCCATGGATAGAATAAAGGGGGGGGGGGAAGAGAGAATCACTTCCAAGCTGGTCAAAACATGCACATACTCACCTACTAAATCATTAATTGCAAGTTTCACAATGAGAATTTTCAAATCAGCTCTGACTGCATCCTTGTAGATAATTTAGGGGCAGTAGTATGATTCAGGCGGTGTGCACGAAATGATTTGCCGGGGAATCATTTGTTCTAGTGTGCAGTTTGGTCAAGAGAACTCTTAATTGAAATATACTCAAAATATCACCTTTATTGATATATTGCAACATCTATATTAGTCGGTTAACAAGCTGTTTAATTGGCTGAAAGCTAAAGTGTTAATCAGCTGACAACCTTAATTACCAGCGGTGCTGGGTGGTGAATGGGAGCCAGGAGTCAGAAGCCAAGAATCACAAACCAAGAGTCAAGAGCTGGGGCTTAGGCACAATAATACTATTATTATCCAAACAAAGGCAGTGTACACACACACATTTACTCTGCATCCAGCGCGCTACCACTGCCGGTTGGGGTTTGTGCATGCGATGGTAGTCACAATTCATATCTATCCTGCTATCTGTTCCTTAGTTTCTTAGGAAATGCTGTGTTTTATTTGTTATTTATTTATTGCATTTTTATCCTCCCTTCCCCAATAAGGAGCTCAAGGTGGCGAACATGGTTCTGCCCTTCCTCAGTTCATCCCCACAGCAACTCTTTGAGGTAGGTTAGGCTGAGTGGGGATTTGAACCCTGATGCCCCTGGTCCAGCCCTCTAAGCACTGCACTGCCCTGACTCTCACTGGCTCTGGATGCATTTCCTCCTAACCAGCTTTGATCTGAATTAAGAAAAATTATGTAATTGCATTTGAAGCTGGCAATCTACCTGTAGCCGAAGCCATGATAGGAACGGGCAAACAAGCTGGTGTTCTTTCTATTTCTTCCAGATCAGGGGAGGCTATTGGGAAGTCCACTTTAGAACACAGTGAACACGCTACAGCCCAGATAACTAATAATAATAATAATAATAATAATAATAATAATAATAATAATAATTTATTATTTGTACCTGCCCACTCTGGGCGGCTTCCAACAAAGATTAAAAATACATTAAAATGTCACACATTAAAAACTTCCCTGAACAGGGCTGCCTTCAGATGTCTTCTAAAAGTCTGGTAGTTATTGTTCTCTTTGACATCTGGTGGGAAGGCGTTCCACAGGGAGGGCGCCACTACCGAGAAGGCCCTCTGCCTGGTTCCCTGTAACTTGGCTTCTCGCAGCAAGGGAACCGCCAGAAGGCCCTCGGCGCTGGACCTCAGCATCTGGGCAGAACGATGGAGGTGGAGACGCTCCTTCAGGTTGTTTAGGGCTTTAAAGGTCAGCACCAACACTTTGAATTGTGCTCGGAAACGTACTCAAGACCTCTAGCCCCAATGGCTTTTAACATAGGGTAACAGAGTATTTGGTTTTTTGAATTTTGGGGTTCCTGGTTCTCGCTCTGATACCTCATAACAACGACCAAATCCTCAAATCCTAGGTCTCATAGAATCACAGGTGTGTAGAGTTGGAATGGGCCCTGAGGGGCATCTATTCCCAACCATTGCAATATAGGAATCACAACTAAAGCACCCCTGGTCATTTTGTTTTGTTTCCCAACTCTGCCTCTTAAACCATAGCTATAATGAGTGATGCCACTGCCTCAGAGGAATGATAAATTAGGGATGTCTCCAGACAACCTGCCTATTGACCATTCATACTGATCTTCTTTTATTTTTTATTTGGCATGGAAATTAGACAATGTTGGCTATGTGGAGAGCATTCATTCCAATCGGTTTGCAATTTTGCAAAAGCACAATAGTTTCAAGATAAGAACATAGGAAGAGCTCTGCTGGACTTGACCCAAGGCCCATCTAGTGCTCAGAGTGGCCAACCTGATGCCCAGGGAAGGCCTACATGCAGGACATGAGCGCAACAGCACCCTGTGTTCCTTCCATTCTTCCTCTCATGATCTCCAGGCATATTGCCTCTGATACTGAACGCAGTTCACAGACGTCCTGACTCATAGCCATTGACAGCCTTCTCCTCAATGAAGTTATCTCTTTTAAAGTCATCCATGCTGGTGACCACCAGCCATCACTACTCCTGTGGCAGAGTATCCCAAATTTTCACTGTGCACTGCAAGAAGTACTTCCTTTTTTAGCTGAAGATGATAGCACACTATCTATGCTGTGCTCAATTTATTAATTTCTTTACCCCACCCCTGCCTCTTGTTGAATAGGTTGTGCAGGGTTTTGAAGCGCTATTAGAAACTTGCAAAACCTGTTCACCAGAGAGGACAGTGGAATAAACGTTGCCACCTTAAGAGTCTATTCCACTTCAGCTTTCTGGTGGTGGTGGGGATACTTATCGTCTTGTCTTCAGCCTGAAATATAACTTATTTTTTGCCTTTTCACAACCGCGGGATACACCTTCCAATACACACTTATCAAAGGGCAAGCCTATGTATCTTGAAGGAATCCCAGCCTTCTGATGATTGGGGTTAAGCTGGTTTAGGATAATTTAAATACTGTAAAAAAATATTTAGAGTTTTAATTTGTCAGCTTTACTGCACTGTCAGTTGTAGTGCTGTGTTACCTGCCCTGAGCCGGCAGGATAGAAATCCAATATGCTAAATAAGTAATCTTTTTGTAAGGCTGGTCATTTGCAGTACTTATGACTCTTCCTAGTGTTCCTTTTCCTGGAAAGCTGATAGGTCTTATTCACAGACGACACACTCCAGCAGTTTGATAAATACATAACTACTTGAAAAGGAGTTTCTTGGGACACTGTGTGTTATTCATCAGGTCTTATATGGACACACACACACACACACACACACACACACACGAAAGGCCCAGATCAGTTCTCAAAGTTGGTTTTTTTATCATTATTTTCATTATTTGACATTTTGCGCTGACTTCTTTGATCTTCCCCTTTGCCAAGGCACACAAAGAAAAACAGCATCCAAGGACAAGCCAAACTGCACATATGGCGCAGTGAAAAATATGCTTATATACTTTTAGCGTATTATCTCGTAGCCGCTATCTGACAATTGAGGGTGAGGGAATATTGTAAAGTCATATTCTATAGCAGGCATAATGCTTATCAGTTTATTTTCCTTTGACCTTCTGCCTTAGAAAATTAATTCACTTGAGCTCTCCTCACAACTCAGAACATTAGGAGGGGAAAAAAATAATGTTAGCGCTAGTGAATATAATCTCTGCAGGAAAGCTGTGCAATTATTCAATGGCCTAATCTTATCTCTTGTTTCATTTTTTTTTTATGGCAAGTCTCCATTTAAACGCATTAGATATACTGGGCTATTGCCCTGCACCTTCAAAGCACAGTAAATAAATGCTGCTAAGTGCCACCAAGAGTGAAAGAGCTTATAATGAGAAGTGTGAATAGACGGGGGTGCCATTCATCATTCTGTTCAGTCCAATATTGGGGCTCTTTTTATCAGCAGTATCCGTAGTAGTGTCATCACCTCTGGTATAAATCTTCTGTCAGTGTCTGTCGTCTCGGCACCCTATTAAACCCATGCTCTCATATAATCACCAAATGACCTTTGGATGTCTTTCATTAACCCCTGACCTAAACCTTGCCAGTGTCTTGTTGGTAGGTAAATCTATGACATGACATTTGCCTATAACCCTGCATTTATCTCCATTTATTAATTTGTGCTTTTTCAGTGACTGCTCCCAAGCCGAAACCTGGTAAGGGTTTTAGATAACAGTGGCTTTCGTGGCGTTGAATTGAATAGGCTCTTTAAGCTTATTAAACGTGTACGTTTCATTCTTAACGGAATATTCTCGATGACGGTGCTAGTATCCCCTCGCCCCAATAAACCAAGAAGTCTTTTTCTTGGTGGCGAAAGATGCCCAATTACTTCTATTTGTCAATGTGGAGATTTTCTTTACAAAACAAAAGGTGTCGTTTGCTGGAAGTTCTCCTGAGCAACTTGGATTTCAGTGAATGGGAATTGTGTAAGAGCACCACCCAGGGTGTTCAGCTTGGTTCAGCTTAAATTGTGCAGCTGTGACACAGCTCAACCTAGAATGGCAGACTCAAGAAGCACCCATTTGTTTCTTTGCTCCATTTGCTGGTATTTATTTAGTTTTAAGTTTTGATTACAGAAGGTAGGCAGCCTGATCTCATGCAGTGTTAACCTACATTGGTTAACAAGTTGTTGTTGTTGTTAGCTACTTACTCTTCACCAGAAAGTTGCAGGGCAGGCTATAGCAATATAAAATGCAGTATTGAGAATAGTTTTAAACAAATCGCAGTCACATGTCTCCTAAAAATATCTCTCTCAACTATGAAAGGCCAGGCTAAAGAGGTGCATCTTGAGCACAGAGGGAAGGCTGTAAATGAAGGAATAATAATAATAATAATAATAATAATAATAATAATAATAATTTATATGCTGCCCATCTGATTGGGTTGCCCTAAGCTCTCTCAATGGCCCCTAACAGAATATTAAAAACACAAGAAACACCACTGTGGGCAGTGAATTCCACAATTTAGGGCTACCAGAAAGAATGTCCTCTCCTGGGTCACCCTGTCCCCAAACCTGAGGGCCCCATTAACACATTTCTTTGTGATTAGGGAGGTGTAGGTCAAGCCAGGAGCATGTTTATTCACAGGGCCAACCCACCTGTGAGGCAAGCTGCCTCAGATGGCAGGAACCACAGGCAGTAGATCCCAGTGTAGATCTTTATTCCCCACTAGATCCCAATGTAGATCATTACTCACCCTTTTTTCCCTGATGGGGAGGGGTGCCAAAAATATATTTGGCTGGCTGTGTTTATTCATCAGCTAAACCTGTGTGAATAACCTGCCTATGCTTCCTGATATCTATCTATCTATCATCTATCTATCTATCTATCTATCTATCATCTATCTATCTATCTATCTATCTATCTATCTATCATCTATCATCTATCTATCTATCTAAAGGCAGGATATAAGCAGCAAGACAAACTAACAATAAAAATTAATGGTTGTGGATTTGAGAGGATTCCAAATATGAAATTAAACACAGGTTGCATGATCAGAAAAGGGTGAGCTGTGCATGACTAATGCCTGGCCTACAGATAAACAAAGAACTCTAGTCTTTCCAACTGACTATCCGGTAATCTTTCATAAATGATAAAATAAGTCAATGCAACTCAAATTGTGTATTCTGCCTCAATAGCTGGCGATGTGAGCTGATGATTTGATGCTACAGCTGTTTCTTTATCTTTACTCTCTAACATGTCAGCCTCGTTGAAAAACCAATTTTATATGACTTATCTCTTGTAGGCTGCACTCTTGCCGAGTTGCTGGAACTGTTAGCCGTGTGCTGTCTCCCTTTATGCACAACCATGTTCCTACACGCTGGACATTACCAGCTTTGATTACAACCCTTTTGCATACGCATTGGTACAGCTATTCTGGTTCTTATAGTTTCCTTTAAGATTTGGCAGCAATTAAAAGGCTGAATGTTTACAAGAGCTGCTTTTAAACAAGCAACACTTGCATTCCCGCCCCCCACCCAATGTTGCATGCCAAATTCTGAATATCCAGCAGGAAGGACATAGTCAAACTGTGTTATTCAAAGGAACAAGGTTTTATTTTAATAACTGCGTGGCTTTAGAGCATACAGTATATTTAATTATAGGCTAAAAGTAAAAATGCTCAGACCGATACCGCCTTTCGAGGGAGGTTAGACTGACACCTTCATTGGCGATTTCCCCCCGGTGGGGTGGGGTGGAGGTTAACAGTACAGTTCTATTATACATGTCTATTCAGAAGTGCCAATAAGTTCCATCAGTCCCAGGTAAACATATATTGGATTGTAGCTTATCAGTGCAATCCTCAGTATGTGCATGTGTGAAGTGTCAGGTAGTCACTTCTAAAGCCAGGTCATGGTGGGGAGGCAATGGAAGTGTGTGAGCACTGGGGGGGCGAGCGGGGAACTTGCTCCCTTCCCTTTGTACAGCTATCAGTATTTTCTAAACCCCCCCCCCCGGTTCTAGTAAGGGAAGAAATAGTTGTGCCACTTCTGGACTGTTGTACAGGGGGGAGCCCATTTGCAATAAATGAAAGGGCCTCCACCCCACCCTGGAATGTCCGACATCAGTGGTATCATGAGGCCCATAGAGATATCTGTAGGCATCTGTAGGCATTCTCCTCTGCTGCCAGATGTGCCTCTGCTCAGTCTTAACCTCCTATAGCCAGCAGATTGGTGGGGTTAGGACTGTTGTAACCTGCCATTTTTATTCTGCCAAGCGTTTGCTGTATTTTAATTCTTACCTGCATGTGAAGTCATTTTATTGGTTTGCTTTGACGTTTTATGGGTTTTAATTGCAACACTATTCTAATATTGTAAACTGCCTGGGGACCCTTTTTAAGTCTGACTGACACAATACAAATGCTTTTTAGAATTATGATGCAATACCCAATGAAGTATGATGAAGACAAATAGTAGATTTCACATTTTGATTATTCCACAATGCAAATCTAGAGCTAGGTTTCTCCTACTTAAATCTGAGTGCTCTTGTGTCTCATACTGCAGTCTAGTCAACTACATACCTTCATCTTGGGTAGCTAAGGGTCTTGGGCCATTGGGCCAACCCTGCCAGCTGTCTATGCCACTGGTTTTCAACCTTAGGTCCTCCTCAGATATTGTTGAACTACAACTCCCATTGTCCCTGGAGTCCCAACAACCTGTGGGAACTCCAAGGCTAAAGAACACTGCTTCACACAGATTTTAATTTGAACATGTGGAGGTTGGGAGTGAGGATAGCACACCCACTCCCAATTTTTAAACATTGTCTTAGGAGGGCTGAACTGCAGCTAATTTCAATGGCAAATAAGCTGTGAGAGTTTGTACAAATGAAGCTGGCCCACTCTGAAAGGGACCGACAGGCTGTTGAGGAGGAGTATGCAGGAGGCCCCCAAATGCAATCAAGATACTCCCACACTAATGCCCTTAGAAGCAGAACTCTTGAGGCACTGAAGACCTCCCACTGTCTTTTAGGCACCACTCTGCTACCACGGATAATCCTGCAGAAAGGTAGAAATCTTGCTACAGCAATCTCATGTAGAGCTGAAGGCAGAACCACTCTGATGTCCCTGCAAATATACAGTGTGGCACTCATATTGCCTAAAGTTAACCTAACTTTTTGTTATC
This sequence comes from Podarcis vaucheri, assembly GCF_965113315.1. Lineage (NCBI taxonomy): Eukaryota > Metazoa > Chordata > Lepidosauria > Squamata > Lacertidae > Podarcis > Podarcis vaucheri. Next base: position 97,055,906 of record NC_138759.1, on the reverse strand, counting down.
TCGTTTACCCAGAAACAAATTTCTCAGGAACAAATCCACTATTGCCTTCATTTCTTTTATTTATTCTGTAGCCTGTGTAAAAAGACTAACTTGTTCTTCTTCTGTGTCAATGTGTTATGCTGCTTCAGTGGAAATGTCACCGCCCCCCAGATCAACACATTGCTATTTTCTGTGCCCACACTCAAACTCAGCTCCCTTGCCCCAAACACTATATTCTGCTATATAGAATTATAGAATTATATAGAATTACATATATAGAAGTATAGAATCTATAGTTATATAGAGCCAGTGTGGTGTAGTGGTTAAGAGCAGTAGTCTCGTAATCTGGTGAACCGGGTTCACGTCTCCGCTCCTCCACATGCAGCTGCTGGGTGACCTTGGGCTAGTCATACTTCTTTGAAGTCTCTCAGCCCCACTCACCTCACAGAGTGTTTGTTGTGGGGGAGGAAAGGAAAGGAAAGGAGATTGTTAGCCACTTTGAGACTCCTTTGGGTAGTGATAAAGCGGGATATCAAATCCAAACTCTTCTTCTTTCACACAGACTACTTCAACGGGCCTCAAGTGCACCCCCTTTACTAAAGTCTGTTGCGTAACCAGGAAAACTTTGTTCTTGCAAGCCTTTGGAGGAAATTAGTAAATGTGGTTTAACGTTTTGGGGGTTTTCTGCACTGCTGCATTTTACTAATGATCAGGCTGAAGTAGTCTTACGGTTCTTTTCTGTTAAATAGGATCTGTTTTATGTTGGAAATTGTCGTAAGTTCACTATGTATGGTGCAAGCGCAGTCTAAAAATCTTGCAGAAAATATAAATTTATTATTTTGCAATTGACAGATAAAATGACCTGCTCAAAATTCAGGTAGCTATGGCTAGGTCACCTTTGCAAGTGTGTCTTGCTTCATGATGACCTGCCCCTGTGTGCCAGGGAGCCCGAACCCCCTAGTTTACTGAAGAATTGAGGGCCATAAAGCCATTGGGGAAGCAACTAGCACTGAAGTGTTAAAATACTTGCATCGTGCCACAGTGGGCATGCCACTGCAGCAATCTACAGGCCTATAAGGGTGGTTACCATTGCCATCCTACTGCTTTGATGCCTGACTGCTGCTGCAGGCTCTATTGCTATCTCTGAGTTTGACTATGTTCCTTGAACCTGCTACCTAAACTTGGCTGTTTGATCTCCTGACCCTTAGACCTGTTGCATCGCAGCCGATGGCCTGCCCCTCTGATGAATGACACACAGCTGTGCCAAATCTACTCCAGCCACACTCTCACAAAAGCTGTTCACACTTGTAAGGCTGTCATCTATTTTACTTGAATAGATGCAACACAGGCAAAATTCACCAAGAGTGTTTTCCAGCAATCCATCACAATCTAGAATAAGTTGCATCTGTTGGTTTCTGCATGTTATGCAGCAAAGAGTTTCATGCAGTGGAAAATATGACAGCCCTATTTGTCCTGGTGTCTGTGGCAGAATTCACATCTACTTGCTGTGGCAAGAGTCACTTCTTCTTGGTGCAATCCATACAGTGTCCCATCCTTGATACACACTTCCTTCATACACAAATTTGTGGAACTGTGTAAGATCACATCTGGGAAGCGCCGTGAATGTGCTCCGAGACAACTGTTCCACTATAACTCCACTCAGTTAAGCAATCAAATAGTAGCAGTACCTGGAAAAGGCACACATCTCCTGAATTAAGATTCTGAGGTGTACTTATTACATGTGTGAGAGTCTCTAGCCTCAGGCAGGAGTGATGTGCAAGAAAGCTTATCTTCACCAGAAAAGGTCACTCCACCTTAGGAAAGGAATTCTCTTATCCTGCAATAAATCTACAGACAGGTCAAATGAAATACAGTAGTAGCAAGAACCATAAATAACCAATCTTCACTACTGTAGGCATCTACTGGTAATTGTTTTTGCATGGCAGATTTCTTTAAATGGATTTAATTTGTCAATCAATTAAACCTACAGCCCTAGTTTTTCCTTTAAAAGGGGGAATACTGACCAGTTGTCCTTGGGGTGGGATAATACTGTAAAGAAACTGTAAAATTTATTTCCATGTGTAAAGAGCTGCACAAGTAATGGAGAACAATTATCCAATTGGTAAAGTAAAGGTAAAGGTACCCCTGCCCGAACGGGCCAGTCTTGACAGACTGTGGGGTTTGTGCGCCCATCTCACATTTATTGGCCGGGGGCCAGCGCTGTCCGGGGACACTTCCGGGTCACGTGGCCAGCGTGACATCGCTGCTCTGGCGAGCCAGAGCCGCACACGGAACGCCGTTTACCTTCCCGCTGGTAAGCGGTACCTATTTATCTACTTGCACCCGGAGGTGCTTTCGAACTGCTAGGTGGGCAGGCGCTGGGACCGAACAGCGGGAGCGCACCCCGCCGCGGGGATTCGAACCACCGACCTTTCGATCGGCAAGCCCTAGGCGCTGAGGCTCTTTATTATTCTGATAATAAATGCAGTTTTGTGGGACATTATACAACTTAACTTTGATTTCTATTTTTATTTTATTGTAAACATTTTAGGCTTGCTATTTTATTTCATTTTTTCAGGCAGGATCCTTAGGAGTTTTAACAACAGCTGGCCAAGCAGCAATTCTGCTTGTGAAGATGCTGATGTAATGCAGGAAAAGCTACCATACTTCTCTCAAGGGGTCTGCCAAGCGGGGGGGGGGGGGAGAGCTGGCTACAGCACTGCTGTTAGCTTTGGGTGCAATAATCATTCAGTTTTAAATATAAATAGCATTGCTAACTTTTACTTTTAGCAAACAATTAATAGTCCAACGATCGACCACTATGGGCAAAGGAGCGAATTCTGTTGCATCCAAATCCAGGTAAAAATATACACAGAATAGCAAACATTTAAGTTTGAAAACAGACGACCAGTTATAAATCTAACCCACTATTTCCCTGCGCAGCAATTTAAATTCGCAGTGTAGGCATGGCTCAGAAAATGCGACAGGACCCAAACGCAGACATAACCCCTCTTTCCTACTTGGTTTGAAGCATATCTGTCTAATAATAATAATAATAATAATAATAATAATAATAATAATAATAATGATAATGATGATGGAAGAGTTGACTGGAACTTCTCCTCTCTCCACACTCAAGCAAGCAAACCAACTCGCAACCCCAATTTATTAGGAAGCGCACAAAGCTCAATCCTTGCATATTGTGAGGTGCCCACCCCCCACTTCTCGTCGTCGGTCTGGGAGGCAGCCGGCAGCACCCACCACCCCGCTGCCCGGTCCCGGCGGCCTCTCGGGCCCCGGACTTCCCTGCAGCCTCCGCGGCTCAGCGGAAGCGGCTTTGCCCCGAGTCAGGTGTCGTCGTCGTCGTCGGCAAGGCGAGCCCGCTGCCGGGTTAGAGAAGACGCGGGAGGCGGAGACTAGCAGGCAGGCAGGGGAGGGAGAAGATGGCGGAGGCAGAGTGAGTAGAGAGCTCGGCGTGCCTGCGGCGGGGCGGGCGGAGAGGGAGCGGGACTCGGCCGCGGCGGGGCTGCAGCCGGCGAGCGGGGAGGGCGCTTCGGAGGGGATGCAGCAGCAGCAGCAGCAGAGGGGGCGGCGGCTACCATATATCTATATGTCTATGTGTATCTATACCTAACAGGCAGCTGTAGAGCCTTCCCCGCGCCCCTCCTGGTTTATGGTGACGGAGCTGAGTGGCTCCTGACGCCTGCCAGTCAGAGGGAGACGGACGGACGGTCAGCCTTAGTTGTGATTCTCATGCCACCCCCCGTCTAGACAGCGCTACTTTCGCCAAAGGGTGCTTGCTGCTCCTTGCCCTCCTGTCAAGCCGGAGAGAACGACACATGTTTTCGTAGAGAGAGTTGTAGGGTTGGGAGGGGGACCCCCAAGGGCCATCTAGTCCAACCCCCTGCAAGCAGCTGAATCGCCAGGTCGAGAGGCAAGACAAGGCACAGGGAACCTGTCCTCTTTCCAGACACACACACACACACACACACACACACAAAACACCTCTTCCTCTAACCAGCCAAACCTGAACTTGGGACAGCCCAAATTGGCTGGTTCAAAGACCATCCGGTTCAGGAAGTAGCTTGTCTACATCGATGCCAGGAATGAAGGTTTCTTCTTGCCTGCTGTTTGTATTTATATCCCACCGTTGCGCATAAAAGGAGGCACAAGGCAAAATTATGTCGTTTTGCCAATCTTCCCCTGCCTGCCCAAATTTCATCCCGTCCCCACCCAGTGAAGTCCATGCCTGAGAGGAGGTTTGAACCTGGTCCTAGCTCAGTGCTCCCAGCTAACCGCAACACAATGTCCACCAGACTGCATCCTGCAGTAGATGTCATCCCTTTAGGACAAGGCACTTCATCAGGTCACTGACTACGTCACAGAAGGCATAAAAGGGAGTGGATGTAGTGTGGGTTTTAGTATTCAGGCGTTTTCTTTGTTTTCTGGTTTTTGAAAAGGTATCTTCACCCCCCGCCCAAACACACACACTTATTTTGGTGTCGTTTCTTCAAGGATTTTGAAGATGTATAATTATGTACAAGGTTTATATCAAGCTCTTATCAATTCCATCTAAGAATAAAGTGAGGTGGGGGAGAGTTTGTTCTTTTTTTTTATTAACTCAAGGGATTTAAAAGCAATGTCAGTTTGCATCACCAGCGGCAGTAGAAATATCTTCAATAGATTGTTCCTGTCTCTGGGTTGGCCTGCAGTGTTAGGCAATTTCTATTTGTCCATCACTATGGCTCTTGCGTTCCAACCATGCCTTACTAGGTAAATATAGACGGAACCACGTGAGGTAAGCTACCACATGGCTATGTGTCCTCTCTGGAACTCACCGAACTGAGTTGTACCATCACCAACTTTCTTGAGAGGTTGTAGAAGCATGGTAACGGCAATTTCATTGAAGTGGTTACCTACAGATAACTGTCCATACAGGTCGATCTGTACATTTGTTTTGAATCTGCTATTGTGTGGTCAATGGCTGTATAAATGGGATCCACTAAATCTGTTTGCAGTACCCCTGTAATGTACACTGAGAACAAGATTGTCACTAGGCTCCTTCCCAAAGGCCATAGCAAACCTCACCAGGAAGAGAAAACACCTTTCATGGTGCTTCCTGGCATGGCAACCACAAATAATGGTTGAAATAACAAGCCAAACAAAAATAAGCGGACTCATATTTGTGAGTCTAGTTATTGTGGTACTGTACAAAGGAGGTGTGTGTGTTGTTCATACAGAATGCAATTTAAAATCATTTCATTTAAAATCAATAGGAAATCTGCTATATAGGTACCTTGTTGTTTAGGATATTTGCTCCCCATCGTTTCAGAAAAGGTTTGAATAATTTGTAAACATGTACTATAGTATTCTGCATTCCAGACTGAGTATTTCTTTTGAAAATGCCTTCGTTTTTCAAGGCCACTGATGGTGCAATACCTTCACAAGGGAGCTTTGAAAGAGTTGCTTCAATACATGAGATCTTTCTTACCTTGCTTATGTGCCACTCAACCATAAATTTGTGTGATACTGGTGCATTGCTCAAGAAGAGTTAATATAGTTAAGTATTGTAATAGTTAATAGTTGAGTTGCCTTTAGTCTCATTTTTGAGAAATTGATTTATAAATTAAAGGTATCTCGGGGTGCAGCTACAATTCAGTTTCTGTGAATTCCAGTGTGAACTGGCCTGATCTGTATTTCCTTGCAGATTGTGGACTAATTATCCTTCGGAGTTTGTATTTCTCTAGATTTTGTGATGTAGTTCTTGGCTCAACAACAACAAACCAAATGATTTATTTTAGGATAAAACATGTTTAGAAATTCACACAGTGAGATAAAATATGTTAAATTAATACAAATACCTCTGGCAGATTGTTTGAACTGTTGTAAATACTTTATTGTGTCCCCTATCCACTGTCAAATGTAAGACCGTTCCATTTTATATGTAAAAGAACTGAAAAATGACTGACGGCCTTGACATGTCTTCTTTAGGGGATTTGCAAAAGATTGTTGGTGGGGAATGATGACCTTGGGCCAGTCACACTTCTGTGAAGTCTCTCAGCCCCACTCACCTCACAGAGTGTTTGTTGTGGGGGAGGAAGGGAAAGGAGAATGTTAGCCGCTTTGAGACTCCTTAAAGGGGGTGAAAGGCGGGATATCAAATCCAAACTTGGCTTAGCTTTCAGTTGAGGAGGATCAGGCAAAAAACATTTTTATTTATACAGGCCTCTGGCCTGCAAGCTGCCTTGCAAACATATTTGAATTGGTTTTAACTGATTTGGTGTTTGTTTTTATTTTTTTACTGATGTTGTATCTGCCCTTGGATCTTTTAAAAAAACTTTGTACTTTATATCTGTTTTGTGGTATTTTTCTACCTATATTGGGGACAGTACCATCAGACCAAGGCATTGCCCACTGATTTATGTCATTGACACATGGTCTCAGAACTAGTTAAAGGTAGGTAGCTGTGTTGGTCTGCCGTAGTTGAAACAAAATAAAAAAAATCCTTCCAGTAGCACCTTAGAGACCAACTATGTTTGTTATTGGTATGAGCTTTCGTGTGCATGCACACTTCTTTAGATACAAGAAGTGTACATGCACATGAAAACTCATACCAATAACAAACGTAGTTGGTCTCTAAGGTGCTACTGGAAGGATTTTTTTTATTTGGTCTCAGAACTGTGCTTGATGTCTTGACTACAAACCCAGAATGAGGTTCTGGACGCAGGTTTCAAACATTAGCGGACCTTCCAAAACCCAATAGTAGAGTCTGAAAACTCTATTTCCTGCTTTGTAGCAAAACACTGTAATGTTCTTGCAGTTCCCTAGATCAGTAGGCAACTTGGCTGTTGAACTGTGAAGAGAACTGCAAGTGATAGGGAACTACTATAGGAAGTCTGCACAGAGATGGCAATTAACCAAAAGTGAGACCTGATGGTCACCAGAGCAAAGAATGTTATGACAAGGTCATTCTGGACCAAAGTTAAGCTTAGGTTGCATAAATTGCAGAGTTGGGAGTGGGGAAATCAGCCTTCAAAACAAAACAAAAACAACCACTCATATGATCACATAACTAAGGCATACTTCTATGCCTTCTACATCAAGTACTGTACTCAAGAAAATTCCACACTCCTCACCAGCTCTCCCTACACACCCTCTGGATCAGACTGGCAGAATTCCTTTTTCAGACACCTCTTTTTCCAACCTGTCAATCAAATATCTTGTTCTACATGGATCCAGTCTCACATTCGTGTATAACAAGTATTTTGACTGACAGCTTAGTCACCTGGAACGTTAAAGGGAGGGGGAAACCCTCCCCCAGAAGCGTTGTTTTGCACATTCTGAAGCTGCCAATCGTTTGCATCTTTTGATAGCGCTTATTCATAAGCAAGTGGAGGAGATGTAGCAGCAAGAGACTGCGTGTTTCTTCTACGCCACCTCTTATTCAGCAGATTCTCGGAGCACACAAAACTGCCTGCAGGTGTGGAGTACTGCTGCTGGCCTGCACTTCTGCACCCAACAAATTGCCAACTGAGCATAGTAAAAAGTAAAAAATAAGGAAGTTGCAATCACTTTTCAACCCACTTCCACAAAGGTAGTCTAGCAAGGTTCTGTACAGCTTATATGGAATGCTTTGGGATCCCTTTGCACCAGATACACAGATGGGCAGCAATAAGTGGTGGTGGATCTTTGCCCACAACTAGTGTGCAGGTTCTGAAAGAATGCATCAATTGTCAACACAGCACCCATGCTTTCAGCGGTCCAGCTTTTGGTGGTAATATGGTCCAGCTTTCGGCGGTCCAGCTTTTTGATGGATTTTGAAGAGTTTGTGGTGAGTTGGATGAAAAGCCTTGAGGGAAGGCAGATGGCTAAGACATTGGGGGCAAGATGTAGAAAAGGGCACAAGAAGAAATGCTTTTTGAAGGCTTAGGTTGTGAGTTCAGAGTAAGAGTTGATTGTGTGGCTCGGCTGAAGCTTCTGTGGGTGACTTCTGCTTTTCCGAGCAAAGCAAACCATTGAATGGAGTTAAGCTTGGAAACTGCAAAAACTTGAGAGGTTTGCCTGTACATGCAGCACACCTCACCATGGAGCTAAAGACACCACCTACACAGCGAGTTCTGTTTCCTGAACGATGCTATCTAAACAAGGATAACTTATACATTGAGTCATCCCCTACGTAACCAGCTGATCACTGTGCCCTTCCATGGAGGGCATCCTGCAGGTACCACCCTATTAAAGATGTTCATTTCAGAATCGGGCCAGAATGTTCCCCTTTGGAACATATCTATGTCTGCTACATATCAGAGAGGCAACTCCCCTATTGTCATTCAGTGAGTCCTAAAGACATTCCTGTTTCAGCAAGCCTTCAAAATAGAGATCTTTACCTCTGTATCAGATTTAAAACTTTCACGTGCTGCTGTTGTTTTAAAATATATGTGTTCATTTGTTTTTATCTATGTAGCTATTTTATATATGTTTTTATTATACTGTGAATCACTTTGGGATGCCTCGTGGGAAATGACTCATAGATGAAATAAGCAATAATAACATAATAATACTGAGCACCAAAGGGTTGGGTTGACTGTTTCGTTCCTTGTCCTGCTTGTCAGCACCTAGCTGGCTCCTGTTGGAAATAGGATGTTAGAATTGATATCTCTTTAGTCTGATCCGGGAAGACGGCTCTCCTATTCCTATGAAGTGCTTCAGGTATACATGCACACTCGCTGAAAGGCTCCCCTTTTCTCTTCTACCACATAGAGCACCAGCTTTGGAGTTACGCAAGTTTGCCCAGCCAGGTTTCTGATTTCAAAGCGTACCTTAGTCATTTTCTCTGCATGTTCTGTTCTTCTGGCACGGGGCTAAATGTGTGAAGAACTCTTGCGAAAGCACCCCTTGAACTCACCTGACCGTAGCACTGTGTGTCTTAATAAAACCTGTTTCAGAAATTGAGGACACCTTTCAAAGTCCCTTTACTGAATGATGTTTTTGTGGGGAGAGGAGAGGCACACAGCAACACCAGAAATGGCTCAGTTGGTAGAGCCTGAGATTCCTAATCTCAGGTTAAGGGGCTTGAGCCCCACATTGGGCGAAAGATTCCTTCATTGCAGGGGTTGGACTAGATGGCCCTCGAGGTCCCCTTCTAACTCTACAATTCTATGAAAAGCACCTCTTCTAGGAATCATAGAACCATGGAATTTCAGAGTTGGAATGGACCCTGACGATCACCAAGTCCAACCCCTGCAATGCAAGAATATGCTTAAAGCTAGGTTGTGGAGTTTATTATGCAATCGCTAATAACTTACTATCACAGCAATTTGTGGAAGCACCTCTTTGGGAGGTTGCCACATCGACTTGGTATGTTTATGTTTGTGGTAACATGATGTGTGCCAGGCTTTGGCTAAAAGAAAACAAAAGAAAAGAAAACAGGCTATGCTACTTCGGTGATTCACCATTACCCCATGAATGTTTGGCTGCCTATGATATTCCATGTTTAGTTCTCAGCTTTTGGGGAGACGGGCCTTGAATCTTTCAGCAATAGAGACCAAAAGTCCTGGTATCAGTTTTGTCAAGATTAAATAATTCCTGAAGCAGTGATGATGAACCAGAAAGTTTAGTAAAAATCATTTTATTTCCATTTCGTTTTCTGCAGCTTTCTATTCAGATGGTGGTTATGGGTGTTACTCAACTAAGTCTTACATAAAGTAGACCCATTGAAATAAATGAGCATGGGTACGTTAGGTTCATGGGTGTCAATAGATCTACTCTGAATAAAACCTGGATGCATACCATCCTAGGATTTAAAGCTTTTATTCACAAATGAGGAGTAGAATTTTATTGTACTAAAATAAATGAAAGCTGCAAATTCTTGCCAATTAAGCTGAATATCTGGGTGTTAATTTTTTCATATAGAAAAGCATCTCTTTATGTGTGTTTTAAGGTGATGCTACATTTATCTTTATATCAGCAACTTTTTTTTTTTTTAGCAGAACCTATATTTTCAGTTGAGCAGTGGGCACCTGTTGACTTATTCCCATGTGAGTGGCCACATTGCCAAAGTGCTCTTTTAACCCACTCCTCCCCACTGTGAATAGTGACAAAAAAGCCTTTCTTGCTCACACACATTAGTGTGCATTCATTACAGAACCTGATGCCTCTGTATTTTAGTGGGCAGCTGAGACACGCACCAAGAGCGACTGTGCTTGTTTTCTGCTCAGAATCATCTTTGGAATGGGTTGAATCCACCAGCCACTTATTCCCTGTACAGTAGCTCTCCAAAGGTGTACAAGGATTGAAAGCTGCAGAATTTGGCTAGTAGAAGTCCTCCTGAGTTAATGCCATGCTTCCGCAGCCTTCTTCAAAGATTATTTATGTGTGCGTTCCATAATTATATTGTTTGTTTGTTTTGTTTTGCACAGGATTTGGAGTACACCCTGAATTAAGAAAAATAGTATTGCTTCAAGCTTCTTGGTCATCCTCCCTTCTCTCCCAACATATGCGTTGCATTTTGCTGTAAGTACAGGCGGCCATGGCAGATGACGATGATACGCAGCCATCCATCCCAAAGAAGTGCGGTCCGTACATTTCCTCGGTGACCAGCCACAGCCTGAACTTGATGATCCGCGGGATAGTCCTGTTTTTAATTGGTGTCTTTCTTGCTCTAGTATTAAACTTGCTACAAATTCAGAGAAACGTCACCTTGTTCCCACCAGATGTGATCACCAGCGTCTTCTCTTCGGCTTGGTGGGTACCGCTTTGCTGTGGAACAGCATCAGGTATGTCGGAACAAATGCGGCCGGAGAGAAACCTTATTAGGGGAAACATCATGGGCTTGATTCAGTCTGCAGAAGCACCATTTGGCATTTCCTCCTCCTTTCCTCCAAGACACCTGTGGACATGAACCGGGCAAAGGTCGTTAAGAGGAACATGAGGTCTAGGTGCACCTTTTGTATCTAAGGACTTCCCTGTCTCCTCTGCTCAGCCATGGAGAATGAGGTGGACAGAGAGTTACGGATGTGGGAGGTGAATCATGTAGCCCTGACTTTCCACATAGGAACCTAATGTGCTGAGAACTCATGCATGCACATTGGAGGATATGCAGATGCTGGATTTGTGCAACTGTGCTGCCCAGTTACAACTCCCCCTCTTGCTGCTAATAGGGATTAGCTTGCTGGGATGTCTTAGATTCTGGCAGAGGAAAGAGTGCCAGGCATTCTCCATTCGTCATTGCTTCTCATGGGCCAATCTGGGCATGGCATCCCAGTGCCAGATTTACGTGTAAGCTAAACAAGCTATAGCTTAGGACCCCACTCTCTTGGGCCCCGCAAAGAAATTTAAAGGGGGGAAACTGGATGTACGTTTCCAAAATATAAGATTAAAAACAAATAAAATAAAACCTACATAGAGCAACAGTGTTTTGTGTTGTGTAGGATCCTATGATGTAAGTAATGGGGCCCTGCCTGCGAGCCTGCTCCCTCAAATATCACTGGTTTGCTCATTTCTATATATAGGGTGCCTACATTCTGCATGGACTGGTTGCATGGCAACATGTGCAAATGGCTTTAGATACCTATTAGGTCCATAAATTACCATATAGCATACATTCAACACCAAAAACAGCGACAATTTGTTGTTGACAAAGGGCAGCTGGACATATAAAGGGTCTCATTACCTTCAGTAGCTGAAGGCCTCATCAAACCTAAATCTGGCCCTGCATCAACCACATGACTGGCCCTAGGCAGAGAGGGAGGCCTAGCTAATCTGGACCAGGGCTGGTGGGAGAGGATGCCAGCACTTTGCTTCCGCTACAGTCCCAGTCCGGATTGCACCTCCCCTCCCCTGGCTGCAGTTTAGGAAAGAAAAAGCAGTCATGGGCAGACAGTTTGCATTCAGTGATCCAACTTCATTTTTTTATATAAAAAAAATCTGATTTCAATTTCCATTTGGTGGTCCAAATTTATTTATTTTGAAAATCTGATTTATAGAAGAAATGTTCTTAAATTTTGCAAGGCAATAATCGTCTTAAGTAAGTAGCATGGTCTGCTGAATTCTTTTGTAAGCCAGAAGCAAACCAGTGATATTTGAGGGAGCAGGCTAGCAGGCGGGGCCCAGTATTGGCTGCTGTAGTACAATGGCATCTAGATTTCTGTGGCAGGGTAGGGTACATATCTCTCCAGTCTCCCTACCACTGATTCAGCCAATACTTTAATGAATTCAGTTGCTGCATAAGATCTTTTTATCAGCGGAAACCTCTTGGCAGTGGAGTCAGGGGGCAGCACTAGGGGAAGGTTCTATTGTAAGTAAACCTCCCATAATATGCCAATATTTTCCTGAGGTGCTGCTTGTCAGATTCTGATACAGGTCAATAAACCGATCTATTGTCTAGGAAACAGGTTTTTGTTGTTGCTGCTGAAGATAATCTTCAAGGCTACGTATCTTGCATTATCTAATTACTTTCCTTTTGTACCTTTTCATGGAATTAATACACCACAGATTTCACAGAGGATTCAGATTTGAAAGGAATTGTCTGTGTAAATTGTCTGAATGTGTTGGTTTTCTTTTCTCGGGTGTGTGTGTGTGTGTCTGTGCGCGCTTGGAATATTTTGGTCACAGTTAGAGACTCGTTTTATCTCTAAACTGCCTGCCTGTCATCTTTCCTTTTTATTTATTTATTTTTTGCCCATCTGAAATCCTTGAGTATTTTACTGTACCATTTGCTTCATTTTTATTTTACACCTAGATTGGCAATTCTAGACACAAGCATTTGTTTGGCTTGATTGTCTTTTGCCATCCTTCTCCACCCTGGTCCCTCTGGAGGTTTAGAGTATAGCTCCCAGCATCCCGCACTGTTGTTGTTGGCTTTCATTAGCCACTTTCCCCACAAAGGTGACTCGAAGCAACTTGCAAAAATGGTACAAACTTTAAAACCGGATACAGTGGTACCTCGGGTCACAAACACTTCAGGTTACAAACGCTTTGGGTTACAAACTCCACTAACCCAGAAGTAGTTACCTCAGGTTACGAACTTTGCCCCAGGATAAGAACGGAAATTGCGCGCCGGCAGCAGTGGCAGGCCCCATTAGCGAAAGCCCACCTCAGATTAAGAACGGTTTCGGGTTAAGAACGGACTTCCGGAACGAATTAAGTTTGTAACCCGAGGTACCACTGTATTAGGAACCCAAACAGAACGAGAACCTAAAAACACACCCATATATAGGTCTCAAACACCCCACCCCACTAAAAGAGGCCACAGATAGATGATACCCTCCAAATTAAGGGGCTAAAGCCTGGGTTCAAAGAGATGTTTTTGCCTGGTGCCTGAAAATACATAGCGGTGGTGCCAGGCATGCCTCCTGGGGGAGAGTGTTTCACAAGCAGGATGCTGTCAGTCAAAAGGCTTGCTTTCATGTTTCCAGCCTCTGCACCTCTCTCAGTGGGTGTACATGGAGAAGGGCCTCAGGTGATGAACTTGGTTCATGTGGGGACAGGTGGCCCTTGAGAGTGAGCTGTATGAGGCTTCATAGGTCAAAACCAGCACATTGGTTTCCCACATTGCCTGGGGCTAATGGAAGTTCTAGTCCAAAGCATCTGGAGGGCATTCAACAAGGCTGAAGGCAAGGGCAGTGGCAGAAATTTTTTTGCTAGCGTGTTTTCATCTGCGGGAAGTTATAAAAAAATATGTCGTTTCGTAAAATTAACTAGTAATGTAATGAATGGTTACCAGTATGATATCAGCCAATTTAGGGAGCGTCAGCGAATGGCAAATTTGGCAGAAGTCATAATTGTTCCTTTCGCCTTTTGTTGTTGTCATTTACAGCTGTGATTGGGTTATTGTACCCCTGCATGGATCGACACCTGGGAGAGCCACACAAATTTAAGAGGGAATGGTCCAGTGTGATGCGGTGTGTAGCAGTCTTTGTTGGTATAAATCATGCCAGTGCTGTATCCTTCTCTATGGTAATGAAGTTGGCAGCCGCATCCAAAGTTTTTTCTAGGAGGCCAAGAGCTAAACAACAGCTGCCCCGCTCACTTCACTGGGATTGCACGCCTGGTGCACTCCCCGACGTGGCAATGAATTTATTAGTTGCCCTTCCATTGTTAACTCAGGGTGATTTACAACAGTTTCAAGCTACATGTTTAAAGTAACTTAATAAACACAATAAAAAATCCAGTGTGGCTGAAGAAAGCTTGGCCATAAAACAGCAGCAAGAAGCAATAAAGTATTAAGAAATAACATTCTCGTGGCACAAGAGTTCACACTAATGACAGGGTGCATGTAAACTTTTAGCAAGGTGGCTGTCCCAAGGAAGGCACTTTTGCAAGCCAACACGCACTCATGAGTAATTGCATACCTACTAAACAAGCATTTGAAACATCATGCCTTTGGTCTAGTCCTAAGAGTGCTGCGAATGGTCAGCTAGGGATGTTCCAGTTAGATCTGATTTTCGGAAAGCTGTTCAGTGTCAGGAAAATCAGAGTTGTGTGATGCTTACTGGCAATCCCTTTGAGGCAAAACCCCAAAACAATTAGTCTGTGCTCCGCTGATCTTCCGAAACTGTTCCTTAACGACGCTCGCAGAAAGTGGATTTTGCCAACAACATCCAGTTGTCCCTCACACTTGCTGCACTTTCAATTGGGCTGTGGTGGACGTTTGATCGATCTCGAAGTGGCTTCGGCCTGGGAATAGGAATTGCATTTCTTGCCACGTTGGTGACTCAGCTTCTCGTCTACAATGGAGTTTATCAGTAAGTGTTTTCTCTTCAGTATGGCGATGGTAATGCTAGGATATTAGAAGAGGTATCAGGGGTTGGTGCCGATGAAATACTAAAAACTATTCCGACCCCTTGCCCAGCATGCATCAATCCCATCAGAATGGATGGTGTGCAAGATTGCAGGGATTTGCATGGGCCTGTCCTTTTGGCTTTGGGACTGGGTGTTTCTACACCTGCCTGCTCTGCTTAAAAAGAAGAAATAGAAGGGGAGAGGTGTTCAAGCAGCATGACCGCAAGCAGGACCCCACACTTGGGTTCCCAACCTTGCAGCAGATGTCTGCCCTCTTCCTAGCTTACAAGGTCAAGGGAAAAGCTTAGGGGTGTTTTTGCAGCTGCATTGCCAATGACCTATGAGCAGCTTAGCCATAGCACCTAGGGCCAAAACAACAACCCTATTGCTACCTTTCCAATCTCAAACTTGGAACTAGGGAAGGAAGCCTGGCGTTACATGGAGGTGCAGCATGGGGTCAGGGGCCTGGCTGCAAGATTTTGCTTGACTTCCAGTGCCCGATTCTGACTTTCTGGGCTGGACTTAAGGTGCCATGCTGATTCCAATGGAAGATCTGCCATCAGCTCTGCTGGGCAAGGGCTGGTGTCCCGGCCACTGCAGCACAGTGCTGCTTATGAGTCTTTTTGCAAAGCTTCAATGTACAGTGAGCAGGCTGTGTCTCGTTTTTCAGAAACAGGACTGTGTCGGTTGCATTAGCACAAGCTGTTACTTGTACCAGTGCAGTCTTGAGCCCAGGCGACAGTGTCAGAGTGTCGGAGGTTTCCTGTTTCTTTGTGCATTGTTTCAGGCCTAACCATGACGCTTTATCTCTCCCTAGATACACATCTCCTGACTTCCTTTATGTGCGTTCCTGGTTACCCTGTATATTTTTTGCTGGTGGAATAACTATGGGGAACATTGGCAGGCAGCTGGCAATGGTAAGTTAGTCTTTCAGTGCTGGGATTATTTGCAGCATACTTGTGAATAATTTTGTTTACCTTTAGATGTGTGAGCCATCCTTTGCAGGCCACATCCAGATAACTGTGCTGCTGTTCAGGAAGCTCAACAAACAGCAGTACTTGTGCTTTCCAACCCTGCCATGTTCTCCACTTAACTACACTCACTATTCAGTTCACAGTGCCTTGGAGGAAAAACCCCAGGATGTAACTGATGTTGTCTGTGCATGAGCAGAACTCCCACTTGCATAATGGGACTTCATCTTCTCAGCTACCCCTGTAAACTTACTCCACAACATGCCCTCTAAACCTGCTCTGGATGGCTGGGAGACCTAGAGAAGTTTGGTAGGGGGTGGGAAAGCTGCAGAGCACATGGCAGCATCATGAAGTCCTGCTGTGTGAGTGGAAGTCCGTTCAACACAACGTTGGATTCAACCTGCAGATTGTAGGAATAAGGTGGAAAGCTGGGCTCCCAGAAAATTTACCATGCTGAGCTCCACTCATTTGCATCTCTTGTTCTCAATTTTTACAGTGTATCCTTTAGTGTGTGTGTGTGTGTGTGTGTGTGTGTGTGTGTGTGTGTGTCATTCTTGGAGACACTTACCACTTAATTTATGTGTTTTTATTTTGTAGTATGAATGCAAGGTTATTGCAGAAAAGTCTCATCAGGACTGAAAAAGAGCAAAGCATACCTTTCCCAAGGAGGATGAATGACAGACCTGGCACCAAGGAGTACTTCATAGTGTTTTCAAAACAGTCGTCGCCCTCTCTTGTGTCTTCTTCTGCTCTCACTCGCTGTCCCCCTTGGCCTGTTCCACCTGCAAAAGACACTTTTTACTGCAATCTGTGATTGCTACATCTGTAATTCACTTGAAAATCCCAGCATCTTGGTATCTGATCAGTGTGAAATTCTGCTGGAATGCAACATGCTGGACAAGTTGTTGGTTTTTAGATAGGAGCCTTTACTTTATAAAGTAAGCTAGTCTTGCCATATACCATCCTCTTATTTGCATTATGTTCCTGTGCCAAACGAAACTCTCTCTCGGTTGCATTCCTTTTTTTACCTTTCCCTGGACAACTTGGGGGATTAAATGTTATTAGAGTGTTTCTATTTTATTATTCATGCCAGAGTGATGTAAAGGTGGCCTGAAAAGGCATTGAGGACAGTAAATCACAAATATAATTCAAGGCTGTGACTTCACTTGTCTCTACCCCACCCCACCCAAAAAATCAACAGGTTAGTTGTGTGTCAGGTACAGTTATACACACCCAACTTGTTCTGTGTCATGGGTTGATTGTATATTGGATGTAAAACCAACCTGGACCATTCTGTATACATACAGGTGAGGCTTCTGCCGCAGTCATGACGTCTGTGCCTGCCATGTTCCTTTGTAAATAGGTGCATTCTGTTGTAGGACTCTTCATGCAACACCAGCAGTAACACTGCTGCGAGTGCAGACATGGCTCAGATGGAGTAATGCTACTGAGACCACCTGAAAATAAGTCATCTGTGGATGATAGATCTGCTGTAGAAATAGGAAAACCCGAACTTCTTTAAATTCAGTGAGATTAGCCTCTGTTTACTTGTTGGAAGTTTCGCTCTTGCACTATATGCATAAGCATGGATTCTCACATGCATTCTGATGATAGAAGACGCAATCTGCTGTGAACTTCTCCTATGCATGCCCCATTGAAAAGAATGGATGAGTGGATAGTTGTCGTATACTACAGCAAACGTGAAAGGATCCCAGTAGTTCAGGGATTGGGAGCCCCTTACCCTTCAGGTGTTGTTGGACTCCAGCTTCCATCAGCCCCAGCTAGCGTAGACAGTGGTCAGGGATGATGGAATTTGTAGTCCAACAACATCTGGCAGGCCAGAGGTTTCCCATCCCCGCATTAGATTGTGCTTGGTTAAACAGACTCGAAGAAGGCCAGAGTATGATGTGACCTTGACACACTCTTCTTAGAGGTGTCCATTGAGGTTGGGGATGTGGCAGAAGGGAGAAATGCCTTACTTGTAA
This sequence comes from Podarcis vaucheri, assembly GCF_965113315.1. Taxonomy (NCBI): domain Eukaryota; kingdom Metazoa; phylum Chordata; class Lepidosauria; order Squamata; family Lacertidae; genus Podarcis; species Podarcis vaucheri. The sequence goes on along the minus strand of NC_138759.1, from coordinate 97,038,193 downwards.
TGAAGCCCTAAAGTTGTTGATTCTTAGTAAAAAGAATATGTTGAATCTGTTCTAAACTTGACCATTTTCATTACTTCTATTGTCGCTCATTTAGCTTTAGAGAGCTGCTTATATTCTTTTAAAGAACATTTTCTTTTTAAAAGAAATATTCTGTAAAAGTTTTTTTGGGGTTTTTTTTAGAAAATGTGTTACAGTGACTCGAAAGGGCTTGGTCCAAAGAACCGATGTGTTTAGACAAAATGTTTTATTTTTCTTTAATAATGTATATTGTTGTGTTCATTAAAAAAAATGTGGAACAGACAAACTAAGCAGCGTTTTTAAGGCTTGCATGCTAATATATGATGAATATGCAATGAAAGCTTGGGACAAAAAGATGTCGGAAGGAAAATGTGCAATCAATAAGACTTAAAGAAAAGAAAAAGCGCAAAAGCAAATAATATGCAAAATAGCAGTAGCTGAGACTTCCCCACTTGGTGTTGTAGCTTCCCACTGCAGCACTGAAATGTTTCCAGTGTCGTCCTATGGACTTAATGTTACGGAGAAAGCACTTACGCCTTAGTGTATCTCCTTATATGCCCTTCCCCACTGAAATGCAAACACTTTGTGTATATTTATATGATTTAATTTTGAAGCATTTCCTTGAATGGTACAAATGTCACTTGGGATTGTGGAGCTACTTTAAAATTAAGTCAACAGAGAGCTTAGTATTCCAGCATAGCTTGCAAGTGCATCCGTGATCCTGCTGATTAATATTTATGGGTCAACGCAACTGTTTAAAGTGTTCGTTAAAGTTGTGGCATGAGTATATTTTGAAGGCTTAAATCTGGCAATTTGGCTCTTGGAAAACAATAGAGTGACTAAATTAAGCAACAGACCAGTAAGATGTGTGGAGATTTTTATGTGAACTGTACAAGAGATCTCTTACTTAGAAGTTTCTAGTCATTGCTTGTATTCTCCAGGGCCTTCCCATAGACAGGTGAGCTTGGAGCATATCAGCAGAGAGCTAGGAGATCACCTTCTGTTTCACATGTATAGTCTAGGGCAACTCTTGTTGGGAGTAGATGGTCTTGGGAGTATAGCAGGTCTCTCGTTTCCCACAGTTGTTGCTTTTAAATCTAGTTGACACGAAATGTGAAAAGAATTATGAAGGCACGAAGAGCAATTGTGTGGTACTTCAGTTCACAATATGGCATGCAATAGCTAAAAAAGATGGCTGTTCATGGCTATGTTAATTGAATGTTATGAATACCACTGTATTCTGTAACAGACACTGCAAACTTTGGAGGACTTAACAGATTTGCCACTTACAAGTCTTGCTTGCTTTTGTGTCATGTGTTCTTTGCACCCAGCTGTAACGAGGGGGAAATAATGGTTTTCATCCGCCTTGCTGAAGAAGTTCAAATGTGGTTTTAAATCTTACATACATCTTCATATATTTATCTCATCCTTTGTATATTAACGTGAACATGCAGAATAAAACCTTTTGTATATCGTAACTACTCACCAGGCATCCTTGTATACCATGCCTTGCACTGTTTGTCAGTCAGTGATAGATAACACATGGTCAGTTTGAAAATGCCACTTGGAATAAGTTCAGTGACTCTTCCATGTCTTTAAGCCAATGATGCAAAGTCACCCCAAAGTCATTCTTGTGGACTAAGTTTTCTGTTGATGAGTAGCTTTTCGTTTAACAAAACATGTGTTGATTTTTATGTACCTACTAGCCAGTACTAGAATTTTGGGAGGAGAGGTTTGTAATGGGAATGCCTTAATTACAGTGGTGGGAAAAAGCAGCTACTGTATAATGTGTAATTATAATATTAGATTGTCTTCAAAATGTTCTGTAGAGGATGACTAAGATATATTTTAGATACAACTTTATAAGCACTATAAACTCTTCACTAGTTGTGAATTGCAAAGGTTGACGATGTTTACTTCAAATTGCTGTTAAAAGCAAAACATGTATTAAATATAATTACAGCCTCGTTGAACCGGTTTCTTTTTCATTTTTCAAGAAGCAATAATTGATAATTATCCTGTTTCAAAGATCAAATTAGAATGCTGGCTGTTGGAGCGCCTTAATGGTTATGGAACACCTGTGGAAATGCTACAAGGAAACAAGCCCGTTAATACACATAAATCAGAAATTGCCATGAGTCAAGATGATTGCAGCACGATAGGCCCTTTAAAGATCCAAACCCTTCCAACTATGGTGAGGACAGTGGAGGTGATAGAATTAAGTGAAGAAACAAAACTAACTAAAAAAAAAAGGTACATTGAAAAGGGAAGAACGAAGAGTATCGGGACAATTTCATCTAATAAAATTACTTCCCTTTTCCTGACAAACAGAGTCGTAATTAGTTTGTTATGAGATAATTAAATTTTCAGTTATTTTGTTTATTGTCAGTACGGGTCAGTGTTGCCACTCCCATGTTGCAGTTCAAATGTGAGGGTGAAGCCTGAGGAGGCAGGCGGGCTCATGAAGTGATGGCTGAGGCAACCTTGAATCGACAGCAGTTCTAGTTTGGTGTACCTGTATACAACTCCCATCTTCCCTGACCATTAGCCGTGCTGGTTGAGGCTGATGGGAGCTGGAGTTCCAGCAACATCTGTAGGGCTACTAGTTAGCAGTCCCTGAACTAGAGACTTAGGGGCCACAGGTCCCACTTTCAGCCATTATGCTATACCAGTGTTGTCTTTCTTAAGCAATTATCCATGAAGTTCTTTGTGTAGTTTAAAACAGCTTTGTTGGAAATATGCTGAGACGTCACATTTAGTATGGCAACCACTGCAATTGTTTTCATTTTTTAAAGGTTCTGAGCAATTACTGTGCTAGCAAAGTAGCTAGATAAAAGGATCTGGGTCAGGTTGAATTGTACAAACTTAACATTTTTGTCTTCTTTTAAACCTGGAGGAAGTTTGTTCTCTCTGTGATTTGTACTGAACATTTTTTTATGTAGTGGTACCAAGTTGTTAGCAACAGATCCATCTAGTAAGTATGGGACTGCAGAGCGTGGTGTCTGTTGTCTTATGACATTTACCTATGGATGTTGGCACAATAGCTCACTAGAAGTGAATTCTCCCTAAGCACTGGCTTTTTTCAAAGCAGGCAAGTTGGATGTGATTTCAGTCAACAGCCAAAGATTTTTGACACTTCTCACAAGCCCTGCTTAAATCTAGCATTTTCACATAAGGTGGTTTGGAGGAACACTGTAGCTTATATATAGTTTTTTAAAGCTCACATCTCTACCACTGCTTCTCCTACGTGAAAAACCTTGGGTGACATGTGCTACACTAAAAGAATGTTCCTAAACTTACCTCTAAAAATGTCCTTAGCCTTTGACTCCCTTGAAGTGCCATAGCTAGAAAGGGAACTATGGTAGAATGGTGTCATGGGAATAGGTCCATTTAAGAATCCAAAAGAATTAAATAGATAGTGAATGGCATATTGCCATCTTTAAAATGTATTCTTCTCGGCAGTATATCCTGGTGACAGGGATACCTAATGCTGCCATAAAGTCAGTGTATTCTCAGGGGTAGTAGCTGTTCATGGTAAAAAGTTTTCCTCATGAAACTTCTGCAGAGTCTGAGACAGTGTGCAATAAATTATGGCGAAGGAAGACAAAACCCTCTCGGGATACAAGGAACGGGCAAGTATCTTTGGGCAAAGAAATATTTCTTTTGTGTTACTTAGAGGCACATTCTGTGGTGTTTCTCACGCTGCTATAGGGGAAAAAAATCCTAAGGACAGTTTCCTTTAAGGCTATACTTCTACAAATGTCTGAAATGGAAGAGAAGATGAACAGAGCAAGTACATAAATAAGCACAAAGTGAGTTGGCCGGTCAGCTAATTGACTCTGGTGCCTTTTTACCCAAAGGCACAGAGAGGAAGAAATTAAAACATTCCAACGCAGCATAAAATAACAAAGATGCTAATTACAGGTCATAGCTTGTTGTTCACATTCTGGAACTAAAAAGGTGTGTAGACCAAATTGCACAAGTTGGACAATTCCATAATTCATCTTAATTTTTTATCCTCATTAAAAGTCAGAGGCTAAGGTTAGAGGCAGACCCTTTCCTGCTTTAGCATTGCTCATTTCTTTTTCTCCTTGACTGGAAAAGCAGGTTGATTGAGATGGGGTGTTGTGTAGATAAATTATGTGTGAAAGAATTAAGCATCCCTCTCTCTTGCTGATCCTCTCCCCCAGTGTGCCAAAATCTATCCTCCAATTTCTGAAAAGTTTTATTCCTCTGGGGGGAAAAATGTCCATTTTTTCTGCCTCAATTACCTGGGCATTTCAGAAATTCTTTAGAATTTAAGTCAGTGTGAGATATTGAGTTTACCATACCTTATAGTTATGAGTTTGTGTTTCTTTCTTATAAGTGTTCCTCCAGCATTCTGCCATTTCCTTGGCTGCCAACGCTTCCTGGTCTGAAAAAGAGTCATGGGAGGTGTTGCCTTATAACAGGGGTCAGCAAACTTTTTCAGCAGAGGGCCGGTCCACTGTCCTTCAGAGTTTGTAGGGGGCCGGACTATTTTTTTTTGGGGGGGGTGAACGAATTTCTATGCCCCACAAATAACCCAGAGAACCAATTTAAATAAAAGGGCACATTCTACTTATGTAAAAACATGCTGATTCCCAGACGGTTCACAGGACGGATTGAGAAGGTGATTGGGCCGGATCCAGCCCTCGTGCCTCAGTTTGCCTACCCATGCCTTGAAGCACAGACACTTGAGAAAGCTGACCACTGGTGAAATGATCTGTAGAATAAGGTTAAAGGAAACTCACAAACATCTCTTGGCCAACTGAAAAGCAAGGCAAGTACAAAAGTAAGTAAGTTTGGCTTTTACTCTTTTAGTTTTATCTCAGTTTTAATGTATGTTTGTAAATCACATTGAACTACTATTTGCAGGAAAGCGACTGATACATTCAGAAAATAATAAACAACCTCCCAAAGTTCTACTACATCCAAGTGAAGGGAAATCATGCAGGTTTAGTTCCCTATTTGACAAACTTTAAAGAAGAGTTTTCAAAGCCATTTTTGTCACAATGCCAAACCCAGTAACTCTTGCTATTTCAGCTACAGTGGTACCTCGGGTTACAGACACTTCAGGTTACATATGCTTCAGGTTACAGACTCCGCTAACCCAGAAATAGTACCTCAGGTTAAGAACTTTGCTTCAGGAGGAGAACAGAAATCATGTGGCAGCAGCACGGCGGCAGTGGGAGCCCCATTAGCTAAAGTGGTACCTCAGGTTAAGAACAGTTACAGGTTAAGAACGGACCTCCAGAATGAATTAAGGTCTTAACCCGAGGTACCACTGTACTATTAAATAGTGGCTTCTGCCATGTAGGTAATGCTCATTTGAAAACAAGCTTGTATGTACCTTTTCAACTCATACATTCAGGGGAAAAATCCCAGGATTTACAAGATTTTCCCCTTTGTTCATCCAGTACAATTAAAACAAAGAAGGTGTTTATTATTATATTTATTCATTATATTAGTCATATTATTATATTATATTATATTATATTATATTATATTATATTATATATTATATTATATTATATTATAATATTATATTATATTTCTAAATTCTATTTGGGAAAATAAGCAGTTTTACTTCAGCATGGGATTGCAGTAACTTTCTAGACTTTGCAATATCTGTAAAAAGAAAAAAAACTTTGATTTGCAACTAATATATTCAGGGTCAAGCAAGATGATAAGAGAAATGTATGCTTGCATTTCATGTCTTTTAAGAAGAAATTGAATGGGTGGGAAACTACCTTTCAGGACTGGGGCTTTGGCGCCAGAGAAGAAGCATCGCACCTTCCTCCCTACACTGTGATCCTGATTTAAAAAGCAACCTCCCCCCTTGGCCTGGTGCAGTTTGTGCTGGAACAGAAGTTGCCGCAGGTAGGTTGGAAAGTTGCAAAGCTATAAGTAGTCTGATACCGGAGAACCAGCCATTGGAAACGCTTCACCTGTTTGATTTCTGCAGGCACAGTTGCTGATCGAGGTGCAGGTTAGGAACCGAGCCAGTTAAGAAGTTGGCAACAATAAAAAAAGAAAAGAAATTAAAGGCACGGAAGACAAAGGATCTCTGAGATGGTAGATTTCTGCAGCTTCTTTCTGGGGTTAGCAAGGGCCCCATAGCAACCTTTTGCAAAATGTAATGTAGTTAGACAGGGACATGCACAAATTGCAGTAGATAATTGACAGCCGAATTATCAGGGAAATGGCTGCCATTTTTTAAGACGCTGGGGGTTAAGGGCTGCTTTGAACCTTAATAAGCCTTGATTGATTTTGTAAATAAGAATCGCAGTTACTCTGTTTACAGCGAAGGAGCTGTTTTATTGCCGCAGTATCAAAGATTACCCTGCTCTGAGCAGCGATATTGAGAGCGAAGCACCATCTGTCCTGGAGAATTTCTTCCCTTTATGAACAGGACTTTCTCATGGAAATTAATTGAATAGCAGGAACTGTGCTTATTGTGTTTCACCGCTTTCTTCTGCAAAAAAGGATCTGTTATCTTACAACATGGCCCCTGTCATATCATACCCAAATTCACTCACCATCAATTCTGGTTCCGGTTCACATACACACAGTCTTACCGCCTTATATGAATTTTGTACAGAACGAGAAACCTGGAAAGCAAAACATCCACAATTTACTCATATGTTGAATTATTGCAAAGAAACCATCTGCTGCCTTCTTCATTTGTTTTCTGGAGAAGGGGAAGTCAATGAGCCAGATCCACCTACTTCCATTCAGAGCTTGGGGAGGGGGTGGAGGGCGGGAGCATTACAATGGACCATCTCTCTCTCTCTCTCTCTCTCTCTCTCTCTCTCTCTCTCTCACTGGGTGTGGCCACAAAGGAGATTCCTAAAATACAGGGCCAGCTGAAATTGTGTGCAATGTGGTGCTGTGGTGCTGTGCTTTCCTCTGCTTGTGCAGATGGTATGAGTTGTACCTAAGGCAGGTACAGCCTTAGGTCCCGAGGTCCAGCCATTTTGCTGGAGCTTTCTCATCCTTCTCCTGGAGCAAACATGCAGAGACCAGGCAGGGCTACATATCATAGGAAACGGTTAGGCTTAGGACAAAATAAGCAGGGTTGTCCAGGGATGTAAAGCAGAGGCACAACTGCACCATGAGAATAGATAAACAAGAGATGGAAAGAAGATAAAAGTCTCTACCAGAGAAGAATGGCAGATTGAACTGTTGTACCATGCCGAAATGGCACAATTGACCAGGAAGCTCAGAAACCAAGAAGACCGAAACTTCAACAAGGAATGGGGATTTTTTTTAAAATAATTTATCTTGAGGACCACTGTAAGCAGATGAAAACATTAGCAGGATTGCAATAACACTTGTAATGTAACGAGTACAATGGAGATAATGGAGTTGTTTTTTTTTTTTAAAAAAAAAGCGGATTACTGAAAAAGATGCAGTAGAAAAAGTTTAACAACAGAACCCATGGAGGGGAAGGTGGGAAGTGCAGAGATTCAGAGGAATCTTTTAATTACGGATGTGTGTTGTAGTATGATTATGATTGTATATTTGTAAAAACCACATAAAAAACATTTCCACAACACACACGGGGGGCAGGGAGAGAGAGAGAATAGATTAACAGAGAAGCCGTTGCTAAGACTGCTAAGGTTTGGGTGTTTGGATTTTTCTTTCTTTCAACAACTGGCTAAATCGGTAGATATAAATGTTAATCCTTATCCAAGATATACCTTCAAGTGGGGTTGGGGTGCTACTTGTTCAGGAACCCCATTCCTGCATATATAAAATCCAACGAGAGAAATGCAACCCAGCAGGAATTATGCTTTTCCAAATGTTGCGTCAGCGCAAACATTTCTGCTTGTCCTATGGAACAATCTCCCCTCTTGCCTCCCCCGCCCTTGTGCACTAGTCTGGGGACTCTTATGAAACCCCTACCCACCCCATCCCAGATCACAGCCAAATTCCATCAGCATGGGGTAAGCACGAAGGTGCGGGGAGAGCCCCATTGTGGTAGTAGAAGTCTACCATGTGGATTCCACTGGGGGAACCCCTTGGTCGTATTTGGCCCAAATGGGGTTTTGCTCCTTCCATAAGTCATAACCATTTCTCCTGCCCTCCTGGACTGTCTTAATATCCATTCTGTATGCTTAATTAATTAATTCAAATGGAAATTCCCAGGTGTAAAAAAAAGGCTATTTACTGTGGCCTGTGTTTTGTTAGCCCAAAAATGGAAAACGAGTGAGGTCCCAATTAAAGAAGAATGGCAACTTAATCTGATGGACTACGCGCAGCTTTCAAACTTAACTTATGGAATAAGAGAACAAGAATATTATATGTTTAAAGAAGATTGGAAAATGTGTAATGAATATATGGGTGAAAATTGTGTACATTTGAAAACGTTGGCAGCATTAAGATAAATTCAACAGTGTGAATAAGTTTTGATGGATGTAAAAATGGAATACTAAATTGCTTAGTTGATGTAAAATATGCAGGGATCAATGGCATGCAAATTGAACCATGAAGGAGGAGAAGGAAATTCAGTATTTTAAGGTTGTTCAAATGAATATTCTAAAATGTAAAATATGAAAACTTAATTAAAAATATACAAAAAACAAAACAAAAACCCAGCAAGAAAAAGACCCCCAAAATCAATCAATCAAATTAATATACACCCTTCACTTGAGGCTCATGGGGCAGCTTATGCGTTTAAAGCACTCTTATCCAACTCTCAACAGTCTCATGCCTTCCTCTAAAATCCTGGGAACTGTAGTTTGTTCAGAGTGCTAGGAATCATAGCTCTGTGAGGAGTAAGCTACAGTTCCCTGGATTCTCTGAGGGGGGAGGTATGGTTGTTAAAGTGGCATTAAATGCCCTTTAAGTGTAGGAGGTGGTGGATGTGACCTGGCTGTCGTCATTTCCATGCAAGGGCAAAGGCAGTTGGTACCCAGTCTCACGCTGGACCCTTTTGTGTGTAGGCATTCCTTGACGAAGCTACTGGCTGGAATCGCTTTCCAATGGCCCCCTGAGTTTGCTATCTGAGAAATGCTGTTTCCCCGAGAGATTAACAAATGTACTTTTTACAAGCGGAAGTACAATAAAAAAGAGTTAGCGGGGAAGGATACAATTTGATGCCCTGCATTAGGGAACCAACAAAAGCTGGTAGGAGATCTTTCAAAACTGAGCACATTAGTTGAAGGCCTATTCAAATAAATATCAAAACCCAAGCGAATGCCACATCTGGTTCCTTTCAGCTCCCCACACTCTCGTTCTTTCCAGCTGTTAACACCTGCTGTTCTGTCAGATATAATAATGAAACTTCAGGTGCTTTATAATAACATGAAAGCATTATTAATTTTTCATATGCAAAGGCCTTTAGGGGAACATATTTCAGGGGGAAAGATATCTGGGAGTGTTTGCTAGTGATCTTTTTAGAACAGCATGTACTTCATCTTTTCTTTTCCTCCCGACCAAATTTTAGAGCGGTGATTGGAGCTGTTGCAATCCTTCTAGGGTCTAGGCGATATCCAAATATTTGAGGCATCTGGGAAGCACATGCCACTGCTTGTTGGTGTAGCTTTTTATTTTATTTTACTGCTGACATGTAGCCAGAAGCAGTTTTTAACATGGTGCTGGGCTGATACTGTTGCATTGTGCCTGCAAGGTATTCACACCAGAACCGAAATATGGCACACTGATAGCTCCTTTAAGCAGCTAAAATCAGCTGTGCTCTAGGGAAGACTCAATGCAGCATTTGCAGAACTGTCAGGGTGCGTGAGGATCCTTTAAGCCCTGCAAAAGCATAAGGTCCCAATGCCATCTTGCTGCCATCCATAAACATTAGAGAACTACAGTGCCTGTGAAATCTAGTAAGTTGAATAAATGTTTCGAACAGGGTTTTTACAAACTTCTGAGTTCACTGACCCCTGGATGTGCTTGCAAAGCTGTTGTTGACACCAACCCAAATTCTTAGGAATGTAAATGAAAGAAAGTCAATAAATATCACTATATAATCATGTTTTAATCCCCAATCAGCATTAATAGGAATCGTAAAATATATAAAAAATAAGGAAGCAAAAATAGTGAAAATGATAACAAAACCATACAGAGGTTTCTTATTGGGAAGGGGGGGTGCACTCTGTACATGCCCATGACCTTTACTTCTGGTGCTCAGAGTTCCTAATTAAATTGTTTGCTCTTGTAAACTTCCTTCCCCATCAAGCTCTTTTGGACTCCCTTTGGAACTCCAGGTCTTTATTCACCACCCACTTCATCGTCCCATCAACCACAGAGGATCGATATGGACCACTTTGGGAAACTCAGGTTGAGAGTGTGGATATTGTAGGCTTTCTGGAAATCAACCAACATAGACAATGGTCAGGGATGGTGGACATTGCAGTTCAGCAACATCTGGAGAGCCACAAGGTCCCCACTCCAGATACACATATACCTGGCAAAACCCAAAATGTTTCCCTGTGAGTTGTTGTGAGGCTCAGAAAGGAGAGCAAATGTAGGAAGGTGGCCCTTACACAAAAGCCCTATGCTTAAGTGCACCACCTTAAAAACAAAGGTTGTTTTGAGACCATTGAGAGAGAAGTCTTCTCCTTCATAGAGCTAACTGGAGGCTGATCTTAACCAAGGCTGTAGACTGTGAGGCAGACATCCTACTGGGTGTTGTAATATCCTGCAAGTCTGAGGGAAAGCACAGTCACCTTCCACTTGAGCATATTTGTATAATGTTGTGAAATGCCTGCTCATGCTTGGAAATAACTTGTGGCTTCCTTAGCTTTGGTTGCCTAAGGGAGCTTTTTATTAACGATAATATTTCAAAAGCAAGCTAGAAGAGAAGTGGGTTTCCCAGCAATGGAAATCCTTTGCAGGGAGGTTTCTGGAAATCCTTTGCATGGAGGTTTCTGGAAATCTTTTGCAGGGAGGTTTCTGCAAAGAGAAGGGTAAGCTGAACCTTCTCGAATTTTCACCATCACTCCAACTACCGAAAGCAGAAGAGCTCATTCTTCTGCCTTGGCTTTCTTCTGCCTTGGCTTTCTTCATTGAACAAGGAGCACAAAGATCACCCCCATATTTACTTTATATGCTTCATACTTTGCTATGAAAGCTGCTGACTGATGGAAACATAACAAATTATTTTACGGTGACCCTAAATCTCTGTGCCTTTCTCCCAGATGGGTGGAGGCTCAGCTGAGGCTAGGCAAAGAAGCCACCTTACATGCTCCAGAAGGTAACTGAATTGATCAAATAATATGTCAGCTTTGGTTGTCACACAAGGGCTTGCTGATTTTGTGTTCCCAAGGGAGTCACAGTTGGCAGTAGTACAAGACAGAGCATTTTCAGTGGTGGCATCCCAGTGGTAGAACTCTCTCCCAAGCAAAGATTGACTTGCCCCACCTCTGATGGTTCTTAGACAGGCAGCTGCAATATGTTTATCTGGTCAAGATTTTAAGTATTTATAAATGGTTTGTTCATTCTCCTCTTTTGGTGCTGCTTTTATAGTAATGTTTACTGATCTAGGTTTTACAATATCAGTTTATGGTTTATTAAACCACCTTGGTTGAATAAGTGAACTGGGAACTTTCGTTTGTTAAGGACACTGGGACTAGTAGATCTGTGAGGGATAAATTGCAGTTTCCAGAATTCTTTGGGAGAAATTATGTGCCTTAAGTGTCCTTTAAATGTATGGCATGTACACATCCATTAGCATATCCCTTCTCTTCCCTTGCACCCTGCCTTTCCATACGTCTCATTCCATACTTTACAACTGTGTCTACATTCCTGATGCAAAAGCAAAACACAAACAAAAAAGAGTAGGTAGGTAGGTAGAAAGAAAGAAAGACTCTGAGTGCCTGCAGTTGCATATCATAACACAATCATAAATCCGTTTACCATCATGACTAGAGGAATAAAATGGGTTTTGCTTTGGCTGCCCTGGTGCTAGACACCTCCAGACTGTGTGCATACTCTTGCTTGCTCTGCATCCCATTTGCTTTGCATCCAGTTCATGCCCAATGCTGGTTTGGGAAGTGGTATACACACAGCATTATTTGTCCAGTCATTTCTTAGGGAATACTGCATTCTGATGTATTCCGCCCACCCCCAACCAGCTTTGATCTGCTTGGAGAAAAAGCACAAGTTAGCTGTGTTTTAAGTTTGCAATGTGTAAATAGTTGAAAATTAAGGCCATTTTGTTGGCGAAAAGGATAGTAATTTTTAAAGTAAAAATAACAAAGTGAGCATGTACATACTTTGCGGCCCTCCCCAACTGTAAAATTAAAAAGAAGAAGAAAGAAAAGTGTGTGTGTGTGGGGGGGAATGCTGGTGACTGGCATCAGTTGCCCTGGCACACTTGTGAAGTCTTCCTTAGCTTTGGTTGCCTAAAGGAGCCTTTTATTAACAATCACCTGCCATTCCCTGTGTGGTCATTTAAGGTGTGGGCTAGACTTCAGCCTGGAGGTCCAGCCCTAGCTAAACTACTGATTTTGAAGGTTATGAAGACAACTTAGATGTTCCCCAGTACCACAGTGTTTTGACTGAGTCCAGCGATTTCTTCAATCAGCAAAATACAATCTAAAAGAAAAATAGAACATTTCTTGTAGTCTTATTCTTAATTTCTGTCTCATAATACAAGGTGGGTGAAGATTCACTCTGGCTATTCGGGGGGGGGCATTTTGCACATGGTGTTCTTTCAGGTACCCGGTTCCAATGATTTGAAAGCGTCTTAGCATTGTAAATAGGTTCTAGAGCTGACGCTTTGCAAATCTTTGCTTAAACTGAGCCCGGAGGAGCTCCGAAAGTGGAGGGGAAATAGCTAATTGAATCTGAGATTGCATTTGCCTTCGACTAATAGCTGAGGAATTTGGAATGAATTCTTCCCCGAGAAAAGTGAGATAAATGATGTAGACGTGTCTATCCGGTGAAATATTTGATCACTTACCTTCTTAGTCATCATTGATCTTTAATCACTTATTATGTAACGTTTCACCCCCGATACAGATTGCAAAGGGAGGTTGGAGGGTGGGGAGAGGAAAAAATAACAAGCATGCAGCCTATGGAAGCGAGAAAGTAATTTGTCTGCAACAGGAAGGTTGCTCTTTTCTGCACACTCCGTTTACAGCATCATCTATCATCTGTGAAAATCGCCAGGAGGCTGCGGGAACAAAGATCAGCTCAAGTCGCAGGAGAAAAACTGTCTTATTAAAGTCTCATATAGTGATAGTAGCCAAATCCTCAGAACTGCCCAGGGCAAAGAAAACAGCAGATGCAACGCCACAGCAATAGGGTTGCTGAGGAGGCTTGCAAGACTTCCAGAAACTCTTGGCCGACACTGTGTGTTCAGATCCACTATTTCCCCTGCTGCTTCTGCTTTTGGAATACCCCCTTCCCACCCACCCCAGGCACTCCATTCCATCTGCGTTGTCTCTTGCAGCCTCCCATGGGATAAATGTGGCATCTTGAGATAACTGTTTTCATCTAAAATGGTGCTGGGGTTTTTTCCTGACTATACCCACAAGCCTTTGTGCTGTTCCCCATTGCAAATGCTATTAGCACCTCTAGACTGTGGTACTTCTCTTTTCCAAGTTTTCAGCTCATCAAGTTGATTGGTCTTCAATAGCAACTTGGCAGGTCAGTCCTCTGCACGTCTACTCAGAAGTCTGCTCCACTGAGTTCAATGGGTCTTGCTCCCAAGTATTGCAGCCCAAGAGACCAATCATGGCCCCAGAATGGCCTGAAGGCATATGATGTAGCTTAGTCTTCCCCAGGCAGGGATACTTCATATTTCAGAGTATAGTACATCTCCTATCAGCCCTGCCTATTGACTGTGGGAATTGGAGTCCAGGTGAAACCTGCTATGTCTGAATGGCTCTGGGTCTGAAAGGAAGGTCGACTGGAGCCCCCGGTACACTGCCTTGAGTTCTACAATTGAAGAAAGGTGGGATATATAATAAATTTACATTTTATTAAATTTCAAGGATTTCACAGATTTCAAGGATACTTATTTCAGGTGTGCTTTTCCATGAGAACCAGGAAGTGACCTCTCCAGACAACGGAATGACTCTTCTTTGCTTATCTCTGTGGTTGTGATCTCCTGGGTAATGCAGATGCTGTAAGGCTGTTGAATGCACATGTGTACTCTGTATGTTTCCCTCCCTCCCCATCTGCATGGCCCCGGGCACTGGCAACCCATGCTTACACGCCAGTGGCCCATCTAGTCCAGCGTCCTGTTCTCACAGTGCCAACCACATGGTGGTTTCCAGCAACTGGCATTCAGAAGCATTACAGCCATCATAGTTACCAGCTGCAGCAGCTGCAGCAATACAGAAATGTCCACACCCTCCTGGATAGCATCATCACTCAGCCGATCAGGGGGCTTAGCTGGGCCAGCTGGGTGCATTGACTTAACTAAGAGACTGGTTTGACCAGTTCAGCAGTTCCTTCTTGTAGACAGGAAACCACAGGCATGTTTGGGACCCACAGGCACCCTCCAAACCAACACCCCTCCTAGAACAATAGCTACTACAGAACATACTGCCTCCAACATCCAAATAGCAGTCAGTGGGAAGCAACAGCAGAGGAGGGCAACTGCTGAATTCCCCAGTGGTATCAGGTTGGCCGCTGTGGAAAACAGAATGCTGGACTAGATAGGCCTTTGGTCAGATCCCGCAAGGCTCTTCTTAGGTTCTTAAAATTGCTAAGTGTGTCTTCACCCTCAAAGGTAAAGAAGCCATCTCAGGAGGTGGCAACTGTAAGAAACGGAAGAAGCAGGGTCCTTTTTTTATTTCGCTCTTTGGTTGTCTTTAACAGCACTCTGAAATGCAGAAATTCAGCTTGTGATTCAGAAAGAGAAGCTGCAATCTCCTCAGTGCCATCTGACAGCACCCTGCACACAGCATTAAGCGCCAAGCATAGGAAAGGCACACAGGAGAACAATGGAAGGTTATATTGCAGGCAGTTTGTGCTTCTCTAATCTGTATTTAAACAGGGTGGGCTGGCAGAGACAAAGTGGAGAAACAGGATAGTTTGAGGTGACTGAGCTTTTTTCTAGCTACTGTTGAGCAATTGAACAAACGTTCGAAAAGTTATGAAATCCTCTTACCAGACTTCCATTTGGCAGAGACTGTTTCAGGCCTAGTGGTTCTGGCATGCTGAATGAGGATGTGTAAAGTCCCTTTCAACTGTATCTGTGCTTTTACGGCAAGTTCTTAAAGGCAGGTCCTTTTCTGTGAAGCACTGAGGTCTCCCTCAGCTTCAGGAATGCATATAAAATGGCTGGGCACCCGCAAAAGCCTTTTCATACATAAAATCCCTCCATTGCACTAGTCATGTAAATATCTGAACATGGTGTTCATGCATGAGAGAAAGCTGAGGGGAGCATTGTGGCTAATGTCTTTTTAATATGTGTATCATGCAGACCAGCTGAAATAAGACCCATTGTTTTGTCCATGGATGTGACCATCCTATGAGGAGCCAACCACCATTATGCAGCAAAACATGGCAGTGTGTTCGGCAGCCATGTTAATTTGCCTCTCTATTTTAGGTTGCCTTTGAACTAACTGTTTAGCCTGGAAATGATGCCCTATGTTCACTTATTTTTTTAGGGAGAACCCAGATGATATTGTTGCCAGACCATTGCATTCCAGCGTTTCCTATGTGGAACTTCCTGAACCAAACTAATGAAGCACAATGATGCTTTATTTGCAGTTTGGTATAAATGCACTATTAATTGGGTCAATGACATGTTGTAGAATACACCTGCAATCTCTCCACCACCACCAATTTGAAGAGGTCTTTATATCTTTTGTAAGAACTGCATGCAACTGAGACCACCTGTCTCAATGATCTTCCCCTAACTAGTAGGAGCTCTCCAAGGTGTCCGGCAGCATCTTTGGTTTTGGCATCCTTATCTGAATTTATTGATCTGGAAATTCCAGGGAATGAACCCAAGACCTTATTCATGCAAAGTCTGGTGCTGTATAATTGAGCTATTTCTGACTTCCTGAAGCATTCACAACTGACCCGTTTCCCTGCACAGCGATTCCAGCCCCACCTTCCAGTGCTAATCCTCAAGCATTCTTATTTTGCACCACAGGCTATCTTGTACCTACATATTCCATAAAACTTTATTATTTGTTGCACGCCTTGAATGATTTCTCCTCCTAAAACCAACTTTTCCCACACTTTGGCGTCTCCATTGTAGTTTGAGGGTGTGTGTTTCAGTTGAAGTGTTATTACATTACACTGGAAGCACATAACAGTCTCTTTAAACACCCACACCAACGCAACCCATATGGATTTCATTGAGCAATGAAACTGGAATAAGAATGAAAGAGTAGAAGCAACTGCTGGGAGATCTAGCTATTGTTCTTGTCAATCATCCTGATTGATTAAATATGGTAGCTCACCATATGATTCAAATGGAATGTTCTTCCTGGAAAGAACACTTAGGCTGAGACGTTTGACCAGCTTTTGTAAATAAGTTAGCAAGGAGACAATATGTTTGTGGAGCAGCAAATGGGAGATGAACAAAAGCACTGAAATGTATTTATTTATTTAGAATAATTTATAAACCACTTAATTGAAGAATAACCAAGTGGTGCACATATAACAATTTAAAATTGTACTTTATAAGTGAGACAGAAGATACTTTTAGTCCACCCACAACTCAAGAATCTCTGTGGAGAGGATACTTGAACTGATAATGCATAAATAAACATATTGCTTGTGTACTGTGTACTGCATATGAAACTTAATGTACCACTGGACAAGTTACTGTAGTTATATGTTGTTCTTGTATTTACATGAAAACCAATACAAATAATTGTGTGGGGGATTGTACTTATTACAGGGGAGAAGTTTTAGCTTGCTTTGGTGCATTACAGGTAGGGATGCGAGAAGACATCATTTTCCATTCTGACTTGTATTCGTCACATGAAACACTGTTTCCACTGCACTGCAGTTCATCTTCCACCAAAAACATTATTTGTCTCACTGTCCACTGTGGTGTAATTACATAAATTACATTACATAATTATGTAAATTACATAAGTTATGTTGTCATTAAAGGTAAAGGTAAAGGGACCCCTGACCATTAGGTCCAGTCGTGACTGACTCTGGGGTTGCAGCGCTCATCTCGCTTTATTGGCCGAGGGAGCCGGTGTACAGCTTCCGGGTCATGTGGCCAGCATGACTAAGCCGCTTCTGGCAAACCAGAGCAGCGCACGGAAACGCCGTTTACCTTCCCACCAGAGCGGTACCTATTTATCTACCTGCACTTCGACGTGCTTTCGAACTGCTAGGTTGGCAGGAGCAGGGACCGAGCAATGGGAGCTCACCCCATTGTGGGGATTCGAACCGACCTTCTGATCGGCAAGTCCTAGGCTCTGTGGTTTAACCCACAGTGCCACCCCCGTTCCTTATGTTGTCATTACCTTATCCCAACTCCTTTCATTTTAATGCAACAGAAAACCAAAGCAAATTGACCAGTAGGGAGGGGGAAGTAGTCAACTGTATATTGTAAGCAACCTCTCCACTTTCCTGTGCTCTTAGAAAAGCCCATCCAAGGACAGAAAGGTTGCAGAGTGCAGACCACTGGAGAGATGATTTGCAGTAGGAAAGGAAGGAGTCTCACAAATAGCTCTTTAGCCATCCTGAAAGTAAGCATGCTCAAGAAAAGAAAAAAAAGCACTCTACTCATAAGAATTTGACTGTACTTTTCCCCCTCCCTTTGATCATTTCTGAATGCAATTTATTTTCTCATTAATTGGTGCAGGATGCCATGGGGGCAGGGGACATGCAGGAAAATCTTTGACACAGCATCAATAGCAAGTGGTGACCACTTTATTTAGAACGTCTGCATCTAAAGCAACAAATTGTTTTATAACCGTGGCAGGAAACTAGGTACCAGTGGACCTGTTGAATATAAAGGATCACCAATGTGGTGTTCCCTGGATGTTGTTGGACTCCCAGTTTCCATAATCCTCAACAAGCATGGCCAATGCCCAGGGATGGTGGGAGCTGGAGTTCAGCAACATCTGAAGGGCACCATGTTGGCTATGTCTTATATACAGAGAGTCATAGAGTTGGCAGGGGTCTTGTAGCCCCTCAATACCTGACATCCAGGGCTAGAGCATCCTCAATAGATGCCCAGCCATTGCTTGAAGGAAGAGTGAGCTGTTCCCCAGTTGACTGCTTCCATGGCTGAACTCCTCCAACTGTTAAGAAGTGTCTACTAAAGCCCACCAGAAGTATGCATCTACAAGCAAATGACGCTAACACATGTTGAGTAAAATCACTGGTCTCCTCTGACTGGCAGCTGCTCTCCAGACTCAGGCATCATCTGCTACCTGGCTTTTCAATAGAAGGTTGGGCTGCATCAATAGGAGTATAGCATCTAGATCAAGGGAAGTAACAGTGCCACTGTATTCTGCTCTGGTCAGACCTCACCTGGAGTACTGTGTCCAGTTCTGGGCACCACAATTCAAGAAGGACACTGACAAACTGGAACGTGTCCAGAGGAGGGCAACCAAAATGGTCAAAGGCCTGGAAACGATGCCTTATGAGGAACAGCTAAGGGAGCTGGGCATGTTTAGCCTGGAGAAGAGGAGGTTAAGGGGTGATATGATAGCCATGTTCAAATATATAAAAGGATGTCACATAGAGGAGGGAGAAAGGTTGTTTTCTGCTGCTCCAGAGAAGTGGACACGGAGCAATGGATCCAAACTACAAGAAAGAAGATTCCACCTAAACATTAGGAAGAACTTCCTGACAGTAAGAGTTGTTCGACAGTGGAATTTGCTGCCAAGGAGTGTGGTGGAGTCTCCTACTTTGGAGGTCTTTAAGCAGAGGCTTGACAACCATATGTCAGGAGTGCTCTGATGGTGTTTCCTGCTTGGCAGGGGGTTGGACTCGATGGCCCTTGTGGTCTCTTCCAACTCTATGATTCTATGATTCTAGGTGCCCAGGATTGAACCTGGGACTTTCTGCATCCAAATCATGTGCCCTGCCAATGAGTTATATTTGGCCTGTGGGCCCTCAATCCATTTACAACTTTGTGCTCGCTGCATGGTGCCTTTATGTTCCCCGACTGAAAGATGGATGGACAGGAAACAGCCAGAAAGCCACAGGCTTTGCCACCTACATTTTTCCTGAAGCTTCTCTTTGCCTGCCAAGGGAAGGCATCCAGCGAAGAGCAAGTCACATAGTTTTTATGAATATGCTGGCAGTGGCTATCAAGTGAGAGGGATGTGGGGGGAAGTGTGCTGTGCCCAAGATTGGCCTAACATCCAATGTAGCTGTCAGCCACTGCTCAACAGGAATAAGAATGGGGAAAGGTATTTTCTGTCGGTGCAGATTGATGTTTCTATATACATGTCTCCGCAAGATTCACTCCTCCTGCTTCTCTACATAAGCTTCCTCTCGCGGAGATCTTTTTAGAGTTTTGGGAAGTTCTCAAGGTTTTACATGACTTTAAAATGAAAAATGGCTTCACTAATACACACCGCCGGTGTAATAAAATGAATTATGAAAGGCTTTAACTTTGGCTATCAGCACTTTAGAGCTTTCTGACCAGCTTTCGGTGGCTCTGTGGAATGTAATGAATTACAGAGACTTTTAACACTCTGTGTCAGTAACTTTAGTGGTTTGGTGATTGGCTTGCAGTGACAAGTTTCTGGAGTTTGTAAAAGTGGAGTTTGTGCAGTCTGAAAGCTTAGAAAATTCAAGCGTATTTATGGCCAATAAATTCTCTTTGTCTTGCCAAATTTCCACAAACTTCAGTCAAAATGGCAAAATAGTTTACGACAGAAAGAATGATGATCTACATATTTAAAGAAAATAACATTGAGATATAGTGCGTGTGTGAGAGAGAGTTTGGGCTTCGTTTGTTGCAAACATTTATTTAAAGCATAATTTGGGGAGGGTGCAGCACAACTGGCACACAACCAATATCCAGAGGTCTCTTGTGTCGAGCCCAAATTGCAGAGTTGTAGTGGAGAATTAGATCTTTAAAATCTGAAGCATCCAGAAAACAGGGTAGGGAAACAACCAGAGCCAGGTTGAGGTGGCGGTGATGGGCTGACAAACTTAAACCTTCTTTCCCCTCCCCACTCCCTGAACAGTAGCTTTGTAACTAGTACAAGGCTGAGGTCAGAATGGAGGGCTTAACTCACTTTTCCTGCTGTGATTCTGAAGTCAAGGTTCTGGCTTTATTATCATTTTGTTGCACTGATTAGTTGTGGCACCCCACTTGTCACTTTTTTCCAGGATGATGAGGAACCATTGCTGAGCACTCTTTGGGTTCACTGAGTCAACCAGCTACAAATCCACCTAACAGTAAACTCGTCCAGCCTACATTTTACTGAGAGCTAGTGTGGTGTAGTGGTTAAGAGCGGTAGTCTCATAATCTGGGAAACTGGGTTCGCGCCTCTGCTCCTCCACATGCAGCTGCTGGGTGACCTTGGACTAGTCACACTTCTCTGAAGTCTCTCAGCCCCACTCACCTCACAGAGTGTTTGTTGTGGGGAGGAAGGGAAAGGAGAATGTTAGCCGCTTTGAGACTCCTTCAGGTAGTGCTAAAGCAGGATATCAAATCCAAACTCCTCTTCTTCTGCTTACCTGTTGAGCTTTCCGACAGCAACCCTGAGACTACAGAGGAGAAAACTGACAGCCAGTGCCACTCCCTGGACTGGCTGCATGTAAGGAAGCAGGCCTTGGCTGAGGTTGGTGGGGCACTGCACCATTTGCCCCAATGGACAGTCTGCACCCATAACGAGGCTTCAGTCAATTTGTAGCAGAATAAATATCACCATGAAAAGGTTTATGGAATTAGGTTTCTACATCACTACATGATTGCAATCAGGTATAGGCAGCTGACATATGCTGATCATTTGAGCCTGGTGAAATTATGCTGCTTCTCTTCCTTAATTTGCCAGCCCTGCCCTTTCCTATAAAATCAGTGCAAGTGACTGCTTTTCTGTGCTCTGAAATTCTAAGCTTGCCTATCAAGTGTCCCCGATTTCTCATGTACCTGCTACAACTGCATTTGGTGGCTGCCAGAGATCATTGTGGAAACCTCCAGATCGCAATGCAATTGGCTTTGCTCAGTTACTTTTCAACTTGGATTAAATAAGGGGAGCCTCACGGGGAAATGTAGTAGCAGCAGCTGCTTCCAAAAAGGATAGCTGTAGCAGAGCAGCTTGAGTGAACGGTGAAGGTTGATACTGAGCCTTCACTTTTTTATGGGCAGAATCACCTGTTCTCCGACACTGCAAGTTCTCTTCTTCAGCAGGAATCCTGCAATGCAACTCTGCACACCTTCAATCTGGCGTCACCATTATTTTAGGGAATTGGCATGTATTCCCCCATTTTGAAGCATTCCTGAGTTGCAGGGTAGGCTGTGTTGCTTTCTCAAACCAGAGCTCATCCATCGGCAGATCTCTGGATGACCAGCAACAACAAAAAAGTCCACCCCACTTGTACCTTAAATTGCTGAAGCAAGAATGCTTGGATTTTTACATGCAAGGCCTTGTGAGAACGCCTTTAGTATGGACACAAATTCCAAGGATTTGTATGTGCTCAGAGACACCTCGTTTCTTCGTTCTTTGCATGCTTCTTCCCATCTGAGCCACTATTTTGCACCTGACTTTAGTTGGTGCATCTTATAGTTCTATTAAACACACCCACCCACACCCCTGAATTCTACCTATTTGCAACTGGCCTACAATACCCAAAGGAACAAAGGAGTAAGAAAAGACCACCTGGCTGTCTTTGATGTCTCCAGGTCTATTTTTAAAAATAGGAAGCAAGCACTGACTCTTTATCCTTGATGAATACAGCCCACAGTGTTGTAAAGCAATCTTCCCCAATGTGGTGCCCCAATTGGTCAGGGATGATGGAGAGCATCAGGTTTGGGAAGGCTGTTCTAAAGTAATATTTGGCATAGAGGTTTATGATTGGCTAGGGTTGCCTGGATTTTTCCGGACACACCCTCTTTTCCAGGCTTGAAATGTCTGCCCAGGAGGATCTTAAAAATTAACCAGGTAATCCTATGAAAGAGAGAAATGTGGCCTTAGATGCACAAAAACTCTTCCTCTTAACCTTTGCCCCCTGCCCTCATCTTCAAAAGAAGGATAACAATACTGCCATAAGGATTACAGATAATGCACACAATGCACTATGTAAATAAGTGCTAAGCATCATCACCAGCAATTGATTTTGCAATTAAAAAGGAAAACTGAAGTGTTTAAAAATATGAACAGAAGAACCAAACAAAGCAAAGAAAGCTAGCAGGAACTCTGGAAGCACAACACTTACTGCAGCGATATTTCTGTCGAAACTAATCTAACTGGATTGAGATATTTTCAGCTGAATCTGGCTGAGGTTTGCTTCTCTTTGTTCACACAGACCTATTTACTTCTTCAGTGAAAGTAAAGAATCTTGCTTTCTTACTCATTTCTGCATGGGCAAGCCTATGCTCTATATACTTAGGAAAAAGTTCAAATAATTATATTTTTATACAGTTATACTTCACTTACTGCAAGGATTCTTCACCCTTGACATGAACAAGAACCTTATCCAATCAGGAGTCCCTGTCACATGGAGCTACCATATGCATGCACAAAAATACCAGCATGACTTGCTGGAGTCATGGCCAGCAGGCAGGATTCCACTACTCCTTCATGTATTTACTAGGGACCTTAAAGACACCTGTGCCTACCCAGAAAGTGGGACTGCACCCTTGAAGGATGCGGCCACCTAGCCCAGAGTGAGACCCACACAAAACAATGGTGCAGAGGATGAGGTGTCTGCATGCATCACTGCCAAAAGCCTAGTGACGTATCCTCTGCTCTGCTGCCATTTCCCCCCTCTAGACCACAGAGATTCATTAATTAACTGATGGTACTCACTGCCCCAAAGTGTGGTGATAGCCTCTATCTTAGATTGGTTTTCAAAAACAATTAGACGAATTGATGGAGGATGGGTCTATCAATGGCTATTAGCCACACTAGCTAAAGGAACCCAAGCCACAATAGTGAAAGGAAACCAAGTCCAGAGGCAGTGAAAACAAACCACAAGGTTGTTGTCTGTCGCACCCTAATTGTATGCTCCTCTGATTGGCCACTTTAGGAATCAGAATGCACAACTGGATAGACCTTTGGTCTGATTGGTCAGGATTCCTCTTATGTCCCCGTTACATAGCATTTGCTTGTGAAAGCTCTATTGCAACAAAGGACATTTTGGCACATTATGGATTAGGTATATAATATGATCTTCAATGTTGTGTGTGAGGTGCGGAGGGGGAGGAGAGGACTGGTAGCATCAGAGACTATCCTCTAAAGAAATAATCAATGAAAATTGATTTTGTCTTTTGTTCTCTGTAAACACTAAGCCTACTTCCTGGTAAGAAGAATGTCCTTGAACATTGCAACAGAAGAGCAAAACAGCTGGAGATTATTGTATCCTATTTACCCAGGCTTCTGAATCTTGAACATCTGTTTGTGCATGTTGTCTGATCATTAGGTGAGAATCTAAAGCAAGAAACACCTCATTCATTTTTTATTTTGTGTGTGTGTGACACAGCCTTTCAGTTTGCAAACATAACTAACCCCCTGGAAACTGCCAAGGAGATAATCCTATAATCCTGGCTATCATGATTGAGCAATATCAGCCACATGGTATATAGAACCACAATGTTTTGGGCTTACTAATTGCTGCTATTAAAAACCTCCGAGAAACACAGATTTATATGTGCTCAGGGCCTCCTTAAAAGTGTATTGCGTACCTCTATAACATCTGTTTCTCCTCTCAGCTTTCTGAAAAGAGATTTGCCTATACCGTTGTATTTTGGAGGAGCTTTTGTTTTTAATTATGTAAAAGATTCTAAGCGTTGATTTATTACGCACGGAACAAATTGTGTCTTTGGAACATGCTGCACTTCAATTACGTGGCTTAGCACCGTCGATACATATGCAGGGCCCAGCAGTCAATTCTGACTCTGAATAGATAATACACCAACGATGTATTACATTTAATGTAGATTAATGTGTGTTGCTTCCCTCTGCATGTATGTACACGGGTACAAATAATTAAGATTAATTTCCACTAGATATAATGGCCTTCACTGTGCATGGTGCCATAAAATTCTTCTTTAATAGCTGTTAATTGGATGTATTTGCTTTCACAGTGAAGTCCTGATTAGTCTTGTTACCTTGCAACCTCTCCAACCAGCACCACCAGCAGGCTTTTGTAGTTAGAGGAAGATTTACAGCAAGGGAGTTGCAGGCTACACTGTTCAGTAGCCAAAAAAAATCATTGCAGGTATTTGTTCTTAGTATGCACACGAGTGCCTGAATGTGGCACTCCTTGCCAAGCTATTAAAAAGAAGAAGAAGAAGAAGGGAGAGAGATTTTATGTTGTTGCCACACAATATTTTCCAACAGGCAGCCTAGACTATGGTTTTTAAGCTTGCAGGAGGACAGTTCTTAGCAAGCAGCAGAACCAAGTGACAGGCTGTACACCCCTCCTGGAACTGGGGAAGGGGCAGAGCCCAGTGGCAGAGCCTCTCCTCTACGTGCAGATGGCTTCAGATTTGGCCCCCAATTTCTCCAGACAGACCTTGAGCCCAGAACCCTGGAGAGCCACTGGTAGTCAGGGCAAACCAGTGGCTCTCAAACTGTGCCCCAACACCCACCCACACCCACACCCACCCACCCATTGTAAATTACTGGGGGTCTTGGTGGACCGCTAAATTATTTTTCTGCCTGTTGTAGCCATTGCAATATGCTGTGCTAGGTGCTGTATGATTTTTAATTGCATTTTATAGCGTCTTTTATTTTTCACATCTTCCGTTGCATTGCAATTTGTAATACAGTTGTCATACAATAAAGTGCAATATAGGTGATAAAAGAAGCAATACATAAATACAGTTAAAACCATTTTGAATATTTCATGTGATGGACATGCCATCTCCTGTCTTCAATCACAAATCCACAGACGTGCTGCAGGCCACCTAAGTGAAGTTCATGACCATTGGTGGTCCTTAGATCACAACTTGGTAGCTAACACAGAGCCAGATGGTATACTGGGCCAAGGCCAAGATGTGCGCCCCAGCCCAGCAGCTGACCTCCACACTAGCAATGGGATAGCTTCTTCCAGCACAGCTGAGGGTAACCAAATAGTCTGAGGGGTGTTAGATGAGCCTGTGGCAAACACAGCTCTGATATCCAACAGAGGAGAATAACAAGAGGGGTCAGAAGGAATGGCGGGCAGGCTGCCACTGCTGCCCTCCCCACTAACGTCTACCACCTGAAGTGATTGCCTAATGGTAGGGCTGGCCCTATTCCCAACACACTTAGAAGCTACTTATTATTAAGAGGCATACAACTGTACATGTTATAAGCCAAGCAATTGGGACTTTATCACCTCTGCCTGACATTCTTATCATCATTGACTGCCTTGGTAAACTAGAGCGTATATCTCTAGAGATAGTTGCACCCAGACACTTGTGTCCCCTGCAGAATATGCCTGTCCTTGATGCCCTTGGTGCAACATTTGAAAAGGGGAGCTCATATTTGTATAGGTTCAGACGGGCCTACGCTCTCACACTCCTGGGATCCCTGCACTGTTCTTATGTTTAACAGCATGTCTGTAGAGTGTTCTCTTTAGCTTTGCAGCTGGAAATATGTCCTCAAGTCTGACTCCATGGCATCTCAGGCTATGGGCCCAACTAGATGCAATGTTAATCAGATTTAAAACTATAAATAGTAACTCTGGGGGAGCTTGAGCAGCATTGGGACCACAGGGAGAGTTTGAGGGTGTTGGGTTGCTGTTTTCTTAAATGGCACTAAGAAAGCGTGTTAAACTCTTCCTCAGTGGTCCTGACACTGCTCAGCCCTCCCTCCCTGGTGCTGCAATTGTTGTTGTTGTTTAGTCGTTTAGTCGTGTCCAACTCTTTGTGACTCCATGGACCAGAGCACACCAGGCACTTCTGTCTTCCACTGCCTCCCTTAGTTTGGTCAAACTCATGCTGGTAGCTTCGAGAACACTACCCAACCATCTCGTCCTCTGTCGTCCCCTTCTCCTTGTGCCCTCCATCTTTCCCAACATCAGGGTCTTTTCCAGGGAGTCTTCTCTTCTCATGAGGTGGCCAAAGTATTGGAGCCTCAGCTTCAGGATCTGTCCTTCCAGCGAGCACTCAGGGCTGATTTCCTTAAGAATGAATAGGTCTGTTCTTCTCGCAGTCCATGGGACTCTCAAGAGTCTCCTCCAGCACCATAATTCAAAAGCATCAATTCTTCGGCAATCAGCCTTCTTTATGGTCCATCCCCTTCATGGATCACTGCCTTGCCGTGGCGTAGGGGCTTGAATAACTCAGAGAAGCTATGAACTATGCCGAGCAGGGCACCCAAGATGAACAGGTCATAGTGGAGAGTTTTGACCAAACGTGATCCATCTGGAGGAGGAACCGGCAAGCCACTCCAGTATCCTTGCCAAGAAAACTCCATGGACAAAGACAACAGGTGCTGCAATTACCTAACCACAATAAATGAATGAAGATACATGTTCATCATTTAGTTTGGCCCTATGTCCTACCTACATTTTTTTTTTTTAAAAAAGCAAGTTCTGAAGCACTTACTGGATACCAAATAGATTTTCCAGAACAGAATGCTGCAAATGGAAGATTCGGGGAGGGGGGGGAGGCGTGTTCTGGAACTGTTGGGAATATCTTCATTTGGACATAATATAGAAAGAAGAATTGGTCTGGTTGCTGGCACATTTGAACATTTCTCTACTATGACATAGTTCTTAGCTATATACCACCTGCACGTGCCCTCCTTCATACATGCAAGCAAGAAGCTCAAGGACACTCAAAGTTTAAGGGCACATTTCAGCCAATGACACTCAAGGAGGGTGCAAAGTAGGGCTTGTAAGAGGTGTGGCCTGGGGAGGAGGTGTGGCTTGGGGAAAGTCCCAAGGGCCAGATGGAAAGGCAATGAAGGCCACATTCAGCCTGCTGGCCTGAGGTTCCCCGCCTCTGCCATAATTTTCAGATTTGTAAAAAAAACAAAACAAAACAAAACAAAAACTTCACAAAAAGTGGCCCACTGGTATGAATTTCTTTTAAAGCAGAAATTCATTAGTGAGATATACTCGGTCTTGGATGATTCGGAAGCAACTATTATGAGTTGTGTGGATGATCAAAGGCATATTCCACAAACCCCATTTCCTGGCAATATATTTGTTAAACACTCATGTCAAGCTATTTTCCCTTCTTGGCAAATAAGAAAGAGATATCAAACACATGTTTCACCAACTGCGTGAAGGAATGGGGAGAGCAGGACTTAAGCTGAATGAATGAAAAATGACCTATATGATCCCATCAAGAAGTAATAGTACCAGATGATTTGAAGAAGAGCAGAGGATGAGTATAAAGAAAGTGGATAATGCAACTGGAAGCACTTGGGATGTGTCCTGACAGATACAACTGAAATGCTGACAAGAACTCAGTGTGGAAATCAAGCAAGCCACGGGCTAAATATAACATAACGCAACACAATCCTTTGAAACAGAAGGAACTCATATGCAGATGTAGCACCCTCCTCATTAAACAACTGGGGGTGCTTCAGATGAAATGTCTATGGGAAATGGTTGGGTCAAATTCAATATGGAGACGGTGAAGATGCCCCAAGCAAGAGCTCCCCCAACTCTTTGGGACAGTTACTGATGTGATATACTTTGCCGATGAGGAGCCATTTCACACCGCTGAGGGTGAATGTGAATTTCTGTATGCAACTGCATAGGTTAGTGTGGGCTGGGTAGCATTTGTGGTGAACTGGCAACACTCTCCATGAATATGGTCGTATTTCCAGCAGCAGTAATTGTGGAGAGGACTGCTGGGTGCTCACGAGGGCCAGCCTTTTTTGCCGCCTGAGCAGAAAATTGTGCCCCCGCTCCGTCTCCTTAGGTCAAAGTGCAGGGTATCGAAAGCTGGCCAGATTATTTTAGGCTTCTGAGGAAAAATATCCCACAAGTGCATTCCTTCTGCTCCTCCGCTCCATCAGAGAAATTACAATCCTAGTAATAACAAGAGCAGGTTTCGTGACACTTCCAATCAGCTAACTGAGGCAACTGCCTCCCTCTGCCTAATGGCAGGACTTGCCCTGCCACTCACCACATTTGCTGCCTAGTTATGGCTACTCTTCCTGCATGCACTTGGAGAAATTTGGTGGCGTGAAATGGCTCCTGATAAACAATTTGTGTGCCATTTAGTAGGAGGCATACATAAACAGTTTAGTTGTGGTTTTTTTGTAATTATGGCTCATCTAAACAGCAGAGTGAAACAGTTCTAAACGCAGCTCCTATTTAACATGCATAGTCACCAGCACTGCAGAGAATGTGTTTGTCTCTGGTATATTGATGGTGCTACAATAAGAATAGTAATGGTGTTAACGCATTAAGCAGGAACAGCTTTATAAAGGCTTGATGGCCATATAATAAAATTTCTGCCCCGCCGACGGAAGATTTAACAGCTGCATGGCAGGCAGAAATCCAGCAGGTATAGCTCTTGTCATCATTGTGGCAAGAGGGACGTTACCATTTTCCAGATAAAGGTGGGCAACTAAGATCATGTACTGAGGATGTCAGCAAAAGAGAGTAACATGTCTGAAAGCACTCAGGGTGTGGCGGAGGGGACTGCAAGGAGGCAGGATTAGATCAAGTTCACTGGAGGCTGGTCATGAGATTCCAGAAGTCTATAATGTCCCTAATTTAATCACATATTGGATATAGCCATGGAAAGAACCAAGATGGTGACTTGCGTCATGATATATGGAAGAGAGTTTCTCCAGCTTCTAAATGCAGACCATATAGATTAAAATCCCTTTCATTTGTGACCTGGATGGAAATTATTATCCACTGCACCACAATGGTGAGGTAAGCAGATAATGATTGGAATTCTATTTAGGTGCCCTTACGGCTTGTGTGAACGTACAAATTGTTGCAACACTTTCTGCCATTCAGCCAGGCAGAGTAGAATCGTGTGCTGGAACCCATTCATTTCCATGGAGGAAGCCCATTTACACATCCGTGACTCTGCATGTGCAGATTTAGACCCTTCTACTGAAATAAATGAGAAAGAGGCAATGGAGCCTTTCCTAAGGCTGGGATTTGTCTTGCCCTTGTAAAATCTCCTTATGGATGCACGTCTAGCAAAGTCTTCAGCTGCTGTCCTCAAATGACTTGCTTCCAAGTGTCCTCACTGAATTAATGACATTGCCCTGCAGTCATTACTGTAGTTTGAGGCTGGCAATCTGCAAGTAAATGTCCTATTTGCTGAAGTAACTTGGAGAATCTCCCATATAGGGTTCAACGTGATTGGGGCTCTCTTTCCAGTGTTGGTCTCCTGAACACTAACAGGGGCTTGCCTGCACTTCCACTTGTCCTGTGCCTTGAAAGCATGAGTCCGAGTGGTTTTTCATGTGCCCAGCCACTTTAGAAAGAAAACCCATTTTTTAGCACAGAATCAGAGCAATTAAACATCAATTTGTAGAAAACCCAACTGGTGTTCGCTCCCATTCAGTAGTAAATGTCAGGTTTTCCCAGGGGAAAGTTTCCCAGACAAGCAGAAGTCTGGATGAGACCACAGTGTGTGGTACAGTCACATGTGGCTGTGATTTTCTTTCAAAGAAACCCCTTCCCACACGAGGTTCAGATGGTCTGAATGTAAGGACTATTCCACAGCAGTTATTTATGTTTGAACTGGCATAATGTGTGGTTTTATGAATTGAAGCTTAGCCTTGGCTACAAGAAGTCAGTCCTAGTCTTGCACGCTCCCTCTGCAGCATTAAAAAAAAAAAAAAAGGATTTTCAAAATGTTGCCTGGTGTTTCCTACCCAAGGACTATGCTCATAATTGGGCAACATGTTAACATCCATTTTGTTTCAACTGATTTTCAAATCCATATTCTGTTTACTTCTATAAATTAACCTGTCTTGAGCCCTATGGATGGGGAGGGCCCAAAATGCAAATCCATGCAGAAATAAATGGCATTTGTATGCTCGCCAGTACAAGATATTCCATGAAAGCAGACAGTAATTATAAGCGCACAAAATGCCAAGAGAAACAGACACAAATGCTATCCTGCGCTTTTAGTGCTTAAGGAAAAGCTATCCATAAATCTGTGTAATTGAGCTGACAATTATTTTAATCATTATTTTGATCATTTTGCCATTCCCGGCTTCAGATTCTGCCTCTAGTTCTCGACTGCACATTCCTTCAGCCTCTCTCGGCGCAGGGAGAGTTAAAACCAATATTTGTAGATAAAGAGGTAAACATATTTACATTCAGTTTTTCACACTTTATGCATATGTCATGCAGTGAATAGTTTTAGAGGTATGTTTGTACTATCTCTCCAGAATTTTTACAGTCTGCAGGACACAAAATCTCTATAAAGTGACTTATTGAAATAGAGGCAGATTGGTAAAACCGTTCCTCTCATATGAACTGTGAAGAATGATCCTCTAAATGAAATCAGGAAGGAACTGGACAGAATCTTGTTTAATGGTGTGACAAAATGAATCACTACTATTCCAAGCATCCATCACTGCTAAAAGGGGACCACAAATGATCTGTGAACTACTATATATTGATTACTCATGTACTACAAGTGTCGGATTTAATGTTCACACACCATGGAAAGGCGGCAGGGACAGATGGTGCCTTAACTCTTCTTTGATAGATTTTAATGGTGAAATATTGATTTCTATCTGGCCAAGGCCTGCTGTTAGGGGCCAAAGTCATTTGTTGGGTATAGCTGGACACCCAGTCTGCGAGGGGTAATCAATCATTTTTGGCAAGGCAGGTGAAATTCTGAAAGAGAAGCACCTTGGGCTCCCAAACTGATATCAAGATGCGGCGGAGAGACCAACAGATGCACAGTCCACACACACATACACACACACACACACACACACACACACACACACACACAAAGAGCCTCCCTGAAATTGTGCTTGTAAAGAATTATTAATGATAAGACATGTTTACTGAGGAGAGCCACAGCGAATCAGAGCTGACATGAAATAGGCTGGGAGCCTCGGTGAGAAAATGAGCTTCTCGCTAAAAGGGACTATATTTTATTTAAACATCCGTCTAGGGCTGAAAACGCAGGTAATCTGTTGTGTTACAAGCCAGTGGCTGTTCTTGCCATCCAGAGAGATAACACTGAGGAGCTAATAGGAACACATCAATCACAATCAGCCTGCAATTCCAGCGGTGTCTTCTCTTCCTCGCTCCTTTTTAAGTTCCTTAATAACGATGATAACATAGTTCTGGGCTTGCGAGAGGGTTTCTTCCCTCTGAGGGTCGTATTCATAAAGTGAATAGGCTGCAAAGTCAGCATCTCACTCCTATGGAAAAGGTGGGGAGGTGGTGGGGGGGGAGAAAGGAGAGGACTAAGAAATTGACATAGGTCTATGATTGGTGTGCGTGTCTCTGGGTGTGTACATTCAAGTGTGTGTGTGTGTTTGCGTTCTTTTAATAAAGCTCTGACATTTCTTTGCTGCCCCCTTCCTCTCCCCTGGGAAGAATATGATGCTCGCTGGCCTCTTAAGGCATCCCAGGAAAAGTCTCAATGAATATTCTTACATTCAAGGCGAAGGCGACGAAAGGCCATGTGATCCGATTAGTGAATCCATGTTTGTTCTTTTCTTTTCCTATAATGACATGGGATAGCGACAGGGCCATGGGTCAGACCATTGGTCGATCTAGTTCAGGAGTGCCTACACTGACTGGCAGCCACTGTCCAGGGTATCAAGCAGAGGAACTGAACCTAGGACTCTCTGCATGGAAAACAGATGTTGCACCACTGAGCCACACTTCCTTCTCCCCCAGTATCAAGGTCAGACATTGGCTCACCTAACACAGCAGTGTGTTTACGCTTCCTGGCAGTGACTTTTCATGATCACAGGTTTCGGTGGTTCTTGGTTTTGCTCCCTGAGAGTCCCATTTTAAATAGGATTTTAATCTGTGACTTTTTGCATGCTAGGTGGCTCCTTGGTAAGTCCTTTGCTATGGAAAGCCTTTCGTCTGCTCCCAGAGTTACTGAATACGGCTGCCATTATGGGAGTGAGGAAAATATATTCTTCATATGCTCAGAGATGTTTTCTAGGATCACTTCACATTTTCACGACGGAACCTAGACTTTGGAAAGAGATCCCGGGCCTCAACCCTGGTTAAAGCACAGCTTAAAATGGCAGAGTGGGACTCAACTCTCAGTCTGTATAACAGGGAGAATAATATAAAGTGCATCTTCCCTGAAGAGGCAGGTAAAGATGAAAGATTGTAGAGCACTTTGCATGGTTAAAGTGCTGTATAAATAACCATAATGCTAGCTAGCCATGCAGTCAGCAAGGTGCCCCTAGAAATGGGAATCTGGTCAAGGCTGATTTTTCGTTTAGATTATCTTGCTTATCTAATGATTTTTGCTTCACTGCTCAGCTCGATTGTGTTCACTACGTCGGCAGGCTATTAAAATGTCAAGGCACATTGAATTGTTGTTATCAAGGAGAGAGACCTTTCCAATCAACCTGTGTTCTCTGGGTTGCATAAATGCGTAGCTAGCTAGGCAAGGCCTGGAGGGCTGGAGGGGAAGGGCGGGGGGGGGGGGGAGATGGGGAGTCAGATTCTTCCCGAGACAGATTCAGCCTTGTGTGCGCTTGTGCAGGTTAATCCAGTGCAGTAATAAAAATGCCATCTTTTGGAACAGGCATGAGACATTTCGCTCGTTTGCATTTGCAAGGGAGAGGAGGGTGTGTGAGAGAGAGAGAGGAGGGTGTGTGTGTGTGTGTGTGTGTGTGTGTGAGAGAGAGAGAGAGAGAGAGAGAGAGAGAGAGAGAGGGTGGGAGGGAGGGAGGAGGGAGCTGCAACTTATCTCCCTTGGGTGATACACCACCACCATCCTTGTAAAGAAAATAGAGGGAGGAGGAACCCTGGGAGGGAAAATCACTGGCCTCGCATACTAAGGAGCTTGCTGGGCTGAAGGAGAAAAACAAAGGCAAATGTCTTCGCCGTGTCGATGCCTGCCTTAGGGTTTGATAAGAAAATAAGTTCACTGACCTGTAGGGAGAAACACTAGAGACACTCCGGTATCATAATATTGAACCAGGCCTGACAGGATGATACAAATTCAGTTTATTTGGAGACACATGCACACGCACACACAAAAATCCCTCACCACTCTCTCCACCACCTTGTTCATATAATTGTGGGACAGTTTATTACACAGAAGTACACCAGATATTGCCAGGAATCGATCTTTACTTTTCTTCCCTCGTAAACTACACAGTACATCATATTGGAGGGAGAGAGGGGTGGGGGGAAGCAGGTAATTCCCTGGATTTACTTCTTGTTTTTGGTTTTGTTTAAATCATTTCACAAATATTTTGCTTCTTTCTCTGCATGTCTGATTCACTTTCATTTCAAACAGATGGGTTTTTGAGTGTGTGTGCATTTATTTAGTGCTTAAATGGTTTGACGTGCTGCATAACTACATCAGCATCGGGGATCCTTGACGTGGCTGAGACATTATTGTTAGTATTAATTGTTCATCTTTGCCACCACACAGACACACACAGCACACGCACGTGTGTCTGCAGCACTGCAAATTTGTCCACACTATGCAATGGAGACAGGTACAAGCTGACTCTACACATGTGCTTGTGTCAAAGAAGATATGCTTGTTGATTTTGTAGAGCTCAGCTGCTGTGCGCACAGGTACACACACTGTACACTTGTTGAACTGCATGAAAATAAGTGTACAAGTCTATATCTCAATCATTTTGTGCAGAGGAACAAACATTGCACACTCGCTGAAGGTAATGTGTGAACACTCTTTGCAGGAGACAGGACAGATGCTTGAAGAAAGACATGGTGTTTAGCAAGCCAACATTCAAAGCCCATCATGGTTTCTCTCGCCAACACACCCTCCTTAGCTCTGTTGCCAACCCTACTTCTCTGCTTGCTGTGTGGCATATGTGGAACCCTGGTCAATTACAAGAAACCAGGAGGAGGATAAGCGATAAGCCTAGGGGTTGCCAATCAGAAGGTCGGCAGTTTGAATCCCTGCAACGGGGTGAGCTCCCATTGCTCAGTCCCAGCTCCTGCCAACCTAGCAGTTCAAAAGCACATCAAGAGCAAGTAGATAAATAGGTACTGCTCCGGCGGGAAGGGAAACGGCGTTTCTGTGTGCTGCTCTGGTTCGCCAAAAGCAGCTTAGTCATGCTGGCCACATGACCCAGAAAAACTGTCTGTGGACAATCACCGGCTCCCTCAGCCTATAGAGTGAGATGAGCGTGCAACCCCAGAGTCGTCTGTGACTGGGCTTAACTGTCAGGGGTCCCTTTACCTTTACCTAGGAGGAGGATGGATGGTGGGATCAGAAAGGTAAGGAGGATAAACCTTTTGCTGCACAAGTAAAGGTATCTGAATGCTCTCGGAACCTGATATCCCAATCCCTGTAATGAGGTGGCCTGCTGTGTTCTGTAATGGCTGAGGCTTTGTTTGCACAAAGTTTGCAGCGAGCTTAGACAACACTGGCTATTTATTGAGCATTCATTCTCATTTGCTTGTGGGGAGTTAATTTGATGTGACACCAAAGAAGTATTATCCCACACTTTCCAGCACATTTCCCCAACACTTTCCTTGAAGCAACAAGTCTGCTTTTTGTGGGGGCGGGCAGGGGCATGTTTGTTGAACAAGAGCTCCCAATCAACTATAACCAGGCAACCTGAACTTGCCAGCATCATGTGATTGAATCTCACCCGTAAACGGTGGCAGTCTGGAAGCATCCTTCATTAGGGCAACATAGAATAATAGAATTGTACAATTGGGAGGGAGAACAAGGGTCATCTAGTCCAACCCCCTGAAATGCAGGAACCTTTTGCCCAATATGGGGCTCATGTCTTATTATTGTATAAGCAAGCAATGCAGGGAAAGTTGTCATTCATTCCTGTTTCTTAGGCCCTGACTTTACAGGTTGCTGAGCTTCATCAAATTTTGCTATTGACATGCTATTGGTGGTCTGCCATGCACATTAAGGGGCTTGTTTTTGTTTTAAGATGTAATTTCTTTCCTGAAAAATTTCCAGGTTCAGTGCCAAACTATATGTGACATTAATAGCACGAGTGCAATTAATATGATGCAGGGTTTTCTTTTTTCTTTTTAGTAACTAGCAGCTGTGTGTGTGTGAATGAAGCAGTGTGTGGTGGGCTAGACTCACCAACACTGGTATTGTTACTATTTCATAGCAGTTGGCAACTCAGAGATTTCATGGTTTTGGAAGATCCTGGACTCAGGATCCCTACCCTTTCTTTGACATACACGTCATCAAACTCATTGGTATGTGTACAGGTGTGTGTGTATGAATGATTCCTTAAAGGTAAAGGTAAAGGGACCCCTGACCATTAAGTCCAGTCGTGGCCGACTCTGGGGTTGCAGTGCTCAGTGCTCATCTCACTTTATTGGCCGAGGGAGCCGGCGTACAGCTTCCAGGTCATGTGGCCAGCATGACTAAGCCGCTTCTGGTGAACCAGAGCAGAGCACGGAAACGCCGTTTCCCTTCCCGCCGGAGCGGTACCTATTTATCTACTTGCACTTTGATGTGCTTTCGAACTGCTAGGTTGGCAGGAGCAGGGACCGAGCAATGGGAGCTCACCCCGTTGCGGGGATTCGAACTGCCGACCTCCTGATTGGCAAGTCCTAGGCTCTGTGGTTTAACCCACAGCGTCACCCACATCCCTTTTTGAATGATTCCTTACGTACTCTAAATTTGTGTAGGTGTATATATTCAGATAGATACTGAGACAGTGAAAAGCAACAAGTGTGATAATCTGGATGCATCCTGAGTCTCCCCAGATCAAGTTTAAAAGAAGTTATAAAAAGATATATATATGTAAAATATTGTAAACAAGTAGAAACATTGGTAGGCTTTGACTAAACACTTGCAAGCAGTTAAAATAAGATAAAGTTTATGGAAGGAAATTTGAACTGAAACAATAAAAACTGATGGTATGTAATTAAGATAAAATAACAAGGATAAGAAAAAAGAGGTTTAAGTATAATTATGTAGAAAATATATATATTCAATGAACCAGGAAAGGAAATGGAGGGAAGTCAGGAGGTTAAAGAGAACCTCCAAAAATATGTTTTTTATTTTAGTTCTTATATTCCATGTTGGATATTTTGTATTTCTCATTCTTCTTCTTTTTTGATGGAAAATAATTGTTGAATTTGAAATTGTAAAACCAATAAAAATTTATTTACAAAAAAGGGGGGAAATGCTTTTTTAAAAAAGTGAACTCACAAAACAGTCTGGAAGTGCCCTATGGATGGCATAAGTGTGATAAAAATCCAAATTAAATGTAAAAAAAAAAAAAGACCATGGGCTGGCATTTTGATGAAGACGCTGTATGAAGGTAAGAATAGCCTTCCTGGATCACAGCAAAGGTCCACCCATTGCAGCATCCTGTTGTCTTGGTGGCCAAAATGTTTCTTATGGTAAACCTGGAAGCAGGGCCTGAGTTCTCAGCAACTGGTGTTCAAAGGCACACTGCCTTTGACAGTAGAGGTTGAGCACAGCCAACATGGCTAGTAGCCACTGATTGCCCTAGCCATGATACTGCAAAAAATAATAATAATGCATGCTCAAGAAGCACCAATTCCCATCTAGACGCAACCTAAGCCAGGTGCCATCACTACATTTTGACGCAACAAACATTTGCAATATACATTGCATAAATAAGAACTTTCCTTTATCTTATTATGAACAGTACTTCCCATCAATCTCAGTTGGTGACCTCAAGTGCTACGGAGAGATGGGAAAATAATAAATAATTCTTTGCTAACTTCCGCCACACCACCCATTCCTCTATAAACCTCTATAGTCTCCCTTTCTTTCCAAATTAAAAAGCAGCAAATGCCCATTTTTTTTCATTGGGATGTTGTGTCAGCTCCTTGATCATTTGGGTTGCCCTCTTCACACTTTTCTAGGTAGGCAATATCCTTCTCAAGATGGAGTGACCGAAACTATAAACATAATTCTAAGTGATGCCATGCTATAGATTTATATATGACATTATGATACTGTCAGTTTTATTTTCAGTCCTTTTGTAATCCTTAACACAGATTTTGCCTGCTTCATCCCTGCTCCACAAAGAGTTGATGTTTTTATTGAGCTATTCCCATGACCCCAAGATCTCTTTCTGGGGTAGCCATAGCAAGTTCACATCTCAGCTGTGAATATTATGGTGCTAAGATACACACACACAAACACACACACACACACACATATAGTGAATGAATAATTTTACACTTGCACAGCTTTAAACTCTTTCTGGAGTTGCTCACAGTCTGCTTGAGTTTTCTTCACTGTGAATAATTTGGTTTTTTTGCAGACTTGACTAGTTCACTGCTCCCCATTGATTACAGATAATTTATAAGTTAAGCAGCACTAGTACAAATGGAGATCCCTGAAAAGGTCCCACTCCTTACTTCCCTGCATCTTAAGAACTATCCATTTATTCCTACTCTCTGCTTCCTGTTCTTTAATTAGTTTAAAGAAGCATCAAAGGACACGTCCTCCTATCCCGTGACTGTTAGGTATTCCTGAAAGCCTTTGTTTTGGGATGTCCAAATATTAACAGATGGGCAAGATCACCCACTTCTCCCTTTCACGTTTCCTCTGATTTGGTCCTAGAAAAGCACCAGCTTAATAGCACAACTCGCATGTAATATATCAGGAACATGCCAACTAACATGTTAAAGGGGTAGAGCACTGGAAAAAGACAAGGTGGGTCTGGGGGACCTTGGGGGGGGCACTGTCTTGTTTATGTTCAGGAAACATTGCTTTGGAGGTCAGTTTCCAAAGGGAGTGATGAGGTTAATCATAAATCTTAACCTTTTGCCATATCTTTGCATCTTTACTTGTGCACATGAAATCTAGAAATGTCACACACACACAAAACAATACAGCGAAGCTATCCATTCGCTTGTATTATGAATCTTCATTATTTTCCACTGAATTGAGTGTGTGTCTTCTGCCAATTTGATTCAGATCAGTTTGTAGTTCTACTACACACAGTGTAAATCAATGGAGTGAAATGTTGCCACTGACAAGCGTTTACAATATGGGCAATTCTTAAGAAATCCTCTCTCTTTGACTAGAGCAGGCTTTATGAGCTACTGAAGCATGGCACACATCACCATCAGCCCAGGGCATTGCTTTAATACCATGAAACCTACTGATTATGAGAGATACCTGTGGCACATATTTCTAAGGAATGGAAAATGGCTGCGGTTAGATTGTTTTGCACACTTTCTCTGCTTCTAGCTGTAGTGTGAATGTGGATATGACACCTCTTTCCTGGTATCAAATTGGCATCAATATGCATGCCTGCCAAAAGTCCTTTGTTCTTATGGCTGCTATTATACTCGGAATGTGTCGACATAAGACTTTCCCAGTGTTGTGTGATGATCTGTTCTGTATTGCTGCAGCTGTTTATGGAGATCAGTAGAGAATATGATATCAAGCAACTACAAGACAGGCTAGAGCAGGAATGAAGAACCATTTTCAGTCTGATGGCTGCATTGCCTTCTGGGCAATCTTCTAAAGGCCACCTGCCCGTGGTGGGTGAGGTGAGGCCAGAGCCAAATGTGGGCGGAGCAATGAATGCAAATTTTACCTCTGTACAATAGGCTCTTTGCGTACTCTTCCCTGTCCTCTGTCCACAACAACAGCAAAACACACTTCATAAAACAATCATATGAGAAACATTATTTTAGAAAGAAAAAAGAACCATGATCAAACCTAAACAAAAATAATGTAGCAGTCCATCATCTTAGCTGCTGGATCCCAGAACATTCAAGTCCCAAATAACTAGGTGAACAGTTATGTTTTTAATTGCCATGTGAAGACCATTGAAATGGGGAACAACCACACTTTCGAAGATAGATACACATCTGTGGTGTCACCAACCAGAAACCCCTGTCTTGGGCAACCATCCCACAAATCATTGCTGGTGGTGGACCCACAAACAGGGTCTCCCTTGTTGACTTTAAAGCATGGATCTGTAGTTATTAAGGGCGACACTCAGCAAAGTACTTGTTACCTAAACCTTTAGTAGCAACATTTTGAATTGGTCCTGGTAGGTTACATGTAGCCAGTTCACAGCTTTCAGGATTGGTGAAACTGGTTCCCATCTCACTGCCCCACTTAATAGTCAGGCAACCACATTCTGCACTAAAAGAACAGAAGAGAAATGGTTCTATAATTTCTCTCTCTCTCATGTCTTTCAATGAACAATGTTTGCTGAGCTCCCTTCTGTTCCCCCGAAAATCTCCCTTTGGATTTAAAGACTATGCTGAGAGCTGCTAAGCAGCTAAAATGCATGCAATTTGTTATAAAATTGTCCTATGTTTTAAGTGGCTCTTTAAGGTGAAAAGTGTGTGTGTGTGTGTGTGTGTGTGTGTATGGGGGGGGGGGAGGAATCCCAGAATTTAATTAGAAAGCTTTCCTATATAGAAAAACTGCTTGTAAAGTAGGGTTATCCCCAGTGTGGATTCCAGCTGAGTATTTTACTAGAATCTTTTGGGATTTACTATTTGACAGGAACGGCACAAAAGATTTGTGCACCCAAAGCAAAATTACTAACAAAATGGCCAGCATGTTTTCAGATCAGCAGTGATTGAAAAATGTCTGACATCCCTCACCCCACCCCTGCAATATTTGCAAGAGCAGCAGCACAGTAATTAGACTATGGCTGAATCACGTGTAGAAACCCACGGTGGAACTGAGAGGAATTGTACTGAGAGAGCCTCCAAAATTGAGAGAGCTCCAAAATGGAAGAGTTTGCAGACCATGCCAAATAAATTTGCAGCCTTGCCTGCTTCTTTGACCACAGTGAAGCAGCCACTTCAGGTGGAAGATTCTGGAGAGTGACACTGACATGCTAGAGAACAGAGCTGTGAGTCTCACAAGGCCTTCCTTGCACCATCTAAATTGGATTAGCATCCCAGTACACAACGGCACCAATGTTAACGCCTCCCCCTACCCCGGCCTGGTGACTCCTATTGTCAGCAGTAAAATCTGCTGGGCAAGCCATAGTTCTAGACTCAAGCCGAACCCAACATGACCTCCTATGTTTCAATTTGTTTAACTGATCTCTGTTGTCAGGATTAGCTTGTCCATCAGTGTGAAATGCACATTTAGTGTTCATCTGGATTTCTATTAGCATGTCTTATAGCACTGGCTACAAGGACCCATCTGAATTATGTTCACTGATGATATTGATGATAATAGCCGCAGCAGCTAATTAAACTATCATTCAACAAAAGTTCCCAGGGCAGTGATAGCGATATCACGTGCTACAATATAACATAGATTTTCCAGAACCGTGCCTTAGTGCCTGCATCAGCACACACAGTGTTGATTGTGGAAACAAAGAAAGCCAGAGAAACATCTCAGAGAAACATCTCATGGATGTGGCAGCAGCTGCTCTGAAGGATCCACCAACCCATTTTTTAATTTTAAATTTTAAATGTAGTTAATTTATGGAAAGAGACAGCTCATGATTAGAAGTTACGTGGTGCTGGGTGGACAGTATATATCAGAGGTAGCCTTTCAGATGGTGCTACATTGCTGTCAAAGCTGACCAGGCCGATAGGAGATGGAATCCAAGAATATCCGGAAATCACAGGATAGGCTTCCTGGGGCAAACCCAGCACCATTTAGGAAGAGCCTGTAATGAATTCAGTGATCAATTCAAGTTCTCTTCTGCAAGGACATTATTATTTGACATAAAACCTAGACACAGCAAAGCACTGTTTTACTTAGAGTCAAATCCAGGCATAGGCAAACTTGGCCCTCCAGATGTTTTGGGACTACAACTCCCATGATCCCTAGCTAACAGAACGAGTGTTCAGGGATGATGGGCATTGTAGTCCCAAAACATCTGGAGGGCCGAGTTTGCCTATGCCTGGTTAAACCCATGCAAAGGAAGAGAGCTGCTAATGTTCCTCTTATATACCAGAGCAGCCACTTTGGTTGGGTAAAATGGTGCTTGTTTGTTTTTATTGGGATCACATGGTACAGTACAGAGAGAGGTGTGGCACTAAGAACCAAATATAGCTATAGGCTCGCTTTATTGGTTTGCAGTGTTAGATGGGGTGCCGGTATAAATGAGATACAGTGGTGCCTCGCAAGACGAAATTAATTTGTTCCGCGAGTTTTTTCATCTAGCGAATTTTTCGTCTTGCGAAGCACAGTGTCGGAAAAGTTTTGGAAAAGCTTCAAAAATCACCAAAAAACTCAAAAAAGGCTACCACACCGCGTTCTATGAGTTGCTCCTCGAAGTCAAGTTGCAACTGTATTAACGGTGTTAAGAAAAAGGAAACAAACTTGCAAGACGTTTTCGTCTTGTGAAGCAAGCCCATAGGGAAATTCGTCTTGCAAAGCAGCTCAAAAACTGCAAAACCCTTTCGTCTAGCGAGTTTTTCATCTTGCGAGGCATTCGTCTTGTGGGGCACCACTGTATCTATTTGCAGATATAGTTTTAATACAAGATATGTCGGTCCTCTGCATATATGGCTTGAACTTCAAAGTGAGAGCATTTCAGAGTCCTGGTAGACTGATAAAAGGGTATTTAGTTTCTAAAAAAAACCCAATGTCCTTTAACTTCAGAGTTTAAATGCCCAAGAGCAAGTAACTGTACAATAAAATTTCTTAATTCTGTACTGCAGCATCAGGTAATAAACATCCCATAAATCATGCATTAACTGGACAACACATGTAAGGTTCAATAAAAACATGGTATGAAAGTATACAAATCATTATCAATTAGTTTCCCAGACCAAATATTAATTACATGGGTTTTAGCTTTAGTTTGCACATCTTATTTTAACGTTTCTGGTTTTGGGGGTGGGGGGTTGTTAACATGTAGTAAATTCAAATAACAAATATTCAAGTTTGTCCTTTATACTTCAGCCATTAGAACCCAGAAATAGAGAAATTGGTTATAATGAAAATGGTGAAAATTAATCCCAACCTTTATGCACATAATGCAGCCTTACCTAACCCATTGCCTTCCAGATGAACTAGAACTCCCATGAATTCCAGCCATCATGGCCAATGGTCAGGAATGCCGAGAGCTATAGCCCCAAACATCTGGATAACACCACATTATGGCACGGGAAAGGGCTTCACACGATTGAAGGCTCATAGGCAAAGCACTGCTGACCATGTTGCTGAGGTTGTATGGCTTTCTATGCCCCAGCAGAGAAACTATGTTAACTATGGATGTATGTAGAGGAGGGCAGCATGTCTATGCACATTACCTCGGTCTGTGGAACACTGGGACTCATGGGAAATGTAGTCAAGAGCATTGGGAGGGTACCATGTTGACAACACTTGCTAGAGACTGTTCTTGAAGTTGCAGTTGGATGTGAAAGATCTGTGACTAGAATATAAAATTAATAGCAGCTGCTGTAGGGTGTATGGGATTGAAACTGTGTGAGGATTGCAGAACTGGGATGCAAAGTCAATCCTTTCCTCACACACTTTTTTCTAATTAGAATTGCTGCCACCTCTCCTAAAGGTGTTATTTGCCTTGATGGGGAAAAACCTGCAGCTACAATATGAAGAAAGGGAAGAAGTATTCAAAAAGTGATTAATAATAATAATAATAATAATAATAATAATAATAATAATTTATACCCCACCCATCTGGCTGGGTTTCCCCAGCCACTCTGGGCAGCTCCCAACCAAATATTAAAAACATAATACAGCATTAAACTTTAAAAACTTCCCTAAACAGGGCTGCCTTCAGATTTCTTTTAAAAGTAAGATAGTTGCTTATGTAATTCAGTATTTTAGCTATTAGGATGGTGGTTGTTTTGTTTGGATTTTATTATTTCCTTGTGTCACAACATATGTAGGGGGAAATTATTTCAGCTTTAGGAATAGCTCTCTGCAAGGTCCAACAAAAACATCTCAAGTACACTGAGCACAAATACTTAGAGAGATACAACACATCCTCTTTCCCTATGTGTACCTAAAAATAGAAGGCTAACAATGTTGACACAATATATGTTTACTATGGCTGGGTAGGTAGAAAGCAATATGGTTTTATTAACACATGGATTTTAAGAAACTTGGTTCTCACTGGGTATGCTTAAATGCTAAAGCATAGCCATTTCCCTTTTAGCATGGGATTAGTGTAAACAATTAGTTCTAGAGTAGCTCCAGCTACTATAGTGGGACTAATCTGGATGAAGCAGCTTTAGAATTGCATTCACTTGCGTCTAACCATAATCCTACCATAACTCTGTGTGATTATAACTTACCCCCACTCATCTGTATATGTGCCTATGCAAGCAATATGAAGCCAGCCACAGT
Source organism: Podarcis vaucheri (assembly GCF_965113315.1). Taxonomy (NCBI): domain Eukaryota; kingdom Metazoa; phylum Chordata; class Lepidosauria; order Squamata; family Lacertidae; genus Podarcis; species Podarcis vaucheri. The sequence goes on along the minus strand of NC_138759.1, from coordinate 96,994,731 downwards.
GGAAGAGGTCCTTACTGCAGGCTGAAGGAATAAGATTTATGAAAATTGCAATGTTTATGAGATTTTACATGTTCCAACTAGAAATAATACTCTTAAAAATGGCTTTCATTGTGGGATGGCTGCAAATTCATTTATTTAATTGGACATGTAAGGGCTCTTTCCCTTAGGGTTCAAGGTAGGTAACAGGGTTATTATCCTTCCTTACCCTTGATTTCCAAACACCAGCAATACCACAAACAATTTTCTGGAAGTTGCAATGAATTGGTGTTCATTGAGACTCCAGGGGAGCATAAGTCCAAAACCATGAGAAGACCTCTGTGTGCAAATCTTCTACTTTAAAGAAAGGTGACAGCTCAGTGGTAGGGCATCTGCCTGTCATGCCCAAGAGCCCAATTTCAATCCCTAGCATCTCCAGGTAGACTCTTTCCTGAAAGCTTGGAGAGCCACTATTTGCTAGTGTAAACGACACTGAGATAGATCATGGACCAGTGGTCTGACTCAGTATAAGGCAGCTTCCTATCTTTCTGTGTGGTGGACCACAGGGTGGTTTCAGCTTCTTAGGTATGCTGCGCTCCTGCCATCGAGTGACTGGATATTATGAATCATGTGACTTCATTCAGTTCCAATGAAGCCAATGGTAAAATTCAAATATGTCAGCTTGGTTTCGTTAGGTATTTCAGAATGTTTTCATACCTGTCAACTGCCCCATAAAAACCAGGACATCGCATTTCTTTCCCCCATGTACAGCGGCCATTTAGGGTACTTTTCTCTTGCATGATTTTGGGCCAAGATCTCGTCCTGGACAAAAGCATTTTAGCCAGGTCCGCAATCTTGCATAGGTTATGTGACTTGTACAGGATTTTGGACCTGGAAGATGGTGTCCTAGATTTGGGCCAGGTTGTGTTGGAAAGTATGTACTGTATTTCCCCCCCTATAGGACGCACTTTTTCCCCTCCAAAAATGAAGGGGAAATGTGTGTACATCCTATGGGGCGAATGCAGGCTTTCGCTGAAGCCTGGAGAGTGAGAGGGCTCGGTGCGCACTGACCCCTCTCGCTCTCCAGGCTTCAGGAAGCTATTCACAAGCCCTGGGAGAGCTGGGTGACTTCACACAGCTCTCCCACGGCTTGTGGAGAGCTGCCTGCACCCCGAAGCCTGGGGGGCACTGAGCTCAGTGCCCCCCAGCTTTGGGCTTCACGCAGCTCTCCCATGGCTTGTGGAGAGCTGCCTGTTCTGGGGGCTGGGGAAGTAAAAAGTTTTTTCTTTATTCACCCCCCAAAAAAAACACTAGGTGCGCCCTATGGGCTGAAAAATACGGTATTTTGTGTAATGAATTAAAAAGGTAAAGGGACCCCTGACCATTAGGTCCAGTTGCGACCGACTCTGGGGTTGCAGTGCTCATCTCGCTTTATTGGCCGAGGGAGCCGGCGTACAGCTTCCGGGTCATGTGGCCAGCATGACTAAGCTGCTTCTGGTGAACCAGAGCAGCGCACGGAAACGCCGTTTACCTTCTCGCCTTGCCGGAGCGGTACCTATTCATCTACTTGCACTTTGACGTGCTTTCCAACTGCTAGGTTGGCAGGAGCAGGGACCGAACAACGGCAGCTCAGCCCGTCGCAGGGATTTGAACTGCCAACCTTCTGATCAGCAAGTCCTAGGCTCTGTGGTTTAACCCACAGCGCCACCCGAGTCCCATGTGTATTGAATTGCTCAGTCATTATTAATTTGTAATGTTTTAGGCCTTGGAAATCATTAATCGAGGAATTTATTGTGGTTGAGAGACTGATATTGGGGAAGGAGAAAAAGAAAAGGTTTAAACCCATTTCCTGCATGCTGCAGTCCCAATCCAATAGGAATTGTGGAAGGACTGCAGCTCAGTGAGAGAGTTCATACTTTGTATGTAGAAATCGCAGGTCAAATCTCAGGCCTGTTACTTCCATAATAAGCAACTTTCTATGTGCCTGTCACCTTAAGTTGCTATTTCTTTAAAACAAGAACACATGGTAAGTGCAATCACGTCACATACTGTGGCCCTTAAGCCATGGAGCTATACCAAAAGCATAAAGCAACAACTGCTTTAGCCTCTCTCTAATCAAGTAATTAAGACTGCAATCCTATAACCACTCACCTGGGAGTAATTCCCATAGAAGTCGCTGGGATTTAGTCTGAATAAGCATGTATAGCAGCTGTCCTTTAACACTTAAAATGGCATCTAGGCTTTTAGTGTATAATTCTGTTTTTAGCAAAGGTGCTGTAGTACTAATGGCCATCCCAGTACGGAACGCAGCGTCAGTTGCCCAGTGGAAAAACAAACACTATCAAAAACAGAGCATAAAGACAGGGGGTGGTGTATTGATAAATCAGTTTTGCATCCTTAGAAACATAATGTGTGAAGAATTGCAAGCTACAGAGAGCCAAGTCTTTGCACTGCTAGCCAGATCCCAGCTAAAGCCCTGAATACAATGTGTCATTATGATTAATTGTGGGTAATGAGTGTTTTATGAACCTCAGAAAGAGAAGCATTTGTTTCCTGGGTCTTCCAGCTGCAGTTTCTTGTTTTTGTTTTAAAGCGTTAGCTGAACAAAGCCAAATAGATTATGAACCACCCCAAGATTTGTTCTCTCTTCTGCTGGAGAACAATCCCCATCAGGACTGCTGGATCCATTCCTACTCACGCATGCATCCAATTCAGGAGCTTCTTTGCATGTGTGAGCCAGGAGAGCTGGAGTTGAACCACCATAACACTGAAAATGTTTGTAGTTTCATTTCATTTTTTTCCAAAGGGGAAATGAATAGTATTCTACTTGCACACAAAAAACAAAGATCTGGTCCTGCCATCCTTTTGGATACTAATGTATACTGCTCCCTCTGCCTCCTCTCAGTGCATCCAGTTGCTTTTCTTTCACATAGTGGGGCAGAATCGTGACTAATTGTACCACTAGGGCAGTAAGTGCTTATTATTCAAGAACAACTATATCCCTGAGCCTCACCTGAATGCCTTTTGATTGGGCATTCATGCTATGTCCTCAACAGTACTATTTTTCTAGAAAAAGAGGTGCCAGAATTCACCACAAACACTTCCCTCATTCTCTTAGACTGGCAATGACACCCACCTGAGAGGTGCCGGAACTGAATTCCTGTGAGTTTCCCCTAAATTATTGTTGTTATTTATTATACCACCCTATACCCGCAGGTCTCAGGGCAGTTCACAGGATGAAATCAGAATATAAACCCACAAAATACATAATGAAAACCAAAACAACCCCAAAACTCCCCCAACACATTTTAAAAGGGCATAGGATATCAACCAACCAAAAGCCTGATTAAATAGGAACATCATCATCATCATCATCATCATCATCATCATTGCACCTGCAAAGGTTTGGGGTAATCACACTGCTTCACTTTCAGTCAGTGCATATCCTCTAACTTCCTCCTGAAATCCTGTAACTTTCTATACCACTAAAGTTCTGGTTTGTTTTAGTCCTGCTTTTGCTGTGTTACTGCCCTTCCAGACAGAAACAAACAAACATGGTAGCACTGGGGAAGCATCACATAACAACCTAAAGCAGATTAATTCCACCACTAATTCACTGTGATTTTGTCAAGAACATGTTGCAGAATAAACCCACAACAAAACACAAAGTCTGGAAGGACAAGCTAGTAATTGTGAAATACTGCGAGAAGATAAGAGTTGCCACAACAAGAGCACTTCCTTTCTGAAGTTTAATCCTGTGGGAAGCAATGAGGTATTTTTAAATTCACATGTGAATCCGACCCTTCAAAAACTCCAAGAAGTGGAAATGATCCTTTTTTAATCCTCAAAATAACTTGCTTTGGCATTCTTAAACATGGCATTCTAAATCATCAATGGTCACTTATTGCCCTCACAACAACCTCGAAAGGATAGGCTGAGGTAAAGCATTGGCTGAAGGTCATGCAGTGAACGTCATGGCAAAAAAAAAAGAAAGAAAGAAAGAAAGAAAGAAAGAAAGAAAGAAAGAAAGAAAGAAAGGGGACCGATAACTTGAAAATATTATCTAATGCTTCAGCCACCATACTACACAGGGTCTTATTCTCACAGGGTCTTATTCTAACTCTTGACCCTTATCTTTTTGTCCTCACTTTGCAGAAACCTGAAATGACATTCCTGATCATGAAAAGTCATCAGTTATGTATTTTTAGATTCTGTACTTGTCATGGGGGGGGTGCTCTTTAGATGTTGCTGTGTATCAATATAAATTGAATTAATAAGAACTATAATAATAATTAATATTATACTTCAAAACATGGTGAGCTAGGCCTGCTATGTTTTGGGCTGCTCCTGTTCACTCTGCTGAGTGGACTTCTGCCCTGATAACACCACTGAAAACACTTCAGGCTCAATAACTCAAACCAAAAGTTAATTTGAGCCAACATTGTTTCCCCACTCCGTTTCCCCTCCCCCTCCCGCCTTTGGTTTATGAATTCATACAAGAGCACCTTGTCCTGAATTTTCAAATTACAATCTGAGAAAGAGAGGGTCTGAAAACTAGATGCTTTTTTCAGAATGAAAGGAAGGCTACTTGACATTCTAAATCAGAAATAGTGCTTTTATTGTTCTTGTTATTATTGTGTTGCTGTTGTTGTCATTGTCAATATTTACAGCCAAGAATAACATTAAAAGATGCCCCTGATCAGGCCTTCATTTGTGCTAAGCTTCACTGGGAATTGGCTTAAACGTTGTTTGTTTAAATATACTGCTTAATATGACAGTTCCAATGCCATGTTCGGTAGAGATACAGGGTGGGTACCGAAGGGTACAGCTTAAATTAATTGGTTCAGATTAACCATAACATCATAAAAACTTGAAATGCCTGCCAGTTCATTAACAGCAACTCTCCCAAAGACATCAGAGATTGGGCAGGCCTATAAGGTATCAGGCGGTCCTTAAAGCAGCCTGGACCCAAGCTGTTTGGAGTCTTGTACATCAATACAAGAACCTTGAACCTGGCCAGGTAGCATATGGGCAGCCAGTGCAAGCCTTTAGGCACCAGAATTATGTGCTGGTGGCAGTCTGTCCCCATCAACAGTCTCGCTATAGTATTTTGCACCAGCTGGAGTTTCTGGATCAGGCCCAAGGCCCTGTTTGTAGAGCGATGGTCAGTTTCTGAAGCTTGCAAAACAGTAATAGTACCTCTGACCATGTGTGAAGTGCATTTCTTACACCACTGAGCAACCAAAGCCAGCTCCCCACACCTTGGAACAGACAGGTACAGAGAGCCCTAAATGTAGTAAATATTAATATATTGTACACATGAATTTGATTCCCTACCAGCCGGTGAACAGCAGAGGTGTGTGGCCACTGTGACAGAAAGAGTATCTGTTTCCTGAAAAGAGCAGCACCACTGAAATTTGAGACTCCAAGATCTGCCACTGCCACACGGTGGCAGTCTCCTGTGAAGTGGCCCTCTTCTTCCTGGCTCGTGGTGAATAAAATCAGGCGAGGCATTTAGATACCAAAGTTCAATCAGAGTCGCCTCCTCAAAGTTAAAGCCCAAGCAAAACAATAACACCTCACTGCCACATTTTAAGGTTCAATGTAAGATCTTCTGTTGACTTACATTTGCAAATTCTAGTATGCTTCTAGAAACCATTTTTGCTTTTGGTTCTCTAACTTCTGGGAAGTGGAGCTGAACTCTATTTTGAACCAGCAATTCCGCTCTTGCAAAGTTTATTCTGCATGTGTTCATTGCTATTAATGTTGCATGAGAACCTAAGTAAAGAGCTGAACTTTTTTTAAAAAAAAACCTTGACAAACCAAAGCTGAATAATGCTACAGGTTGCTAGATATAAATGGAAAAATACTGTGTGTGTGTGTGTGTGTGTGTGTGTGTGTGTGTGTGTGTGTGTAGAAAGGGGAAACAAGGGGAAAGGCCTTTTTCCCAGAGAAGGGATGGGGAATCTTTTTTAGGCTGAAGGGGCCACATGCCATTGAAGGGTGGGACATAAGCAAACATGGTCAGAGACGCAGATGGGAATTTTACCTTTCTGAAGTAGGCTAGTTTACACACACACACACACACACACACACACACACACACACACATAGCTTGCTCATGTTCCATCAAGGCAAGCAAGAAGCATTAACAGACCTCAAGGGCATATTCCAGTGAAAACACTTTAAATAGGGTGCAAAGGAGGGCCAGTGAGGGGGGTGTCCTGGGGAGAGTCCCAAGGGTCAGATAGAAGCACCTGGAAGGTTGCATTTGGCCCTGAGGCCTGAGGTTCCCCAGATCTGCCCTAGGAAGCTTACACTTCAAAATTCAGCTGAGAGGGGACAAGAAAAGGGCATAGGAAAATGGAGGCAAGGGAAAATAGAAAATCCAATGCATTCAGCTCTGTTTCAATGGAGGCGTCTTCTACACATGTAGCAGAATGAGGTCGTGGAAGATTTGTTGGGAAGCTGCAGAATAGATTGTATGACTTCAAATTTCAGGGAGAGGATGCTGTCTTTTAACTGCTGCCTACACTGAGGGGGTGGGGGGGAACCGTCCACACAAGCGGAAAACGAGCATGCAGTTCTAAGTTGCACCTTATTGTTGTAAGTCACTTTGATGATGGTTGCAAATATAACTCGTGCCCACTTCCCAAATCTGGAGAATTTATTCTCCCTTCAGGGAATATTTGGCAGAAGGGCACTCCCAATTTCACTGCCTTCAAAAATGGCGGATAATTTTGGGGGGCTGTTTTCTCTAATAGGCATGATCTCTAGGAGAAGAAAATAATATAAGGGGAGTTCTGCTGGCTCAGGCCTGTGGACCATTTTGTCCAGCATCCTGTTCTCACACTGGTTAACTGGATGCCTATGAAGCCTGGAAGCAGGACCTGAGATCAACACTCTCCATTTGTGTTTCCCAGCAACTGACGTTCAGAAACATACTGGGAATATAACATCGGCCTTACATCTCTAAAAAATTTAACTTACCGTTTTTTGCTTAAGACGGTAACAACACAGCTCCATGTTGAAAAATCAGTTGTAGTAGTATCTCATTGTGCCAGAAGGTGGTGCAAACTCACTGCTCATTTCAAAAGTAGAACCTGCTTGCTTTCGGCTTTCCAATAAGCTTCTCTAGGCCTGAAAAGTGATCTGGGGTGGGTGGTGGGGGCAGACACTAGACATGGCAAGTTTTAACCTTAATAGTTTCCATAACCCCCACAAAAACAGAGCAAATTCCCTGAGAACAAACAGTGAGAGATAAGATAGCTAAACGGAGTGGAAATGTCACAGCTTTAATGATGTTGCTTTAATGCAAGAGAAGAATTCCGAAGTGTAATAACAATTTTTTTAAAGAGCCATTATCTTATTATTATGTTTTGAAGACAGGAAGAGGTTTATTATTAGCACTGAACTGACGGAATATTAACTAACTTAGTTTTTTTTTACTACATTATATCAGTACTTTTGTTCTTTGAAACAAATGCTTTAAAAAGATGTACATAGACAGAATAGGGAAACTTCTGCTGACCATATATCCTGGGAAACTGAAATAGCACACAGTAGAAAAGTAAAATGTCCAAAATAAAAGGTATGAGGTAAACGAGGACAAAATGGAAAGAAATATATTTTAAATCTGTGATCAAGTAATTATAATAGTTCCTGTGAATTGTTTGAAAGAAAAATAAACCATTTTGTAAATTCACACACACACACACACATATATTCCTATTAAAAAATCTGACAAAGAAATACAGAGCTTTCAAATATAGGAAACCTACTTATTATTACTATTTTTGGAAATAAAAAGTTTCCTTGTTATTTAAATTTTATCTAAACTCAGTTCATCAGTTCTAGCAAGAAGTATTGTAGAATTACCTCAAATTACCTTGAATTGTTTTCAAAGGAAACAAACAAAAACCCTCTTAAGCATTTTTGTTCTTTTTAAAAACTTGTTCACAAAGGGCCTGTTTTATCTTTTATTATTTAATGATGAGGGAGATACATCTGGAGTCCAATACACACTGATTAAAGACAATGCCTCTATTGCCAAAAAGTTTATAAACTGCAGTAAATATGAATGAAATGTTAATGAACAATTAGTACTTTAAATTTCTGGCTTGTGGTTTTAATAAGGTTGCAAGGTCTGTGTGCCTTTCATTCCTGAAGAAAGAACATTCTATAACAATTTGTCAAACAGTTAATACTAACAGTACATTTTATCAGTCTCTAGTTTTGTTTTTCTTCTTTTACCCAACACAGCTTGTCTTATACATTTCATGAATATTTTTCTCCTATGGTTTGTCTTTTGTTGTAAGACAATTGTAACAGGATCTGAAGCGAGTACATAATCTCTTTTGTTTCTAAGCTCATAAAAGCATCACATTATATTAAGTTTATAAAGAATGATATGGAAAGGATGCAGAGATTGCCTATTAAAATATATTATGGTTAAGAACCACCGGGTTCATTTTTGGTTGTTGAATAACATGCATTGGGTATTTTATTTCATAATGTACTTGAGGAGGGGCAGTGAGAGTAGAGAGAAGAAAGAGGAATTTAAACGCAAAAATCTTACGGAAGTTATCTAAATAGTTGTGGAGACAGTTTTATTACATTTCTGAAATTGCACTTACAGGGGGAGAGCATTGGTTTGGTGAAAAGAAGCACATTTCTTTCACGTTATTAATGTATTACTAATAGGCATCATTCTGGATGTGTATTTAGCCTATTTTTCTGACTTTTGGCTGAGAATTGCAAAAGAAGAAAACTGCAGTAACGAAAAACTTCTTTAATTCTTATTTCAAAAAGCCATTTGTCTAAAAAGTTATAACTTAAATCTTTTGTAAGCACTCCTAACACCTCTTAAATCAACTGCTGATCTCCTACAAGTGTAGTAAGATCTCACTGTCTTATACCATTTTTTACCTTAAAGATTCCCTTTAGATACTGTCATTACATAGCAACTATTTCTTACTGTAACTTTTTGTTACATTTTTTTCGAGGTAACACCCAGAATATTCCTTACATCAACACCCTGGCATATTGGATTCTGTATGAATATTTGATCAAACATTTTTGAAACTCAGTGCTGGAAAGTAAGTAAATGACTGCATAAGAATTTCAACTTGAAAGTTTATTATTAAGAGGAGTTGTGAAGTTTCTACCCCTCTGTACAACACAAAATAAACATTAAAGTGAAAAAGAAGCAAGATTTGGTCCATCTTCTAAGCTGATGCAAAAAAAAGCTGTCTCCCATGGTTTGGAGTCTTTCATCGCATCAAACCAGCATTTACGATAATGCCACATGAAATTTGCTGCTTCTTTTGAGATCAGTAATCCAGTATCCTAAAGCCATTTTCTCTCAATCTTTCATAAGCAAGATTAATTCAAATTAATTCAAACAATGACAAAACTACTGACCTCTCTCTCTCTCTCTCTCTCTCTCTCTCTCTCTCTCATCTAGATTTCCAAATTCTTATTGCTCAGAGAATACAAAGTTTCCCATCCTATTTACTTCAGCTCGCATGTCTTTAGATGTTGCACCAAAAACAGAGAGGAAAGCCAACAAACTACATTTTGTGCTTCTCGTAACCACCACTGCTAGAAATCTGTCACTGCTACCAAGAAAAACAAAAGCAAATCTGAAACAGAAAGGCTATTATTTATAGCCATCAAGATACAGTATGGCACCATATGGTGGGATTTATCAAATTCCTTCCCTTTCTCATGCAGGGCAAATAGGGCCGTATACAATTCCCCTCTTTGCTAGCCTCTCATTCATTTACACCAGGGGCCAAACCCTGCTTATCTTACCCAAAGATCAGCGCTCCTAACTTCAGCAGGAGTCCTCATGTGTGTGAGGCAAAATAGGTGGAGTTTTTTTTTAAGCCCTAAGGTCTTTTCCCCACTCTTGCTCAGTCATATACAAGTCAGCATTTCTGCATTCCAATCAGTTCTAAGTAAATGCTAATAATCTGTTTCTGGCTTGGGTGATTCCTTCCTTCGCCCCCCCCCCCCAGTTGACACCAAAACATTACTCTAGCCTTTGGAAGCTTTGCGTTCAGATGGTGACATTTACCGGGTGTAAGGTTCTGTAAGGTTAAGAAGCATCAAACCTATAATAAGAGCCTCACTTCCTCTTCATTTTGTTTCCCTTTGTGTTACATAGTAGGGCAAGGAAGGTCTGTCAATCACTATCACTTCTTGTTCTTGTTCTATAAAGACTAGGTAGTCACAGCAACAGTGCTGTGACAGTCTGGTATCCATTCAGAACTCCAGGGGGGTCCTAATAGGATTGAGGCAAAGATCAAGTGAATAGTTCCCTATCTGAGATTTGTAATAACTCTGAACTGCTTGCATATACATGGCAATATACAGTGTTATGAGGTGGCTTTTAAGCGGAGAAAAGATCTGCTTTATGGCGCATGAGGCCATATTTTCGGGAGAGGGGAGGTAGATGCCTTTCCCCTGCCTCCCGTTTGGAAAAGGACAAAACGCCTCAAACCAAACAGCCAACTACGATAAATTAAACTCATTTCCGTCTCATGCGCCTGAACACACACAAAATTTGAATGTGTGTCATTTCCTTTCATTAATTCATTTGACCAGATCAAAGTAAATACTCTGTTTATGGAGAACAAAGAGGCCCCCTTTTTGGTATTCTGCTGCACACGCTATCAGATTCAGAAGTTTACTCATCTTTCTGAAATCTGGCAGTGGCGGCACACACTGCCTCGATCCTAGCCAAGCGACTCATGCAAAACGGCCTGATAATTTCCACACAAAACATTTTTTTTAACATAATAAAGGGAAAGGGGGAGAGTGGTGTTTTATGAATTTGTAGTGGGGGGCGGGGGAGAAGAGGGGAAGGAATGTTTTGTTTCGGGTTGAACTTGAGAACATGGCTTTGGCAAATTTCCGATGTACATAAATAAAGTAGAGCTCATTAAGAAGAATAAAGGAGAAGGAAATGTATGGAACTAAGTAAAAGAGCTACAAACAAAATGAACTTATTGCGAAATATAGAAGCCATTTAAGATCATTGTTTTTAAAGCTGTAGGCAAGGCTGCCGGAACCCTTTAACACGCTGATACTAAACAGAGTAATATGTCCCATTGGCCTCTTGGGGGAAGTTTCCTGAAGCACATCTTCAGTGGCTATAGAAAGGAAGGCAAAAGTTTCTTACTCAGAAAAGGATTTTAGAGCTGGCATCAGTTGAGCTGCATGCTTAATCACTACCATTTGGGAGGTTGCATTTTTTTAGTGATTTCCTCCCAATATCCACCCCCCCGGCCCCATTTTTGGCTCTGGTTGTGGTTTTACTTATGACTGGAAGTCACCCTCATTGTAGGATGAGGTGTGATATAAATATTCTTAATTAAATACTTGGATAGGATGGCTTAGGCATACCTGACAGCGTGGGATCAGGCTCCACAAGAACTGCTTTATTTAATTATCTGTTTTAACTGAAAATTTCTACCTCACCTTGTTTTGGAGTGTGTGTGGAGTTGCACCACCGAGGTATTTAAAAATAAGTAAGGAATATCTACACATGACAACCCTCCTGCCCAATGACAGCCCACCTATTAAATGATGTAGTCCCTGTCATTAAGAAGCCAGGCCAAAACAAAACTAACAATTCTTTTGACTGAGCCACAAGTTCAGGTCTTGGCATATTATCATGGAAAAGTAATCCCACAGTCACGGAGCAGGAACCAAGAGCTTCTCTATATATGATCTTTCTGGCACATATAAATTATAGTTCAAAGAACAGTGTCTTTGATCATTTGTTTCTTGGAAGAACCTGCATGCTTTCAAGGGCCAGATCTGACTATCTTCTTTATATGATTAGCTTTATTACATCTAAAGCTCAGATGAAATTTATCAGAAGATTCTTTTAGAATTTTCTTTGTTCCCCCTTGGAAAAAGAATGCCACTTTTGCAGAATTTTCTCTGCATTTTCTTCATCATTTCTTCCTTCCTGGAATGTTGCTAGATCTGATGAATTGTAGAAGATGAAAATGGTAGCCATGCAACCCACAAAGTAGTTGTTTCCACTTGTGATTTAAGGGTGAAAAACCAAGGTGGGGGGAAACAACCAGTGCTACTAAGGTGAGCCCCACCCCTGAGAAAACTGTTGGAGAATCTACTGTCCTGGGATAAATTCATTTAAATGCCCCACAGCCATTTCCTGAGGGGAGAGAGACTGTGTTGGCCATTAGTCAATGGTTTTTTCACCCGCCTTACCTCACCCGTCAGCCCTAAGAGCCTTCATAAGGGAGCTGTTTCTAGAGGAGAACTGTGAGAGGAGAGAGACTCTGTTTGCCATCAGGAGGCTGATGGTTTTGCCTATACTGGTCAAACTCCAGCCTGAGGAACCTTCAGAAAGGAGTTGCTGTCATGGTCATTATGTCTATGTGTATTTTAATGAGCTGAGTGGGGTGAAAGATTGAGTCATGGGAGTGTGTGCATGAATTTAACAGTGCTTAGTTTGTCTTTTGATTGCTATTTTGTTAATGCTGTTCATTTTGTTTTATAGATTATAAATGCTGTATTGATTATAATATGGTATTTGCTTTAATTGTGAGGTTTAGCTTATTTTTTAATCATTGCTTTGTTAACAGTGTTTTATAGATAGTAATTGCTTCATTGTATTTGTGATGCTCTATTATGTTCTATCATGCTATTATTATTTAATGTTTGTAAGCCACTTTGGAATTCATTTGAATGAAAAGCGATATAAATGGAAAATCAAATCATACAGGATCATCTCTTTTGAGAGGGTCTGCATGGACCATGAAATATGTTAGCAGATTAGATAGCATCATAGCTGTCAACTTTCAGATTTGAAAATAAGGGATCAGCAGCCTCACCTGTCCCGGAGACAGTCTACCGGATATCTAACAATCCGGGATAGCAGTGGGAAGCAGCGGGAAACGGCGCTGAAATAAGGGAATTTCCCGCAAAAAAAGGGAAGGTTGGCAGCTATGGATAGCATCACAGTGAACCTTTAGGACAAAATAATGGGGACCAACAAACCGTTGTACTGGAAGGGATGGGACAGAGAAGGACCATTTCTGTCTTGTTTTCCCCCTAGATGAGTGATGGAAGGCTTGTGAGTGAAATTAATCTTGCACATGCTCAGAGTTAAACTTGTCTGTACTGTTACTTCACTCTTTCAACACCAGGTTGACTCTTTGTACTGAAAACAGGGTCCCCTAAGTAGTTCTGGTGACAAACTGAGATATGTTGGCAAAGCAGTTCCTGGATTCCTCCACACTAATTGCCCACACCCAACCACATACCATTTCTCAAACTGACATAGATTTGCTGTGTAACCAACACCCAGCACAGAGTCACTCTCCAGAGTTGTATGGTTGTAATTCTAAACAGTGCTGTTTTTGTCAGGTTTTAGGAGAAAGACATACTTTAGTATGTGGGCAATTTCCAGAGATGTAGCCAGTTTAGCCTGTAAGAGCAAAAACAATAAAGAGCTGTGGCTCCATAACGAGTGGAATATTTATTATGGGATGGACTACTTTTGTGGACTACAGTCCAACTCACTATCAGATGCATTAGTGAGCCCTGTTTGGGTTTGGTCTGTCAACAGGATAAATGATGCAAGGACAGAGCTGCAGTCCAAGATAGGAAAATAGGTGATTAATGAAAATATGGATGTCCTAAGGAAAAGCAGGATATTCCTAGATCAAATCAGAAACGAGGACGGCTTCTCTAAATCAGGGACATCCCTGGAAAATAGGGACACTTGGAGGGTCAGGTCTAGAACTGGCTGCTGATGTGTTCCTGTTGCGACCACAACATCACTTCAACCTGTTGAAGTCACTTAAATTTTTTTGCCCTCGCTAATCTGATTTTTGTTTGCCTTTCTTATGACCTGACCACTGGAAAATGTGAAGCAGACTTGGTTCTTTCCCCTAAAATCAGTCCCCCCCCCCCTGGTCCTTATAAGCCTGAGGACAATTTGCTAAAACATTATTCACTTTAGGGATTAAATCTATTCAGACTAGAACTGGTGTGTGTGTGTGTGTGTGTGTGAGAGAGAGAGAGAGAGAGAGAGAGAGAGAGAGAGAGACTTGCTTTCCTTTCTCTCCCTCTAGTCCCATTCCCCCCAGTTAACCATCAAAACCGTGCAGCTGGTGTGAATGGCATATAATGTGTGGTCTGTTAGCTCTGTTGTCTTGTAGCTGCTGATTTGCATTGAATTAACATACTTTCATATTATTGCTTTCTTGCAGTGCAAGAAGAGTCTGCCCGCTATACTCAATGACCACTAGGATGACCAGCTTTTGACTTACAAAATGCTTCTATCTGTGTAGGGCTGGTGAGTGAAACCATGTGGAATAGATTAGACAGAGAAGGGGGGCAGAGAGAGAGGGGGGAGAGGGAGAGAGAGAGCAGTTCTCACAGCTGCTATTGACATGCTGCACTGCCACCCTTAGCCTGGGAGTTGCATGGGAGGCAGAGGGACTAACCACATGCACTTATTATAGTCTTCTATGTGAAAAAGTGCCCGAGGATGGGCATTTCCAAACTATGATCTGAGGAACACAAGTGCCCACGAGATTCATTCAAGTACTTTGTAGCATGTTCTCATTAAATGTAGGTGTTGATTTTTAATGCTTATAATTTATTATAATTTGGATTCAATAGACTCACCCAAGTTTCCAAGTGGTGTATGTAAAAATTTCAAAAAGCATACAGTGGATTAAATCAATTAAAATCAATAACAGAAACAGAAACTTTTATTAAAATGCCTGCTGGGATACAATGGTTTTTAGTCACATGCCTGAAGTTCAGCAGGGAGGAGGCCCCTGCCTGATCGCAACTGGCAGGGAGTACCACATAAATGGGTCTGCAATACTGAATGCACGGCTTCTGGGGTCTATGAGCCATGTGGGACCACTAATGGAGACTCCCCCAAAGATCTCAGTGACGGGGCAGGGATAAAAGGAATCAGGCAGTCCTTATGCTTTCCTGGACTCAAGTTCTTAAGGGCCTTGTAAATTAATACAAGCACCTTGAACTTCGCCCGGTAACATGGGCAGCCAGTGCAAGCTTTTAAGCACCAGAGTTAATAGCTGGGAAATGTACAGAATTGCAGCCATGCATCAGCAAGGACAAGGGCAGCCTGCTGTTCCAGTTTTTCCATACGGTTTGCAGAACAATGAAACACCAGGTTCAATGGAGATATGAAGAGGAGATCTAAGTCCTAAGCGAATATGAATCCAGTTGGTTATAAATAAACATGCCAGTTATATGGCATGTAATGGAAAGATGTATTGCTATTTATCAGCTGAACTGAAAGATGGAATTTTCCTGATGAATCCTGCATTAGGGGCAAAAAACCCCCCACCAAAACCCCCCAACAAACCCACTTCCCAAAGGTGCATCTCATCACAAGATGAACAAAGAGCAAAGCTATCACTTGCATGATGGATCCTTGCTAACTTCCTGACCGGAGGGTCTGGTCTTCAGATTTTATAGAAAGAAAGAAAATATGACATTAGAAGTCTTCCTCCTTTCTCTTGCCCAGTTCTTTACTCCTCACGGTGCTTTGGTTATTTTTTGATCTTCATGAAAAAAGTGCCAGAGAGAGTGTTGTGTTTGGTTTGGTTTGGTTTGGTTAGGTTAGGTTAGCAGATTAGTATTTCAAAGAAGCAGTAGCATTTTACTGTTGGAATTCTTACTGAGTTGAATGTCATGGTTCTTAAATGTGTCTCTGTGTTTCTGGCAACTGGGGACCCAGCTCAGGGAGCTTGTAAGGAGTGAAAAGCTAATTATCCCATTCAGCAGTAATGGGGGTTTGAATTAAGGTCATGCCCTCTAGTGCGGGACACTTGACAATCCTATTCTGTCTTCCAGTAGGAATGAGAAAATCTGTCAATTTTGACTTGTCTCAGTTTTCCAATCTTAAGTTCAGTTCTCCACATTTTCATATGAGTTTGTGATAATTATTTTTTAGTCTGTATGAAAATTCACAAGCATTTTAGTGAAAATTTCTCCATTTTTTTTTTGTATGCAATTTTGCCTAATGTGCACATTTTGGCAAATCAAGTTTCCCTAATATAAATAGGGTTGCCCTTCAGTTACTGTATTTTTTCAGGAAGTGTGAGTTAGATAGGTTTGCCTTTAAAGGAAAACTGACATGAATTTCTCTCCATCCCTAACTTCCAGAGGATGATGGGAAAGAAAGAAAAGAAAGGGGAGAGAGAGAAAAGAGTGTGCCATCTTTCCTGTGCTTGTTTATGGAGAAGTTAAGTCTCAGGATGCCTACAGACTGCCACTATTTTGCAAGCAGGATTAAGCTGCATACTGGAAAGTTAGAGTAACAATCAACCTAGCCTGAAGTTTTCAAAGATAGGAATCAGCCATTGCATCTTTTGTGTGTGTGTGTTTTTTAAGAGGGAATAAAAATTAATTTTAAATGAAATCTTCAAAAATATGGAAGTACAAAATAGAACCATAGAAAGCAAAGCAATGGGTTTTAAGATGCAAAGCCAACCCAACCATTATTTATGAATTTGTCTCCACATATTCACCACATATGACATTTATGCCTCATTTTCTAACACACCATCTGGAATAATGAACTGGCTCTACTATAAATTCCACAAGAGTGCATATGGAGCAGGTAACATAAGAGCTTGAGATGAGCTGGATCAGGCCAATGGCCCATCTAGTCCATCATCCTATTCTCACAGTGGCCAACCAGATGCCTGTGGCAAGCCTGAAAGCAGGATGTGAGTGCAACAGCGTTCTGCACACCAGCAATTCCCAGCAGAGGTGATTCCTCTGAACTGGAGTTCCGAGGCATAACACCTCTGACAGTGGCGGTAGAACATAGCCATCAAGGCTGGTAGTTGTTAGCATTGTTCTCTGTGGATTTGTCTAATCCTCTTTTAAATCCATCCTAGTTGGTGGCCATCACTACCTCCTCCTTCAAGAGAGATCCATAGTTTACGTGCTGCTTGAAGAACTTTTTGAAACTCCTCCTGTCTAATGTCAACTGAATAAAATTAAACCATACTGAACAGAACCTGACTTGTTTTATTTGGCCCCTAATCAAGCACACCTTTTGTGTCAGCTTCTTCATCCCAGAATTTTGTGCAGCCTATAGCCTGATGAAGTATTCTGTGGAGCCTGACCCTTTCACATTACTTTGCAATCTTTTTGTCAGTCCTTTATTAAGGCAATGCTGAACTATGGATATTTAAGTAACTGGAAATACCAGTGCTCTTCATCTCAAGCTCTACAGGAGACATCAGAGTTGTCATTTGAAGAACTGCTGCAAACTTTGCAGGTCCAGGTTCACTCCATTCCTGCTAGAAGAATGAAAAGTTCTATGGAATCGTGCAGGATCTCAATTTCATATCTAAGCACAGTATTATGTTTTGCTAAGAATGGGAAATAGAGGTAGTGCAGTGCATGTTGCAATGACTTCCCTAATTAAATGGAGAACATTTCACCTTTTTGTATAGAAATAAGACGTATAAAGATGATGACTTTTCACTTTATCTTAAATTATCAAGAGTATTTCAAGGTGGATACTTCAGGCATTTGGGAAGTACTGAGATGTATGCCATGCAAGCTCGTCCCATCATTCTAACAATTTTTTGCTGCTGTTGTTTAAGTGAGGTTTGGCAATTAACTGGACAACAAATAATGGTGAGAACTGCTAGAATTATTAATGATTCTGCACACAAATGACTGAATAAACCAAGTGACCACAATCCCATACTCTCTTGAAACAAGTAAACTATGTGAATAAATAAATGCAGACAAAGTATATGAGCAAGTTCAGAAAATGGATGAGGAAAAGCTTACTTTGCATAATATATCTTAAGAGATCTCCACTCTTGCTGAAATAATGTGACTGCCAAACCATAAGAAATTAGATTTGTGAAAGGCAGTGGATTTAGGAAACTGGTATGACATTGAAGGATAGGACTGAGGTGTGGTATGTGCTTCTTTTATTTATATGAAATATTTTAATCCTGGCCCTCTACACTTTTGAGGTAGGTTACAATAAATAAACAGAAAGTTCACAACATTCCAAAAGCTATAAGGACAGAGGGAGAAGAAAATTTACCCATCACCTATCATCAAATTGCCAGGGCAGAAATAAAAACATGGGTGCTGGATGGCAGGGGCATTGCATCCTTTATTCGTGCCCTGGGCAATTCCTGTGTCAGGGTGCTATCAGCGGCTCCTGGCTGGTTGCCCAGGAAAGTATAAAGACAAGGAAAAGTTTCCTTCATTCCTGTTTTATTTCCAACTTTACAGAGAGAGGTTATAGAACCCAGCCTCTTGGATAATGGCATTGTCCCAAGTGAATCTCCACCCCCCCTTCTCTCCCATTTCCTCATTTGTCATCATCATCTCCTCTATGGCTGCCGCTAAGTGCTCTCTGTCTTTGAGCTCTTTGCTCTCCTACTTGTAAGGCTTGCCAGGTTCTGGGAGATGGTGGGCCTGGTATGCTTTCTAGTGACAACATGTCAGCTGCTGCTCCGGTTCTGCCGCCTCCTCCTCTCCCCTTATTTCCCAACTGTCCCCCTCTTCTGCCGCAAACCATTGTTGTAAATCTATACTGTCTTCCTCTTCCTCCTCCCTGGAAGGGTCAGGCTGGGGAGGCAGTCTCCACCATTCCTCCTCTGCCCAGTCCCAGACATGTTGTTACCCCTAACCATGCTGCCTGGGGCTCATGGGAGTTGGTGTCCAACAACATCAGGAGGGCCACAGATCCCCTATCCCTGCTTTAAGATGTTGTGACTGACTGGGCTTCCTTGGTGCACCTTTAAGGTGTGCAGACAGGCAAAACAAACACAAAGACCAGGCATATTATGATTTGATGCTGAGAGTTACCTGCTCAAGTCTCTCTGCTTGGTAAGTATGTCCACCACACTGCAAGTATTGATTTAATTAGAAGTTCCAGCTCAGACCTGCATGATACACTTGTTTGCCACAGTTCAACACAGCTCACCATGCTTGGCATCTTCGTGCTGGGTGTGGAGAATGCAGCTGAATGGGGCACAGTTTTGGGCAGCCTGAGGATGTACCATCCATTTTGGTGTACCACCCACCTTGGGCCTGCCCATAAAAAGCCAGCCTAGCGTGAGAGACTAGGGTGATGTTCACTGTTTCCAGGAACTTTTCTTGTTTTGAGACTTTTGTGGGTGGGCTGAGAATTTGTTTGACCCTGAGAGAGAACCTGAAGACTAAAAAGGAGGGTGTGCCAGAAGAAAAATGAATTGATATTGCTTTTTATATATGTTAGTAACTCTGTATTAATGTAACATTTTTATATGTAAGTATGTACTTCTGCAATATTTTGTTTAAGTTGTCTGTTGTTGCTTGAGTTTTTTGTACACTGCTTAGAGATATTTTTTAATATATCAAGTGGTATAGAAATAAAATAATCAAATCCAATAATCAAAAATTAAATAAGACCAAGAGGAAGATGCTCTATAGAGAATATTGAATGACCACAGCAGAATATCAGCTATTATGGAACCAACCCACTTCCTTCAATGCACAGCCATGAGCAGAATATGTGATGATGATGATGATGAACAAAATGGCTGTACTTGAGTGCTGGCTGAGCTTCCCACCTACATGTTGTTTTGTTGATGTCATCTCCATCCTTTATTTGTTAGGGGTCACCCCCCAAAAAAAAACCTTATTGTGAAATATTTCATGGGATATTTCATTTGAATGGGATTTTTTTTCTCCCCACAATTTATGGCAACCCCATTTGACGACTGGGCAAATGATTCCATTGAGCTCCTGTCTTAATTAGGAAGGATATAGGAGGCAGAGTTCTATAACCTTGTGCAAATCCTTCCATTGATTGTATGTCTTTGGGGAGAAAGGTCGCATGAGAGGAAGATCTATAACAAGGCCGGGTTCTTGCATGTGCTTTTGTTGAGAGTAACTTTCATACTTCACTACACCAATGATGAAAATTGTATCCTGATGGCAAAAGGATATAGCTGAAATGATTTGCAAAACCCGTGGATGGGGTACAGAAAACCCATTCTGAAATGAAGCATTAGAGCATGAGTAGAAAACCTTTTGAGGCTGTGGGCTGTATTGTCCTAGTGGAAAGCTGTCAGGAGCCCATACCAGTAGTGGGTACAGTCGGACCACCACACAGTCAAACACCCTTAACACAGACAGCTACATCCGCACACACAATTGCATACAAAGGCCGTTCTCTTTCTCTCCCCCATCCTTCTTATGAGTTGCTTGGCAGAATGCTCCCCCCCTCTCCTCTCTCTGCACCCTGCCTAAAACTGTTCTCAGGGTTTGTGCACAGGATGCATGAGAGGAGACGGGGTGGAACAGTGCTGTTGTGCAATTAGAACTCCTTGCACTGATGGGACTCAAAAGCTGAACACTGCCCCTAGAGTCAAGATGTTGTTGGATTCAAACTCCCATCAGCTCTAAGTAGGATCACCAAATGGCCAGGGATGCTGGGAGTTGCAGTCTAAAAAACATGTGGAAGATCCTGGTCAAGAGGAATGAGAGAAATGGTAACTACATTATTCAGTTGTAATGACCACCCCTTTGCCCGCATACTACTCCTTTGTGCCAGCAGAACATCTCTTGGATGCTAAATTTCATTTCCCCTGCCTAGTCCTTTTTACCTTCTGGTTAGGGAACTAGGTTCTGTGGTGCAGACATCCCTGTGGAAGTAAGAGCACACAAGGGCTTTTGATTACAATTGTACTATTTGCTTTGCACTAGCTATAAATAACCGGTTCTGTAGATAACTTAGGCTGTGCATGACTGTTAGCTGTGATATAGACAGACATTTTCACCCTGAGCAAAATCGAAGGAAGGCTTAACATTATAGTGAGATCCTGGGTTTGGCAGATTGCGTATTTATATACAGGCAATGAGGAAAAAAATATATTTGAACATCTGTGCACATTAAAGGCTACATTGGTAGTTTGTTTTATTACTCAGTAGCTTCTGTTTAAAGAATTATTTTAGAGCATTCCAGGCTCTGCTGAAAATGTTTGGTTTGGGAGCTATTAATAAAACATGCATTCAAGGTTTAACTTCAGCAGTCCTGGGAACAATATCATGTAATACTTCTGAAATGTCAGAAATCTGGCCTGTGTTTCTGCAAAGGAGGAAGCCGAGCTGGAGAAAAGATGGTGTGCTGAAACACAAATACTTTCTGAACGCTCAGATTTTAATCTCCTTGGGCCTCTGCTTCCCATTTGGTACCCTGGAGATGAGAATTGCCCTCCCTCGACCTTGGCATGAGATGTAATTCATTAATGCCTTTGGAGTCCAACTATGAACACCACCGAAAATGCCTTGATATATATACTCCCCTTTGAATTGACAATCCAACAGAGGCACAATTCTGCTCATACCGGAGTTAGTGGCAAAAAAAATAAAAATAAAATCCATTGACTTTCCAACTTGGCGCAGCTGCTTCAAATGCCTAGAGCACAAACCTGTGCGGGAACATTAGCACACAAGTTACCAACTTTATTGTTTCCTGATTTAAGGCTGGCACAATCCCCAGCTTCCTTACCAGAGAGTTAATCCCACTGAACTCTTGTTTTTAGGATCGAGCTGTACTATTGCAAGGCTGCATGTAGGCTAGGGATGGAACAATAGGACTGTTTCAGTTTCTCTCAGAGTTACTCATTTATCCAGTCTTAACATAAGTTCTCCACATTTCCATATCAGTTTGCTGTTTTAAAAGTCCTCTTGAAAATTCGCCAGCATTTTAGTGAAAGTTTCTCCTTATATACACTCTTTTAATGCTGATTTTTGCAAATCATATTTTCCATGATGTTTATATATTCCCTAATGCATTTTTGGGTATGCCATTCTCACTAATATATGCATTTTTATGCAAGCTTTTACCTTAGTATGTGCATTTTTGTACACATGACGACTGTAAAACTGCACTGCAAAATCCAGAGAAGTGCAAATCTTGAAGGAGGGCTGTGTGTGGTCTCAAAAAGTGCCAGTTAAGTAGATTTGTCTTTAAATGTGAACTCAAATGTGAAGCCAAATTTCTTCCCTGTCCTTAGTGCATGCTACACAAAAATACTTTAAGGGTGCCTCCAGACTATCACTATTATGCAAGAGGAATTCTAATGCACACCAGAAAATTAGGTTTGCACAATTAACTGGAGTTAAACACCCTGTTGCACTAATGCAAGAAATTCACTTAAAAAGAACAAACCAGAATTTTTACAATTAGGAAAGTGATAGGGGAAAGCAGGTTGTGGATAAATGATACCTAAATGGGACTATTGTGGCTGATTATAGTTTGCTGATTTATTATTATTATTATTATTATTATTATTATTATTATTATTATTATTATTTTATACCCCACCTATCTGGCTGGGTTTCCCCAGCCACTTTGGGTGGCTTCCAACAAAATATTAAAATACAATAGTCCTTCAGATATTAAAAGCTTCCCTAAACAGGGCTGCCTTCAGATGTCTTCTAAAAGTCTGGTAGTTGTTTTTTCCTTTGACATCTGGTGGGAGGGCATTCCACAGGGCAGGCACCACTACCAAGAAGGCCCTCTGCCTGCTTCCCTGTATCTTCATTGGTTGGCTTATTTAAATAAAACAAAGAGAGATTTGGATAGTGAGTTATGTCCAGGAACAATGAATTAACTATGCCTCATCTCCTAAAGTACAGCCCAGTTTTCAGCCTTCCTTGTCTTGGTCTAGGAGAAACCCTATGTGTCTGGTTTTAGAGCTCTGTTAGGGAGCTGTGTTTGTATATACAAACCCTTTTAAAAAAAATCTGTTACACTACCAATGCCTAGGTGGAGCCCAAATGAGTCATGAAAGCTCACGAGATCCAGCACTGGCGAGGATACCAAAACATTGGATAGTGTCCTCTTGGTATTTTCACACTTTCTCCACCCAAAGAGGTCATTGTTTCTCATCCATCCTATCCTATGATGTACTTTCTTATTGCTTCCTGCCTGGATGCCATTACAGATAAACATGTCATTATGGAACTTCCAAAATGTGAAAAATGAAAGAACACTCCTGATATGGGCTTGTGGACTTTTATAATGCTGGTAAAGGCATTCTTTATGTGGTTTTGGTGCTGTTTTTTATTATTTGTAGTTGCAAACACATTCTCATAACCTTTGTGTGCTTTCTTTTTCTGCTGGCTGAAACTTCTTTTGTCTGGGCCATTCCTAGCTGGAGAAGAACATTTCCTTTGTAAAGAATGAGCTAAATATGACCAGAATTTCAGCATCCGTTTTATATTTCAGGCCTGTGAGTGGGAATGTTTGAAAGGTGGCAATGCAGAGCTTTAAAGTTATGATTTAATTTGGGATTCTAAAATTAAAATGCAGCTATAAGAGAAACATGAGACAACTATAATAGGCTTTCTGAAAAGAGCAATATATTTCTTGTCCATCCCAACACCAAAATAATTGGGCCTTAAACATATGGTTTCCTTTGCTGTTAGATGAAACAAGCTGTAAATCAGGGGTGGGGAACCTGTGGACCTCCAGATGTTGTTGGACTCCAACTCCCACAATTCCTGGTCATAGGACATGTTGGCTAGGACTGGTGGGAGATGGAGTTCAACAGCAGCTTGTAGGCCACGGGTTCTCTACCCCTGTCCTAAAGTGTTTGGGTTCAATATACCAAAGGTATCACCTTCTTCTCGGCCAGCCTGCCCATTACCTAATATGTAGGGGAGAAGCCCTTCTCTTTTTTTCATCTATGGTGCAAATTTGTTAGACTATAATGAGAGTGATGGCCTGCTCAGTGGCTGCAACCACCTTGTCCCATGAAGACCTTTCTCCCCATTTTATTTTGGCAAAATTTTGCCTTGGTGAGAAATAGTGAAGATTTTTACCTAAAAGGATTGTGTTATCTGGGTCACCTTCGATTGAATTTTAGTATGTTGCATTGTACATGTAGCTGTATTTTGTCTTGCTATTGGGGTTTTATTGTGAAATTGCGAGCTTTATATTGTAGGCTGCTTTGAGTGATATGCAGAGGTGAGATTTTTTTTTAGAACAGTGAAATAAAAACTCTTACATAATTACATGAACAAACAGTTCTCAAGACAAGATGACTGAAATTTTTTGGATAAAAGGTGTATGCTAGGGTACCATCAGTGTAGTATGATGGCTGAAAGGCTGGGCAAGGAGATCTAGGTTCAAATCCCTGCTCATCTATGACTGGCTGGCCTTGGGGAAGCTACAGTTTCTTAGACTAGACAAACTCACATGGCTGAGATGAGGCTAAAATATTGACCGTAAGGGGGGGATGCAAATATGACCTTCGAACAAACATGAATAACATTGCAAACTTAACGTTGGTTGCAAGGAAGTTGAGGTGGAACTCTGCATGCAACTATGCCTTTTTAAAAAAGTACCATTAATTGCCCTAAATTTGGGAGGAGGGTCATGAGAGAAAACTGCATAAAATCAAAGACCCTCCATAACTCTTTAGGTGAAGTCAGCAACATAAATCTCATGGGAGTTATCTGACCCACTAACACTCTTATGAATGAGTTTAATCCCTTGGCAAAGTGCTTGTCACATACTGTCACATTTAAAAGGCAGAGCGTGCATGCCAACTCATCATTCAGCAGGGTTGTAAATTGATGGGTACAAATTCTGCATGTATATAAAGGTGGGAGCACTGAGGGTAAATGTCCTTTAAACTGAACACCAGCTACATGAAGTGCTTACATGTGAATATGTGTTGCCTGTGACCATGTCAAATTTCAATTGGGGGTTCAGAAGTATGAGTATTTGGGAGGAATTAAGTAAGGTTAGGTGTCAGGCCAACCTAGCAGTTCGAAAGCATGTCAAAGTGCAAGTAGATAAATAGGTACCGCTCCAGCGGGAAGGTAAACGGCGTTTCCGTGCGCTGCTCTGGTTCACCAGAAGCGGCTTAGTCCTGCTGGCCACATGACCTGGAAGCTGTATGCCGGCTCCCTCGGCCAATAAAGCGAGATGAGCGCCGCAACCCCAGAGTCGGCCACGACTGGACCTAATGGTCAGGGGTCCCTTTACCTTTAGGTGTCAGGCAAAATTTACAAACTTTTCAGAATAACCCCCCCCCAACCCTCTCCGTCCTGAGGATTTACAGTGAAAGGCTTTGTCTTGTCATCCTCACCCATGTTAGTGACCTGCATTTCATAAGACTATATTGAAGATGATGAGCTGAGTCATCACTTATTTTATAGTATCAGCAGGGTGTCCAAGCAGTCTTGGAATAACTTCTTTATTGCATCAGGGTTTCATCTGACCCAGAGGCTTTAAAACCAGATTAAGGACTATTATTACCATCTTTATAAAACACATTCATAATTATTAACAGCCCTTCTTGAGCAGGAATCTGAAGGGAAAGTCACTTAATTATAAAGTTCCCACTTTAGATTTATTGTCAGTTGCAAAGAACTCGTGAAGAAATGTTTGGTAATAGGCTTGGCTGGTTTTCAGGTTCCTCACGCATCCACTCCCCGCCACCCACTTTTCATATCAAATATTACAGCAATACCACTTGTCTTGCCAAAGTTCAGCTCCATCAACATTTCCATGGCAAGGGCCTTCCTTTGAAATTTGCAAGAGCCTTGGGTAGGGGGAGTTTGATTATAATTGTGTCTTGGGCTAAAAGTTGGCCATTGAAAACTACCTTGATTCTGCAGACATCAAAGCTGTGGAAGTGTACACACATCATCCCTGTCCACGTGTGTATGTCCACTGGGAGCTGTTAAAAAGCTTCTTGTGCATGTTTATTCATTTCAATGGAGAAAAATGTGCAAGGATGAGGGAGAAATGGACAAAGGACTCCTGGCAAAGGAACTTCAAAAATGTTTTGGATTGTGCACCCCTAGAACTGATCCTTAGACCACAGTGAGTATTATTATTAATATATTATTTATATTTCTTTCTTTCAGTTTTAAAATTTAAATTATAATCGTTTTATTTTCCCTCCCCCCTTTGTTAAATTGTGCACCCCAATGACAATGACTTTCATATCCCCGTCTTCTGCTAAAAGTACCCTGCATGACATACAATGTAATATAGAAAAACCAAAACAATCAATCGTTAAAAGTTACATATATAACAAACAATTTTTTAAATATATATATATATATATATATATATAACAGAACACAACAAATACTTGAAAAGAACAGCAAGGATAAATTAGTAACTGATTTATTAAATTTGGCGCCCATAAAATGAAAAGTCTATCAAAGCAAAAATGTCTTCGAATTCTGATACGAATGAAGAGGGAGACAGATGGATTTCAGTTGTGTGAGTGTGTTGGGGCATCCCAGAGCTGTAGCGCTTCCAAAGCAAAGGCCACATCTCTCACACTCAGTCGCTGAATCTCCCAAGATGACACTGAATGAAAACTACGTTTGATCTCAGTTCCCAAGGCAGGAATATATGGGAATGGGGTCCACCAGGCACCCGTTTCTGTGTCACTTAGGGATTTAAAGACTAGAATCAACCTTTTGAATTGAGCTCAGAGGCAAACAGGAAGCAAACAAAGCTGATGTCAGATTGGAGTTAAATGTTCTGACCTGCAAATGCCAGCCAAAAGTATAGTAACCACATTTTAGGCTGATTGAAGCTTCTGGACCGCTTTTTCTTTTTAAAATAGCCAACCTTACCTAGAGTACACACAATAATCCACTCTGGAGGTAACTGAAGCCTTAGTGGCTGAAGCCAAATCTACCTTCTCTTGGAAAGCTGGTATATCAGCTGAAGCTGGTAAAAAGCCCTGCTAGCAACTGCTAACTCCTGAGCACTCAGGGAGAGTGATGGATGGCATACCCCCCAAATTATCAAGAGAGTGCAACTGCATTCTGCACTGAATTACACTGTTCAGGGGGACTTGCTCCAGCTAACTGTCCATGGGATTGTTGCTGAAGATGCTCTTGTGTAGAAGAAATTTGGGGACCAGGCTTCCATTATGAATGGCTATTTGCCGGGAGCCAAGAGAAGATCTTGAAAATATTTGGTATTCTTTTTGGGTGGTATGTTGGAAACATAATCATGGGACTTCTATCTAAGGCTAGCTGCATGTGAAAATATGTATGGGATATCTTAAAGAGCCTGGCTCCTGGAGGCAGAAGAAGCCATGGTTTGCCCTTTGGTGTGAAATAAGCACCAACCAGCCAAAGATGAAGGAGGATGCTCCATGAATGGCGTTATGACCCTTAGAGACAGAGACAGTGCTCTCCTTGACATCAGTTCAAAGAGCAAAACTAAGGGAAGAAAAGGAGTTTCACCACAGGGGAGTTCAGGGTAGGGCTGGTTAGATGGTTTATAATTCTAGCAAATGTATGTCTTAGTGGGGGAATGTTACAGACAGTAAGTGTGAATGAGGACTTGGTCACGTCTTTACAACATAGGGCAAAAAATAAGGGCAAAGTAAGTACATCGTGTAATTTCTGAAGTCTGGATACCATGTAACTGAATCTCATTATTGGAGCATATTAAGGAACTAAGTACATTCAGAAATTTTCCATGGAATGTTTGTGGAAGGGGACACAGAGCCCATATATGCTGCTCTGAGCCCCTCAATAATTATGTGAGCGCTATGCAGAAAGGTTGATCTGGCTTAGTATTATGTTCACTTTTATGTCTGACACACTCCACATTTCTGGAGCAATTCGGGACAGATTTGGATTTGAGATACTGCCATGGAGTGAGCTTTAGGTTGCAAGCAGCATGAGGAGCAAGAAGGGCATGGTTGTATTTTCATAAATATCATCCCAGGATGCTGGTAAAGCCAGTGACATACGGTGTTATTTGTTGGGCAAATGCCAATGCTGCAATTTAAAACCTTGCAGGGCACAAATCTCTCTCCCCTTCCCAGATTTCCTATGCACACTGTTGCTGAATTCATGCCACTTAATAACTCAATCCCCATATTTCAGTCATTTGAATTCCCTGTCTCATTGTGCAGGTTCACACACATTCCCTCTTCTCCAAACACCCTGCTGCATACCAGAGGGTGTAACCTTATCCACTGGCGGATGTCCAGGTGGCTGGACACTGATTCTGCATACATTAGATGGGAAAGCTCCATTCTTCTTTTGCAATCCCCCCAAATTGCACATAATTAAATTTATAGGCTGTAAAGCCAGGAAGAAGTAAGTAAGAGATATCATATCACATATCCTTCTAGATTTGTACTGGGCTATATATTTTGCAAGAACTCTCATGAACAAGAAAACTGAAGAATGGACTCCGGAACTCACCTGCTTCTTCTTCTCCAACACATTTGCTCTAGCATCTGCTCCTCAGCCTGAATTCTGGGATTAGAAATTCAGAAAACAGGTCAAAAGAGAAGATTAATTCTTTCATTTTTATAGTTGTACAAGTGTTTTTAAAACGTTTGCATGTCTGCAAATTAAATACTATCCCCACCAGATCTCCACCAGATAGTGGGGACATGGTTAGTAAACTGTTTTTTTCTCCACCTGTGGGGAAACCTCGATCAGATAGATGGTGGTTTGCATTTCCTTGGAGCCACTTGCTAACTGTGGCCAGGATCCGAGTCAAAATAGGAAGAGCCATGGGGCATCCAAGCCCAAAGTTTACCTTTATCTTTCCTAATACAGTGGTACCTCAGTTTTCGAACGCAATCTGTTCCGGAAGATGGTTTGACTTCAGAAACATTCAAAAACCAAGATGCAAAGGGCTAGTTGCAAGTTCAATTGAGAAAACTGAAAAACATGCAGCGGAATCCGTTTGACTTCTGACGTGCGTTTAAAAAATGGAAGCATTAACTTCCGGGTTTTCGGCGTTCAAAAACCGAAACGTTCGGCTTCTGAGATGCTCAAAAAATGAGGTGCCACTATAGTTCTTTATATTTAACCACAAAAAGGGAAAGCAGGATCCCACCAACAGCAGATTGACAGCAGATTGATCAGGCACATGCTACCTGGTCACAGTCCTCCCCAGCATTGTGAGATTTTTGTACTTCAGTTTAAATGATAGCAAGTATTTCTATATTTCCATCTATACATACATACTTTTAAAACAACAAATAAAGGTGTGTCTTCTATGGTGATGCATCATGGTCTGTAGAAGCGCAACAGAGAAGCAGAGATTAGAACATGATGCTGGTCAAGGTGGACCATTGTTCTGGTTCAGAGGAGTCTTACGTGGGGAGCCCTCCAGATGTTTCTGAACTACAACTCCCATCAGCCCCAGCAAGTATGGCCAATGGCCAGGGACGATGGGAGTTGCAGTTCAGTGACCTACGGAGGTACAAAGCTTCCCCACAGCCATCCTAACAAATGTGATACAGGACTAATAGGTCCATTCTCGGCAAGGCTTTACCTCTGTGCCAGTTACATCAATAGCAGCTAATATTTTAAAATCAATTAATAGAATCAACAAAACAGTCCAAGTGCATGTAATGAGGAAAGGTTTATCAGAGTACATAAGGACCTTTTTAAAACCTAATTTTCTGATGTCGGGAAAGGGGAGAGAAATTGAATCAGGGAATTCCATCCATTTGCAAAATAAAAGCAAGGGGCTTTGCATAAAAAGTATAGTAGCACAATATATAACCCTATTACAAGAAGATATAAAACAAAGAAACTGAAGCTAAGGTTATAACGTATTATCTATTAGATATGTTCTTTATATATACAGTATATATATTTAAAACTCATAAAGTTAAAAAATTAACCCAAGGATTTTAGTTATACCTATTGCTTTAAAAATGTTAATGTTGATCTCGCCCTCATTTTTAACATAATGAAGAGTGGTGACATAATAACAGCCCAATCTATGAGCTTTGTAATGAATAATAAAGTGTTTTAACCTCTTTAGGGACTTAACACCACATTAATCCTTTAATCCCTAGAAAAACCAATTTTGTTGACATGTAAAGGGGATATTTAACTTCATCCAATTAATTTTCTACTTTAGAGATAACCATGATTATGAAGATCAGATTGAATAGATTCATTAGAACTCCCTTATTGTGCGCAAAGTGATAGCTTTGCCACTAGTCGCCCGATATTTGTATCAGAAAAGAAATTTACATCTTGCAATTATGTTTCATTCCCTCCTTCCCTATGTTTAAGAAAGGAAATGCCAGAACTTTGAAATCCTGAATGCTTTCCCACTCACTACTTCTGGAATAGTTGAGATACCATAGAGCTATTAAAAACAACTAGCACCGCTGCCATAATTTGGTTTAATTAGCATTGTTCTTGTGACATGTTTTAACTATGTGCTTCTGAAATATTTCCTTAAGGCAAAACGTGTTAGTATGAATTGAACTGATAAACATAAAGGTCTGCCTGAAATAAAGGCTCTTTCAGAAAGCAAGCGGGATCTGGCTATAGAAGATTGCAGGAGAGAAGCTGCAGTCTCTTGGCATCTGCATGTGCAGCTTGGAAATGTTGCCTAAGCCAGAGGAAGCCAAAAGTACAAAAGAAACTTGGGGCTGAATTTCTTTTTGCTTTGATCCCTCCGTGTCCCAAAAACATTTCCTTCCTGTGCTACATTTGCCGCTTCATCCTCGTGAGGTTGGATGCTGGAATGTCTAAATCCTCCTAAATCTTGATCTTGTCTAATTTCTCGCATTAAAAAATCCAGTAGATTTTGTGCATTTGTTTTGAAAAAGCTGCGGTTTGTGAACTGCAAGCTAGGATTGTGAACCACAAGATGGAACCATGAGATGGCCAGGCTGAGCATCTGCTAGAATGGTTTAGTGAACAGGACACAGAGATTCAATAGTGCACATTTAGCATTTTAGATGACTCCAATAATGAAGGAGGTGGAATTGGGGGTTTTCAAAAATCCAGATCCTAGATCAGTTTCAGTCAGGCTTCCTCAGACTCGGCCATCCAGATGTTTTGAGACTACCATTCCCACCATCCCTGACAACTGGTCCTGCTAGCTAGGGATCATGGGAGTTGTAGTCCAAAAACATCTGGAGGGCTGAGTTTGAGGAAGCCTGGTTTGATACCCATTTCACTGGTCTGCCTTGGCTGTCACACACAGGATTATACATTAGCATGGTTTCACACAAAATGGTTTGCAGGATTGGCACAGGAAGACTGACCTATGTCAAGGGAATCGTGGCAATTCGAACTAGCCTTTTCCAAAATGGGAAATACATCTTCAAGGAAGTGCTTCATGTTGTGCTTGCTTAATTTTCACTTCACATTCCTCAATCTGTAGTGGTACACTTCTCCTTACCCTTAATGAGTATGCAGGAAAGCTCAAAATCAAGCTTTCCAGTACTTCAATGTACTGGAAGCTTGGCCTTGACCTTTCTTGCCGAAAATTATAGCAGAAAACACCTGCGATTTTCTGGGTTAGTGGGGTTGCAAATGAACCCCCCCCCCAAAGCAATTAACACAGAAATGAGCACTAATCTTCTACTCGATTATGCTAGATTTCTAGAAGTGACTTTTACATCATCTGAAAAGATTGCATAAAACATGGAAATTACAGTGGTATCTCAGGTTGCAGATGCTTCAGGTTACAGACGCTTCAGGTTACAGACTCCACTAACCCAGAAATTGTACCTTGGGTTAAGAACTTTGCTTCAGGATGAGAACAGAAATCGCGTGGCGGTGGCACGGTGGAAGTGGGAGGCCCCATTAGCTAAAGCAGTACCTCGGGTTAAGAATGGTTTCAGGTTAAGAACGGACCTCCAGAACAAATTAAGTTCTTAACCCGAGGTACCACTGTATCAAGTAAGGAAATGTTGGGGAAATGGAATGCACCGCTGTCTGAATGCAGCCCAGTAGTGGTAAGGGAGAAGGATCCTGCTCTCTCAATCCAGCCTGCTGGGTCAGCCTGTCTGGCACCTACGCATCAGCCATAACACTCAAGCAGGGTGTGCCATGGAGGTTTCGTTGTGTGCAGGCCTGATCTGCACAATTCCTAATTCCTAATTTTGACCTGTAATAATTGAATGGATGAAACCTTCACATCTGTGTGCAATGGCTCTACTTTAGCATTGCAGAGGAAATTCTGATTTCAGGAGGCTTGAAATGTGGAACCGTATACTCAAAGTAGGGGTGATCTTGCTTCGCATCACACTTAAAGCATTGTGCAAACTGGATTTATGTATTAGAGGCTAAAGACTAGGTGTTTTAATAACCTTACACTAATACATCTTTTCTGCTGAGATCAGCACCCCAGATGATGTTTCCTTTCCTCTGCTTTCTCCTGGCATGTGCAGGCTTCCTAAATATACTACTAACACATGGCAACATTTAGAGGCTAGTGAATATAACACATAATCACCTAAAATTGCATAAAATACAGTTTCATGCTTCTGCCCATCTGTGATGCTGATTACTCTTAAACACTTACTTTTTCTATTGGCATTGATAGAGAGAAACAGTTTTGCTCTTGTTAAAGGAAACTGCGCTGTAAAATAGTTGGTCCCTGATGTAAGACTTGATAGCTGAGTGAGAGATTAGATATATTTAGGAAAGAAAGAAATATTATGCCCCTGTCTGAATGTTGTTAAATCTGATATCTGAATGAACCAAAACCACTTATCCAGTGTGGTGTAGTGGTTAAGAGCGGTAGTCACTTAATCTGGGAAACCGGGTTCGTGTCTCCGCTCCTCCACATGCAGCTGCTGGGTGACCTTGGGCCAGTCACACTTCTTTGAAGTCTCTCAGCCCCACTCACCTCACAGAGTGTTTGTTGTGGGGGAGGAAGGGAAAGGAGAATGTTAGCCGCTTTGAGACTCCTGAAGGGGAGTGAAAGGCGGGATATCAAATCCAAACTCTTCTTCTTCTTCTTCATCCCTTGCCATTGAAGTGATAGATATACAATTTGTTCTTCAAAACGGAGAAATCAGCATTGAACTAAATTTTCATCAGACAGTAATATTTAAGATGGAGTCCTCATTTCACTAAATGCAAAGGGGAAACAACAATTTGTTTAGAATGGGTCAAAAATTCTTTCTTATTCCATACTGAATTGTGGCACTCACAGAAGAGGTGGGCCAACGCTATGCCACAAGCCCTCTCAAATCTTGAGAAACCCCTATCCTTTACTTAATTACTTAATTACTTAATTACTTCTGGGGGACATACTATCACTTGTCTTGTGATGCAGTAATGTACTATATAGCACACTGTTTGGCCTAGGAGAATTTATGCAACTTTATTGGTTATTGTAGATAACATGCCCTATTTCCTCAACTGAGAATCCGTCACATTGGATTTGCCTGCTCCCCTCAAAATATGAGTGTCATCCAACCATTAAAAAAAAATTAAATACATTTCTCCAAAGGTAAATTAATCTTTTCTCTACTGACTCCTCTTTCCTGAATGTGTATTTTGTACCAGGAACAACTAACCAATCTGTTACCCTGTAATTAAATTGGATTACAGAATAATCACAACCTTGCTTGCTTTCTTCAGATTACATGGCAATTAAGTTTGGTCTTACCATGAAAAAACCAAGAATTTCTAATGATATCATTACATGGTTATTTGTACAATACAATGCAATCATTTAATTATACATGCAGCATTTTTTCCTTCAATGGGAAAAATGATTAAAATAATGCAAATGCTCTGATGTCTTGAATAAATGCCAGCATATTTTACAACTTTCAGAATATCAGTATATATTTTGATGGGCCTGAGATTTCCTGTGCAGTACAAAGCTTCTCAGAGTTTATGAGATTACCTTCCTTTCTTACTTACAAGTTGTTTTGCAATCCCATTCCCAAATGACACTGGACATATCTTCTTGGCACCCAGCCCATCCCCTTACACTACGCACTGCTTATCCTCTACCAATCAGTTTCTATATTGTGTCTGAATTGCTTCATCCACCCAACCCAACTCCTCATTCCCCACCTGTGTCCAATTGCTCCCATCAGTGGTCCATCTGATGGCAACATCTCTATCTAAGGCATCCCCCAGGGACCAAAGTGAATGGGACCACCGACCTGCCAATCACCAGACATCACTATGACTCCAGATGACCCATTTTGCCAATACAATTTGAAATCAAATCTGTGCAGACAATAGCAGGCAGCACTATGTAAGCCATGATGATCTTAAACCTCAAAGTTCAAAGGAGGAAGTCTTGCTAATTTATAAAATTGACTGTTGATACTGGGGGATGGATACAGTATATTCTTCATGCAAAACACATGTTTTATCATTGAGCTGTGGCAGTTCCAGGTCTCCTTTTCAGCTTGGGCTATTTAATCTCTCCGTTAAAAGAAGGGAAACTTCCAAGTCACTGTCTGAAGGCACATGTTGCAGTGGCCTTGCCGTAGCTGAGCAGGTCTAGGTCTTCTTGTGTCAGTGCCTGGATAGGAAATGGATTGGGAGCCTCAGGGAGGCCTGCTTGAGTTCAGTGATGGAAGTAAGGCAGGATATAAGTGTCATCTTCTTTGGGTTGTGACACCTCAGTCTGAGAAACACTGCTGAGGGTGGCTAATCGTTCTAGCTGGTGTTCATTTCATCTCACAAGCATACTGCTTACTTTCTTTGCCCCTCGTAGGGAAGGCAGGTCAGTTTTGGAGCTGTGAGAAAGAGGGGATGGATTGCCCAACCCACCTCTCATGGATGTGGATGCTCTGAGTTCTCCTGCCCATAATGGCTACGTATACATCAGCTGTAGAGCACATTGTGCTTAGGCACTGCCATACAAGTGTTTATATTTTATGTACAGACAAATGGGACTTTTAAGTTTCCCAACAAGAGAACTATAGCAGGGATGGGTTAATGTTCAATGTGCCCTTCCAAGCTTCTCTTTGTGGCCACCAGAACCCTCCACAGGCCACACACCCTCTCTCCAAGTCACACAACTCTCTGGCTCTTTGTCACAGTTTTTACTGGCTGATATATGTCCTTCAACTCTAATTGTGTCTCTTGCTTGTTTGGATGGAAGCTAGAAAGGAGTGTGTGAGTGTGTGTAGAAACCAGATTGTACTAATGTAAAATTTACAGCTGTTCCTCCTACTTTTCCAGCTTAATGCCTGGCATCTCCAATTAAAAGGCTCTTAGGTAGCAGAAGTGGGAAAGACTATGATCTGAGAGTCTCAGATATGAGTAAATGATCTGGCTCAGCTGAAGGCACCTCATTGGTTCATAGGACCACATCAACATTTTTTAGTATGCATGGACCTGTGGCTTCATTTGGTGAAATGAATAAACATAGCACTTTTGCTTGCAGAGGAGTGGCAAGAGCCCCATTTATGGATGAAGATGCCCGGATCTTGAGAGTGGGCAGTAAGGTATTATGTCGGCTTTTTGCAATTCTCAAATGCAACCCTATTCTCATGCTTCTCATACAGTTGCTTTAGGGCACACATGTATATTCATAGTGGAAAGAAGCACATCATAAATGTGCTCTAGGAAGGCAGTAGTGATGATTAGACAAAGTAGTGAGGAGAGGCAATGTTGTCTGCTTTTAGAACCATTATGCACCCTGCTTAAACATTTTGTTACTTTGATGTTGACAGACACACCATATTCCAGGTAACTACCGTATTTTTCCGTGTATAAGACTAGGTTTCCCCCCTTAAAATATTGTTAGAAGTTATTCATGGGGACAGATAGACTAAGGACTTCAATATATAAGGATAACCCTTTTATTGTTCGCGTTTGCAAAGGCGGACCCTCCGTACCCGTAGATACGAAGAGCGCTTGTCAAGCATAGACACAGTGTTTTTATTATCCCTACATCTGCCGCCCCTCCCTATGAGGCTTGGCTTACATTCTACCTATCAGTGTTCAACACATCCCTAATACATTGTTCAATCTACACTAGCCGTTTGACTGCTTCTAAATATAGGTATACGCATTCCACTCCTGCTGTTATCTTACAGACATGGCATTTTTAGACTCATAAAGAGATTCTTTCTTTTGAGTTTTAGACACTTTCTATACCAGTCTCTTCTTTGTTTTCTAATCTCACAATCCCCCCTCTTTTCGATACTTTGTCTCAAAACTCACATAGCAAATTCCATCCGGGCCCCTGTCCCTTTGCAATAGCAATGCATGCATCAAAACAAACATAGACCTTCTCTATACCCCTCGTGGTGTTATGCGCTATGTATCCCTGTCTTTGCTGTGCCAAGGCGAACATAGCCACCCTCTGTGTGTGTGTACCCGCGTCTCCTCCTTTATACCCATATACGTATATGCTGGATGTAATGGGTCCTACTGCCAGAGGTTCATAGCACTCTGTTTGGTTTTCCTTGGTCCTGCATCTGAAATATTGGGTTTGGTTATGGATACAAGGGTCCAGTTTTTCCACACATTCTGGGGCTATGTTGTAATACATCAGGGTACGGGTAACCTTACTCCCAGTTTTGGTAGTCTGGATGCATTGGTCACAACTCTGATCTTTTGCTAAACCCGTAAGAATCATCCCCATAATCAGCCCACCGACCTGGGTCTTAGGCTGTATCATTCTGACTTTTTTTCTCAACTGCTCTAAGGCCTGTACTACCGTGGGGGTTCTTCCCAAGCTACAATGGACCTCCCCTTCTAGAGTAAATATGCAATATCGGAGTATAATGTCTTCTATGAACACTATGTCACATTCCTCTGTGCAATGCACACATAACACACAGCATTCGCAATGGGCGCAACAGCAACACTCATAAAAACATTTGCAAGTGCAGAACAAACACATTGGGAATGTCTCGTCAGCGTCCGGGTTTCTCCTGGTTCCTGGTTCCCTGATTGGTAAGCGTCACCTTCAGCGGATTGACTGGATAGCGGATATTGTCCAGTCCTGCGGAGCTTTCTTGACTCTGTGATAGTGAGTCCACCCGTGCTCTCTGGTCCGTACTGCCGACTCTGTGGTGAGCAGCACCTGAAACGGACCTTCCCAAGCAGGGTGAAGTTTCTCCGCTTTCCACGCTTTTATCAGGACCCGGTCACCAGGTTGGGATGGATGCTGGTGCTCCAGCAGTGGAGGACGCTGAGCTAATATTCCACGCCTATGGAGAGACAACAAAGACTGGGAGAGTGACTGCAAATATTTCCTTAAAAACAAGTCCTTAAATTCCACTAAGGGTTGGCCTAGCTGGGCCAAATATGGCCTTCCCATCATTACTTCAAAAGGAGACACCCCCAAATCTTTTCTGGGGGCTATACGCATTCTTAGCAATGCCAGGGGAAGGTTCTTTGTCCAGGGTAGCCCATTTTCCAAATACAATTTGGTTAAATGCTTCTTGATTTCAGCATTCGCCCTTTCTACCTTTCCACTGCTCTCAGGGTGCCAAGGGGTGTGGAGATCCCACTTAATACCCAGGGTTATCATTACATCCTGCAATATCTTTTGGGTGAAGTGTGTGCCCCTATCTGAGTCTATGGCTTCAATTATGCTAAACCGGGGGAATATATGTTCTAGAATGGCCTTGGTGACTACCTGCGCAGTTGCTCTTCTACTTGGGAAGGCCTCCACCCACCCCGTGAGATGATCCTTAAATACCAATAGATATTTTTGCCCCCCCTTCTCTGGCAGTTCCATGAAATCTACCTGCACCCTCTGAAAGGGCCATACTGCTAACGGTCTTTTTGGCTCTAGTCTTGTTTACCTTTTGACATATTAAACACTTCCAAGCTATGGAATGTGCCATAGGCCACATGTCCTTACTCCAATATAAGGATTTTACCATATTGACCATAGCCTTGGTCCCAAAATGCCCGCTTTCATGTACCTTTTCTAAAACTCCCATCATTAGGGTTTTTGGTAATACTATTTGCCCTTCCGGAGTTTTCCATTCATTATCTATCTTCTCCCATCCCTCCTTAGTCATATATTCAGTTTCTTGGGGGGTAAAAACCAGATTTTCTGTATCAGCTTTCGTCAAAACAGGTACCTTCAGGGTATATTGTTGGACCATCGCATCATTAGGAATACCTCTAGCGGCTTCTTTTGCCCTGAGATCAGCCCACCTATTCCCCACCTCTTCAGGACTTGTTCCCTTAGTATGGGCTGAAACATGTACCACCGCAACCTTTCCTGGTCCCGTGAGGGCGTTCAGTAGCCTTTCTAACAACGCCATATGTTCTATTTGTTTTCCATCTGCCTTAATATACCCTCGGTCCCTCCAGGTCCTACCAAAGGTATGTACTACTCCCCATGCGTATCGGGAGTCTGTCCATACGGTTATCTCCAACCCTTTTCCCAACTCGAGGGCCCACGTCAGGGCCATGATCTCACATTTCTGGGCCGGCCAGGCTGCCGGCAAAGCCCCACTCTCGAGAACCTCCCCATCTTCCTTGACTACAGTTGTCAGAGCTGCTCCCAGGTCCCAGCTCACAGAGGACCACGCTAGCCGCCAATATTGTATAAAAATCTTTATTGCGTTACAGTTTCCATTTTCCAGCCGCAGCGTGCAGCTCTACGTCTTAGAAGCTAGACCGGCGAAGCTCCGTCTGAGTCTCCACCTCCTATACACCAACTTAATACCCTCGCCTTACTCCACCTCTTCCGTCTTTCCCTTCTTCTCTGGGTCCCTCTGCCCCCCCCTGGGTTTCTTCCTTCCCGGGGTGTCCCCCTGGGTCCCCCTGCCCCCCTTGCTCTGGCCACGGGCGCTCCTTTCTGCGAGTCTTCCGAATCACTGGAAAGACTCGGAGATCTCAGGCCGCCGTCCTCGCTCATATTTCCTTCTGATTCCTCCCCCTCGCTCTCTGCTCTCCCTCTTTCCTGTGCCTCTGCTCCTGAACCCTTGACAACAACGTATCCTGATTTCCTTTTTCCCTCCTCCACATAACTTGAACCATCCGTATACCACTTTTCCCCCGTTGCCAACGGCGTCTCCATCAAATCCTCCCGGACCTTTGACATCAACTCTATAGTGTCTACACAGTCATGTTCGTCCGGTTCCCACTCTTTCCTTTTTCCAATTAAAAATTCAACCGGGTTTAGATTGCGATCAGTTCCCAGAGTAATGCTGGGGCTCGTTCTCAAAATAGTTTCATATTTTATTAAGCGACCATCGGTCATCCAGGTGGAGGCCGCCCCAGTCATTATAGTAGATATTTGGTGGGGACTATGAACTACTTTCCACCACTAATTCCGCCGCAGTGGCCACCGCCTGGATACACGTGGGCCATGCCTTTACCACTGGTTCCAGAGTCTTGCTAAGGTAGGCAATGGGCTGATAACGCCCCCCCTCTCTTTTGGGCCAACACCCCCACAGCAGTCTGGGAACTGATTGTTACATACAAATGAAATGGTTGTTGTAGGTTAGGTAGTGCCAAAACTGGAGCTCCGGCCAATACCCTTTTTATTTCTTCCCACTTCAGCGCATCTTTCTGTTCCCATGTTACTCTTCCCTCTTCAACGAGTTTCTGATTCAGGAATTGAACCAACTTTGTGTACTGGTCTATCTACAGCCTGCAGTATCCCAATAATCCCAGCATCCTCCTCACGTCTGTCTTATTTCTTGGGGGCTGTAATTCTAAAATCCCTTTCACTCTTTCAGGGTCTAATTTCCAATATATGCCCCATTGAATTCAGTAGGATTTACTCCCATATAAGTATGCATAGGACTGCAGCCTTAACCCCACAAGGATGTTGTGAAGTAGGTTAGTATTTGCCCGTGACAAGCTAGGGAGGGATCTGAACACTAGCCATTGCAAGCTGTACTACACTGACCAACTTCTTTCCCTCTGACCTGGGCTACTTCCCATTCCAGATTTCCCTCATGTGAGAACCCACAAAACTGTATTTTAAAGATGCAATCCTGCAGCCAGGCACTTATTTTTGAGTCGATATGTACTGTTTAGCCATATCCTTGGAGCTGCTCACATGAATAAATAAAGGGAAATGCTAAGGACGATGCAGTTAGTCCCTAAGAGGACTTATCTATGTGTTGAGCTTTGCTGAAGGAAAAATTCCACCAAATGCATCTGCTTGAAGAGGAAAATATCTGATGGAATTTACCCTTCAGTGAAAATCTTGTAGCTATTCAACTTCACTCGGGGGCTTTAATTTCTGGCAACCTTGGATAATACACATACAACTAAAATGCCAAATACAAATTTAGGGAAGACAATAGAGGGTTCCCAATTTGATTTACATTTATATTAGCTCAGTTACCTCATTTTCAATCTTCCTTTGCCTTCCAAAATAATTAGTACATACTCTCACAGCAACATTCAAGAGCAAGCACTTCTTAAATTTCAGAGCACTCTTTGTGAACATTCCCCATTAATATTTTTTAAAAAAAAACATTCTGTGAATAAAATAAAATTTAAAGCCTTTTTATTTTATGGAATACATTTTTATGTAGTCTAATTAGATTAAAATTCTAATTCTTCTTTGCAAATTTTGAAAAGGGGAAAGAAAATGCTTTTTAATTTGTTTATTTTTTTTTTTAAACCTACATAATTGTGAAACCCGCTAGCTGAACTATGCAGGCTAAATATTGTGGAATAAATTAGACTTATGTAACTATAAGCAAGTGCTTTGATATTTACTGGACAACGGAAAACTTTTTTTTTCTTTTTCCCCTTTATTTTGCATCTCATTTGATACATGCAAGCACACAAATGCGCTTGCATGCACCCATGAACATACCACATTATGACCCTGTATGAAGGAACCTCAAATGCTTCTTAAAGCTGCACACTTGCTGCTGTATCCCTTCCTCACTCTCCATGATGGAAATACAGGTTCCTTACTAATTCTATGAGGTTCAAAATGTGTATCATTTCTCACCCTCTCTTCCTCACTGTCTAACGATGTTAGGAGTGCTGGTGTCTATTGCATCTTAGGAAATGAGCACTACCTGTGATTGCCACATGCAGAATGCAGCATTCCAGCCCACTCTTTCTCCCACCCCCACAGCAATCTCATCATCTAAATCCTCTTTTTGTATTTTTACTGGGAGTTGTCTCAAGGCCGGGGGGGTCAGGTCCAAAAAATTGGGCATGAAACCATACCTCTAGGTACGGTTTCTCCTTGTTCCTCTTATTTTCTATAAAATATTCCTTTAATTGGGTCATCCAATATTTCTCCGTTTCCCCTTCCGGATTCCAATTATACATCCCGTCTGGCCCTATGGGGTATTTTGGCCAAACCACCCTGCAGAAATTAATCATAGTGACCTTTGACAGGCCGACAGTATATTGCCTTAAATACTCCTTATTCCACTGCAACAATATCTGTCCTAATGGACTATTGATTTTGCCCATTATTCACAATGTCTCCAAATTCACGTTCTCTCACAATCGCACGGAATCGCCTGGCCGCTTCCCTCGCGGGAGAGACGGAACCGCAAGCTAATCCTCCCGTCAGGGCCGAACCCTGATCCACACTCACGCGTCCGTTTGGAGCCTCTCTTTCACTCAAGAGACGATTCTCTCGCCCCCTTTCCCTTTTAATACCTCTCCCTCGTCTACTCACCCAATACAGTCCAGCGCCGCTTCTCGCGACTAGTGAACAGGTCAGGAGACGAATCTCTCACCCCCTTCCCGTCCCTTTTTATTTCTCTTTCTCGTCTACTCACCCAATACAGTCCAGCGCCGCTTCTCGCGACTAGTGAACAGGCGGGCGTCCCCGCTGGGTTCTCGCGGTCCCCGACCGCCAAAAAGAGCTCAATACCTTTCTCCCATATATTGAGTCCTGTCTCTAGCCCTTGTGCGCCGTCCCAGGCGGGACTCGGTCCGAGTCACTCCGCAATAACGGAGGGGCGCCTACCCGGGGTCCGAGTTCCGCTCAGGCAGCGCGTCAAAGGCCCCACGTTCGGGCGCCAAGAATTGTTAGAAGTTATTCATGGGGACAGATAGACTAAGGACTTCAATATATAAGGATAACCCTTTTATTGTTCGCGTTTGCAAAGGCGGACCCTCCGTACCCGTAGATACGAAGAGCGCTTGTCAAGCATAGACACAGTGTTTTTATTATCCCTACATCTGCCGCCCCTCCCTATGAGGCTTGGCTTACATTCTACCTATCAGTGTTCAACACATCCCTAATACATTGTTCAATCTACACTAGCCGTTTGACTGCTTCTAAATATAGGTATACGCATTCCACTCCTGCTGTTATCTTACAGACATGGCATTTTTAGACTCATAAAGAGATTCTTTCTTTTGAGTTTTAGACACTTTCTATACCAGTCTCTTCTTTGTTTTCTAATCTCACAATATTGTCAAAAATTAGGGGGCGTCTTATACTCTGGGCCAGCTCCCCGCATTTTCTTAAATCTGAGTCTCCAAAAACATGGGGGTGTCTTATAGATGGAAAAAGATGGTATACAATACAATGTAGCTTTAGCCTATGCATGGGAATATAGTCGTTAAGCTTCTCTAATGAGTGGGAAAAGGAACAATTATTTGCTGTCATTATGCACTGTTTGCTAATTATGCTCATCAGGTGATAAAAATGAATAAGTTAATTTAGGATTCTAATTATTCTTTTGAAAAACCTGTTGAGAATCTTAGGAATACATACGTACAGATATATATTGTTGCATGTCACCCTAATCTTTGAGTGGTGCAGGATTCCAGGGATTCCTGGTTTCCTTGGAATGAGGGGCAGTGGAGACTGTGGTTAGAATATATGGTTTATTTACTACACACACACACACAAAAACACACACAAACACACAATCTGAGCGCATGATGGAGGAGCTCACAGCATTAACACCTCAACAAGACCTTGCTTATCCCATTGACACAGCCTTAGATAGCCTGCTTCCAACTTTTAGCTCACACACCTTGACTCTGGCCTTTGTCTTTCTAACTATCAGACATTTGAGGGAGGGGAGCGTACCCATTTGCCCTTTGGCACAGAGTCACTCCCTTTGTTACCTTATAATGACCTATGCTTAGGGGGCCATTACTGAGAAACGTGTCTGGCTATTCCAGCAATTGGATCTGTGCTGGGTCCAGAAATCAAAAGGAACTCAGGCATACAAACTACACCCCCCCCCAAACTCACAACTATATATTCTCTGCCTCACCTTTTACAAGACTTGAGGCTCCTGAACTGGGGTCACAAATTCCATTTCTGGGTAATACTAATGATGCAAGTTATATGTGCACACGCACACACACATAGAATCAATGAATAAATCAGGTGGTCTTAGTCAGCTGATCAGTAAAGCATAACAAACAAAGTACAGGTGAAAGAAATTCACAGACATATACACAGGCAAACACAAGCCAGACAACAATGTCCTGCAGAGATCATGGCATCCACTGGTGCATTTGTGGTTGCAAAGGGAAGCCCAGGACAGTAACTGGTGGGAGTTATGTAAGGGGCTCTTGGATTAAGCACCCACTTCTCCAACTCTGCCCAACACAGTGGTTCTCCAACTTTTTTCTCTGGGCCACACTTTGCTTGCGCCACACTGAATCTTTAATTGATAAGAAATACATTGGAAAACAAAAAAAATCTATCCACATATTGTTGACAAACTTTGGTTTTTTTTGAAGTTTGCTTGGGCCTGCTACTGGTGTCAAATTTAACAAGCCTTCTCCAATCAC
Organism: Podarcis vaucheri; assembly: GCF_965113315.1. Lineage (NCBI taxonomy): Eukaryota > Metazoa > Chordata > Lepidosauria > Squamata > Lacertidae > Podarcis > Podarcis vaucheri. The sequence goes on along the minus strand of NC_138759.1, from coordinate 96,951,261 downwards.
ACACAGCAAAACAGGCAAAATATCATGACTGTTGTAATTACAAAGCGTGTTCTCCATAACCAGAGAGCACGGGTTGCGGTTGGGGAAACATGCCACCTTGCCATGACTAGGCAGATTTGAGAAAATCCAAGCCTGTTAAAGGGTTAATATTGGGTTGCTGGGGAGTTCTGTATGTTGCTAAATTCAGAGGAGGGGTAGAGTCTATAAATATAGGGAGCCAGGGGTTGGACTTCCTCTTGGCCGTTTTGCTTTCGGATCACATGGAGCACTTGGACAATCTTCTCATTGTCTGGTTACATTCCTTTATTTCTTTATTTTCCCCTTCTTTTTAATCCTCTCTAGTCCCTTAAATAATTTAATTCCCCCCTTTTCCTGTTCAATTTCCCACCCCACCCCTTACCCTGCCCTGTGGGAAGATTCTCCCTGTATCTGTGGCTTGCCTTTCCCAATAGGGAGAGAGCCCCCGTTAGGGGCTTTCTTTTGCAAAAAGGTTTCCCCCATTTCTCTTGTTGAAATTGTGGGGCTAGTCAGGGCTGTTCCCAGCTTAGCTGGTATCACTTTCGTTTATAGTATCCCCGAAGGTTGGCTTTATGGCTCCCTGTGCCTCCAAGGACTATGAGCACTCTGTATATGCTCTTGAACTATGCTGTTTCTGAACAAGTTTATTTTCTTTAAGTTTGTTTTGCCCTGATAGTGGCGACTGCCATTTTAGAGATGCGCCATTGTGGCTTAGTGGCTAAAGTGCAGGACTAGGACCTGGGAGACAGGGTTCATATACCCCTCTTAGCCATTGTTATAACAAAACAAACCAAACTGCTCCTTAGGGGCTATTCTGTTGCTGGGTAGTTCGGCCCATTTGTGAAAAAAGAACTTTGGGTTTCTTGAAGGGGTGCTTCCCTCTAAAAGGGCAAGCAGGGGTACCTGGACAAGCTGCGGGCTACCTCAACTCTGCTATTTCACTGGAAACATTTATGCCTGGCCTAGCAGGTGATCCTAGGGCTTTGCCCTATAATTCAATGGCCTGGAAGCGTTTCTGGCCTCAATAGTGTCCCCATGTGGTCCATGAAGCATTGGTTTCACTGGGTCAGCGGATAGTGCCAGTAATGCCTAGGTTGCAGGATTGGTCCCTGTATGGGACAGCTGCATGCTCCCCAATTGCTTAACCTGGACACTTAAGTCCTTTTGGTGGTTACCTCACTGCGAGGGATGTAACGGGCGCCATGTTTGCAATATGCAACTGGGAGAAAGCACCTTTGCGTGCCCGCATTGCAGTTTGCTCTGTGTGTTGCAGAGCACGGCGCTGCACGGGCTGCAATTGCATTGCATTGCTAGGAGATTTGCAGTTGCATTGCACGGAGGGTGTGTGCATTGCATGGAGTGTGTAGTTGCATTGCACGGAGCGTGTAGTTGCATTGCACGGAGTTTGTTGTTGCATTGAACAGAGGGTGTGCAGTGCACGGAGTGTGTAGTTGCATTGCATGGAGTGTAGTTGCATTGCATGAAGGGCGTGTGCATTGCATGGAGGGTGTAGTTCTATTGCACAGAGTGTGTTGTTGTTGTTTTTTGCATTGCACGGAGTGTGTGTGCATTGCACAGAGTATGTAGTTGCATTGAACAGAGGGTGTGCAGTGCACGGAGTGTGTAGTTGCATTGCATGGAGTGTAGTTCATTGCACGAAGGGTGTGCATTGCAGGGAGTGTGTTTTGCATTGCACGGGGTGTGTAGTTGCAGTGCACGGAGGGTTTGTGTGTGCATTGCACGGAGTGTGTAGTTGCATTGCACAGAGCGTGCTTTTTGCATTGCACGGAGTGTGTAGTTGCATTGCATGGAGAGTGTGTGCTCTGCACGGAGTGTGTTTTTTGCATTGCACAGAGTGTGTGTCTGAAAAGGAAGCTGGCTTGGCGGCAGCTTGGTTGGGACTTCTTTAGGGGTTCTGGCCAGCGTCGGCCCTGTAAATTTACATATCATGATGGCAGCACAAGATGCCCCCTGCCCAAGCGGGGGCTGGAAGCTGGCAAGCAATAGCTCAATACCTTTTGCCCATAGTCCCATTTTATTTAGGGATCCAGTTGGATATCGTTGCTAAAACATACCACTTGGCTATGGAGAAGCTGTCTGCCTTGAAGGAAGTTAATTTGTAATACTTCCTCTGTAGCAAGTGATGCTTCACCAGATCCGATCTTGCTGGGTCACTTAACTAATCTTCCCACTAGGCCAGGCTGCCTAGATTTCACCCCTCCCATATCCAAGAATCTCCTGAGGAGTCTGCTGATTCTCCAGAGAGGAGGAGGCGTGTTCTGGTCTCTACTTATTCTGCTCCAGCACCAAGTCAGTCAGTCAGTCAGTGTCGGAGAGGGAGAGAGACTGAGTCTTAGAGATCATGTGTAGAGATAAGGTTGCTGCTAAGGGCAGCTGCAGACACTCAGTGCAGTGCAGCATTTATTTATACTTAGACCTATTAAGCTCTGTATATAGTTTGTATAGTTGTAGATAGAATAAAGAAGATATTCTACAGAGCTGCTCTCCGAGTTGTTTATATACTCTGCTAGACTCTGCTGTGTGACGACTGTCTTTTTGTGGGAGTGAATCCGGTGCTCACAACTCTTAAGCTGTGAGTCCACAGCACTTTGACCTGTCCCTGTGCAGAAGGTGGTCTCTGGAAGTGCTACCCAGCTCGCCTAGCCCAGTTGGGGCTGAAGTGGATGAGTCCAGTTGGTGGCACTGGCTCAAGGGCGATGCTGACAGAGGTCCCCTTACCTTTGTGTATGCCTACCCAGCATGGTGAAGGCAGATATCAGGCGATGGTAGCAATTCCTGAATGTATGCAATAGTAGTTCGCCATGGCAGGATACCTTGAACCCGCTCAGGGATTTTCAGGTTCATGCTGGTGCTGCTGGATCTTTGCCCTTTGGTTTTTATTTCAAGGGCTGCTGGTGTGCAAAGCTATGGCCTCAAGCCTGGTGTGGTGAGGCAATCATGTGACATAACTTTTCTTGAGTTTTCCCCATTGTAGTAGCAGTTCACATGTGGCCCGAGGAGTTCAGTGACCATCAGATCTGCTTTTGGTCTGATAACCAGGTAGTGGTGAGCGTCTTGGCAAAACAGTCCTCATGCTGTAGCACAGTCTCCGCTCCTCCGCTCATGCTTTCGAGCTGCGCCACTTAAGGTTTAATATTGTGCTTTCTACTCTCCAAATTACGCTGACACTATCCGATTTTCAGATGAAGCGCTTCAGATCTTGGGCTCCAGACTCAGCTATTGCCAGACTTTTCCAGACCTGTGGCATTTTGACAACAATTAGTAATTTCAGAGAGCGGCAGCTTCCGTTTCCCCTTCTGCTTTTACCTCTTATGGGAAGGCCTGGATGGATTTCTTAGCCTTAAGCTGGCAGTTCTCGGCCATTCAGGAAAATTGGCCCCCATCCTCTGAGCAGATCCTGCAGTATTTGGTCCACCTGCTGCAGATTGGGCATGCGGTTATAACTATCCGAATTCAGTCCGCTGCAATGTCTGTTACATTGAAGCTTTATTTTTCAGAGACCCTTGTATAAAGTTTGCAGTGCGCAGGGCCTTGGAAGGTTGGAATAGGCTCCAACCTCATAGGACAGTGGGCAGGAAGTCGGTCAATTTTTACCTATGCAGTATCTGCAACAAGTTAAAACTTGTCTGCGGGTTAAAGATCAAGGTGAGACTCCTTTCAGTAGTCCACTGCATTTTCGCACTGAGGGTTGGGAAAATGGTTGTTGGAGCCAGCACGGGGCTGAGAGTCTGGAGGCTTATTGCTTCAGGACTTTTCCTTATCCTTTGGAGCTTGTCATTAGAGTTGGTAACTCTAAAACAGACTTAGTGGGCAGGAGTGCCATAATCAGGCTTCCCGCCACAGGTGAGGAGGGCCCTTGCCCCGTTATGGATAACAGAATATTTGGCTTTTTATTCCCTGGGGGCTGGCCCACTCCTAGTGCATGAAAATGGGTTCCCGTTAGCCCGGCATCAATGTGCTTACGTCGTGCACCAGTTATTACAGCCTGCAGCTTGCTTACCGCTGAACACTCCTCATTCCTTACGATTGGGTGCTGCTGCAAAGGCTGCACACTGGGGGCCTGTCAGTAGACAGGATTGTGAATACGGGTCATTGGAAGTCTGACGCTGACAAGGGTTATATCAGGAAGTGTCACAATGATGTCTGTGCTGATGCTTGTCTGTTATTTCCTTTTTTCATAGGAGCAGCTGTGCACATTTGAGCCACAGCATTGTACGTTTTATTCCTGGGGTGTCTAACGAAATTGCTGATGCTCTGTCCCGTTTTCAGATGGAGCGGTTCAGACTTCTGGTTCCAGAGGCACGGATACGTCTGGAATATTTCCCGGATCATCTCTGGAACCTTGGCAGCAATTAGTTTTGCAGGGAGTAGCGGCTTCGGTTTCCCCTTCTACCCTTAGATCTTACAAAAAGGCTTGGACCGATTTTTTGACATTTTCGCGCCAGACAACCTCTAATTTAGAAGGTGTTCCCCCCACCTCCTCGCAGGTGTTGAGTTATTTAGCACATTTATTTCAATTGGGGTGGGCAGCAAGAACTATTAAGATACAGGTGGCTGCCATTGCCTTTTTCTGTAAGACATTTTATGATAAGGACCCATGTGCGAGGTTTATTGTGCGCAGGGCCCTCGAAGGCTGGGGCAGACTTCGTCCATCCCAGCCAGCCTCTCGGTGCCCCATTTCCTTTGATTTGTTGAGCAGGATGCGCAAGAGGCTGAGGGTGGTGTGCTGGTCGGGGTACGAGGCTCGCCTTTTCTCGGCTGCCTTTTCTATTGCCTTTTTTGGAGCTATGAGAGTGGGTGAACTGGTATTTGAAGACAACAGAGATGGTCGTTCCAGGGGCCTTTTGCTCAGGGATGTGCAGCTAACCCCCGCAGAATTGAGAGTCACAGTCAGAACTTCTAAGACTGATCAGAAGGGTAGCGGTGCCGTCATTCGTCTCCCTGCTACGGGAGAGGCAGGCCCTTGCCCTGTGAAGGATGTCAGTAAGTACTTAGCAGTACGCGTCATGGGTGATGGGCCTCTGCTTAGACATGAAAATGGGTCGCCCCTAACGAGACGCCAGTTTGCACAGGTGATGCGTAAAGCGATTCTCGCTTGTGACGGCACGTCAGATGGTTTCGCCCCTCACTCCTTTAGGATTGGGGCTGCAACAACGGCTGCTCATTGGGGTTTGTTGGCCGCCAGGATAAAGGATTTGGGGCGCTGGAAGTCGAATGCCTTTCGGGGCTATGTTCGTTAGTACTCTCGGACTCTTATACTGTTTGTTTTTGTTTATCTCAGGTCTGGCGGCTGTTCGCATCTGGTTGGTAGGGCACAGCATCATCCATTGGGCTGGTGTCGCAGCACGGCAGTCCAGGCTGGGTCCAGGTCTCGGCTTCCCTCCACATGTGCAGCTGTCGTGGCTGTCCAGGCGGGGTATGCGCTGGTCTGAGTTCCTGCCAAGGATTCGGAGGCAGTTGCTCTTGGAAGGGCCGCCCACGGCTATCGTGGTGCAGCTGGGTGAGAACGACCTGGTATCCGTGGACTGTCTTTCACTTCGTGCTGCAATTTTGAGTGACTTGGAGATGCTGCGAACATTGGTGCCGTCAGCTAAGATATTTTGGTCTAAGCTATTGCAACGCCGCATTTGGTTGGGCAGTCGTTGCCCGGCAGCCACAGAAAGGGCCAGGAAACGCATCAATTCTGCGGTGGCTAAGAAGATTTTTGAGTTGGATGGTGATGTGATTTCCCATCCGGCGATACTGTTTCAAGCTACGCCCCTTTTTAGGGCTGATGGGGTGCATCTTTCTGCCTCTGGGAACGAGGCTTGGCTAGGTGCAGTGGTGGCTAAGCTAAGGGCTTGGCTGGGGCTGTGAGTGGTTTGGCGGTGAGCTTGAGGCTCCATGGCGGTTAGGCATTGGTTAAGGTGGTTCTTGGAGGGGTAAGTGCCTACCCCTCCAAATGATGCGAAGGGAATTCCGTTAAAGGAATCCAGGGGCTTGCCATTCTTTTCGTCCTTGTCCCTGGCATCGGACTTGGGCCGTGCAAGCCCCAAAGGAACATGAGGGTGAGTAGTGAGGGACTGATGCCCAGCTTCATTTGCTCACCCAATGCTTGTTTCCCACTAAGGCTTCCGCTGGTGTCCGGAATGCCTCTGGCTTCCGCTGGTGTCCGGAATGCCAGCTCTGTCCCTGAGGGCATGGACAGATAGTCATAACCAGTGCCTAAGCAACCACTCACATATTTTGTATTTAAATAAAGTTGTGGCCAAAATTATGCCAAAAACCCAAACAAAAATTGATGTGTGAAGTGTGAATTATTGGGGGGTGGCAACTGTGGGACTCAACACGCAAAGCGTGTTCTCCATAACCAGAGAGCACGGGTTGCGGTTGGGGAAACATGCCACCTTGCCATGACTAGGCAGATTTGAGAAAATCCAAGCCTGTTAAAGGGTTAATATTGGGTTGCTGGGGAGTTCTGTATGTTGCTAAATTCAGAGGAGGGGTAGAGTCTATAAATATAGGGAGCCAGGGGTTGGACTTCCTCTTGGCCGTTTTGCTTTCGGATCACCCGCCCTCCCTCCCTTTAATAGGAGGTTTTCCTGATCGCTTGACCTTGCTATTGCCTGTCATGGTGTCGTCCGCCTTGGTGCGGGGGCACAGTAGGAATTTTGCCATTGGCTGATTGGCTGGTGCCATTGGTTTTCGCCTACTGCGTAGCAAATCGTCACAACTTGTAAG